>NC_141685.1:1440482481-1443032481 GCF_964263255.1 Lissotriton vulgaris
ATTTTAACACTTTAAAATGGTGATTATTTTTCTGTGCAAACTGGCTTTGAAAAAGACCTTGTGGTCAAAACACGTTGCCGTTGAACCAATAATAACTATCAGACCACGATCCTGGAGTGTGAGTCTTTCTTTGTTGATGAAAGGTGATACTAAGATTTTCTAAAATACACACATCGTGTTCCGACACCCTATCCTCGCACCAGTCCTGAGTGGCGGAAATGGTCAGTCACTTTCGGAGTCCTTCCTCTCAAGCACGGAATACTGACTCCCACTGCCAACTCCATCCTGCGTCCCAGAGATCACAGAAACGAGGAAGGAGTAGAGTGAACTACGAGCGGTGAACAGGTGAGTGCAGGCAGAGTCGCAAGATGCAGGCTTGCGTGTGCGACAAAGCTGCTCACCACCTGGGATGTCACCACCTCGAGGTATTGTTTTACAGGGATTTGGCAGGGACCCTGCGCTAGCTAAGGATAGCGGCTTTCCAGGCAGGATCAAGTACATTTGATTTGAATAACCAAGGAGCCAGGGGGGCGCGGGTGCCCCCGTGATCTGACCGACACTCGGAGTTGGACTATGAAGAGAGCAGGGCGGCAAAATCCTTCTTTTGCAAAACGGATAACGATGATGGCAATGAAGAGCCCACAGGGTAACAACAGGCTCAGGGCAACAGCAGAAACCTCAAACAAATGTTGGCACAGTATCAAAGACTGCAGCATAAGGAAATAAATCAGTGGTGGGGAATGTCCTCCCTGGACAATTCTGTGGAAGTAGGCAGAGTGCCCCGTATTTTACAGATCTTAATTACTCCTACGTTTCAGAAACCCCAACCCCAAACTGTTGGAGGAGTGGTCTGTCCTGATGGCTGTGACCTGGAAGACCATGTTGGAATTACTTTCAGAATATGCCGGGCTAGAACTGGAAGTAACCTGTAGGGAGATTGAAGAATTAAAAGAGGAACTGGACAAACATCAGTCACAGGAAAGAGGCCCTCAAGGGGAGGGGTGGGAATGGCAGATCGGAGGCATGGGAAAGGGTGTCAGCAGTAGTGTTGTCTAGTAGGGTGTAAAGGAAGTGGTTCAGACAGCTGTTAGCACTCACGTGGTATGAAGCAATATATCAAAGGCAAACAAAATAATGGAGTTGTGTGCTGCAATGACCAGCCTGACCAGCATGGGGAGCAGAGACCAGAGGTACAACCACTCGCTTTTAAAAGTTTTCTAACCCTTCCACCCCAGCAGCTACCTCCATCATCCACCATGCATTCAAACATCACTACTGTTTAAGAACTGTTTTATTGCCAGGTCTTGTGGCTCAGTGCAATACTTCACACACTCCAGAGTGCTGTGTTTTACCTCATGGTCACACAGATTCAAATCACCATCGGTTCTCTCAATCTTGCATCTTTTGAAGGCGATAAAATAAACACCACTGAGATGGGTGATATTAATTATATGTTGTTCCGTGTCCAGATGCCGTCTGAGGGGGGATAGGTATTACACATGCACGCGATAGGGCGGCAGGGGGAGAAACAAGCTACTTAGATACATAAGGGAGAATTAACCAGTGCAAGGCGTAGTCTAATGTCCAAGTTAGTATCGATGAAATCAGAGCACTGAAGTTCTAATCGCAGCTCTGCTCGTCCCCACTGACAGCCTGTATGATCCTGGTGACATAGTCGGAGCTTCTGTTCTCTGAAAATTGCAGTCTTTGATTTCACGATTACAAATTAAGCAATTTTGAAAATTAACTGGACATTAAGAGTCATGAGAGCCAAGATAAGCCACCCCAAGATGAGCATGATGTATACATTGCAAAAGTTTTAGCCTTAAATCGTCTCAGTCCCACAGTTATTGACAAAGCACAAGGCAATGAAGCGGAATAGCCAATGTTATCAGCTTGCTTCTTTTAGTAATCTAATGTACCAGAATGGGCGCCAAAGCATTGTAATGTTACAGTAAACCACCTGCCTTCTACTGACAACCACTGTCGATGATTTGTTGATATTTTAGCACCTTTTTTGCACTTAAGCATATATAATATTATTCATCTCTCATATTTTACTTACTAACACAAGTCTCGATATAAATGGCCTGCTTTATGTAAAAAAGGCGAGGATGTTAACACACCCCTAGAGAACCCACAGAATCATTCAAAAAATAATGTAACAACATATTTGTGTGTTTGCTGCAACGTGAGTGAAGTATATAAAACCAGTGATAGTCTTCAATTGTGCCATTTTTTATGCACACCATTACAACACAACAACATTTCATGAATGCGAAATTGGTTTCTCATAACCTTTTTCCTAGCTGCAGTTTTCGCTTGATTATGACAAATAAAATGTTCACATCCACAGTAAAAGCCATGTGAATTACCTATCTGCAGACTTGCCCAGCATATCTAAGTCACCACAGTTTACAGTTTTGTAAATGTTTTATCAAAACTTTAATTCATGATTAAACATTGAATTGGGATTTTGCAGCCTTCTCTTAAGGACAAATTCTGATACTTTAAAATGACATCTTTTCCACGGTTAAGTGAACTGATTGAGCGAACACACACTGCCATTTCATGCCAAGCCGTTTCAGATCCCACCTAGAGGAAAGGCAATTTTCCGTAGATAAAGTTTGAACAGCACCATGATGATGCAAGATAGGAGAAGCCATCAGGTCTTGGAGACCAGGGTGAGAGATGTATCGCAATCGGGACCTTCTCCAGTGGGAAGCTGACTTCCACTTTCCTGGCCCTCAGGTGTTTGATTCTTTAAAATGATTGGATAAGATGTGGTCCACAAAACCTTTTAGAAGCCATTTTGAAATCACAGAGCCTTGGGCATGGAGCTTATTGGGCATACATGCAACACAAATGAGATTTCCAAATGCCCACTATGCTGGAAATTATGATTGGGTAACACTGCTAGTTAAATTTTGTCACCAGGTTCGAATCCCTGGCATGGCTCAACAACATGTGATTCTAGACAAATGGCTCTACCTCTCTATGCGTTAGAAAATCTATATGTCAGTCAGTCTGTCCGTCCCTCCCTCTTTTGGTCTGTCTACTATCTATCTATCTATCTATCTATCTATCTATCTATCTATCTATCTATCTATCTATCTATCTATCTATCTATCTATCTATCTGTCTGTCTGTCTGTGTGTCTGTCTGTCCCACTATCTATCTATCTGTCTATCTTTCCCTCTTTCTACTATCTGTCTATCTATCTATCTATCTATCTATCTATCTATCTATCTATCTATCTATCTATCTATCTATCTATCTATCTATCTATCTATCTATCTATCTATCTATCTATCTATCTATCTATCTATCTATCTATCTATCTGTCTGTTTGTCTGTCTGTCTGTCTGTCCATCTATCTATCTGTCTGTGTGTCTGTCCCTCTATGTATCTGTCTGTCGGTCTATCTGTCCTTCCCTCTATCTGTCTGTCTGTTCGTCCACCTTCCTACCTACCTACCTACCTACCTACCTACCTACCTACCTACCTACCTATCTATCTATCTATCTATCTATCTATCTATCTATCTATCTATCTATCTATCTATCTATCTATCTATCTATCTATCGATCTATCTATCCATCCCTCCATCTGTTGGTCAGTCGGTCCGTCCCCCCATCAGGTTCAATAGTGGACACATGCAACTGTAAAAAAGAGTGGCTGTCCTCTAAACTGCCATGACCTATTATATGGCTGGGACTAAGAGGTAGTGTTAATCCCCCCTGCCCTATTGTGTACTAGAGCCTTACAGGGGAGGTTATGCCAATCACAGGGGTACCCCAACCCATAGTGTACCCTAGTGTATGTAGGTGTTTTCACTGTATTCCAAGTGTCTTTCAGCATAGCGCTGGCTCCAGGCCTGGTTAGTCAGAGTCAGTTACCACCAGTACCCGTCAGCAGAAAGTTGGGGGCACAGGACGACTTTGCAACAAGGCATCTTTCTACACCTCTGTTGGTTCTTTCTGCAAATCTCTTGCTTCTTTCTGCACTTTTCTTCGCCTTTCTGGACTTCTGTTGCCTCTTTCTTCATTTCTCTTGCTTCTTTATGCGTCTTTCTTCCTCTTTCTGCATATGTCCTACCTCTGTAGGCATAGCTGGAAATTATCATTTTAAAAACCTTTGAAATTTACTGAAAAACCACAGGTTTCAGGAACGTTATAATTAGAAATTAGCATTAAAAAAACCTTAGAAATTCACTGAAAAAAAAACAGGTTTCAGAGACATAATATTTAGAAATTAGCATTTAAAAAAACCTTAGAAATTCATAGAAAAAAACACAGGTTTCAAGAATGTTTTAGTTAGTTGGCGATTTCACTCGTACAAAACAAGAGAAATTCGGCCGTTATAGTTAGTAAGGCTAACTATCACTTCCGCCCCCGCAATGTACTGCTGATGACATCACATATTACATAATTCATGACATGGTCAGTGACATCACTGATGACATCACTGATGACATCTCAAATGACATCACTGATGACATCATCCGGCGAATGTGTGTTTCTGTAAAGTTTAAATATGTATGTGTATATACGTATATATATACATATATATACACATATATATATATATATATATATATATATATATATATATATATATATATATATATATATATATATATATATATATATATTCAAAGGTCTATTGAAGAATGAGTCTGAATGAATGATATAGTAGGTGCGTGACTGACTGTATAATATGATTAAACATGTCTTACTGAATGCATGGGTTATTGACTAAACTGTGTGAATGTCTCTATCAGTCTGTCAGTTGGTGTGTAAGCCGCACATTTAATTTTCTTAGCCCCTAGTAAATTGTACTACATGCACCAAGTGCCTGTGAATAACATGCTACTAGTGGGCTGCTGCACTCATTGTGGCCTTTTAAAAACATGTCTCAGGTCTGCCACTGCAGCATGGAATGCATTTTTAAACTTCCATTTTGACCTGGAAAAATCCCCATTTTGTCAGGCCTAAATCTTCCTTTTTAAAACGTAAAATTCAACCCCTAAGGTAGGACATAACCACAGCTAGGGCAGGGTGGATGCTATGGTGTTTAAAATATAGGACGTGTTTAAGTTTTACTTGTCCTGGTAGGGGAAAACACCTAAAGGTCATTTTTTACAGTTGTAAGGCCTATCTCTACCATAGAACTAATGCTGAGTTACCTTATTATATCCAATAAGTGCTAAAATCAGATTGAGAACAGATGGAGGTGTGCGGTTTGCATTCAAATGAATAGTGCTTTCTTATATTGGTAATGTTACAGTTTTAGAAATAAAATTTCTTGTCTCAGCCCTACTGTGCCTTTCTGCCAGTGTCCTGGGCCAGACGGCTGTGAATGGCTCTGCTGTTGGGGGTTTTGTATTGCTTCCTAAGAGTGAGAGAAAGGGAACCTAAGTGTGATGTTTTCCTCACAGGATTTTGGGGATTAGCTCTACCCTGCACTAGTTTCATTTCAACAGGCCCTGCGTGTATCATACACAAAGAAAGTTGACACTAGGTCTGTTCTTGCCTTTGTCACCCTAGACATTTTGGGGCCAAGACAATGAAAACACAGATCAGATCCAGTTTTGGGAGTAGGTTAGGGAAGTACCCCACACAACAGCTGGCACCATAAATACAAACAGGATCTTCAAAACCACTTGTCAGAACACTCCAGGCCCTTTGGAAGTTTCCGAAGAAGGGCTGCCCTCCTTCAAGAAGGACTGCCCGGATCCTAGAAGGACTGCCTTGTCTGAAGAAGGAATTTTGGACCTGCTTGCCTTCATCCCAGGCCATACAGAGCGATTTCACGGGTCAGTTGTCTGTGCTTCCAGAGTACTTCCCTGCAAACGGCTAGCTGACCAACACCAACTGGGCCTGCCTGAGCCCTGCTGCTGGCCTCTGCTGGGCTGAGTCCTGATCCCAAAGAGGTGGCCCCCAGTGTTCTAGGCCATTGACTGGCATCAGAGTGTACTCCTTTCTGCCTAACTGAAGGCTCCTTCTTTCCAATCTGGTGCGAGGCAATGCAGGGAGCCGCAAGGCTGCACAGTTCCAAACCGAAGGATTCACTGAATCATACCCTGAACAAGGCAAAGGATCGCAGACCCACCCAGCACGAAGTCTGCTCAAAAACTTCACCATCTTAAGCGCAAAGCGAACCTCAGCCTGAGAGCCATGCAGTTCCTACATCAGATCTTTCGTCCAACAACCGCAGAGTGACGCTAAGCCTCACAAAGTAATGCAGTGCAGACCTCACATCATGGACATAAGGTACACTTCCCAGTGGGAGGAACTCAGTCCTGTAGCCAGCCTGCACTCCTTCTCAGCCAGCCTGAACTTGTGATTTTGTCCAGGTCCAACGTGACCAGATACCTACAGTTTGCGCTTTGCGCCTATTGGGGGCTATTATCTCGGTTCTACTTATTGGATGTTGCTCATTTCGATGTCATTTTCTTTATAGGAAATTCCAAATGTTTTCTAAAATTGGTTTGAGATTGTTCTTGTGTTGTGTTTCCACCTTATTACTCTTTGAGTGCTTAGTAAAAACTTTACACATTACCTTTAAGTTAATCATGACTGCTTTGTGCCAAGCTACCTGAGGTTTAAGCACAGGTTTGTAAAGTAACTTTTGTGGTTCACTCTGACAAGGATTGTATTTATTATTTGAGTGGGGCTTCCACCACTTTTAAATAATACCCCACTTTCCTACAGAAGGCCTTATTGTTTAGTTGGCATTGCTTCACACTTAAGCAGCCATTACGGTTGGCCTGATTAATGTCGATATGTTTGGTAGCTTTTGGTACCTCACATATCGCAATTACAGTGTATTCGATAAGCACTGCTTCCCCCTCCCCTCCACCCCTTGAATTTCTCCTGGTAAATTTCAAAAAGTAAAAACTACAGCAATTAGTACGAATAATGGCAGGTAAATAAAGCGACGGGCATGAACATTTTGCAGGTTTTTTTTTACCATACTCTCGAGAGAAATTGCAATTGAATGCCATTTATAGACCCCGATAAATTCGGATCCCTGGCCTTTCTGAATAGTTTAGATCCAGACTGAATGCAATCTAGGAGTCAGATTTTCAGAAAATGTGCTTGTCCGTTTTAAACAAATCAAAACAAGGCATATGGCCAGTTGATGAAATTGCCCCCGCTGTTTTTAGTCTGTGTATTTTCTATTTCAGCTAGTTTTATTCGGTTGGCAAGACTAAAAACAAAGTGTATATTCAGAGCGCGCAAATTTCCGAAAATATTAACCATCATTTTGTTTTCAGTTTGATTTCTGACTGTTCTTATTTTTGCCAATCATTTACTAAATTTTTTCAATATTTTACTTTGGGACATGATTTGTCATTGCCCGTGGTCATTTCACCCTGCAAAGGTGCCTGGCAGTTTTTCACATGGGGAAACATGTTTCATTCAATTACAGCACTCGATAGTTTCACCCCTACAATTCTTGCTCCCATATGGTTTTATTCTGCACTGAAAAAGTATTTCCTTTTATGTGAAACAATAAAATCAAGCATATGGGCAAAAAGATATCAAAACTTTCCCAGGTGATGCAGTTTCCTGATAGAAATATGCTTTTTATGATGCTCTTTTTAGGATCTCATAAATTGGATTTCAGTGATGTGTTGCATTACTCTTCACTGCTCATGATTTAGGGCTGCAGTTATCGAGCGGTGGAATCATCAATAAATAATATATGTTTAGTTAGTATATCTAAGAAGAACAATTTTCACTTTGAAAGTACATAAATAGGTTTTTAATTTCATCTCCCAAAGAATTGTATTTGTGCAAGTAGCGACATGAATCTGTTAATTATCTACCCTATGTCAACAATATGAACATGCAGAACACCTTTAACATTTGTCCCCAAGTAATTAATTGGCTGTTTGGAGTTAAATGACCACACTCTCAAGAGATAGCGAGCAAAAAGATAGTTGCATGTGCCACTCTACACAATATTGCGGTCAGAGCTTTAATTGATTTAGATGCACATTTATCTGTGGATTATGAAGATACGTGATATTCCAGAATCACAAGCTGAAAAGGCTTCTTAGGAGGGACATGTAAGAAGAAAATACCTAGTTATTCATTTTGTTTTTACATTAAAATGTTGTAAAAATAGCCCCATTACGTTTACAGCTTACTGAGTACCTATTGAAAATTTCAACAAATAAATAAGCAACTAAATAAATGTGTTTGACTTAAGCATATGTTTATCCTATATTATATTATGTTGCATGTAAAATACAATATATTTGTATGGTGTATTAGATCTGTGGGAAATTGGGTTGTTTATTGACTGGGGTGTGAGCCCTGGTCAAGCAACAAGAACAATGCCATGCAGGATGAACCACAAACAGTTGCTAAACTAAGCTGTGCTTAATCTTGGGTAGTTTAGCACAAAAAAAGGAGTCAGGCTGAACATAGAAGCAATATGTAAAGTATTTGTGAAGTACAGGAACAGTAATAAAGTGAAAACACAATACATGAAAAATCCCTAACCAATTTAGAAAAATAGAGTACATTTTAATACATTATGTGACACCAAAATGAGAAAAATCCAATCTGAGGAACTGGAGTAATGAATGTTTAAAGATTTGTGTTAAAATGAGCACCTTAATGATCAAAATGCAAACTGCAGACATCTGGTCACATGAGACAGGGACAAAATAAAAAAAATAGGCCAAAGACAATGGACCATGGTTCGGATACAAAATGTGGATTGGACCCAATCAACACTTACCTTCGGACTTAAAAGAAGTTCTGAGAAAAATTGCCTGAGAAGATAAAGTTCAGCTGGGCATGGCTGCAGGAGGTGTTCAAAAAGCAAGCATCATTATTGGATAGCCTTGGGTCAGAGCTGCATTTGGATGGTCAGGACTATATCAGGCTGGGTTGAGGTACGGCTTCAAAGTGCAGGAAGCCTTTTAGGTCCCTGTGGTTCTGAACAGGATGCCAGCAAACTAACCTTTGTCACTCACTCTGCTAGGCTTGGGACATGTGATAATCTAGTCCTTGTATCCAGGCAGAAGGCAGCGGAGCAGCAGGGAAACAGAGCAGCAGTCCAGGAGAGTGGCACTCCTTCCAGCAGCACAGCATTCCTTCTTCCTGGCAGAGTACCCACAGGTCCAGAAGTTTACTGAACTTTGGCATCTGAGGTACTATTTTTATAACCTGATGCCCTCCTTCTGCAAGTTGGGAGAAGCTTATAGAAAGTTTCTTTGAGGTACATGGAATGTCCTGTCTCCCCTGCCCTGGCTCCAATGTGGGATCATTAGTCCCTTTGTGCGAAAGCAGAGCAAAGGATTTTCAGCTGCATGTATGGCTTTGCCCAGCCCCCATCCTGCCAGCAGATTTCCATCCAGGCACACTTCTTCTCTCTAGTGTCCGACTGTCTAGGAGGAGTTCACAAAGTCGAACTGTCAGTTATACCCAATCATGTGACCAAGGGCAGGTTGCAGGCACAAAAGGGCTAAGGGAAGAAAAATTCCCTTTTTATAAAAGTGCCCTTTTAAAATTTGTGATAAAAAAACTTGATTTTACAGTTAAACAGGTTTTTTCATTACAATTCTGAAAGACATCAGACATAGTACCAATTTGAAATTACAGCTTATTAAGTATAATAAGACATCTCCAATGTTATCCTGTGGAGGAGTAGGCCTCAAAGTAGTGAAAAACAAATGCAGATTTTTTACACTACCAGGACATTAAATGTGCATGTACTGCCTTTTAATTACACAGCATCCTGCCTGATGAACCACCTAGGGTCTACCTTTGGGTTGGCTTATATGTAATAGAAAGGGGGTGTAAGTCTTGGCAAGGGTGATTTAATGCCAAATCGACGTGGCAGTTTAAAACATTGCATTCAGACTGTAGTGGGAGGCCTGGAACATGTTTTAATATTGTTAAGTAAGTGGGTGGCACAATATGTGCTGCAGGATCACTGGTAGATTTTCATTTGCAGACCCTGGGTACATGGTACACCACTCCACAAGGGACTTTTAAGTAAACTAAATATGCCAAACAGGTTTTAGCCAATCAATTCATGTTTAAAAGAGAGAGCATAAGCACTTTAGCACTGTCTAGCAGTTGTGAAGTGCACAGAGTCCTAAAGACAACAAGAACAAATTCAGCAAAAAAATGGAGGGTAATGGCAAAACATTTGAGGTTGACCCTGCAGAGAGGCCCAGGTGCAGCACAATGTCTGAAACATAATTTACATACTATCATCAGGAATTTGTTCACATTCAATGCCATATACAACTCTTCCTTTAAAACATATGTATGTGTATTATTCTAATCTTAAATATTTAGTTTCTTTCAATACTGTCATTCATCTGATGTTAGTAATCAATTTCTAATATGTAGAATGCTTTATTAATAAAGAATAAACTTTTGTTAATTGTATCATAAATGACAAATATTTAAAACTATAATAAACTAACTGCTCTAATTCAATACTATTCCTACCAAATGGTTAGCAGAAAAGTATAAAACTACTTTAAATATGTAGCTATAAAATCTAACACATATATTTAGCTAAAACCAAACCCCGTATATTAACTCTACTTATTTAAACTAACTACGTATATATTTATAACCTAAACATATATTAAAATATATATCTATAAAAAGAAGATCAAACCATTTTTCCATTCCCTCTAATACACCCATCAACTACCTCATAACTTATGAAAAAACTAAATTGGAACTGCACCACCACTTGAAGTCCTTAAGCGATTATTGTCCATCACTTTTACGGAAACCTTAATTTCAAGAAGAAAGTTGCTTTTTATTCAAGTTGTATCTCCTCTTTATTTATCGATTCATCCAAAAACATCATCCAACCGGTTTCTTCCTTTTTACATAGGACTTCCTCAGGGCAAAATTAATTTGGGGCGACATCCAATTCCCTGGGTTGTTGCTTGGCTGTAAACAATATCTCAAACCAAAGCCAATGCCTGTCTTCTTTTCCAAGTAATGCACTGATATTCTCAACCAAGTGTGAGCAGGCTGTATAAAAAGGTATCAAATGCACGGAAGAAGTGCACTAATCGGGGTGGATAGTACCCACCAACATATGCTAGTTCGTATTTGAACGTGCATCGATCCATGGTTATTATACCATATCCGTTTGGGATTTTCTTACATCTGTGCATTGGATTGGTCTTTACACATCCTGCTCACACTTGAGCAGGAGATATATCATGTAACTTGAATAAAAAGCGACTTTCGTCTTGGAATTAAGGTTTCCGTAAAAGTGATGGACAATAATCTCTTAAGGACATCAAGTGGTGGTGCAGTTCCAAATTTGTTTGGTCATTTGTTATATTCCCTATGGAAGGGTAGTGCTTCTGTACAGGGGGCCAATTTGTGAAATTGCACACAAAATAATACATATGATTTACAAATAATTGGGTAATTTTCGGTACTGGTGCTGCATGTGCGTTTTATGGTCCACTGTCCATTTTTTGTGCATTCTACCTCATTACTTATACTTATCTACACAAAGTTCTCCATTATCTTTACATAATTTCTAACCAATTCTAATCTACTCTGAAAAATTAAACAATATTTAAGTAAAATCCTTGCCCCACTAAAATACATATTAAAACAAACACTATAAAAATAGCTGACTCCAAATTTGCTGGACAGTTGTGTAGTTTACTCTTAAGAATTTCAGTAAAATGATTTTTATTTGGTGTAGTTGAAGATTCCCATTCCCAGAATATTTCTCAATATTGTTCAGTCTCTTGCTGTTAGTGGTGCATTATTTTGAAAAAACGAAGTATATTTTGTCCCCCTCAAGTCCTTTAGTGACCATGCCTTGTGCCTCTGTTGCTGTTGCTGGGGTTGTGGGAACTGTTTCTTGATGTTGGCCAGATTTGATCAATCTTTGCTCCCATTGGGCAGCTTCATATATTTTTTGTCATTCAATGAAAACCCCAAACAATAGCCTCCGGTCACTAAAATTGGAACGGTATTTTTTTGTTGCTCATCCAAGTTGTCTAAACACAAATATAACATCAACATTTATCAATGTATGATGGTTAAAGAAACATTGTAAAATAACATGACAAATCTTTAAAACATCACACCTCCCTCTGTCTTTTGACATATAATCCCATTTGACTTTGGTGTTAGAGGAAGGATGTTACACAAGCCTACTTGTAACAATTGAGTACAGTCCCTGTGACAGACTTACTGAAAACTAGAAGTTGGATACTTTTATTAATTCATCCATTTCTAAGATAGAATTTCTTACTTTTGAAGATCACATACAGGCCAGCCTTTATGTGTAAATCAGATAAAAGTCACAGTTAAATGTGTTCTATATGTATTTGCATAGTTGTTAAAATATGATTTGACCCATATATAAACGAAGGGTAATTATTATCAGTGCCAAAAAAACAGATGTTTAATTAATTATAAAAGAAACACATACCTGGTTTTGTGAATCATTAATAGTGTGCATGTGTTATAATTATTAGCATCAACATTATCAATTGTATAAAGTAGTAGTAAAAATTAGAACCTTTATTCAATGTCTGCAGAAGAGAAAGTGGATATGCTTGGTGGAACTTAAGAGTAAATGCTGTGCTCGTCCTTTTTTTTAAAGGGAAAGGGCTGTTCGATAGACAAGCAGCACTCAATAAATATTGCTTCATTTGTCTGTCAGAATGTTTTAGCCTATCACTTCCCCAACATTGACATAGCCACAAATGGTTGGAAATCTAACAATCTATACCGAAATATCTTGTGTGTGGTTGTCATCCCTCTGGACATGAAAGGACACACTAAATGTATGTGTGGGACATAGTCTTTTATTTTATATTTGTGAGATATAACTTTTGAAAACTTATGTTAATTTGCCCTACACACTGAAAAATAAGCCTCTTGAGCACTTTTTTGTGTGAACCTTTTAAATCGACATTTACTCACTAATATGATATTGATTTGTGCTGGACGGCTATACTTATGATGAACAGGCTGTAAATAACTGTACGATGTGCATTTAAATCTTTACTGTAGAATAAGGACAACTTTGGATTATATACCCCAGATTGTTGACCTATCTGTTTTGCAGCATGTTTAGCTCTTTGAACATTACACCTGCAAACCAGCAGAAAATTGCCCATGGCCCCCTTTAAAAAAAAGGTTATGTTCCCATACTCCTAATTACATTATTTAGCTTGCTTATTAGTCCCCAAAATATGGCACAAAGTGTACAAAGTTTCTGGAATGTATATGTCACAAAGGGATTGCAGCACCTCTCGGGCCATCCACTACAGTAGCAGTGCTAACACAACTTCAGGCCTACACTTATAGCTTGACTGTAGCAATGTAGAAAATTAAATGTGAGCTTCTTCAATAAACCCTTTTAACCATAGTCGTCCTTTAACGTATGAAAAACTCACCCTTACAAATGCCTTGTTGCACTGCATGGTGTTTAAAAGTAGTACACATAGAAAACTTAACTTAACATGCCTTTACAGTGACTTGTGGTAACAATCTAAAATTTGTTTTTGTCCTTGAAGACCTAGTAAGTACCAGGATAAACCTGCCAAGCCAATCAGGTTAACACACACTCCTGATGGCCCAGGTAAAGATGTTTCTCTTGCTCCAAGCCTGTAATTTCAGGCAGGACTGTTCCCATTGGAGCAGGAACAATACTGATTTGCTTATGGCTGGGTCCAAACTGAGGTGGCTAGGTGGGAAAAAAACAATAGATTGGGATGCAGCCCCAAGTGGTTACCAGTGGCTGAGACTAATCCAAGCATTCCATTAAGCACTTTGATTTCATGCCCTAAGTGTGACAATTAAAAGCCCAGACGTAGGTCCTTTGCACACTGTGCCACTGAAATCAAGCTATATCTGGCTGATCCTAGGTTGCCTTTTGTTCTGTTGACAGATGACTTGGCAGTTGGGGTTGGACTGTTCCCATTGAAGCAGGATCAAGGCTGATTTATATATAACTGGGTCCAAACTGAGGTGACATGGTGGGGAGAAAATTATGCATCCCCATGCAGCCCCAGTGATTGAAATTAATTCAAGCATTCCACCCAACACTTTTCTTTTGATACCGCAAAATTATTCATAGTGTTGTGATGCAGCCCTACTCCGGAAATATTTCCTAAAACCATATCACCTTTCCCTGAAGTGCCAAATCATACATCTACTCATCAGTGGGGCCCATAACACTGCAAGTTTCTCACAAATATTTACATCCTACTTCATGGATCAGTGAAGTTCAAAGGAGAGCTGCTGTATCATGGCGGAGTGTCTTAACTAAAACTAAATATTTATACTATTTACACCTGCAGTTTAAATGAGTTTTACCATGGTTTTTATCAACAAGACATTTTATTCAGACACATTACCATTATAGTCGCCGAATTTGCTAGTAAAAAATTAGGCGTAGGAAAATACAAGACCAGCTTAATTCTCCATTTATCTAATTTTTATTAAAAGCAAACTTTAGCATGTCTTACATTTTATTCGCTTTATTAATTTCTTTATTCAAAGTAACTTTAAAGAAGAAAGTTTTATCTCAAACTGTTATATTTATTTTATTTCAATAAATCAGAACTAGACATTATTATTTAGGTTTCAGAACACAAATATTAGCAAAAGACAGATAGTTCCCAAAATTCATTTGCTTCTAACTTCCCTAACAAATAACCTAATCTAAGGCTCAGTTCTAACTCAAAGAAATAAACATTTATTCAATAAAATCTTACATCTCAGGAAAATCAGCACTCCGACAGCATCTCAGGAGGAAATCGAAAAGGAGCAATAATTTTAAGCAAAGTCGGGGTTTTTTATAAACGTTTTCACTAACTTTATCTATCTAAAAAGTAACTGTCAATATGAACTCAGATTCTGATTGGCCGAATTTGGGGTGGATGAGCATCATCTCATCACTAACATTCAATTTCCATTGTGTCAGCTGAATTTTAAAGAGTCCTTTGTTTAAGAAAGTCTTTGGCCTAGGTACATCCTCAACTAGCAACTCTATGAACTATTTCCATGTTCAGCAATCCAAACGTCCATTCTTTTTGGCAGTCATCAGGACTTCCAGGGCACATGGTCCTTGAACTGTCTTCGTTCAGGCACAGGCAGCTCACATTCATTCTCAGACTTTGCAATGCGTGCCCAGTTTCTTTCACTGTCGCAGTAGTCGAAAGCCTCCATTTTTAGGTAGGCCTCACGAGCCAGAATGGGAACTATCATAGAAACAAACACAAATAAATGGTAATTCTTGAAGTGTAACCCTTCTGTTTACCTCCCCCCATACTAAGGTTTCTTTGATAGTTATTACCTAGCAAACAATCCACATAGATGCAATTTATTTTATACTCACTTATCCTTCGGGTTCTGTCACAAATTCATGCACATAAAGCACATTTATGCTGTTTTTGTTTATTTCAAAGCTTTGCATTATTTTACATCACGACAACAACATTAGTTAGTTAGTTATATTTCTTCATGCAAGCAGATTAGTATTCCCACGTATATTTGCGTGTGCATTCTATACTACGTTGATTAATATTTTCCGCACCACACAATTAATAAAAGTTACTGTTATGGGGAAATGACTTTACGAGGGGTATACAAAATTCTGTTTTTCCACCTCGCTCCATCAACTGCATCTCATTCATTATCACCTTGCTAGTAAAATTTCCGGACTCGTGAAGACATCTCAGCTAAGACCTAGTGTATTGCTTCACTGAAGAAATGTGGGGACACATTTACTATTTTCCATGCGAAGCAGTGCAGCATGGGAACTTGCTGCGCTGTGTTGCTTGACAGGGAGAGAGCAGAAATGATCTTTATTTACAAAACTATAAATGCATTTCTGCTCTCTGCTTGTCCTGGGGCACTGTGTGCTGTCTAGTACCAATGCAGGTACCCCTGTACCTTAGGGCAAGGATGCCTGCATTAAGGGCAGGATTTTTTATGCAGGAAGTTAAATCTTGCTAAAGTTTACTAACCCACGCAAAGACATGCAAAGTGGCTTTGCTTGGCTTAGTAAATACCAAAAAGGGTTTTGTGTCGGCTCTGTGCCACAATAGTGATGCAATCAAAAGAAAAAATCATAGGAAATCTGGGCTGTGAGTTCCTTTTTGGAAACTAACTCCCAAGGTAGAACCTTTTACTGTTCAACCGACCCTCCATTGCGGTTGGTGCGTAATCACAGCTAGGTCCTAATGTACTGTGACTAGTTGGCCTGTTTTTGCGGACAGTGGTGTTTGAAATGATTTTATAATCCAACTAGAAAAAAAATGTATCTCCCTTGACCCCTCTGGTATTTTTTGTTATTTTGCTATAATGTATTTTCTCTTTTTTTTTTAACTGTCTTTGTGGTTCTTATTGCGTTGTGGTAAAACTATAAATGAGTCTGTTCTGCATACATGCATTACATATTTCCTAAGATAATCCTGTTTGATCTGTGGCAAAGCATCCAGGGGTTTAAACTCAAGACAATGTAGTGATCTCAGTGGTCACCCTCACAAGGCTTGTGATTAATACTTAGGGACTAATTACGATGTCAGTCAGAGTTTCCTCCTCCAAACACCGACTCAGAATCAGGACCGACCAACTTGCAGTCGGCGATTCCTACTGATCGGTACAATGCTTCTGGACCATAAAAATGTGACCTGTCAGCCCCATCTAATTATAGGCCAATAAGCCTTTTATACTGCATTCATAAAATGTCTGGTCGTTGCCTTCTTAATAAAATCCAAGACTGGATTGAAGAGGGCAACTTTACTAGTTCACCTTAGGTAGGCTTTTGCCACAGGGTCTCAACCATTGGTCAGGTTTTTAATTTTGTATTTATATATTGGAGACTTGTTTTGAACAGTGGGGGCAGCCTTTATGTCACTTTTGTCGACTTAAAACGGGCCTTTGATTTGATTCCCCTACTCAGACCCTGGAGTGTTTTAGCTGACTTAGGAATGCCCTCTAATATTTTATCCCTATTCATTTGTTTGCATAAAGATAACTATGTGTGCATTTGCTGGGGGGTGATCAGGCTCAGCTGATGGAATGGGTACCAGTGTGAAAAGGTGTTCCCATGGCCTGTGTCCTGGCACCAACCCTGATTTAACTTTTTATTAATGACATTGGTCCCTTTTTTACCCAAGTGGAAGCAGACACCCCATCTTTGGCTGGTTTCAAAATTCTGATTCTTTTATTTGTGTATGACACCCTGTTGACCTCCAAGACTCTGTCAGGCTCCAGAAAACGTTGACCCATTTTATTGAGCTCAGGGATAATTGGGCTTGGAGATTAATACTCTTAAAACCAAGGTGATGCTTTTTAACCAGCATATACTTTTTAAGGGTAGATTGCTTGCAGGGGGAGTTCCCCTAGAGAAGGTTGATTCTTTTGCAAACCTGGGGGTCACATTTGCAGAGGGCATATCCTGGCAACTCCATATCAACAAGGCAACTATAAAGCTTAAATAGATTTGAAGTATAATACTTAAGGATTTTTCCACATCATGCACTAAACCTATCTCCCTTGCACTTGAGATCTGCGAGACTGTGGAGGTTTCAAAGCATGATGACCTCATAAGAACCCAGAAAAAAATTCCTTAGGAATCTTACATCTCTTCCAGCAAGCACCCTGTTATTCCCATTGTTTAGTGACTTGGGTGTCACTGAACTCTCGGGCAAAATCTGCTTGTGGCCCTTGTTGTATTGGAGACATGTGTGGACTACTCCTTAACTTGTCCACTATGTAGAAAGCCTAGAGGATGTTATGAAGACCGACCAGTTTAATAAAATCTCATGGCTTACAAACATGAAATCAGCACTGTGCTTTATTGTCTCCCTTGGCCAGTGGACGCTGCACTTTTTGCAGGGCAACCGTTTTCCAGTTGTGTCTTTAAACTAGGTTTGACAGTAGGACGTGGAGATTCTGAAAGAATGAACAGGGTCGGATCACAGGTAGGGATATAAAAAGATACAATAGTCATGGGAGTATTAACATTTTTGCTATTTCCACCTTGCCCAAGGAGGATAGCAGCAGAGATGTCCAAAAAGGTAAGAAGTTCTGGATCAACGCAAGTGTCTAGCCCAGATTTGTTTCCATCTGGCACAGCGTGGTCGACTTGTACACTCGGGTATTAAATGTGTTGAAACTGCAAATGAGTCTGGTGCATGCGATCCCTATTCTGCGGTCCTCAGGTGTGAGCCCTACATGGAAGAGGCAGGATTAGCCCATCTAATTCTGAGACTTGAGAGTGTTTCCATCAATTCTTTAAGGTGCTGGAGAGTTGTGTGTCTGTCTCGAAGGTATAACAAAGCATCACCAGTATATAGTGAAATGACGTGCCATCTACAGGATGCACTTACCCCAAGGCAAGTGATTTTGTGTGGGGGAATCCTGCAAGTGTTTCCATAGCTAGTGAAAATATCAATGGGGATAGCAGGCAGCCCTGACGTGTGCCTCTGCTTATTGTTAGACAGTCCGGCATGGCCCATCCGTTTCTGACCCTGGACAACAGATTGTTGTATAGTGTGTGTATCCAGCAAAAGAAGACTGGGTCCATGCCCATATGTTTGAGAACAACTAGAAAATAATGCCAACTGAGGGTGTTAAATGCTTTTTGTATGTCCAGTGATACTGCTAGACATTTTCCAACAGCTGTCATGTATTCCTCCATGATGCTATACAATTGTCTAATGTTCAAGAAGGCACTTCTGTTGGGTATGAAGATATTTTGGTCAGGAAGTGTCAGGACTCATGGGAAGTTTTCTCCCTCTAATGATATGCTGGCTACAATCCTCCCCCTACAAAATTATTCAAGGTCATCTAATTCCTCAAGTTAGAGTGCTAGTTGGCATCAATGGATTTCTAAGATGGCTGCCAACATTCTGACACTGCAACAGCACACCACTGTTAGCAGTCTAGTCTTTTAGAATTCTTGACACCTGGTGAAGTGCGCTTCAACGTTCCACTGCGCACTTCACTGAAGAGATTAGGAGAAGAGCATCTGTTTTCCCAGCGTCGTGTCAGTTAGTAAGGGCAGTTTGCGAAATACTCGGGGTTAGCTTTGCCGGTAATCAGCATTCCCCTTCAAATGCAGGCTAGTGTAAATACAGTTTTAAAAGACTAAAGATAATGCTGAAGAAACTTGTATGTTTATTTAAAAGTTCTAGGGTAACAAGGACTATTGTTAACAAATTAATTGAGGAATAACAATAGACATTTGGTTTTCCATAATTACTTCATCCTCCCAGGAAATGTTAGTTCATGAGCCTTCGGTTCAGCTGATTTCATCAGCTGTTCCAATTCCATCAGATGGTTCAAGCGCTGTTTCTGCCTTGCATAACTTCAGACTTTCATGAGCCTTCCTAGTCCAGGATTTGAAGTGTGACCACAAGCATTATTGTTTACATGCCGCGTACATAAATAGGAACCGTATAAATATCGGCAGCAGCTTAACATGCAATTAAACGCGTGCAAGACTATTCAACTTGCTGCGTCTTTCAATTAATATCCCAAACTCCTCTCAGCACCTAGGGCAGTATATGGCTAGTAATAAACACGGCACCATCATTCTTAAACAAAAGTACTAAGGAAAGTGAACAGGCAATTAGGAGGAAATAATGCCAATACTATAATCAGAAAGCTGGGCACCACATGCCAGGGACATCGTAAATATGAATAAAGAAAGATTAAAGACAAGTCTCTAGACACAATCAGACCCCCATCATAAGAGTTCACTACTTCTCTTCAAAGTGAGTACATTAGATGGAAATAGGAAGCAGACAACATTTAAATAAAAGGCATTAGAGGTAAACACATACTTACCATATTTTTTCTTGAATAAGGGCAAACAGAATCAAGTGCAGGTCGTACCTGGGAATAAACAAGGAGAGTATAGAGTGAAGACTTTTTGTACCTACGTTACAGAATAGTATGAAAAGCAAGAAGAAAAGTAGGCTTCAAAAAATATTCTGGTAAGATAAGTAATCCACATTAAAATTGAAAAGAAAGTAAGCTTAAGGTCACAGTGAATTAAATTATAATGTTTATGTTAACAGTCATGCAAGAAAGAAGAAGACAAAGAAGAACAGGCAGATTTTGGAGCAGTCTCTTCTCTGTCCCCAATCCCCTTTCCCCCTTAGGACTTACCTTGCGATGGAACATTGAAACCTAGCAGGGAGGGGTCTGAGAAGGGCATTGGGACCTAGCGTCATTCTGCTCCTTTGGGGTTCAGATAGTTCAAGCAGTAGACCTTGACAGGAAGGGACCTACAACACCACTATAGACACCAGTCTGTTTGCTAGGGCTTCCCAGAGTATTCTATAGCATGTATTGAGCAAGTTCAAGGATCTATATGATTTTACCTCCATGAGGTCACATCCCGCTTTAGGGAGCACCACTATTAGGGCCTTCTTAGTAATTCTGTGAGAAGATCTCCCGTATGTGCTTTGTTATACATCTGAAATAGTTTTGGCATCAAAAAGTCACCATATTTCAAGCAAAACTCAATGAGTAAGCCATCTGTTCCTGCCGTTTTATTTCACACTATATGTGAGATGGCTGTCCGTCTCTCTTCTATTCTGATTGGTTTATCTAGGTCCCTCCATTGCAGCAGTTCAAGTTTGGGTAGTGGTATAACATGTATGTAATAGTTAATTCGGTCAATAGCTACTATCGAATTGCATGTGTATAGGATAGTGTAATAATTGTGGAAGGCGTAGCGCGGAGAAATATGTTCTCTTCATTTTTTACCCTTTCTACATGTGATGAATTCTGCATCACACATAGAATGAGGAGAAACCATGATAGGATTTTTTGTGCAAGAAGGTCTCCCTTCCTGAACAAAATAAAATCTGCTGGCAACACAGGCACCTTGGTGCAAAAGTGCCTGTTTTGATGCTAGACAGTCAAAAGTGCACCAGTGCAAGGAGAGAGCAGGAATGCACCATATCTTGATAGTGTGGGCCTTATGTTCACAGGGGAGTGAATCAAAGTTCGGTTTCTACTGGCTATAGTTCAGGCTATGGCTGGTCTGGGAGTTAGGACCAACACTCGCCATGAGTTTCATCCTATGTGTTGGTTCCTGCATCTGTTTTCAATCCATAGTCCGAGCCCAGCATATCAAAGGGAATGCAGCTGCTGCAACAATTTTGCTACCTCTTGTGTGCGTTCCTTAGCAGCTTGAATTTTAGTATGTCAGTTTTTCTTTTAGTGGCGTTTCCTCCTCTTGTATTTGTCCTCCTATCCTTGTGCCATCTGGTCATCTCTTATCAGTGGAATTCCCTTTGTGTGTAGCCATGCAGGAGATTATAAGAAGTAGGTTGTGTCTCCTTCCACCACTCTCAATTTCGCCGGGAAAAGAAGTTCACATTTAAAGCCCATGAGGCATAGCTGTCTCTTTATTGCCATGTAGGTGTTACGGTGGTGTTGCACTTCTGATGTGTAATCAGGCTATGCTGCGGCAGTGGCTCCTTCACATTTCCAAGGCCATTGGTCCTGAAAACTGTAGGATAAGATTGCAGTCCCTGTAGTTTAGGAATTGAGCGATGGCTGGGCTAGAGGATTTCCCCAGCAATGGAGGGCACCCTGGGAAGCGGTGCGCACAGTCAAGTGAGAAGAATTTATTTAGGAAACCGCCCTGTTGGACAATGTCTGTTAGTCAGTTTTCTGGGTTCTGTTCCACATTTGGTCCATATGTAAATTTGGGTCTTGCCAGTATGAGAACATTGTTGCAACTATAGAGGCCTTCTGCGTCTCCTGCTAATGGTCACAGCTGGGTCACCTCTGTTTGGAGGAGTCGCAGTTGGGACTGTCCTTCTAAGAGCGTTGGGCGCATCA
Organism: Lissotriton vulgaris; assembly: GCF_964263255.1. NCBI lineage: Eukaryota > Metazoa > Chordata > Amphibia > Caudata > Salamandridae > Lissotriton > Lissotriton vulgaris. The sequence continues at coordinate 1,440,504,339 of NC_141685.1, forward strand.
TGGTGATTGTTGATTATGTGTTGTCCACTCTCTTTGTTAGTTTCCTATGTTTTACCCAGAGCAGCTTATCTCTATTGCAATGGAATCTATTGTTAATATTGAAAAATATGGGGGGCGTGGCCAAGATGGCGGGGTGAGCGGACGCTTCTTCCCGCAGCTCCTCCGACCCGTCCAGGCCCGAGCCCTTTTTCGTCAGCTTCTCTCCCCCCGCTGAAGGTCAGCGGATGAGAGACGGACGACGGAGACCTTGGGGCAAGTATTGATACCACTTTGGCCCCGATCGCTCCGGTGGAAGCACCTTAAAAGACTGTTTCAGGACGGCGGAGCGCCTTGGAGGCGGAGCTGATCGGAGCGCTGTCCGGACATCCCTGCTGGGGCCTGGTGCTGATGCCTAGCGATCTGGTGTGTCCGATGCTCGACGGGGATCGCTTGAGGGATATCGGCTGTGTGACTTCCCTGCACGGGGACCCTGCCGTGTGAGCGAGGTGGTGCTCAGACTAGAGGTGGTGGCCTTCCAAGGGGTGCGAGCCCCGGCCCCTGGCCGGTAGACGACAACGCTTGGAATCGGAGCCAGATCTACTGTTTCTCCTTCTTTGCCCGACAGCCCTGGTTGGAACTTTTCCCCGCGGGCCTGGCTTCTGGAGTGCCCCCGGTGCTATCACCGGGCTTGGTCGATCTTCCCGGCCCCGCCCAACCGCCATCTTGTCTTCACTGCGACGGTGAGGAGGCCCTCCTGCGAAGTCGCTTGAAGTCGCCTACTGCACCTCCGCTTCTGCACGCCTCTCCCTTCCTGCGGGACACTCCGGCCAGAGTTCCCCCGACGGGGGCCCCTGTTGAACTCTTGGCTGGGCGCCGATCGACCCTTTGTGACTGGACTGGCCCGCCATTTTGTCATCTGTGGCGCAGGTTCCCTATCCGGCCCGGAGTTCCTTCCTGAGGGACTCTGTTGGCCGCTGGAACCTCCTCGGAGTGGCCAGAGCCCGTGTCCTTGCTTCGGTTGGTCGCGACAAGGTACGAGATACGAATGGCTGGAAAAGGAGGATCGAGGAAAGGGGACCATACCCTGCCGGACATGCTTAGCAGGGCCCAGCAACAACGGGACAGGGCGCAACCGTCCCCGGGCTCTTCCCGGGCCGCGGCGGACACGGGCGGGGGTGAGCCCCCCGTCACGAGATCCTTCATGGAGGAACTGTTCAGCCCGCTTAAAGCGGACTTCCAGACGCTGAAGCAGGAGGTGGCCAGCGAGGTACGCGAGGTCCGCAGGGAAGTGGAGGGTCTTGGTGAGCGGATAGAGACGGTGGAGACAGCGGCCCAACGTCGGGACGATGAGATTGTCCACCTGCAACAAGACGTTCTCCGTCTCCGGGAACAGTGTGTTGAACTCCAGGCCCACACCGAAGACCTGGAGAACAGGTCGAGGCGGAATAATATCCGGGTACGGGGTGTGCCGTCTGCAGATGAGGGGACAGACCTGGTGGGCTACTTGCACGACCTATTCCGGGACATTCTGGGAGAGGCCGCGGACTTACCGATCCGCATTGTTAGGGCCCACAGGGTCGGCCGACAGCGACAGTCGGCGGCACCCCCGCCAGACATCTTGGCCTACCTTCCTGACTTTCCGATGAAGGAGCGCATCATGTCCGAGGCACGCAGGAAACAGCCACTGATGTTTAGAGAGCGACCTGTGGCACTGTATCAGGACCTATCTGCCATCACATTGCAGAAGCGCAGGTCCTTCAAGATTGCGACCGATTTCCTGCTTGAGCACGAGACGCCGTACTCCTGGGGACATCCCTTTCATTTAATATTTCATTGGAATGGAGTGCTGCACCAGCTGCGTTCCTTGCAAGACATTTGCGGAGTCTTGGGGCTCACGGCTACGGAAGAGGATGGGGCGACGCCGTCTTGGAGGCGCTCGGATCGAGGAGGACGACGGAGGTCGGCGAGACGGAGATCGGCGGCGAGCGCTGGGAGGCCTGACTCGCCCACCATCAGAGCGGACATGGCCAGTGCCCTGAGAGAAGCGGCCAAGGATTCAGCTGACTCGAACGGTGTGGCCTTGACGGCCTAAACTCACTCCGGGGGGAGATGAACATAGCTTCTTCGGTGCCAGGTTCGGGGGTTGGAGGGGGGGTTGGGGGGGAGCGGGAGAAGTGAGTGGCCGGACGTCCACTTTTGTTATTTTCTACAGACCTGTCCGTTTTGGGGCATGACTGAGACAATGGGCTGTTTGAGTTGGTATTTGGCTAGTTGCCATTGGTTCGTTTGGGGTGGGGTTGGGTGTTGTTCTGGGGTTGGGGAAGAACCGTCCGATGTTTCCTGTGTACACACTTGGCTTACTTCTGCCTGTCCTGCGCTGCTGCCCTGCGCCCCTTCCCCTCCGGTTGCCTGCCCGCGGCGCAGCGTCTCCGGCCTCTGGAGGATATGTCGTCCCTGAAGGTGGTGACTCTTAATGTTAAGGGCCTGAATAGCCCTGTTAAGCGTAGGGCGATTTTGTCTTTGCTAGAGGGGACGCAAGCTGATATATGCCTCCTGCAAGAAACCCATTTGCTGTCCCGCGACTGCCATAGAATGCGCTCTGCCAGGTTTCCCACCCAGTTTTTCTCCTCTGCTGCGTCCAAAACTGCGGGGGTGGCTATTCTGCTAGCGAGCTCCTTTAAGGGGGAGGTGTTGTATAAATTTGCTGAACAAAAAGGGAGGCTTTTGGCGTACCGCCTCCGCCTGGGGGGCATATCGTTCACTATTGGCTCCTTATATAGCCCGAATGACCATCAAGAACGTTTTTTGGATTCAGTGCTGGTGGATGCAACTGCTTCCCCCGATCGTCATGTCATACTAGGGGGTGACTTGAATATTGTCTTTGATTCTGCAGTGGACAGGTCGGCGCAGCGGTTCCCGCAGACTGGGGAACTTTCCCAGGCCGGGAAGGCCCGTATAGCCGAACTGGATTTGCATGACCTTTGGCGCACCCTCCACCCTACGGATAGGGATTACTCCTATTATTCGCATGCGCACCGGACCTACGCACGGTTGGACTACTTTCTGGTTGGTGGACCGATGCGTGCCGCTGCTACGGCGGCGGACATTGGGGTCCTGACACTGTCTGATCATGCGCCGGTCGTGAGTGAGTTTGCGTGGCCGGCGTTCTCCCCCTCTCGAGGAGTGTGGCGCCTTAGGGACACCCTTCTGCACAAGAAGACAGTGGTGAAACACATTGAGGAGGCGATACGGGACTACCAGGCACACAATAGTAACTCGGACACCTCGTTGGCGACACAGTGGGCGGCGCTGAAGGCAGTCCTCAGGGGGGACTTTATCTCTATCTCCTCGGCAGACAACAGGGAGCGGCAACGAAAGAGGGAGGAGCTGACTTCCCAGGTCAGGGAGCTTGAACAGGTCCACCACTGTACGGGTGCTCCGAGGGTCTGGAGGCAGTTGAAGGCTGCCAGGAAGTTACTGTCGGCACTGGACATGGACAGAGCGGAATACGCAGCGTTACGTTTAAAGCATGCATTCTACACAGGGGGGGATAGGTGTGGCAAGCTTTTGGCGCATAGGCTACGAGTCGTGCAACAGCGGAATGTAGTGAAGGAGCTCTTGGGAGCGGATGGGGAGACTGTCTCGGGCGACGCGGAGGTGGCGGAAGCCTTCTGTGGTTTCTATGAGGCGCTGTATACCGGGGAGCCCTCCTTGCCGCGGGGAACCGCGGACTATCTGGAATCCGTGGCCCTTCCGGCGCTTGACTCCGCTCAGGCGGAATATCTTGAGCGCGATATCCGCGTTGAGGAGGTGATTTCCGCGATTGCCAGACTTAAGAAATTGAGTTGCCGCGCTTTCCGGCGTATGTATTACTGGGCCTTCCTAATGGCCTGATGTACCCGCTGAAGTCCCGTAGGGGCAGGCAAATTGCGATTGCGCTGGGCTCAGCGGTTCAGAACATCCTCATCCACTGGCGCACCACCACGGTCCCCTCCGTCACTGGCTGGTTGCACAGGCTTTGGCATGTGCTAGGTATGGAAAAATTGTCACTCACGGTGGCAGGGGAGATAGACCAATTTGACGAGCTGTGGCAACCCTTTCGGGCACTATTAACTACTGAATTTAGGGAACTCACCTGTCCGAGGTACCTCAGGCTCCTAAGGTTGACGCCACTGGTGGTTCCAGCTGACTAGGGGGGTAGAGGGGCTGGGTTCCTGGAGGGGTGGGGTGCGGCGGGGAGCAGGTAGTGTTTTTAGCGGTACATTGGACGGGGGCGGTGGGGGGTGTTGGGGTGTTTGGGGGAGGATTCTAGGGAATGGCGGGTTGGGTTTCTGTGTGTTGCTGCTTATTATTTTCAATGCTCAGACTGATGGTGTTGATCATGCTCAGAATGGAGGTATTGCTTATATTGAGCCTTTTTCGCTTACTGTTGCTTCCTTTTTCACAGCGGCCTGTCCACCGTCGCACTCTTGATATCAGCTCATTTCTTTGCTATGATGTATGTAACTCTAACCTCCTGTTCCCTCTCCCTATGTTTTTGTCTTAATAAAATGCTTTAAACCTAATATTGAAAAATATGATGTCGATGTATGCCATGGTATAGGTACATATAATAACGAACTTGCATCTCTGTTGTTGAATCACCCGATATGACCTCCCCATAAAAACGAAGTCAAAAATATTTGGTCAGGCAGGCCCTTGAACCTAGGCCTGAAGCAACTGATTGACAGATCACAGGTGGAGTGACACATAACCCTTAGATAAACGCGCAAGGCCACACTAAGAGGTACATTAGGATGGTGGATGGACAAAGTCCGTCCGCCATCCTGTCCGGGGCCGGTACCGTCCGCCACAAGGGCGGAGGAACCGTTCCCCCAATTAGGATGCACCCGCCACAGTGGCGGGTACATCCCGCATTTTTTACATTGCGGCGGACGGTGCTTGAAGCAACGGCCGCCGCAATGCAAAAAATGCACGTTGTACATTTCAATGCACAACATGACAGGCACCGCGCGGTGCCTGTCATGGTGTACATTGAAATGCTGGGGGGTACCATAGGTACCCCGATGTGTACCCCCCTTCACCCCGGGGGTCCGTAATGGGCTCCCAGAGCAAAGACCGTATACCTTTCCGCCACCATATCAGGCCTTTTCCGCGGCGGTCGCAAGCCGACCGCGGCGTAAAAGCGGCGGACGGTCTTCCACTCCGCCACGGTCCCCCCCGCCATCGTAATATGGCAGGGGGAAGAAAGGTAGTGGATGGGCAGGGATGGCGGACGGATTGCCACCGCCTGCATGGCGGTGGCGATCCGTCCGCCATCCTAATGGACCCCTAAGTGAGGAACACTCAGCCAATCAGAACTCAGCATGCTTACTACACGCAGTGATCATGCGCTCCCCATGTCAGACATCTGGACACTTACCCACTGGCCTTACAATGTGCCCATGCAATTTCAAGACCCAGCTGCGCTACCAGATTTATGGCCCCATGACTAGATAACTACATACATTGAAATTAGATAACTTGTAAACTAAATGGTATACTATTTCAAAATTATATTTTTTAAATTTAAAATGCTAATATACATGAAGCCATTGCAAATATTCCTTGGAGTGCTGTTCTAGGTCCAGTCCACCATGTCTACTAACATGTCTGAAACAGTAGGTGCAGTTGTTTTCGGTAGTTCCACAGCTCCTGATTTTTTTATGAAATAAAAGGTGTGTTGGTGTGCCACCTTTTTGAAAGACACTAGATTGTTTGGGTGGGGGTGACTTCTGGACCATACATAATTAATAGACCTAAGAGTTCAAAGGTTAACTGCACCCACTTAGCCATCAGTTACTGTGCTTCTTACTGCTAACAATACCAGAGTGGCCATCAATCACTAAATCAAAAACATCGAAACACTTCAACCCTTGTGCTGAGCCTGTGTGCCTACATATAAGTACGACTAGGGTAATGAGCAGCCTCACCTCTGTGGAGAGGCTGCTCATGAACAGCTTTAACCCGACTAGTTTATTTGGCTGCATGAGTGTGATTAGAAAGGAAGGCCCCTGTTCAGGTGACAGCAGAAATGTGCTTGTGAGAGGGGAGGGCCCCTTTGTAAAAAAAAAACGTGCCTGCCCATAGGCCAACTGGTCTTCCTGCATGAGAAAGTAAACCAGCGCTATACTCTATTTTCTCTTTTCTGAGAGCAGTTAACACACCAAATCCAGACAAATCCTCTGCCGGTTGACCGTTGGAAAACTAATGTAAATTATCCTCAAGAAGTTTCAGGCATAGAAAAGTTAAATGCATTAAAAACAGTTACATTCATACCTATCACAAAGTAGAGTTCAACATTTGGTTATTTTTTTAAATGCATATTGAAAATAGTGACTGATATTATCAAGGGGGTTTATCCCCGCTTTTTTGGCTTTAAAAGCCAAGAAAGCGGAGATAAAATTATCTCCCTATTACCTAGCTGTCGCTAACACCAGTTAGCGACAGCTCGTAGGAGACAGCGACAGTGATATTTATCACTAATGACATGCAAAGTGGGAAACAGTTGCTAACATCGCTATCTCCTATTACCAACTTTTGGAGATATTCGCGCTAAGCACAAATATCTCCAAAATCTAACACCTGCCCCTGAGCAGTTCTTAGCCATGTTATCCAATGGGAGGTGGATAACATGGCTAGGAGCATTAGCTTGGTAATGCATGAATATCGCTGCCTTTTCAGCGATATTCATGCATTTCGGCCGATTTTTATCGCTTAGGAGATATACCTTGATAATAGCAAGGTTCCTAAGCGATAAAAATCGCTGCAGCTCGGCGATAAAAAAATCGCCGCTAAACCAACATAGCGATAATTATCGCTAGTTGTTGGTAATATGCCCCAGTGTTTTTATGTTTTGTGTAGTTGGTCCGTAGGCATACTATTGAGAAAGTACATTCAATACAGCATCCTAGTCATTTTCAATGCATCAGCCAGATGTCCTACAGGGAAAATAAATTCTAGGTGTTAATCATTGTAATTACATGTTATCGTTGACTTCCTACTTGACCTAATTTGGAATATAATGCACCTTCATCTGTGAGCTACATGACCTATATAGGAGTCATTTATTAATTATTTAGAGGAAGTTTTTCATAGTAAACAAATATTTTTGACAGGTGTAGCTTCAGTTCTAATATAGCACCAGCTAGGCTGCAGTGGTATGGTTAGAGTTGGAGTAATGTTTATCTTGTCAAACTATTGGATTGCAAAGTAGTGTTTTCTTACATATATTAGATGTAACTAGTGATGCTATGTGTGGGACTAAATACAGTGGCATTATCGCAACATTTATTATGCTGATAAAAAATGAGAGAAGATAAACATGTTTTCAAGGGTAGCACACCTGCACTGCTGCCTAAATAGCAGTGTCCAACTGCACAGAGTGTTTCACATGCAACAGCATCAAAGTGACACTTCCTTCTAGGTAAGAAATGTTTGATGGGATTGTATTGTCCCAAAATAATGCTGTCTTCACATACAGTATTTGAAGGTCAATTCTCAATTTAAGACTGATGACAGAATTACCATGAACTTCATGCAGAATGATGTCTTTGTATATTTCCTATTTCAAAATTTTGTGATATCAATTTCATTATTATTAACTAAGGAGCTGATTAGGATGGCGGGCGGAAGAATCGGGACCACCGACAGGCTTTCGGCTGTCATGACATAGGCATTACAATGCTACTCCCACCACAGTGGTGGCAACGCCTATACTTTGTATTGCAGTGGTGCTGCCGACTCCAGGCACCGCCACCATTGTAGGGCTTAGAACACCCTCTGCCACACTGGTGGGCTCAAGGAGCACGTAGGCTGTGTGGGGGGTTGGTTTTTCCAAATGCCAACACACCTCTCGCCATCTTAATGTGGCAGGCAGGGATTCAGTCACCAATGGTGGTGGGACCGTCACTGACAGGCTGTCGGTGGCAGTCTCACCACTAACATAATCAGGCCCTAAGTGAGCAGGAAGATGAAAACAACACAAAATCGTAATAGATTACAAAATACTGATACAGTACCATATTCCTGGCACCATTAAATGATCTTACAAGTATGTTGCATTGTGTAATATGGAAACAATGTATATACATTGACTCATCTTAAAACTCTATAACATTTGATAAACATTAAAATGTTGTCAATCATTTTTCAATGTGTTCATGTTCATGTAAGTTTAAATAAAATCTTTTTCAACTCAAGGTGGAGCACAGGGTGAATACATTCTGATTTACAATACAGGTGTTGAAAATGGCTGTGTTCATAAAATAATTGTCTATTAAGCTAGATTAATGTAGAAATGCAAAACATGATGAGCCACATCAGCTATCCCTCTCCATAAGTCTTCCTTTTGAGGTCGAGTATGGGCAGCGCATGCACTGCTCTGAGAGGCATGCTGTATTCAGGCATGGAATTGAAGCTCCGCCCATTTTTGTCATTGGCTTGTGTCATTGTCCTTTGGAAACTGTACCTTTTTATTGGCCAATAGGCTTAGTAGTCCCTCCTTAGTACCGTCTTGTCTCATTTTGTAACCTCCGATTAGGACACCTCCTGTTACATGTGCTGTTATAATGTAGGCTTTAATTGCAGCCTACGTGCACTATTTTTGCAAATAGTTTTCTCTTGCCTGCTACTGTAGGCAAGACACGCATGGCTTTGATTTAATTTTTTTATAACATGTCACACTCATACAATGGCAGCCGTGTCTTTGGTTTATTTGTGTTTTTTTTAGTATATTTAAACTGCTTCATGCCGCACTTCCACTTTAATGGTGGATGCGGCCCATTCTTTTGACGAGGCGCGTCTAAGGAAAGGGGTGCGAGCACCATTAAATTGAACCCACAGAAGGGACAATTTTACAACAAAATGCCTTTGTCTGTCAAGTTGTTATGTTATGTTATGTTATGTTATGTTAGGAGTTCTTTTATAGCGCACACATCACCCTGGGGCATCTAGGCGCTGAACATTTCAATAGCGGGGAGTCAGAACAGCGGATGTTTAAAACAGGAAGGCTTTTAGGTGTTTCTGAAAGTGCAGTAAGTAGGAATTTCCCGTAGGTTGAGAAACAAACCTTCTTTTTGTAAAAGAGCCCCATACCAGGCTTTCAGTTTAATGGCGGCTGTGCCCCTTTCTTTAGACACGACTCATCTAAGGAAAGGGTCCAGCTGACATGAAAGTGAAAGCACTGTAAGGGCCCTTTTACAAACAAGCATTTGCAATTCAATAGGTGTGGCATTTACCAGAATTTTGTAAAGGCGAGACCTATTGCATTGCAAATGCTTGTTGGATAATGGTAATCCGGAGGTGACATACAATACTTCTTTTATTTTGTCACCTCAGAAATCAAAATATCAATTTCCTTCAGTGAAATTCACCTTTTTCTTTCTGCTACCATCCTGCAAATCTCCTGTATAGTAGCATCTTTCTGCTTTGCCTGGTGAAAGTGCAGAAACGTTGAATGAGATTAGCATTGTTTTGAAAGGGGAAGTGACGCAAAAGCATTTAGGGTTACGCAACACTGCCGTGCAGCATGCAGGTCTGGTATGTGGCATTCAAGGAGGAATTGTGTCATGGCTCCTCGCACTACCATGCATAGCTTTTCCTCACAGTGCTACGCTTTGTTATAAGGCACTTCCCTAGTTCAAAAAAGTTGCATAACGCAGCACAACTTTTTCTTGCACAACACAGTTTTACATAATTTTTTGTAAATCTGCTGTGCGATGACACCGTCTGTGTATCAGATACAAAGCTCAGTTGCAAACTGTTTTCAATAAGTTTAAAAAAAAGTGACAGCAAAAGAATGTCACCAAGTAAACTGTTTCTCAAAGTGTGTTTCACTTGCTTCAAGTATTATATAGTTGGTGTATTTGGAATGTTTTTAAAATAATACAATACACTTGAAATTTAAAACGGGTATCAAGTGATCATGCCTCTACTCTCTCTTAAAAAATACACATGTGGTGAGATTAACATTATTTTAAGCCATTTTGACTTAATTCCAAAATAATTAGCAAATGTTCAGATATCAACTGAATAGAATGGCGAATCCGTGGGCTCTGACTCTGAACATTTCCATATTCTTTCTGCTGCTGTCACTGAAATACATTTGATGCATACACCACTCTCACCGACCCATCAAACTGTGATTGCTGTCAATATAGGTTGTAGTGTGACCAAAGGGATATAGAATTACTTTTTAGCAATGACAACTTCCAATGATGTCACGGCCAATTTTACTTTTACTACCACAGCTTCATATGTCACAGACTGACAATGTGAGGAGGAGTCACACATATTGAGGTCAGTGACTCCTGCTCATACACGTGTTGGATGTCAACGGAAACCACTGGAGGAACGCAAAAATCAGCATATACTCTGGCAGACCCTTGATACGCCCATAAACATGGTCCTCCAATCAACTGTGGACGATCTTCCTCTCTGCAAATTCTGCTGTCACAGACATGGGCCCTCATTATGCTTGTCCCAGTGTAAACATGTGCTTGCGCTGGGATCCTAATTACAAGTTATTTAATAATGATCACACTTTTGCAGTTTCCCCCTGATACATTCTGTAAGTGTATCAGGTAGAAGCTCAAGAAAAAGCAGGGGCGGCTCCTCCACTGGGGCGGAGGAGTGCCGTCTCACTGCTTTCCTGCAGTGCGAGAAAGCCAAAACATAAAATGGCTATAACTTTTAGTTATTTACATTTTATGTTTGCTTTGCCCATTATTGGTGGGTTGTTGCTGAATATCAGCTAATGGTACCTGAGCAACATTTCACTCCTATTTAAAGGACAGGTATTTTTACATATTCTTGAACACTCCAAGTATCAGTGGTGACTCCTCAGCTAAGGTGGAGAAGCTTCACCCCACTGCGTTTTAGCAGTGAAATAAAGGGAAAATAAAATTATAATATATCCTGGTATTATCAATTTATGTTGTCCTACTTCTGGCAGTATGGATGGACTGCTCTGTTCACAGAGCAGGGCAGGGGAGGAGTGGTAGTGCAATGAATGTTTGACAGGCCCTCTCGAGCTGGCCAAATAGTCATGCGCGCTTCGCATGTTCTCTTTGCAGGCTGCATTAAGGCATGCATGGAGAACCTGCCCAGGCTTCCAGTCAGCATCTGAGCACCGAACCACAGCGCTCAGACCAATCACAGTGCTGCTAAGGCAGTGTTGTGATTGGCTGACTGGGAGCCTTTGTGTGATTTCCGAGTGAGGAACTACAGAGGAGAGAAGTAGCAAGACGATAAGATTTTCCTTTTTCCTTCATTTTTTAATTCCCACTTCTTTCACCCCCTACCTCCGATCTGTGCTGGCTACCGCTGCCAAGTATGCTAAATATTGTCTAGGTTGTTGATCATGAATATTGATTTACGATTCTGAGCAGCTATTCATTTCTCTTGTTCTGTCATTCTTGTTGTGTAAGCAAAAGTCCACATAGACATGAAGCAGTACTTGAATGGACCATCAAAAATGAGAGAGACAAAAACCATTGTTTACTTCAAACGTTTGAATCATCACATGCCTTGATAATATCCAATGGATATCTCTCCATGTGAAATGTGTCAGCTGATAGTTATCTTTATATGGAATCTTCCATCAGTATGTTTTCAATATTTATTCTTGTCACACATAAAAATTGGAGATAGATATGAATTCCAGATGATCATCACTTTCCAAATTAAGTCAGCTGTTCAGGTGACACCTAAGTTGCCATTACTGCTACTTCAGTAAACCAACTGTCTGAGTACATGACTTCTGAGCACGTACGCAGAATGTAGGTAAAGAGTACATATGTGAAGAAAATTATTTTGCTTAATTTGTAACATGCAATTTAAAATTGTATTGTTTCACAATGTGCTGCCACAGGATATTTTTCTATTGTTCTTCTACTTTATAATGTGCAAAAATGCAAAACTCAATTGATTCTTTATTCATTTAAAGATAACACCCACCTGTTGATGGATACATTCGGGTAACTGGTCTAATAGAAAAGTTATTGGATTTTTGCCTATTTCAGGGTCAATATATGTACAGCTCAGGTAAAGGAGTTACATAGGCTAACACAGATGAAGTTACATATGCATAAACAATACAGGAATTTTGGGGCCTGTTGAACAAGTGTTTCTAATAAGAAATTGTAAATTGCATCAAATAGTGATTTGCATTTTGTGATTACTTATTAGAAATCTACTAACGTGGGCTCGGTATATGTACTGAAGGCATTGGTATTTTGGTAACCAACCTATGTCGTAATACGGTGCTTCATTAAATGCTGATTCATAGTGGGCTGCAGTTCAACATACTTAATTAATAAGCATGAGGTTGGTCGCTATTTGAGACCCACAAAACTTGGTTAGTCACATGAATGGTGGCCTGCTGGGGTCAGCAGTCCCACATGTCTGAAATTGCTGTTATTTTTTTAATGTAGATTCTGTATTGATTTTTCAACTTTACAGTGTACATGTCCTAAAGAGAAGGTAAACAAGAAATTTTGTGAAGGCAAATGCATTTGTGTTTGACTCTATGATTCGGGAATGAAAGAAAATTGGTCTGTGATTTCTTTAGATGTAAAATAAATTCAGAATGTATCTAGTGTGTGTTGCGTACATCTTCAACACTGGTATGCTAATACCCTCTGCCGAGACACTATGTTCCAACAGTATATTCAATCACATACAATGAATTTAAACCAAGTGTGCCAAAAACAGTTTTCACCAAAGTAAAGTCTTTTTATTCTATATATAGAATCCAAATCACAATTTAGATATTCATAAAAGGTTGCAAACGGGAAAAGACGGGATAAGTGTGTTTGTGATAGGTAAGTGCAAGTGACAGTGACTGGTTGGAGGAATACACAATTCAAATAATTTCAAAAGCAGCTTGGTAACACAGACCAGTCCAGTGAGACCTGTCCAAAAAGTAACATTTATACAATACAATTCTTATATACAATTCATATGCAATAATGCAGCATCAGAAGATGTGCTGGGTGAAGGATGGTACAGGTCTCGTGTGGGAGTAGAGCGTCGACGTTGTGTCTCGACTAACGCAAGAAGGGTGATTTGTACCTCAGCTGTGAGTCTTCTTCAGGACAGGGTAGGGCAACCTAGGGATAGAAAATTCTAAATTACTAAGGCGCTGGGAGACTCAGTGGAGTCTGGGGGGAACATAGTGGTATTACTAACCTAATCCATGGGCCGCGACGACAACAAGTTATGTTGAAAATTCAACCCGGCGTGTAGAAAATTCCACCAGGGTCAGTAATATCTGTAAGAGACCAGCTTAACCTGGCGCTCAAGGGAAGGGGTCAGAGGAAGACTCACTGCCTGGTCGCAGTGGCTTCTGCTAGAAAAACAATTGCAGGGAGTTCTCTAAACTGTCTTGTGAAGTCCTCTAGGACAGCCCTGGAATTGGGCATCCAATTATTAAGTACAACCCGATTTAATTGGGAAAATGAGGAGTCAACATTAATCAAGCATCAGTGCATATGTGTTTATGATTGTTTGGAGTACCACCCAACCTGACACCCCATCACCGCACGTCCAGAATAGAATGAAGTCATTAAGCAGTAACAGTGACAGATGGGTTTGGTGGCTGGAATGCGGAAGGACTCTCACTCCCTATTAGTGTTAGAGAATGTCAGTCAGACTGACAAGCAATTGGGATCATCTCACCATTAAGAGTAAAGCTCAATTGTGGGTGAGGAATTTGTGCCATAGTATATAGAAACTGGGTAATCGGTCTTCTAGATTGTATATGAGTTTTTCATAGTAGGCAATTTGAAACACCAGCAAACACAATTCAACCGTGGGAACAGTGTCAATCTTCTGGCATCGGAGAATGCAAAGCTTAGCAACTGTTATGCTGTGACAAACCATTGCCTGGGTTGTGTGGTGATTTGTGGGTACTGCTAGAAATCTTTCAGAATTACTACCAAGACTCCCAATTCCCCTACAATCCTTGACTGTTGTTTCATTTCCTTCCAGATAGAAGTCTAGTATCGACTGAGCTTCTGGCAGTACCATATTACGTGGGCTATATGGCTGTCTACCAAGTGGCATCGCCAGCACAAAGAGTTTCCTGTGATTATTGATTGCTTTAATTGATATGGGGACCAATGCCATTGGTGTTGTATTTTGTGGTATTCCAGGTAAAGTCAGGTCTCCCAAGGGCATTTGTCATGGTATAGAAAACAATCTGCCCAGTCCTCATCCATGCATGCACTCTGCATGCAGTCTATAGGACCACCACTCCTTTAATTGAGCCTGGACTGAGGACTAGTGGGCCGCGTCAATAAGTATTTTGGAAAATCGCACGACCACCATTTTATAGGTTCCTTACATCTGTAGGTAGAACTGCAGAGGGAATTGTGGTAGAATGATAGGCTATGGACCCGGGGTAGTAGCTAGACAGTGTATTAGCTTGCGGTAATTCCAGGATTGGTGCAATGTGAGGTGATGAGCTGTGTGTACTTCTACTAGCTTGTCCCTGACAATAGTTGATCTATTCTTTGCATCCCTTTTTTTGTTAAATTCTTTCCAGTGGGGCTCTCAGTTATCAATTTGGATTTTAACTTTGTCCTAGAGTGGTGCTTTCTAATGGAACAAATTGTCTATTTTCAATAAACAATGTGTGTAAACAGAGGCGCACAACACTGGGTGAAAATTGAGGGTCTGCTCATCTGTTGAATATGACATGCTCAAGTCACCCACTATACCTAGCAGTGAGTTATCATGGAGAACTACTTTGGCTGTTTAGAGTAGCGTGAAAAACGTAACACAGGGATCAATTGGTACAATAGCTGATAGAATTCCAGATGTGACAGTCTGAGACTGCCCCTACTCCATGATAACATATAACATCAATTTTCTCCCCAAGAGAAATAATTGAACTATTTGAGAGAGGTCTGAAAGTATAATTTTCAGGAGCAATATGAGTAGCATTACAGTCATGTAGGTTATCCGAGGAGCCACATTCATTTGAATGACTATCGTCTTACCCCAGAGGGAGAGATTAAGGGCTGTCCATCTTTTCTTTTTGTGCCGAATTGTCATCACTATTGCATTTAAGTTATCTTCCATGACGTTAAAGAGTCCATTAGTTTACCAAAATATTTTGGGTTGGTTGGTTTTCACGTGAATGGTAGAAGTGCGCATCAGTGGCATGGCTTAGCATTTTCCCCACCTGATGCTGGGACTTGGAAAGGTAGACAATTGTGAGATCAGGGTCTTGGGGTGAGCTACAGTGGTCGCTATTTGGACAGACTCAGGAAGAAGTTCTTGGCAAAGAGTACTGCTTTCAGCTCTCTGGCCAGGATGGGATTTCCCTGTAACCCTTAATGTTGGTGAGTGGATATGGACAGTCATTCAAGGGCAAGGCGAAAAGGCAGGGAAGAGTACATACTCCTGTCTCTTTTCTCTGGCTCTATAAAAGGGTTATGATATGTGTCAAGTTCAGGAGATCACAGCCATTGGTGAGGGTCATAGCAATCTGATTTTATTAAAAATGTTGATCCCAACCCAAAGGAGGACAGTAATTGAAAGACTGTTTACAGTTAGACACACAGGAAGAGCTGTAAATGAGGGTAGAGTAACCCCTGGAAACTTTACCCCATCAGTTAGGGGGAGCCAGGAGTCACCCCTACTGGCAAGCTTGCATCCCCATTACCCACCTGGAAACACTTGTGGACCTGAAGGACATCAGAAGAGTACTGAAACTACTGCTCTCCATGACCTAAGGAGAGCCCTGAAGAACTGGACCTAAAGGGTCATAAAGCTGACTTCCTATTTTAGATGCAGGGACACAACAAGCTAAAGCGGCCGTTCCTGAAGCTTTCCAGTTGACAAATTCCAACTGGACCTGCGACGGACCCTGGACCCTGCTGTTGACCTCTGCAGGAGTGACCCTCCAAGTGCTGTTCCTGAGGTCAAGGAATCCTTGTCTGGGTGTACTTCTCCGAAGTAGAACCTTTTCACTCTAAAGACTTTGGGGGGACTTGGAAAAACCTGCTAAGCCAATTGACAAAGGTGCATTGCTGCTGGGCTCAAGATTCAGGTTTTCACTGCTCTGAGCTTTTGACGTGACTGCAACTCATCATCAATAGGACCTTGTGTAGACAATGTATGACCTTGTGGAGCCCTCTTAGTCTACAGCCTAAATCCTTGCCACACTGGAGGAATCAGAACTCCAAAAAAGTAGCAAATTATGAACAAAAATATTTTGTTATGCCAATGTGCCCAAAGTATCCGGCTGGTGAGGGACACTTTGGGGCATGAAGTTGAAAGTTCTCACACTGAGCTTTGCTGCCAAAAAACAACAGTTCCCTGAGGCCTCGTCCAATGGCTCTCCAATCACATGGAGCCGTACTCAGCTACAGGCTGGTGCCATCCCAACTGAATGTTTTTACTTTCATTTCCGAGACTATTGGCTTGATTAGGGGAATATGTGCTATTTATTGCACCTAATAAATAAAAATACCAACCGTTGCATTATTTATACAGTGTGTTGTAAAGCACCTGTTATGAGTTTCTGGGGAATTCTGTGCAGATTTTGATGTTCAATGCACCAAAATCTGCATGATAAGGTAAATCATATTCTTTTTCCCTCTTAGATTTTGGCATGTTTGACCTGACAAAGTGTAATGAATGTTGATGTATTTAATGCATGCAATATTTATAGGCTGTGATAAATAACACTCAAATTGTATTTCCGACCCCTGCGCAAAAAGGAGTTTATGCAGGGTAAGAAATTAACTACCCACTCATAACCAGGCCCTAAGTTGAACTGTTAAAGTTCAAATTAGGTCAAACTTGATTTCTGTGTCTTGCATTCCAGTTTACTATGACCAATTGACTGCAGTTGGAGATTAACGCTTTTTGTCATTATTTTTATTTGAACATTTAAAAATTCAATCTCCAAATGCCCTTTTTGGATTTTGGTAGTTTTAGTGTCATTAAATATATTAAACTGTACTTGATTGAATTATATGTAAATTACAATTAGTTTTAAGCATACGGGAAACTTCTATTACAATGCAGGCATTACAAAATAGTGCCTTTACAACCCAGTCAGTAAAACAACTGCAACTTTATCACAAGTTCCATTACAATGCAAGTCATTACAACAAATTGCATTAGGGAATGCAGTGTTAAACTGATGTTGGATTTTAAGTCCAAACCTTCCCTACTGATACACCGACTGGAGTTGGAATAGTAATTTAAACTATTCCAGAGTCCAGCATTTCCCTAAATAAAGTCATTGCAGTGACTTGCATTGTAATGGAACTTTTGGTAATGATACAATGGTGGTATTGACTGCGTTGTTAAGCCACACATCGCTTTGGCATGCATGGTAACAGATGCTATTTGTAAGCATTCTAGTTTGATTACTGCAGAATTATAAGTCACTCAGGCCTCAATGGTGTATCAAGTAGCACAGGGGCTGGCTGCCTATCTATTTGCATCGTGTTATATAATTTAGTAGTAAGTACCTTGCATGTAGGGATAGTCAGCAAAATGTATAGTGCCTGAAGGGCAGGGTGTTCTTCTTTAAAATTTGGGAATAAATCTCATAGCACAGCTTGAAGCTGAAAGTATGTAAAGGTAAATAACAGGGTATGGTGTTCCGTATGAGATAAACTGGTCCGCCCAATATATTCCCCCCCAGGGTAAATGTCTTCCATGGTCTTTAAATCTGCCTGGTCAAGTATTTCCAAGGCTTGTGGTTCCTGTATAGCTTATATGTCTGGGTGGAATGATAGTGAAAGTGCTGGAGAATAAAAGTGCTCTTTACCGGTGCGCATCCACAGCAGGGTCCAAACACAAGAGGTGTAGTGCTTTTAGTTGAATTTGTTGCGAGCAATATAGATACATCGATATAATAGAATAGCTTTAAGCAGGATCTACCTGGCGTCATCATGCTCAATTGCAAGATGCACAATATAATGGTGGGGAAGATATATGTAATGTACGCAATGCGCCTCCACACACATATCATAAAGTTCTATGTCTGAGGCACTGAAACACCCTTGAACATAAGACAACATAAGTATCTCCCATCATATCCTGGGTTTATTTCTGGGCCAGATAAAGTTTAAGTGAATTCTCTGCTTTAAAAAATGTGAGATATAAGGTTGATAGAAATATTGAGAAAAAGGTAGAGGAATTTGGGCAGAATCACCATTTTCATTACAGCCACTGTGTCTGCCAATGATTAAGGAAGTCTAGACCACCTCTGCACATGGTTATGATGGAGCACCAGGGTGGGACCACTTTGTATCCAGACCTCTAAACATTTAATCAGAACACCACAACAATGGAAACTTTGAGGCATGTGGTATGGTGGCCAGAGTCAGAGGTAAGATAATTGACTTGGACCGATTAATAGTCATGCCTGAATAGGTGCCAAAGCTAATATATCCCTGGGTGTTTCACACAGGATATGCCCAAAGGTCCAAACCCGAACTGTAGAGCAGAAGCCACATGTCGTTGATGGAGCAGGCATGCTAAAGATTCCAGTGAATAAGAATGGGGACAGGGTGCATCCCTGACATGTGCTTCTATGGATACCCAACCCAGCTGACATGGAACTACTGATCCAAACTCTAACAGTGAGTGTCTTGTATAGCAAGTAAATCCACTGCAGGAACACAGGTGGAATTCCTATACAGACAAACATGTATTCCCACTCGATGGAGTCAAAGGCCTTAGTGGCATCAAGTAGGGTAGCCGCTGCCTCCAAGGAGAGGTTCAATTAATGTAGCAGGGCAAATATGGTACATAGGTGGAGCACGCAGGCACAACACCAAATTGATCGGGCAGCACCAAACTAGGAAGAAGAAGCTGCAGCCTTGTTGCTATGATTTTGTCTAAAATTCTAACATCCCTATCAATTAGAGAGAGGGGTGATATGACTCGCAATATTCCAGTGCTTTATTGTGTTCCTGAAGGGTTGGTGAAGGGATTTGATTATTATAGGCTTCACATTCATCGCATTATGTGGTACAAGGAAAGAGGCAAACTCTTTATAAAACTCATTCAGGCTGTCTAGACCTGTTGATTTACCAGTGGGCAGGGCAGCTGTAGCCCCTTTAATGTCATCTATTGTGATAGGTTTGGATTGGAATTCAAGCTGACCAGCCAATAACACTAGGGCAATATCATCTATATAGTCCACCATGTCATCTATAGTGGTGATACTATGCACACCATAGAGGTGTGAATAAAAGTCAGTAAATCTTGCCAGAATGTCTAAAATTATATAAAGATCTGCACCATCAGGGGGCGTGATCTTCACTGTGTGCGTTTGGGCACAGAACAATTTCAATTTAGTTGCCAAGCTACGTCGTGGTCATCCTCCCTCCCCATAGGTTCTCATCACAGTTCTTGAGCTGCAGTATCAAGACAATTTGAGATCCAAGCTCGTATAGCAGGCAGGGTATGAGGATCTGGGTTTGAATCATAGTCCTGATCAAGAGGGTGCAATGTTTGCTCTATATTCTGCAATTGTGTGTGCAGTGTCTTTAGTGTACCAGCCTGTACACCAATACAGGACGCCCTAATAGTGACTTTATTCATTTAATATATCTATACAATTTGTAGGGCGCATGGCTACCTAACAAAGGTTTCCTAGGGCTGGCACCTCACTAGACGCACATTGGAGAGACCAAGAAGGCTGTTAATGAGAAGATAGAAACATCCATGTATTGAGCAGCTTAAGGAAGTCTATGAGTGATTTACAGGTTATCAATGATTGTGGCAAGGTGTTCCACAATTTTGGGCCCAGATATGAAAATGTCCATCCTCCTAGGCAGGTTCACTTGAATCTGGGGACTGCAGCCACCTTTAGATGACTAAAGCGGAGCAAGTATTTAGGTGTGTACCATGATATAAGAGGTCTCAGGAACATAGGAACTGTTTGTAAGAGGCATTTATGCATATAGCATAAGGCTTTATATTGCTGCCGATGTGCAACTGCCAGCCAGTGAAGAGTTTAAAACAAGCTGGCAGATGCAGTGAATCTGGGTGCATGGAGAAAAAGCCATGCCGCCGCATTGTTTATGGTCCGCAGCCATTTAAGTCAGAAAGTGGCTACCCCAAGTACAGAACATTGCAGTAGTCCAATCTAAATATTACAAGTGCCTGGACAACAATTCTTTGGGCTGGGGCTGGAAGATACTCAAAACCTTTACATATTCACTTGAGGATGCCGAAACAGGTGGTTGCTCTTTTGTTATTCAGATGGCTCATAGACAACTTGTCATTGAACCATCTTTCAATTTTTTTTCACCACCGGGACTGGTGATGGAATTATAGCTATAGCCGGTGGCCATAGATGAGGACCCCACAAGTGGGTTTGATTACCCACTAATAGGACCTCTGTCTTGTCTCTGTTTAGTTATATTGAAGGATTAGGCCAGCAAGGGATTTTGTTTAAAATGATCAGTTTCAGCAAAGGAAGGGACTCCGGATGAATGGGGTACCCACACTATCCTAAATTAGTAGCTAGAAATGATTTATAATACAGATCAAATGTGTTACCACACTAACACAATGAATTGAAAAAAATTGAAAAAATACAAATGACCAGGTTGTTGATTCAAAAGATTATTATTTTCTTTAGAAAAAAGTAAATTCAGTCAATATTAAAATAGGGTACAAAGAGATGCATTTGAGACATAGAAGGAGTATTTTATATGCTCCAAACAAATATCACAAAATAAGTCTATGCTGCTGGTAGATAGTGACACAGTGATTTCAAATCAATTCAAGGAAATCAATTATAACTGATAAATCATAAGCAGGATTAGACTTGGTAGTCGACGTTTCGGTCTTTTGGAAAGTCGTTTCATAAGACCATCATCAGGATAAAGATTTATGCATTTTGTAATTGAAGACCCTAGAGAAGAAAAAGGGTTGAAGGAAAACAATACACTTCCAAAAGAGGTCAGTGGTGCTTGGCGAAAAGATCCCAGTATCAGAGAAACGTTGCCAATTATCAGGTCAAAGGTTTGGGGCAACTGAATTGCTTATGTTCTGGCTGGCTGGCTGGGTGGCTCTGGAGATACTGCACTTACAGACCTGACTCAAACCTGTCGGAGTATTCAATTGCAGCAGTTGGTCCTTACGCATACCCACCAAAAGGGCCACATACTAGACCTTATCTTTGCAGACCCAGAGCATGTAACTGTTCGAAATATCTTGCCCCAGTGCTGGACGGACCATGCGTTCGTCCTTTTCTCTCTCACGCCCAAGGCGGGACAGTGGAGAAATAGGAACTCAGGTGGGGTTAAAAGTACTAGACAATGGTCGAAACTCCTGAGCCAGTCCCCTCTACCCTCTTTACTCTCAGAGGGCTTTACTTTAGAGGAAAACGTAGATCTGAGCTACGAAAAGCTTAGTCAAAGTATTGTGTCCTCTTTTGACTTACTGGCCCCTTTACGGAAAATAAGAAACAGGCCCACACCGGCGATGCCATGGTTTTCCGAGGAGTTGTATCAACTTAAACTCCAATGCAAGCGGGCAGAGCGCACATGGAGAAAGAAATATCTGGACTCAGATCGAGACCTTTACAAACAGGCCCTGTCCATCTATAAAGCACAGATCAAATGTGCGAAGGCCAGGTTTTTGGAAGAGTCTCTGCGGGCAGCAGTTAACAAATCACAGACCTTATTCAAGATCGTAAAGGACCTGTCATGCCCTGCCAGTGCGACTAACACCATCATCGCATCTCAGTCTCTGTGTGACTCACTGGCACAGGCTTTTGAGGATAAAATCGCAGCCATTTTGACTAATCTAGGCGTAACATCTGGCGGTAATCCTCAGAGTCGCACGGAAACGCACTCTGGATCTACTACAGACTCCACCTCCAGCATTGCCAAGCTGGACTGTATCCCTTCTCCAACATTTGAGGAATTCTGTTCCCTAGCCAACAGTGTGTCATCGGGATCACCTCTAGACCCATTACCGCATAAACATTGGAAGCTCTTCCGGGATGAACTCTTCTCTCCATTGTTTGCCATCTGCGATCAGTCCTTGGTCTCAGCACGGGTACCAGATTGCTGGAAACTTGCCGTGGTTTCCCCTTTACTTAAAAAGCCCACCTTGGACCCGGTAAATCGTGCAAACTATCGACCCATCTCCCTGCTCCCTTTTCCAATAAAGATTCTGGAAAAGTGGGTCACAAACCATCTGTCTAAACACCTGGAGACTGGGTCCTGTTTGGATGAGGTCCAATTTGGGTTTAGACCGGCCCATGGGACGGAATCAGCGCTGGTGACTGTACTTGATGACCTTAGGACGCGAGCCGACCAAGGAAGAGCAGCCTTTTTAGTGCTGCTCGATATGTCGGCCGCGTTCGACACTGTCAGTCACGCAATTCTGATTAACAGGCTAGAGGAAGTAGGGGTAACTGGCCTTGCCCTACAGTGGTTAACATCTTACCTTGGAAATCGTCACCAGGTAGTGGCATTGCCACCGTTTAAATCTAACATCAGAAGAGTGGCGCAAGGTGTCCCACAAGGGTCGGCCATCAGCCCTATCCTCTTCAACCTGTACCTGCGGCCCCTAGTTGCACTGATTAGATCCTTTGGCATAGCAGTGACGAACTACGCAGACGACACTCAACTTGTCTTCTCACTCGAGGGCAAGGAAGCAGTGACACTTGACATCTTCCACCTCTGTATGCTCGCAACTGCGGACTGGCTGAATCAGAATTCACTGCAGTTTAACAGCACTAAGACAGAAGTCTTACACTGCACCACTGACCGCGTCCCTAGACCTCTTCTGCCGGATTTCTGGCCTCCTTCCTTCCAAAGCACGACTGTGTCTACCACCTCGGTCCGCAACCTGGGAGTGATGTTTGGGTCCAATCTCCAACTGGACGCAGCTGTCAATAAAACAGTGAGTACTTGCATGGGACTGCTGCGTATGTTGAGAAAGGTCCTCCCGATGCTTCCCATGGACAGTAGGCCTGAGGTGGTGAGGAGCATCATCGTAAGCCGCCTGGACTACTGCAATGCCCTACTCCTTGGAGCACCAGCCACTCTGGTAGGAAAACTGCAACGGGTGCAAAATCTTGCAGCCAAACTAGCGCTTGCTCGCCGCCGTTACGACTCCTCTTCCCAGGCATTAAGAGACCTTCATTGGTTACCGATCCTTCAACGGATCGATTTTAAATCTTTATGTATTGTATTCAGGGCCCTCCACGGACAAGGCCCAATACCACTCCAGAACATGTTTCATTGGTATACTCTGTCTAGATCCCTTCGCTCGGCTTCCGCTTACCTTGCTGTGGTGCCTAAAGTTTTGAGATCACGGCTGGACGGCCGATCTTTTAGCTTTACGGCAGCCAGATTATGGAACACTCTTCCGCTAGGATTGAGAAGTACCAACGACCTTGTCTCTTTCAAGAAAAACCTAAAGACACATCTCTTTCCTAGAACTGCTTCTTCTTAGTTCCTAAATCAGTAGGGTGCGCAGCAGGATCTTTTCAGTCAAAGCGCCAGGATACCCGTTGGGTGACAGACACGCGCTATAAAAGATTACCAATACATACATACATACATACATTATGTTCAAGAAACCGATACACAACAGAATCATGCAGGTATCAGGAGTTAGCTTCAGTGGCAGCCGATGGATAGTCACGACTTCAGAGGGAGGAACGGAGCAACAAAAGTTCACGACCTCGGCGGCAGCAGCGCGTCTGTTTGAAAACAGCTGTTTAGTTATAACAATTTCCTATTCATCCAAATTGAAAATTGTGCAAGATAGCTTTAAATGCCTCCCAAACTGGGCCTGCACTATCCACTGAACTAACATTCTCCCAGAAATAATCAACAACAGCAGAGTGAATTTTTTCTCTGAATGTAAAAATGCAGTAGCCTAAAAACGCCACATACACTGTGGATGGATAGGGATAGGAATCGGCAAAGAAAGATGCATTGGTGCATGATCAAACAGACCCTTTGGTAGATAAGTGATGTCAGATACTCACACACAGACATCCCGGTTGGCCAGCCAATAGTCCAACGGGGACCAGGATCCAAGGACAGAGGAGGTAAAGGTACCCTTTCGTTGCGTGAGGTGATGGTGTCTCCAGAGATCAGCCATCCCATAATCTTTCATAACTGACCTGATAACTTTGGCAGAGCGTTTTCCATTCCAGTCAGTGAACTCCAACCAATCAAAAAAAGGATCTAGATAAGTGTTGAGGTCCCCTCCTCATATTATAGTGGTCGTTGAGAGCTTGTGGAGGTGAATTCATAGCACAGCGTAAAAATCGGGGTCATCTACATAGGGGACATATGTATTAACCAAACAGACATGGGTGCATCAAAGTGTACTGACACAAACACTTATCTTTCATGATCCTCCACCTGGGTTTGTGTGAGATAGAAGGGGACCCCTTTTTGAAAGGATCATCAACCCCCATGAATAGAAGGAACTGGACAATGTGATTCTATGTGCTGCCTAGCGGCGCCCAGTAAGCAGTCAGTGTGAATTGTCAGGTGAGTTTCCTGCAAAAAGGCTACTTGAATATGATCACAGTCTAAGTATGTGAGTATCTGGCGCGTTTTGCATGGATTATTAAGGCCCCATGCATTCCGTGTCAGGAATGAGGTATGACCTCTGGATGGCGACTCCAGCATAGTTTTGTAGAGTGACATAAGTTAGATTACAATAGTCATGATATACAGCTCAAAAATTTGGAATCAAAGTTACAGCAGTATAAAGGCAGAATGAAAAAGACAATCCTACCCCTCCCACCACCCACATTATTATCCCAATAATGCCAACAACATACTCCGACTCAAGGAAACATCAACAATCGAAAAGTATACAAAGTTTCCAAACAATCAGGGGAAAGTTAATCATTAACAACTCTCAGGTGTGCCAGCATGGGGCTGCCGGAGTCCTAACTACAACCTTCAGGTACCGGAGACGACTAATATGAATATGATATCTTTTGGGCCATGGCAGCGAAGTGGGCATGCAGAGTGTAGGAGGAATAATAAAAAGTGCTTGGGAGTCGAATCCCCAGTTCAGACCTCACATGTCCAACTCAGCCAGTTAATTGCATATAAAGTTCAACGCATATGGTGAATGATCACTGTTCATCGTGGGCGGTGCCCATGCATGAGGCTTCTACTCGGCACTTGGAAATGGATTTAACGTGTTTAATCACGGTTTAGGGGGATGGGAAGATGTGCTGTAATCCCTGTGCTCAATGGGAAAGCGTGCCCGATACAGCAAGCGTAAGTGCAATTGGTGCTTGACAGGGAGGGCCGCCT
Organism: Lissotriton vulgaris; assembly: GCF_964263255.1. Taxonomy (NCBI): domain Eukaryota; kingdom Metazoa; phylum Chordata; class Amphibia; order Caudata; family Salamandridae; genus Lissotriton; species Lissotriton vulgaris. Next base: position 1,440,529,655 of record NC_141685.1, read on the forward strand.
GTACTGCCACTGTGAAATCTAGGGAGAAGCAAACTTGTTGCCTTGGTAGGTGATCTCTCTCTTCTCCCGAGCCAGCAAGGAGACCATATCATTGTCTCTATAGTTTAATAGTTTCATTATGATAGGGCAAGGAGGAGCACCAGGTTGCGGGTGCGCCATGAGGGAGCAGAGGGTGTGCTCTAAAACCAGCAGGCTGGACAAAAGTGTTGGATCGAAAAACAGAGGTTAACTTAGTTTTGACATAGAGCTCCAACTTCCCAGTGTTAGTTGACTCAGGGATCCCTGTAATGCACAAATTGTTTTGGTGAGAGCGCACCTCTAAATAGTCACTTTTAGCTTGGATTATGGCCAGGACTTTCTCCATTTTGAGGCATTTATTGGACAGTCTTTCAAATCATATACAGCATAAGAGATTCTATGTTCCACTGACGTGATGTGGGCAAATTGCTGATTCAATTTCACTACCATGTGGTCCATACGCAGATTGCGAGAGTCTATATTTCCATCGATAGAGGCCAAGCTCTGCTGCATGGCCTGTAGGACAGTGACCGGGCCTGGCTCAGCAGACAGCGCAATTCCATGGTCTAGGTCCACAAGTCATCGCCTGCAGGCCGGGTGGGATGTTTGGCCTCAAATATAAGGTGGGACTAGCCTGAATCAGATTTGACCAAGATCTCAAGATGATGGCGATGAAAGTCAATACTGAGAAGGGCAGCGCAGGGTAGTGCAGCGTGCCCCTCCAGATCACGGGGCAGAGGGGCACACTATGTATGGTATTCAGTCCCCACCAGAGGGGGTAGGGGTGCCCTTAAGATGATCAGGGTAGAGTCCCCCCACAGCAGCAGGTAAGTTGACAATTAAAGTGCAGCAGGCCAGTAAGGCTGACTGGAGCTCTCCATTGTCATTGACTCATCCTAGGGGGCCCCACTGTGAAGAAACAACGAGGGATGACCCACCACCAGGTACTTGTAGGCTCAATGGGGGGCTAGAGGCCTATTAGACAGGACCTGACAGAAACTGACAGGCCTTCGCACCACACCTGTTGGCTGCACGCCCAGGAGCCACCTCAACATTACTGAAGCAATGTGGCACAGCGGGGGAGTCACGGACTCCCAGCTGGCCCAGGGCACCTCCAGCCACCACGGTCTCCCATATCAGGGACCCAACAGGCGCCACTACCCTCCTGTCAGGTCGGGCCACCACAGCAGCCCCCTCACAGCCTCCATCAATGTTTGCTCCTCAAACTTTCCAAGGCCATTAAAACAGGAACTCCTCTGATGAAGTAACTCAGCAGCACTCAGGCACCCACAGACAACGCTATGCCCCTCCCCAGCCTAGGCCCACACAACATTGCAGGCGGCACCCAAACATCCATGCCACAGATCACTCCTGACCCCACATCTGTCCAGAAGTGCCAGCGGATTGCTGCAAAAGCAGGGGTTCAAGTTGGCCTTACTATCTGCCTGTAATATCCCTTCTGCAGAGGTCTGACTTCATACTGGATGGCCAGATAAAAGTCAGATTATGAGCCTCGGCTAGCAGAGCTGTACTAGAGTGCCGTGGCCTCTCTAGCACCCTTTATTGTCTCTGAGTTAAGCCTGTCCCTCTGTGACATAGTAACCAGTGGGTTGAGCTCAGGTCAATTTAGTGACTTCTTGTAGTTCACCTTAACAAGGATTGTGTTTATACTTTAGGGTGGGCAGTCACTCCTCTTAACAAACAACCCAGTTTCTTAAACTTTCTCTTTACCAGTTAACCATATAGCCTGAAAAAAAGATAATGTCATAATAACATAAGGACAGGCAATAAGGTTTCAGGGCAGGACGGTGTGAATAAATAACATTTTGCTATATCCAAGATAGTTCCTGACTGGCTTATGGCTGCTGCTAGTTTCCAATGCAAAAACAACAGTTGATGGACAGAATGCAGAACAATGTCATACATTCACCCCAGTACAGAGATCTGGGCCTAAATCCATCGTTTTCCAATAGCCCTTAAGAACAGGAGAAGGGACCATAGGCAACATTGGCAGGTGCATCTGAAAGTAATCAGAAAAGTCATTCATTTGAATTGAATGACTTGGTATAAACATTCAGCCTTCTTTATAAAATCCTGTCCTAAAGCAGACATTGCCAATGTTCTAAACAGACAACTTAATTTCACCTAATCATAGACTTTCTCTGCATACAGAAATCAACGGGGCCAGCTCCGACTTTTGACAGCTGATGAAGCAAATTATAGATGGTATGTGAATTACAATCCTAATATACAGCCAATTTATGACAGTGTTGCAATATCTTATCTCAATCTGTTGGCAGAATTCTGGTTGGAACCTTCATATCCATGTTTACCAATAACAAGGGGCTCTACAGGGAACTTAGCAATGAATCATTGCTGGGTTTGAAAATAAGCATGATGGATGCCTTAGCGAAGCATTCCAGTTATTCCAGATTCCTTGCACCCCTTTTTAGGGTAGTTTACAGAGTTTGATTTGGGCATACCTCTACAGGTGCCTTTCAGGTGAAGCTACACTCAAAAAGTAAAGCGATTGACCTCTCTTACTGATAAAGGCAGAAGAAAGCAGAACTCCTGCTTCCAAACAGTCCAATCAGACCATTGTGAACTGGGCTCAGTGGGAGGCTGGCTATAAACAGACCAGGTGTGTGGAAGCATGCCCTTAGGAAGAGAGGATTGCAGAAGTGACCAAGTGGGACTTTCTCAGCGGTATGAATACATTTGTGACTCAATAATTGTTCTCAACTCCGAAGGATCAGGATACAGTGCTGAGGATTCTCCTAGGTGGGTGAGGCCTCTGTTGGCTAGAAATCCGGATTCATGCATCTCAGAGATTTTTACCCTGTTGAAAAAAAAATGGCTTCAGAGGCACCTTATTGAGCCCTGCACAGCTAGATTTTACTCTCTGGTGTTCTTTGAAAGCTAAAAATGTGCTGAAGTCCAAAGGTGAAGGAAACGTTGGATCTGGTGAGGTGGTAAGTCTCTGTTACCTCGTCAGAAGCGGTCGCTCCCCTTGCTCCCTGCCCGATTGTCATTGCGCCTCGCACTGCTTGAACCGTGATCTTGGTGTCTGGGTATCGTAGCGCTATCGCTTGCCTGCTATTGCTGCATTGTTTGCCTGCTATTGCTGCAGCATTTGAATTTTGCACATTATCTCATCTCCGATCACATTTACAGCTAGGAACGCTGACCATCTAAGCGCCCGGGTTGTTTTGGGTGTAATTTTAAAATCGTTACCTGTTTGTGCCGGTGCCACTGCCCATAGCGTCTTTCCTCCCTGTGCCCTAATCTCGCCCAGTTTCTGTTTTTCTTTCGCCACCATTTTGTTTGTTGTGCCTTGTAACCATCACCTCCAGCCCGCCCCGCCTCCCAGCTGCTCCTCCCTCCCACGGACTGATAAGGCTTGCCCCATCCGCAGCTCCATTGTGACCTCTCTTACCTCGTGAGAAGCGGTCGCTCCCCATGCTCCCTGCCCGATTGTCATTGCGCCTCGCACTGCTTAAATCGTGATCTTGTTGTCTGGGTATCGTAGCGCTATCGCTTTCCTGCTATTGCTGCATTGTTTGCCTGCTATTGCTGCCGCATTTGAATTTTGCACATTATCTCATCTCCGATCGCATTTACAGCTAGGAACGCTGACCATCTAAGCGCTCAGGTTGTTTTGGGTGTAAATTTAAAATCGTTACCTGTTTGTGCCGGTGCCACTGCCCATAGCGTCTTTCCTCCCTGTGCCCAAATCTCGCCCAGTTTCTGTTTTGCTTTCGCCACCATTTTGTTTGTTGTACCTTGTAACCAGCACCTCCAGCCTGCCCCCGCCTCCCAGCTGCTCCTCCCTCTCATGGACTGATAAGGCTTGCCCCATCCGCAGCTCCATTGTGACCTCTCTTACCTCGTGAGAAGCGGTCGCTCCCCACGCTCCCTGCCCGATTGTCATTGCGCCTCGCACTGCTTGAATCGTGATCTTGGTGTCTGGGTATCGTAGCGCTATTGCTTGCCTGCTATTGCTGCATTGTTTGCCTGCTATTACTGGCGCATTTGAATTTTGCACATTATCTCATCTCCGATCGCATTTACAGCTAGGAACGCTGACCATCTAAGCGCTCAGGTTGTTTTGGGTGTAATTTTAAAATCGTTACCTGTTTGTGCCGGTGCCACTGCCCATAGCGTCTTTCCTCCCTGTGCCCAAATCTCGCCCAGTTTCTGTTTTGCTTTCGCCACCATTATGTTTGTTGTGCCTTGTAACCAGCACCTCCAGCCCGCCCACGCCTCCCAGCTGCTCCTCCCTCCCACGGACTGATAAGGCTTGCCCCGTCCGCAGCTCCATAGTGACCTCTCTTACCTCGTGAGAAGCGGTCGCTCCTCACGCTCCCTGCCCGATTGTCATTGCGCCTCGCACTGCTTGAATCGTGATCTTGGTGTCTTGGTATCGTAGTGCTATCGCTTGCCTGCTATTGCTGCATTGTTTGCCTGCTATTGCTGCCGCATTTGAATTTTGCACATTATCTCATCTCCGATCGCATTTACAGCTAGGAACGCTGACCATCTAAGCGCTCAGGTAGTTTTGGGTGTAATTTTAAAATCGTTACCTGTTTGTGCCGGTGCCACTGCCCATAGCGTCTTTCCTCCCTGTGCCCAAATCTCGCCCAGTTTCTGTTTTGCTTTCGCAACCATTTTGTTTGTTGTGCCTTGTAACCAGCACCTCCAGCCTGCCCCCGCCTCCCAGCTGCCCCTCCCTCCCATGGACTGATAAGGCTTGCCCCGTCCACAGCTCCATTGTGACCTCTCTTACCTCGTGAGAAGCGGTCGCTCCCCACGCTCCCTGCCCGATTGTCAGTGCGCCTCGCACTGCTTGAATCGTGATCTTGGTGTCTGGGTATCGTAGCGCTATCGCTTGCCTGCTATTGCTGCATTGTTTGCCTGCTATTGCTGCCGCATTTGAATTTTGCAAATTATCTCATCTCCGATCGCATTTACAGCTAGGAACGCTGACCATCTAAGCGCTCAGGTCGTTTTGGGTGTAATTTTAAAATCGTTACCTGATTGTGCCGGTGCCACTGCCCATAGCGTCTTTCCTCCCTGTGCCCAAATCTCGCCCAGTTTCTGTTTTGCTTTCGCCACCATTTTGTTTGTTGTGCCTTGTAACCAGCACCTCTAGCCCGCCCCCGCCTCCCAGCTGCTCCTCCCTTCCACGGACTGATAAGGCTTGCCCCGTTTGCAGCTCCATTGTGACCTCTCTTACCTCGTGAGAAGCGGTCGCTCCCCTTGCTCCCTGCCCGATTGTCATTGCACCTCGCACTGCTTGAATCGTGATCTTGGTGTCTGGGTTTTGTAGCGCTATCGCTTGCCTGCTATTGCTGCATTGTTTGCCTGCTATTGCTGCAGCATTTGAATTTTGCACATTATCTCATCTCCGATCACATTTACAGCTAGGAACGCTGACCATCTAAGCGCCCGGGTTGTTTTGGGTGTAATTTTAAAATCGTTACCTGTTTGTACCGGTGCCACTGCCCATAGCGTCTTTCCTCCCTGTGCCCTAATCTCGCCCAGTTTCTGTTTTTCTTTCGCCACCATTTTGTTTGTTGTGCCTTGTAACCATCACCTCCAGCCCGCCCCGCCTCCCAGCTGCTCCTCCCTCCCACGGACTGATAAGGCTTGCCCCATCCGCAGCTCCATTGTGACCTCTCTTACCTCGTGAGAAGCGGTCGCTCCCCATGCTCCCTGCCCGATTGTCATTGCGCCTCGCACTGCTTAAATCGTGATCTTGTTGTCTGGGTATCGTAGCGCTATCGCTTGCCTGCTATTGCTGCATTGTTTGCCTGCTATTGCTGCCGCATTTGAATTTTGCACATTATCTCATCTCCGATCGCATTTACAGCTAGGAACGCTGACCATCTAAGCGCTCAGGTTGTTTTGGGTGTAATTTTAAAATGGTTACCTGTTTGTGCCGGTGCCACTGCCCATAGCGTCTTTCCTCCCTGTGCCCAAATCTCGCCCAGTTTCTGTTTTGCTTTCGCCACCATTATGTTTGTTGTGCCTTGTAACCAGCACCTCCAGCCCGCCCACGCCTCCCAGCTGCTCCTCCCTCCCACGGACTGATAAGGCTTGCCCCGTCCGCAGCTCCATAGTGACCTCTCTTACCTCGTGAGAAGCGGTCGCTCCTCACGCTCCTTGCCCGATTCTCATTGCGCCTCGCACTGCTTGAATCGTGATCTTGGTGTCTTGGTATCGTAGTGCTATCGCTTGCCTGCTATTGCTGCATTGTTTGCCTGCTATTGCTGCCGCATTTGAATTTTGCACATTATCTCATCTCCGATCGCATTTACAGCTAGGAACGCTGACCATCTAAGCGCTCAGGTAGTTTTGGGTGTAATTTTAAAATCGTTACCTGTTTGTGCCGGTGCCACTGCCCATAGCGTCTTTCCTCCCTGTGCCCAAATCTCGCCCAGTTTCTGTTTTGCTTTCGCCACCATTTTGTTTGTTGTGCCTTGTAACCAGCACCTCCAGCCTGCCCCCGCCTCCCAGCTGCCCCTCCCTCCCATGGACTGATAAGGCTTGCCCCGTCCGCAGCTCCATTGTGACCTCTCTTACCTCGTGAGAAGCGGTCGCTCCCCACGCTCCCTGCCCGATTGTCATTGCGCCTCGCACTGCTTGAATCGTGATCTTGGTGTCTGGGTATCGTAGCGCTATCGCTTGCCTGCTATTGCTGCATTGTTTGCCTGCTATTGCTGCCGCATTTGAATTTTGCAAATTATCTCATCTCCGATCGCATTTACAGCTAGGAACGCTGACCATCTAAGCGCTCAGGTCGTTTTGGGTGTAATTTTAAAATCGTTACCTGTTTGTGCCGGTGCCACTGCCCATAGCGTCTTTCCTCCCTGTGCCCAAATCTCGCCCAGTTTCTGTTTTGCTTTCGCCACCATTTTGTTTGTTGTGCCTTGTAACCAGCACCTCTAGCCCGCCCCCGCCTCCCAGCTGCTCCTCCCTTCCACGGACTGATAAGGCTTGCCCCGTTTGCAGCTCCATTGTGACCTCTCTTACCTTGTGAGAAGCGGTCGCTCCCCACGCTCCCTGCCCGATTGTCATTGCGCCTCACACTGCTTGAATCGTGATCTTGGTGTCTGGGTTTCGTAGTGCTATCGCTTGCCTGCTATTGCTGCATTGTTTGCCTGCTATTGCTGCCGCATTTGAATTTTGCACATTATCTCATCTCCGATCGCATTTACAGCTAGGAACGCTGACCATCGAATCACTCAGGTTGTTTTTTTTTTTTTTATTTGTTTTTATTGCAGAATTAGAAACCATTGCATATAATAAATCAACCAGCACACTCATGGTGTCCCCCCGCACGGATAAAGTAAACCATAGATCGTACACAGCCATTCAGCCCGTATCCCGGAGGCCGGGCGGCGTGGTATTCCATACTTCCAGCAAGAGCATCACTGTGAGCATCCCTGAGGGACAATTGGTCAACAACCGCTTTGTGTATCTGCATTTTACCCCCCTAAACACCTAGCCCTCCCCCAACACCATCTAGCAGTCACTAACAGTCCAGTTACGCAAGCGATACTCACAATCCTGAACCCCAGTCCATTCGATGGTGGGCCCCTATCATATCAGTTTCATGTGTCCCTGTCCCTTCCCCACTGTCTATCTGGGCTCTCCTATCACGCTGGGGGTAATTCCAACCCCGGGAATAACTGCTGCCTCTCGACCTGGGCCTCGGCGCCTAACCCCACCCCCAACAACCCCAAAACAACCCCCTTCCCCCCCTCCCCACTGCAACCGCTAACGATGTGGGCCATGTTCCTAACGCTATCATGGGTCTCGCTACAGATCAATTGTTACAGTTTTACTCATAAGCCCCATGGAGCCTGCATACACAAATAATTCAGTCTTCATCCTCCTCCATGGAATCACGCAACGCCTGGACTATCATCTCCCACGCTCTCGCCGTTTCTAGGCTCTTTTCATTGTCAATCTTGACTGCCTGTCTCATACGGAGCACACTCTCGCATTCAGACCATCTCAACAGTTCATTCACCCATCTCCTCACTGACGGTCCCTCCCTGGACTTCCAATGCCAAGTGATTTCCCTCTGCGCCAGTTTAAGCCCCAGATCAATGAATTTGCTTGTCACCTTAGTATTCTTCGTGTGTGGGAACCAGAGCAACAAACATGCCGCCATGTCAAAATCCACCTCCCGATCGGTCACTGCATTTAGGAGTTCCCCAACCTCCACCCAGTAAGTCTCCAGCTTCGGACAGCCCCACAACAAATGAACTATATCAGCCTCCAGTGCCAGGCACCTCGGACATCGCGCCTCCTGCGCCCGGAAATACCGTTTAATCTTCTCCGGGGTCAGGTAAGCCCTGTGCAGGATGTAAAAATGCACCTGCTGAAAGCGTGCATTCCTCGTTCCCTTCCACGTGCGCTTCAGGATATGACCCCACACCGTGTCCGGAATGGGCCTACCTATGCTAAGTTCCCATTTCGATTTCAGGCCTAGGAGCGGGTCCAACCCCTCATGCAACATCCTATTATGTAGGCAGGTCACCGCTTTAAATGTACCTGCGGCCATACTACATACTGGCAAGCCATAGTCGTTTCCGGTTCAAGTAGCCCCCCTTTCCAGTGCTTCTGCATTGCCGCTACCACAGCCGCATGCAAGAGGAAGCTCCCCTCCGGCAGCCCAAACTGTTCCTGCAGCACCTGGAAGGGGACCAACGTTCCATCGATATACAGATCACCCACCATTTGCAATCCCAGCTCCTCCCATTCCAGTAGCGGAGACCAATCGCCACCATGCGGCAGCGCAGTCAACATTCCCAACTGTATCTCTGGTGCATAAGGTCGGGACGCCTTCGCTCTCTTCAAACTCCTATGCCAGCACAACCTGAGCGTCTTCTCCTCCATAGTGAGGCCTCGTAACTCCAGTTTCTGCTGCATGATAATGTAAGCCAGGACATGACGTTGTATGCCGTGCTCTCGTTCGTGTTCCGGCCCTCTGAAAACCCTAGCTACGTGCTGCGTGAGAACCTGGAGCTGCGCAGCCAAATAGTACAACTCAAAATCGGGGACTGCCATCCCCCCCTCAAGCTTGGGTCGAAGCAAGGTGTTCAATGCTACTCTACGTCGACCGTGCCCCCAGAGGAAGTCGATTATCATCGTCCGCAGGTCCTTAAAGATCCTCTGAGGAATCCAAATGGGCAGCGTGCGGAAATAATAAAGTAATCGTGGGAGCGCCACCATCTTCAATAGAGCTACTCTACCCAATACTGACAAAGGGAGGGAGGCCCAAAAGGACATACAGCCTCTCAGTGCTCTTATACATCGCCCAATATTACCCTCCAACAGATTTGCGACCTCATGGTAGATGCGGACTCCTAAATAAGTGAAACAAGATGGCTCCCAGACCACCCCTATAGCACGAGGGGGCCACGGCGTGACCGCCCTAAGTGGAAAGATGCAAGTCTTTGTCCAATTAACCTTGAGGCCCGACAACCGACCAAATTTGGATAACATATCCATCGCCCCCTCTAGAGCCTGCTCTACATCCGCCATATACAGCAACAAATCGTCTGCATATAAAGATATATAGTGCGATTGCTCACCTCTTTCTATCCCCGCGTACTTGACTCCTGATCTGGCGCGCACTGCTAACGGTTCCATCGCCAGTGCGAACAACAATGGGGATAGCGAACACCCCTGTCTCATCCCTCTGCAAACTGGATAATCCGCGGATACCAGAGTGCCCAGGTGTACCCTCGCTGTGGCCGAAGAATACAACACCTTCGTCCATCTACGAAACCCCTCGCCAAGACCAAGCTTCACCAGGACTTCTTCTAAGTAGACCCACTCCAGGCTATCAAAGGCCTTCTCAATATCCACAGATAACACCGCCGGGTCACTGTCTGCGTCCGTCGTGCCGTCCAATATCCCAATTAGACGACAAATATTAAGCGCCGTGTTCCTCGTAGGGATAAACCCCGCTTGGTCCCTGTGCACCAACCTGGTCATATGTGGAGCCAACCTGGTAGCTAGAATACGGCTCAATATCTTGTAATCTACTGTTAACATGGACAACGGCCTATATGACCTTACATCTGACGCCTCTCTGCCGGGTTTCAGCAATGGCACTATCAACGCCTCCCTCATCGATCTAGGCAGACACCCCAACCTATTAGCCTCCCCATACACCACCAGTAACCTAGGCGCCAAACTGTCTACGTACTTCTGATAGAATTCAATTGGCAGGCCATCCACCCCGGGCGTTTTGTTCCTCGCCATATGTTTAATGGCCGCTCTGATCTCAGCGAGCGTGATAGGCCCTCCCAAGTCCTTAGCATCGTCGTCATCCAGCACCGGAAGCTGCATCGATTCCAAATAATCACTGATCTCCTGGGCCTCCACCCCCAGTTGGCACTCATACAACTTCGCATAATATGTTCGAAAACATTCCATCACCGCTGTCTGTGAATAAACCATCTCCCCCGACGCAGTTTTTATGCTCAGGATTGGGCAGCCTCTGATTTCAGGATTAGCGAGCCTGGCCAGGAGCGTGCCCACCTTATCCCTTTTGCAATTTTCACCCCGAGTGTGCTGGGTATACTCAGACGTGAGTCCCAGGCTCTCCACACCACTGGAGTCAAGCTATCCAGGCTGAATGAAGGCTGATAGCCAGAAACCGGTCCTTGGATGCTTGATTCCGGTCTAGGAAAGACATGGCTTGGTAGTTCGGACTGGACTGTTCCCATGGGGCACAGGGTCAGAGCTGATTTGCATATAGCCATTGTCTAACCCAGGGTGGTGTGGAGTGCAAAAAAACGATGGATTTAGGCCCAGATCCTTGTACTGGGGTGAATGTATGACATTGTTCTACATTCTGTCCATCAACTGTGTTTTTTGCAATTTTCACCCCGAGTGTGCTGGGTATACTCAGACGTGAGTCCCAGGCTCTCCACACCACTGGAGTCAAGCTATCCTGGCTGAATGAAGGCTGATAGCCAGAAACCGGTCCTTGGACGCTTGATTCCGGTCTGGGAAAGACATGGCTTGGTAGTTCGGACTGGACTGTTCCCATGGGGCACAGGGTCAGAGCTGATTTGCATATAGCCATTGTCTAACCCAGGGTGGTGTGGAGTGCAAAAAAACGATGGATTTAGGCCCAGATCCTTGTACTGGGGTGAATGTATGACATTGTTCTACATTCTGTCCATCAACTGTGTTTTTTGCAATTTTCACCCCGAGTGTGCTGGGTATACTCAGACGTGAGTCCCAGGCTCTCCACACCACTGGAGTCAAGCTATCCAGGCTGAATGAAGGCTGATAGCCAGAAACCGGTCCTTGGATGCTTGATTCCGGTCTGGGAAAGACATGGCTTGGTAGTTCGGACTGGACTGTTCCCATGGGGCACAGGGTCAGAGCTGATTTGCATATAGCCATTGTCTAACCCAGGGTGGTGTGGAGTGCAAAAAAACGATGGATTTAGGCCCAGATCCTTGTACTGGGGTGAATGTATGACATTGTTCTACATTCTGTCCATCAACTGTGTTTTTTGCAATTTTCACCTTATCCCTTTCAGCATGTGCTTTGATGGCGTATTGCCTATAATCATAGCTTTGTAGCGATTCCGTTTCAGTCGCCACTACCTCCTTGGCTTCCAATAACCGGACTTGTAAGTCCGGTCGGTCCGGTCTACGCTGTTCCAGACCCCTCAGCTTCTCTTCCGCTCTAGCAAGCGCATTCAACACCGACGTTCGGGCATTCGAAAACCTACCCATGCACACTCCTCTCACCACCACTTTCATCGCATCCCATTCAGTGGACCTACTACCAGCTGTCCCCTCATTTTCGCCAAAGTATTGGTCTATGCCCTGTTGGACCGCGTCACTAAACACCTTGTCTTCCAAGGTGTCGGGCCGAAGCCGCCATGTCGGAATCGCGGATCTCGCACGTTGCCACTGTACGCGCACCAACAAAGGATTATGATCCGAGATTGTCCTGGTCAGGTACTCCGTATGGGTGACCAATGGAGCCAGGGAACCACTGCACAGGACCGAATCGATCCTGACGAGTAGAGCATGGAGGGCCGAGAAAAAGGAATAATCCCTACTATCATGATGTTGCTCCCGCCACACATCCAGCAATCCCCACCCTTCCTGCCAATCCTTCCTGTGTGCAGCTAGCCTACGTACTGGGGAATCAACCAGTGGCGGGTGCGACCTATCCAATGCCACATCAGTTATTGAATTAAAGTCCCCTCCCAGAAGCACAGGGCCCGCCAAAAAAGAGGCCAGTGAGCACGATAGGCCATCAAAGAAGCGAGCCTGGTCAACATTCGGGGCATATACACAGCACAAAACCACATCCCGGCCATATAACCTCCCCTCCACCGCCACATATCTACCCTCAGGATCCACCCGCTGGTTCAACATCTGGAACGGTACTCCCGCTCGAACCCATATCAGTACCCCTCTAGCGAATGCGGAATAAGTGGTTCCAAAGACCTGACCTCGCCATCTCTTCTGTAGCGCAGTGCATTCCTGTTTAGTTAAATGAGTCTCCTGCAACATTGCAATCTGAACACCCCGCCTCACCAAATAAGCATGCACTTTGTGGTGTTTGACCATAGTCCGCAGTCCTCGGACATTCCATGTTAGGCATTTCAAGTTAGGTAACGTCCCCATGATAATCCATAACGATCCAGTTCAGGTGCAGCCAGTCATTACCCACATCGCAGCAGTTGCTTCCCCCCAAAAGAATTGTAGAAAAAACTCCCCAAACCCCACTCCCCAGGACAGAGCCCAAAAAAACAGTTCCAGCCCTGATCCAAACCTTAAACTTAACACACATCAGACTAGTCTGTGGTCGCCACCACAGAAGGCTTTAAGGGCCCCGAGGGGGTGAAATATCGCCGACCCAGGGCAGGCTGAGCCCGCGCCCCGCGCCTTCCATCCCGCAATGCTAATGCCACACCCTACCTGCCAGCCCTTCTAGTACCAACTGAATAGTTCTCTGCGAGAAGTATAGTGTCACAAGTCCCATGTACGAGTCAGCCATTAAAGATCCCATCAGAAGTCTGTGGGGTGACCACCGGGCCCTTCGAGCTCTTCGCCTCCGATAGTTCTTCTCCGGTCCTGCCTCCGTCCTCGCCAGAGTCCGATACAACCAGGTCACTCTCCGGTTGCGACCGTGTGATGCTCGCCGTCGCCGCCAGCGCCCCTCTTTTGTCTGCAGCCATTTGAGCTTCCCGTTTCGTTCTCTGGAGCTTATTGCGTGAGCGGATCCGTTGGGATTTCCGAACCTGAAGCGGTTTAGGCCTCTCTCGCTGACTTTTACCAGTCCTGTCCGTGCCGGCACAATACAATTCTAGCCACGACCACGCCTCATCAGGAGTCTGGAAAAATTGAGTGTTCCCATCCAGGATTATTCGCAGCTTAGCCGGGAAGAGCAATGAGTACTGGATGCCCTCCTCCCGCAGCTCCTTTTTCTCTGCCAGGAAGGATGCCCTGTTCTTTTGAACTTCCTGCGTATAGTCCGGAAAGATCGTGACTCGGCTATTTTCCACCTCATATGGGCCCAATGCTCGAGCCCTCTGGATTAACAGGTCCCGATCTTTATAGTGCAGGAGCTTCGCCACCTTCGGTCTGGGAGGGCGACCGAGCGCCGGTGGGCGAGCTGGCACCATATGTGCCCGTTCCAACTAGAAGAAGGATGAGAGGCCCTCCGGTGCCACCACCGTCCGGAACCAGTTCTCCATGAAGGCCACTGCATCTTCCCCTTCGATTTTCTCCGGCAGGCCTACGACCCGCACGTTGTTCCGTCGATTACGGCTTTCAGCATCCTCCGCTCGCCTCTCCAGCGCGTCCAAACGGTGGATAATATCCGTAATTTTATGTTCCGCGGTCACCACCACCGGTTTCAGGTCTAAAAGCAGCTGCTCATGGTCCTTTACTTTGTCCGCCAGCTTGGCATGATCCGCCCTCAGGAGACCCAGCCCCGTGGCGACCTGCGCAATGTCCTGTTGCAGTGCCTCCTTAGTCGAGGTTATGGCCTCTAGAATAGTGTCCAGGCGCTGGTTCAATCTCTGCTCCTGCTCCATCATCAGCGGGGAAGCTCGGGCCTCACCGACCTGAGATAGTGCGGTTAAGTCCTCCCGGCCCTGCTCCGTAATGGCTGCCCCGCCTGAAGCCGCCATCTTAGGTGCCTCTGGCGTCGTCACACAGGCACTCCCGGTCTTCTCCAAATCCCGGGGAGCGTGCGCACCAACAATTATCGTGGGGGAGCACCTCTGCCGTGCCGGCAACTCAAAGAACCAGGAGTGCCAGGGCCGCCCGCTCCACTGTCCCCAGGGCCGGGACGTGGGGGAAGAGGGGGGAGGTATAAACGGGTGCGTACAAACTGTGCACCAGTCCAACACTGACCTCCAGACCCCCAGCTTCACCCCACAGGTCCGTGTGGGCGCGCCCCCGTAACACCAATCACGCTGGAGGCGGGTCGCCCCGCAGTCCGATGCCAGTCCACCCCAGCTTCGGCTCAGAGACCACCGTCCCACTCCGCCGCCATTTTCTTCTCACTCCGGGCAACACCTCGGGCTTCTTCCTTATGGTCTTGGCGGTACATGCGGTCCCCCAAGCCCTCTCAGATGCTCTCCGATGGTACACCAATACCTCGCAGACAAGTTGCGCCGATCAGGGTCACCCCGGGTGTAGTTTACTGGAGAAATAGCGGGACCCTGCGCGGAGCTGCAAGCTCACGCCGCCATCCCGATCGGCGTCCAAGCCACGCCCCCATCACTCAGGTTGTTTTGGGTGTAATTTTAAAATCATTACCTGTTTGTGCCGGTGCCACTGCCCATAGCGTCTTTCCTCCCTGTGCCCAAATCTCGCCCAATTTCTGTTTTGCCTTTGCCACCATTTTGTTTGTTGTGCCTTGTAACCAGCACCTCCAGCCCGCCCCACCTCCCAGCTGCTCCTCCCTCGCTCCTCCCCTCTCCACTGCCCACTTATGTCTGAACAGCTAACGCGCAGCGTTCACGCGCTGCGGACGCGCCCCATACGCGCCGAAGGTGCGCCAAAGGTAAGCCCATCTACGACCATCCGCGCCTGGACCGCGCCCAGCGCCAGAACTCCTGGCCCCCGCAATATTCGCCCCACCCGCATAACGTACGACGCCGCCACCCTCTCAACCCTTAACCCCGGCCGACCACCAAACTGCTACCAAGCCTCACCAGGACACACCCATGGACCCTTCACCTGCCACCCCTGCCAATTCAACTGCATCAAGACCCACACCAAATCCACAAACTCCAAACAGAGATCCAACACTAACCATTTAACGTGCATCTTGCTCAACACCCGCTCAGTCCACAGCTATGCCATTGACCTTTGGAACCTACTCGACACCACATCGCCGGACGTCGCCTTCCTTACAGAAACCTGGATGAATGCTTCATCAGCTCCCGACATCGCCATAGCCATCCCGGACGGCTACAAGATCATCCAAAAGGACCGCACCAACCAAACAGGAGGAGGCATTGCCATCGTCCATAAGAACTCCATCCGCATCACAACCAACTCTGATGACACCCTCACAGACGCCGAACACCTTCACTTCCAGATCCACATCGACCCCAAGACGACATTCAGAGGCACCCTCATCTACAGGCCACCAGAACCCCGCACACAATTCAGCGAAGACATCACTGACTTCATCAGCCCACACGCCCTCCCCTCCGAGGACTACATTCTACTGGGAGACCTCAACTTCCACCTGGAAAAGAACAACGACAGCAACACCACCACCCTTCTAGACAACCTCGCCAACCTCGGACTCAATCAACTTGTTGACACCCCCACCCACCTGGCCGGGCACACACTCGACCCAATCTTCACCTCAAGAAAGCACATCTCCTTCAATCACACCACAACTCTCCACTGGAAAGACCACAGCTGCGTTCACTTCAACTACAAAAAAGCCACAACCCACAACCACCGACAACCATTACCCCGCAGAAACTGGAACAAAATTACCACCGACCAGCTCCTCACATCACTTCTCCAAAACCCTCCTGCCAAATCATCGGACCCAAACCAAGCAGCCACCGATCTCACACAATGGATCACCCACAGCGCTAACGAATTAGCACCCTTGAAAACCATTCATATCAAGCAGGACAACAAAAAAGTCCCATGGTTCAACGAAGACCTTAAGAAATCCAAGAAGACCTGTCGCACCCTAGAGAAAGCCTGGCGAAAAACCCCAACCACTGACAACCTGTCCACCTTCAAGAACGCCACCCGCAAACACCACCAACTGTTCCGATCCACAAAGAAATCAGCTTTCAAGAATCGACTCAACAACAACGCCCACAACAGCAAGGAACTTTTCAACATCGTCAAAGAGTTTACCAACCCCATTGCCGGCACCAACGACATCACGCCCTACCAAGACCTCTGCGATTCTCTAGCCTCATTCTTCCACAACAAAATCGCTGACATACACAACAGCTTTGAAAACCAGTCCACACCCCCCTCCTCCGAAATAAAACGCCCTTCCAACAACCTTTACGCCTGGAACCCAATCACCACTGAAGACACCATCCGCTTGATGAACTCCATCCACTCAGGTTCTCCAACCGACCCATGCCCCCATCACATCTTCAACAAAGCAGACTCCACCATCGCACCCCATCTCAGAGACATCATCAACTGCTCCCTCGACTCCGCTACCTTCCCGGAAAGCTGGAAACATGCCAAACTCAGCGCCCTTCTGAAGAAACCCACAGCAGACCCCTCTCAACTGAAGAACTACCGCCCCATCTCGCTCCTCCCATTCCCTGCCAAAGACATTGAGAAAGCAGTCAACACGCAGCTCGCCGCCTTCCTCGAATCCAACAAATCCCTCGACCCTTCACAATCCGGCTTCCGAGCCAAACACAGCACTGAGACCGCCCTCATCGCAGCAACAGACGACATTCAAACTCTACTAGACAACGGAGAAACAGCTGCCCTCATACTACTTGACCTATCTGCAGCCTTCGACACAGTGTGTCATAGCACCCTTATACAACGCCTCAGCAACATCGGAATACAAGGAAAAGCCTTGGACTGGATCACCTCGTTCCTCACCGGAAGAACTCAGAGAGTCCGCCTCCCCCTTTTAGATCAGAGGCCACCCCAGTCATCTGCGACGTACCACAAGGATCATCTCTCAGCCCCACCCTCTTCAACGTATACATGAGACCCCTCGTAGCCATTGCGCGCCAACATAACCTCAACATCATCTCCTACACAGACGACACCCAACTGATCCTCTCCCTCACCAAAGACCCAAACACCGCCAAAACCAACTTACACGAAGGAATGAAAGAAGTCCCTGAGAGGACGAAGAAAAGCCGTCTAAAACTGAATTCAGACAAATCGGAAGTCATCTTAGGTTCATCCCCCTCCGCCTGGGACAACTCATGGTGGCCTCCGGCCTTAGGAACAGCACCCACACCCACGAACCACGCACGGAACCTGGGTTTCATCCTGGGCTCCTCCCTCTCGATGACCAGACAAGTCAACGCCATCACGTCATCCTGCTTCAACATCCTACGCTTGCTCAAAAAAATCTTCCGCTGGATCCCCACCGATACTGGAAAGACGGTCACCCACACACTGGTCACTAGCAGATTGGACTATGGAAACTCCCTTTACGCCGGAACCACAGCCAAACTACAGAAAAAACTCCCATGCATCCAAAACGCCTCAGCCAGACTCATACTAGACATCCCCCGCCAAGCTCACATTTCTGGTCACCTGAAAGACCTCCACTGGCTTCCCGTCAACAAGAGAATAACGTTCCGTCTCCTCACCCACGCCCACAAAGCCCTCTACAACTTAGGACCCGAATGCCTCAACACACGCCTGTCCTTCTACACCCCCCCGCCAACTACGATCGTCCAATCAAGCCCTCGCCACAATCCCACGCATCCATAGATCCACCATGGGAGGAAGATCCTTCTCATATTTAGCGGCCAAAACCTGGAACTCTCTCCCCACCCACCTCCGCCTCACTCAAAACCACCTCTCCTTCAGAAAGCAACTAAAAACCTGGATATTCGATAAGTAAAGTACCCGCCTCCCTCAAGCGCCTTGAGACCCTCTGGGTGAGTAGTGTGCTATACAAATTTCGAACTTGAACTTGAACTTGTCATCTATTTATTTTATTTTATTTACTCATTTATATGGCACAACAAACCATCCCCAAGGGAATCTCTTGGCGCCTGAGAAGAAGCAACCTATTGACAGTAGGAACCATTTAGATTAGCCAGGTCTTGAGCATTTTCTTGAATTGGGAGAAATTGGAACAGGCGCGAAACTCATCGAGGAGGATGTTCCAGTGACTGGGAGCCAGGTGAGAAAACACACACCCACCCATTTTGGCCTTCCTTATTCTCCGCATGCAGAGCAGATTGTGGTTACTGGATCTCAGCTGTCGTCCGGTTTGATAACACTCAATCTTTTTCATAAGGTAGGCCGGTCCGGACCCCTGGAGAGACTTAAAAAACAAACATAGCAGCTTGAAGATAGCTTGTTTCGTGAAGGGAAGCCAGTGTAGTTGGCACAGGAGAGGTACAGAGGGGGTCCGCACTGGTTTGTTGAGGGTAAGGCGGGCTGCCATATTTTGAACCACTTGTAGTTTGGATATCAGGTCCTCCCTCACTCCAACCAACAGAGAGTTTCCTTAATCCAGTCAACTAACTAAGAGCGACTAAATAAGAGCCTTTCTGGCATTAAGCGGGATCCAAGGGAAGATCTTTCTGAGCATACGCATGGTTCCAAAACAGGTGCCTGACACAGTCTTCACCTGTTCTTCCATAGATAGTTTGTTGTCAATTTTGATGCCCAGGTTCTTGGCCCATCCTCTAGGGGAGGGAGCTTCTACTAGTTCTGATGGCCACCAATCTGGGGTCCACAGCTCCTCTGCTTTACGGAACAGCAATATCTCTGTTTTGGAGGAGTCAAGTTGAAGGAAATTCTTATTCATCCAGCTTGCCATACTAGTCATACAGTTTATAAACTTTAGCTTGGTTACTGCAGGGTTATCCTCAATGGGGACTATCACCTGCGTGTCGTCTGCATAAGATATGGTCTCAAACCAACAGTGCCTAATAATTGAGGCTAAGGGGGCCACATATATATTAAACAAGGTTGGGCTCAGGATAGAACCTTGTGGGACCCCCTTATCCACCAAAGTGATTTGTGACACAAAGGAGTCCAACTGGACACATTGTGTTCTGTCAGACAAATAGTTCTGGATCCATTTAAAGGCCATTCCTCTGACACCAATATTTCAAAGCCTGTCCAAGAGGATGCGATGAGAGATTGTGTCAAAGGCAGCCGACAGATCAAGCAGCACTAACATGGCTGGGATATCCTTAGCTAAAGACATTCTTAAAGTGTCAGTGACCTCCAACAGTGCAGCCTCAGTGCTATATGAAGCAGGGAAACACTACTGGGATATATCCAGAATGTTGTTCTGCTCCAAGTAGCAGGAAAGATGCCGATTGACTAGTGTCTCCATGATTTTTGAGCAAAAAGGAAGAAGAGAAATTGGTCTAAAATTCTGTAAATCAGTGGGGTCTGTTAGTGCCTTTTGGAGCAAGGGTTTGATACATGCTTTTTTCCATTTACACAGAAAGGTAGCTGTGGCTAGAGAAACGTTACAGACTCCAGCAAACACATCAGCTAGGACTGGGGTTAACTCAGACATAACAGCAGGTGGCACCAGATTTCACCTGAGTTAATAAAGAGCTTACTTGTTCACCAGGGATGTTAGGAAAAAATTCTAAGCTTGAGGGACAACGGTTTCCCTGAAGGGGTGTTCTATCATGGACTCCCTCTTCAGGCACAAAGGCACAATACATCAGGTTGATTTTATTGGTAACGTGGCTCCCTAGGTTCTCACATATTTCCTGGGTGGGTGGCGGAAGCGGATTGTTGACCCTCGGGTTCGTGAACTCCTTTAGAATAGTAAAGAGCTCCTGAGAGGAGTTCTTAGCTTCCATTATGCGGGAACCTAAATAGGTTCTCCTAGCTAGGTTACAGCTATTTAGGTAGGCTCTTTGAGCCACTAAATAGAGCAATTCATCTTGCTCCGATTTGGATTTCCTCCATGTTCTTTCTTTAGCCCTGCATAAAGCCTTTTCTCTCTTGAGACTGTCTGAGTATCAGGAGGCAGGAGCTGCACTATCCTGGATTTTTACCCTCTTTAGTGGTGCAAAAGAGTCAAGGACATTGGTTATAGAGGCCTCAAACCTTTCTAAGGCAGTATCACAATCGTCGCAGTTCTCAAGAACAGGGGGGGTGGGTATAGGCCCGTCTAAAAGCGGCGGGTGTCACCCTTTTCCAAGATCTAAAAAGGTCTTTGCAATAGTGCGGAGGGCTGGGCTGTTTCCTAAGCGCCCAGGAAAAGCTTAGCGTCGAGTGGTCGGTCCAGCCTAACCTTTGGGGAGGTTCAGCTACTAATTCCGGGATGTTGGTAAAGATAGTGTCCAACACATGACCTTCCACGTGTGTGGGACTAACGATTCTAGAGGAGAGATCAAGAGATTCCATCGCTGCCACCAAACAGGCAGGCTCTGCATTGGAGAGAACCTCCAAATGATGATTGAAGTCCCCTACCAGTAGGAACTTATTTGTTTGTGGTGTATATGGGACCAGCGTTTCTAGCAGTGTTGAACGGATCTCTCTTTTATTATCTCCAGGGGGGTGAAACACTAGAGCTCCCACCCACTCAATCACTTGGCCTCGATGCACCCTAAAGATCAACAGCTCTTGATTGGGGGAAGATCCAGTGTCCAGGGTCTTACTATGATAAGGGGGACGCTTGGCCATAGCCTGACCTCCTTCCCCTTTTCCTGATCTGTCCAAACGGACAACAGAATAATCTGCTGGGAATGCCATTGCCAATGCTGGCATTGCTTCATTGTTCAGCCAGGTCTCAGCACAGCTACCCCTATGGCTATGGAATTCCGATTTATTCCACGTAGAGCTCATGTAGCACAAACCAAGGAAGCTCAAATGCAGTAGAGAGCTTCGGTGGTTACACCCTCTTGTCTTGCCCCACTAGACCCCTGTGGTGTCAGAAAATAAAGTGAGAAGGTAAAAACTTTGAGGCAGATTTACTATTTTTTTCAATTCAACTAATGCAGTGATGCAAGTTGCTGCATTTTTTGTGTGAAAGGGAGAGAGAAGATTCTACTAAGATATAGCACACTTCTGTTCACTCCTAGCACTGGTGCGAGTGCTGCCTAGTACCAATGTAGTCACCCTTGCGCCATGATGCAAGGGTATCTGTGTTGCAAGCAGGATTGTTTTAGTGCCTGAAAAGAGGCCTTCCTACACAAAAACAACCCTAAGAGGCAATTTCCTTTTTCTATGTGTGATGCAGAATGCATCACACATAGAAAAAGGAACTAACAAGGAGTAATAAAGATATTTCTCCTCGGCACGCCTCTCTGTGGTAGCTGCACTCTTCTGGAGCAATCTCAGGTTTACTACCTGTAGGAAACCAGGGCTTGCGTCAAATTCGATTTGTGAATGCTTGGGAACACCTATGCTCAATCCATGTAAATCCTACTACACCAAAATGTAAAGCAATGCAGAGCAAGCAGTTATGTTACATTTTGTTACAAAGTCATGCAAGGCAACAAAAATAGTGCCTTGCATTTCTTTGTAAATCCTAGTTAAGGACTTGCCTTGCAAAGACTTGCAGTACACAAGGAATACACAATTTCTTAGTAAAACTGCCCCTTTGATCATGAGACCAAAGGAGCTAAGAACATTGGGTCAGATTTGCTAAGATTTTACATCAGGGTTGCTTCACTTTTGTTGTGCAACTTGAACCCAAATTCATTTTCGAGGTTTACTATGCCACGCAAAGCAACTTTGTGTGGCTTTGTGGCATTTACCAAATAAATAGTTACGCAAGGTAGTGCATCATACTGCCTTATGTTACTTTGCATCAGGGAGAAGTTCCATGTCTGTAGCTTGGAAATTTCTAATCATCCACCTATGGGTTTTGATGCAATCCGAGATTTACTAACGTGTGTAAGCGTCAGATTGCACAAAAATACTACACCTCCCTGAACGAGGACAAATTTCTTTATTTCTCATAGTTAATTCCTCTTTCCACATACGCGGTATTCTGCAGCACACATGAAAAGAGGAAAATGTCTTTAAGGATTTATTTTGTGCAGGAAGATCGCCCTTCCTGCACAAATATAATCCTTCCTGTAACACAGGCACACTTGTACCATAGTGAAAGGGTGCCTGCATTGGCACTAGGCAGCACACAGTGAAGCAGTGCTAAGAGACAGAAGAAATACACAATATCTTGGTATGTGTAGAGCATTTCTGCTGTCTCCCTTTCAAGCAATGCAGTGCAACTACATTACTGGCTTCCCTGTGTTGCATGAAATTTAAATAAATATTCTCTTGGAATTGTGTTTTGACGAGCGTAAATCCTTCCAAAATTAATAACTTAATTGAGGACAAAGAGATATGTGTAGAAGTGTTAAAATTGACAGGTTCACAGAGGAATGCAACTTGTCCAAGCAGAAACCTCAATCCTAGTCAGGCTAATTCACAACACACCCTAAATCATCACGCGTTCACCCTCTGGGAGCTTGGCACAGAGCTGGCAGGCTTAACTTAAGAGACATTGTGTAAAGTATTTGTGAAACACTTCAAACAGTAACACAGTGACCATGTTAGAAAAATAGAGCTTTATATTATAAATAAAACAAAAACAAAATGACAAAAATCCTGCAAGTTGAAGTCTAGATATGAATTTTTAAAGAATGAATGCAAAACAACAATTAGCACTTAAATGGGTTAACTGGTCATGCTGGTACGAGGTAAAGTCAAAAGTTCAGGCTGACTGTGATGGATTGTGGGCCAGATACAGGGACCAACTTGGACCAGCTAAACCAAAGGACCATGTTCGGGATGCGTCATCATTGATGACGATGTGAGGTTTAGCCAAAGAGATGCGTTGGTGTCAAGCCATGCAGTGGACAAGATGTGTTGATTGTCTCCATGCTACTGCAGTGTTTCAAGGGTTCAGAGTGCAAGGTACTGGTTCTGATTGCAATGTGTGGCAGTGGGGCAACTCGAAAAAGCAAGAACACAACAAGGCAAGAGTCCAGCATAGCATCAATCCAGGAGAGTGGCAATCCTTCAAGCAGCACAGCAGTTCTTCTTCCTGGCAGAGGGGTCACAGGTACAGAACTGTACAGAAGTCATGGTGTCAGAGGTTCTGTACTTAAACACAGGTGTACCTTTCATTTGGGGAGACGTGAAAGAAAGCTTTAAAGTGCACAGAGGTCCTCACTATAGTGGGGTATGAAGCACTTTGGTTGGGGACAGAAGCCACACTATTCCGGGTAAGTGTTAGCCCCTCCCTTCCATCCAGTCAGGAATGGCCCATCAGGATGTAGACGGCCCATCAGTCACACCTAACTCCCTTTGTGTGTGGCTGTCAAGGGGGAATGCCCATAGCCAAACAGTCACCCACCCCAGATGTGTATTTAGAAACAGGCAGCAGGCACTGTATGGCTAAAATAAGGAAATGTCAACTTTCTAAAAGTGGCATTTGCTGAACTGTGACTTAAAATCCAACAGCGCCATAACGTGTGATTTTAAATTGGGAATTTAGTGACACCGAACTTGAAAAGCATATAGCTTCACAACTGGGAATTACACTTAAAAGATGTAATAAGCAGATATTTGTTTGAATAAGGTGCTGTTATAACCTCTAAATGTTTATTGTGTGCTCTCCTGATCTCGGGTCAATACCTTGCAGTTGACTGATTTTAACCATTCCTCTTTGCTCTCATGTTTTTAATTTAATCCTCTTCTTTTAACAATCGGGATCTTACCTCCTTTCTGCCTCCAGACTGTCTGGTCCGCTTCGGGTGCTTCCCAATTGAGCAGAAAGAGTTTCCTTTGTGCGTCTAGTTCCGCCCTTTTGCTGGCTGCCTATTTTGGTTGTTGGCAGTCTATCTTTTTTTAACTTTCGGATGATTAGACTTTTAATCGGATTGAAATCCGGGCGTGTGCGAGTAAGGTGCTGTTATAATCTTAACATTTTTATTGTATGCTCTCCTGATCTCGGGTCAATACCTTGCAGTTGACAACTGAGATTGATTGCTTTTAACCATTCCTCTTTTGGGCTTATGATTTTAATTTATTCCTCTTCTTTTAACGGTGGGAATCACTCCTTCATGCCTCCTGACTCTCTGGTCCGCCGTGGGTGCTTCCCGAGTGAGTGGAGAGAGCTTCTTTTGTGCATCTTGTTCTGCTCTTTTGCCGGCCACCATTTTTAGTTGTTGGCAATTCAGCTCTTTCTAACTTCTGGGGAATTAGGCTTTAAATCAGAGGGAAGCTGGGCATGCAGCAGGCGCACCACTGGCGGACCGAACATGTGCATATGGCAAGCCCATCTGCACCCGTCTGAGCCTGGATCAGACCAGGGTCCAACACCTTGGTCTTTTTGAACCAGATCAGGAAACTTTGCAATTAAACAAGAAGCCCTATTAGCGCTTAATATGGTAAGAAGGAAAGTTGTGTTAATATCAATTATTCCCTACTAACATTTAATTCATTAGTCAACGGTCCCTCCTGCAATCTAAAAATTATGGCTGAACCCAGTAAGCTCTCTTCTGAGATCAATCCCCACTCATATAAAATAGTTCCTTTTGCAACTAGCAAAAAAACTATGACTAATGATCAAAAAAATAATATATTAAAGGTACCTAGTAAAGAAGCTAAAAAAGGGCCAAATCTGTTATCTTGTGTGTTGTTAAATACCAGATATTTAATCAAACACAGTTGTGAGTTCCCCTTATTCATGGAAACACATAGACCTGCACTAGCTTTTCTTATTGAAACCTGGGCTGATTCTACCTGTAATATAGATATGCAGACAGCACTGCCTCAGGGTTTTAATATCTATAGATGCAATAGGGAATTTGAATGGAGGGATAGGGGTAGCAGTTATTGTTGGAGAAGACTTAGCCTCCAGCTGCCAGCCCTCCCTCCTTTCTTTTGGAGAAACAATCTCCTTTGTTATAGAGGTGAACAAGCAACATTCATTTATGGGTATGGTCTTATATAGACCACCTAATTCCAGAAAAGAGATTAGTCAGGAAATAGCCTTCTGGAACAATCTATTCAAGAAACCAACTACACCGTTCTGAGTGATTTCAATTACCATCAAGAGGTGAATTCAGACTCTTATACCAAAGCACTTCTGAAAACTTTCTCCGCGTTAGGCTTAAATCAAATAGTACAAGAATCAACACATTACTGGGCATACTCTCAAGGACTTATGGCCAAGTTATCAGCACTTTATCGCAGCCAAAGTTGCGATAACTTTATCGCCCCATTCACAAGCTGGTGCTAACATCCAATATCACCAGTTACCCCGCGATAGCAGCCGCAAAAAACATCCCCATAGATGACACTGACAATTATCGCTAATGATATGCAGAGTAGGCCTTCCTGTGAAAAAAGCCTTTACAACACCACTTGGCAACATTGTCAATGACCAGCCAGATCTGAGATAAGATCACAAAACAGGCAATAAAGAGCGTTAGCAGCAGGAATTTGACACATGCTCTTACCTGGTGTAAAGTCGGACAACAACATGCACCAGAAAAGGGAGCCCAGCCCAGAGCCACACCTGAAGAACAAGGTACACAGTCAAAATATCGAATCTTTAATTTCGACTTACACTTATATTGAGTTGCTAATATCGATGTCCAGAATATCGATGGCAAGAATATCGACCCTAAGGTAAGTAATATCGAAATTACTTATATCGATAGCATATATATCGATGTAAGTAATTTCGATTTACTAATATGTGTTAGAAATTTTAGTTAAGTATTTAAATTAATTGTTATAATATGTGTTTAATATGTTTTTATAAATAAAAAATATATAAAAGTAAATTATATGTTTTACTACCAGAGCGGGTTGTGGGTTTTTAGGGGAATAGGGTGGGAAGTAATTTATTTGTAATTAAATAATTATTTTTTAATGATTAATTTATTTTGCAATTACATATTAATTGGCAATGAATTATTTTAATTGATTAATTGATTAATTAATTGATAATTTATGTATATTTTTAAGTAAATTATATGTTTTACTACTGGAGCGGGTTGTGGGTTTATAGGGGAATAGGGTGGGAAGTAATTTATTTGTAATTAAATAATTATTTTTTAATGATTAATTTATTTTGCAATTAAATATTAATTGGCAATGATTTATTTTAATTGAATAATTAATTGATAATTTATGTATATTTTTAACTAAATTATATGTTTTACTACTGGAGCGGGTTGTGGGTTTATAGAGGAATAGGGTGGGAAGTAATTTAATTGTAATATTAATTAATTTTGGGTAAAGGAGTATTTTTAGGGTTCAGGGTCAGTTTTGGGTTTTTGGGTAAAGGGGTATTTTTTGGGTTCAGGGTCAGTTTTGGTTTTTTGGGTAAAGGGGTATTTTTAGGGTTCAGGGTCAGTTTTCAGTTTTTGGGTAAATGGGTATTTTTAGGGTTCAGGGTCAGTTTTCAGTTTTTGGGTAAAGGGGTATTTTTAGGGTTCAGGGTCAGTTTTCAGTTTTTGGGTAAAGGGGTATTTTTAGGGTTCAGGGTCAGTTTTCAGTTTTTGGGTAAAGGGGTATTTTTAGGGTTCAGGGTCAGTGTTCAGTTTTTGGGTAAAGGGGTATTTTTAGGGTTCAAGGTCAGTTTTCAGTTTTTGGGTAAAGGGGTATTTTTAGGGTTCAGGGTCAGTTTTCAGTTTTTGGGTAAAGGGGTATTTTTAGGGTTCAGGGTCAGTTTTCAGTTCTTGGGTAAAGGGGTATTTTTTGGGTTCAGGGTCAGTTTTCCCTACTGTTGCACCCACTGGAGTGGGAATAGTAATTATTGTTAAGTAAGTATATATTATATATGATTTGTTAATTATTTTTTTTTATTAAATATGTATTATTATTTTTTTTACCATTATTAAATATATTTAAATATGTTTAAGTAATTTATAAGTATTATTTACAGTATTTTTCATGTTATTTTAAACACAAAAAAACGATATATTTAACAACGATATTTTTAACATTGATATTATTTTTTCGATATTTTGGTACTTACCATGTTGTAAATAGGGCGTCGATATTCATTGCAATCGATATAATTACGCCGATATTTGTGTAGGTCGAAATTCTGTCTGTCGAAATTGTGTCATAGATCCGAAGAACAAACATGCCATGGAACCACTGATCATGCAGCTCGGACACACAAGAGGGCCACAACACCCAATGCCACCAACCCCAGGACCCCGCCCCCGGGCCCTACCCCAGGCAGCCCCAACCCCCCCCCAGGACCAAGATATGTTACATCAACTTTACGAAACCATAAACAAAACAATTTGCCTGATGTCGCACAATTACAACACGTAACATTCATGTGTGGTCAGAAAAAGGAGTACCATACATTCATCTTAGAATTTCCAAACAAATCATTTTATTCAGAATAAACCCAAAACAACTATTTTGAAGAGTCATGGCGGGTCATCTCAGGACAATCTGTAAGTCACATCCTGCAAGACAAAATTCCAGATAAGAAGGTGTGTCATGCGCTCATCAAAGGGCAGCGAGAGAGAACGAAAGAGAGAGAGAGAAAGAGAGATAGAGATGGAAAGAGAGGGAGAGGAATAGAGGGAGAGAGAGAGAGGGAGTAAAAGGAAGAGAGGGAGAGAGAGTGCCGGACCCAGGCCTCACTGCTCACCTGCTGCCACCGGTATGTCTCCAACCATGTGCCGGTATACACTGCAGTCCACCAGGTCCCTTATCTGAAACAGAGTCCAGATATATGAATGCCAGAGTCCATACAGTTGCACATGCCATCATTGCTTGCCTGACCCTGCACACATAAGCTGCTGCACCCCAGCCCTTCCTGCCACCAAGAGGAAGTTGCCTGCCCCTGCGCACCCAGGTCTCACTGCTCAACTTCCACCACCGGCATGTCTCCAAGATGGACCACCACATGCTGGTGCAAACTCCAAGCCTGGGGCCTGCGACCATGGCAGCCTCCATATCATGCAGCCCTGCACCAGGGGCCACCAGGTCACACACTTGATTCTGGGTCTTGATTTTGCAATAGCAGAGGTCATATTAGTTCACACCGCATCAATTGCAGGCTGCACACCCGCTCCGCTCTTTAGGTGCCACTAAGTCTGTGAAACCGCGAGGCAATGCCATGTGACGGTAGGCCCGCACTGCCCGCTGGCTCAGGCCTACACTGTGGTCCAGCAGGTCTCACACAAATCCTTACCAGTCCGGACCGCCAGGACGGGGCATCATGTCAGGCTGCACACCCACTCAGCTCTTCAGATACCCCTACCTCAGTGCACCGAAAGTCACCGTCCCGTGGAAGTGTGCCTGTGCCGGCTGCAGTGTATCTGGTGCCACCAAGTCTGTGAATGAGCATTGTGGTGCGAACGCCATCATGTCACCTCCGGCAGTGGGGAATGTGATGTGGTAGGGCCCTAGGCCCTCATGCATAAATAATAACCACACGGATACACCCAGATAGAGAGTGGAAATCACGTTGAGCACGTGCGCCCGGCCCTTTTTATTGGCAGGGTCACGTGTCCTGTGAAGCATGTGCTTGATGGGTGTTGTGTGTGTGTAAGCCCGCCGTGAGGGAGTGGCTGTGGCATGCTGACAACTAGACCTGTGATCAGCAGATCACTACAGGGAAGATCTGGGACATGTAGTGTTGTTGTACCCACCTGTGAGCGTAAGCGGAGTGGGCTGGCCAGGAGAATGGAAGTCCAGCGTAAGGGTGTGAACAATGACCCTGGAGCTCTGGGCATAGTTCTGTCCTGAGCTGGACAATGAAGAAACTAATGCATGTGTCTCAGTTGTAGTGTCAGCGCCACCCGGACTGCAATCGGCAATGTGTCACCCTGTGACCCAAGTCCCACAACATGAGCAAAATGGATGTGAGGGGGAATCACTGACCCTACATTCATCCACACTTCCACACTTTAATGATCAGAGACATGACACATCTGTGTGAATATGAATGTTTAATGCACATTCAGTGGAGTGTTGAAGCTGGAACAATACAGGGCCATGCAAACCCCAATTCACATTTTTGGCCCATGGAGGGCATCCAGAGTCCTTTAGGGAATGACAAGTTCATCAGAAGAGGAAGAATGCAGTTGTCAGTCTGAATGCTGTGTCATTGGTGACCAAACAGAATATAGCAGTCCATGTTGAGGTCCAAGGTGAGTGTTGCAGAGTGTAACAGAGACAGTGGAAGGTGACGATACAGAGGGCAGAACCAAGCAGAAACTGGCCATATGGCGGTGAGGAATACTACTACGTCCTTCTTACCACAAAGGCAGATTCATCTGCATTTTAGTCCTCTGCTGTTTCATGTGCCTCACATGTGGGTGGTGGTGTTCTGTCTCCAGCACTGTGTGGCAGTGATACCCCAGGGGCCGGAGGTGAAATGTCTGCCGCACTGTGTGGCACTGACACTTCAGGGGCGAAGATGTGGATGGAGTGGCAGCAGCAGCATGTATTAGCGCCAGGCATTGTGGCAGCAATGCCATAAAGAGGGACGTTAGGGCATTGAGGAACCCAGCTATCTCTTGCTGGTGTGCAGCAGTGGCAGCCGCTCTTTCCCCCTGCATCTGCTCCATGTTCTCCATCATCCTGCGCATGTGTGCCTACTCCTGGGTGACATCGCTGGAGCCATTCTGACTGGACAGTTGTTCTTGTCACAGAGTCAGGACTCCAGCGATGTCAGCCATGGATCATTGAAGAGCATAGAGCGGACTGTAGGTGTCCGTTAGGGACTGTGAGTGGTCCCTGATGGGACTTTGACACCCACGTATGGCATCTAGTTTGGCTGCCATTTGTCGAACCCCATCCGCACCTGTTCAACCAGCTTCTCCTGGCACCTAAACACACAGATTTGGAAGTCCATGTGTTCTTTGGGAGGTCCTGGGAGGCAGCCGTGTTGGTGAGTGCTACCTGATGTGTGTTCTGTGCAGGGGGTGGGGTCTCCTCTTTGCAGCTGAGCTGCTCCTGGAGGTGGGTTGACATAGCTGTCAATTAACTCTTGGATGGCATCGGTGTCAAAGGTGTGGTGGTCCTCTTTGTCATCAGAGAAGAGAGGTTGGGCCTGCTCTGCAGGAGGTGCTGATTTTCCCTCTGCAATGTAAAGGGGAGATGCAGTTTAAGATTGTGTTCACATTTATGTTAACGCCTTGTACATGTTTACATACAGACTGCATGACAGTGTACATTGTGACTGGGAGGAGCTGCCTATTTAATGTGAGACAGTGGACATTTCAACAACATCACGGATGTTTGTTTGTACTTGTACATTTTCAACTCACATTTCCCTGCAATGCCAAGTGTGATTGGTCAGTTTCTACACACAAGCGGCACCAGTTGTGTCCTCTGTTCTGTTGTGGATGTGTTGCGGTTTGTACCACATTGTTGTCAATGTTGATGTGCTCTGCATGTTATGCGTGTGTGCTACATTTTGGGTTGGTCGCCCCTGCCGCTCTGATTTTGCTACCCCTTATCCCTTTCATGTAGTGTGCCTTTGACTTCTGTGCTTATACAGTGCTGAGATGTTGCATACTTGGGTACATTGGTCTCTTGGTGGGAGTTGGGAGTCTGAGGCATGGTTTGTCTGCAGATGTGCTATACTTAATTGTGCATGTGTGCCATTGTGCCCATCTCCCCATCCCCCAGTCCATGGTCGTTACTCACCCTGGTGCTGTTGTGTCAGGTCATGTTGAGCAGTGTCTTTTCTCCCAACTCCTTCCACCGTCTCCCCACTGATGATTGTGGACACCATTTCCTGCATCTTGTCCATCTCCTCCTGTGGCGCTGGAATCCCACCTCCAGTCTGCATTGCTGCCTTCCGGTTGTTCATTAGTTTCTGTTTTGTTTTGCGCTTCACATCATTCCAGCGCCTCTTGAACTCTTCTATTGTCCTCTTCAGCACTCCGACTGCATTCCCCTTGTCCACAATGGACTGTCATATTCCATTTTTTGCTGCCAATAACACAGTGGATGTGACGAACAGTGATTGATGGTGTTCCACCACCTCCGTTATCAGGATCCTGTTGTCCTGGGACTGAACCTGCTTCTTGTCCTTGACGTTCCCTGACCCAGAGTTCCCATGCTGGTTCTCTGGTGGGCTTGTGGGGGTATACAACGTTTAGCACGCATTTTTTACCACCCACTACCATTACAACGCAGGCATTACCACGCATACCATTACAACGCATTGCGCTGGGGGGCGCTCTAGGATAGGGAATAAGTTTAATTTTATATCCAACACCTTCCCTAGTGTCCATGGGGACTGGAGTTGGAATATAAAATTATACTTACCACTATCCAGCACCTCAAAGCGCTATGCGTTGTAATGGTATTCGTTGTAAATACCGCGTTGTAAAGGTATGCGTGGTAATAGTATGCTTGCTAACGTCATACATCCGCTTGTGGGGTGCTGGTTGTCCTCTGTACTTGCTCCAGCTACCTCCATTGTGCTTCGCTGTTGTTTTGCTTTTGTTTGTATGTATTTTTTCTACTTTTATTGTGATTTTTCCCGCCTGACGTGTGTGACTTGCAGGCCTGGCGGAGATTATCGAAATTTTTTTGCGTTGGGGTATACATTTTTATCGCCGCCCCGGTGACTTTATTGCAGACATTTGACACGTTATCGGGAACATATTGCATGTTATCACCATGTTGTAAATAGGACGTTAACAGTTATTTTCCCACGATAGACAGTGATATGAAACATTGCAATAGCCGATGTTGGCGATGATTATAGCACGTTCTTGAGAATATTCCCCTAGGCGGGTCACACCTTAGATGAAATTTTTATTAATAACCCTAACCTAATTAATGTAAAGACATCTCAAGTAGCATGGTCTGCCCATAGAGGCCTTCTATTAACTGTCCCTTTTTTTAATAAATACAAAATTATTTTCTATATGGGGATATAGAAAATCATTTTGAATTTATTAAAAAAAAGGAGGCAAAAATTTGCAGAAAATGTACAAACTGTAAAGTTTATAAATTTCAAAACTCTCTCTTGCAGCAACTTATAGGGGACTCTCAAAAATGATTTATTGCATGTTTACTGTTTTTTGTTTGATATGTTTACATAGTGTTTTTAAGACTGGGTAGCGAATGCAATGGTATGTATGATGGAACGAATGGTATGAATGTATGAAAAGTCTCTTGGGTTCTTCTTCTTTTCTTTTTTCTAAATTATTGCTTGGAGTGATTCACAGAAAGGGCTAATTCTGTATGTACACAAATTGCTATGTATTTATTACAAGAAAAACAAAACAAATAAAAAATAATGAAAAATAAAAATAACACTTTTGAATAAATTCAATGTCTTTGTCAGATATTTAGCATCCCCTTTAAAATAAATTGTGAAGATTATCATTGGAAAATACGAATAGGTCTGATCAGAGGTACTTCCTTGCTTTGCAAAATGGATACCATACAGGAACTCCTTAAGAAGGCTCCTGGGTTGGGGTTCTACAATCTGTAAATATCCCTGTATTACCCCACCATCAACAACATCGCCCTGCTGACGCGTTGCATATACATGCTCTTAGCTGGAAGCTGGCTACTCCTACAGACAGAATTGAAGATCTCTGGTAACGGTGAGCTCCTTGCCTGCAGAGACGGCACCGACGATCCATTCTGATGGTCGACTGCAGGAACGGATCCCGGTAACCTGCAGGACTTCTGCCCCTTCTGTTGGAGATCTGCATGCAGACAGCGAGGAGGTTCTCAGATCGCGGTCCTGTGAGGTATCACGTAGGAGCCGGGTGAGTTTGGCCGGCAGTTTCCGGAACAGGTCGGCGGCCTGCCCTTTGAACCACTCTGATGCTGGAACTGCCTGATGGAATTAGCTCAGCTCTGAGGATTGGCAGTTGCTGGGTCCTCAATTATTGGTTGGGAAGCTGGGCAGCCCGGTGGATGCCAGCCACTGCGGGTTACACTGGATGACCGCCAACTGCCTGACATGATGCTGAGGACCCCCCTGCTGATCTCCATGAGACAGGAATGACCACGGATGGGATTGGTCCTTTCCATTGAGGGTCTCAGACTCAAGACCCCTCTGCTGGTCGCTGAGAGGAGGAGATGATTAGCTGTGAGACCAGGTCATGCTTTTGCTATTGTCTTTGTTCCTCTGCGGTCTCTGATTTTGTTTATCTAATTTCACCATTTTTCTCAGATTCTCCCTGGTGAGGAGAACCTCACATCCCCTGTGTTAAGTGGTGGGGAATTCATTTTCAGCAGAGCACTTGTTTTAGGGGTTTTATCGTAATGGCTCCATGTCAGTGAGCTGACTGTTCTCACCAGGGGACTGTGATCTCATTGTGGGCCCTAATAGTTTTTTACTGTACAAAGGCTTTGAGGAGGGAAGAGCTACAGACCTCGACCACTGCTCGCCTACAATGTATGGTCTGTCTGGGAGCTGGCTTTAGGGGGGCTCCCCTTCATATTGGAATGCAATGTGCTATCAGTGTCTGCTGTGGGGTCCACCATGCTGGGGCTCCCATTGCCCTAGAACACTCTCTACCACAATGGCATCCCTATAATCTCTTCATAGCCTGAGCTCTCTCCTCAGGTCCCTAGAAAGGATTGAAGGACTATAATTTCCCCTCTCAGGTTCCTAGAATGGAACGATGGACTATGGTGCCAGTATACTAGTTTACGAATAGGGCAACCATCTTGTAATGGTCAGTGATCTCCACCACTCCACTGAATGAAATTTCTTTTTCTCTCAACATAGAATAATACACACAGATTTCTGATGATAACTTATTGTCTGGGGTGGGCCATAATGCTTTCAAGATTATCTACCCTCTAAACCTATCTGAAAATGCAACGAAGAATTTCAAACACAAATTACTCAACTTTGACATCATTTGACTCGACGGACTAAGGAAAACAGGAGGTGGCTTACCATGAATCTTCCACTCCTCATTCACCCTGAAACAAGCTCTCACTGCTCCAATGCCCTTGTGTGACTATATAGATATTGATATATGGAGTGAGAACAAGATAGTATGCAATCTACACACTCTATACCACCCCCTGGCAACAATCTTCCTTTCACTGAACAGCTAATGGAGACCATCATATCTAAAACACCAACCAGATCTTCTTCTGAGACTTCAACATTTACAGGCCCAACTCTAATTACCATCCTTTTGAACACCTTCCAATCCCTCCTCTTGGACCTCAATTTCACCTACCCATGTAATAGCCCTAAACCTCTACCTTATCAACTCCAAAAACAATATCATACAAATGGAATCCATATCCCCTTGTGACTGGTTTGATCACTATCTAGTTTCCTTCCTTATCTTGCAAAAAAAAAAAAAACACGCTAGTGTAAAAGGGGCAACCACGTAAAACCAAACAATGGAACTGTTCGAGTGTGGTTTTTACCACATAATTTAGTGCAGAAATATGCGATCTAAAATAACAAGACACACATGTGAAATGCAGGAACTCAGTCAAGGGTGGCACTATGTATTCAAACAATGTAGACAATAAATGTCAAAGACAGATCATTAATCAAAAAATCAACCATGCAATCTAGCAAGTACCAAGTGTCAAAGACACACTGCAGATCAGGAACAAAAACATGCAATCTAGTAAGTTTAAAATCATCCAAAGAAAAAGGGAGAGAAAATGAATATTATAGTACCAAGAAGCATTACAAACTCAATCAAAAGGCTAAATACAACGGTTAACCGGGAGCACCATAGTCGTTAGAAAACATACACTGCATGAGATGGTTAACAAATGGGCAGATAAGTAGCCCATTTATACATTTGAAATGGGGAACCATTGACTGCAAGATTTTGGCAAGTGCTTGACTGCAGAACATAACAAAAGTTTGAACTTTTTATCAAAAACACTTTATGTCACCTCTCGGAAGCTTCAAGGTGGAATCTACTTATACGGCTATTGTTTATTTTAAGCCCTCTTGCTATTTTAGTTTCCAAAGCTGCAGAAAGTACCATTTGGCCCCCAATCCTACTCTCAGCCCATCTTATATACTAGATTCCAGATGGATCCTGTTATTGCTACAAAATCTTGATGTTCAGAAAGATGTACACATTGATGAACAAGTCTTCGAGCCCCTGTCCTCTGAGAGACAGTGACCTGAGGTAATTGGCCTGCATAGGTTAGATAAATCTGAGTTTATAGGAGGGTATGAGGCCTACTGCCTCCGTAGACGCTCAAGGCAGTGTGGACAGTTTTAGTACAACCCTGACTGTGGGCTGGCAGGGGCCATTGAGACCCCCATGCTTTAGATGTGGACAAAATGATCCAGGGGCACTATATGGTAAAACTACACCCTGCTTCAGACCAGAAACCTGAAAATATTACAATTACTGAGCTATCTTCTAGCAGCTACAAAATCATACAATCTCCTACTAACATCGTGAATGTTAACGATGTCACAGATCACTATTTCCAATCTATGTCAGATATTTTCAACACAGTTGCTCTGCAACAGCAAAAAAGACTCTCCTGCAATCTATCCAAACACTTGTTAAACTGCCACTTTAATAAAGAAAGATGCAAGACTTGCCGAGAGAACCTCAAGCATATAAGGTCAAATTAGAAGTGCCTATAACAAACACATTCAAAGGTCCAAAGCAGAATACTTAAAGACACAAGTAGATAAAGCCAACAACAGAAGCAAAAACCTATTTGAACACATCAAGCAACATGCAACCCACAACCCAAACTCCCACTCAGGAGATAAAGTATCAGCATTCTTTGGAAATTACTTCTCCACCCATTTCAGGGATAAGACAAAGAAGATCCAATCAGAACTAATTCTCACCTCCCAACATCCTCCAAACCATTCCCTCCCTAATCACCGTCCCATCCAACAACCAGGGAATACCCCTCAAATAAGCTCCTCCTCAAAAAACAATGCTGTATGGAGTCAACATACTCAACATCATAATATCGGTAAAACCCTCCAACCATTTCTCGGAACCTGTACCCGCTAAACCTACCAAAGTACTAAAATCCTCCATTCTACCGCACTGCACCAGGATTATCAATGCATCCCTATCTCAGGGCCTGATGACAGACTTTCTAAAAATAGGACAGGTCGCTCCTATCCTCGAAGAGCCTAATGCAGATCGGTCTGACCTCAACAACTTCCGACCCATCACCAGCCCTGTCCCTTTTTTTAATAAATACAAAATTATTTTCTATATGGGGATATAGAAAATCATTTTGAATTTATTAAAAAAAAGGAGGCAAAAATTTGCAGAAAATGTACAAACTGTAAAGTTTATAAATTTCAAAACTCTCTCTTGCAGCAACTTATAGGGGACTCTCAAAAATGATTTATTGCATGTTTACTGTTTTTTGTTTGATATGTTTACATAGTGTTTTTAAGACTGGGTAGCGAATGCAATGGTATGTATGATGGAACGAATGGTATGAATGTATGAAAAGTCTCTTGGGTTCTTCTTCTTTTCTTTTTTCTAAATTATTGCTTGGAGTGATTCACAGAAAGGGCTAATTCTGTATGTACACAAATTGCTATGTATTTATTACAAGAAAAACAAAACAAATAAAAAATAATGAAAAATAAAAATAACACTTTTGAATAAATTCAATGTCTTTGTCAGATATTTAGCATCCCCTTTAAAATAAATTGTGAAGATTATCATTGGAAAATACGAATAGGTCTGATCAGAGGTACTTCCTTGCTTTGCAAAATGGATACCATACAGGAACTCCTTAAGAAGGCTCCTGGGTTGGGGTTCTACAATCTGTAAATATCCCTGTATTACCCCACCATCAACAACATCGCCCTGCTGACGCGTTGCATATACATGCTCTTAGCTGGAAGCTGGCTACTCCTACAGACAGAATTGAAGATCTCTGGTAACGGTGAGCTCCTTGCCTGCAGAGACGGCACCGACGATCCATTCTGATGGTCGACTGCAGGAACGGATCCCGGTAACCTGCAGGACTTCTGCCCCTTCTGTTGGAGATCTGCATGCAGACAGCGAGGAGGTTCTCAGATCGCGGTCCTGTGAGGTATCACGTAGGAGCCGGGTGAGTTTGGCCGGCAGTTTCCGGAACAGGTCGGCGGCCTGCCCTTTGAACCACTCTGATGCTGGAACTGCCTGATGGAATTAGCTCAGCTCTGAGGATTGGCAGTTGCTGGGTCCTCAATTATTGGTTGGGAAGCTGGGCAGCCCGGTGGATGCCAGCCACTGCGGGTTACACTGGATGACCGCCAACTGCCTGACATGATGCTGAGGACCCCCCTGCTGATCTCCATGAGACAGGAATGACCACGGATGGGATTGGTCCTTTCCATTGAGGGTCTCAGACTCAAGACCCCTCTGCTGGTCGCTGAGAGGAGGAGATGATTAGCTGTGAGACCAGGTCATGCTTTTGCTATTGTCTTTGTTCCTCTGCGGTCTCTGATTTTGTTTATCTAATTTCACCATTTTGCTCAGATTCTCCCTGGTGAGGAGAACCTCACATCCCCTGTGTTAAGTGGTGGGGAATTCATTTTCAGCAGAGCACTTGTTTTAGGGGTTTTATCGTAATGGCTCCATGTCAGTGAGCTGACTGTTCTCACCAGGGGACTGTGATCTCATTGTGGGCCCTAATAGTTTTTTACTGTACAAAGGCTTTGAGGAGGGAAGAGCTACAGACCTCGACCACTGCTCGCCTACAATGTATGGTCTGTCTGGGAGCTGGCTTTAGGGGGGCTCCCCTTCATATTGGAATGCAATGTGCTATCAGTGTCTGCTGTGGGGTCCACCATGCTGGGGCTCCCATTGCCCTAGAACACTCTCTACCACAATGGCATCCCTATAATCTCTTCATAGCCTGAGCTCTCTCCTCAGGTCCCTAGAAAGGATTGAAGGACTATAATTTCCCCTCTCAGGTTCCTAGAATGGAACGATGGACTATGGTGCCAGTATACTAGTTTACGAATAGGGCAACCATCTTGTAATGGTCAGTGATCTCCACCACTCCACTGAATGAAATTTCTTTTTCTCTCAACATAGAATAATACACACAGATTTCTGATGATAACTTATTGTCTGGGGTGGGCCATAATGCTTTCAAGATTATCTACCCTCTAAACCTATCTGAAAATGCAACGAAGAATTTCAAACACAAATTACTCAACTTTGACATCATTTGACTCGACGGACTAAGGAAAACAGGAGGTGGCTTACCATGAATCTTCCACTCCTCATTCACCCTGAAACAAGCTCTCACTGCTCCAATGCCCTTGTGTGACTATATAGATATTGATATATGGAGTGAGAACAAGATAGTATGCAATCTACACACTCTATACCACCCCCTGGCAACAATCTTCCTTTCACTGAACAGCTAATGGAGACCATCATATCTAAAACACCAACCAGATCTTCTTCTGAGACTTCAACATTTACAGGCCCAACTCTAATTACCATCCTTTTGAACACCTTCCAATCCCTCCTCTTGGACCTCAATTTCACCTACCCATGTAATAGCCCTAAACCTCTACCTTATCAACTCCAAAAACAATATCATACAAATGGAATCCATATCCCCTTGTGACTGGTTTGATCACTATCTAGTTTCCTTCCTTATCTTGCAAAAAAAAAAAAAACACGCTAGTGTAAAAGGGGCAACCACGTAAAACCAAACAATGGAACTGTTCGAGTGTGGTTTTTACCACATAATTTAGTGCAGAAATATGCGATCTAAAATAACAAGACACACATGTGAAATGCAGGAACTCAGTCAAGGGTGGCACTATGTATTCAAACAATGTAGACAATAAATGTCAAAGACAGATCATTAATCAAAAAATCAACCATGCAATCTAGCAAGTACCAAGTGTCAAAGACACACTGCAGATCAGGAACAAAAACATGCAATCTAGTAAGTTTAAAATCATCCAAAGAAAAAGGGAGAGAAAATGAATATTATAGTACCAAGAAGCATTACAAACTCAATCAAAAGGCTAAATAAAACGGTTAACCGGGAGCACCATAGTCGTTAGAAAACATACACTGCATGAGATGGTTAACAAATGGGCAGATAAGTAGCCCATTTATACATTTGAAATGGGGA
The DNA here is from genome assembly GCF_964263255.1 of Lissotriton vulgaris. Taxonomy (NCBI): domain Eukaryota; kingdom Metazoa; phylum Chordata; class Amphibia; order Caudata; family Salamandridae; genus Lissotriton; species Lissotriton vulgaris. The sequence goes on from NC_141685.1 coordinate 1,440,568,930, forward strand.
ACCATTGACTGCAAGATTTTGGCAAGTGCTTGACTGCAGAACATAACAAAAGTTTGAACTTTTTATCAAAAACACTTTATGTCACCTCTCGGAAGCTTCAAGGTGGAATCTACTTATACGGCTATTGTTTATTTTAAGCCCTCTTGCTATTTTAGTTTCCAAAGCTGCAGAAAGTACCATTTGGCCCCCAATCCTACTCTCAGCCCATCTTATATACTAGATTCCAGATGGATCCTGTTATTGCTACAAAATCTTGATGTTCAGAAAGATGTACACATTGATGAACAAGTCTTCGAGCCCCTGTCCTCTGAGAGACAGTGACCTGAGGTAATTGGCCTGCATAGGTTAGATAAATCTGAGTTTATAGGAGGGTATGAGGCCTACTGCCTCCGTAGACGCTCAAGGCAGTGTGGACAGTTTTAGTACAACCCTGACTGTGGGCTGGCAGGGGCCATTGAGACCCCCATGCTTTAGATGTGGACAAAATGATCCAGGGGCACTATATGGTAAAACTACACCCTGCTTCAGACCAGAAACCTGAAAATATTACAATTACTGAGCTATCTTCTAGCAGCTACAAAATCATACAATCTCCTACTAACATCGTGAATGTTAACGATGTCACAGATCACTATTTCCAATCTATGTCAGATATTTTCAACACAGTTGCTCTGCAACAGCAAAAAAGACTCTCCTGCAATCTATCCAAACACTTGTTAAACTGCCACTTTAATAAAGAAAGATGCAAGACTTGCCGAGAGAACCTCAAGCATATAAGGTCAAATTAGAAGTGCCTATAACAAACACATTCAAAGGTCCAAAGCAGAATACTTAAAGACACAAGTAGATAAAGCCAACAACAGAAGCAAAAACCTATTTGAACACATCAAGCAACATGCAACCCACAACCCAAACTCCCACTCAGGAGATAAAGTATCAGCATTCTTTGGAAATTACTTCTCCACCCATTTCAGGGATAAGACAAAGAAGATCCAATCAGAACTAATTCTCACCTCCCAACATCCTCCAAACCATTCCCTCCCTAATCACCGTCCCATCCAACAACCAGGGAATACCCCTCAAATAAGCTCCTCCTCAAAAAACAATGCTGTATGGAGTCAACATACTCAACATCATAATATCGGTAAAACCCTCCAACCATTTCTCGGAACCTGTACCCGCTAAACCTACCAAAGTACTAAAATCCTCCATTCTACCGCACTGCACCAGGATTATCAATGCATCCCTATCTCAGGGCCTGATGACAGACTTTCTAAAAATAGGACAGGTCGCTCCTATCCTCGAAGAGCCTAATGCAGATCGGTCTGACCTCAACAACTTCCGACCCATCACCAGCCCTGTCCCTTTTTTTAATAAATACAAAATTATTTTCTATATGGGGATATAGAAAATCATTTTGAATTTATAAAAAAAAAGGAGGCAAAAATTTGCAGAAAATGTACAAACTGTAAAGTTTATAAATTTCAAAACTCTCTCTTGCAGCAACTTATAGGGGACTCTCAAAAATGATTTATTGCATGTTTACTGTTTTTTGTTTGATATGTTTACATAGTGTTTTTAAGACTGGGTAGCGAATGCAATGGTATGTATGATGGAACGAATGGTATGAATGTATGAAAAGTCTCTTGGGTTCTTCTTCTTTTCTTTTTTCTAAATTATTGCTTGGAGTGATTCACAGAAAGGGCTAATTCTGTATGTACACAAATTGCTATGTATTTATTACAAGAAAAACAAAACAAATAAAAAATAATGAAAAATAAAAATAACACTTTTGAATAAATTCAATGTCTTTGTCAGATATTTAGCATCCCCTTTAAAATAAATTGTGAAGATTATCATTGGAAAATACGAATAGGTCTGATCAGAGGTACTTCCTTGCTTTGCAAAATGGATACCATACAGGAACTCCTTAAGAAGGCTCCTGGGTTGGGGTTCTACAATCTGTAAATATCCCTGTATTACCCCACCATCAACAACATCGCCCTGCTGACGCGTTGCATATACATGCTCTTAGCTGGAAGCTGGCTACTCCTACAGACAGAATTGAAGATCTCTGGTAACGGTGAGCTCCTTGCCTGCAGAGACGGCACCGACGATCCATTCTGATGGTCGACTGCAGGAACGGATCCCGGTAACCTGCAGGACTTCTGCCCCTTCTGTTGGAGATCTGCATGCAGACAGCGAGGAGGTTCTCAGATCGCGGTCCTGTGAGGTATCACGTAGGAGCCGGGTGAGTTTGGCCGGCAGTTTCCGGAACAGGTCGGCGGCCTGCCCTTTGAACCACTCTGATGCTGGAACTGCCTGATGGAATTAGCTCAGCTCTGAGGATTGGCAGTTGCTGGGTCCTCAATTATTGGTTGGGAAGCTGGGCAGCCCGGTGGATGCCAGCCACTGCGGGTTACACTGGATGACCGCCAACTGCCTGACATGATGCTGAGGACCCCCCTGCTGATCTCCATGAGACAGGAATGACCACGGATGGGATTGGTCCTTTCCATTGAGGGTCTCAGACTCAAGACCCCTCTGCTGGTCGCTGAGAGGAGGAGATGATTAGCTGTGAGACCAGGTCATGCTTTTGCTATTGTCTTTGTTCCTCTGCGGTCTCTGATTTTGTTTATCTAATTTCACCATTTTGCTCAGATTCTCCCTGGTGAGGAGAACCTCACATCCCCTGTGTTAAGTGGTGGGGAATTCATTTTCAGCAGAGCACTTGTTTTAGGGGTTTTATCGTAATGGCTCCATGTCAGTGAGCTGACTGTTCTCACCAGGGGACTGTGATCTCATTGTGGGCCCTAATAGTTTTTTACTGTACAAAGGCTTTGAGGAGGGAAGAGCTACAGACCTCGACCACTGCTCGCCTACAATGTATGGTCTGTCTGGGAGCTGGCTTTAGGGGGGCTCCCCTTCATATTGGAATGCAATGTGCTATCAGTGTCTGCTGTGGGGTCCACCATGCTGGGGCTCCCATTGCCCTAGAACACTCTCTACCACAATGGCATCCCTATAATCTCTTCATAGCCTGAGCTCTCTCCTCAGGTCCCTAGAAAGGATTGAAGGACTATAATTTCCCCTCTCAGGTTCCTAGAATGGAACGATGGACTATGGTGCCAGTATACTAGTTTACGAATAGGGCAACCATCTTGTAATGGTCAGTGATCTCCACCACTCCACTGAATGAAATTTCTTTTTCTCTCAACATAGAATAATACACACAGATTTCTGATGATAACTTATTGTCTGGGGTGGGCCATAATGCTTTCAAGATTATCTACCCTCTAAACCTATCTGAAAATGCAACGAAGAATTTCAAACACAAATTACTCAACTTTGACATCATTTGACTCGACGGACTAAGGAAAACAGGAGGTGGCTTACCATGAATCTTCCACTCCTCATTCACCCTGAAACAAGCTCTCACTGCTCCAATGCCCTTGTGTGACTATATAGATATTGATATATGGAGTGAGAACAAGATAGTATGCAATCTACACACTCTATACCACCCCCTGGCAACAATCTTCCTTTCACTGAACAGCTAATGGAGACCATCATATCTAAAACACCAACCAGATCTTCTTCTGAGACTTCAACATTTACAGGCCCAACTCTAATTACCATCCTTTTGAACACCTTCCAATCCCTCCTCTTGGACCTCAATTTCACCTACCCATGTAATAGCCCTAAACCTCTACCTTATCAACTCCAAAAACAATATCATACAAATGGAATCCATATCCCCTTGTGACTGGTTTGATCACTATCTAGTTTCCTTCCTTATCTTGCAAAAAAAAAAAAAACATGCTAGTGTAAAAGGGGCAACCACGTAAAACCAAACAATGGAACTGTTCGAGTGTGGTTTTTACCACATAATTTAGTGCAGAAATATGCGATCTAAAATAACAAGACACACATGTGAAATGCAGGAACTCAGTCAAGGGTGGCACTATGTATTCAAACAATGTAGACAATAAATGTCAAAGACAGATCATTAATCAAAAAATCAACCATGCAATCTAGCAAGTACCAAGTGTCAAAGACACACTGCAGATCAGGAACAAAAACATGCAATCTAGTAAGTTTAAAATCATCCAAAGAAAAAGGGAGAGAAAATGAATATTATAGTACCAAGAAGCATTACAAACTCAATCAAAAGGCTAAATAAAACGGTTAACCGGGAGCACCATAGTCGTTAGAAAACATACACTGCATGAGATGGTTAACAAATGGGCAGATAAGTAGCCCATTTATACATTTGAAATGGGGAACCATTGACTGCAAGATTTTGGCAAGTGCTTGACTGCAGAACATAACAAAAGTTTGAACTTTTTATCAAAAACACTTTATGTCACCTCTCGGAAGCTTCAAGGTGGAATCTACTTATACGGCTATTGTTTATTTTAAGCCCTCTTGCTATTTTAGTTTCCAAAGCTGCAGAAAGTACCATTTGGCCCCCAATCCTACTCTCAGCCCATCTTATATACTAGATTCCAGATGGATCCTGTTATTGCTACAAAATCTTGATGTTCAGAAAGATGTACACATTGATGAACAAGTCTTCGAGCCCCTGTCCTCTGAGAGACAGTGACCTGAGGTAATTGGCCTGCATAGGTTAGATAAATCTGAGTTTATAGGAGGGTATGAGGCCTACTGCCTCCGTAGACGCTCAAGGCAGTGTGGACAGTTTTAGTACAACCCTGACTGTGGGCTGGCAGGGGCCATTGAGACCCCCATGCTTTAGATGTGGACAAAATGATCCAGGGGCACTATATGGTAAAACTACACCCTGCTTCAGACCAGAAACCTGAAAATATTACAATTACTGAGCTATCTTCTAGCAGCTACAAAATCATACAATCTCCTACTAACATCGTGAATGTTAACGATGTCACAGATCACTATTTCCAATCTATGTCAGATATTTTCAACACAGTTGCTCTGCAACAGCAAAAAAGACTCTCCTGCAATCTATCCAAACACTTGTTAAACTGCCACTTTAATAAAGAAAGATGCAAGACTTGCCGAGAGAACCTCAAGCATATAAGGTCAAATTAGAAGTGCCTATAACAAACACATTCAAAGGTCCAAAGCAGAATACTTAAAGACACAAGTAGATAAAGCCAACAACAGAAGCAAAAACCTATTTGAACACATCAAGCAACATGCAACCCACAACCCAAACTCCCACTCAGGAGATAAAGTATCAGCATTCTTTGGAAATTACTTCTCCACCCATTTCAGGGATAAGACAAAGAAGATCCAATCAGAACTAATTCTCACCTCCCAACATCCTCCAAACCATTCCCTCCCTAATCACCGTCCCATCCAACAACCAGGGAATACCCCTCAAATAAGCTCCTCCTCAAAAAACAATGCTGTATGGAGTCAACATACTCAACATCATAATATCGGTAAAACCCTCCAACCATTTCTCGGAACCTGTACCCGCTAAACCTACCAAAGTACTAAAATCCTCCATTCTACCGCACTGCACCAGGATTATCAATGCATCCCTATCTCAGGGCCTGATGACAGACTTTCTAAAAATAGGACAGGTCGCTCCTATCCTCGAAGAGCCTAATGCAGATCGGTCTGACCTCAACAACTTCCGACCCATCACCAGCCCTGTCCCTTTTTTTAATAAATACAAAATTATTTTCTATATGGGGATATAGAAAATCATTTTGAATTTATTAAAAAAAAGGAGGCAAAAATTTGCAGAAAATGTACAAACTGTAAAGTTTATAAATTTCAAAACTCTCTCTTGCAGCAACTTATAGGGGACTCTCAAAAATGATTTATTGCATGTTTACTGTTTTTTGTTTGATATGTTTACATAGTGTTTTTAAGACTGGGTAGCGAATGCAATGGTATGTATGATGGAACGAATGGTATGAATGTATGAAAAGTCTCTTGGGTTCTTCTTCTTTTCTTTTTTCTAAATTATTGCTTGGAGTGATTCACAGAAAGGGCTAATTCTGTATGTACACAAATTGCTATGTATTTATTACAAGAAAAACAAAACAAATAAAAAATAATGAAAAATAAAAATAACACTTTTGAATAAATTCAATGTCTTTGTCAGATATTTAGCATCCCCTTTAAAATAAATTGTGAAGATTATCATTGGAAAATACGAATAGGTCTGATCAGAGGTACTTCCTTGCTTTGCAAAATGGATACCATACAGGAACTCCTTAAGAAGGCTCCTGGGTTGGGGTTCTACAATCTGTAAATATCCCTGTATTACCCCACCATCAACAACATCGCCCTGCTGACGCGTTGCATATACATGCTCTTAGCTGGAAGCTGGCTATTCCTACAGACAGAATTGAAGATCTCTGGTAACGGTGAGCTCCTTGCCTGCAGAGACGGCACTGACGATCCATTCTGATGGTCGACTGCAGGAACGGATCCCGGTAACCTGCAGGACTTCTGCCCCTTCTGTTGGAGATCTGCATGCAGACAGCGAGGAGGTTCTCAGATCGCGGTCCTGTGAGGTATCACGTAGGAGCCGGGTGAGTTTGGCCGGCAGTTTCCGGAACAGGTCGGCGGCCTGCCCTTTGAACCACTCTGATGCTGGAACTGCCTGATGGAATTAGCTCAGCTCTGAGGATTGGCAGTTGCTGGGTCCTCAATTATTGGTTGGGAAGCTGGGCAGCCCGGTGGATGCCAGCCACTGCGGGTTACACTGGATGACCGCCAACTGCCTGACATGATGCTGAGGACCCCCCTGCTGATCTCCATGAGACAGGAATGACCACGGATGGGATTGGTCCTTTCCATTGAGGGTCTCAGACTCAAGACCCCTCTGCTGGTCGCTGAGAGGAGGAGATGATTAGCTGTGAGACCAGGTCATGCTTTTGCTATTGTCTTTGTTCCTCTGCGGTCTCTGATTTTGTTTATCTAATTTCACCATTTTGCTCAGATTCTCCCTGGTGAGGAGAACCTCACATCCCCTGTGTTAAGTGGTGGGGAATTCATTTTCAGCAGAGCACTTGTTTTAGGGGTTTTATCGTAATGGCTCCATGTCAGTGAGCTGACTGTTCTCACCAGGGGACTGTGATCTCATTGTGGGCCCTAATAGTTTTTTACTGTACAAAGGCTTTGAGGAGGGAAGAGCTACAGACCTCGACCACTGCTCGCCTACAATGTATGGTCTGTCTGGGAGCTGGCTTTAGGGGGGCTCCCCTTCATATTGGAATGCAATGTGCTATCAGTGTCTGCTGTGGGGTCCACCATGCTGGGGCTCCCATTGCCCTAGAACACTCTCTACCACAATGGCATCCCTATAATCTCTTCATAGCCTGAGCTCTCTCCTCAGGTCCCTAGAAAGGATTGAAGGACTATAATTTCCCCTCTCAGGTTCCTAGAATGGAACGATGGACTATGGTGCCAGTATACTAGTTTACGAATAGGGCAACCATCTTGTAATGGTCAGTGATCTCCACCACTCCACTGAATGAAATTTCTTTTTCTCTCAACATAGAATAATACACACAGATTTCTGATGATAACTTATTGTCTGGGGTGGGCCATAATGCTTTCAAGATTATCTACCCTCTAAACCTATCTGAAAATGCAACGAAGAATTTCAAACACAAATTACTCAACTTTGACATCATTTGACTCGACGGACTAAGGAAAACAGGAGGTGGCTTACCATGAATCTTCCACTCCTCATTCACCCTGAAACAAGCTCTCACTGCTCCAATGCCCTTGTGTGACTATATAGATATTGATATATGGAGTGAGAACAAGATAGTATGCAATCTACACACTCTATACCACCCCCTGGCAACAATCTTCCTTTCACTGAACAGCTAATGGAGACCATCATATCTAAAACACCAACCAGATCTTCTTCTGAGACTTCAACATTTACAGGCCCAACTCTAATTACCATCCTTTTGAACACCTTCCAATCCCTCCTCTTGGACCTCAATTTCACCTACCCATGTAATAGCCCTAAACCTCTACCTTATCAACTCCAAAAACAATATCATACAAATGGAATCCATATCCCCTTGTGACTGGTTTGATCACTATCTAGTTTCCTTCCTTATCTTGCAAAAAAAAAAAAAACACGCTAGTGTAAAAGGGGCAACCACGTAAAACCAAACAATGGAACTGTTCGAGTGTGGTTTTTACCACATAATTTAGTGCAGAAATATGCGATCTAAAATAACAAGACACACATGTGAAATGCAGGAACTCAGTCAAGGGTGGCACTATGTATTCAAACAATGTAGACAATAAATGTCAAAGACAGATCATTAATCAAAAAATCAACCATGCAATCTAGCAAGTACCAAGTGTCAAAGACACACTGCAGATCAGGAACAAAAACATGCAATCTAGTAAGTTTAAAATCATCCAAAGAAAAAGGGAGAGAAAATGAATATTATAGTACCAAGAAGCATTACAAACTCAATCAAAAGGCTAAATAAAACGGTTAACCGGGAGCACCATAGTCGTTAGAAAACATACACTGCATGAGATGGTTAACAAATGGGCAGATAAGTAGCCCATTTATACATTTGAAATGGGGAACCATTGACTGCAAGATTTTGGCAAGTGCTTGACTGCAGAACATAACAAAAGTTTGAACTTTTTATCAAAAACACTTTATGTCACCTCTCGGAAGCTTCAAGGTGGAATCTACTTATACGGCTATTGTTTATTTTAAGCCCTCTTGCTATTTTAGTTTCCAAAGCTGCAGAAAGTACCATTTGGGCCCCAATCCTACTCTCAGCCCATCTTATATACTAGATTCCAGATGGATCCTGTTATTGCTACAAAATCTTGATGTTCAGAAAGATGTACACATTGATGAACAAGTCTTCGAGCCCCTGTCCTCTGAGAGACAGTGACCTGAGGTAATTGGCCTGCATAGGTTAGATAAATCTGAGTTTATAGGAGGGTATGAGGCCTACTGCCTCCGTAGACGCTCAAGGCAGTGTGGACAGTTTTAGTACAACCCTGACTGTGGGCTGGCAGGGGCCATTGAGACCCCCATGCTTTAGATGTGGACAAAATGATCCAGGGGCACTATATGGTAAAACTACACCCTGCTTCAGACCAGAAACCTGAAAATATTACAATTACTGAGCTATCTTCTAGCAGCTACAAAATCATACAATCTCCTACTAACATCGTGAATGTTAACGATGTCACAGATCACTATTTCCAATCTATGTCAGATATTTTCAACACAGTTGCTCTGCAACAGCAAAAAAGACTCTCCTGCAATCTATCCAAACACTTGTTAAACTGCCACTTTAATAAAGAAAGATGCAAGACTTGCCGAGAGAACCTCAAGCATATAAGGTCAAATTAGAAGTGCCTATAACAAACACATTCAAAGGTCCAAAGCAGAATACTTAAAGACACAAGTAGATAAAGCCAACAACAGAAGCAAAAACCTATTTGAACACATCAAGCAACATGCAACCCACAACCCAAACTCCCACTCAGGAGATAAAGTATCAGCATTCTTTGGAAATTACTTCTCCACCCATTTCAGGGATAAGACAAAGAAGATCCAATCAGAACTAATTCTCACCTCCCAACATCCTCCAAACCATTCCCTCCCTAATCACCGTCCCATCCAACAACCAGGGAATACCCCTCAAATAAGCTCCTCCTCAAAAAACAATGCTGTATGGAGTCAACATACTCAACATCATAATATCGGTAAAACCCTCCAACCATTTCTCGGAACCTGTACCCGCTAAACCTACCAAAGTACTAAAATCCTCCATTCTACCGCACTGCACCAGGATTATCAATGCATCCCTATCTCAGGGCCTGATGACAGACTTTCTAAAAATAGGACAGGTCGCTCCTATCCTCGAAGAGCCTAATGCAGATCGGTCTGACCTCAACAACTTCCGACCCATCACCAGCCTCCCTACACTAGCAATGGTCCTACAAAAATGTGTGCCCTCACAACTCTGTGACCATATTGATAAATTCCATCTTCTGGACGATTGCTAATCTGGCTTCAGAAAGGGTCACAGCACCGAAACAGCGCTAACACATATTGTTGATGATACCCTGAGACTGCTTGAGCAAAATGAATCATGCCTCCTTATACTACTGGATCTATTGTCTACATTTGACACGTTCAAACATGACAGCTTGATCAGCCTTCTGGACACAAGGATGGGGTTATCCAGATCTGTGGCAAGCTGGTTGGCATCACGCCTACACAGCAGATCTCAAAGAATAAGAATTAAGCATACCCTCTGCAACTTCACTCCGGTGTATATCGTCTTACCTCAAGGTTCCAGGCTCTCTCCTACATTATTCAATCTGTTTATGGAACCCCTCATGGAAATTCTAAGGCACCCAAATATTCTTTATCATATGTATGCTCACGACACTCAAATATACTTGAAAATCTCAACCCTTGAAGATGTCGAAACACTCAGCCACTCCCTGCTGCAAATCCAGCATTGGCTAACTCACAACCACCTCATGCTCAACACCCTCAAAACAGAATTCCTCCTGATCACCCCCCACAGCTACTCTATCCCAATACAGTTATGGCTCAAACAACTTACAGCTCTCAAATGTGTCCCCACCATCATCGACTCTACAAGACTGCTTGGTATACCTCTGGACAAACATCTGAATATACAAGATGATATCAGCGCAACAACAAGGGGGAGCCAAGTATCAGCTAAGCATCCTAAATAAAATAAAACCTTTCTTGCCCGCTGATGATCTTCGCATGGCAGTACAATCCCTTGTTATTTCCAGATTAGAATACGGGATTGCTAATCTTGAAGACCTGCCCACAAAACGGGCAGCACCATTAAGAGCTGTACTGAACTCAGCAGCTAGAGTAGTCTTGTGATCCACGAAGCTTGATCACATCAGAATAGAACCAAAAATGTTAAACTGGCTCCCACTTGAAGCAAATATCCAGGTGAAAATAGCCTGCATGACTCATATGCCTATGCACCCCAACACCCCCATTTAGCTGGCCAATAAACTGGAGTGGTCAGGAGGTAATCAGTCTTTGAGAAGTCCAATTCATTATTCCTGAAAACGCAAAAGCTTAACAAGACAACATACTCTGGCTTTGCACCTAGAATTTTGAACTCTCTGAAACCCACAATCAGAATCAATCAATTGATTACTGGCTTCAAAATAGAAATGAAAAGATTTCTGATGAACAAATATCTCAATGAACAGCTTCACGGAACACAGGATGAATCTTTTGTTGACTATATTTGATCGTGCTTCAACATAGTAAATGTATGCTCTGCAATTCTTGCTGCTCTCACTCATAACTATATATTTGCCATTCACTCAGTATGTATAACCTGTTTTACGATCATTACGCGCTCTGATACCCTGATGCGTCACATCCGTGCTTTATAAAACTCTTTGAATGAAAAATAAATGGTACATAACAACAGCAGGCAGTTACTGTCAGTGAACGAAAAAACCTCCTTATATAAAGAACATACTTGACTTTGGTATTATATGCTTACAGTCTCCATTCAGAAACAAAGCATGAGAGCAAAAAAAAAAACAAATTCACAGATTGGAGTTTCTGTCCCTCTCTAGAAATCACTCCAAATACAGATTGGAGTTTCTGGCACTTCAAAGGAGCAACTTAAAAATACATATATCAAGCACTCATGTGGTTTCTCTTGTCACAACTGTCCATCAGAGAAACACAGGCGTAGAATGTTAAGTTCTTGCATTATTACACTTGAAGTGCCAAGTTGACAAGAAGTGTCCAGTGCCTGGAAACACCTGAATCGCTGTATGGAATCATGGGGATGGCTTGGAGATAATGTCTAAAATCTTAAAAGCACTGATCACTCAGTCTTGCTAACACTACAAGAGGTTTAGTGTGCGCTAATCTGATATCAAGTACTTAGCCTTGTCTTCCAGTTTGTAAGAAGTTCGAAGAAGACATTGAGGCCTCGACACAGGGAGGTGCAGGGGAACAGGAGTCACAGTGCGGGAAGCAGAGACAACGAAGATGCCAATGGAGCTGGAATCACGGGTTCAGCTGGGACTCGAGAAGAAAGAAATCCACTTAATTCTAGTTGATTCTGCAGGTTAGTATAACGGTGAAGCTTGTTCAATCAGGGAACAATGCCAAGCCGCGATTCGGCTTTGGGCCTGGCTTATATGCCATATGAGGACACCATTGGATGTAGCTGGCTTACCTGTGGCACATGGAACACATAATAGACTGGAATGTTCTCAATGAGCCCTTAAGGAAACAATTGTTTGTACAATAGTTTGACCCTTTAGGAAGAGCAGATGCAACTGGCTGATGGAACCAATTAAGCAAGGAACTAAAATATCTCTTTTGCTCAAATGAGAACAATGGAAAACCACACCAAGGCCCTAACAACAGCGGGTTCAAGGTAGTTTTTTTGTTCATGTGTTCAAGTGAAATGCTTGCCAGACTCAAGTGCAATGGAACTTAGGGTTGTGGGGAATATCTGCCATGGTATATTATAGCAAGCCATTAAATGTCACTGGGGTAATGCAACATGGGCACTGCATGCTAGGCCCACTACAATGAAGGCACATGATGGGGCACAGGAGGGGTTCATGATAATAATGTAGGGTCATGTAGCCTTCATAGAGATACTATATCACACAGCACAATGTGGCAACCACAAAACTCTCAAGGAAGTAGAGAGACCTATGAAGTAAAAGCCTCATGTGAACCACAAATATCCATAAAAGCAGAGCTTTCCAACAGTAGTTTCTCCATAATGTTGGAAGCAGAAATTGGGTATATCATTAACACCATCGATGCAAGTGTTATTTTCCTCCTGTGCTGATATTTTGTGATTACTATTGTTTCATGACGAGCTGAGCTCGTCATGAGCGTCGAAGGTGTTAAGGCCCAAATACAGAGTGTACCATTAATACTACATTTTGTGACCGCACATTTAACAATAGTGCAGTGCTGTATCGAGGTAAAACAGAGGTGGCCACTAATACCAACCTCACTCGTTCCCTTCAAGCAGGTATATATTGCCCTTATAAACATGGTCACCTCTAGGGGAATGGAAAATTCAAAGACAGCGTACATGAGTCTCATGGCAGCATTCCCCCCTGAATGCTCGGATATGTGTGCTGGTGTACCCTGTCCATCAGTGGTATGTCAAAGAATTAAGAATGTACTCCATGCAGATGAGGTTGGCTTTCCTTCAACAAAACTCTCCAATCCTCTTCCAGCTCCTTCACCTCAGTAGGGGCTGAAATCTGGATTTCATACAGGTGTTCACGGGAGACCCATTATGGACAATGTACCCCATCCCTTGCATGCTGTAAGCGGGTATCATACACAGTGCAGTATAGAACCGGAGGTGTGGGGACTTCTCACTCCTCATGAATGTATGAAAAATAGTTGCAGAATGGGGCCCTTTTCCAACTCCGTTCGAAAATCTGTGTTGGTTCATAGTTTGAGGTGTTGCAGAGGCTCTTCAAAAGATGACTACCATCACCTCCATGGCCATCCCTACTTCCTCTCCAATGCTTGCACTGATAAAAATAACTATTTCAAGCTACTTTAATTACTTGTACTTCCCAATAGGTGGTTCTAAAATATTTTGGGTATAACTTTTAATTTCTACATTGAGTTTTCTCAATTTTTAGAACCTTTACTTTCCATTACTTTTTTAACTGCATGGGTGTTTTGAATCATGATTGCTTGTATGTAGCACACCTTTTTCTTGTGCCCAGCTACCAATGGTGAGACGGATTACTCATGGAAATCAACTTACATTTGAAACTGGATAGTCAAATGTGAGTCACAAATCAGATCCAGATTGTGACCATTCTCCCCATTAGGTTAACAATTTGACTTCCCACCGATAATGTCGTAGGAGGCAGACACTATTGAAGAAAAGTTTCCCTATGCTCCCTTTTAGGATCATTCATTTTCGGGTCAGGTTCTCTTAATGTGAAAGGAGGTAATTATCCTACATCATTAACACCATAATAAACAAAGCAATCACACTTCCCTGTTTAACATGTAAAATATTACAGTAAACATTCTTATTTTTCTGTCCATATGTAGGGTGGTATTTTTTTTCTTACTGAGTGGCAAATCAGCTTGTTTCATGAAAACTGTGTTAATAAAGCCTGCTCTGAAATGAAAACAGTTATGGATACGTGCTCCCTCAAACGCTCTGTGTCCACGGCCTTTTTTCCATGCCAGAAGTGATGTTCCATTTACACAGAGGGACGCCAATAACCAGTTTTATCTATTGGCTTTCTTTGGTGCCAGATGTCTAATTGCTACTGCTGATTTAGCCTTTAGATCCTCACAGCAATTGCATAGTTTTTTCAACCACAGGTCAACTTTCAAAAAATATGAGAGTTTGTTTTCTGTAGAGATCTAAAACATGCAAACAATCATTTATTTCGTTTTGAAGTCATTCACCCCAATTTATTTCAACACACGTTTCTCAGATTATTTTCAGTATTATATAAATATTTGACGGGCCTGTTGATTGCAATATTCAGCATTGCTGGTAGCAAGATAATTGAATTTGAACTTCCATTGCTTTTAAATGAGCTATTTTTTAGGGTATTGTTTGCATCTATATGTTAAAGATGTAAGAGAAAGTTGTTATTGTAATTCTTCGGTATTTAGTCGTAAACGATCTAGAAAAACACCATTATAATTTAATGTTCAATACAGATTATTCATTTGAAATAGAATGTTCTATAGATATTCGTGTCGAAATATGTACACGAATACAGGATAACTTATAGGTCTTTTTTTCATTTATTTCCAAAAATATTCAAATGCGAGTTAGACAGTTTTCAAAGCTTGCTAATTATGGGGCATATTATCAAGGGGGTTTATCTCCGCTTTTTTGGCTTTAAAAGCCAAGAAAGCAGAGATAAAATTATCTCCCTATTACCTAGCTGTCGCTAACACCAGTTAGCGACAGCTAGTAGGAGATAGCGACCATCTTGGGCCCCACTTTGCATGTCAGTGATATTTATCACTAATAACATGCAAAGTGGGCGTGCCAAGATGTTAGCGACTGAAAACAGTCGCTAACATCGCAATCTCCTATTACCAACTTTTGGAGATATTCGCGCTAAGCGCGAATATCTCCAAAAGCTAACACCTGCCCTGAGCAGTTCTTAGCCATGGTATCCAATGGGAGGTGGATAACATGGCTAAGAGCATTAGCTCGCTAATGCATGAATATTGCGGACTTTTCAGCGATATTCATGCATTACGGCTGATTTTTATCGCATTTGCGATAAACCTTGGTAATACCAAGGTTTATCTGCGATAAAAATCGCCGCAGCTCAGCGTTAATTTTTTCACGCTAACCAAGCAATAGCGATAATTATTGCTATTGCTTGGTAATATGCCCCTATGTGCCTTGGCTACAATTTGGAGTTGTGAACAAACACATTTTAGTTGTAAAATTGCAGTATCGTAGTGGTTCGCAAATGTTGATTTTCATGCATATGGAAATGCATGGAAATCATAGACTACCTTACATAACCCGATCCCTAAGCTTCCTAACTTTGTGCCCACAGAAAATCTTCAGCTCGGGTCGCGCCTTTACCTATCTATTGTCAAAAGCCTTTTGTTTAAACATATACATAAATAAATACATATAATGGTCTTTGGCTCAATCATTTGCTCTTGATTTAATGACAGGTTTTGATAAAAGTGTAATTTAAGCAAAAGGGTCGCAGTGAGAATCCTACTAATTCATCAATTCTAGTTGAAATAGAGCCAATTTTTCAATTGGTAACCAGTGGGAAATTGGAGAAAGGCACAGGCGCCAGGGATACTGGTTAAGGACAGCCACTGGATATTGACTCAGGCCCTTCACAGAACCATTGCTGGTGCTCCCTTTCTCAGCAGCGATGATCTGTGTTGAGCTCCATGTCCAACCAGAACTAGTGGAGGGCAACAAGACAGAGGGTAGCCAAGTGTAAACAAGTCCTAAATGTAAGTTCAAATTTCAATAAGTAGGTTCAAGGGGATAGCCAATTAAGGTAAAGTAAGGAAGGAAATGAAAGCGAAATAAAAAGGGAAAAGGCAAAAAAAGCGCATGGACGAATTTAAGTGATGAACTAAGCAGCAGGAATGTTGCAAGGCACCTGGGTTGTGCAGGAGGAACTTTTATAGTGCCGCTTTTCTGGATGTCTTACCTGAGGACCCAGAAATGATTCTGTATTCATGAGATAGCCCTCTAGTACTGGTTAGCAGGAGTAAAATGCATTAGTGGCATTTGTTTAAAAAAATATTAAGTGATATGAAAAGATGTGAAAAAGACGACAATATTTATTTAAACAGTCATATACTATCTTGTTAGACATGAGGTAGCAGATGGGGTGTCTATATTTTGCACATATTTTTCATGTCCCTTTCTCATTATAAATAAATATGTATTTAAACAGTGATTGCACATGTTACAATTTCGCTGCTATATTTATATCCATTGATTTATTTATTTATGTATTCAGCAAATATGTAAATATTTAGAGGTAGAAAGTTGTACTTTGTGGAGTTTTATAGTATGTTCTCACTTTCTATGGTCACACACCAAGCTACATGGTGTCGGTGGGAGTGCTTTTCAAAGCATTTAAAAATGAACAGTTTACTGTGACCGTTGTGTGATCAAGGGCTTTCGTGCCCGAAACGCATCATTTGTATTACTTGGCAATAAAGAAGGTGGTCCGGAGAGTTACTGGTTGATATGTATATATGTGACCAAGAGCCCGTGAGCTCGAAACGCGTCTGTTTATGCCCAAATAAACAAACTTTCTGGTACCTGGATGGTGTGGCTTGTCTTCCTTTTGCCCGAATCAAGAGGAAACCGTGGATATATATATGTGTATATATATATATATATATATATATATATATATATATATATATATATATATATATATATATATATATATATATATATAT
The DNA here is from genome assembly GCF_964263255.1 of Lissotriton vulgaris. Classification (NCBI taxonomy): domain Eukaryota; kingdom Metazoa; phylum Chordata; class Amphibia; order Caudata; family Salamandridae; genus Lissotriton; species Lissotriton vulgaris. Next base: position 1,440,585,899 of record NC_141685.1, read on the forward strand.
ATATATATATACATAGACGACCTCTTTCTCATTTGGCAGGGTACCTTGCTGGAGGCCCAGGAATTTGTAGAAAAGCTAAACAAAAATGATCTGAATTTGGAATTTACATCCTCTATGAGTAAAACCCAACTATGCTTCCTTGATATAGAAGTCTATGTACATGAAGGTAAATTAGCAACACGACTTTATAGAAAGCCAACTGCCGGCAACTCTATTTTGCACGCAGGAAGTCAGCACCCGCATCACTTGATACAAAGCATCCCCTTTGGGGAGATGCTTCGCATCAAAAGAATTTGTAGTGATGAGAGGCAGTGCACTAGAGCTATGGATGAAAGCCGTTTACGCTTTTTGGCACGTGGATATTCAGCTAAAACGGTCAAAAGGGCCATGGAACGAGCCAATAATCTGATCAGGGCAGAGATTCTAGTGCCCAAATCTAAGAACGCTATGGAGTCAGATATTGTACCCAAAGACAGCTCGAGAGTGGTGGTTACTTATAACCAGCAACATAGGGAAATCAGGCGGATTTTCAGCCGCAACTGGAACCTAGTGACGGGGGATCCCGTCATCGGGGGCTCAGTTGGCAGAAGGCCTGAGTTTTCCTTTAGGAAATCTACCTCCATGTCTGACAGGCTAGTGAAAAATTATCTGGAACCCCCAATATCTAAGACCTTTATGAATTTGAGGAAAGGGTTCCTGAAATGTTCCAGCTGCAAAGCCTGTAAAAACGGATGCAATACAACACGTTATTTCATCCCTTTCAAGGAAGATCCAGTTCTGATAACTAAACAGTTATCTTGCAAAACGGAGTTTGCCGTTTATGTGCTGCAGTGCCCCTGTGAACTTAGGTATGTAGGGAGTACCCGGCTGCCGGTTCACAGGAGAATACTGCAGCACTTGAGGGCAATCACCAATAAGGAACAAGCCTACCCTGTGGCACGCCATTTTCAGGCGGTACACGGGAGTGATCCCAAACATCTTGTCTATTTTGTGATAGATTGTGTGCCACCCCTGAAGAGGGGGGGTAATAGGGATGGGCTGATCAGGGTACTTGAAACTAGGTACATCTTAGAACTCAACAGTCGTGCCCCTGGAGGTCTTAACGCCAGTGAGGACCTATACACTTGTTTGTAGTTCTTATCAGAAAACGAGGTGAACCTACACCAGAGCTTGACTTAATCATACTGTTTGGTTGTTAGAATGAACTGTTCCAGATATAAGTTGTAAAATTTGCAGTCAACAATATTGTTTTGCATTTTTCTGGTTGCTGCCGTGTATTTACATCTGTCAGATTTATAAATATGAAACAGGGAGGGGCTCCTCCCTTTTTAAGGAAATTGAGATATTTGCACTCTATCACTTTCAATATATTCTTTATTTGCAAATTTTTGGCGATGATGGCTGCTCCTTGTTACAATATGGGAATTGGATATTTTCTAATATATGTGTTTACATAGGGTCTTTGTTTACATACAGCACACAACACTTTTCTGGAAATTCCCACTTGGGATATATTTTTTGAACGTTTTTTCTAAAAAGGGTTGGTGAAACAATATCCTCTTGTAAATCATGAAATTTTACAATGGTTTTAAATGAATTGTATATTTATATATTTATATGTATATATTTATGAAGTTTTTTTGTACATGGTATTTATTTGCTTATTTGCACATGTATATACTTCAGTTTATTTACCCACTATGGGTTATATTCAAGATGGAAATGGATTATACCAAAAATAACGATAGTCCCTTTGTTGTTTCCATGTACCCTTTTGAAAAAATGCTATGTGTTTAATGTGGTGGTTATAATCTAGTCCACCTTTTGTGTCTATGACCAAATTAGATAAAATCCCATGTAACTTTGCGATCACATCATGTGATCAAGACAGTGGATACTGTCGAAACGCGTAATGGCGGCATGCTGAGCAAGATTGAGCTGAAATAAATTCACACTTGTTGGCACCATTTTTGGGTTCCTCTCTTCGTCTGTCCGTAACTGTGAAGGATTGTTGCAGCCTTTGTGGACTTTGGGACGAGTTCACTGGAATATATATATATATATATATATATATATATATATATATATATATATATATATATATATTCCGGTGTTCTTAGGATGCGAGTACGCATGACGTTTCACTGCGACTGATGTAATTGTTTTTAAAAGTAATGTAAGATTATTGGAACTTTGTTTCAATAGTTGTAATAGTAATGTAGGATTATTGGAACTTTGTTTCAATAGTTGTAATAGGAAGTGTTATGAACCAATGTTTCAATAGTTGTAATAGTAATGAAGGATTATTGGAACTTTGTTTCAATAGTTGTAATAGGAAGTGTTATGAACCAATGAAATTCCTTCTTTTAAAGTCACATGGCTTTGCGTGCGGTTATGCTGTTATTACGGTGTTAGTAGGATGTGAGTACGCAAGACGTTTCAGCGGGACTGGCGTAATTGTTTTTAAAAGTAATGTAAGATTATTGGAACTTTGAAAAAAAAATCATAATTATCCTGCGTACGGGGTACCGTACATGACATCACACAGAAGCTTTCTTGCGACGTGTAATGTGAAAGCGTATTCGTAGTGTATGCTGAGAATGATTAGCAGTACAAACTATGGTGCGATCACTCTCTCACTGTCAAATCAGATCACAGGGCTCGCTATGAGAATGGTTAGAAGTGGTCACTCATTAGAAATCCGATTTAGCTGTGTGGCTTATCCACGGTATCATAACGTTACTTTTTAGCCTGTTTACGTTTGAGGTTTGCATGTAATACTATGCTATAGGCAGATATGGATGTTTAGGCAGCGCTTATGTCCATTAAGTTTGGTTATTATCATTTACATATAGGTGTCTGAGGGAGGGAAAAGAAGTCTATGTGAATGGCGAGGATTGCACAATAGTACCACATCACTCCTTAATTTGTATACACATTGGTGTGAGTTTCCAAAGGCACTGCGACACCTGCTATTATACCATCATTCAGTTTACTGGAAACGTGAGTTATTTAATTTGAAATAATGTAGATTGTTGTGCAATGTTACCAGGCTTTGGTTACAATTACGGTAACTGAGCATGTGGTTTGCTTAAAAAAAGTTGTGTTTACTCCTCTGCATGGGAAGTTGGATGTTTCCATCTGGCCGTCGATTCCGACCTTGAAAGAAGAGTCAACCAAGTGAGCTGTATAAGAGCGCTATTGTCTCAAAAAGAGGTCACTCTCACATCTGCTAGAGAAACATTTGTCCTTGATGTAGTAAACACCCGCACAGAAGTGTATGATTTATTAAATACAAACGTGACTTTGTATTTTGGGGAGTTAATTCAGAGTATCTTTAATGCGTCCTTGACTACGGGGTTACATTACTTTTTTAAAGTTAGAAGCAGTGGTCTTGTGAGTTCTTTTCAAACTATATTTGGTGTCTTTTTGGTATTTTTTCATTCAATTTTTTCCAGCATTTTTGGTGGATTCCTCTTAATAGTCGCATTAGTTGCTGGTGTGCTTCTATTGATTTTTTTACTTAAATATGGATGCACATCCTCCAGCACACAACAATATTTCTCGGCTGTTGCTGCTCCGCAATCAAATGCTTAGTTATTATGGAGCGCTGCCTCTGGCTACATTGAGTGCAGCTTATAGATTATCGTTTAGATTCTCCTTTTTCACATGCGTTCAACCTGTCTTTCATTGTCTGAGCTGCGATTTTAACTGCGCCCTGGATTTGTGTCGCTGCAGTCCTTGGTCTCCCAACGCGGATTATGACCAGCTGGTGAGCCCCTTAGTGGTTCATGACTTGCTCTGTTCTGGTGGAGGGACTATGGCCTTAGCAGCGAAACATGGAATAATGGGATGTTGGAATGTTTTTGCAGCGGCGCATGAGTTCTTGGCACGCAGTTACATTGAAGATGACCCGAGTTTTCCTCCAATGGTGATAGAGGCTCCGGTCATTGAGGAACATGTATGTTCATTCTCACTATTGAACTGGATGGCTGAAATGTTTTCAGATGAGAACAATGGCTTCCTTTTGGAGGCTGTTGCTACATACTGTGCTTATACGCTGTTGGATTAAGACTCTTTGATTTTTCTACCTATTCTTTATTATTTAGCTACTGTTTTCTATCAAACAGCGAATATTTTTTTATGCAAAGTTGAACTAGACTCTGCTTTTCAGGCTTGGACTCTGCAATCCTAGTTCGCCCACGTTTATATCACGTGGTTCTATCGAGGGAGGGTGTCGTGGGCTGAGCCTTGCACTCACACCGGGTTAAGTTAGCATAGGTTCATTAGAAGCTTAAACGCCATTTTTGCTTTCCTACTCTGCTTTGCACACAACACGTAATTTTGATATTGTTTAGAGAAGGCTGAGTATTTTGTTTCACATGAGAATAATTTGTAATGCTATATTTCTAGACTGCCTCACTAGTTTAGTGTGTATAGTGAGAGCATGGAACAATAAGGTTATCTTGGATACTGTGTCTGTTATTTAGAAGGATCCTCGCACGTTCGACCTAGAACACATATGCGGGTGTGGCTACGTCTGATACTGGCTCGTTTAATAATGCATTGTGGAGGCATAATTAGACACCATTGGAGAACATTGGTATATTGACAGTTTGTGCAGAACTCAATGTGATCCACTACTGCTGAGTACCAGAGGTATGGTCCGTCCATGTAATTCTATGAGACATTCTGTAGTTATAAACTAACCTGGTAGGTAGGGAGGGTGAAATGTAGGTATATTTTAAACCTGTTTCCCGGTAGCAATTTAAGATGCTTTCTCACTTTGTATTTTATGGAATAGTAACAATGCTGACAACCTTGTTTCTGAAAATATGTTTGGTTGTATTATCTAAGGTACTGTGCATGAGATTAAGGCGTTAGAAATAAACTTTTCAAACTTGCACGTGTGTTTATTTACTCCTTGTTTTGGACTGGTGTAAGACTATAACGAAAGAGTGCTCTTTTTAAATACCTTACTTGAGGTAATCTAAGTTGTATGTTCAGTGTTGAGTAGTGATTGGTGTTTTTGCTATAGGACGAAGAACCAATGAGTCACTGATTGCTAGTCTGGTAAGGGGTTTGGGTACTAAGGTGGGTTTTGGTACACCATAATTCATTGAGGTCCTAAGTCTTTATGCGCAGTTCTGTGTAGGAGCAGAATTCCTGCAACAGTAGTTTCAACAAAAAGGCTCGATAAAGGGCTTTGAGTTTGAATCAGAATATGAAATTGAGGAATAATTGATAACCCAAGCCAAGAAAGGGAGCAAGTGTTCAAATTTACAATGTCTTCGGCTGGGGGACTTGTTACAATAAAAATGTTCGATAAAGGCCTGCACTTTGATTAGGTATATGAAATAGTAGAATAGTTAATAATCATAGCTAATGTATGCAGCAAGTAGTTGTGTGTATGTGTGGATGATGTATTGATTGAGTGGAAGATGAAAAAAGTGAAAAATAATAAAGGTTGGAGACACGCAAACTAACCACTGCTTTGTTAGTGAAGAGAATCTTTTGGATTTCAAGCTCATTACACAGATAGGATGTTCAATTGCGCAGTGGGAGCAAGAGAAACGAGTAGCACATCTAAGGAAGCAAGCTAGTGCATAAAGTACACATAGTGTGCGGTAGTAAGGACGGAAGTGTGGAAATTACCCACTTCTATTGATGGGTAGTAGTTACAAAGAAGGCTGAATAAAGGGCCTTGACTTTGAATTTGAATTAAAGAAGAAGAATTGATAAGCCTAGCTAAGAAAGGCAGTGATTAGGTGTGTGTATTTGTGGATGGTGTGTTCCTTGAGCGGAAAATGAATAAGGTGAAAAATAAGAGAGGCTGCAGAGATGCAAACTTTCCATTTCTTTGTAAGGGAAGTGGGTGTTTCGTTTTCCAGTGCGCATATATGCCCTCCTGATATGGCGTGAAGTGCAAAGCCAGCAACCTTTTGGACTTCGTATAAAACTGCAGCGCTTCACCCCCCAAGTGGTCTTACAGTATTCGGCTGGGACATACTACTTTGGGGAAGAGGGCTGCAGCGTGTCTGCAGGGGCCCCACCAGGTACTGTGAAAAATTGTCCCTGTGAACCTAAGAGAAGGGATGCGGGACACCAAGACAAGCCACCTGGCGTTTGTCAGCCATTCACTGTATGGGCTGTCACAATGGACTCGATGTACCAGCATGCCCTGGTCTCAACGGGGCATATTACCAAGCAATAGCGATAATTATCGCTATTGCTTTGTTAGCGTGAAAAAATGATCGCCGAGCTGCGGCAATTTTTATCGCAGATAAACCTTGGTATTACCAAGGCTTATCGCAAATGCGATAAAAATCGGCTGCAATGCATGAATATCGCTGAAAAGTCAGCGATATTCATGCATTAGCGAGCTAATGCTCTTAGCCATGTTATCCACCTCCCATTGGATAACATGGCTAAGAACTGCTCAGGGCAGGTGTTAGCTTTTCGAGATATTCGCGCTTAGCGCGAATATCTCCAAAAGTTGGTGATTGGAGATAGCGATGTTAGCGACTGTTTCCAGTTGCTAACATCTTGGCACGCCCAGTTTGCATGTCATTAGTGATAAATATCACTGACATGCAAAGATGGGCCCAAGATGGTCGCTATCTCCTACTAGCTGTCGCTAACTGGTGTTAGCGACAGCTAGGTAATAGGGAGATAATTTTATCTCCACTTTCTTGGCGTTTAAAGCCAAAAAAGCGGAGATAAACCCCCTTGATAATATACCCCAACATCTTCACAGGAGGCACTGTAGCTGAGAGCGGAGGCGGGGAGTAATCATCAACTTAAAAGGCGTGGCCAGAGATTGCTCAGGACACTGCAAGTATCCCCAGGTGCGAGGCTCTAAGAGGATAATGGGAACCGGCACTGAAGAAAGCTAACATACTCGCTAGAAACGCATCTGCCTGGCTTCTCCTGGACTGTGCTTTATTTATATTTTTTGCACAATAAATCCTGGTGGGAATTCAGCACAGGTCGGGCTCATTCTTATTTGAGTGGGCATTGGGTTATATATATATTTATGTGACCAAGAGCCAGTGTGCTCGAAACTCGTCTTCTTTGTGCCCAATAAAGAAAAACCTGTAATCATACCCGGCTGGTGTGGCTTGTCGTTCCTTCATTTCTGCAGGAAGATCGAGTGAATATATATATATATATATATATATATATATATATATATATATATATATATATATATATATATATATATATATATATATATATATATATATATATATATTCCAAGGTCTATTGAAGAATGAGTCTGAATGAATGATATAGTAGGTGCGTTCAACTATTCAAACAGCAGTTGATAAAGTTGCCCTAGTAAAGAGAGAGGACCTGCTCATTCACAAAGAGAAAGAATTGATTAGTGACAATGAGATGAGATTCATTACTACATACCACAACCAGGCATGGGAGGTACGTAGGAGTCTAAGGAAGTTTTGGGAGGTTCTTAGAACTGATGAAGATTTGAAAGAGAACTTGTCTGTTGAGCCATCTATAACATTTAGACGTAACAAATCATTGAAGGATATACTTATGACAAGTGAGATCAGAGACACTAAGAAAAGAAACCCAGTACAAGGTTTCTTTACATGTTCTAAGTGTAAAGCCTGCCGTTACAGCAATAACTGCAAAACAATAAAACTGAACAAAGATGTTGCTGCATTTCAAATATTGAAACACCTATCCTGTGATACAGAATTTGCCATTTATGCCTTGAGATGCCCATGTGATTTATGTTACATAGGCAGTACGATCAAAAAGGCCAAATTGGGCATCTTAGAACATCTGCGGGCAATTAGTAAAAATGACAAGCAGTACCCGGTTGCTCGACACTTTTTTGAAAAACACAACCAAAACCCAAGCCTGATTAAATTCAGTGTGCTTGACACAATACCCTTGAGAGAGAGAGGAGGGAACCGCACACTAGAATTAAGGAAACTAGAGTCAAAGATAATTATAAAATATAACACCGTGATTCCTTATGGTTTAAATGTGGACAATGAAATTTCTATACACCTGAGATGAATCATGTTCTGTATCCTAACCTCTGCTTATTGCATATCTTTGTTTGATTTTAAAGTCTTAAGTTTATATTTTGGACACTGAGGGTTCGCACTAGTTTTAAAGTCAGTTTTCCGTTTGTTTTTTTGCAGACAAAAGACGTAACTTCCAAAGATGTTTTGCCCAGAGGCTGGGAATATTTGCTCACTAGAGCTACATCACAAAGAGACTTCATATTGAAAGCCTAAATGTTATAATTTTGAAATGTAATTCAAGGTGCTACAAGGAATGTTTTTTGATATGTTATCATTAGAGCTTATAATATTAGCCCACTGGGGCTATATTCAAAAATTGACTATTATTGATAATGAATGGCTAAAATGCATTTAAGGGCAATGTGAAAATTATTTGTGTTTATTCTGCTTAAAACAAAAAAACGGAAGTATTTTTACTATGTTTATAATTTGGAACCCTGCACCTTTAAATGTGTGTATTGCACTTTATTGAATCACCCTTAACAAAGCAGTGAGGTAACTGCGAAATGCGTCGGGTCTGCCCGAAAGCCGAAAATAAAAGACCGTTTATGAACTGTGGCCATGGCTCCAGTGGATTCATTTATTTTTCCATAACAGGATTACGTTGGTATTTGTGGGAGTGGCATTCCCTGCCGTGTTGCCCGCCGTGAACTGTGGCTTGTTTTCTTGCCAAAATTACGTTGGATATATATATATATATACTTGCAAAGCTGTACTGTGATTAAGGACGCTATGCAGCATAACATCATCACAGTACACAAATAACTGAGTGAAGGATCTTACTCTATCTGTGTGTTTAAGACGCTACTTTACAGTTTAAAAATACCGCAGTGTGAAGTAATGATCAAGGTGCACTATGGGACTGGTAGTATTTTTACCTGGTCACGTGCTGAGGGTGTTCAAGAATATGTGAGCTAATTGATTGTGATGCACCTCACCTGTGAACAAGGCCACAAACATCGGCTGAAACGCGTAAGGTTTTGATGTCCTGCCACTTCTGAGAAGCAAATAAAGCCAGTGAGACACACGGTTGGGCTTCGCAGTTCTTGTGTTTGTGCTTTGGCGTGCCAAAATGCGGGTTGCTCCATGCCCGCTTTGCGAAGCCGCCCTGTAGAGATGGTGGCTCCCGTCAGTTGGAGGAATGCTTTTTGGATTCAATTGGGGAGCATGTCTCACGTGCTGTTGCAGTCAGAGAGGAATTCCCAAAGATAGCTGCACGGCGCGGAAGGGAGTATTGGAGGAGGAATACATTTTCTCCTCTTGCAAACTGCGTGCTCACTGGCCCTGGCTGCAAAGATTTGGTGACATTTTGGGCAGCACATCTTATGGACTTCATTATTGAAGGTAACTGGGGCACTTTCATGACAAGACTTTTCCTGGTATTATCAAGTGCACTTGCAAAGCTGTACTGTGATTAAGGACGCTATGCAGCATAACATCATCACAGTACACAAATAACTGAGTGAAGGATCTTACTCTATCTGTGTGTTTAAGACGCTACTTTACAGTTTAAAAATACCGCAGTGTGAAGTAATGATCAAGGTGCACTATGGGACTGGTAGTATTTTTACCTGGTCACGTGCTGAGGGTGTTCAAGAATATGTGAGCTAATTGATTGTGATGCACCTCACCTGTGAACAAGGCCACAAACATCGGCTGAAACGCGTAAGGTTTTGATGTCCTGCCACTTCTGAGAAGCAAATAAAGCCAGTGAGACACACGGTTGGGCTTCGCAGTTCTTGTGTTTGTGCTTTGGCGTGCCAAAATGCGGGTTGCTCCATGCCCGCTTTGCGAAGCCGCCCTGTAGAGATGGTGGCTCCCGTCAGTTGGAGGAATGCTTTTTGGATATATATATATATATATATATATATATATATATATATATATATATATATATATATATATATATATATATATATATATATATTATTTTTTTTCATTGAAAAAAAACGTAGGTTTTAGTTATCTTATAGTTAGGAATTAGTATTTAAAAACCTTGCAAATTCACTGAAAAACCATAGGTTTTAGCCTCGTTATAGTTAGGAATTAGCATTTAAAAAACCTTTGAAATTCACAAAAAAAAACATAGGTTGCAGGCACGTTATAGATAGCTGGGCATTTCACTCATACAAACCCTTTGAAATTCCCCCCTTATAGTTAATTCAGCTAACTATAACTCGCGCGCCCGCAATGCAGTGCTGATGACGTCACATATTACATCACTCATGACATGATCAGTGACATCACTCATGATATCACTGATGACATCTCAAATGACATCACTCATGACATAACTGATGACATCATCCTTGTGAAAGAGTGGCAGACCTCCTCTCACCCTAATATAACCTTTGATACACACTCTCAAAAATAGAAACTATAATTTTTTTTTAAATGGAGATACCAATACCAGTTTTAACAACCTATTAGGTAATTCCAACATCTGCATACACATCCGCTCATTCACCAACAGTTCTATATAGTCACTCATACATGTACTCACTCATCATATGTATTCATACACCTGTACAACCTGTTACACAACAATACTCATCCATAGAGTTACTCACACATGGAAATAATATCCATTTACTTGCATACACAGCTATACACACACCACTACACTTACTTCTATAGAAATGTACACATACCTACTCTCTTAAACAATCACTTACAGAAACACAATTATTTATACAGGAACTCTTCCAATCTCTCACTCTCACATATACTCACTTATATACATCAATAGTCACATATACTAATTTAAAACATATGTAGTTACTCATAAAGATACTATTGAGACAGTCATTCACTCACTAACACACCCATACACACACTCATCCACCCATACTGTCCTGCAGACATTCTGCCTTCAAAACCCATACAAACAGTGAGTCAGTCATTCATCTCTTTATGTTTGGGGCAAAACTGTTCGGAATACCAGGCTTTTCCTGCTCCCTCTGCCCAAGACGCAACCAGCCAGCTTCATCTCCGGCAGTAGTCCTCCCGCCGCCGCTCTCTACACTAGCGGCCGCCGAGAGGAGGACTACGTCTCCCTGGGGGCATAGCGGCAGGAGCCGCCAACATCATCTCCCAGCCCCGGAGGCGCTACAAAAAGCACGCACTACCGGTGTCGCGGGACGCGAGCTGGATGCCGGGCAAAGCCCGGGCAAAGGGCGGACCCTCTGTGGCCCTCAGAGGCCTGAGGAGTCTGGACTGGGCCAGGGACGCTGGTAAAATATATTCAACTAGTGACATATTGCCTGCTTAACTCCTCAAAGAATCAGTTTTTCTCTATTTTCATCTGTTTTACCATTTTAACTGTCGAGCAGGTTCTTGCAGGGAGCGTGTTTGACATTTTTCGATATTGCTATTTTCTATTGTTGTACCAACCACTTATTTTTTGTTGACTTTTAGTTATGGGGAAGAGGAAACACTTGAGCCCAAAATGCGTAAAAGGCCAGGAGGAAAACACTACTACCTCCCAGCAGTCCCTTCTCACATACTTGACAGGGGCTGTTGGGGCGATCGATAAACAGATTCTTTCTGTTGAAGAATCTATAGAGGGCACAACTACTAGATTAAGCCAAAATTCATCCTTACTCCTAACTGACAAGAATGACATCAATTTAGATTTACCCTCAGTTCCTCTATTGAATTGATGCATTTCTCGCAATTCTGGTGAGATAATAAGTTTGGAAAACGATTCTGATTCTCAACCCTCCACCAAAAGATCTAAAACCTCACATTTAGCCACTACTATAGCTCCAGATGTCACTCCAGTTCACGTTCGTCCCCATTTAAAATCTACAAGAGCTGTAAATCAGTCCCCCAAACACAAACTTAAACCCCCTGGCGCACAGCGCAAACCACAAGCCAATTCCACCTTAAATCTCCAGAAGGAGTTGCAGGTATTGGTTGCCTGCATAGAGCGTTTGGATCTTTTTGTAAGGGTACGATTTGATCAATTAACTAGCAGACTAACTCAAATAGAAGCCCATATAAAAGACAATAATACCAAACACTCGAGGGATGGCATAGCTTCAAGTAGCAACACAGTTCCAATGACCTTTACTAATACCAACGCCCCTGTCGCTAATCCATGTGTTAGGACAAATCCCACTAATGAGGCACTTCCATCTTCCTCACAAAATGTGTGCCCTAAAATTTCAGTCAGTAGTCAAGCTACTGCTCATAAACTAGACATGGCAGATGGTCCCATAGGAGCGTGTTATTCTGCTCCCAGTAATGACCACTTACATCTGCCCACAGAAGCTACGCCATTCACGATAGTACTGGCAAATGTCCCTCAACTGTTAAATCCTGTTGGAGAAAAGAAGATCTTGCTAAAAAATAATTCCCTACATTGGTTGGCATCCAGGGTAGGATTAACCAAGTTTCTCTTCCAGGAATTTAAAATGGTGAGGCGCGTAAAGCGCCTAGGTTTCAGAGACACCGCACTTGGCGGGGACAACATAGTTCTCTCCTTTGCCTCTCCTCTCTTGGTTAAGGAAATACTGAGAGCGGGAGCAAATGACTTCTTAGACTATCACGGGATTAATATCCTGCCCCTGGGTTTCTTTTACCCCACGCAATGGTATAACTCAAATACTCAAGAACGTAGATTCATTCAAAGACCAATTACCCACCCCCCGCTGATTCCCACTTTGAATAGATATAGTATCCTGTCGGGGTTGGACAATATTGAATGACCAACTGATCCAATTCCTAGTTTAGGTGCACTTACTGCCAATACACTAAATAAGACCATGGAATTGCCTATAGTCCGTATCACCCATGTAGGCACACCCAACTTAGTCGCCGATATTCCAGCATCGGGTTTGATCCAAGTTAGCCGCCATAATTCTGACTGCCTAATCAAAATAGTTTGTAACCCTTTGCCACCTGAAGAACCCACCCCAACAGATATGTTGGCACCTCAAGAAGCACTAATCTCACCAACCTCATGCTTAAATTTCTCTATTTTATTCTGGAATGTAGCGGGGTTACGCACCAAAATTAATCAGCAATCGTGGTTAGAAACAATTAATGCACACCAGATAGTTTGCCTGCAGGAAACCTGGTTGACCACGCCTATCCATCTTCTGAGATACAAAACCTTTTTTGCCCCTGCAAGCCCTAGCACGTCTGGTAGCTCTAAGGGAGGCTTAGCAGTTTATGTATCAAATATTTTACAAAGTATGGACCTAGCTGAATTAAAGGTTGAGGAGAACTATCAAATCCTAAAAATAACAGTGAATAAATGTATGATGTTTTTTCTGGTATATTTTTCCAATAATCTACCTTTATTTGATTGTGTCAAAATTTTAAATGAAATATCCCATTTTTTAACCGAACAGCGGAATCAACTTCGTTCCTCCCCCCTGTATGTGCTTTGGGGTGGGGATTTTAACATTTGATTGTGCAACAACTATAAAAATGGTAATTGTGGTCTTACTGATGAAAATGGGTCTTCTTTGTCCCACTTCTCACACACGAATAGCGGCAACTGTTTGAATGACTGTCTCTTCTCTTTAGAGATGGATTTTGTAAATGAGCTGACTGACCCCCCTGTCGATTTTTTGCCAACGTTTCATGGTAGGGGCCTGTCAAGTTTTATTGACTATATTTTGTCTTCCGAGAACATGAAGGGCCACTTGGTAGATTTCCGCCCAAACCCAACTTACCAACCCTACTAAATCAACAATTTTTGAGCATGGATAAGTTAAATGGCTTTTCTGTTAAATGGGCTAAAACCGACCCGGTAGCACTTACCGGTAAAGTAATAAAGAGAGCAAGTGAACAAATGTTTAGCAATAGAGACTCCCCCACAGTTGATTTTAACTAGTTTTACTGAAATTACCACAATTATTTGAGAAGAGCTGTTTCGTAACCAAAAGTGTAAAAATCCCCCAAAAAGGGCTGGTTTAACTCGCAATGTCGTAAAGCCACTTCTAATTTAAAGGCAGCCCTCCGAAACCCTGTTAGAGACAAATTTGAGGTTAACTAACTCAGAAAGGAGTACAATTTAGCACAAACAAAATGTAGACAGCAAATAAAGAAAAACCTGTGGGCCCAACAGCATGAGAGCTGCTCATTAAAGGATAGTTCCTTGTTTTGGCGTGTAGTAAAATCTCCTTTCCTGGTAGATGTACCAACAACCTGACACATTGATGTCGCAATAACCGCCGAGGAGTGGGTAACCCACTTCTTTAAGATATTTGGCGGCATCCCTGCTGAGACCAGCAACGAGGGCCAGGTGGTGGGCAGTTAGTCTGGGGATCAGATTTACCCAATCCAGCTTTCTTTCGCTCACGATGATGTCATTAAAGCCCTCTCAGTTTCCAAATCTGGCAAGGCTCCTGGCCCGGACGGGGTCCCACTGGATATTTTTAATCATAATCAGGAACTATGGTCTCCTCTTATTACCCGAGTCCTAGCAGCAGTCACATCTACCGGTCTAATTGATTCCTGGTCCACCTCTATTTTGCTCCCTATTTTTAAGAAGGGCGACCGGTATTACCCTGCCTGTTACAGGCCCATTTCCCTCCTGGATTCCCTAGGTAAAGTTGCAGGCCAGTTGATATTAGAGCGCCTCCAAGATTGGGCGACCACAAATAACATCTTGACCGACCTGCAATATGGGTTCCAGGAGGGACTGGCAACTGTTGAACAGGCATTAAACCATGCCCTCTTAATTGGCAAATATGCTGGAGCTAAAAATGGAAATTTGTACCTAGTGTACGTAGACCTCAGCTCAGCTTTTGACTGTGTTTCGCATGCCAGATTGTGGACAATTCTTAGTGAACTAGGGGTTGATCCCCCTCTTGTTGTATTCCTCCGTGAACTTTACTCTGGCGCGACAGCATGTGTCAGATACGGGGTGAACGGCGAACTCTCCCCCCCATTCGCCATTAACAAGGGAGTCAGACAGGGGTGTGCCCTGGCCCCCTTCCTATTTAATCTATATACAAATGTCCTAGAATTGGCCATGCTGGAAGGGAGCCAGGACCTTCCATCCATTAATCATCGCCCTATTCCCGCACTATTATATGCGGACGACTCCGTAATTTTAGCTAGAACTCCAATTCAATTGCAGAACCAGCTCAGCAAATACTGTTAATTTATGGCATTGTTGGGTTTAAAAGCAAACATTAGTAAAACCTATGTCATGCACACAGGTCCTGGATTAAAGAAACCAAAATCAAGTTACATTGATAAAATTAAGCTGGAATGTACTAAGGTGTATCCTTATCTGGGCATCCTGTTGGATGATAAACTGTGTTGGAAACAGGCCATGAGCAGCAAGAAATTACTTTTCCAAAGAGCTACTTTGGCGCTAGTCTCCTTTTTGAGGAAACTGGGAAAGCCAGCCCCAGCAGAACTATTAAAAATCTACAACGCTAGGTGCCATAGCGTAGCAGTCTATGGTGCAGGGGTCTGGGGTTATGCCGATATAGACACACTACAACTGGTCGAGAATGGATTTGTAAGATTCTTATTGGCAGTACCCAAAAGTGCACCTACGTAAGGTTGCCACATTGAGTTGGGCATGGACTACCTAATTGATAACATCAGATCCCAACCCATCCTTCTGTGGCACCGAATCTGGACAAAGACGCAGTGTCACCTGACTCGCTCACTTATAATGGACTGTCTGGGCCTGGCAAACTGGTCAAAAATCCCCTGGCTTACATATGTGAGAAACTTTTTCAGAGACTTGGACCTTATTTCTTACTTTGTAGAGCCCTCTGTCCTGATGGACATTACAGAGACAGATCTAAAAAAGTTATGCTTAAGTCACTTAAGGGAATTGCGCCTATCCCAAGAATTGCATAAACCCTCGAAGATCCAGATCTTAACAGTTCAAAATGCACCTGGTATCCAACCCTACCTAACCTTTCACCTAAGTTCATATGAAAAATATCTTATGACAACGTTCCGTTTTAACTCCTTCTTTCGCATAGTCTAATTTTCAAGACAGCAGGACTGGTCACCTACTATCATGAAGTGTCCCAGTGACGGTACATCTGTCCAGTCGACGCTTCATGTAGTGTTGTTCTGCAAATATTATGAGTTCCCTCGCAAGCGTTGGATTATTCCATTGCTGCGTATAATGGGATTGAGATCCTGCCGCCCTGCTTACTTGGCGTTGCAATATTTGGAATCTGAATACATTGCAAAGAGTGTAGCTAGCTTTTTAAAATAATGTATAAAATATTGCTGTAATTTTGATTAACGCAGTTTTAATCCTTTTAATTTCTTCATAGCGTGTCAATGAATTTTATTCTGTAAGAACAATTTATGTAATAATTGTTTTTAAAACTTTAATGTGTATTGATTTTCTCCTCTGTCATTCTTAAACTGTTTTTTACTGTATTATTTACCTGTCATATGCACTTTTTATGGTTCCAAAATTAATGCAACCGAATAAAGTTATTTGACTGACAGTCATTCATGCATCTGTGCGCTAAGTAATACCCCCCAGCAAACCATACAGACAATCATTGTGATACTCAAAAAAACAACTAATAACCCATATAGACACTCATGTAGCTACTCACCAACCCATGCAGCCACTTATAAACAAAGTGAGACACTGATACAGATATTTACATATTTAAACCTTACTCACTAATACATGTATTCACTAAGATATACTTAATAAGTCAGTTATACAATCAATTTTACAAAAAAACATTCATTTAGACACTTATTTACCCATTTATTCTTCCATCAACCTTTAGATATACATATATAATAAAAAGTTTATTTTTCAGAAAGACACACATTCACTGGATGATGTCATCAGTGTTGTCATCAGTGATGTCATTTGAGATGTCATCAGTGATGTCATGAGTGATGTCACTGAACATGCCTTGAGTGATGTAATATGTTACGTCATCAGCACTGCGTTGCCAGCGCGCGAGTTATAGTTAGGTGAACTAACTATAAAGGGGGAATTTCAAAGGTTTTGTATGAGTGAAATGCCCAGCTAACTATAACATGTGTGAAACCTATAGTTTTTTCAGTGAATTTCTAAGGTTTTTATAATGCTAATCCCTAACTATAATGTGCCTGAAACCTATGGTTTTTTCAGTGAATATATTTATATTCACTGAAAAAACTTAGGTTTCAGGGGCGATATAGTTAGATGGACATTTCACTTGTACAAAACCATAGAAATTCCCCTGTTATAGTTAGTTCAACTAACTATAACTCGCGCCCCCGCAATGCACTGCTGATGACGACACATATTACATCACTCATGACATGGTCAGTGACATCACTGATGACATCTCAAATGACATCACTGATGACATCACTGATGACATCATCCAAAGAGTGTGTGTTTCTGTAAAGTGTAAATATGTTTAATATATATAGGGAAAGGCGTATTGAAGAATGAGTGGTTGTATAAGTGTCTGAATGGATGATTTAGTAGATGCGTGACTGACTCTATAAGTGAGTGATTAAACATATCTTACTGAATGCATGGGTTAGTGACTAAACTGTGTGAATGTCTATCCGTCTGTCTGTTGGTGCGTAAGCGGCTGCATGGGTTTGAGAATAGCTTCATGAATATCTATATGGGTTATTGATTGGTTGTCTGAGTATCTGTATGGGTGCCTGAGTGTTTGTGTGGGTGGGGTGTGTGTTACTCTGTGCATAGATGTGTGAGTGGGTGATTCACTAGGTGCATGGTTTCAAGAGTGCATCTGTGATGGACTGTATGGGTGTGTAAGTGTGCGTATGAGTGTGTTAGTGAGTGAATGTATATCTCAATGGTCCATGTGTGAGTAACTACATATGTGAAAAGCAGTATTTATGTGTGTTGGAGTATAAATGGCTATAAGTTGAGAGTGTCTGATTGTGATAGTGGCTTTATGGATGAGTGTGTGCTTGTATCAGTGATTGTATAAGAGCGTAAGAATGTGCTAGTATTTGCATGAGTAATTGAGCTGGTGTGTGTATAACTGTATAGGTGAGAAAATGGCAGTGTGATTAATTATTTGCATGACTGACTAGGTGTGTGAGTACCTCTATGGATGAGTGGTGGTGTGTGAGTGTCTATATAGGTGTATGAGTGCATATGATAGTCCTGTACTGAGTGACCATAAGTATGAGGGACTGTACGGGTGAGTGAGTGGATGTGTGTGTAAACCTAGGAATCAGTGAGTGTGTATATAGTTATTGTTGTTGGAGTGTCTTGGTATTGGTGTTAGAGGGTGCCCTGTGGCACAAAGGGTCCCTGGGGGCCAACTAGCCCACCAGGTACCTCCAGTAAGCGCCACTGCGCTGCGTTGAAGAGAGGTGGCCCAGGCCATGCCCCTTTTTACACCACTCTGCAATGCAGCTCTGTGGCGCTTACTGGAGGTACGTGATGGACTAGTTGGCCAGCAGGGACCCTCAGGATTGAATAGGAATTAATTCCCCAACTTAAAATGCGCCACAGGGCATGTTTGCAAATATATCACCTCAGGCCTGCCCCCTCCCTTCACCAATGTGCAAACGTGCCCCGTGGTAGGTTTTAAGTTGGGGGATTAAGTCCCCTTGAATCCTGGGGGTCCCTGGGGTTCAACTAGCCCACCAGGTACTGCCAGTAAGCGCCACAGAGCTGCGTTGCAGAGAGGTGTTAAAAGGGGCGTGTCCTGGACCACCTCCCTGCAAGGCAGCCCTTTGGCGCTTACTGGAGGTACCTAGTGGGCTAGTTGGCCCCCAGGGACCCCCAGTATTGAAGGGGAATTAATTCCCCATTGTAAAACGCGCCACAGGGCGCGTTTGAAGAGTATTGCTGGGAGGGGGCAGGGCCTCCGGCACGATCGTTGTTCTTTGCATTTTTTTTACATTTTTAGAAGGGGGGCTCTGTGGCCCCCCTTCTTTTCACTTTTTTTGGGCCTTGGGGACCGCAGTCCCCAGGGCCTTACCCCATTTAAAAAAAAATGGAATGGGAAGGGGGCCGCGTGGGTCCCCCTCCTGTGGCCAATTCCAGCCCCAGGGACCCCATCCCCCAGGCCTGGCCTTTCTTTTTGGGGGGGAGGGGGGCTATGTGGCCCCCCTCCGGGCCACTTCTGGCCCCAGGGACCCCAACCCCGGGACTTGGCCAACTTTTAAAAATGTATTTTGAGGAGGGGGCCGCGTGCCCCCCCTCCTCTGGCCGATTATGGCCCCGGGGACCCCATCCCCTGGGGCTGGCCTTCCTTTCTATTTTGTTTTGTTGGGGAGGTGGTCCGCGTGGACCCCCTCCCAGGCCACTGCTAGCCCAGAGGACCCCATCCCCCGGGGCTGGCCATCTCCATTGGGGACCACAGCTTGCTATGACAGGGCGGGAGCCGTGAAGCAGAGTCCCGGGGGTGGGCATCCCCGGACACTGCAGGTGCCGGCCCTGGGGGGTGGTGGTCCCCAGGGTCATCATTGGCTCCAGGATGGGGACCATGCGGTCCCCTACCAACATTGACAAAGCCCCCTGGGTGGTGGTCTCCCGGGCTAGGGGGTCCATTATGGACCCGCGCATTTAAATATTAGTAACCCAGGGAGGTGGCGTTCCCCGGGCATATGGGGGGGCCAGCCCCCAACACAGGCATTTTTTTTAAAGCCCCGGGGTGGCGGTCCCCGGGGCAGTGTGGGGGAGATTGGGGCCCCCCGCACATTTTTTTACTGCCCCCGGGACCTGGCCTGGCCTGGGCTTAATTAAATGAAGCACTTTCTGAACCAAGCCCTACCTTTTTGCCAAATTTTGTGTAATTCTGTTCAGCAGTTCCAGCTGCATGTCTAAAGTTTCCTATGGGAAATTCATTTTTTCACCTCTTTTTCTTGATTTTTCAACAACTACTGAACGGATTTACACCATTTAAGAAAAAGAGTGATTTTTGATACAAGGGCTACCTTTTTGCACAATTTGGTGTAATTCCATTCAGCAGTTCGGGCTGGAGCCGTGTCTAAAGTGTCCTATTAGGAATTAATATGGAGAAAACATGTTTTGGGACCCCCCTTTTTTCTCGGCCCCCGCTTGCCGAATTACCCTGAAACTTTCAACATAGGAGCTGACAGGAGCGGGCCATAACTTTTGAAATTTTCGCGAACATTCGTTAACCGGAGTCAAAGTTTATTGGGAAAACAAAAAACGAGTTTTCTATGGTAACTAGGTCCTAAATATATATGAGAGGGAGATGGATCGAGTGCATATATAACAAGAAAGCATGTGATGAGGTCCAATATTGCCATTGGGGGTCCTGCTCACATCATAAACCATGAGGCCCAAGCCTCAGTGGCCTATAAATATAATAAGAACCCTTGGATGGCAATTTGGGACCATGTTACCTATTATTCATTTTTATATTACATAGTTATTGTGAGGTTATCTTGAAAACTTTTTTTATCAAGTCACAGCAATTAGATTAATTAGGTTTACCTTTCATGAAAAAAGTATTGAGAATTTAAAGGACAACTGTGAGGGCCATAGAATTTACGTGATTCTGTGGCTGCATCCTTTACAACATAATTATGAGTTTGGTACATTTGACACATCATCGGTCTCATAACCTACAAAAACTTCACGTTTTACAAAAAAGAGTTTCTGTCTGAAATGGAAGACAATAATATTCCGAGAGAATTTACAAGATGATTTGCACTTTTTGCAACATAATTTAAAAATCTTGCTACAGAGCCTGCGAAGTAAAGGTAACAACCCATTCAGAGGAGCATCCCAGTCTCTAAATACACATGTTGTAATATTTAAGAGTGGCTACATCCCCTTATTCAGCTTCAGAATTCCTTTACATCAAAATTCCCTTATCACAACTTTAACAACCAGCAAATCCTCTAACAGGGTTTCTGTGCTGGAGTTTAGCAGTTCAGTAAGCTTTATTCAAAAGCCTGAAGTCAAGACTCATTTTCAGAGGAAGTGACACAATGTCAGCCATGGTCTGTGATGATAACCTAATCTTGCCAGTAAGCTCTCTTAAAAGAGTTTGTAAAAACGGACATGGCCAGTGCGGATTTCCATAAGTAGACTGCGGGGTCATGTTCACTTGTGAACTGTAACGTGCCACAAGCTGGCTCAAGTACCAGTTGAAAATATTCAGATATTGTGATGAGACTGGAAATAAATAGGGAGGAAACCTTCACAGACTGTCTAAAACAATTGAAAATAGCTTTGATTCCTTAAATGCGTTAATGTTTGAGTGAAACGTCAAAAAGGAATTGCCCTAGTCGAGTGATTGTACAAACATTTCTTTCCACTATACCTATAGTGTGGGGTAAATTACACACCTGATATATATAAATGTTATTTTCATGGTGGAATTTTTACTGGTTTTCATATGTTTGCGTACCCTAATTATTCAATGTTATTACATATAATAGTTATGTATTCCTGCAAATTCAGGAATCATAATGTTATCCGAACGTGGAGATGGGTTCAATAATAATGTGTTTTTATACTGCATACTACAGTTTTTTCTATTTGCCAATGTTATGATATTCACTTTACCACCTTGCATGGAGAAACGTCTGATTCAACCCCACCAGCATTCAAAACTGCTAGCTACAGATCACAGCATGCTTGAGCCCATGGTGCCACCTGAGAAATCTATAACCCATACTATTTGTGTACCACTTATTACATTTATTGAAGTTATCCCATTTGCAACCATTCAATTCAGTTGATTAAATTACTGGAATCTTAAAACAATAAAAGAACGAGGGGTAATTTCTATATGTGCCCCTAGATCTTGTAGAGTAACAACCCAGATCTGTGCATTTGGAATGCTGTGAGTGATAAATTAAGCCTTTCAAGAAATTTCTCTAAAGTGTTAATCACATAGACATTAAGAGCCAATCAATGTGTGCAAAAATCTCGACACACATTTTATTGCAAATGACCCCATTTCTTGCAGGTCGTCTTGTATACACTGAGTTCTACTTGTTCTTGTTTTAGTCATAATCTATGAGGGTGACCCACCTGCAGAGACAGACTCTGGAAACACTTAAACACATTTTTTAACTATTTCCCTGTAAGGGATGAGACGGACACACTACTAGTAGCTATAAGAAGGAAATAAACGTACAAGTCACCCATTTCTAATGTGGCTGGGATAAAATCAGGGGTGCATAGGGGCCCTCAGCCCTTCAAGGGTCCCCCTTTCTCTAAAGGCCAATAAATATCAGTGAGATATAGGAGACTCGGGGGTCCTTCTTCACATTCTGCAGGAAGGCCCCATCAGTGTGTGTTATGCCACTGAGAGAAGTAGGAGTAGGATGAGGAAGGGTGCACCGAATAATTACTAGTAAGTGATCAGGTTAGTACCATTTCACCTCTCTTCTTGTCCGAGTACTAGCCTACGAGGACATAACATGCAATAAAACAAGCATTGAAATTAAACATAAGAAGAAAATGGTGATGCACGCAGCAACTTATTCAATAAAACAAACAGAACAATCACATAACTATGGAACCAAAAAGAGCAGAAACAAAAGGAGGCACAACTTGAAGTCTGCAATATTTAATGAATTTGTAAGCGAAGCCCACATGGCTGCCCAACACACATCCAAAAGGGCCACAAGCAGACCGGCCCAGAGCCTATACATTTAGAGTAACAGCTGACAATTCATTCTCCATGGATATCGCAGTTTGCATCCGGAGACTAAGGGTTTATACAGAAAGTTGTTGATCCTGCTAACCAACCCCAAACGTGACAAATAGGGATTCAAAGCCCAAAAAACCTAAGCTATGTTTCAAATATATTTATATTTCCATGCCAACAAGCTTGACCAAATCAAGGGCACAAATATGAAAGGACAATGTCTCAGTGTAGGAGACTTCTTGAAAATACCTTGAGTAGAAAATTGGATGACATAAGGAAGACATACCTCTCAGAAAGAAAATGAAGGCATTTATCAAAATAAGAACAGCAAAAATACATCACAGCCTATGAACAAAGGTAATGGCTTCAAGAAGCACACACCTTGAGTATCTTTGAAGGAACCCCCTTTACATATTCAAAAGTAAAAAAGTAAAAAGCTGTAAGAACAGGGTGCTCACCAGAAGGATTTGGAATGAGCCTTAGGCCAGACTAAATCCAAACTGCGCCATAGGTTGGGTGCAAGCTCAGGAATGTAATATAAGCCACCCATGGGAGCAAAGAGACTGGAAAGCAGCCAGTTTAGTGCCCAAGAAAGAACCAGTAAGCCCCCAGATAAGCTCCTCCTGTAGACGTCAAGGTTAGTGCATTTTGTCAAAATAAATTGGTACTAAACACCAGGTGGAAAACCATGGAACAAAGGAACCCCAATATTGGTTAATAGGAAGGAGAGGTAGATGGTCTGTATGTAGAGCCAGCGTCATGTCAGAGGAAATAACTAGGGATGGGAGGAATGGTTCATTCCGCTGGAGAAATTGGTGGAATTTGTTGTGTTTTGGCCAAATACCGGCAATCAGTGGTGGATTTTCTTTCTAGCAAGGCTCCGAAATGAGAGCTGACAAGTACAAGTGTGATTTGGCATCCCCTAGCATGATTTCCTAATGTGGGCAGTCGTGGTTAGTCAGCGGGTTGCTTGTCATGTAGATTTGCTACTGCTCAATTAGATTTTCTACATGAGTTGCTGCAAAATAAATTCAAATGGCTGTGCACTCTTGCACACTGCATGGTGTTGTTTGCACTGATTTTTCATCACTACTCATGCTACCGGCACTAAATTGCAACACGGGCAGCACAAAATCCATATTTTATGCTTGTTGGTGGAACTCTGTGGAATCTCACAGAGTTTTAATGTAAATCGATGGAACTCCATGGAGTGAAACTCCCCGAGTACCACCCTCCCCTAGAGATAACTAAACTACAGAGACCTAAACTTTCAGAAGCCAAACTGTCCTAAAACCAGCCCCCACCCCTAAAACCTACCCTTACCTCCCTCTGGCCCCAATCCAACATACAGAGATGCGTCTAGGTCCTTCTTTTCTGCTGCAATCCTTCCAGTTCCTCGCCCATTCACTCACACAGCTAGAACTCAGACTGCCTTAACCACACATATGTTTGTTTAAGGCATACGCGTGGTTAAGGCATGCAGAGTTCTGCTAGCGGGTAAATGGCATGCATGCTTAAGCCTGTGTTGTAGAGACCAATTCCAAAAGGGAGGACCAGAAACTGAAAAAAGACTCTCTTGAATCTGAATGCACAATAAGTGCTAGTGCTCTCCCAAGATGATGATATGAAAGTACACATCCTAGAGGTTAATTTAGGTCATGAAGTCAGAAGGGAACTCCCTTCGATGATGGACTGCAGAGTGTTCATCCTAAAATGAACAATGTGATGTAAAACATGCTACTCCTCTGAACTGATAACAGGACGATCCTACCCGAAAAAGTTTGGCATTCACAGCAGTGTTCATCCATAAAGGAACAATGTGAACTAAGGCATTCTAATGCAAATTTCTAATAGGAAGAGACGTCAATAAAGGCTTTGAACCATAAACTGTATGGAGTAATCACCTGTTCTGACACTGGCATTAAATCATTGCTCCTTTCTTGAGTAGGACATGAATTGCTTGAGGAAGACCTCCCTGTTTCTGGCAATCCCTTAGCTATGGAGTAGCACAGACCACCTGAAAGGGTGGTTTCTGGGCAATCACAGTAGAATGTTTTTGCTGTATCATGCCCAGTACCAATCAATCAATGAAAACATTTATAGAGCGCGCTACTCACCGTAAGGGTCTCAAGGCGCTGAAGGGAGGGGTTGCTGCTACACCTCAAATAGCCAGGTCTTGAGGTGTTTCCTTAAGGTGAGATGGTCCTGGGTCAGTCATAGGTGGGCTGGGAGGGAGTTCCACGTCTTGGCAGCCAGGTAGGAGAACGATCTTTCTCCGGTGGTGGTTCTGCGAATCCGTGGGACGGTGGCGAGGGCGAGGCTAGCGGAGAGGAGCTGGCGGGTTGGAGTGTAAAACATGAGGCGGTTGTTGAGGTATTCGGGGCCCAGGTCGTGGAGCGCTTTTTGAGCCATTTGAGATGTCATCAGTGATGTCACTGACCATGTCATCAATGATCTAATATGTGACATCATCAGCAGTGGATTGTGGGTGCGCGAAATATAGGGGCCTATTAGGATGGTGGAAGGACCTGCGTCCGTCCACCACCCCCGAGGTGGAGGGACCGTCCGCAGGGGCAGCGGCGGTCCCTCCGGTGCCATTAGGATGTGACCACCACCGTGGCGGTCACATCCTGTATCTTTAACCTTGCGGCGGGTGCTGCTTGAGGCAGCACCCTGTGGTTCTGAAAATTATGGACCCTGCTGTGATATGGTATCGAGGCCCAACACTCGTGTCACAAAATATCATCCAATCATGACAAATTTGGTATCGGCAGACCGGTAATGACTTGGATATTATACCTGTGCATTTGCGTCGTGATCGAGCAATGCAATCACCTTAGAACAGTAGTTTCTGTCTTGAACCCTCGAGGTTCCATCTTGTGAGCGGCATCCATCTTGTGGGTTGCCCTTACATAGTCAATTGACCAAGGCCGAATTCGAGCTGAAAGGACACGTCCACCTTTGCTGACTCCTCTCTGACCCGGGCGAGCTGCCTCCACTGCCTCCAGCCAAACCTGTTTGGGCAGTCCCCAACCCACTGGCCGAGCAAGATTAATATCAAGGCACAACATACAATTCACAGAGATAGTTCGGCACACCACAGAATATTCAATGAACAATATCAAAAAATATCAAGTGGTTCGAACCACTTTACGAGATGACACCGAGGAGACAACACTAAAGACCAACCTGGCGAAGGTGAACACTCTCATCACCAGTACGCATGCGCATTTGATATTCCTCCGCGCTGGAACATACTCTTCTCTCTAAAACCTGCAACCATCAAAATAAAAGGATAGCTGCCAACAAAGCATCTGGAGACAGGTCTAATTTGCATTACTGGAGAAAACTGTTCCAATTGACAAAAGTCTGTACATCACACCATATTCCATCTATTCGCCCTGAAGAAGTCCTCTGGACGAAACGCGTTGGCTACTTTGGCTATTTTATGAAGACTGAAAATAAAGAAAGAAAAGAACATATAATGGCTTATTGATATTTTTTGATATTGTTCATTGAATATTCTGTGGTGTGCCGAACTATCTCTGTGAATTGTATACAGTGCCTTGGCACTAATTTTGGAGGCCTAGGGGTATATGGCCTCAGGTTCTTGGCACCCCTAGTTGTAACGTGACCAAGACTCATTAGACTGAGTGCAGTTAAGTGTCCCACCCTATACCCTGTTCTAGTGCTATAAATCAAGGCACAACATGTAAATGTAAATGTACATGTATTTATATAGCGCAAATCACTGACCGAGGTCGGTATCTAAGCGCTTGCTTAGGGAACCCGTCCTGGTATTCCCCTGTGAGATAACCCCGACAGGGTATCCGCAAGGTGAAAGCAAGGCATCCCGCCGTGAGGGGCCATTGTGGAGATTAAGCAAGCTATTGCCCAGAGTCGCAGAGTGTGTCATGTCATGTCATGTCATAAACCATTCACTGCATACAAACCCCGCTTATCATATACACACCTGTCCCTGTTTCTTCTTCATGGTTAGTTTTATGAGGAGGAGGTGCCCGATTTTATTGGGGTTTCATCGATATCTGATGGTAGTTCTGGGCCTAGCCGGGTAATCCATCACAAACTGGACATACGAAAATGTAGGCTGGCCATCATGACTTTGCTTTTTCTTTGTTGTAGAAATATGTATATGGTTGCATCATAAAACAAAGAATTCTTGCCTGAAGTGTAATATTGTGTATAAAAAGAGAAGGCTGGCTCTGTAAAAACGAACAGTCTCCTGAGAATATACGACCCGTGCTGTTGTACTTCTAGGACGCTTGTTACTTGGTTGCAGCCAATAAAACTCGATCTTTGACATCACCTAGAAGACTCTGTGTTTCTGTGGTCCAGAACAGGAAGAACCAAGAGGTCTCTGGGTGTTGTTCCCCTGGCACCACTGGGTTCCTAAAAACCCGGTACCTCAACCCGCCCCAAGGTTAAAAATGCATGTAAATGCTGAGGGGTACCATAGGTACCCCCCATGTGCACCCCCCACCCCGACACCCTGGGGGCCCGCAACAGGCCCACAAACACCAAAGACCACATGCTTTTCCACGGCGGAAATGCCGCAGTGGAAAAAGCATGTTTAAATGCACATTGTAATTTGGCTGATGGTGTCTTGCAGACACCGCCACCAAATAGCCCTCCACACCCCGCGGATCAGCGGCGGACGGACCTGCCTTCCGCTGCTGGTCCCACCGCATTCCCACCGCCATCCTAATCTGGCGGTGGGTGTTTTCTGTGGCCGCAGTGGTGAATCCGCATCCTCCAGGCCGCTGGTGGCTTCCACCGGCCCGGAGGATGCGGATTCACCGCCATCCTAATCGGCCCCATAGTTAGTACAACTAACTATATAGGAGCAATTTCAATGGTTTTGTATGAGTGAAATGTCTAGCTAACTATAACACCCCTAAAACGTATAGTTTTTTGAGTGAATTTCAAAAGTTTTTCAAATGCTAATTCCTAACTATATAAGGCCTGAAACTTATTGTTTTTTCAGTGAATATATATATATATATAAATCCACAAATGGCCCTGAAGCAAGGAGGCCCACGCAGCAGAGTGCTTTCTGGAAAGGCTTTTATTTTCAGAACCGGCATTTTCACACCAACAGCAAAGTTCCTTACGCTTTTCAGAGTCAGGAGGCTCCTTCATCAGAAGATGGCACTTGACAAACTCACGGGGGCACCTTTAACTGCATGGAGCGTAAGGAACTTTGCTGTTGGTGTGAAAATACCGGTTCTGAAAATAAAAGCTTTTCCAGAAAGCACTCTTCTGCGAGGGTGTCCTTGCTTCAGGGCAATTTAGGGATTTATTTAACTTGGCAGCCTGGACGAGAAGGATGCCCCACTATGGACTGTAAAGGCGTTATACACCCAAAATATCCCCTGCTCCCCCCATTGGGAGCTTGGCAGAGCAGTCAGACCTATCCCATAGGCAATGTATAAAGCCTTTGAGCCACACACCCACACACCCGTGATGCACTAAGAACACCATAAAAGAGACTGCAAACAGTTATTATTTATACATAACACACATTAGGTCAAAGAGAAGAAGGGATAAGGGATAACCCTATCTAGTACCTCATGTAATTTTGAAAGGATTTGTTAGATTTTCATTAACCAACATTTTTGCAGTGGGGTTTTGATAGAGCAGCTGGATGGCTCTGCAGAAAATCGTGCCAACGTTGTATTTTTCCATTACAGTTGCAAGAAATACCCAGTTGACTCTATCAAACACCCTTTTTGCATCTAACATCATCACTGTGAGGGGGAGCAGGTATGTTGAAGCTAGGTCTATCGCCCCAATAAGATTATATGTGAGTTTGTTCAACCTTCTACCTTTAACAAACCCCTTCTGATAAAGAATGTAGTATGTCACCAGCTACTCTGCCAAACTTTTATGCTACCTTTTTTGTGAAAAGCTTAATAGTATGAGTTGAGCAGGGAAATGGGTCTGTACGACTCGTATTTTGCTGGATTTTTCCCAGTTTTTAATATTAGGATGATCATATCCTTGCCCCTTCTAAAGAGTAAGGTCATAACTGGGATTAATACCTTGCCCAGGTTTTTATATAACTCGTTTGGCAGTCCATCCGGGCACGCCACCTTCCCTCCTTTACTTGAACATATAACCCCCTTGACCTCTTACTGTGATATTTCCTGCTCTAAGGTATATTGTTGTGATGATGCCAAGGCTTTTGATTGTGGTCAAACACAGCCATTCCTCAATTTGCTGTTTATTCACCTTACTATCCTCTGCATATAATTTCTCAAAGTAGTCATAGAAGGCACACCCTATTCCTGCTTCAGTAGTCAGTTTAACCTTACTCTCCTCATCTATTATTTCTCTGATCACATTACGGATCTTGTCTGTTTTTGCCTTCAAGGCAAGCGATCTCCCTGCCCCTTCATCATACTCAAAATGAGCGAGCTTACTCACTTCCCATCTCTTGGCTACCCTAGTTTGTAGAATAGAGTCAAGCTGTTGTTTCGATTCCTTTAGTTTGACTCTTTACTAAGCATGAGCGGATTTTGCGGATTGGCAATCCGCGAATTTTGCGGATTTGCGGATTCGCAATCCGCAAAATCCGCGAATTCCCGCGAATTTGCGGATTTTTTTTTTGTGTTCGCCCGTGTTTCTGCCAGTTCGCGAGGGTTTTTACAATTTCGCAATTTGCGAACTTACCTGTCGGCTCGCAAGTTTTGCGAACTTGTTGTTTCTACGTGTCCAGCCTGTTTGGGACACTCTTCTTCATCACTGCCACTCTCTGTCACCACTGCCACTCTCTGACTACTCATGCCACCCTCTGGCCCACCCATGCCACCCTCTGTTTCATCACTACACCCTCTGGTTGTCCAGTGTACATTATTTTCGGCAAAGCAAAGCACACCTTCCCTGCCTCAAGTGACCTGAATTAATTTGGGGCTGATTAATGTGTCACAGAATATTTTTTTAGCTGGCACCTGCTTCCTTAGTGCGCCCTGATTAGTGATCTTTTGCACTTGCTAAGTGCTTTCATTGTTGCAAAATTAGTTACAACACCTGCCCTGCCCCAACTGACAATAATGAATTAGGGGCTGATTAATGGATTTTAACTTCCAGCCTGGCTCCTGCTTGTCTCCCTTAGCTGTAATTCAGGACCTTTGTGGCATATGTGTAACTATTCTGAGGTTCAGAGCAGGGTCACATAATAGTTTCAACTGGCAACTGAACTCTGGAGGGGCCCCTCAGGAAGCACTACAGGAAATGGCTACTAATGATGTGCCTGAACTTTTGAACCTGGTAAGTAGTTACTTTCAGTTTTGCCAAGATCGTATTTCTGCAATTTTGCACTTATTCGCGGGGCGCGAACTCACGCTAACAGTGCGAGCAGTGCGAG
The DNA here is from genome assembly GCF_964263255.1 of Lissotriton vulgaris. NCBI lineage: Eukaryota > Metazoa > Chordata > Amphibia > Caudata > Salamandridae > Lissotriton > Lissotriton vulgaris. The sequence continues at coordinate 1,440,615,931 of NC_141685.1, forward strand.
CAAAATCCGCTGCTCGCGGATTTGCGGATTTTGCGGGAAATTCGCAAATCTCGCAGATTGCGGATTTCCCGAAAATCCGCAAAATCCGCGAGCGGAACGGATTTTCCGCCCACGCCTACTCTTTACTCCTGTCTCTTCGCCTCTTCCTTAGTATGCTCCATATCTACCTCAATAGTTTTCATATTTGCTTCTATTCTAGCAATCTCCTGTCTATAACAACTGTTTCTAAAACATAATCCGCCAGAGATTTTTCCTCTTATGAGTGCCTTCAGGGTATCCCTGACTACTGGAATCGAGCCAGCTCCAATGTTAAGGTTTAAGAATTCCTTTAACTCTGAAGATAGATAGTTCCTTTCTTCGGCCTCCTGGAGAAATGTCTGGTAAAGAAACCAGACTCTTTCGGCCACCTTACTTTTTAGGTCAAGGTCAAGGTAAACCCCTGAGTGGTCTGACAGATGAGCCGTCAAATACCCAATATCCTGAGTTTTTTCCCTGAGGCTAAGGCTTACTGAGACGTAGTCTATTCTAGACTTGTGACCATATTTCTGGTTATAGTAGGATACACCCAGTTGACGACCAGATCTTCATCATTGAGTGTAGAAATGCTTCATCATTGAGTGTAGAAATGCACATGAGTTAGATGTAGCTGCTGCTCTGTTATTTGATGATTTGCCTAATTTTAGATCTAGTACAATAATAAAATCGCCTGCCAATATGACTGGGTCTGGGTAATCTAGTAGATCTTCGGATAGCAGCAGTTACCGGATTAGGTGGACGGCGGCGAGTCGCGGCGTAGTTAATGACACGCAGCGTGAAAATTGTGCCCTGCTGCTAATCTATGGGGCATATTCGATTCCCTCTTTTCTTCTATGATAAGAACTGTATCATTATTTAGGTATAAAGGAATTTTGAGGCCATAGAAACAAGGCAGCTGCATTTTGTTTTTTGAAAGATGTTTAACTGAGGTGAAAGAGGTACATGGTTTTTTTTTCCATATGCTCCCCACCCACTGCACCCCTGCCTCTGCCCCCCACCCTGCAGAACCCAACCCGCCATTTTCCAGGACTAGATCTAAGTCCTAGTTGCTGCTGCCGGAGGCCCTCTGCCACCGACACACTCCTACATGTAGCGTCTGTTACTGCTCTACTGTATTAGAAGTCCATTGTGTACATTTATTTGACTTACGCCCCCCACCTCCCTCCTATTGGGCATGTAAACCTAAGAAGGATTTTATATATATATATATATATATATATATATATATATATATATATATATATATATATATATATATTTACACTGACGAAGCTTGTGTAGCGAAACACGTCTGTCTGGGGTGAAGGGGGGTTTGCAATAAATCATTCACGAAATCGGATACCAGTGTGCTTGCCATTTTTCCAACTTTACGGATTGGATATGTGCTGCAATATATATATATATATATATATATATATATATATATATATATATATATATATATATATATATATATATATTTTATCATTTATTTAGGAGCAGCTTCGAATTGGCGAGAAAACGCTCTAATACTGCTAAGAGGCTGTAAATCTATTTCTCTCCCTTTTTAATGCTCTCTAAAAGCACTTCTGCCTCCTGTTTAGACTGCACATTGTGTATCTTATTCTTGTATATTATTTTCAGGGACGCAGGGAACTTAAGTTGGACCACTGCCCCTAATTTCTTTAATTCATCCAGCTTTTTTCCCAGCATCCATTGTCTGTTCAAGGTCACTCTAGCAAGGTCCGATCTAATTTTGAAGGAGAAATCTTTACCCTTCAGTGACTTCATTTTCAAGGTGATGTTCAGCATTTTTTCTTTTAGGAGGATGTATGGTAGTTCAAAAGGATTTTCTTAGGTTTCGTTTTATTGGGGTTTCTTCTAAAAGGATCCCTGTGTACCCATTTTAATGTCCTTACATAGGTCTTCCTCCGATTCCTCTATCTGAATGGATTCCTTAATTAGATTAACGATGTAAGATATAATGTCCTCTCCTTCCTTCCCTTCCGAACACTGAGGACGCGGAGATTACACCTCCTAGAGTAATTTCCAGTTGATCTAGTTTTCCCAAACTACTTGATCTTCTTTTTTAAGGTCCTGTATTTCTGCTTTTGTGTTGCTCAGTTCAAATTTTAGTTCCCCCACTGAACTCTCAAGCGTTTCAGTCCTCAAACTCAGAAGACCAACTTTTTTTCTCTGATAACTCTTAGAACCCCCTATTCTCTACTATTGCTATTTTCAGAAACTGCAAAGCCCTTTTTAAGTCCTTCTAAGAGGGTATGGAACATGACTCTTTATGGGGTCGCTCAGGATTAAATCATCTGTGCCTAGCTTTATCACTGATTCCCCAGTGTCATGGGATCCGCTGGAACTCTCTGAGGTACTGTTTTCATCCCTTACTTCAGGGAATGATTTCCCATGTCTATCTGCGGAATTTACAAGAGGGGGCAGCCTCTTTTTCCGCCATGGTGTTAGGATGTGCTAGATCCCCTTTTCTAAGTACCTCTGCTTGCTTAGCCAAGTCTTCTACAAAGGGTTGAACCTTAAAATAGGACCTTAGAGAAGGAATAATTTATAATTTTTCTGCTTTTTCTAGTTTTTTTCTCCCCCTCCTCTCCTGCTGCTGTGGCCCTTTACTTCGCACTGCAGAAATGTATGTGCAGCTACTCCTTCCTCTGAGTCTTTTATGGGGTTCTGTGAGAGGGATGAAGATATCCTACCCCCTCTGCATTTGACACCTTTCCCCCTCGTTATGCCCAGCTTTCTCCTTCCAAGTGGGGTTTAATCTATACTTAGGATTACCCCTTTACCTACTTTTGGTGGATCAACTAAGGCTGGCTGGAGCAGAGAGCCTTCGAGGGAATACTGGGGTGCCTTCTTTCCCTCTGTCTTGCCTCCTCACAAACTTGTGTGCAGGGTTACGTCTTCCTCGGCTGGGCACACTGAGCTTGTGCTGCCACTGACAGTACTGCCCTGGAGTAGACCACGCACTGCCACTCTGTGCCTCCTCCTGAGCTCCAGGGCTGCTTCCTTCCAGCGGGCCCCGACTCCAGAGACCCCCGAGACTCTGGGAAGTATTGAGGTGCCGCAGCACATTACAAAAGAGACTGCATACAAAGGTATATCAAAAATCTCCTTTGTATTATTTACACATAACACACATTGGACCATAAATCACTGAGTGGCATGTAAAGCACATTTAGACCACATAACATAAATCAATGCGCCACAAGGCACTTGTCACAAATATGCTTATGAGCCACATAGTTCATCAATCACCTTGCCAAAAAGGCAATAGTCATAACACTGCGGAGGTCATAAATTACTTTGCATCTAGGCTGTTGTCATAAGAATCATAGGCAGTACACTGAAGTCAATGCTCATTACTGGCACAGATCGTGAACACATTAGGACCACATTATCACTATGCACATCAGCCCAAATGCCCCTTTATACTATCACTATATATGGTATGTACCACCTGCAAATCGTACCGGTTATTGTGTCACAAGACACACATCCTGTAGGAGGGCGGGAGACTTCACTTGGTCCTCCTACTTAATCTTTGGGAAGTGCAGTAGCCCGTAATGCAAGGGGCAGCTGCTGCCTGCCCAGAGAATGCAGGTTTCATGAGGAAATGTACTACTCCAGTGAAGGGGTCAACCGTTCCTCCCTTGTTGGTCCCAACTCACCAGAACTGCTGGGGAGATGCCCCAAAAAGCTGCTGTGCTGTTCCGTACCTGGTATTCCTCTGCAGCCCTGGCAGTAAGGTGGGGCTGGCTCTGCTGGAATCACTGCGTTCCTTCCATTCTCTCAGCACCAATCCTCGGAAGCTAGGCCTCACCAACTGTGGCGTCTGAGCTGCGAGGGAGGAAAGGAACCCCTACTGAAATGTCTTCCTGCCTTCTGCCATTGCCGTAACTCATCACAGCCCGGGCCACATAACCAGACCCCGGCCAGAGAGCAGTGTGGGACAAGCCACCCGGGGAAGGGAGAGCACTCCTTGCGCCTCAACCCTCTCCTCCATTTACCATGAGGAGGGTGCAGCTCAGCACTCGCTGCGACCCACAAAAAGAAAACAACTCCTTCACGGCAGGGGATGCTCTCCCCACTGGCTTCCCATATTAACTGAGCTCATTCCTCTGGCTCAGATGGGGGAATTTACAACAGACTCTCTCTGCGCTTTAATGGTGGGTGCACACGTGCACCGGCTACCAGGGGGGAAAGCACATCCTCAATGACAAGCTCCCCCCTTCCGCTCCTCAGCAAGCAAGGCCCTCCACAGAGCTCTAAAGTTGATTTTAGGGGAATAAAGCCCTCATCACGTGCTAGGTAATTACTTAAGCACTCCTTCAGTCAGGGATCAAAAATCAAGCACTTACCCAGGCTTCATTGGAAGGAAAAGAAGAGGGTGAAGACCAGACCAGTCCTTCTGCAAGTCTCTTGTATCCCTGAGACTTCTAAAAGGAGGCCAGCACACACAGGCCCTTGGAGATTCTTCCCAAGCAGGATACCACAGCAGGGCAAAAAAGTCAATTTTTTTCCTCCACCACAGACAAAAGCAGCAACTGCAGGCCAACCCACCCATCACCCAGAAAAGGCAGCCCTCCTCACACAGTTCTTCGCTCTTCTTCTTGGCAGGGTCATTATGTTTCTCGAAATAATCCAAAGTCCTGGGGCTTTAGGTCTAACATGTATACCCCAAATCGTCTTTGTTCTCTTTGGAGCAAGGTTCTCTGAACCCAGTCCAACCCAGTTCTGCATTCACTGGTGCAGCATGACCATAGGGGCGGAGACAGCATATGCAAAAGGAGACACAGCCTATTCAGGTGTAAGTAGCACTCCTCCCAACACTCTAACTGCAGACCAGGTCTATTCAACCCTGTGCTTAGTCACCCAGGCAAGGCAGGGCACACCTCAACCCCTCTCAGTGACTGTCTAGAGTGAATGCACACCTCAGCTCTTGTCACCCACACACCACACACTGAATACACAGAATGGTGAAGTAAGAAAATGCTCATCTTTTCAAAGTGCCATTATAAAACACAAGATTTAAAAGCCACTATGTGGCGAAGTATCATGTAATGAAGGTCAGCAGACTGAAATACTTCATGTGTTGTATTTATTAGCCTCAGCTTCAGCAGTCCCCAAGTAACTGACTTACAAGGAATCTCCAACCAACTATCTACATCAGACATTCTACATTCCATGCTTATTCCACCTGTCTCTTTGAGACATAGGATCATTGTGTATGGTCATGAAGGATATTTAGGCCAAACTATTACCAAGAGGAAAATCAGAGATAGTTATTGGTGGCCTGCTATGGATTCTGCCATAATTGCAAGTTTTCGACCATGTGTTGTATGTGCAACTAGTGATAAAAGTCTCAAAACTGAAGCTGTCCCCAAGTTACTGACTTACAAGGAATCTCTAACCAACTATCTACATCAGACATTTTACATTCCAGCATTGCATCACTGGAATGTAGTCAACGTGAGATCACCACACACTGTTACCAAAAGGTACCTTAATAAATTCTGAGTTTAAAGTGTCTAAACTTAATTTTTCTATCTTGCAAGTTATACACAATGTTACAGTGCAACCCCAATGATAAGCCTATGGGACAGATAGCATTTCAAAAGTGAAAAATGAAATAAACAGTATTTCACTATCAAGACATGTCACACACACTAGTACATGTCCTATCCTGCCCATGAGGGTACCTTGGGACTACCCTAGGGGTGCCTTACATTTAAGTAAAGGGAAGGTTTGGGCTGGCCAGTGGGTGCACCTGTCAGGACAACATGGCAGTTTACAACTGCGCATCCAGACACTACAGTGGTAGGTCTGAGATATATTTGCAGGGGTTCGCATGTGGGGGGCACAACCAGTGCTGCACACCCACTACTAGTATTTGATTTACAGGCCCTGGCACACACCTTGCACTTTACTAGGGACTTAGCAACAAATCAAACATGCCAATCATGGATAACCAATCATTGTCACAATTTATACAGAGATCATACACACTTTAGCACTGATTAGCAGTGGTAAAGTACACAGAATCCTTTAGCAAACAAAATAAGGGTAAAAAATAGGAGGCAAAAAGCAAACAGTTTGGGGATAAACCAGTGAAATGTGCCAGGTCTAACACTTACTCCTTTAAACATGGTACATTTGTTTACACCTAATTGGCAACTAATTTACATGTAAGTCCCAGTACATGGCATTACATGTACACAGGGCCTGAAAATTACATGCTGCTGGTGGGCATCATAACTCATTGCACCACCCTCAAAGGTAGGGCTGCAAAATATGTCTCAGGGAATTCCTCCACACAAAGGCTGGCATATGGTATAAAAATGGCACCTTCAGAACCTCTCATCAGAATACTCCTGAACTTGTTTGTTCAGAAGAAGGACTGCTGACAAAAGAAGCAAGATTGGGCCTGCTTCCTGTGAAGCAGGCGACCCAGAGTGATACCAAGGGTCAGTTAGCGGACTTTCTGTATGAGCTATAGGGACACACCAAGCTTCCAGAGGACTTCCTGCACCAACCCTGCTGATCAACACTAACTGGACCCTTGGTTGGCATCAGTGTGAACTCCTCCAGAAGAAAAGTTGAAGAAACAGACATTTTAGCGCCTCACGACCGTGAAGCGACCTCATTACGCCAAGATCTGCCTTCCTGCGACAACCTCCAAAGCAAAGCTCCAGTGGTACCTGTGATTCGCACTGACAGTCATAGCCCACGACGACTGGCTCTTTGTGCTACAGCAACAACAGTCTGTGATGCACAACTACCTGTTTGTGCTACAGCAATGACCGTCCATGACACTAGACCTTTTCTTCATGCCACTGCTCCTCCTTGCAGCCCCTGCCAAAACCCGACACCCTTTGCACTGGACTTGAGAAGGAAACTCTTCAGATGAACTAACCAGATCCCAGTATCCAACCCGTACTCCATAAAAGTTATCCTGAACTTGTGACTTTCCACCAGTCTAGCTAAACCAGAAAACCATGAATGGTACTTTGTGCTTCTTGGTGCTTTTTTGCCAAACATCTCACAACTTGGGTTCTACTGGTTGGATTTTTGGCTTTTTGATGTGATTTATTAACATTTATCTCGTTTTCTAAATCGGTTGGGAATTTCTTTTGTTTTTTGTGTTCACTTTATTAATGTTTGTCCAGTTCATAAAAACTTTAAATACAAGATCAGACTGGGACACAGAATAGGCCCAGGCACCAAAATGAAAGTGGCCTCCATTAGTGAACAAGATAGATGAGAAAGTGGCCCAGATTTGCAAATCAGTCCAGTTGTTAACTTGCAAAGGCACTTTGTATGGACGTTTTGCAAAGAATGGGTGACTGCATGCCTTTTGTATTTGCTGCAGGTAATGCTTGTAGCAATGTTATTGATATCAACAGGAAACAAAACGGACAACCTGGCCATAAAACAGGCCCAAATACTGCTCAAAATACTGGCCCACACATGGCACTGTGAGATGAGATCATAGGGAAATGACAGTCCAACCCTTTTTACACTTTGCCTCTAATGTTAAACCTGACTGCTTTTGTGCCAACCTGCCAGAGGGTTAAGCAAAGGTTAAATTGGTGACTTTTGGGGTTTACCCTTACACAGACTGTATCTATTATTTGAGCGGGGCTTCCACACCTGTCTTCTAATAGCCAAGTTGTTTGCAAGAGTGGACAGGAATAGCTGTCATAACAATGGACTGTCTTAGAACTTTCTATTTTGAATTGGCGGTGCCAGTGTTGGCTCCTCCCAACCATTCCCATGACCATCCTAGACAGCTAGGTTCAAATCAGAGTTGAGAAGAGAGCCAGTTTGGAACTTGTCATTTTAGAGGAGAGCTCATCTATATAGCAGATAGGCTAAGGAGCTAAAGACAGGCCTGAATGGTGGCTAAATTGCTCTGCCATATTGAAACTGGGGTTCCTTAATAATTTTACAGTAAAGCAAAGAAGAAGTGCTGCAAAAAATGGTGGAGTACTGCAGAAAAAAATAAGGTTTGGTGGCAGAATTTCTCCTGTCACTAGCTGTTGCACATAACATATCTTCCACCTGAATCATCACTGCCCCAGAACATTCCGGGACATGGAAAGATTCCAACTGAAGAACGCCCTGCCAGTGAATTAAGATTCCTGGGAGCTGACTTATGTTGGAAGAAGTGGATTCACTCTAAGACGCCTGATGGTTCACAGAACAACCATGAAGTGTCAAGTGTTGGCCTCACTTACAATCTGCTGATACACACAAATCAAAAGGATTACTTACTCCAAAAGAGTCCAGCTGATGACAGAAGACAGCGCCCTACAGACATCAGGCTGGAGAGAGACTTGGTGCCTGGAAGCATCTCCTGAGGTTTTAGGGCCTACAGGGTTGAACAGAGCTCACTTTTCTAGAAGTTCAAGGAAAGTGGAACTTCATCCACTTCTAAAGGACAAGGAAACGCGTTTGATTCTTCCACAGGAGGGTTGCATTGTAGGAGTGCATAAAAACCAGATTCAATCCACTCTACACCATGCTGAAAACAGATTTAGCAGGACCTTATGGTAATTATTTCCAACCTTGTGGATTCCTGTCCACCTACATCTTCCAACCTTGCTCCACTGAAGGATTTTGTGTTCCAAAAAAGTGTTTGAGTTTGAAGGTGAAATCTGGGACTTTGGGACTTTGCAGCATTTCGATCCAATGGTAAGGTATCAATGTTGTCTGCAAAGTTCAACTTTGTCCCTCACTAAGCTTTTGGCACCAAACCCAGTGGCTTCAGCTGGAGTTTGTTGACATTGCTCCTGATTTCAGAGGTCAGTCATTGGCCACAGCCTTGAACTTTGCCATGCTCGAAAATGTCAACTCTCATTTCATAGATTAAGTATGAATGTATGACCGGGATGGCCTGCTTAGTGCATACGACCACTGATCCACTGCGGTAGGCCTGTTGTTTTTCAACGGAAATTCACTTTTGTTAGGGAATCTTATGGTGTTGTGTGCTTTACTTGAACATTGTTGGTACTGCTTGCACTTAAGAAACACTTATCTAGAGATTGCCTGCTGTTTGTGCCATAACAACCACAGCCCAGATTTACAAACAGTTCCCCCAGGTTTGCATTATTTTTTCACACAAACCTGATGCAAAGTGTTGTGTAGGGATTTACAATACAATACACATCACAAATGCATTGGATTGTAACCCAAAGTAATGTAAAGCTGCCCAATGCATTATCTTGCATTACTTTGCATTAAAGGGGAGTTCCAGGGGTGGTGTATTGGCGATCCTAAAGAACCACCCATAGGTTTTGATGCAAATCCCTATGTACAAAGAATTGTAAATAGGCATTTGCTCCAAGCTCCTGTGCTTCTTCAAAGCAAGGAGATGACAAGAAATGTTCTAATTTCTCTTCGTTCTTGCTACTTTGTGGGTGTCGTGCATTGTACAGCACACATAAAAAAATGAAAACACTTTCAAGCATAGGTTTTGTACTGGGAAGGACCCCTTCCTCTATGGCGCAAAGCTGTCTGCTTTGGCACGTGGCACCCAATGGAGCACCAGCATGGGGAGAAAGCAGAACAGTGCCATATCTTAGTTAATATTGTATTGTTCTGCTCTCTTCACATACCACAATAGCAGCTTTACTTGTTGCACTGTTCTGCGATGCCTGACTATGTAAATCTGGGCCCTAGTTTTGTGCAGTGAATCTCTCCAAAGTGTGTTTTGACCTAACCAGATTGTGTTTATTAAATTAATGGGTGTCACTCATCTGAAAATTACGAATCCCATTTTTGATAGTTTTATGTTATAGCCTTATAGCCCGACATAGAGGGCCATTCTGGCTATTAAAGGCCCTCTCCAGCGGCGAGGGCCTTTAACAAGGGAGAGGGGCTATAAGGCTATTAGAACATTCTGCCACTAGAGGGCAGAATATTCTAACGAAAAAAGCTTAAGCCTTATGGAAGCGTGATGGTATTAGAATCCCCCCAGGCTCCATAAAGCCTTTGTTCACAGCCAGAGCTGAAATATTTGAATGTTGGAGCTCCAGGCTTATGCCAGCCATTATGAGCCCGGAGCACTCGATTGTTTTCAATAGAGCTCTCAACATTCCAATGTTCTAATATAGCCTTATAGCTCGCTGTAGCGGGCTATACCGGCTATTAAAGGCCCGCTGAATCGTTAAAGGCCCGAGCCAAAGGCGAGGGACTTTAACGAGACAGCTGGACTTTAATAGCCGGTATAGCCCTGCTACGAAGGGCTATAAGGATATTAGAACATTCTGCCACTAGAGGGCAGAATGTTCTAACAAATTAAACAAAGGGTTCTCGAAGCTCCCCTCGAGCTTCGAGAAGCCTTTGAAGAACATTAGAATGTTGCTCTGCGGGCCTTTACCAGTCCGTAGAAGCAGGGAGCCCTCCATTGTTTTCAATGGAGCTCCCAACATTCCAATGTTCTAATAGATATTACACAACTCTTGATTAATAAAAAATAAACAGAATACGGCTAGAAGTTTTTTGCAAACTGCTAACCTTATACACGAGCCTGAGTAGCAGGGAATAGCCATGTCTGTCAGTGAAGATTTAAGGCAACATTTCTGTTAGCAATTTCCGATTCTTTATTGTATATATTTCTTTACAGAGTCTCCAAGGTAGCAGTGTCATGAATTGTATATAGTGAGTTATGTCGTCATTTTGAGGCAAATTTATATTAACATGAATATGGCAATTGGCATCCACAACAGATAATAGAATAGTTCCAGCTCATTTCTACCCACTCTACGTGCTTCCAAAAAGAGATGCTTTAAAAATATACTGGTTTAGCAAAATATCTTAGCTATAATAATTCACTTTCCAGCCAAACATTTCATACTCTGAGGCTCACAGCTACCACTGCCTTGTCTACCTATCCCATCCATAATGTATTCAACAAGTAATAACAGCACGTTGAATAATATATATCTAAGGATTTAAATTCCGACAACTCAATATCGTGTAGCTGCACTGATCACTGGCAAAAGTGAATGAATAATTATAACTCTATCAGTAGGTAACAATTTTTCAAGATAAGTAATCTGTCTACTTAAAAATTAATTATCTCTAGCATCAATAAATGAGCACATGTATTATTAAAGTTCCACATTACTTACAGTTTTCAGAAAAGCATCTGATTATTTAATCATAAAGCAATCTGCAGCATTTAGGACCCAACATAAGAAAATCATCAATTCTGAAGACTGCTGAAATCCATTGATCCAGAAGAAGGGATATCTATTAAAAGCTTTAGCATCCCTATCAGAGATGGCTGAAGTCAAATACATCATTACCATGTCTATCTGTAATGGAAATATTGCACACTTTTGAATAAATGCTTGGCATGCATGACATCTGAAGATGGCTTACAGGGGTATTCAGAACATTGTAAAGATTTTATCTAAAACTGTTGTTTTTTTCCTTACGTCCATTGAAGGTAAACATCAGTTCATATGAAACAGTACCACTGGTCTCTATATGGCACTTATTCACTATAGCTTTGCGCAGGTGACTCAATGTGATGCAAACACATCAAATTACAAACCCATTAATAGGCCTGATGGAGCAGCCAAAAATGGCTTCTTTATGGTGCAGAAGAGTCTGTGCAGCCTTAAATATATAAGGGATGTAATCTTGCATACACACAGTTGGTGAGGGTGAACAATGTGGTAATAATCTTGGATGTACGCTTATGGCCTAGTCAATTCCTTTTGGCATATTTCACTATCATGGTCTTTCGGCCTACAGACCACGGCTTCCATGAGTACTGCCAATAGTGCTTTTTCAAATAAAAGAATAGGGAAAGACAAGAAGTTAGAAGTCTCTTGCCTGCCTGCCTGTGAAACCATCATACCCTATAAACAAACAACCCTAGCTGTTACCATCACTCAACATAGGGACTATCCCTGTGTCCGAGAGACATTCCAGTGGGCCTGTCATTGTGTAACAACCTCCCTCAGCTTATCGAAATTGCAGTAGGGGTGGAGCAATCATGATCGACACAGAGATTTTGTTTCAGATCCTAGACGGAAGAGGCATTTTATCTTTTATTTCTTGTTTGTCTGTAGTCTGATGGTGTCCTGGTTTGCATTTGTGTCAAGAGCTACTAGGGGTGGCGTGCTTGTCAGCCAAATAGGCAGTGGTGCAAGCGTGATTACTTTTCAAATGACGCAGCTAGTTTTGAAGATGGTGCATGCTGGTTGATCAGGGTGATCATAATTCTTCAGGCCCTAGAAGAGACATGCTGCTGCATGATGGATGCCCTTAAGAAAGTTCAGTGAGAAGTCTGGAAAGCCATGAAGTGTTATGTGCCTGGGCTAGACCCATGCAGCGAAGCTGCTGATTACATTGTCCAATTTTTCACAATACCATTTCTGCCGTGATATTTTGCACATATTTGAGTGCACAACAATGTTGGATTAGTTTCTCTGCAACTACTTTGTTTACACATCTAGCTTTGCACAAAATTATCATGATGCCTCAAACATCATGTACAAGACCCTTCTATGCAGTATGTACACATGTTTCTATCTTCATCCACGGGGCGATAGGGATATCTACATATCCATAGCTTTACTAATCTATACGCACATCATATGGCTGCTTTTTTATTATACATAAAGACATAAAGAGCATCCCATAAGATTAATAGAGGAGGCACTTCATCTGACACTGAGGTTCCCTGCATGATGAGACTTCTCCTTTGAGGGGTGTCCAGTTTGCCACCAAGTTGGATGCCTACATTCTTTCCCACCTGGTAATAGGGTTGGATCATCCCTTGGGGGGATTCTTGGCTTCACACCTACATGCAGTCTAGTACACTCATAGTAGGATTTTGCATAGTAGGAGTAGACCTGAGCACTGCCTTATATATATATATATATATATATATATATATATATATATATATATATATATATATATATATATATATATATATATATATATATATATATATATATATATGCCTGCATTTATACAGTGCTTTAGCACCATGGTAGAACTGTATCTACTATTTATGCTTTTGGTGCTTGTAATCACTTTCATCTGCTTCTGTGTACTGATTATAGCAGAACATGTAGTCTATACAAGAATTGTGTTGGCTCAATAAATGTATTGATAACGTCCCACTGTGTGTTCTGTATTTTTCTCTGAGTGCAAGTAACCAAGAGTAACTGAACGAACAGTTCTGATCGGCTTCACTGATCCCTGAGCAGTCAAGGATGTCATGTTTAGTGGTTGTATGGAACCATTAGCTACCTGGTAAGGTATGGGGGGGGTTTTGATGGCACTGAGAGCTAACTAGTCTCTAGGCCTACATATGCTGTGGGGTGCCTGTAATCAGTCTAGGCACCTCAGTCAATGTTTATGTTGTCCAAAAATATGCAGGTCCTACGGATTAATAGGAACTACACCACAGAAGCACTCCGATTGAGTATCAAGAGTACAAGGGCTTGAAGTTGTCTTCTGGGAGGAATACTATAACTTTCTTTTATAGAGATAACTGATATCAGGCCATCTTTGCTTTCTTTGCAATATGTTCCTTGAGAGAAGGGCTAGTAAATCCAAGTGACTTGGCAGTGTAAGAAAGTAGGGGTTTGAAGACATTAAGGTTCATGTCACAGACCAGGTTTGTACTATTTCGTGCTTGCTGTTCTTGGAAAATAGCAGGAATTATGCCTTGATGGAGTTGATCTTCAGGTAGGTGCTGAACATTCAAGTCAGGAAGAGGTTCATGCAGTGTTTGAGGCTTTGCATGGCTGGAGTAGAGGAGACTTTTAAGTACATTTGTGTACTGTTAATATGTTGGTGATTTTTTAAGTTGCTACTGGTGAGTACAGCTCTAAGGGGCAGAGGTTAAAGAAGAAAGTTAATAGTATGATTGAAAACATGAATGATGAAAAATGCCAGTGTGCAAACAGCTACCCAAACAGTCTCCTGGCTATGTACAATTATTCTAGTCTAAGAAAGAGGTGCTACTAGTCAAAAATGATAGAAGCTGATAGAGCCAGGTTTTAAGTTGTTACCTGAAAATATAGTGATTTTAGAATTCACTAATCTGTAGAGAAGGGGGGTTCCAAATCTTAGCTGATAGATAAGAGAAGGCTCTTCCACCTTGTCAAGATCATTTGATTCTGGGTATTTCAAGACGTTGGAGTGTGGAGGACTGAAGAGGGAGCAGCGGTCATTGGTGAATGTGCTTTTTCTGGATATAGCTTAATCCTACATTTATCAGGCATTAGTCAGGTTTCCTTAATCAAAATGAGCATACCAACTGGCAACCAATGTACATTTTTAAGTAGGTTCTGATGGATGTGGATTTAGAATCAGGAAATACACTGTTGGAATCACATCAACAAAGCAAGTGTTGTGACTCTGATCGCTTGGTTTCTTCCACAGTGGTAAGTCAGGAATGGCAACAGGAGGAGTCTGAGCTTGAAAAAGGAAGCAAAGCATTTCTGAATGGGGAGATTGAAAGACTTGTTGAGGAATTGTTGCAAATAACAAACAACTATTAGGTAAAGCTTTCTTAGCAGTTCCTGACAATACAAACAGCGCATCTGGAGACAGATGCATGAGCATATTATTGCTTCACTAGTTACAACACTCAATGTTGCTAAGATACATAAAAGGCGGTGTGACCTTCTCTCCAGAATGAAGGAGGCTGGCAAGTAGGAGGAGGGAAGCTGCTAGCACTGTAGGTGGACTTTCCACACAGCCACCACCTACAGCTATGGATGAGGCCATTGAAAGGACTTTATTGATTGAGGCTAAATCAGGCCTTACTAATATAGACACGTCTGAACCTCCTAAGCAAAACATAGGTTAGTGTGAATATTTTTTTAAATTGCACTAAAAAGTGTTAATCAATGAAGACACTTATCATAACTGTTTCTTTGTTTGAAGAGGTTTTACTTGACAATGGTAGATATCACATGAAAATGCTTGTTTTAGTCTGTATTTTGAAATGCATAATGGGATGTATAGTCCATTACAAATCAAGAGGTTTGTCTGTTTCAACATTTATTGACACTCAAGTATATGATTTGGCAATAGGAACTTAAAAAAATAATGTAAAAGAAGTTCTTCACATGTTGCATTATTAAGTAAGATATAGGTTAAAAGAATGAATATTATTTATCATACTTTTCTTTGCACTTATTTTCTTATCGCATATACAAAAAAAACCATTTTTGTTATATCATATAACACACTTTCCGTACAGCTATAGAAGGAAACATTAGAGAGGGCCATGCTGATCAGATGGTGGATGAGGAAGAGGATCAGGACAGTACCTTAAATGATCTGCCTACAACAAATGAGATTACCCCCTACAGCTACAGTTCCTGAAACAACAGTAGCTGCAAGAAGACAATTAGCCATAACTTCTAGTCATGTACGTCCACCTACACAACATCAAACAAACATTTACATACGCATACTTAGGGGGCAAATATTCATACCACTACCACCATGGCTTTCTATTAGATGCAGGTACCACACTACCTATTGTAGAATATGTCCAAATAGAGCAATCAAATGTTAGACGTTCTGAATAAGCAATTGGGAGCTATAAATAAGATTTGATGAAATATGGATGAAGGCTTGTCTGCAGTAATTAATAGCATTGATAATGTAAATGAATCAATTACATCATTACATGATGCTACTTTGGAGGAGACACGCAATGGAACAAAAAACATTGCCATGTAGTGTTTAAAATGTAAAATTATGGCAGTGTGGAAAAATTGCCAACTGCAACAGGAGTACTTTAGTAGGAGAACCATACATATCCATTAAGAAATGGCATGGTGCAGCAAGGATCAGGCTATATCATGCCTTGAATTATTCCAAACTATGCTAAAACGTTCTAGTGGTCAGGCAACCCCTGCTCTAGAAAGCAAGGAGTTTTTTAGCCACAGTATTGTGCGTTTGCTGATGTGATTTAGAAGTAGGCATACTCAGGCTGCTGAAATAGAAGCAGACATTTAGTAAAATAATATCGGGAGGCCCACTCCCACCAAACTAAGAAAGAGGCATTGAAAGCATTTTGGGATAATCATAACGAAAAGCAATCGCATTCCCTTTGAATTTGTAAATTTTGTTAAGAAAACAAAAAAGGATACCTTGTTCCACTTGTGTGTCTTTTCAAGTTCGATGTGAATAAACATAGAGATAAAATTACTTATCTACATTTAGAATGTGATTGTTTAGTGATAGATCACATTTACAACTTTCAAAATGCTTACCTTTAGAAAATAGCTATCCTTAATGTGCTCATGTCTCTCTCTTCCATCTGCTGCTCTTGTGGAATCATGTGATGTGCTTGGCGATTAATAGTCTTTCTTTTCCTCTGAGCTGTGTACATCTGGCTGCATAGGATGTCCTTTTCTTGTTGCTAATTTATGTAACATAGCAAACACTGCCACTATTTTACAGATCACTTGTGGGAATTATTGGAAAGTTTCACCACTTTTGTACAGGCAGCGAAACCTC
Source organism: Lissotriton vulgaris (assembly GCF_964263255.1). Taxonomy (NCBI): domain Eukaryota; kingdom Metazoa; phylum Chordata; class Amphibia; order Caudata; family Salamandridae; genus Lissotriton; species Lissotriton vulgaris. The sequence goes on from NC_141685.1 coordinate 1,440,632,485, forward strand.
ACCTCAAGAAGGCTAAAGGTTGTTCAATTAAATCCCTGGTCATTATGTGCATAATATTGTATCACAATGATATGTATGTTCTGGGATCCAAAACACATCACCAAGCTCGCACTCAAATGATCTCTAAAAAAGAGTTGTTTGCACGTGTTTATTTCTTCATAGTTTCTTGTTTTATTCAAGAATAGGGACTATTTTAGTCATAGTCTTTCCATTTATTCAATTTTTATTTTATTCAATTCATAACGTAAAACATATAAAATACGTGACTGTACAAGATGTGGTTACACCCAGTGTGGAAAAAGTGCATGTTGAATAGAGGCTCGTAATGGTGCAAAAAGTGGTCTAATGCACTCGTGTAATAGTCTGTATCAACTAACGTGAAGAAAAGTGTGCTCCGGGTAAAAAATGCTGATAAATAATAGTGCAGGGACTAACCTGTCCGACGTGTTCAAAGGATTAACTCTTAAATGGAATGAAATAAAGAACATCCCATGTAAATAAAACGGAGTGGCACCGGTACAAAAGGTTAGACCACTTTTTGCACCATTGTGAGTCTCTATTCAACATGCACTTTTTTTACACTGGGTGTAACCACATCTTGTACAGTCACGTATTTTATATGTTTTACGTTTGTTTATATGTATGTACTAGTGACAACGTCATTATATGCTTATAGATGATACAAAGTCCCCCGACGAAGGGCGATGCGCCCGAAATGCATTGGGCTCAAATGTGAACAAATTTACAAATTGCAAATTGAATAAATGGAACGACTATGACTAAAATAGTCACTATTCTTGAATAAAACAAGAAACTATGAAAAAATAAACACGTGCAAACAACTCTTTTTTAGAGATCATTTGAGTGCGAGCTTGGTGATGTGTTTTGGATCCCAGAACATACATATCATTGCAGTATATTAAATCCTCTTGCCCAGAAGGATTGCCGGCTCAGCACCACCCACCGAGAGAAACACAAAATAAGCAAATAATTGATGATACACATTGAGTGCGACCCCTCATACCAATTGGCAGTTAGTCATAATACTGTATCACCATTTTTTTTTGTAAATCTTTTTATTATTTTAAAATACAAACAAAACAAAGCAAAGGGGCCGGTACAAATAAAAGTCAGTCCACATTCCAAGTTAAGACAAGATTGGACAATTATGCAGCAATTACCAAGGCACAGAGACCCCAGTCAATTTTGGTGCCACCATGCCCAGTTCAGCAACTAATCCTCGGTCGTGTCTGGATACAGGTTCATAATTTCTAACCAACGTCCCTTTGTCAAACCTGCACATTAACCATCAACTCCCCTCCCCCACCCCTGCCGCTGGCGCTGTTGTGTAGAGAATAAGTGTTGCAAAGTTACTATTAATGTGTGTCATGTATCAATGGGTCATCATACGCTCTATATTAGGATTCCCTATAACCTCCTATGCTTCGGGGGCCTCCCACTGCGCTAGTTTCTCCCAGTCCGGGTGGAGCCACTCAAGTCTGCCCCTCCCCCTCCGAGAACACCGAGCTCGCATTCTCCTCCCTGTCCAGTAACCAGAGTTCCGCCACCAGGGCCTCCCAAGCTCATGCCGCTTCCAGCGCTTTATCATTGTGGGACCTATGCGACTGCTGCATTCTTATGGAGCTCTCACTTCCCGCCCACTGGAGCTACACTGCCTTCCACCTAACATAGCTAGGGCCAACCGCTGCCTTCCAATGTGACGTTATTTCCCTCTTGGCTAAAATGAGGCCTAAATCCATAAACTTACTGGTTATCTTATTTTTACCAGTATGCGGGAACCAGTGTAGCAGGCACGTCCCCTTGTCCGTATTAATCTGTCGCCCAGTCACCCCACAGAGCAATCCGGTCACCTCCTCCCAGAACGTGCCTCGCCGAGGGCAATACCAAAACATATGGCTAAGACTTGCTTCCCCAGTGCGACATCAGGGGCATGTCGCTGTGTCAATTCGGAAATATTGATTAATTGTAGCAGGCGTGAGGTATGCCCTGTGTAACACAAAGAAATGAATCAGCTGGAACCTAGCATTCCTGGTACCCTTCCACACCCATCGAACGATCTGCGACAAGGCCGTCTCAGGGATGTCCCTCTCCAGGTCTGCCACCCATTGCTCCTGGAACCTCTGTAGCGGGGTAAGCCCATCCCCTAACATTCGTTTGTATAGGCAGTATGTGTGCCCGCTGCCATCACCACATATTGACACGTTCCGCTCAGTGGGGGTTTAGACAAGCCAGCACCCCAATGTTTTTGCAGAGCTGCACTCAAGGCCGCATGCATCAGGAAGTGGCCCCCCGGAAGGCCAAAATATTCTTGCAATGCACTGTATGGCAACAGTACTCCCTCTGCGTACAGGTCGCCCACCATCTGCAGGCCCAGTTCCTCCCACTCCGCCAGCCCCGACCAATCGCCCCCGTGCAGCAGCGCTGTGCACATGCCTAGCGGTATCTCGGGTGCATAAGACCTCAGCACTCCAATTCTATTGTGGAACCACTTTCAACAGTATTGGAGGGTATTCTCCACCATGGATAAATCATCGATCCTCAGTCTCTGCTGCAGTACCACAAACGATAACACTTGTCGCGGTACATCCGGCGCAGTCTCCCTCTCCGGGCCTCTGAAATCTAGCACAACCGCCTGAGTGAGGACCTGGAACTGCGCAGCTAGATAGTACAATTCAAAGTCGGGAGTAGCTAAGCCTCCCTCCTCCCTCATCAGCGTTTCCAATGCTACTCTACGCTGGCCCGCACCCCTAATAGAGCCTCCCACCGCCGAACGGAGTTGACGGAAAAACGCCGCCGGTATTCGTATTGGCAAGGTCCGAAAAAAATACAAAAGGCGGGGGAGTGCCACCATCTTCAGGAGTGCGACCCGCCCCATCACCGACAACGGCGGAGCCCCCCAGAATTGCATGCTGCCTCTTAAACCCCTCATCGCTCTCTCGATATTGCCCTCAAATAGATCTTCCTGTGTATGATACACCTGCATTCCTAAATAAGGGAGGCATTGCGGTTCCCACTCCAGGCCTGGCGGCCACACTGGTGGGGCACATGCACCTGATACTGGGAAAACACAGGTCTTTGCCCAGTTAACCCGCAGGCAAGAAATATCTCCAAAATGGCTGAGGAGGCTACGCGCCCCACTAAGGGCATCCCGGGCGTCGCCCAGGAACATTATGAGATCATCTGCGTAGAGAGAGATATAGTGTTCGCGGCCTCTGAGCTGCAGGCCTCGGTATGCTCCACCCATCCTCACATGCGCCGCCAGGGGCTCTATCGCAAGTGCGTACAAACAGTGGCGATAGCGGACAACCCTGCCTAGTGACTCACCTCACAGGGTAGGAGGAAGAAAAGGCCCTCCCCACCCGAACTCCAGCGGTCGCCGACGAGTATAAAATTTTAGTCCACTGAACATAACCAGCCCCAAGCCCAAACACCGTCATAACAGAGAACAGGTAGGGCCACTCCAAGCTCCAGGCTATCAAATGCCTTAGCAATATCAACCTAGAGAACCACCGATTGTCCCTGTCCTCCACGCCCCGCATCCAAGACCCCCAGCAGCCTACGGACACTACTGGCAGTATTGCTCATCGGGATAAAACCAGCCTGGTCCGCATGCACCAGCTTCGTCATCAGTGGGAGGAGCCTAGTAGCAAGCACTCGGCTCAGTATTTTATAATCTGTGGTAAGCATGGAGAGAAGCCTATATGCTGCTGGGTCAGTCGGCGGCTTCCCGGGTTTAAGAAGCAGTATAATGATGGCCTACCTAGTAGACTCTGGCAACATCCCTGTCTCGCTAGCCTCTCGGTACATCTCCAGTAATCTCGGAGCCAGTATGATGGTGTAGGTCAAGTAGAATTCGATAGGTAGGCCATCACTCCCAGGGGTTTTATTGCGCGCTAATTGCTTAATTGCACACCGGATCTCAGCCAGCGTAATATCTTGCCCAATTTCATCTGCCTCGTCCTCCTCTATAGCAGGCAAATCTAAGCCCTCTAGAAATGCCTGCGTCTCTGCGTCACCAGTCTGTAAGTGGCTGGTGTAAAGGTCTACGTCAAAGGAGCAGAACAACTCATTGATACCACTTTGTTCGTACTACAGTTGTCCAGCAGGGGAGGCCAGTGCCAAAATAGGTACACATCTACGGGCGGGGTCCGCAAACCAAGCCAATAAAGTGCCCACCTTGTCCCGTTCCGCTTGTGCGCGAACCAGAAAGACTCTGTGGTCAAAGCACCAAAGTCGCTCCACCCCTCCCGCTACTACCTCCTTCCGAGCCAGCACTTCCTCACATGTCCCAGAGCCATCGGAATGAGCCCTCTCAGCCTCGCGCAGGGCCACCTCAGCCTTCTCGATTTCCTGCAGGAGCAGTTTCCTAACCCCCACCCACTTGGCTATACAGGTCCCGCGGACCACCACTTTAAAGGGGTCCCACTCTAGGGCCACCGTCGAAGCAGTGACCGTATTTTCCGCAAAATAATGCTCTACCTCTCTGCTCAACTCCGCGTGGAAAACCGGATCCTCCAACATCTCCGGGCGCACCCTCCATTGAGGGATCCTAGGGCGTTTCGCCATCCAACAGAAGTTCACCAACAGCGAATTATGGTCCGATATGGTGCGCGTCAGGTACTCGCTGCTGAGCGCTAGCGGGGCCAGACCAGAACTACAGTAAACTATGTCTAGCCGAACATGGAGAGCGTGCAAGGCCGAATAATAGGAGTAATCCCTGTCCATCGGATGCTGCGCCCACCAAAAGTCACTGAGTCCCCAATTGTCCTGCCAGTGAGTGCGGACTCCAGCTAGTTTAGTAATCGGGGCCGCAGACAATGGAGGATGGGATCTATCCATATATACATCAGCTACGGAGTTGAAGTCACCCCCCAACAAGATCGGCCCCGTGAAATAGTCGGCAAGAACAGAGGACAATGTCTCTATAAAGGATGCTTGTTCAACATTCGGGGCATAGACACTACAAAGGGTCACCTCGCGGCCATATAAACGGCCCCTCACCGCCACATAGCGGCCACCCGGATCTACCAGATGATCTATCATTTGAAATGTGAACCCAGATCAGCGCACCCCGCGCAAATGCCGAATAAGTAGTGTAGGTACGTCTCCTGTAGGAAGGCCACCTGTAATATTGTATCACCATTAGCTACATGTGGTAGCATTGAGTTATGGGGCCATAATCCAAGTGCGCAGAACATAAACACTGTCACCTAAGAGAAAAGTTCAAAATAATATATTTATAAAAAGTAATCTACATGATTATAAATACTTAAAAGACAACCTTCTCCATTCTCTTATATTGAAAGGTGGTTGTATGGGACACAGAGCCTGAAGGCATGTTGATCATGACTTGATACAGGGAATTTAGCAACATGATTAGTTAATAAACAGGCAGTATTGCATGCAATTTGTAGGTTTAAAGAGTACTGCTGCTTCCTATCTCAATATGAGAAGCTGTGTAGCATGCTGTGAACAAATTAAAACGTGTGCCATCCACACAGTCTATAAACTTGGGAAAATGTGCCAATCAAAAATATAATATGTAATCATGTTTTTTTTTGCTGCAACTATTGAGGAATATTAGGAAATTAAATATATATTGATATTAAGCAAATTTGCATCAGAACAAATCCTAAAAAAAACAATGAAGAGAAGTCTGCTGTGATGGCAGCACAGTCCATGGATGTGTGGGTGGGTATGGAAACACTTCTGTGTGTGTACCTATACAACACGGGGTCCAGTTCACAAATTAAGTTTACAAAGTTGGTATTCAGCCTATACTTCTCATAAATGTCCTCCCCAGTCTGCTGGAATAAAGCCACTTTGTTTCTGAAAATACACTCTTGTCTTTCCCTTCTACTGTGCTGGTGTGGAACAAAAAGCCAGATCCTCCTCTCCATAGCATACATAGCAGCCATTTATAGTTTGCGCCTGATTATCCTCTGCGATCACTTCATGCTAATTTGAGAGGTATAAAACCTGATTTTGTGACATTTTGCAATTTGTGAACCGTTAGTAGACCTAAAATAAAAAAAACACAAATTGAGAATTGGAACTAGTTAATCATTAATTTCAGTTGCAATGACAGCCAGCCTCAAAGATTCAGTCTGTATCGCTATGTTTGCAATTGGAACCTAAATGCACATTGATGGATTTCAAATGTACCTTTTTCCGGCAGTCAACATATGTGCAACTGATTACAGAAGTGCAAACACTTCATAAATATGGCCCCTGATTGTTAAAAAGTGTAGTGCTCAACATGATGCACAGTGGATGTCTGCAACAGGTGGTAAAAGAGGTAGATTGATAGATGGGAAGATGTAAAATCTGTGTAGGAACTGCCAGGAAAGAAACTCTCCATCTACAGGCTAATTTGAAAACCCAAAATCAGTTAGCCTACAAATCAGGATCATGTGACAGACTTTAGCAAAGGCCGTGATCAGTCCGGGAGGAGAAGGACGCCAGAGCCACCATGTTCAGGATTTCCCCAGATCATCTCTCATGGCAATCATGGCCACTTGAGCATATTCCATGCCATGACCTGGCTTGAAGCATGACTAAGTTTCAACAAGTAGTAAGTTATCCTCCAAATAACTGCACACTTAAGTAGCTCGCTTGTAGGATTTTTAGCATTTGCGATAAAAAACAAATATGTGTCCCTTGCAGTTTCTATAAGCTGTTTGGAAAAACAGATGCCTATGGTATAAAGAGATCTAGCTTCCTTATCAAATGCTATTCTACATTTTAGGCCCACTTTCTTTAGTTTTTGCGGCGATCTTCCGAAAACCAAAGGGATGACTGACTCTACCTTTATGGATTATTTAGACGTTTCGGGCCAAATCTGTTTAATACTTTAGCTATCCAGTCATTAAAGCTCACAGAGCTGCCCCGTCAACGTCTTTGCGAACAGAAGGAATATCTTTATGTAGGGCAGTATAATGATCTTATTTAAATTTGGCCCACACACAAATAGGAAGGGGACAAACAGCAATAGCAGTGGGGGGTTGAGTAATTTTGTTTTTTAAAAGTTAGAGATATTGCTAAATAGCCGTGCCAAATAGGGTGGCTGGGTTTTCCAGCTTTATTGAGATCCTGATTAATAAGAACTGAATCCAATAAGTGCTCTGCCTGATAAGTTGCAAATTGTACTAATTGAGTAAAGCTCAGTACTCTCAATGACTAATAAATTCAATGATCTCCTGATCTTCTTGGTTTTACGAGTGGAAGTTAACATCCCCTAAAAGTAAATCATAAAGTTAGATCTATGAATTGAGAATGACACTGAAAAAGAACAGAGACTGTTGCTAAAGTAGTCCTTCGTTTAACAACAGGCAATGTATTAGTGCATCTAAATAACATTAATCTTAAGCAATTGCATGAATTATTCTGAGTTAGAGGAAGTGCCAAGCAGTTTGATTGCCATTTTGTTAAGTGTTGCAAACATATATATTTTTGAATAATTGAAATAAAAAATTGTATTAACTTTAGCATTTCTCAAGAAGTGTTTTTTTTTTAAATGACTGGCACCACACCTCCATATAAGGAAGGGCTACATTAGTGTAGGATATTTTAACTCTTCAGAACTATTGATTAGAAGTAGTCTTACATAAGACAACATGGTTTTCCTGCACCCTACGTAGCCTCTCCCGCTTTTTGACAAACAGTTATACATAGACATGTCCAGCCAAACACTTTTCAAATTGTCTTATTTGTGTTCACAAATGGTAATTCAAGAATACTTGCAATATTTGTGGAAAGCTAGGCCTTCTAGCAGAAAAAATGCGCGTTTAACGCTTAGAGACAGCAGATGTGCAAATATGCTATAGGAAATGTCACACATTCTGGCTTTACATCCTACATCACACATACTTCTTATGCTTGAAAATGGATTAAGTTCATCAGAAATATTTACAAAACAGAATTTGAGAAACAAATAGGAATATTTTTAGGACTGGTTTGCCAAGAAAATACAATCACATCTTTGCAGTTCATGAATAATATTTACAACACCAAAATAAATTGAAAACATTGGATAGACACATTTTCAAAAATAATATTTTCACATAAACCCTTCAAGGATGAGTGGTGGGATTCTAAATGGCATGGTGGACTACTTGTATTGCACAACAACCACAAAAACATCAACTGCAGAGCGAGAATATCGTTCCCTAAACCCACTTTTGTATTGTTCTATGTTAACAGCTGCAGAACATGTATGATATTGAACCATGCACTCCAACTTGCCTCATCACAGTATACCATCATTACAGCAAAGTATACAGTAACATAATCAACAATTATTGAATCTCAGCATAGTATCTGAAAAAAGTAAATAAACCTTTGTCACGTGGATGCAGGAACATAATGATAACGTTAAAATACGAAGATAGGGGAATACTTGTTGACAGTTTGATTCCAGTTCTCCAGCTTTGTATTGAGAAAATCAGTATTCAGGTTGATATTTTTAGAACTTGTGAAGAATTATCTCTGATGACGCCAGAAGTTCCACTTATACTCAGTACCTCAATATTGCATAATGAGGTTTTTCACTCCATCAAGACACCAAAGTCTAGCAAATCTTGTGTTTCGAAGATGAATATTTAACACCACTTTCTTAGAATCATGCAATAAATTGATAAACCTTGGTTTAAACCTGGTCCTTTCCTGCTTGAGGCCAAATCCCATCAATACCTAGACGTAGCAGTGTCCGCGGACGAGTGGGTGACTCACTTTTCTAAGATCTTTAGTGATCTCCCCCCGGACAGTGCGGCACAATTCAATCAAGAATCTAGATCCCCAAGAAAAGGAGTGTACCCAATTGATCTATCCTTTACCCTGGGGGAGGTTATAAGCGCACTATCCTCCTCAAAAACTGGAAAGGCTCCTGGCCCGGACGGCGTCCCATTAGATATATTTGTCTCTAACATCGACCTATGGTCTCCAATTATCACCCAGCTAATGACAGCAGTTCTTAGCACTGGCCTCCTGGATTCTTGGTCTTCCTCCATACTTCTTCCTATTTTTAAAAAAGGGGATAGAAACGACCCTGCCTGCTACAGGCCCATCTCCCTCCTGGATTCATTGGGAAAAGTCGCGGGTCGCCTAATCCTTGACCGTTTGCAGGATTGGGCGGCGGAGAATAACATCATCACCGACCTCCAGTATGGATTCCGGGAGGGACTGGGCACTGTTGAACAGGCTCTAAATTTAGCACTTCTAATAGGAAAGTATGTGGGAGCCAAACGGGGAAACCTATACATGGTTTACGTCGACCTTAGTGCGGCGTTTGACTGTGTAATTCATGCCAAGCTATGGCCCATCTTGGAGAAAATGGGGGTTGACCCGCCGCTAATCAAATTCCTGCGCGAGCTTTATTCTGAAGCTTCGGCTCGTGTAAGGTTTGGAACAGGTGGCGAATTAACATCTTCCTTTCAAATAACACGTGGAGTTAGGCAGGGTTGCGTCCTGGCTCCCTTCTTGTTTAATTTATATACGAATGGTTTGGAAGCAGCCATGCTTGAAGGGAGCCAGGACCTACCTACCATTAACCATCGCCCTATCCCAGCATTGCTCTACGCTGATGACTCAGTTATCTTTGCTAGATCCCTGGTTCAATTACAGAAGCAACTAGACAAATACTGTAACTATATGCTTTCCCTGGGGTTAAAGGTAAATAAGACCAAGACCTTTGTTATGAAAACGGGGCCCAAGGTGACAAGCTCGAAGTATCTTACTATCGAGCATTCAAAATTAGAACGAGTCAGGGAATACCCTTATTTGGGTATATTAATAGATGACCAGCTAACATGGAAAAGGGCACTGGTAACTAGAAAACTGCTATACCAGCGTGCTACATCTGCCCTAATTTCATTTTCTAGAAAACTGGGTAAGCCATCTCCCCCCGCACTACTTAAAATCCATCAAGCTAAGTGCCAGAGCATTGCTACATACGGGGCTGGCGTATGGGGTTATGTAAATACGGCCGAACTCCAAAAAATTCAAAATGGCTTTGCAAAATATCTGTTGGCCCTTCCCCAGAGTGCCCCCACATACGGATGCCATACTGAGCTTGGGATTGACTACCTAGCTGATTACATCAAATGTCAACCAATGCTCCTATGGCATCGTATCTGGTCTAAGCCTGAATGTCACCTTACTCGGGCCCTGATCTCGGATTGCCTGGGGCTGTCCTCTTGGAAAAAGATCCCATGGTTGGCTTACGTTGTCAACTTTTTGGAAGATCTGGATCTTAATCAATACGTAACAGAGCCGTCATTAATCAGTGAGCTAAGTAGGAAAACCTTTAAGTGCCATTGTCTTAACCATCTTAGGGAACTTCGTTTGAGCGGCGAATTACCCAAGCAATCAAATGCCCACGTTATGATGGTACAAGTTTCTCCAGGCTTACAGCCTTACCTCACTTATTATTTGACAAACTACGAAAAATATCTTATAACCAGGTTTCGTTTTAATTTGTTTTTCCGATTGATAACCTTCCCAAACCCATTAAATTGGTCCCACAACTTAGAGAAATGCCCATGCGATAAGGTCTCATCCCAATCCACCATGCATGTAGCTTTTTTCTGTTACTATTACGCCTTACCCCGCAAACGCTGGGTTTTGCCCGTGTTGCGTCAGATGGGGTTGAGGACCTGTCGACCAGCGCTTCTTGCATTGCAACAGCCAAATTCACAACACGAGGCTAAAATACTGGCAATGTATTTGAAATCATGTATAATAATACGTAAAACAATAAGGAACGAGGATCTAACACATTGAAACATTGTGCTTGTAGTTGACTGAAAGTGTATTTTTCCCTTCTGTTATTTTTTCTGTAACGTTATAGGCTTTTTAAAAAAATTATACTGTAATATTGTCATAGCATTACTTGTTCCGCATTTATGTAAATATGTATTTTTAAATTTTGATGTACTTTTTATGGTTAACTAATCGTCTAACCGAATAAAAGAATTTGAACTGGTCCTAAAGATATAGAACAAAATACACCTATCCATAAGGAGGAGAAATAGCCCAATCATTGAGCAAATCATATAATCATTTCTGTTTTTAATACAACTTTGAAAAAAGTTAGCTCACATTTTCACACTGATGCTTGGAAATATATGTACAAAACTCTTTCAGCCAATCTCCGACCTGCTTCCACTGAAACAGAGAACGTCAAACAAATGTCTATGTAACTTGACTTAAGCAAGAAGGGTACTTATCTTGGTTCACTGACACAACAAGTACAAAAATATTGAATAAAAAATATTGATGCAAAAAATATAGATGTAAAAAATATCGATTTAAATATCTATAAACTAAAATATTATATATGAATTATTAGTATTAATTTAAACAAATTAAATTTGATATACATTTTTACAAAATATTATAAATAAACGTAATTAAAAAAATAAACACACATAATGTATACATATATATTTACATGAAAATAATTAATGAACTAATATCCTTAATTTATTTTAAAACTTTAAAATTATATAAAAAAAATATAGGTATATAAATAATTTAACATATAAGAACACATTTTAGAATAAATTAAAACTTTACATTTGAAAAAAAATTAAACTTAAATTGCTCAACAAAATAAAAAAAACACTAAATCAGAGATGCACCACTTTATAATATTCAAAGAGTCCTTTGAATGATAATTCTCAAGAAAGCCACCAAGTTGTTGTGCATTGGTCAGAGTTTTTTTTCGTTTTTTCTTTTATTAGTTCTTTATTTACAAGACAGACAGCCTTTCTTTTTTATTTTGTGGCTCTTGGACAGAGGGCACGTTTGAGATCTGCACACAAGAATTTAAATTTGTATCTATACAACATTGATTGGTAATTGTATTGAATTGGTGTCTAATTGGTTGCTCCTTTGGCCCACTGTCCATTTTTTGGTGTTTCTTGCCCAATACAATAAGTGCAACAGTAGGAAAAGTGTTGAATATCAAAATATTTACATTTACTATTCCAACTTCAGTAAGTGCAACAGTAGGGAAGGTTTTGGATAGCGGAGGGGTAAACTTTACTATTCCGACTCCAGTGAGAGCAACAGTAGAGAAAATGAAGGATAGCGGAGGGGTAAAAAAATTACTATTGCCACTCCAGTGAGTATAACAGTAGGGAAAGTGTTGGATAGTGGAGGGGTAAACATTACTATTCCCACTTCAGTAAGAGCAACAGTAGGGAAAGTGTTGGATAGCAGAGGGGTAAAAATGACTATTCCCACTCCATTGAATGGAACAGTAGGATAGGTGTTTGATAGTGGAGAGGTAACAATTACTATTCCGAATCAAGTGAGAGCAACTGTAAGGAAAGTGTTGGATAGCGGAGGGGCAAAAATTACTATTCCCACTCCGAAGAGTGCAACAGTAGGGAAAATGTTGGATAGCGGAGGGGTAAAAATTACTAATCCAACTCCAGTGCATGCAACAATAGGGAAAGTGCTGGATAGCGGAGGGGTAAAAATTACTATTTCCTCTCCTGTGAAGGCAACAGTAGGGAAAGTGTTGGATAGTGGAAAACATTTTTTTACTATTCTCACTCAAACACTTCGAAAAAATATATATTACAAATAAAAAACAAGAATAAAAAGAATAAACAAAAGTAAAAATATATATATATATTAAACATATAAAAAGAACACACATTATAATACTAATTACATATAACAAAATCCTAAAAATGTTATAGAGAATAAAATAATAAATAACTTTACAAAAACATTTTTTTTTAACCTAGACAATATTTACAAATAAAAATTTAATTAAAACATAAATATATTTATTTTATTTCCTACCCTATAACACGACACCAATAACAAAACACTTCCACATTTTAAATTACATTTATTTACATAATGAACATAATTAATAATGAATTACAAAATATTATTATTAAAAAAACTAACAAATATTAATTGACTATACACATTTTAACACTTTAATATCCAAAAAACTATTACTATTAACAACTAATAATTAAATAATTAAAATGTATTTAATACCCACTCTTTAAAAGTTAAAACAACACACAAAAAACAATCAGCTAAAATAAATATAAAATAATTAACACTATTTATTAACTATATATAATTAATTAAACACAGATTCCTTCCCACTTGTTATTAACAACCAAATACTAATTCATCAATTAAAAATAGATTTCTTCCCACCCTTTACACCTACAAAAACCACAACACACACCTAAAATTAATTACAACATTTAAAAAATGAATAACCAATGAATTAATTAAAATGAATTAACAACAAATTATTAGTTCATAAATTTAAAATAAGTTACTTCCCACCATTTACACCCATAAACACCACAACACACCCCTACAAATAATTAACAATTACCATAATCAATCACCAATTAATTAATTAATATTAAATAACAACTAATTATGTATTAATTATTAATAAATCACTTTAAAAATGTAACACTATACATCTCAATCAAACAAATACAATTTCATCAATACGTTTAACATATTTACATTTCTTCCCACCCTATTTCTCTATAAACCCACAACCTGCTACGGAACTAAAGCGCAAAATTCTAATAATAAAAGACATATATTAAGAATACAAACAATTCCTATACAAAAAAATACATCACATACATATAAAATATATTCTAAAAGACATAATAATAAAAAACTATATTTTTAACGACTATATTTTTGCAAATGATATTAAACACTTCGATATTTTTAAAATCGATATTACTTACGTTCATTCGATATTCTTGACCACGATATACTTACTGTCGATATTTTTGACCCACAATATTAACAACTCGATATTTATGCAACTCAATATTTTGTACATGATATACTGTCTCTGCACCATTCATCTTGTTAATTGGCATGATAATTTTGTATCGCGAGAGAAGGTTCATATAGATGCAATGATTTTAAATTGTTTTTTATATGGATGATGCTGGTCTGCTTCTTAACCCACAAGATAAAATGAAGTAAGTTTAACATCTCAAAGAAGTACACAGGGACATATGAGGAAATGTGCTAAACTGGGCCCCTGTGTCCTGCAATAGTGGCTGCACCGTCTTTTAATGCTGTGGCCCACCAATCAGAGAGTTTGTACCAGCTTGACCAATCTAGGTTCCAGAGGTTCACAGAGTGAAATGCCTCACTGGAGAAAAAGCCTGCTCGGTCAACCACACTACTTTTTTTAGTTTTTATTCCAGGTCCCACCTCACTCCTAATGGGTCTTCAAGGGACTCCCAAGGTGCCAACTGTCAATATATATCTTTATTATTTGATCCTTACTTTCTCCAAAGCTATGCTAAAAATGTACACCAAATCACAAAAAGCATGCTTTCTGGATAAAGAGCTTGCTTCCTATCTATTTTGGTGTAATTCTCTTAAGTAATTTTTTCTTTATTGCTGTCTAACTTTCTTGATGGAAATTAACTGTCCCCCCCCCCCCTTTCTCAGCTCCCATTTTATGAATCAACCCCAAACCTTTCCAGGTAGGAGCTGAGGTAGAACGCTTTTTGTGAAGATTCGTGAGAAAGCACCAAAATTATAAGCAGAGCAAAAAAGCACTCTTCCTATGAAAACTCTTGCTTAGCCACACGTTGGCTAGAACATAAACACAATATAGCACAATTGCATTGTCAGGTGATCAAACCAAGTCCTAAAATAAAAATACAAAGAATCTTATCCCAAAGGCAAACTTTCTGGATTAAGAAGTTTATTACAGTAATACCTTAGGGTTTAAGTGATACATTGGAAAGGCTGTACTATTTGTGACAAGTACTCTACTTTAGAAACACAAGTAAGTCACAAATTGACTGTTTCTCCCTCCTTTTTATTTTTCATTTTCAGAACTGATCTGAACTGAGTCTCAGCATACATTGTCACACGAATATATACTCTGGAGCACTCAAACTCCAGAAATGTTATGAGAAGACATACCAGTAGGCCGGGACAACAATGTCTGCGCAAAGTACAAAGTGGTCACTATTGGACTATTGGTCACAGGATCTTATGAATCAGTTATTTTATGGAAATTAGCAAAAATATATATGAGTACTGTCTCCAATAAGAACCAATTTTTGAATAGAGCCCTGGAGAAGTCCATTAGGACGAAACACGTTGGCTTCTTGGGTTTTCTTTAAAAAAAAGAAGAACGTGCACATGAATCGGTTGTGCAATGTGCTGTGCACTCAGTTAAATACCATTAGCAACCCCCGTATTGAGCTTATCCATTCTGTTAGGATTCCTCCACACTTTTTACAAAGACCATTTTGTCTTCATTATCCATTGCATGCTGCATCACCATTTGGTTCACGTACTGACATGTTTTAGATATTCAAGATGCCGGGTGCGGGCTCACAGCATGGTTAATTGTGGCACGATTGAACTTGGGGCACTTTGCTTAGCTGAAAGTAATGACACTGACAGTAAAGAGTATTTGCACTTCACACTGGAGATTTTACAATATTGAGCAAATGTTGTGTTTTATTTCCAGAGGTCACACGTCTAATTGATGGGCTGTTTGTTGACATGTACAAACACAGGGACGGACCATAGCAACTGACTATGATAATCAGTTTCACTATGATGGTAATTAGAGTTTATACTTGGTTAAAGTGAACAATAGCGTGGTTTAAGCTCATCATAATCATCACTTTATTTAGTTTCATAGAAATCTTAGTTGCTCTAAAGGTAAATGCGTAAATATCGGGTGCACTAAGTGCATTGAGAAGAATATGTTTTTATGAAACACTTTCTTGGGATGATGCTCGTTTCATGAGTAATAACTTTTTCTGCATGTAATTGATGGGCAGGGTCATTCCTGGTTAACATTATGGCTATGCTAATCATGGAGGCATCCACAACCTTTTACATGTGAGTACTTCGACAGGCTTGGACTTTTATAGGATATGACCAAAAACATAGCATGAGTCATCACTTCTGTTTGTTTTTTCATTATTGGAAAACGTTGAGGATGGTGCTAATAACTGTATGTTTTTGTGGCTCATACATGTTACAGAGATATTTGCTTTAGGGCTGATTTATTTCAAACTTTTGGGAGATTATTAACAATCATGGTCATTTGGTTCATGGAAGACAACAATGAGCACGTTTTAGCATGGAGAACACATCTTTTTATCAGCGTCACACACGCATTTGGTTTTCACAACACTCTATTATCTCTTTCTTCTCGTTTCTTTTTCTTCTCATTGTGCTTTTTGACTCCCTACAAACTGTCCCATCTAGACTGTTCATGTTACCTCTGATCAAGGGTTTTTCCCGAAATAAATTGAGTTTGGACACAGCTATTTGCTCAAGAAGCTTATTTCATTAATGCACCTGTCATTGTCTCATTCTACAAGTATGGAGCAACATTTAAATTGAATCAAGAGAGCTGTTTTGATTTTGTGTCAATACATTTCTTGAAGATCTAAAGAACTCCTGCTTTATTATGGATATACGTTTATTCAGCAACAAGGAGTGACTTATAAACTGTTAAAACTGGAAGCAAATAGGCCATACAGCAGAAGACTTTGGTCCAGGTCCATCATTAGTGGTCCAGCTATTTTGGAATGAAGTTTTAAACTACCATGTTGATCTGGCCAAATAAACCATTGGCCAGGCCTACATTTTTTTTATAATTAATACTTATAAGTCACCCCTAAGGTAGATCCTAAAGGCTCATAGACTAGGGTGTATGGTATTTAAACATTAGGACATGTCTGTTTAAGTTTTACATATCCTGAAAGAGAAAGACTTCTGAAGTCATTTTTACTGTTGGAATGCTATCTCTCCCATAGGAAAACACTGTTTTACCTTATTACAAATAATATGTGCAACCCTCAGTCAGGGTCCAGATATAGAAGTGCTGTTTTCACCCATTTGAAGTGTAATTTTAAAACCTCTTTACTGGTAAAGTCAGATTTCAAGTTACTTTTCTGAGAAAGCCACTTTTAGAAAGATTATTGTAGATGTATTCCTGCACTCCCAGTTAGACTAATGGGAAACAGTAAGCTAAACAAGTTAGGTGCTGATATGTAAATGTAAATGTATTGGCATTTATATAGCGCACTACTTACCCGTAGGGTCCCAAGGCGCTTCGACCGCTGCGAAACCCTTCCTGGCTTCCCTGAGAGATGGTCCCTTAATGGGTATCTCCAGGGTGAGACCAGGCATCCCCGGCGGTCTGGTGGGGCCGTTAGTGAAGATGAGGCAAGCTAATGCCCAGAGTTGCCGAGTGTGATCGCTGATCAGAGTGGGCACCGAGGCGAGAGAATTATCGAGTCCGCTGACCCTGGTCCAGAAACCTGCCGCGCCGGGAATCGAACCCTGGTCCCGGGCCGTCCTCTGCTCTCGGGTCTGCCGCCTCTAACCAGTGAGCCACACTACTTCACTTCACTAGATAGGGTATCACCCACCGACCCTTGGCATCATTAAAACATTATATGTTGCACTAAATTATAATTTGTATAGTGTCTCCCCTCACACTCGTTTTAGTCCCAAGTGAGGGTGCTTCAATAATTTTTCCATTCTTGCATTTTTTCTTTGCCATTTCTTGCTTCTTTATTTCATTTTCTTTCTTTCTTTTCTCCTTCCTTCTTTTCTCTTTTTTCCTTCCATCTTTCCTAATTTTTCCTTCCTACCTAATTTTTTCTTTGTTTATTTCCTTGCCTTCTTTCTTTTTTCTTGTCTGTTTTCACTTTACTTGCCTTCTTTCTTCCCTCCTTTTGTTTGCCTCCCTTATTTCTTGTCTTCTTCCTTTTCTTTCTTCTTTCTTTCTTCCCTTATTTCTTTCTTGACTCCCTTTTTTCTGTCTTGCCTCCTTTTTCTTTCTTTTTTCTTTCTCTTTCCTTATTTTTCCTTTTATCTTTCCCTTTTCTCTTGCCTTCATTTTCTTTTTCTTCTTTCATTTTTCCTTCCTCCCTTCTTTCTTTTTTACACATTTCTTTAGTTTTTCCTTGCCTTCATTCTTGCGTTCTTTCCTTACTCTTTCTTGCCCATTTTTATTCTTTTTCTGCCTTTCTTTCTGTTTTTCTTCCTTTTCCTTCCTTGACTTTTCCTTCTTTATTTCCTCTCCTTCTATCTTTCTTTCTTTGCTTCCTTCATTCTTTCTTTCTTCTTTAATTTTCCTTCCTTATTTCTTACATTCTTTCTTTTCTTCCTTGATTCTTGCCTTCCTTTTTTCCTTCTGACCTTCTTTCTTTCTTTTTCTTTTCTTCTTTTTCTTTCTTTCTCCTTTTTCTCACCTTTCTTTTTTCTTTCTTCTTTCATTTTTCCTTCCCCTTCTTACTTTTTTCCTACATTCCTTCCTTCTTTCTTGCCCCTTTTCTTCCCTTTTTTCCTTCCTTCTTTTACACCTTCCTTCTTTCTTGTGTACCTTCTTTCTTAAAGGTGAGAGGCTGGCACCTAATGCCATACCAATTGACATTTTACGTGTGTAATACCTAACCTACACCTAAACTTCCACCAACCATTGAGAAGACTATGCTCTGCCTCCCTTTCACTTGCCCATACTCCCCGCATCTACTGAATCAGAAGTGGAAGACGCTCCTTCTCCCACAGCAAAGACCTGGAACAGCCTCCCCACACACCTCCGGACTACCACCTCACTTCTGGAATTCCAAATGGCCCTCAAGACCTGGCTGTTTGAATAAGCCTCCAGGGCCCACAAGTGCCATGATACCCAATCGGCTGATTAGCCACACTTAAATCCTGATTGAACTCCAGCATGCATTAAGGGGAAATGCGTCAGCCCACTTCATCCACTGGCTGACTTCTCTAGGAGTTACATCAAAATAACAGTTTTGCCCCCAGCAATTTTCTATTTTTTTTACTGATGAAGGCCCAGCAACTTCCCAACAAGAACATTTTGCACAAATCATGACAAAAAAAACTAAGAATTATCGAAAGACTGTTGGTCAACATCAGAACTATTGACTTTGCCAACTCTTGTTTCTCTGTGTAACTGACATGGGCTAAAATGCAAAAAGTGACAGCATTTTCAATTCTATCACTTTTATCCTGCATTGATAGTGGAGGTATATCTATAACTTCCAAAATGCATGTACATATGAGCTTTAAAGCCAGGAATTAATGGATAGTTCACACTTGCCATGGGACATATTATTCACCATCATATATTGTATAGCTTCATCCGAAAAAGTTATTGGAAAAACATTTGATCTGTGAGAGAGGCATTACCATTATCCTTACCACAACAAACTTAGTCTCAGACAAGATCTGGAATTGTCGGCACATTATTTCCAATTTAGGAATAAACATTTTAATATTTTCTTTGGAAGTTTGTCAATGAAGGCCTCTGATTTTATTACAGATGATTAAATAGGTAACTGTTGAGGTTCCTGTAAAACATATTACAGTGTATTTTTTTGTTAAAATATATTGCCTTCTTCGTAGTGAATGTCAGACAGATAGGGGCATATTTACAAGACCCTTTGCATCGCTCTTGCACCACTCACTATGGTACAAAAGTGACGTAACTTCAAAATGAGAGTTATGAAACCACGCAAGGCCATCTTGCATGGTCCTGACTGGCTTCATAAATCTCAAGTAATGCAACGCCAAGGAAATCATTGTGTTGCATTAATCTGCATCAGGGAGGCATTTTCATGGTCATTGCATGGATGCCACACGCAACATCCATGGATTTGTTTATTTCTGCTTGTAGTTTCTTCTTTCTACAAGTGCAAAATGCAGCACAGGTACAAAGAGGAAAAAGCCTCAGTGGCCTTTTTTTGTGAAGGACGGTACCCCTTCCTGCGCTAAAATAATCCTCCTCACAATACAGGCACCCATGGTGCAAGGGTGCCTGCATTGGTGCTAGGCAGCCAAAGGGCACCTGCATAGGTGGAAATGGCAGGAACGTGCTGCATTGACTTAAATATGGTGCATTATTGCCCTTTCCCTATGACTTGCATCTCTGCACTGTGTAACTTGGCCATAAATATGTCCCCTAGTTTCAGTAAAGCCACATATTTTGAAGCCCGCTCCTAGCTAATCCTGGCTTTTAGGTTAACAAAAGTCATTCTGGAATGTGTAGGCCCATGCCATAAAGTGCAGGTCCCAGATGCACAGCGTTCTTAGATAAATTGTGAGGACTTACAAAATGTTACCCTGTTTAAGGAATAAACAACAGAAAAATATAAAGGGAAACCGTTTAAAGTGGTTTGTGTCCACCTGCTTGATATTTCACCGTTACAAAATTCAACTCACATCAAGACATTAGCAGTCCATCACAATGGTGGAAAGAATTTCGAAATATTATTTAGGAGTTAGGTTATTAGGCCTAATGACAAATAATGTTGACCTTCCATAAACCCTCATATTTGAGTTACAATAACTGGACTATTTTTTCATAGAAGGGTTCACGCATGTCGCTCTCTTAAATCAAATTAATCTTTCTGTTTCATTGGGTGCTGTTGAAAATAGCCCTTTCCTTAGGGTTATACCCAAAGTTTTTGCTTCTTCCTCCTATTTTTCCTGACCTGTTTTTATTGGTTTTAGGACTCTTGGCATGTACCGCAGCTAATCAGTATTAAAGTGAATATTCTTTTCTGTGTAAACTGTTATCACAATTAGTTATCCATGATTGGCATATTTGATTTAATGGTAAATCCCTAGTAAAGTGCACTGTGTGTGTCCAGGGCCTGTACCTTAAATGCTACTGGTGGGCATGGAGCACTGGTTGTGCCACCCACATAAGTAGCCTTGTACATTTGTCTCAGACCTACCACTGTAGTGTCTGCACACGCAGTTGTAAACTGTCATGTCAACCTGGCACGTACAGCCACTTGCCAGGCCCTACCCTTCCCTTTTCTTACATGTAAGACACCCCTAAGGTAGGTCCAAGGTACGCCCATGGGTGCAGTGTATATGAAAGGTAGGACATGTACTGGTGTGTGTGACATGTTCTAATAGTGAAATACTGCTGATTTAGTTTTTCACTACTGAAAGGCTATCTGTCCCATAGGTTAACATGGGAGTTACAGTATAACATCTTACAAGTATACCTATTTCATGAGGACAAGATAGAGAAATGGAGTTTAGGCACCCTGAACTCAGAATTTAATAACCCATCTTTCTAGAAAGATGCTTTTAAAATTGTGTGTTTGAAAATTCCACTTTTCGAAAGTAGGCGTTTTTTTATTTAACCATTCTGTGTGCCTCTGATGGTTTGTGTGTTGACTGTCTGGTTTTTGAGGGGCAGGGGCTGGGGATGTGCATTCACTGTAGACAGCCACAATGGAGGGTGAGGTATGTCTTGCCTTTCCTGGGTGACTCAGAGCTGAGCTGAATAGACATTGGCTGCATTTAGAGTGGTGGGAGTAGTTTCAATTACACCTGAATGGGCAGTGTCTCCTCTGCCCAATGCTGTCTCCACCTCCTGCAGTGATGGTGCACTGGAGAGGACAGAACTGGTTTGGACTGGATTCAGAGACCCTTGCCACAAAGTGAACAAAAACAAAATGGGGTATAAGTATTGGACCTTAAACCCCAGAGGATTAGATTACTTATGGAATCAAGAGGAACCTCTACCAAGGAGAAGAGCGGGAGAGCTGTGTGCCCTTTGCTGTGTGTGCTTTGCTGGGTTGGCTTGCAGTTGCTGCTTCTGCCAAGGAGAGAACAGAGGACTGGACTTTGCTTTGTATCTTGCTTATGAAATTTCTCCAGGGCTTGTGTGAGCTTGGCTCCTGTTAAGAAGTCTCAAGGACGCAAATGTCTTCCTGCAGCTCTGCTGGTGCTGCTGGACTCTGCCATATGTGAGTCCTACCCTTGCCTGAAGTGTCTCCTTCCAGTTACACAGCCTCTCTGCATTTTTTGGTCTTGTGTACGTGGACGCATGTACAGATACTTTGGTGTGAAATCATGCATCCATAGTTTTCTATGGAACAAGTTGCTTAAAACCTTTTAAAGTCATATTTTGAATTAAGTATGTTGGATTTTTGTCATTTTGGTCTAGATAAAGATACTTATTTTTCCAAACAGATGTGGTGTCCATTTGTGGTGTTTTCACTGTGTTAATGTGTACTTGGGTCTGCATACTTTGCACATTGCCTTTGGGATAAGCCTGTCTGCTCATGCCAAGCTACCAAAGGGGTGAGGAGGGGTTACCTAAAGTGTGCAACTTGTTTTAAGAGCTGTACTAAGGGGTCCCTTGGCAGCGTGACCACATAATCATTGATGTTTCTGAAACAATGTATGTGCATTGATCCTGATCTGCTTACTACCAATAAAAAGAATTACAAAAAAAAGTGTGTAACTCCATTACCCTGACTAGAAGCAAGGGTATCTACTTGGACAAATGTGCATAGCTTTGCCAACTTTCTTGTGGAATAGGGCCTTATTCACCCTCAACGTTTTCCCTGCTACAGACTCATGTAACAGGTGCACAGATCAACTCTTTAGCAGTAAAGTCAACACGCAACTCTTTGTTGCACCATTGGGGTGCACTATCAAGCATGGCCCTACCAGAGTTTGCACCCAACCTTTTCTGTAAACTCATCCCCTCCCTCAAAAAAGATGATGATTTACTTCATACCTTTTTCTCACTATTTACAATAAACCATTTGACAGCATGAGCATTTACAGACCCATTTCCGCATTTTGAAACAGAATGTTGTGTTACACTTATTTTGAATGTACAATTGCTTATGTTCATAAACCAAATAGGATATAGTGTATTCACAGTGTAAATTCATGTATACAATTTGTGGGAGAACACATCTATATTTAACCTGCATCCATCATTATATAAACCTTGTATTATTCAACGGGTGGCTAACATCATGTCATGAACGCCCATATTACATCTGTAAAATGTATCACTTAATGCCTCCTCCTGTCACATTTAACTGCCTATGCATGCAGCAAATGACATTTAGTATACCAGAAACACACACAAAATGCAAACCATAAAAACAGTAACTACTTATAGCAAACTCATTGACAAAGCTACTCCTTCGTCACCCCTCAAAAAGGTTTCACGCTCAATGCAATTCCTTCCAACACAGAGGTTGGAATGCAGCACGCCAGAAAAAGACACAGCATATCCCATTACAACACAAACACACAACATTTCAATGTTCTTAATTTGTGTATTATTGTTATTTGTTATTGTTTTGTTGTGCCGCTCCGATATTGGGTTATTGTTCCTCTTTTTCCTTTTGCTTTTGTGTTGTTTTGTATAAATGTGTTTGCTTTTGTGTTGTATTAAAGTGTTGTATTACATTTCAAGCTTTTTCTTGGTATTTCTGGCTATCTTGTTGTGTATTATCTTAATGTATTTGATGTTTTGTTTATTTTGAGTTATTGTGATGTAACTGTTGTATTATTCATTAACTCTATAAGTGTGGCTGTTGGCCATTTCCTCCCTTGTGCGGGAGGGCTGGAAAGGATTCTCTGGTTCCTTTTTTTGATAGTTTCTTTTTTTGATACAAAAGTTGGGAAAGACGTGGAAGTGCCAAACAGAAATAGGTGAGTGCTCTCTCCTGCTCCAGTGGGAAAAAACAGAGAAAAGTCCACCCTACATTACAGGGAGATCTCATTAGAAAGGGAAGTCTCCCCTTTCAATGAGTCCTCTTTGGATCACTGGTGCACAGCGATCCACAGCCATGAAACCCACTGGGCCATAAGGGACTAGAAATTAGGGGGGTCAGCCCTTATGGTGAACTGGCTCATACAATACTTTTAAGTGTTTTTACTCAGGGAGAGATAAAAAATGTATTTTATTTAAAAGAGATATTAAATTGTTTAGAGAGTTTGGCCCCCGTGGTGAATGGGCTGATTACTTTGGGGGGAGCAGAGAAATCATTTTTAAAGGTTTTTCCCAGTGGGGGGTGCAATCATGCCCCCATGGCCCATGGGAAGTAAGAACAAAAATGAAATTGTCAGGGGGTTAGCCCTCCTGCCATATGGCTACCCTCTGTTGGATCCCTATTTGTTTTTGAAATGTGTGTTTTTCCTGGTGCGGGCTGATGGCAGGCCGACCAGGGAAAAACAGACATTTCCCCCAAAAATTTAAATAATTGAAGATGGAGGTGGGCCCTGATGAAATGAGTCAACGCCCTTTGGCAGTCATTTTTTTTAATAAAAGTGTGTTTTTGAATAGGCGGAGTCATTGTGCCCTCCCATCTAAAAATACACATAAAAAAAGTCACACTGCACACATGCGGCAAAACTGTGATGCATTATACTGCATAATTTGACTTTTTTTGCCGCATAATTTAGGGAACACTTCTGCATAATTGCCTGTTCTTCCACCACGCACTGTATGTTTTCCCAGGGGCTATTAAGTGAATGTGTGAATCTTCAGATGTAGATTTTTGGCTTTAGGAAATGAGCTTTTTACTTGCAAACATCAATCAGCTCCACCAACAATCCCGTTTTGCATAAGCCATGACAAACGTATTCTGTGGTATTAGTTATGTGAAAAGATGAGGTAATAATGTGTCTTTTTGTTCTCTTTTTTGTGTCTTGGGAGAACCTGCAGATTCAGGAACACAGATAAGTAATTTTGTGTCTATTTATATTTTCACACACCTCAAAACACCCCCACACACACACCAACTAATTTAGAACAATACTTCTGCCTTCTATGTAGGACAGTGTTTTAGAAGGAAGGTTTTAACCAGTCAGCAGAGATGGTGTCTTGATGGATGACAACTGTCCAGGCCATAACTCGAGTTATGAAGGAGAGCTCTGAGAAAGGATAAGAGACTGAGACAGCAGTTACCAAGACAGCATTTGAGGGAGAGGAAAATGTAACAGAATCCGGAAGTAATTTTTCCGTCTGCGCAGTTCCATCTGACAACTCAACTTCCAGTAACTCTTAGGGACATGATGATGGCAGTCGTGCTGTCCCTTCGCAAGAACAGTCTGTGCAGCAGATCGACCATAGCAGGGTAGACCCACCCAGAGAGTGGGCACATGTAGTGGGTTGCACAAATGGAGTGCTCTTTTGTCAGTCCATCAATTTAGTTCAGCCTTAAATTCCACTGTTCACTGGCAATGCTGAGTGTAAACTCAATATAGCCAATTGGCTACATCCATCTCTTTTTGAATATTGACTTCTCATTTTATGCCGTAAGATCTAGTGCCTTTAAATGACCTTACAGCAAACTGTTCCCAGAATCTGAATAATGGAAAAATTTGTAACTTGTGTATGCTGAGCACTCAGACCCTGGACCATGTTTTATTTGTTTGCCCTGCATTGGTTCTGAGTCGTTTTCATTGGCTTTGACCGATGTTTTTACAAAATAGTGTTAAAGACGTGGCATCAGCCCGAGACTATCTCTTTTGTCCAAAACACGAACCAGTGTGTGTAAAACTTTTTAATTATTTTAAGGAGTTCGTGTATATCTTTATTTTACATTTTAGCATATCTTTGTATTGGGCAGATATTGTTTCTGTTTGTCATCTTTTTAGGAAGTATCATTGTTTTATTTGATCAATTTTGCATTTTGCACACTGATTGGCGGCTATTTACTGCTCTTTTGCACTAAAGGGTTAGGTTGCTTCGGGTTTCCACCATGCTCTTGTTGCCAACCTCAAATTTTATTTGAAGTGGGTCTCAGGTTGTATCTTACACATACACTGGTTGCTACTAAATTGCTCTTTTGCAAAGATCCGGACATGCTCAGTTATCCTTTTCTTGCTGCTAATTCCAATTTGAACATTTAAATTCAAATATGAACTTTGGACTTTGCTGCTTATGACCTGGCATATCTATACTGCCCTTTGCATTATTTTCGAGATGTTCTGTTATTCCCTTTTCCTGCTGCTATTTCTAAATTGATTCTTTAGCTGAAATTAAATTTGTTTGATTTTATTCTGTTTATGAACTGGTAAGTTTCCAATGTCCTATGTACATTCCAGGATAAGTAATGCCACAAACCTTGAATGTTTTATGTTTCATGATTATTGACAATATTGTCTGGTTTTACTCAAAAGAAATGTATCCATCCTAATGGAGGCTCTTGATAACTGTATGATGCCATGTGGATTGAGCTTGTAATGTTTTATTACTCGTAATAATACGTTTTTTGTTTGTGGACCTCCTAGGAGTTCCAAATCGTTAATAAAAATTGTTATTTGAATTTTTTGACTTCCTTGAGCAAATTGTGCAGCAAGCAAATTTGAGTGACAAACAATATCTGAGGGATCCTGAAGGAATTATAGGGCCTCATTCTGGGGCACACTAGTGGACTCCCACTTCACTTGAGGAGTTGAAGATATTTTTGGGCATTACGCTCACAATTGGGTTAGTACACAAACCATGTTTGCAGTCCTAATGGTCTACTTGCACGGTTTGGGTAACACCCAACTTTGCACCTTACATACGCAGAGATCAGTTTTTGCTATTGCAGGGTATGCTGCATTTCAATGACAACTTGGTTGCATTGCCACAAGGCCCTCCAGACCATCACAGGTTGTTCAGACTTTGGCCTTTCATGGAACATTTGCCTGCTAGATTTCCAGAGATTTATACTCCTGGAAAGAATATAGCCAATGCAGTAAAAAAGGCACATTTTTAGCAATGTGTGTAGCTGAGAAATGTAGCCCCTAGTTCAGCTGGTACCTAGGCAAACCTAGATAACTTGCACATTTTTTTAAAACTAGACAACCAGTGGATTGAAGGCTGATGTGCCTTGCATGGATCCCACAAGGTATTCTTAACTACAATGCCTGGCAAACCTCAAACTCTGCCTGAAATCAAAACATTTTCTTCCATTTCAGCTCTGTACAATTTCGAGCGGAGGCACTGACTCGGAATCAGGACCAACCGATCTGCGGTTGGCAGTTCCAACTGCCGGATTACAATGCTATGGAACACTGTGCGGTCAGAGTCTCATTGTTCCCTATGGGAACTCGTGTTCTGCCCGACAACCGGCCATAACAGAGGTTCCTATGGGGAAATGGAGTATGTGCAGGAAAACCCTGCACGCTGTCACAGGCACCCCACGGTGCCTGCTACACAGAGCAGGGTTTTACAGAGGGTCCCTTAGATTACCCCTGGGCCATCCACTGTAGGCCACGGGGGCAAGATGACCCTGCCAGTGTCCCCCAAAGTCACTTCTCAACAGCCTTTCTGTGTCAGACAGGCTGACGTGGAAAGGCTGTTGGAAATCGACATTGTAATCCCGAGTTCATAAATGCTGTATTGTGTGTTGCTCTGTCGTTTTTGTTGTGCTGTGCTGTGTTAAATTAGTCTATTGTTAGGTTAATTGTATTGCTGCTGTGTTATCTCTGTTGTATTGTTATTGCCTTGCGTTGTTTGTTCGTGTGTTATTGTTTTTTATTGTAATATTGTTATGTGAAGTGTTCTATTGTTTTTCTTTATTTGTTGTTGTTTGTGCCATGTTTTATTGCATTGTGCTGTTATTGTGGTTTTAAATATATGTGTTTGCCTTGTGTTATAAGGTACTGCTATTGTGTCTTGTTGTGGTGCTAAAATATTCGTTTGTGCTATGACACAGGATTGTCTTGTTCAGTGTCAATCTGTCATTTCCTTATGGTATGCTATATTGCATGTTGTGTTGCCTATCACTTGCTGTATAGTGTTGTTTTGTTGTACTTATTTTTGGCTGTCTTTCAATGGATGTTTTTTGTGTAGGTGTTGTGTTGTTGCATGGAGTTTCATTTTGTTGTATTGTGGTATTGTAATAAGTTGGTGGTATTGGTTTTGTTGTTGTACCTTATATACACTCTGCCTTCAGCATTGGATTGTAGTACTGTCGCGGAGGGGTTATAGTGTGGTTTTAAGGGAGGTAGATCAGTGATAGGAGTCAGGTTAGTAGCAGTAGTTATTGTTGTCAAACAGTTAGAGGGAGGGATAGTGTGGGAGGCTGAGGCAGCATTGAGATCAAGAGAAAGAGCACTTGATGGGCAGAACGCACCATAAGAGCGGGCACAACATACACTCCTGTTTAGTGCTAAATGAGGAATGGAACCCAAAACAAAATAAATAGC
Source organism: Lissotriton vulgaris (assembly GCF_964263255.1). NCBI lineage: Eukaryota > Metazoa > Chordata > Amphibia > Caudata > Salamandridae > Lissotriton > Lissotriton vulgaris. The sequence continues at coordinate 1,440,660,517 of NC_141685.1, forward strand.
TCCATGATGTCAGTAGTGGAAAGACACAACTCATTCTATCAAGATTATGGTGTAGAAGAAATGCTACAGGACAAACAGATGAACAGGGAGATAAACCATCCAACAAAGAGGTGGGAACGGAGTTAGACATGAAAGCCAGCAGATCATGAGCAAGGCTCTGACGCAAAGCTCACTCGATGTAGTATATTAGGCAAAGTTGTCTTTGACATAAGCTGTCTTTAGCATCGCTAGAAAAAATGCTGCCCTCTGTGGATATGAAGCAATGTACCCATCTCATTCTCAGCCTCCATTTCACTATTGTCCCTTTCCATTAAAATTGTTAAAGCCCAGATCATTTGTCCAGTAGAGAATTATGTGGATACATCCTTAGATCGCTCACAAGCCCCCAATTCACTTTATCATACTAATATCGATTACTCTTCATCTTGAGCAGTGTGCAGACAGAAAATGATGGATCCTCCTGCAGAATGTGAAGAGGGGGCCCCAAGTCTTCATGTCTCACAAATATTAATTGGACTTGGGTGGGATGGGGCCCTTTGAAAGCTTTGAGAGTCACTGAAGGGCTGAAAAGGGTGCCTATATGAGGCTGCATGGGCCTTTGTTATGCTAGGGTGACCAACCATCCGTACATTTTACGGACCGTTCGTAATTTGGACCTCACATCCGTTGTCCATGAGGATCCTTTTTACAGACGACTTTGGTCCGTAATGTTGGGTATTGCAGGGAACAGCACTGTTGGGGCCGCCTTGCACTCCTCCTCGGAGCACAAGTAGCCCCACCCGCCCATTGTTACTCTGTATGCGGCTGATTGCCACATACAGAATGACAATAGGCCAATTTGGAGTGTTACTTACTGCATGTGGTGGCCTCCTCCTGCCAAGGGCTAGGGCAGATGGAAGGAATACGCAAACAAGCCATTGCTGCTACAAAATCCAGTTCATTCAAAGAAGCTGGTGAAACAAGTTGAAAAGAAGGGGCTAGAGTTCTTTCAGTCTCATCATTTTAGAAAAGTGCAGTTACAATATTATATCCACCGAAGCCATGGTTGCTGCATTTTTATTTTATGCAACTAACAACCATTGACAAAGGCAATAGTTCTGGCTTGTTGTAGGTGTAACGTTACTTGTGTTATATATCTAGACTAGCAGCCCATACCGACGTTGTCCGGGTATGAATTGCTGCCGGCCATTAGTATATTGTTTTGTAGGATTTCGTTTTGATAGCATTTCTTATCTGTGACAGGCCTGTGAAACGCTCCGATTCACAGTGCACTGCTGATGCACTTAAGAGTGCGTGGTCAGTAGTGTGTGAACTCGAGTTTCTCTAGTTTATTTTTCCTTGCAATATTATATAGCGCAAACTCGACACCATGGCATGAGCACAATATACATTACAGAAGAACACATTAATTTGTGGTAGGCATGGGGAGACAAAGTGATTTGCCTGGAATCACAGGATGTTGAGCTGGTGCCGAGATTCGAACGTAACTCCCCAGCTCTAAAGTTCGCAATTTTAGAACTTCTGGCGGGAGGTGTGTCTAAAAGTGTATGTCTGTGCTGACCATCAATGAGAGAGACCTGTGCATTTTTCAAATGGGTGGTGAAAAAATATGAGTATGTTGCTGGAGATGTGGGCCGTCGTGCCACCAATGTACTTACCGGGGGAGGGATAGTCCCTTTCTTGCTATTTCCGTGGAGGCGGGCCTTGGGTCCGGATGTGCGTGGCGCGAGGCCTGTGCGCAACAGAAGTGGAAAATCTCCAGTGTGCTCTTCAGGCGTCACCGGAAGTTAAGGTGAGATTAGATTTCCTGCACAATGGCCCCTGTTTGCGCTCCTTCCGGCCCTTGGGAATAGCGCCATGCCTGACCTACATACAGTAAAGCAGGTGCACGTCACTGGGAGCGCGGGGCAAGCACACCCGGAGCTGGAATGTACAGAACGTGGGAAGAAAAAACAATGAAATATTGGGCACAACGCTCGCTTTTTTTTCGTAATCCCGCGCCCTGCTTACGCCCACGCCCCCAGCACACGCCCACAGCCCACGATATGAGAAATGGCATGAAGGGCGGAACGTACCACACGCCCCCAGCGTTTGTTACGCCCTTAGCACACACCCACAGCACAACGCATACACGCCCACAAGGGACTACTTTGCTTGCACGGTTCTTTTACCTTTTAAATGTATATGGCGGGCGTCTGCAAAGCCTATGTCCTTCTGCCGCAACTGCCCTTTCAAACACTGTATTGGGTGTTGTGATTGGTGCTGTGGTTCCTGAGATTACCTGCCTCAAAGGTTTGGGCTCTCTCTTTATTATATTAGTATAGATACAATGACAGAAGAGGCAACATACCAGTCGGGCGGTACACTATGTTAAGCAGAGTTTTTTAGCTTAGGTGTTTTAAGCCACGTTCTTAATTACATCAAACACCCCCTTTTGAGAGCCCCCTCCTTTTTTTCATCCTTCTTAAAGCCCTTGAAACAACATCATGTCACAGTCACCTCATGGCATGCATCACTGTGCATCATGCATGACTCATGCCTTCTACTTTTTCAGATTGCCTATGTGCAGGGACATAGTGAACCCTCCCCCACCCCACTCCTTGCTTTATAACCTAAAGCAAGGGTGAAATTCTTGATGGGCCTCTTCTGTCTGCAATCCTGCAGCCAAAGGCTCAGCTCATAATTAATATGAAAAGGTGGGTGAGTGGGTAAGTGAAGGGATGGGTGGATGGCGGATGGATTAGTGAAAGTGTGAATGGATGAATGGAAGAGTGAATAGATGGATAATGAGCGAAAGGATGGATTGATGAGTGAAAGGGGGATGATCGGTGAGTGAATGGGTGGATGGATGAGAAAAAAGGTAAATAGATGGATGTACGGGTGGAAGGGTAGATGAATGGGTAACAGGGTGGATGGATGAGTGGAAGGATGGATGGATCAGTGAAAGGATGGATAGATGAGTGAAAGGGTGAATGATGGGTGAGTGAATGGGTGGATGGATGAGTGAAATGATGGATGATAGGGTCAATGGATGGATTCATGAGTAGATGAGTAGAAGGCTGGGTGGATGGGTGGAAGGAAGGATAGCTAAGCGAAAGGGTCAATGGAGAGAGGAAGGGAGGAAGGATGGATGACTGAAAAGGTGGATGGATGAGTGACTGGGTGGATGGAGGAGTAAGTGAAAGGATGGCTGGATGGGTGAAAGGGTAAATGGCTGGATGGATGAGTGGATAAATGGATGGATGGATGAGTGGATGGTTGAGTGGAAGAGTGGATGGATGAGTGTACGGATGTATAGGGTGAAAGGGTGGATGGATGGATGAGTGAAAGTGGGGATGGAGGGATGGATGAGTGAAATGATGGTTTGAAGGATACATGATGGATAGTTTTGCAAATGGATGAATATGTTTTGATATAGATGGGATTACTTATATACTATTATGCGACCTCCTATGATGTGTCTGTAAAACGTACCTTTTGTACTGAAGTTTTGTCCTAAATTTTGACCTACTGTCCTGAATTTTGGTCCTGAATTTTGACCCTTTGTCCTGAATTTTTATCCTCATCGTCCTGAATTTGCGCCCATGCCATTTGCTCACCCTATGTTTTGCCCCTGAACATTCTGTGATTCTGTGCAAATTAATAATCTCCTGGTGCCTAAATAATACATTTGACTTTATGTAATGTAGCTGACGTTCATGTAAAGCGCTTCAATATCTTCAGGTCGAGTTCGCACTATATAAAACTGCAACAAAAAAATCAGGGCATGCCATACAGTCAACACCTATGGAGGAATCGGTCGTCCATTGGGCATGGAGTCCCATTCACTAACTAAATGGGGCCTGTTGACAATGTTTCCCAAATTATTGCTCTTTTCCATAGAATCAAGCCACTGCGTAAATGCGTGACGCACACAAACTATTAAAAAGATAGCGTAGGCCAGCGAAGAAAACAGCAACGGAGGCTGAGGGACCCCCACCCTCGATTATGAGGCATTTGGCCCCACACCACGGGGCCCGCAGGGTGTCCGTTAGGCTCCTGTATACCATCCGTTTTTCATAAGCATTAGCAGTGAACTCTGATCCACTTAGAGTTTGTAAGACACATGAAGCCTCATCCTCATTAGCTGTAGGCTAGCTCCTCATTTTGAGCGTGTTTCAGAAGGGAAACCGCAAAAATATCGGTCGCCTTTCTGAACAGTTCTCATTGTATGCTTAAATAAGAACATAATGAGTTGAATCGCCTTCACACAACGAGCAGTCTGTTGACGCTTTACGTTGCTTTTCAGGATCAGAGGTTGGTCCGAGTCGTGTTCAACATAAATCCTTTCACACCGCTTTGTTGTTTATGCTCTTTGTCTTTTTTCATGCCTTAGGTGTCCGTTTTCAGTATGTGGCGGCTCTAAATCCTAGGAGAACGGCCAAGCGATCAGCATAAGCTGATTTATAAAATTAAAATTTTAGATCTCCTTGCAATGGTAGATATAATTAGATGTTAAACAGAAAGGATTAAGTGCGTGAATAAAATATCTCCCTTTATATCATTAGCCTGGCATAATCGGGTTTACCTGCTGGCTTAAAATGCAATAATGACATTATCAGGGTAATTCGTTTTGTTTATAAGGGGATAGTACGCTTAATTCGCAAGTGGAGCATAACACAAACAAATAACACAGGAGAATGCATTTTGAATTCTGAGATTCCTGTTATTAAAGCCCTTCATTCGTTCACCCTTGTGTCTACTTTACGCCCACTTGCAGCTCTGTACTTCAGTAAGTGAAGTTTAAATGTCCCAATGAAGGCAGACCCAAGAATATATAGTGTATTGCTGTAACGTGCAATGTCGACTTTTAATTTAAAGAAATAGCTAATCTAAAACGTGTTGACCCCCACAGTTGTTTAATCGATCCAACTACATTTCCAATGCTCTTAAAGGTAATCAACGCATTCATTAAAATGTCCAATTCACAGAAAATATAAGTAGGTAAGAGAAATGGTAATGGGTATAGTAAGGGAATGAAAGAGAAATTAAGTCTGCAGGATTTGTTATGTCTTCCCCTTTTGTGGTAGATGAAGTAATCCCCATATATGAATACATTGTGGTAGGCCTCTTGGTAATAACCTGCTGAGTGAATAAATGTTGAGAAATTCATTCTGAGCGACAGTGGGAATTTACAGTTTCTTAATGTATACTATTGAACATGCCTTTTTACCTGTTAAAGGTGGGGTCTACAGGCCCACTCATCTAAAGTTCCACTTGCATCCTTGCATGCCCGTGTTCCTATGGCGAATGATAGCAGGGCTCTACACTGCCTGCACGTTTGTGAATGTTGTAGCAATTGGGATCCATTCTGGAAAGGCCCTAGTTTGATATTGCACACGATGGAAGTTCTGACACACTCTCCCCAGACAGTAAAAGTATATTGCTGGCTTTACTGGGCTGGAAGCTGTAGTGCTAGACAGTGAAGTGTGGAGGGATGGAGACTGGGCTGTTCGTTGGAAATTGATGATAACGTTTTAGAAGGGGATTACTGATTAGTGCTTCCTGAGCACTGCTATTGGTATGATGGTGGGGGATGGTGTGATTCAGTACATTACGTTTTTTGAGGAAGCGGCAGAGTCCGGTACTTTTGTCTTCCCTTTGAGTGGCCTATCTAGGGAGGCTCATGACAACCAGGTGCAGCTTCATGTTTACTCTGCCCAAAGTAAGGGTACTGCTACTTGGAGCCCGCCTCATCACTACCTGCTGGGACAGCCATCGCCTTACACAAAGACTGTGTCTGTGTTGCAGCCAGAAAATGAAAAGTGAAAAGGAATCACACCAACCTGGCTCGTAGGATTTAGAGGAGCCAAATACCATCTCAAAACTTTGTCCAAAAGTGGGAACCAAAATTCCCTACTTCTTTCCAGTTCCAAGCTTTTTCATTAACATAGAACAAAGGTTCTCTGCGGACTTCTTGAAGAGCTGCTGTGATCCAGGGCTGGTAGCGCTGGTAGAAAGTATCCAGGAGGTTAGGGGACATCACCTAAAGTCTTTGCATAGTACAGTAGAGCTGTGGGTATGCCTGAGACTTGGGGCCATACCTGCCTACTAAGAGGGGCGAAGGAGTACCTTGTCCCAATGAACTATCTGCTTAAGGAGAAGCCTAGACACAGAGTCTGGAGAAGGTAACGGCCCAGTAGAAATAGACTGCTGGTGAAAAATGCCTGGAATTAATCAGTGCCTAAAGGTCTCTCAGTCCTCATACATGCCCAAGGTAACCAACATTAGACTTGCCAGTGTGCCCACTCCCACAACCACCATGGAGAAAAATCAGAGGAACTGTGCTGACTCTGCTTTTTCTGCCCTTCAGGGACAATAACCGTGTACACAGATCCAATCCACCCACCACAATCCGATCCAAACCAATCTAATCCTTTCCACTCCAATCCATCCCAATCAAATCACCTCAACCCATTTCCATACAATCCACTCCATACATTCCAACTCACTCCATCCAAATACAATCCATCCCAATCTGCTCCAATCCAATTCATCTCGCCACATCATGCCACTCCACTTAATGACACTGCATTCTATGACATTGTACTCTACGGCTCTCTCTGCAGCTGAACCACTGAACCCTCTACTACACTCTAATCCCCCTTCTCCACTCTATGACACTCTACTCCCCCACTCCACTCTAGGACACCCCATGGCACTAACTTTTACACATTGCCAAAGCCAATAACTCTTCTATAGGCGCGACAAATTGGCCTTGCCAATGGTTTTTTTTGCCTCACAGGCACCAATAAGTTATACATTTGTGATATGCAGGGTGTTGATGCCTTTTTTGGATAAAATACCTAAATCTTCATCCCAGATTCTAGGATTAGAATTGAGGTAACCCCAGCCTTCCTGATTTTTCTTTTGTATAATTATTTTTATTAAGCAGTTGAGTATCGACATTCCTGGTTACAGAAAGTGGCATAATGCAAGATTGAATACACAGATACAGTAGTTAACAATAAATCAGACTAGGATACAATGTAAGTTACAACAATTATGGCGTAGACAGTTCTTCAAATGAGGGAATAGTTGATGGGACACATATATTGCCCGAATACTCATTCCATTTGCTCCATATATAATACGAATTTTTAGGGCACCCATGTGAAACATCTACAATTGATTCTCTGGCTATACACTAGTCCATATTTGCCTTCCAGGTCTCGATTTTAGGTGATACCCCAGCTCCACACAATTGAGCAACATTTCTTTTTACCACCATTAGGCCCAAAGTGAACCATGGTTGTTCTTTTTTTTTTCTTCAAGTCAGTGAGTACCCAGACATTTAAACAGCACCTTTTGGCTTCAGGTCTAATGTCAAACTCAATTTAAATAGAGCCTTTTGGCTTCAGGTCTAATGTCAAACTCAATTTAAACAGCGCCTTTTGGCTTCAGGTCTAATGTCAAGCTCCTCTCTAATACAATCATGTATCTTCCAGTAAGGCTGGATGCTCCCACATTCCCATATTATATGCATGAGTGTGCGTACTTGACCACAATGTCTTCTGCACTGTCCCTCATTTACTGGTCCAATACTGACGAGTCGAGGCCCAGAGACGTACACTCTGTGGAGCATTTTGAGGAGAACAGGCGTAATCCAGAGGAGATCGCAAATTCTCACTGGGAGGCCACTGCCTCTTGCCATTCCTCATCATCAAGCTCCAGACGATCTCCTTCCCAGTGCTCCCTGGTCAGTCTAAGAGGATCAGAGATATTATTGATCAACTTTTTGTAGGTCAGGGATATCCCTTTTGTAGCCAAATATCCATCAAGCAACCTATCCTCCAATGGCAAGGACTCCGGGGTAGAGGCACCCTTTGGTAGATCTGACATGAGCGCATGTCGCACTTGCAGATATCGAAAGTACTCAGTGTCTGCTAGCTCATACTCCTGCTGCAGAAAGGCAAAGGTAACCACCTAACACTTTTTCCCTTGTCCCCGATCTTTGTGATCCCAATCTGATCCCTTCAAAATCCTCAGGGTGCCCAACCATTCCATATCCCAGAGGAGTAGTGAGCGTAAGTTTCTGGCTCCACCCCAGGCTTCTGTTTGCTATGTGCAAAACCTGTACTGAGTGCTTAGTTGGTCCTGTTAGGGAAAACCATTTCAGCCAAGAGTAAAGGGCCATAGAGTAATTACCACCCGCCAGCAGCCATTTGTCCATTATATAACCAGGGCCATCCCAATGGCGATAGGCACATTGGTTGATCGCCGCTAAGTGGGCAGCCCAATAATATTTTTTAACATCGGAAAGACCAATCCCGCCATCATACCAACTCAATACTATTTTTTTCAAGGCTCTATGGGTCTACCATCCCAAAGCAATTCCTTTTGGAGGCCCTCTAGCTCCCTAAAGTAACTCGCTGGAACTAAATCCGGGGAGTTCTGCAACACATACAGGAAACGTGGCAACAACATCATTTTAAATAATGCTGCCCTACCCAGCAGAGAAAGCGGGAGCGCCTTCCAGTTTGCAACCTAACGTTTCAGTCTCTGCAAGGAGGAAACAAATTACGCTCATACCAGATTTTAGGATCTGTTGTAATGCAGATTCCCAGATACTGGAAGCCCCCTCCTGCTATCTGAATAGGACATCCCCTGGGTGGGGGAGGAGGATCCCTGCTAAGGACATACATGAGGGACTTACTCCAATTAATAGTGTACCCTGAGTATTTACCAAAGTTTGTGAATATGTTAAGGGCTCTATGAAGCGACTCCATTGTGGAGGCCAGATATGGGAGGACATTGTCCGCAAACAAAGAGATGAAGTCCTCCCATGTTTCAGTCCACCTTAGCCCCCGAAATATTGGGTCTTTACGGATCCATGCCGCAAGCGGCTCCAGGGAGAGGGCATACAGCAAGTGTGACAGCGAACAGCCCTGGTGGGTCCCACGACCCGGCGCAAATACTTCCGAATTCTTATTATGACCACTACTTGTGCCAAGGGTTCTGTGCAGGGGAGCCGTACCCTCCTGATAAATCTGGACCCAAAACCCATCTTTGCTAAGAATGCAAATAATTATGGCCACTCGATGGTATCAAACGCCATTGTGGCGTTTAACGAGACCACCACTGCAGCTTCTTGGATTGTGCTCAATCTTCCCAGCACTCCATGCAATCTCCTCAGGTTTAGTGCGGTATTTTGATGAGGCATAAAGCCTACCTGATCGGGGTGCACCAGCTTACTGAATATTTGGGCAAAGAAACTCTCCAGTGGCTTGGCTAGAACTTGTGGTTCTGCGTTTAGTAAGGAGATGGGCCTATAGGACGAACACTTGTACTTTAACTTATCCTCTTTATATATGGTGAATAATGTTGCTACTCTCTGGTCCGTGGGGAGTAGGTCCAGGTCCCTACTCTCCTCAAACATAGCCCATAAGTGCGGGCTATGGTATCTGGCTTTAATTTGTACAGTTTGATCGGTAGACCGTTTGGGCCCAGAGCTTTATCGAATTGGAGGTTTCTAATTGCCTGAGCAATTTTATCATTCGTGAAGTCACTATCTAATGTGTTCCTTTCTTCCGCAGTCAGGGCAGGCAGCCGCATGTCCGAGAGCAGAGCCATTGAATCGTCCTCCGACAGGGCAGAGCTAGCTCGATATACAGAGCGGTAATGTTCTGCAAACTCATTAGCGATTGCTTGTGTATCTGTTATTTTCCCATCCGACTCATCTATTAGCTTCAGCACCAGTCTCCTTGTCAACTCTTTCTTGTCTAACCAGCCAAGTAACTTTCCTGCCTTATCTCCCAGATCATATAATCTGCCATCCCTGTCCCTTCTTAATGTTTTAGCCATGTCGGTAGCAACAGCTTTATATTTGTCTCTTTTGAGCTTCCAGGCATGAAGTCTCTCCGGGGTGACCTCTATAACCCTGACCCCGCCACTCCCAGACGGAGTGCTTTGTTCTCTAAATGGATTAGATCTTTCTATTTCTCCTTACGTGCTCCTGCAATTAGTGAGAGTGCCTGCCACCTCAGTACCATTTTAAATGCTTCCCATGTGGTTCGGGATGAGCGCACCGACCCTTCATTGTCCAGAAATTAGTTATCAATGGCCTGTAGGAGTGTTTTTTTGACCACGAGATTTCGAAGGTACCAGGGGTTAACAGGTGCAACCCTCCCTACTCTTTTTTTCACCCAGGAACAATTCAGCCCATACTTGAGAGTGGTTGGATATACCAAGTGCCATATGCCTGATCTCATGTATGTTAGCTATCTGGGAGTCTGGAACAAGGAGATAATCCATCTGAGAAAGACTATTATGTGCTCCTGAGTGAAAGGAGGGCTGAATGCTGTCAGGGTGATATGCCCTCCACGCATCTACAAGACCCACCGCAAGAAGTCCGGAAGCCACCTGTATGGTGAACCTATTTCACAGGGGGCGATGATCGAGTGATCCTGACACGACAGAATTAAAGTCACCGCCCATTACAAGGTGACCCTCTGGAAATGAGAGCATGATAGGTCTCTGAAAGTACGGCCCTGATGACCCAGCAGCATATCTGCCCATTTTGTCGATCCAGGTGTGCTGTATGGATAGAGGGAAGGAATTTTTAAACATGATGCCCGCCCCCCTGGAGCCTGTGGGGAAACCAGAGTGTGCCACCAGTCTACAGCCCCATCTATTCTGCGCTTTGCAAGAATTGCCTACCATATGTAACTCCTGAAGGAGTACAACGTCCGGGAAGTGTCGTTTAATGTGTTGAAGAACAATGCAACATTTTAATTTGTCTCCAGCTTTCCTGATTTGTGCTCTAGATTGACTCCATTTAATGATTTTTATGCCTTTTTTTCCTTATAGTGACTGTTATAGTTGTTGTAATTGTACAAGTTAGTGTATTAACTACAGACAGCACAGCTCAAAAACATGAGAATGGGAACCTCCCCTCTATGTGTCTGAGTTTCCAGTGATAGATATTTCACTTCTCTAAGGATAATGTAGATTGCTAGTGGCTGAGTATGCAGACAATGACACCCACTGTTCTTTTGCATTTCTAAGGCTTGGTAAGTTATTTCAATCCTTTTCTTTTAACTTATTGATCTTGCAACTCTAATTTCAGTATTCTAGTTTGCACAGCTTACAGAAATTTTCCATACACCGTAATCATCAATATACCTTCTGACACACTTCTGATTAGTACATTGACTGTTCTAGTCCTCTTTGTAGGGCACACGAGTTTAGCTTATGTATTCAATGATTTATTTTCCAGCTCTTTTAATGCTTACTTGCCATACCTGGTTGGGCATGTGGTCACGTCTACCTCAGCAAACATTATGTATGGTTAATTCAGGACAGTGACATTCAAGTTTGATCTCTTCTCTTCTTCATTGGGCCATTTAGGGCATTATCCATTATTGTCTTCTAAGTTGTTCATGTCACTACAGTTGCCATTAAAGAAGAAGGCCTTAATATGTAATTGTTTATAACTGTATTTGTAAATGTAAGAAAAGTAGTTATTGTTTGAGGGGGGTGGAAGCCTCACTCAGGCAACAAAAACAATCCTTGTCAAGGTGAACCACAAATACGACTAAATTAACCTGTGCTTAATCCTCTGCTTACCTGGTGCAAAAGCAGTCTGGCTTAATATAGAGGCAATGTGTATTTATGGAGCACACAAAATACAATACAGTGAAAACACAACACAAGAGGAGCTCAGGCATTGCAAATGGCCATTGTTGTAGAGCGATGAGCAGGTCAAGTGTTGCTTATAGTCATTGCTGTAGCATGTAATGCAGGTCTCTCATTGCTGGTCATCACTGTTGACGCGACAAACAGGTTTCACTGTAGCTTCTCGTTGGTGGTATTCGCAGGCAACCGAGTATTGGTGTGAACGGGCCACTTCGCGATCACGAGGAGACCAATCTTCTTGATTTTCCCTTTGTCTAGAGGAGTACACTATGATGCTAGCCAAGGGTCCAGGACCTGGGCAGGCACATATTGGGGATCAGGGACTCACTCCAGCAGAGGCCAACAGGGCTCAGGAAAGTCCAGTTGCAGGTCCAGTTACAGCAAGTCAGCTGGGCTCTTACAGGGAGGCCTATGAAGCTTGTTGTGACCATTTAACCCACACAGGAGTTCAGCCAACTGGCCCTTGGAGTCACTCTGTTTAGCCTGGGATGAAGGAAAGCAGGTCCAGTCTTCCTTTTCCGACAGAAATGCAGTCAATCAGGCAGCAGATCAGTCCTCTGGTGGCTGGGCAGTCCTTTTTCTGTAACTTTCACAGGTCCAGGAGTGTTCTTAACAGTGGATCTGGAGGTCCAATATGTATACCTGGTACCATCCTTTGTGTGGGGGGACTCCATGTCCCACCCTCACTTCATGTCCCACCCTCACATCTATGTTTGGAAAGGTAATTCCCTGTCAGGACTCTAAATAAGACTCTGAACTTTATGGGGATGAAAAATAGCATGGCAGGTCTGGTGATAGATTCCTTTGTGTGCAGGAGGCACAACCCTCTGAAGTGCAAGGGGGCTGAGTACAGCTCCCCCAAGCCATCCTAACAGTATGGCTTATCCTGTCCACACCTAAGCCCCCTTTTGTGTGACTGTCTAGAATCGATATACAAATCCCAATATCAGAGCCATTCACTATCATGTACCCCAAAACAATGGCAGAAAGCATAAATAGTTGGAACATGTCAACGTAAAATTTCTAAAAGTGGCATTTTCAGATTTGTGATTTAAAATCTAACTTTACCATTAAAGAGGATTGTAAATTGCAACTCATTTGAGTGTAAACAGCATATCTCTATCTGTTCCCAATCAAAAACTACCACATATTAATGCACTATGGTAACCCAGTGTTAGTGATTGGAAGAGATAAGGCTTACAACTGTGAAAAATGACTTTAGAATTGTTTCACTGCCAGGACATGTAGTAATCCACATTTGTGAAGTGCAAACCATCACCCATTAGTGTCTCTAGGCGCTGGGGGCCGTCGGTAAGATTAAGCAAGCTATTGTCACATGGTGCCGGGCCAATTTGCCACTGGCCCCGGGGATCGAACCATGCTCCCCAGATTCCAGAGTCAGTCACCCTGGCCGCGGCACCACACCTGTCCTACATTTCATATACAGTGTACTATGCCCTGTGAGCATTTAGGGCCTTCCATATGGGTGATGTCTAAGTAGTACAATGGGAAATTTAGGTCAGGCAAAAAGTTAATTTTTGCCAGGTCGAAATGGCAGTTTGAAACTGCACAAGAGCTTGCAGTGACAGGTCTGAGACACGTTTTATAAGGATACTTTAGTGGGTGGCACAACAAGTGGTGCAGGCCCGCTAGCAGCATTTGATATATAGGTCCTGGATACATGTAGTACAATTCTTAAGGGACTTTCAAGTGAATTAAATGTATCAATCAGTTAGATGCCAATTGTGTCATGTTTTAGGAAGAGAGCACATGTACTTTACCCCTGAGTAGGGGAAAAGGTGCACAGGGTTCAGCGACAAAAGACAACAAAAAGCTGAAGGTAATCCTGCAGAAAGGGCCAGATTCAACAGTAAATGAGAACTGCTTTATGCCCCAGTACAGTTGTGTCACATGTGCAGTTACTTTTTATGTTTACCCAGTTAACAAAACCTATGTTAATGACTAGACATGAATTTCACGTTTCTTAAGTATAAGCTTGAAAAGCTCATCCAGTCCAGGTGTTTTTAGTTGGCTTCTTATAGGAAGGTACACATTACAGCGCCATCCATCCTGAATGTATCAAACGGGTCTTGTCATCAAGAGACTTCACATAACGCCATGATGAGTTCGATATAACGGCCTGTGACCACCAGTGCAAATTGATTTTAAATGTGGGTAGCTGGAAACTGTGCATGTTTGTGCACAAGAGAGTGGTCGTCCTTACATACCTCCTATACAAGGTCACGTGAAAGCAGTGCTTCATTTGAACAGGTGGTTGCCGGTTGGGGGCACTAGAACCTATTTTTGGGGGCCAGCACTCATTTTTCTGAATCAAGAGGTAAACACACAGATCGGGAAGATGGGCGATGAGAAAGATGGCAAAACCTTTACAATAGGAAAAAGCTGGGTACTGTTCGAGTGAGATAAGAGGACAGGGATCGTCTGGTAGTGGATTAAAAGGCAGGAGGTGGATTTAAGACTACCGTATTTGGTTTCAGGCGCACCAAAGTTTAATTGCAGCAGCACAGGGATTCTAATTAGCTCTCTGGGTATCAGCACTATTTATTTTACAAACTAAGCACTTTGTGAAAGTTGCTATAATGGCAGACCTAGGTTCACCCCTTCACAGTTCTCCCTAATTTATGAATCAAGCCGGTTATCACCAGTAGGGTCATGGCCTGAAGATTCCACATTATGCTCATTGTCTAGCATGAAAGGGCAATTACTTCTGTGAATGTCAATTCACCCAAATGCACGGGAAGCAGAAGTAACCTTGACCTTCACGCACACACACATACTTACACACAGACATTCACACATACACACACTCTGTCATATAAACAGACTCACCAGCACTCATGCACACAACATACATAATAAAGTATTTTTTTGTATACCTCAGCTGCCAAGGAAGGTCATATTCCATCTAATTGCACTCCATTCTTTATTACACTGATTGAGAATCATAAACTATCCAGTATTAGTGTAATGAAACACTCACAGAAAGCAAGAAAAGTGGAGCCCCAACAAATGTCTTTCTCTTCTTTCTAGAGTTTTTTATAGCGTGAACTAGACCCAGAGAAATCGGGTATAGGAGAGCGTTACATGAGCACCAGTTCATTACACAAAGACACATTCATGTTTGTTAGGGACAGGGAGATTAACAGGCACATGAATCAAGGTAGGATTTTGCAAGTCCTTAATTGCGAATATTAAGGAATCTCAATTAAGGACTCGCAAAATCCTATGCATGCAGGAATCGCTATAAAAATAGCGATTCCTACATGTTCCATATTTGCGACTCGCAAATTGCGAGTTGCAAATAAAAAATGGCTTCCCATTCATTCCTATGGGCCTACATGCCCATAGGAATGAATGGGAAATTGTGCATGCAATTTCAAGGGTGCAAGTGTGCCAAAAGGACACCTTGTACCCCTGAAATTGAGCACACACATGTCCCAAGGGCATGTGTGTGTTAAACTTACAACTCTGAAAAATGCACTTTAGTGCATTTTTCAACGTTTTCGGTATTTACTATCTGGCATGATTTCGCAGTAAATAGTGGGCCAAAATAGTGAAATCGCTATTGTGAAAGGCATTTTGCATTGCATTTAAGGAATCACAATTTGCGATTCCTTAAATGCAATTGGAACTTGAGAAATCGTAAAATATTGCGATTTCTTAAATTGCGAGTGCAAGTTGTTTCATGCATCGCAAAAGCTAATTTTGCGATCCCAAATGGCCGATTTTTGCAAATCGCACCGATTGTGATTGCAAAAAGCTTTGATGCATGCGCCTGCAAGCGATTTACCCAGACCCACAGGATGTTGAGCGTCATTGCAGAGACTCGAACCCGGTTCTCCAGCTTCAAGGCCTACCAGGCTAGCCATAAGGCCACATCCGCTCCTCATAAGGACAAGGTGACCCTGTGCTCCTGATACTCATTCTGCCACTTCTAAGGCAAGGGGTCGCAAAGGCAACACCAGGGGCTAACCAGGGAACACAGATGCGAACCCCGGCGGACCTTAAATGACGTCCTTGCTTGTCTCTTCTCCAACTATGGCCACAAAAGGTGTAGCACTGATTGGCTGTGCACTTCTGCGCATTCTGGTTCCTCTTCCCATCTTTTGCTGATAGCATCATACCTTTTCAATCATTTGCATCAACTAATGACATCACCAATTTGCCTGGTTACATTCCATGGAGCGACTACTGGTAGCTGCACTTTCGTTCACCTCCACCGATAAAACCAACACTTCTAGAAAATATATTCGTAAAGCTAAAACCAGTAAGAACATCTAACATTTATCTGTCCGAGTCCTAAATCAGAAGCAGTAATTTCGCATTGCTTTCAAGAACTGCTTTGCAAGGATGAAAAAAAATAACATGTTTTGCCACTTTATGTTTCAAATTTGTTTCAGTTTTGTGTGTAACTTTAATGCACTGCATGTTCCTGCGAGACAAGACTTCTGGAGGAGCCTGCAGCGCTACATATTCCATAAGGTACTTTAAAGACGTGTTGGTCAGCATAGCTTTCCACAATATGTATTATGCCTATATGCGTAATCTTGATACTAGTGCTACGTGCCTAATTAGCCTCTGCCCTACTTAGTGCATATGAAATAACATTTTACCCGAGATTAATAGCACCAGATTATTGCTATTCTAGAATTAGTCAGCGCATCATTCCACAAATATTAAGCTGCCTAAATCACCACCTTGCCTAATGTGGATTGAGAAAACCGTCAAGATTAGGTTGGTTTCAAAATTAACATACATAATACATTAAGCTCTTTGGCTTTTGTGTTGCAAAATGAAAAGAAGAAAATATGCTTCAGAAATCGACACTCCAGGAGAAAAATAAATTGCTAGCACATTGTTTCACAACGTATCAGCTTTCTTTACATTTTATGCCCCCTATTCTGACCCATTTTCTCCACCCTACCCCAATTTGTACTTCACTTTGTATTCAACTGATTGCAAAATCAATTTTTGCCTTTATTATATAATGACCTAGATCTGATCTTGTAGCCACTGCAATTAGGCTTTGATTACTACTGAAAAGGGAAATAATTAAAAAACGATGGCATATAAAATTCAATAAATAGAGCAGCACATTTTACGTGCATGCCCACCTCTTATTATCTAGTCCACCACAACAACCACATGTGCAGCATATCACTCACCAATATGAACACTACACAACAAAGCCATAAACATCAGGCTACATGCAGGGTACAAGGTAATGGGTAAACACTCGAATTCTTCTGTGAAACCACAAAACAGTCCTCTATGTGCCTCCCATTGCACTCAACAAAACATGCATCAGGCTTGTTGGCTACTGTAACCCACTCCATGTGAGGTGTCTCTAACTAACCAACCCAAAAAACTAAAAAGCCTTAAAATAGTGACAGACAGACAATCAGTGGTGGCGCCTCCGCAATGGCAGAGGAGTGTTGCCCCACTGCCTGGCTCAGAGACAGCAAATGTAAATTAAAACAATGTTCTAGCATTGTTTTAATTTACATTTCCCTGCACTTAGCCTGCGCTGTTGGGAGGGTGGGGCTGAGGTATGGGAAGGGGTAAGGGAGGGTTAGTGCACTCCCCTCCACAACCCCTGCCTCTTTTCTTACAAATGGCTATCATTATAATGCTGAGCAGCTTCGACAGCTAAATGTAGCCACTAGGGTGAATTGCTCTCACTCCATTGTTCGTGGTAGTTTGGATTCCGGCTGCATGCACTGTCCATTTAGATTGTTGTCGCTCCCCCAAACCACTTGGCCCTTTTAAAGAATTATAAACTGTTTCTGCTAAATTGTAGATTGCTGCCCACGCATGCGGTGAAGATCTTCATTCTGTTAAAGGATGAATGCCCAAAAGTCTTGTTTCTGACAGGAACTTGGCTTAACTCAGGATCTGATCCCGATATTGTTCAAACCGTCCCCCCACCCCTGGTCACCTAATTCAGAGGATAGACCTGACTGTAGGTAAAGGGGGCAGGATGAGCATCATTTATAAAAGCCACCTCAGCTGCTCCACTTCTGGGGGTACTCTACCAGATTGTGAGACCCTTCGAATCACAATAGGATTTGCCCCCACGCTCACTCTGTCAGGCATTTTCATTTATCGTTCCTCCCACCCCCCTAACCCCCCCCCCCCCCCCCCCCCCCCCCGGGCATTGGGGCAATTCTGTAAATCATTGCCTGAGATGGCTGCTAATCTTGCCAGTAACCGCGCTAATTTTACATTACTAGGTAATTTTAATCTGCATTTCGATGATCTTTCGCATACAGCCGCAGTACAGATAATCAATGATCTTGCTGTGTACCAGTTCAAACAGAAGGTCACTAATGTAACCCATACAAAGGGCACCTTCTAGATCCTATATTCTCCAATCTGGAGGAATTAACAGGAAGGGAACCCATCCCAAAACCCTGGTCTGATCATTTTTTGATCCCTTTCTCCTAGACCCCCAACTGTGCTATCCCCTTAACCAGGCCAATAAGAACTATGTCACGTTTTTTGGCCTAAACTTCCTTCATAACAGTGGTTATTGGACTTGGAAAATACCAAGCCGGTCCCTGATATAGACCCAATTGTTGCCAATGAAAAATGTAACAACTGTATTGAGATCAATTTATATCGGGTTCTAACGAAGAAAATGCCCCAGATGAAAGTAGGGTCCAACAGAATGGCATGGTACTCCACCAAGCTCCGGAAAATAAAACTGATCTGCAAGACACTCGAAAGAGCTTGGAGAAAGGATTTCTCTTTAAATAAGAAATCGAAAGACAGCAAGGCCATAAAACATGTAAAGCAGAAAATAAAATGGCCAAGGCCTCATATTATGAGGAGGGAATTTCCTTGGGAGCAAACTACCCTTGTGCAATATTTCGCATAGCAAAAAACTACTTAAAGCCCCCTCACCCCCATATATAACTGTTGACATTGGCTGACGCTGCAATGAACTTGCAGATTACTTTTATGACACAATTAAAACTATCTACTGTAGACATTCACAACAATTCCCACTCAGAGGATATTAGTCCGCATAGCAGGGAACACTCCTTGGAGGTATTTCCCCTGATGGACTCTGAGTCACTCCATACTATCTCAGCAATCCCAAAGAGCGGGTCGCCTAGAGACCTAGCTCCACTTAATATCCTGAAGCAAGCGTCTGGATCGGTCTCCCCATCATTTTGGATTTGATCAATGCCTCCATTTCCACAGGAGTGGTCCCACCTCCGTGGAAAAGAGCGATGGTAAAGTCTCTCTTAAAAAAAACAAGTCTTGACCTGGACCTCCTGGGTAACTATCGTCCCATCTCACTTCTCCCAACTCAGCGCTGTCTACATTTTTGGAATCCAACACTCTCTTTCGCCCCTCTCAAACTGGCTTTTTCCGTTTCAAGGAACAGAAACTGCTCTTTTAGCACTTGTCGAAGAGTCTAAAAAGATTCTTGACGCCAGAGGCTCAACAGCTGTTATCCTCTTGGACCTCAGTGCACCCACCAAATTTTGGTCCATCGACTTAGAAGTTTGGGGATAACAGAGTAGCTTTAGCATGCCCGCAATCACTCCTGGAAGAGAGATCCTCCCAGGTTTTCGAGGGTGATGCCACTTCAAAATCCATGTCTCTCCACTGCAGAGTACCTCAGGGATCGTCCCTCCTTATTTAATGTTTACATGAGCCCGCTTGCAGAGATTATGCTCCCTTTTGGGATTCACATAGTGACCTGCGCTGATGATAGCCAACTGGTCGTAGCACTGACACACTCTGATAATGCCTCTATTGGCCTTTGTTCATGTTTAGCTCAGTGGATGAACCATTCGTATTTAAAATTGAATGGAGATAAGTCCGAGATCCCCTCCTAGGCAATCCCTCTACCTTCAAAGCAGAAGTAATGTGGCCAGCCTGTATGGGACCCGTCCCTTGCCCCAGAACCCAGATGAAAAGTCTAGGCATCTGGCTTGATCAAGATCTCAGCTTTATAGTCCAGGCGCGGAATGTTGCGGCTTCCTGCTATGGCATCCTAAGTATGGTCCGCAAAGTCCTCCTACTTCTTCCATTCCAGGCAAGAAGGCTTATGGTGCATGCACTCATTCTCTCGCACCTGGACTACGGGAATGCCCTTTTCCTTGGAGCCTCCGGTTTTACCTTCTCAAAACTCCAAACGGTGCAAGACTGCCTCACAAGGATGCTTTTGGGGACCCCGAAGTAGCAATCTGCAAAACCCGCCTTGAAGTCTCTCCACTGGCTCCCTGTTCGGGAGAGAGTTAACTTTAAGGCTATGTGTATCGTCCACAAGAAGTTAGCAGGGAATGGGCCAGCGATCAACCACTCCATTGCCCAGCCTTACCTGGCAAATGGACGGCTGAGCTCAGGCGATTTATATCTTGCCGTCGTTCCCAGGATTAAGAAGGCCAGAAGTGACAGTCACCTATTCACCTATAATGCTGCTAGGATGTGAAACACCCTTCCTCTCAGCCTACGGAAGGAACCCAGCCATCTGGCCTTTCAGAAACTGCTAAAAACTTGGCTCTTGCCTTAGTGTTGCTGTGATGTTCTCGGTTTACTGCTATCAGTGCTGGGACGCCCCTGGGTAGCTATGTGCTTTTTTCATCTCATTTAATTTCCTTTCACTCCACTCCTTAAGTGCGCATATGTGTTTTGGACGGCTGTTTCAGGTCGACTAAAACACACATGTGCACTTAGGTTTTTTCCAACCCAGCTGCATTAGGCAGCCAGCTGGGGGAACTCCACAGGGTCCCTGTTCTGAGCAGGCATCTTTTCTGATTGCTCAGACACAGCACAGGGATTGGACAGAGAGTCTGTCCAAGGGGTTGCTGGGACCAGCAGGCAGGAGGAGGAGAGGTGGCGCAAGGAGACGTAATGCTATAGTGGCAGACGGCAAAAGGTAAGTTTTCAGTTTTTTTAATATTCAATCCATCCCTCCACGCAATGCCTCCTACGTGACCCTATCTGCCCGACCATCCATTGTTTCTGGCAGCTGCCACTTCAAACAACATGAAAGATCCAGTTAACATCAGGGCTGGCAATGGGTGGTATCCATCCAGATCCTGAATACAGCATTTATTATTTTTATTTATTTATTTATTTATTTTTTGGTCCTCATATTCGCCCTTGGTATACCACTTTGAAGCACAAGGAGAGAGATATATACTGTCACAGGTAGACTGGTAGAGACAACGGCCAGCTTATTCGCTATTGCCTCACAGTATTGTATCAACCCTCCAGAAGCGCTACCTTAGGGTAACCATAATAGAGTGATATTGCTGCAGACCAATACCCATCACGAGTAAAGAACCACCGCATTGGGTATATCAAGAAAGGAACAGACCAAGCAGCTTAATCATTGGACCTAGGGGGGGAGTGGGTGAGGGAACCCAGTCCAGTGAACAATTATGCCCAGTTCAAAAGGAGCCAAAAATTTCATTTATCAGGATTGCCAGCTCTTACTAGTTCAACTTTTGAGGTTTGCAGGACTGAAATGCGCCAGTATAACATTGTAGGAGGTGATGCATCCTTCCATTTCCTACAGATTTCTCTTCTGGCTAACAGTATATAATAAAAGAAGAGGTTTTTGGCAGGGCCCCGGATCTATGCTGATATTCCAAATATTACAAGCAATGCATTTATCGAGATTTGATAACCCACGGCTAACGTCAATGAAGCACTTATTGAATTTCAGTAGGGGAGCAGCCTGGGACATTCAAAAAACATATGTATCAGAAGCTGCTAACAACCCACACTTGGGACATGCCACGGGAGAGTCTTTTGAGAATTTCGATAGTCTCTGCGGTGAATAGTAAGCCCTATGTAGGGTAAAAAGGTGGTTCCTATGGAGCCAAGCAGGCTTTACAATGTCCCACATGGTCTTAAAAGATGAAAACCACATATTCTCAATATTGTGGCCAATAAAAGAGGAACTCCAGAGCGTCTCAGGCAGTTGTAATTCGCCATCGACCTCCTCTAGTAATGAGTTGTACCAAACTGAAACCTCCTTTCTAGCTGGAGGTTTATCCAACAACAAGGTCACTAGACTACTACCACCTCCCAATTGGAATCTACCCCTAACAGAAATCTGTGAGTGGGCCCAACATGCAATCTGCAAATATTTGAACCTAGAAAGGCCCAACCCTATTTTCGCCAACAAAGAATCCCAAGGGAGTAGACAGCCTTCTATAAAAAGGTCCCCCCAGACCTCTAGGCCTGCCTCCCTCAGCGGTGTTGCGAGGCTATCGAGAAGCCATCCCGGGCTCCCAGGAGAGTCCCACAGTGGTGACCTAGATGCAAAATAGCCGACCTTTATAGCACTCCTAAGTTTAACCCACGTTTTTATCATACCTTGCAAGATCTTCAGCTTCACCTTTTTAAAAAACTTAGGGTCACCAAATTTAAACAAGAAGCCCTGCTGACCTACCCCTTCTCCTCTAAGTAAAGCTGCAAACATGGATCCAATTCCAAAATTCGTGGGCTTTTTAAGCAGCATCCTAGCGTGAGAGAATTGAAATGCCCACGCATATAGCTGTAAGTCAGGAGCTGCCAGGCCCCCTTTTTCTCTACGGCGCCTGAGTTTTTTCCAAGCTATCCTTGGTATGTGGTTGTTCCAAATAAAAGAGCTAATATCACCTTGAAGTTCAGATATAACAGAGGGCTCAAAGTACAGGGGAACAGTAATAAAGAAAAAAGAATTTTTGGGTAAAATAGACATTTTAACCAGGTTAACTCTGCCCAGGATTGAGAGAAGAAGTGGAGACCAAGATCGCATGAGTCTTCTGCAATCTCTAGCCACAGTAGAAAAGTTCAACATTGCGATTTTATCTATGTCTTTGATGATAGTAAGACCAAGATAGCGTAGAGAAGGACTCAACTGGGCCCCTGCCACTGGCTCAGGGTCGTTCCACACTATCATTTTGGTCTTAGATGCATTAATTTGATACCTGAAATCTCGCCAAAGTCAAGGGCCAAAGCAATCACTGAGGGGAGAGGGGTACGCAGTTCCGAAGAAAAAATAAGAATATCGTCCACGTACAGAGCTACCTTCCTCTCCCATCCACTATAGACAAAGGGCTTGATGTTACGCTCATCCCTCAGCCGTTGGGAGAGGGGTTCAATATATAAATAAAATAGGAGAGGGGAGAGGGGGCAACCCTGCCGGGTACCTCGGGTGATATTAAATGGGTCTGACAATTGTCCATTAACCAACAGAGAAGCTGAGGGATTCTGGTAAAGCAGTCTCACAGCTCTACGAAAGCCCTCTTCAATGTTAAACTTAGCCAAGTCCCCCGACAGGTATGTCCAATTCACCCTCTCGAAGGCCTTGGTGGCATCAAGCATAAGTATAGCCAGGGGAAGAAACTCCATGGTCGCTATATCTATGGCCCCCACCAAGTCATAGGTTAGTTCATATAGTTGGCGACCCCTTACAAAACCCTTCTGATCCTGATGCAGGATGCCCGCTGCTACCACCCCCAATCTACTTGCAAGAATTGACGCATAAAGCTTGTAGTCAGTATTTAAGATGGATGTCGGTCTATATGAACCGCAGAAAGATGCTGATTTACCTGGCTTCAAAATCAAAGTAATAGAGACATCGTTCCAAGAATTAGGAGGGGACAACCCTACCTGAAGGATATGGTTAAACAAGGAGGTAAGAAAGGGAATAATTACTGGTTGCAAGACCAAATAAATTTCAGGAGGAATGCCATCAGGCCCTGTTGCCTTACCCTTCTTGCTACTAGCGATAGCAAGACTAACCTCTTCCTGCGTAATGATTTTATCTAAAGAGGCTCTCTGCTCCAACGATAGTGAAAGGAGGGACACTCCCTTTAACCAATCTTCCACTTGCTTCACCTCAATATGTTTATCCTCATGGTATATATTCTGAAAAAATTCACGGAAGACTCTCCTAATATCATCATCAGCAGAAGATGTCCCATCATCTGAGATAATCTGGTCTATGTTGTTTCTTACTTGGTCAGTTTTTACCTTCCAGGCTAGCAGTTTCCCGGCCCCCTCTCCATATTGGAAGTGCGCCAGCTTACTGGCATCCCATCTCTCAAGAATCCGTGCATTCAAGATTGAGCCCAGTTCTCCTTTTAAGGTAATTAACTTATTTTGC
The DNA here is from genome assembly GCF_964263255.1 of Lissotriton vulgaris. NCBI lineage: Eukaryota > Metazoa > Chordata > Amphibia > Caudata > Salamandridae > Lissotriton > Lissotriton vulgaris. The sequence continues at coordinate 1,440,684,338 of NC_141685.1, forward strand.
CATTCTTGTAGAATTTCTGGAGGGGCAGTAAGGTGCGAAGTAACGTCAGCCTGCACCTTATCCATATTAGTTTTCAAAGAAACAACCGTTTTTCTATAAATCTTTTTTTATATGAGGCCTTGTTGGTTATCAGGCCTCTTAAGAAAGCTTTAAACGCATCCCAAACGCAGCCTGGGGAAGCGGACCCAATGTTGTTATCAAAAAAACGTTGTGCTTCAGTTTTAAAGAAGGTAATATCTTCAGGTGCTGAAAGTAATGAACGGTCAAATGACCAGATTCTCGATGCGTTTTTAGAAAGCCCCCCCAGTTCGAAATAAATGGCCACGTGGTCTGATAGATGTTTTGCACCAAGCTAACCAGTTGTTGGCTAATCAGGATGTAATCAATTCTTGACTGATGGTGATAGTTGTAATTGCGGAATGAGATGCCTTGTTGATGCCCTGATCTTAGTCTCCATACATCGACATAACCTAGCTGCTTCATGTTGTCGAGTAAAAAAGCCCTCTTTTTCGAGGGGGTTGAAGGTCAATTAGTCAGGAATTTATCCAAAAAAGGATCTAAAACTATATTAAATTCTCCGTCCAGGATAGTCGGCTCCGGAAACGAGAGAAGGTGGGAAAAAATAGAGCTCAAAACCGAAGGGTTATCTTGGTTGGGACCATAGTACCCCACTATGGTAATTGGAGCCCCAGCTATAACTACAGATACAATAAGCCATCTACCCCCTGGATCCACCAACTTATCGATCAATCTTGCCTTTAAAGATTTTTTAAAGATAATCGCTACTCCTCTAGTGTTTGCAGATTGTGATGTAGACACACATAAATCAACCCACCTATTTTTTTTAGCCACAGAGAGCATCTCAGTCTCAGTAAGATGGGTCTCTTGGAGAACAAGAACCTGAGCATCTGAGTCACGAAGATATTGCATTATCTTCCACTTTCTCGGACTGGTGCACAGGCCATTTATATTCCAGGAAAGAACTTTTAATTTTTTCATGAAAACATCTCCTCACCACCCCACTTACTAGGGCAATGAACCCCCAAGAATATCTACTGATGTAAACCATTAACCATCTATCTCTCCAAAAGCAGCAAATTAGAACAGAGCCGAAAATGAGAAATTTTTAAAGTGTTATCCCTTGCCTCCCCCCCTGTGCCCCATGCTACCCCCCCTCCCCCTTATGGGAAACCTTTGCTCTATCTATCTGGAAAATCCAGAAGATAGTGCCCCTTCTGTGTTCCCTTCCTATCCACACCCAAACCATATCTGTGCAAGCGGAAGAAGATCCACAGGCCAAATAATTTAAAAGAAAAAAGTGTTTTACAAAAATAAAAAACGAAGCATAAGTATATAACCGTAGATGGTCATACCATTTCTTTTTCATTAATATCCTCCCTAATTTTTCTTTATATTATTAACATTTTTCTGTTTAATTTATTACTATTTTTTTAATTCTTTTTTTTCTTTTCAGCTAGTGGACTGCACTAACTTTCTTTTTAATTTCAGCAGATAGTGATCCCATTGAACTTTGCCTTTTAACCTGACCCCCCCTTATCCTTATCTAATGTTATGCATCGTGTTATTATACATAACCTTCAATGCTGCAGGAAACGCTAACTGAGCTACGGCCCCCAGACTTCTAAAGGCCTCAAGCCATCTCTCAAACTCCCACTGTTTATCAAGCGTGGCCCTAGAAAGGTCAGACCTGATCTGGAAGTTAAAGCCCTTCCCGCTCACAGATTTCTGCTTGAGTGCCAGACTCAAAATAGCTTCCTTCAGGGTGTATGTGTGGAAGTTCACTAATATTTTCCTCGGTTTCGTTCTTTGAGGATTCCTCCTGAAAGGATCTCTGTGGATACACTGGATATCCATGGCTAGATCTTCCACTGATTGATCTAATCTTAAAGATTCCAGCTGTATAACATACTGTTTTGATATCAGACCCCTCACTGCCCTCCGGTACATTAAGGATACATAGATTACTGCGTCGGGTATTCTTCTCCAATGACTCCATTCTCTCAGCCAGCATCAGATCTTCCTTCCTAAGCTTAACGATGTCAGCCTAGGCTTCATCAAAATACAACGAGAGTCCAGTCACCGTATCTTCCAATACTTCTGTTCTTGAAGTAAGACTGTCAATTTTACTATCAAGCAACTCGCAAAAGTGCCTTATTTCAGATTGGTTTGCTGCTGATGTCAGAAAGCCTTTCTTAATATCCGCTGACAAAGATGTAAACATAGACTGAAGGCCGGTGACCAAGGAGGAATTGTCACCACCCTCAGCCAAGGTACTGGAGAAAGCCGTCACACAACAATCCCGCAGGTCTTCCCCTTGTGATGTAACCGCACTTAGAGACCCAAGCAGTGGGGTCAACGGAGATAAGGCCGATGATAGAAGTGGCAAAAGAGGCGAAGTAGGATGCGGAGACCCTATACCTGTAGAAATAGCGACAGGGTTCACGGTGGGGCCTTCCATGATGTTCACAGCTTCAACCTCCACAGCCTCTACAGCATCCACAGCCCCTACAGGAACTAGATTGTCCCCCAACATGGCCTCATTATCAAACGTCATATTAGCTGAAGCAGTAAGAGCTCCTGTTTGGGGCTCTAATGATTCCATCAGGTGTGGTGAGCCTTCAGGACTTTCCCTTAAAAATTGCTAGTCTGAAAGGTGCAGGACCTGCGGGATTACTTTAAAGTAGGACCGCAGTGACGGGGATATCCTCGACCCAGTGCAATTAGCTGTTTTAGCTGTTTCAGAGCCTTTAGACCCCCTGGCAGAACTACAGGTTAAAGCTTGTTTTGCCTTAACTTCTCCTGTCAGATAGGAAGAGACCTTATTTTTTGTGGGAAAGCCTATGGGTAAGCTTACAAGGCCAGATATGCCCAGGTCTGTATTGGGGGAGTGCTAATACTATCAGGCTCACACCCAGACCCAGAACCAGACCCAGATCCTGTTACTGGCTTTTTGTCTCCTTTAGCCTCCTTGCAGCTTGGCCAACGTTTCCCTTTCTTACTGACAGCAGCCTGCTTTAGGACTGCCAAAACAATAGGGGCCTCTGAAAAGCCAGGCCCATCCGGAATCTGACGACTCCAATCTGCCCTCACCTTGCTCTCCTTGCTCACTTTGACTCCCAAAGTCTTGCGCCGTAGCAGGTACCTTACTTTATTCCTTGGTGCCCTTTGTGGCTTCCCTGTCTCCCGTCTTCGCCTCCTCCTCCAACCTCAATAGAGTGCCTTTACCAGAGCAGGGGCAGCGGTATTGCCACGGGGCCCCAAAAAAAGGCTACGGGTCTTCCGCCCCCGACGGAGCTCCAGGGCGGCCAGAGACCACTGCCGCAAGCCCGATACAGCCTGCAGCGGGTTCATTGGGGCGGTCGGGAGACTCAGGTCAGACGAGGGAGAGAGGGTGAGTGGAGCCGCGAACACCAGACAGGCAGGACATGCCCCGCCCCCACACATGGAGCACGGAAAGGAATAGCAGGGGCGGCGGAGAAAAACGCGAAGAGACTGCCAGGACCAGCAAGATCAAAAATTAAACAAACATACTCATGGAGCAATCCAGCGGAGATCTACAACAGCTGAAATCAGCAGCCTGTCATCGCCGAACGCCGTTGGAGTGCAGATGGTAGGGAACACAGGAACGGATCCAGCATTTATTATTGAGCTGGCCCGGGAAACAGGGTCAGCATCAGTGAAACTTTATCACAATGCAATTGCTGACACTGGGACACCTACAGCCACTCCCACAAATTGGGTCTGATTGTGAGTCCGATAGACAGCAATCTGTTGGTCAAATTTAGAGATTACCGGTGGCCCAGCTATCATATCTGTATGTTGAAAGTAATCACTATTACAAAAGTTCCTTTAAATGTACAACATGTTTGGTGGACAGCACATCAGTTTCAATGGCCGTTTACCAAAGGGTTTCAATCTTTTTTATTTTTCAGAAACAAACTCCCAAAGCAGGAGTTTGCTTTTCAAAAACGAAACACTGAACCCCACTCTCTGGAAGTTATCACCCAGGATGTGGCTCATTAATTATTTCTGTGAGGGATAGAAAGAAAGATACATTACACCGTCCACCCTAAAGAAACTGAGTGGTATGATATCCTTCTTCCGATAGCCATGACCCTGTCAGTCTGTCAGAGGAAGTACTCTCGCACCTACATGAGAGGGATGGACCAGGGAGGACTTGCTAAGTTTTGCTCCTCCATTACTTTTCTGCCCATGTATATCAGTTGAAAGCAGGTGCAGTTGATTTTGGGGGCTGTACATAACATCAACTTATAGATGGGTTAAAAGCGAATTACGTGGATGTTTTTCAATCCGGGGGTTCTAAGTGACAACATAGACAACTCAAGCTTGATTCTCGTTGTCTATTTAATGTAAGTCAGAACCCTTAGGAAGAAAACATTCCCATAATTCATTGTTACCCATCTATAATTCTAAGGGGCTCAGATTTCAGATTCAGATTACTTTATTTAGCATAGTTACCAAAAACCATTGCAAAACAATAAAAAAAATATTCAGTCACATTTCATAAACCATTGCCACCTTTTGTTTCAAGAAATATGTTGCAAGATTAATATTGTCTTCTAATAAAATGAGTTAAAACCCAAGATGAAGAGTACTGTACAGTTTGAAATCAAAGTTGAGAATGCTGGAGGTGACGAAAGTTTGCAAGGTAAAGTGCAGTGCAGTCGCTATTTTTTGGCTCAGGCCGTCATCTCTCCCCTGCAATGCCTCACTGCCGGAGGTGATCGTGGGGAGTAATTTGGCCTGGACTACCTTCAAAAGTGGGCTCAGTGTCGGCCCCATCAATTTGTTTGCAAAGTTGTTCATCGATAGAGATATTAACTGCCCTTTCCTTCTTATTTCCTCTTTTTGGCGCATAAATGACCCTTCCTTGTCAATTATGACTCCTAGGTACTTGTAATAGTAAGCTGGTTCACATTTAGTGCCACCCAAAGACCAATTCCACTGCTGATTTTTTTTTTTGTTTATTGTCATTGACCGAGTCTTACTAAGATTAATTTGTAAGTTGTTTTCTGTGGTGTAGCTCTGCATTTCCGTTAGTAGATGTTGAAGGCCAACGTAGGTATGACTAAGCAGAACTACGTCATCTGCATACATAAGATTGGTCAATATTTTCCCTTCTAGCTTGGGTGAGTGGGAATTACAGGCATCGAGTGTCTTTGGGAGGTCGGTCATGAATAAATTAAACTGGGTTGGTGCGAGCACGCATCACTGTTTCAGTCCTTTGGTTGAGGGGACTTTTGAGGACCGGCAGGTGCCACGGCCTAGTTTCATCTCCAGGTTGTTGAATGCAGCACTAAAGTCGATATAGCATAGATGTCTGCCTTATCTCATTTTTTGTTGATTGGCACAATTGTCGAGCCCTGCAAAGATTCAGGTCATCTATTTAAAAACCTGACTTCCAGAAAAATAAATAATTCTAAGGGGCGGATTTACTTAGCTTTTGCGACATTTTTGTGTCACAAAAGTGAAGCAAAACTACTCAAATTCTATTTTTTGTAATTTACTTCACTGCTTCACATTAAGTTGTGCCATGAGGGCGTACCAAAGGTGGTGTATGGGCATTCCCATGCAAGCACCCAAGCTTTCTCACGCTAAACCCAATTAACTAAAAACAGTAGATTGAGTTTAGCATGAGTAAACTGCACCCAAATGCTTTCATTTCTCCTTCCTTTTCCAACTTTGCATGCGTGCTGCCCTGTGCAGCACGCATGCAAAGTGGGAATAGCTTTACCTTGTGTCGAGCATAGTATTTTGTATAGGAAAGGTACCATTCCTGTATGAAACCTATAATGGACTCATGGACACACCCTAGCGTTGCGGCGCTAAGGTGTGTGCATGACGCACAGCAGCTGTAATCTGCCACAGCGCTAGAGAAAGGGGAGGAGAGAGCCATGTCTTTGAGGATATGGCGCTCCCCTACCCCCTCCCTGTTGTGCTGAAGCAGCACAGCCTCGCGGGGGCTGCGCGGGGGGTGCGCTGGCTAAGAACCAGCAGGCACATCTGTTCTTTGACAACACAAATCACGAAGGAAGGATTTGGTTTCTGGCATTGGTCCCGCCATAGATTGGATTGATATCGTGTACAAGTGACTTTATAAATAAAGAAATAATAGGGCGCCATGAGAGGAAACAAATTGGAGCACGCTGGACGTGAACCAAGAGAGTCGCTCGGGGTTTCCCTTTATACTCCGGTGTGTTTTCTTTCCAAGCAGCACATAAACGCCTTCTATGTATTTTCACAAAAGTAGGTATTTTTTTCATTTTTTCCAGTGCATCCTTGATTTTTCAATTACTTTCTGTTCTCTTTGTTTGAGATCCTCCCCTCCTATGTTTCCCTCCCACGGGCATATTAGCATTTTCCGGTTCACCTTCCCACACACATTTTAGTATGTTCTCTCTCTCTCCTCCCTATCTTCTGTTCCGTTCAGCGATGCTTATGGCTGCTTCTTTCGAAGGGACGACCATTCAATATTTTGGTTTGTAAAATGGCTCCCCACCTGTCTAAGCTTAATCACCGGGGCGAACGCTTATCTGTTAGATATTCTGTACTACGGTATCACAGGCTTACAAAGGAATCATTAAAAAAACATTCCCTAGGCCTCCTTCTTCTCAGTCTTGCGTCATCAATAAGATTCAAATGCCATCCCTGCCCATCTAAATTGACCCACTTCCGGGGTGACGGCAACTTGGCACTAAGTGGCAGAAGGAGGACTGCAAAGCGAATATTGATCACAACACATGCCCGTTTCCTTTGGCAGCTGGAGGCGATTCTTCCTGTTTTACCTGCTGGGGGGTCCCTTGTTCCCCCTTCCTTGGTGGTTCGCTGGACTCTCCGGTTTTTCCCACCTTTGTTCCCTGGTGTTTTTCCATTTTCTCCTGCCCTGTTTGTCTCCTGTGGAGGTGTGGCTTGGGGGATATGGTTTTCCGGTTCTGAGGTTGGTCAGTGGGTGCGTTTGGCGGTCTGCCTGCCTTTTCGGTCCTTTGGGTCTGCCTCCTCCGTCTCTGGTGCTGGGTCGTTAGACACGTTCTGTGCCTGCTTCCTGGGCTGGGGCGGCAGGAGTTTTCTATCCGGGAATTTGTTGGGCGGCCACCCGCTGTCCCGTCTCGTTTTTGTGCTGCCTTCTTGGCTTGTTGTTTTACATGCCTCTGCTGGCTGTTTTTCTGTTGGCGTCTTGGACGTTGCTGTTCATTGATCTTTACTGATTTGTACTCTGCATGGATCCCTGGTGTCCTGCGTTTTTTGTTGGTTCTCTGCTTGTGAGTTCCTCACGTTGTTAGGACTGGGACAGGGAGGACCCATGAGGGGGTAATGTCTTATTACTTACCGGTAATCTTCATTACCCCGATTAGGGTCCTCCCCGTCCCAGTCCTGTACCCTCCCGCCCTCCCGCTGTGTTTGTGTCGGAGTCTTGTTGATAACAGGCATGGCGGTAGGTGGGAGGGGCTTATGTAACTTTTGAATACTGGCGTTGTGATTGGCTGGGTGGAGGCAGGACTGCCTCACGTTGTTAGGACTGGGACGGGGAGGACCCCAATCGGGGTAATGAAGATTACCGGTAAGTAATAAGACAATACCAATAGTAATAACTTACAGTAACTCAATTTAATAGGAACGCACATTATCTACCTCGGAAGGGTGAAAGGTTAATGTGGCCCTGCTGAAATATGCACTTTGTACCTTTTAGTCATACACAAATGTCTGCAGTCAGTCCTATTATTACAGATGGTATTGCCACTCAACTTCAGCTATTTAAGGAATGTGTTAGAAGTGTATTTGTACTTCTGGATCTGCCACAGTATCAATAAGAATTGTTTTTTTGCAGACAGCAGTCTTGTAATCTACTGAAAACGTTACCACGTTCCCTTTGAAATGAGCAGTGTCAGACAGTAATTCGGCTAGGGAAGTGGGGGGCACACAAGCACACCCATACTCACCCATCCCTTAACAAGCGTGCAAGCATACATCCACCATTCACAGAGACATATACAGACACACCCATTCACAGCACACACATAAACAAACATGCACAAATACACATACAGTCATAACATATAATAAATGGTCACACCATCACCTGTCCCTTAAACCACTTAAAACCTTGGTATGTAGCTGTTTCTTGTGAGAGAGTGAGCATGCTTGCAAACATGTACAATGAAAACAAAACCTCTAGTGCAAAATTAAACATCAAAACCTGTTAGATATTTGTTACAAACAGATATTAGAAACAGCTCAGAACTAGTTAGTTTAACTAAAATAAAAAAAAGCTGCAGTAGCTCAGAATTTGTAGAAGCTTGCAGAAAGATAAATTCTTGCTTTTCTCCATCTAAGCAGTTCAAAAGATACACCCAGGGCAGAAGAAAGAAGAGCAACCTTCCATTTTCATTGTTTTAAACAGTTGCTTCAGTTATGATCCTTGACCAGACCTACCTTTCATCTCAGGTGTTGGCTGTGGCAGCAGACATTGTGACATTAGGACTCAACTGTGTTTCTGACGTCTTTTCTTTATAAACGATGAATCAGTGCATTACAAGTCGCCGATAATAAAGACATTAGAGTCTGGTGTTTCTACAGGGATTACAGAATCCCATTTATTATAAACATAATGAATACATAATATGTGTTTTGCAAAGGATACTGAAAGGCAACTACCACAGATAGTACTCCTGTCTCTTGATTATGTCCCACCTTGACTACCACATATAAAACCTCTTAGGCTTGCCCTTTTAGTCTCTGCTAAAACAACCTAGAGCTCAAAATCATGGAACCTATCAATATGTAGCATAATACGCTCCATTCCTAATACAGAATGTAGAATCTTGCTCATTAACATGTTAGGAGATTATATTATCTTATGTTGTGCAAAAGTTCTTGGAGTGCACTATCACCCGGGAGGGTATTATATAGCTAAATTAAAGACATATATTCAAAGATTATGAAAGTCATATGTAAAATCTCTAGTGCAATGAATAAGACTCTCATTCAGCATTGATTTTAAACATATAGCAAGAAAAACAGAAGATTGACAGTCCACTATAATGTTACTCCTGAACACCAACCTCTTCAAGCAAGTGCACTTTTATGTTTAGTGCTGCTCCTTGTGGTTGTCTGTCTGGAGTGAGCAAGTTCTAGAGTAGTGCTGGTAATTTGTAGTCGGTGCTGGCGTGGGCGTTTGGGGCAACACCTGCTATTTTCTGTTTTTTTAATCACAGTGGATGGAGTGTGTGTGAGCATTCTGGGGCACTGTCTCTTCTTCCTTCTCTAGCCCCTCAATGTTGGGTGCTACCACTTTCAACCTGGTAGCATGGGATTTCCTAGTGTTTAGCCTGTTGTACATTAACCCATTTGTAGTCTGTGCATCATGGCAGACTGCAAGCGTTGTTACCATATATGAAATAGAGCAGTGGTTCCCAAAGTTTATAGAACCACAACTTCCTTTTTAGAACAACACATTTTTGCAACCTACCTATTTTGAATGGACACAAGGCGGGGGTGATTTATCAATCTAACTAAAGCATTGTATTGTAGCTCATTGTCATTTGCACTCATCACATTTCCCATTGAAAGGGCCACTAAAATTGCACATACATAGAGTTTTACTGATAAAACTATATAGTACTCACATGATAATGTGGATTATTTGGGTTTATGTGAATATTTATAATTTGTGCATCATTCAGGGACTTGGCAGTTTTTGCAGTGTCATCCCCAAACTTTTTTTCTTCACTCTATTGTCCTGAACTTCTTTTAATTGGCTTTTAGGTCTCTGTGCACTTTGCCACTGCTAACCAGTGCTAAAGTGCTTGTGCTCTCTCCTTTAAACATGGTAAAGTTAGCTTACACCAAATTGGCGAATCACTGTCAGAATATAGAGGAGCAAAATATCGACCTGCCAAAATATCGTGGAGAAAATATAGAATGCCAGAATATTGAATTCGTATCTACGACCAGGTAAGTACAAACATATCAAATCCAAAATATCGCTGTAAATAATATCGTTTGTTAAAGTATCAAGATTTTTTAATGTCTTAAAAGTAATGTAAAATTAATAAAATAATTAATATAATTAACTAAAACATACTTAAAAATACTTAAATAACCTTAAACTTAATAAATAACTAATGTACATTTAAGAAATGTTATTTTAGTTTTTTAATACATATATATATTACTTAATATTAATAAAAAATATTCAATATTTTTAGCATAGGATAGAGGGAGGGAAAAATGTACTATTCACACTCCAGTGAGTGCGACAGTAGGGAAAGCGTTGGATAGCGTAGGGATAAACATTACTATTCCCACTCCAGAGACTGCAACAATAGGGAAAGAGTTGCGTAGGGGGAGGGTAAATATTACTATTCCCACTCCAGTGAGTGCATCGGTAGGGAAAGCGTTGGATAGCGTAGGAGTAAAAATTAATATTAATAAAAAATATTCAATATTTTTAGCATAGGATAGAGGGAGGGAAAAATTTACTATTCAAACTCCAGTGAGTGCGACAGTAGGGAAAGCGTTGGATAGCGGGAGGGTAAAAATTACTATTCCCACTCCAGGGAGTGCGACAGTAGGGAAAGCGTTGGATAGCGTAGGGATAAACATTACTATTCCCACTCCAGAGACTGCAACAGTAGGGAAAGAGTTGGGTAGGGGGAGGGTAAACATTACTATTCCCACTCCAGTGAGTACATCGGTAGGGAAAGCGTTGGATAGCGTAGGGGTAAAAATTACTATTCCCACTCCAGAGAGTGCAACAGTAGGGAAAGCGTTGGATAGCGTAGGGATAAAAATTACTATTCCCACTCCAGAGGGTGCAACATTAGGGAAAGCGTTGGATAGCGGGAGGGTAAACATTATTATTCCCACTTCAAGGAGTGCAACAGTAGGGAAAGCATTGGATAGATTAGGGGTAAAAATTACTATTCCCACTCCAGTGAGCGCAACAGTGGGGAAAGTAATGATATAATATTATAAATTACAAAAAAATATCAATACAAATAAAAAAATCATTAAAATTAATTACCAATTACAAAATATGTAATAATTAATTAATTATAAGTACCAATAAATATTATTTATTAAAAACGAATTACCTATTAATAATACATTATCAACCAATTATTTTTCAATACCAAAAATCTAATAAGTAATAAAAAAATACCAATTAATAATTAATTAACAGTAAATTCATTATCAAAAAATAATATCAATAATTACTTAATTACAATTACATTACTTCCCACCCTATTCCCCTATTAACTCACAACTCGCTCCGAATAATAAATTAATACAATTAAAATAGTTATCAATTAATCAATTAATGTAAATTAATTACCAATTAATAATAATTAATTACCAATTAATAATTAATTGACAATAAATTAATTAGTAATACCCATACATAAATAAAATATTTACTTAATTACAATTAAATTACTTCCCACCCTATTTCCCTATAATCCCAAAACCCACTACAGAACAAAAACGCAAAATTAAATAAAACATAATTAATAATTCCTAAAAATTAATATTTAATTTACTGTAATTAAATTACTTCCCACCCTATTTCCCTATAAACCCACATCCCACTATGGAATTAAACTAGGCAAGAATTAAATAACATAAAATGCATTACTTTAAAAAGATTCAAACATACATTACAAAAATAATACATACTTTAAACACATATACTAACACTTAAAACACTATAAACAAATTCAATGTTTTTAACAGCTATATTATGACAGTCAATATTACTAACTTCAATATTATTAAAATCGATATTTTTTACCTGAATTTCGATATTCTGCCCCACTATGTTTTTGCAATTCGATATTCTGTTCATTCTATATTATAAACTTGATATTCTGTTCAGTCAATAGATTTTTTTTTTATATTGTGACTGTTCACCCAAATTAGCATATTTTATTTACTTGTAAGTTCCTAATAAAGTGGTACCACATTTACCCAGGGTCTGCAGATTAAATGCTACTAGTAGGCCTGCAGCATTTATGGTGCCACCCAGCTAAATAGCGTATTTAAATATGTCTCATGCCTGGCATTTCAGGCTGTGTGTGCTGTTTCAACCTGGCTAAATCAATATTTTGCAAGGCATAAACCTTCCTTTTAATGCATGTAAGTCACACCTAGGGTAGGCCCTAACAGCCCACATGGCAGAGTTTTGACAAGGGTGTACCTGTATTATTGAGTTTTACATGTCCTGGTAGTAAATAACTCTTAAATTCAGCCTTCACTGCTGCAAGGTCTACCTCTTCCTTAGGATAACAATGGCTTGTAATATGATATTTAATAAGTGATAACTTTCAATTGGAACCTGTTAGAATGTGAATGTGTTGTCTTAAGAATTGCAATTTACCACCATCTTTAATGGTAACGTTGGATTTAAAGGCACAATTCCTAAAATGACACTTTTAGAAAGTTGTCTTTTTCTTGTCCTTACCATCTGGTGTATGCTGTCTGTGTCATGTGTCACATGATGAGTTGTAACTGTCAGTTCTTTTTTGTTTATTGATCCTAGGCAGTGAGACAAGGGGCAATAGGTGTTGGCAAGATAGGTCATGTCTACCTTGAGGGGTGAGGAGCTGTCACCTCTCACACTTGCACATCACAAAGGATCTGTCTAAGCATACTGACAATGGGTTTGACACTGTTTTTTTATGACCCCAGACAAGCTGGGGCCAGGGCAGGGAGGCAGGAAATTCAAAAAACCTCTGGGGTGAGAAACTTCCAGAACCTTCTCCCACTTCAAAGCTAACACCAGCTATAAATAGTGGACCCTCAGACCCAACTCCTCAGTACACTTCTGGACCCGTGGAAGACTCCGAAGGACTGGTGCTCTGCTCTGCATAAAGGACTGCTACCCCGTTGCCCCATTGTCCTGCGGCCTAAGTGTAAGACTGGACCTGCATCTTGCCCCGAGGACCACCAGAGTGATACCAAGGGCCATATGGCTCGACTACTGATCAGAACCTCAGGGACAGAAAAGACTACACCTACGTGGTATCTGCTTCTTAGAACCCTTTTTTTTTTTTTTTTTTGTCCTCATTTGCCTTCCCTTCCAAACAAGGGTAATACCAACCACCCAGCACGTTTTGACACGTGATTTGTTTTCTTGGTGGCAGAGATATCCCAAAGAGGAAAGAGGGTATCTTTTAACTCCATCTAGGTATTTTTCAACCTGTAGGACCAAAATCGATTCTAGGCTGGCCATGATCCAGGAGCATTGATGGCATAATCATCGGACCCGGGGAAAAAAAAAAAAACCCCGGGTTCACCTCCAATTAATTAGAAGGTCCCAGAAGGCCAGATTGCGCTTACTAGCGGTTCTCTTAAGGTCCATTTTGGATGTTTCGTATAGGGATGAAAGCCACTGAGAATGTAGTGGAGGTGTTTTTTCTATCCACTGTATACAAATTTGTCTTCTCGCCAATAGCATCGCATAGAAGAGAAAAGATTTTGCCTTGCCCTTAATGTTTTCTTCTAGCCCAAATATAACAAGTGGTAAAGTTATTGACAAAGTTGTATGTAGAATAGAATTAAGAGTATTCTTAACCTCTTCCCAAAAATTCGAAATATCCGGACATTCTATGAACATGTGTATGTCACTAGCACCTGCCATATTACATTTGTTGCATTTTTTGTCTGGTAGAAATTTAGACAATTTTAGTGGTGTTATATAGGCACGATGTATTGAAAAGAGATGGTTACGTCTCAACCATGCAGGTTTTACAGTTTTATACAGTAATTCGCAAGATTTTTGCCATATATCCTCACATGGAGTGCCGATCTCTGATCTCCATAACTCATCTGGTAGTTTAAACTCGCCATCGCTTTCCTCCAGCATCTGCCAATACCATGTAGCTACTTCTTTCCCTCCGGTTGGTCGTTCTACCAGCATTTGTTCTAGTGTACTAATTTTCCCAATACTGGTATCTATACGGCTCTGTGATCTTGCCCAGCTGTCTACTTGAATGTATTTAAATCTAGACAATCCAAGTCCTACGAGCTCGTATAATTCATTCCAAGTTATTAATTTCCCGTCTGTAAAGAGTTGGCCCCATCTTATTACACCTGCTTGCTTTATGATATTAGAGAGGCTATCTTTCAGACATGGTGGTAAGCCGGGTGAATCCCAAATTGGGGAATAAGTAGAATAATATGACAGGCCAATTTTTTTCCTTATGTTAGTCCAAGTTTTAGCCCATGATTGTGCTATTTTAAGTTTGATTTTTTTGAAAAATTTTTGGCTTCCAAATTTAAACATAAAGCCCTCTGATGTTAGATTTGCCCCCAATAATATTGCTTTGTACATTGAATTAGACGTAAGATTGGATGGAGTTTTTAATAACATCCTTGAGTGTGACATCTGAAATGCCCATGAGTAGTACAGCAAGTCTGGAAGTGCAAGGCCCCCCTTCTCTCTTCTTCTTCTTAGTTTTTTCCATGCTATTCTTGTTGTTTTATAATTCCATATAAAAGAGTTTAATTCTCTTTGAGATTTTTCGATTTGCTTTGGCTCAAATGCGATTGGAATTGTATTAAATATAAAAGTAAACTTGGGGAGGATACACATTTTAACTAGGTTTACTCTGCCCATTATGGAGAGCGGTAGATGTGACCAAGATTTTAAGAGTTTTTTACTTTCCAAATGTATTCTTTCTAGATTGTTTTGTCCGATGTTCCCCACCTCCTGAGTTATTCTTATTCCTAAGTAGCGCATAGATGTTGAGATATTTATCCCTAACTGTATATTTGGAAGATTCCATACCATTATCTCCGTTTGGCTGGAGTTAATATCATAACCTGATATATTGCCAAACTCTTTTGCACATGCAATAATAACTGGAAATGCTTTAACTGGGTCAGATGTAAAAACCAAAATGTCATCTGCATACAGTGCTACCCGCCTTTCCCACTCTCCATAACTAAAAGATGGAATATTAGCCTCGTCCCTTAGAAGTTGAGCGAACGGTTCAATATACAAATTAAAAAGGAGAGGGGAAAGCGGGCAGCCCTGTCTCGTACCTCTAGATATATTAAAGGCATCAGTCAAACTCCCGTTAATCATTAACCTAGCCGAAGGTCTGTTATATAATAGTTTGATTGTTCTGCGGAATCCTTCCCCACAATTGAATTTTTTTAATACGTCGTTTAGATAGAGCCAATTGACTCTATCAAACGCTTTTGTTGCGTCTAAGGTCAATGTAGCCAGGGGTGCAGAGACGGCAGTAGCAATATCTATAGCCCCTACAAGTTCGTGAGTTAACTCCGCTAGTTGTCTGCCTTTAATAAATCCCTTTTGGTCTGGGTGGATAATATTTCCCATGACACTGGCCAATCTTGTAGAAATAATAGTTGTAAATATTTTATAATCACTGTTAAGAAGTGATATTGGTCTATATGACCCACACTCTAATGAAGATTTTCCAGGTTTAGGAATAAGTACGATTGTTGCCTCTCCCCAAGATTTAGGTGGCAGATCTCCCTTTATTAAGATACCATTGAAAAGTACCGTAAGCTCTGGAGCTATACTATGTTCAAGGGATCTGTAAATTTCTCCAGGGAGACCGTCCGGCCCTGCCGCTTTTCCTTTTTTCGAATGATGAATTGCTTTTATTACTTCATCTACAGAGATCTCTTCCTCTAACATTTTACTCTGATTCATTGATAAAATAGGGAGTGTAATAGCATCTAACCACCTATCTCTTGCTTGTTGATCATTGGGGAGATCTTCTTTGTAGATCTCCTCAAAGAATTCAAAAAATGCGTTCCCTATTTCTTGATTGGTTGATCTTGTCTCTGTCTCGCCTGCTATCTTAATTTCTCTGATATAATTTAGTGTTTTATCGGCTTTTATTTTCCATGCCAATATTTTTCCTGCGGCTTCCCCGAACTCAAAATTAGAGGATTTACTCACTTCCCACCTTTTATTTATTCTTTCTTGTAGAGTATTTTCTATTTGTTTTTTCAGTTCGGCCAGTTTTTCCTTTTCTGCAGATTTTTCTACATTCGGATCTATCCTTAGTTCTAGAAGTTTCATGTCCCTTTCTAATGCCCCAATCTTTCCATTGTATATTTTCCGCCTGTAAGAGGCTCTATTAGTAATCTGTCCTCTTAAAAAGGCCTTGAAAGTCTCCCAGACTACTGTAGGAGCAGCAGAATTATTATTAATATCAAAAAAGGTTAGGGTCTCATCTGAAAGGTATTTCACCTCTTCCTCCTCCAGCAAAAGTGTCCGATCAAAGGACCAGGATGGATGTTTAACTAAATTGTCAGTTTTTAAAGTAAATTCTAATGCGGAGTGATCTGATAGGTGTGATGGCAGGTAGTTTATTGATATTAGAGTTTCCTTTAAGCAATAACTAAAAAGAGCATAGTCGATTCTAGATTTGTGTTTGAAACGACTATTTCTAAGGGAGACTCCTAACTTATTACCCTCTCTTTCCCTCCAAAAATCTGCCAATCCTAGATGTTTCATAATTGATTTGAGGGTTTCTCTTGATTTTATGGAGCAAGAGATTCTAGATTTTGTTGACTTATCTAATCTTGGGTCAAGAACAATATTAAAGTCTCCCATCCAGATTATTGGCTCCTGAACCGAAATTAATTGGTTCCTTACAGCATCCAGATGTGATGGGTCATCTAAGTTAGGACCATAGTAACCAATCAATGTCCTGATCTGACCCATGAGAGAGGCTTTGACTATCAGCCATCTTCCTGTGTTGTCTTCCTTACAGTCTAAAATTTGTGCTCTCACAGATTTTTTAAAGATAAATACTACCCCTCTTACATTCGCATTGTGGTCAGTTGAACAGAATTTATCTATCCACCTTTGTTTCTTTAATACATTAGTAGCCTCTGATTTAAGCAAGTGAGTTTCCTGCAACACAATGATCTGCGCCTGCGAGTCTCTCAGGTATTGTAAGATCCGATCTCTTCTTCCTCGTACTCGCAGACCATTGACGTTCCAGGACATATAATTAATATCTGTCATAATTTTTAACTTCCGTCCCCACCATCACTCTTCTTTTTTTTTTTTTTTTTCCAAAACTTGATGATTTTCTGATGTTTAGCATGCTAGACTTTGAGACTTGAAAGAGATTGATTTTTAAGGTCTTAAATTGAGCTGACAAATGAGGTTTTTTTTCTTTCTTGCCCCCCCACCCCTTCACCCACCCCCTAGGAAACCCCCCCTTACTTATTCTGGCTTGGTGTTGGGCCAGATTTCCGCCCATCAGGAGCCTATCCTTTGCCTCCCCACTGCTGCCTTTTTTACATCTAGAACAAGGAAAAAGAAATAGCCACGTCTGAGCCATTTAATGTAAGGAGCCACCATTATATAACACAGCAAGAGGGGAATTTGAAATATTAAGTTTAGGTGCAAAAGAGTTTCTAATCCTAAGTGATTATCCGTGTTTTTTTTTTTTTTTTTTTTTTTTTACTATATATATATATATATATATATATTTTTTTTTTTATTTAATCTTTATATCTATATTTCTCCTCCTGTGTATATGTGCATGTGTATCTTTTTTTTTTTTTTTTTTTTTTTTCCCCCCTCTAGCTAATTTGATTTATGT
The DNA here is from genome assembly GCF_964263255.1 of Lissotriton vulgaris. Classification (NCBI taxonomy): domain Eukaryota; kingdom Metazoa; phylum Chordata; class Amphibia; order Caudata; family Salamandridae; genus Lissotriton; species Lissotriton vulgaris. The sequence goes on from NC_141685.1 coordinate 1,440,701,980, forward strand.
GCTTGAGCTTGGGCGTGATCTCTAATGGAGTCCAGTAATTCGTCAGCATCGTGAATAGAACGGACATTATGCATCTTATTGTTATACATAATTCGGAGGAACGCAGGAAATCGCATCTGTACCGTTGCCCCAAATGATCTAAATTTGTCCATACGTTGCCCCAGCTCCCATTGCCTCTCCAATGTAGTCTTTGAGAGGTCTGAACGTATCTCAAAGCTGAAATCAAGACATTTTATTGAGCCTGCTTTTAATGCTAGGTTTAGAATTTTTTCTTTTAAAGCATATGTCAAGAAGTTGATTAGTACTTTCCTTGGCTTAGTTCTTGCCGGGTTCATGCGAAACGGATCCCTGTGTATTCGCTGGATGTCTTTACTTAGTTCTTCTACTGTCTCTTCCAAGTTGAGTGTGTCTTTTATTAGATGTACAATGAAGTCCTTTAGGTCTCCACCTTCTTTTCCCTCAGGTATTTTCAGGAGTCGAATATTATTACGTCTGGAGTAATTCTCTAAAACTTCAATTCTCTCTCTCATGTCATCACCATCTTTTTGGAGATTATAAATTTTTGATCTAGCCGCCTCCAGATTTTTGTTCAATAAACCTACCGAACTTTCCAATACTTCCGTCCTCTCGCAGAGACCTTCAACTTTCTGTCCCAGCTCTTCACAAGTAGCTCTTATTTCTACTTGATTATTTTTAGAAATTGCAAAGTCTTGTCTTATCTCCTCTCTCATCTCTGAGATTGAGGAGACTATTGCTTCTAATGCACTGCCAAGCACTGGATCTATGCTTTCTGAGGTTTCATTTGATTGGGCATCTGCTGAACCAACTAAAACGCTCTCTGTGTGTGTTTCTAATTCAGACAAAGTAGGCTGAGTGGTTTCCGCAGAGACTACTGTTGGCCCCCCCACTGATAATATAGCCTTTGATAAGTCCGATTTCAGAGTAGACACACCATGCTCGGTTTGTTCAGATTGTTTACCCAGCTGTAAACTTTGATTTTTCATGGCTGTCGCCATATCTTGTGTGATCTGTAAAACTTGTGGCAGAGCTCTAAAGTATGAACGCAAGGATGGGGTTATGTCCCCTGGAGCCTTTAATTTTTTATTTCTGCTCTTATTTTTAGGTTGTTTTAACATAGAACGTTTACTATCTTTACTATCTTTACTATCTTTAATTGGCTCTGGCTCTGGTTGATTTTTTTTTTTTTTGAGCTTGACCTCTTTTTGTGCTCCCTCCAAGGTGCACTCTGGGAGTTGAAGTCCTTTTTCCCCCAATTCTATCCCTCTGTTCCTGCCCTTTGTTTTACTTCTCGTAATCCTTATTTGCAAATCTTGTACTCCTTTATTTAATTCACAGGCTGTACTGGGAGCCTCCCCAAACAAGCAATAGATCTTACTTGATTCTTGCGCAGAGACGCCTGGACCTTTGGAAGAACACAAACCAGCCTCTGCAGCTTCCGTCGTGTCATTTGAATCCACTGCTCCCAAAACGATCGAAGTGGTGGTTCTCAACGCCTCTCCCCCTTTTCCACTTCCAACTACAGCTGCAGTGTGTATGCTTCTTGCAGCGGCCGCACGGCCGCGTCTAATCTCCACGGCTGCCCGCCCCCAGCAGAGGAGAGAGTTGGTGGCGGCAGCGGGAGAGCTGAACTGCAGGCACATTCAAAGCCGTTTTTTTACAGGTTTTTACCCCAAATATTGGAGCGAGAAGACTTCAGCTTTCTCCAAAGAAGGCTCCGTTTCAGGTACCGTTCGTGACAACTTAATTTACCGCATATCCGTTCAAGGCTGCAGCGAGGGCTCAGGATTCAGCTCTGGGCGTGCGATCCGCACCTAGCCTGCGGTCGCCATGTTTCCCAGTGTCTTCTTAGAACCCTTTTCATGCGCCTAGTGCTGTTGCTAGGTGAGGATGGGTTCTGAGAAGAACTCTTAAATTCAGCCTTCACTGCTGCAAGGTCTACCTCTTCCTTAGGATAACAATGGCTTGTAATATGATATTTAATAAGTGATAACTTTCAATTGGAACCTGTTAGAATGTGAATGTGTTGTCTTAAGAATTGCAATTTACCACCATCTTTAATGGTAACGTTGGATTTAAAGGCACAATTCCTAAAATGACACTTTTAGAAAGTTGTCTTTTTCTTGTCCTTACCATCTGGTGTATGCTGTCTGTGTCATGTGTCACATGACGAGTTGTAACTGTCAGTTCTTTTTTGTTTATTGATCCTAGGCAGTGAGACAAGGGGCAATAGGTGTTGGCAAGATAGGTCATGTCTACCTTGAGGGGTGAGGAGCTGTCACCTCTCACACTTGCACATCACAAAGGATCTGTCTAAGCATACTGACAATGGGTTTGACACTGTTTTTTTATGACCCCAGACAAGCTGGGGCCAGGGCAGGGAGGCAGGAAATTCAAAAAACCTCTGGGGTGAGAAACTTCCAGAACCTTCTCCCACTTCAAAGCTAACACCAGCTATAAATAGTGGACCCTCAGACCCAACTCCTCAGTACACTTCTGGACCCGTGGAAGACTCCGAAGGACTGGTGCTCTGCTCTGCATAAAGGACTGCTACCCCGTTGCCCCATTGTCCTGCGGCCTAAGTGTAAGACTGGACCTGCATCTTGCCCCGAGGACCACCAGAGTGATACCAAGGGCCATATGGCTCGACTACTGATCAGAACCTCAGGGACAGAAAAGACTACACCTACGTGGTATCTGCTTCTTAGAACCCTTTTCATGCGCCTAGTGCTGTTGCTAGGTGAGGATGGGTTCTGAGAATATTGCGGTTTGGAAAGGGAAGAGTTGGTGAGTGAGGAACAAGCTGGGAAGTGTGAAATAGAGCTGGATAAGGTTTTTCCATGTAACTCAAAATAAATGAGAAATTAACTATGAGGATCTTCCCGTGCCTTATTGACCTTTTCACACTGGCAATGAGCAGAAACATAACATCGCAGGTGATATCTCAACAAATGAAAGAGGACATTCATGATGCTGGATCTCATTCTTTTGGATACTTGACGCTGATTCAGGTCGGTGTGCTTTGTTTTTTCAAGTGCTGCTGTTTCAAACCGAACTTTGAGCTTTTCGGGCCTCATTACCCTCTCTCCCTCCCTCCTTGAACCTGTGCGAATTCCAGCATGCAGACCTATCTCACCCATAGGGTAATATTGGAACTGCCTTGTAATTTTTTACAAGTGCATCTTTCAATAGGAAAAAGTTAGGAACAGTAAGTTTGATGTCTCTGGATTCACAATTTAAACAGACATCTTTTAGTGAAATTGTTTTTAAATTGAAGGTCTGAAAATTCTACTTTTAGAAAGATGCCATTTTCTTACTTAAACCCTTTAGTGCCTCTGCCTGTCTCTAGAATTCATGCCTGGGCTGGGTGACAGCTGACTTCCCACATTCCCTCTAGGCAGACACACACTAACGAAGGATAGGTATGCCTAAGGGGTCATCTGCATGTTGATGGGTCTGCCTGATTAGAATGTGTGGGAGGGGCTTACACTTCTACCTGAAAGGGTCCTGTCCCCACACAAAGGGCTGCATACTTCTCTGTTGTGAGTCTGGATCCAGGGAAGGGAAGGGTCTTCTACACTACAAAGATCTTTCTTTGAAGTCTTCCTACTTTAAAGGCTAAAATGAGTATACGTACTTGACCTCTGATGCCAAGTATGCAGTTCACCTTTGGGACCAGATGAGGCTCTGCAAAAAAGAGAAGCAGTGCTGCAGGGGGAACTGCCACTCTAATAACGGATTTGCTGTGTTGGCCTTCTGCTTGCTGTTTCTATCAAGAGGGGCGAGAGGGAAGTTCAAGTCCATTCAGCTTCCAAGCTTATATCCGAGGATCAATAGGGGGGAGAATGGACCAATTGTATCTGCATTACCAGGTATCTTATGGTATTAGATGACCCTCATAATAAACCCTCGTAAATGCACGTACGTAGCGGGGCTGTATATCTTGGATCATCACATCCGGAAAATTAGATTGGCCAAAAAACGAGGTTCGCCAACCGAAGAACAACAAATTTAAAAGATCTACTAGTCCACACACGACCTCTGCAACTAAAAATCGGAGCAGACAATATCATGTCAGTCTGGAACATGAACCCAGTGATGGGTCATTATCCCTGTGGATCATGTGCAGTGTGCAATCACCACAAAAACTCTAAAACTATACAAAAATTTAATTTGGACTCAAAGGCATCATACCAATTGCAACTCCACACATGATCTATATGATCATGTGTACTTGACAACTTAAATACATCTGCATGACTAGCCGTGAAGCCAAATTGAGAATAGGGGAACATAAGAGCAATATAAGGACAAAGAAGATGACGACTAAAATGAGTAAACGTTTTATTGACTCCAACCACACAGTTGAAGATTTGAAGTGGACAATAATAGAAATGTTAAGACATAAAAACGACAACGCAGAACAAATTTTGTTTGAAAAAGAACAAAGATGGGTTGACCGCCTAGAAACTGATTTTCAAGGCCTAAATGATGATGTGCCATGGCACCAACTGTATTGATTATCAAACAAATAACCTGAAAAACAAGAACTTTGTTTTTATAAGACTCTCAAAGGGGATCCAAAATCCCTCCATAATAACGCTCCATGGAGAGATACATAATATATATTAAATATATTAAGAACAATAAAATGAATCTTTAACAAAACCCAGTTCCTCCTGCGAGACTAATTGGCACCTTCAAAATATCGAAGTAACATTCCACTATGTAACGATCCTAACATTTAATACAAAGGCCCTTGAATCTTTATTTGTAATCAGAATTGCATTACACTATATTTGAAAATGTTCACAACTTCGTTTTATTGATAGTGATAAGCCTTTAGAGTCGAGGGATCGAAGAGGAGTAGTCTTTTTTTCAACCTTGAGCAATAGTGTGAATAGAAAAGGGACTTGTTCATTACTGGCTTTACACTTCCGGGGGAAGAGCAAACACAGGTCGGAATTACCGCATTGCTGGTAAGAGAGAAGACGCGAGGAGTACTTTTTCGCCTGCATTATCACAAGTAAGATCTTTTACTAACTAAGTCTTTTCCATCGCAGTATAACGAGAGTCTGTCTTATGCTCCCCGACGTGGCATGATCTTACAAAACTGAAGGTAATGAACTTTCTTACTATCTGCACACAATTACAGAATACCGTGATGGAAGGCACACCGTAAATACGTACCAGCATGTCCAATGACAGATAGAAAATATCTTAATGTCACACCATAAATACGTACCAACATATTTCTCGACACTTAGAAAATATCTCAATGTCATATCTTGCTTGCACGTGGCGTAACACAATGCTTTATAAGGTTAACTTAGCTCACTAAATATCTAATCGCAATCCTGTTTCAGCACAGAATATCTAGTATTGTAGGGTCGAGGTATTGAGGTCCTTTTGACAATTTAAATAGCAATACTTGCTACACTTACACTTTGCCGAAACAGTTTTCATTTTGAACACGTGGTAACACGGATAGAATGTAACTTAAATAATGTAATAACATGATTTAGCAACACAAAAGAAATGGAATATGCACGTTTGATAAACACAACAAAGAAGAATACATGAGAAACTAATATTCTAACTAATGCGCTAATTCAAATGGTATAATTATTGAAATCCCGTGTCAACTTTAGCGGGACGTTAAAGGTGCGACCAGTGAGATACATATCTTACTGATATATGTTCCATCTTTAATATTTCTATAGCCACTCTCTATTGTCTATCTCCATTAGTCTCTATTTATTTATTTATAAATAGCGCAAATTGTATATAGAAATGATGAAATCAGGAAATTGAAGCTGAATTTTCATAAAGGGGCGATAAGATATATAACAAATGAAAAAGACATTTTGATATGTCTTTTTGTTTTGTTTTCTCCTTCTTTTCGTTTATTTTAGGTACTACTGACCTCAGTTTATATGTAGAGTGGAAATTATCCTACCTCCAAGCTGCTGCACAAACTGTGCCAGTAAATGCACTTTTAAATTGGTCCTGAGGAAAGCCACGTAGACCCGGCTGGGCTGAAACATGTTGACCTGATATTTACCATTGTGTAGAGGATCTAGTAACACGACCCATTACTACACACCGTGATTTAGTTTTCCAGAATCATTTTCTCTCAATAAAATGTACTTTTTAATTTGATTTATGGAATTTTATCCCACATCTTTTTGATCACGAGATATTATCCCTGGGCACTACTGCAAACCCAGTGGTTACCTCCAGATGGAGGTTGTTGCATACGGGAAAACAAAAACCCTATGATGATGCTCTGCCTGCTGCCTCTTGCCTAGGCCGATCTCCAACTTTTAGAAGAAGTAATTCCCTGGGCTTGTGAGCTTGCCCTCAGTTCACGAAGTCTCAGGGCCATTAAAGACTTCATTTTCATCTGCACAGTAAATCAAATCTGCCATCTGTGAGTCCGGCAGCTGAGCCATGCAAAGATTGGCTCTTGACACTTCTAAAGGCAGTGTCTCTTACCTGGACTGCCAGTGCACTCCATGCACCAAGACCAGCGATTGTCCAGATCTGCAGTTGAGCTCAGGGCTCCATGGATCCCAGAAATCATGATGCATTACGAGCGGTTAGGGAGCCCGAATGAAGAAACAGCACGTCACTCACAATTGCCGAGGGCAAATGGGGCAGCAAGAATGTGCATACATTTAAGAGAGCTGAATCAGTGCGAGTGGACAGGTACACTTTACCCAATATAACAGAGATGTTAAGCTCATTGGGGAACACCAAATGTTTCTCTTTCCCGAATTTAGCGTCTGCTTACCATCAAATAAATTTGCATCCATTTTCTCTAAACCTGATGTATTTTATCACATTCAAATACTTTAGGATGCAATTCAGGTTAATATCAGCTTTGTCCGTGTTCCAGAGGCGATGTGATATGTTCTGAAAGGGATTTCTGGACTCAAAATATACCTGGACCATGTGTTGGTGTTTTGTGATTCAGTGGCAGAGCAGGACAAAAGGTTGCATGCAGCTTTTACGATATTGTATTCTCGTGGTCTATCACTTAAGTTAAACAAGTGTAAGTTTAATGTGGACATAATAGAATGCTTAAAACTTTGTTTATTCTGGTAGTATCTGTCCAAGGAAAGACTTGGTGAATGCAATCAGTAGTATGCCAAAACCAGTGAGGAAAGATGAGTTAGTGAAATTCCTTGGCATGGCTGAGGACTACAGCAAATGTGTGGCAAATTTCGCAGAAAAGAGTAAGAATATTAGGGATTTAATAAAACAATGATTTAAATTTAAATGGAATGACATTTGTGAGAAAATTTGGTAGATGCCCCCGGTTTGTCTAGGTTTGAACCAGGGCAAGAAACTGTGTTAATGACAGATGACGTCTCATAAGGCTTGGAGGCGGGTTAAGTGCATGTAGTTGGTGTCCAAGAGAGAACAGTTCTGTTTGTTTTAACAAGTTTAAGGGGTTAAGAAAGAAACTAAGGCCCTCATTAGGATGGCGGTGAATCCGCATCCTCTGGGCTGGCGGAAGCCACCGCCGGCCAAGAGGATGCGGATTCACAGCCGCGGCCACAGAAAACACCCACCGCCAGATTAGGATGGCGGTGGGATTGCGGTGCGACCAGCGGCGGATGGCAGGTCCGTCCACCACTGATCCGTGGGTTTTGGAGGGCTATTTGGTGGCGGTGTCTGCAAGACACCGCCACATGCTTTTCCGCAGTGGTTTTTCCGCCGTGGAAAAGCATGTGTACCTTTGCTTCTGGGGGGCACTTGCGGGCCCCCAGGGTGAAGATGGGGTAAGGGTGCACATGGGGGGGGTACCTATGGTACCCCTCCTGCATTTACATGCACAAAACGGCAGGCACCGCGCGGTGCCTGCCGCTTTGTGCATGCAAATGCAATGCATGCATTTTTAACATTGCGGCGGGTGCTGCTTGAAGCAGCACCCGCCGCAATGTTAAGGATACAGGATGTGACTGCCAGGGTGGCGGTCACATCCTAATTGCCATGGATGGACCGCCGCTGCCCTTGTGGACGCTCCCTCCACCTCGGGGTGGCGGACGGACGCAGGTCCGTCTGTCAGCCTAATGAGGCCCTTAGTTATTGAAAAGGAGGCTTTGGGAGTGATCTAATTGGTGAGAAACCTAAGAAAGGTTCAGTGAGGTAGTACGTTTTTAAAACACATCATAATCCCCTGAAAGAAATCTTTACGCCTAAGCGGATAGACAAAGTATCTACCAGAATATGAATGTGTTTATTAGCCTTGAAGGAATTTGACTTTAGTGTGAAGGACATTCCTAGTGCTAAGCATATCTTAGTAGATTGTGCATCTTGCTTGTGTTTTGAGGACCATCATTGTGATGGGTGATAAGAAGTTTTTGGTGGTGCGTTGTTCAATGTATGTGGAATCACAGGTGGATCCAAACTTAAGGAAGAGTGGATAGAGGAGATGAAAAAGGATTAAGTGTTACAGCTGTTAAAACATCCAGTGTCCTCTGGATGGATAAAGGAAACAGGACTGTGAGAAAGCAGTGAAAGTCTTCTGGGAAGTGAGAGAGGAATTGACAGTGAGTGGAAAACTGCTCTTGAGAGGAAATAAGTTGGGTCCTAACTCCAGTTTAAGAGACTACATTATCCTATTGTGTCACAAGAGCCACCTAGGAATGTCAAAGACAAGGATTTGAATTGATTAATGGTGGACAGGAATGGAACTTATAGTGAAAAGGAAAGTGAAGGATTGTGTTGAATAATTAAGTTGTGACAGAATTTTGAAAGGTAGGATCTAGCACATGGTGGTGAGAAAATTGCCTTCTGCACGTCCGGAGTAGATTTTTTTTTATATTGTTGGCTCCATTACGTCCACGGGTGTGGATACCTATATTTTAAGCTGCATGAACTGACACTCGTGATGCCCAGAAATTGCAGTTGTAATGTCTGTGGAGACGCAGGTTGTGAAAAAGTGTTTGAAAATGTTAGATCAGGAATGTTGCCCTTCTGTACTTAAATCTGATTCACTGACAGAATCTAGACTCCTAAAATATCCCCCTACCAAAGTGTTGTGACCAAAATATCAATGTCAGAAATATCGCCATCCTATAGTTATAATGGTAAGTAGAAAAATATTGGTGAAAAAAATATTTTAATAAATATTGTTGTATTAGATATTGTTTTGCACACACACACGTGCATATATATATATATATATACACACATATATAAATAATAAACATTAAATATATGAAATAGTAACATTAATTTAAAGAAGTAAAAACGATTTAGTATATAGTTTAAAAAATATAACAAATAAACATAATAAAAAAGTCAACACACATATATAATAATTAATAGATATGATTATGTATATCTACTTCAATTTGTTTAATTGAACAAATAATTGTAATTTATATTACAATTTCAAAATGTTAACTGTACAAAAATATCAAATATATATGTGTGTATATATATATATATATATATATATATATATATATATATATATACCCAATCCATGGTTTATATCTGTATGGTTTTGATTCTTAGAAAACCACTCTAAGATGGCGCTTATGGTACTGCTGAGGGTTCAGTCCCTTGTTGATGTCCATGAATCATCACATGATTTCATTTAAGGTGTGTTTTGGGTTATGGGTTGTGACACCGACGAAGGCTTTTTGCCGAAACGTTTGTTTGTGCTAAATAAACTAGACGCTGCCTAGTAATTCCCCGGAGTGCTGCTCTCTTCTTTTTATACTACGGAGAAGTTCTTTGAGCGTAATATATAGCAGGGTTCTACGACCTGCCGAGCAGCACCCGCTCCAGAGTGCCTGAGGGTTTCGTGGAAACTCGAGCGTTGAGAAAAGGTATCCCTCGAGCACCGCCGAAGCAATTACGGACACCGGTGAGGCTCCGGCTTCTGAGAAAAACAGCGCCGTGAGAAAATATTCCTCTGCCCGCCTCCGTCTGAGGTGAGAAAGACTACGCGTCTGACCGGTAAGCCCTACTCCCTTCTATCAAGCTTGGAGTGTTTGCATGCAACGGTAGAGCGCCTAGGGGAGCGAAACACAGCGTGCCTCTAACCAGGATGGTTATGAGCAACAGCACTTAATCGAGTGAATGCAACCCGACCCTGTGCAATTATGGAAATGTTTGGCGAGCAGGAGCGCCGTGCCATGGCGCAGGATATGTTCAAGAAACGTGACAGACCGCTCACAGCTACAGCGGCAGCCTTGTCCTCCGGGGCGGGAGACGGGAGCAACAAGCTTAATGAATTATTTTTTAAACTTGAGAAACTGCATGAACGGGAGATCCGCAAGTGGTGGGAGGCCACCAGCCTCAGTAGCTACATCGATGAAAAAATGGTGACCAGAGGGTTAAGAGTGTGTACGGTGCCGGCTTATGAGCACCCTGATCCCCAACTGCTAACGGACTGGCAAGAACATACTCAGGCATACTGTGATGGTATCCTGAAACTCCTGGTAAAGTACGCATGGAGCGACAGGGACAAAGCTCTAGCAGAAATACAAGCACTAGAAACCCTCATAGATGGGGAAGGCGACTCTTCAAGGGTGAATGAACTAAAGGAAGCCCTGAAAAAACGTCTGGTCAGATACCAGCAGAAAATAATGTCACGTAAACAAGAAAAATTCGAACGTGACGAAAATGACTATCGATAGGGGCGTATCCTGACGTTCGCAAAAAAGTACTACGCACCCAGGAAGGCTATGATCCAAGGCACCGCGCTAACACCAGGCTCCAGTGTGCCAACCTAAGAGTCAGAGGTAACGGCAGACGAATCAGGAGATGACCAACGGGAACAGAGGAGTGAAAGAAGGAGAACCCCTGCTCCTTTTCACGCGGAGTTCCAGCTGATCCGACAGAATTGGCTCAGAGGTGGCAAAAACAAGCCTCCGGAACGACAAGAAGAAGGAGGACTAGAAGAGGCGGAGGAGGCGGCAAAAGGAAGAGGAAAGGGCAAAACAAAACCCCAAACACGGTCATATCGCAAAACGAAGAAGTAAGAATTTGGAGAAGAACAGCGCGATAATGGGAGCAGCCTTACAGTGGTAAATCTCACAAATAAACTCCTGACCGATGAACAAGAAGAGCTCCTCAGCCTTGGGCTCTCCTTCTGCCCTAATACGGATCTCGAATTCACACAAACCAAGATCGATCTTTTCAAGTTTACCAGAAAACTGAAGTTACACAAACATTTTAAATTAAGACCACACATTAAGGGTATGTCCAAACCTGGGCTCAGGATAACAGCTACTGACATCTTGATCGGCCGGGACATGTCCTGCATTGAAGCCATGGAAGCTCTCAGGAGTGAAAATGTTGACACGGACATTTCGGCTATGAACATGGCAGAGAGGGCAGTGGCCCAAGGTATTGAACAAGAAAGAGATGGGAGTCAGTTTAAACCTCTCTCAACGTTCATTCCTCAATCCCCTTGGGATGCAATTGATGCCTTCTCTGAAGCCATGATGATGGAGTTGGTCAAAGAAAGAAAGGTTTCCCACTCTATTCCCAGTAACATCACTCAATCCCAGAAGAAAGCCTTGCAGGAACTGTTAAGCGACAAACAAACAATTATAAAACCCTCGGATAAAGGAGGTAATGTCGTCTTAATGACAAGGGAGTATTATTACCAAGAAGCAATGAGGCAGCTTTCGGATACAAAATACTATGTCATCACGACTAAAGATCTGTATGATGCAAGTATTAGGGAATATGATAATTTGATCTTTAAGTGGTACAACCTCTCTATGCTTGACAAAGACGAACACATCTTCTTAAGAAGTAGTAATCCAATGATACCTACTTTTTATCATTTACCGAAACTACATAAGAACAACGTCACTCCTCCTGGCCGACCGATTGTGGCATCTATCGGTGGGCTAACAGAGAATATGTCCAAATTTGTGGACAACTATATCTTCCCTCTGGTTTTAGGTCTGGACTCTTATGTCCAAGATACAAAGGACTTTTTAAAGAGAGTGGACAATATGGATTGGCAAGATGATTATCTTTTCTTAGTGATGGATATTACCAGCCTATACACCATCATTGAGCATGGACATGGACTATCTGCTGTTGAATACTATCTAAACAAACGTCCCATTCGGTTTGCGCAACATAATGTGATGTTAATAGAATTTGTGCAATTCTGTTTGGTGAACAACATCTTTTTGTTCGAAGATAGTCTATACCGACAAACCTCTGGAACAGCGATGGGCACATGCTTTGCTCCCAGCTATGCGAACTTGTTCGTCGGCTGGTGGGAGGAGCATGTGCCCAGGAGCTACGACGAAGAGGGTGAAAGTGGGAAAGTGGTACATTGGTACCGCTACATAGATGACTTGTTCATCGTGTGGCAGGGTACAGAGGAATCGGCCAGAAAATACATTGATATTCTCAATGACAACATCTACAATGTGCACCTGTCTGGTACTATTAGTGGAGTGGCAGCTCACTATCTGGACCTGCGGGTTCACATCGAGGATGGCCGAGTCCAAACGTCTCTTTATCGCAAAGAGACAGCGGGAAATTCTATTCTGTTTGCTAATAGTGCCCACCCACCTAAGCTCGTCAAGAGTATCCCTTACGGTGAACTCTTGAGGATTAAAAGAAATAGCACCCAAGATAAGGATTTCGAGGCGGCTGCCTCGGAATGCCTTTCTCGCTTCCGACTCAGGGGCTATGATGAGCCACTTTTGTCCAACACACTGAAAAAAGTGAGAACGATTCCGAGAGCTGATCTATTAGCTGAGAAAGTAAGGACGCCAGATAAGAACACTGGGAATGTCTTTAGAATGATCACCCCTTACTCTGCAGGTGCTGATAGACTGAGGAGCCTGATGCGCAAAAATTGGCACATCTTGCTCACAGACGAAGTACTCAGAGAGGATCTGCCCGCGCATCTTCTGGTGACCTTTAGCAAGGCGAGGTCTCTGGGAGATGTGTTAGTACACAGCCATCTAGAACCCTTACCCACTCAAAGCAATACCAACACCTTGAAAACTATGAGTGGTTTTTTCCCATGTGGGAAGTGTAAAGCTTGTAGCAACAGTCGTAGGGTTCTGCAATATGATATTCCTGATGCTGGTAGGACCAAGAAAATCAATAAGTTCATTACCTGCAGCACCACCTATGCTGTGTACTGTCTTATATGCCCATGCGGTCTCAGATATATTGGTAGTACCATCAACCAACTTAAACTGAGAGTGCTCGAACATCAGAGGGCGATCGAAAAGGTGGACCCCGCGTACCCAGTAGTGAGGCATTTTGCCGAACACCATAAAAAGGATAGAACGAAATTACGCTACTTTGGCTTGGATCATGTCCCATTCAATCCACGGGGTGGAGATAGGCTAAGAAGGCTCAGAGGCCTTGAGTCTAGATACATAATTGATCTGTCTACCAAGTTCCCCAAAGGTATGAATAGTGGTGAGGACATGGTGGTCCATCTGGGAAAATGAAGGGCTGAATAGGAGTACATAGTCATTAACACCTGATATTCCATCTTGCCTTTAGATTATCTGTACGTTATAATACTATGCATAACTGTTTGTAAGTATGGTCAATTGATGAAAAAGTAAATCTGTATTTAGTGTATATAGTGTGCTTAGACTATATGGAATAGGATATTGTATATATACTATACGTCTCGTATCGGAATCTCACTCCTCTTAGATTGTGCTAGTATCTGTATGTTTGTGTATATATTTTGACCTTGATCACTCTCTACATTAATCAGGTTTTTGATTGGATGGATCTCATGAATATGACCATTCTCCTCTGTACAGTTGTGATCATTTGTATATAGCTTGCTGTGAATGTATCCCGCTGGACGGACGTCCGGCTGTTTGTTTTGCTGTGTTGTAGGATTTATTAACTTTTCCTTTACTATTTATTCAGGGTGGATTTATAGCACCTAATAATATTCGCCTTGATGGCTGATATGAAGTAGGCCACTTCCTCTTTGCACATATTTAGGTATAATTTTCAGCACTTTATTGTATGTGGTCATGAATTTGTTTATTCTCTTCACTCAAGGGACCCCAGCCGATCCACGGCTATATTTCTTTTGTATAATCATTGGAATGCATTATCGAATTTTGCCCTCTGCCTATTTGATTTAACCAATCCATGGTTTATATCTGTATGGTTTTGATTCTTAGAAAACCACTCTAAGATGGCGCTTATGGTACTGCTGAGGGTTCAGTCCCTTGTTGATGTCCATGAATCATCACATGATTTCATTTAAGGTGTGTTTTGGATTATGGGTTGTGACACCGACGAAGGCTTTTTGCCAAAACGTTTGTTTGTGCTAAATAAACTGCACGCTGCCTAGTAATTCCCCGGAGTGCTGCTCTCTTCTTTTTATACTACGGAGAAGTTCTTTGAGCGTAATATATATATAAACATTTATACAACAATAACATAACATCTTTAACCCCTTCGCTGCGGGGCTAATTTCCCCACGGCGCGGGGGGGAGGGGGGCCACGCACGGCGCCGCTGTGCTCATGACGAGCCCAGGCTCGTCATGCAGCACGGTGCTCGTGTGCTGGTGACGAGCCTGGGCTCGTCATGACCACTCCCGCGCAATGGAACGCTCAGCACAGCGGGGACATTAGCCCCGCGTGTGAGCGTTCCGCGGCTCATGACGAGCCCAGGCTCGTCACCAGCACACGAGCACCGTGCTGCATGACGAGCCTGGGCTCGTCATCAGCACAGAAGGGGTTAAAAAACAAACCATTCTAATCAAATAAAAATGTAATCAATTAAATATTTTGTACAAATATTTTACACATTAAAAACATTAATATTTACAAACATAATTTTAAATAAACAAAAACATTATAATATATATTATAGCAATATACAATAAAATCTAAAATATAATACATAATACATATACTATTCCCACTACAATTTGTACAAAACTATGCAAACTATCCTATTAAATATATGGAAAATGTATTACTTTCACTTCACACAACACAAAAATAATAAAATGGGGTAAAATTTACAAATCTCCCTCCATTAAATGCAACAGTAGGGAAAGTGTTGGATTGCAGATAGGTAACATTTACTATTCTCACTCCAGTTAGTACAACAGTTGGATGAGTGCTGGATTTCTGAGGGGTAATATTTACCATTCCCACTCCAATGAGTCCATCAGTAGGGAAACTATTGGATAGCAGAGGGGTAAAATGTACTTTTCCCACTCCAGTCAGGACAACAGTAGGGAAAGTGTTGGATTGCAGAGGGGTAACATTTACTATTGAACTCCTGTCAGTACAACAGTAGGGAAAGTATTGGATAGCCGAGGGGTAATATTTACTATTTCCTCTCAAGTCAATACAACAGTAGGAAAAGTGTTGGATAGCAAAGGGTAATATTTACTATTACCTCTCCAGTCAGCACAACAGAAAGGAAAGCTTTGGATTGCGGAGGGGTAAAACCTACTATTCGCACTCCAGTCAGTACAACAGTAGAGAAGGTATTGGATTGCAGAAGGGTAACATTTACTATTCTCACTCCAGTCAATGCAACAGTAGGGAAAGTGTTGGATTGCGGAGGGGTAACATTTAGTATTCCCCACTCCTGTTGATACATCAATAGGGAAATGTTGGATGGGGGAGGGGTAACGTTTACTATTCCCACTCCAGTCAGTACAACAGTAGGTAAAGTGTTAGATTGCAAAGAGTAAAATAAGTGCAACAGTAGGGAAAGTGTTGGCTTGCAGAGGGGTACTTTTTAGTATTCCCACTCCAGTCAATACAAGAGTAGGGAAAGTGATGGATAGCGGAGCCGTAACATTTACTATTGGCACTCCAGTCATTACAACAGTAGAGAAAGAGTTGGATTGCGGGGGTAAAATATACTATTCCCACTCTAGTCAGTACAACAGTAGGGAAAGTGTTTGATTGCGGAGGGGTGAAATTTACTATTCCTACTCCAGTTAGTTCAACAGTAGGAATAGTGTTGGATTGCGGAGGGGTAAAATTTACTGTTCCCACTGCAGTCAGTAGAACTGTAGGAAACTGTTGACTGGTGGACTCCCCTGCCACATCCCTAAAAGACCCACATCTCACATCTAAAATAAGATTTAAAAAATTGCACAATTAACATAATTAATTATTAATTAAACAAATATGATTCATGAATGACTAAATATTATTAATTTAAATTAATTAACTTCCCACCCTTTACCTCTAAAAACCCCACAACACGCACCTAAAATTAAACTTAAACATTTGTCAATTACACAATTCGATTAATACATTGTCAATTAAATAATTTATAGTACATTACAAGTAATTATTAATTAATTGTAACTACTTTTCTACCCAACCTTTACCCCATACACCCTACTTCTGCACCTAACAAAATTAAATTAATCCATTAACATAATTAATTATCAGTTCATTAATATTAATTAACAGCTAATTATTAATTGGTTAAAATAAATTTCTTCCCACCTTTTAGCCCTATTAACCCCACAACCTGCAACTAAATAAAACAATTAACATAATTAATTGTCAATTCATTCATTCATAGTACCAACTAAATATTAATTAAAAATAAATTACTTTCCACCCCATAATCCGATAACCCCACATCCCACATATAAAAATAAAAATTTCACAATTAACATCATTAATTGTCAATTAATTAATAAATAATATTACTATATAACTAGTTTTTAATTAATTAAGAATGAATTACTTCCCACCGTTTACCCCTATAAACCCACAACCCTCTACATACTAAAAATCACAAAAATATTTAAGAACTACTAACAATGGGACAAAATATTAAATAAATGAACAATAATTTTACAAAAAATGTACCTCATATACATTGGAAATATATACTAAAATACTTACCAATAATTGAAAAATATTTTTCCAAACTATATTAATGACTGACATTTTAAAAATCGATATTACATACTTTAAAATCTTACTGATTATATTTTTATATCACAATATTTTGGACACAATATTTTGGTATGCCAATATTTTTACTTCGATATTTTGTCTGAATACCCTTTAAACTGGGAATGGGGTGCAAATGACGTCAAGTGACAGAAAGTCTTTCTGAACGTTAAAGGTATTATGCATAAAAAATCGGCACTATACCACCCAGAATGCAATGGTACGGTTGTATGGCATTACAACGTGGGCTTTTACCACCCGTACCATTACAACACTGTTTTTACAACACAAGTCGTTACAAAGACTTGTGCTGTAAGTGCTGGATAGTGGAATAGTTTAATTTTCTATTCCAACTCCAGCCCACGTTACAGTAGGGAAGGTGTTGGAATAGAAATTTAAACTATTCCCTATCCAACAGCGCCCTCCAGCACAAGTCGTTGTAACGACTTGCGTGATAATAGCAGCGTTGTAATGGCCTCGTGGTAATACCCGCCTTTTAAAGGCTGTACCCCCAATGGTACCATTGAAAGATTCAACAAAATACTGAGGGAGACCATACAACGCTCCTGAGCAAATAAGAGATCCTGATTGGAGGGGTTACATGATAAGGTAAGGGTATATAGACTTATCACTCATTCAACCACAGGATTTCATTGTGTGAAGTTTTCAGAGGTAGAACGCCTAATAGTAGGATGTGACCCATTTGGATGAATAAGAAGAAAGAGATTAGTAAAGAACACAACGCTCATGGAGTGAGGTGGAAGAGTAGAGTGGAGGTGAGAATGGAAAGAATGAAGGAAGAATTTGGAGAGAGAATGTGGCCTAACGGCTTGGGCGGTCAAACTCAAATTGGGGGAACCAAGTACGATTCTCAGCAACGATGCCTAACATCCTGTGATCCTGTGATTCTGTGCAAATCACTTAAACTTCCCATGCCTAACAAAAATAAATATGTCTGCATGTAACAAAACTGATGCTCATGTAAAACGCTCAGATACCCGATACCTGCGGGTCAAGTTCGCGCTATATAAACTACAAAAATTTTTTATTTGACAATCAGAAAAAAGTCAAGGTGCATGTGTGAGGGTTGAAGATAAGGTAAAAATTAAACTTCCTGGGAACAGTCCAGTTGTGTCCTACTATAGTAAGCCCATGAAAGGTCAAGCTGGTTAAAAATGCTATAAAGGTGGAAGACCATAAAACATGGAATTTTAACAAAGTTGCAAAGGTCAGCATGGTGGAAATGAAAGAAGAACAAAAGGAAGACTTGACAGGCAATGGTGGTGGATGAAGCCATGAAGTTCAGAGGAAGAGATCGAGGACCATTGTCAAACCATCATACTTAAAAGATTTCATAAAGTTAAATGTCATATGTATTTATTGTATTTAGGTATTATAAATGGGGAAAGGAATAGTTATTTTCTTGCTTAGAGGGGAAGATGTGTTGCATCTGCTGCTAGAACCCTCTGCGCCTAGTGCTGTTGCTAGGTGAGGATGGGTTCTGAGAATGTTAGGGTTTCAATAGCGAAGAGCAAGATGAAAAGTGCGTTACAGAGCTGGATGAGGTGTCTCCATGTAACTCAAAGTAAAAAGGAAGTTAACTAAGAGGATCTTCATGTACCTTATTAACCTTTACAGATACTTGAACCCGGCACCTGGCATATGCCCCTGACCCTTCTAGATCCTTGCAAGTGGGTCTGAAGGTGCTCTTGCAGCCCAGCTGTTGCCTTTCAGCAGAACTGGGGCAGCGCGATGCATCTCCTTACATCTGCTTCTGAACCACTGCCATGCAACGCATTCCTGAGGCAGACCTTCAAATCTCAAGCTCCTTGTTGAAGGCATCCTCGATGATGATGCAAGTCTCCGCATTGCAGCTTCTCTGGCACATTGCCGCTGGGCAATGCCTCCTCAAAGCAGGATCTTGCAACACTCCGCAAATCAAGATTTAAGTCACTTTTGTTCAGCTGGCCTATTTTGGTGTCCTTTTCAGGCCCATTCTCCATCATGGTCGACCTGAAATTGTGACTGTGTTCCAATTCAGCGCGACTAGATAACCACAGGGTGTGCTTTGTGCTTTTGGCACTATTTTTACTTAAATCTTCCTAATTGCCATCTCCTGTTTTATTGATTGGATTTTTGTTGTTTTGATGTCAAATAATTTATTACATTTTATTCTAATTACCTAATTGGTGTGGGATTTTTCTTGTATTGTGTTTATCACTTAATTACTGCCTGAAATGCATCATAAATTCTTTACACATTGCCTGATTGCTTGTGCCAAGCTCCCAGAAGGATAAGCACAGTTTAGTATGACTTTTGCTTGTGACTTCACCCTCACAGAAAATACATTGTGGCTAGTGCTTGGTAGGGATTCACCCCCTCAACCAGTAACCCAATTTCCAACAATCACCAAGTAAGTGTCTTGATTTGTTTTAATCCCATTACAATCCCTGTTCAAATCATACTTCAGAATTACCTAAAAGTGCTTCGTTTTTGCTTTCATAACTGCTGGATGTATACAGTTCTTCACAGGTATTTAGTTTTATATTGCAGAAAAAATCAGCCTACATTATCACATAAGAAACATTAAAAACTCCTCTTATTTTGCAGTTAAAGAAAAGTAAACACCAACCCCATGTTATAAAAATATAGCAGCCTCGCTTTTCACCTCTGTTTTTGAATCACTAGGAAATGTGTAAGCCTGGGTGGAGTTTGCGAAGTGCAAAGAAAACTCCAGTGCGCTACTCAGAGCTCCGCGAGCAACAGAGTGCATTAGATAAATGCCGTTTGCGGTGATTTTCAATGCCAGGTGCTTGTCCGCACTGTGCAATCATCGCAAACGCCACCATGCACAGAGCAAGTAGGCGCTGCAACCTTTCTGCCACTCAAGTAGATTTTTACTCGAGCTGCAGCTTTCGCAATGCAAACGGATGGTTTCTTAACGCGAGCAGTCACGAGCATGCGCGACCACTCACAATGAGAATCTGATGACCAACATTTTTGGATCCTTCTGCTATTACCCTTTCTGAGGAATTAACTGAAAAAAGTCTTATTTAGGTGGAGAGTTGCAGGCTATTAGATATTCCAATCACCCAATATCACAGAACTTAAATCTCAATACCTAAAATAAATCACTTAGATGTTGGCAACTGAACCTATGCATCGAAATTAAGTACTGATGCTTCTGCTTTTTTATCAGGACCAACTAAGAGGTCCTCTAAAAAATATGCAGAACCTATTACACATTAGGGTGTACACCTTAAGGTCACAAGAGGAGCATGTATGCCCGGGGTATGGCCGTACATACAGGAAAACCATGTCATGTTTACAGGATTACCAAAATGTGAATTTGTTACATTTAATTAATTTTATCAAATGCATTACATGTAAGTAAGTTCCTAGAAATCTAGCATACACCTAGTCATCTGTGGCCATCAATGAACACACCTTCTTTAGACTATGTGGTACCTATCAAACATATCTTTACATCTTTACTCTGCTGACTGCAGTGGAATCCTCTGACATCAGACTTCACAGTATTTATTGGGGAATCCGTCAGCTTCAGATCTCTTGGTCTCTGCATTCTATCTACTGTCAACAGGGTAACCTGTTACATGACAACATGACTCTTCTGCACTGCACGGTGTATTGTATAAGCTCTATTTTAGTTAGTAATTAAGGGCTTAATGACATTACAACATAGACCCTTCGAAGTATGTGCATTTCAAATGAATGGCACAGTATTATTATACTTTTTATTTGAAAATTTGGGACATATTGGCTCACCAATCCAGTTCATCTAAACTCAGTCACCTGCAGAGGTCTGAGGGCCTTTTCTTAGAATTTCATAGCACTGACCAATTATTCAGTTTCAGAAGGCACTTGCCAAATTTGGAGGAATATTTCTTGAAATTCCCCCTCATTAATATTCCTTGGGTGGAGGCAATTCCACTGGGGGATTCTTTTCGAAATTGAGCAATTTCCCTGAGAATGTAGAGAATGCTCTATTACCGCGAAACTCAAAATCAGAAAGTTACACTTTCAAAGAATGCACCTTGATACACTTTCATAAACTTTTGAGAGAACGTTCACATATACAGACACTTTAGATTTTGAAAGTGATGACAATTTCATATCTTTTCTGCCTTTTTTTAGTGTTATGCCAGGTGCAATGATATGTTATGCCAAACACATTAACACGACTGCCAGAATGGCAGATGCAATTTGGTTCGAAGCATCACGCAACATGTTGAGGTGTCACATGGGAAATTCAAAAACAGTGGAGATTCTCTACCCTCACGGCAATTAGATTTGCAGGTTTGGAAATGAGTTTGCAAAAATAAATTGTAATGGGGTATCGCAGGCACTTTTGGCAACAGCATCCAGCAATCACCAGAGCTTTTACAACTAAAAGGTGACGGACAGAAGAAAAGAGAAAGGCAAAAAGAAATTAAATGGGATTGAGAGTCAAAGAATTCAGAAATAAATATGCAATTTAATCATAGAAGGGTAAGCAGGTTTAGAATAAATGGCCTGAATATATGTTTGTTGTATCTAACTACTTATTTCGCACTACCTTTGTTCTCACTATCCTGGAATATTCTTATGTCTTACAAAAAGAAAATGTGTCATCATCAAACATTTATGAATAAACTTCCTAGACTCTACTAAGCACCAAATTTACACCATTAAATAATCTGGTATAAGCAGTTCAGAAAGGGAATACATCAGTCAGCGCATATATATTTCCTGATGAGTTGAGGACGATGTTCTATGAATAATTACAAAAAATTATTTCACTTTCAAAGAAAAGACAGCACATGTAATAAACTCAAAATTCCACAGTATTTTTAAAAAGACGTAGGTGTAATATACACCTTGCAGAGCGCATAGTTACATACACACAAACATACAAAAGTGCTCATTTCAGGTATGTCACCATTATATCAAAATAACTAAAATATGACCACATGAATTGTGACATTTGTAAGCCGGAATCACATCGATGGCTTAATTCACAAACTGAATTTTGTAGTACATAAAGAAGTACTACAGTAGTACTACTCAAATAATACAAAACGCAATTCACAAACCTATGGCCAGAGATATCCACCTCCACCTTTGCTATCTTTTCTGTGGAGAGATCACCATGACAAGTGCTGAAATTTGCACACCAGTAGCTATATGTTTTTTTAGTAAATGGGGAGGGTACAGTAGAATGAGAGGGGTTTATGGAAATTTAAGGAGTGATTTGCGAGGGTCATAATATAAAACAAACACCCACAAAAGGAATAGGCAAATGCAATTCACAAAACCACCTGTAAAGCTACTGCAGCTCTGCAGGTGTTGATACAAGTGTGCATGTACCTGTGCTGGAGTGAGTTAAGCACCACAGACGGCCAACCCAGTATAAACTCGTTTCAGCTATTATATTTAAATTGTTATATGTAAATACACAATAGGCAGAACAATAAACATATGGTTGTAAAGTTACTTGTAGTTCCTTTATGGTTATTAATACAATTGTAAGAGGCTCTACATCCTCATTTTAAGTGTAAATGTAAATATCCACTCAGAAATGGTGAATAGCAAACAAGTGGAGAGTTACGCCTAGGGCCTCATTATGCTTTCCGACCTACTACTTGTCGGCTTGGTTTCCGGCCAACTCGGGTTCAAGTAGTCTGACCGAATGATTATCATTTTTTGGAACACCGTTCGGTCAGACTCCCAATGACTTGTGAGCCTGGGTACCGACCGACAACACAGGATCCCAGTAAAAAAAGGGAAGGTTGTGTAAAAATTGCACCCTGTGGCATGTTCCTCATGGTGCTTGCCACACTATGCAAGGTTGTACATAGGGGTCCCATGTGTCCCCTCCACAGGTCCTAACTGTAGGCCGCTGGGTGAAGGGGGGCCAGTTATGGGCCCCCAGAATCAGTTTCTGACAGCCGCTTTTTGTGTTGGACAGACTGATTTGGAAAGGCTGTCTGAATCCGAC
Source organism: Lissotriton vulgaris (assembly GCF_964263255.1). Lineage (NCBI taxonomy): Eukaryota > Metazoa > Chordata > Amphibia > Caudata > Salamandridae > Lissotriton > Lissotriton vulgaris. Next base: position 1,440,724,934 of record NC_141685.1, read on the forward strand.
ATCGTAATACCTCGGTTGAAAGCGTGGTCCATAGCCCTCTACAATTCGGCTCTGACCGACTCAATCAGAATCCCCAATGCTGGTCGGAACCGAGTCAGAAAGACTGGACGGTTACCTTTCCATTGTAATCAGTTGGTCGTAATTGGTCGTTCAGAAATGTTTCTGAGTCAGTCGGAAACATAGGCTTTGACACGGGTTAGGAAAATACAAATCCCGTTCAGAACCTTTCCGACCAACATTGTAATCAGCCCCTAGGTATAATAGTAAATATACAAATGTGTGTAGATATAATCATGTATATTTACCTTTGTGAATCTGAACCAAAATGTAATCTACTTGTATATAGACTCAAAATATCAACATATAATTTAATATATTGCTGATCAGGCTCCATTTTTTTAAAATTGTGTTTGCGGTATGCTGCTGTGTGTTTCAAGTATTTGTGGGCTCAGTATTGCAGTATAATGGCATGTCATTTTTTATTCAGCTTATTACAATATTGTAATTATGTCTGAGCAGTGATGATTTCTAAATTTCCTGACAAAAGATGACCTAGAACAAATGTGGCTGAGAGCTCTCACTTCCTTATATAGGTTTATACTGTAAGACCAGAGTTACTGGAGACGTTAACTGTTAGAAGTTACTCAAAGAGAATGTAAGTATTTTGGAATTTTAAAAAGCTTTTTCCAGGCAATAAGATGACTCATATAATCTATAAATACTTATCCACAATTTTTCAAACAAATGAGCTGTAAAGGGTAAGATTCAACTTTTTATCACAATGGCAGGTGTTAAAACAAAGTAAAATATTGTCATTCGTGGTCTATATCCGAGAATGGGCAAATTCAATTTTTGTAGGTAGTAACAATATGAGAGAGAGGGAAAAAAAGGGACACCCTCAGGCCCCCAGGCAATCTTAGTTAAACAACAAGAGAGTGTCAAAAATAACACAGAAAAATAGCACAAATTCAGAGATGAAGATCTTCCTATAAGATTCGCACTGGAAGTCTTGCAGGGATTTATTAGAAGCCCTCACTTACCACCCTAGGTGGTGACATGCTTCATCATCGGGCCCACCAGGAGAAGCCTATTGCCTCCCTGGTGTGCTACAATGCCAGATTACTGCGGAGCTGGTTTTTTGTGACAGTGATGTGAAAAATACGTGAAGTTAAAATTGTCAAAAAGCTGTACCAGAAAGAAAAATGTTATTCAACGGTCAGCCTGACAAGGTTAAAATATGTGTAGGGAAATGTGCCAATTAATGTTTTGGTTATTTCCACTCAAGGTGGGGTCGACATGTTTCAGCCTTATGTGTATAGCTACTGGGCTTTCTTCAGGACCATGTTTTGTGTACCTCGGCGGTATGGGCGCGCTAAGGTCCACCCTACCAGAGGACGTAAAAGTTAAAATTGACTGTGTAAAATTGTGCAGAAAAATAAACAAACCATCAAGTTGTGGGAATTACCTCTGCTTTAGAGGAACCTGTATAGTTTGTACAAAAAAGGATCCATGCCCCATAGGTCTCGGGAGGTGGGTGGGGCGACAATGGCACACCGCCCGCAACGCCCTGCACCAGCTCGGTACCTAGCGTCTCCTGCTACCGCACCTCGTGGATTCAATTTTTGTCATGAATAATACATTGGTATGATTTAAAGTATTTCAGGAAAAGTTTTAAACCATCAAATTTCATACGGGTTGTTATTGATTCATTTCGTACAGTGCTGCTATAATTGTATTTTTTCCTCCCTTTTTTCTTGTCAAATGATATATGATGAAAAACAACCAAAACTTAATTGATTCAAGTCTCTTTATTTCTGTACTAGTAATGCTTTTAGCATACATGTTTAATTGTCTCAAGAATATTATCTGTTGTTTTCTCTACCCTCTCTACCCTCTTAACCTGATCCCAACGTGGTTTACGGGTCACACTCCTGTAGTATTTTACTCAACAATACTGTGGCAGAGAGAATGAAGGAGGTATCGGAGGCAGTGAGGCAGTTATGTGGCAGAATGGATGGGGAGCACGCTGCAAGGCGGAGAGACAGGCAGGTACTTGTAGGCTTCACCAAGTCCGTGAACAGGCTGAGAAGGAGCTCTGTGGCCATGCAATTTGAGATGGCAAAGTACAGCGGTGAGGTTACCTAGGGCCTGGTCACAGTCAGCAGTACCGTAGAGGTGATGCAAACTAACCAGATTGCTGCCACTGGTACAGGGGATGTGGACGAGAGTGAGGAGGCAAGCAGTCGTAGCACTGAAACCCCCCCTTGCCAGAGAGTAGGAGGCGCAGTGTGAGGCATGGGTCTGCTGCAGGACACAGTGTGCATGCAGAACGCAGCACTGGTGTGCAGGGGCGCAGGAGATAGGCGCGGCCCTCTAATCACATTCTGTTGTGGGTGATGTAACCCTTTGGACACATAGCTGGTGTTAAGGTGTGCTGGACAATTGCCTGTTGTAAGGTATATTAAACACCCTGACACAAATGCATTACCTGGCTTTGTCTCATTACTTACTCAGAAATAATTTTGTGTGATCTCTGACCGTCTCTGTCTCCCATCTGCTGCAGCTGCGCCATCTGCTGCACTGTGCTATGGCTGTGTACCTTCTTCATCCTCATCCTCCTCTTCAGAATCACACATTTCCACAGGTGTACCCTTCTTAGTGGCAAGGTTATGCAGCATGGCACATACAGCTATGATTTTGCAAGACATTAGGGTCTGGTACTGCTGTGCACCTCCACTTTTGTACATGCAGCAGAACCAGCTTTTAAGGAGCCCAAATGTTCGCTCAACCACACTGTGTTGATCTATTTGCAACATTGTATCTCCTTTCACTAGGGGTGGATGGGTTTAGGTACGGAGTCAGGATGAAAAAGCGCACTGCATAGGCACTGTCACCTGTGTGTGAGAAGTAGGTAAGTAATGCACAGTCTACAATCACAACATCAGGTGTATACTTCAGGGGTGTCACATGTACTTACCTAGCAGGTAGCCTTCTCCCAATTCACCTGCAAAGAAACAAGTATAGATCCCACTGTTCCTGAATATGTATGAATCAAGGGCGCTCCCTAGAAATGTTGCAACTATGTCGGTGATAATGTAAGACGCCTCAAATATGACCTGTACATTGATGGAATGTGTGGACTTGCGATTACGGTAGATGTACTCAGTCGCAGCAGGGGGGCAGATTGATATATGTGTCCGGTCAATGCACCCAATGACGTGTGGGAACTGGGCCTTCTGATAAAAGTCCAACTTGGTCTTCAGCAGTTCTGCCTGTGTGCTGGGGAATTTGATGTAGTGTGCCATCCTTTGCAACATGGCATCCAGGAATTTATTGAAAAAACGTGACAGGCAACTCTGTGAGATTCCACCTGCCACAGCTATTACCCCTTGGTAACTCCCAGATGCCAGGAGTTGCAGGCAACAGAGTACCTGTACATGAGTGGGTATTGCGTGCGTCCTTGGTGTCTGGTGCTCCAGGAGTGGGTGCAGGTCCCGTATGAGGTCCAGGATGGTGTTTGGGTGTAGCCTCTACCTCTCATGGATTTCTGCCTCAGTCAGTTGGAACAGTGTTACACATAGTCTGTACACGCGCTCCTCCCGTCTCCAGATCCTCAGTCCTGCTGCTCGCAAACGTAGACGCCTTGCTATCACGTAGAGGGCCGCCATTGTGTTCACACTGTTGCATTTTGGGGCTGTTTTTATGCAGTGCACCTGATTACCACCTGCTTTGAGCCAGTGCTAATTACCGATTCTTAAATACCAAGTTTTAGCAAAATACCGATTTTTGTTACATCACATTACCGATTTTCTACCGATCCTTATTTACCGATTCAGTATTTTTGTCTGCCAATCGGTAAATAAGGAATCGGTAACTGGTTTCCCTTATTTTTACAGATTCCTTATCACCGATGCCGATTGGTAATACCTACATCGCGCATGTCTAAATACTGGTCTGTAACGCTGAAATTCACTGAATTTCGGCGTTACCGACCGGTATTTCGCTACCTACATCTAGCCCAAAATGTTTTCTCCATTTTCCTCCCAAGTAATAATGGTTTCTGAACCATACTTGACATGGCTAGAAGATTCCAGTGACAGACGTGTTATGTTTTTTGTTTTTTAACAAGCCACATTTTAAACTTCATACTCAGGTAGAGACAAAATGATGTTCCTCATTTTCCCCCCAAACTAACGATTTTTTATGAAAACAGATAAAAAAATTCACACTTTTTCAAAATCCCTCTTTATTCATTTGTATTTAAAACTTTGGTATGTTCGGTATGGGTAGGTTTTTGAAAGTAGCAGTAACATCACTTTCACTGTAATGGGTGGAAGTGGTAAAGTGCTGAAATATAAATCGATTTTTAGATTGAATTGGGTTGGATTGAATATAACGGACATCGAATCGGAAACTGACTAGCAATTTTGAAATAACTCCTGATAATACTGACTTCAAAAGAAACTAGAGGGATTTATATTTGAGGATGAATGGTAAGCATGTGCTAGGATGGAACTTTATTCAAACATAACATTTCTTGCTATACCCAGTATATTTGACACCAGAAAATATTTTTTAATTTCCCTTACAATTTCCAGAAAATATTTTTGAATTTGAGAGAAAGAACTTCAATATATATTTTCACCCCATTTCATATTTGAAATGCTATTAGAACCAGGACTTGGATCCCCATTACATCTCATCACTTTGGATAGTTGGACCAATGAATGCCAAACATAGGTATTAGAAATAAGGGAATCTAATAGATTCACGATTTACAAACAATTGTGGCATGCAAACAAATGTACAATGGCTTTAAAAAAGAAATATGTACTCATCAACAAATCTGCCAGACAAACACCGAATGGGGTATATTTGCAAAGTAATTTGAATTAGGACAAATTCAGAATAATTAATACTCATTTGTTATTCTCATTTTCTAGCTAAATTAATATGTTTTATATTGTGTTAAAGATTATCTAAAGCCTGTATTAAAATGTTTTTAAATGAAATAAAAACACATAAGTGACTACAAACAGATTTTAATAGATTTTATGAGTACATGGACTATAAAATGCCTTTCAATTACCAACTGTAAGGAGCAGCACATACATATTTCCATCTTTTTTTCTTCAGCTTTGTGAGCAATACACAACTAAATTGTTGAATCAATTTTAACCATAATTCAAAAGAATCACCTAAAATATCAGTCTACAGATTAGTGGCAGAGTTCAACTTGAATTTAGATATGTTTACTTAATTAATATTTTCATTGAGCCCCTATTTCACTATGCCAAAGATAAAAGGTATTTAACAAACTAATTGAATATTTAAACAAATTAAGGTTGTGTTACAATGCTCAGTAATTTAATGTTTGACAAAGAATAGGTCAAACAACGTGCATATGATGAAAAGTACAGGTTTCATGGTTTTAAAACAAAATAAAATTGTTATTTCTTAAAATGTGTTATTTTAAATGTCATAACCTTTCCTTCTTCCCAAGTGCTTATAATTATATTTCCATTATAATAAACAAAATTGGAAGACTCTTAAACCTAAGTTTGAAATAAAGGTTGTGTAAATCATTTGGTTCTTGACATCATCTGTTGAACTTTGTGTAACTGGGAGAAACTACTGTAGAGAATCAGAATGAGACCTACACTTCATCTATTCTTTCCCCAGTGTCTGCTTCATACAGACTATCTCACCTACAATTTCCCCTTTGTACTGACCGGGACTCACCTTCAGTGCTTTGAAATGTCTAAATGAAGCAAGCAATTTGTTATAAAATAATAAGTAAAGGAAAACAGACAAACAATTAATGAAACCAATTTAAAATTATATTACAGTTTCAATTCAAATTGCAATCTTAATGCTATTCTTTTCTGAAAAATGTTTCCTATTGACCACACACACAAACGCAAAAAACACATTATGCATGTTCTACACTTTTTGTGGTTAATAGTAGAAGAGAGTTCGATAGTTGGGGGTACACACATATAAGACATTAGTAGAAATATATGTTAAAACCATGGCAGAAATGTGATTTTTTGTTCAAGATCAGGATTTCTTTCAATGGTTTCATATGGAATTCATCTTGGGCATTACCCACATAGTGAGCTACTATAATGAATGCCTCTGTCTCAATTACCAAATTCATAATTTGATGTATACATATTTGTTGTAGTTGCTGCAGATACCATGAGGTGAATACATTGATATCTTTTTTAATCTAATGCGCTTAATCTAGAGAAGTACTAGAACTAATTGTGGGAACTATAGCTGTGGCAGAACACTTTTTAAATGCCATATGAATGCACTTTAATACCTCTGTGTAGTAATGACACATTATATGACTCATTGTCTCTTCATAATATGTTCCAATGTAAAGTGCATTGACACTTTGCATTGGGATGAGAAGCAAAATAAAATAAATACAACTGAGAGGGGCCCTTGCAGAGGGGTGATAACAAAGATTGTTGCACCAGGTGCTGTAAACAGTAAAGCCAGATCAGTGTAGAATGGAAAGGGGCGACCACTCGGTCCCCCCGAACGTATGGTTGGGGGCCCGGATCCCCCCGGGAAACCATTTTGGGCGGGGGGCGTGCCACGGCTGGTATGCCCGAAGCGGCGTAGCCGGGGCGCGCCTTTTTCCCGCCCAAGAGGGGTTGTCCTAGACACCTACACCGATGGCCATGCCCAGTAGGCGTACCAGCGGAGGGTTCACGCCCTCCCGAAGATGGATAAAGAGAGCGGGAATCCGAAGAAGCATCCTCTTGTTCCTGTGCTTGGAAGCTGCACCCACTCGTTGCACGTGAGGCCTCGACGGAACAAGGAGCAATTTTGAGAACTGGTAATTCTTGTGTTTCTCTTTCAGCGACTTCGAGGCTAAGGATCCAGGACTGTGTTGATCAACTGGGATCGGACATTCGATAATAATGCTTGGCAAGAAGGCAGGAAAGAAGTCTGGGACTGACCAGATGCTTTGCATGCTGGTAAGAGATATGGCGAACATGAAGAAGCAGATGGCTGCGATGAACAATCCGGGTAGACCGAAGAAGGTAATAGGCCCGGCATTGCCGAAAGTTGCCCCCGAGGGTAGGGGGAAGCGGGTCAGGAATAGGGCGGCAGGGGGGGAGGTCCCGGTTCCCGAGGTTCCCCCGGCAAGCCCGGCCAGTCCAGTCGAGGCTCCGGTACCAATCCCGGACGCGGGTCAACCGATTCCGGTTGTTGTTACGCCCACCAACGAGGAGGATATGCCTCCGGAATTAGCCGCCCAGTTGGCCGCATGGCTCGGCAAGAAAACAGGGGGTGCTACGGCGCCTGAAGACACGGCCGAAGAGGCCAAGTTACTAATGCAGCAGTTACGGCAGTCTAGAGCTGCCGCAAAGGCGAATCTCCCTCTTTCCCCCCACAGGTGACCTCGGAAGGACCGGCAGCGGGCGTCGAGAAAACAGCGGGAACGACAATTGAGCCGGGTAAGCAGGCATTGCCAATGGCGGGGGAGGGGTCGTTGCCCTCAAGATGGGAGAAGGTGGTCCAACATATACCATTGGCTAGGAAAAATTGATATGGGCTGATAAGTATGTAAATATGTTTTCTCTGCTGACTGACCATCACGAAATGGAGTATATTAAGACACAGAAAGATTTGTGGCACCCAAGTCTATGGCGAGCAAAAATGGCGGGATTCAGGGTGGACGAGACAATCACAAATTGGGCCAAGGCCTTTGCGATGTTTACTGCGATCATGGGGGAACGTAGACCCGAGGTTTTGTCCGAATTGTCTTGCTATCAAACACGAATAATGGATTTGTATGAAGCGTATGAGGGCAATGAGTGGATGGGTTACGATATGAAGTTCCGTAAGGCCAAGGAGTACGATTCATCTCTGACGTGGGATTGTCTCGACTCAATTTCTTGGCAGAAGCAGCTACTGCCGGGCGCGACAAAGTCGTCCTCGCTAGGCGGTAATGGGTCGGGGCCTTCCCGCCACCAGCCCTCGGTGCCCTTTCGAGCGGGCCCCGGTGGCGACCACCAAGCAAGGACTGGTGGGAATGGGGGTAAGAGAGGGGTCTGTTGGAATTTTAACAGGGTCAATTGCACCAGGCCACAAGGGACATGTAGGTTCAGACATGCATGTGCAGGGTGCGGGAATTCCTCACCCCCCGAGAGTTCGTGCAGATCCAGGAATAGTGGGACGGCGGGTAAGGGAGGGTCCAAACAAGATTGAGGGGGGCCATTGTATACCGCTACCTACCCCCGTTGATATCATGGCAATGATCCCCTGGCTAAACGAATACCCTGATCATGTCTCCGCTGGGGTGTTGAGGAATGGCTTCCTATATGGTTTCCACATCCCGGCGGGGGATTTTCGTGGGGAGCCACTTTGTAGAAACCAACTGTCGGCTCAGCATAATCCAGCGGTCGTGGAAAGGAAGATCGCAAAAGAGGTGGCCCTTGGCCGGGTTGCTGGCCCATATAGGCACCCGCCGGTAACTGATTTCATCTGTTCCCCGTTAGGAGTGGTTCCCAAGAAGGACCCGGGGGAATTTAGGTTGATCCATAACTTGTCCGCTCCAAGGGGTCTCTCGGTGAACGATGCGATTGACCCGGGAGTTTGTTCGGTGCGGTACGCATCTTTCAATGATGCCGTCACCATGTTGAATCGCCTGGGGCCCGGAGCGCTGATGGCGAAGTCAGATATCGAGTCGGCGTTCCGGTTGCTCCCGGTACACCCACAGGATCAGCGTCTGTTAGGCTTTGTGTTCCAGGGACGTTACTACATGGATAGATGTATGCCAATGGGTTGCTCCATCTCTTGTGCTTATTTTGAGAAATTCAGCTGTTTTTTGGAATGGGCATTTATCAGAGCCACTGGCCACAGCCATGTTATGCATTACTTGGATGATTTTTTGTTCTTGGGGGCAGCCGGCGACACAAAATGTGCGCAGGCGCTGCAGGAATTTTGCTCCCTCATGAAGGGATTCGGAGTGCCATTGGCACCAGGTAAGACGGTTGGACCATCTACTTCACTCGAGTTTCTGGGAAATGAGCTCGATTCTGTGGAGGGATGTTTCCGTGTGCCAGTAGGGAAAGTAGCGAAATTCAGGGCTTCCCTGGAACTGTGCCTTAGCAAGGAGAAAGTTACCCTCCATCAGTTACAACAAGCAGTAGGTCAGCTTAACTTTGCCCTAAGAGTGATACCAATGGCCCGCCCCTTTTCCCGCTCTATCGCACAAGCTATGGTTGGTCTCAAGGAAGGACACCACCGCACGAGACTGTCTGCAGAGGTTCGCCAGGACATGCGCATATGGTTGGCATTTTTGGCGGATTTCAATGGTCGAGTGGTGTGGAACAAGCCGCCAGCGTCTTCGGACGAGCTGGGGTTGTGGACCGACTCGGCGGCGAGCGTGGGATTTGGCGACATCTTTGGTAATCGATGGTCGGCGCAAACATGGCCGGCGTGGTGGCACACCAGCGGTCTCACAGGTAACATTGGGTTCCTCGAGTTATTCCCCATTTTGGTGGCTCTGATGGCATGGCCGGAAGAGTTCAGAGATCGCTCTGTGGTATTTTGGTCCGACAATATGACTGTCGTTGAATGTATAAATAATCAGGCAGCACGCTGCAAGTGGCTATTGAGATTACTGAAGGAAATTGTACTACTTTGCATGAGGCTGAATGTGCAATTCAGGGCGAAACATGTGCCGGGTGTACTGAATCAGGCTGCTGATGCACTCTCTCGTTCACACATGCAGGCTTTCAGGGGTTATCTACCTTCCGCGGACCTAACGGCGGCACCATTTCCCGAAGCACTCTGGCTACTCGGTGCCCCGGATTACAAGACCTCGTGGCAGCAAGCTTAGCCCCCAGGACGAGGAAGGCATACGAAGGAGCGTTTCGTTCCTATTGTGCATTTTTGGGTCCGGCAGGGGAGGACAAATGGGGTCAGGAGGATTGCTTCCTAAAGTTTCTGGTAGCATTACACAGGGAAGGCCGATCAGTAGCAACGGCCAATAGGCACCGGGCCGCCATTTCATTCATGGCGCAGGCGCATGGTATCAAGGACCCGACATCGTCCTTTGTGGTAAGGAAAGCCCTACGTGGTTGGCAACGCATGGAAGGTCGTACAGTAGACGAGAGGCGCCCGATTGGGTTAGAAAGGTTGTCCCTGCTCATGTCGGCTCTACCCACGACATGTTCCTCCCATTTCGAAACAGTTCTGTTCCGGGCCGCTTTCGCATTAGCGTTCCACGGGGCTATGCGGGTGAGCGAAGTGGTCGCAAAGAATAAGAAAGAGGTGGAGGGTGGCCTGTGTCGGGATCACATCCTGATTAGGGGTGATTTAATGGTAGTCACGATAGCCAAGTCCAAGACTGACCAGAGGGCTATGGGAGACAGTATTGTTGTCCAGCGCGTGCGGGGGTCCCCCATGTGCCCGGTAAGGTGAGTTGAGGAATATTTGGCACGAAGGGCGGATACGTGGGGGGGGAGCCTGCTGAGACACATTGATGCCACCCCACTGACGAGGTTTCAGTTTCAGAGGGTGCTAGCACTGGCAATCGCAGCGGCGGGCATGGACCCGTGCGATTTTGGGACCCACTCCTTTAGGATAGGGGCTGCTACGGAGGCTACAGCCAGGGGTCAGAGTGCTGAAGAGGTGAAACAGTTGGGACGATGGTCCTCGAATTGTTTTAAAAGGTATGTGCGATTGCACATGTTGTGAAGTCAAGTTACATGCACTCACGTTTCTTGTCTTCTGTTTGATTTACAGTTTCACGAGCATGCTATGCGGGGCGGAATTTTCAGTCGACCAGGCACCAGGGGACCAGCGGTCAGAGATCACCGGCTGAGGAGAGAGTGGTGTGGGTCGTGGGCCACTCATACGTTAGGCGGGCCGGGGACGTATTCAAAGCAGGTGACACGACTCACGCAGCTGGGGAATACGGGTGCAGAGTGACCTTCCACGGATGGGGCGGGCTCTGTATTGACCAGTTTGAATCTTTTTTCGAGGAACTCTTAGGGCGGCAGAGGTCACCGCCATCTGTAATCATAGTACACCTGGGGGGCAATGACATGATGACACTCGGGAGGCGAGTACTACTCGAGCGAGTTTTGTCTACTGTTAGCTGGCTTGCGAAAAGGATCCCGGGGTGCACGATAGCATGGTCCCACATGATTCCCAGGAAGGTGTGGCGGGGGGGCCTCTCGGTGTCAGCACTGAACCATTCGGTGAAAAAGGTCAACAACAAACTTGGTAGGTTGTTTCGCTCGGCGCAGTTGCACAGTATTCCGCATGGATGTATTCAGGGGGATCACATGTATCTAGAGGATGGGGTTCACTTGTCCCGGGAGGGGAATGTCTTACTCATAGGAGACTTCATAGCTTGGCTAAGGGGTTTGAGGAAGCATGACCTTTAGGAGGAGTGTGGGGGGGCCGGATAGCCGGTCAACTATCCGGCCTGTGGCGGTAAGGTCATGATCGGTGAGCAGTAATTTCAAGGTCCCTAGAGGGGGGCGCCACCCACTATGGATGGGAGCGCCCGGGGGGAGGTGGCCATTGGCCCCTCCCACGGGGAGGCGGCACCCACTAAGTATGGGTCGCCTAGGGGAAGACGGCCATAGGCCCCTTCCAGGGGAGGAGGGGGCTACATGCCCCTCCTACGAATTTCCCGGGGCCCGGATATCTGCGACGGCGGATGTGATAGACAGTGTGGGGTGGGAGGGGGAGTCCACGCTGCCTTCTTACAGACACCTCACACGGGTCCTCGGACGACCTTTAAGATGGCGTCGAGTTAAATGGGGGGCCACACAAGACAAGGGAAATTGGAGTTGGCACAGAGGGTACAGTCCTCTGTGCGGCCGCCACTCACACCGTGAGGGCGAGAGTTTTGGTAGTAGGGATCTGACACCGGTTGCGACCTTGCCGTTGGCCCGTAATGCTAGGATGTACAATTTTAATTTAGAAAGTATGCATTTGCAGGATGTTAGACTCGGCTAGGAAAACCTTTGTACTAGAGATTTGTTAAGGTTAGCCAATGAACATGTCTTCATCGGAATGTAATAAATGAAAATTGTACATGATATGAAACGTTTATTTTAATGTTTTAATTTTGTTTCATATTTTAATAAATACGGCCGGGAGGGTGACTCCCTCCCGCCTTCCAAAAGTTCAGAATTGCGTCCGTCTTCCCATCCTTGGGGATGTGTGTTGGGAGGGGGTAACAGGCATCCCGGCCATATGACTCAGTCTTGATAAAAATGTGAGCCATTCTGTTGGTTGATGGCATAGAGCAGTAATAGTTCTCCCCTTTAGAACAAGGTTGAACACAGGGAAATCTAATCATTTGTTTGCCCAGTGGTATTTATCAAGCCCCTGCTTGTTTGTTTGAGAGGCAGCACACAGCACTTTATTTGGCACAGGAGGCACCGGAGGACTCCATTATCCTACTTGCCTAGTGACAGGAGCCGCTTCCGTCATCAAGACAGCACCAGGAGGCGCATTTAAGCCAGTTCGGGTTGTTTGTTTAGGAGGGAGCACACAGCACTTTATTTGGCACAGGAGGCACCGGAGGACTCCATTACCCAACTTGCTGAGTGGCAGGTACCGCTCTCATCACCGGGACAGCGCCAGGAGGCGCATTTAAGCTGTTTTGGGCTACCGCAGCACGGGTGCCCCTGCTTGTTTGTGTGGGAGGCAGCACACATCACTTTATTAGGCACCGGAGGAACCGGAGGACTCCATTGCCCAACTTGCCTAGCGGCAGGATTTGAAAACAATCTACAATGACAATGCAAAGGACATATTTATAATCTTGAGAGGGGATTTTAATTCTGCATTATGCTCAAATGATGATGTCAAATGATGTGGATTTACAAACGAAGATGGGATTAGTAATACTCACTTTCGACACTCAAAATTAGGGGAACTATATAATGAAGTGATGTTTGGTCTTGACTTGGGCTTTGCGAATTAACTATGTGTTATGCCTGTTCTGATGAGTTATACTTTTAATGTTAGAGGCTGCCTTACCACTATAGATTACATATTGCTGTCAAATAGTCAGGCATGCAGACTTCAATCATTTACTACACACGACAATTCATTGAATGATCATTTTCCATTGAGCATCACTGTCTCATTGCCGAAAAGACTATAAAGGGGATGAAACTGTGCACGTCACACAAAATCTAACTATTGACAAGATAAATGGTTAGTCCCTGCGCTGGTCGATGGTGGACCCCCTAGAAATTTCAAAACAAATGATAACTAGGTGTAAATTAGCTTTAGATGTCTGCTTGAGTGAAATAACTTCACCTGGTAGTGTTCTAACCTCCTTTCAAGAAATATTGGGAGCTTTAACCCTTTCGCTGCTGATGACGAGCTCAGCTCGTCATCACCCACGGGTGTCGTGTGCTGATGACGAGCTGAACTCGTCATGTAAACAGCTAAATGATCATTTGCAGCACAGCGCAAAAATCACCGCAGCAGCCATGCGGTTAAAGAAGGCTCTATTTGTACAGACCAGTAAAAAGAGAAACAACAGGGGTAGCTAGATTCTAAGTGTACACAAGCACATGCCAATCTAAAGTATGAAATACATAAGAATTCAAGAAATCCAAGTGATATCAGACATGCCAGAGGGGCTTATAGGCTAGCACTCAAGGAATGCAAAGAATACTAGAGAGATGATGCTTGGATAGGATTGCATAAGATAGTTTGTCTTTTTGGAAAGCAGTGAAAACTCCCTTTTTGACACCTGGAGGTGGTCTGACAAAATTAATAATTTTGGAAAACAAAAGGGACCCCTACTAAAACAAATAGGTTTGCTATGTGTAGGGAAATAGCACAATTTAGAGAAATAAAAAATAGCCAAGCATACATTTAGCTACTCTACTTTAGGGGTGCAAAGGAATAGAAAGTGCTTAATACAATATTTTTTATAAAAATATATATCTTTATTCTGTTTTTTGATAATTTCTATGAATCATTCTTATTTTCTTTACCATGTTTCAAAATATCAAATACATTTTAGTTCATTATTTACATTCACTATTTACATTCATGATTCTAAACTTAGAGAGCGGAATCATGGGATGATGGCTAGCGGCAGAATGAAAACTACGCGCGTTGCGGCACTGCTGCCTTCATCAGGACACCGTCTTTTAGCATCACTACCAAAGAAGAAACATAAAGTTATTTGTTATGAGTGCATGATCAATCTCTAGTTAATGGAATAGAGGGAGATCGTAAACATATTCTCCTTGCCCTATACACGCTAGGTCATGTTACGCCTTGCTCGGTAATCAGGTGTTCAAGGTAGACTAAAACAATGGGTATCTTATATTATCTAGGATATCTGGTTTATATGCCATATTATTTATATGCCGACCATTCCACCTTTATCTCATTGTCACAGAGTCTATAAAAGTAGAGCAATATATCTGCTTTGTAAAACAATCGTTTTGTCTTTACTTACAGACAGACGATGGAATAGCACATATATTAGTTTCCACTATTGTAGAATGTTCTATACTAAACAGGAGAAGATGGTACATTTCTCTATAGTTAATAATATAACTTATATATTAATGGTCTAATTCTGAGTTCAAACTTTTTTTGATACTTACATTTTGTATTATTAAGCTGTTTCTCTGAGGGTGGAGTGACAAAGGTTGTTCGACAATCCCGTATTTTTAGGTCGACTTCAGTATGTTCTTTCCAAATAGACTTATAAGGTCTAGAGGGGCATATATTGAACAACATTGATTGGTAGATTTATCCTATGATTTCAACATTGGCTAAATGGCGAGCATTTTTTATTTCCTACCTGTACGTTTTGATAACATTTTCAAATGTAATCGCTTAAATTGTAGTCAAGTATGTCTCTGTATCTACGTTTTTTAATACACATGCTGAAAGTAAATGATAGATATTATATATGAGACCTTTTGAGATAGATTGCAGATCGAATCATTAGACACATGTTAGAAATGGGTATTTCTTACTTTATATCGAAAGACAGATCTTGACTTGGGGATGCCTGGAGTTACTTTCATATTATGTCAAAATCAAATGTATCTGAAATTAAATTATATTATGTTGCTTGTAACAGCATGTGCAACATTTTCCCTACATACAGACTATATGGATGTTATAAGGATATTTTCAGACTTCGACTTACCGAAAGATAAATCGTATCCCCATAAGGTTGTGTAGTTTTTTAGCAGGCAGACATCGTTTCTGAAAAGTGGTTAAGGTAAAATACTTAGTTATCGGTAAATAGGCATGTTTGTAACTACATTTTCCGTTTTTATAGAAAAAATATATCTCTAGCGGGTTTTCTAAAGTCTCCTTTCTCCCAGTTCTTAAGTGTTGTCCCAGTATTGGCTTACCGTGTCTATCTAATCAGTCCCGCGTATGTCGGGCTCGAAAACACCCATCAGAAAGGCTTCTGATTTTTGCGTTTTTTTATTTTACTCGAGTCCGGTCATGTGATCATCAAATCATAGAGATAGAAGAGGGACTTGCATTTGCGGTCGCCATCTTTTTAAGGGCTAAATTTCGAATTTGTTACAGAGACGGAGAAATGAAACCGTATCATAATCACACAGGTTAGGCTGTCCAGATGGAAAAATACATACAAATATTTATTACTGAACACCTGTATGATTACATAGATGTTTTCTATATCTATTAAAGGTGATAAGTTTTGTCCTCCAATTTCTATTGGTAGATATTTTTCTTTGTGTCACCTTTTTGTTAAAATATATATAAAAACACCACTTGCCCAAATAGAAACAGAATGTTACCTACTACTCTTGATTTTAATGTCTTGAATATTTTTATGCCGGTTTAGGCCAAATGTGAAGAATTAAATTGTTAAGGCATAGAATACCAATACTTGATTTTCAATATTTGAACTTTTCATTTTATCTTTGAGAACTTATATTGGGGCTGAAGACAAATTAGATATTATTAATTTGTTTATATTATGGCATTTTCCCACTGGATTTCAAGATTTAATCCTCTAGTTACTGTGTCCAGTAGGAAAATCCAGAATACTTCACGTTTTTTTCTTATGGTGTCAGGGTCTACCCCTTCTTTAGTTTTAATTTTCTCAAGTATAAACCAGACAATGTCGTTTTCTGTATGACCTTCTGATAAAAAATGGGAAACCAAAGGGGAAGATGTTTTTTGTGTCCTAATTGCTGATCTGTGTTCAGTTAGTCTGACACTTAGCATAGGTGAAGTTTCCCCTACGTACCCTTTAGCACATGGGCAAATCAACAAATATATTATATTTTTTGAATTGCAATTTGTGATGTCCGTAGATGTTATTTTCTGTCCATTGAATTCCATTTCTTTTGTTTCCAGGGCTATGGGGCAACTTTTACAGGCGCCACATTTGTAGTTACCTACCAAAGGTTGCACGTCCTCAACACTTCTCTGTGTTGGCTCTTTCAAATATCCTTTCATGCGTGACCTAACTACAATGTCTTTAGGATTTTTATTTTTGCGATATGCAAACAGGGGTTTCTCCATTGGCGTCATGCAGGTATTATTGTCATTTAAAAGATGCCAGTTGGAAAAGATTATTTGGCGAATCTGTTCATTCATTACGGAATGTCGTGTAATAAAAACCAATTTTTCATTTTGTTTGATGTTGGTATTTTGTAACAGATGCTGACGATCGTAAAATCTTGCGCTTTTATACGATTGTCTCACCAGTCTCCGGGGATATCCTCTTTCCAAGAATTTTTTTGTCATGTTCTCAGCTCTTTGGTCAAAATCTTCTAATTTGGTGCAGTTTCTTCGGAGACAAAGAAACTGGCCAAATGGGATGCTGTCTTTCTGTGTGGTCGGGTGAAAGCTAGTATAGTGTAAGAGTGTGTTCCGTGCACTCTTTTTTACAAAAAGATCAGCCATTAATTGCCCATTCTCATGTTTGATCCAAATATCTAAAAAATCAATTTTTTGGTTATCAATTTTAAATGTAAATCGTAAATTGGGATCGCACAGGTTGAGCCATAGCAAAAATTTATCTAGTTTTTCTGTGCTGTCATCGCATACTAGAAAGATATCATCTATATAGCGTGCCCAGTGTAACACTGTCTCATAAAATGGTGCTATTTCATTATAGATGAACCGACTTTCAAAGTAGGCTACATAAATGTTCGTAATAGTAGGGGCGCAAGATGCGCCCATACTTACACCCTTGATCTGTTCATATAGGTCATTGCGAAATTCAAAGATGTTTTCTTCCAGCACTATGTGTAGACAGTCTAAGATGAAATTCATGTTACAATCAATATCTATTAGTTGTATAAACCATTCAACTGTCTTGATGGCTCCATCGCAAGGAATGTTACTATAAAGACTTTCTACGTCTATTGTAACTAACCATTGTTGGTCTGAATTGAAAATAGTCCCTGCAATTAAGTTAATTATATGCCGGGTGTCCTGCACGTGTCCTGGAAAATCTTTAACGTGTGGGCGTAGTATTTGTCAAGATATTTAGAGATAGGTTCAGTTATTGCCCCTATTGTTGTAACTATGGGGCGAAAAGGAAGGTTGTTCTCATCCTTATGAATTTTGGTGTGCCATAAAGGCTTGCTAATCTAGGGTTATCTACATTTAGATATTCAAATTTTTTTGGGCAGATGTCCCCATCTTTAAGGGCCTTTGATGTTCTTTTAAGAACCTTTTTCTTTATTTTGTCAGTAGGATTTCTGGTTATTTTTTGATAAAACTTATTGTCATTGAGCATTTCATTAATTTTGGTTATATAGTTTGTAGTATCCAGAATAGCTATACCCCCTCCCTTGTCACAGCATTTTATTGTAATATCTGGTGAATTTTTTAGTTTCATTAATGCTGAATGTTCTTCCTTGTTGATACTGATAAGATTAATAGCCATAACAGAAGAACAATGGATTGAGCACTTCTCCACGATGTATAACGATGATGTAAATGCTGACGCACAATGCATCGAGCATTATGGGGATGATGCCCTGGTACCCTTTACTCAATATACTAATCTCCAGTTCACTAATGGTGAATTAAATCGTGCAACTTCAGCAAGCTTGGGTGGTAAGGCTCCTGGGCCAGATGGGGTACCTGTAGACTTATTTATGTCAAATGTGATATTATGGGGCCTGCTAACAACCCAGGTAATCCCTGCAAGCTGTTGGGGCGTGGCTTTGGAGCCGATGGAAGAGGAAGCGTGAGCCTGTAGCTCCACACCTACCCTGCTATTTATCCTGTTTCGGGGCTTCCCAGGTCCCCCAAATTTACTACTGCTCGAGAGGAGGGGTAATGACAGCAACCCCTGCAAGCCCTGCGGAGGAAGGTGCCTCCTAAGCACCCAGGTTCGTGCTGGACTCGGCCATTTATCCTGCTATTTATCCTGTTTTTGGGGCTTCCCAGGTCCCCCAAATTTACTACTGCTTGAGAGGAGGGGTAATGACAGCAACCCCTGCAAGCCCTGCGGAGGAAGGTGCCTCCTAAGCACCCAGGTTCCTGCTGGACTCGGCCGCTGCTCAAAATGGCGGCACTTGCGACGTTGTCTTTTCGGCAGAGCTTTTCCAATTGCTGAGTGGACCTGTCTAGTGGACTGGAGAGTGCAGCGATGGCACTGCTGGCGCTGGGTGCAGCGTAGGGCCCCCCTGTGGACCAGACCGAACGGAGGGAGCTTAGTTGGTGCACCAGAGCTGAGCCCTGCCGAGAGATGTGGGGGGTGGTTTCAGCCTGCCGCCCTTCGTAGGCCCTTCGGTGGAGGAGCGGCGTGAGCCTGGTAATTGCCCCTGGAAGATTGTTGCCGGCTGCCACTGAGACACTGGACTAATTGCCTGCGGCGGGCTGCGGTGGGGGGGCCGTGTAGGAGCAGCGCTGCTGGCCGCGTACTCTCCCCCCCCCCGGACAATGGAGCGGAGGACGCTGCAGGAGTTTGCGAGGACCGGCTGGCTGGCTGCTTGCTCGGATTTGCGGAGAGAGCTGTGTTGGCGCACCGGATCTGGGCCCAGTCCCGAGGCGTGTAAAGATGGTTTCGGCCTGCCGCCCTCCGGAGGGCCTTCGGTGGAGGGACGGCGTGGGACCGGCAGCTGCCCTGATTGATGCTGCCACTGGGGTCCTGGAATCTTTGCCTGAGGTGTGGAGGGACTGTGCAGGAGCGGCACTGCTGGTCGCGACTTTTCCTTCCCCCCCCGGACAGCAACGCAGGGGTCACTGCAGGAGGCTGTGGGGGACAACTAGCGGGCTGCTGGCTCCAAATTACCGGCATGGATCGGTTGGTGGGAGCGCCTGGTGCCCTTCCTGGAGTGTTACTGGGCAGGTTACAGCGGCGGCGCACACGCTGGGAGGCGCAGCTCTGTGACTTACTTTGCAGCGGCCATTGACTTTTACAGTTGGGCACCCCTTACCCTGCGGCGCATTGACTTTATGGACTATGCACTGAACACAATTGGACAGTGTTGTGCAGAGACAGTGCAGCTTGGTTGTAACAGGACAATAGTGGGAGAGAGTACCTCCTTGTGCAACTATTACCTGTGCTATTATAATTAGCGGTGCCTTTCTTGGTGTCTACAGCTCCTGGAATCATTAGTTTCTGAGGGCCTTGCCTTTGCTGCACTGTCGGACTGGAACTGCCCGGTCTTTGCCCTTCCTGTCTTTTAGCGCTTGTGGATTGCTGCTGCGCCCACTCATTTATTGGCCCCCACTGCGAGGAGCGAAGCAGGCAGCTAATTTAGACGTAGCTGGGGGCCCCCCTCCTGTGCTGAGATGTGCTTGCGGAGTTGGCCATGGGGAAGCCACCTGGAAAGCAAGGGGGTCCTTCCCCGGATAGCGTGGAATCGGAGACGGAGCGGGGGCCATGAGACCCGGCGGCTAATCCTCCTGGATTACTCCCGCAGCACCAAGTGGAACAAATCCTGCAGGCCATAACGGATACTAGAGCGGCCCTACAACAGGATATTGCGCAGGTGGTATGTGAGGAATAACAATCCCAGGCATACACTGAGGAAAATACACAATAGATGCAACAAACAAACCAGTTCAGTTAGAAAAAATATTCATATTTAATTTGATAAAAAGGGGATAAAAATTAAGCACATTAGTCACAATTAATAAAAGTAATGATACATATGTATTCACAAAACATATTAAAAAAGAAGTTAGATGGGATCCAGTCAACGCGTTTCGGCATGTACACTATGCCTTCATCAGGACTATAACCATCAACAAGCTCTGTAAAACATATTTATAACATAGTATTACTGTTATTGTAATCCTATCGTGACATAATTACAACTGAACTAGTTTAAGGTTTGTTACTGCATTCTATTGGTAAAAATATAATCTTCATTCCAGGTAATTGATATACCGCTTTGATAAAACAACTAAACAGTTGGGCTACCTATGCATATGCGTTGGTCTCTGAAGCAGCACATTACTTAATTGGTGAATACTCCATAGTTTATAGAAACAAAACACAGTATGGATTGTGTTCACAGAAATCACAAAGAACATAATCTCTATTGATAAAGACAGCAACCACTTAATTCCATTTGGGATAATTGACAAAGAGATAGGGATGTGTATATAGGCTATCATATTTTATATATATTACACATGAAAAAAATTGTTTTTTACTAATAGTCATTAATACATGTTATGCTATCATATCACTTTAGGTCTTGTCACAGATGTGGAAACCTTGTTTATATATATATACAATTTCAAAATACAAGTTGCAGAATACATATTCACAAAGATATATGCACATGTCTGTTCCTAAACTATGAAAAGGACCAATACAGTAGTGCTTATTAAGACAGTGAACATTAAAGATAAAAGAAAAATGAAACAAAGCAAAGAGGATAGGTAGTCAGGAATTACTGCGTTAATAGGAAAAATGGAAATTTTAATTTTTCTGGGAGTTATTGGATTCGTTGACCTAAACTAAAAAAGTGCTATTTTGTGTAAATAGAGGAATAGATATGTCCTCTTTTTAAAAGGTAGCCTAATATCCATTCACAAAATTAGTATGCTCTTACCTAATACTCTTATACGTAGGCAGCGTGGGAGGGCGTGCTGCAATTATCTTCTCTTTTTAGATAATGATATAGAAACAAGGCAGAGAAAACCTAAGGGTAAATGGTATGATCACATTAAAGCACATATTATTGATGTTGTTGGTATAACAAAGAGGTTGTTCCTTTAGCATTCTTACCCTGAAAATCGATTTTATATATTCAAAGGGAGGGTTCCAGTCATTCGGTGGAAAGATACCATAATATATTAAAATGTCGTAATAGAAACCTATCGAAAAAGAAAAAGGATGTACAATGTCGGATAGGTTCGGGTAAACTATAATTGATATTGAGGTTCACATATAAGCCGCTTACCTGGAGGTAAAATTAGAGTTGTTTGTAGGTAGGAACAACCATTACTTCTGACAGATAAAATTGATTGACGAGAGCGTTAGTACAGCGTCATAGGAGGCTAAGCGTCTCCTGAAGGAGAAAGTGATTACCCATATTAGATGTTTAAATCTATTTATTGCGTTGTTGATGCTAAAACTAGACGAAAATAGGTGACCATAAGGCAAAGATATACCTTTAGAGAAAATGATTTAGACGCGTTAACGTTTCGCTCGTCCAGCGTACATAGTTAGTAAAATGTGGTTGTCAAGCCGACTCGCTGTGAAGAGGGATAAAATTTAAACACACGTAAGCCCTTCTATGCGCATACAGTTCCTGTTGGATGAAGAGGGGAACAAATTAGTATAGTGGACGGCAAAACTATAAGATGCCATAAAGTTTTTTGACTAAGTCCCGCGAACGCTTACCGTGAGCGCCGAAGGTAACCGGCTGCATACGGGTAAAGTTGGGATAGGATTAAAACGCAGGTGGGCCCTTCTGTGTGCATTAGGTTCCTGTTAGATAAAGGGAAACGCTTTAATATGGTGGGCGCCAAAACAATAAGATACTATCGACTATTCTAACTGGGGTCTGCGATCGCTTACCGTGAGCGCTGAAGGAAACCAGCTGCATCCGGGTGTCTGCCAACGGGTCAGGTTGCGGAAAAGGAACAACTCTAATTGGAGGTTTAAGGCGTACTTTTATACGGACGTTTTTAATTGGGTGGACTCTCACCTGCGTGTCTTAAAGGGCAATACTCTTGACTAGTATGGTCTATGTATATATAAACGTAGTGCTGGCAGCGTGATTGTAGTTTATACGGACGTTTTTAATTGGGTGGACTCTCACCTGCGTGTCTTAAAGGGCAATACTCTTGACTAGTATGGTCTATGTATATATAAACGTGGTGCTGGCAGCGTGATTGTAGTGGATAGTGGAAAACCACGTTCTAATTAGAGAAGTAAACAGCTGCTCATACCTGGTGGAGTATTTTATCCGGACTGCATGCTATGCACTTGAATAAAAAGTTACGGTATAATTGTAAATACCAGGAAATTACATTGAGACATATAATTTACCGAATAGGAATTAGAAATTCAATATACATACAGATTAGTACGTGGACTCTCAGTGTAAGTATGCTTGTATATGCTAAATAGGAGCAGTAAACAGTTTCTAATCACTGGGGTCATACAGAATGAGGTATTTATAAAATAGCATTCTCCCAGGGCAATTCATTATTGAGGCCATGGGTGAAGGTCTTAAGGGAGAAGATCCAAAAGACTTCTCGTTTCTTTCGTATCTTTTCTCCTCCCTTACTATTGGGAATGTTGATCTTCTCTAGTATGCGCCATCGCAGATCTGATGGAGCATGTTTGAAGTCACTGAAATGTGCAACTAGGGGTGCAGATAATTTTTTGGTCTTAATAGCTGACCTGTGTTCTGTCAGCCGAGTTTTTATGGGTCTGGAAGTTTCGCCCACATATCCCAAATTGCAGGGACATAGGAGCAAATAGATAACGTTGCTAGTGTTACACGTCCATAAGTCATTGGCTTTATTTAGCCAATGACTTATGGACGTGTAACACTAGCAACGTTATCTATTTGCTCCTATGTCCCTGCAATTTGGGATATGTGGGCGAAACTTCCAGACCCATAAAAACTCGGCTGACAGAACACAGGTCAGCTATTAAGACCAAAAAATTATCTGCACCCCTAGTTGCACATTTCAGTGACTTCAAACATGCTCCATCAGATCTGCGATGGCGCATACTAGAGAAGATCAACATTCCCAATAGTAAGGGAGGAGAAAAGATACGAAAGAAACGAGAAGTCTTTTGGATCTTCTCCCTTAAGACCTTCACCCATGGCCTCAATAATGAATTGCCCTGGGAGAATGCTATTTTATAAATACCTCATTCTGTATGACCCCAGTGATTAGAAACTGTTTACTGCTCCTATTTAGCATATACGAGCATACTTACACTGAGAGTCCACGTACTAATCTGTATGTATATTGAATTTCTAATTCCTATTCGGTAAATTATATGTCTCAATGTAATTTCCTGGTATTTACAATTATACCGTAACTTTTTATTCAAGTGCATAGCATGCAGTCCGGATAAAATACTCCACCAGGTATGAGCAGCTGTTTACTTCTCTAATTATAACGTGGTTTTCCACTCTCCACTACAATCACGCTGCCAGCACCACGTTTATATATACATAGACCATACTAGTCAAGAGTATTGCCCTTTAAGACACGCAGGTGAGAGTCCACCCAATTAAAAACGTCCGTATAAACTACAATCACGCTGCCAGCACTACGTTTATATATACATAGACCATACTAGTCAAGAGTATTGCCCTTTAAGACACGCAGGTGAGAGTCCACCCAATTAAAAACGTCCGTATAAAAGTACGCCTTAAACCTCCAATTAGAGTCGTTCCTTTTCCGCAACCTGACCCGTTGGCAGACACCCGGATGCAGCTGGTTTCCTTCAGCGCTCACGGTAAGCGATCGCAGACCCCAGTTAGAATAGTCGATAGTATCTTATTGTTTTGGCGCCCACCATATTAAAGCGTTTCCCTTTATCTAACAGGAACCTAATGCACACAGAAGGGCCCACCTGCGTTTTAATCCTATCCCAACTTTACCCGTATGCAGCCGGTTACCTTCGGCGCTCACGGTAAGCGTTCGCGGGACTTAGTCAAAAAACTTTATGGCATCTTATAGTTTTGCCGTCCACTATACTAATTTGTTCCCCTCTTCATCCAACAGGAACTGTATGCGCATAGAAGGGCTTACATGCGTTTAAATTTTATCCCTCTTCACAGCGAGTCGGCTTGACAACCACATTTTACTAACTATGTACGCTGGACGAGCGAAACGTTAACGCGTCTAAATCATTTTCTCTAAAGGTATATCTTTGCCTTATGGTCACCTATTTTCGTCTAGTTTTAGCATCAACAACGCAATAAATAGATTTAAACATCTAATATGGGTAATCACTTTCTCCTTCAGGAGACGCTTAGCCTCCTATGACGCTGTACTAACGCTCTCGTCAATCAATTTTATCTGTCAGAAGTAATGGTTGTTCCTACCTACAAACAACTCTAATTTTACCTCCAGGTAAGCGGCTTATATGTGAACCTCAATATCAATTATAGTTTACCCGAACCTATCCGACATTGTACATCCTTTTTCTTTTTCGATAGGTTTCTATTACGACATTTTAATATATTATGGTATCTTTCCACCGAATGACTGGAACCCTCCCTTTGAATATATAAAATCGATTTTCAGGGTAAGAATGCTAAAGGAACAACCTCTTTGTTATACCAACAACATCAATAATATGTGCTTTAATGTGATCATACCATTTACCCTTAGGTTTTCTCTGCCTTGTTTCTATATCATTATCTAAAAAGAGAAGATAATTGCAGCACGCCCTCGCACGCTGCCTACGTATAAGAGTATTAGGTAAGAGCATACTAATTTTGTGAATGGATATTAGGCTACCTTTTAAAAAGAGGACATATCTATTCCTCTATTTACACAAAATAGCACTTTTTTAGTTTAGGTCAACGAATCCAATAACTCCCAGAAAAATAAAAATTTCCATTTTTCCTATTAACGCAGTAATTCCTGACTACCTATCCTCTTTGCTTTGTTTCATTTTTCTTTTATCTTTAATGTTCACTGTCTTAATAAGCACTACTGTATTGGTCCTTTTCATAGTTTAGGAACAGACATGTGCATATATCTTTGTGAATATGTATTCTGCAACTTGTATTTTGAAATTGTATATATATATAAACAAGGTTTCCACATCTGTGACAAGACCTAAAGTGATATGATAGCATAACATGTATTAATGACTATTAGTAAAAAACAATTTTTTTCATGTGTAATATATATAAAATATGATAGCCTATATACACATCCCTATCTCTTTGTCAATTATCCCAAATGGAATTAAGTGGTTGCTGTCTTTATCAATAGAGATTATGTTCTTTGTGATTTCTGTGAACACAATCCATACTGTGTTTTGTTTCTATAAACTATGGAGTATTCACCAATTAAGTAATGTGCTGCTTCAGAGACCAACGCATATGCATAGGTAGCCCAACTGTTTAGTTGTTTTATCAAAGTGGTATATCAATTACCTGGAATGAAGATTATATTTTTACCAATAGAATGCAGTAACAAACCTTAAACTAGTTCAGTTGTAATTATGTCACGATAGGATTACAATAACAGTAATACTATGTTATAATTATGTTTTACAGAGCTTGTTGATGGTTATAGTCCTGATGAAGGCATAGTGTACATGCCGAAACGCGTTGACTGGATCCCATCTAACTTCTTTTTTAATATGTTTTGTGAATACATATGTATCATTACTTTTATTAATTGTGACTAATGTGCTTAATTTTTATCCCCTTTTTATCAAATTAAATATGAATATTTTTTCTAACTGAACTGGTTTGTTTGTTGCATCTATTGTGTATTTTCCTCAGTGTATGCCTGGGATTGTTATTCCTCACATATTGTTTACCCTGTCCCAGGATATCTATCCTCATCAGGGGGTCCTTGCTACCTACAGCCTATTGCGCAGGT
This sequence comes from Lissotriton vulgaris, assembly GCF_964263255.1. Taxonomy (NCBI): domain Eukaryota; kingdom Metazoa; phylum Chordata; class Amphibia; order Caudata; family Salamandridae; genus Lissotriton; species Lissotriton vulgaris. The sequence goes on from NC_141685.1 coordinate 1,440,750,980, forward strand.
GGTGACAGGATTGGGACTCTTGAAAGCCGATCATGCAAAATTTTTCCGACAGAGTGCGGCAGACGGAGGTTGAGCTGGATGAAATAGGACCTGGACAGCGTAAATTGGACGCTCAAATGGGTGAACTGCTGTCCCTAGAGAAGCGAGCTGACGATGCGGAAGGCCGCAATAGAAGGAACAACGTTCATGTGGTGGGCCTACCGGAACGGATTGAGGGATCTGATATGGTGGCCTACTTAGAGCGCCCACAGAGTACCAGCTCGCCCGCTGGATCCTGGACGCCCACCTCGGCCTGTGGTGGCACGCCTCCTTCACTATAGAGACAGAGACCTACTCCTTCATAAATCCAGGACTTCGGGCCCCTATGCTGTGGACAATAGCAATGTCAAACTGTTCCCAGATTACAGGCTCGAAGTACAACGGGCCAGGGCATCCTTTCTGGCGGTCAAACGTGCGCTCCGAGATGAAGGCATACAATATTCTTTGATGTTCCCTGCCTGATTGCGAATTGTACTGGATGGCAAAGCACATTTTAGCAATAGCGCTGAGGAGGCCTGGGCATGGCTGAAGGAGTACCGAGCTGGCAAGGAAGTGGCTAGTCCGCCCTCGCACCAACATGCAATGGAACTGCGACTTTATCGGCCCTGCCGAAATAGGAGATGACCATCGGTGCCTGGGAGCCCCTCGATGTTTCAGACGGAGGCAGAGTGCTTGGGGGTACTACAGGCTGTTGCGAAGTTTGCTGGAGACACATCTAACTAAGTTTGAAGGATTAGCATTGCAGCGTAGGTGACGAGGGCGGCTTTATTATACTACCGGTTCGACTTTTGCGAGAGGGGTTTTGATTTGGGCCAGGGTTAGGATCCCTTTCCAGATGACTGACCAGTTGGTAGACCCTGAGGGCCTCTATGTGGTATTTGTGGGATGCCTTCACGGGCGGGATGTGACCCTTTGCAGTATCTACGCCCCTAATGTGGAACAGGCGACTTTCTTTGCTCACATGTCTGAAACAATGGCCGTCTACTTCACAAACCCGGTACTATTAGGGAGGATTTTAATTCAACAGTGGACGTGACCATGGATAGATCCCATCCCTCGTTGCCTGATGCCCCAATTCATAAACTATCAAAGATCAGATCCCAGTGGCAGGATAGCTGGGGACTCATTGCGCGCACACCACCCTGTAGAACGAGATTATTCATACTTCTCGGCCTTCCATGAATTTCATGTGAGACTTGATGCGATTTTATGTAGTGCTGCCCTCGCTACTATGGTAACTCGTGGTAAATACTTATCACGCACCATCTTAGATCCTAACCCGCTGCTGGTGAGTTTTTGCTGGGCCCAGGAGCGCCCATCCGTACAGTCCTGGCGATTGCGTCCGGAGATGCTAGAAGACCCGGTCTTCCACGCTGAGTTGAAGATGAGAATAGGACAATACTTTAGCGATAATGAGGGTACAGCTACGACGACTGCCATAGAGTGGGATGCCTTTAAAGTGGTGATCCTGGGCTTGTGTATCACTAAATGGGTGGGAGTGCGGAAGATGTTGTTGCAAGAAATCGACTTAGCGGAAAGGAAACTCAGGGAAGCCGAGCGCACCCTCTCAACTAACTCTGAGGCATGGGAACTGGTTTTGAGTTCTAGGGAGGCCATGGGCGGTAGTGGTGGAGCGTTTGAGGTGCTTTGATCATAGGGCTTATCCGGCCCGAGCACATGCCGAGAGGGACAAGTTGGGTACTGGCATGATTGGCCAACCCCCTCCCTAGACGTACTCCAATTCTGGCGTTGGCCTCCCCGACGGGACAAATGGAATACACTCGGCATCGGATAAATGCCCAATTTCGTAACTATTATGCAGATTTGTATGATAGTCAGCTGCAAGCCAGTGAAACCGACATGTGTGATTTTCTGGAAGATTTAGAACTACCAATTGTAGATGCGGAGCACACTGACTCCCTTGGCCAAGACATCACGGAAATTGACGGCCTGCCCATCGAGATTTACTCGACCTATATAGATATCCTCACCCCTAGATTACTGTTGGTTTTTAGAGAGGCCAGGGAGTTGGGGGTTCTGCCAACCTCGACTAGGGAAGCGGTCATCATCCCTCTACTTAAACCAGGGAAGGCCCCTACTGACCCTCTGCGTATCGCCCCCTAGCCATGCTCACCACAGATTATAACATTTTGAGTCGTATTCTGGCCACTCGACTCCTCCCGCACATGGTACGTTTGGTCCATCCTGATCAGGCCAGCTTTATTTCTACTCGTAACACCACAGGTAGCATATGCCGTTTGCTACACATTCTGGGTGGGGACCGTGACGGAGATAAAATGACGGCAATCCTCTCAGTGGATATTGCAAAAGCGTTTGATAGTTTAGAGTGGCCCTACTTGTTCTTTATTATGAGAGCCTTTGGACTCGGGGAGGGATACGTCCGCTGGACCAAAATATTGTACTCTTCGGCGAGCGCCAGAGTGAAAGTCGGAACGGTCATATCCTCATTGTATCCAGTGGGCATGGTACTCGACAGGGATGCCCACTATCCCCGTTGTTGTTTGCCCTGGCCATAGAGCTATTGGCTATAAGTGCTAGGCTGGGAAGAGCATACTAGGGCCTGCGACTCCGGGTAATATGCCCTTTATCTCATTATACACAGATGATCTCTTGATGTTTTTAAAGGACGCAGGGGATGCATTAGAGGGGGCACGGGCCTTGCTTCACAGGTTCGGGGAAATGTCCGGACTCAGAGTAAACTGGGCGAAGACTTGCGCTTTTCCGGTTGATCCGGCATGCAACTTGCCTGCACCCACGCAAGACATCAAGTGGGAACCCCACTGCCTTCCCTATTTGGGGACGCATATTTATCACACCCAAGAAGACTTGCCAGATGGTAACATTGGCAGGGCGATGCGAGGTCTTAAGAGTAGCATGCAGTTTTGGGGGACCTTAGCTTTGTCAGTGGCAGGTCGTGTGGCCTTATTGAAAATGGTGGCACTTCCCTGTCTACTTTATTATTTCCGAACGTTGGCAGTGTGGATACCTACCGCCCTTTTTCGGCATCTCCGATCTATGGTTGGAGGCTTCATCTGGGGGAACGGGAGACGGAGGGTGGCACTGGATACACTGGTACGCCCGAGAGCGGAGGGGGGCTTGCAGTACAAGACTTCGAGTTGTAATATTTGGCTGCACAGTTCCAGGGGCTTACCCAAGCAGTGGCACTGGAATTTAGAGGTCCCGAGCGAGAATTTGAACCAGATATACCTCGGCACGTGCTGTCGTTTGTTGTACTCCAGCAAAAATTATATATGGACTCCCTATCCATTGAGGAACGCAGTCTGAGGCTCTGCTGGAGACGGTATCACAACAGAGTTTGGATGCAGTGCCCTTATGCCCTGGAGATACCCTTGGGTATGTGTACCGCCCTTCCGCATGGTGGGGATTGGTCAGCACTTGTGGATTGGGAATCGCTTGGAATACAGGTAGTAGGAGACCTGTACGAAGATGGCGCTCTACTACCCTATGGTGGACTGCAGGAGAGATTCGGACTCCTGCAGGGACACTACTTGATCCATACAGCCACAATAGCTGCCATCCAAAAGTACTGAGGAAGGGGCCCATCAGAGCCACCGGTGAGCTTGGTGTGCCAATATGTGGTAATGGCAGTGGGCACCTATAAGGCTGTCACCTGCTTATATAGACGTATGCTTAGGGAGGATTTGCCACCACTGCAGAAGACATGTGATCAATGCATGACCGATATTGATAAAGAAATACCAGACTTAGCCTGGTCGCAGATAGTTAAGAGGGCAGGGAAGAGCACTAGAAATGCCAGATTCCAATTAGTTTATTTCTTCATACTGCACAGGGCATACCTCACTCCGGCGAAAATAAATCAATATTTTCATTTAGACACAGCACAGTGCCCCCACTGTACGTTAGTGGATATGGGCCTTTGGCATATGCTATGGAATTGTCCACATTTGGGTACATACTGGGAGGATATAGTAGTATTACTATGTACTATTACGGAGCAGCAGATTGCTCCGGACAAGGGTACCTGCCTACTGCATTGGCTCCCCCCACACTAGTAAGACAAAAATAACTAGTAAATTCCTGGATTTGGGATTGGTGCTTGCCAAAAGGGAAATCACAACCCACTGGAAGGCTGCAGGTGGGCCCAGTTTCACCAGATGGAAGGCTGCGTTGCTTACAAGGGCGGGGAGTAAGAGCATAGTTCACCGGCAGCAGGCCCAGAGATCCCATAATGATCAGGCACTAGAAGCAGCGTGGGTATGGGAAGGCCTGGTCGCAGATTTGAAGGCAGTAGATGCAGACTCAGGCTCGGAATCAAGCGAACACACAGGAGATGGAGCCTCGTAAGTGAATGTGCCAATGCAAAGATATAGAAACGTGAGAGTGTGCTCCTCCCCCTGCTATAGTCATGTTCTTATACACTGTCATATGTATGGTGCCCCGTTTACCTAGTATTGCTCCACTTTGCTATCGAGATATGTTACCCTGTTGTAAAAGACGTGCCGGTGAGACTGGGAGGGTTGAGGGAGGGATGTGGGTGGGTGGGAAAGTTTGATTTATTACTATATGGCTCTGCAGCACATGCATACATACAATGCAGTTGGGTATTCTGGTGCTAACATGACTATATTGGGGCTACTTAGCCGTTACTTACCGATTGAACATTATTCACCCTGGCCTACTGCCCTGATTGTGTTATCGCATGTCATGTGAGTTTACCACTGCCTAAGCGAGATTGAAGAGCACGTATTGATATATTTGATCATTATGTAAGTTGATTGTGGGGAAAAACAATAAACAGATAAAAAAAAATCACTGCAAGCTATTCTTCCCCTTTTTTAACAAGTTGGGCGGAATCGATCATAGTGCCTATTTTTAAAAAGGGAGATCATCAGGATCCTAGCTGTTACAGGCCAATATCGCTATTAGACTCCTTGGTAAAGTGTCAGGTCAAATTATCTTAGAACGATTACAGGATTATGCTGAGAATAACGAGGTTATATCTGATATCCAGTCCGGATTTCATGAGGGCCTAGGGACCGTCGAACAGAGCTTAAATTTAACTATTCCGTTTCAATTCAATTAAATGCTTTATTCGGCACTTAAAAAGACACCATAAAAGTACATAAGCAATTACATTTTTTTTACAAATATTTTAAAAAACACGTTTAAAATGATTTTAAAAAGCCAAGAAGTATTACATTCATTTAAATCGGGTTCTGAAAAATAAGTCTCTGTTTACAGGGCAATACAGTCACTTGCTTCTCTAGTGTTCCTTAACCTTAATGCCACCTTGATAAAGCTTACTATGCAGAACAGTGTATGAGCATCCGGAGCTTCCTGCAAAAACATTAGTGCTGCTTACGCTTGTCTGAATTTAGCTTCCTTCAGGATCCCCACTAAAAACTTACGTCTAGGGACAGAATAAAAACGGCATAACAAAACAAAATGAAGGGTATCCTGCGGAGACCTACCGTTGCAGCCGCAGGTACCCTTCAACTCCAATGATGGGGTAAAACCAGAGGGAACAGAGAATAGATGGTGTAACATATTAAGTCTGAAACAAGTCAAGTAGAATCTATCCTGTGCATTATACTGCACAGCGAGGTATGGTTCCATTCCCTGTGACTGTTTCAGTGAACAATAGGTCAACACTGTAGATTTACCTTTTTCGACAACAGCCCTATTAGTAAATGACTTGTCCTTAAAAGGTTTTTTGACCATTAATTTGTTCTGAGTATTTAAGGTTTCCGGTGCTGTATAAAAGTTTTTGCAGCCAATTGCATCCAAGGAATCCTTTACGTAATTTAACCAGGGAATTTGACCCCCTCTGTCACGGTTCAGGCAGTCTTTAATAATTTGCCTAGTAAGGCCTGCCTCTGGGTTAGTCCAGATTTTAATCCAGGACAAAAGCGGTCTGATGTTAATTCGGTCCTCAATGTAGCGCTCTCCCAACTCTTCATGTATTATATAGGATGGAGTACTCTGTGGCACTTTCAAGATTCTTTTGAAAAACTTGTTTTCCTCCATCTGAATCTGGTGCAGATGTTTATTTGTAAAACCCCACACTTCTGAACCGTAGGTTACTTTAGCGCAGCAGATTGACCTGTACAAGTTGAGCACTTGTTCCGGTGACCATCTGCCAAGTCTTCTCCCATAACCCATTATAGCCCCCAATGAAGCCACCAGTTTCGCTGCATGCTTTTCCATTAGGGGTTGGAAATTTAGATGTTCATCAAATAACACACCAAAATAGGAGAAAGACTTGACCTGGCCTAATTAGTGAGAGCCTATCTTGTATTCAAATTTCCTATTTGCTCTATCTCCCGCTATCATGACATAGGATTTTTCCAGGTTAGCTGATAGGTCGAGTGTAGCCATAAAGTTAACGAATCCATCGGTCCGCACCTGGAGCCCCAATGGTGTTCTTGCTAGCAGCACTGCGTCGTCCGCGTAAAGCAGCACAGGCACTGCACGGTGTCCTATTTGGGGGGAATCCACACTCAGTTTGGATAGTTCTTTGTCCAGGTTTTTAATATATAACGAAAAAAAATGACGCTAAAATACAGCCCTGCCGCACGCCACTCGTGCATAAAAATTGTTCCGTCTTGCTGCCCTCTTGGTTATATCGGACCGTTGCTGAGGTGTTCCAGTGTAGGGCCTTGAGGATGTCCACTAGCTTCTGTTCCACTCCTATATTTATCATCAAAGCCCATAATATTTCTCTATTTACACGATCGAAGGCCGCAGAAAGGTCCATAAACTCCATGTAAATGGCCCCCTTACTAGCGATGGTATACTTGGCGGTCAAAAGATATAAATTCAGACACTGGTCGGTCGTAGATCTACCCTCCCTGAACCCATATTGTTTGTCTGTGAGGATTTGATTATCCTCAGCCCATTCTTGTACACGATTTAGAATAACTCGACCCAGTACCTTGGCCGTCATGTCAATTAAAGATATAGGGCGGTAGCATTGTGGGTCATCCCGATTCCCTTTCTTATAAATTGGAACAATAGTTGCCAATGACCAGGAGCGTGGCAGCCCTGCCACAACTGCCTTGTTCAAGACCCTCGTAAGAATGGGCGCCCACAACCCTATGTTGCTCAGATAAAGGTCAGGGGGTATACCATCGGGGCCTGGGGCTTTATTTTTAGTCAACCCTAAAATAGCCGATTCCACTTCTGCCATAGAAAAGTCTAATTGTGTAGTCAATTTTGGCCTCTGGTCTTCATCATGAGTGGGTTTCCCTGTGTAGTTATAGAGACTTTGAAAGTGATTGTACCATTGTTCTGGTAAGATAGCGTTTAGTAATTTGGGCTTGTCGGGTTCCTGGAAGCACGGTGTATTTATGACTTTCCAGAAGCCTGACATGTCTCCTCTTTCAGCCGCCTCTCTTAGGTCCTCCCAGGCTTGTGTTTGTAGACTTAGTTTGCGAGATTTCAGAGCCTTTTTATAGTTTAATCTACAGTGGGCTATTTTGGCATTGTCTCTAGGGTGCTGCTTCAGGCTATGTTTGAGGTCTTTATGTGCCTTAATACAGTCTTGGTCAAACCAGCGCGAGGCAGGTACTGTATAGCTTCCTTTGGAGGTTTTTAATAGGCCTTCTACGAGGTGTGCTATTTCCTCAAATGCGCTAACCACCATCCCTCCCTCAAAGCTTAAATCAAGGCATATGTTTATTGCGTTTTGCCCTGCTGTTATTAGACTGCTATAAAATTTGTCTCCATCTGTCTTGGCCCACTTAAGCCTCCTCCCCTGGTTCACCGCCTTCTAATACGTCTGTTCTGTATGCTGGTTTCTTGCAATTTAGACCTTTTAATTCAATGACCAGAGGGTTGTGATCACTGAATATACTAATTTCTATTACCATACTACTAATCCTTTTTTTGAGTATGGGCGAGACCATAACAAAGTCTATATATGAGTGGCAGCCTCTGCCCTTAAATGTAGGGTTAGGGTCTCCATTGCTGCCTAACTCTATCAGGTCCATAGTGTGGACCAGATTGTGTCTTTTAGTTAGCTTATCCATTTCCCAGCCCTCAGAGGTGTGAGCAAAGTGTGGTCCATTTAACACAGTGCACCGGGACCAATCCTTGTTCAGTGGCCTCAGGTTCTCACAGAGGTGACAGTTGTAATCTCCTGTGAGTATTATACTAGGGATACTTTTTGACTTATTTAGTGATGTCTGTGCATCTAGTCTGGAGTCTAATTCTTTTATTACATTTCCTCTGCCGTTTAAGCCCGCCGCATTGTACCAGTTTAACACTAAAATATTAGTCCCTTTAGCACGGTAGCCTATCGCCTGCATATTTTGTGAGTCCCAGTTATAATTTGACCAAACCCCTTGTATACGGAGGTCTACATATATTAGTAGTCCTCCAATCGCTCTCCCTGATGACGATCTTACAGCGGGGACAGAGAAGCATTTATACCCCTCCATGCTGTACTGGTTAGGGTCGACCGCCCAAGTCTCTTGCAGGCACATTATTTGAAACTTGTTTATGTATTGTCGCCATTCCTGGCAATCAAATTTGGCCGCTAAACCTGCAACGTTCCACAATACAATTCTGATGCTATCCTGATTCACCAGTGTTCTCGGTCCTTCCAATTCCCTTAATGAACAAGATTTCCTACCTTCCCCCGCTATTATTTTATAAATATTTGGTACAGGTATATTTTCTGCATTCGTCTTAGCTAATTTATCTGACGCCTTAGGTTCTTTGTTCTTTATCTCCCCCTGTTCTTCAAGGATGTTCCCTCTGCTGACCCTCCAACTACCACTTTCTTCTGGGATGGTGGGAGTGATGTTGCCTATCCCTAAGGGCCATTCTCCTAATGATCTAATATCCAGCTGTATTATGCTAATTTCTGCATATGCGAGTCAATCCACCTCGTCCAATACGCAGAACCTGTTCCAATGAGCATACTGTGAAATGCTAGGGTCATAGATGGGTGTGCCATGCCATGGTGTTTGCCATTGTTGCGCTCCGTACTGGGGTCAAAATGATAGACTCTAGTCATGGGAGCCCTATTTATCTGCATATGTCTTTGGGGCATGATTGGGTAAAAGTATGATAGGTGCAGCGGGTAAATTTGTGTGTTGGTTCCACTAAGCAGGGCATTACATATATACTTCACTGCAGCGGTGTCTCTAAAGGTAATTGTTATAATGTCCCCTGCTAGAGTTTTTATACCTTTCCCTATCCACTCCCCTCTTCTGACATTGAATATCTCACCAGAGATATTTGGGGGTAAAGGCCTATTCGCCCTTAGCCACTGTACACATTTGTTTTTTAATTCAAAGTGTGTTTCTCTTTTCCCCTCCTTTAGGGGGGGGGGGGGGACTCCTGTCAGTACTTCGACAAAGGGCAAAGCTTCCGGGGGAAGATTAATTGTATGGAAGCGAACCGTTTTTGTTTTTTCAGGTATATCTTTGAGTAGAGTAGTTTTGGTTGTAATATTGCTCTCCTTCATATTAGCGTCCATTGTGCTACTTGAAACTGGAGGATTTCCCTTTCCCTGGTTTGTGTGTACTTGGGGCGTGGTGGTGGTAATAGGGTTCAGGGGTGTGGGAGCTTTGTTGTTTTTTGGGGTAGTAATTTGAGTACCTTCCTTAAGTTTATTTGTGGAAGAATTGACAATTGGTTCTGCCTTATCCTTATGAGTGTTATTAGGGATTCCCCTTACCTGCCCAGCCTGGATTGGTAATCCATCTTGTACGACAGACCTAGATGTTCCTACCCCATTGTTATTTATTGTGGATATTAATCTGTCAATCTTTGATATCAGGGTTTAATATGGGTAGTGATGGATTCTTCAAGGTCTGCCTTTACATCGGCTACCATGTTTGCCACCCTACAAGGTATCCCAGGTGTGGTATTAGTTATTGGTGCCACTAAGTTATGATTCGCCGTTTGATTTCTCCCTTTTCTTTTGTTGTTTACTCGAGTTTCTTTAGACTTTTTCTGGTTTGTGTTACTTGATCTTTCCTTCTCAATAACGTGCGCAGGACTTAGGTTTATCAGGGTGTTGTCAGATCCTCTGGGGGTCTCCGCGGGTGCCTGTGCGCAGGGAAGCTCCGCATAGGAGGAGGTAAGACTACTACTGAGAGGTCCTCTCCTAACTCTTGAATAGTTATGGTCGGTGGTAATGAGAGCCTCCTTTCAGTGTTAACTATTGCCGTGGCTACTGCCCCTATAGTTTGTTTTAGCATCTTATCTATCGCTGTCAGCGTAGGTAAGGGCTGGGGTGTATCTGCCTTCTGCCTAGTAATGGAGCGTAGCGTAGGCATCCTAGTAGTTTTGGTGGTCTTCCTCATGCTTTAACAATAAAAGGATATCAGGCTAGCAATCTTATCTCATCCGTTGAAGAATTTATCTTGTTGTATAGAAGAAGTTAGGGGGGTGGCCCAGCCCAGCCTCCTCTGGACGTAGAGGGCCCGCCCTTTGCCCGGGCTTCGCCCGGCGCTCCCGCGACACGGGGGTGAAGTGCAATTTAAAGCGCCTCCTGGCGCGTCTTCTCCCTCAGCAGGGCCGCAAGGGAGCTTGGGTGATGTAGTTCCCAGCTCCCCTCGGTCCCCCCCCCCCACAGCAGCCGCGCTCTGATTGAAAGGCTGTGGCAGTGGGGAAGGACCGGTAGCGGTGACAATAGCCTCAGGAAGCCTTGGAACGTGGCGATTGAAAATCCTCCTGAATCTTGATTCAGCCGGGAGCCAAAGGGTAGGTTGCAGCAGTGAAATGGGCAGTTTGAATCCCCCAACAGAGTATCTAAAGAAAAATCGTCCTTCGTGCAGGCTCTTCTTGCTTTTTAGGCTCCGCTGGTTGAGAACTTGACACTAGCTCCCCACTGCAGCTGTCTCTATCGGTGTTATCTCCCGCAACAGCCAGGCGTCTCAATCCTGTGGCCTCCGAAGCTTTTCCTATGTCCAGCTGCGAGTCCACAAACCTCTGCGCTCTGCTCAGCTCCACCAGACCTCTGCTCGACCGCCGCAGCGCTCCATTCCCTGCGCCGCAATCATCGGCATATCTACCACACCCAGAGCCCGAGTCCACGTCCGACAGCTCGCCCCCTGCACAAAACGCCGCAGCGGCGTCTCTCAGCTCAGCGGCGGCGGTCCCAGGTCAAATCGGGCCAGTCCGACCACAGCGCCTCCTCCAGCCGTCTCCCCCCTCAGCACACACACCGTGTACACACCCAGGTAAGTTTCTTGGTGTGCTCAGATTCCGTTCTCTGTACTTCGCATTCTATGGGAGAGAGGGATCCTGCGGCAACTCCACGGCAGCTTCAGTCCGCCATCTTTGGTCTTTACCATTTGTTCCCTTGCTGAACTAAAACCTAGGAGTCCCCATTATTATTATAGGGAAGTATACTCGGGTCAAGAAGGATAGGTTGTTTTTAGCTTTTGTGCATCTCACTGCAGCTTTTGACCGTGTCAGGCACAGCAAGCTCTAGTAGATCCTTGAGGGCCTGGGAGTGGAAAAGCAAATTATCCAATTTCTTAGACGGTTATAAAGTGATGCCAAGGCCAGAGTGTGGTTCGGTGTTAACAGTGAGTGCTCTGCCCCACGCCCAATAAGGAGGGGTGTAAGGCAAAGCTACGTGCTAGACCCCCTTTCTTTTTAATCGTTACATCAATGGCCTGGGTGAAGCACTGGTCAAGGACTGCCAAATCCTCCTCCAAATACCTGCTCTCCTATATGCGGATGACACAGTTCTGATGTCACGCACTCAAGTGGGAGTGCAAAGGGTTTTAAATAGTTTTTCTGTTTTTATGCACAATCTTGGTCTTAGGGTGAATACCTTGAAAACCTTTAAAATGAGGTGTGGTCATGGCAGCCAGAAGTGTAGGGATATGTATGTAGATAAACAGAAGATAGGGTTTACTAAGAGATTTTCATATCTTGGTATACTTTTTGATCAGAATGACACATGGTCCCAAGCGGTGCTAGCTAAAAAACTGGCCTTTTTAAAGACGACAGCTACCCTTGCTAAGTTCTCAAGAAAGTTGGGTAGGAGGCCGCCGGTAGAGCTCATACAGAATTATAAGACAAAATGTGTCTCCAGGCCCATTTATGGGGCAGGGGTCTGGGCCTTTGTTGATGTGTACCCATAACAAACAGTGGAAAACGCATTCTTAAGATACATCCTGGCAGTCCCGAGTAGCATATCATCGCATGGTTGCCACTCTGATTTCAGCATACTATACATTGCAGACCGTATAAAAATTGAATTTTTTTATGGTATTGGATTTGGTCATTGACAAAAACCTTTGCTTAATCAGTTTATCCTAAAGGACAGTTTAAGAAGGGGCTCTAACCATCCCATATAATAATGTATGTTTGGGGCTTCATGTGTGACCTCAGTCATTTAGACTAATATACTGAGCTTAGTACTATGTCCACCATCACAAGAAAAGAGCTAAAAAAGAGGTCCTCATGTTACTAAACCCACTTAGATTATTGGCAGAGATCACAAAGCCCACTGTGCTGTCCAACCAAATGTTTTTAACAACTTTTAGTATTCAACCATATCTAACAATTGTACCTGGTGGCTATGATAGGTTTTTATTGACCAGATTCAGACTTGGGATTTACCACAAACTTGTACGTTTCCCAAAAATGAGTGACCTGTCACGAGTAATGCACCTGTGTCCCTGTGATAAATACTCAGAACAATCCACCATACATGTTGTTTTATTTTGTAGATTTTATGATGAAGGAAGGAAAATGTGGATTGTTAGAATTTTAAAATCCTTAGGGAACAGACAATGTCATCCTGCATTTACTTTATTACAATTTTTGCAAAGCGAACACATAGTCTGGAGGGTAGCAATGTTTTTAAAGAGTATACTCAGACACAGGAAATGCATTGTAATATAAACGTCTCCCCTACAAAGACTAAAGGGATAGAGATTCAAATGAATGTATTTTATGATTAACTGGATATTTTAAATTCATAATCTTACTGTGTATTGTATTGTGTTTTATGTGCTTTTATGATTATCTAAAATAGCAATTGAATAAAGTGTTACTTGACTTGACTTGACTACCAGAAAAACTTGTGAAGGTTTTGTTAGCCCAGTTGAAATAGTAGAGTTTGAGATAAGAGAAATGGTAAGGGGTGGTAGCTGTCATATTTAGTGAGGCTAGAGTGTGTATTGTAATTGGCAACCAGGAAACTCCTCCTCACAGGCAGGGCTGGACTCTGTCAGGAATTATGTATTCTAAGATGTGGCTGCTGCATTTTATGTACAGCTAAAATGAGCATGTTTCCAGATCGTAGATAATTAAACAGATGTAATCCATACTTAGTTGCAGAGAGGGCACATAGTTCTTACCTGATACATTTTATTGAGTAGAATTGCTTTCTAAGATCTTTTTTTTATGTTTTATATGTGGCGGACATGAATGTTTTTGAAACAGAGTAGAAACACTGCTATGTATTTGATGGCTGTTGTGCTTGTGATTCATTGAAGTGGTGATTTATTGGATGTATGCCGATAGTTTTGTGGATAGGAATGGGTCATTTTTATATGGACTGATGTGAATGGGATGTCCGACAGTGGGTTTGTTGGACTTTGATGCCAGGGTTACTTTGTGCTAACTAATAATATGAGTAGGCATTTTGAGCTATGTTTTACTATATTGTAACCAAATGTGTGGTAAAGGGGTTGATGGATAGTGCCCATGAACACTGGCACTCTTTCTGCTCATATTTTGTTTTTTGCGGCACCTGTCTTACAACTGGTCTTTGTAATGCAGCAAATAAAGCACATTTCATTGTAAAATGTCAAAATGCTATTAGCAAATGGCGTCCCTTCTATATGTAGATTTTGATGACAATAAGCAGTTCCGCAACAATAGGCACAATTGGCAATTTCACCATCAGTACATTTTTGTCATTGAAATGACATCCATCAAAGTTGTGTCTATTACATACGCAATCAAGGGATGTTCTGCCCACTTGAGCAGATGAACAACAGGGCTTGCAATATAGAAAATATGTCCCAGGGCGCAATGTGCATGTGTGCCCACTTTGTGTGCCCCTGGTGTGCTTTGGTATCATAAGAAGGCGTTCCCTCATTTGCATGGGGGCGTGGCCGAATTCGAATGAGGTAATATCTTTGACTCTGCACCTGCACCGTATTGCCAAGATGGGCCCAGAGTCAAAAATGCCTTTAAGAGGTGCACTGAAAATCTGCCACAAAAAGGTGGCACATTTTCAGTGCGCCTCCTAAAGGTAGCTCTCTCGAGGTAGAAAGAGGGTCCCATGGACCCCTCAGACATCCCCCTGCAGGTGAGTGCAGTCATGCATTGCATCCTCCCTGCAAGGGGATCCCTCACCCCGCCCGCACTGTGAAACATGGAGTGGATATGAAGCAGCCGCTTTATATTTCACTTGAATGCGCTGCCCTGAGGACAGCTCATTCTGCAAAAGATGACGCACTTTCCCTGTTTGTTTCTAGCATACCTAAAGGTGCACCTTGGGGCAAATAGGTAAAGTGGAAAGTGCGCCATATAAATAATATGGCTCAGGTAGTGTATTGTATTACAAACATGCTACCAGTGGTTGATTATGGTTCTGCAGGAAACCTATTCAGTGCATACCACATATTCGCTAGTCTTTCTGGACAAGGTGATAAACTTCAAAGAAACAGTAGTGGTTTAGTTCTAACTAGGACAAAAACAGCACTTTTTTTACACTCTATAATGTAAATGTTTGAGTACTCGCCATCTTTGTTGTAGAAAGAGTAGATAAAACACGGTCTTTTTTTGACAGGGCTGTAATGGGTCTTGCCCTAGGCCCCCATGCACAGATAATGATTATGCAGATACAGTGGTATTGTATCTAGAACTATCCCAGGGCTCATGTACCTGTCCTCTTTTATTGGCAATGCCACATGTCTTGTGACACCTATAATGGATGGGTGTGGGGTGAGTGTGGAAGCCAGGCTTCTAGAAGTGGCTGGTGGTAACACATTACTGTGAAACACTAGTACGTGACCAGCTGATCACTACATCTCTCCCAACCTTTATTAAAAAAATGGGACAAGTCCAACCTGTGGGAGAGAACACAACGACAAAAACAACAACTCCACTGAGTCCATCTAAGTTGCTGGCAGGACAGGATAAGTTGACAGGTGCATCACGGCACTCCTCTGTCGATTCAACCATACTACTCTGGTCACAAAATCCTCTGCCTCTGGTGCTCTCAAAGTTCTCCATTGGCTGCCTATTAAAGAGAGGAGTATATGTACAACACTCTGCATTGTCTTTAAGGCACTACAGAATAAAGGACAAAAACCTCGGCAAGCCAGACTAAGAAAATATACCCTTGGCAAATCCATTCGATTGACTACAGTTGGCACCAAGACACGCACACTGCGCTGCAGAGACTCACTTTATTCCAGTGCACACAATGATCTGCCGATCACCTCCACAGTCCCAGGTTGCACCAAAGCACACACAAAGCTTCACTGAGACTTACTCCAACTCCACTGCCCCGATACCCAGGCGCTCATCACCATTGCAGTCAGCCTCACCATGACATGCTCACTGTGTCCAAGCCTCACTTCTCCTCTGGTACACTCGATGACCAGGCGCTCTTCACCAATGCCTCCAGTGCACCCTGACTTGCACCCTGTGTATCCGAGACTCACTCCACTTCCGATGCTCACGTTAATCAGGCGCTCCTCACCAATGCCTCCTGTGCAACATGACACACACCCTGCGCGTCCGAGACTCACTCCACCTCCGATGCACATGCTGACCAGGCGCTCTTCACCAGCATCTGCGGTGCACCATGACATGCACCCTTCATGTCTGAGTCTCACTTCAGTTTCGTTGCACACGCTGACCAGGCGTTTTTCACTAATGTCTGCGGTGCACCACAACACGCACCCAGTGCATCCGAGTCTCACTCCTCCTCTGTGTGTCCAAGATCACAGGGCACACCTTCTGAGGGTCTCAAGCTGCCACAACATGGGCCAACAACGTTGCTTGAAGCTTCTCTGGAAACTTTTGTGTTCCTGTGTTTCCAAACTGGGAGCCAGTTAACCTTGGGCCCTTTGGGTAACAAGACACAGCACAAAGCACAGTCTTCGTCAAGCAGAGGGACCCTGCGCACCAAACACAGTTCCAACAGCCTCTTCCTCGGTTAGAACAGCAAACTGCAGACCAGCCCCAGATCACGAAGCAAGGATTGGTCCTTCTCCAGCAGTCTCTTCAGTTGTTCCTTCCTTAGCAGAGGTTCCTCTTGACCACAAAATGGGTCCAAGCCTTTTCAGTCTCATTCCATTTCTGTTCCATTCCAACATTCAGGGGTCCCAGCTCTCATATTTATACCTCTAAAAATCTTTGAAGTTCGTTGTGCTCAGGGGTCCCTGACCCCTGCCTAAATCCGTTCTGGATGTTCCCTACCAGTGTCACCTTTCTCCCTTTGATACTGGGGTTTGGATCCTTAATCACTCAGCAAGAGACAGGTCAATTGTTTTATAGCAACAACCTAGGCCTCTTCCCCACCCGGGGCTTCTCCTCCCCTACTCCCCAGATGCAGGTCAGCCTGGTGCCATCTCAACCCCTTCCTTTGGGTCAAGACCTCCCCCAGATTCTCTCACCTCTCAGATCCAGACAGTCAATACACATTCAGCAGATACACACAGAAATGCTTAAAGCATAAATCTCCCCCACTTTATCAAGGATTGATTTCTGAACACACAGTGACAAAACCACTTTCATAGAAAGATGTGTTATGACACTGTGAGTTCATACATACTAAACTTCACCTCTCCATTATAAACTTATAGGAAACTAGGCTACCAAAACACAATACCCAGACTTCCCTATTCTGTCCTATGGGCAGGATGGCCTTTCACCAGTGAACCCGAAATGGAGTGTTTTTCACTGTCAGGACATAGCACACACCTCAGTATATGTCCTGCTTTTTACTTACCCTGCGCCCTGCCCAGGGGGGTACAAGGGACCTCCCACAGGGGTGCCCATTGTGTATGAAAAAGTGAAATTAAAGCCTGACAAGTGCTTGCACTTGTCAGGACACCATGCTAACTTAGGAAACTGCGCGCAGGCCCAACACTGCAGGCCTGAGTTCACTTCTCTGCGCGCATTTGCATTACTAGCCCTGGCACACACAGTGCACATCACTAGGGACTTTACTAGTAAGGCAAACATATCAATCATGGCCAACCAATTACCATTGCATTTTACACAAGGAACACTTGTACTTTTACACTGATCAGCAGTGCATCTAAATTGGCAGCTCTATGTCAGGAAAATGGTCTAGGGGGAAGCAATAAATTTAGGGAACTTTAGCCAAAAAGGCCAAGTCCTACAATCATCAACCTCCCACAGGTCTCTCTGTCAACCTCTTATAGGTCTCCCCATCGACCTCTCACTGGTCTCTTCTTCACTTGAGGATGCACTCCTTGACTCCCGAAGGCATTGGTGGTATATGACCGCAGGAGCGATCATCAGCCACCTTCATCTCCTGAAGGCTTTTGCACGTCTGGGGCCTCTTTGCTCCAGCCAACGCTCATCCAGCCTTCTCCCGGGGCAACTAGTCTGTGGCGGTGCATGCTGGGATTGACATTACTTCGCTTTTCCAAAAATGACTAGCAGTCCTCTTGGCCAGACACTGCACTGGTGCCATGGGTCAATGCACAGTCTTTTCTTTTCCCATGATCACAGACAGCACCCCTGGGGTGCTTCTTGCTCCTGGTTATGGCAGCCTTAAGCTACTTGGGGGTCCTCTTCAGTGGTGGCACACGATATATCATCCCTTCAAAGTTCCTGCTCCTCAGTGCTGCCACCAGCTTCAGCTTGTGCCAGGCAGCCCTCCAAACACTGCTGGCCTTTCTCTTCCACTGGGATACTTTACTGCTGCAGTGACCACCCCTGGCTACTAGGCGACACTGCATCGTTTTCGTATGCCCCTGCACCTCTGTCAACCGAGGTCCATGCAGGTTATTCACTGAAGGGTGGAGCTTGCCCTTCCTACAAACATGGCATGGTGACATGGGTTCGACTGGGCAGCCCCTTCACCTTATGGAGAGGCATATTCCCATGCTTGGTGTGGGCCACAGCTGTCTTTCCTAGGATGCAGTCTCTTTCTCAGTGCGCATTACAATTTTCTACCGCTGCCAGCGGCAGTCATAGTGCCAATATCGGCAACACTCATCAGTTCTAATAACGCAACAAACATGAATAAACCACAAGACACTTTGTTAGTGGAGAATATTGCTGCAGGTTTATTTTGCATAACAAAATATGCCAACATGGTGAGTTATCTTACGGGTGATCGAAGGGCAGGCCAGCCCCTCTGCTGCCTGCCCGCCTGATGAGCCAACTTACACCATGGTTGGCCCCAATCAGTGATTACCAATTTTGGGAGGGGACACCCCTTCCATCAGTGGACCACCAGTCCATGCCCCTTCTCGCATCTCCAGAAGGGGGCGGAGCTTTCCAGGCAGCCCTGGGTGCTCAGGCACACAACCGCCCGTAGGACTAACGGGGTGCCATAGTTCTTCTAGGGGACACGCTAAGACATCCCTGGGTATCCTTGGCTTAGCACCCTTGTGCCACTGCATATCGTACCCATCTGTACTTTGCAGACCCTGGATCGCCCTGTAACTCCTCCACAGCCCTGCGAGTGGCCACCACCACAACCAGGGCCCCCCACACCAAGGTAGGCATCTTTACCTACATCAAGTGATTACCGGACCGCTCCCAGGCCCAGAAAAAACAAGTCCTAACCCATACTGGACTAGAGGCCAGCATGCGCCCTGTGGACAGGTGCCCCCATCCTTACTAAATTCCCTGTGGATTTTAGACTGATAAACCCAAAACCCCTCTGTTCAGGGATGGATGCGTAACTTACACCAGGGGAAATTCAATTCTGGCATCAGGACCCTTCTACCCTGGAAAGTCAAAATTCGCCTTCCAGCTGTCAGACCCCCAGTGGTGAGAGGGGAGACACCACCCCCTGCCTGGTCTGCTGCTTCTAGCGAAGCTGTTCCAGGCCCGCACAATTACACCACCCCTCCCATGGTGGCCTACGGCTAGCTGTCCCCTTAACTGCCTTGGGGTTCCCATCGCCCCACATGTTAGCATGTCCTGCTGCGTCTGCACTCGTAGGGGGACCCAGTATCTGTGGTACCTGCCTCGCCCAGCCCCTCATGTCTATGCGCCCAGGGGTAGGCAGTCAAAATATCGAGTTGTTAATGTCGAAGTACCATATTATCGAGTCCTAAAAGTCGATGGTAAGAAATATCGACAACCAAAATATCGTTGTAGAAAATATCGATTTATGTGTGTGTTAATAATATCGAAGACATGAATTTCGAAATCAGTAATATCGAAGCTTAAAATATCGATAGTCAAAAATATCGATATGTAAAAGTGATGTTTTAAAGTATGTTAAGTAATGATATAGTAAAATGTTGTCTATATTTAAGGTAATTTATATATATAATTCCAATAATTTTAGTTATAAGTGTAGGAGCGGGATGTAGAGTTTATAGGGGATAAGGGTGGGTAGTGTTTTAAAAAAGTATAGAGTAATTATGGAATAATAAATTTCGAATTTTAAGTAAAATTGTACATTTTCGAAATTTGATGTAAATATTTGTAAAAGGCGAAACTTTATATACATTTATGGAGTATTGTTAAATTAATTGTAGTTTGCTTTTGTGTATGTAGTACAAATTTTTGTAAATATATATTTATATTTAAATATTTACAAAATAATTGTATAATAATTTTAGGAGCGGGATGTAGAGTTTATAGGGGATAAGGGTGGGTAGTGTTTTAAAAAAGTATAGTGTAATTATACAATTAAAAATTTCGAAATTTCATTTAAATTTCTAAATTTCGATAATTGAAATAAATATTTAAACTTTTTGAAATTTTATCGAAATTTTGGGAGTATATTAAAAAAAATTAATTTTTCTTTTGTGTATGTACTAAAAAGTTTAGAAAATATAAAATATTTTTTTAAATTTTATAAATATTTGTAAAATAATTTTAGGAGCGGGATGTAGAGTTTATAGGGGATAAGGGTGGGTAGTGTTTTAAAAAATATAGTGTAATTATAGAAATAAAAATTTCACTTTTTAATTTAAATTTCTAAACTTAGAAATTTGAAATAAATATTTGAACAAGTCGAAATTATATTGAAATTTATGGAGTATAGTACAAAATTTTTTTGTTTGATTTTGTGTATGTACTAAAAAGAATTGTAAATATAAAATGTTTATATATATTTAAAATATATTTGTATAATTATGTTAGGAGTGGGATGTAGAGTTTCAAGGGGATAAGGGTGGGTAGTGTATAAAAAAAGTATACTGTAATCATACAAGAATAAATTTCGTATTTTATTAAATTATTTCTACATTTCGAAATTTTAAATACATATTTGTTAAATGCGTAATTTCATACACAATTATGTTATGTTTTTTATTTTTGTGATTTTGTGTATGTAGTAAAAAGTATTATAAATATATATTTTCGTAGATATTTAATAAAGAAATGTATCATAATTTTTGGAGCGGGATGTCGAGTTTATAGTGGATAAGGGTGGGTAGTGTTTTTAAAGGGAAATTTTTAGGGTTCAGGGTCAGTTTTAAGTGTGTGGGCAAAGGGCTATTTTTATGGTTCAGGGTCAGTTTTTAGTTTTTGGGTAAAGGGGTATTTTTAGATTTCAGGGTCAGTTTTTAGTTTGTGGGTAAAGGTGTTTTTTTAGAGTTCAGGGTCAGTTTTTAGTTTGTGGGTAAAGGGGTATTTTAGGTTTCAGGGTCAGTTTTTAGTTTGTGGGTAAAGAGGTATTTTTAGGTTTCAGGGTCAGTTTTTACTTTGTCGGTAAAGGGGTATTTTTATGTTTCAGGGTCAGTTTTTAGTTTGTGGGTAAAGGGGTTTTGTTAGGGTTCAGGGTCAGTTTTTAGTTTGTGGGTAAAGGGGTATTTTTCGGTTTCAGGGTCAGTTTTTAGTTTGTGGGTAAAGGGGTATTTTTCGGTTTCAGGGTCAGTTTTTAGTTTGTGGGTAAAGGGTTTTTTTTAGAGTTCAGGGTCAGTTTTTAGTTTGTGGGTAAAGGGGTATTTTAGGTTTCAGGGTCAGTTTTTAGTTTGTGGGTAAAGGGTTTTTTTTAGAGTTCAGGGTCAGTTTTTAGTTTGTGGGTAAAGGGATATTTTTAGGTTTCAGGGTCAGCGCTGCTTGCTGTGAGGTCGCTCCCCAGCCTCCCTGGAGACCTGGTAGCGTTGTGCTGCATCTGTGCTGCTTTCCAGCTTTGTTTTGACTCTGCAATAGGCGCTGCTTCGCCTCGCTCCCGACCTAATTGAATCGTATTGCATAGTGTTTCTTCACTTGCACTGTTGCGCATTGACCGCTGCTTCGCCTCACTTGTGTTTAAATTGTGTTAAGTGTGCTTGTTTGACTAGATTGCGCTGAGCGCTGCTTAGCCCTGCCTCCGCTGCTATCATTTGAGCCTTAAGTGCGCGTTTACCCCCAGCGCTGTGCTCTGCCCTCCCCACGCTGCCATTTTGTTTATTGTGTTGTTGTTGGTCTGCGTCCTCGTGAGCCCGCCCCGCCTCCCAGCTGAGCCGCCCTCGCCCCTCCCCCTCCCCACCATCCATATATGACAGTTGTTCCCGCGTGCAGCGTTCACGCGCAGCGACCGCGCCCAATCCGCGCAGAAGGTGCGCCAAAGGTAAGCCCGTCTACGCCCGTCCGCGCCTGGACCGCGCCCAGCGCCATACCCCCTGCCCCTCGCGCTGCCCAGCCCTCCCGCATTACCTACGATGCCGCCACCCTCCTAGCCCTTAACCCCGGTCGCGCCCCTAACTGCGTCCAAGCCGCTCCTGGACACACCCATGGACCTTTCTCTTGCTACTTCTGCAAATTCATCGGCACCGACAACATCTCCGCTACGACCACACCACAGATTCCCGACCCCAACCACCTACAATGCATATTGCTCAACACCCGATCGGTCCACAGGCACGCCATTGACCTATGGAATCTACTAGACACCACCTCTCCGGACGTCGCCTTCCTAACGGAAACATGGATGAACGCTTCCTCCGCCCCAGACATCACCATTGCCATCCCTGAAGACTATAAGATCATCCGCAAGGACCGTACCGGCCACACAGGAGGAGGAATCGCTATCGTCCATAAAAAATCAATCCACATCTCAACCAGCTCTGACGCCAATCTCGCCAACTCTGAACACCTTCACTTCCAGATCCACATCGACCCCAAGACCACACTCAGAGGCACCCTCCTCTACAGACCACCAGGACCCCGCGCAAAATTCAGTGAAGACATCACGGACTTCATCACTCCACACGCGCTCCCCTCCAAAGATTACATCCTTCTGGGAGACCTCAACTTTCACCTGGAAAATAAAAACAACCGCAACACTACCACCCTCTTGGACAACCTCGCCAACCTCGGACTTAAACAACTGGTCACTTCCCCCACCCACATAGCAGGTCATACTCTCGACCCTATCTTCACCTCCAGCAACCACGTCTCCTTCAGCCACACCACAGCTCTCCTTTGGACTGACCACAGCTGCGTCCACTTTACCTACAACAAGCCTATACTCACCAACCACCCCCAACCAACTCTGCAAAGAAACTGGAACAAAATCACCATCGACCAGATCTCCTCATCGCTCCTTCTAAACACCCCAGCCCACTCTTCTAACCCAGACCAAGCCGCCGCCAACTTCACCCTATGGTTATCCAACAGCGCCGACATCCTAGCACCACTGAAAAAACGTCAAAGCAAACCTGGCAACAAGAAAGCCTCATGGTTCAACGATGATCTTAAGAAGTCCAAGAAACTCTGCCGCTCCCTTGAGAAGGCCTGGAAAAAAGACCCAACCACCAGCACCAAGGAAGCCTTCAAAAACGCCACCCGCATACACCACCAACTAATCCGAAAGGCCAAAAAAACAGCATTCAAGGATCGACTAGACAACAACGCCCACAACAGCAAGGAACTTTTCAACATCGTCAAGGAATTTACCAATCCCTCGGCCAACTCCAACGACATCACCCCCTTTCAAGCCCTCTGCGACTCCCTGGCTTTATTCTTCCACAACAAAATTGCAGACATCCACAACAGCTTCGACAACCAACCCGGAGACCAACCCACCCAACCATATGCTGAACATTCTCCCCCCTTGAACACCCTTAACGACTGGAACCCAATCTCCACTGAGGACACCATCCGCCTGATGAACTCCATCCACTCAGGATCCCCCACAGACCCATGCCCTCACCACATCTTCAACAAAGCAGACTCCGTCATAGCACCGCACCTCCGAGACATCATCAACTGCTCCTTCAACTCCGCCACCTTCCCGGAAAGCTGGAAACACGCTGAACTCACCGCCCTTCTGAAAAAACCCACAGCGGACCCCACCGAACTCAAAAATTACCGCCCCATCTCGCTCCTTCCTTTCCCGGCCAAAGTCATCGAGAAAGCTGTCAACAACCAGCTCGCCGCCTTCCTCGAAGCCAACAAATCCCTCGACTCCTCACAGTCTGGCTTCCGAGCAAAACACAGCACTGAAACCGCCCTCATCGCAGCAACAGACGACATTCGAACTCTACTGGACAATGGAGACACAGTCGCCCTCATCCTCCTCGACCTCTCTGCAACCTTCGACACAGTCTGCCACAGCACTCTTCTACAACGCCTCAAAAACATCGGAATACAAGGAAAAGCACTTGAATGGATCACCTCGTTCCTCACCGGAAGAACCCAGAGAGTCCGCCTCCCACCTTTCAAGTCAGAGGCCACCGAAGTCATCTGTGGCGTACCACAAGGATCCTCACTCAGTCCCACCCTCTTCAACGTATACATGAGCCCCCTCGCGACCATCGCCCGCCAACACAACCTCAACATCATCTCTTACGCGGATGACACTCAACTGATCCTTTCTCTCACCAATGACCCCAGCACCGCCAAAACTAACCTACACGAAGGAATGAAAGAAGTTGCCGAATGGATGAAACACAGCCGTCTGAAACTGAACTCAGATAAAACAGAAGTCCTCATCTTAGGTACATCCCCCTCTGCATGGGACGACTCTTGGTGGCCGGAAGCCCTTGGAAAAGCACCCATCCCGACAGACCATGCACGGAACCTAGGCGTTATCCTGGATTCTTCACTTTCAATGAACAGACAAATCAGCGCCGTCTCCTCATCCTGCTTCAACATTCTTCGCATGCTCAAAAAAACATTTCGCTGGATCCCCACCGAAACCAGAAAAACAGTCACCCATGCTCTGGTCACGAGCAGACTGGTCTACGGAAACACCCTCTACGCAGGTACTACCGCTAAACTCCAGAAAAAACTCCAACGAATCCAAAACGCCTCAGCCAGGATCATATTAGACATCCCGCGTAACGAACACATCTCTGGTCACCTGAAAAACCTCCACTGGCTACCCGTCAATAAGAGGATCACTTTCCGACTTCTGACCCACGCACACAAGGCACTCTACGAAATCGGACCAGAATGCCTCAACTCACTACTGTCCTTCTACACCCCCCCCCGCCAACTACGATCCTCCAGCCAAGCCCTCGCCACTGTACCTCGCATCAACAAGACCACCATTGGAGGTCGATCCTTCTCATACCTGGTGGCTAAAACATGGAACTCACTTCCCACTTACCTTCGCCTTACCCAGAACCACCTAGCATTCAGAAAGCAACTTAAAACATGGATATTTGACAAGTAATCCTCCTCCCCTCCCTAAGCGCCTTGAGACCCTCTGGGTATGTAGTGCGCTATATAAATTTTATGACTTGGCTTGACTTTTTAGTTTGTGGGTAAAGGGGTATTTTTAGGTTTCAGGGTCAGTTTTTAGTTTGTGGGTAAAGGGGTATTTTTAGGTTTCAGGGTCAGTTTTTAGTTTGTGGGTAAAGGGTTTTTTTAGGGTTCAGGGTCAGTTTTTAGTTTGTGGGCAAAGGGGTATTTTTAGGTTTCAGGGTCAGTTTTTAGTTTGTGGGTAAAGGGGTATTTTTAGGTTTCAGGGTCAGTTTTAAGTTTGTGGGTAAAGGGGTATTTTCAGGTTTCAGGGTCAGTTTTTAGTTTTTGGGTAAAGGGGTATTATGGTGTTCTGGGTCAGTTTTTAGTTTTTGGGGTACAGGGGTACAGGGAAAAAATAAATTAAGATTAAATTTAAATTAAATTAATTAAATGAAATGAAATTAAATTATATTACATTAATTTTTTTTTTACATTTAATTTACGATAGTAATTTACATTGAATTAATGTCCTGCACTTACTCAAATTAATTGGTGATTGGAGTTAGAATAGTAAATTAAATAGGTTCTGTGTCCTGCACTTACCCTAATTAAATGGTGATTGCAGTTGTAATAGTAAATTATTAAAGATTTTTGACAAGCAATTACCTAAAGTAAATGGTGATTGGAGTCGGAATATTAAAATTATTAATTCTGTGTCCTTCAAATATTGATATTATATGTATATGGGTGTATGAATAATAACTGTTATAGGTTCAGTGTATAGTATGTACTCTAATTACATGTGGTATATAGAAATAGATAGAACATTACAGTTATAATACATTTGCAAAAATATATAAAAATGATTTTGTAATAGGTAATAGAAAATAATTACACAATTTTTGTTGACAATAATTTTTTTTATTCAACAATTGAAAAATACGATCACATATACATTTTATCAAGCTATGTTTGGTATAAATATTTAAAAAAAGAAGGACAATGTTCTTTTAATAATCACATTTTTGAGTAGTTTTCTTGAAAAGTACTTTTAATTTGTAGAGAAAAAGTGGTTAGTTAACATAATGCAATGTATGATATTATACATACATAATATAAATATTATTTCTTAATAAAACATTAAACATGTGTAATGAAAAACATTAATCACAAAATTTCTATAAATATAGTGATATACAGATGATGATATTAACATATGAACACTTTTAAATGTATAATATAATATAAATATCTTGATTAGAACATTTACATCATCATCAATGATTTTTTTAACAATACAATATTGTTATGTATAATTATTATTATTAATAAATACGTTTTAATAATAATAATATTCACATATTCGTCATATTGTAAACAAGTAAATCAGGAAAACAAATACAATATTACACATTTAGTTATATAATAATTTTAATAAATATTACATTAAATATTTCAACATTTTCATACTTAATGTAATAAATATTAAAAGTATGTAAAATATAATTAATATACAGCAAAAAAGATGTACATTTCACAATGTACTATACAATTTTTTGTACATTACACATAATTTCGAACCATATATATAACAATAATGGACATTTATAGTAGTACTTTTCACAGTTACATATAATTCGGTTCTTTTATTTTGTAACCACTCTTTGTCTTTTTGTGTTATTTTGGGAAAGGGAAAGTCGCGGTTGGAAGCAGGTTCACGTTTGAGTAGGTACGATTCTACTTTTATCTTTTTAAAGTATTGTAACTAAAAATTAAAGGTACTCCTTTGTTATTTTGGGGTTGGTAATTAAAGTATGACTATTTACATATAATGGAGTGGACTCAATACGTATTTTCGTTAACGAGTTTTTGGGCCATTTGAAATAGTTGGAGTTAATGAGTATGTGGTATCATTTAATTAAAATTAAAAAAAAATAGGAATGTTATGTTTATATATTATGGTATACTCGTTAGTGTTATGTCGGTGGGATTGTTTTGAATTTTTTTGTCTCGTATTTTGAAACAGCTATTTCCGTTTCCGATTACTCTTTTTTTTGGGAAAGGAAGTGTGTTTCAGTTGTTAGAACAGAGATGTATAACATTCTTCCTTTATATTTTGAGTTCTATGAAATATTTATCACAGTTTAAGATAACAGTCGTCATTTTCAATGGCATTTAAATAGTCGTTTTATTTGGATGATGGATAGTTTTAGCACAGTTAATAGAAAAATATTTAATGATTTGTTGGATTAAGTGTTTGAGATTTACACATTGTATTGTCGGTAAAGGATTAATCTTTATGATGTTCTATTTAAAGGTAAGTTATTCATTTTTATTATTTTGTTTGGATGGAAACAGTATTTAAAAAAAAATAATTTAATATAATGATATATTTATTTAGTCTTTTTATAATAGTGTAAAAAAATTAATTAGACTAAATAAATATAGATTTACTATATTAGAATATGTGTGTTATCATATTCAGGATATTGTTTGATGTTTATCCATTGATTTACTTATTGCAATTAGTTTAATGTTTTGGCTATCATTTTTAGATATTCCAGTCCTCTTGTTGTAGGATATAGTTGGACTTGCTGTTGAAGATATAGATACATTTGAGCAGTTTGTCTAGAGATTTTTGGTTTTAGTTGTATGACAGATTGCTCTATACGTAATTCCTGAAAGCTTTGCTCTTTTTGTATAGCTGTGTGTAGCTTGTGTAATGTGGGTGTTGTACTTCCAGTAGAAGAGAGGAAGGCATTGTGCCAACCTTCAACAGCATTGTTCGTTTTTGCCTCTTGGTTCAGAGTTGGTAGATACACATTCCACCAGGGAATAAAAAATTTAGGCTGGCGTCTGTGGCCTGACCTATGTAGTCTTCCTACCCAGTTGTCCTCAAAGTAATCTAAAAGTGGGGCGAGTCTTTGCTCATTTTGGGTGTAGAAAGGACTTTCAATTAATAGATTATAATGTTCTGCCACATCAGTTACTGCTACATATGCCAGAGCAATGAGATGTTTGATTTGGTATGCAAAAGTTATATTTGGTGCATACTCAACATTAAGGGCAGATTTTTGTAAATGTCTCCAGAGACATTGATTGAAATGAAAATAACATCCTTGAATGGATGTGTGTGGGTAACTTTTCAAAATAGAATTAATCATAGCTTGTTCGAAGTCTATGATGATTTTCATTGGGAAGTAGTCAGAAGTTTGTTCTTTTATTTTTTGCAAAATTTCTGAGTAAGTTGTGGCTTGTTTGTTCGGTAATAAACAGTATATGAAGGGGATACAGGTATTATGATATTGCCCATGAATTGTGTATAATTGGTAGAAAGGTTTTGGGCATATAGAAAAAGTTCCATCCATCATCCAAGTAGCACTTTCTGTTAATTTTTTCATATTGTTATTAGTTGCAAACATTATTATTCTTTTGTTCTTGCTATGATTATCATACAAAATAAATGGCTCGTCATTATGAGTGATTACAAGCTCAGGCGGAATTATGACTTCCTCAAAAGTTCTAGGAGTTGGTATATTGGGTCTACTTGCTTTCTTTGTCCTTGCTATTGTTCTTTTAATGGAAGCAATAGATGGTAGCTGACCTCTTGCTTCTCTGGGAACTTTAGGTAGTAATTCTTTCAGAATTACGTTGGTAGGTAGTTCTGATCTGCTACTTAATTCTTTGATATTCTCGAGAGTGGATCTCACTTCGATTTCCGAGATGTTTGGTGGGTGATTATGTTCAGTGGTATTAATAACACTAGTTTCCCTTGTTGTAGCACGGCCATAGCATTTATTGGAGTAATATTTCGTACACTTCCAATTTACTTTTAGGTCTTTTTGTTTCTCCTGAGTATAAATGTAGCCCATATAGCATAACAAAAATTTGCCTTTCTGAGATGTAATAAATCTTGCATCATCAGTCATTCTTGAGTTCTGGTATCTAGAAAAGTTAATATACAAATATTAAAAAAATTTGAAATGTATAAATGTTTTTAAATAAAGCAAGTACTCTTCTAGTAATTTACTTACCAGCAGTAATGTTCTATGTATCGAAAGTAGGTGCTTGTTCAGTCCGATGTTGTGGTTCTATTGTCACGGTCTGTTGAAAAAAAATTACGTTTGTTATAGGAAAAGTTACAATTTTTTTTTGGTTACATTTTTGGTAGTTTATAACGTCTCTAAAAATACTTTAGTTTAATTGGATTTTAAAAGAGACATTTCCAAGATAATACTAACAGAAGCATAAAAAGAGTCATTTTTTGTTCGAGTATATTCTATAGAGTTTATAAATACTAGTTATGTTTTATTTCTGAACTTACCAAGAGAATTAGAGTAGTAGCAGAATGTTTGTTCTTTGATGTGAATTATCTGTTTTCTGTAGCTTTGAGGTCTGTTTAGAGAGAAAGTTTATGAAAATTACCAATGCGTTTATATGTTCCATAAACAATACACACTTGTTATAAAGCATTGTTACTTATTTGTTGAAAAGAACCTGGGATGACACATGTATTATGAGTTAAAGCAAAAGAAACATATTTAAGAACAGGAATAAATAATTTTTTACACAGCATTGTAACGTTTTCTCCCCAAAACATTCTGGCTTCACAATATGTATTAAGAGTTACAGCCGAAGAAACAAATTAGAGAGTTTGAAATTAGGACACTAATTGTCAAATAACGTTAAGTAAATACTAAAAATATGTAGATACCTTTTTTAAATGTAAAGTGTCCAGTATCTTGAAGTTTAAGTATAACTTGATTTGTTTGTAGAGTCTGTTTAAAGGCAAAGTACATAAAGAAACAACAATTTAGGTTACAAATCTTGGTCTATAAGTAATAGTAAAAAACATTAGCATTTATTAACAGAGCTATATCATTACTTACTTGTAGTTTCAGGACGAATTTTCTTGCACAGAAGAATATAGATGGTGCTCCCAAAATTGGCAGTATGTGGCACGAAGAATATTCCCTGCAAGTTGTATGGCTGTTTGTGACTGGTTTATATAGTCTATGTGTAATTAAGTTTGCTATCTGATTGGTTAGATATGTAAATACGAGTTACTATTGGTTAGTTTGAATTTTTTTTAACTTAAACATTTAAGATATATCTTCTTATATTGTTTATCTAGAGGAACTGAAATGATATATTTATGTTATAAAAAACTCTTGTAATTAATATAGAATATGTACAATGAGTACTAAGTCTAAAAAATGTATGTTTACAATGACTTTATATCCAAATATCGTTAGTGTGCGAAAACACAATTTTTTACAGTAAATGTTACTTAATAATTTGAAAATAAATTAGTGAAGTCTTTTAAAATGTGTGTATTACTAAGAGAATAGATTTATTGGTGTTATATATTAAAAATTTAGTATTATTTAGCAATCGATATTTTTATATAGACGAAAATAGTGTTATCGATTTTTTAGTATTCGATATTATTGTAGTGTGCTATATGTAGTATTGAGTGTCGATATTATGGTAGTCGAAAATACTGTTAACGATATTTGTGTAGACGATATTTTTGTGCATCGATATAGTTTGATCGATTTTTTTGTCGTTTTCATGTTAAGTATAGGGTGTCGATATTAGTGATATCGATGTTTGAGACTCGATGTTATAGTAGGTCGATTTTTGTGAAATCGAAATTCTGTCAGTGATTCGCGCCCAGGATGTTCTAAAACACTTGGTTTGGTGTTGGTTCGATGTTGACTTTGCCGGGCTGAAGAACATTACTTTTGACAAGCCACTACTGACCAGAAGTGCCAATGCGGGTTGAAGTAAGTGATAACAAGCCTGCCTTATTTCCTGTTTCACCCAGTTATCTATGTATAGCCCTTGTCGGAGTATGTCATTGCATTCAGCCAGCATCAGCCCTAGGTGATGCCCTGCCCTCTCAAACTTCTGCTAGTATACCAGGAAGCAGACAGGACAGTGTGAACCAGAGGGGAATCATAAGTAAACTACCTGCACAATCAAAAACTGTGAATGCCAAGTGTTTACTTGGTAGCCCATTTGTGCTTAAACCAGGGGGTTCCCAAATATATGGACCATAGCACTCACGTTGGACTACCACAACCTGCATGGCTGCCAGCCAAGGCTATAGGGCGGGAGAAATTGCCCATGTTATTGTTACTCAACTCGTTTGGTTCCTGTATCAAAGACCTTAGCAGGATGAACTTGTGTCCCAGGGCAGACTTCAAGCACCCTAACCCATAATCAGACATGCCTGAACTAGGAACCCACATGTAAAAGGCCTGCCCCCGGCTAACCACAAACCTCTCAGTCCGAATGTTCGCTGACAACTCCCAATGAACTTCTCTTAACTGAAGCAACTGGTATCATGCCAACCATTTAATCAATTTAACCTTAACTACGACTGCAAACTGTGGTCTGACAAGGCACTCAGCACTCTCTTGGGAATGGCACACCCACGCCCCAGCTGACAGAAGGTGCTTATTCGTGTGTAGCCCTCTACTGCTGCGTGTGCGTTGCCCCCTCACAGGTAAGTCTTTGCCTCTTCAGTTACTGGCTGCAAAGTATGGTGACATTGCCAGCCCACTCCCGGGCAAATTAAAAAGGATGTGTTCTGCTACCATGTGAGCAGCTACTGGTGCTAATGAAGGTACAACTAGCACCGGTAAACTAGATGCTGAACTATCGATTAGAGAGCCATTGCAGCACTTAATAAAGTCCATGGCTAACCTACTCATCGAATGGCAGACGCAAGAGAGTCTGTAAATTAACTGCTCGCTAAGATGATCGCTAGATAAGCCCAACACGGAGTGATCCTGAGAAATGAGGTAGTGACCACCACCACCATACCCGGCATGTGAATCAGTCCAGGTTTACCTTACCATGTGCAGTAGTGCAGCCCCAAATCGCTAGCATCTAACCTGTGCAGTGTCCTGTTCTGTGCAGTCCCCCCCATGCTTCCACTGGGCCCTCTGCCTGATGTGAGTGACCTAAATACATGGTCTTCCTGCCTGGCAGCCTGCCTGTGAGATAATACAACACATACCCCATAAGTACTGCTACCTGCCTTTGCTAGTCTTGCCTGGCATTCCTTCATGCCCAGGTATAGCAAGCGCAAAAGGCTGTACATCTTTCAATTGACCAGACCCCGCATCAAACCCACCAAGACAAGGTGCGGCCTGTTAACCTGCCCCAAACTCTCCTGAAACAACAAATAAGCAGGATCTGACATACATGAGGGGATCCCCAGTTGCAGCTGCTGATACTATTAGATGGAAAAATCCCCCCAGTCTCCACTTGAGCTTAAAGCTGCAGCCTACTGTGCATTATATAAGCAATGCCGTCCCTAACTTCATGACTCTTTACTGTGCAGCCCCGCTGCTGTCCACTCCCAGAGAAAGTCGTGCACATTCATCTGCTAATGTGTCCCATGGAGCAGACAAGTGGGGGGGAGCAGGGGGGAACAATCTGTACTGATAACTGCCTTATCATGATAATGGAAGTGAAACTGTTCTCATTACCTGGTAGACTTTAGAGTGTTAACCCATTCTTTCCCCGGATTTGGACAGGAGCCTGCTTGTGTATAACAGCTTCCTGCCCGCGCTGTATGGCTCACCAGGTGGGGAATGTTACGCGTAACTACAACCTTGTAACATGCCATCAATTCCAGAGCACACATCCTTGTGGAATTTAAACGAGGGGACCTCCGATGGCAAAACTGAGGGGGTACTCTGTGTTGGTATATTGTGGTGGACCTTGCCTGTGTCACTCCTCAACTTGGGTGTTTCCTGCGCATACCCTGCTGAAAGGTAACATGGTACTGCAAAGCATGTGAATCCTGCTACCAACATAAGGGCTTAACCCTCAGAAGAGTTTAGGCTCTGTGAGCTATCAGGTGCATAACCTATCCCTTCCCCTGGAACCACAACGCTGATGCGGCTTTGGGAACTCACCTAAGCCCCACCATCATTGGCCTACCCCTGGAGAGGGAAAAACCCCTCAGCCTCTGAGACTCGTGATGAGCTCAGCTGGCTGAAATCGCTGCTAAACTTCAATTCAAGTGTTTTTATTCTTGGGCCTGTCGAAAGTAAATGAAATTTCATATATATCGGAGTGGGATGTTACCTCCTATGCTATCCTCTAGGCCTAGAAGAGGATTTGATACATTCACCTGGTGCAGTATTGCGCATGCGGTATAGCTCGAATGTGCGACAGGCGCTTGAGAGTGCGCTGTGCCACCTTTTCGAGAAACTGAAAGGATACAGAGTTATTCACAATCAAGTGAAGTGCCTGAACTCTCCAAGACAGCCACATCCTTTTTGTCTGAATGAAGACGGTGAACATTTAACATTGGCCTAGCGCGATCTAGTTTTGGCATTCTCTTGTACGCTTTGGGCCTAGTATTCCCACACCAAGGTAGCACCCTACACGGTCTTTTAACACTTTGGCTTAAACACCTTCGCCTCGTGGAGGCCCTGCAGATGGACTGCACAACAACATTTTAGCCAGCAAATAGGGCCATGCCACCCCTCTGTACTACTCAATTAGAAAGTGGCCCACTGACCAACACCTGCCTAATTATCTTGGGTTCTGTGTTTGAACTGTCCAAAACCTCCCCCGCGGCCTACAACTTACTCGGGCTGCCTCACGCTAATACTGGCCACGAGACCTCTTAGACCGCTGGCGGTGTGAAGTCAAACGTGACGTCAAAGATCACTCTAGCGTGGCATACAATTGGCTACCCACAGGAACTGGGGCGCAGCTTCTACACCCTCCTGTTGGCCAACCTCTGGTAATACCTTCACAACGTGGAGCACAGAAGCCACTGGGCCATCCCCATCCAACTCTGCCTTTGGACACTTTCTAGTCAAAGAAATAATAAGCACCTGACATTCCAGCGCAGTGACCGCCTAGGGAGTCACGAAGCCCAGGGAGAAAGTTTCTGAGGTCCAATGCCCCCCAGTGGCCCCAACTTGACTGACTCTGCTAAGTCTCCCCAGACCCGTAACTGATCAACTTTGGTGAAGAGGGCTCTGAACCACGTGCTGTACTAATTTGCAACATATACTCGTTCTCTCTCTCCCCCCTGTATGTTACTCTATGACCTTGACTTACTTCTACCGCTCCTGTCTATACTGCGCATCCTAGCATCAACCAATAAGCGTGTACACTCCATGCTAGGGGAAGTCATTATATGGACGGTTAAGTCTTGGTGACTAAATATAGTAACAATCATCTCAAATACTCCCCATCCTATTGTCCCGCTTTCGCAGTTTGAATAACTCGTGGAGCTAAATAAATCTCAACTCAATTGGGGAGATGGGGGGGCAATTACATCCCACCGAGAGCATTCATGGCAAATGAACTTAAATTAATACCTTTGCCAATAGTCTGTATTTCCTCAATAGACTGAATCGCCCCCACAAAGCTGAATTGTTGTCCAATCATGTCATGAGCTCTCTCACCCCCTCAGAGAGTTTAGCCGTACCTAATATACCGAACTGCTAGTCCCGGCCAAACCAAGGCTGTTCTAGTCAAGTGCACCACACTTGGCCCCTCACCTGCCCCGCTGCTCTCAACTTGTAACAATGACAAGATTATGATTACAAACCAGCATGTTCCACCAATGTGCAGATCAACCCTATTTGGCTGCCAAGAGGTAGGCCTACAGGAGTAAGTACCCTGCACAACTCACGTGTGCCCATAAAAGTCCCTTGTCATGATGCCTAGTTGCCTAATGACTCTAGCACTCCCCTAGAAGGCATAGCTCCGGCCATGGACTAAAACCATTACTGTGAAATATTTGCTTAGCATCTTGTTCTGCCTCCTCGGACGTTGCCTGCAACTGTCAATCACGTCAAATTCTACCTTCAGCCAGGGCAGATGACCTTGACAAAGGAAGATAGTTGCAACGGAAGATACCCCACTGCTATGGCTATGATGTAAACTTATTGGAAGGGCTTCAAACCGGAATGATGAGGCTGTGCACCCATAGCATATGCCCCCACCCTGGGAGGCATCTAGGCCCTGTGACCTCGACTCTGAGACTGCTGTCTGTGCTTGCATTTATTGTGTGAGGGAAATATTCACCTTCGCCTTACATACTGTCCCTGTTACCACCCCGCATGTACCTGTTTTGTTTGCAGTCGGTGAGGGTGTTTTGGGGGTGGAGGTCAGCCGTCAAACCGGGTGGCAATTCTGATCCTGACCTGCTTTGTGCTTGGTCAAACTGGTCACCCCATGGAAGACCCGGGTAGTTACCACGACCGGCTGCATCACCTATCCAACTTTCTTATTCCCGATGTACCACCCTTCGTGCCCTTGCATACCACACCAACCCTGCTGTGTAAGTGGACCTTGTATCACGTGAGGACTTGCTGGTGGGTGTACCCTCTCCGTAATAACTCTGTAAAACAAGAACATATATGAAACATACCAGACCCCCAAAACCCTCAGGTAACTGTGGAAATGGGGTGGGGCTGAGATTACCTGCCCGCTAATCGTGCTATAAGAAAGGCTCATGAGCGAGGCACGTTTTCAACCACCTCAGGACTGACCTAGTTTGTTGATTAGGCAAACTTGTATAATGCTGTTTCTGTAATTGCATCCATGTATTTGACACCTGTAAAGTAGTACCTGCAAGAAGTCAGCAATAAGGCTAGTACCTGTAACTGTGGTGCCCCTATAACTAAGGATTAACCTGTTTAAAATCACGCGCTTCCTCTTGCAACTGGTTTGAAAGCATCTATGCTGATTCTAGAGTCCAAAAGCCACTGGGTAATATGTTCAGTGCTTTTGGCACCTGAGGGTAATGCTCGTGTCATGTTAACTCACTTTAAATAAAACATTGCTGCAGCTCCTGGTGGTAAACTGTAAACATGGCTTGTGACAATAGAAACGTTATCAGAAAACCTGGCGTGTCATGCAGTATTGGGAAAAGCGCAGCTTCTAATGTAAGTCCTCGCGCTACTGGGCTGTAGGATATCACTTTTGTCTAGTAACACACTGTTTGCTACCTCTCACAGTTTGTATGCTTTAGATACTTGCACAAGTGCCACCATTGACAACGTAACGTTTGGTCTTGTCTTTGAGTGTCTACCATATATTGCAGTATTAAACCTCTGATTGTACTTTGTTTTCTCTTGTAACCTGCACATATGTCCCTATTTCCTCTTGAATGCACCGTATTT
This sequence comes from Lissotriton vulgaris, assembly GCF_964263255.1. Taxonomy (NCBI): domain Eukaryota; kingdom Metazoa; phylum Chordata; class Amphibia; order Caudata; family Salamandridae; genus Lissotriton; species Lissotriton vulgaris. Next base: position 1,440,786,976 of record NC_141685.1, read on the forward strand.
TGTTTACTCACAATTGTCACGTTTGCCTCATGTAACTCAGCGTTTGCTTTTGCAACATGCTCATTTGTAATTATTTCCTCATGTATCATTACTGTTCCTATTGTGAAGCGCTCTGCCGCCTTCGGGTAAAATCAGCGCTAAATACACACGCATGAATAAATGAATATGAGCTAGGGAGGCAGGCGTTATCACCACATAATAATACAGTACAGAGGAGATCCGCTGTAACCTGAGCGCACGACTGGGCCCAGATCCACCCGGCCCCACGTCATGTCGTCTCAGCCTGCTGCTCCAGAAAGACCCGATATCGAATCTCGCAACCACCGCTGCATTAAAACAAAACACCCATGGCCTCGAACCAGACCACGCAAACCGTGGCCATGCCCCCCCACCGCTGCAGCGCCGACAGGGCCTGGGGGGGAGGCGGCGCGCCGAAACCAAGCAATCCGAACCTCTGTGCCAACCCCCGACCGAGACACGCTGCTGACCACGACGAAAAGCTGGGCGTTGGGATGGGAAGCAGGCTGCCCCGGACCCCATGCCTGGCCCCAGAACACCCCCCTCGCCAGGACAATCCTCCCACCCTCTCCGGCGCGATCCCGATTAGCGACTACGCCCGGAGATTAGGCGAGATACTGTGTCGGCTGGAGCAGAAAGAAGGTAAGATGAAAGGGGGGGGGCCTGATGGTAGGGCTCCACAATCTGCATGACCCACCCGCGGGGCAGGGGAAGGGCGTCGGGACTGAAACTGGAGAGAGAGGCTGTGATGCACCAGGACGCATCAGGCCTCCATACCCTGCTCAGAGCGGGATCCCCAGGCACAGGAGTCAACTCTCCCTGCAAAGACGGCCACTCACGCCAGCTGCCTGGTAGGCCAACGCGGCTGCTGCCCACAAGACCAACCCCCTTGACCCAGAACATAGAATTAAGTTCCCTCGTGACCTATTTTATTTCACACTTGAGAATGCTTCTATTTTCATTAAAGATTTTCAACATAAGGTGACTACATTATATTGTGTCAAATTTTTATACTTTATTTCTTTTTTATATTTTCTTTTCAAAGAGATTATAGTTTTTTACAAATTTCTTAGTTTCATAACAATTATTTTATCAAGAACGGACATGTAAATCATCTATGAGTGAGTATTAAAAAATACAGATAGACAAGAAAAACAAATAAAATACACTCTCACAAGTCTCTCATACAAGCATTCTCATACAAACTGCATTCATTCTTTATTCTGTGTCTGAGGGGTCACAGGTTGTTATGTGATCTGTTACGCAAGGTCGACGTGTTTCGGTGGGATGGGACCACCTTCCTCAGGACCTTTAACAGAACAAATGCTCTTTCCAATAATTTAAGCTCTGCATGGATATCCTGATAGAATAAATTTGAAGAGTCCTAGGTTGGATTGTGAGTCTGTTCACGGATAAGTGATTCCTTAAAATTCTTCAGTGACGCCAACCTGTTTTTTGACGTTGGCGTCCTCTAAGAACAAAGAAAAAAACTGAAAACAACAGAGAGACGCCGCTAATAAACTGTTGAGATGAAGAGTGGACTTTAAGAGCGCTAATGGATCGTTTATGAGTCATTACCTTTCTAAATAAGAAACCTATTTGTACTATATCCAACAAGTAAAATGAAGAAATGCAGTTGACCACATTTTGGGAGAATCACATTGAATGTCACTGAAGAATTTTAAGGAATCACTTATCCGTGAACAGACTCACAATAGGTCACGAGGGAACTTAATTCTATGTTATTATCGTATTCCTCTCTTTCCCTGACCTAAAAGTATACTCAGAGGGGGTCCCCTATTTTATGTAAATACAACCCCCTTGACCCACCAGGCCCACGTCCCACCTGCAGACCCCAGCACCCGCTGCTGCCCGGGTCGAGATCGCCGACCTCGTGGGATAGCACAGTTGCGGGTGCGAGCGAGTACTAGACGGGCCTGGCGAACAGTGGCGACCTGGTTGGGGGGGAGGTGGGGGGGGGAACTTACATCGTGGTCCTCGGCTGGAGTCGCGCAATAAAACAGGGAGACGGGCAGCGGTTGACCCCGCCGCGAGACAGGCAGCGGTAGAGAGGCTGCACAGTGGGCGGGGGAAGGCATATGTACCCCTGTCCTCCCCCTCTCATGACCGGAAGTGATGCAGCCAGCTGACCCCCCGGTCCCTGGACCTGGGAGCCTAGTCTGCTATTTCTTGTGCCTTCCTGTGGCACTAAGGCGGCCGCCCTGTTGGAGGGTCCCCTTCGTGGCCCCCCGGACAGCCTTGGCAATCCTTCCTCACTGGCCACGGTGGGCGTCTCCAACAGTGCTGGCACGGCCTCAATCAGCTCAGCACCTTTCTCCTGCGGAGGAAACCAGCAGCTCCTTCAACCTGCAGCTCTGCTCTCGCTCAAGTGATCCTAAGGACGTCAGAAACTGTTCTCCCGGGAGCGTCGTCCTCCCCACGTGCAGAGTTCTTGCCCCCATGGGCACTTCGGGTGTGCGGATGACGGCAGTGGGAGGGCAGCCGCTCCTCACTTCTCTCCATCGCGGGAGACACTCTTTACTTCAGGCAAACGGGAAGGCGCTCATCTCCCGCTTAGGCTCCTGCACATGTCTCTGCCCTCTACCGTGGATGATACGATGTGCAGGGCTGCTGGTACAGGGCTCAGGGGTATCGCACCATGGCAGGAAGACATTTCTCCTTTTCCTCTCATTAGCCCTGATAGCATCAGGCAGGCCACTTGCGGGCACATGAGCAAATTGTAGTTTGTACATAAACCACCCTTCCTTACCTTAAGGGTTCTGGGGTGCATGTTCATATCGGCACCATTCCTCTTGGTGCTGTTCCTTCTCGCCTTGCTCATGGCCTCAGACTGCCATTGCTGTGACTCAGCTCACGCTCGATGACTGAATGAGCACTCCATCTCATCTCCAACAGCCTCACTGGCAGAATACAGCCAGCTGATTCCTCCAAGGCTCTGGGGGCACACTCGGTGTGCTGTCACAGACTCACGTAGATAAAACAGGAGTAGGGTACCCGTTAACCGCGTTGGGATTGGGATGTAATAGTGTAAGAACAACAATGTCCCAACACCTCCTTCGATACTGCCACCTTCCCGGAGAGCTGGAACCACGCCGAACTCAGCGCTCTACTCAAGAAACCTACAGCGGACCCCACCGAACTCAAGAATTACCGCCCCATCTTGCTCCTCCCGTTTCCAGCCAAAGTTATCGAGAAGACCGTCAACAAACAGCTGGCCGCCCTCCTCGAGACGAATGGATCCCTCGACCCCTCACAGTCTGGCTTTCGAGCCAACCACAGCACCGAGACCGCCCTCATCGCTACCACCGATGACATCCGAGCCCTGATGGACAACGGAGAAACAGCGGCCCTCATCCTCCTAGACCTCTCCGCGGCATTCGACACTGTCTGCCACCGCACCCTAGTGCAGCGCCTCAGCAACGTCGGAATCCAGGAGAAGGCACTGGAATGGACCATCTCCTTCCTCGATGGAAGAACACAGAGAGTCCGCCTACCACCGTACAAGTCAGAGGCCACCAAAGTCATCTGCGGCGTCCCTCAAGGATCCTCGCTGAGCCCCACCCTCTTCAATGTCTACATGAGCCCCCTCGCGGCCATCGCACGCCAACACAACCTCAACATAATCTCCTACGCCGACGACACCCAGCTGATCCTCTCCCTGACCAACGACCCCGCCGCCGCCAGAGCCAACCTGCACGAAGGGATGAAAGATGTAGCCGAGTGGATGATGACCAGCCGCCTGAAACTGAACTCAGACAAGACGGAGGTCCTCATCCTGGGCTCCTCGCCCTCCGCCTGGGACGACTCCTGGTGGCCCCCCGCCCTGGGCACCGCACCCAAACCGACGGACCACGCACGCAACCTGGGCTTCATCCTGGACTCCTCCCTCTCAATGACCAGACAAGTCAACGCCGTCTCCTTGTCGTGCTTCAACATCCTGCGCATGCTACGGAAGATCTTCTGGTGGATCCCCACCGAGACCAGGAAGACTGTCACCCAGGCCCTCGTCACCAGCCGACTGGACTACGGCAACGCCCTCTACGCCGGAACCACCGCCAAGCTCCAGAAGAGACTCCAGCGGATCCAGAACGCCTCCGCCAGACTCATCCTCGACATCCCACAAAACAACCACATCTCCGGACATCTGAGAGACCTGCATTGGCTCCCCGTCAACAAAAGAATCACCTTCCGCCTCCTCACCCACGCACACAAAGCCCTACACGATCAAGGCCCGAGCTACCTCAACAACCGAATCAACTTCTACGCTCCCAAACGCCACCTCCGTAAAGCCAGCCACGCCCTCGCCGCCGTCCCCCGCATCCGAAGAGCGACAACAGGAGGAAGGTCCTTCTCCTACCTGGCTGCCAAGACCTGGAACTCCCTCCCTCCCGACCTGCGCCTGACCCAAGACCACCTCTCCTTCAGGAAGAAGCTCAAGACCTGGCTGTTCGAGCAGTAACGGCACCCCCCCCCAAGCACCTTGAGACCCTATGGGTAAGTAGTGCGCTCTATAAATGTCTTTGATTGATTGATTGATTGAACTGGTATTGATTAAAGACAATTAGTAAAGATATGTAAAAACATTATCTGAAAGGAAACAATGAGACTATATAATTTTGACATGTGCTAGAAGCATCATTTTATGTATAAATATTTGGAGAAGAGACAGAAATATAGTTTACAGTTATGGCAGCAATGCAGTATATAAATCACAACAACTGAAAAAACAACCCAAATTGTACGTGGTACTCTAGGTGTAACAGTGAAAGCCAATATAGCAACGCAAGTGACAATATGAAACAGCGTGAGTGGCGCAAAGTGACTGGTGAATAAATATACAGTGTATTAATTGATATACGGCGGTTCCAAGTAGATTAAAAGTTCATTTTCGAAGTATTCAATGTGGTCAACCGTTTCGTATCTCGCGCCTGTATTTGCGCTGAAAGGTCGGCGGCGTTTCGATCCAGGTTACTACAGGATCTTCATCAGGACTGGGTCGTGGGCAGTGCTGAGGGCCGTTTACTGGGAGACAATCGCCGGTAGACAGCAATGGCCGAGTGGTATGTTTGGCTTCTTATTCAGGACTGGCAGAAGTAACTGGAACGATTAATTCCGAGGTACGAAGAGACTTCTTGGCCCGGGTCAGAGTTATAGAGTCCCGTGGCGATCCCGGGTGAAAGTAACTTCAAGGTAGCCGATCACAAGCGTTGTCGGTTGGTTGTGAATGAATCCGGGTCAGAGTTGTTGAGTGCCGTGCAGATCCCGGATGAAGTTAATTTCTAGGTAGCCGATCCCTAGCGTGGTCGGCTGATTGAGAATGAATCTCAGAGGGAAACAACCTCGGGGAATGTCAGTGGGATCCAAAGTATCCGCTAGACTCACAGCTGGTAGTTGCTGCAGGTTTATGAGCTGCTGGCCAATATCTACCTCGACACGTCCTGCAGCATGTTGGCAGGGGAGCCATGTCACAGGCCACCCTTCCCCCATGCCAACCATACAGGCTGCCTCACCAACACACGCAGGTCCACCTGCTCATTGCCAGTGTATTGGGCCAGCCCCTGGGCCGCCATGCACAGATAATGATTACGCAGAAGCAGTGTTATCTTATCTGGAACTGGCCTAGGCCACGTGTTACTGGCCCCTTTTATTGGCAGGGTCCCCTGTCCTGTGACACCTGTGATGGATGGGTGTGGGGTGAGTGTGAAAGCCACCCCTCTAGGAGTGGCTAGTGGTAACACATTACTGTAAAACACTAGAACATGACCAGCCAGTCACTACAAGGGTCACTGAGTGAGGCTTGGTGAGTCTAGAGACCGCTCAGCTTGAAATCATGGCCCCAACAAGCCCTTACCCTTTGTATCAACACTTCCTTGTGTTGCAGCCCAATATGTAGAGGCATTCTCTTACTCTCTTATTTACTTTTTTGACCATCCTTTCTCCCTTGTATACCAATGAGCCACCACAAACCTTGCACCCATCACTCAAAAACCCATCTTCATTCACCCCCAGCAGAGCAGAATTCTTTCCCTTTCTTCATGTGTTTTTCCTAGGTCCATTTCTGACTGCCCTACTTAAGAAGTGTACCCTATCTCATGGCACCCGATTACACAATCACCCCTATACCATCTTTCATTGACTGCTGATGCTTTCACTGACTTCCCTACATCCACCGATTATCCATATTCAGTCCTCTCCTCACACCTCAAACCTTTGTAGGGTCGCACCTCAAACCTTTGTAGGGTCGCACTGGGTTATCGGGCACTCAGGCAGTGCCAAACGCACCGGTCGGACAGGCAGTGAGTTGGCCAGTTTTGTGGCTGGTTCTGGTGCAGTTTCATGGTCTGCTGGGAAAGATTTTTGTGTTCATTTCTCTGATATTAAAACAAACATTGCCTAAATCAAGCACAAATCCATGAAGTCTTCCCAACCTTGTAAAACACCTTTACACCTATACAGCGTATCTTTAGAAGTTGAGAACTGCCCAATTTCCAATTTAGTAATGGGGCAATTTTATTTTGGTACCTGGGCCTATTTTCTATCCTAGTTCCACTATGGATGTTGCCACGATCTCTCCATCTCTTCCACTCCCTCCTTTAATTATTCTATTTTTACAGCTCTCTTCTGCCATCTCTTCTGACATCCTTGCCATTTTAAGACTGACATCATAGCCACATAAGCATAAAATGTCCCCTATCTAACCTACTGCTGTGCACCAGACCAACACCACATGGTTTTGCGAAATAGTTTTCATTATTTTGGCAATATAATTGGGTTTGAGTGCCTGCTGCATAGATCTACATGTGATAGTTTTGAAGCATAAAAGGAATGGCTCGGATTGTAATGTTTCTAAGTTTGATAAAATAGGTACTTAATAGCTGATAAGCACAGTACTTAGTTCAGTCAGTGGTGTGTGTAACAATAATAGTTTATTTTCTAATTACGTTTATTAAAATTAATTGAGCTGCATGAACAGGGTGCTCATCAATCGTTTGCTTCTGAATAGTGACACTGAGTTAGGAGACTTCATGTACTGAAAAATCTTTTCAAAAAGGATCTCCAAAATGTAGTTTAAGCACCTGGTCTAGAATGCAAATTGATGAATATGTTATTATGTAGTATTTTGTGTATATTTGGAAGAAGGCGTTATCCACACATGGATGATATTTTTTCAATTTGGATATCATCCTTATGGTATGAAATGCGGCCCAAAAGATTTCCAATTCGTGAGATTAATTAAGCATTTCACTATCACTTTGTTGTTTTTTGCAATAGATTCCGTGATTACAACAGGTGTGCTCAGATGTTGGTCCCTTGCTCACTGAGCATGACATTTATCAGGTCGAAACCGGTTTAAAACCAGTCTGGGGTTGCTTGTGTTCCCATTTGGATGGGACCTGGCCTGGCAGTTTGGGCTCAGCTTTTGCTATTGGAGGAGGGCCAAAACTGATTTGCATAAGGCGGGTCTCGGACGAGAATTGTAGAGTGGGTGTAAAACAACTGTCTGAAATACAGTCCTTAGAAATCGTCAGTGGCTGAGAATAATGTAAGCATCCCTTCCATCACGAGTTTGCACTAAATTAAATGTCAGCAAGGCTTAATATTTTCAGGAGCTTAAAAAGATATATTTTGATTATGCGTTTGATTGATCTGTATGGCTCTGGACATATGAATCTAAGTATAAATATTTATGTCTTTTTAAGAATATTTTAAAGAAAACCTGTAATTAAAAGATGTATGAATTTCAATGCTAAAATCAACTTTTAATAAGCTAAAACACAAACTCCCACTCTATTGTAAGACAAAACATATTAAGTGATCCAGAAATTGCAAGGACAAAGCTGGAGACTATTCCTAGCAAACAATCTGAACAAACTAAGGGACACACAGAAGGTACTGATTTGAGAGCCACTTGCCCACTTTTATTCACATTTCTGTTGGAAATGATCGGTTTGAATTCTTCTTGCTAACGTTGAGTGAATACTGTTATTCAGATTGTGGGTATTTCTGCCATCTGGAAAAGAACTCCTTCTCATTGCTTTGTTATCTAGAAAAACTTGTTGTTTAAACTGATTAGTACACCTGTAAATAGCAACAAAGTGCAAGCCCAAAGTTTGACCTCATCGCAAATGTGGATCGCTGGAGATTCTTAGAGTCCACACAGTCGAATACAATGCCCCAATGGTAGACCGTGCTGAGCCGGACTTCGTGTGAGTTAGTGCCTGATACTTGAACACGATCTTTCCTCTAGCAAAGCAGATGGGAATAGAGATCCGTTTGTCTGAAGTGCCAGGATTTAAGGAAGGATCCACCAAGGAATGGAGAAAGGAGGAGAATCTTTGATTTTGAGGTTGAGACCACAGTGACAGTCCAATGAAGGAAAGAAAGGGACAGTGTTTGTCTTCTAAAGATACTTTGCTGTCAATCGTGGAATATATTCAGTATTTTGACTCTATGGCATTTTAATGACCCCTAAAATGGAAACACTTTTGTGGAGGATTCTAGTCAATCTGCACAAAGTACTTTTTAGACTTTAATCTCTCCAATGGTACTAGATGCAATTATTGGTATGAGAGCTCAGATTGTAGTCCTATGACAGATCCCTAATTTACTAAATAGCTGTCTTTATCAGATAAAGGAATTTAAAGTATCTACTCTTTGTACTGGTTCGCACATTCAACATCTGTATGCGCTGCTACACACTTTATAAATTGCATGTTGAACTTTGAGACTTTAAGGGGTAAATGTACTAAAATCTCACGCAATGTAGCGCAGCAACCAAAGTGGCTGCACAGTGTTGCATGATGGGGAGAGAGCAGGAAAGCGCCCGGCTCTCTCCTTTATGCTGACACAAAATTAGGTTGACTATCACCGAGCAGGCACCTATGCAACATAGTGCAAGATAGTGTGTGTGATTTCTATCATAGGTTTTGCACTGGGAGGATAATCTTCCAATACAAAATACTACGCCTAAACAGAATTTAAAACCATTTGCACTTTGTATGTGTGCTGTACTGTGCAGGACACATGCAAAGTCAGGTAGGTCCAGAGAAATAGAAGCATTTTTCTAAGTTAACTGTACTCTCAAATAGGTGTAAATAATCAGTGCAAAACCTTGTCTACAATTGTCAGTACACAGGGCTTTGAATCAAATCCTATTGATGGGTGTATGGTTACGCTTATGTCCACGCATCAAAAGCCACCCTGACACAAAGTATTGCCAAACAGCACAAAGCGCTGCTTTATGTTATCTTCATCAAAAACACAGAGGGTGATGGAACGAATACCTGCAGTAAGTCTAATCACTGGGAGTCACTCGGGGTAGCATTACAACCCGTTATTCTTTTGCTCACCATGCCACCTCAACTTGGACCCAGCCATATGCAAGTCTGTCTTGAAACTATCCAATAGGAACAGTCTATCCTGAATTGGTGAGTTTAGTCCTCCCTGAACTGGAACACAAGCAAATCAAGACCGATTTCATCCTGATTGGGGCTTGTCAGATAGGTGAGCTTCCAGTGCACAGTCAACAGCAGGCCCCTTTCTGGGGATACAAGTCCCACTTAGGGATGTAGTACACAAAAATGTAATGGATGGAATGCATTAATTACTCTCAGCCACAGGAATGTATGTACTTGAGCCTACATCCTAGTCCATTTTCCTTTTGAACACAATGCCACCTCAGTTTAGACCCAGCAAATCCGTCTCAGCCCTGCTTAAATGGGAACAGTCCAGCCAGAACTGCCAAGCCAGGTCCTCCCTGCCTAGTACTATCAGAAATCCGTGCACCTCATGAGCTTCTTTTGTTTACACCTGCCTTTTTCACCTTATAGATGTGGCCTCTGTATGTGTATTCCCTCTGCACCGCTTCACAGAATCTATTTTTCTGATACACAGCAGGGTTTATTTAATATGTCCTCGCTGGCTGGTTGTTCTGATTTCTACTGTAGATGGCCCACCCTGGCTACTGTGGTTGTACTGGAAGTCGTTTATTCCACCAATGAATCCATGCTAGGAGTAATAGCGAAATGTGATATAAAATAGTAAGTGAACATGGACACAGATTCGCAAAAAATACCAATAAGAGTTAAAGTAAAATCAAGCACACTTTGGAACCTGAAGGCATCACGGGATCGATATGTTGTTCTACCCTCTCCCGACAACAGCTTCCAGAAGTAAAAGTGACTCTTACAGTCGAGCTTTACTCTCTGCTGGTGACAATGCATTTATGACTCTGCGGCCTTGGGCTTAGGGTACCAAACAAGGAGATCGGGATAGCGGATGCATCTCCTGACTAGCAGTACATTGCGTTTCATTGTATTTCACTTATGTATAATGCCTTGCACATACAAGTTAGTAGCCTCTTGGTGCTAAAAATACACAAGCTAGAAGTACAGTGCAGCAGTAGACAAAACTACGTATCAACAAAACTGAAAGTAGTCCACTGTTGCCCACTGTAAGTGTAAGTTGAATATTAACAAACTGAGTATAGCAAATTGTACAAGACAACAGCAAATAAAATATATGCAAAGGCTTGGATCAGCTTCACAGTAAAGATGTCGTCTAGGCGCTTTTTAATGTAATAATGTAATGTAATATTAAAGCAGGGGGTGTATCATTTCATGAACAATGAAGGTTTGAGTAAGACAAGGTAAGATACTCCCTTTCTGCCACAGTTAAGTGCATACGTTTAATTGGCACATAAACATACTTGGGAAGCCTAGTCAGCTAGAACCTTTGCAAGTGTGGAAGATGAATATCAGTCACTTTCGGACCTTTGACCTAATTCAAAGAAATGTTCCGCTGAGACGTTTTAACTTACTCCTGACGTTTCAGGATTAGGAAATAGCTTTTAATGAGAAAAAGCATTATGATTCATTATCATCAAGTGGAAGTTCTCCAAACAGACTGACGTCACAACGTATTGTTTTAATGGAATCTTATCCCACTCCGTGATGAATTGAAACAAATTAAAGGATGAAAATATTGATTCATCACCTTCTTAAAAAAAACTACAAAGCGACTAACTTTATAAACTAATGGATGAGTGCTTCATGGATCCTTTAAGAAAACAATATGTTGGTTTTTTTTTAGCAAAAAAGCATGTGTTATGCAGCATATTAGCCGGCAAGTGAAACCGACGTTCTCTCCCAGAGCACGGATTCCATCTCCTCTCTATGTTCCTGAGAGATGAATTATCGCTGTGGGTTTGTAGTCAATAGGGATGCAGCTCCCGCGAGACTTGTCAGTGTCTTATTAGAGGCGATTGTGTGCAGTCTTGGAAGCATACCTTGCCATCAATGAATCATAAAGTTTCCAGTTTTGTCCCTAGGGGCATTGCAAACTGAAAAGATTTAACAGTTCACACACATGGTACATCAAGAGATGTGATTCATGGGGATGTGGGAGCTAATGATTATGGTGAAATAGCGGGATGCATCTGGGATATAACCTGTCAGCCTCGTTGTTATTTTGCTAGGATGTCAGCTAGCTTGTCCTAATCATTAAGACGTCTTGTTGACTCTTGCTGAGAGTGCTTTCTACACCATGGGTTTCGTGTGATTTTCTACGATGGCCATAGAAACAAACAAGCAAAGAGGCAGACTTTAGGACGTTAGTTTAGATCTGAAAAGAACTAACCATCTTAATTCACTCGCGAGAAATAAATAAAACTATCTCTTTATTCCTCAAAAATGAAACTCAATTCTATCAGCAAAGTTGTCCAGAGCCCTGGCATTCTGGGAGATCAAATCTGCATAGCGTCGAAAAATTAATCACTTATTCGACAAACCCCTATAGAATCTGTCAACCAATTGCAAGTCTCCTCCCTTCAGATTCCCGACCTACAAAGTTAATCAAAGTTTACTCCCTTGATGTTGTCCCTCTTTCTTTCAGATCTCGAATTACTGAAATGTTTCCTAGTCGCCTTACTGAAGAGGCCTGAGCCAGACATGAACGATGCTCCAAGAAGCACTCTAGTTCCAGACTTGCACTCATTAACGACCGTAATTAACAAACTAAAAGTTTGCCTCAAAATAATAACATACAGACTACTGATTGGATTTCAGGTCATTTGAAGGCACAGTAAGACAACTGCAGGAAGCTCCTTAAAAGTTACCATCCTTTTTAGGAAAGAGATACACCAGCGCAGCAATTCGATCATTTAATTCAGTTTGTCATCCTCTACTGACACTTTGTAAAATGAAGGGCCTTATTGGCGAGAGCAAGTGCCTTTGTTTGGGCAGGATAACATCCTTCCCACTGACAAACATCGGTTGTTGAGTGTTGGAGACATTGCAAGAATGGCCAAACTTCATCCTGGATCTTCTAACTCTTTTCATTTTTACTACATACCTGTTACCCAAATAAAAGATCATTTGAAATCTTCACCTCTGACTGATTTTTTTGGTAACAATACTGTAAGAAACTGGGTTATTGTGCTTGGGGGCAGAGTCCCATACAGGCCACAACCTCAACCCTTTTCAAGGTCCACCACCAAAGACCCTAAATTAAACTGTGAAGAAAGCAGTCAGACATAACGTAGAGACAAAATACTTATGCATCATGCAGCCAGTAATAAAGTGACAACACAACACAAGGAAAATTCCAAACAAATTATAAAAAAGTTTAATAAATAAAATGATAACAGAATGATTAAAAAAACTAATCAGTGGAACGAGAGATATTCAAATGTAAAATGTTAAGTTGATATAGCACTTAAAAGCATAAAGCTGCAGTCATGCTAAACCAAGAGAAAGTCACCAATTCAGGTGAACTGGGATGAAGCGTGTGGGCTGGATGCAGGGACCAAATTGGTCCCACTAAAAAAGTTGCCTTCTCAAATTATGGCACAAAGCATTCCGTTCACAGTGGAGGTGGCCGCGAGGAGCAGGGAGAGGGTCACAGATGGTTTTTACTGCAATGAGAAAAGCAGTCCGGGTAAAGTGTGTTGTCATCTCTGTAGAGCGAAGACCTGACGGGCTTCGTGGATGACCATTGCGGAAGCTTCACATTGATGGTCACCGCAGGCTGTCTTTGCTGTAGTACAAAGTGCAGATCTCATGTTGATAGTCCTTGCTAGCCGGCATTGTATCACGGAGAGCTGAGTTCACTGGAGCTTCGCTTTGGCATTTGTCGCAGGTGGCAGAGTCTCTGCAGAAATGGGCCCGTACCGGTCATGAAGAGCCCAAAACTTCAGGATTCCAACATTCTTTACAGGAGGAGCTCAACAGATGCTGGCCAAGGGTTTAGGACATGGGGAAGCACCTCTTGGGTACCAGGAAGTCATTCTACCAGAGACCAACATGGCTCAGGGTAGCCCAGTTGCACGTCGATTCATGTTCAGGGCAGCAGGTGGGCTGTGCAGTTGCTGGGAGGCTTCTGGAGCTTGCAGTGTCTCTGCAGCTCAGACAGGATGTCAGCCCACTGGCCCTTGGAATCTCAAAGGGTAGTTTGGGATGAAGGGAGCAGGTCCAGTCTTCCTTTTCAGAAGGCAATACAGTCCTCAAGCAGCAGGGCAGTCCTCTGGTAGCAGCAGGGCAGTCCTCTGGTAGCAGCAGAGCAGTCCTCTGAGGTGCAAGAGAGTCCTTCTTCTGTAATATCCACAGGTCCAGGAGTGTAATAAAGAATGGCTCTGGAAGTCCAATATTTATACCTGGTGCCAACGCGGGGGAGATTCCATATAATACCCCCACATCTGTTTCTGGATATTTTTTTTCTTTCAACTGTCAAGGATCGAAAAGTCTGGGGTAACAAACGACTAGTGCCAAATGCTTTGTGTGTGCTGTGGGCAAATCCTTTGAAATGTAAATGGGGCAAGGCCCATGCGCTCCAGCCATCCTGGTAGGATGGCCCGTCCTGCCAACACCTAGTGTGCTTTTATGTCACTGTCTGGAAGGACTACACAAACCCCAACAGCAGAGCTATTTACAAACATGTGACTTAAAACACTGATAGAAGGCACAAATGGTTAGGACAAGAATATGTAAACTTACAAAATGAGGCATTTTCGGAATTGTGACGTAAAATCGGACTTAAAGAGGATTTTAAATTATAATTAATTTGAGTGTAATCAATGCCCTCCATCAAAAGTTGTCACTTATTTAGTGTAACTTACAGTTCCTGTGCACATGTATTACCATTTACTAGGGACTTACAGGTTAATTAAATGTGCTAATTCAGTGTAGGAAGGAGAGAAAACTAGCACTTGGTAGCAATGGTAAATTACGCACAGTGCTATAGCCAACAAAAACAAATTCACCAAAACAGGAGGGGTGCAGGCAAAACTTTTTGGCAATATCTCAATAGGAATGCCAGGTCTGACAAATACCAACATCTTAACTAATTAACAAAAGAGTGAAAACATTGTTTTCCGATTTTGATTTGTCTGGGTTAGTCCAGTGATCCAACATTAGCTAGATACAAGTTGTGTGGTTCTCACTAGTTCAACCTTTTCTTTTGTTTTTCCTTGGACAGACTTCTTTCGGAATGAGTGGCAAAAGGAATGCTGTTTCATGCATTTTAAGGAGCAGGACAATATGTGACTCTTAGTGAATCGGTTTGAGTGTTGCAACTGGTTTGTACATTTGTTGCAGCACAAAACTGATTTTTTTCACAAAGTAGACTCTTGCAAAGAAAAGGGACTGCTTTATGACCAGACCGGTCTACATGTAGCCTTGTCCAACTGTAAGTCATGCTTGTTACAGTCTAAAGGCTGAATAATTACCTTTAGTAATTCTGAAGTGTCTAGCTTCACATGCCTTATAATTAGCTTTATAGTTGACAGAATTCCCCATCTTTTAAATCTGATGATAACAACATCAATCTCTATTAGCATAAATATGCTCTACCACAACAAACTAAATCAGACAATAACAAATATGCAACCATTAGCAGCCCTCTCTTTCTTTGAATCACCAGTTTCCATAATTCACACTACATGATCAGCCCCTAAAAAAGCCACTATAAAATAAAAAGGAGAGATTTACATTAGTTAGATAAAAATCAATTCGCCAATAGGCATACACTTACTTAGTGTTAGGGAAATATCAGCTTCATATAATATAAGCTCGGCCTAGGATGTAAAAGGTCTTCTAGTGACTCTCCAGGCGCCTGGATATAACTGGACACTGACATGTAGATGATCACATCATTAATTCTATAGCGAAGTGAAAATGCTTAAGTGCAAGTTACAATTGAGATCTGCTTTAACAGCGGTACAAAGCATTTAGAGAGAGGTGCTTTGTGTTTGTGCAAAACAGCATAAAGTGAATTAACATCTCCCGCCCTCCAAAATTAAAATCACAGCAATCAGTCCCGAAACGGTTAGCAGCAAACATGACAGACACATTTTGGTAGGAAAAATGGGCGAGCAAAATTTGAAAAACAAAGCACGTTGTGCACCGAATACAATTTTATTTAAATATTTGTTAATGCATGCGTGATTTGCATATAGTTAACAGTCGGACATGAGGAAAGGGCCCGTACAATAGGAAACCTCAATTTCCAGTTCCTGAAGCTGTACTGTACCAGGCCAACCATTGCACCATCTATAAGAGCTGGATTGGACTAAAGATGACAAAGTCCAAGTTCATTCAGACACCTTTTAACATAGACTAGCCAGGGATGATAATGGAGACCACATGGGGTCGATGCTTTCTCAGATATCGTGCCCTGTTGCAAATGCAATTTAGACAGGGCCAGTACAACACTGGAGCTAGAGCGATGGCATCCGAGATAGGCACCTAAACAAACCCAATTCCAGATATAAGGGAAGAAGTGGCGTGCCAAGGCCCAAGTTTAAAAGGGATCGCAAGAATTCTTGCAATTGCTCGCAGTCACTGTATCCCCTCAGAGGTGTGTATTGCTACTGCTATCGCTTCTTGTTTATAAACTTGTAAAATGATTGTCCGGGCATAGCCAGGGGCGGCCTTAGGCATGTGCAAGCTGTGCACCTGCACAGCCCGCCAAACCCCAGGGGCCACCACGCCAATATAAATCCTTAATATAATAATCCTCTGAGGATGGATACATATTTGTGTGGCGTCCCCTTGCAGGGATTTGATGGCATCCGGCTCTGTGCCACTTCCAAACACCCTGACCCCCCCCTTCACTGGTCTCCGCGCCTGCGTTCCTCCTGGTTCCTGATTGGCTTCTTTTTTTCCCTACCCACTGCTGGCCACGTCGTGTGTCACAATACCCTCCTTCCCCTAACTTTTATTGTTCTGAGATGCATTCGAAAGGGTAGGAGCTGCCGCAGGTACTGGTCATCTAACACCTTTTCAGGACGTTTTATTAAAACACCTTCCTGAGCTCCGGGGGGCTCCGCCCCGCCCGGACCCCCTCTTCAGGGGCCCCCTACCTACGCTCCCTGCCCAGGGCCTCCATGAGCCTAGAGCCTGCCCCTGGCACAGCAACCAATGTTATGCTTAACCCGCAGGATAGCGTTTTCTTTTTACTGCATGGTATTGGCATGGCTGCTTTTTTAATATGATCATGCCAGTGGAGTTTGTTATTGAAGTTAGAGTTGATGACATAGGCCCGGCACTAGGTACTGCTGATGCGACTCTAGAAACAGAGATCTCATCTACCACTGTCACCAATGCCCAAATAGTCCACCCGTGCAGTTCCCATTGATTGCAGACGTACAGCTAAATTGGAAATGAAATGGGGATATGATTCCCTCAGAAGGGACCTCAGACCCTTGTTCCCTGCACTGTAATTCTTCTTCCTTTATAATTGCACCTGCCATCGAAGCACACTTGTAAGAATATCTATTCTGCGTTGGTATAGTAGTCAGTGATGATTTTTTGCCTTTCCCTTGCTCTCAGACAATTTCAATGAATACGGAGGTCGAAGATTCAACCAACCTTGCACTTTGAAGTGCAGGACTGCTAGTAGGTAACTCGGCGGTTATGGCAGCTATACCAGGGGCAGGTCTTTGTCCCTTAGGAGTGCACAGAGAATGATACTTATAATTAACCCGGTACTTGGCCTATTAGAGGACTTGGGGGCAATGAACGCAGTCTACTACAGATCCATGGAGATCTTCAAGGTATCAGGATACGTTCATGGAGCTTGGTGATAGTCACAATTAGAACCATAATGATACCACAAAAGGTCAGGTTGGTCAGGTTCGGGCCAGGTCAGCAGACCAGATCAGGTCACTGCCTGAGATTAGTGCAGGGTCACCCTTCCATCAAGGTCACCAAGAGGGCATTGGATGTATGATTCAAGTCTGGTAGTGGGACAGGAATCAAGAGAGCAGCCAGTGTGAACAGAACCACTGCCTGATCACGGCACTCTAACCACCCACCGTCACTACCCGCAGATGATCTTGCTCAGACCATACACTGCCTGAAGCACAAAGTACAGAGCTGCTACTAATTTTCGGCTCTAGGCTTTAACTCTATATAGCTACTGCCAATCCAGAAGAAACCAGAAAAACAAACAGAGAGTACCCTAGACCAGTAATGACCACGATATCAGTGTAACAGTACGGGCATTATAGGTAGGATAGGCACAATAAGCATGGATGGACATTAAAGTGTGACATACTTCATCCAGTGCCTTTGCTACCAATAGCAGAGGAGAGTATCAGAACAGCAATCTGTGTTTACCAAACGAGCCATGCAGACCGCCCACCAGGTTATTTGGAAAGAACTTTTGCACCGGGCACAGTGCTAGATAATATGAAGTGAAGCAATTAAATCTTAGACCCACAAATCAAATTATACTAGCAATACTACTGTTATATACAAAAATATTTTTCCTTTTTATTTCACTTCTTTTCATTCAAAGTATTTCAGATTAAGAAAACATATGTAAATACATTTGTTGGATGATAAATTATACTTTTCATAAAAAACACATTCTTGATACTCCTATACATATTTTAACCACAGAATATAACATTGTATGATATAACCGGAAAGGTATGAGTATCTTCAGTTGATGTAATCAGAACAATCAAAGCCAATCTACAAGGATTTGTCTGATTTCTGTCAAACAAGATACAAAATGTACGCCGATTGCGAAAAGACACTGGTTACAGTTGTTAACTACCACTACCAACGCGTTTTGGCAAAGCCTTCTTCAGGGTTTTCATACCAGTGGTTAACTCTATCTTCAAGAGAGTAGTTTCGATCTTCATCCAAAGCTTTTACGGATAAACCCGAGACCTTGAGTTACCAGATCTATTGAAATCCCTTTCTCTGTTTATATAAATTCAATTGCTGGGTCAGGACGTAATTGAAATATTTCTTTATGGGGGCTCTAATTTGCATGCTCACTAGCATAACGTTTTGATTTGAATCAAACTTTATCTTCATACTCTCAAAAAGGTTGACCCTTTTAAAGCAACCACATGATATGCACATTCAGTCTGTCTTAGTACTTACCAATTAAATCTCCGTCATGCCATAATGGGGTTCTTTCGAAGTTCAATTCTATAACCAGATGTCGGAAGTGTAAATGTATATTGGGGCGAAAATCCACACTCTATGGAAGGAGAGGTAAATTCACAGAACACATTTAATTATCCAAGGACTGTCCACCAAGGGAGTCATTAATAATCCATGCCCTTAACACCTAGAGACAGCCGTAATTATATGTGTCACAGATATATATGTGATGTTCCAGTGGAAAAGGCCTTTTTCATACATACATCTTCACCCTGCACCAGGGACGCATGTCAAGTACATCCAGGTAAGGCAGAATAGAGACATGCCTGATGCTTTTCAGTTGCATGAGGCATTGAGATTCTAATGTCGTAATTTAGACCTTGAAGGACAACATGCTAGTCAACCAATTCAGCAGACACCATTGCATCTGCTCTCCAGGTGAAGGCCCAGCCATTGAATTTACAGATCCCTGCCTGCTTGGAAGGGTGGGAGCTATGTGCCTTCTGCTGAGCCATATGTGCATATCTTTCTGTGATGGTACTGATGCTTTTCTGAGCAAGCATCATGCTTGTTGTGCCCACTCAAGGAAATATTTTTTGTTTTCAAGGAACACATTCTCAAAGTGATAGTTTGTTAAATGACAACACAAATCTCCAAAACATAGAGGAAGTTTTCTCCCTGCACATGGGAGCCATTGCGCATTGTGCATTTGTAATACCTTGAACTGCCATGCCCTGAGTGTCCAGCACACGTACAAAAAATGAGTGACAGCCTCCTTGCCTAACCTCTGCTTCCACTCCACCAAACTGTAAATGACCAACAAAGTCAATGGTTACCCCATGACATCCTCAGAAAGGCAATTGTTTGTTTGATCAGGACTGGGGTTCAGCGTTGATCACAGGTTGAAGGTGAATGCTTAACTCAATGAGAACACCAACTCAAAGGTATACAGTATTTATTTGAGCATCAGAGATTTATTTTATTTTATTTTTATTTTAAAGGTTTTATATAGCGCTGGCTAGCCCCAGAGGTATCAGAGCGCTTTACATGAGCATCAGATCATAGTTATGGCAACATAGTTACTTGTAAGGTTGAGATAAACAATAAGCACACATGCGTAAGGGGAAAAGCAAGCAAGGGGAAAGATTCAGGGGAGGGGGAAGGAGCTGGGGAAGTAGACAGGTAATGAAGGCGGGAAAGAGGAGGGGAGGGTGAATTACTTTTAAACTCAACTATGACTTCACGTATACATTGCATCTAGGCTATCCTATGTTAGGTTTAAATGTATATAAACTGATTAAATCCCACCGAAAGGGAAATAACCCTCATCAGTGTAAACATATAAATACTGATAAAAACCTGCACAATCACTAACTAAAATGTAATTGGAAGAAAAGAAACAGGGAATTAGTCATTTTTATTTCTTCTTGAAGGGGTCAACACAATGTAACACGGTGCCAGCAAGACAAACTGGTCAAGAATTATTACGCTTGAGTTCTGTTGTTTAGGAATGCCACTAAAACAATGTTTCTTTTTCCTTTTGCTTCCTCTAGTTTTGTATGCTTCAATTAAAGGTGAAGGATTTAGAAGCATGTTTTAGGTCTGATTCTAATATTTTACACACTGTAAAAAATCTGGGAATATTAGAAAAATATTAGATTTTTTGTCTGTGTTTGAGTCTTTCACTGATTGGTGAAATGGCTGGCTCATAACAAAATGTGAACAATATTTACTATCACACTTACCTAGAGATATAGAATAGACAACACGCTTAGATACATCAACCCCTTTTCTACCAAGTCATTATTGATAGCAGGTCAGGTGCCAAAAACCAAGCTTTGAAATTAAATGCTGTAGTATCAGGTACCTTTGAAAAGAGTGCTGGCACCATGCAAATGCAATAGTTTTGGAATCATGTCACTAGACTTTCCACATATCAAAAAAATTCATAGCTGCAATGTATCTCATTGTTATGTGTGATAGCTTCAGCTAATCCAGCCTTTTTACCCAACTGCACTTTGATGTTGGGGTTTTGAGCCCATAGTTGCAATGCTGACAAAAAATGTAAAGTCCCAGGATACAATGCGATGTATGTTAATAGGTTAGTACTGACTTAAAGTGAGACATATGCTGTGGGGTCTGTTGGCAGCTATGATTGTCCAAAAAACAGGGGGACCCCCTTAATGTAGTCATAGAGTAATGTAAAAAACAGTGGCAAGCATTCCTAAAGAATTATGTTTCAAGTATCGTAGAATGCAGGCCGATAAATTATTCTGGGATCATTCAAACTTTTACAGTATTCACATGGTACGAAGCTTTTGGCAGGGTTTACCACCACTACAATGTCATAATATTCAGTAAGGAGAAGGTGAAAGACCTCCAACTGTGTCCAGGAATGTATTTCTTAAAACATTTGAATAAAGAACTCGACCCTTTTAATCCAGATTTCCAGATAGAGTGAGTGTGAGATGAAATGAGATGTGACAAAGGGTAGCAAGATTTGAGAAAGAGTGCAATCCACAGACTTTCTACACTTAAAGCAGTCTAACATAAGTCCAATGGAAACACTGCCAATGGGAAGGCTCTACATACTCTGCATGATTTCTTGTTTAAATTAAATATGTGCTTTGCTTGTGGACCTGATAATTTTATGACTGGAACCACAGGGTCACTTGCAGGTGCCCAGAGTAGTACCACAAATCGCCCTGGGATTACACTCCAGGAAGCATTGTAATGAGGAACCTCAACACAGTAAAACATTTGGCACCTTAACTATGTTTGAAAGTCTGAGGTATACAGGGATACCTCGGGTCTGATTATGATCTTGGCAGATATCCCATCCTCCAAATTATAATTCCATGTAGTCCTGTGGAACTCGTAATAAGGCAGAGAGGATATCTGTGGCGTTTGTGACGGAGTATCCCATCTGCCAAGATTGTAATCTGGACCTTAGTCACAAGAAGGTTCATTGAGTTATGTGCTTACTTTAGTCATCTGGTGTGATCTACAAGTTCTATTTTCTAATCCTAGCAAGTCTAAGTCTGCCTTTCAGTCTTCCAAGTTTGACTTCTTGAGTCCAATTAAAAATGGTTGTAGTAATCCCTGTTATTAAGAAACATCAGAACTGTCAAAAACG
Organism: Lissotriton vulgaris; assembly: GCF_964263255.1. NCBI lineage: Eukaryota > Metazoa > Chordata > Amphibia > Caudata > Salamandridae > Lissotriton > Lissotriton vulgaris. The sequence goes on from NC_141685.1 coordinate 1,440,808,549, forward strand.
TTAGAATGAAGTGCTAAATGAAACAATTCTTATTGTTTTAGTTGTAACTGTGCATCCTACTTCAAGCAGCTATACATGACTTTAGTCATTATATTAAATATACCATCACATGCTTTTATTTATACACCATCAATAATTTCATGCTCAGTACGTAACTCCAGTTGTTTTCACACTCACCGTTCATCATAGAAATTCAGTTTGTTTCATTCATTAATGCATGATAAGCTGATTAGGGAAATGTTATGATGGATGAATCCATGTACTTCACTGGGGTATTGACATTTTTCAAACATTTTATTTTACATAGAAAGGATTTCCATCTATCCTTTCACAAGACAATTTGAAAATACGAACACAAGTTTTAGCGCACATTAAAGTTCTGCAAAAGTGTGAAGATGCAGAACATTCTGGCAGTTGAAGTACCTTGTCCGAGAGAATCTAATATAAAATGCACTCGAGAAAGTGCACAGGCTACTTCTTGCCTGTAAGGCTGTGGCTAAGCTCTTTAGTTTGTCAAGTGCTCTTCAGGTTTTCCCATTCTTTGTACATGGTAATGTAATCACAATTCCCATTAACAAATAAAATATAGTGCTGTGCTTAGAGAAAGCAACTCATTCACCGTTAAATCTTAGGTAATATGAAAATAGCAAATGGACAGCAATATCTTCAGAAGTTCACTCAACATATAATACATGGGAAGGTGTAGTCCTTCCTAATTATTATAAACTTGGACGATTTGATGAGTCCGATGACTCAGTCAGGTTTTAGGATAGCCCACAACACAGAAACAACTCTTTTGGCAGTTGCTGAGGGCATCAGGACCAGCCTGGACGAAGGACATTTTAGATTTTTCCTTAGCTTTTGATACCTTCTCTTATGGGGTTTTTGACTGAGGGGCTTTTGACATTGGGATTCACTTCCATGCCCTAGCCTGGCTGAAGGACTTCCTAATGGACAGATCTCAAGTGGTATTCATTGCCCCTTTTAAATCTAGGACTGTTAACAACACTTAAGGGATGTAACAGGAAGCTTGTCTGAATCCCAATCTCTTTAATATTCATGAGGCCCCATTGGTCTTTCAACCTGGAGAGTTTGTTAAATACTGACAATAAGCAACTGGTGGTATCATTCAGACATAACCAGGAAGTAACAAGAGCCAGGTTCTGTGACTGCTGCGTGCTGTGGCTTGTTGGATGAAGCAGCATTGCCTTCAACTTAATGGGGGGAAAACAGAAATTGTATTATTCGGTAAATCACACGGATCTGGTCAGACGATAGATGTGGCTCATGCAATGAGGCAATCCTGCTTGCCCAAAAAATGTTGTAAAGAATCTCGGTATTCCGCTGCATGACAAGTTTAACAAGGCAGGTCAAGTAACTGCAATATTTGCGGTCTGATCAAATTCCTAAATAAAGCCAACAAGTTTCTAAGAGCTGCTACCCTGTCGGCCACTTGTGGAACATTTATTTATTTCTTTATTTTGATATTTCTAAAGCGCAGCAAATACCCTCGGGCGTCTTGGCGCTGATAAAAACCAGTTATTTGTGAGGAGTAAAGTGGGGAAAGGGCAATCATTGATCAAATAGCCATGTTTTCAGGAGCTTACGGAAGTGAAGGAGGGAGGGGCTCTGCCTGATGTTTAGGGGTAGAGTATTCCAGAGCTTCGGGGCTGCCACCAAGAAGCGTCGATCACTCCAAGATACCGTCTTGGTGCGGGGAATGACCAATTGACTGAGGGTAGCTGAGCGTAACAGTCTGCTTGGTTTGTACAGTTGAAGCTGCTCTTTCAGAAAATGTGGTCCTTGGTTTTTGAGCGCTTTGTATACAATACAAAGGGACTTGAAATGAATTCTGTTTCGAATAGTGAGCCAGTGGTATTCCTTTATGCTTTTTGATATTGATTCATATTTTGTTTTGCCAGAAAGCAGACGTGCTGCTGCGTTCTGGATAGTTTGTAGTTTAGTTATAACTCTGGATTGTGCATTGAGGAAGAGATCATTACAGTAATCCAGAGCTGATAGCACTAGGGAACTAACCAATGTTTTGATGGCTGACTCCGGGAGAAAGGGACGGATTTTTCTGATCATCTTCAGCTTTAGATGTTCTGTGGAAACTGTTTTGTTTGCATGGTCCATGAAGTTTAGACCTTCGTTGAAGATGATTCCAAGGTTCCTAACTTTGGCAGTCGGGCTGGGAGGGGTGCCAAAAGCTTCTGGCCACCAGCTTGATGGCCAGGCTGGGAGAAGAGGTCCAAAAATGACCACCTCGTTTTTTTCTGAGTTTAATTTAAGGCAGTTGGTGGCCATCCATTCTCCTATGTCTACCAGTCCCTTTTTAAATTTTTCTGCCACTTGATCTCCGTCACCTTTGATTGCTAATACCAACTGGGTATCGTCGGCATAGGAGGTTAGGCTCATCCCGTGTGCTTTGATGGTGTTAGCAAGGTCCGACACATAAATGTTAAATAGTGTCGGACTAAGGGATGAGCCTTGAGGAACTCCACAAGGAGATGAGAGTTGTGCCGATTGAAAGGGTCCTAAGATGACAGCCTGCGTTCTTCTGGCTAGAAAGGAGGCAATTAGGTCTTTAGCAGAGTGACAGATTCCGAATCCCTCAACCCGGTCGACCAGGATGGTATGGTCGACCGTGTCGAAGGCCATTGATAAATCCAACATTACCAGGATGGCTGTCCCCCCCTGATCCCTGATATCATCGGCAGCCTTAGTCAAGGCTGTCTCTGTCCCATGGTATTTCCGAAACCCAAATTGCGTGTCATCCAGGAGATGATGTTTTTCGATGTATTCAGAAATCTGAATGTTCATGGCTTTTTCGATAACCTTAGCTACGAACGGGAGACTCGCAATGGGCCAGTAGTTTTTTAGCTCATTTTTATCCAGGGAAGGTTTTTTTAACAGGGGTTTTAGGGGGTCTGGACAAGTGCCTGAGAGCAGAGTGGAGTTACAGACTTGGGTGAGTAATGGAATAATGGAGTCCATTACCGGCAGGAGCACTGAGAATGGGCAAGGGTCCAGGGCCGATCCTGATTTAATAGTAGACACTATGGTTTTTATATGGTCAGTTGTGACTGGTTGAAAGCTGGGGAACGTGTTAGCTAGGGGTAGAGTGGAGGAATTAACTTTCCTAGGGAGTGATTTTGCCGAGAATGCCTGGTAGATATCGTCAACTTTGGTAAAGAAAAAGGAGGCCTTAGAGTCACATAAAGCCTGCGATGGGGGGGGAGTGAGAACCGGGGTGTTACCTGACAGTGATTTTGTGATTTGATACAATCGTCTACTGGAGTTTTTGGCTTTTTGGATTTGGTCAGAGTAAAAATCTTTTTTCGCCTTTGTGATCATGGCTTTGTAGAGTGCCAGTGATTCCTTATAAATTGCTTTGCTAGCTGTATCGTAGGTTTTCCTCCATTGTCTCTCCTTGTTCCGGTTAATTTTCTTTTGCAACCTTAGTTCTCCGTTATACCAGGGAGCAGTGGGTTTGGTTCTATTTTTGGATAATTCTTTGGTAGGGGCTGATTGATTCGTGGCCAGACCCAACCAGGTGTGAAATTGAAGTAGTGCTGAATTGGGTTCAGCGGACAACAATGGACGAGTATGGTCCAGTTTTAGCCTAAGGTCGTCCTGATTAATATTTTTCCAATCTTTAAAAGGCTTTTGAGGAGGGGGAGTAGCTTTCTTATTGGAAGGGGTATTGATGGTGATTGTAGCAAATATTGCGTGATGGTCTGTCCACGGCATGGGTAAGATATTTGTTATTTGTAGGCCTTCTAAATTAGAAAATATGGCGTCCACGATATGGCCTGCTAAGTGGGTGGGGGAGGTAACCCGTTGTTTTAACCCTAGTGTTTCCAAATCAGAAATGAGGGTAGCAGTGTCAGTTAGGTGAGCTTGGTCCAAGTGAAAATTCAGATCACCTAGGACCGTAAACGCACTTTCAGTGGCGACTGATTCCATCATTGTGTTAATACTTGTTAGAAATGCTGTTTTCGTTCCAGGGGGGCGATATATCAATATTCCTTTAAAGTTAAACAAAGATAATAGCTTGATGGCAAACTGCATAGCTTCACAGGATGTGGATGGGATAGGGTTCGTTCTGACAGGATATAAATCTCTGGCTATTATGGCCAGTCCACCCCCTCTTTGTCTGAATCTGTCCTGGCGGTATGCTTTGTATCCTTCCGGTACTGCAATAGCTAAGTCTGGCTCTGATGATTCATCAGTCCATGTCTCTGTAACAAACAGAACATCCAATTTGAAATCAGTTATGAGGTCTGAGATCTCCTGCCTATGCTTACCGAGTGAGCGGGCATTAATCAGGGCAATAGTTGTGACATCTACCTTTTCGTTCCTTGCTGATTTAGTATGAACGGCAGGTAGTCGTAAAGGTATTACAAACTATTATTCACCATCCTCCTTTCCTTACTTTTATGCTTAAAATTCTGTTGCATCCAATCCACTACCTACGATATGCACTTTTATTATTGCACAAATACATAAAGCACTGATCCATAGGTAATTAAATGAGTGCTTACCAAATGCACATTGGTTATCAGATAGTTATCTCATAAGGGACTTGAGCAAAATCTTGCCCTTGCAGAATGTGCTTACTTTTATTTACTGAGGGGTGAGGCGAGTTTCCGCCTCACACCAGATGCACAGCGTTGTGTCGCCACCATGGCTCCAAATTCAACTTTTTAACCATCAGTTAATCCATCTTTTCAAATTTTCTCCATATTTTAACTCATGCTTTCTGTTATGTTATTTCACTGTTCCACTTGTAGGGTACATTCAGCTATTTCTCAAGTTTCTCGTGCAAAACTGTGCCCATCCGAGCCTCTAGTTAAAACACGACCGATGCCAAGGTTTGTTCCAGACAGTGTTTATTTAAACCAAATGCATTTCGGGCGGGATACGCCCTTCGTCAGCGGACACTATAAAATAACAAGAAACATCACAGTATTACATAATTGAATGTTGATGTAACATTTGTAAGCTGCATTGTAAGACCTAAGTTACTAATACAATTAATATTCTCTCATGATTATCCTATTTCTATAGTGCCAACCAGTAACTAGATTTCGAAAAACAGATTACTGCATTCAATATCATTCACGAGTAAATCATGTTGGGATTAAACGTGCTTAACTATCAAATCTGTTAGTTATACAAACACCTTCTTTAGTCTAACCCTCTCTCTCGTACCTGCTGTAACGGTTAAAACTGCTTCACTCCTCCATCTCGCGTAGTGCGTCTCACTTTCACTGTATTTTTTACACTTTTAAACCTACTGGTCTGTCCTCCTCTTTCCTGATTGGGGCTGCAATCAAGCTTTTCCCGCTGCGCTACCGCCATACATTACTGGCTAAACAAAACTCCAAGACCCACAATGCATTTCTCAGGTACACATCTGAATTTGCAACAGTCAATCATGTGCTTCTCGTTGTCTTTAATACGATATTATTGTTCATGTAAAAGTTATTCTTGAAAAGATTGTCAAAAGTGTTTGTTTCCCTTCCATTAGACACCGCTTGTCTTTCACGAACCAGATCTTTTTTCCGTCCTAGTGGAATATTGTTTTCAGTGCTTTACATTTGCTGTACTTTTCTTCTCACGGGTGCTTCCCCTTGGTAGGGCAATAATTGTGGTTAACAGTACGTGAAACGTAGGATGCACACCTGTTTTATCTTGTTTAAACAAACTCATCCAATAATTTATAAACTGCGTGCAGACTGGTAAAGTGCCTTGCCCTGATGGCACTTGAATACTATACTGAGGGGTGAGGCGAGTTTCCGCCTCACACCAGATGCACAGCGTTGTGTCGCCACCATGGCTCCAAATTCAACTTTTTAACCATCAGTTAATCCATCTTTTCAAATTTTCTCCATATTTTAACTCATGCTTTCTGTTATGCTATTTCACTATTCCACTTGTAGGGTACATTCAGCTATTTCCCAAGTTTCTCGTGCAAAACTGTGCCCATCCGAGCCTCTAGTTAAAACACGACCGATGCCAAGGTTAGTTCCAGACAGTGTTTATTAAAACCCAATGCATTTCGGGCGGGATACGCCCTTCGTCAGGGGACACTATAAAATAACAAGAAACATCACAGTATTACATAATTGAATGTTGATGTAACATTTGTAAGCTGCATTGTAAGACCTAAGTTACTAATACAATTAATATTCTCTCATGATTATCCTATTTCTATAGTGCCAACCAGTAACTTTTATTTACTCATTGACACTAAGCTTACTATAATGGGTGCAATAGCAGTGACTGTGGTCGTAATTAAACATGTATTACGATTAACTTGTTTATAAGATATTGATAGTCCTCTGATTTATTTTAAAACTTGTATATAGGCACTGTCCAACACTCCTCTGTTGTAAGGAGGCATTTTTTATATGTGATATGAACTTACTATAATGGGTGGAATAGCAGTGACTGTGGTCTTAATTAAACATGTATTACGATTAACTTGTTTATAAGATATTGATAGTTCTCTGATTTATTTTTATAACTTGTATATAGGCACTGTCCAACACTCCGCATTTTTTAGATGTGATATGAATTTATAACAACAATTTTAAACTTTTCACTGAATTATATTTTATGATAGTATTCGGTGTTATACGTACCTGTGTTTGTTTTATGTGTTTAACACATTTTTAATGGCTTTAATTAGCTGAGCAAAAACAAAGAAACTTGAAACTTGGAACAGTACTTGTTTTGGAATCTTACATATGTTCAGAAAGGTCTTTTCCTGGCTCCCTCAGAACTGAAGAAAGACCATCATACAGCCTCTTATAACCAGTTTCCATGACAAAGAAAATGCTCTCTTGGTTGCTGCGAATGAGTCTCTCATGTCAGATCTGCAAGTGGTTCAGAATGCAGCAGCCAGATTGGTTTGCCACCTTCCAACCGGCACCTCCCCAGGGCCGGTTATCAGATCCCTTCATTGGTTACCTGTCAGGAAGTATATTTGTAAGCTTTTATGCCACACTTGTGGAGCCTTGTATGGCGATGGTTCAGTACACCTACATATATAGATCATGTTTTACCAAGCAGCCAGGAAACTAAGATCATCTGACATGGTACTGGCCACTCCTCGCCATATGTTGACTACCCAATACAGAGGTTGATCATTTTCTTTCCTTGCACCTTATCACTGAAATAAGTTGCCCTTACTTATTCGCCCTTTACTGTTTTTAAAAAGTTGTTAAAATCTTGTCTAATTTGGTCGCCCCTTTCCATATGGCCTGGCATTGTTCTGAATCTTGCATTGAGGAGCACCTGTTTATTTTTTTCTGTCCAGGGAGTCACCAAATATTGCTGGATTTCTTTCTTTTTATAACCATTTATTATTGTCCAAGCATGTTTTCTTGTAGTAAGGATGGCTTTATCTTTTAGAATAGATAGGTGGCTTGCAGTTCTGTTAATTATTCTCTTAAATGATGTCTTGGTTATATTTGTATCCCATATTGATGCCACTACAAACTCTTTTATTGTTTCCATTAGATACGACCCTGCCAGAGAGTTTGTGTCATTACATAATTCTTTCCATAAAAGTTGCGATATTTCATTTTGGTGATCAGTTTTTATTTGGTTCCAGATTTTAATGAAGTGTGCTTGCCTTGTATAGTGTTGGTTAATTAATCCGAACTCCAACCTTACTTGTGCAGGGGAAGCGTTTGCTGGAAGCCGAAATAGAGCCCGATATACTCTGGTTATGTTTCTATTCAGGATTTCAGTATCCCTACCCATCGCAGCTTCACAACCGTATGTGATAGTCGGTTCTAGTCTTGCTGACATAATACTGAGTAGAGGGCCATAAGTTAGGCTAGGAAGTGATTTCTGCACAATTCTAAATGCAGCAGACAATGCATTTGATTTCCTTTGGATATCCTTTTTTTGCAGTTGGAGGTTGCCTTTCGCATCAAATATAACCCCCAGGTATTTATATGGCTCCACTTGCTCCAGCTCGATGTTATCCATAAACATTTTAATAGTATATTTTTTCGCATTATTTTTGGTAACTACCATAATCTTGGTTTTTGTATCATTTATGACCATACCATTTACCTTAGAATACGTGTAAGTTCTTCTGATTAGTCGCTGTAGACCCACTTTAGTATGGCTCAAAAGTATCACATCATCTGCATATAATAAGTTCGTGAGCCGCTTATCTGCTAATTTCAGGGGGTGCGCGTTTTCATTGTCCAGTATTGGTGTGAGGTCGGCAAGAAACAAATTAAAAAGAAGGGGATATAAAACACAGCCCTGTTTTAGGCCTTCCTTTGCTGGAATCTCCGTAGATAGTGTACTGCCGTCCCCCATCCTTACACTCACCCATGTGTCTGTGTACAAGAGGCGAATCAATTTAAGTAGTGAGGATGGTATTTTCATTGTCTCGAGTTTTTCCCAAAGTAATTTACTACTTACACAATCAAATGCCGATTTGAAGTCTATAAAACATAGATATAAAGGTTGCTTCCGTCTTATTGACTTGTCAATAAGTAGGGTAAGAATAAGAATATTTGTGGTTGTTCCCAAGCCTTGAATGAAGCCTGTTTGATTTATAGGCAGTTTCTTGTTCTCCGACACCCATTCTGTTAATTTAGTCAACAGGATTCTGGCAAACAACTTGGCGTCCGTGTCTTGTAAGGTGATTAGCCTATAGTTTTCTGCCAGTGCCCAGTTTCCCTTTTTGAAAATTGGGGTTATTAGGGATCCTCGCCATGACTTGGGACAGTTCCTGTTAATATAACTTCTGAGTATAGTTTCTCTAGGATAGGCGCCCATAGTTCGGGGTTTTCCTTAAAGAGTGCAAATGGTATCCCATTTGATCCGGGTGCACCATTTTTCTGTTTTTTTAATCAATTTAATTATCTCTTCTTTCTCGACTGATATTTGCGTATCCAATTCATTATAATGCATGAAAGATTCCTTGTCGTTATCGTTTTTGGCCTCGTAATTTTTAACCAGGAAGATTGTCTGAGTAGAATTCTGATTGAGGTGGTTCCTCAGGTAAATCTCCCATTCCTGTTCAGTTAGCGGTGATGAGACTACTTGCTTATTGGGTCTAGCCAGTTGATTGATAATTTTCCAGAAGTCTCTTGAATTCTTCTGCTTGCTAGCAAAAAGCACTTTTGCCCAGCTTTCTTGTTTTGTTTTATTTTTCTCACACCATATTAATTTTTTTAGGTTTTGATTTAGTTGCTTCAGGATTCCTAGATTTTCTGCTTTAACTTCCGGTTTCTTCATTGACCTAATAATCTTGTTACGATCTTTCTTTAATTTCGTTATTTCATATGGCAGATTTATCTGCTGATCCTTATCCCTGGCTAGGTCATTCCTTCTTCGGTTCTTATTTGACTGCAATTCACTTTGAGTCTTAATTAGTAATCCAGTGAGATATTCCCATTGCTCAATTCCTGATTGTAATGAAGTTTTGTTAAAGCATGATCTAATAAGCTTTTCTATCTGCTTGTTCGTTACTTCTTTGTTGCCAACGTTCCAAAATATTTTTTTATAGTTAGTTGTTCCAATTTACCCTTGCACAGTGCGGTAGAGCTTGTTTGTATTTGTTCCGATGTTCATTATAATTATTTGCTGGGCATGGTCACTTTCCTTTACTCTGTTTAGTTGGTACAAGGTAATGTTGTGAAACATATATAAAGAAATCATAGTATAATCAAGCCTGGAATGAGCATTATACCCAAAGTAACTATATGCAGGAGGCACATCCGATTTTATTCTGCCATTTAGAATTCGTAGTCCCAATGCTTTAATATCCCTTACAAATTTGTTTCCCATTCTGTTCTTATTGTCTGCATTATCATTGCCTAAGACCTGCTCTGGAATTAGCCACTGCAGATTTTGTGTTTGGGTTATATCATCTCTTTCGTGGGTTGACATGAGGTTAAGGTTGAAATCCCCGGTAATCAGAAAGTCTGCTAGTGGATCCTCTAACATCATGGTGATTAAAACATTATTTAGTGTTCCGCAAATTGTTTCTCTGCTTCGGTTATTTGGTAATATGTAGACGGTGATCAGGTATAAAATGTTAGTTTTTTGATTAGTTGTTTTGTAGATTAATTTAACTATCAGAATGTTCGTGCTATTTACCGCCACTTGTGATGGACGTGTAATGTATTTGAGATAAATATCGCCTGTCCCCCGCTTGCTCGCCCGAACCTTTGGTCTTTCTTGCCATGTTCATAGTAGCCAGCATATCCATGTAAAAGAAATGGGTTGATTTCCCATGTTTCTTATAGTACTACAATCTGAAATGTACCTACTAGGGAATCAATTTGCCCATTCTGGATCTTGCCTCTTAACCCGTTAATATTCCAAGAACACATTTTAATTGATTCTGTATCATTACCCATTACTCCTATTTGCGAGGTAGTACTGTATCATTGTTTGTAATTGCTATGCAGGGCAGCATTGATCTATTTTTCATTTATTTCTAAGTTTGCATCATTTATGGGTTGTGTTTGGGTACATACATTTTTTATTGGTGATCTGCCCAGTGCATTTTTTAGGACAGTAACTATCTGTGTCTCAGTTTTTTTCCAATTTTAATGCTGAGTCATCCCCTATAAAGGGAATAGGATAGACCTCAGGGCTGTATTTGGTTATTAAAATGCCCCAGGCTTTGAAAGTCGGACTCTCCTTCAGAATCTGTTCCGATATTATGGGAGAGATTAATGTAGTCAATGTCGGGGCGTGGCTACTATTAGACCCCTCTATAAACTCAATCGAGATAATATCCTCACTTACGATTTTATTCAACGCTGGTATAGATTTGAAAAGTCTAAGTAAGTTCCCACGGTTAAGTATGTCATGCCTACCCCTCGACTGGAATTCTGGAGTAAACATCAATTTTACACTGGTTTTGGGGTTCTGGTGAGAGGGTAAGTCATTTATATCAAATCGGTTTGGCTTGTAACTAATTGTTTTTTTCCCCTCTGCACTTTCAATCTGTAGTTGATCTCATTCTTGTGTACTTAGCGGAGCTTTCACCTCCTTTATCCTTATAGGGACTTCATCTTTTATTGTTCTTTTACCCAAACTTTGATTTAGTTGAGGAATCGTAATTATGGTTGATTTAATAGGCTAGTTCCAGGAATTTTGTCTAGGCGACCTTTTTTTGGCTCTCTTTCCACTTCTTTTTTATTTATATCCAGTTCAGTTTCCCGTGGCAGTATGTCATGGGACTTGAAATCTTCTTTTTCGTCAAGTTGTTTATTTTTCTTCGTTGTTAGGATTGGAGTTTCACTTGGATTGGGATTCGGTATTTTTGTTAGTTCGGTTTTTTGGGTTTTAAGAAATATTGGATAGAAATGTTTTCTACCTTTCATTCTATCTTCTGGAGTTATTGTTATCTGGTCCTCCTCAGATATACTTGCAGCAGACCTTTTTAGTTTTTCATTTTTTCTGGCTTCACGCAGTTTTTTTCTTTGGCGTTTTGACATTGTTGAAAAGCCAGCTGTTTCGATATATGGCCGGGATACCCGTCACCCCCTCCCAACACAATCCCCAAGAATGGGAAGACGGAAACGGTTCTTGAACTTTTGGAAGGCGGGAGGGAGTTACCCTCCCGGCCGTATTTATAAAAAATATGAAACAAAATTAAAACATTAGAATAAGAGTTTCATATCATGTACAATTTCATTTACACATTACGATGTTTATTGGCTAACCTTAACATATCTCTAATACAAAGGTTTCCTAGCCGATTCTAAAACATCCTGTAAATGCATTTCTCAAAATTCAAATTGTACATCCTAACATTACGGGCCAACGACAAGGTCGTAACCGGTGTCAGATCCCTAATACCAGAACTCCCCCCCTTACTTGTGAGGGGCGGGCGCACAGAGGACTGTACCTCTGTGCCAACTTCCAATTTCCCTTGTCTTAACGAGGGCCCCATATTTACTCGACGCCATCTTGGTGGTCGTCCGAGGACTCGTGTGAGGTGTCTAGAAGGTAGCGTAGACCCCCCTCCCACCTCACACTGCTTACCATATCCGCCGTCGCGGATGTCCTGGCCCCGGGAAATTCCCAGGAGGGGCCCGTAGCCCCTCCTCCCCAGGGAGGGGCCTATGACCGCCTTCCCTTTCGGCGGCCCCATCCTTAGTGGGTTCCGCCTCCCCGTGTGAGGGGCCAATGGCCGCCTCCCCCCGGGCGCTCCCATCCATAATGGGTGGCGCCCCACCTCTAGGGATCTTCCAATTACTGCTCACCGATCATGACCTTACCGCCCGACCAAAAAATAAATACGACATTGTTTAACCTAATGAGGACGAAATAACTGTTATACTGGGCATTTCAAAGTATAAACTTCTATCTCTACAATACACCTCTTCCAACTCAGCTGCGATACTTCGCCTAAGTTCATGCTAAAAGAGCAACCATTTTATTGTCACATCAAACAGTCCAAACTTTATTAGAATCAACCTGAAAAAGAGACAATATCCTCGTTAATCGACTTTATTGCAATACAAATCGCTGTCATCAGGGGCTGGTGGGTGGGTCAAAATTGGCTCCTTGTTCCGTCTCGGGCTCACGTGCAACGAGGAGGTGCAGCTTCCAAGCACAGGAACAAGAGGATGCTTCCTTGGATTGTTGCTCCTTTTATTCTTCTTTTGGGAGGGCATGGACCCTTCTCTGACCGCCTACGGGGCGTGGCCAACGGTGTAAGTGTCTAGGACAACCCCTCTTGGGCGGGAAAAGGCGCGCCCCGACTACGTCACTTCGGGCATACCAGCCGAGACACGCCTCCCGCCCAAAATGGTTTCCCAGGGGGATCGGGGCACCCAACCATATGTTCGGGGGGACCGAGTGGTCGCCCCTTTCCATATGGCCGGGATACCCGTCACCCCCTCCCACCACAATCCCCAAGAATGGGAAGACGGAAACGGTTCTTGAACTTTTGGAAGGCGGGAGGGAGTTACCCTCCCGGCCGTTTTTATTAAAAATATGAAACAAAATTAAAACATTAAAATAACAGTTTGATATCATGTACAATTTCATTTACACATTACGATGTTTATTGGCTAACCTTAACATATCTCTAATACAAAGGTTTCCTAGCCGATTCTAAAACATCCTGTAAATGCATTTCTCAAAATTCAAATTGTACATCCTAACATTACGGGCCAACGGCAAGGTCGTAACCGGTGTCAGATCCCTAATACCAGAACTCCCCCCCTTACTTGTGAGGGGCGGGCGCACAGAGGACTGTACCTCTGTGCCAACTTCCAATTTCCCTTGTCTTAACGGGGGCCCCATATTTACTCGACGCCATCTTGGTGGTTGTCCGAGGACTCGTGTGGGGTGTCTAGAAGGTAGCGAAGACCCCTCTCCCACCCCACACTGCTTACCACATCCGCCGTCGCGGATGTCCTGGCCCCGGGAAATTCCCAGGAGGGGCCCGTAGCCCCTCCTCCCCAGGGAGGGGCCTATGACTCCCTCCCCTTTCGGCGGCCCCATCCTTAGTGGGTACCGCCTCCCCGTGTGAGGGGCCAATGGCCGCCTCCCCCCGGGCGCTCCCATCCATAATGGGTGGTGCCCCACCTCTAGGGATCTTCCAATTACTGCTCACCGATCATGACCTTACCGCCACAGGCCGGATAGTTGACCGGCTATCCGGACCCCCCACAAAACTCCTACTAAAGGTCATGGCTACACAAACTCTTTAACCAAGCTATGAAGTCTCCTATGAGTAAGATATTCCCCTCCCGGGACAAATGAACCCCATCCTCCAGATACATATGGTCCCCCCGGATACATCCATGTGGAATACAATGCAATTTTCCTGTACGAAACAACCTACCCAGTTTGTTATTAACCTTCTTTACCGACTGATTCAAAGCTGACACGGAGAGGGCCCCCCGCCACACCTTCCGAGGAATCATGTGTGACCATGCAATCGTGCACCCCGGAACCCTCCTCGCCAACCAACTTACTGCGGATAAGATTGACTCGAAGTATTCGTCGACCAATGGTCACCAAATCATTGCCCCCAAGATGCACTATGATTACAGATGGCGGTGACCTCGTCCGCCCTAACAGTCCCTCCATAAAACTTTGAAACTGGTCAATACAGAGCCTGCCCCTTCCGTGGAAGGTCACCCTGTACCCGTATTCCCCAGCCATGTGAATCATGTCACCTGCTTTGAATACGTCCACGGCGCGCCTCATGTATGAGTGGCCAACGACCCACACCACTCTTCCCTCAGCCGGTGATCTTTGACCGCTGGTCCCCAGGTGTCGGGTCAACTGCACAGTCCGCCCCGCAAAGCCTGCTCGCGAAACTGTAAACCAAACAGAAAACAAGAAGCGTGAGTGCATGACATTAGCTTCACAACATGTGCAACCGCACATACCTTTTATAACAATTTGAGGACCAACGCCCCAACTGTTTCACCTTTTCAACACTCAGACCCCTGGCTGTAGCCTCCGTAGCAGCCCCTATCCGGAAGGAATGGGTCCCAAAATCGCTCGGGTTCAAGCGCGCTGCCGCGATTGCCATTGTTAACACCCGCTGAAACTGAAACCTAGTCAGTGGGGTGGCGTCGGTGTGCCTCAGCAAGCTTCCCCCCCATGTTGCCGCCCTCTGCGCTAAATACTCCTCCACGCATTTTACCGGGCACATGGGAGACCCCGGAATCCGCTGGACTACCACACTGTCCCCGATCGCTCCCTGATCGGTCTTGGACCTGGCTATTGAGACTACCATCATCTCCCCCTTAATTTGGATGTGTTCTCGGCACAGACCTCCCCCCATATCCTGCTTATTCCTCGCTACCAGTTCGCTTACCCGCATAGCCCCATGGAATGCTAATGCAAAAGCGGCCCGGAACAGCACCGTCTCTGATTGATATGAACATGTCGCAGGGAGTACGGACATTAACAGGGACAACCTTTCTAGACCTATCGGGTGCCTCTCATCCACTCTACGTCCCTCAAAGGCGTTGCCACCCACGCAGTGCCTTCCTTACGAGAAAGGACGATGTGGGGTCCTGGATGCCATGAGCCCGCGCCATGAAGGAAATGGCGGCCCGGTGCCTATTGGCTGTAGCCACTGATCTGCCTGCCTGATGTAATGATACCAGAAATTTCAAGACATACTCCTCCTGCCCCCAATGCTCCCCCTTAGCTGAACCCAAAAATGACAAATAGGAACGGAACGCTCCTTCATATCCCTTCCTTGTCCTGGGTGCTAGACTCTCTCCCACGAGGTTTTGTAATCCGGGGCACCGAGAGACCAGAGAGCTTCTGGAAATGGTGCCGCCACCAAGTCCGCTGAGGGCAGAAAACCCCGGAAGGCCTGCATATGGGAACGAGAGAGTGCATCAGCTGCCTGGTTCAGTACCCCCGGCACGTGTCTTGCCCTAAAGTGGACGTTTAGTCTCATACATAGCAGGACAATTTCTTTCAGCAATCTCAAAATCCATTTGCAGCGTGCTGCCTGATTATTGATACATTCAACAACTGTCATATTATCAGACCAGAACACTACATAGCGATCACGAAACCCCTCCGGCCATGTTTTTAGGGCCACCAGAATGGGGAACAGCTCTAGAAACCCAATGTTACCTGTGAGCCCACCATCGTGCCACCACGCCGGCCATGTTTGTGCCGACCATTGATTACCAAATATTGCGCCAAAACCCACACTCCCTGCCGAGTCGGTCCACAACCCTAGCTCCTCGGAGGAAGCTGGCGGTTTGTTCCACACGACGCGACCGTTGAAATCCGCCAGAAATGCCAGCCATATGCGCATATCCTGGTGAACCTCTGCTGACAGTCTCGTGCTGTGATGCCCTTCCTTGAGGCCAACCATGGCTTGTGCGATAGAGCGGGAAAAGGGGCGAGCCATCGGTATCACTCTAAGGGCAAAGTTAAGCTGACCCACAGCTTGTTGCAACTGATGGAGAGTTACTTTTCTCTCGCCGAGGCACATTTCAAGCGAGGCCTTAAATTTCATTACCTTCTCCGTGGGCAAACGGAAGCACCCCTCTACAGAATCGAGCTCAATTCCAAGAAACTCGAGTGTAGTAGATGGCCCCACTGTCTTGCCTGGTGCCAGTGGCACGCCAAATTGTTTCATGAGATTACAGATTTCCCTCAAAGCCTGTGCACATTCCGTGTCCTCGGCTGCCCCCAGAAACAGAAAATCAACAAGGTAATGCATAACCTGCGTAAAACCCGTGGCTCTGGTGAAAGCCCATTGCAAAAAAGTACTGAACTTCTCAAAATACGCACAAGAGATGGAGCAACCCATCGGCATACATTTATCCATGTAGTAGCGTCCTTGAAACACAAAACCTAAGAGACGCTGATCCTGTGGGTGTACCGGGAGCAACCGGAACGCTGACTCGATATCTGATTTAGCCATCAGCGCTCCGGGCCCCAGGCGATTCAAAATGGCGACGGCCTCATCAAAGGATGCATACCGCACCGAACAAACTCCCGGGTCAATCGCATCGCTCACCGAAAGACCCCTAGGAGCGGACAAATTATGGATTAACCTAAACTCACCTGGGTCCTTCTTGGGGACTACTCCCAACGGTGAACAAACAAAGTTAACAACTGGCGGGTTCACATATGGTCCTGCAACCCGACCTCGGTCCACCTCCTTTGCAATCTTTGCCTGTACCACCGCCGTATTTTGTTGAACCGATAATTGGTTTTTACACTGTGCTTCCCCCCGAAAATCCCCCGCCGGGATGCGGAAACCATATGAGAAACCGTCTCGCAACACCCCGGCGGAGACATGATCAGGGTATTCGTTCAGCCAAGGGATCATTGCCATGATGTCAACCCAAAATGGTTTCCCGGGGGGATTGGGGCACCCAACCATACGTTCGGGGGGACCGAGTGGTCGCCCCTTTCCATTATTGTAGGTTTGGTCCTCTTGATTGAGTTTAGTCATAGTTTCATTTTGTGACTGGTCTCTAACTTGGTGAGGTGGTGAATTTACTATTACATCCTGTAGTTTTGATGTCTTTTTTAATTCAGGACCTTTCATGACATCATACTCTTTTCCTTTATTACATTCCTTTGTAGTAGCTTTATCCATTATATCTTTATCCTTGCTGACTTGGATATTTCTTTTAGTGTCTTCTAGTATACTTGATAAAACTGCTGGTAGTGCTGCTAGTTTATCCATAATAGGAATATAGATACTGTCGGAAGTTGTTTTTTCGTTTCCAGACTGAACTCTGATTATCAAATTGTTTAGTTGGGCAAGTTTGTTGTCAATTCCCGCCACGTTATTGGCCATCATTTTTAGGAGGTCAATTTGTATGTCCATTTTATTTGATTGGTAGTGTAGCGCTTCTAGCGTGAGTGTCGAGGTTTGATAGAAGATATCCCATGGTATACCAAGTTCTTGTTGTTTTGTACCTCCCTTAATGGGTTTAGTGAGTGTAGTTGGATTTTCCACCTTATTTTTCAATTCCCCCTTCTTTTTGTCAGAGCTGTCCTCGGCTGTAGCGATTTTTTCTAAAGGAGCTTCGAGCTCCTCCCTCAGCATCATTGGTTCTAGGGATTTCTCTTTGTTATTTACAGCCCCCTGCTCCGTGCTGTCCTGATTTTGATGTACTTCAAATTCCTCGGTAGTTACCGGTAAACGTTTGTTTATTTCGACATTGACTTCAAATGGAAAACATGATGACGCAAGCTCCATTCTAGTTTCATGATATTGATGCGTGCTTCCCTGGATTTGCGAGAACGATTTATTTGAAGGAGAGTCAACATCAAATACCTTAGTAGTCACCATTTCGTCTTACTCTGTGTTTGAATTGCCGTTTATCAGTACTTTCGCAGATTGTTGGTGAGATATCCATTGAGTTTGCCCTGTAGACAGACTTTCTTGGCCGTCACTTTGGTTTTTGACGCTAATTTGCTCTCTTTGCTCCGTTTGCTGAGTGTTGTGTAACATGTTATGCGTCTCACTGGTAGTTGGTTTCATTGGGGTCTGGAGTTTGATGTTATTCGATTCTGTTTTCATTAGCGTTAGGGCTCCAGTTGGATCCTTCATGAATTGGAACTTGTCCAGTATTTTACTGGATTTCTCAAACATCCGTGCAATCGGGGAGATAAGTGACTGGGACAGCCCTGCTGCATTGGTTTTTAACTTTTTTGATACTGTAGATTGCTGCATTTTTTTTGCTCATTTTGTTGTTGTGCCTACAGTCCGTTCCCTTCCTGATCTCATAGTCTTGGCTTTATTATGTGCACTGGTTTCTCTGTGTCTGAGTGTATTTTTTCGTAATGTTCCTCACTCTGCTGCTTCTCACTAGTTACTAAATCCGTGTGTTCCACAGGAGTCTGCACTTCCACCCAAGCCCGTCTGCCTCTGATATGTACCGTGGCACTGTTACCCCTTCCAAGCTCAGCCCAGTTAGACACAATTTGTACTCAGGTATAACAGTATTTACAGTACGCAGTAAAGCAGCTGCCGTCAGGGAGGGGCAGTGGCTGTGGCTGTGGCTATTCGTTTGTATGACAGCAACAGTGTGATGTTTTTTTTTTACCGGACTATGATTCAGAGATAGGATTTTGTGCAAATTAGTACAGATTCGTGCAGGTCCAGCGCAGGTTCAATGCAGCTTACTATGGTTACCTACTGTACTTTAGTGGTAGAGCAAAACACAGGCAGCTTGTAGTTTTATTAGTTGAATGATACTTTACGTTGGTGGGTCAAAATCCTCTTTGATATAATATGAATAGTATGAATGAGATCAAGAAGGCTACACTTTTAGCAGGCTTCAGTGAGCTTTAATGGACTTTACAGAGCTCAGCTTGATGGGTTCAATTGGAGCTGCCCAGAAGCAGTCCCGCCGTTAGACCAGTCTTTTTTTTTTTTGGAGTCTTTATGAGCTTACTCGCTGTTTATTTACTGAACTGGAAGGTATGATTTGCCTGACTGTGCAAGCAGGCTTACCTCGTCCAAGTTTCTGCCGTTGCTCTCGCGGTTAGGCCCATGTCCGCACCCTCATCCTCGTTCTCACCCTCGCCTCGTCCTCTCCACCTCCGTGACCGCCGCCTTAGTCTCCCTGCTACCGCTACCGCCGCTGCCGCCACAACCACAGGTGCAAAAGTGGAACGGCGGACGGCAAAGGCGGAGACAACCAGTGACGTCGGCTCCCAGCTCCCAACAAGATGCAAGACGTATAAAGCTTCAGGCTTGTGGCTTGTGGGTACAGCAAAAGCAGGCAGAGCACGGCAGAGCACGGCATAGCACGGCGGCGGCAACAAGCTCGGCGTCCGGCGTCTGGAATGGCGTTCTACGATCTGAATGCACCGGTCACAGTTCACAGCTCACTAGCGACCTCTAGCTTCTCAGAACCCTGTAGCTTCTGAGAACCCAATAGAAAAAAGCCACCACCAATTTCAGTGTGTGAGGGTGGAAGTCCTGTGGAGCAAAGGTGTCTGAGCATTCTGAACATGTGTGTGACAAGCCTGAAGTGAGCGTGTTTGTATATCAATAAGTAGTGGTGCTCCTTGAGGTGTGGTGTGAGTTCTGCATGAGTGCTTGAGGGTGAATCTGGCTGTTGAGTTGTGGATGGTGCAATCTTCTTGTGAGTTGCTCAGTGATGCTGGAGTAGAGAGTGTTCTGTAGTGAGGGCTGGGCCCTGTTGCGTACATTGCTATGTTAGCATAGTCTTATTAGAAGTTTAAACACCATGTTACCTTTTTGCAGCTTTTGCACATGACACTGTATATAGCTGTGGTTGTACGTTAGGCGGTGTGAAATGCTTCGTATGAGAATGGCTTGTTTTCTGCATCCCTAGACTTACATCTTGACTCTAGTCTACACACTGAGTGCTAAAGCCTCCAAGGTTATCATAAAAAGGTAGCTGTTGTTCAGGCTGATAGGCTCACTTTTTAGCCATAACATACATGCAGCTGCAGCCAACGTGATTCTGGAGCCTTTAATTTTGCAATGTAAGCATGATTTCAGGCACTTGGAAGAATCCTGTTTTTCCAGAGAGACAGAGAGCTTTTGCAGATCCTGATGTGAATCACACCTGCTGATCTTGGAGGTATGAGGTCCCCCAAACAAGCCTAAGAGACCTTCTATATTTTATAAAAATATTTCCTATTTAGGGAGTGTGACGTACTAGGCGCTATAGGACATGTTTTCACCATCATTGTAATATGATTTCTCCTTTTGTGTTTTATGGAATTGTAACAATGCTGATCATATTATTTCTAATCATATGTCTGTTTATGTTAGCAAAAATACTGCATCTTAGAGCACGTCATTAAAATAAATATGTTAACCTTTCCAGTGTCTCTTTTTACTCCTGTTGTGGACTGGTATGAGAGTATAACGAAAGAGTGTTCTTGCTTCCCACCTTTCCTGAGTATAACCTAAGTCGCATGTTCTGGGTTGTCTAATCATTGGTTCCTTTGCTATAGGACGAAGAGTTAATGTTACACTGATGCTAACTAGTTAGAGTTTCTAGGTACTAAGGTAAGTTTTTTGGTACACCACAATTCACTGAGGTCCTGGGTCTCTGTGCACAGTTCTGTGTAGGAGCAGTATCCCTGCAACAGTTCCTATAGTCAAACATGCTTGTGATGCTGGCATAGGTAACGGTCTGTCTGGTTTTGCTGGGGAGATCTTTCTCAGCATGCTTAGGGTGTGGAAGCAGGATGCAGTGATGCTGTTGACTTTTGTGGTCATGTCCAGTTGCTGTTAATGAATATTCTAATGAGGGTGCTGAGTGTGGTGTAGGTCCAGGAGTTTGCCGAAGACCACTAGTTCTGTCTTGTCATTGTTGAGTTGAAACAGTTAGCTTTCATCCATTTAGTGGCTTCGGTCATACAGGCATTACCCTTACATCTTGTGTGGAGGTCTTTTTTGAAAGGGAACGTATGAGTTGTGTATTGTCAGTTTAGGAGAGAATTTTAATGTTGTATCTGTGGATGACGTTCGCCAAAGGGATTGTGTATGTGTTGAAATGGGTAGGGCTGAGGGATGAACCTCAAGGCACCCTGCAGATGATTCTGTGTGTTTCAGAGGAGTGAGGTACCATGCTGACAGTTTGTTTCCATCTGTTGAGAAGTAGCAAAGAGGTCTAGGAGAATGAGAGTAGCCGTGTCTCCTCAGTGAAGAATCATTCAGATATCATCTGTGGCAGCCATGTGTGGTGTTTCTTTACTATTGTTTGGTCCTAATCTGGACTGCATGGTGTTGAGGAGTTGTTGATTGGTAAGGTGGTCTATGAGGTCGCATTTGATACGATTCTTGAAGACCATAGCCAGGTAAGTTAGGAGTCAGATACGTCTCAATCAATCAATCAGTGGTTTATATAGCGCAGCTGCTCACCCATGATGGTCTCAAGGCACTGAGGGGTGGGGGCTGCTGATCCATGCGGGCACAGGGGTTCAGTTGAAGAGCCAGGTCTTGAGATAATTCCTGAAGGTGGGAGAAGGATCTTCCTCTGATTTTGGCCTTTTGGATCCGTGGGTCAGTAGTTGGCAAGAATGGCTGGGTCAACAGATAGCTTCTTCAGTAGAGACATGAAAGTGACTAGGAAGAGTAGGTCTAGAGCATGCCATGTTAGTGAGTGGGTATTAAGAAGCATGTTTGGCAGGCTTGTGTGAGTATGAGAAAGTGGGGTGCTGGGTGCTCTTTGTGCTGGTGTTGTGGGTGTGGTGGAGTGCATGAGAAGTTGGAGGTGGCAAATGTGAAAGGTTCCCCTTTCTGCACAATGTTTCCCATAATGCAGGCACCCTTGCACTACAGTGCACCTTCTCAAGGAGGGAGCAAAAATGCTACTTCTCTTTGTAAATATGGAATATTTCTTATCTCTCTATCACACAATACAGCACAGCAAGTTCCCCTGATATGCCTTGTTGCATGACATACTATTAAATGTGCACCTGAATGTGTTTGAACCTGTAAGCATTACTTCACTCTAAAGGTTGTAATTTAAAGAAATGGGAAACATTTCAGACTGCTATTACAAAGACAGGACAGATTTTATATGTTCCTGACATAGATGGATTTGAGGCTAGGGAGTGCAGTTCATTTTCTATTTTGAGACCATTTTATTGGGTTTGTTTTGTTGCATTTAATTTCCCGCCAGGTTGTTGTTGTAGACAAGGTGTAACTAACATGATGAACCATAAGTAAAATAATCAAGCTGTCAACATCGGTGTGGAGGCACAGTAGAGCGAAATGTGTTGCTCAAATATGAATTTATCTGGAAAGAACAAAGACAAGAGACGTTTCACAAAACAAGACCAGTTGGTTTAATTAAACACTGCTACCGGGAGGTAGCATATAGAAACAGGTCTGATGACTGACTGAAAGTACAATCATTTTGGGCATCTTTTTATACATTTGTTGAAGCATAATAAAACAATTTGTAGATCATGTTAGGGAGAGGAATATAGGCCTAGTCATGGAGCTATAAATGACTCCCACCTGATGACAAATGCAGGTGGGTCTCAAACCTGCGTGGACACAATAAGGGCCTGTGGGTAACCTGTCCAGATGTTTGGCATGGGGAGTGCTTGATCACTGGAAGTACTATCAGCTAGATTCATGAAAGGAAATTGCGCTCGCAAAGGGCCAGATTCTGAGAATCTGGCCCTTTGCGAGCGCAATTTTTGCATTTGGGATTCATCATCCCAAATGCAAAAATCGCTATTTGCGAAATCGCATATTAGCGAGGAATTGCATTTAAGGAATCTCTATTAATGATTCCTTAAATGCAATTCATTACCAATTTTAAATTGCGAATTCGCAATATTTGGCTGCTATTTACCACGAAGTCTGACTTCGTGGTAAATAGCGAAAAAATAGAAAAATGAACTTTAGTGCATTTTTCTCTGTTGCATGTTACACACACACATGTCCTTTGGACATGTGTGTGCGCAACACCTGTGTAAATTTGCATTTCAGGGGTGCTACAGGGTGTCCTTTGGACATCCCTGGCACCCTTGAAATCGCTATCTTATTTGCGATTAGCAAATTGCTAATCGCAAATAAGGAATACTTCCCATTCATTCCTATGGGCCTTTAGGCCCAATGGAATGAATGGGGAGTTATTCCTTATTTGCGATTAGCAATTTGCTAATCGCAAATAAGGAATGTGTAGGAATCGCAAGTTATTTAGCGATTCCTACATAAATCCCGTTTTGCAAGTCCTTAATAGCGATTCCTTAATAATCGCTTTTAAGGACTCGCAAAATGGCTCTTTGGTGAATCTAGCTGTATGTGTGCTGTGTCCCAATTGGCTGAGTGTTTCTGACTTCATGTGGTATCTAACTTTATGGTGTTTTGGGAACGCACGCCCCTCCAGCCATGTGCATCTTATTTGGGCCAATCTTCCTGGACCATTGTTGTGTTGCTGCTTATCTGTGGGTCTAATCTAGAGTTTTCCTGTTTGCGCTTTTGTCCTGTTGGTTACATGCCACCCCACCAGTGATCTTTCAATCAGTAGCCTCAGGCCCAGGTTCCAGGGCCAGCCTGACCACCTATTTCTGACTCTGGGTTGATGGAGAGGCCATATTGGCGGATTTCTACAACAGTGATTCAATGTTCTTGTTATACATACATGTATCAATGTGCAAAATGACATAAATATTATCAAATGTGTGTCATGTTTATTTATCAGACACATGTGCATTACAGGAGTTAGTGGACTGAACGTTTACTTCAGTATTTATGGTTCAAAAGTAAAGGTCTCTTGTGGATTTAGCCTCAAAAAGCCTTGAAAGTGAGTCTCTACTGTGCTATATTAGCTGCATTGTTATGGTGGGCTCCAAGAATATAGGGGAACACCACAGTAACCTCATTAAGGTGGGTGTAAGAGTTGGCACCTAAGTAGCAAAAATTCAAGCAGGAGTGGATGGCTGGCAGTAAGTACATTTGACATTCACAAGACAAATGTTTACCTCTCCCTTAGTGCACCCTTCATGACACGGAAACAGACTTTTCTCTTTTAAACTCTCCAGATGGTGTTACCATGCAGACAGAGCCTGCAACCTTCCAAACAAATGGCTTGAGATAGTTATGTCAATGTATCATATCATTCCATCTAGCGGCTTTAAGTTCAGCCATTCTCATCTTACCATCTAAGGCACACATCTGTCCTGCCACCTTTATTAGCAGAGTCCCGTTCCAGTTTTCAATATTAACATGCACCCTTTGGAAGCTGTTCTTTGAGCCTCCAGAGTAAACATGTTTAATTATCAGTGGAGAAAACTATCATTAAAGTAAGACTGAGATGAGTTTGCGTAGCCGAGCTATGTGGAACTCAGCGTTGCGGTAAAATAACTCAGCTGCGCTACACGGTGTCCGTGAGCGGGTGTAGCTGCTTGTTCCACCCGTTCGCATGATTGCATGTTCGGGGGAAATATTGCACAAACTGCACCACGCTGTTATCCATGGGCATGGTCATCTTGATTTGTTCTCTCTGTGTTATGGTGCTGGGGCCTACTTTTCAATCCTACCTCAATATTTTCAATCTTACATTCTCAAACTTTTTTTGTGATCTTTTTATATATATTATCTTTCCTATGTCTTTTTTAGTATATTTTATGAGTTGTTTTCTACTTTTTGTGTGTTTTTTACTGCCTTCTGTACTGGTTTTATATATTGCTTGCTTTAAACATTTTTTTACTTCCTTTCTTCTTCTCCCTTATTTTTTATTTTCAGCATATTTTCCCCTGCCCTCCCCAGCTTCATGGCAGAGAGGGTGACCCGGGCAAAGAGGAACCGCCTTCCCTTGAGAAAGTCGGTGCCCGGATGGGGTGCAGCCCCGGGCCTTGTTTTCCAAGGTGCAGGTGGCAGCGCTTTTATTTTGTGTGCAGTGCCACCTCCCCTCTACCCTGGCAGCAGGCAGCATGCCTAGTTCCAGGTACGGATCCAGGAGCGCCAGCAGCTGTGGGTGATGGTGGGCTGGGCATCCATAGGCAATTGACGCACCTGTGTTCTGATATCCTGGACTGGGAACAGGACCTGCTAGAGTTTGAGGTCGCGGAGCATGGTGAATAGCTAATTATAATTATTATTGTGTGTTCTATGTTATTGCTAATGTTATATTTCTCCCAAATAGCAAGCATGATGCTGCTCACATGCAGGTGAGTTATGTTTAAAAATCTTATATTATGTGGTCGTTATTTTAGACAGGTGATTGGTGCAGCCTAATTGTGCATGTTGGCAACTTTGCGCTGACTTGGGCTCATTATGTAAGAGAACTTAAGTTAGGTAATGCAGACTAGAGAGACTCCTTTCCTTTGCCCTGTCACTAAGATAGTTGTAGTTAGTTAGTTACTTAGCATTAGTTAGTAATTTAGTGGGATGCATCCTCTCAATTCAGTCCTTGAAGCCTTGGTAGGACCTGTTTTGTACTTCGTATAATGAGTGAATAGCAACCACCCAATTTGGTGTATGCAAAATGCATGTATCCATCTATGTATTTAAGACTAAATGCAGACTTAGTGAATTGGCCCATGAAAAGGGGTTGAGATGATTGCGAATGAGATCGGAAGTTAGAAGCAAACATAATTTTTCTGCAATTCATTCCAAAGTCTTTGAGATAGGTGAGCTAGGTAGGTTTAGGATTCAGGAATCGGAATGGAACTGTGGAATATAAAAGATACCACGGTCCGCCACTGTGGTACTAGGCTACTACTAGTCGATTGGATTTAGGAAAGGTTAATGTTATTACAATTGAAATTTCCTGTCAAAAAATCTTTTTGTAGCAATTATTACATATTTATTAAACCACAATACATTTTTGTCTCTTTAACTATGCCTTACATGATCATCAGCGTCCAGGGACAAGGAGCTAAGATCGTCCGAGGCGGGTGCAGGAGCTGGAGGTGCCTCCCAGAAACGATACTCATCAGATGGCTCTGCTGGCTCCAGTAAATCCTCCTGTTGTTATTTTAGTTTCCTGATTTTATTTTTTCCGAAATCCTCTTCGATCTATCTGTTTCGAAATTCTTTTTATCCCTGCATTACCCTATTTACTAACTTAGTTATTTATATTTCTAATGTATGGGTTTTTTTTCATTTCAAACTGCCTCTGACTCTGTATTAGTCTGTCTGTAGCTTGCTTTGTTCTATTTTTTCAGTCAGCTTTCCCTCTCCCCTTATATATTTTGTGAACTGCCTAGTGGTGGTACTGTAAGACTCAGAAAACCCAGTGGTCCTTACTAGTACTAGTACTAGTACTACTACTCTGCTGTGCAGATTGCATGCCCAAGTAAGGTATTCTACTCATGTTTGTTGAGATGAGAAGACTTTCTTTTACTTTCTCATGCCTAATCAGTGAATGATGGTCATGTTGGACATCTCAAAGTTGTTTCTTCTTCTCGTCTAAGCCTATTATTATTATGAGCAGCAGTCGATGGTCAACTGATTTCTGTGCACCATGGCTGGAAGGAAGTATGAGGAGGGGAGGCCAGCGCCATTACATTTTCCAACCAAGAAGACTTTATGTTCAATAGTCCACCCAGTTGGCCACTCTTTTTCTTTTCAAAAACTCAGATTCACTAATAGCTCTAGCCACTGAGTCCAGTCCTTTGGGTTATCCTCTTCTTGGGAGTCTTTTAAAATTAAAAAAATTGCTTCCAACAAAATACCCAATCGTATATTTTATTATTTTTGATCGGACATACTGTGTACTCTAGTGTACCCGAATTGTAGTGATGTGTGTGGTGTATTTATTGTATTTTCAATCTTGCTAGTGAAAAAAATAAATAAGGGGAGGTGTATATGGCATCTAAAAAATGTGCAATGATTTTTCTTGATGTATCGACTAGCAGTGGTGGGGCCAACGGGGAGGGAGACGCCAGTCAGGAGGGAGATGATGCTGCAGCTACAGGGGGTGAGCCAGCAGCATTGGCGGGCAGAGGTAAGTCATATTGCTTACTTATTGACAACTAATTTATATACTCACTGCAAGGGTATATACTGTACACTGTACTGTTGAGACTGAGTTATGAAGAGTTGAAGAAGACACCTTTTACTTAGCGTTAACATTAGCGGAAGCTGAGTAACTAATGGCCTCCTCTATCTTCAGCTCAGCAGAGAAAGTATGAAGAAGATTAAGAGTTAGACCTTAATGGGTTGATGGAAAAGGGAAAGAATGATGGAAGGATGGAAGGAGGAAGGATGGGTGACATGTAATATATGACTAGCAGAGAAGGATGCATGGGTGAAGGGGGCCCAGGATGTATATAGGTGGTTGCATGTGTGGTTAAAGGAGGGGTGAAAGGTGAAAGAAAGGACACCAGCCTGGGTGGGTGAAACTGTATGGGTGAAAGGAATCCTCCCTGGGGGTTTGATGGGTCAAACTCAAAGGCAAGCAATGATGCATTAGTGGTTAAATGACACATGTATGTTGGTAAAGGGTTTGTTGAGAATGATAGCCATGATTGGATGCCAGGATCGTATTCAATCATAGGTGAAGAATGGATGAAAAGAATGTAAAAGAAAATTAAACAGTGCTTGAGTAGAAAAGCCAAGGGTAAAGAATAAAAGTAATGCTAGAAGAACAATGCAATGATAAATGGAAAAATACCTGGGAAATAGAATGAACAAGGAATGTTTTTTTCCCCAAGGTTTTTGATTCAAAAATTTGGGGTTGTATTTCAGACTACTCCCTTGACTCACAGTAGTCTCTCTCCGGCTCTGAGGCATTAACTAAGTGACTGGTCTGTTGGTAACAAGGACCCCCTGATACGGATCAATATCCTGGGACAGGGTAAACAATGTATGAAAAATAACACTCCCAGGCATACACTTAAAGTAATTACACAATAGATTAAACAAACAAACTAGTTCGGTTTAGAGAAAATACATTTTTTAATTTGATTAAAAGGAAATATTAAAATTCAGTGCATTGATCAAAATTGATAAAATGACAATATAATGATACATATGTATTCACAAAGAAGATTAAAAAGAGGTTAGATGGCATCCGGTCGACACGTTTCGACATAAAGAATATGCCTTCATCAGGACTTTTACCATCAAAATTCTGTAAAAAAGATCATAACAGGATTTTAATATTATTTAATTCCTATCGTGACAAATTACAACCGAACTAGTTACATGTTTGTTACACCATTCTATTGGTAAGAATATAGTATTCTATTCACATTCTTGATATACCGCTTTATATAAACATTTCAGAGACCTATGCATATAAATTAGTTCCAAAAGCAAGTCATGATGTGTTTTGTGTCCGTAAACAGGCAGGAATAGCCTGACAAAACAATTCCTAATCATGGAGCATAGCAGACACAATTCAACTAAAGACATGTTTAAAAGTTAGTACAATTGCAAACAGTCCTTCTTTATAATCCAATCTAAAGAAATTAATCCAATGATGTGATTGATAGTCATCATACATTTTACACCATACATGTTTGAAAGTTGGTACAATTGCAAACAGTACTTCTTTATAATCCAATCTCATGAAGTGAGTCCAATGATGTGATTGGTAATCATCCTACATTTTACACCAAACATATTCACAATCATGTTTAACTTGCTTGCATATGACTGTTGCTAGACAATAGATTGAGCCTACTCACTCATGATTACAAAGGTATTAAAGAAAGAAAATAGATGAAAAGAAAGAAAAGGGATATTAACAGTTTATACATTTCTTCATTTAGTGGTATTTGGTATGTCTATTGGTATTATTTTAAGGAATACTGGATTCCTTAAAATTAATTTAGAAGATGCTATTAGTAAATACCACGTTGTAAGCTAACTCCTACTTAAAGTTATTAACCCAAACCATATTCTCATATTCCTTGGACATATTTATAATTATAAATATGTTTTTCCCCCTTAAAAAAGAAATAGAAATAGGGCGGTCATTAATGAATCTATATGCTTGACTTTTAGGGACGTGACAACGCCCTGGACCCAAATAACCCCACTGTATAAATACATCACAGCCTAAGTATATGAGAATTATAGTAGTGTCCAAGGACAAGAGTACGACTTTAGGTAAGAGAACAATAATTACGAGAACATGCCTTAGGTTAGTAATTTAAGTGGGAGTTAAATTAGGTAAGAAAATAAGAAGTATGAGAATATGGTTTGGGTTAATAACTTTAAGTAGGAGTTAGCTTACAACGTGGTATTTACTAATAGCATCTTCTAAATTTATTTTAAGGAATCCAGTATTCCTTAAAATAATACCAATAGACATACCAAATACCACTAAATGAAGAAATGTATAAACTGTTAATATCCCTTTTCTTTCTTTTCATCTATTTTCTTTCTTTAATACCTTTGTAATCTTGAGTGAGTAGGCTCAATCTATTGTCTAGCAACAGTCATATGCAAGCGAGTTAAACATGATTGTGAATATGTTTGGTGTAAAATGTAGGATGATTACCAATCACATCATTGGACTCACTTCATGAGATTGGATTATAAAGAAGTACTGTTTGCAATTGTACCAACTTTCAAACATGTATGGTGTAAAATGTATGATGACTATCAATCACATCATTGGATTCATTTCTTTAGATTGGATTACAAAGAAGGACTGTTTGCAATTGTACTAACTTTTAAACATGTCTTTAGTTGAATTGTGTCTGCTATGCTCCATGATTAGGAATTGTTTTGTCAGGCTATTCCTGCCTGTTTACGGACACAAAACACATCATGACTTGCTTTGGGAACTAATTTATATGCATAGGTCTCTGAAATGTTTATATAAAGCGGTATATCAAGAATGTGAATAGAATACTATATTCTTACCAATAGAATGGTGTAACAAACATGTAACTAGTTCGGTTGTAATTTGTCACGATAGGAAGTCAAAAATATTAAAATCCTGTTATGATCTTTTTTACAGAATTTTGATTGTAAAAGTCCTGATGAAGGCATATTCTTTATGTCGAAACGCGTCGACCGGATGCCATCTAAACTCTTTTTAATCTTCTTTGTGAATACATATGTATCATTATATTGTCATTTTATCAATTTTGATCAATGCACTGAATTTTAATATTTCCTTTTAATCAAATTAAAAAATGTATTTTCTCTAAACCGAACTAGTTTGTTTGTTTAATCTATTGTGTAATTACTTTAAGTGTATGCCTGGGAGTGTTATTTTTCATACATTAACTAAGTGACTGGTCAGGTCTGAGTCTTTGAGGATTATATGTAAGCATAAAACAATATTAAAAAGCAGTGCAGAGAGTGTGGAGTGGACCTGGTGAAGGAATCTGGCTATCTGGTCTTTCAAAGGGGATGAACAAAAATAACATTCAAGGGAAAATTATTGATCAGCCGTCGGTAGGCCATCACAACATTGTGCATCTCAATCATCATCACTAACACATTAGGCATAACAATCATCCAGTCTCACACTGCCTGCTCCCACCACATGAATCATCTATTCTACTCAAGTCTGAACTCAAGTTGATAGACACATGATGATGATGACATATCATGATTCACAAGTTGACATCACATCAAACAACAATCACTCAGCGTGCAATGCATGCCATCATGTACGTGTGTTCTCCAGGTGTGCTCACCGTGATCGATTGGTGGCACATAGCAGAATGCAGATCATCCATTTCTTCACTGTAACTTGAATTATTAATAATATCACATGTGGGGCAGTCCCTCTAGGCTAGAAGGAAAGGGTGGATAGATAGCCAGGGCCCAGGTTTGTTTTTATTCTCCGTCCAATGTCTGGCTTAAGGGAAATAGCCTTAGGGTGAGTCGGGACTTCTTGAATGCACACAGTCGCAAATACAATTTGGCAATAAAATGTTTCTAAGAGTAAGATGGTGGGGATGGATTGGTCAACAGACAGGCAGACACACACAAATAATAAAGTAAATAATCTTCCTTAGCTATATCTTTCTTTGGGGTTTTTTGGGGGGCATCAAAGAAAGAAAGAAGAAAGAAAATAACTTGAAAGCCTAGTTATCAGGGAAGTAGAGCTTGTCCTCAAACTCTGGTGGTTCACCCAGAGTTAGGTAATCTAACACAATACTTCCATGACCTCAGCTGCTGTCATCATCTTCTTGCTGTGGTACTTCATGTATGTGTGATCCGGTGGTGTAAAGTGTTGGTACATTTGGGTCATGGTTAACCTCTCCACGTTTTGGGGAAAGAGACTGGTCCTTCCCACTGTCAGAACAGCACCAGCAGCAATGAAAACACGCTCAGTAGAGAAACTTGCTATGGGGAAAGCCTGATAGTTTATCACCAGCCTACTGAGCACTGGCCATTAGTGCCGTTTCCTATACCAATATAGCAATGGGTTTTGATCAAAGTAGACCTCTGTTGCTCTGCCCCTTTTGCCATTGCCTCAGCACTGGACTTAAGCTCTGCCGGTACAAACTATTCCTTTGCCGATTTTGGTGCTGATGCACCTGTTGTTGTTGATGTTGGTGTTGATGTTTTGGGCTGCTGTGAGCCAACCACACTGCCCTCAGGCTCTGAAGTTGAACTTGAAGGCTGCCCTGCAGTACTTGTTGTGCCCTGGAGGAGCAGGCCTCTAATTACCAGCCGTTCTTTTTCTAGCTAGCTTGCAAAGCTATCCAAGATTTGAAGCTGGCAACATCCCCGGAATGAAAGTGTCCAGTAATGGTTTGTACCATGGATCAAGAATTGTGGCACAAATGTTATGGTTAGATGACACAATGTCTCTTTGCACCCTTGTATTTTCAGATAAGCGAAGGATTAAGCTCTTCACCAACTCATATGTTCCTTTTTTCCTCCACACCTGCATATATTGCAGACAACTCCTTTAACTGTTCCTATAGCATATGCAACAATGGGATAGCTTGGCCCATGGTACAGCCCTCCTTGCTGACTTCACGTGTGAAGATCTCAAAAGGAACCAGCATCTCTGTCAGGCATTTAACAAGGCCCCATTGGGCCATCTCAGTGATCATGCCTTTCACAGCTGCATCCCTTTTTTGCATGTCATATTCATTGATTGGTCTGTACTGCTCAAACAGACTTTCAAGCATGTAATAAGTTGAGTTCCAACATGTTGACATCTCCTGGATGAGTGCCTTAACTGGCATTCTACTATCACGTTGAATGATCCTCAGTTGCTTCAGGGCTTTAAAAGAATTGCTGAAATGTGTGTAAGTTGCTGACACTGTCTTTTTTCAGAAAGTCTTGAAAAATAATGTTAATGCAGTGCGCCAAACACAGGACCCTGAGATAGTCACCATCACCATGACCTTAACTATGTTACTTCCATTGTCCATGGCAACACAACCATTGCTATGCTCTCTTGGTCACAGCCATTCAAAGTCCTTATTGGTAAAGTCTTCCAAAATGTTTGCAGCAGTATGAGATTTCTCCAAGTCGAACATGGCTACTGTAGGATGCATCCAAGTGCAAAAGAAAATGTCAGCAGTGTCAACAACTGCAGATAAATTTTCTCTAATCCCCACAAAAGAGATCCAGTGTGCAGTGATGCACATATAATCAGTGGCTTGGCAACTGGTCCACATTTCTGTCGTCAGTTGCATAGTGTGAACATCACTCTGCTGGAAATCTTGTCCAAGCAGTTCCAGCACGTCATGATGTAGCACTGAAACAGTAACTCGGCTTGGAACCTTCCATTTCCAGCAGATGGCTGCCACAAATTCAAGAAAACCCAAACATGCTGAGAATGGTAGCCTGTTTTTTTTCTTTTCTGGTGCCACTGATGCAGGTGACTTCTTGAGACCAGATATTGTTAGGTTCAATGTGCTTTTTTTGTTGCAGCAGTCATTGTACTCTCTTGCCTTGGACCTCTTGGTGTCTCAACCTGACTCTTGTGCCATTGCGATGTTACTGATGATGATGTGGGTAAAACAACTGCACTGCTGGGGACAGGGCTGCTTAGTGTTTCAGAGAAAATGTTTCCCTCTTCTTCCACTTCCACCGTGATCAGATCTTCACCCCCTCCACCAACAGCAGTTTTTTGGCCTCTAAATTACGCCTCACACTCAATCAAGTGGTGTTTTCGCAGATGGTTTTTTGGCCTCCGGTACCACAGTTTGTATCAAGCTTTCCACGACTAACACTTGCTTCACAAATGGAGCATATTGTAATGTTCACCTCCTTCCTGCTAACTGGAAAGAAGGCCCAAACTGGGAAGGTCAACTTTATGACACTGCTGGTGCCACTTGCAATGTCAGATAAACTGGTAGGTGGGCGTGACATTTGATTTCCTGCTGTACCTACTTCTACTGAGGTGGTTGTGCATTTAGGTTGATGCCTGGACTTTGTAAATATGGCGGCTGGAGGTGGTGTTGGTGGTAACTATGTTGGTGGTATCCGTGCCATATCCCTCACAGCAATTTGGGATGGGGTAAGGTCAGCCTCTACTGGGGTGGGGTAAAGTCCATGATGATTGGCTTGTCACTATCCTCCTCTATTACATCTATCTCGATAACTCTAAGGCTTTTCGGAACCGTCATTTGCCCTTGCCTTGTCTCGTGTGTGTGGCGTGTCTCACCCTCAGAATGAGGTGGTATCCAAGTGGAGTCTAGATCATCAGAAGGGGGCTTGTAGAAGAAGCTAATGGACTAACCCTCCATTTCATTGCTGGGGATCTGGTAGACAATGGATCGTCTAAAAGAGTGGCTTGCTCTTATGCCTCAGCTGGAAGCTCAATCTTCTGAACTGCCCCTACTTCAGGAGGAACTAGTACAATTGGTTGTGGTTGCAGCTGTTGTTGCCCACTTATCTGAGTTTCCTGTATATATATTTGGTACTACTTTGCAATAATAATAAGTCAATTTCAACGTCACTGCTAGTTGGCGTTGCTCTGATTAGACTTGCTGCTTCTGAGACAGGCAGGGGCTTGGGTCTGATATGGTGGGATGTGTCTGCTGATGTGGGGTTGCTGCTCCTAGCTTGCTTCCCGGACACAACACTGTTGTTGCATAATCTGTGGAACAATCTTATCCTTCAGACAAAAGACAATACAGTGTATCCTGGAGAAGCTAGAGAAGTGTGTGTTCCTTTTAGATGGGCTTTGTATGACAACGTGTATTGTCTTTGTGTTTCTCTCTAGTATTTGTATCAGTGCAACTAATTTTATATGTATATTAATTTTACCTTTGTACATTTGTGATATGTATGGGGCTTTTATGATATAGTGATTTATGGGATGTTTTAAAATGAAATAAAGTATTTTTATTCTTAATACATTCATGTCGTTTATGTTACTGTTAGACTCTATCATATGGGCTTTAGTAGTTGTGGTGAGATGGCGTAACATAGGGTTGCCATGATAAGAAATCCTGTTTGATGTGTATGCGAGCATTGCACCAAGCAATCCAATTGAACTCTCTGCCAAGGGATATTTTTTCTACCGTTCAGTAGAACCCTATTCCCCTGGTTTGTTGTAAGGGGTCCCTCTCTCTTTTCTTATCCACCAGCTACATGGCCAGGCCACAACAAGAAGCTATAATTCAAGGGGAAGAAAAGGAAAGATATGCAGGCCTATGGCAAAAGCACACTGACTGTCTTCACAAAATGGCCGCAAGCCACATGGTCAAAACAACAATCAGGATGCCTGGAAAACAATGAACACTTGCAGGCCTAAGGACACAGACTTTACAAAATGGCCCGTTACATGGGGAACCAAAGCAAATGCATTGCTGGCCTACTATTCCAATGCAAACACACTCACACACTGGCCAGACAAAGGAAGCATGCTAAAAAATCATATTTATTGCAACAAGGCCAAAAACAAAAATTCACAGGGCTAAAAAAATGTGAAAGTTACAACTACACACATCCAGCAAAGGCATTTCATTTAACACACATAAAAAAAGTGAAATACTACTACAAAAACACATTTGTATTTTAATCCATTGCTAAAATGATGTTTAAATTTAACAGACACCACAGAAACAGTTGTTTCATGGACCCATGAGGAGCTCTGGACCTATTGGCTGGAAAACCCATTGGCAGACTAGGTCACATTGTGAATCAATTCAAATCAATATTGCAAATTTATTAAAACATGGAGAAAATGTAGTGAACTGTGCTACATTTTTGCTGACTAAAAGTAGAAAAAATAGCATGCAAAACAAAAGCCAGCAAGAAGACAAGGCCACAACAAAGAAGGCATGCAGCCTTATAGCAGAAGCACACTGGCTGCCTTCACAAACTAGCCGCCAGCCACATGGCTAGACCACAATAAGAAGCAATATGCCTACAAAGAGAAGACAATGTAGGTCTATGGCAAAAACAGACTTGCTGCCTTCACAAATGGGTGCCAGCCACATGGCCAGGCCACAACAAGAAGCAATAAGCCTACAAAAGGGAAGAAAATGCAGGCCTATGACAAAAGCACACTGGCTGCCTTCACAAAATGACCACCAGCCACATGACCAGGTCACCACAACAAGAAGCAATAAGCCAAAGGGAACAAAGGAAAGACATGCAGACCTATGGCAAAAGCACACTGACGGCCTCCACAAAATGGCCACCAGCCACATGGTCACAACAACAAGCAGGAGACCTGGAAAACAATAAACACAACCAGGCTTATGGACACAGATTGTACAAAATGGCCCCTGGCCACTTGGTGAGCCAAGGCATAGTCTAGCCTACTATTACAAACACACTCACACACTTGCCAGACAAAGGAGGCATGCTAAACAACACAGGCCTTATTTATAAAGGCCTTGCGCCACCAGTGCGTCACTTTTTCCGATTTTAAAAGTGACGCACCGGCGGTGCTAGGCCTTCATAAATAAGGCCCCACATCTTTAATACAACAATGCCAAAAACAAAAATCCATCGGGCAAAAAAGTTTTGCAAGTTAGACCCACACACATTCAAATAAGGCATTAATGGACATGAAAAAAGGTGAAATACCACAAAAAAACATATTTTGTATTTCAACCATATGCCATCCATGCCTAAATGGTGTATAAATTCAACAGTTGTTTCATGCACACATGTATAGCTCTGGGCCTAATGGCTGAATGGCCTTCAGGCAGACTACTGGGATACATAGTTGTCGTGTAGTTCCTATATAGCCTATACAGGATCTGCGCGTTTGGATAACATAAACTGTGGGATTGATGGCAGGCTGATTCCGTGCACCCCCACTGGGTATGTTAGCCTGTCTGTATCAGCTTGCTCACAGTGCCACTAGAATCTCCTCTTATCGGGGGGAGAATAGTTCTTGGCAACCACAGAACATGACAACCCTGATCCCTCAGAATCGTGGAAACAGTATACTACCTTTCGCTCAATCACTCGTGCTCACATAGTTTGTTTCAGAGATACACAGAATAAGCAGGCTGGGTGTTTTCAATAGTAATTTATTGAACAGTTGTTATTCTAGTGTAGAATAGCTGGGCTGCAACAATCATTAGACTGTAGCAGAGATATATGATTAGAAGTAATACGAAAGTAAAGGGATGATATAGTTCTACATACAAGCATACAAAGCACATGATAAAAAGTACGTACTCCTACGATGCCTCCCTAACTAGATGTACCTAAATGAACCTAGCAACTGTGTAGGTGTTGTACCAAGAATCTCTCTAGGATCCAGTCAACCCCATTACCTGAGAATGAGAAAATATGGGACCCCATCCTGGACTCGAGTTGGACACCCCGCAAGGTATGTTAGACCACTGCGAGCTAGAGTGTCTGCATGCAGGAACATCAGCATCTCTGGAAAGTGTGTAAGCCTTGAAGTCTCAGTCTCCTCTGTCTTTCTAAGCAAGATGTGATGTATATATACTTATTGGTCTCCCCAGGGGTCCTACCTTGCTGTGTTACTGAGTCGGCCTTAAGGATGACAGTGGGTCTGAACTTTATACAGAGGTATTATGCAGGAGATTGTAGTCCTGCTGTGCTTTCGAGAAACTTCATGCATAATGTATGAGATTCGAACTTGGAAAAAAACAGCATTCGGAATGCAGTGTCGTATCTAGGTAAAATGTCAGTCCCTAAGAACAGTTATGTATGTAATGTAGGGAAGAATATAGGTGAAAGGTTGCAGTGTTACCTGCGGCTATATAGGGTACCTTGATGGAATATAATATAGTGAATTAAATAAATATTGCAAATTGATTTCAAAACATGGAGAAAGGAAGAAAAACTACTTACAAAGGAATAACTAGACCCCTACTTAAACTACAGGCCACCCACCACAATACATTTTTAAAACTCAATGAAAAGTACAAATAAATCTAGGTGGATGGCCCCAATCAAACAAACAACACCAGCTTTCCAACTTACTTGTAAAATCTCAATTTCAAAGTCCTCAAATCCAATGGTATATTATGTAGCAGACACGAAGAGTCATCCTTCCAACTCTAAATCCAAATGAAAAGTAAATAGAAGATGGACAAAGCACTGGGAGGAGCCTGCTGGCAGGAACAAGAACTTGGAGACTTTGGGGTACTTCATTTCTCCTGAAATAAAAAAGTTAAAAAAGAAAAAGTACTCCTTGCACAAAAAAATATAGCCTAATGTCAATTTGTGGTGTTTTTTTTTTACTCCAAATCGTCATTTTGAGAAGTGTTTGATGCTGCTCCGGGAGAGGACCTTTTCCAGATTGCAGTCGCGGTAGATACTGCATGTATGGGATTGTGTTCTTCACAAAACCCCCGCTGGAATTCCGCTGGTGTGCTCAAATGAGTTGTTGGTGTCCTCAAATCTCACGGGACCATGCAGCTGCCTAGCAAATGTTGTGGAACTCGCGAACAGCTCGGGAATTTCACCAGTGATATCGTGCACCCGGTAAGTCGGTCCCTCATGTGGGAAAAACACATTTCGGGCACGACTACACAAATAACTCTGCTCCATTGCAGAGTGCAGAGCATATCTGCAACTCTGCATACTACGCGGAACACGTAGTTGCCAACACTCGAAAAAAACTCCTCAAGCAGAGCGGAGTTTTACGCCCAGGCTTACTTTAAATGCCATAAAAAGTTCCTCCTGACCAACCCAGGAATGCAAAAAGGCTCAAGCTTTTTTTTCAACCTTCCTGTCAATAATATATGAACTTCAAGATGTTGATTTTGATTGCAGGTCCTAGAAACCACAGTGCATTTCTTGTACAAGTGTAAGAAGTTAGCTTTCATCCAGGTGACAGCAGTGGTAGAATGTATTATTGATTATGTTCAACCTTGACATAAATTGCCTTTTACCAATTGAATATATCGATATCATGTGGTGTTTTTTTAGGGGCCTATTTAAGAGAAACTAACTTAGGGGCCGATTAGGATTGCGTTGAATCCGCATCCTTCAGGCCGGTTGATGCCACTGCCGGCCCGGAGGATGCGGATTCACCACTGCGGTGATTGCAAAGACCCCCCGCCAGATTAGGATGGCAGGGGGGTCATCTGCGGACGTG
The DNA here is from genome assembly GCF_964263255.1 of Lissotriton vulgaris. Taxonomy (NCBI): domain Eukaryota; kingdom Metazoa; phylum Chordata; class Amphibia; order Caudata; family Salamandridae; genus Lissotriton; species Lissotriton vulgaris. The sequence goes on from NC_141685.1 coordinate 1,440,846,945, forward strand.
AAGACCATCCGCCGCTTTTCCGCCACGGTGCCGCGGTGGAAAAGCTCTAATATGGTGGCGGTGTCTATCAGACACTGCCAGCCATATTAAGATTCATGCGGAAACATGCTTTTCCAAGGTGGGTTTTCCGCTGTGGAAAAGCATGTGGTCTTTGGTGTTTGGGGGCTCGTTGCGAGCCCCCAGGGTGTCGGGGGGTGGGAGGTGCACTTGGGGGGTACCCCCCAGCATTTACATGCACAAAGCGGCAGGTACTGCGCGGTCCCTGCCGCTTTGTGCATGTAAATGTTAAACATGCATTTTTAACCTTGCGGCGGGTGCTGCTTCAAGCAAAATGTGTGCTGTAGAAAGCAGCACACATTGAAAAAGGAAAACAATGAGGAGAAATTAAAACATTGTTCCTCTTTGTGCCTTTGTACACAACCCCCTGAGGTAGCCTAGCATTCAGATGCATTTCCAGGTTGATGGTTGCTCGTAAATCTGGAAATGCATCAGTGGACATGGGTGTTGCGAGGGAACACCCACAGCAACATTAATGTCACACCCCTAACATGCAGTGTGTTGCATGAAACAGTGCGTTATTTACAAGCCCATGTAAAGCCACACAGGGTGCTTTTACATGTGATTGTAAATATTGATGGTGCAAGGTGGAAACAAACATTTTGGTTTACCCCTTGTGAAAGTAACTTCCATAACAAGAATACATACTAAACGTGTGGTGTTGAAATTAACCAACATAGAATAGATTGCACACACACAAATACACGTGGGATATTAATTTGCATGAAATTGCCAAGCATAATTTACTAATTTGTCGTATATTGTGTCATAAAGGGTAAGCATTTGTCGTAATCTAATTAAAAATTGCATGAAGTGCTTTTTGTCTGTTTATTTATGGCACAAATCAAGATTGGTAAGTAAATTCACGCATATGTGTTGCTTAAAGGTAGGTAAATACTAACTGGGATATTATTAGAATGGGGGAGGTAAACAGAAAGGCTTTATTTAGTAAATTTACGTTTATTTTTGTTTGTTTCTTTAATAGTTCCTAAATTGAGGCTTATGTGACAAAAACAAAATGGAAGCTAACTGTGACTCAGAGGTGGCGGTCTAAGTACGCATGCGCCGACTGGAAGCGCAAGCTGCCTGTGCCTGAGCAGTATGGACAGCGTGGCCTGCTACGTGGAGTACATGCCAAGTTTATTGAAGTCAGCAAGATGACTCGTGGGAATGGGGCATTGAATAACAATTTAAAGGACACTTCGAAGGAAGTAAAACTTTAACAATGACACTACTATTTTTTTCAATCATAATAATGACTCCGCATAAATTGAACAGTAAAGCGATGAGGTGATGCTCATCCAACTCTAAATTGACCAATCAGGGACATTCTAGGACATAAGAGTTACAACTTTAGATAGATAAGTTAGTGAAAAAGGGTATAAAAGAGGACATTTGGACTTTGAAGGGAGCTTGTTTTTCAACGTAACCTTTGCAACCCGAGATGCTGTCGGTCTGCGCAATTTTTCTTATGGCGCAGGGACCTTGACATTTTTCTGAACTTTAACTTTTGAATGCTGCAAAGTCCTATGAGAAGGGTACATCGAGAGAGATAGACAGGTGTTTCTTTGGGAACTATTTTGTTTTTGTGCTGATGTGTGCGCCTCAACATCTGGGTAATACACTTTTGACTTATTTTCCTAAACTGTCATGCTAATAAATGAATGTTTTTGAATTTAACTTTTCTTTTAGGATTATTAATGCATAACTGAATTTTTCTTTCAAATAAACATAGAGATCATGCTAGGAGATTAAATCTCTGTATAAAAATTAAATAAATGGAGAATTAAGCAGGTCTTATTGTCCTTTAGTTAACTTTTACTAGCTGATCCATCGAAAATTAATTGTGGGGTGTTTTAAATCTTTCTTTCAGAAAAAAACATAGTATTAAAATTAAAACTGCAGGTGTAAATAATGTATAAATCTTACGTTTAGGCACTCTGCTCTAGCCCCGCAGCGCTCCTTTCAGTCTTCACTGAATCCTCGGAGCAGAAGAAATGTGTGAATGAATGAATGGTTGAAATTATAGGCCCTTTGTGAGAAATTAGGGGCAGATTTACAAGCCCTTTGCGCCTCTTTTGTGCTGCAGTATTGTCACTTGTGTGACGCAGCGGCGGCGCCAAAGATGCGCCATAGTGCGGGCTATTTACAACATGATGCATCTGGGAGATGCGTCATGTTGTAAAGCCCTGCGCCTTAATTAGGTGTTCTGGTGCAGGGGGGGTGTTCCGGTGCAGGAACGCCTCCTAAAAGTGGCTGAGTGAAATCTACAAGATTTCACTCAGTCACTTTTAGGCCAAGGCTACGTCAAAACCCTGCGCCTGCTTGAAGCAGGCGTAAGGTTTGATGCAGCATTAGTAGAATGGGCCCCCCAGAGCATTGCTGGAGCTGCGTCGCGCATGCGACGCAACTCCAGCAATGCGATACCTTTACGGCACAGATGCTTGACGCATCTGTGCCGTTTTTGCCCCAAGGTGCGCTGCATTGTAAATGCGGCGCATCATGGGTGGCGGAGGCATGGCGCAAAATTACTGGCGCATCCCTGCTAATTTGCAGGGATGCGCCAGTAATTGTAAATATGCCCCTTTGTGAATAGCCCTGTGGGTTAAAGTGATGGTTTATGAAGAATTTTTGGAGCCGTGCTGCATCAGTAATACTTGGTAGCTGAGCAATGGTTGCTATTGGTTGACTAGGATATATGATGTGTAGAGTAGAATATATAGAATTTTGATGTACAGAACTTTTGGACTAACATCTGTTGAGTTCGCATTACGTTATATGTAGTCTGGAAAACGCTTCCCGAAAGTGTGGGAAGCTGGTAACTCTGTCTGCAGGCAGAGGAAGTGTGGCAAGTGAAGTTGCACATAGCATAGTCTGTTTCAAAGTGGTGACATCGTCATATGTTACAAGTTCAGGGACCTTTACGTGTAAAAGTGGTGAATGTATAGCGAGGGCAACCTGTGAAATCTTGGGTCTGAGAATAGGGATCATGGCTTATTCTGGCTAAAACTGTACCCGGAGAGAGTAATAAAGTTTAACCTAAGCTTGAGAGAAGGGTAAGGTAGAGAGAAGTGCTACTTTATCAGCGAAAGTAAAATTCAGTGGTAGGGAAGAGGTAAGCGCTGTCTACTGGAAATACAGAATTCTTGTGTGATTGAAGAACTATCCTGTTGGTTTTAGCGAAACAGACCAATGGACTTGTTTTATGTAGTTACTAACTGATATTGCTGTATAAAAGTGTAAATACAGTGTGCCGATAAATTTTGTAAAGGAGGGGTCAGTCGAAGCTACAGAAGCTGGAGCAGGGCTGTTGCCAAAGGTGTCGCGCCGGGATTGGTCAGTGTGACCAAGACAGAGTGAGGGTTGATTGGTGCATCAGTAAAAGCAGCGAAATAATTGGTTGAGCACTTATGAAACGTATCTTGTTCTAATTGGTGCGATAGTGTGAACCGCGCTGCGATAGGCTGGTGTTACGAAGCAGTTTACGGAAGAGTGCACGATCTATTGAAAAGACAGGAGATTAATAGCTAAATGGAATTTTAATACGGAATGAAGAAAGAGAAATCTTCATGGTTTCAAAAATTGAAAAATGTGTTTAAAAAACATAGAGTAATTGAAACAAGGGAGGGAAAAATAAAAAAACGCCTGCATCATACATGATGACAAAATATGGCTACCATACATATATATGGTTAGAAAATTGGGCAAGGTATACCAAAAATGATGGTGTATTAGCTTTCCCAGAAGTAGGATCTTTCATTCTTGCAGATTTGAGGAATCTGAGAGACAAGATGATGAAGCTTGAACTAAGACACAGACCAACATAATTTGAAGCTTAAGCTGAGTGGGAGGATGAGATGCATGATTTAGAGCAAGAAAGGTTTGGAGACTACATAGGACCAAGGAATAGAGGTCATGGATTTTGGAGAGAGACACATGAGACTAGAATGCGAAGGTGGAGAAATGCTAACATGTGTGAGTTGGAATGTATCCGGTTAGATTGATTGATGAGGAAAAAGGGAGAAAATGTAAAGAAGAGAGGAATATTATAGAAACAGGAAAAATAAGTTATGAGGATGGTGGGTCCGAGGATGCAGTGTTGGAGGAGATCCTAAATAGGAGACCACCGCCATACCAAGCAAATGTTATGGGTACAAGTCCAAGTGCTCCACAGTTAGAGGATAGACTAGCAGAAACTCCAAAACGATTTTCAAACTTCAGAGATGTCCCGGAGACAGTGAAAAGGAGAAATGATTCGGATGTTCCATTAATAGGAACTAGATATACTGGGACACCTAAACAAGGGGATGGAACAGAGAGAATTGGAAATAGAGTAGAACAACAAGTTGAAGCACTACAGAGTACTTCTGAGTATATACGTTCAACAAATGAATTAGCTAAAAAGATACAGGTGCTTACTAAAAATATAAAAGCCGTAACTGTTCCAGTAACAATAGGTCCTGTAATCCCAGTGTTTCAAAACCCGAAAATAAAAGAGCCATCTCTAACTATTCCATAAAATCGAAGTTTACAAAAAGTAAAGGAAAAGGTTTACCCAGACTTGTCAGAAATTAAGCGAACTAATCAAATGACACCGCCAGATTTGACTTTTAATCAGAGTCTCCCGTATAAATGTCCAACAGGAGCGGAGTCTGGTTCTATAACTTCTGAGAAAAGTGTAGAAAAAGTTGGTTTAACACAAACTCCAGTAGGGCCAACAAAGTAGGACTTAAGTGATTGGATCAAAACTTTAAAACTGAAAGAAACTGAACCAAAATTGTTAGATGTAGCAAGACTAAAAGTAAGTTGAAATGGAGAAACTAATAATTGGAACAATTGGTACAGATAGATTGAAAAACTATCAGGACGATGAGATCACATTCATGGAAAACCAAAAGCATGCATGATCGGTTTGAAGGGTTAGCAAGTGAAATGGATGTAGATTTTTCAAAATACAAAGTATTGCAGAAACCTTATAGAGTGGATTTTACTGACAAAGATATAGAAAAAAGGAATACAGCAGGGAGAATTACTCATATAAAAGAATTAATTGTGTTATTGAGAAAATGGGGAGACATTGATAAGTGGAAAATTATTTGGACAAAGAAAAGAGAGGAAAGCAGTGACAAATCCACATTAGTGTTTCCAGTAAGAGAAAAAAGAAGAAGTGGTAAAAGAATTTCCTATGAGAGAAATACCTGGAGGAGGATATGTGCATGTGCCTTGGAGTAGACAAGATATTTTATGATCCGCAAATGCCTTTCCCAGATTGAGAGAGAAGCCAGTAGAATGGTATAGGCAAGTGGATCGATTTGTGAAAGTTACAGAAATTTTGTGGGTAGACTTAGATGGGTTCTTTGACATAGTAGTACCAGCTGATTTGTGGTCAGAGTGTAAGATTACAGTGGACTGGCCAAAAGCTGAATATCCACGAGATAAAGTGACAGGTGCTCCTGGACCTTAAGTAATGCGAAAATATGAGCAAGTGATAGTGTTTCTGAAAAATAAAATTCCACCAAAAGAAACAGATGGGTAAAAATAGACAGGACAATACAAGAAGCCAAAGAGTAATTTCACGCATTTTATGAAAGACTGTTATTAGTGTTTAAACAGTATAGTGGATATGAGGAATTGAATAAAAAGGATATGAGTCATTTTGTATATCGCTTTGTGTTTGGATTGAGACCAGAAATAGGGGATATAATTAAGCATAATTTAATGGGATGTCAATCATGTGCTGTAGACGAAGTCTTGAGACTTGCAAAATACTGTAGTGATGAATTTGAAGTAAAACAAAGGAAACTCAAGGAGAAAGCAATGTGGGCACAAGTAAAGGTTGCAGAGCATCAAGTAGCTCAATTAGAAAATAAAACTACAGAAGGGAACCACAATAGAGTAAAAGGAAATTTTAATAAGCCAAAATTACCTGCAAATATAGAAGAATTAAAGAAGAAATATTCATGTCATAATTGCGGTAGGATGGGACATTGGAGGAAAGAGTGTAAGTATCCACCGAAAGATAATCCAGAAAATACATAATTAAATCCGCAGGTGCAGAATGGGTGTAATTCAACAGGCATTGCCACAGCAACAGGTAGTTAATCCACAGTGTCAGGTGCCACAACCTCCACTTCCTCACAATGTAAACCTATAGAGATACAATACAGAGACAGAATTCTGTGCAGGAGATCAGGTGACAAGAAATAACAGAATGCATGTGAGTCCGCAATATTGGCTGAAAGAAGACGGAAGCGAGTTAGATGACAGTTTCTGGTGGTGCCTGATAGAGGGAAAAGAGTGCATGCTTGGCGCTACTCTAGAGGTAGATCAGTCTGGTCCATATGTGAATGGGAAGGTGAATGGTGTAGATGTGACTTTCTTAGTGGACATGGGTGCTACCCGTTCTACTGTTAGATCAGTGGAAATTCAAAATCTTCCTCTCTCTCAGGTGAACACATTCAAGTTGTAGGTGTAGCTAATCAACAGATTAAAACGTCCTTAACAAAACCAATTGAAATAGAGATTGGAAATTTCAAAGATATGCATCGATTTGTAGTGTGTGACAGTAGTCCTGTAGATCTTCTTGGAAGGGATATACTGTGCAAAATGAACTATGCAATTTATTGCTCACCAGATGGCATTGAGCTTCAAACTCCAGATGACGATAGTTTGTATAAAATGACAATTACACTAATTGAAGCAGAAAAGAATAGTATGTTTCCTGTGTTTGATCGAGAGAAAAAACCTGATGAATTGAAAGAGGTAGTCAAAGAACAAGTGTGGGATTTTACAGGGGAAGATATTGGTTTGATGAAAAACGTCGATCCAGTGAAGGTTTCTGTGAAAAAAGGAATAAGTTATCCAAATATTCCTCAGTACAAAATGACAGTTGAAACAATTGAAGGAATAACATCAGTAATAGATAAAATGATTGAATAAGGGATTTTGAGAGAAATTGAAAGCAGTCCTTGCAATTCGCAAATAATGGAATTGAAAAGCCTAACGGAACGTTCAGAATAGTGCAGGACCTGAGAAAGGTAAAAAAGATAGTTGTTCCATGTTGTCCAATTGTGCCAAACACAGCAGTAATTCGATATAAAATTCCACATGAAGCAGAATGGTATACAGTCATTGATCTATGCAATGCGTTCTTCACTGTTCCATTACACCCTGAAAGCCAACCAATATTTGCGTTCCAATTTAGAGACCGTATTTTGGCATGGGGCCGAATTCCTCAGGGGTGTACTGAAAGTCCCTCAATCTTTAATCAATTATTAAAGAAATCATTAGAAAATTTAAGTCTACCTGGAGAGTCAGTTCTAGTGCAGTACATTGATGATTTGTTACTGGCGTCAAAAACAAAAGATGCATGTGTTTCAGACACAGTTGGATTGTTAAATCATCTGGCAGATGACGGACATAAAGTGTCACCATCAAAGTTCAATTTTTTCAGAAAGAAGTACAATATTTGGGCCACAAGATTGCTAAGGGAATCAGACAAGTTACCTTAGAAAGAATTAAAATGATACAAGGAATGAAACTTTCAAAAACACCGAGACAGGTGAGCATGTTTCTTGGAATGGTCGGATACTGTCGACAATGGATTAGTGGATTTTCACTAATAGCTAAACCCTTACAGAGATTGACAAAAGCAGATGTAAAAGACCCAATAATACTGAATAAGGCAGAACTGGAAGGTTTTGAGCAGCTAAAAACAAGTCTATGCGAAGCACCAGCATTGGGAATGCCAGATTATGAAAAAGAGTTTGAACTATACTGCAGTGAGAGGGAAGGTTGTGCATTGTCAGTTTTAATACAAAGGCATGGAAAACTCAGAAAGCCAATTGCATACTTTTCTGCAGTTTTAGATCCCGTTGCAATGCCGGTGCTTGGATGCTTAAAAGCAGTAGCAGTATGAGTATTGAAGAAAGTGAGGGTATAGTGATGGGATTTCCTTTGAAAGTGTATGTACCTCCTCACTAGAACCAAGACACAGTACCTTACCAATAATAGAATGACAAAATATGAGAAGATGATTCTTGGTGCAGACAACGTAACAATTTTAAGATGTGTAAATGTGAATCCATCTACATTATTACCTGATGTCATGAATGTGGAAGTAAGAGATGAAGTGGATCACAAATGTTTGGATGTTCTAGAATACTGCACTAAACCAAGGCCTGATATCAAAGATGTACCTTTATCTGAATCTGATTACGTGATGTTTGTTGATGGATCATGTCTGAGGACAGATGAAGTTGTACTGAGCGCTGCATATGCTGTTTATACAGTAGCAGATGTCTTGGAAGCATCTTGTCTGAAAGGAATCCGTTCAGCTCAATTTGCAGAATTGATTGCTTTGATTCGAGCATGTGAGTTGGGAAAAGAAATAAGGATCACCATAGTGACTGACAGTCAGTATGGATTTGGGGTTGTCCATGATTATGGTCAACTGTGGTCCCAAAAAGGTTATATGAATTCGGCAGGATCCCCTATTAGAAATGCTGAATTTGTGAAAATGTAAATTGATGCCATTCAATTACCAGACAAAATAGCTGTTGTAAAATGCGCAGCTCATAAAAAAGATGATTATATCACTTATGGTAATAAATATGTGGATTCAATTGCAAAATACTGTGCCAAAAATCTTGCATCTATTAATCGGGATAGGCAAACTGAACATGTTTCAAGTCCTTTGATGCTAACAACAGTAGTGGAGACATAGCAGGAGGTAAAACAAATGCAGGAAGAAGCTAGTGAAGAAGAAAAGGATAACTGGTTAAAGGTAGGATGTAGACAAAGAGAAGAGGATGAAATCTGGGTTTACAAAGATGAAAGACCATTAATGCCTGATAACATGATCTCATATATGGCCCGAATGTATCATGGTCAAGCCCATATCGGAAAAGACGCTCTAATTTGAATGTTTAGACAGACATGGTATAATCCTAAGTTTAGGAAGATTGCCAAGAGCCTCTGTCATATAAGCCTTGTGTGTCAGCAACTAAACCCAAGAAGAAAAACTGTTGTGAGTTTGGGAACCATAGGATGGGAGGGAGGTCCATTCACAAGAATGCAGTTAGATTTCATTGAACTACCACCATGGAACAGACTTAGGTATGCACTTGTGATCATTTGTTTATTTTCACGATGGGTTGAAGCATTCCCTACTAGGAGGAATGATGGAGTGACTGTTGCCAAACTCCCCTTACGTGAGATAACACCACGCTACGGTTTCCCAGTAACCATTGAAACAGATTGTGGAACTCATTTTCACAATGATAATGATTTGTGAAGCACTGGACATTCATCAAAAGTTGCACTGTGCTTACAGACCTGAAGCTTCAGGGGTGGTTGAACAAGTAAATGGAACAATAAAAAACAGAATTGCAAAAATGTGTTTGGCCACAGGACTAAAATGGTCCGTAGCACTGCCACTTGTTCTAATGACCCTGAGGAGTACTCCTGAGAAAAGAACAGGATGAAGCCCCCATGAGATTTTGATGGGGAAGAGTAATGAGACACGCATTTGTACAAGTTGATAAACTGTTAAGCATAAATGATGATATCATACTGGATTACTGCAAAAATCTGTCTGACTTAGTAACTTCTGTGTTCCATTAGGTGGTAACTGAGGCACAAACGAAAGAGAAACATCCACCTCATGATCTAGTCCCTGGAGATTGGGTTTGGATAAAGGTTCACAGGAGAAGAAATTGTCTAGTGCCTCGCTGGCAAAAACCTCGACAAGTTGTTCTGGTTAGTACCACTGCAGTTAAATGTGGTGGAGTCAAAAGGTAGGTGGACGCCAGTCTCACTATTCGTATGCCGGAGCCGGAAAATCTGCAGAAGGAGAGTGAAAGCACCACTGATTCAGACACTGAGGGTGAACCAGAAAAAGATCCAGATACTGAAGCTCGACCTGTTCATCGATATCTGGAGATATCAGATACTAGCTCTGCATCAGAAGGAGAAAATTAAATTGTTGAAATACCAAATATTGAAGATCGATCTGTAAGTCGAGATTTGGTAGAAACTGATACCAGTAAGGACACTGAGTTAAGTGAAAATAAAACTGGTAATTCAGAAAATATTGAAGGACAGTCTGAAAGCTCTGAAAGCAGGAACCGAAATTTTGACACTGGTGAAAAGGAAATAACTCACAATGAGGATGAGCTTCCAAGTACCAGCTATGGAGAAGTTCCTAACAGAGTGAAAGAACTGACCAAAGAGAATTTAAACTCCGAAAAAGAATAAGATTCTGTAAAATTCATTATAAATGAAACTATAGAAAGATCTGAAACAGAGACAGATGGCAGTGATGATGAAACTCAATTGAGGAGAAGTTCAAGAAAATTAATTCGGAGAGTGGAGTGAAACACTACTGAACCTGAAATAAAAAGTGTGAGAAAATGAGATAATTGGCTTAAAGAAATTTATTTATTTATTTATTTATTTATTTATTTATTTATTTATTCTCGAGATTTTTATTGCGCAAACAAATACCCGAAGGTGACTCGGTGCATGTGGAGGCTAGAGGGACCGAACAGCAAGCTTACTGGTTGAACAACCATGTCTTTAGGAGCCTACGAAAGCTCATAAGATTGGGGGCAGTTTTAATCATGAGTGGCAAAAGGTTCCAAAGTTTAGGAGTAGCAACCAGGAAACGCCTGTCTCCCCAGGTTGCCGTTCTCGTGCGAGGTACCGGCAGGAGGCAGGTGTTGGCGGATCTCAGCTGCCTTTTAGGGGTATACAACTGAAACGCTTCAGTCAGAAACTTAGGTCCAACGCCGTGCACTGCCTTGTAGGCAATGCAGAGGGCCTTGAATTTAATGCAGCCCTCTACTCTTAGCCAATGCAGATTACGAATGGCGGGAGTAGTAGGCTGGCGGCGGGGGATGTCAAGAAGGATTCTTGCAGCCGCATTCTGTATGGACTGCAACTTAGATAGAACGAGTTTCTGAGTATTAAGAAAGAGGGCATTCCCGTAGTCAATTTTAGAAAACACTAGGGTAGAGACCAGGGTCTTCCCAGCTGAGGTAGGGAGGTAAGGCAGTAATTTCCTAATTTTCTTTAGGATAAAGAACGCAGATGACACAACCTTATTGACGTGAAGGTTGAATGACAGCTTGCTGTCAAAAATAACTCCCAGGTTTCCGGCTATTTCTACTGGGACAGGGGGAGAGCCCAGCTGGTTAGGCCACCAGATGGAGGACCATTCCGGGGAGAGTTTACCGAAGGTCATGACCTCGGTTTTGTCCGAGTTAAGCCTCAGACAATTGGAGGACATCCAGGTACTGACAGCAAGCATAGCCCTTTGGAAATTAGCTGCCACCACTGGGCCGTCCTTATGGATTGCCAGAACCAGTTGGGTGTCATCTGCGTAAGATGTAAGTCGCAACCCATGGGCTTTTATTACCCTCGCTAAGTCCGCTACATAGATATTGAATAGCGTTGGACTTAGCGAGGAACCCTGTGGGACTCCACATGGGAGTGCAGAGACAGAAGAATAGAAATTACCCAACTTCACTGTCTGGGTACGGTTGGCCAGAAAAGATGAAATAAGATCTCTAGCCGTGCCGTTTATCCCCAGGGCTGTGACACGGTCGACCAGAATAACATGGTCGACCGTGTCAAAGGCTGCGGACAGGTCCAAAAGGATCAGGACGGCCACACCTCCCTGGTCCATAATGGCTCTGATCTCTTCTGAGGCCTTTATTAAAGCGGTCTCGGTTCCATGCCCTTTCCTGAAGCCAAACTGCGTTTCGTCGAGCAGTTGGTGAGTATCGACGAACTCTGAGAGTTGTTTATTCATCAGAGATTCATATATTTTGGCAGGAAAGGGGAGACACGCAATAGGTCTATAGCTGGCCAGAGCTTTAGGGTCCAGGGAGAGTTTTTTCAAAAGAGGTTTGATCACTGCCTTCTTCCAAGAAGCTGGATAGTGCCCAGTTTGAAATGCGGTGTTACAGATTTCCATAAGTGGACGAGAGATCACCTCACTGAGGTTAGCCATCACTGAGGGGGGACAGGGGTCCAAGGGGGAGCCAGACTTGATAGTAGACACGAGTCTGCTGATTTGATCTTGCGTGATGGGGGCAAAGGAGGAGAAGGGATCATGGTCAATGGCTAGTCCTTCCTCGCTGCAGGCTCTGGATCTTGTCCCTGCATCCCTGCAAGGGATGTGTAAATATCTGCCACCTTAGTGGTGAAAAAGCTGGACAGAGCGTTACAAAGAGACTGAGAGGGTTCAGCCCCGGGACCCATAGAAGGGGTGGACAGAGTAGTGACCACTGAGAACGGTTCTCTAGCAGAGTTCCTGGCATTCTCTATTTGAGCCGAGAAGAAGGTACTTTTTCGGGCAGTAATAGCCTTTTTGTATACTGTCAGGGCATCTTTGTAGGATTGCTTGGCTATGGGGCAATAGAATTTCCTCCAACGCCTTTCTAGGTTCCTGCAATGTTGTTGGTGGAGCCTAAGCTCTTCGGTGTACCAAGCCACCGACGGAGCTGTTCTATTGGGTCGCATAAACTTCTCCGGGGCCACCTGATCAGCAGCGCTCCGAATCCAATCTTGGAAGTCGGAGGCTGAGAGAGCAGGGTTGGCTCTTCCCGTGGGAGAGGAAAGTGTCAGGATATCCACCATCTGAAGAATATCTGCATTCTTCCAGGCACGAGTCCCTATCCTTGTTCGTGGCCTGGAGGGGGGAGGGTTAGCAAGCCGGGTATGTAAACCAAAGATAATAGCCCTGTGATCTGACCACGTAAGAGGAAGAGTGTCTAATACAGAGATGTCTGGGTTGTTAGTAAACAAACCATCTAGTGTGTGTCCCGCCTGGTGTGTGGTTCCCTTTACCAGTTGTTGAAGTCCTAAAGTTAGGAAGTCAGTAGTGAGTTGAGTGGTGTCGTGGTTGCCCTGTTCTTCCAAAGGGAAGTTAAAATCTCCCAGTATCATGTATTCCGTCGAGCTTATGATGTGGTCATTAAAATCAGAAAGTGTTGCAAGAAAAGAATTTCGAGGCCCAGGAGGTCGATATAGCAAAATTCCTTTGAGGGCTTGTTTGTAATTAATATTAATAGAAAAAGTAGCTGCTTCACAATTAGTGGACTGTATAGGATCGAATGTAGTACGGTACTGATTCTTATAGATAATGGCGAGTCCGCCACCTCTTCCTATAAGTCTGTCATGCCTAGCAACACTATAGCCCTCAGGGGTTGCAAGGCAGAAGTCAGGTCCTGAGCCAGCATCTCCCCAGGTTTCAGTGGCGAAAAGGAAGTCAAGATCATGAGCGAGAATGAACTCGCTAATCTGTAGGCTGTGGCACGGAAGGGAGCGCGTATTAATGAGCGCTGCTCGACAGCCATGAGAGTGGGCGATATCCGATTCATGAGAGAATATATTACTAGGGGCGTCTGAGGCTGAAGAACCTGGCAAACGAGGTTGCGGAAGTTGGTATTGGCACCCAGAACAAGGGGAAGTGGTAACTCCCACTGCAGTAGAAAGATGCAGAATGATACAGTGTTGGCGAGAGTGGCCAGGGTTCAACTGTCTTAATTGCTGGGGTGAATAGCGTACTAGAGGGCCAGGGGTTATGGCCCTTGGCCTTGTCCGGTCGCGGACGGGCGCAGACGGGCTTGGCTTAGGCGCGGCTTCGACGCGCGCCCGCTGCGCCAGCCCGCTGCGCCGTCTGGTCATATAGTACCAGTTATATAGGGTGTGAGGAGGGTGGGAGGCCGGCGCGACTAGAGCACAGCCCCAGCCACACCAAAGATGGTGCCCACCGCCGCCTACACCGGGTCAATAAACGGCTGGGCGAGGCAGGGAAAATGAAGCAATAGCGTGCAGAGGGGTGTCAGTGTACCTAGATAAAATTCCCCTTAAAATAAGCAATTTAGAAGCCCCCAACAAAAAATAATGTTCGAATTTAAAATCTCCTTAAAAACGATTTACACAGCGTATTAATGCCAGCAAAGTTGTAAATTCGATCCGACTAGCTCGCAGCCCTAGTACTCTCACTAGGAAGAGCTCTGAATAGGCAGCAAGAGCAGAGCAAGAACCAAGCTAAATAGCCTGGGAGGGCGGGAGGCCGGCGCGACTAGAGCACAGCCCCAGCCACACCAAAGATGGCGCACACCGCCGCCTACACCGGGTCAATAAACGGCTGGGCGAGGCAGGGAAAATGAAGCAATAGGGTGTAGAGGGGTGTCAGTGTACCTAGATAAAATTCCCCTTAAAATAAGCAATTTAGAAGCCCCCAACAAAAAATAATGTTCGAATTTAAAATCTCCTTAAAAACGATTTACACAGCGTATTAATGCCAGCAAAGTTGTAAATTCGATCCGACTAGCTCGCAGCCCTAGTACTCTCACTAGGGAGAGCTCTGAATAGGCAGCGAGAGCAGAGCAAGAACCAATCTAAATAGCCTGGGAGGGCGGGAGGCCGGCGCGACTAGAGCGCAGCCCCAGCCACACCAAAGATGGCGCCCACCGCCGCCTACACCGGGTCAATAAATGGCTGGGCGAGGCAGGGAAAATGAAGCAATAGCGTGTAGAGGGGTGTCAGTGTACCTAGATAAAATTCCCCTCAAAATAAGCAATTTAGAAGCCCCCAACAAAAAATAATGTTCGAATTTAAAATCTCCTTAAAAATGATTTACACGGCGTATTAATGCCAGCAAAGTTGTAAATTCGATCCGACTAGCTCGCAGCCCTAGTACTCTCACTAGGGAGAGCTCTGAATAGGCAGCGAGAGCAGAGCAAGAACCAAGCTAAATAGCCTGGGAGGGCGGGAGGCCGGCGCGACTAGAGCGCAGCCCCAGCCACACCAAAGATGGCGCCCACCGCCGCCTACACCGGGTCAATAAACGGCTGGGCGAGGCAGGGAAAATGAAGTAATAGCGTGTAGAGGGGTGTCAGTGTACCTTGATAAAATTCCCCTTAAAATAAGCAATTTAGAAGCCCCCAACAAAAAATAATGTTCGAATTTAAAATCTCCTTAAAAACGATTTACACAGCGTATTAATGCCAGCAAAGTTGTAAATTCGATCCGACTAGCTCGCAGCCCTAGTACTCTCACTAGGGAGAGCTCTGAATAGGCAGCCTGTATAGATAGATGGCCTGAAAATGAAACTGGTTACCAAAGCAAAAGTACAAGATGATAAAGTAAATGAAATAACCAGTCAAAATGAGTTGTTGGGAAAGAAAATAGAGGTTGTGCAAAGGCCAAAAAGAGTGAGAAGACAACATCAAAAATACAAATCACTTGAGTGGACCTACATGGTGCTGCCTCCAATAAGAGAAGTAAACAGCAGCCAGGAGAACTCGCCATGTTCAGGTGTTGGAAAAGAAAGTTAGTAACATGTAACACAAAGAAAGAAAAAGGATTTTCAAGTGTAACAGTGAAAAGAAAGGGTATATATATATATATATATATATATATATATATATATATATATATATATATATATATATATATATATACACAAACAAAAGCTGTAATTGAACTTAGAGGGAACATTGTAAGTGAAAACAAGGTTAAAATGAGACAATTGAGGGTAAGAAGATTGTGAAAACTGTTGGCTACTAATGAAGTGATTAAATCTAAATGTTCAATTAAAAAAACAGATATATCTGTGACAGCATCCCGGATAGCGCTCCAGATCGCGTACTTTTCGCGTAACGGAACTTTGCGAAGCGAAGCTGATTGGCTCTCCGGTGTCTGTCAACATTCTAAACAGTCCGGTGCGGCCGCCATCTTGTCTCTCGGTAGGATCGAGAGACAAGAGGAGGAGAAAAATGAAGGGGGAATTTAATGAAAGGGGGCAAGGTAGACCCCTCTTGACCCCCTAGGAATGATGTTGGGGTTATTAAAGGGTCCCTTGGGGCAAATAAAAAAATGTGATTTTTCGCGGTAGAAGCGCTTCTCGGTTCGCGAACCGGGTCGCAAACTGGTAGCGAAACGGGAATTCGCCATTTTGTGTTTCGATTTAATTAAATTACAAGATGGAGGAAAAACAATGTGAGAAATGGGTATAAGGGGGTATGGGAGACGTATCCAGACCCTCTATGTTTTCTGAGGGTGGTTGAGGAGGCTCATATATGTTGATACTTGTCTTCCAGCGGTTGCGCGTGAGCGTTTTTTTTTTTTTTTGCTGCGTGACTTCTGTTAACGTTCGATTCGAAGGAAGTCAGGAAGTATTGACCGCCATTTTGACACTGCGAGTAAATATATTGTTAAAAATAATTGTTATAAATTAATCCGTATTGATAAACATTGTCTGCGCCATCTTCCTTTTTTTCCAATGCCACACTTTTGTCGTGCACGGCAGCCATTTTAGATGCCTTGACCAGACCCACTCTCTGCACGCTGCTGATCCTCAGCATGGCTCCCCACCCTCGCAAGCATCTCCCCCATGCACTGGTCACCCACGCTCTCTCTCTCATGCATGGGCCATAAACCTCCTCCCATATGCGCTGCTCTTCCCTGAGAATCACACCCCGTGCTGAGGAAAATTCAGCCCAGATTACAACCGATGCCCAGGCTGCTGGCACAAGACGCCACTTAGTTCCCATCTTGAACGGTTACCAAATAAAGAGACGGGCGCTGGGAGCAGGAACACAAGAACAGAGTTTTATTTCTCATGAGGAGAGCCTGTCATTTCAAAACATACATACATACACACAAACTCGGGCGGGGGGAGACAGTACATGTATTATATACAAAAATCCAAGACAAAACATAGAACAGTTGCTGGCCAAAAAGATCTCTTCCTGCATGCTGCGCATCCTTAGCATCCTACTTAATTCATCTGGGGGCTGAGCTCTTTTTACCTTTTTCTTCTCTCTTATCGTCGGCTGCCTTCGCTGGTGGCTTTGGTTGCAAATACTTACACCTTTGCCAATTGGTCGGGAACTAACCTGGTCGGGCTAATACTCAGGGGGGATCTTCGAATCATTTTTAGCGAATGGGTTTCCAGGCTGAGGCAACGGTAGGTGTCAGTCGGGAGAACAATGGGGCAGCTTTGAGTTTCATGTCTATGAGGCTGCGGGAAGGAGGTGGTAAATCTTAAACATTGGCAACATTCCTAGTCCTCCAGACGGAGGGTACTTGGGTAAACCTCACCTCGGAATATTCCTTAAACTTTCCCTGTTTAGTTAAACGTAGGAATTTATTCATTGGTGCACGTCATTCTTGGTTGTATTATTCGGGGTGCCAAGCGAAGTCATATTTTGTCATCCTGTAATAACCCGTCAAGTTTCTGCTTCAGGCTGCCCTCCCAAGCGCTGGGTTCAGAGAGAGACATAGTCATTGTTTGCTCGTCGTGTATAGGCACCATATTCAAACCCTTTTTCTCATCCCATCGGCCGTTAAGTCACCATTTTTCCGTACTATAATCGACGTTCTGAAGTGACCTGCAGAAAAGAGGGAAAAAGAAGGGGCGGGCAGCGTTTAAAACACATCGGAGCGCATAAACCCGAAAAGGCTTTTACTTACTACATACTCGGCCTATCTCCACGGGATGCAGTATCTACCATCTCGGCGTTTAAGCCCAGGGGGGACCGGTAATGTGGGAGAGATAATTATCGGAGGCCTGTGGATAGCATAGGTCGCCCAAGTGTGGCATTACGGATCGTGTGCAGGGGAGGGTCAAAACAAAGGGCAGTCGGTGTAAAGTGGGGGCGAGCTCGTGCTCTCCTTTGAGGAAGAGAGATAACCTACAGTGGTACGGGGTCGTTTTCGTTCGTACTAGGGGGGCCAGGTGACATTCCTTCGGGGTGGCTTAGGGGCATTTAAAACAACTTCCCTGATACAGGTAGCACATAAAGTAGAGGCTAAATACCAGGATCTTTATCGATTGCTTTATGCTGTACAAAAATGAAAAACACATACAACAAACCTGGACCATTCATATTTGCAATGTTTCTGCGTACTATACTTTTTAACCCTTAACTAATCGAGCTGCTTCATTTCACCTGCTTTTTTTTTTTTTTTTTTTTAAATCGGAAACAGTGGCCATTTATTCGAAACTTACCAATCTACGTTTGCTTTTTCAAAAACCTTTAATAAAAATGTTGGTGCACAAATACGGGCCTACAACCCCGTGGGCCGGCCACGGAGCAGGCTGGAACTGTAAATGGGGGGGTGGTATTTATTTGTGGAAAACATAACAGAGTCAGTGGTCGTTGATTTCATAGTAAAAAGTGCGACAAGTGCAACAAAATCATATTGATAATTCATTGTGAGCAAGTACCAAAAGTGTTGACAATTCGAGCCTTCAATAATAAATACAGTAATCAATGATGCATTAGAACTTAATATCAATTCATTGTCCGAACGTGTAATCAGTACCCGTCCCATGTCAATTCATTGTTCGAACGTATAATCAATACCCATCCCGGATCAATTCATTGTCCGAACATATAATCAGCCTTATCCCATATCAATTCATGTGCTAAAAACTGCATACTACGTCGTGTTCGTTCCGTGGGTGATCATGGCAGTCATTCCCCATCGGGGGTCGGGGGCCCCCGTGGCTCTTATAGAATCTTCAAAGTTGAGGAGAACGTTTCTGGACACAGGAAACTAGAAGCGTCGTTTCACCGCAACAGTGGACGAGACCCTCGCCGGGTGAGCGGAGCATCATTGCCTCGCAATGGTGGACGAGACCTTTTGTTGGGTGAGTGGAGCGTTAGGGGTGCAGCTGAGGGGCCCCCACCTGGGGGGGTGGGAGAGGCTCGTTCGCGCCGCCTCTCCCTCCCAGCGCACACCACGCCGACACCTGGCGTTGATATCCATGATGTCCGGACCAGACGATAAGAGGGGGGGTCGGAGGCAGAGGCAAGACATCCCCCCCGTGGCCTGCAGGGCGCCGCTTCAGGACCGAACGGGGAGGCCAGACCAGGAGATAGGAGGGGGGGTCAGTGGCATGTGCAAGACATCCCCCCCGTTGTCGCAGCCATTATTAAAGAAAGAAGAGGGATCCCGTCTGCCTCGGCTCCTCTCCTGGCCCAGGGGGGGGTCGGTGGCATGTGCAAGACATCCCCCCCGTTGTCACAGACATTATTGAAGAAAGAAGAGGGATCCCGTCGGCCTCGGCTCCTCTCCTGGCCCAGGGGGGGGGGTCGGTGGCATGTGCAAGACATCCTCCCCCTCGTTGTCGCAGAAATTATTGAAGAAAGAAGAGGGATCCCGCCGGCCTCGGCTCCTCTCCTGGCCCACCTTAGGTGACGACCTCCCCGGCCGACGGCTGCCAGCAGGACTCGCCCAGCACGTGCCGAAGGCCTCGTCTTCCGGATGGGCGTAGCCGCGAACCTGTTGCACTTCGGGAGTTTCCGGAATGGGGGTAGGTATCTGCTGATTTGTATCTATTTCATGTTACCGTTATTGGGCGTGGCGGGCGGTGGGACAGACATGCTTGGAGCAGTGGGGGGGTGGTGGAGCCTAGCTACCTCGTGGCTGCCGTAACGTCAAGCTTGGCTTCTCTCACCACTTTCATGTTTCTTATTTCTAGCGAAGTCAAAAACTCATCAGTGGCCTACTGATTTTGTTCGATTTCTTTCCCTTCCTTTTGAAGTGTGTTTCATGCTAAAGTTTCTGTTTAACAGGATACAGTGATTACTTCGTATTTTACATATGTCTTCTTTATTAGGGGTACCCTCCGGTTGAGCCAGATGATGTACCTCTAATAAATGGTCCGGGTGGAACTAGTTTATCAATCAGTGGGGAGTAGATGGGCATCACAGATTACAACGGGGGACAAAGGTCCGCATTACCCACCCTTCACTACTTGCAAAGACTAGACAGAATATTTCTATTCCACGTTATTTGCCAACAGAGAATACCTCAAAAGAACTATTCCTTGAACAATAAATGTCCAGCCAATCAATCAATCCGTGGGGAGAAAAACAGGCATGACGGATTACAACGGGGGACAAAAGTCCGCATTACCTATCCTTCACTATCTGCAAAGGGAGACAGAATAACTCCAATGACCCTAACACCGTATGCCTCAAAGATATCTTAAATATACTGGATCTGACAATTCTAACTGAGGAACCTACTCATAATGCTGGGCACATATTAGATTGCATTTGCTCTAATGCCAATACAATAACAGTAGAACCGCCACTGACCCAAACTTGGTCAGACCATAAATTCATCAGCTTTAATATAAAAACAGACAATATTAAAGACATCAAAAACACTAACCCTATCCCCTGCAATAAAAGTTCAACCCCCTGCTGGAAAAAAATCATCGAGCACCCTGATCTAATGAACTGGGTACAGACAGAAAAACTACTACCAGTAGGTAATGTGAGCACTGATTATGAACATTATAAGAGCTGGATGAAATCCATTGGAGATAGATTGACTACAGGAGGAACCAAATCTAATAAGACACAAAGGAAAAAATCCGCTCCTTGGTATACCAAATCCTTAAAAGTCACGCTGAGAGAAGTTAAACTTCTAGAAAGACAATGGCGACGCCATTACAGGAAGGAAGATAGAGATATCTATAAGAACGCTAGGAGGAATTACCACACCTCTATCAAGCTAGCGAAAACAAATTACTATACCAACCTGATAGAATCGTCCAACAACAACCAAAAAGAAATATTCCAAATAGTCAACAGCTTTAGAAAACCCAAAATACTATCACAGGAAATTCCACTGTCTCAAGCTCTCTGCGATAAAATCGCGGAATATTTCGAACAGAAAATTACTAACTTCACCAAAGAATTTCCACAGATTAGCCAGCTAGCATCCAACACAATGGACCCTATCTTCCCAAAAGATACACCTGGTACTACAACATGGGACAGTTTTACCATGATTGATTTAACCGAGTCATC
Organism: Lissotriton vulgaris; assembly: GCF_964263255.1. Classification (NCBI taxonomy): domain Eukaryota; kingdom Metazoa; phylum Chordata; class Amphibia; order Caudata; family Salamandridae; genus Lissotriton; species Lissotriton vulgaris. Next base: position 1,440,867,854 of record NC_141685.1, read on the forward strand.
TCAAGCCATTTCAAAACTGAACTCAGGCTCCCCTCTTGATCCCTGTCCACCTCTACTACTCAAGACCATAAAAGATGAGGTTAATCCAATGATCAACTCTACCTTGAACTCTTCCCTGCGAACAGGAGACATCCCCACCTGTTGGAAAGTCGCAGTAGTTAAGCCTCTTCAAAAAAAATCTATCCAAGATCCCACGACACTGTCAAATCTTCGTCCCATATCACTCCTCCCAGCACTATGTAAACTCACAGAGACATGTGTAAACAAACAGCTCACCGCATATTTGGAAAACAATAACCTTCTTCACCCCAACCAAGCGGGTTTCCGTTCTCACCATTCTACTGAATCTGCCCTCATCTTCTCAACAGAAACAATTAGGACCGCATTGGATCAGGGCAAAAGAGCTGTCCTGATCCTACTTGATCTGTCCGCGGCGTTCGACACGGTGTCCCACGATATTCTACTTCACCGCCTGAGTAGCGCAGGCATAGGGGGCACCGTGTTGAAATGGTTCACCAACTTTCTTAGACAAAGAAAACAAACCATCATCCTAGGGCCATATCACTCTGAGGCCAGGGAAGTTAAATCTGGGGTACCACAGGGCTCTAGTTTAAGCCCTATATTGTTCAACCTGTATATGGTCCCACTAATGAAAATCATTTCCTCCTTTGCTATCAGTTCGATAACATACGCCGATGACACACAACTAGTGTTAATTCTAGATGAGGACGCGGCAATTGCCGAACGCTCCCTTAAGGACTGTCTGGAAGCCACCTTTAAGTGGATGAACCAAAACCACCTGAGATGTAACACCGCAAAGACCGAAATTCTACCCTTCGGGAAAAATAACTTGTTCTCCCCCCAAACTTGCTGGCCGCCCAATGCCGAAGCCCCGCCAAGCACTATAAAAAGTGCCCGCAACCTAGGCATCAAATTTGATGAGGCATTATCATTTAAACAGCAGACCATTGAAGTGGCTGGCTCATGTTTTAATGTCATCAAGAGCCTTCGGAAATTCTTTGATTTCCTTCCCTTATCAGCCAAGAAAACAGTAGCGGTGGCATTAATCACATCTAGATTAGACTATTGTAATAGTCTATACGTAGGAGCCAACAAAGCCCTACTACATAAGCTGCAAATGGTACAAAACGCTGCAGCTAGATTAGTGCTAAAAACATCGAGAAAGTCCTCGGCATCGGCAGCACTAGATACTCTCCACTGGCTTCCCATTCAAAAGAGAATATTATTCAAACTACTGATAATCTCCTTCAGGGCATTCCACAAACCAGGTCCAACTTACCTTTACAACAAATTCACTCGCTACCACCCCGGACGTCACCTAAGATCTGCCACGGCCAACCTAATGATTATCCCAAAATTTCGACTGTCCACTAGAGGGGGAAAGTCTCTGACGGTCAAAGGATCAAGAGCATGGAACAAACTCCCTCCTCAAATCTGGGAAATCTCATGCGAAAGTAAATTCAGGAAAGCTATCAAAACCTGGATATACAATCAAACAGCCACCATTTGCAAAGCCCTGGTCTAATTCTGAAACATCTTTTGGGGTTATTATACCTTTTCCCCTCCTTGATCCACACAAATCACATCCAGCGCCAAGATGCTCCTCGGAGCGATAGAGCGCTATATAAAACCCCCAATCAAATCAAATCAAATCAAATCAATATTCCTATTCTTCTCTGTTTGTAGACAGGGAATATCTCAAAGAGCAATAATCGATAAAAAATTAGTAGGATTATAACACTTTAATAACTTATAAATATATACATCGCAACAAAAACAGTAAACACCTTAAAACATTTTTTATTAAAACAGAAGCAACAATGACAACTAACAGTAGTGATATCCTGGGCGGGTGATGGAACTGGGATTGTTAATGGAAAAAGATCTACAGAGAAAGCTATTGGTGAATTATACTTCTCCAGAAATTTAAAACTCACAAATGTTTCATTTGTGTAATCGTTTCAGGTCAAACGGATTGTGGGACAATGTTCAGAATGGAAGAGTCACCAAAAAACAAAAAGTTCCGCTTGACCCCGGGAGCCGGCCGCCTATGTCGGGGGCAATCTCAGGCCACACCAGGGCAACAAGACTTGGGGAGGGGGTCGGAGCCAAACGCCCCCTCCGAGTCCGCGCCATCACACCGCCCCTCGGGGGCCTCCGTCAAGCGGTTTAGGGAGGCACCGTATCACATTGTTTTCAAATGCAGTCAGGTCCACAAACGGCCCCCACTTACTTTGAGAATAGTGAAGCTGCAGCAGGTGCAAATAAGCTTCAGACAGTGTTACAAGCGCTGCTCAGAACTCTGAACTATGGCACCCAACATCCAGGACTTATGCCATTTGTGCAAGGCAGTGACATCGAAGCAACTCAGGGACCAAAACCATAAACGTACACTCATGTATGAAAATCTTACTATTGATGCTTGACTGAGGCCAAGGAGATCAGAGTGCAAGAGTCTCATGCTCGATCGATTGAGCTAGCCGGATCGGGAAACAAAAAGTATAAAATAGTTATGTAAATAGTTATTTAATAAAATGTTTTACCCTGTTACTTTGCTGGTGTGTTGTATATATTTATAATATTTGCATAGGGTTTGTCGTTATTTTGGGTGGGGTGGGTGGCGGAGCCGAGCTGTCTTGCAGCCATCATCATGTGGAGCTCAGTTCATCTCACTAGTTTCGTATTTCTCATGAGGGGTTGTTCTTAATGTTTCTATTTTAGCGAGGTCAAAAAGAGATCCCATTAGTGGCCTACTGATTTTGCTTGATTCCTTTAGTTTTTTTAAACGATTTTTCACTATCTGCAAAGACTAAACAGAGTATTGCGACTCTGTGCTTGTTTGTAAATAGAGAATGAACCAAAGAGAACCAATTCTAAAACAGTAAATGCTTGAATAACAATCAATCAAATGGAGAGAGAAGCAGGCACGACGGATGACAACGGGGGCAAAGGCCTGCGTTAACTATCCTTCACTATCTGCAAAGAGAGAGTACTCCTAAGAGAAAAGAGGGGGGGGAGGGAGGGGGGGCAGCGTTCAAAGCACATCAGCGTGCATAAACACGAAAATGTTTTTACCTATCACGTACTTGACATTTGACAGCTTTTGATATTTGCTATTAAAAAACCATTGAAATTCACTGAAAAAACCATAGGTAATAGACCATATATAGTTAGGAATTAGCATTTACAAAACCTAGAAAATTCACTGAAAAAACCATAGGTTATAGACCATATATAGTTAGGAATTAGCATTTACAAAACCTTAATTTACTCGCACAAAACCATAGAAATTCGCATATATAGTTAGTTGCAATAACTATATATCGCGCACCCGCAATCCACTGCTGATGATGTCACATATTACATCATTCATGACATGGTCAGTGACATCACTGATGACATCACAAATGACATCATCCAGTGACTGTATGTTTCTGTAAAGTTAAAATATGTCTTACATATTGAAGAATGAGTGGATGTATAAGTGTCTGGATGAAGGATTTAGTAGGTGCATGACCGACTGTATGAGAGAGTGATTAAATGTGTCTCACTGAGTGCATGGGTTAGTGACTAAACTGTCTTAATTTGTGCATCATTATATCTGTTGTTCTGTAAACTGCTGCATGTGTTGATCAGTAGCTATATGAGTAACTATATGGGTTATTGATTGGTTGCCCAAGTATTTGTATGGGAGAGTGAGTGTGTGTGTGGGGGTGGCTGGGAGGTGTGTGACTCTGTGCATAGATGTGTGAACAGTTGATTCACTAGATGTATGGGTTCAAAACTGCATGTGGAAACAGCTGTATGGGTGGTTGACTGTGTGCATGAGTGTATTGGTGAGTTAGTACATATGTAAAACATAGTACATGTGAGAGTTGACATATATAAATTACTGTGTATAAGAGCCAGTGAATGTGTGAGTGGCTGCATGGATCATTGAAAACTTGTATCAGTGATTGTATAAGAGAGTAAATATGTGTTAAAATATGTTTGAATAAGTAAGGTGTGTATAACTGTATAGTTGAGGAAATGGAGGTGTGATTGATTCTTTGCATGACTGACTAGGTGTATGAGTAACTCCATGGATGAGTGACAATCTGTGAGTGTCTGTTTACACTGAGTGTATCTAAGGTTATATTAGAGTCTGAAGAGGTTGATCGTATTAACACACAAATGATGTCATCAGTGATGTTGTCAGTGATGTCATTTGAGTTGTCATCAGTGATGTCATCAGTGATGTCACTGACCATGTCATGAATGATGTAATATGTGACATCATCAGCAGTGGATTGTGGGTGCGCGATATATAGTTATTGCAACTAACTATATATGCGAATTTCTATGGTTTTGTGCGAGTAAATTAAGGTTTTGTAAATGCTAATTCCTAACTATATATGGTCTATAACCTATGGTTTTTTCAGTGAATATATATATATATATATATATATATATATATATATATATATATATATATATATATATATATATATATATATATATATATATATATATATATATATATATATATATATATATATATATCCAAACAAAAGCTGTAATTGAACTTAGAGGGAACATTGTAAGTGAAAACAAGGTTAAAATGAGACAATTGAGGGTAAAAAGATTGTGAAAACTGTTGTGTAAAAAAAAATATATGGCTACTAATGAAGTGATTAAATCTAAATGTTCAATTTTTTGAAAATGGTGTAGAATGTGGTTAATTTGTACTGGAATATTAATGTTAATATGGTTGATTCTTGCTATTATCCTTCCTTTTAGACCTGATATTGAAAAACTGAAAGCAAATGAGAGTTTGAAAGATAAAAATGATGATTTGAAAAATGAAAAATTACTTGTATATAGGCCTGAAATTCATCAAAATAACTCCCTCAGCGATTATTCTAAAAATATTTTTTCAAGTCTATTATCTGAATATGCGAGGACAAAGGATGCCAGCAACTGCTATGTCTGTGTAAAACTACCAGCTTCTGTTTCCGAGGGTGTGACGTACCGCCATTTACCGTTAACATATGGAGTAACCTGTAGTGTAATAACAAGTTTATTTTATAGAACTGGAAAATTAGATTATTATTATTCTGATACTGATGATGTATTTGCAAAATTGAAAATTGTTGCAGAACTAAATCAAATTAAGCCTGCTAAAGTTTTTGGAGAATATTTCTTAGAAACACAAGAATTGACACACAATTATGCCTTTCATCATAATTTGACTTGTAAAATGAGAAATGAAGAGAAAGTTTTTCTGAATATGGTTGAGGAAAGGAGACAACAATATAAGCAACAAGAAAAAGTGAAACAGACTAAATCTGCAAAATGGGCATTTTCAGATGATAATATTGAAGGACATAATGTACATGTGGCTATAAATATAGATACACCATTGTTAGGGAAATTATGTATTCAAAGAGATAACACTGTGTATGACAATTATTTTGTGGGTGCAAGTCAATGTGAAGATAATTATATTATCAAAGGGGAATGGGTATTTAAAGGTGGAAATGACTCAGTCTTTCCGGGAATTTACTTTTTATGTGGGAACAAAGATTATTATAGATTACCAGATCACTGGTACAGGTCGTGTTACCTTGGCTTGGTCTTTCCTAAAAATGTTCATGTTGATAGAGGTACAAATGGGATTCACGAAATAGGTAAACCACTAAATCGTAGAAGAAGAGAAAGTGTAATTGAAATAATAGGTGATGTTTTTGAAGCACTAATACTAGTAGTGGGCATATCATCTAATGCAAACCGAATTAGAAAATTGTCAACAATAGTAGACCAATTGTTAACAGACACAGCTGGAGGATTTTTAATGGTTGACACTGAAATGTTTGCTATGAGAAGTATGGTAATGCAAAATCGACTTGCTTTAGATATCATTTTGGCAAAAGAAGGAGGAGTTTGTGGAATTTTAAAAGTACAACACAGTTGTGCCTACATTCCTGATAAAAGTTAGATCATTAAGAGATATATTGAAAATATTACACAATTGCATGAAGAAATAGAACCACTGGAAGTTGAAGGTGTTCTTGAGAAACTTGGTAGAACTTTAACAGCAGTTAAAAATTAGTTTTATGAAATAAGTAGATCTATTATAGGGAAAATACTAATACCAGTAACTGTAATAATAATAGTGATCTTAGTTTTGAGATTAAGTTGTCAATGTAGGCAGAGAAGAAATGTCAAAAGGTCTTTGAAGAAAAAGATTGAAGAGAAACAAAACAGGGAAAGGGAAAAAGGTGATATTGAGATGGAACAGTTTAAAGAAAAGTTTTATCAAGATAGAAATAAATTAGAAGAAACAGAAATATAACATATACTAATTAAAAGAATTTGAAACATGTTGAGATAAAAAGTTTCTACATTTTGGGAGGTATTTGGTGATAAAATCACCAAAGGGGGAAGTTGATAGAGCTAGGTGGAAACAAACATTTTTGTATACCCCTTGTGAAAGTAACTTTCCATAACAATAATAAGTACTAAAGGTGTGGTTTTGAAATTAACAACATAGATTTAAATGCACACACACAAATACACGTGGGATATTAATGTGCATGAAATTGCCAAGCATAATTTACTAATTTGTCATATATTGTGTCATAAAGGGTTCGCATTTGCCGTAATCTAATTGAAAATTGCACAAATTAGCTTTTTCTCTGTTTCTTTATGGCATCAATCATGAAGATTGGTAAGTAAATTCACGCATATGTGTTGTTTAAAGCTAGGTAAATACTAAATGGGATATTATTAGAAGGGGAGGTAAACAGAAAGGCTTTATTTAGTAAATGTACCTTTATTTGTGTTTGTTTCTATAATAGTTCCTTAATTGAGGCCTATGTGACAAAAAGAAAATAGCTGACTATGACTCCAAGGTGGCGGTCTAAGTACGCAAGCGCCGACTGGAAGCGCGAGCTGTCTGTGCCTGAGCAGTATGGCTCAAGGACAGCGTGGCCTGCTACGTGGAGTACATGCCAAGTTTATTGGAGTCAGTAAAATTACTGGTGGGAATGGGGCATTGAATAACAATTTAAAGGACACTTCGAAGGAAGTAAAACTTTAACAATGGCACCACTATTTTTTTCAATCATAATGATGACTCCGCATAAATTGAACAGGAAAGGGATGAGGTGATGCTCATCCAACTCTAAATTGCCCAATCACTGAAATTCTAGGACATAAGAGTTACGAATTTAGATAGATAAGTTAGTGAAAAAGGGAATAAAAGAGGACATTTGGGACTTTGAATTGAGCTTGCTTTTCGACTTAACCTTTGCACCCCGAGATGCTGTCAGTGTGCACAATTTTCTTATGGACCAGGGACTTTGACATTTTTCTGAACTTTAACTTTTGAATGAGTGCGAAGTCTTATGAGAAGGGAACATCGAGAGAGATAGAGAGGTGTTTCTTTGGGAACTATTTTGTTTTTGTGCTGATGTCTGCATCTCTACATCTGGGTAATATACTTTTGACTTATTTTCCTAAACTGTCATGCTAATAGATGAATGGTTTTGAATGTAACTTTTCTTTCAGGATTATTAATGCATAACTGAATTATTCTTTCAAGTAAACGTAGAAATCATGCTAGGAGATTAAATCTCTAAATAAAAATTAAACAAATGGAGAATTAAGCAGGTCTTATTGTCCTTTAGTTAACTTTTACTAGTGGATCCATCGAAAATGAATAGTGGGGTGTTTTAAATCTTTCCTTCAGAAAAAAACCATGGTATTAAATTTAAAACTGCAGGTGTAAATATTGTATGAATCTTAAGTTTAGGCACTCCGCTATAACCCCGCGGCTCTCCTTTTAGTCTTCACTGAATCCTCGGAGCAGAAAAAAGTGTGGATGAATGAATGGTGGAAGTTATGGGCCCATTTGTGAGAAATTAGTGAATAGCTCCGTGGGTTAAGGTGATGGTTTATGAAGAATTTTTGGAGCCGCGCTGCACCAATATCATGCAGCAGGTTGTGCTGCAGCTGCATCACACAACCTGACACACCTGCAATGCAAGGGGTTTCTAAATAAGCCAATAAATGTTTTGTTACACTTTTAAAAGTTTGAAATATGTACTGATTGTAATGTATATGAACTGGACTTAGCTTCAATATAACAAAAATCTAACAATTGGAAAGAAAATGAAATCAAAGGAACAAATAGTTTATTTTGTATTGTGGAGATGAATGGGGACAGTTTATTTTCATTTACAAATATTATAAGGCCACAGTTTGCACGGTATGAGATTGTTGCATGCTGTACCTCCCCATAATGATCAGTGCATCTAGTTCTTGGGCAGTAGATCCTTTGAAGGGCCCTTTGGATTTTCAGACTATATAAATTGTGCCAGCTTCTCCAGACAGCTGCGATTGAGGTCCTCTCAGAAGGACATTGTGATGGAATTTATCATTGCAACAGAATAGGGGACTATTGTGAATAGAAAAGGGGATTTAGATGTCATAGAGGCACTCTGAGCTTTCTAACATTAACATGTGATGTTAACAAGCAAAAGCAGTGGGTATAACAGAACAGTGTGTTTGAGAGGTGTTTTCCATTGACCGATACACATACCTATCAATTCTGCACTTTTGGCCATGACATCAAACATTATATGGCAAAAAAACAACCCAGGCAACCCACAAGTGCTGGCAAAGTTAAAAAAACAAGACAATAATAAGTAATAATAAGGCACTGGAGTAACATAGAAAATTCAGTTTAATAAGTTTGATAAAAGTGTCATGAAAAAGTTCATTGACATAATGATGAATTAAAAAAACCACACAATAAAAATATTTCTTTCTATAGATATATCATTTGCACATGCAATTTGTATTAATAGTGTTCCCAATGATACAAAAGGGAGATGGTTTCCGTCTACGCATTTCGCCACATTGAATGTGTCTTCCTCAGAACACTACCATCATTTTTTAACACCTGTATCTTCGGGTATTGAAGATAAAAGCCGTGATAATGAGTCTGGTCAAATTCTAATGGCAGAACCTTTGTGTCTGGGATACTGCCAATGGATGATAAAGCCACTCCTTGGGCTGAAGTTTGATATTGGCGTATTGCAGCGCTGAGCCGGTTATGATAAAAACATCCTTATTTGCTGATTTTCAGAAGAATCCGTTTGTTTATTTAAGAAATGTTCGCACTTCAGATTTGAAGGGTCGGAACAGGGTGTTCTATAGCGGGAGTGCGTCTGTAACCACGTCAAAATGCTTAATGTGGTTTGCAGAAAAAAACCGCTATTGGTAAAATGTCTATACCGCTAGGACCCATGGTTGTCCAAGCACTGCGACAAGAAATAAAGTACCGGTTATCTGATATAATGTACCGAGCAATCTGGCTGTTGATGAACTCTGTATACAGCTGGGACCTGTAATTGTCCAGGTGCGGTGGCAAAAGATAAAATACCTGCTATCTATGTTGAGATACACGTTACCGGCTGAAGTGGCGTCTCGTGCTTCGTCAGAATGAATCACATCAAACATGCTACCAATGAGAAGTGAGTTATGAGGGATGTGTATACTTTATGGGGAGAATTAGAGTTCTATTTTCCACTGTTGGGATATTGGGATGAGAGAGGTTATGAAAGATTGCCAAATGTTCATTCCTTGTTAAAAACAGGGGTTTGGCACAGTATATTGGACCACCATATAACAGCAGCTGGCTATGCAGACTGTCTATCACTGACAGTGCAAGAATGTTAAAGAGTGTACTGTCATAAGGTCAGTGTGTGAAAAGTAACATTAATTGGCCAAACTTGTCATTGACCCACCTTCCTCAATGACTAGCTTTTGTTTTAAGAAAGGTACACATTCACCCCTTCATTCCTGAATAGAATTAGTTGTTGTCCTTTATAGATCTGTATGATACTCCAAATTATGTAATGGAGATTTTTGAGAGAATTATTTTATGGTTTGGTAAATGCATATTATCTTTAAGCAGTTAGCATAGTAGTATGTTTTCATTTCATTGGAGAAGAGACTCTTGATTCTGGCTTGTTATTCTTTGGTGCGTAAATGAAGCAGAGAATGTGTGTGACTCTAAGAGTGACCAATCATCACTTTAAGAAATGTGAAATAATCAAAGAGAAATCTCTGTGGCATGATGAGGTTCCCGAAACACTATGTATTGGTACCCTGTTAGTCAGGTCAACAAATTATGACTGTCTCTCAGCACTGTGTGCTTGTAGTGTGTGCTGCCTTTGGGGCTGCTAGTAGTTGCATCTTTTTCAGAATGTGCAACCACTTTCTACAAATTAGAAGAGCAGCCGCTGCAGGTCAGTTCTTCTGTACCGTAGAGCTCTGTGATCTGGAGGAGCTTCGCATCTCAGCAGGTCGCGCAGCAATTTGGTCCATAATCTTGATAGGCTAAGAACCTTGCTTGAAATGAAGAGCTGAAAGCTGTTGCAGTGTTCTCCAACAGGCCATTATTAAACCCATGCCAGATCTTACCTAAGACCAGGAATTCAAGTCATTGAACAGAAGGCATGTTTTCCCCAATGTACGTTAGCTACCCTCATGCTTCCATGTGTATGGAGGCTTTGCAATTCATCATGGCTTTAATACATCCTGTTGAATACTTCTGGTTCTCCCTTCATCTCATATCCAATTTCTAGCAATAGAAAATGTAAGATCCTTTGGTCCCTGAATAGCAATGCAGTCTGAAGTATTCACACCTTTAGTTATTTTTGTCCCTTGCTATTTCCTTCCAGATTATTCTGTAAAGCTCCTCATTTTTGTTTGTGGCTCTATTTAACTCTGTCCCAGGGCTGTTTAGAACCTGACTACCATCACCTCAGCTATCCACTGCTTTTCTGCTCTTGCTTCTGAGATTCTTTGGGCTTTCTCCTTTATTCTGTGACCCTTCACAGGAGGCAACTGCTACTCTTGATTGCAATGTTATTCATGTTGAGTATTTCTTTTATCTGGCGAGCCAAATCAAGTAAATAGGAGTGACCAATGCAAACAGCACAACAGTTATCATAAATTATCTTTTCCTCCTCCTTTGGCATCATAGCTGTCTTTGCCCCACTTCTGTTTCCCACTGAAACAACAACGCAAAATGGTTCAAAAGATTCAATCAATCAACCAGGGATGGTAAAGCACAGTTACTCACCCATGGGAGTCTCAAGCATGATGAGAGTGGCTGGCTCCATTGAGTGCTGGAGTCACCCAAAGAGCCAGGTCTTGAGGTCATCCTGAACTGGGGGAATGTGGGAGATTGCTGGAGGTGGAGGGGGAGGGTGTTCTACGCTTTGGCTGTGAGGTAGGACTTTCCTACCATTCTGGTCTTGATATGTGGAACGGTGGCCAGAGAGAGCTGAGCTTTTTGGAGGTGCCTTTTGGGTGCGTGGAAGGAGAGTTGATGTTCAAGTATGCTGGTCCGGTGTTGTGAAGGGCCTTGAATGTGTGGGTAAGGAGTTTGAAGGTTACTCTTCTTTCAACTGGGAGACAGTGGAGATTGTAGAGGTGTTGGGTGATGTGACTGTGAAGGGATGGAATGTCAAGGGTCCGTCTGGCTGCTGCATTCTGGACAGTCTGGAGTTTGCAAAGGAGTTTCTTGTTGATTCCGACCTAGTGAGTGTTGCCGTAGTCCTGTCTGCTGCTGAGGAGTGCGTGTGTGACAGTTTCTCTGGATTTGGATGGGATCCATCTGAAAGTCTTTTAAAGCATGCTGAGGTTTTGTGCGTGGTCCTACGGGTGGGGGGATTTCTAAGGGAAGAAGGCTGAAAGGAGTCATTCCATATGGAGGGGGTGGAGCCAAGGATGAGGACTTCTGTCTTTTTTGAGTTTAGTTTCAGTCAGATGTCCTTCATACAGGTGACCATGGCTTTCATCTTTTCTAGGAAGTTGTGCATAGTGATGTTGGGTTTGTTGATGAGACAGAGGATCAGCTGGGTGTTGTCAGTGTAAGAGACAATGTTAAGCCTGTGGCTCCTGACAATGGTTGTGTGGGGGGCCATGTAGACATTAAAGAGGGTGGGGCTGAAGGAGGAGCCCTGGGCCACTCTACAGATGGTCTCTGTCAGTTTTGAGAGGTAGGGAGGGAGTCTGACCCGCTGTGTTCTGCTGGTGAGGAAGAAGTGTATCCAGTCGAGGGCCTTGCCGCGGATGCCAGCTTCATGGAGTCTGGTGGCTAGGGTGCGGTGAGAGACAGTGTCAAATGCAGCCAAGAGGTCCAGGAGAATGAGGGCTGCTGTTTCGCTCTGGTCAAGGAGGGAGCAAATGTCATTGGTGGCAGTGATTAGGGTGGTCTCTGTGCTGTGGTTGCTTCAAAATCCAGATAGTGAGATGTCAAGGATGTTGTTAGCTTTGATAAAGTTTGCTAGGTGCGTGTTGACGACCTTTTCGATGACCTTGACTGCAAATGGGAGCAGGGAGATGGGCTTGATGTTCTTGAGGTCCTTCAGGTCCAAGGAGAGTTTTTTCATGAGGGGGTTGATGTGGTTCCAGTCATCGGGAAAGGTGGCAGTCTTGAAGAAGCAGTTGATCATCTGACGTAGTTCGGGTGTGATGGCAGAGGTAGCTCTGTGAAAGATATGGTGCTAGCAGGGTGCTTCAGGGTGGATGCTTTTTGTGGTCTTCAAGGTTTTTTCCTTCATGAGTGGGATCCATTTGAGCAGGGTTAGTTGGGTGACGTCACATGATGGGAAGCTGGAGTGGTTAGGTGGTCTTGGTTGTCAAAGTTGTCGGAGTGTATCTTAATCTTATGGTGGAAGAAGGTGCTGAGTCTGTTGCAGAGGTATTGGGAGAGTGGGACGTCCGTTGTTTCACTGCAGGTTTTGGCAAATCCTTGATGATGGAGAAGAGCTCTTTGGTGTTATGTGCTTTGGTGAGGATTCTGTCTTGGAGAGATTTCTTCCCTCAGTTGGTGGTGTGTGGTGGGGTCTGCTTTTAAGGCAGTGAGTGTTTCTGGATTGTTCCCCTTGTCTTTTTGAGTTGTATGCAGGAGCATCTAGATTCTTGGAGTCCAGGGGTGAACCAGCTTGCTTATGTGATGTGTCTTCTGGTGGCTTTCTAGAGGGGTGAGTGTGTTGGCACAGTTTGTGATCCAGCGGTGGAAGTTGCATGCTGCAGTGTTTGTGTCTGACGTTTTCGGGTGGAGGGGTGCTGATGAGGGCAGAGGTGAACTGGTCTTCCGTGATTTTGTTGAGAGGCAGTGGGCATGGCTGCATATGGTGTTTTTTTTTTAGGAGAAGTGGATGCAGTGGTGATCTGTCCAGAGGAGTTCCGTGATGTGGCTGTAGGAGACGCTGTGGGAGAGGATGTGGCCAAACGGGCTGGGCGGTTGATCTCAGATCTGGGGAACCAGGTTTGAGTCTCTGCAATGACGCTCAACATCCTGTTATTGTGGGCAAATCACTTAGGGTCATATATATAAAGGCAATTTTGTGATTGCAAATGCCGAAATTCGCCAAATTTCAGCATTTGTGATCGCAAAATAGCTAAGTGGTATGTATGTAAGCAAAACAGCTTCACAAAATAAGAAACTGCAAATTTGCGATTCCCTATTTTGCGATTGCATTTAAGGAATCACAAATTGCGATTCCTTAAATGCAATGTATGAGGCCCAGAAAAGGTGCAATTTGGCCAGAAGGAATCGCAAATTACCACCAACTTTAAGTTGGTGGTAATTTGCGATTTCTTTGAAAAATTCACTTTTTAGCATTTTTCAAAGTGCCATGTGGCACACATACATGCTCAAAGGGCATGTATGTGTGCCACATGGCCACTCATGCACATTTCAGGGGTGCAATAGGGTGTCCTTTTGACACCCTGACACCCTTGAAATTGCATTCTCAATTTGGGATTCTCTAATTGAGAAGCGCAAATTGAGAATGTCTTCCCATTCATTCTTATGGGCCTCTAGGCCCATAGGAATGAATGGGGAGGTATTCCTTAATTGCGAATTGCAATTTGCGATTCGCACTTAAGGAATGTGTAGGATTCGCAAAATTATTTGCAAATCCTACATACATAGCATTTTGCGATTCTCAAATAGCGATTCTCTAAAAATCGCTATTTGAGAATCGTGAAATGTAACTTTCATACATATGGCCCTTAATCTCCCATACCTCACAAAAATGAATGTATCCTTGTGTAACGTAACTGGTGCTCATGTAAAGTGCTCTGTTACCAGATACTATTGGGTCAAGTTTGTGCTATATAAAACTCCAGAAAAAAAAGAAAAAAGATTAGATCAATTGCTTGTCGCGCTGTGTGCGTGGGGGTGGTGACTTGTTGTTTCAGTCCTATTTTGGCAAGATTCTCTAGGAGGGAGATGGTGTTTGAGTCCTCATGGTTGTCCAGGTGGATGTTTTGGTCTCTGAGCAGGATGTAGTCTGTAGATGCGAGGGAGAGATGAGGTAGGTAATGGCATCAGTAAAGGGAGTGCAGGGGCTCAGCGGCCTGTAGATAAGGGTTCGCGGAAAGTAGTTTTGGGGTTGGTCTGGATCTGGAAGTGGAGGTGATGAGGGTTGTTTTGTGAACAACGGCGATGCCTCCTTCTGGACGAGTGGGGTGGTCCTTGTACAAGATCGTGTATCCATCCGGAATGGCGGTGGAAATGTTGGGTGCAGAGTTGGCGTTGCTTCAGGTTTCTGTGAGGAAGGAAATGTCAGGTAAATAGGTGTTGAGGGGGCCCCATATTTCTATGGCGTACTTGTGAAGGGAAGATTCAAACCTCAATTCAGGAAGCTCGAAAAGATAACAGTTATAAGGAGCTTGAACAAGTAAAAAGTGCAAAGTGGTAATGGCCAGATCACTCAACAATAAACTTTATCACACTTGGTGCTAAACATCCTCATTGCTGTGTGTGGGTTCATTTCCTTCCAGAGCACTAGTCCGCCCAACCAGGATGTCTGATGAGTTTTAGTATCTCGAGATTGACATGTACATAAGAATTTATGTGGTATTTCTATAGAGCAAACATAGCCAAAAGGCAGCTGAGCACTGTACAAGGGCAAAGGCAAGCAAAAAGTCAACAACTGATAGACGAGGCAGCAGTTTTGTGGACATTGGGATGTATTGTTCCTTGATGATGTGTGTCTTCAGTTCTTTCCTAAATTGAAGCAGCGTTGGTGTGGCACAGATGGGGACCTCGATTTCCTTAGCACTAGAGGGGCTAGAACAACCGGAATGTCAGGGGGTTCCTTCAAAATGGTTGAAGAATCATACTTAAAATCCAGGGTTTTTGCAGAAAGCGCTTTTTTGCAGAGTGAGATATGTGAGCTGCCTGTCTCCAACATGAGGCCTTCTCAAGGAAGAACTAGGACGAGAAAAGCAGGTGAGATGGTAATGCATTTAATCCTGATGACCCACACGTTCTGTGGGCCATATGTGGACATTTAATATAGACAACTAATTTTCAGAAGTTGTGCAGAAGCTGCTGGAGCATTTGCATTGACCAATACGCACTTCCCGCTCTACTACAACTAACTAAATAGCTGAAGTCTGCATATGGCGGCTATTAAGTAATTAATGTACTTTTGAGATATCAAAGGAGGAGTGTCAGGTAGAGTTTTCAGTAAGAAATTAGGCAGCCCCTGTCCCTGTTCTGACATGACTAGGCAGGTTTTCACTATAGAAAAGACATAAGCACTGACTAGTTCAATTTATACATCACCCTTAAATTAGACAGAGCAAACGGGAAAACCTATTGATTAAACCTTGCGCTACAAACATATATCTGCAAAAAAGAGCCTTCTTTTAAACACGTTCTGGCACTGCTAACAATTAAATTCATTCTGGGAACATTTCCAGCTCAGGCCAGCTTTGATTCCTTAGACAAACTGTCCCTGCCATTGTCAGGAACGTATAACGAATACTCGCTTAAGTGAGAGGCGCATTAATAGCTAAGCATTTAATTTGTTAGAATGGATTAAAAATCGTGTTACCAAGACTTTGCGCCTTAAGGATATGCACATCCAGGTTTATATTTTGCTGAGTTTGTGTCTGGCTTTGTTTATTGACTGGTGTAGTATGACAACATTAAATAGTGCTGTCAATTGCATTCTCAGCTTCAAATTAGAAGAATATTATTCTGCACCGAAAAGGTACATTTCTCTGAAATGAGTGCTAGTCATTTTATATCTCATCACACATAGTATTAATAATACTCATGATGTCAAGGACCAATTTTTCTG
Organism: Lissotriton vulgaris; assembly: GCF_964263255.1. NCBI lineage: Eukaryota > Metazoa > Chordata > Amphibia > Caudata > Salamandridae > Lissotriton > Lissotriton vulgaris. The sequence continues at coordinate 1,440,884,041 of NC_141685.1, forward strand.
ATTTATGCAATAACAATTTTGTTAACCAAGAGTTAAATGCAGAATGTGCTTTAGTTAAAGTACCAGACGGGAGTTTGAGTGAGTATTCATCAACATTTCATGTACGTTTCCCACTTTTCTTATTTCAAAATATGTTTATTGAAATTTTCCTCAGAGAGCGCAACAAAAGCATTGCATATGCAACATTTCTCAGAATTGTCATCCGCACAGCTATACAATTCGTTTATGAAGGCTACACTTAACCCCCCATGGCCGAGCGGATGAACTTAAATATATGACACAGTTTCAACAGAGCATGTCACATTTCTGATAATGTGTCCTAACAACCGTCTATCCTCCCGAGAGAGTAACCTGAAAAGGAAACTTAATTGTACCTAAGAAAAAAGGTATAAATCTAACTAAGATGTTATGGTGCAAATGAAGAGGGAAAAAGAAATGAGCGCGAGGGTTGGGGAATCGGAGCCTTCGCCTCGATGTTAGCACAGTTTTCATTGCTCCCTATGTTGTTGGGTAATTAGATCAGGAATAAGTTGAGGGCTATAAGCCTCTGATTGCAAACTGTCAAAGCGAGTCCCTCTGATAGGTACCTGACCAACGGGGACCAAATGTAATCAAAACCTTTCCTGGTATGCTCAACGATATCAGACATTTTGCTCCAGAGCCAAAGCCCTCCACAATCTTGCATGGCACTGGGTTAAGGACGGGCCCTCTTGTTTCTTCCAAGTCGCGGCAACTGCGATTTTAGCGGCTCCCAAGCAGAGCCACAATACTGATTTGTCACTCTGTGTCTGTCTTTTCAGGAGTGGCTCCCGAACCCCCAACAGAACCGGTTCCATAGAGCCTTGACAGGGATAGCCTAAGATAAGATTTATTTGGGACAGGATTTCCTTCCAGAAAGGCTTGATGAAAGGGCAGTCCCACCAAATATGTCTGAAATCGCCTAAAAACCCACACCCTCTTCAGCACCTATCAGATGTTCCCGGAAAAATCGCATGTAGTTTCTGAAGGTACGAGTACTAGTCGCACATAATTTTGTAGTGTGCCTCCCTGAGATACAAGGAACAATTGAATTTCGCTATATCCCTACCTAAATGCTCCCAATGCTTGTCTTCCAAAGGGACAGCTATCAGATTGTTCAAAAAATGCTTGAAGCATGGCGTCGCCCTAGGGGCTCGGCAATTGGATACAAAAAGGAGATACACCCCCTGGAAGAGTGCTCAGACTGTCCAAACCTTTCAATAGGGAGCAACTCCCTGATAGCGGCCTGCTGCATCAGGGGCTGCTGCACCCGGTGTTTCAGTTGTAAGTAGTGGTATTCTTCTTTGTTAGTTAATGCAAATTGTGACTTGCACTCATGGAAAGTGAAGAGTTCTCCCTTATCAAACAAGTGTGAGATTATGAGGCAACCCACCTCCTGCCAAGCCTCAAAGGGACGATCCAGTAAAGAGGGTGGAAACGCTGCCTTAAAGTGTATAGGCGTGTGAGGGGATGGAAAGGTTGTAAGCTGTAGACTGGAGGTGAGGATGTCCCAGACCTTGAGTGTGGTGGAGGTAGGAGTTCTAATATACACATTGAGTGGCCTGTCTTCCTTAGGTTTCCATAGGAGATCCCAAATAATGCACCCAGTTATCTGTCTATCTATGAGAAGCCAAAGCTTTTCCGAGACACTCAGTGACCACTCCGTGATCACACGCATTTGTGCTGCTTGATAGTAGGATTGAAAGTCTGGTAGTGCTAGGCCGTCCTCCTTGTGTGGTCTAATGAGTAATTTATATGGAAGTCGTGCCCTTTCTCCCTGCCAGATGAATTTGGTCAGCATGATTCTCAGTTCCCTAAATAGACCTCTCTCCACTGGTAGCGAAAGCCCCTGAAAAGATAAAGTAAGCGGGGAGAACATTTATCTTAATGACATTAATCCTGCCTAGCCAGGTGATGTAAGCTGCACTCCAGTTGCCCAGATCACTCCTTAGTTGACACAGGAGGGGAGAGAAATTAGCCTGATACAATTCCCGTACCCAAGGGGTAAGCTTAACTCCCAAATAGGTAATGTCCTCAAAAGTGCAGTGAAAGAGTGACACCCCTTCGATCCTCCACCATCCGTCTTTGGTTATTGTCAGGTTCAATTGGAAGGACTTTGTCAGGTTAACCTTAATTGCTGCTACCCCTTTGAACTTTTTCAGGTCAGACTAGATGGCCGGGAGAGAAACCTGGGGATTTGTTACCGGGAGGAGCACTTTGTCAACGAACAGCAAGACCTTATGGACATCTGTGCCAAAACGCATCCACCGGATCTCCTCATTACCTCTAATCCTATGTGCCAAGGGTTCGATGCTCAATGCAAAAAGAAGGGGTAATAAGGGACAGTCCTGTCTTGTCCCATGAGTCAAGGTAAAGGGAGAAGATGCTACTCCGTTAACAAGGACCCGAGAGCTAGGAGAGTGATAGTTTGAACAAATCATCCCAACGAAGGCTTCCCTGAAACCGAAGTGCTGAAGCACTTTAAATGAGAAGGACCATTCCATGCAATCGAAGCGAGAGAAGCGCTGTGGGAATATTCTTCTTGCGGGCATTTTCAATGATATGAATGATGAGCCTCAAGTTATCGTGAGTTTGCCGACCCTTAATAGAAACCAGATTGGTCCGGGTCTATGAGAGCGGGTAGAATAGTTTTGAGAAGATTAGCCAGAATTTTGAAGTAGATTTTGTCATCAAGATTCAGCAGAACGATTGGGCAGTAGGAAGAGCAGTGGGCTAGATCCTTGCCAGGTTTAAGAAGTACTGCCACTATTGCTTCTCCAATGGAAGGAGTGACCTTGTGCAAGGAAGCGATGAAATTAAATAGTGTAGTAAAGAAGGGGACAAGCTCCGGTGCGAAAGTACAATAGAAGTGGGCTGAGAATCCATCCAGACCAGGAGCTTTTTGGAGTTTAAGGGAGTCAATCGCCTTTTGCACTTCTTCGGTGGAGATAGGTTTCTTCAGTTTTTCATTGGTGCACGCCCCTACCTGAGGGAGGTCTAGTGAGTCAAAGTAGCCTGAGGGGTTGTTTGACCCCAGGGACTCCAAGGTTTAAAGTGATCTGTAAAAGGCCTTAGCCTTACCCTCCTCTGATCTGTGTGAAACGCCTTTTTCATCTATTATGTGTTTAATGTACTCTCGCTCCTGTTTAGCCCGTAATTGGCACGCCAATAAGGCGCCTGCCTTGTTCCCACTTTCATAGCCCCTGGAGTGTAACCGTAAGATAGATAGATATTTCAGCTCTATTAGTATAAATGGCCTGTAATTTCCCCTTGAGGGCTGTAACTTTCCGAAGACTCAGAGCTGAGGATTGGGCCTTATGGGCCTTATGGGCCTTATGGGCCTCTTCTGCGGACTTATGTTCACTTTCTAGTTGGAGACTCTTCGCACATTGCTGCGAACGTAAGGTAGTTGCCATTTCAATGCACTTGCCCCGGATTACTGCCTTAAGAACATCCCAAGTAGTGGAATGAGAGGTGTCCTCAGTTCAAGATACTCCTTAATAGTCTTCCGAAGTTCGTTGGGGAGGAGTATGTCCCTGCATAAAACGTTGGGAGAGTACCATTGGGCTGGTTTAGGGCGCAGGGTTGGCTAAGCAATCGTCATCTCTAAGGGGCATGGTCCGATAGGCAGATTCAGTGAAACTGTGATTATAAAACAGATGGTAGCAGGGATTGGCTCAAGAAAATGTGATCAATACAGGAATACATTCTACTGGAATGCGAGAAAAACTAGTAATCCCTTATTGTGGGATTGAGCACAGCGCCTTACCAAATGCCCCCCCCTGGAGCCTGTGTGAGTGTGATGTGCCCCTGTCCAAATCTCAGACTAAATTGAAGTACCCCAAAAGCAATATATCCCCCTGGGTAAAATTCTCTAAAGTCATAAGGAAGAAAAGGATGAAATCCTGTTGACCCGTGTTAGCTGTATAGAGTGCTGCAAATGTACAAGGGCGTCCTTGAAGATCCACTCTAACCATAATGTACCTCCCGCTTTTGTCCGTTTTAGTGACCTGAGCTTGAAAAAGAACCCCTGCATAAAATACCAGTGCCACCCCGTTTTGTTTAGAGGAATGTGAGGATCTGAATATGTGGGTATAAGCCTTATGGCACAGTCGCTGATCTTCTTATTTTTTGAGGTGTGTTTCCTGAAGAGCTATTATTTGTACATTGTGGTCGAGCATGAATTTCCAGAATCGCTGTCGCTTGTTGGGGTAGTGCAGCCCCTGAGCGTCCCAAAAAACCACTCTAACCGCTATGTGTATTTAAAGAAGATTGTTGTCCTAGAGGCAGAGGACCCTGCCGACAAGACCTGTTTGAAACCATTCCCACGTTCACGCCCATAATCGATACAAATAAAGGCACCATGACATCTAACCAAAGTAAAAAACCTCAACAAATACTTAACATGAGTGTGTGGAGTCCCCCTTCTAGATACACTCTAGGAACATTACCATTTCCCATCCCCCAACCCTTGTCAAAGCTAAAATCAAGGCATTTGTTGCACAGAGAAACAATCCCTCCCTCCCCCAAACTGAGTATTCGTTAACAAAGACACTTAGAGCTGTGCAGTGAGTAAACTCGACGATGTCCCATGTGAACAACTCCAGCTTGCAGTATTGAACAGGCCCCAGCTACCATCATCGATCCCCCCTAATACCACCGCCGTGTTGATGTGGATTACCCCTCAACCTGACATCACAAATACAGTTAGCTCGCGTGTTGTCCATGTTAGCCGCCAGAAGTAAAGTCTCAAGTGTCGTCCGGGCACCCATGTCCCAAACGAAGACAGAAGATACAAGTACTCCACTCCATCCAGATCTCCAAAACTCTCACCCTGACCTACTCTTGGGTATGGGAGAGAGGTTGGTGAAAACAGCCCTCTCAGGGCAGTCGTAACTTCTGTCAAAGGGATGCCCGGGTGGCCATCACTTCAACAATGCCAGGCAATGGGGATCTTGCTGCTCTCTCCAACAGTAGCCTCATTCCTCATCCTTCCGCTCCGGGTTCTGGTGATGTTTTGGAAAATTCCAGACCCAGCAAATCCGCTACCTCTGAAAGCTCCACGCAATGCTGCTGCTTATTTTGCCACGGGAAGGCAATCCCAAAGGGGTATGTCTATTGGTACCTGATGTTCTTCTCTCTTAGAAGTTCAGTTACAGGTCGGCGCATAAGAGTGGCCTGAGCTACATCCTGGTAGAGGGTACACATGCTGTTATGGAAGGTTAGTGTGTCGGAGGACCTAGCTTTTTGCAGGACTAATTATTTTACCTTGAAGGAACTAAACTTAGCCAGGACATCCTGTGAGCGACAGTTCTCCCCTGGTAGGTGCGGTGCCAACTCTATGTACTCTCTCCAAACTCACCTTTGGGCCATCCTCTCCAAGGGCAGAAGAGAAAAGGCCCACCATGAACGCCTCCAGGTCTGGTCCCTCGCAATCTTCCTCCAGGCCCCGGACTCTAATATTGTCGCATCAAGAGCGATTTTCCAAATTTTTTGCATTTGAGTAGGGAATCGCGTATTTGCCTGTGTAGGTCGGCTGTGCTTTCTTCCAGAGATTTATTCTTACCCACCACCTCCTCTTGTTGTGCTTCTAGATCGAGTGTATGTGTACCCACAGAGTGCACATCTGCTTGGACAGTCACTAGTATCTCGCGCACCTCTGCACGGAAGGTTTTGAAGGAGGCTTCCATGTCTACCTTTATGTCCGCTTGTAGCTCAGTGCGCAGCCCTTGCTTGAAGTCACTTAGCGAAGACAAGAGATCTTCTCAGGTCAACGTCATGGTCTCTCCCTCCCCCTCCTCCATGGTCCCCCTACCAGCCGACATGAAATAGTTGGCAACTCTGTTATTGAGGTTCTTCTTGGCTGGCATAGGGGGCCCTCCTCTCGGTCAGTCCTTAGCTACCCCTCAGGTACATGGATTCTGTGTCTTCCTGGTAGCCGCTAGCAGGGACCCCCTTGCTCACTCCTCTGCTCTAAGTACCACTCTACTCCTCTGCTCCAGGTGCCTTGCCAAGTCCGCTCCCTGTCAGCATGCGAGAGACAGCAGGTTCAAGAAATGATTCCCCCCAGCGACCGCCGCAGCGCACTCTGTTAACTCACCCAGCGGGGTATTTATCCTTACTTTCAAGCGCCTCGCAGGTGTCAAAAACCAGTAAGGGGAGGTTTCCTGGCAGCAATGTTGAGGTCAGGCACCCCTCCTCTATGCAGCTTCAATGCAGATCTGCTGATCCGCCCCTTGTATGGCTTCCTTGGGAGGGAGGTGTGGGGGGGAGAAGCAGACCACCAAGAAAGAAACTGTGTGAAAAAGGCTGCTTTATTGAAACAGGTGCACATTAATAAATACAAACCTCGGCAAACGCCTTACAAAACTATACCTCACTAAATACACTTTTACCTCAACCCCGAGACCCCTCCCCCACCCCTAACACTTCATTGACCCCGCCCCCACCCATACATTACAACATTATACAATACCAACAATGCAAATTCCAGCATAATCAATTAAACATAACACATCCCCATACTAATAACCAGAATCCCCGGCCTGCCCCTCAACCAACGTTGTTCCCCCAACCACAGGAACCACCCCAACAAATCAACCTGCGCAACTCACCCCGACAACAACCCAACCAAACCAACAAAGCACCACCATCCTGCCAATCCTGGCAAAAACACTATTGACCCCCGCATAAGCACCTGTTCCAAGCGACAATACAAAGACCAAACCCTATGCCTACCTGTTCCAACAAAAGCCACCTAAGAAGAAAAACAATACAAACAAGTCAAATTGCAGAAATAAATAAGGGAGGGAGGGAGGGCAAAAACGCTATAAACCCCGGCTACCAGGTCACCGAAATCTAAAATGGTGGCCGAGGGAGGAGTCAGGAGCAATATATAGAGAAAATTGGGCGCTACTAAAAAGCAGCCCAATTCATAAAAAATACGCACAGTGGTCTAAGGAAAAACCCCGCCCCCACCCGGACCCTCCCAAACTGCCCGGGGGGACCTCCCTGTGGTCGGTGGCCCCCCAAGCCCCCCTTGGGAGGGAGGGGTGTGGGGGGAGAAGCAGACCACCAAGAAAGAAACTGTGTGAAAAAGGCTGCTTTATTGAAACAGGTGCACATTAACAAATACAAACCTCGGCAAAAGCCTTACAAAACTATACCTCACTAAATAAACTTTTACCTCAACCCCCAGACCCTTCCCCCACCCCTAACACGTCATTGACCCCGCCCCCACCCATACATTACAACATTATACAATACCAACAATGCAAATTCCAGCATAATCAATTAAACATAACACATCCCCATACTAATAACCAGAATCCCCGGCCTGCCCCTCAACCAACGTTGTTCCCCCAACCACAGGAACCACCCCAACAAATCAACCTGCGCAACTCACCCCGACAACGACCCAACCAAACCAACAAAGCACCACCATCCTGCCAATCCTGGCAAAAACACTATTGACCCCCGCATAAGCACCTGTTCCAAGCGACAATACAAAGACCAAACCCTATGCCTACCTGTTCCAACAAAAGCCACCTAAGAAGAAAAACAATACAAACAAGTCAAATTGCAGAAATAAATAAGGGAGGGAGGGAGGGCAAAAACGCTATAAACCCCGGCTACCAGGTCACCGAAATCTAAAATGGTGGCCGAGGGAGGAGTCAGGAGCAATATATAGAGAAAATTGGGCGCTACTAAAAAGCAGCCCAATTCATAAAAAATACGCACAGTGGTCTAAGGAAAAACCCCGCCCCCACCCGGACCCTCCCAAACTGCCCGGGGGGACCTCCCTGTGGTCGGTGGCCCCCCAAGCCCCCCTTGGGAGGGAGGGGTGTGGGGGGAGAAGCAGACCACCAAGAAAGAAACTGTGTGAAAAAGGCTGCTTTATTGAAACAGGTGCACATTAACAAATACAAACCTCGGCAAAAGCCTTACAAAACTATACCTCACTAAATAAACTTTTACCTCAACCCCCAGACCCCTCCCCCACCCCTAACACGTCATTGACCCCGCCCCCACCCATACATTACAACATTATACAATACCAACAATGCAAATTCCAGCATAATCAATTAAACATAACACATCCCCATACTAATAACCAGAATCCCCGGCCTGCCCCTCAACCAACGTTGTTCCCCCAACCACAGGAACCACCCCAACAAATCAACCTGCGCAACTCACCCCGACAACGACCCAACCAAACCAACGAAGCACCATCATCCTGCCAATCCTGGCAAAAAACACCATTGACCCCCGCATAAGCACCTGTTCCAAGCGACAATACAAAGACCAAACCCTATGCCTACCTGTTCCAACAAAAACCACCTAAGAAGAAAAACAAAACAAACAAGTCAAATTGCAGAAATAAATAAGGGAGGGAGGGAGGGCAAAAACGCTATAAACCCCGGCCACCAGGTCACCGAAATCTAAAATAGTGGCCGGGGGAGGAGTCAGGAGCAATATATAAAGAAAATTGGGCGCTACTAAAAAGCAGCCCAAGTCATAAAAAATACGCACAGTGGTCTAAGAAAAAACCCCGCCCCCACCCCGACCCTCCCAAACTGCCCGGGGGGGGACCTCCCTGCGGTCGGCGGCCCCTCAACCCCCCCTTGGGAGGCAGGGGTGGGGGGGAGAAGCAGACCACCAAGAAAGAAACTGTGTGAAAAAGGCTGCTTTATTGAAACAGGTGCACATTAACAAATACAAACCTCGGCAAACGCCATACAAAACTATACCTCACTAAATACACTTTTACCTCAACCCCCAGACCCCTCCCCCACCCCTACCATGTCATTGACCCCGCCCCCACCCATACATTACAACATTATACAATACCAACAATGCAAATTCCAGCATAATCAATTAAACATAACACATCCCCCATACTAATAACCAGAATCTCCGGCCTGCCCCTCAACCAACGTTGTTCCCCCAACCATAGGAACCACCCCAACAAATCAACCTGCCCAACTCACCCAGACAACGACCCAACCAAACCAACGAAGCACCACCATCCTGCCAATCCTGGCAAAAAACACCATTGACCCCCGCCACCCAGGAAGTGGGAGGGGAGAATACTACCCTCCCACTTTCTGTCCCCAAAACAGACCAAATGTAAATAATAGTGCTGCATATCTCAACCAGTAAAATCCTGAACCTTCAGACAAGACAAAACTTCCCGAAGTTCCAGCAGATACAAATCCATCCCCAACCAAGAAAGATGAACACCATTGCTCCTGAAAAACTCCACCGTATCAAAACGAATGTCACAATGTACAACCCTGCCAAAACCTAACCCCCTACAAAACCTAGAAACTTCCAAGTTAATCTTCTTGCGTGCTCTATCGACTGCTTTAGGCTTGAGGACACCTCTCCAAACTCTGCGAGGAACCAATTCTGTCCACAGCACGTGGCAACCCGACCATTGTTCCTTCACCAGCGTTAGATCTCTTTTCATGGCCTGCAACAAAACAACACCCTTGACCCCACATAGGTCGTTTTCCCCCAAATTAATTAGCAAAACATCCGGGCACCGACCCCCAACCACCCAGGAATTTAAAGCAGGGATCAACTTTCTCCACAACATCCCACCTTTACCTTTCCAAACCACAGAAAACAAACGCTCATTAAAACCTAACAATGGACCAAAGTAACTACGGCAAGCTTGAACGTGAGCCCATTTGACAAACGAGTGGCCCACAATCCATATGGTCATTTCTGCTGCTCTGGGGCCAGCCACAGAACCTGAAAGAGAAAAACAGCATCAGACTTATGACAAAGCAGATGACACAAGCGCCTCCCCCTGCCAGCCTCACATAACGCTGAAAGCAATTAGAAGACCAGCGCTCTAAGCGCATGATATCCTGCCTAGACCAACCCCTTTGATATGCCTCCGTGGCAGCCCCAGTTCAAAATTAATGAGTACCATAACGGGACTCGTCCAAACCGAGGCTCCGCAAAGCTTTCCGAAGGACCTTACGAAGTTGGTATTCAGTGACTCGAGACCCATCAAGGTGTTGAAAAACCCCAGCTGCAACCTCCCCACCAGACAAAACCAACCAGCGCCGAGCCCACTGTAACGGGCAAGTCCCCGGGGGGGAGGACGCAGATAACCATATGCCCTTCCCTTTACACCTCTGGTCCGATTTTGACCTGCGCAGCCAAATGTGTACACCTCTGAACCTCTTGCCATGTCAAACCCTGAATGGACTTAGAACCCAACAACTCCGAAACCCGAAAAGCCCCCCAAAAAACATCCACACGATAAGTGTAGAAAAAAGGCAAGCCTCAAAAGGATCCCTACACACCGAGGGCAATGCCTCACCCAACCTAGCTAAAGTCTGCCATGACAAAGGGGATCGAACAGGATGTTCGGTTCCTTGCTCCCTGGACCAACCTTCTAACATTCTCGTACCTACCTCCCCTGCAGAAGGAGCGTATCCCCAAAGGAGCTTACCCATAAAGGCAATGCCCGCTAATTTACCAGCTATGGTCACTTTAGACAGGCCTTTATCCATTAGGTCAAGAATAAACGGTACCACATCTTCCGATCTCTGCCAACCAAAATCCCTTCTACAAGCACCTGACGCTAAAAATTCAGACCAGGCCAGGGTATAAGCTGCTCTAGTAGAAACCGCTAAATAACCTACCACCAGCTGTATGACCCTACGTTGCCTACATACCACAGATGTTCCGGCATGGGGGTCGGGGTCCTGTCCGCGTCCTTGGCAAGCCTACGGAATCTCTCCCACTGTGAATGAGACAGAGCATCTACAATGTCATTGTTCACTCCCGGGATGTGCAAAGCTCTAAAGCTGATGTCAAATTTTAGACAACCCAACACAAAGACTCGAAGCAATTTCAGAATCTGATCATCTCTGGCTGACTGTCTGTTAATGATGTCCACCACAGCCATGTTGTCGATTCGAAAAAGGACCTTCTTATGTGCCAGCTCCGGTACCCACAGCGTCAAAGCCACCAACACCGGGAAAAGTTCCAAAAAGGCAATGGACCTCCCACCGCACTTCCAGTCCTCAGGCCACTGTTCTGCACACCATTTTCCTTGCCAATACAAACCAAAACCTTCACTGCCTGCCACATCTGAAAAAATTTGCACATCCCACACCCAGTCTCCCTCCCGGGCAAAAAGAACTCCATTAAAGGATTGCAAAAAGACAGACCACATCCGAAGATCTTCCTTCACGCCTGCGGACAGCCTGACATGGTGTTGGGGTAAATGATGGCCAGACAAAGCACGACCCAGGCACCTACAAAAAGTTCTCCCTGCCCTGACCACCCGACATGCAAAATTCAAATGGCCCAGCAAAACCTGCACTTCCTTTACTGTTACTTTTTGTCTCTGCAGCATGGTTGCCAAAAGCTCCAACATTTTCAACTTCTTTTCAACGGGCAAGCGAGCTTGCATGGTCACAGAATCAATTTCAATCCCCAAAAAAGACATGGTCGCGCAAGGACCCATGGTTTTTTCGGGCACCAATGGCACACCAAGGAACTCCATGAGTGTCTAAAACATGTCCAGAGCTGTTTGACACTCGTTAGAACCAGGGGAACCTACAAAAAAGAAATCATCCAAGTAGTGTGTCACTAGGACATGGCCACTGCGCTGAGTGAAAAACCATTGCAGAAAGGTACTGAAAGATTCAAAAAGGGAACAGGACATAGAACAACCCATTGGCAATGCTTTGTCTACATACCATTTACCATTGAAATGGATCCCCAGAAGACTCCAATCATCTGGATGGACTGGAAGCAGTCGAAATGCAGATTTAATATCGCATTTTGCCATTTCTGCAGTTGCACCTGCGGACACGACCAGGGACATGGCAACATCCACTGATGAATATGACACAGAGGCTGCCTCCTCATCAATAAAATCTTTGACTGAAGACCCCTCCGGCCATGATAGGTGTTGAATTAACCTGTACTGACCGGCCTCTTTCTTGGGGACTACCCCAATTGGAGACACAATCAAGTCCTCTAAAGGCCATGTTTCCTAGGGGACCTGCCATCCTACCTTCTCGCACCTCTCTGTCCAGTTTTTCCTGCACTACCTCTGTGTGTTCGTAAGCTAATTTCAGATTTTTTTTAAAACGCCGCTGACGCGGCCCGTTGTAACCAAGGCGAAAACCTACAGCAAAGCCCTCCAATAACATCTTTGACACTCTTGCATCCTCATATCCTTGCAGGGCTTCTGACAATGGTCCTAATTTAACCGGGGTATGAGCCTTTGGGCCCAGACCCCTGAGGACCCTTTCCCCCTCTGGAAGGCTGGGGCTGTTGTGAAGTGCTTGCAGCACTGACCACTGGACGCACCCACTGCTGGCTGCCTGAGTTCCCTGCACCCCAACACTTGAATAAAGGATGCTTCCTACTGCACTGGGAACATTCATGCCTGAAACAACAATATTCCCTGGTGCACCTGCCCTTATTGAAATCCCAGCATGTACCGACTCCTGCCTGCGCTGATGAAGTACTCCCCACCCCGCCCCGGGTGGGCTTTCCCTGAAAGGGCCGATAAACTAAAGGTAGACCTCTAGCCGTAAAGATTGTTTTACCTCCTGCTGATGCACCCATCGTGTGCTGCCATAAATCCGTATCCAACTCCCCCCACTTTGCCTCTGGATCCCAAGCCATGCGGGCTCGAAACTCCTCATCATATTGAGCCCAAGCAAAACCACTACCAGTAATTTGGGCTTTTGTATCACATCTAAGCATGGGCGGAAAATCCGTTACGCTCGTGGATTTTGCGGATTTTTGGTAAATTCGCAATCCGCGAGATTCGTGAATTTCCCGCAAAATCCGCAAATTCACATGCAGCGGATTTTTTTTCTTTGCGGTGTAAGTTCGCAATTGCGAACATGTAGGTGGATCGGGCAGCAACAATCTCGCACTCGCGAAATTACAAAAATTGCAATTCTGCACAAGAAATCTACTAGCAAGCAGCATAGACCTTCTGAAAATGATGATTTTTATCAGAATAACTCCTCAGGTTGACATTTGCCTGCACTTTTTTGGATTTGAGGCCTTTTGATTTTCTTTGGATAACTTTTGGATTAGAAATCAACTTTCTCATATAAGCTTGGTGGGATGGTTGCTGTAATGCTGTTCTGCAGAAAAACGAGTTTTGCAAAAGTGAAAGCAGGTTCAAAAGTTCAAACTCATCATTAGTAACCGTTCCCTGTAGTGCTTCCTGACAAGGGCCCCTCCAGAGTTCAGTTGCTAGTTGCAACAATTGTATGACCCTGCTCTGACCCTCACAGCAGGCTCATAGAATAGCTACAAGTATGCCACAAAGGTCCTGGAAAAAAAAATTGCACTGCAACAGAAAGCAAATTACAGATAAGGAAGCAGGTGCCAGACTGGAATTTTAAAACAGTGACACATTAATAAATCAACCCCAAATTAATTCATGTCAGTTGAAGCAGGCAGGTGTGCTTACTTTTTCCCCCCATAATCTACAGTGATGATGAACCAGAGGGTGGCATAAGGCATTGATGTACCATAGGGTGGCATGGGTGAAAGAGAGGAGGCAGGGGTGAAACAGAGGGTGCTGGGAACCTGTGATGATGAACCAGACGCAGAAACAACATAATCGTGACCGTTGCGAGCCGACATGTAAGTTCGCAATTGCGAACTGTTACAAAACCCTCGCGAACTGTCAGAAATCCTTGCGAACACCAAAAAAAAAATCCTCAAATTCCCAGTCCAGTTGCTAGTTGCAACAATTGAATGACCCTGCTCTGACCCTCACAGCAGGCTCATAGAATAGCTACAAGTAGGCCACAAAGGTCCTGAAAAAAAAATTGCACTGCAACTGAAAGCAAATTACAGATAAGGAAGCAGGTGCCAGACTGGAATTTTAAAACAGTGACACATTAATAAATCAACCCCAAATTAATTCATGTCAGTTGAAGCAGGCAGGTGTGCTTGCTTTTTCCCCCCATAATCTACAGTGATGATGAACCAGAGGGTGGCATAAGGCATTGATGTACCAGAGGGTGGCATGGGTGAAACAGAGGATGGCAGGGGTGAAACAGAGGGTGCTGGGAACCTGTGATGATGAACCAGACGTAGAAACAACATAATCGTGACCGTTGCGAGCCGACATGTAAGTTCACAATTGCAAACTGTTACAAAACCCTCGCGAACTGTCAGAAATCCTTGCAAACTGGCAGAAATCCTTGCGAACACACAAAAAAAAATCTGCAAATTCGCGAGAATTCGCGGATTTTGCAGGTTGCGAGTTCGTAAATTCGCAAAATTCGCAAACGCCAGATTCGCAAAATTCGCCCAAGCTTAATCACATCCATGTATTTAAAGATAGCAACGCAGCGCTCTGGAAATTTTTCGCATTAAACACTAGCATAAATCAAAAACGCTGCCGTCCAATTTTCAATAGTTAAAGGGACTTTTGGGCGCTTAGCCAGCTCATATTCTTCTTCTTTAGAGCCTTCTTTAGAGCAAACTTCCCTATGTAACAATTTCAGAATCTCAATATACTCGCCCTTCCAAATCCTTTCCTTAGTGGCCAGCATCAAATGTGCACCTAAAGGTTTTGTCACTCCCATGTATGTCAGCTTCTTAATTTTTAATTCTTTGCTATGCAAAGTATCCTTACTAAGGATAACTACGTCAGTGTTCACACCGCTCTCTACCTTAGAACCTAGAACTCCTTCATCCTCCCGAGTACCCACACCTTGATCCTTAACATAGCGACCTTTGTACAGTTTACCTTCACGTGCTCCCCCGCCTCCTCACCCCCGTCCCCACAGACACCATTTTTGGTTTGGCCCGTGGTTCAGAAAGCTCACCTGGCTGTAACAAGGGGGCCTGACTAGGCACCGACCGCCATGACACCTGTTCAATGTTATCCACCAGACGAGGAGCCCTCACCGAGGGGCCGTGATCTCTTCCAGATCCAGACGATGTAGCCACCATTGGCGGTAACACTGGCGGTGCCTAAAAGAAACCACGAGAAGGATGAGAGAGCTCCCGCCTAACCTCCACTTCACACAGTTCCCCTTCCTCTGGGCTTTCTTCATCATAGTCCAACACCAATGGCTCCTCCACCTGTGAAGGGCCAGCAAATGACACGGTACCACGGGCCTTACCGGGCCCTGTAGAACCAACAAGGGCCTTACCAGACCCTTCATGACCAACACGGGCCTGACCAGACCCTTTCCATACACCAGCAGGAGGAGCAGACTGTCCACGCCGGTACTCCCCAATACGCTGACCAACATTTGAAACATCCTCTGCTGTCCGCTCCATCCGTCGTGAAGTCGAAGTTGGGGCCAGTGAGATCGCGCCGGACCTGCGTTTACTGACCACGCTGGGATCCCCTGCCGGTACGGAATGTGCTGCGCCAGACTCCACCCTCCCTTCACCTCGGCGCCACTGGCCCGCACTTCGCCCTACTGAGTCTGCTGCTCCTGGAAACTCCCTAACCTGTGGAAAGAAAGTTCGGACTGATGTGCCGGGATCCTGCAAATTACCTACACCCAAATCCTGAAAACCACTACAAAGTACCCTATCAGTCCTTATATTCTGCAAAGGTTAAAAAAATCCACCCCGGGTAACCCCTTCCCTATGCACGGCCGGCGATGTATGGGGGGAATCAGCCACCTCATCGCCACTGTACAAGTGACGCCACAGGGCCCAACACCTGGGCACCTTGAGCTGCATCACCTGCCTCCAAATGCTCCCGGGACTCAACAGACTTACTCGGGACCCGAGCAGGCCGACCAGGCGAACCCCTTATACCCTGCACAGTATGCTGACCCTTCACAACCACACCAGCCTCCTCAATTCCAGCGCCCCGCAGCTCCTCCGACCAAGAAGGAAAAATACGCAAACCCCCCCAAGACCTAGAGTCCCTGTCCTGACCTCTATCCTCGGAAAGCCCTACCATAACTGACCGGGGACCCACAGAATCCTCAAGAATCTGCCCCCCAGGAGCCCGAGTACAAGAAGGAGGGGGCATAAGACCTGAACCAGCCTCCAAATTCTGTTGAGGACATACATCCCACCCTCCCACCTGTGCCCACTTCCCTCCCCCCACAGAACCACTATGAACCATAACCACATCTCCCTTCGGAAAATCCTGAGGGGAGAAAAGGAGGGGGCTGAAGGGGGGGGCACTGACACTTCTAGATTCCCTGAAGAACACTGGGAGGGGGGCAAAAACAGAAGAAGGGGTAGCAACCATAAAATCATGCCCAGCCCCAGGTATCTCCGCTCTACACACTTGCCCTGAAAACACCACTGAGGGGGAGGCGCTAACAAGCCTTTGAACTCCCTGAACTGGCTCCTCATTAAAAGCTAAAGCCAGCGTGTGCGCTCGAGCTGACTGCAGGCTCACACACGCATCGCCCTGCTCCGCCCCAGAAACCGGCATAAACGAAACAGAAGCGGAGCGCTTTTTTGAACCACCCCGCCCACCGCGTCGACCACGCTGTGCAGGGGCGGACACGGCTCGCGGCTTCACAGCCGGAGCGAGATGAGGAGCCGGCGGCGCAAGAAAAGCCCCCCCCCCTGCACACAAGCCCTTCCATAACCCCCGGCCGAGGAGGAGAAAAAGCACCCGCATCCCGCACCACAAGCGTGCGCACCTTCGAGCCCGGAGCCGCCTTGCAAAAACGCGGGCGGCCCCTCTCACTCACCCCAACAAATTTCGGGCATTTCGGTGTCATACACGCAGCGACCACAGCTGCTACACCGGCAGAAGCCTGACGAGTCGGCTGGGAAGGTCCTGCCACGTCCCCCAGCACAAGGTCAAGACGGCCCGCTTCGCTAAGAAGACGAATGGCCTCCAAAACGCGGTAATCTTCAGCCGCCATAATCTCAAAGAATGATTAACTACACCACAACAACTACAGAGACAAAAACGCTATAAACACCAGCCACCAGGTCACTGAAATCTAAAATGTTGGCCGGGGGAGGAGTCAGGAGCAATATATAGAGAAAATTGGGCGCTACTAAAAAGCAGCCCATTTCATAAAGAATACGCACAGTTGTCTAAGAAAAAATCCCACCCCACCACGACCCTCCCAAACTGCCCGGGGGGGGGACCTCCCTGCGGTCGGCGCCCCCCCCCAAGGTCCCCTTATCTCAGTAAAGCTCTGCATTAAATTCACCCCAAAAACCCCAGGGGGATTGCAGACTCTCTCTGGGTAGATTGGGCCGGTCTTGTCAGACCCAGCACTGCTTGGCAGCTAGTTGATCATGCAGCTGGAGGGGTATTACGGCCGTGTGTAAGGTGGCCGTCACAAGCCGAGCTACCAAAGCTGTCCGATCACGCTCCTCTTGCTGCAGCCACCAGCCATTTTACGGAGCTCCACATCAAGCCCAAGGGCGGTCCCGCGTAACACTGCAGGCTGTCACCGGAGATTACTGGGGAGCCAAGGCATGTAGGCACGCTCCCCCACGAGCGCCGGCGGCATGGTCTTCCGGTTTCCAGCTGCTACAGGCTGCTGCAGGAGCTCCTCAACCCCGCACTCATGCTCTCAGAACCCGGGAGCCTGCTATTTTCTTCGGCGCCACTGCTCCGCCTCCTTCTTCCCGGGTCTCAACCGAGAGCACACTGGTGCCCCACACGTTGTCGGCTAGTCCCCTGTGTCAGCGCTACTGCTGCATCCCGCAGCGGCATCCGCCAAGCCCGTAAGCTGCCTATTTGCCTCTAGATCGGCAGGGCCTGGGAAGGAGCCGATTGGAATCACATCTGATCGGCCATGTTGGTTGGCAACGCCCCCTCCCACTCTTCTTAAACGTCTACGTTGACACCTGTATTAAGTAGGTGTACGTGGATTCTTCTTTGTGTAAACCTGAACATATAACTACTGTTTTAAAGTGAAATAGATTTATTAAAGTAGTAGAATTTGCAGAAAAATAGGTAAGAGAATATTGTGTAAATGTACATTTTCTATAACATTGTGCATTTGGATCTCCAGACTCTAGTGGCCCAATGGTTTACATTTTGGAGAAACAGGTGGGTCATAGAAAATCTCCAGAAAGTTACTTCTGTACAGCTAGATGTTTCATGAATATTAAAACACTTGTGAATCTGCCACATTTACTTCCAAGCGCTCAAGAACAACTTGATCCCTTTGGAACCACTTACACAAATTGTTTGCCAGTCCTCTGACTCCCAGATCTCACCCTAATCCATCTGGCCCAAACAAGAACCACCTCTACTTTCCCCATGTATCCCCAATCACACCTACAGCCTTCTAGTTACTCACTCAGTTGATCAAACACCATCGCTGGGCAGAGCATGTTTAGAGGCTGTGCTTCAATGAGGATGCCCATCTTCAAGTTTCTTCTGCTGCTCACTTCCAGGTGGGCATGAAAGGCCTATTGTCTGATTACCATTGTCTAGAGCCCGACACAAGCTGGCACCCATTATCACGGCCTTTCAGGTGTTGTGTGAGGGAAACAGGTCAGCCAGGGGTCTCATCTCACAATAATCATGCGCAGTTAGTCACTCAGGTCAGCCAGCTATTGTTGATTGCCACAGACGCTATCACCACAGGATAAATGAGGACTGCCGTTCAAATTCCAGCAAGAATGCAGTCAAGAATGTCATCCATTTTCTAGGACTTTTGTTTATTTTGACTAACAGAGCCTGCAACTTTTGAATACAGTGAAAAACAAGCTGCACAAAACAGTGATGTAGCCACCCTACTGAGCTCACTTACCTATATTGAAGGAAATCCATTGAAGTGTCGATGGCACCACTTATTGCAATACTGGACCCACTGCATGCAGGCACCACTGCCTAACCCTCCAGACAATGTGATCAACTGAGCTGCAGCCGCAGGCATTGGTTGTTACTAGAGAGATCTTAAAATACTGACACTTCATGTCTCAAGAAAATGAAAAATTTGTCACTGAGTGTAAAATTGCCAATTTATCTTTAATCTCTTTCTGGAATGTCCCCAGGGATTGGTGATGACTGGACTTCATTCTCTACCATAACAAAGAAAAACGTCCCCCCCATCCAACCAAATGTTCTGAGTTTACCACGCCTATTTTCACCCTGAAAAGGAATTTACTCAACCCCTTGTCAGGGGTACCCCCATCAGTGTAATTCGGAATTTTATAGATCTTCAAATAACATTGGTTCATGCAACCTGGTGTGACGCAACAAGTCAGCCATCTAGTAAGTATAGAAAATAATGCTTTCATACTTTCAAAAGGGATGCCACATATCAAGGTGGCTGCTGCATTGTTATATTTGGGTACTTGGCCTTTATCATATTACTCCACACAATTTTAAGCAATACAATGTTTGTAATCGACAAATCACATTAAAAACGTTCTAATGTATATTGATTGTAAATCTTCATTATATTTCTAAGGGATAATATTAATTTGCTCTAGAGTTTTGGTCCAATAATTCGTTTTCTATCCCTGTTAGTGTTGAAGTTTGATCAATTGTATCTCATCATCCAATTTAATGTCAGGTTTTGCAAAAGGTTTGCAACAAGATGTGCTAACAATTTGCCTGACTACCCAGAGAGGGTCTCTGCACATACTGAGAAGGAATACTGGACAGAGCCAAACTCGGGAGTGGAAGGGAATGGGTTTCAGAGTGAGAAAGGAGACACAGCATGCCCAGGTCTTCTTAAAAATGTCTCATTGGTGTTGCATCTCTGGTTGTAGAATAGGTTTGCACGGAGACACAACGGGGCATATTACCAAGCAATAGCGATAATTATCGCTATTGCTTGGTTAGAGACAAAAATGTACCGCTGAGCTGCGGCTATTTTTACATCAAATAAACCTTGGTATTACCAAGGTTTATCGCAAATGCGATAAAAATCGCCGCAATGCATGAATATCGCTGAAAAGTCAGCGATATTCATGCATTACCGAGCTAATGCTCTTAGCCATGTTATCCACCTCCCATTGGATAACATGGCTAAGAACTGCTCAGGACAGGTGTTAGCTTTTGGAGATATTCGCGCTTAGCGCGAATACCTCCAAAAGTTGGTAGTAGGAGATAGCGATGTTAGTGACTGTTTTCAGACACTAACATCTTCGCACGCCCATTTTGCATGTCATTAGTGATAAATATCACTGACATGCAAAGTGGGGCCCAAGATGGTCGCTATCTCCTACTAGCTGTCGCTAACTGGTGCCAGCGACAGCTAGGTAATAGGGAGATCATTTTATCTCCGCTTTCTTGGCTTTTAAAGCCAAACAAGCGGAGATAAACCCCCTTGATAATATGCCCCTCAATTATTAGGACGGACTACTAACTTGTAATCAGGGAATGTGCATGCAATGTTTTAGTACTAATAAAAAGTGCATAGTGATGACATTAAACCCATAACACGCATGTATGCTCAGCGGTTTCCGAAAGGTGAGCCGCAGTGAACCTAGGCCAAGCAAGAGCCAAACCAGAAAGCTCATTAAATCCTAAACTGAGGAAACTCTTCTGAGCAGGGAAGGAGAATGGAAAAATACAGTAATACTACAAAGACACAACCAAATTCAGAGAGTAAGATCAGCATAACATTCAACAAGGTCAAAGTATAAGTAACCATAAGAGAAAATACACCAAAGGCAAAATAGAATCTAGAGAGCAAGGTCAGAATGTCATGCAACGAAATCAGAATACAGAGGAGCTGTAAGGGGGAAAAGTAACAATGGGAGGGGACAAGACATGGTCAACAATCTAGTGATAAATGGAGAGACACTGCAATGTAAAAGTTGCAAGGCATCTTTCTGAGGCCTTCATCCTGTTTGAATTATACTGCTTGCCTGTTTTGACCAAGGAGCGCTGCCCTTGACCTAAGCTGAATTGCTATTCACCGTGTTCAAGACACCTACCACCGAAAATACGCATCACTCTTGTTCTTGTAGCTTTCTTAATCCTCTAAAGCCTTGGGAATCCGAAGGAAGCTTATTGACTATATGATACTATTTTTGAACTGACTTTGCAATCTCTCTAGATAAAGATGATTGTAGTGATAGTCATTGACCACAAGGAATGCACTTGACCTCATACCATTATTTCATTTTAACCAATAGGCCTGAGGTTCCGTGACCTGTAAGTGATGTTTTCGACTCGCACGAATATGGTCGAGTCTGGTATCTATGAACCGCAAATGACGAGTTTAGTGGGTGTATGCAGTTTCGCTGTGCTGACCTAAACCGTTCGTCTGTTACGTGGGTTATTCTATCTGTACCCACGGGTTCCATCTTAGATATGGCATCCATTTTGTGTCTTGCCCTCAAGTAGCCAGAGAACGGACGTTGTCCGCTTCGCGATCCTGGGATTCCCAAGGCATCTACGGAAGACACATGTCCTTTGAAAATATCTTTATGACGAGGGGGATGATACTGTAAGGCAAATGGCCCCGCACGAGGCTCATCTTGCCGTGCCGGTTTATTGTCTCAGCCGTGCATCTCATTAGGCACGTCCCTTTGATGCCTGTAGCTCCTGTTTCCCCGACACCTCCTCTTTTACACCCTTCCCAATTTCCCACTGTCTCCATCTTCCTCCGCACCTGTCCTTGTTCCTCCTTCGATCTGTTTTATTGCTGAATGGAATGTACTAATGGTGGGAAGATGGGTTTATACAGTTGGGAACCGCCAAATGTTTCCGCACTTATGTTCCGGACCTTGAATGTATCAAAGAGACCAAAGCGACCCCTCTGGGGGATAATCATGGGAACCGAGCCATAAACCTTTGTGTACCATGTAAACCTATGGGTGAATTATGTATAAAAGGAGCGATCCACAGAACCAATTTGAAGCAGTCTCCACAAGTAGCACGCGTTGTACTTGCCGTGACTTCTGTGTTCCCTGCAGTAAATAAAGCTCGAATCTTTGACGCCGAAGGAAGTGTCCCGTGTCTCTGTCACTTGTACGCCGGAGCAGGTTACCCACGAAGGTTTCAGGTGTTGTCCCCTGGCACCGCTGGGTCTTAAATAACCCAGTCCTTCAGTTGGCGCCCAACATGGGGCTGCATCAGTGGTACCGGTCCAAGCCCGACGATCGTGAGGAACTTCGTGTGAAATCTCCGAGGGAAGGTGCACTCGGCTTCATCGATCCTGTTGTCGAAATAAGTGGCCCGAAGACTTTTCCCGCGAAGATTCACGCCTCCTGACGGCTGCGACGGACTGCTGCCCTGACTGTAGACCTGTTTTGGCGCCTGGCGTCGACCTTGGTATAGCGAGACGATTGACGGGCCTTCCTGGTGACGCCATCGATCTTTGAGTTAAGTATTTGTGGGTCGCTCCCAGAGTTCTTGGTTGTGGTTTCTTGGTTGTTGCATGGTTCCATTGCATTTGTGGTTCTTGGTACTTTGTTGTGATATTTGACGACTGCAGACGCCAAAAACCGAGGGTTTTTGCTCTTTGCTGGGACTTGGTAAATCCCGTAACCCTTGAAGTTTGTGAAACACGGCTAGTGTGCAAGATGCCTGGTCGTTGTACTTTGTTTAGTTGTTTCAGACGTTGTGGTACGGATTCCCGACTGGAGGACTCGTGTCCGATACCTCCAGTTGGAACTCCCACTTATGAGCTCTACAGTAAGCATGGGCTAGGCCCGATTACTTTTAATAACTATTGGATTCGGTATACTAAGAAGGATGGTGTCCTTAGTTGGCCACCTCATGGTAGCTTTGAGACTCCAATTTTAGATAATCTAGAGGCTAAATTATTTGCGAAGAAGTCAAGGCCGGCCATGTTTGATGTCTTTCGGTTGTGGCGTAAAGAAGCCCGACAGAAGGAGATCAGACAGACTAAACGTAATCAGAGAGATGGTGTTGCTACCATTGTAAAGAAAGCAGAGCAGTTTCAGCGTGATAAGGAGGATAAGGAAAAGGAAGTGTTTGATAGGCTACAGCGTATGTCTATAGATAAATGCTGTATCAAAAGGAGGGAGTTAGAATAGGTGATCAATGGATCAACGGACACGGTTTTCCACCCAGGGGGGTGGAAGGTCCAGTTACAGCTTGTGTCCGTGTATTGCACTAGGGAAACAAAGGGAGGTCGCTGTACTGTTCCTATGAAAAGTGTGGGAAGTGTTTAGCTGGCATGACCACAGATGTTAGAGTAACATCCTGGGGCATCCATTTTGTTGGATGTAATGGCCTCACACACCCCGAAGGATGTCATGCTTCATCATCGGCGGTTGCTCCTCGTCGGGGAGGCGGTGCCGATGATGAAGCATGACATCCTTCGGGGTGTGTGAGGCCATTACATCCAACAAAATGGATGCCCCAGGATGTTACTCTAACATCTGTGGTCATGCCAGCTAAACACTTCCCACACTTTTCATAGGAACAGTACAGCGACCTCCCTTTGTTTCTATAGATAAATGCTATCCTGCTTTGCCTACGGAGTCGGATAAGAAGGAAGAACCAGTTGAGGATCCTCTAATGTCTTATCTTCTGAAATCGCCACCTCCGTGTGTACAGGGTACCGCCGCTCCAGTGGTTCCCCCTGTACCTGTTCCTCCACCTATTCCTCAGCCTGTTCCTCAACCTGCACCCGTTCTTCCGACTGTTCCTGCTCCTTTGCCTACTGCTATTCCCACTGCTCCTCCACTTCCGCATACTCCTGCTCCCGCTACTGTTCCTGCTCTATTAACTCCTGTTGTTGCTTCTGTTTCTACTCCTTCTCTTGTTAGTGTCAAGACCTAAGTACACTGTCTCTTACCTTTTAGAAATGACTGGTATTCCTGTTGACAGTGTAGAGATTTTCACAGAGACGCAAGGGACCAACTTCCTGAAAACTCTAACTAAGCCTTGCTGACTAAACTTACAGCTAAGCATTAACCAGAACCTTCGGGAAGAGGGCCGGTACTGGACGTTGACTGGAGGATTGAGTCTTCGACTGTCGACCTGCAGATTCACAAGAACGATAAAGTTCAGAATCCAATCTATCTGTATTGTATTCCTACTTCTAGTTAGCTCCCCCTTAACTCTCAATGTAATATCTAGTTCTCCCCTAGCTGCTTCCTACCTGCGATCAGTCCGGGTCCGTCCACCGTCCAGTATTTCTTTGTCTTGTCAGGGATGATGTAGTCTTGGGAATTGTCTTTCTGGTTTTGAAGTCTGCAATTTTAAACAAGAGAAATATTAACAAAACTACTTTTCCTTTCTCTATTATTTCCCTAGTTCTCTCTCCTCTTTTCTTAGATATCTAAACTTACTTGAATAAACTCTTCTTTTCAGATGTAATGTGGTTTCTGATCATCTTCAAGAGTATCTTTTCCTAAGGGAATGAAACTCACCACAAAAACAACAACTCTAGCAATAACAATCCACAATGAATTCTGTGAATGAATACTCCTCGACAAGATTTGTATCCCTAATAGGCCTAAAACATAATCCTGCGAATCACAATAAATATTCTTGTGAATACCTTTTAAAAGAAAACAAAATGTAAACACTATAAATCTTTAACCAGATTCCGAAATTATCTTGACAGTCGAAATATAAATCAGCATTCAAAGGTTCAAAAATGGCAGTTTAAGTTTTAATCTGTATTCAAAACAGTTATTCCTAAACAAACACAAACTTTAGTTAAGTTCTCTTTCTTGCGTTGGGCGCCTTTAAATTATCCATGGAAACTTATCTTTTTACTTGAGGCTGGATTCCTAAGCTGTTTGCCGAGTTCTGAAAACCTCGCGCTGAAATAAGCAGTTCTGAAGGCCTTGCAGTCCTATCCCTCGATGTCTTCTTTGGAGCGCTGGATAAGACGTCCGCGATGCAGGTCCCTTGGAAACTCCTAAGGCAAAGCGAGTCTTCAGGGAAGGGTGCGGTTTAAATAGCCTGCACACCAAATGCCAACGTGCGCTTGCACGTTGCAACCGCCTTCAGCCCTCCGCGTGCAGCGCGAGCGGAAGGCTTTCTGCTTTCTGACGGCAGACAGCTGAAAGAAAGCGCACGCATCTCAGCGTGCGAAGGCTGCCAAAAGAAAGCACACGCATCCTTCGCGTGTGAAGGCCCTTTAGTTCCTAAATGTCAAAGCAAGGTATTAGTACTTACTAAAGGCTCACGGGCATGCCTGCAGTGAGATTGTAAAATGAAAGTAACAATCATGCAATTACAACGTAATACCTTTCATATCAAAAATGTCTCTGAAAGCAAATTACCAAAGCATAGAAATCAGTTACAAACACACACACACAAAAGAGGTGCTGGTGCACGGGAAAGGGGTGGGTTTTTACAGATGGGAAAGAAACCTTTTGTCCAAGGTGTAAATTTACCGCTGGGTATTTGGCAAGTGTCCCCAGGGAGGAACAGACGGGACTGGGGAATCATGACAGTACTCCCTCCTCAAGATCCCCCCTAAGACCGGTGCAATGGGTTTGGGTTTCTCAGGATGTTGAGTATGAAACCTCTTCAACATCTTGGGAGCATGTTTTAGATTTTCCAAAGGTTCCCAGGACCTTTCTTCCGGTCCGTAACCTTTCCAGTCGATCAGATAAAGCAACCTTCCCCTAGACCTCTTAGAATCTAGAATCATCTTAACTTCATATTCAGGATTCCCCTCTATATCAATGGAGGAGGGGGGTTGGACAAATCTAGTTTGGGCGTGAAAAGGCTTGATTAACGATACATGGAATACTGGATGAATTTGAAATTTGGCAGGTAAGGTTAGTCTTATACATACAGGATTTATGATCTTTTCTATAGGAAAAGGGCCTATATACCTTGGATTAAACTTACGATTCCCTTTTAGCTTCAGATTCTTAGTGCTTAACCAAACTTTATCCCCAGGTGAATAAAGCGGAGGCTCAGACCTGTGTTTATCAGCAAACCTCTTTTGATCCTCTTTTGCTTTGGCCAAATTAAAAGCTGCTTGCTCCTGAATAGAGGATAATTTAGAAACATAATCAGAAATGGCTGGTACATGATTTAGCTCTTTTATCTCTTTAGGAAAAGAATTAGGATGATATCCTAGATTACAGAAAAAAGGTGACATACCAAGGGAAGAATGATCTACATTGTTGTAAGCAAATTCTAGTTGACTTAGAAGTGTTGACCATTCTTCGCCTACATTTGTCAACATACACCGAATGAACTGTTCAATGGTTTGATTGGTACGTTCAGTAAGACCATCAGTTTGAGGGTGATAGCTAGAGGATAAACGTATGTCCATATTAAGGAGAGACCTTAAGTTTTGCCAAACTCGTGAAATAAACTGGGACCCTCTGTCCGAAATTACCACTGATGGAATCCCATGTAAACGGACTACATTTTCCATGATTAAATGTGCTAATTCCATGCTAGTTGGTAGTTTTTTAAGCGGGACAAAGTGAGCCATGCGTGAAAACTGATCTACAACAGTAAGAATGGTGGTAAACCCTTTCTTGGTGATTGGTAACTCGACAATAAAATCCAGTGAAATAGTGTGCCAAGGTCGAGGTGGTAAAGGTAAAGGGTTTAGCAAACCACTTGGACTTTGATGAGATGATTTGTTCTGAACACAAACCCCACAAGTTTCGACATAAAGTTGCACATCTTTAAACATTGATGGCCACCAAAAGGTTCTTTTAATTAAATCATAGGTTTTAACCTTACTTGGGTGAGCA
This sequence comes from Lissotriton vulgaris, assembly GCF_964263255.1. NCBI lineage: Eukaryota > Metazoa > Chordata > Amphibia > Caudata > Salamandridae > Lissotriton > Lissotriton vulgaris. Next base: position 1,440,910,651 of record NC_141685.1, read on the forward strand.
GATAAAGTAGTGTCATGATGGAAGTGTAGAATCTTTTCTTTTAGCGTGTCAGTAGGTACAAAGATGAGGTTTTGCATGAAGAACAAATCATCTCTTTCCTGCAAATAAGGGTGTGACTGTTTCCATACCTTAAAATCTTGCTTTGCTAATTCTTTCTTAATGTCAGAAATAACATCACAAACCGTAATACTTGCTTGAAATCGTGATATCGGTATTACAGGTTTTACCTCAGACGGAGGATCTATAACAACCTCTCCCATTCTAGACAATGCATCAGCCTTCAAATTTTCTTTACCTGGTCGATAGGTAATGACAAAATTATAATCATTAAAGAACATTGACCATCTCAGTTGTCTAGCAGATAGAGCCTTTACTGATCTCAAGGCTTGAAGGTTTCTATGGTCCGTATATATTGTCACTGGATGCCTTGCTCCCAGCAAATAATGGCGTCATTCTTCAAAAGCTGCCTTTATTGCTAGAAGTTCTTTGTCTGCAATTGCATAATTCAACTCTGCTTCAGATAATTTTCTAGAAAAATACGCAATGGGATGCATTTGTCCTGTATCTACATGTCTTTGCGACAAAATTCCTCCAACAGCAAATTGAGAAGCGTCAGCTTCCAGAATAAAGGGCTGACTGGGATCTGGATGAGAAAGAATTGGAGCTGTAATAAACTTCTTTTTAAGTTTCTGAAAAGCTTCGTCAGCTAGTTCTGTCCACTCGAATTTAACTCCTTTCCTCAACAATCTTGTGATAGGAGTGATTGTTTTAGAGAAATCTTAAATGAAGCGGCGGTAGAAATTTGCGAACCCCAAAAAACTTTGAACTTGTTTTACCGAAGATGGACTGGACCAGGATTCTACCGCTTCAACCTTCTTTGGGTCCATTTCTATCCCCTTGGGACTGATGACATATCCCAGGAACTCAACTTTTGAAGCGTGAAACAAGCTTTTTTCCAATTTGACATACAAAGAATTTGCAAGCAGTTTTTTGAGAATAGCTCGGACCTGTTGTACATGCTCTTCTTCTGAAGTTGAAAAGATCAGAATGTCATCTATATAGACAACACAACATACATCAATAAACTCATGCAAAACTTCATTTATAAAAAATTGGAAGGCTGCGGGGGCATTGCAAAGACCAAAAGGCATGACTTGGTATTCAAATAATCCAAATTTTGTGCGGAAAGCTGTTTTCCACTCGTCACCCTTTCGTACTCGTACCAAATGGTAAGCTCCCCGCAAGTCCAATTTTGTATAAATGGTTGCTTTTTTGACCTGATCAAGCAAAGTGGGGATCAACGGCAAAGGATATCGGTTTTTTATAGTTACATTGTTCAAGGCTCTATAGTCTATGCACGTGCGCAATTCACCTCCCTTTTTTGGAATAAAAAAGAGAGCTGAGGAGACAGGAGACTTGGAATGACGAATAAAGCCGTTGGCTAGATACTCATCCAAGTACTCTCTAAGATGAATATTCTCCTTTTCCGTCAATGCATAGATTCGGCTACATGGTAGAGTAGCCCCGGGAACAAGATCTATTCTACAGTCAAAGTCTCTGTGTGGAGGGAGAGCGTTTGCCTTTTTTTTGTCAAAAACGTCTTGTAGATCCGAGTAAACTGATGGAACCCCTTCTATCGCTAAAACTCTAGATGAGTTGGAAGGAAAGTTAAACCCTTGAATTACTTCTCCTGATTTTTCCAGAAGGAAACATTTGTTTACACAATGTGTTGACTGAAAGGTTAAAGTCTGAGATACCCAATCTATACTTGGATTGTGTTTTACCAACCAAGGAATCCCCAAAATTAGCATGAACTGCGGGGCGTCTATGATATCAAACTGTATCTTTTCACGATGAATAGGTGAACAGTCCATCTCAAGGATTTCAGTTTGTTGGCTAATAGGCCCTGAAGTTAACTCCTTACCATCTACTGCTCTAACTATCTCTGGACAATCCTTTAAAACTGATTCAAAGCCTAACTGAGAGAAAAACCGAGTATCCATAAAGTTTCCTGTAGCTCCAGAGTCTATTACAGCTTCTACCCTTCTAGTTAAAGAGGAAGGCAAAAGACTTCTTAACTCGACTAGGATACCAAAATGCTTACATCCTAAAGGTGGAACAGTAGAGGCCAAACTAGGAATTACACTCGATGAAACAACCTCATCTTTCATCGAGTTTTCTAGTTTTCCGTCGACTCTTGAGTTAGCGCAAGATCAGAGGATTTTACCTTAAACTTATTAGGTTTAGTAGGACAGTCTCTTACAAAATGTCCAGTCTTACCACAGTAAAGACATTGATTTAACTTTCGTCTCTTCTCCTTTTCATCCTTAGAGAGCGGACCTCGAACAGTTCCAATTTGCATAGGTTCCACATGATCTGATTTTGAGCCTACCTCCTTGCCTGATGATGTATTTCTATCTTTTACAAATAAGATTTTATGGTCACTTTTCCCTTTCTCGCCCTTTCTCTCACTAAGACGGTGATTCAACTTAATCACAAGATCGATAAACTCACTGATATCATCGGGAGGTTCTAAGATTTGAGTTACCATGTCTTTCAGATCTTCTCTAAGACCTCTATAAAAAATAGAAATTCTTTTATCATATGGCCAGTTAGCCTCTAAAACCAAACGATTAAATTGGGAGATGTAGTGAAGGAGATCAGAAGACCCTTGTTTTAAACTCAGTAACTCATTGTCTGCAGACTGCACAAACATATGCTTTGCAAAGATCTTCTTTAGGGCCCGTTCAAAGTTTCTAAAATTATACAAAATTGCATCATCCCTTTCTACTAAAGGAATGGACCAAAGGGCAGCATCACCCCCAAAATACGATAGCATGAAAGCTACCTTGGAGGAGTCATCAGGAAAGGCTGACTTTTTGGCTAAGAAATGTAGATGACATTGTTGCAAAAAGATGGAAAACTTGTTGCAATCACCATAAAAACGTTCTGGTGGAGCTAAGGGCGTCGGCATTGGGGTAACTACCTGAATCTGAGTTTCCCCCCCTGAGTCTGAAGATGAAGCCTGCACTCTAACTGAACTCTGCTGGATTGCTGCTTGTAAGGCTGTCATGTCGTTTCGTAAAGAAACATTCTCATCTCTAATATCCTTTAGTACTGCCGCTATTTCTTGCAAGGATACCTGGTCCATTGCGTCTGGGTGAAATATACTTCTTGGTCTTTGCCTTCTGTCAAGACCTAAGTACACTGTCTCTTACCTTTTAGAAATGACTGGTATTCCTGTTGACAGTGTAGAGATTTTCACAGAGACGCAAGGGACCAACTTCCTGAAAACTCTAACTAAGCCTTGCTGACTAAACTTACAGCTAAGCATTAACCAGAACCTTCGGGAAGAGGGCCGGTACTGGACGTTGACTGGAGGATTGAGTCTTCGACTGTCGACCTGCAGATTCACAAGAACGATAAAGTTCAGAATCCAATCTATCTGTATTGTATTCCTACTTCTAGTTAGCTCCCCCTTAACTCTCAATGTAATATCTAGTTCTCCCCTAGCTGCTTCCTACCTGCGATCAGTCCGGGTCCGTCCACCGTCCAGTATTTCTTTGTCTTGTCAGGGATGATGTAGTCTTGGGAATTGTCTTTCTGGTTTTGAAGTCTGCAATTTTAAACAAGAGAAATATTAACAAAACTACTTTTCCTTTCTCTATTATTTCCCTAGTTCTCTCTCCTCTTTTCTTAGATATCTAAACTTACTTGAATAAACTCTTCTTTTCAGATGTAATGTGGTTTCTGATCATCTTCAAGAGTATCTTTTCCTAAGGGAATGAAACTCACCACAAAAACAACAACTCTAGCAATAACAATCCACAATGAATTCTGTGAATGAATACTCCTCGACAAGATTTGTATCCCTAATAGGCCTAAAACATAATCCTGCGAATCACAATAAATATTCTTGTGAATACCTTTTAAAAGAAAACAAAATGTAAACACTATAAATCTTTAACCAGATTCCGAAATTATCTTGACAGTCGAAATATAAATCAGCATTCAAAGGTTCAAAAATGGCAGTTTAAGTTTTAATCTGTATTCAAAACAGTTATTCCTAAACAAACACAAACTTTAGTTAAGTTCTCTTTCTTGCGTTGTGCGCCTTTAAATTATCCATGGAAACGTATCTTTTTACTTGAGGCTGGATTCCTAAGCTGTTTGCCGAGTTCTGAAAACCTCGCGCTGAAATAAGCAGTTCTGAAGGCCTTGCAGTCCTATCCCTCGATGTCTTCTTTGGAGCGCTGGATAAGACGTCCGCGATGCAGGTCCCTTGGAAACTCCTAAGGCAAAGCGATTCTTCAGGGAAGGGTGCGGTTTAAATAGCCTGCGCACCAAATGCCAACGTGCGCTTGCACGTTGCAACCGCCTTCAGCCCTCCGCGTGCAGCGCGAGCGGAAGGCTTTCTGCTTTCTGACGGCAGACAGCTGAAAGAAAGCGCACGCATCTCAGCGTGCGAAGGCTGCCAAAAGAAAGCACACGCATCCTTCGCGTGTGAAGGCCCTTTAGTTCCTAAATGTCAAAGCAAGGTATTAGTACTTACTAAAGGCTCACGGGCATGCCTGCAGTGAGATTGTAAAATGAAAGTAACAATCATGCAATTACAACGTAATACCTTTCATATCAAAAATGTCTCTGAAAGCAAATTACCAAAGCATAGAAATCAGTTACAAACACACACACACAAAAGAGGTGCTGGCGCACGGGAAGGGGGTGGGTTTTTACAGATGGGAAAGAAACCTTTTGTCCAAGGTGTAAATTTACCGCTGGGTATTTGGCAAGTGTCCCCAGGGAGGAACAGACGGGACTGGGGAATCATGACAGTTAGTCCCTTGTGCTATACTTTTTCAGCTACTCGTAGTCGTACTTCTCCTTCGCTATATAACATGGCGATGGGTTGGATGACGCATCCTCTTAGAAATCCTCCACGTATTGTACTTGATACGTTCTGTCAATTCAATGTACAGACACAAAGATTTGTTTTCGAAGAAATGTGCAAAGTTTTGCACGATCAGATATCGGCTGATGCACCTGATGAGGTGTTGACCGCTTTGTCTGATCTACAACTTCAGTTCTCGAACGGACTGATAGTGGATACCAACGTTCGACGTGCTGTTGAGCGGTTGTTATCTTTCCGTCCCACTCCTATACCTCAAGCCTTGTTTGTTGAGGACGTTGAGAGGCAGTTTGATGCCTCTGGTCAGTTTCCCATGCGGGAAGTTCCACCAGTGTGGATGCCAGGCGATCCTAATGCTAACCCCATTGTTCCACCCTACTTCCAGAGAGTATGGATACATCTCCCATGGAAACGATCGGAAGTGTTACAGGTGAAGCAATCTTTGCCTGACCCTCGCAAAAATCCTGCAGGGTATTATAAAGAATTGTCGCAGCTTGTAGATGCTACGATAATGAATCTTGCCGATATCGATATGCTCTTTGGCAATTTTGTGCCGCAACCGGTATGGGCTAAGATTCGTCAGGAAAATCACGCAAACGAACTGGGTGGTGATTGGGCGGCCATTATAGCGGCGGATGGGTTGCAGACTGGTGGTGCTAAACCCGAACAGTTGATTGCCGCTCTCCCTCAGAGAATAATTACACTAATGAAGACTCTTATGCCAGCTATGAGGGTGAATTGGGACAAATTGTCAGCTTGTAAGCAGAAAAAGGACGAGAGTGTCTCCGACTTCTTTACGAGATTTGAGGAGGCATTCATCGATCATAGTGGGCAGGATATGAGCACTGAGGGTGGTCAACGGTTGTTCGTGGATAAATTTGTCTCTAACTTATTGCCTGATTTGGGCAGTAAGTTGAAAAATTCTGAAAGTGCGTGGGCCGTTTCTACCTCGGCTCAAATATTGGCTACAGCACAGTATTATGAGAACAGAGAGAAAGAGGAGAACGACCGCGCTGACAAAAAGACGAAAGAACTTAAAACTAAAGTGTTGTTACAGCAAGCGTATCCTCCGCGTTCGAATCAGAATGCTTCACAGCAAAATAGATCACAGTCGCAGTCTAATCGATCGCAATCTCAAAATGACTCCTCTTCTCAAAGATCCTCGTTAGGGTACAATCAGTGTGCCTTTTGTAGACAGGACGGTCATTTAAAGTTCAATTGTCCTGTTTTGAACGATCGTAATAGTGGTAACTCATCTAGAGGAGGTTGTGGTGGTTCCCAGCAGACATCACGTGGTAGAGGTCGTGGTGCTCAAAACGACCGATCAGATAACCAATCAAATTCTAATAACTGTTTTGATCAACGTGGATCATCGCGAGGACGATCTGCGCAGTACAATGTAGACGATTATTACGTCGATCAGGGAACTGACGACAGTAATTACTAGGACAGCCATAGACAAGGAGAGGGAGTGGTATCAGTTCCGGTTGATCAGAGAGGGCCTTACGTCGCAGTTGCTACATCGGGCGTCGTTGAGCCTTTTCTGTTGGACACTGGTGCAGCGAAAAGTTCCATTATGCATTTGAAACTCCCTGGCGCACCTTTGTCTGGCTTAACAAATGTTTCCGTTGGATTCTCTGGCACCCCCGTTAGCAATCCAGTTTCACGCCCTTTGCCCCTTACAGTTGGACCACGTGAGCTTGAAGCTCCGTTGATTTTGACTACTGGTTGTGGTGAAAATCTCTTGGGTCTGGATTTGCTAAAACGTTTGTACGCAACTCTGTATTGTTCTCCTGCGGGTGTAAAGCTTACGTTAGGAGAGAGGGTTGTCTCTCTTATGTACTTGTCTCTCGATAAGCTTCCACCGGAATTGAGTTCTCTTCCTGCATCACTATGGGCAACAGGTCCCAATGATGTGGGCTTGCTTGACATCTCTCCTTATGTTGTTCAGTTGAAATCGAATGTGCGATTGCCACGTATTCCCCAGTATCGTATCTCTCTTGATGGTGAACGAGCACTGTTAGCGATCATCTATGATTTGATCGACAAAGACGTTGTTGAAGAGACTCGGGGAAACGTGTGCAACAGCCCTGTACTGCCTATTTTAAAACGTACTGATCCTTCGAAACCACCTGTTTATCGTTTTGTTATCGATTTACGGGAGGTAAATAAAATTGTGATTCCTCAGTTCCCCGTTGTGCCTGATATCACGGCACTACTGACTCTGATTCCAGCATCTGCATCTTGGTTTTCGGTGATTGATTTGAAGAATGCATTCTTCAGCATCCCGATCGCAGAAGAAAGTAGAGACCTTTTTAGTTTCTCTCTTGGTGGACGCAGCTTCCGGTTTAAACGCGCTCCTCAAGGCTACTGTGAGAGTCCATCGATTTACAGTCAAGCCTTGAAGGGTCAACTGGATGCGTTTACGTTGCCGGCTGGTGCGGCCTTAATCCAATATGTCGATGACTTATTGGTAGCTGCGGATGCTCAGGACATTTGCAAAATTGCTACGGTGTCGTTGCTGCAACATCTCTGTGACTTACATCACAAGGTGTCACCTTCTAAACTCCAATATTGTTGTCAAGAAGTAACCTATCTAGGTCACTTATTGTCAAAGGAGGGAAGGCGGTTGACCCCAGAGAGAATTGCAGCAATTGCGCGAATGACTGTGTCAACAACACAAAGAGATGTGCGTGCCTTTCTAGGTATCACGTCGTATTGCAGACAGTGGATCCCGAATTTTTCATTGCTAGCGAAACCATTGGTGGCTCTTACGTGCAAGGATGTTTCAACTCCTTTACCATGGACGGAGGAATGTCAGAAGAGTTTTTCTGAATTACGTGATTCATTGTGTTCTGCTCCTGTGTTAGGTACCCCTGACTACAGTAAGCCGTTCACATTATATGTTCACGAGAGGGAAGGTTGTGCTTTGAGCGTCTTAACGCAACCTTTTGGTGATAAGCAACGTCCATGTGCATATTTTTCCTCGACCTTGGACCCGGTAGCTAGAGCATTGCCGAGTTGTTTGAGAGCAACAGCAGCAGCTGCGGTGTCCATCCGACAATCAGCAGGATTGGTCATGGATAATATGCTTACGGTGATGTTCCGCACGCAGTCGACACTCTTTTAAATCGTACGAAAACTCAGCACTTGACAAGTGCGAGGTTGTCCGGATACGAGTTGACGCTGCTGGCAAGTCATATTCAGATAAAACGTTGCAATGTTCTGAATCCGGCAACTTTGTTACCCATTAGTACAGAGTCAGATGAAATAGCAGCCCATGACTGCTATTTGCGAACAGAAGAGGAAACAAAAGGTCGAGTGGACCTTAAAAACACTCCTTTAGAAGATCCAGATGGAACATTGTATGTAGATGGCTCGTGTTTTAAATTGCCGAATGGTGATGTGACCACTGCGTATGCTGTTGTAACTTTGAGTACTGTTGTGGAAGCTGCGAGATTGAATCAGAATTCTGCCCAGGCTGCAGAGCTGATTTCCTTAACTAGAGCGTGTGTGTTAGCGAAAGATAAACGTGTGAATGTGTATACTGACAGTCAGTATGCATTTGGTGTTGCGCATAGCTTTGGACGGTTGTGGAGAGAGAGAGGTTTTATGACGTCGCATGGTACGAAGATTCAGCATGGCCAACTTGTGAACGATCTTTTGGATGCACTTACGTTGCCTAAACAGGTAGCGATTGTTAAATGTAGTGCACATCGTAAGGTGACGGATGATGTTGGACGTGGTAATGCGTTTGCGGATGAGACTGCTAAGGAGACTGCCCGGAACCTTAGCACCCGGATGTATGTGGCAAGTTCGGTTAGGTGGCCTGCGGAGACTAGTATGTGTGAGGACACTATTGAGAGTGTGAAGGCGATACAAAATGAGGCTACTGAGACTGAAAAGAAGAAGTGGAATGAAAGTACGGGAAAGTTGGATGCGAATGGTTGTTGGGTAGACTTGTCGGAACATAAGAGGTGGATGTTGCCAGATGCGTATGTGCTGGCTATTGTGACAATGGCACATGGGTTAGCACATATTAGCGTGAAAGGTATTTGTAAGTTGCTGTCCCCTGTGTGGAAGAATGATGGTATCACGAAATGTGCTGAACGATTGGTTAAGAATTGTATGGTATGTATGTTGTACAATCCTGGTAAGGGAACCCCAACTCCTCCTGGTAGTTTTGCTCCCCCTTCGTGTCCCTTTGAGGTGATTCAATTAGACTTCATCCATATGGAGCGATGCAATAACCTGAAATATGTTTTAGTTGTGGTTTGTGCGTTCTCCCGATGGATCGAAGCCTATCCTCTCAAGGACAACACTGCTTTGTCAACGGCAAAAATCCTACTGAAGGAATACTTTCCTCGGTACGGAATGCCTCGGGTTGTGTGGTCTGATAACGGAAGTGAGTTTGTGGGGAGTGTGATGAAGAGTGTGTGCAAAGGCCTTGGAATTAATCAAAAATTCCACAGCGCCAATCATCCCCAGTCAGCTGGTTTGGTTGAAGGGTATAACGGCACCCTTAAACTAAAACTAGCGAAGATTCAGGCTACGACTGGTCTTTCGTGGCCTGAGGCTTTACCCTTAGCCTTACTGTCAACAAGGGCAACCGTTCACTCCCGAGTAGGGCTTAGTCCCTATGAAATAGTGTTCGGTCGCCCTGCAAATGTGTGGGGGGTCCCTAGACCAGGTGTGTTCCGTGATCTTGAGTACCCAATGTTGATTGACTATCTTCATGATATGACTGCTAAACTGAGGTTAATTCACCAACAGGTTTACGAAGCATTGCCGACGCAGACGGAGGGTCCAGGCCACCAGCTCCAGCCCGGAGACTGGGTGGTCACCAGAAATTTTGCTCGGAAGAAGAACTTGGAGCCCAGGTTCACCGGACCCTACCAGGTCCTCCTTGCCACGAGAACTGCCGTTCGTTTAGAGGGCCGGAAAAATTGGGTGCATGCCACCCATACGAAGAAAGTTCCTATTCCGTTACCGGCAGACTCGTGGGTGAGGAGGGGCATTGCTTCAATTGAGTCCGAAGGATTGCCGGCGTTTGTACCTTTCAGTGACGCACAACCTGTCGGAGAATCCCCAGTGCAGCAGAAAGATACTGTTGAACATTTCTCATCAAAAGATTCGAGACCAGAACATTCGACTGATCAACAGAACTCTGTTTCTTCAACAGATCCTTTGTTCGATGAACAGACACGTCCTGGGAAAACTCGATACTTTTTGCGATCCAGTACTAAGGACAAATAAAGTTTTGTTTTGCCCCTTGGCAATTGCATTATCCCGTTTTCCACGATCAGTCTGAACACCTGTATCATTGCAATTATTCTTGTATATATTGAAGGTTTTTTTCTATGTATTTTTGCTTCCACAGCTGAGAGACATTGCATATATATTGTAAATAAAGGCCGTAGGGCCGCGCGCGTACTTCTTTCTGGTTAGTAGGTCTTGACGCTAGGTTAAAGACCGTCGGTTCCTGGGAACTCCTAGGGATTGACTATTGCTACACAGAACGAAGTGCGTCAAGAAACGTTGCGGACGGTCATAGGGGATGGCGTTTTCAAAGCTGATGGACGTGGAAAGAGCACAGGCACAAAGATTTGAGCTACAGCAACTTAGCCGTACGAAATGTTTTATGTTTCAGATATTTGTATTGCTTTTGATTGTTTCTGCATTATTGGCGGGTGGGGTGTACTATATGATGTCGTACTTCTTACCTTCTGCCATACCTACACCTACTCCTACTTCTGACTCTAAACTTACCTCTACTGCATCTCCTCATTCTTTCCATATCTTACCCGAACACGAGCAGGCTAGACGTGCAGAATTTCGCAATAATTCCTTTATTCAGCTCCTTCACCAGCACCAGTTAGTGGTTAACACTACTAATTGTTGGGTTTGTGGATTGATGCCACATACCACAGATAAGGGAATTCCATATTTGGTTTTACCGTATAGTTCCCAGGGTTCCGCTCGAGCATTCCAAACAATGTTTCGAAGCGCACTAGGTTCCCACCCCAATCGAGAGCCCCGATCCCCCTACTCTGGCCCTGGCTCGTATCAAAAGCCTTTGTCTATAGCGATAGAGGATTTAGATAGAGATATCTATGAACCCTCGCTTATTCCAGAAGAAGAGGTACAAGCCTATAGGGTCCTGAGTAGAGGCGAGTATAGTGTGTTTGCTAGTGAAAAACAGCTTAAAAGCTCGCCTCCGATATGGGTCGTACCCCACATTGGTAATTTTTGTCTAATAGGTCGTGGCCGAAGATCGAAAGCCCGACTTGGAGAGAGTGCTTGCACTGAAAATTACATTTTGCCGATGGTCTCGTCCCCTGTGTTTCTGGCTGCCAAGGGTACATACTTTATCTGCCATGATCGTGCGTATGCATGGTTGCCCTTCGACTTTGTGGGCTCATGTTTTATCGCAAATTTGTTGCCTCCGACGTTCACTGTAGATGCAGACTATCACAAGACTAGAGTTGTGAGAGGCGTAATTAGCGAAGAGGATACTGCCGGTCAAGAGGCAGGAGACTTTTTCAAGGGCTTCCTCCCGTTTTGGGGGCCTATGGTTAATAGTAGGAACCTGAGACAATTGACTCGAGTGGTGGAATCGACAGCTAATATTACTGCCAGTGCCCTTGGTAATTTCACCACAGAACTTCAGGCGGATAGACTTATGACGTTACAAAACCGTATGGTTTTAGACGTGATCTTAGCAGATCGAGGTGGGGTATGTAAGGTGATCCATTCGAGCTGCTGTATTTTCATTCCAGATAACGCTTGGGGTTGGAAGATTCTGATGATTATCGGAGTTGTTGTGGCATTCCTGTTCACGTGTTGCCTTTGTGTGCAGTGTGGTCCTGCCTTATGTGGCCTCTGTGCTACAACGTGTATAAGACAGCCGCCTGTTACCAAAGAAGCTCGATTGGACAGAGCTATGTTACAGCAACATCTAGATGGTCTGATGAATATCGAGTATGATTCTGACTAGTGCTTGCCTACATGAGGGCAAAAGGAGCGTCTGAGGTTCCGTGACAATTGTAAGTGATGTTTTCGACTCGCACGAATATGGTCGAGTCTGGTATCTATGAACCGCAAATGACGAGTTTAGTGGGTGTATGCAGTTTCGCTGTGCTGACCTAAACCGTTCGGCTGTTACGTGGGTTATTCTATCTGTACCCACGGGTTCCATCTTAGATATGGCATCCATTTTGTCTCTTGCCCTCAAGTAGCCAGCGAACGGACGTTGTCCGCTTCGCGACCCTGGGATTCCCAAGGCATCTACGGAAGACACATGTCCTTTGAAAATATCTTTATGACGAGGGGGATGATACTGTAAGGCAAATGGCCCCGCACGAGGCTCATCTTGCCGTGCCGGTTTATTGTCTCAGCCGTGCATCTCATTAGGCACGTCCCTTTGATGCCTGTAGCTCCTGTTTCCCCGACACCTCCTCTTTTACACCCTTCCCAATTTCCCACTGTCTCCATCTTCCTCCGCACCTGTCCTTGTTCCTCCTTCGATCTGTTTTATTGCTGAATGGAATGTACTAATGGTGGGAAGATGGGTTTATACAGTTGGGAACCGCCAAATGTTTCCGCACTTATGTTCCGGACCTTGAATGTATCAAAGAGACCAAAGCGACCCCTCTGGGGGATAATCATGGGAACCGAGCCATAAACCTTTGTGTACCATGTAAACCTATGGGTGAATTATGTATAAAAGGAGCGATCCACAGAACCAATTTGAAGCAGTCTCCACAAGTAGCACGCGTTGTACTTGCCGTGACTTCTGTGTTCCCTGCAGTAAATAAAGCTCGAATCTTTGACGCCGAAGGAAGTGTCCCGTGTCTCTGTCACTTGTACGCCGGAGCAGGTTACCCACGAAGGTTTCAGGTGTTGTCCCCTGGCACCGCTGGGTCTTAAATAACCCAGTCCTTCAGGCCCACTTCTTCAGATTATGTTCAGGTTTACGTGCTAATTAAAAATGTGTGATTTTCATTAAGTTTCTCTAAATTCTTAAAGTTCCGTCCTCTGAAATTGTTGCTTTGTTGGCAAGGACACACATTCCCCTAACGTGCATGTTAAAGAAAAAAGTATGCGAGTTAAATGGAAAACAGTTCTGGCGATAAACTGTAAAAAAACAACAAAAATGTATTCTGGGAAGTAGTTTCCTCCTTCTCCCTTTCCAGTCCCTCCTGGAAACAATGTGAATTTCTATCTACTGTCTTGTAAAAGACTTTCCAATTGTGCACTTGTAGATAGCGTAACATTGTACATGCTGGTAGCCCCATGAGTTAGTGTAACTACACTCTTTAGTTTTTTCCCATCAAGAGGGAACTATTTTTCCATATGAAAGAAAAACTTTCCCTCCATCCAACCAAATGTTCTGAGTTTTCCACGCCTATTTTCACCCTGAAAAGGAATTTACTCAACCCCTTGTCAGGGGTACCCACATCAGTGTCATTCGGAATTTTATAGATCTTCAAATAGCATTGGTTCATGCAACCCGGTGTGACACACCATGTCAGCCATCTAGTAAGTATAGAAAATAATGCTTTCATACTTTCCAAAGGGATGCCACATGTCAAGGTGGTTGCTGCATTGTTTGTTGCAACGTGATGTAATACAATGAAGTGACCATCTTGAAAGGATATAATTCATACTTTCAATGGGAGGCCATCGTGAAATTATAAAAGATAGATTTTAAATGGCCAAATCACCGCTATTGGGTTTGCTAATCCTGTTGCATTTTAAAAGCATCTGACATTGACAAAGCCAACTTCAGAGACAACAGGCTTGGCTAAGCGAGATGTATTGGCTTTACAAATTCTTGTTCTTAATGTTCTGTAATTGGATTCAGGGAGATGTTCTTTCTTCTAATATAGCAACACTGTTATTTGGTTTGTTTAATTTAAGCAATTATTTCCAATCTCATTATTTAGATGAATAATCCTTTAATGATTAATTTAGCAAGCAAACAGTTTAATGAAAATGCAATAAATCTAAAGTAGTATAAAAGATGCATGCCTGAAATAAGATAACTTAAAGTAAATTGGAACTTTTGCAGTGAGGCATTACATGTGAATTGGTTACACGTAGCATTTCACAAATATTTCTATTTCCACTTAACATATACATGAATTACGCTGCCCCTGAAAATCATTAGAAATCAATAGTTTTAGCAAAAAGTGACTTCCATCTATTTGTGCAACTCAACAACTGCTCAACTTACAGACTGCATACTTTATCCATGGATAGGTTAACATGAACGGGAGGCACTAGCGTTTATTTTCTTTTATTGTTTTCTCTTTTTATTTTAACCAGATATGTATCTCATATATACCACCTTTGCCTGTACACATCTTGTGATTTGTTGTAAGTCTGGTTTACTTCACTCCATATTTTACTTTGTCTACTCCAGATCCTCAAAGTATGCATCACATCTTTCCCCATTACACTGACATTCCCCTTTGTTATGGTCATACCCCTTTGAAGTCCTAGTCGCTCACGCTTATTTCAAGCTTGATCTCACTCATAATATGGAATACTTGCATAAACCACTTCTAAATACCATTGGAGTTTTTTAGTTACTGATTGCATAATTTAAAGAATTATGACTTTGTTAAACAGACTTATTTTTATAGTAAGTAAGGGCCTATTCATTTCCTTTAATTTCAGTTCCAGCAAATCGGGAGGAAGAAGAGATAAAAGACCCAAATTGTGGGCCTCAATGGAGAGGGTATCTGAGGATGCTTATGTTACATGTGATATCTTCATGACTAATTTTGAAAAATTTCCAGGCTTTTGAGGCTGGAAAACCCTAAAGAGTTATTTAAGGTCTTTAGAACCTTTTAGCTACTGTTTTTTCCTTATCAGTAACTAGCAGCCCGTCCCGACGTTGTCCGGGGGGGGTCCCCCTTTGCGCACCGGCCACCTTCAGGGCCCCTAATTAGCTGCACACAGTTCACCGCTCCTCACTGCGCTAACGGGCCGCTCCTCCCCTTGCTTCACCCACTTCTTAGCAATAAACCTCATCTCCGGCTGACCAATGCCCTGTGCAAACACGCACACAGGTCTCTCTTTATTATTATTTTATTTTGCGTTCTGTCTTTTATTTCCGTTGTGAATGTGGTACCACATTGGAGACTTCCCGAAGGTGTGTGTAAGCGCTAACGGGCCGCTTCTCCCCTTGCTTCACCCACCTCAGCCTGAGTCCTTTCCTCCGCTCCTCCCCGCGCTTCACTCAGCCGCACACGTTCCGATCCTCCCCGCGCTTTACCTACCTCATTCTGAGTGCCTCGCTCCTCCCCGCGCTCCTGTCTGCCGCTCCTCGACCTCCTCGGGCTCCTGTCCGCGGCTCCCCCCGCGCTAGATGAGGTCAGCACGCACGTTCACGTCGTTAGCGCACACGCCGGCGCTACTTTCAAGGGACTACTTTTTTATGAATGTATATTTTTTATAGAACGTATATTTTATGGTTATATATAGCCTATGTCACTTTGCAGACCCTGACAATTCTAATGATGTATTGTGTGTTTGCATTGGCGCTGTGGTTCCCGAGTTTACCCGCCTCAAAGGTTCAAAGTTCTTATTTTATAATAGTAGTATAGATTTTAAGGTAACAGGATTAAATTACATATTTCTGATGTTGTGTTTCCTGATAAGATAAGATGTTCTGCCCTTTTCGGTTTGAGTTCTCAACTTACTTTCTTAGGGATATTGACGCTATTCTCATTTTGAAGAGTGTAAAAGTGATATCAACCAATCAGTCAATCAATCAATCAGGGGTTTGTATAGCGCAGCTCTTCACCCATAAGGGTCTCATGGTGATGATATAGGGAATTATATGCAGATAAGTTCTTTGAGCTCTTCCGGAAAGTAATACTGTATGGGGTTACTTCTCTTGTTTCTATGTTCAATATCTTCCTTAGCTGTTTTAAGGAATGTATCTCTTTCTATATTCTGATAAAGTAGGGATTTAAGTTCAGGTCTTCAAGTTCATCATCTATTCTAATTCTGTGTTATTTACAATGGGGATCCGCACAGGTTTACATCAGTATTATTAACTCATTTATAGTGATTTGCTGTGAATCTCAGTGCTGGTGAAGGAGATAAGGTGGGTAGAGAATTAAGGAATCTTAAAGGTAAAGAGGAAGATAAGGGGCTAATTAGATGGTAAGTTGATAGCAAAAAGATTGCTTTGAGCAGCGTCCTCAATTTAATATTGATCCTTCTGAATTAGTAGCTAATTCCAGGCCAAGGCCCAGAAGATATTAAAAAAGCTCTACCACTCCTGAGTTTTTCAGGCTTTTACAGATTTTATAAGAAGAGTCATCTGTGATGTAGGAGTACATGATGTAAAATATTTTCCGATGTATTTCTAATAATAGATTGGTCCTCATTCATATTAGAGGGTGTCATAAATAACCTTTTCTCATGATTCAAAAAAACTTCCTCATAATTAAATGTCTATAATGTAATGTATTTGCCAGAAAATGCTTGAAGGAGAATATATTTTGAAGTATAAAAAACAATATTAGTTGTAACAGAAGCTGTGGATGGTATTAAGAGCACCAACCTTGATAGTGACACTAAACATAGAGGATCCAAGTTAAATAATTTTTCACACCTAAGTAATTTAGGGTGCCCCATAGATTACATCTGTAACTGTACTTGACAGATCCTCCTGTAAGGATTATGATCTGAAATATTTTGGGGGTGCAACTGCATCTTTCTAACGAGAATCTCAATGTGAGCAGATGTTATTGGAAGTGTGTATCATGAGAGAAAACAAAGGTTTTCCCAGAGCAGTGTCTTAGGAGGCCCATTGCAAGTGTAGGCAACACGGACAAAGTTGTTCTCGAATACTTTGAATGCATCTTTCATGCTTACTGCACATGTAATTAGTTTTTACAATAAGATTAAAAGAGGAAAACTTGAATACAATGTGTACTGGTACTGCAGTTTTTCACATGATTGGGCACGTTTTGTGGTATTCCTTCAACTCTGCAGTAATAACAGTTTGCATAAATAAAGCAGGAGGGGTGCCTCCAAGTCACTGCAAAGCCTTCAGTCACATTTACTGAGTCTTACGTATCCATAAAATGGCTGCATTCAAGGTTACCACTTTGCTCTGTGTCATCAAGTTGCTATATTAACAACAGTGCAGGGATTTTAGGAAAGCTTCATGTATTCTGTCCTGCTTAGTTTTGGTAAGATTGTATTTCATATAATTTCTCTAAAACACCTTTTGGCACTGATTTGCAATAGTGTAGCCCTTGACTGGGAACTTGGGGGGTTATTTACAAGCCCCTTGCACCTCTGGTACGCCATATTTTCCCATATTAAAAGTGGTACACCAGCGGTGCAAGGGGTCTGTAAATATCTATTTCAAAAACGACAATGCGCTAAAAAAAGATATACAAATAATGTTTGATTATGAAGGCTCTAGAACAAACCAGGGGGCATAATATCAAGGGGGTTTATCTCCGCTTTTTTGGCTTTAAAAGCCAAGAAAACAGAGATAAAATGATCTCCCTATTACCTAGCTGTCGCTAACACAAGTTAGCGACAGCTAGTAGGAGATAGCGACCATCTTGGGCTCCACTTTGCATGTCAGTGATATTTATCACTAATGACATGCAAAGTTGGCGTGTCGAGATGTTAGAGACTGGAAACAGTCACTAACATCGCTATCTCCTATTACCAACTTATGGAGATATTCGCGCTAAGGGCGAATATCTCCAAAAGATAACCCCTGCCCTGAGCAGTTCTTAGCCATGTTATCCACTTGGAGGTGGATAACATGGCTAAGAGCATTAGCTCGGTAATGCATGAATATGGCTGACTTTTCAGCGATATTCATGCATTGCTGCCGATTTTTATCGAATTTGCGATAAACCTTGGTAATACCAAGGTTTATCTGCGATAAAAATCGCCGCAGCTCAGCGGTAAATTTTTGTCTCTAACCAAACAATATCGATATCGCTTGGTAATATGCCCCCAGGTATTTTCGGTACTCAGCGTAAAATAGTATTTTACCTCCTGGAGCACTCCACATAAAAACCTTTTTTTCATTTATTTTATGTGATTTGGCATAGCCAATAGGTAGCGCCCGCTGACTGCTGCCTTAACTTGCAATATGAAGTCATTGGAGCACTTTGGAAACATTCCAAAGGAAATAGCAGTATGTCGTCGTAACATGGTATTACAGCTAATGGTTTTCTCAGGGGATGTTAATTTACAGTAGTATGGAAGTGCATTCTTCTGTGTCTCCCGCCGTACATTCAATTTAAATCCAATAGGAACCAATAGGAAGTAAAAAGGTTTCATCTGGTTCTGCCAGAAGCCCAAGTTCAGCCTACAATTGTACAAAGATGTACATGCTTCCTTAGAACTATCAATTCTTTTGATTATTCGATTACATTAAAATGCAGCATAGTCATAACCATGCTAATAAAGAATCTTTTTCATTTGTTTTATAAATGGAAACACAACTTTAAACGAGAGTGCATTGTTTTCAAAGAAGGAGCAACTCAACCTAAAACATGTAAGACCGTTGTATGTATACAAACTCAAAGTTCAAGTATACTGAGCAAACTGGCACCATCCACGAAAATATGTTCATTCCAGGTTTGGCGTCATGGTCAGGGATTTGCTGCTCGTACCTATCTGCTTTCTTGTATTTCTGGTATTTCAAAATTGAAGATAAAACTTTTGGGTGGGTTATATTTTACAGAAGTGAAAATGGTTGGGTCTGCTATTGTGATTGAGCCTGCTTGTTTCACTATTTCGGTCCTATTCATTTAGTAAAATGTCCTTCACACAAGACTTGGGCCCTCATTATGTGGTCCCTGGTGCTTTCCCGTTCATTCTTTGCCCTGTAGGAATACATTTGGGGTTGGTGTTCACAGGGATTACAGTTGGAACTTTGAGCGCCAATTTAAAGAAGTGTGAAATTATCCAAGGATTCAGTAATTTGGTGTCAAATTCCCCGGTAATGCTAAATTCCTCATTCCCCTCCAAAATGTGACTAAGATTTTAGCTAATATCAGCAGCTGGAGCCCCCAATTAAAATATACCAGGTAACCCTGGGCGTAGGACTACACTACGATCACGGAGCGTGCATAGTTTGCGCTACTACGCACTATGCGAATTGCATGTAGCACAGTGCAAAAACGAGTAGCATATCAGGCATTTTTTGCTTCCTCGTGGTCCTCAAAGCTAAGTTGGCGACCGCGGGTGAGCAAAATCAACATCCCGGTGAGACTTTTTCCACGTTCGCGATCAGCAACATCAAGTAGCCGATCACGAACGTGGAAAATAAACCTCCCGGTGAAATTCTCAACGCGGGTAGGTCAGGTTTCTCATTGCGAGTGGTCGCGTATGCTCAAGACCGCTCACAATGAGAAACTACTGTCATATGGATACTTCATTACATATATTGCGTTAAGTTAGCATGAGTGTATTACATGTTTAAACAGCCGGTTTGCCTTCGGCTTCAGTTTTGCACACGACACATACTTGTTGTTGTAGCTTTCACCCTAGAAGCGGTGAGGTGGTTTATTTGAGAATAATATGTTATTTCTATGCTATCAGCTTTGCCTGGTACACTTGGTACAACTGTCTGCACACTGAGAGCTGCACACTCCAAGATTAACCTAACACAAGGTTGCTGAGAGGCCTGATCCTCGCACCACATTAGACATAACACAAATAATGTTGATGCCAACATTTTGGGCTCTACGCGGGTTTAAGATAGAGTTACACGGAATGAACGTGAACACTTGGTGCTGCGCATGGAGAGAGCTGGTAGCTGTTGATGTGAACTGCTCCTACTGACATTGAGAGGTATGGGGCCGCCCTGCTAAAGCCCGAATGAGACCTTCTTAGATATAAAATAATATACTAGATAGGGTGCGCGAAATATAGGTGATATCGATTACTATAGGTTTTGCATTATAACATGCTAGCACCTTTTGCTTACTATGGATTAGTGACTATGCTGCTGACTCTGATTTTTATAATCTGCATTTTGGTATTATACAAGATACTGCGTTTGAGAACTTTGCATTGAATAATAAATATTTCAAACTTGCACTTGTGTTCTTTGACTCCCAGTTTTGGTTTGAAATGATTATATAATGAAAGAGTGTTCATGTGTTCCACGATTCCTGAGGTATTCTAAAGATCATGTTCTGGTTTGTCTAAGACATGGTTCATTCCATAATGATCCATGAGACACTGTAGCTAGCTAGGTAAGGAGATTTCTGACACTGAGATGAGTTTTGGATCATCCTAACTCACTGAGGTTCTAGATCTCTATGCACAGTTCTGTGGGAGAACGGAAACCCTGCTACATGGCGCCCAACGGATTGGTTGGCCGTATTTCATGACACTCGAGTAGTATATCATTCAAACCTTAACACCTTCATTCCCGTTTCCGGTAAACGGTGGTGTCGGAAAAACCTACCTATTTTTGAAATAGGTCTTTTCAAGCTTGAATTCTACTTTAAACGGTTTCTTTGAATTACTACCCAGTTGTGCTACAAAGTGTTCTTTGTCTTTTTTTTAACTTCCGGTGCTACCATGGCCGTGGACATAGCGCAGCATAGCCGCGTCGCGGTTCGCGACCACTTGCGGGCATATAATGTCCCGGCGGAAGGTTTGGCTGTGGTTCTAGTGGTGAGTGCGTAACACGCGTACCCGTACGAATTGTTTTATTCCTGGGTGATGTTTCCGGAAGTAAACGCTAATTCGGGCGTCTACCATTCATACACTGCCTCGGCTGTACCGGCGGCTTATGCTCCGTACAGGGCACTGGAAGTACCTATCGATGCTTGGCAGCACGGAGTTTGGTTTGGTGGCGTCCTACCCCACTCTTTAACGGCTCCGAGGTTAGGTCCGTTGTCCATTCCGGGCACAGCCTGGCCCGCCTTGGGCGGATTTACTCCTCATCCTAATCGCGCCACTTGTAATGTGGGTGATTTGCGGCGTCTGCATGATGTCGCGGTTGACGTGATTAGAGCGCTTGTTCATTACATTGGTCGTAATATACATGGCGCAGCCCCCGCAGGTGCGCAGCTTCGAGCGGAGCAGGCTGGTTTGAAAATCAGTCCTGTCTTGGTGAATTCCGTAATGGGCAGAAAGCCAGACAATAAGGATGATTTTCCTTACTGGCTTGCCGAGAAATTCGACCAGCTAGAGGCTGTGTTTCCTAATACGACTCCGGGTGAAAAACACCGGATTCTTATGCTTAGTTTACCGAAGGATTTAGCCCCTGAACTTGCTGACTGTGAAACATGGGGTAAGACTTTTGCAGCGGTTTACTCGAGGTGCTTTGGCACACCGACAGTGTCGAACCTGTCTGCGATCCTCAAACGTGTTCAAGATGATCACGGACCTGAGTCGGCGGTTGAGTTGGGTATGCGCCTGAACGGTTCATTTGAGACAGTTTGCGGTATTATCCTTGCCAATGTAAAAGGGGATGCTGTGAACTTTCAAGTGGCCAATGGTCTGGCGTTAATTCCCGATGCCGAGAAACCCCGTCAGCTGGCGAAAATTATTGTGGCGGCTTATAAAACGGTTGGCCGCAATTCTAAGGGCGCAAAGGTTTTTCTTGAAAAAGAAAAGAAGCAGCCCCAGGGACAGTCTTCGGAAACAGGCGGACAGCCCAGGTCCAAAAAACAAAATTGGCCTAAAAAGCAGAATCAGGGTAAGCAACAACAACAACAGACACAGGTTTCGAGTCCGGCGCCTTCACAACCTGCGCAGTCAGAGCAAGTTTATGAATTGCGCGATCGCGCTACGATTAAATCGCCTGAGAGATATCAGGCATCTGACCAACGCTCTCCTCGTTCCTTTCAGGACTCATCGGCTCCGTCAACCGGTGGTGGAGGGGGCGGCAGGGGCAGGGGTGGCCAGCAAGGACGTGGCCAGCCCCGCACACGAAGTGAAGGGGATCAGCGGGACGACTCTACGCCAAAGAGACCGCAGTTTGCCAAGAAGAAAGTCGCTGCCTTAACGGCGCATCGATATGCCCCAGATAGTGAGAACGCGGCTTCGGAATCTGACGTGGGCTCTGACCTTGCTGGACAGCGCGGCGGAGATTACCATAGTGAGAGAGGCCCTCCGTCCACTGTTGAAGGTGACAGCGACTGAGACTTTTATTGTGATTGAAACAGCAGATACACATGTTGCTCCCCCTGAAAGACTTTTTGAAATTGTCCTGTTAATTGAAGGTGACATGCAGCGAACTGTAAAAGGGGTATTTTGGGAAAATCTTTCGGATACGTATGACATTTTGCTTTCGGAGGCTGACTGGCCCCCACCTTTTGTTCTCGCAGCTCCGCGAGGGGAGGAGGTAATCCTCCCCAGTTTCGCGCACACTGTGCCGAGAGTGGAAGCGCTGCATTTTGCAGAAGAGTGGGCTCTGGCGCTTGCGCCGGCTGTGTACCGGAATCAGTGTGGCTGGGATAAATTGTCCCCTAGCCATGAGATTCCGTTACGGTCACAGCCGCAGCCACAACCCCAGTATCCCATACGGCGTGAAGCTAAAGCTTCGGTCGCGGCTATCCTTGAACAATTGGAATATCAAGGTGTAATTGAAACGTGTGTGTCACCGATGAATAATCCCCTTTTTACTGTTAACAAGCCGGACGGATCATATCGTCTGGTTTTGGATTACCGGCATTTGAACTCGCATTGCCGTAACTGTGCAGTACAGAATACTCACGGCTCTGCCCTAGTGAATAGTCTTGAGCGTAAACGGTTCAAAACCACGCTTGACATTTCCAATGGTTTTTATGCACATAGATTAGATGGTCTAAGTTCCCAATGGACCAGTTTTACGTGCGGCGGCGTACAAAAAAAAAAAGTTTAATCGACTCCCAATGGGATATAAAAATAGTCCTGGAGTGTTTTCCGCCCGCATAGTCTCTCTTTTAGAGAGTTTCGATCCAGTTGCATGTTCATATGTGGATGATATTTATCTCACAGACGACGAGCTTTGGGTGCATCTGTGTCGAGTAAACAGCATAATTTGTAACTTTGCAGACATGGGTTACAAATTTAACTTTGCAAAATCGCACATTGCGGAGTACACAGTGTTGTTTCTAGGTTATGAACTTAACCATGAAGGAAAGGGATTGGCTCCTCAGTTCCTGGAGAAGTGCGCGCAGTTGCGCTCTCCGACAACGCTGAAAGAATTACAGTCTTTGCTGGGTTTTTTAAATTTCGGGAGGACATACATTCCGGAATATGCCCAGCGTATCAAGCCTTTATATGCCTTGGTACAACCATCTTTTTCCAAATCATGCTGGCTGCCTGAGCATTCAGCCATTCTGCAGTCCTTGCAGGCTGATATGCTAGCTTCTGACTACTTACAGACTCGTGATAACCAGACCAACCTGGTGATAAGAATTATCCCTGGGACGGTGGGTTTCACGTACCTGACTTTTAATGAAGGGGATACTGTACCTATTGCTTACAAGTCACACTTGTACACTTCGGCTGAACTGCGTTTTTCCACTGTGGAGAAAGTTTTAACGGCTGTGCAGATGGCAATTCTTAAAGAACGTGCCCTGTCGCAGGGAAAGCGCATGTTGGTTGTGACCCCGTGTCCAGCCTTGGAGGCGGTCACGAAAGCCAGTGTACCTAATTCTAAAGCTTTGCACCCTCGGTGGATTCAGTGGGCTACATCCTTGACATCTCAGGATGTCACGTTTATTTTTGACGCCGCCTTACGGTCGCAGGAGTATTTACAGTATGAATTTGTTCATCCTGCTCCTTTAGCAATGCGGCCGTTGGAGGATTTCCATTGTATCATTTACACGGATGGTTCGGCGCAGGTTGCGCATGGCTCTAAACACGCCTACGTTTCCGCTTGCGCCATTGTGGTCGGTGCCATGGTGAACGATGAGTTCAAGTCCAGTGTTGTGCACACGCAAACGCTAGGGGACTGCACCGCACAGTTGGCAGAGCTTCGTGCTCTTATGCTTGCATTGGAGTACGCTGATCCATGTGTGACGACTTTAATCGTAAGTGATTCTTATTACTGTGTCCAGTCTTACAATGAGAACTTGTTCTTTTGGATTCAGAATGATTTTCGTGATTCCAAGGGTAGCACAATAAAACATAAAGTGATCTGGGTCCGAGTGGCGGAACTTAAAGAGAAACTGCCGCTCGTGTTTGTGATTCATACTCTCGGTCACCAGCGCGTGGGGGTCCACGCTGTTGGCAACTCGCTTGCTGATGAAGCAGCGAAGTCAGCGGTATCAAAATACTTAGTTGCAGCAGTCACGAGGTCCAAAAGCAAAATAGATGATGACATCTTGGCGGCTGTTGCTGCCACGGCGAAGGGAGGTAAATATCCTGCGGGGTTCCCTTCGAAGTACACATACCACTTAAGTCCCGATAAGGTTCCTTATGTGAAAATTCCTGAAGTTGGAGAGCGTTTAGTTCCCAACTCGGATCGCAGAGCTTCTCTGATTACAGCGGCTCATGAAGGTGTGGCGTCTGCGCATGCGGGCGTCTCAGCCACTGTATCTCAGCTACAACAGAGGTTCTGGTGGCGGGGACTGTACAAACAGACGCGCAATTATGTCCTTATGTGTGACATTTGTCAGCAGATCAAGCCTTCTACTGCTGCGCGTCCGCCTCAGACACAGTTGTACATCTCTAATAAACCACTTGGATGTGTTTATTTGGATCACTGCGGTCCTTTTTCTTCTGATACTGCGTATAAATACATCTTAGTAGCAGTTGACTCATGCACACGCTTTGTATGGGTATGGCCGCATCGAAGCGCTGATTCGCGAACTGTCATTAAGGATTTGCGTGTCTTTGTGGGAATCTTTGCTTGTGGTACTTTCCATTCGGACCAGGGTCCGGCTTTCGCCTCTAAGGCGTATAAGGATGCTATGGTTTCGTTGGGAGTACAGGTGAAGTTTTCAAGCCCCTACAGGCCTGAGGGCAATTCTGTAGTAGAAAGAATGAACCGCGACTTAAAGCAATCTTTGACAGCCCGTGTTATAGGCACTGGTAGAAACTGGCTGACCCACCTCTATGGCGTGCAGCGTGCGCTTAATAATCTCCCTAGAAGGTCTCTGGGTGGGCGGACCCCATACGAAATGCTCTTTGGTATCAAGATGTACGTCCCTGACCTTGATGGTGCAGACTGCCAGGCCCAGGCCGCGGCCTTTGACGTAGATGAACATTGCAATGTTTTACAGGATCTACAAAAGACCAGAGACAGTCTTGCAAAGGAACACTTGCCCTCCACATCGGATGATGCGTTGCAGATCCCGGTAGTTGGCTGGCTACCCCAAGTTGGAGAACTGGTTCGAGAGAAGATCGATAACAAAAAAGAGTTTGGTCCCTCATATCGACCGCCGGTTCGAGTCCTTGGAGTGAAGGGCACAAGAACAGTCATTTTACCACCACTTCCAGGTCGTAAAGAAAACAGATTTATTTCTATTGACAATGTCAAGACACACAGGGTGGCCGATTCTTCATAGCATGACACCGGCTGCATCCTGTCCTTCCATGGGGAGGAACTCTGTGCTGGCTATTACATCTGGTACAGATCAGGAGGTGTCCCTCGAGATGCCTGCTTTATCCAGTCCTTTATTAAATACTATTCCTCTTGCTAACATTGATGAGCTGACCTATGCAGATCCTGCTGATTTATCCATGTCCGATTTACAAGCTCGTTTGGCTAACCAATCCAGATTCTCTTTTGACTCTGATTCGGAACTTTCAAAGAAACCATCGACTATTGCAAAATATGCCACGTTGTTTAAAAAACATTTTCTAATTCCACCTTGGACATATGTTTGGCTGATACTATTTTCATTTTATCTTTTTATGTCAATTGGTTTTGTGTTTTATTTTTTCCGCTTGATCGATGGCCATTATGTGATAGAAAGAACAGGAATTCGGTACCTTAATGGAACATTGGCCCCTCTGTCCTCCTCACATTCAGTACACAGACTAAAGAGAGACTTACATTCAGTACAGATTACTGCTTGGCCAGTCCTTGATGGGATTGTGTGGGATGCGGTTAGATTTCAGATACATGGCCCCACAGAAATTATTAATGTTCCTAATGTGCTTAGAGTAAACATGGGAGATGTGATTAAACAAAATGTTCGTTCTGATGACTGGGATCTTCAGGCTGTAGAAGCATTGTTCTCTGATTTGAAATATTATGCGGCCTTTGATGCTGAGGATTTGTACTTAGATTCTGTCAATTATGGTGATTTGTTTTGTTATCAACATTATGGGAATCATTTCTTACACAAGACAAGTTCCAGGAGGGTTCCTGTGAATTACACTCAGTGGGAACATTGCCCTACTCCCTTACAGGGGAGCTCAAGTACATTTCTGGGAAAATACTCTTATTTTACAGATTTTAATCAATCAAATCCTGAGTCGTTTTATTTTAAAGTGAACCAGAAATTCATGCCCAAAGTTAGGCTAACTGACACAAAATTGTTGTATTCAAAGTCCTTTCTAGAAAGGTTATCTGTGGATGGCTATGAGTTATGGAAGGATACTGTTGACCTTAAATCGGTTTGGGGTACCAAAGATTGGCAGGTACGAGGCACTGAGGCTTTGCATCGTGCATGTCTCATCCCGAATCACATGTTGTTTTTAAATTCAACTATTTCCCAAACAACATGTTTTGGATTGGCTACATCTAAAAAATTAAATACCCCTGCTATCCCTGACTTGGAGGAATATTCAGGTTGGAGTAATTACACTACATTATCCATCAGTGGGATACAAACACTTTTACAGAATTCCTCTTTTAATATTTCCCATTTTGATCCAGAGGGGTGGCTTTTGTGGCAAAAAAGCTCTGATGCTTGCCAACGTCGTTTTTTGGGTTTGTCTGAAGGTTTTACACACATCAGGCCGGATCCCAGGTTTGAAACGGATCACACTGTTACTACTTATTCAGTAGGCAAATTGTGTCAGAACTGGTTACAACATTCCACTTTGGATGCAGTTAAACTGCATCTGTCCCAGTTGAATGAAAATATTGACCTAAATGATTTTATAAAAGGCCCAGCTAGGGGTAGATCTAAACGCTTTCTTTATGCTATATACAATGAGATTTGGAAATTTTCACAAGTTGAGGCAGCTAAACGACTGAGAGCTATTGATCAAGCAAATTTGGAAAAGGTGCTTGCAGTGGTCGATAACAGTATTAACATGCTTTCTTCCAGAATTTACACATTGGATAATATTGTTTCTTCTGTTGTTGATATTGTACATGATGAAGTGTCCACGTTATACCATGGTCAAAATCAATTGCGTTCTGTAATGCAGTTTGCCTGGACTCTACAGACAATTAAGGCTGGTCGAGTTCCCTGGACCTCATTGAACGTTTCATCCCTTTTCGCCCCTTTTAATCTTACTGAAAAACAGCGCATGCTTTCAATGCGTGATGCATCATTTTCTATGTTACATATTGAGAAGCTAGACTCCTTGCCTTTTTCTGTTGCTGAAACCACTACTGCCACGTGGCTTATTCATGGTTTAATTACATTACCATTTCCTTTATATAAATTTACTAACTGTATGCGGTATATTGCTATAGGACGATATGAACCACTAGGCAATGCATTCCTACATGAGGCATGGTCATTACCATCCACATACAGATGTCTGAAGGATGGGAAAGAAGTGAATCTTAATGGTGAGGAATGCACACAGTCACCTGACCATTCATTAATATGCAGACACATTCAGTTACACGGTTCTTGTAATCAGGACCGCCCAAATTTAGCATGTGTTTTAAAAGGCACGCCAGTTCCAGCAGTGGTTCCCACATTTACATTATTAGCTAATGGTAGTTATTTGCTTTTGAACAACGAATTATGTTGTGGTTTATTAATTGGTGTGGCATATGTGGTAACTGTATCAGAGCGTGTAGTGTGCTGCAAGAATGTTCTATACCCACCCATGCATGGTTCTTCAGATGTCTCCATCTGGCCACGGATTCCAACCTTGGAAGCAAAATTCAATGGTTTAAGCAGAATAAGGGCCCTTTTGTCTCAAAAACAAGTGACCCTGAGTTCGGCCCGGGAAACTTATGTCCTTCACATAGCCAACACCCGCACAGAGGTGCAGGCGCTTTTAAATACTGATTTGCCGTTTCATTTCTGCGAGCTGGTACACCAGATATTTAATGCTTCTTCAACGACTGGGCTGGCACATTTTTTCAAGTTAGTCAGCAGTGGCCTCGTGACTACGTTTGAAAAGGTTTTTGGTATCATTCCCACATTTTTCCACACTATTTTTTCGAGTTTGTTTGGTGGATTACCTGTGTTACTGGCTGTAGCCGCAGGCATTCTGTTGGTGTTTTTCTTCATAAAACATGGATGCCCATCCTGCGCAAGACGCCGTTCAACGCCTCCTGACACTGTGTCGTAATCGGATGCTCAATTACTATGGAACATTGCCGCTTGCAGCATTAAGCACGGCCTATAGATTGTCATTTCGGTTCACCGACTTCACGTGTGTCCAACCTGTGTTTCACTGCCTGAGCTGCGAGTTCGATTGGGCCATTGATTTGTGCCTATGCTTGAGAACTGCTCCTGACGTCGATTTTGATCAGCTAATGCGTCCCGTGGTGGCTCACGAGCTGATCTGTTCTGGCGAGAGAGTTATGGCCTTGGCAGCGATAAATGGAGTTCTGGGCCAATGGGAGATTTCTGCAGCGGCGGATGCCTTTCTGACACACAGCGATCTGGTGAACCCACCGAGTTGTCCTCTGACGTTACAGGAGGATCCGATGCTGGAGGAGCACGTATGTTCTTTCCCATTGCTAAATTGGATTGCTGAACTATTTTCGGATGATGGCAGTGATTTCATGCTGGAGGCTGTGGCAACTTTCTTTGCATATACTTTCCAATCGTGAGATGCCTGGGAGGAATGCTTTGTTGTGAAATATGAGTTTCCCCTCGCTGGATTGGAGGGATGGACTATGTTCAGCTGATGGAGAGTACAATCATGTGATGTCGCTGGGGATAACGTCAATGTGGCACATGACTTTGGAAATCGGATACGTGCCTTGTTTTTTCTCTTCCAAACATTTGAATTGATGAAACCTGGTCCTACGTTTCATATTTTTGAGACCTGGTGGATGACTTTTGGTTCAAAAGTTTTGTTATTATTTTTAGATTTGAGGCCACTGTAGGCATTCATACATATTCATTCATACATATTTTTAGCTTATTTTAGCTCAAGATTATTGAACTTTGCTTTCAATTGTTGTGTCTGATTTAGTATTGCCTTTTCCCTTATGTTTGACGGTGCTCGGACCAATGGGGGGGTGTCATATGGATACTTCATTACATATATTGCGTTAAGTTAGCATGAGTGTATTACATGTTTAAACAGCCGGTTTGCCTTCGGCTTCAGTTTTGCACACGACACATACTTGTTGTTGTAGCTTTCACCCTAGAAGCGGTGAGGTGGTTTATTTGAGAATAATATGTTATTTCTATGCTATCAGCTTTGCCTGGTACACTTGGTACAACTGTCTGCACACTGAGAGCTGCACACTCCAAGATTAACCTAACACAAGGTTGCTGAGAGGCCTGATCCTCGCACCACATTAGACATAACACAAATAATGTTGATGCCAACATTTTGGGCTCTACGCGGGTTTAAGATAGAGTTACACGGAATGAACGTGAACACTTGGTGCTGCGCATGGAGAGAGCTGGTAGCTGTTGATGTGAACTGCTCCTACTGACATTGAGAGGTATGGGGCCGCCCTGCTAAAGCCCGAATGAGACCTTCTTAGATATAAAATAATATACTAGATAGGGTGCGCGAAATATAGGTGATATCGATTACTATAGGTTTTGCATTATAACATGCTAGCACCTTTTGCTTACTATGGATTAGTGACTATGCTGCTGACTCTGATTTTTATAATCTGCATTTTGGTATTATACAAGATACTGCGTTTGAGAACTTTGCATTGAATAATAAATATTTCAAACTTGCACTTGTGTTCTTTGACTCCCAGTTTTGGTTTGAAATGATTATATAATGAAAGAGTGTTCATGTGTTCCACGATTCCTGAGGTATTCTAAAGATCATGTTCTGGTTTGTCTAAGACATGGTTCATTCCATAATGATCCATGAGACACTGTAGCTAGCTAGGTAAGGAGATTTCTGACACTGAGATGAGTTTTGGATCATCCTAACTCACTGAGGTTCTAGATCTCTATGCACAGTTCTGTGGGAGAACGGAAACCCTGCTACACTACCAGTCCGCGTTGAGAAAGCTGCAGCGCGAGTACAAATCTGCTAGAGCAGCAGAAAACGACCGCTTGCATTGTGCAAGATGCCGTTTGCTATGATTGCACAGTGCGGACAAGCATCCGGCACTGTGCAATTAGTGCGAACAGCATTTCCCTACCGCACTATGCAGTTTGCGTAGCAATGCATAGCGTGCGTAGTGCGAAGTGCACTTCGCGTAGCTATGCTAAATGATTAGGATTTATTAATGACCATTTTCTTTGAAGCCGTAAAATCCCCAAATACCTCAATTAGTTTCTGGAGTCCATTTTGTTCCCTAGATAGTAAAACAGCATCAGCAGCATATAACAACACAGAGACAGGCCTGGCAGCAACATGTGGTACAACAACCTTCACAGCTTGGAGAGCACCATCCACACCATTAACCAAAGGAAAACAGAAAGGCTGACAGTACATATCCCCGTCTAATTTCCCTCATCACTCTGAATGTGGAGAGAATCCCCCATTCAGGCCATATCAGACCTTTGAGGAAAGATTAATGTAAAAGAAGAGCCAAAAAACAAATAATCTCCCCCGGGGCTCGGAGGGAGATCAAAGTGGACCAAAGGATAGACTAGTCGGTCTTTCAATCTCTGGTGCACATAATATGTGGGATCTTGATCAGGACTGGGATAGCGGCTAGATATCATTCATTTAGCAACCCTATCTATGCAAATATATTACATGGCAGAGATTATATCCAGAGTAAATCATCATTACTAAACTTTATGGTAGTTTTCCTCACTCATAATTTTCATAGTGTGGCTAAAAGTGCCCTCTACCTAGCCAGTTGTATCTCAGAATATCATGTACTGAAATGTCATCTGACATAACATCTGTCCTAAATATCTTTTACAAAAAAATGCAATATTGAATGCAGGTTTTCTAACGCTGACTACAATAAGATGATATTTTTGTAGAGGGTATTTATTTTATGGAAGTGTAATCTAGCGTAATCGCTGTCATTCTACATTTCGTATATGGCGAGTAATGCCAGACAATATCCCAAGCCACGTAATTGAAAATCCCATAAATCCTATTATGGGTACATGAAAACAACAATTAAAGGCTTTGTCGAATGCAAGCAGCTGCTGATTTCAATGTGGGGCACAAATATTCATTTCAAATTACATTTTTACTGATGGGGACCACTCAGGAAATATTTGTTTAGCTTGAAATGCTTTTTTTTCTCCAGGAGAGGTACAGTAGAGAGGATACAGTGCATACAGTATCAACTTCCTGTCCTAAAAACCTCCCAGTGTTCTTTATTCAGCCCTGGGTCATTTTGGATTTGGATTCAGGAGGGAAAGGAGAACGCACTGTTTGTTTGCAAGCTATATTGCATCATCCACCCTTGGAATTCGTACATTTTTTTGGGAAAAATCAAGTATGTTCAGTGAAGTACTTTGTAAAATGTTTGATATTTGAGGGAGGGCAGCGCCAACTATTCTTGTTCCTTATTTTGATTTTATTAAAGGTTTAGTTTATTTGCATCATGGCCTGGAGTTGGGACAAGGGGTGCAAGCAGGCGAATGTCAATGTGGAATAAACGGATTAGCATGTACATTTAGTTGTCATTCTTGGGTGGTGGAAGGTTGGCGTTATATATATTTGTTCCCTATTTTACTTTTACTGTGGTAGTGCACTGTTTGGAACCTTGTCTTCTGCAGGCATTTAATGTATATATTATTTTAAATGTGTTTTTCACATTCTCACTGATACTCTGTTAGATAGTTTAGGGGCTTCTGGATTGCCATGCATTCATGCAAATTTAATTCTTTTACTTGCAAAAGGGTAGTCATTTGATGTAATGCTGAGGCCCAATAGTATCATTTAGGATTTAGCACGATCAAGCCACCTCGTTCTCTCGTAAGGGTCATACATTTTAACTATCTCCTTGATTTAAGAAATACCCAAATAAATTGTGTTAGCATTACATCCAGTTCCTTAAACCACGTGTTTCCTACGTCAAAGGGAATGGACCAAATAAATATAAAATTTTGGGTAAGAACAACATTGCACCTCCCTACAAAGTAAAGTCTTAAATTGTTTTATCTCCCAAAATCCATTTTAGTTTTATGTATCAGAGAAGCCAAGTTACATTCTACCATTTTTCCAACATCTGCCTTGATGATAACACCTAAATAGACCAAAGCCTCAGCCACCCGTCTCTCCGCAAATTCGGGTTCCTTATATTTGACACCTTGGGGTCGATTTCGATTTGGGAAAAACTGCCCTGAATAGCCGTTCGGAGCGTTTTTCCCGTACGATTCGTACCCTGCCACGCCCCCTTCATTTACGACGAAGTACGATTCTTACCGGGAGCAGGACTCAGTACGAATCGTACAAAGACTGTACGATTCAAATCTCCGCACGATTCTCCCTCGGAACCCGCTGTATGCGACATCCGCGCATTCGCGGTTGGTTTTTCTGACCCAGAAAGTATGATTCGTGTCGGGTACGCACCGTACAACCCTTTTCCTACGACAGCCGAAAACAGCCGTAAAAGCAGAGTTCGTCTCGAAACAGGTACGGAACGCCCCCCCCCGGTTATGGTGCCTACCCCCCATGATCGCAGGGGTACGCACCGTACCCCTGCGATCATGGGGGGTACGCACCATACCCCGCGATCATGGTGCGCACGGGCTGTGCCCCATGTTCGCAGGGTGTACGGTGCATACACCCTGCGATCACAGGGGTACGATGCGTACACCCTATGATTGCAGGGGTACGGTGCGTACCCCTGCAATCATCTGGGGTACGGACCGTACAGTGTGTATGTGATTGTGTGCTTTTCTGAATGAATCGCCCTTACTTGACGTGGACCGTACGAATCGCGTCCTCATACCCCGTTCCGGATTGTCGGGTCATTCGGCATGTGTACCAGTCGTACGGTTCACGGTTTCAGCCTCGCAATACGTACAGATCGCGACTATTCGGACAGATTGACGAAATACGGATCGTACTATGGACTCGAACGGATGGGTACGATTCGTACGGAGATGGCTCCGGATGCGAATCGTACGGACGTTTCTTCTCCCGAATCGGAATCGACCCCCTTGTGTCTTTTCCTGATCTAATAAATACCATGAAAAGCTACCAAATATCCTAGCTTCCTTTTTTGAATTTCTAATAGGGCTACTCTTGGGTTAGAAGTGACAATAACCAAATCATCGGCATAAACAAGAATAGGAATTTTAGAACAGCAATGCCCCTGCACTACACAATAGTGTAACACTTTACGGTAATGACATTTATGGCAACAAATGATTAATAAGTACACATCCACATTTTCAGAGTGGCTGTAAAAGGATCAGTTACTCCAGGTTCAGGTACAAGAGTTCCGTAAAAGAAAGAGAAATGTTCAGTTCTTGGTGTAAAGTAATAGGTTTATTGTTCCTTTGTTAATGCCAACACGTGTTTCATCGCAGGGAACCTACTGCGAATCTTCAGGGCTTCCTAAGAAAGAATGCCAAATTGTGACAGATGGGTGCGCAAAAGTCCGTGTCAGGACGAAATTCTAATAAGCAACAAAGTGCCGTTTTCCGATGAGGACCGTCATCGGAAAACGGCACCGGGAAACACAAGAGGGAGTTCAAGACCAAGAAGGTGTACCCGCCTCACGAAATGCGTGTCCCTCATCCAGAGACCCTTTTTTAATCCGTCAACTCCTCCCGGTCATAGACACCCTGAAATACCGAACCAGATTCCGCGAACACGCGGGCAGCGTGCTACATTCCTTTCTTCTACACTTTGTTGCTTATTAGAATTTCGTCCTGACACGGACTTTTGCGCACCCATCTGTCACAATTTGGCATTCTTTCTTAGGAAGCCCTGAAGATTCGCAGTAGGTTCCCTGCGATGAAACACGTGTTGGCATTAACAAAGGAACAATAAACCTATTACTTTACACCAAGAACTGAACATTTCTCTTTCTTTTACGGAACTCTTGTACCTGAACCTGGAGTAACTGATCCTTTTACAGCCACTCTGAAAATGTGGATGTGTACTTATTAATCATTTGTTGCCATAAATGTCATTACCGTAAAGTGTTACACTATTGTGTAGTGCAGGGGCATTGCTGTTCTATTGTTTGTGTGGATCCCTTGGGTCCTACTTTGGGCGGTCTTGCGAGATTACCGCTCGCCCTTTTGCCTACACCCCTCACTTGATAGTGCTCTCTACCTGTGCGGACACACTGGTGCGCGCCCAATTTCCCTGGTTAAAATTGAAAATCTCCTTGCTGTCTACAAGAATAGGAATTTTTATCTCACCGAGAAACTATTGGAAAAATTGCTGGAATATGCAGAATTTGCCTAATAGGGTGGTAGATGGAGAGAGCAAGCAGTAGGGGGTAGCAAGGGCAGCCTTGCCTAGTACCCTATTTTATATTCACTAGTTTAGAATAGCCAACATCAATGAAATCTTAGGCCAAGGGTTCTAATAGAGGGCTTTAACAGATGTCATAAACCATAGTCATATCACTCTGCTTGCCGAACCCTCCCAGATAGAAGACCAGGAAACCATATTAAATGCTTTTTCTGTATCCAGAAGTATTAATACCATACAGTCACCAGCTCTTCCAGTCGCATCAAGCAGGTCAGTAACCGGGTGAATATGGTTGTAGTCCACCCTTCCCGGAATAAATCTGTGCTAAACTGGAGAGACAAGCTGACTGATAACAGCCACTAGTTGTACCGACAGTATTTTTTAGTAGATCTTAGAATCACTAATTATAAGTGTGATCGGCCGGTATGAACCTAATTATTGAAGTGGTTTATTTTTCTTCTGAAAGACAAATATATAAGCCATAGCCTAAGCCTCAGAAGGAGCTACCCCCCTCTAGACTTGTTGAAATAGTTCCCCCAAACAGCCTTTACGTTGAGCAGAGAAGGTTTGATAGAAATCTCCTGGTATACGGTCTGTCTCTGTGGCCTTCCCTGATTTTATATTAGCGATAGCCAGTTCTATCTCTTCTTCTGAAATGGGTTGATATGGCAATTCCCTTTCTTCCTCATCCAAAGCCTCTCCAAGACCAAAGTCCAAATAGCCCTGTTTACTACTGCTTATTTCTTATTTCTTCTGTTTATGGGTTCAGCATTGTAACTGGGGGCATTTTCCGACCTGTTGCAGCCCGGAGTGGTCTTGCTGCCTCACACGCTCCTGTGTCTCGCTCTCCCCCGCTGCCGCTCTGCCATAGTGGCCGCCGAGGGGGGGGAGCATTTGACGCCGTGGTTTCCCCACCTGCCTGGCTGCCTACAACTCCCAGCATCCCCTGCGGGGTCCCAGTGACGCCGCCAGCAGCGTCATTCGCCAGCGCCCAGAGGCGCTTAAAGGTGATCAGATCCTGCAGAGGAGCGGGTTCAGCATCGTAACTGGGGGCATTTTCCGACCTGTTGCAGCCCGGAGTGGTCTTGCTGCCTCACACGCTCCTGTGTCTCGCTCTCCCCCGCCGCCGCTCTGCCATAGTGGCCGCCGAGAGGGGGGAGCATTTGACGCCGTGGTTTCCCTAACTGCCTGGCTGCCTACAACTCCCAGCATCCCCTGCGGGGTCCCAGCGACGCCGCCAGCATCGTCATTCGCCAGCGCCCGGAGGCGCTTAAAGGTGATCAGAACCTCCCGCGTCGCAGGACGCGCGCGGGCAGCACCGGGCTGAGCCCGGGCAGAGGGCGGGCCATCTGTGGCCGTCCGGGGATGACCAGGGACAGGACGGGCCACCCCCCTTGGCATGGACTCATTGTGATAGGTACTGTTTATCGTGGACTTGGACTGATCGCCTGCATTTAATATTCCAAACGAACCTGTGATATTAAGCTGCTGCCTTAGGAAGAGGGGGAGCAGGGGTCTATGTCAGTTAAGTCATATGTTGAGTGCTGAATTATCTGGCCACTCACTATAAGGATCCTTGGCTTGCCTTTTGGGGGAGGAAAAGAGGAGAAGAGCCAGTCTACAATGTGTCTAATCACCCTAAAACACGTTCGGTCATGAGTAAAGCTCGCCAAATCGAAACTCCCAAACAAACTTTGGCCGAAACAAACGACCCAGCCCCAAGTAAAGTGAAAAAACCCACTGCAATTGACTTGATGCTAAAGAAGGTATCCGGGGAAATAGAACGCATGGAAAGGAGCCTATCTGCCTCACCCAACCCTATAGTAGCAACCCCGATTCCCTCTACAGATCTTACATTAGCTGACAGCCCAAATATGACCAGAAACGTAGCCTCACCAAATAACGCAAAAGTGGCTGTTCCCTGTGCTCAACCCCCACCTTCCCCGGGGGTTGAAACCTCCGGCCTTAGAGAACTGACCCCCAGAGAAAACCAAAAGGACGGGGGAGGACTAAGGGACAACAGAGACAAAATAAGTCACTCACAGGAGATGGCCGAGCTAAAAATAGGCAAGAGGTCATCCTGGTAGATGATAAGGTGCACACATATATAAATCCACCAGGATGGATTGAGGAAGTCTTAGGAGATCTCAAAAAACACCTGGAAACCTTTATAATTGCTCAGTTGAAACCTATTATAAGCAAGGTGGATAAAATAGCGAGTGAACTCTCCAAACAAAGCAAGATAATAGAACTTTCAACTAAGAAACCTCCAACTGGCCCTAACCAATCAAGTAATGCGGCCACTAACAACAATGCCAACAATAACACACTGTCAAATAATAACTGTGTCAGCAATACCCAACACACGATTGCCCAGATACATGATGTCCCGAAAGCTTCTCAAGAGCAGAGAGGGGGATCCAACCAAGAGCAGAGAGGGGGATCTAACCAAGAGCAGAGAGGGGGGTACAATCATAAGACGAGCTCTAAAAACACTGATAAAGCCCCCCTACAACCGCTAATTCAATGGGGTCAGGAAGACCACTATCTTAGAAATGGCCCCTACAGCCCAGCCCATATGGACTTTGACCCTTTCTATATCGCAGATAGCCCCCACCCACACATAAATTTACCCCCAGATGCCAGTCCCTTTGTAATAGTATTTGCGGGGATTCCGGAAATCAGGGCCTCAGACAAAGAATCACATTCCCAATTACATGCGAAAATCTCCAAGTAGTTGAACATACACAGACCATTAAATAATGGGGAAAGAGGAGAGATAGTCCATGTAAGAAGAGTTAACTGGCTTGGTGGTAGGAAAAAGGACAAAAGAGGGGATTGCATAGTAGCAAATTTCAGAGACACTAGACTTGTGGATTACATTCTGAAGAATTCCAACAGAAATCATACTAGCACAATCTGTGCTCTCCCGCTCAGGTATTTTTACCCAAGGAGTTGGAGCAGCAATAATGCGGATAATGTAATGTGGAATCTTGGAAGGCCACAATACACCCAAAGAGCCAGATCCACAAACTACCCTGATCAGTTTCTACCGCCACGAGATTATTCTCAGTGGAGAAACAGATTTGCCCCTTTGCAGTCGCTCGATGAAAATGACTGACTACCCTCTACAAAGAAAGAGCCTGCAACCTCCACTGCAACTGGGGAACTTTTATGTCCCTCAACAAAGGTTGGTCCTGTTAGCTCTAAGAACGAGCAAAAAGTGAGGCTAGAAGAACCCCCTAAACAGTGGGACGAGAATGATAATGCCCTAGAGTCCATAGAAACAGGAGACCGCAGAATAATTGAACTCAGCACAGAGAGAAGGAAAGTTAATAGGGCTGGACTAGCCTTTTTGTCCTGGAATATAGCAGGCTTGGGGGTAAATTCAAGAATAAGGAGTGGAAAGAATACATAAGGGGCTTTCATATTATAGCTCTACAAGAAACATGGGCGCGAGACTCTGACTCCTGTCAACTGGAGGGCTATAAATGTTTTTTTAGGCCGGCCCAAGAAGTGAGATCCGGGAGGGCAAAAGGAGGTCTAGTGATATATGCTGATTTAGCTCTAAAGGGCACTTGGTCACAACCAGACTGGGCATCAGACACCATACAAGCAGTGTTATTCCAGGGTCAAGGGCAGAGATTTTTAATTCTAAATGTTTACAATCCGGGCCCAATTGATGGAAACTTCCCTATATTATTAGAGCTTGAGAGTAGGCTAAATGAGGAAACAGACCTAAGGCAGGGGGGGCCCGAACCAACTGTCCTGCTGATCGGGGACTTTAACTGTCATCTGTGCCCAAAGCTACTCCCCATTTCTCCTGATTGGTCTTCCTGCCCCGTAGAAAAGGGACCTCATTTCGAACACAACAAAGAGGGCACACAGTTGATGAAGCTTCTAGATAGCTTTGCCCTTACCCACACAATGGACCTGTTGCCATCGAAAGCAGGGGAGACTCTCATACCCACATTCAAAGGAAGAGGCTGTGCGTCTATAATAGACTTTATAGTAATCTCTGCCTTTGCTAAAGAACAGAATATAAGAGTAAGAACGGAGTGGAGCCCCTTTAGCGACCACAACCCCCTCTCCCTGGAAATTAAATATAATGATCTACCAGTAAAAAACTTGGGGGGGGGGATATTGTAATCCAACCAACGGACCAAGGGAGGCGCATAAGGTGGGCAATGATTAACCCACAAGATTTCTTTAGTACCTTAGTGGGTAAAGGGAAAGAACATATAGAGACCTGTCTAGACCTTGCAATAGAGGGCAGAGGAGTGGTCCTGGCATTTGAATCCCTAACCAAAATAGTGGAAGGGCTATTAAAAGCTAAGCGGCCTACTAAGGAACTATCTTCACCAAGATGGTTTGATTTGAATTGCTCGAGGGCACTGAGAGAATTAAAACAGAGCTTAAAGTAGTCCCTGAGAGACAAGAATGAAATCGCCCTCTGTAGACAGAATTATAAAACGCAGGTTAAGAGAAGGAAGAGTGCACTGCAAAAGGAAGTCTGGGCAGACCTCAGAGAAGCAGGAGAAAATAGGGACTATGCCCAATTCTGGAGAATTATAAACAGACCCTGCTTCCAAGACTCAAGCTCCCCAGTAATCAGCACCAATATACTCCCAGACCAATGGATTAACCATTTTAAAACTCTGTATAATCAATAGGAGGTAGTTATCGGGGATGGAATTTGGGAGGGACCCAGAGCAACCGAGTTAGAATTTTCTTTGCCGGAAGTTCTAAAAGCAGTGCTAGGGCTGACGCGTAATAAGGCACTAGGCCCGGATGGCACCCCCCCAGACCTATTTTTAAGTAATACTGATTTATGGGCACCGATTATGACTAGAGTACTTAATGCTGCAATTAAATCTGGTCTTCTGCGATGTTGGTCAACTGCAGTGATTGTCCCCATATACAAG
Organism: Lissotriton vulgaris; assembly: GCF_964263255.1. Taxonomy (NCBI): domain Eukaryota; kingdom Metazoa; phylum Chordata; class Amphibia; order Caudata; family Salamandridae; genus Lissotriton; species Lissotriton vulgaris. The sequence continues at coordinate 1,440,950,140 of NC_141685.1, forward strand.
AAAGGCTGCAGGGACAATCCACAGTGCTACAGACCAATCTCACTGATTGACGTCTCAGCTAAAGTACTAGGTAGGGTAATTCTTAATCGCCTGATAGAGTGGACTGAAGCTCATAACACCTTGGTGGATACCCAGTATGGGTTTCGTACAGGCAAGTCAACAAGTGACCAATGTCTCAACTTATACCTCCTAGCGGCTAAATATATCAAATCAGATAACGGGACCCTGTGTATGGGATTCATGGACTTAGCAGCAGCATTTGATAATGTTAATAGAACTAAACTCTGGGCACTTATGTTTAGATTGGGAATCGATCCAGACCTGATTAACATACTTAAGGAACTTCACTGGAACACCACTGCCAAGGTCCGCTATAGCTCGGGGGGGTGAGCACTGATCCCTTCCTGTGCTCTAGCGCGGAGAGGCAGGGGTGTATCCTGGCTCCATTCCTATTTTCTCTCTACATAAATGACCTGGAGAGTGCCCTGCTGACACTGGGGACTGACTGCCCAAGAGTAGGATCGCGCCATATACCGGTACTTTTGTACGCTGATGACGCTGTCCTTCTCGCTCGAACAGCAGTGAGTCTCCAGCTCCTAATCAGTGGCTTTGCTAAATTCATGATGAATCTGGATCTTTCTGTTAATCTGACTAAATCTTTTATTATGGTGGTAGGGAAAAAACCTCACAAGAGATTTGTGTTCAAAATAGGAACTCATGTTTTGGACACTGTGAATACTTTTCCATATCTAGGTCTCTTGTTTTATGAAAAGATTAGGTTTGCCCCACTGATTGAGGAAAGGTCCAGGAAACTTGTCTCAGCAAATGGCGCCATACTAAATTTCGCACGAAGGATGGGTCGTTGGTCTCCTGAGCAAGTGATGACACTGTATAGAGTGGTCAGTACCTCTAAAGCTATCTACGGGGAAGAGGTGTGGGGCTTTAGAGATGCACACCAGATACAAGCAGAGGAAGACAAATTCTTAAAGAAATTATTAAAGCTACCTCAGAGCATCCCGGCAGCAGTCACACACAAGGAGTTTGGCACCCCATATATATCTGACCTGATTAAAGTGAGACCAATTTTGACCTGGTTTCGAATTTGGCTAAATCCAAACGCTGAATTAACCAGACAGATTATTGAGGATTGTCTCCGGAGAGACAGATGGCTGCAAATCCCTTGGCTAAAATACATTAAAGAAACCCTAGAGTCTATCGATCAGCAAATGTTATTTTCTGACCCCTCAAAAATTGATAGCTCTTGCAAATTTCATGTTCAAACGCAGTTATTGGAAAAATATGATTCAGGAGGAATGAACTTGACTCTAATAAATCCTCGGTAGTAGCCCAATCTCTTGCAAGTAATAAATTGGGTATGGAACCGTATCTCTTTTTAATGTATAGTCAACATGAGAGGTTTTTAATGACTCGTTTTAGGCTCGATTTGTTACATAACATTTTAGCTTACCCATCTGGTTTTACGTGAACAATTGAGCAGAAGGGTGCCTGCGGCTGCGACAATAGGTCTCCGCAGGACACCCTTCATTTTGTATTACTTTGCTCTTTTTATAAAATCCTGTGCCGAAGATTTTTGGTGGACATTGTAAAGGAATCAAAAATCTACCATGCTAAAACTGCTTTACTATTCTTGCAAAGAGCAACTCAGACGTTTACTCTGTGTACTATCATGAGTTTTTTAAAAATTGTGGTCAAATTAAGAAATACCAGGGGCCGATGTAGGATGACATGAATTAACCCCTCCCTCCTTTCGATCAAAGTTTGTAAATAATAATTTTTAAAAAAATGTGTTTTTAATATTGTAATGTTCAGAAATGATTATATGTGGATATGTAATGTTATGTATTTTTATGATGGTTTTTAACCACCGAAATAAATAAAGAACTGAACTGAACTGAACTACTGCTTATTTTATCGCCTTCCTTAGCATATAGCTGTTGGTAGAACTGCTGAAAGGCTGTCCGTATGCCAGAGGAGTCTGCTATCAAACCCAGCAGTGGGTCACAAATTTCCTTAATCTGGCCTAAAATAGTAGTCTGTATAATTTTTCTTGCCAAAAACTGCCCTACCCTCTCATTATAATCATAAAACCTTTCTCGCCAAACAAACATTTATCTGCAGCTTTTTTTGCAGAAATATAGATGATAGCAGCTCTGGCAACAGCAACTTTTAAAAGGACATTCTCTATCCCTTATACTGCTGATACCAAGTCGACCAATTGGGCTTCTGCCTTGCCTATGTCTCATACAGATCTGTCATTTTTTTCTTCTCTGTCGGTCTACCCTATAGCTCAAGGTATCACCCCGCAGACTAGCCTTAAGGTGTCCCTGCACAGTTGGAGCACTACCAAGGTTTCCAGTACAAAATACTATGCATAAAATAACTTTGACCCTTTTCCCTCTTTGTGTGTGTGTGCTGTAAAGTGCAGCACATATACAAAGTAGGAAAAGGAAGGGGAAATAAAAGCATTTCAGCTTCCTTGCGCCTAGTTCAAAAGAGTGCAGCTTTCTGATTCTAAACCTTGTCTACTTTATTTAGTAAATAGGTTTTAATGTCAGCAACGTTTGCCTGTTGATTGAGAACACCAATGCTTCAACCAATGGTAGGCCCTCTTGGTGCTAAGTAAGGCAAAGAAGGGCTATGCACTGCTTTGCATTACATTCATGTTACTTCAAGTTTAGCGCTGGAAAGTAAATTGGAAAAAAAACAGATTTTGTGCCAATTTGCATCACTGTGGTGATACAAACACAACAGACAATCTTACTAATTGTCCCCCAATATGTCCTCTTTAACAAATGAAGTCCCTCCTCTTTCAATGTCACGTCCGTCTATAATAAGTATCTGACCAACTACATATGTTAGTGAAGTGATTGCATGGGAAAAACATCTACTTTGGATCATGTGATATACTCCTACATTACAACTTGTAATAGGGGACTCCAATGTCTGGAACCAATTTCTACATAAATACCTACTGAAGATTCTAAATATTTTAAATATCTATGATAGCAACTTTCATCCTGAAAATTGTACACTGGAGTTTCAAGAATGAGAAATATGAGCTTTGTAGGATGCTGTAATGTGCTCCATCATTACTCGTACCAGAATATAGTCCTGACAAGGCTTTGCCACACTATGTGCTCCTCTGGGTCTCCTAAGCATTGTGGTACAAAACATGGGTGGATGTTTTCTAAGAGCTCGGGTTACCCTAAAAAATAAATTGGATGCAGTGAATTTTGGAAATTTAAGGTACTTGGTTTCTTGCTACAAGACTGACCCATATGGTGTGTGGAGCCCCACCACAAACTTATATTTTAACATTTATACATCATACAGTTTCCATTGCTGAACGTCAGATTTCCCTTACCCTGATTGCAAGACCTGAGTGATTGTTTTGAACATGATATTGAACAGATGTGTTTCTACAACATGGCAATTCCCTTAAGTATTTATTATGCATGAAAGTTTGTGTTCCTCATTGTGTGCCCCTGTTTTTCTGAGTGCTGTGCTATCAGATGTGTGTGCTTTATGAGATTGAGTAGGGATCCACAAAAAAACCTCCAAGAAATGTTTTGGATGATGGAGCTACAATAGGGTGTATCAGCATTATTGAGACAGGTATTTCAATCTGGTAAACTAATGCAATAGAGTAGGGAAGATGGAACCTTCTACAGAATTTATAGGGTTTCAAGACCAAGATTATCATATCTTTGCATTACGTGGAGTCCACCTAAGATGGTGAGGGTGCGTGCCATGAATATATGGATTCCTGGAGTACAGAGCTTTATATAATATGCAGGCCAGTTATTATAAGTGTAGGATAGTGCCATTTTTGTTATGTCCCTTCCCACACTTTTTTATCCAATGGTTATGATTGAAAATACACTGGAGCCTTCTAAGCAGACCCCAGTTCCAGTGCTCTGAAAGACTGCAGAGGCAGCTCAAAATGCTCTAACTCTATTTTGCCCTCACTATGAGTGGCAAGGTCATCGCGCTAATTTTATTATATGTCAGTTATCACTAAGGTAGGCCTCCTGAACCCAGGAGGCAGGGTAAAATATATTGAAGGTGTGGATATGTAATTGCAAGTTTATATGTCCCTATAATAGCCTCTTTCCATTAAGGGTTACTATAAGTGTTCAGGGGCCACGGGCTAAAATGGGCTAGCACCCGGGAACTTTGAGGTATCCATTTACATTATAGTCCCACTGAAATATGTCATGTTTGTTATAAAACAACTTGCCCACTTAAACCCGACCTTATTCTAAAGTTGGATTTAGTATGACATGCACCTGCCGTTCCTGTTACCTGGCTGCCACCAAGACAGAAATCTGGCCCCCGCCCAGGAAGTGAGAATACTCCAAGGAGTCAGAAACAAAGGCTTGGATGGGTAGGAGGTGAAACCTCCCTCCCTTTCAGGATGGCTAGTGCAGTGGCACATCAATGTGGTGGGCTTCAAAACTGTAGCCGCCACTGATATGCATCCAGTCTGCCTCCCAGAGGAGGAAACAGCCACATTCCTATCCTCAAGCACATTAACTCCTGGAAGGAAGGAAAATTAGGTGGTCAGGAGGTGTACACCCACAGAAGGCTAGCCACACCCCTTGGGGGGGCTACCCGGTCTGCATAGCCCAGGAAGGTTTCTGCCATTTTCAAAAGTGGCAGAATAGAGGGTTCTGGGTTGAAAGGTAACTTACACCCCCAAATGTGGTCATTTCAGGGCAGATTAGCCACTGGGCTACTTGCACCCACACCACTAACGCCCCTAAATCTAGGATTTTAGGGGCACCCCTAGGACCAAAACCGCAGCTCTGATTCAACTTGCAACGAAGGACAAAAAAGAGACCCCTGTCTGCGACATGCACAAAGCAAAGGCGCAATACTCTCCACCTGCGGCAACCACCCTGCATCTGCACGATTGTGAGTCGTCCTGGACCAGATGCTGGTGCTGCAGGCCAGAGGAACTTCTCTTAGAGCCAAAGACAACTCCAGATGTTCCTTCGACTAGATGCGCTGGTCCCTTGTAGCCCACAGACACTGACCTCTCCTGGAACAAAAGATTCACTGGCAATTGGGTCCACCCAAAAGTAAATGGTCTAGTGCATTGTAGGAAACATAGTCCTGACCTCCAGCAAGTTTCAGATGGCTACCGTTTTCCCCTGGGCTCCAGGATGACAAAGTAACTCCAGGCTGAGGTTGCCGCTGCCAAGGCTTGCTGGTGGGCAGTCCGACTACCACTACCTTTCTTCAGTGATCATTGGCCCAGTTGTTGAGTTTTTGCATCAGTTCCTCAACAGCACTGTCTAAGCGGTAAAACCAGCTCCTATGTGTCTCCCACTTCAGCCTCAGAAACAGCCAGCACCACTCTGCACCCGGGCCATATGAGCCAGGTAAAATTCAACTGACTGCTGTGGCCCGGTTATGGGACTTGCATCACCTTACCCCCCAGTGGATTCCACTGGACTTGACAAGTAATTTTCAATTGTTACTAGTGCTTTTCACCATTGACCGCAACGTTATTGATTTTGGTGTAGTGAATTCCTCTGATTTGTTTTTCCTTCTAACATCCAAAGCTCTGGTTATACTCACCTGCTTGTGTTCATTTTGATGTCTAGATTTATATATACATCTGCTTTTTTTATAAATTGGTGTTGGATTTCTTTCGAGTAGTGTCAATTACTTATCGTCCATGTTGGTACTCTAAACTGTTTAACATGTGTTCCTCTAGCAAGGCCTAACTACTCAGTGCCAACCCATAGCACTTACGTAATTCCGAACAATCATGCATGTGTTCTGTGAATGTCACTGGTATGATTCTCATGGGGTCACATGATCGGAGCACTTTCCAGTCCTGGTGGACCCCGCATAATACCAGACACATCCACGGTATCTCTCCAAAGGGAACAACACTGTGATGGGTTTACGGGCAACAGTACGCCGCCTTCGATTTTAACCCAAGACACTGGGAGCTGGCTAGGGTTCCACCAAGTTGCACAGCCAAGCACTGTATGAATCCAATGAGTTCAACTCAAAACCTTGTTTTAAATTATTAACCTTATTTTCATAAGTTATTTTTTCTTTTTCTTCTCCTCTTTACTTGATTGTTTTAACAGAAAGGCTCAGAAACAAAAGAGGTTTCCTTCGATTTTACAGCAGAAGTGTCCCTTCCTACCATTGTTGTGAGGACCTCTCGACCCTCCATGGCCCTTGTGGGTCTTTAACTGTGTAATATAGTCATTGGCCTAATCTCCAGCTGGTACTGACAAAGGCTGGCTTTGGCGATCATTTTGATGTTGGGTATGGTGCAGTTACTCTACCCCCAAAGTACAGGTCAGTGAGAATGTGGTGATGTCCCAACCTTTTACTATAGCATGTGGCACCAGACAGGGCTGTCCTTTGGCCCCACTTCTTTTGGCTTTTACATTGAGCCACTAGCTGAATGAAAACGCAGAATCCCTCTGATCACAGGCGTCACCATGGGGTGCAAGTAACATAAATTAGCCTTTAGACACTAGGTCACACAACCACACATAACACTGAATGCCAGCTGCTCTTTCACATCCTTTAAGAAATGACTACTCTCTGACATACATAGCTTCCTTAATGCATCATCAGATACTACTAAATGCCCTGCTCTGTGGAGATGGGAGCTTGAGTGCGAGTGCTCCTTTAAGTTGAAGGAATGGACAGACATACTACACCAAGCACATTTTTCTGCCTGTAGTGCCTCCAGTAAAGAAACGTTCTTGAAAATTGTACATTACTGGTACTTCACACCTGCAAGACTAGCTAAATGAAACCAGGCAGTGAGGATAGGTGTGGAGGCAGAGTGGCTATCTTGGTACACTAACCCATATTCTCTGACACTGTCCCAAACTGTGACCATAGTGGTAAGATATCCTTGCAGACATCAACGAGATATATGATAAATTATACAAACATACCCAGACATCCCAGTTACATATTGCTGGGCCTCCCCAACACCCTAACATACCCCTTGTGATCAGAACGGAGACGCCATCATACTTGCTCTCTCTGCAGCAGAACATGCTACATTGTCTAAGTAGGGTACTGACACCTTTCCAACAAGACTAGACTGGCTGCATATATTCTGGGGTCTCCTTGGCATGTAGAGATCAACAGCAGTGGTGGAGTGCCAACTGCCACAATTTGACAAGAAATGGGGGCCATGCATACGTTTCCTCTCTTGGTTGTTCAGAGAGCTCTCCTGCCCGGCCTACTTATGAATACTCTGCCTTGCACAGACGGAACATGACCTTGAGGGAGGAGCCACAGAGAAATCCTAGTTTGGACACTGTACCCGCTGGCCTAGACACATTGCATGTCTCCATGCCAAGAGTTGTCAAATACATCTCTATTACTGTTTTCCTGATGGCTCACTTTGCCCTTCACCTCTCCACTCTTGTTAAGCTACCCTTTCCATTACATTTTCCTGTTTTCTCCCAGTTCATATTATGCCTCACCATCCTACAGATGTAGTTGATGGCGGATTTATATTGTTGGTCTTTTCTCTTTGAAAAATGAATAAAAAACAGATTTAGGCCTAAGTGGGATGAGCGTCTAATTTTTCCATTAAATGGTGAATGTTTATATTTATATGGCATGAATACATTCAAATAGCTTAAGTATAAAAGAAATATGTGTGCCTAAATTTATTGTTTACATCTTTTTAATCACTACCATGGCATTTGGAAAATCGAGCAGTCCAATGTTAAAAGATATTTTTTTCCAATGAACTTTAAAATAGATGAAACTGAACCGTGTAAATACTTTGTTTGGTCTTATACATTGCTTGTTAGTTGAATAGGACAGCATGCCTATCTTGACCTTGTCCTAATTGTCTATAAGCATAATTCATTATCCACATTTAGCCTATGGATTACGCACCATTTATTATCAGCTCCTACAGACTGGCCTTCCTTTAATGATACTGCTCGATATCGCTGTGAAAATTAACCTTTACAAACCATGGTGCTGTTTGTGTTATTGTGTGATATATTTAAATCTGCAAAATGTAGATACCTCACAACATTGCAGCAGGAATTCACAATAAAAAATTGTTATGCTCCTTTTTTTTGCTACAACTTTTATCCTCAACTTTTGTTATTCATTCAGTATGAAATTCTTTTTAAATGGCATGGTTTTGTCAGCTAAATTGTAATTTATGATTTTGGAGACTTTAATCTAATCTTAAACCTAAAAGAGGATAGGCTACCCATAAATAAAACATTAACTTTAACCAGAATGAGGGAGTGGCTAAAGCATTATTTCAAGGATTTGGGGTTACTAGATGCCTGGAAATGGAAGGGAGATATTAACAATAAATTCACCTTTCAAAATAGAAAAAACATGGGCACGCCTCCAGGATAGATTTCTTTTTGATAGATAAAGGCCTGCTTAATGTTATTAGGTGAAACATCTGCCAGCTCACTTGTCTGATCATACACTAGAATAAAGCTGTTACAGCACGTCCATTAATATGTATGACATTCCAACGACAGTTTCTGACAAATACTGAACACAGTCTGGGCAAAATCGTGTGCTAGGAAGCTTTGAGAAATTTATAAAAAGTGAAAGAACTATTGCCTGATGACGTCTTAGGACTACTCAAATGTTCTGCATACTCTTTGTCTTATTGGGTTGTCCTCATTAACATATGTCTAGGAATGTATTGGAATTCAGACTGTGTTCAGTATTTGTCCAAAACTGTATTTGGAATGTCATACATATTAATGGGTGTGCTGTAACAGCTTTCTTCTAGTGTGTTTACATGCATGTTAGTTTCTAACGTGCTAATTGCACCTCCAGGTAGTAGGTGTATTATGCTACTATTGCACCCCGCTCTATAGTAACAAAGTTATTCACGCTTATTATTGTCAGTTACAAACACGTTGCTCATATTGATGTGTGGTTCTTTCTCTCATAGGGATCACAACACCCTATCATTCTTTTCATCACTTGTCTGATCACTCTGCCATTCAAATGGAGTTATCAACTAACAAAGCTCCTCCCAATTCAAGATGGACATTGGATCACATTGTATTAGCGGACCCACAAAATAGGGAGGAGCTGAAAATTGTATCAGAAGAGTTCCTCTTGCTAAACAGAGATGAGACCTCTCTCCAAGTAGCATGGATTGCTTATAAGGGGGTAATTTTTAAGTTTAGCGGCTTTTAAACACAAGAATACGAAGAGTAAAATCAACAAACTAGAGAGTGAAATACAGAGATTAGGTAAGAAGGGCTAGCTCAGCAAGAAACTGGCTAAATAAAGAATGAAATAGAAGAGAAGAAGGAGGCACTATCTGCCATTTTAGATTCTATAGTTAGGAACAAATGGGAATCAATCAGACTACCCCATTATGAGTACGGTGAGGGCTGTGGGAAAATGCTCGCTTAGAGAATCAAGACAGAACAAACCCGAAATTAGATTACAACTATCCAGGTAGGGAACGGGACAGACCTCACCTCAGAAGACTTCCAAGATCAAGTTAGCCTTTAAAACATGTCTTCGAAACAATCTATTCAGAAGACATAGGGCCATCTATGGATCAAATAAATATTTACGTAAAAAATATAACGCTTCCAACCCTGATGCAAGAACAAAGCGAGGTCCTAAAGGCTGAAATCACAACAGAGGAGGTGGCAAGTATAATAGACAAAATGAAAAGAAGGCAAAGCAGTGGGCCCTGATGCAATACCCAATGAGGTATATAGTATACTAAAAGAAACTTTGGTTCCCCCACTTTCAAAGTTATTAAATGGCATGTTCCGGGGAGGGCAAGAACTACCGGCCTTCTGGAATGAAGCTACTATTAGTGAACTATTAAAAGTAGGGAAAGATCCGAAACGATGTAAGTCCTACAGACCGATATCGCTTTTAAATAGCCATCACAAAATCTACACTCACATTTTGACAAAAAGGATGGGACAGGTATCTGATCAACTGATAAACCAAGACCAGAGAGGCTTTGTCAAGGGGAGGCAGATCCAGGAGCTGACACAAGTATTAATCAGTGAAATTGACGTAGCAAACTAGAGAAGGTCCCCCACTCAATATTCACCTTTGATGCAGCTAAGGCCTACGACTGGGTTAGTTGGCCATTTTTATACGCTGTAATGGGAATGTATAATTTGGGGAGAGTATTCCTAGGGGATATTAAAACTCTGTACAAAAACCAAGGTCTTAGTAAATGGCCATCCCACAGAAACAATACGTATTAAGAGAGATGCTAAACATGGAGGCATATTGACCCGTTAGCTATCTCCCTCAAGGCTAATCAAAACATAACTCCTTTCAAATATCTAGGTTGGGAAAAGAAAGTGGCGTTATATGATGACGACCTGTTGATTTTCATTGACAATCTAAAATCACTACCGATAATAGAGAACATTCGAGGATACTTTGGGGACATTTCAGGATACTTAGTAAACCATTTTGAAACAGCAATATTGGAATGGAACCAGAAAAGTAATAACCCTCTGGTGAAGGAAAAAATATGATATCAAGGTGTGGAAATAGTGAACAATATTGATAAAATGGCCCCATTAAATTTCACAAAAATATTCTCTGAAGTAAGGAGCATGCTTAGAGTGTGGGGGGTCCTCCTCTGTCCTTTTTGGGGCACTCTAGTATATTAAAAATGGCAACCCTCCCGAAGTTCACATATATTTTTAACATTATCCCTTTAGATTTAAAAAAAGAACGGTTCACTAAGTTGTAGAGGGAGCTGGGCAGCTTTGTATGGAGCTCAAAGGAAATTAGAATAACCGGAAGAAGCTTTGAAGGAAAAAAGAGCAGGGGGGGATAGCAAGCCCAGACCTATTTGAATATTACAGGGACTTAAAAACATAAGAGTATTGTTAAGAAAATACCAAACCTATCCAGTATACTTACAGCCATTTCTTGTACAAATTTGGACACCCAAAATTTTCCAAGAAGATTACATTAAAAGTGTAATGTTCGGCTGCTAGAACATGGTATCAAATCAGACGAGCACTGAAAATTCCATATTATATGGACTTTTCTCCAATATTGGCCTTCCCAGGAACTCTGGAGTGCCCAAAAGATATGCTGGCTATTCTGCTGGAAAAAGAAAGTAATACAAAGTGGGGGCAACTTTTAGAAGGGAATGTGCTAATTGAATGGAATCAACTTTCAGTCATGACCAAATGCGTACTATCAAAGTTTCAAATATTATCAGTTACCAAGCTTGACAAAATCCCTTGGGGGGACAAAATAGGCAACAGAGACCTGGAATGGAAAATTCAAGGAGATGGAGTGTTAAAAAAAGAAGTTTAAATTTGAGACTGATCTTTAATAGGAGCCGGGTAATACGTTTTCACTTTACCTATGGAGATCTTGGGGAAGGAGCTGCCATCGATGGAAGTTCAAGAAATATGGCAAGTATCTATGTTTATGTGTTGATATACTATCAAATCTGCCTATTTCAGAAAAAAACATCTGTTCACCATACACAGAGAGTACTGGATGCCGAAGAGATTGTCCAAACTGAATAAGCAGAAGAGGAAAAGCTGCACTTAGTGTGGGGAAGAGATGGCGGATGACATACACATGTTCTGGCAGTGCCCCCACCTGAAGAATTTTTGGATTGACGTGGGTAAGATCATTACTGTTGTAATGGGCAATGAAATAGAGGTAAGCATAGACTTGGTCATATTTGGGGTTAAACTTTGTAATGAAGCCGTCCCAGATTAAGTAAAAAGTCTTTCTCTTTGTTTTAATCTCATTGGCCAGATGAGAAATTTGTATTAAATGGGTACCTCATAATTCACCAACCTAATGGAAATGGCTAACCTCAATAAAATAGATAAACACACCAGATTGGAGTGGGGGGAAATGTAAAAGAACAGATTACTGGAACATATGGGAACTGAAAAGCTCTCAGTGGGCTAGCAAAGTACCTCACTGTCCAATGATTATGCAATATAGCAATAATATAGCAAGAACAGGTCTTGCTCCATTGGCCACCGAGGGGTATATTCCCAAACTGAATGGAACAGCAACAAAAGGGGATCCCACCAGTATTCATGAATCATTACACCCCCTCATGAAAATTGAGGAGTGATCCAAGACGGAACAGATAGAAATCGGGACCCTCTGATACCCCCTACTCCAATTTGTATTGCACAATGAGGAAAAAAAAAAGAGTATGCTTCCCAGGTTCATGGTCAAGTTGTACTTTATTCAAGACATGCCTAAAGAACAACCTGGGTGTAATCCAATCGATTCTTTTGTGGCCAGTCTTGTGGGACAAACTGTGATGAAGGACACAATGGACAAAACTCTGGATGATGCTGCCTTGAGGAAAGTGTAATCAGCTTCTCCTTTTGCCCCACATGCTGGTATTTATGGGACTTATGTAGCCCAATCCCAGATGATTTGATGATGTCAAAGCCTTTTATAGATCACTGGATGATATTTCTGATTGTTCTGGTCTGCTGGAACATATTGAGCGCCAGGGTGAATTTCTGTTGGATGTCTCTTTGGATGTGGCGAGGGCCTCTGCTTTGTCCCGTGAGGCCTGTGTGGTGGCTCGCCATTAATCGGTGTTGAAGGACTAGAAGACAGCTTCTGTGCAAAAGGTGCCACCCTTGAGATTGCACTTTCAGGGGCATGTGCTGTTTGGTGAAGAGTTGTAGGTCAAGCTGCACAAGCTTTTCAGGAAGAAGAAACACTCTTCTTCCCTGAAGCAGGCCACTTCGGATAATTGGTTTCAAAGCCCAAGTTTCCCTTCCATCAGCCCTCTCCGAGGCAGTATCCCGGTGGTCAGGGCAGATTTCCTTCAGGTAAAGGTCGGGACAAGAAGGCCAAGTCTCCTCCGCTGAAGCCTCGCTTCTGACTATATGGGGCGGGATACAGAACTGTGAGCACTTTCTTCTGACATGGGAACAATCGTCTTCAGATTCTTGGATCCTTGACATTGTATGGCAAGACTACATGATAAAGTTTGCGATGACCCCTTCGGATTATGGGGTTTGTCCAACTCCTTTGCCCTCCTCTTGGGCGAAGAGGACTGCGTTGTCAGAGGAGATTGCTCACTGCTGCAGAAGGGTGCCATTCAGGAAGTCCCGCCTCTGGAGAGGTGCAGGAGCTTTTACTAAATAATCTTCCTGGTGGCCAAGTTGGCCTGGGCATACAGCTGGTGTTGGACTTGCAGGGGCTGAACAAGTTTGTTGTCCACCTCTCCTTCAAGATGGAGACTCTTCAGCGAGTGATCCCATTGGTGCTAAGGAATCATCTGATGTGTACTCTGGATCTGCAAGATGCCTACTATCAAATCAAATCAAATCAAAACGAGCTTCATTCAATTTTAGGCATGTAAAATCATAAAAGCAGACAATTATAAACACCTCATCACACTTCTAAAAATACAGAGCTAAACATAAATATATACAGGTTCATAAATCAATTCATTTTATTTTTACTGTTTCTTATGCATAAAAGTAAAAATATTTGGCATCTATGCTAAAAATAATCCATCTAAAATTTAACACCTCTCATATATTTTCCTCAGAGGTCTAAGCATTTACAATTTTTCTTGCTCTCAGTATGCTTTTTAGGAAATAGGAAACCCACCATAGTTCCAATACAATAATCATTATCCAACATCTGTAAGTATAAAAAAGTATGGCGACATTGCCTCCATCCCCCCTGTTTTAATAAAGGTACAATCCATCCACGTAATTGATTTCCATAAAATTTACAGAATAACACTGCATGGATAATTGTTTGTAAGGAGATGTTATCACGGGGACACATGCATAATTCCCATGACCAATCGTTCATTTCTGGGTGACTAATCAAGCGGTGGAAGGTCCTAAATCTAAAACGTGTTAGCACGTACCCATTGTATCCCTGTATACAGCACAATAGGTACAGTTGGAAATTATACATTATAATAACTATTTAATGCTGGACCACGGTAGGTTTATTCATTTCCAGTACAAGCCTGTTCTCCCCAAAAAAAGTAATACAAACTTTTTTGAATTCCTTCCGATGTATGAAATTCATTACTTCAGGCAAGGAAAAATAATCTGGGTGCCGAATATCATGCAAAAGTTTTTTTGGGCTATTTTAACCAAGTAATCTTACTGGCATGATTAGTGTCATTGCATCAGTTAGGATTTCCTTATTTAGACCTGTGCTGGTAGAGGTCCAAATTCTGTGCCAGAGCAGCACTGTTTGTACCTTAATTAAGTCTGAAATGTATGATACTCCTAGCTCGCTGTGACAGTTACAAACTGAGGTACTGGCAGGACCTGCCAAGATAAATCTTAAAAATACGTTTTCAACAAATTGAATTGGTGCACAGTCATGAAATCCTCATATACCCGCCCCAAAGGTTGCTATGCTCACGCAGTTAGCCTGATTCATTTTCAGAAGAATTTCAGGGGGCCTTTTGCCCAATTGTTTTGTAAAATTGATTAAGGCCGCAGTAGACTTAATTGACAGGAGTCTCCTAGTCTTGATCACCTGGGCCCAAGACCCAGTACGGTTAAATAAGACACCCAGATATGTGAAAGAATTTATAGGTTTGACCCTGCTTGAAAGCTTCTAAACTTTTGTTTCCCTCTCCCACAGGTCATTATAAAGCTTTTCTTTGCATCATTTTAAAAACCAGGTTGTCCTTAAAAGTAGTATAAAAAGTGAGAGCCCTTTGTAAACCATTCTGAGTATGTGCTATAAGTACTGCATCGTCCGCGTAGTCAAGGGAGACTTTCGGACGCTTATTACGTATGGCGGGTCCCTAGCGTTTGACACCAACTCCTGTTGCTGCATTGGTATACAGAGTAAACTGGAGTGGTGCCAAAACGCATCCTTGCCTCACTCCCCTCTCCACCTTGAATGATGCTGTACACTCTCCCTTAAGTCCAAAATGTACTTTGGCTTTTGTACCAGAGTATAGCTGTTTTAAAAACTGGATTAATATTGGGACAACCTTAAGATCACTAAGGATACACCACAATTTGCTGTTTATAACACAGTCAAATGCGGCTGTAAGGTCGAGGAATGCCCAAAAAAATTTCTCTGATTTAGCCTGTGTATACTTTCCAATAAAAATACTAAGATTAAGAGCCTGGTCGTTGATACCTAAATCGGATCTAAAACCGTACTGTACATCACTTAAAATGTTATTTTCTTCTGCCCATGTTTGTAGCCGATCTGGAACAATCCTTTCTGTTACCTTCATAAGGGAATCTAATAAAGATATCGGGCTGTAGCAGGCGGGATTATCCCGATCCCCCTTCTTAAAAATTGGGACAATTATCGATTTGATGATGCATCTATAAATCCTTTTGCACAACATGCTTGTAAAACCTGTGTTAGTATTGGGGACCACAAATGCGGGGTTGACTTAAATAAATCAATTGGCACCCCATCCGGGCCTAGGGCCTTACCACTCTTACTTGCATTTATGGAAATAGTTACGTCTTCTAGATTGATATAAAAGTCAATAGGCAAAACATCCTGGTGGTCCCCCCTCGGGCTCTCGCCTGCAATCTATTTCCCTCTCTGTAGCACTATGTAGTCTGTAGACTTTTGAAAAGAAATCCACCCAAGTTTTTCTCTCTATTGCTACCTCTATGGAAGGCACATCGGGGTCAGTAAAAAAAAAAACGCATTCACGGCCTGCCAGAATTGGGAGCTATCTTTGCTCACTGAAGCTTCTTTAAGATT
Source organism: Lissotriton vulgaris (assembly GCF_964263255.1). Lineage (NCBI taxonomy): Eukaryota > Metazoa > Chordata > Amphibia > Caudata > Salamandridae > Lissotriton > Lissotriton vulgaris. The sequence continues at coordinate 1,440,965,881 of NC_141685.1, forward strand.
CTCCCAGGCCTTTTCTTTCATTTCATTTGTACTAGTTTTTCTAGCTTTGTTATAAGCTTCCTACATTTCCTAATTTCCTCCTTATCTCTAACTGCCTAATGTAGAGGTTCTTTTAAATAAATTTAGGTTTCCGTACAATTGTTGTCAAGCCATCCCTTTCTGCAATTACGAGTACCTTTGCTTTCTGCTTGCAGCAGGGTTTTAACAATCTTTGTAGCATGGGTGAAAGCAATCAGAACGTTATTGTACGATATTCTTTCATTTAGGTACGTTAAGATTGAATCATACGCCTTAGTGACAATTTGTTTACTGAACTCCAACGGGTCTAAACTAGACCATCGTAAAGTGTATCCATTTTGTCTTCCTATTGCTACATTTTGTACCCATACTACTTCATTGCAATGTTTCCTAACTGGGATGGTTATGTTTACACTTAGGGGCAGGTGATCACTCATTACAGGTGTTATAGCCAGTAAAATATCTTGCATATCGGTTTCTCACAATTATGAAATCTATTGTAGATTCAGAACCACTGTCAATGAAGGTGTGTCCAAAATCCACCCTAGACGAGCATATGCAGTTTGCGAAACTGAAATCATGCAGTAATAAGATCTCACCCCTATCTGAGTGAGAAAAATGAATCGCCGGGTCATCCTCCTCAGTTGTTAGACCACATTTTCTTAACCCAGCTTGTGGACATAACCCAACATTAAAATCCCCGCCCCAGATAGGAATTATTTCAATCTCTTCTTTTCATTTTAATTTGCTAATATCCTGGCTAAGCCTCTTCATTGTATCGCCCAGTTGGCCTTTTTCAACTTTATTATAAAAATGTATCACAGCCAGTGTGCATTTAACATCCATATGAATCAGTACGATCTGATAGTAAATTTCTGAACTAATCATTTCGATCTTTGAAGCCCCTACCAGATTTGCAACATACACACAGATTCCACCCTCAGGTCTTCCGCAGAGTGAGCAAATTGCTGGTGTATGCAATGTCCTGAAGCCAAAAAAAATGCAGAAAGCACAAAACAGAAGACCAAGGTCAAGCACATTAGTTCCGTCTGTTCCAAATATCAATTGGTGCAACCACTTCCAACATCCGCTGCTCAAGGATGTATAAATTACCAGGTATACATAAACAAATGGAAGGTGCACTCCAATGTAGTCAATTACACGGAGGAATATTTAGAAAATGTCTCTTCTTCATTCAAATCTTTTATTTTCTTTAAACAAGGGCACAGCCAACGCGTTTCGTTCCCCTAGTGCCACGGGAACTTCATCAGGGCTGCAAAAATCATAACATAGACATACATAAATATACATAAAAACGTGAAATACATTACAAAAATCATACACACAATAGGACTGAGCATAACAGATCAATAGACCCAAAAGGAAATTTCAAAATTAAAACACACACTACATGAAACTTAACACAAAAATAGTAACATTTAGAATATCTACAAGGTAAAAAAACTTTTTTTCCTTTTCCAAGAAAAAATAGCGAGAAAAACAAGTACGGTTGGGGCTTCAATGTCAAAATTGAAATTTCAGTCTTCGCAAATGTCTAGTTAAAGTCTCAATCTCATTTAAAAAAATAAAAAAAATAAAAAAGGGAAACCAATTTTAAGGCACTAAGGTACATTTAATGATTTCATAGGCAAGCCTAAATGTGAATTCTACAGAAAGAAGAACAAGAGAAGAAAAGGAGAGAACAAGCAAGTTTTCAGAATAAGAAAAAGAGAGAGAGATCCCAATCATATGAAAATTCATCCTAAACCGGAACAAAAAATAAACCATAATTAAAGAGGGGGCTCACCATAAATATAGATTGCATAAGCCATGTCATCCTGGTGAATGTGAAATTGTTCTTAAAGGGCAATTTAAGAACAATTAAAAGTGTAACGTCCTAGACTAATGAGTTCTAGTATTCAGGAACAAGAAAAAGAATTTAGTGTTCCACACAGTCTGTCTAAAAAATCACAATTCTGTCCACAATCCTCAGTAATGCCTAATCATGATACATTTTGTTATTACTGAACATGTTAAAGGCCAAAAATGGGTGTATACCTCAAGCAAATCCTAGAAGTACCACAATAGTATTCCCCCACAGGGTGTTCAACAACAACTAGCATCTTCTTTTAGTTCAAATCACTGCGATAACAGAAAGAAGGGGCAAATAAATAATCAGTATTGAGATTCAAGCAAACTTCCAAGTTGCAGCCACCACTAATGTCTTCTTATAATAATCATAATAATTGCAGGTTTATATAGCGCTAGGATCGACTCCCGGAGGAGTATCTCCGCGCTTCGACCGCTGCGAAACCCTTCCTGGCTTCCCTGAGAGATGGTCCCTTAGTGGGTATCTCCAGGGTGAGACCAGGCATCCCCGGCGGTCTGGTGGGGCCGTTAGTGAAGATGAGGCAAGCCAATGCCCAGAGTTGCCGAGTGTGATCGCTGATCAAAGTGGGCACCGAGGCGAGAGAATTATCGAGTCCGCTGACCCTGGTCCAGAAACCTGCCGCGTCGGGAATCGAACCCTGGTCCCGGGCCGTCCTCTGCTCTCGGGTCTGCCGCCTCTAACCAGTGAGCCACACTATAAGTAGAATTGCTGAAATATCAGAAACGTACAGACACGTAATCAATTTGGTCATTAATGCCAACTTCCAAGCTGCATCCTATCTTACATAAGGAAATTTATAGATCAAATTCACCTAAAGGCATAATGTATGTCCGATGTATGAGACCCATGGTCTGTGGCATACATACCTGGCAATCTCCAATATTATTCAATTACCCAAATAAGTGGTGAAGAGGACGATTTAGACTGTAAAGAAGGGGGGCAAGCAAAAAAGGGCTGATTATTAGGCCATTATTCAATTCTAAAGGTGAACAGAAGCCATTAATGTGTACTTCATGGATAACCCATGTCTCTTGTACACACTAGATGTCAACATTATTTATAAAGTCTTTCCAGGCTATATCATTCACTTTGTTTTTGAGGCCTGCTTCGTTCCAAAAAAAGAACTCTAAAATGTTTTTTTTGGGGGTGAGTTAGATCAGAGGCAAGATCAAACTAATTTATTATTTCAAACCCAGTTTGCAAAACTAAGTTAGTGGCCCAAACACTGGCCATAAGAGTCTAGAATATGGCTAGTGAGTACACGGTGCAAGCAGGTCAGCGGAGAACAAACCCAAACAAAAACAACCCCTGCATGACTGTGGGTGAAAACCCACACGACCAATAAGAACAAGAGTCCTGTGCACACGTAAGAGTGTAGTAGGTTTTAGTGTAAAAACCAAACTTCTAACACAATGTTCTTTGTTGAAATCATGAAGGTTGACATCACGAGTTTCAAGTAGAGGAATTTATAAGTCAATCCAGATCAGTAAAGAAAGAAACCAGCTGACATGTGTTTCGTCACACCGTGTTACAACACAGTCACCTTGGAAAAGTTTATTACTTTTTCCTACCCAGCCAATTCTCCGCACCATCTTGAATTCTCTAAAAAGGGCGCTAGTCAGACCTGTTCTGCCAGCAAGCCAATAAATAGTTTTATTTCCTAAAGCAGTCCAAGTTTCCTTTTCAGCTGAAGAAGGGGGAACATTGGCTAAAATGACAGTATATGGGGTAGCAGCCAGTGGCAGGTTTAGGGTCTGTGGGCTGCATGCCTCCTCTGAGGTGTTACTATATGTTGGATTCATTCTTGTGTTTTTCTCACCCACCCACATCTCACCCACGAGGTTACCCATCCTTCTTGTTTCTTATTTTTTGTACACGTCTCTCTCATTTAAGGTAGTGTTTTCGTGTTAACAGTTATGTTGGGAGAAATTCCAGGCCCCTCACCTTTTTCTCTTTCCCCTGGTTGTCCCTTTACTTTTAGAGGAGTTACTTTCGGGTTTGCACTTTCAGACTGTGTGGTGGTACTAAATGTCTTCTTAAGTTGCTTACTCCCATCTTGAATAGCCATATTCTGAGTTACAAGAACTTTCTCTATTCCTGTTTCTATTTTGTCTAGCCTACCAGTCAGGGTATTAACAGACTGTGTAACAAACTCAGTTATTTCTTTTATCGCCATGGACAAATTTACAGTCTCAACTATGGGTACATTACATTTTTTTTTACGCGTGGTGCATTCATTGTACACACTTTCATCTGTGTTCATTTTTTAAGACCCTGTACTTTTCCCTGGAATTTTCTTGTGTGAGTCTTAGTTAGTCTGAGGGTGAGTTGAGGTGTATGTATTCCAATTGGAGAAGAATCAAGTATTTCTAAGTTTGGTGATTTGCAGGATTTTTTAGAAGGGTGAAAATTATTGATATCAAAATCACCAGTGGAAATATCATCAGAAATTTTCTGAATACATCCATTGTTTATCTTCTGAATAGGTGTTTTACTCAGAATGTCTATTTCATCAACTCCAATAATCACTGACATAATAGATTTGTCCTTTGTTCTAGCACCCAATGAGTCCATGTTTAATGTTTCTTCTACCAAGGTTATCTGTTTTTCAATATCACCAACTGCCCCAGTTAAATAGTTAAGCAAAGTAATGCCTACTATCACATTCTAATCCATCTCCTCTGTCAACAGTATCTCAGATTCAGTGTTTACGGCATTCATTTTCAGTTTTGTGTCCTGCCCTTTGGCCTTCCATCTGCCCGAAGGATTTTCACTAAGGTGGTGGCATCTAGAGGGAATCCACATCTATTCATATCTGAATGATTGGCTGCTCCATGCTACAGCTCAGTAGCCGCTTCTTCTTAATCTGCAGGTGTTGTGTTTGATCTTGTCAGATCATCGGTTCCTGCTGAACCTTTCGAAGTGTCAGCTGAGTCCTTCTCAGGGCATTACATTTATTGGAGCTAGATTTTGCACCAACCTGAACCAGGTGTTCCTGCCAGTTCCCCAGGGCTCTGTTCTTGAGGTGCCTGGCTGTGAGGGTGATGCAGGGTGTTTCTTTTCGGGCTCAGCTGTGGTTGTACCTTCTGGCTCTCATGGCAGTGGCAGTGTTCACTGTGCCCTTGGCCTGTTACATCTCTGGACTCTGTGGGTTCGACTGCTTGAGCATTGGAATCCAGTCTCTCGGGACCTCGACCAGCTGGTTCAGGTGACTCAGGCCATCATTCCATATCTGCCCTGGTGGTCTATCCTAGACAATCTTTCCAAGGGGTGCCTTTACAGCCCGCTCCTCCTGTGACACTTACCATGAATGCCAGTGCTTTCAGTCTGGGTGCAACAGTGGGAGACAGTTCCTTACAGGCTCACTGGCCCCGGCAGGAGGGGAGGAGGTCCTCCAATTGGAGAGAGCTGATGACTATCTTCTGGGCGATCATGGGGTTCAGTCGGCTTCTGTTGGGGGCGGAATGTTGTCGTCCGGTCTGACAACATGGTGACTGTATCATATCAGAACCATCAGGGGGGATTTGTTCCCATTTTTTGAATACTGTCGCTGTTCCACTGTTCTGCAGGGCAGAGGAGCATCTTCAGTCTCTAGTTGCTGTTCACATCTGGAGTGTGGACAATGTGGTGGGGGATGCTTTCAGTCAGTTCTTTAGATTCTTGCAGGAGATATATCTCACCCCGTGGTATTTCGGTAAGTGTGCGGAGAGTTTGGTGTCCCTTTATGGACCTCTTTGTGTTCCGGCAAAATGCTCAGCTGCCTTGGTGTTGTGCTAGCTCTTGATCCAGAGATCAGGGATCAATAATTTTCCAATTACATCGGCCCATTTACACTACCCAACTAGTCCCTTCATGGTGGAGTCCAGTGTGATGCAGGTTTATACCAAACTTACTAATGAGTATTACAGAACCCGCATTTCTCCACTTATATTTGTGGTGATGGACCTAAAGTTGAAGAGTTGATGGTAATAATTATTTACTCATATATACTATTAAATCATAACAGACTCAGTGTAAATTTATGAATGTTTATCGTAAATAATGTGAAAGAAAATGCTCATTCAAGTACAGTTACACAAATGCAAATCATGGACTATCATGGAGAGAAAACATTAGCAATGTATCGAAACAAACTCACAACAAAATAGCTGTTTATTGAATGAGTGGATGGGTGAAGAGAGAAAGGTTTTCAGAGACAAAATACATTTGCAAATGATCATGAAAATTCAGGAGATTATTTAAACTAACCCAAGTAAAGAGACAGGGAAATGTACCCTCAGGCCTTAGGGCAGTAGGCCACTAGAGAAGAAACAAGCAGCAAAGATTAAGTCAGGAAACAGGATCAGGTAGTCCTCTAGCTGGAAACAGCAAAGCAACGATCTCCCGCTAGCTAACCAACACCCACAACCACCACACCCCTGGGGCACTTCAATTATACTCTAAATCTAAATGTCCAACCCGCATTTGTAACAAACTTGTAAAATATCTGACTCTCATTGGCTAAGAACCGTGGTGTTTCTGTCAGGCCCTCTATGCGTGATCTTTTTATTCACTAGCTCATTGTTTAGACTTTCTGTATTACAACATATCCTTCTCAGTAAACAATTTTTACACAAAATCATATTACATATTCTACATGTTGCAAATCTCTACGCTTCCATTGTTTGTTTCTGCCATCTCGTGAAGGAAATTGCATGCTTCCTTTTGTTTATCAATATCTGCCTTTCCACAACCTTGGCAGACAGACAGCACACTGTGAAGGTCGGAGTTAGGCTATTGCGATCTTTCTTCATTCAGAAAACTTTTTTCATTTTATTTTATTTCACTTCTAGCGAAGATTAAACTCAAACTTGCATGCAAGAAAATAGGCCCATACTTGTGCTTTCATCAAGAATCAAACAAAACATGTATCATTGTCATGAAATATAATTACATTGCACACCATCCTGGCATTGCACTATCCCATGCACAACCTGTGTTATTTCTAGCAGAATATTATTAACGTGCACAAAAGCAAGCAGCATTAGTCTTTTTATTTCATTCAAAACCATTGAGCAAATGCAGACATATTTTTATACGTTAGTACACACGGTTTGTTTTACACATGCGTAAAAGCATTTCCCTATGCATTACCATTTATTAATAGAAATCTTAACAGCATACTGGTAATGTAGGTTACTGAGGGTTCAATCCATGCAGGTTTTATTTATGCAAAATCCTGCTCCATCCCCCTTTGAAGGCGTTTTTGAGCCATCATAAAAACACCTAACAAATGCAAGTTGCCATTCATTCTAAAAGGCTTTACTTCTTTCCCGTTTTATCATTCTTTCATCTAAGTGTTTCATGATTTCATAGTAATTTTCATGTCTTCTAATTCTATCTCTTCTCTCTTTCTTTTTCTAGCTCTGGGTTCAAGATTTGTCTCTTTCTTTCTACAGTTACATTTGCAACATTTATTGAGGTAAAGGTATTAATATTTTTCCCAATAGACTACTCCCAAAAGTAGAAAAACAATTTCCCATTGAGGAAAAACTCTTACCAAGTTTCTACCGAACACCTTCAACTTTCAATTATGTGAACTCTTCATGAAGATCAGTAATATTTTTAATATACTCCTCAATATTCTTACTGTTGTCAGGAACATAAGTACAGCATCATTGTATTTTCAACATGCTACAGACTCAACCCTCTTTCGGCCAATAATATATCAAGGGCAAGTCGATTTTGTAAAACCATTGATCTAATTGCAACCATTTCAGTATCAGTCCTGAAAAACCCACCAGCAGTATCCATTGATAAACGATCAACCAATGTGGATAATTTTCTAATTTTATGAGAATTCAGAATAACTCCAACTGAAGGTATCAGTGCTCCAAAAATATCCCCAATTATTTCAGAATAACTTGTTCCTCTAATTCTTCTTTTATTTCATTATTTGTATTATCCTTATCTACGTGGTACACTTTCGGAAATAGTATGCCTAAATAACAAAACCCATACTAACCTGCTCGTAATCTATAGTACCATTAATAACAATGGGGTTGCCCAGTGAAGTACAGAACCTGAGGATTAAAACAGTAAGCGAACACTGGTTCTGCTACTTTCAATCACGGAAAAAGCAAAGACAATTTACTATCAAATCAAAGCCCCTATAGTGGCTAGTTCATTGAATGAAACATGCAAATCAATTCCATAAAATAGGGGGGTGGACCATTAATCCCAGTTCAAGAAAATTTTCCCAAATATTTCTGAAAAAATTATTATTTATGATCAAGTTTGATAGTGTATCCACACACATAATAAAGACAACATTAATAACATAAATAAATCATATCACATTACAAACATAAGCAAGTGTGAACATTACATAAATATGCACATCACAATCCATTACAACATATACATATAAAAATGATAATAACAAGTTCTTCAGGTCGCATCCTATTCTTAATTTAAATCATATGTCAAATCATCAGAATTGAATTGTACAGTCACCTATTAGACATTGATTCGGACGTTTTAACAGACACGTCAACGTTTTGACCCCTCTTTATGTCGCATAAACTTGTTTAGTCAATCTGGGGTTTTCATCAGGACTACATAAAAGTGTGTGCAATCTATACAAAAAGGGGACCAAATCACATCTATATTAGAAAAGGGATTCGTATTACCCAGGGAGAAATCTCTTCTACATGCTACTACCAATTCAGTGCTCACCAAATTAATGTGATAGTGTCAAAGGTAATTCCACAATGCCTTAACTGAGAATTTAGTTGAGCATTTCCAGTGTAATGTAATTTGCTGAAAGGCTAAGGCTTACATAAGATGAGGTAACCTTTTTTCATGTGAAGATAGGGCCAAAGACTATTAAACTACCTGAAAAAAGGATATCATTGGTCGTGGGTAAACATAAGTGAAAAACTTTAGAAATAGGAGATCCAATATCCACCCAGAAGGACGTAAAACTAAAAGATGTAACAAGTCAATCAATCAATCAATCATCAGATTTGTATAGCACGCTACTCACCCGTGAGGGTCTCAAGGCACTGGGGGGGGAGTCGCTACTGCTCGAACAGCCAGGTCTTGAGTTGTTTCCTGAAGGAGAGATGGTCCTGGGTCAGTCGTAGGTGGGTGGGGAGGGAGTTCCATGTCTTGGCCGCCAGGTAGGAGAAGGAACGTCCTCCGGCGGTGGCTTTGCGAATCTGTGGGACGGTGGCGAGGGCGAGGCTGGCGGATCCAAGCTGGCGGGTGGGTGTGTAGAAAGTGAGGCAGTTGTTGAGGTACTTGGGGCCTATGTCGTGGAGAGCCTTGTGTGTGCGGGTGAGGAGTCTGAACATGATCCTTTTGCTGACGGGGAGCCAATGCAGGTCTTTCAGATGGGAAGAGATGTGTCTGTGGCGGGGGATGTCCTGGATGAGTCGTGCTTCGTGCTGATGCGTTCTGTATGCCCTGGAGTCATCTCTGGAGTTTGGCTGTGGTTCCAGCGTAGAGGGTGTTCCTGTAGTCCACGAGGCAGGTGACGAGGGCATGGGTGACAGTCTTTCTGGTTGCGGTGGGGATCCATTGGAAGATCTTTCAGAGCATGCGCAGGGTGTTAAAACAGGATGACAAGACGGCGCTGACTTGCTTGGTCATCGTGAGGGAGGAGTCCAGGATGAAGCCCAGGTTGCGAGCATGGTCCCTTGGCTTGGGTGCGTTGCCCAGGGCAGGGTGCCACCAGGAGTCGTCCCAGGCGGAGGGGGATGGTCCCAGGATGAGGACTTCTGTATTGTCTGAGTTCAGTTTCAGACGGCTGAGCTTCATCCATTCCGCGACGTCTTTCATTCCTTCCTGGAGGTTGGCTCTGGCGGTGGTGGGGTCGTTGGTGAGGGAGAGGATCAGCTGGTAGTCGTTGGCGTAGGAGATGATGTTAAGGTTGTGTTTGCGTGCGATGGCTGCAAGGGGGCTCATGTAGACGTTGAAGAGGGTGGGGCTGTGGGAGGATCCCTCTGGAACGCCGCAGATGACTTCGGAGGCCGCGGATCAGAACGGTAGAAGGCGGACTCTCTGGGTTCATCCGGCGATGAACGAGATGATCCATTCCAAGGCCGTTCCTTGGATTCCGGTGTTGCTGAGGCGCTGTATCAGGGTGCTGTGGCATACCGTGTCGAAGGCAGCTGAGAGGTCCAGGAGGATGAGGGCAGCTGTTTCCCCGTTGTCGAGCAGGGCCCTGATGTCGTTGGTTGCTGTGATGAGGGCGGTCTCAGTGCTGTGGTTTGCTCGGAAACCGGACTGCGATGGGTCGAGGGATCCGTTTGTCTCAAGGAATGTGGAGAGTTGCTTTTTGACGGTCTTGTCGATGACTTTGGCAGGAAAAGGGAGCAGCGAGATGCGGCGGTAGTTCTTGAGGTCCATGGGGTCCTCGGTGGGTTTTTTCAGGAGGGCGCTGAGCTCGGCATGTTTCCAGCTCTCCGGGAAGGTGGCGGATGCGAAGGAGCTGTTGATGATATCCTGGAGTTGGGGTGCGATGATGGAGCCGGCTTTGTTGAAGATGTGATGTGGGCATGGGTCAGTAGTGGAGACGGAGTGGATGGTCCTCATCGTGCGGGCGGTGTCTTCGGTGCTGACCGAGGTCCAGGTGCAGAGGGTGGTGGTTGGGTGCGGTGGTTCGGTGGTTGGGTGCGTGGTTTGTGCGCCAAAGCTGTTGTGTCACGTGAAAAAGCAAACAGATGGGTGTAAGATTGTTCATGTCGTTGGCTCCCAGCATGGACTTCTTTAGCAATGGTCTTACTGTGACTACCTTTTAGAGGACTGGAAGGCAGCAGTAGTGTGTGGAATCTTAATAGAGTTGCACTCTTCAAAGGAAAAGGTGATTCATTTATGCAAATTAATTTTTGGGGTGCTCCTATAGAGGAAGATGTTCAAGATCTTCTCAGATAATTCACATTTTTTTGTTTTTTTTGTTTTTCAGTGCTCTGTTTCTTGTACGTTGGTAAATTACTTCATTCTCTTTTTACTGTGTCTTTACCTTTACCTTGGTTCATTCCTCCTTCCTGAAGCATTTCTTTAAAAAAATTTAGAATGTGTAATTTGAAAGTGGCGAATCTGTTGTTTTCAAGCTGGTTAAGTCCGAACATGGCCTCCGCTGCTACAGCCGCACTTCAGAGCCTGCAGGAGCCATCCACAAGTAACTGCTGCCTCCCGCTAGGCTCCACGGTCATCAATGGCGGTAATTCTTGCAAAACTTTGGATCACAACCTTCCTTATGGATTGTAGCCTTTAAAGATGTACCCTCTGCTTTTCCAGTACTGCAAAAATATTGGAAAAGGTGAAGTAGTTTCGGTAGTAATAAATTTGAGAAATGTAAATAAAAGTCTACTGTAAATCCATCTGGGCCCGGAGTTTTCTGTTTTTTAAGTAAATTTAAGGATTTAGCTATTTCTGTAATCGAAAAATCAGATTCAAGAGCATCAAAATCGAGATTTCCGCAGGGAGAAGGGTAACTTGGGCAAGATAGGTATCAATCAAAGAAGGAGAAACAGAGGATTCCGGCATGTATTGGGACTTATAAAATTTCACAAATTCTCCCAATATATCCTGCTCTTTAAAATGGTGTTTTCCGTCTGGAGTATGAATAGAATCTATTAACATATGTTCCTTTTGAACTATAAGGTAGTTAGCCTAAAGGTTACCAGTATTGTTACGTCCGCCATTATATCCAGCACTACTAAGTAAGAGAGTCAATGAAGCATTATCAGTGGTTAATTTATTGAAATCCAATCTTGCACGAATACGTTCTTGTAGGTTAGGGTCAGAAACGAAAGAGTAGAATTATGCTTTAATAGTGTAATATTAGCTAGTATGGATTTATGTTATGCAAGGGATTTTTTTATTTTTCTTGAAGACAAAATTGATAATGAAACCACGAGCAGCAGCCTTAAACGCATCCCATATCAATGAAGGAGAAGAATTGGGATCTTGATTTAAAAAAAAATCATTTCTCAGCAAAAGAAGTGAAGGAAGAGGAAAAATTAGGATCCTGTAAGAGGAAATTATTGAATCTACATCGAAAAGATCTGGGATGAGTTTGGAGGAAATCAAAATCAATAGAGAGGAAAATGTGGTGTAATCGTAAGAGAGTCATGACAGTGGAGAAAAAACGAGAATTCCGTTACTTCTGGGTTGTATAGACGCCAAGCATCAATAAGGTGTAACTGAGAAACGGTGTTGTGGAATTGTTTATGGGGTATACAACAAACCTGGGACTTAGGGTCTATAAATAAATCTACAATTTAGTTACAATCACCTCCTAAAATAAAATAAATCATCTTTACATTGGATACATTTTTTCGTAATGTTAGGCCAAAAGGAATAGTCCGGTTGAGTCGGGCCATAAACATAAAAAACATTCAATGCAATATTATTAAAAAGTGGATGACTAATAACCATCTGTCTTCCGAATCTATCTCTTGAGAAACAACATAACAATTTAACTTTTTGTGACAGAGGATAATCACATCATTTTTCTTGTTAGAGGTAGAAGAAACAAGAACTAAACCAACCCAACTCCATTTGAGTTTCAAAGCGTCTACTTCTATCAAGTGAGTCTCCTGTAAAAGAACTAGGACCGGATCATAGTAGGCTAGATGAGAAATAATTCTCTGCCTTTAAATGAGGTTAATAAACATTTCACATTCCAGTAAATAATCCTAGGTGAAGATTAATTGAACAATATATAAAACAATACGATCAACAGTAATAAGCATGGAGAGATAAAAAATCGAAAGAGGGAAGGAAAGTGGAAAAAAAGAAGATAGTAAAGAGGAGAAAGAGGAAATAAGTAGCAATAATAGAAAGGACAACAATAGGAAAAGACAGTACATGTCAACCATTGAAGAGAAAGAATTATATAATAACATTAAGGGTAGAGAAAAGGGAATGCAGACTGTAATACATATCTTTAGGGGGAACTAGAAGAAAATTACAAGGAGTGGCAACACACAAGTGAAGACGGCATACCCAAACAGGAGGAATGAGCCACAACAGCGAGGTGTATATAACGAGCAGGAAATGGATACATAAGGAAACTCCAAAGGCAACTTATGTGGGAAGATAAAAACGGAGGAGAAAAAATAAGAATGTCATATAATAAAACAGATATCAACAAACAGATATCAGCAAACAGTAGACAACCTGAAGGGGAAAAAAGGCAAATTAAGTTACTAGAATAACCATTTTACAGTATAAATAGATAACTCAAGGTATTGAAGCTGCAGAAGAAGAACTAGCGATTTCAATTGAAGTTGTGGAATGAGATTGAATGAATTTTCTCAAGTCTACTGGGTCTTCAATGGGGTAAGTTTTGTTTTGAAAAGTGACCTTAAATAAGCATGGATAAAATAACCCATATCTTGCACCATTGTGCGCAGAGCAGGGCGAAGATCAAGAAAATACTTGCGATGTTTGGCAGTTGTTAAAGAAACATCTTGTGAGATGAATAATTTAGAACCAGACCATGTAAGCTGTTGTTTGACTTTAGGAGAGTTTACAACTTGTAGGAGGTCAGTAAATTTCAAAAAGAGAAAAAATTACACCCCTTGATTTCGAAGGTGCTGACGTAGAAATCAAACAAGGACCCAATCTATTAGCCCGCTGGATATTTAGGTTTGTAGATGGAGGGAGGTCCAGAAGCTTTGGGAGGAAGGTGGTGAAGAAATGAACTGGATGGTCACCCTCCAAGCCTTCCAGAAGACCATATAATCAAAAATGATTTCATCTTTTCCTATTCTCAAGATCTACAGCTGATTTCTCCAACAGGAGGGCCTCCTTCTCTAAGGTCACAATCTTGACACACATGTCACGTGACTCTCTAACATGTTGTTCAACTGTAGAAATACTAGAATCCATAGGAGTCAATTTAGCGTTTAAGGTTTGCAGGTGAGAATTTGTTTCCTTACTAAATGGACATAGGGCATGTATTTTATCCAGCACAGTGTCTAAGAATACAGGAGAGACAGACTTCAGCGGAGAAGGAGGGTCCTGTTTAAGATGTTTGGTGGAAGAGGAAGGAGTCTACATTTTAATTGAAGAAGTTGTCTCGAAGAATTAGATTACGGCATCTTAATGGTGCTTTGTATTGTGGAAGCAGTATGGGAAGGGCAGGATTCAGGAGCGCTAATAGTAGACATTTTATTGATAAACAGTAATTTCTTTCTCCTTCCCATAAGTTAGGGGCAGTTGAAGAACCAGAACAAAGTAGGGAATCAGTTTCAGTATCTAGAAACGTTGCTGTTAATTGCACTTCGAGAATAAAAAGGCAAAAGATAAGAGTTGAAAATACTACTTGCGTAAAAACTTCCAAATTGGAGTCCCTCAGAAGTCAGCTCGACAAATAAATGAAATGCAAAACAAACCATGCCTTTTAAAGAAAAATCTTGATAGGTATATCTATGTTGAGGTTTTCTTCAGGCTTAATGCATTTGAAGAGAAAAACTCCATTGCAGTAAATACAAAATGGCGTCCAAAAATGAGGAGATATGTTTCTTTAGAATGTCTCCAAACAAGAGAGAAAAAAAGCCATGCTAATACCCACAGGATGTGTAGGGGGTCTTCCGACGTCTGTAGAGAACCATTTCAGGTATAAATGAGGGCTGGAACTGCAGGAATCACTGCGGCATCTCCTGTCACTGGACGGAGCTCTGCGTTAGGTGGCCATCTTGTTTTGAGCCGCAAGTCGCTCTCCCATCTGCAGCTTTCTTTTTGAAATCTCGTCTTCTATCTTCTATTACTTGATTTATCAACTCAATAGATACTATCATCCTCTAACTTTTCTGCATAAGTATTAGCTTTTCCTTAGTAACAGAATCCACTTTCTCACTTTCAACATCATTAGCATTATTTTTGTGATTAGTCACCATTAGAACAGCTACAAAAACAATCAGTGTTAACCACACCAATGTTAGTAATAGGACACTACATAAGCAAGCAATAATACATTTATATTTAAAACTATGGTTTTGATATCCAGTCTGTGTTACCTTTGCTATTTTCACTACTATATAAAAAAATTAACAATCTAAGAAAAACATAACTATTCTTAAAATTTGAAAATAACATCTAGAGTAGTGTATCCTTACACTTTAGGCCTTAACAACATATCCAGAAACCATCTAGAGTAGGGTATCCTTACACTTTAGGCCTCTCTTTCTTTACCCCCTCTTTTTATATATATCTCCTTCAAATCTTCACTAAATTTGTCACGCCGTATTTTTCACTGTTCTTTTTAAGGTGGTTCAGTTTGCTATGATCACCTTAATCAGTACCAACTTCTTCTTCGTTCTGACTTGTGTTTTCAATTTCTTCAAACACCACATATGTGCATTCTGGAGCTGTGTATTTCTTGTTTGGAATTCTCCTTCTTCTTGTTTGCCGTACTGATTCTTCTTCTGAGTCACTTTGTTCTGTTTGACTTGATATTTCATTTATTTGCTCTGGCCTTTTCTCTATTAGAGTGTATTTCAGTCTTTTTACTTCTTTAGGCCACCGCTCTCGCTTTCTTCACCTCCATTGTCAAGTTCACAAGTTCTTTTATTCAATCCTTTTCTTTGTTGTATTTGCTCTTGATTTTCTTCAGTCACTGTAGTATTCACTGTGCTGTGCCTCCCAGACACCTGTAGTTAGAACCTTTTGTACTTGTATGTTATATGCTTTGTGTGAGAATGTTGCCTTCTGGCAGTTGAAAGCTGTTCCTGCTCCTCTGTCGCTGTGTCTCTCCTAAGCTGAATAAACCAAGACTACAAGCTACCTTATAGTGCTGTCTACATAATTACTACAAATTTGTTGGCAACGATGCTGCTTAGGAGAGGGTAAAAGAACCTGCCTTACCTCGTTTCTCCTCGTATTCCTGTGGAAGAGCACCGTGGACTGAGTGCACACGAAGACCGACCTTTTCTTAGCATTTATCTTCAAGTCGACGACGACCGATCCCAAGATAAGTGTTTCCACTTTACTCGATGCGCGTTTTAATTTCAATTAAGGCTCAAAAGTACATTTTAATGTGGGCTCAGAACGTCCAGCGCGAGCGTTTGTCTGCGTGCGCTACCTCTCGCGTCATCGGCTTCAGCGCGAGCGTGTGGTTTCCAGCGTTACCACACTCAGTTCCTGCGCGCTTGTTGCCATAGCAACCATCTGACGCATACTCGAGTAGCGAAACGCGTCTCCGTGACAACCTCGCTGCGTCTGAGCCGCCCTTGAGCCTGTTCGCGCCCCGGTCTGTCTTCATTTAAACTGTGACTTGGTCCTGAATGTGACTTGGTGCCATCTGCTAAAAAGAAAAACAAAGCAGTTTTAATTACATGAACGTGAACGTGGTGAAAAAGGAATACTCATTCTTTATAAAACATTACAGGGTGTTTGTGTGGTTTAATCCCTACACGTCATTGCCACCTAGTGGTGAACGGAACAATTACATGGTCTTTGTCTACAAGAGTGTGTGAAGGAATACCCAAAAGAGTGTGTGAAGGGAAATTCGAATTTTACACACTCAACTTTTCCTGTACAGCGACAGAGTTAGTCAAAAAAAAAAAAAAGGAAAAAGGAAAATAAACACTGCATATCAGTCAGCATGCAATCGGTCTCTCCTCCTCCTCCCTTTCTGGAGACCCCAGGCAATCCTCCCATAATCTGGAGAAAATGGTTTGATGCTTTTGAGACCTATTTGGGGGCTATAGGCGCGTCAAGATACCGCGCAGAGAGGAAGAAGTGTCTGTTATTACACTCCTTGGGTTTTGAGGGTAGAGAAATCTTCAAACACTTACCCCCCTTGGTGAGGAACAATGCAGAAGAGTACGTAGATGAATATACCGAGACAAGGTTGAGACTTGAATTGCGTTTTGATGTCAAGCCTAGTCTTGTTGTAATAAGACACAAATTCTTCAAAAGGGAACAACTACCAGGGGAGGATGTTGAGACCTACGTTTCTAGTCTTAGACAACTAAGTGCTGAATGCGAATTTGAAGGTTTTAGGGAACAATTAATTAGAGACCAATATGTTTGTAAGTGCTCTGACAAGTCTATCCAACAGAAGCTACTGACTTTGGGAAACCCTACTCTTGAAGAGACTATTCGTGTGGCCAAGAGTATAGAACTGTCAAAAAAAGAAGTAAAGGAACTTGAAAAGAAATGTGATGAAGGTGTTTCCATTGTCAGAACCAAGGAGAACAAGGACAATAAAGGAGCTTTTGGTCAACAACGTCTTGATAGAAGCAATGTTCCTGGTTCACAGCGTTTTGAGAGAAATGCTTTTTCTAGAAGTGACATTTGCTACAGATGTGGAAATCCTTCTCATAACAAAAATAACAAGTTCTGCCCTGCCAGGAACTCTACCTGTCAGAACTGTGGAAAGTTTGGTCATTTTGCAAAGATATGTCAAGTCTCTAAACAGGGAAATTCTACTTTCAGCAACAAGTCCCAGAGTCTGGGTACTGTCAATACAGTTGGGAATCTCTCAGAGTCCTATGGAAGTACTAGTGATGAATCTGACTCTATGAACACCATCCAAGACGACCTTAGGGACATGGTTGTGGTGGTACGGGATGATTGTGTCATTATTGGGGATCCTTCTGATTGTGTTGATCCTTATGAAGATTTTGGTGTGGGTGACAGGATAATCACCTTGTTAGTAGATTCAGGCGCTAGAGTAACTATGATCACACAAGAACTGTTTGATGTGACTTGGCCTGAAAGGAACCTCCTACCACCTGACAGAACTCCTGTTTCTTATGAAGGGCGTAGGATAGCTCTTCTTGGTTTTTTTGAAGACATCATCCAGTTCAGGAGTAGGAGGATTTTGGGTAAAGTTTATGTTTCATTAAAAGGCCTTAACATTTTGGGGTGGTTCCACCAGGGATTGTTTAAGATGATCCTTAGACCTGGTTCTAAAGAACAGATTAGTATCGAGGAATCTTGTGACAACGTTGAGAGTTTGGCAGTCATTGTCTCAAATGACTATGTCGAGAAATTGATTTCTAAGTTCCCCACTGTATTCGGGAATAGCCTTGGCATCATTAAGGGTTTCAACCATGAGATTAGAGTTAAATATGGTGCTATCCCCATAAAACACAAGGTCAGGAGTGTTCCTTTCAGCGTAAGAGATGACTTGGAAAAGGAATTGATGGGGTTATGCAAGAAAGGAGTCATAGAACCTATTGAATCGTCCTTGTGGTTGTCTCCTCTTGTTGTCGCCAGGAAAAGGAATGGGGATTTGCGCGTCTGTGTGGATTTGCGCAGTCTCAACAAAAACATCTGGATTGATTCACACCCGTTACCAAAAATCACAGATTTGCTGTCTCTTACCAGAGGAGCTAGGTGGTTCACAAAGTTGGATTTGGCCTCCGCCTACCACCAGGTGGTGTTGAATCAATCTTCTAGACATCTGACTGCGTTTGTCTCACCCTTTGGCAGCTTCCAATACTGCAGGATGCCTTTTGGCCTTGCGTCGGCGGCTGCAGTTTTCCAAAGATTGATGAGTCAGATGTTTAGAGACACTCCTGGAGTAATTGTTTTCCAGGATGATGTTTTGATTTTTGGTGAAAACAAGGTGGATCATGACTTTTCTCTGAATCAGGTTCTGGAAATCATGCAAGAAAAAGGGATTGTTTTAAAAAAAGAGAAGTGTGTTTTCTTAAAAGAAAAAATGGAATTCCTGGGTCATGTTGTTTCACATGATGGTGTGGAACCACGTCCTGGTCTGGTTAAAGCCATTGTTGATGCTTCGCCTCCTGTTGACAAATCTGGCTTAAAGTCTTTCATTGGTCTCAGTGAATTTTACTCAAGAGTTATCAAAGACTATGCGTCAAAAGTTCAACCTTTGACTAACATGTTGAAGAAAAATGTACCTTTTGTCTGGGATAAAAACTGTCAAGAAGTTTTCAAGTGGATTAAGTTACAGTTAGTTGGGGACAGCATCCTCAAACCTTTTGATCCTAACAAAGAATGTGTTGTGACTGTGGATGCGAGTGGGTTTGGACTTGGGGCTGTTCTCACTCAGAGGAATGGGCAAATCGATAACACCATTGCATATGCGTCAAGGGTTTTGCGTGGGGCTGAGGTGAACTTCTCCGTCATTGAGAAGGAGCTTTTAGCTTGCTGGTGGGCGGTCAGGAAGTTTAATCCCTATCTCTGGGGTAGTATTTCACGATTCGCACGGATCATAATCCCCTAGTTTCTATCTTGTCTGGAGAAAAGATTAAAGAGCACACCCCTAGGATTGCTAGGTTGTCCACAAAGCTTCTTCAGTATGACTTTGAGGTTGTTTATCTGCCAGGTTCGAAGAATGTCAGAGCCGACTATTTTTCTCGGTTCCCATTAACTGATAATGATTCAGAGGCTGAAAAGGAAGATGATCTTGAGGATTGTTTTGTTGCGGCTTCGGATCTTGAAGGTATGTGTGCTATCAGTGAAGATGAGTGGAAGAGGGAGTTATTGAAGGATGTGGTACTCCTTCAGGTTGTGAATTATCTGAAGTCTGGATGGCCTAAGGAAAAGAATGTTTCTGGTCTTTTCCAAACCTTTGTCAAAGTTGCAGATGAGCTCACTGTTGAAGATGGGATTCTCATGCGGTGTGGTAGGCTTATTCCCCCTGAGAGTTTGCGGAAGCGTTTGGTGGATGGTACACATGAAGGATATTTAGGGAAAACTTTTACCAAACGTAGGTTGAGAGATGTGTTTTGGTGGCCACAGATGGACGTTTGTGTTGATACTATAATTGACAATTGTGTCATCTGCAAGTCCTCAGACAAAAGTCATAAGGTCAGGTCTCCTCCTTTAGAACCCGTTCAATTTCCTGAAAGGGCGTGGGAAAAGATTGGAGTTGATCTAGTTGGTCCTTTTTATCTTTTACCTCCTTGTTCCCGTTTTGCCATTGTTGCCATTGATTATTACTCCAAATGGCCGGAAATTCGTTTTATCAGTGAACCCTCTTCTGCTAGTGTAATTTCTTTTTTGAAAGACATCTTCTTGAGGGAAGGGTTTCCTTCAGTTGTCATGACTGACAATGGTGTCCAATTTGTCAGTTGCGAATTTGAATCTTTCCTGAAACAGGGTGGTGTGACTCATAAAAAAAGTTCTCTTTACCATCCCCAGGCCAACGGCCTTGTTGAGAGGATGAACCGCGTTCTCAACAACTGTGTCCAGTGGGCCATTGCCAGTAAGTGTGTGGTTGAGAATGCTGTGCGTTCCATGTTATGGTTTTACCGTACAACAGCCCATTCTTCTACCGGGGTTTCTCCCTTTGAACTCCTGAGGGGTAGAAAACCTTCTACTAAAATGTGTCCGGGCTGGATGTCAAAATGGGTGAAGATGGATGTTATGGATGGGGTTGATGATTTTGTCAGAGACAATGTCTCTGAAGCTCAAAAGAAGCAGAAAGCCTATTTTGATGAACGGAAGAGATCTGCTCCCCATGATATTTGTCCAGGTGATATCGTTCGCATTAAAAATCCTGTTCATGTCACCAAAGGTAGAAGCAAATTCTCTCAGCCACTTGTGGTTGATAAGGTCTGCAGGAATGCTGTACGTGTGAATAATAAGGATTGGTGGAATATCTGTAAAATTGTTAAGGTTAGTGGCAATGATGCTTTTCCTTGTGTTCCTCAGTCCAATCCTGGCTCTGTTTTAAACGACAAACGTTTTAGTACTGCTGGTAATAACGGAAATGGCAGTAGTGTTGATGTTGCTTTTGTACCTGGTCCTCGCAGGAGTCATAGAGTGTGTAGGATTCCTGCCAGGTTCAGATAACTTTTTGCTTCTGTTTTTTTTCCTCTTCACATCCAGTTGTGTTTTCCTCTTTCCTTTTCCTACCTGTCTCATTTTCTGGTCTTTCTTTCTTCCCCTCTTTTCTTTTCCTTTCTTTCCCTTGCTCACTTCATTTCCACCTACGAATATTTCTTCTTTTGTTTTACAGAAAAGAGGATAATGTAGTATTCACTGTGCTGTGCCTCCCAGGCACCTGTAGTTAGAACCTTTGGTACTTGTATGTTCTATGCTTTGTGTGAGAATGTTGCCTTCTGGCAGTTGAAAGCTGTTCCTGCTCCTCTGTCGCTGTGCCTCTCCTAAGCTGAATAAACCAAGACTACAAGCTACCTTATAGTGCTGTCTACATAATTACTACAGTCACCTTCTCTTTGTCTTTCTCAACAACAGTCTTTAGACACCCGGTATATGGTGCCCACTTTATTCGACTTGTGCTTGGTTCTTCTTCAGCTCTTTCAGAATCTGTTACACTATATTCTATAGCTTCATCAGCTTCTGGTTCTTTTCTTTTCTTTACCAGCTGCTGCTCTTCTCCTTGTCTTTCAAGTGGACTTGGGACTCTTCTTGTATGGCTCGCATGTATCCAGTTCGGCAAGCCACCACACTTCACTGCTGTTGTTGGTAATTTGATATTGTACATGCCATCTGGGTTCGAAACCCAACTTCCTCCTTTCTCATCTCTCAGACCATCCACAAACATCACACTATCTGACTCTTCTAATGGAGTACCTTTTATGTCATGTCTAGGTTTCTTGCTCAATTCTGTCACATGCAAACAATCATGATCTGTTTCATCTTTCACCTGTTCACAACTTGAACTCAGCAACAAAGTTGCTGAAATCAATGTTGTACATCTTTTCACTGTCACATTATCAGCACTCAAAATCACTTTTGCATATCTAGTTACCCAACCATACGTCATATGCTGAGTCTGAGTTCTTGTAACAAATTATTTCACTGGATGTCCTATAACAATTGCTTCCCTTTGCTCAAAAGTTACACAAGTAGCAGCTACTGTTTTCAAACAGCATGGTAATGCAGCGGCTACTGAATCCAAAGTAGCAGAAAAATATGCCACTGGACAAAGTGCCATTCCATATTTTTGTGTTAGGAAGGATAATGCAAATACGTCCCTCTCACAATAGAGCAATGCAACTTCTTTTGTGTAATCTGGCATTCCTAATGCAGGTGCTCAACAAAGACTGTCTCACAGTTCAATAAAAGCTTTCATACTTTCTTCATCCAACTCAATCAGATCAACCACATTTTTATGAGTCAACCTCTGTAAAGGTTTTGCAATCAGTGAAAACCCACTGATCCACTGTCTGGAGTATCCAATCATTCCCAAAAACATTCAAACTTCTTTTTGTGTCTTGGGAGATCCCATTTGTAAAATCACAATAATTCGGTCTTGTGTTACTTTTCTAACTCCATTCTCGATTTTGTGTGCCAAATATTGGACTTCTTTTTTACAAAATTATAACTTTGCTAGTGACACTTTATGCCCACCTTCTGCCAAATGATTCAGTAAGGCAATTGTATCTGTCGCACAGGCTTCTCATGTGTTTGATGCCACGAGCAGGTCAACCATGTACTGCGCTAACACTGAATTCTCTGGCATGATCAATGACTCCAAAACCTTTTTCAAAATCTGATAAATAATCGACCGACTATCTTTATACCCTTGAGGAACTTGGCACCATGCCAAAACAAGATCTTCGAAACAGAAAGCAAATAAATATTGACTATCCGGATGTAAAGGTATTGAGAAAAATGCTTGACACAAATAAATCACTGTGTACCATTCTGCATCTCAAGGAATTTGATAAATATTCACTGCTGGGTTTGACACTATTAGACAGCAAAGTAGTACAATCTTATTAATTTTCCTCAAATCCTGTACTATTCTATATTTTCTGCTTGGTTTCTTAATCCCCATAATAGGTGAGTTACAAGGACTATTTAGCATTTCTTTTAGAATACCATGCTCAATCATTTGATCAATTACTGGAATTACTTCTTCTGTAATCTCCGGACTCATCTTGTACTGAGGTGTGTTTGGGCATGTGGCACTTAGTTTAACTGTAACTTGTATAGGATCCACAGCCTTCATCAGACTAATGTCTTTTCCTGTAAAATCCGACTTATCAGGTCTTACTGCATTTCTCAACAATGCAGGTAAATCTTCTTCTGTAAGCAATGAATACATATCATTCACTTCTTTCCCCGGCTTTGCTAACATC
This sequence comes from Lissotriton vulgaris, assembly GCF_964263255.1. Classification (NCBI taxonomy): domain Eukaryota; kingdom Metazoa; phylum Chordata; class Amphibia; order Caudata; family Salamandridae; genus Lissotriton; species Lissotriton vulgaris. The sequence continues at coordinate 1,440,988,822 of NC_141685.1, forward strand.
ATTTTAAAAGCAACATCCTCATCTGGTGTATGGAAAGTGAAACCATCTGGCGTACAGTAGATGGTGCAGTTCATTTTACAAAACACGTTTTGACCTAAAAGGTTTACTGGTCAAGTATCCCATACCATAAACTGATGCATGTCTCTCACTTTTCCAATATGAACTTTCATTGGTCTTGTGATTGGAGTCTTAACATATTTATTTGAAACTCCCACAATTTGATAATTTCTCCAGAGAAGGGTAGGTTTGGAATTTCTGCTGCTCTCACAGTAGAACGGGAAGCACCAGTGTCCACAAGGAATGTGATATCATTACCTTCCACTTTTCCATTAACAAAAGGACCTGATTGGTCTACCTCTGGAGATGTGCCAAGCACGCACTCTTCCTCCCCCCTCAGGCACCGTCATTGAGATGAGTCTGAGTCATTCTCTGAACATTGCAACAAATATTGTGAAACTACTTGCACATTCTGATTCTTACCAACTTATTCACTTGTGTGAAATCCAGTGTTTGCACTGTATCTCTATACTTGAGCATTCACATTATTTGGAATAGGACCTTGAGGTTTCTGTACTTGTTGTGTCTGTGGTGTAACTACCTGCTGCTGTTGTTGCTGTTGTTGATTCACAAACACCTCATTCTGCATCTGTTAATCTAAATTTTGATTCATTCCATTATTCTTCAGTAAAGATCTACACTCATTCTTCCAATATCCACACTTTCCGCTCGCATGACAAGGATATTTCCTCTTCAGCTCATCTCTAATTGTTGCAACTCTACCTTTACCTCCATTTGGTATTTGACCATTCTGGTTTTGTCCTTTCATCTGAAATCTGTTTGAGAACCATTACTTTCATATTTCTACTCTGCCACCTCTACCTGTGCCCACATCAACTGTTATGCTCTGCCAACAAATCAAATGTTGCTGATCATGTTACTAATTTCAGGTTTCAAACCTAAAACAAACCTATATACAAAATGTCCCATATCTTTGTCACTTATACTCTCAAAACCGCTACACTGTTTGAACTCCTGAAACAACCTTTCATAATAGGCATTTACTGATTCTTTTAATTCCTGTGTTAACCTGTCAATTTTAAACCAACCTGTTTCCTTTGCAGAAATCCAACTCTTTAAGTAAGTAATTACTTGATTATATTTTTTCATCACTTCTTCTGAAGGTGCTCCTGTTTTCACATCTCTGGGATATTCCGCTTTAGGCCAATCAACAGTACTTTTGCATTCAGTCAACAAATCAGCTGGAACTACAAACTCAAACAAACCATCTAAATCTTTCAACAGAACTTTTGAAACATTTACACACCTTTCTACCTGTTTGTACCACTGAACAGATTTCTCCCTCAACCTAGGAAAATCATTTGTAAATGATATGTCCGGCCTTGTCCAAGGAACCTGAACATATCCACCACCTGGAACTTCTCTCATTAGACATACCATTTTAGCCTGTCCTTTTTCCCTTATTGGAAATGTTGATGCATTTTTACTTGCAAGCATTTCTTCCTTCTTTTTCGCCCATCTACCTTTCCACCTATCTACATAACCTCATGTATTAATTAATTCTTTTATTCACAATTGTTTACCAGACATATTCAAACTCTCTATATCTTTTTCAGTAAAATCCAGTCTATACGTTTTCTGCAAAATCACAGACTTTTCAATGTCAAGTCCATATTCTTGTGCAGCCTCTGCCAACTTCTCATGTCAATTCTTTGCTCTCCATGTAATATTCTCACATAAAAACAACAACTCTTCATCTGGATACTTACTCAATCTCTCTGGACTGATTGTACCTATGTGAATTTCTTCAAGATCCACTCTCAGTCTAGCCACATCTATTCTTGACTGAGATTTATTTTTTTACATTCCTCTTATACAGACATCTAATCCCTTTGGCGTAGGACTCACTGAACTCCCTGACACCGGAGTCATTCCTCTGTCCTTCTGCACTATCTACCTAGGATTCATCTGTAAATTTCATTTTGGTGTTTCAATTATACCCTCACTTACTTGTAGATCAATCAATGAAGTATTCATTTCAACTTGTTCTAATCCACTTACAATCCTAACATTATACAAGGGAATTGGCAATGCATGCACTTTCGATATATTCTGTCTCTAACCATACAACAGAACTATAGGACCAATTGTTACTGGTACCGACAATGCGTCTGCTTCAGACTCATCTGACTAATTCTCTGAGTTAACTCTTCTCTCGCTTTATTTAACATGCTAATCTCACTATCCTGCAACACTCGAGTACTTGATAAAACTTGTGAAACTACCGGAACTTGTGCAATTTGTGAAACTTGTGGGACTTGCTGAGTTTGTAGAACCTGTATTTCAATTAGTGGTGCATTTGGAATTGTTTCCTCTGAACTTTCTTGATATGGTGGAGGTCTTTTCAGTAATATTTCATCCATTAACTCATCATTTGGATCTAATTCTATTTCTGAAGTCTTTGTGTTATTCTTTTTCTCTTTACATCTACCTACTGTCTGATCTTCGGCAACTATTACTGGATATAATATATCTGCACTCACATCTCTCCTCTCTCTTTTCTTTTGTTCATCCCATCAGGCCTCAGAATACCTCGATATTACATTTCTGTGTTTTATTCCATTCCTATCACTCGCTCGTTTGTATGCCTCATGTTCCCATTCCTCAATTGCTTCATATTGCAAAGGTCTAGGATTTGGCATCAATGATTTCATTAGTCCTCTCAAGTTTACTAAAATCCTTGCATTAAATGTACAAGGCTCTGAAAATGCAAAAACTCCATCATCTTCAGTATAACTTGTCCAATTCTCTAACCATGTACACGTACGATACCCACAGTCGAACATCATAAATAAAGCAGGCGTTCTCGGAGGAGGAATAGGAAGTCCCTCTGTAGTAACTATCGGTTTGTCCTTTTTGAAAAAGTATTTTTATTCTTTTTATCAAGCTCATTTTTCAACTCTTTTACGCTAAAATATCTTAGTAAATTAAATAAAATCCTTCCGTAATTCCACTTATTCTATTTGTTAGCGCTCGACCAATACCAGTGCTATTCACAACAACCCACCAATCAAGGCTCACTACGTATCTGCCATTCTAACCAATAGCTACACAGCTTACAGCAATCAACCAATCACAGCTCACGACACACCCACTGTCTGACCAATGCAAGTGCAGCTTTTTGTGATGTCATTATAACTCCTGCTACTGTCCCTCAATTTACAAAATAATACAAAAAATGTATTTCTAGGTTTTTCTTAATTAAATTCTTATTAGAAATAACATAAAAGAATGCTACTTTGTCTGCTCCACTAGTAAATGAAATAGATTTTCCCTATGCTCAAGGAATTCTTTCACTTCTAGTAAAATAATTACCAGCGCTATTTTTACACTTAAACAAGTTAAAGAAGGTCTTGGTACTCCTTTGGGGATGTAAGGCCAAAGTTTCGGAGGCGGACATTTCACTATTACATGCAGTTCAGTTCAGTTCATAAAGTTTTTTCCGATAAACTTTGTATCCATAAAAGTGCAAAACAGTACAAACAATGTAGATGACAGGACAAGAGTAATAATAAATAATAATACAAAATTTCAATTACAAAACACAGTATTACAAGCTCAAGGTTGCAAATGAGATAACATCATTATCAACAATACTAGACGTAACCATTCATAGCTAAAAACTCAAGGGTTGAGCATTGACTTGCGTGCCCTAGTATCAATTCATAAAAAAGTGCTGAGATGAAAAAACAGCTCTTCATCTGTCCAGGCAAGCATCCTTAAATAGGCACATTCCAAGCTAATAGGCCTGCTCCTGTTGAAAAAAGGATAAAGAAGCCCCTTAGTATATTTCATATAATATTTACAAAGAAGCAGAAAATGTAGAGTAGATTGACCACTCATCCCCGACACAGGAACAGGGCACTGAATCAAGTTTCGGTTGGTAGCCAAGAGGAAAACACAAAGCGAATTTAACTGTCCCTGCTCTCAAACGGAATAGAAGTCTCCGTTTCCAGTGGCTCAAGGGTAAAACAAGATAATTTGGTAAAGGTTGTAAAGACCGCTCTAAAGACATGTAACTAGAAACAAAAGGTTTCTTCGATTCCAGCGCAGTTCTTTCAGTGCTATATAACGAATAAAGGGCACTTCTGAGATCTCTTTTGTGCACGGTTTCAGCTTTACCAGGATTTAGAAAGATACAGCATTTGTTAATGCTGCATACACTCTGATATACTCCAGCTAGCCAGGGGATATCCATCCCCTTCTCTACTATTACATGCAATTTTCTCTCAAACGAATAGCCCCTAAATAACATGAACAGCCTTTCACTGTTTGATATTATGAGAACAGACAAAGCACTTCTGCAGTGTGATACCTATTCCACACTATTCCTCTGCCACAATAGGCTAAAATAACATCATCCCGGGATCTTAGGTAACTCCGTACTTGTACTTCCAGACAACATAAAACAAAGACACTAACTTTTCATGTTAATAATCAATAAATCAATAATCAATAGTTATTGGCAAACTAATCAATAAACAACCATCCTCTGCTACCAAAAACTGACCCAGCGATCAGGGATCGATAATTTTCCATCAACATAGGCCCATTTACACTACCTAACTAATCCCTTCACGCTGGGGTTCAGTGTGATGCAGGTTTATACCAAACTTGCCAATGTGTATTACAGTACCTGCATTTCTCCACTTATATTTGTGTTGATGCACCAAAAGTTGAAGAGTTGATGATAATAATTATTTACTCATCTATACTAGTAAATGATAACAGACTCAGTGTAAATATATGAATGTTTATCGTAAAAAATGAGAAAAAAATGCTCATTCAAGTACAGTTACACGAATGCAAATCATGGATTATCATGGAGAGAAAACATTAGCAATGTATCGAAAGAAACTCACAACAAAGTAACTGTGGATTAAAAGAGTGGCTAGGTGAAGAGAGAAAAGTTTCAGAGACAAAATATATTTGCAAATAATTATTCAAATTCAGGACATTATCTATACTAACCCAAGTGAGGAGACAGGGAAATCTACCCTCAGGCATAAGGGCAGAAGCCCACCCGAGACGAAACGAGCAGCAAAGATTAAGTCAGGAAATCAGAAACAGGTAGGCATCTATCTGGACACAGCAGACCGACGACAGCGACAAACTCCCGCTAGCTGACCAACACCTACAACCATCACACCCTCTGGCGCACTTCAATTATACCCTAAATCTAAATGTCCAACCCACATTTGTAAAAAACTTGTAAAATAGCCAACTCTCATTGGCTAACAACAGGTGAGTTTCTGTCACACTACTCTCTGCATGATCTTTTAATTCACTAGCTTATTGTTTAGGCTTTCTGTTTCACAACATATCCTTCTCAGAAAACAACATTTACACAAAATCATGTTGCATATTAAATATGTTGCAAGTCTCTATGCTTCCATTGTTTGTGTCTGCCATCTCGTGAAGGAAGTTGCACGCTTCCATTTGTTTATCAGTATCTTCCTTTCCGCAACCTTGGCAGACAGAGAGCACACTGTGAAGGTCGGAGTTAGGCTTTTGTGTTCTCTCTTTATTCAGAAACCTTTTTTTCATTTTATTTTATTTCATTTCTAGCGAAGACTAACCCCAAACTTGCATGCAGGAAAATAGGCCCATACTTCTGCTTTCTACAAGAATCAAACAAAATATTTATTATTTTCATGAAATCTAATTTCATTACACACCATCCCAGCATTGCACTATCCCATGCACAACTCGTGTTATTCCTAGCAGTATATTATTAACGTGCACAAAAACAAGCAGCAATAGTCTTTTTAATTCATTCAAAGGCATTGAGCAAATGCGGCCTAATTTTCATGCATTAGTACACATGGTTTGTTTTACACATGCGCAAAAGCATTTCACCATGTTTTAGCATTTAATAATAAAAATCTTCACAGCACACTGTTAATGTATGTTACTTAGCATTCAATGCGACCAGGTTTTATTTATGCAAAACCCTGCTCCATCACTCTCATCAGGAGGGGGTATAGAGTGAGGATGCTTTGACACTTCCTTGGCCACCCTGCCTGTTGTATGCCATCCCATCTCTCGCTCTGATTTCCACATTCCTTGCATGGCTGGTGGGGAAATCAAGAGAGGTGGTCATTCCCTTGTGCCCTCAGTGGTCTTTATTCCCCAATCTCAAGCTCCTGGCTGTTTAGTATCCTTGGGTGATCCTCTGCTTCCCCTCTCCCCTGAGGTCAGCTCTTTTTCTGCCTCTCCAGAGGCTGCGACTATCGGTGTGGAAGCTGAGAGGAGGGGGTTGCAACACATGGGGCTCCCCTGGCATTTAGAGTTGGCCTTTCAGCAGTCCCGTAGATCTTCTACTCTCAAATCCTATGTGTGGCACTGGGGAATTTCCAACATTGGTGTGAGACTCTCCTTTTGTCCCCTCTTCTGTATTGCGGTTTGTTTGGAAAGTTTCGAGAAGAAGTTAGCTGTGTCTACCTTATGGGCCTAGTGGGCTGTGATTAAGGCATTTTGGTTGCCATCTAACTAATGTGGATGGTTTGGTGTCCTTTTTTCTGAATGGGTTTTCTACGTCTCGCCCTTTGGAGAAGCCTCTGTTCGCTTTATGGGATTTGTTTGTGGTCTTGAAGGCTTTGATTGCAGATCCTTTTGCGCCTTTGGAGTTGGTTACCATTAAATGTGTCAGTTTGAAGGTTGTGTTTTGGTGGCTGTCACTTCAGCCAGACACCTTGACTAATTGGGGTGCTCTGATGGTGTGGGAACCTTTCTTGTCCATCTCTGAGGATGGGGTTGTTTTGGAAGTATTGGAAGGATACCCTTCAAGTTCAAAATAATATGCTGAGACTTACTTTAAACTCTTTCCCACCTTGCATGAGTGTTGCACAGTGCAGCACACATGCAAAGTCAGAAAAGCAAAGACATTAAAGCATTTCTCCATGATAGTGCCTGGTGGAAATGGGTACTATTTTCTGATGCTAAAACTTGTCTACTTTTTAAGTATATAAAGCTTAGCGTCAGAAACATTTGGTGGTTGCATGGAAATGCCCATGCGCCACCCTTGGTTTGCCCCTCAGCAATTAGTAATGCAAAGCAGTGTTATGTGCTTCGTTGCACTGTTTTCCACCACTAAACAAGTTTAGCGCTGGAAAGTAAATTAGTTCAAAAAGATCTTTCGTCGCAGTAAAACTTCATAAATATACCCCTCTGTGTGCAAAATGTGCCTGCAGGGTCCTCCTAGGAGGCAGGTGTAATGCACAAGCTATCCTGCCGGAAACGTTTCTTTGAAGAACTTTGTCAGGGTCCTGCCATTGTAATTAACTTAATATAATTACCATTAAGTTAAGTATGTTGGCTGGTCGCAGACTGTGCTGGGTGACAGAAGAATTCTTCTTTCCTTTCATTCTTTAATTTAGAAATACTTTAAAGTAAGCAGGATAGATGAAACCATGTTGCACTACAATTTGTCTTAAAACCAGTCACCAAGATAATTATGTTTTTCTTTTATTGCTTGTAGTTTTCAAGATATTTTGTGTGCTGCATTTTCTGCCTGTTTAAGACTAGTTGGTATTTTCTCTAGACCAGCCTTGAATGCCTTGCTGTAGAAAAATGCCTCCTTTTCTGCATGATTCAGAAAAGGGGGTGGTGATGAACAGAGTGTCTGAATTAAGCGGACCACTCTTACCCAGTCCAAAGATCAGGGCTTGATCCATCACCGTTATTTAGCTCACTGCACCATCCCAGCTCAGAACCTGGCTATATGCAAATCAGTCTGTCCCTGGTCTGCCGTGTTCCCATGATGCACTGGGCCAGGGACAGACTAATTTGCATGTAGCCAGGTTCTGAGCTGGGAATCGTTCTGTCCACCATAAGCGTGGAAGGGTATACTCAGATGTGAGTCCCTTGCTCACTGCACCATCAGGATTCAAGCAAGCCGGGCCGAAGACGGCTGAAATGCCAGAAACCGGTACCCGGAAGCTTGTTTCCTTCCCAGTATAAGAATTGGCTTGGTAGTTTGGTCTGCCGTGTTCCCATGATGCACTGGGCCAGGGACAGACTAATTTGCATGTAGCCAGGTTCTGAGCTGGGATGGTGCAGTGAGCTAAAAAACGGTGATGAATGAAGCCCTGATCTTTGGACTGGGTAGGAGTGTTCTGCTTAATTCAGATACTCTGTCCATCACCACCCCCTTTTCTGAATCCTTTTCTGCATGATCACCTCCACATGTTGGACCTATGTTGCGGGTTGGTTGACTGGGACTATGCTAACTAGGCCACAGTTCATGTGTTTTGACCCTTAAAACATGTTGAAACTGGCTATTCTGCTGAGTGACATATTTAAAGTACGTACACACCCTGGGTATATGGTATAAAATGTGCTCAGGACCTTAAAGAGTAAAAAAAAAGATGAATCTAACCCAGTACTTTGACTGGGGGTGGATGTTTTACAATGTTCGGCATTCCGTTCATCTTAATTTTGCGTTGCTGTACATTACTAATGCCAAGATCTTACTTTATGCTCCTGAGCAGCTCACATGTACTAATCACATGACGAATGCTTCTGGCTCATTTAAGAAAAAGCTACATGAATTTAATGGCGATTTCATCTGATCAGGGAACAAAGACTGGATGATTACCTTAATGGTGTGGAAACCAGAAAACATGAATGCGTGCTAAACTAAGACGCAATGACTAACAGAAGATGCCCTGTGGAGACATCAAAGTTCAAGCTGTCACCAATGGTGCTTGGCATGCCAGGCCTTAAAGTGGTAGATTGTTTGTTTGAGGTATCCACAGGTTAAACTTGATTTTCTATATGCAATGAATTAAAAGTGTCATGGAGTGTTACTAACGTAGGCATGTTGTGTCATTTGAAAGTAATAAAAGCAAAAGAATAGAAAAGCATCTAAATGCGGCAGTGACTACTGATATTAAATTACACTACATTTCCTCTCACAAAAGCCCTCCACTTACATTTCTGTGCTTTTTATAAACCTTTATTTAGGTTTTCAAAAACAGAACAAGCACTATTTGAAAAGGTTAGTTTCATATTAGATGGATTCATAATGTGAATGCAAAATGAAAAATAATCTATTTGATTTTGTTATATTATTTCAGGAATAAAATGCACCCCTCGAACACTCAGTGCCATCCATCCATTAATCCACCTGGCACATTCCTTAATTTGGTAGTCTATTGTCACCACGGGTATCACAAACTCCACCAGAGTCCAATCCAATCTTGGATTACGTGAGACCCCCCCCCTCCCCATGTCACAAGATTGTCTTTGTAGTGAGGTAAGTACTGAGTTAACTTTGAAATAGCTTTCGAATAGAATGATGCAAGGGTTTTTTGTCAGTTGGTGGGCTCCTGTTAGAATGGATGGCTGAAGAGAGGAACTTCTCAAAGCCAGCTGGAGCTTGGAAAATAAACAGCTGTTGTTCTGTGTTTGCCCGAGTATGTAATAACAACTGAGAAGAATGTATACTGAGGGAGAAGAAACGTGCTCATCAATGAAATTGATACCAACACTTCACACTTCCTTTGCATCTGAAAGTATACCCTCAAGTCTTGTGGTTCCGCAAATTATGCAATAATAAATGTCCTTTTTCTCTCTGAGGATAGCCCCTCCCCTTCATTCTGAATAGTATCAATGTATTTTAAGAAATATTCCTTCCTTTCACGCCATCACATAAGGGGCGTGCCCAATACCGAAAAATAATTCTTAGGAGGATTTAGATTGATATGATGAACAGTGAGCAATTCTTTGAAGGTGGTAGGTGGACGTTTCGAGTTTATATTAAAATGAATACTTTCTTTATAATGCAGTGTGAGTGGTGAGGGAAAATATATGCCAATGCACAGCACATTCTCAAGTAAACAGAGGGTGAATCATAGATCACTTGCACTATTCCAGTACAAAAAAGTGTTCTATGGTCAGTACCTTTGAGGTTCTAATTAAAATTTGTAAAGCTTGTTGCTCTTCACGTCTGTTGAAGAAAGCTCCTACAGAGCTGTAGCTCTTTGGAATGCTGAAATGTGACGTGACAGTAACATGCTCTTGCTACTTTGACTCGAGCCTGACATATGAAATATGCGCATCAGTATGCTAGCTCCGATACTGACGTATGGAATGAAGGTCTGCGGTGGAGGAAGAGTGGTTGAAGTGTTGGTCCAGGGTGTCACATGGAGTGCCCATGTCAACCCTCAAGTGCAGTCTGATAGTGCCCACCAGCAACATCTCATTAGGAAACGCAGATTAGAGTAAGGGCCCGATTTAGGATTTGGCGGATGGAGTAAATCCTGTGAGAGTGGTGGAGAGTGTTATGTCCACAGCTCTGCCTTTACTCTGCCAACCAAATTGAGTAGTAGATTAACAATCCCCTCTTACACCGGTGCATCACTTTTTTGTTTCATACCGGTGGCACATTTTACTGCTCGATATTTACGAGGACAGGAAAAGCCACCCTGCGTGACGCAGCACTTTGCGTGAAAGGGGTTTCGCTGTGGGTGTTCCCAAGCAACACCCATGGAGACACATTTACAGATTTACGACTCCTTGTAAATCTTGAAATGCGTGTGAATGCGTGTGAATGCTATGCCTCCCCAGGGGACGCCTAGGAAGGTACAACAATGAGAAATGTATTAATTTCTCCTCGTTGTCTTTTCCCCTTTCTATGTGTGCTGCATTCTGCAGCATACAAAGAAAGGAAATCACCTCTAATTATTCTTTTTGTTCAGGAAGGGCTCCCTTCCTGCACATTATCATTCATTGAAACAATCAACTTCGATTTTTGCTAATACAGCACACATAGGAGTTGAAAAACAGCATTTCAGATTGTTTTTGCGCAGGAAGGTAAGACTTCCTGAACAAAAATAATCTCCCCACGATGCAGGCATCCTGGCACCATGGTGCAAGGGTGCCTGTGCTGGAGCATGATTCAGAAAAGGGGGTGGTGATGAACAGAGTGTCTGAATTAAGCAGACCACTCTTACCCAGTCCAAAGATCAGGGCTTGATCCATCACCGTTTTTTAGCTCACTGCACCATCCCAGCTCAGAACTTGGCTATATGCAAATTAGTCTGACCCTGGCCCAGTGCATCATGGGAACAGGGCAGACCAAACTACCAAGCCAATTCTTATACTGGGAAGGAAACAAGCTACCGGGGACCGGTTTCTGGCATTTCAGCCGTCTTCGGCCCGGCTTGCTTGAATCCTGATGGTGCAATGAGCTAGGGACTCACATCTGAGTATACCCTTCCACGCTTATGGTGGACAAAAATGATTCAGAAAAGGGGGTGGTGATGAACAGAGTGTCTGAATTAAGCAGACCACTCTTACCCAGTCCAAAGATCAGGGCTTGATCCATCACCGTTTTTTAGCTCACTGCACCATCCCAGCTCAGAACTTGGCTATATGCAAATTAGTCTGACCCTGGCCCAGTGCATCATGGGAACAGGGTAGACCAAACTACCAAGCCAATTCTTATACTGGGAAGGAAACAAGCTACCGGGGACCGGTTTCTGGCATTTCAGCCATCTTCGGCCCGGCTTGCTTGAATCCTGATGGTGCAATGAGCTAGGGACTCACATCTGAGTATACCCTTTCACGCTTATGGTGGACAAAAATGATTCAGAAAAGGGGGTGGTGATGAACAGAGTGTCGGAATTAAGCAGACCACTCTTACCCAGTCCAAAGATCAGGGCTTGATCCATCACCGTTTTTTAGCTCACTGCACCATCCCAGCTCAGAACTTGGCTATATGCAAATTAGTCTGACCCTGGCCCAGTGCATCATGGGAACAGGGCAGACCAAACTACCAAGCCAATTCTTATACTGGGAAGGAAACAAGCTACCGGGGACCGGTTTCTGGCATTTCAGCCGTCTTCGGCCCGGCTTGCTTGAATCCTGATGGTGCAATGAGCTAGGGACTCACATCTGAGTATACCCTTCCACGCTTATGGTGGACAAAAATGATTCAGAAAAGGGGGTGCTGGAGCATGGCAGCAGTTTGTGCGCCAGCCCAGGGGGAAGCATGGAGATGTGACATATTGTTGTAAATATGCAGCATCCCTGTGCTTTGAAAGTGACTCACTTTCTGGTAAACCTGCCCATGAGAATTCAATGCTGACCCAGCGATGAACTGTAAGGATGTTTGAACTAACATCACATTGGTTCATATAACATCATTGAAAATTTGGTTTGCATGCTTCATTGGCAATGTATGCTCATACCAACCTTTTGAAAGTTCTACATTTTCACAAAAAGTAAAACTCTCCAAGTTGGAGTTTGTTGTTGAAAAATGTAATGCCAATGGCCTCCTCACCACACAAAGTTTTATACCATGGTGTTGTGGTAATTTGTGTTCTTTTTACTGCCCTTCACTGCCATGTTTTACCTGGCAGTGATGGAGAGCAAAGAAAAGTCATCGACCACCCACTCTAAATTGGGTCAATAGTCAGACAACTTACCTCCAACAGCCCTTACTCTATTAGGCTGTTGAAGGAGTATTTCGGTGGCAGAACTAGAAGAATCTCCATTGTTGACTGTTGGCTCATCCAGGCCTATGTCGGGCATGTAGACAGAGAGTTTTGTAGAGAGAGAACTCTGTTGCTATTGCAATGGTGTATCCTCCTTGCCAAACTCTAAATCAGGTACTAGGTCTCAAAAATGATAACACTACTCATAAGCTTGTGTGTAATGCATGCACATTCCCAGGTGATCCTGTCTGCAATGACATGAGAAGATGTGGATGTGACAATCTTGTAGCTTGTAGCCTTTGATACTGTATCCCACCGCACTCTCTCCGCCAGGCTCCACAACGCAGGCATATGGAAACCGCCCTCGACTGGATCCTCTGCTTCTTCACCGGCAGAACCCAAAGGACCCGACTCCCACCCTTCCTCTCCGAACCCATAGAGATCAACTGCAGAGTACCCAAAGGATCCTCGCTAAGCCCCACTCTCTTCAACATCTACATGGCCCCCCTTGCCGCCATCGTTAGACAACATGGGCTTAGCATAGTCATATATGCCGACGACACCCAGCTCATCCTCTCCCTCATGGAGAACCCCGGAGACACCAGACTCAGCTTCCAGGAAAGAATGAAAGACGTTGCAGCCTGGATGGACCACAGCTGCCTTAAGCTCAACTCAGAGAAGACAGAGGTCCTCGTACTTGGACCCGCCCCCACCTTCTGGGGCAACACCCAGTGGCCCTACACCCTTGGAAACCCACCCACCCCATCAGACCACGCCCAAAACCTATGCATCGTTCTAGACTCATCCCTCACCATGACCCGCCAGATCAACGCCGCCGCCTCCACCTGCTTCAACTCCACATTCTACGAAAGACCTTCAAGTGGATCCCCCCCGAATGCAGTAAGACCGTCACCCATGCACTCATAACCAGCAAACTAGACTACGGAAATGCCCTCTATGCTGAAATTAACAAAACCCTACTACACAGGCTCCAAACCATTCAGAAGTCCGCAGCCAGACTCATCCTCGGAACCCCATGGCACAAGCACATGTCCCAGCACCTACAAGACCTCCACTGGCTCCTCATCGAGAAGAGAGTTACCTTCAAACAACTCACCCATACCTGCAAATCCCTCTACAACATCTGACCCAAATACCTCAACAAAAGAGTCTCCTTCTACATACCCAAAGGAACCTCTGCTCCACTAGCCTCACCATGGCAGTGATCCCATGCATCTGCAGAACCAGAGCAGGCGGAAGAAACTACTCCTACACTGCAGCAAAAAACTTGAATGAACTCCCAGTCAACATGAAACGCTCCCCCACTCTGCACACCTTCAGGAAGAGCATCAAGACCTGGCTCTTTGACGGATTCCGAGCTGTAATCCCCCCCCCCCCCCGCACCCCCCCACAGTGCCTTGAGACCCTCACGGATGATTAGCACTCTTTAAAAAGCCCTGATTGATTAAATGGTTTATCCTGGAAGCTTTCCTGCCTATATTTGTTGGCTGTTTGAGCAGATTGTCACCAATTTCAAATGATGACATGATGTACGAAATGCAACTTTAAGCATGTTTAATGTCCAAACAGCATCAGTTTGCGAGAAGCTCCTCTCCAGAACCATCCACTCCAACAGAAGCCCTCCACCTGACTAAAACCCCTTTCATCATTCCATTTAGAACCTATGACATAGGAAATCCAGTGATTTTACTGGTCACCAGGTTACTTATCTGTCTACAGTTTTGTTTTCTTTTAGTGACAGGTATGATTTAAGGTGTCTCTGAGACGTAAGGACACTGGAATCAGGCTAGCAAATGTCCCTGAAGTATTATCATGCAACGTAAATTACAACTGTACGATGCTATCTCTCGTTGACATGGATATTTCAAAATTGACTAGCAAACTAACAACAGAACAGAATATTTACCTGAAAGAAAAGTCTATGAAAACTGTATGTGCCACATTGGGACAATATTAATAAGCCAATCATATCTTAAAAGGGTTGAAGGTGCCAATAAAGCCCACAGACTCTGCTGAGCATAAGGATTACATTTATTAACCTCTTGAATATATATGTTTCTTTCTTTTAAAACTGCTCAGTGTAGAGCAACTATCCAAAGGCACAGTGGAATTAAGTGTGGCGATTAAACAGAGTTCAAAATAATATGGAGATGGAAACGTATATATATTACTTCTTGACACTAATAAAAAAAAGAAGCAAATAATAAATCTAGAAGGTGCCCCGTTGGCAGTGCTTAATTTGTAAAATATGAAGTGCAGGTGCTCACATTTTGTTAAGAGGCCACACACACGGCTCCGGTTTCGCCTACCTCCTGCAGTGGCAAGAACATGATTAGAATAAAAAGTGGAAATGGGAGAAAGACAAGGGAAGAAGAGCTGACAGCGTGGAATGTGTGAAAGTCGAGTGGAAGGGAAAGGTGAAAAATGAAAAGCTTTTAATTAGGGGAGGCGGCGATTAAGAAGAAACGCGGACGTAGGGCAGAAAGTTAAAGAAGAATGGAGACAAGGGAAGGAGAAAGAAGTGAAAGGAAGGAAGAAAAGCAGATACTGAGGGACAGCAAGAAAAGAGTACACCTCTGCTTTATTAAATATACAGTTATTAATTATGTAAAGTTGAGGGGTGACAGGGCTGTATCATTAATGGCCTGTCTCACCAATGCACAGCTGTACTGTCCAAGACAGAGACGATGTTTTGTGGCATCACAATAAGTATTCCTAATAAAAGATAATGAAGTACCAGTTATACCATTGGGATTAAGCTTTGATGGAGAATTAGGCTCTCATGCTTTAAACAAATAGTTCTATTACATGATAAGGCTAAAAGTCAAAAAATCCCACTTCCACCTATTTTCTTTTTCTTTTTTTAAAACATTTTTTATTATAAATCAAAGCAACCATAGGGCATATAAAGAATCAAGGTGTGCATACATAGAGATCGATAATCACATACTCTAGATACAAAAAACATACGTAAAGGAGGCCTTATTTTTTATGGCATTTGGATATAGTTTGTGCCTACTCACATTCCTCCCCCCTTCCCCCTGTCACTCAGAGTCACTTTCCCTGTCCAACGCCGGAGGGTCACATAGATATCCCCTGTACTCATTCCACGCTCCCCAAAGCCGTACCCACTTCCGTGGACATTTTCGATTCACATACACTGTTCGCTCAGCCAACATTGCAAAATCAAGATCAGAATACCAATCCCTGAGTGTCGGTACCTCCAGGGCCCCCCAGTATTTAGCTATGTTTCATTTTGCGTACATTATTCCTAACGTCATCCAATCCTGGGTGGAATTAGTGAGATCATTGGGTTCCCAGATATTTAGGAGACAGCACTTAGGGTCCGGTAGTATTGATTCCTTAACCACCTGCGACATAGTCCTCATTACCTTAGTCCAATAATCTGCAATACATGGGCAATCCCAGATGGAGTGAAAGAATGTCCCTTCCTCCCCGCACCCTCGCAAACAGTATTTATGTTCAGCTCTTCCTATCACGTGTAGGGTGGCTCTAGTGTAATGCACCCAGTGTAATATTTTCAATTGTACGAGTCGAAGTCTGGAAGGAATAGCAACTTCCCAAGGGGAGGAAAGCGCAGTCTGCCAATCTGACTCGTCAAGCTCTCCCACCTCCACAGTCCATTTGTCCTTTAATTGCAGAGTTGGGTCCGGTAGGATGTTAAAAAGCTTACAATAAACGAAGGAGGTCGCTTTTTTGGGCATGTGCTCCGTAAGAAGCCTATCCTCTGGCGGGGTAGAACGTCTTCCCAAGGCTGGATAAGTGACGAATTTGCAGATATCGAAACCGTTCATTGGGGGCTAGTTCATATTGTTCTATAAGCTGTTCAAATGTTAGAGGTCTCCCTCTGTGGAAATACTGATCAGATCCCATGCCTGGAAGCCCCTACTCTTGCACAAACAGCCCAGTTGGCGCGAGGACCAAAGTGGAGTCATCTGTGTAAGGACATTTTTACATTTAAGGCGGGCCTCATACCATATTTTAACTGTGTGTGATGTAGGGCCAAGTAAGGCCGAGGCGCCCCTCCTGTCATATAGTGCAGCTAATACTCCACCGCTACTTAGGTCGTACCTATCAGCTTTAAACGCTGGCTCCGTCTGGGGCGCGTGCAACCATTGATTAATGATCTTCAACTGGGCCACCCAGTAGTATAATTGGATATCGGGGAGAGCAACTCCGCCGTCATACAAGCCCCGAACCAACTTCTGTCTGGAGATGCGTGCCGGTTTATTCCCCCATAGGAGACCTGAGACTAGTGTGTCTATGGATCTGAAGTATGTTGGGGAGACAAAGAATGGGCTGTTCTCGAGGATATAGGGCAGCTGAGGCAATGCCTTCATTTTATATAGCGCCACCTTCCCCAGGAGGGTCAAAGGCAAGGTATGCCAGTGTTGTACATCAGTGCGAAAACGCTCAAGGGGGGGTGCCAAATTATGTCAGAAGAAGGCCTCCTTAGTAGGCGTCACCCAGATCCCCAAATATTTAAAGGACTCTTCAGTAATTATTAGTTGGCAGCCTGCCGGAAGTTGTGGTGGGGGACCTTTAAGAACATATAGAACAGACTTGGACCAGTTAATAGTATACCCCGAGACTCGTCCGAAAATTTCAAAAATGTTGAGGAGAATTATAATTGAACGCCTGGGCCGGGTCAAATATAAAAGGATATCGTCTGCATATAACGATATGCGGTCCTCCCACGTCTCGGTCCAACTAAACCCTTTTATACTAGGGTCCCACTGGATCCATGCTGCCAGTGGTTCCGGAGCCAGAGCAAAAAGCAAGGGTGACAAGGGGCAACCTTGGCGCGTGCCGCGACGGAGCGGGAAGTCCCTAGAGATATGGCCGTTAGCTTCTACCTGTGCCAGTGGTTTAGTATAGAGCAGTTGTACCCAGGCACAGAATTTTGGTCCAAAGCCAAGATGCAGGCGGACCGCAAATAAATAAGGCCATTCAACCATATCAAACGCCATTCGAGCATCCAGGGATAAAATTACTGCTGGTTCTGGGAGATTTGGGATCTGCGCCATCACTGCGTGGACTTGCCGCAAATTAAGAGCCGTGTTTCTATTTGGCATAAAACCGGATTGATCATGGTGGATCAATGTTTCGAGATGCGGCGTTATCCGATTAGCTATCATTTTGGCTAAAATCTTGGCTTCTGCATTAAGTAAGGAGATCGGACGGTAGGATGTACACTCGTCCAGGGGTTTGCCAGGTTTTTGTATTGCGACAATTGTGGAAATTTGCTGATCCCACGGCAATTCCCCCTACTTAAACTATCTTTAAACATAGCTAAGAGGTGCGGGAAAGTCAGTTCAGATACTTGCGTATATATCTCAATAGGGATACTGTTGGGTCCCATACCTTACCCGATTGCAGGGAATGAACAGCAGCAGTTACTTCGTCCGTCGTAAAATCGGACTCTAAAAGTAGGGCATCTTCCTCCGATAGAGACGGCATTTTTATGTCTTTAATGTATGTTTGAGCCTCATCCGTCGTAAGGTGTGAAGTGGAGGTGTACACTTGTTTATAATGGTCGGCTAAGTTGTCAACAATGTCCACTGGGGTAGAGACTACCATGCCCGGGGAGGTGCGGAGTTGTGCTATCGTATTCCGAGCCCTCTCTTTCTGTGTAATAAAGGTTATATTAGGGTGAGAGAAGGTCTGCCACTCTTCCACAAGGATGATGTCATCAGTGATGTCATTTGAGATGTCATCAGTGATGGCATGAGTGATGTCACTGACCATGTCATGAGTGATGTAATATGTGACGTCATCAGCAGTGCATTGCGGGCGCGCAAGTTATAGTTAGCTGAACTAATTATAACGGGGGAATTTCAATGGTTTTATATGAGTGAAATGTCTAGCTAACTATAACATGTGTCAAACCTACGTTTTTTCAGTGAATTTCAAAGGTTTTGTAAATGCTACTTCCTAACTATAACGTGTGTAAAACCTACGTTTTTTTCAGTGAATTTGCAAGGTTTTTTAAATGCTAATTCCTAACTATAACATGTGTTAAACCTATGGTTTTTTCAGTGAATATATATATATAGATATTTTCAAGTGCGCAACCTGTCGGGCGTGCAATTTTGGCGTAAACACAACTGAATACAGCACGCCCTTTAACAAGCGAGAACAAATAATCAAGGGCAACTATGACTGTCGCACAGAATTCGCTGTCTATACACTCAGGTGCACCTATGGACTTAGGTACGTTGGAAGTACCAAAAACCTGGTGCACATGAGAATTCTACAACACATCAGAGCGATTATAAATTGTGATCCCACCTATCCGGTAGCGAGACATTTTAAAGCGAAACATGGAAAAGACATTAACTGTCTATCGTACTTTGTCATTGACTCAGTGCCGATGCCCAAAAGAGGTGGGGACAGGGAAAAGTTGTTAAGGCAGTTGGAGACAAAATATATTTTAAATCTTAACAGCGAGTCTCCTAATGGACTAAATAACACGGAAGACATGCACACATTCCTGTAGAATACCTCCCAAGACTTAAGAATAAACAACATATAGTTGAGCCAATACAGAAGGCTAATAGTGACTGCAGGGAGAGATAAAGTCCTTCAATATAAAATGTAATCACGAAAGTTCTCACATTCCTGATTTTAAACCTTACTTTTTTTTCATGTATTTTAGCACTAAGCACTTTTTGGCAAGGATGAAAATAGATTAAATGAGCCAGGATGGTTTGTTGTCCGGGCTCAGACTCTAGACCATAGAACCTAGAAATGCTCATGAGATGTATGTGACATAGAGTACACTAAAAACAACAAAAAACAACAAGAGTTATCGGTCTCTTCACAAGAGCAGTCAATCTATGCAATATTTGCACATAGGTTATTTGCACTACTATTGCGTAATTTTGCACTAATTGGTTTTAAAAGCATTTATGCTGATATTTCTTTTAACTCTGAATTTTGATATCTTTTAGAGTTTTCTTTCAATAAGGTGGAGATGGTGCCTGTAAATTTTTAAGAAAAAGTGAAAGAATCTTTTTTTTAACGGCCTAGTCTCTCAATTGAAAATTATGTGAAATAGATGAAATGTACTATTTTACACATATTTATTCGTTATTTATTGCGATATGTTGCACAGCGGTATCAATGCATTTATGCTGAAATAAGTGAGTACTGTAAGCAAGAACGAGACCGATATCAATGAATGCCCAATGTACAGTTTAAAACAGCATACTCAAATGTCCAGACATTTTGCCTTTAGAAGTATGTTTTCACTGTCTAGCACCACATGGTGAGCAATGTTTGAAAAAAAACAAGTATTTAAATGTGGAAGTGTATTGCATTGTCGCTATGTGATCAAGGTTACCTGTTAACCGAAACGCGTCATGCCTAAGTGAACCGTATGAAGAGATAATAAATCTTCCTGGAATACCTACTTGCTGCTTGGTGGACTGTTATTCTGTGGTCCAAACGCCGTTTACAGAAGTTGCGAGGATATATATATATATATCCCACTTGATCAGGTTAGAGATTTATTTTCACTTGACATTAAGACATGTTTCGACCACGTCCATGGTGTTGATCACCTGACCACATACTGGGTCATTTAAATAATGTCATCATGGTCAAACATACCACGTGACACAGTTATAGACTGAGAAAAAATAAATTTGCAATAATTGTGTGGATAATAAAAAATAATAAATAGAGTGTGCATTTTGTGCACTGCATATTGTTAAATATTACACTTCTCCTCTCATTACAGTGTGGGGTTGAGGTGTGTTTCATTTGCTCAGTCGCCCATAAGTATACTTGCATAATGTGTTCTTTAACGCAATGTTGTGGTGTCAAGTGTGAGGTGATAGGGTACATCACCCTTATGAGAGGCACGTGCAGGTCAAGGTATAGTACCGGATTACGTTGCCCCGGCTTCCTATAATGTGTTACATCCTATGTCGGTGTGAGGCACATACCGATTGGACAACTACCCAATTATTCTCCTACTAGGGTTGATATTCCAACAGCTTAACTAATGGTTATAGTATCTAAGAGTGCTGAGGATAGCACGTCGTCCTTCCACTCTTGGTGCGCATAACCTTATTGTGGGTGAGTAATTCCAATGTGAACCACTTCCGTAGAGTACCTGTAATGGAAATGGAAATACAGCCGATAATACATTGTAGAATCATTCAAGTCTGCCATCTAAGTACAGGATGAATCACAACATGTTGCCACACAAAACAATATATATCAATCACTTTTTCATATATTTCACCCTGTGAGTACTGTTTTTGAAAACAGTTATCAAACATCAAATTCATACACATATTTGCAATCTTGTGCTTATAATGACACATGTAAAATTTAAAAATTCAGAGAAAAGGAAAGGTTGTGAGGGCGGTTTGAAGAAGGATAGGGGGTAGTGGAACTTGAGCTCAGCAATCAATAGGGTCAAATGCTGTCTATACTCTTTATGAATGGGAATGCATCTCTACATCTAAGTTCAACCCTCCTGGGTACTTGCTACCGGCTTGTACAATGAAGCGTGATTCCAATCTGTGAAGGGCCCCTACTCTGTTCCCACTTCTCGGGTTCAGGTTCACAGAATCTAGGCCAAAGTATTTGGCCTTGGTCCAATTCCCATTATGCTTATCAGTAAAGTGCCCAGCTGTATTATAGCTTTGGTCTTTGTTGGTTATTGCTCTCCAGTGTTCTAAAATCCGTTTCCTCACTGGGAATGTCATAGAGGCAATATACCAAAGGCCACATGGGCACACTATGGCATAAACAACAAAGTCAGTGTTACAGGTAATTAGCCTGCTGATCCTCCATGGGGTTTGGACTGTTTCTAGGGTAATTTCTGTCACATTGCTGCTGTGTCTGCATGCCTTGCAGTTTCTGTATTTAAGGAAGCCTTTGTCTTGTTTGAGCCAGTTATGCTCCTTTGTTTGTATGTGGCTATGTACAAGCATGTCTTTGAGTGAGGTACTTCTCCTATATGACCTACATGGATTAGGTCCTATCATGTTCCTTGGGGTCCTGTCTTAAGATCCCCCACCTGTATTTCAAGATTCTACGCAATTGTACTGTGGGGCTGCTGTATGTTGTAATGAAACTGACAGGTTCAGTTGTGTCCTGATTGTTTCTCTCAGTACAACTTTTTTGGGCAGGATCCTATCCCTAGGGAGATCGTTCACTCAGGCTTCTGCTTGTTTCAGTGCTCTTGTTGGGTAGCCCCTTTCCTTGAACCTCATTTTCATAGCTTGTGTTGTTTGTTCATAAGCAGCAGCAGTGCTGCAGTTTCTCTTTGCCCTGAGAAATTCACTGTAGGGTATGCCCCTTCTAAAACTCGGTGGATGACTGCTAGAGGCATGCAGGATAGCATTCCCTGTGGTTTTCTTTCTAAAGAGATTGGTGCAAATGATTTCCCCTCAAAGGAAAGCTTCAGGTCAAGAAAGTTGATTGTTTCCTTGCTGTAGTGTCTGATGAATTTAAGATTAACATCATTTTCATTCAGTAGGTCGATAAACAAGTTGAGTTCAACTTCACTCCCTTCCCAAACAAAAAAAACACATCAGTGATGTCACTGAACACGTCATGAATGATGTAATATGTGACGTCATCAGCAGTGCATTGGGGGCGCGAGTTATAGTTAGCTGAACTAACTATAACGGGGGAATTTTGATGGTTTTGCACGAGAGAAGTGTCCAACTAACTATAACATCCCTGAAACCTATGGTTTATTCAATGAATTTCTAAGGTTTTCTAAATGCTAATTTCTAATTATAACATGCCTGAAACCTATGTTTTTTTCAGTAAATTTCAAAGTTTTTTTAAATGCTGATTTCGAATTATAATGTTCATTAAACTATAGTTTTTTCAGTAATTTTGGGTTTTTTGTGATATTTTGTAACTTTAATGTCCTAAAAATAGTTTTTGAATTTTTTTCAGCTTGTTATTAAAATAATATAATGTCTTCTTGACACACCTATCATGTACCTATCTCGGTGGGTGTGTGGATTCAAACCGCCATTTCAGTAAGGTTGTGAAGGATACGCGTTTCAGCCAGCTTACTCCGCTTACGCTTACAGGGAGGGAACTACAACGCTACATGTCCCAGGTCTTCCCTGTAGTGATCTGCTGATCACAGGTCTAGTTGTCAGCATGCCACAGTCAATCCCTCATGGCTGGTTTACACCCACACCACACCTATGCAGCACAGGCATCACAGGACATGTGACTCTGCCAATAAAAAGGGCCGGGCGAACCTGCTCAACACCATTTCCCCACTTGGGTTTATCCCTGTGGTTATTATTTTTGTTTTGGGTGGAAGCCAATGCACTTTAGCCGACACGGGCGTCCTGCCATGTGGTGATGACTTGAGGTGCACAGAGTTGGTGGCAGCTGAGGCATTTTGGCCAACATTGACCTACAGCTACATGGCGATGACTTGAGTTGCACTGAGTTGGTGCCACCAGAGCTGTGGGCGTGTGCAGCCTGCGGCGATGCATAGGCCTCGATACGCCATCCTGGCAATCAAGACGCGATTTGAATTATGAGCTCGGCTGGACTGTGTGTACGCCACAGGCAGCTGGCTGTACAGACACGACTCCTCTCAGTGGTGCAGCAGGATGTGCTGGGGGCCTGTGCCATGGAATCCAGTGATGGCTGATGAGGTTGCTTCGGCACGTGGTGGGCCCTCTTGGGGACATGCCGGTGGCGGCAGGTGAGCATTGAGGTCTGGGTGCGCAGGGTCAGGCAGTCATCGTTGGGCGGCAGACTGGTCTGGGGACCAGGGCTGGGATGCATGCGAAAGATTTAGGAATCATGCACACTGCCTGATAAGTTTCAAATTAATCAAAAGAAAAATGGACACTTGTAACAGTTCTAAACCAGTGGTTAGAAAAGTAAATGAAACACCCTCAAAAACTCAATGTTATTCAGAAAAAGCGGTATATATGTTTTGTCCGCACCACATTGATGTTATGGCAGTTATCATTGGATGTTCCAATACGTGCTCAGTGCCAGCCTCATCCAGAGGCATCTCTGGTATAGAATGCAGTGTCCAGAGATTGAGGGTTACCCCCACACAGGATGTGAACAAAACAATACAAGAATTCTTGAAAAAGCAAAATGTTAAAAAAGAGAAAGTCACCCTTGTGCTTTAATATAAGGTGAGATTCAAATGTCATAAAATCGATTGATACTACAAAAAGATCGAGTTACTGGATCTCTTTAGTATTCTAATAGGCTTGATAAGTTTGATAAGTTTGCCACAGCATTAGTGTACAGGCCCCGGTGCTCCAGTTTTGCCTGCACATTGTTGGAATGTGTGTGGTGTCTGTTGCGGTGATTGTGTGCAGTGTCGGGAGGGGGCACAAATAGTACATGTGTGCAGTCAATTGTCCCCAATGCTGTTGTGTGGTTTCTATATTCCCAATAGGCTCTGCCTTTCTCAAATACACAAGAAGGGATTAGTTTCGGACAACCACATAAACATGACAACTTTGTTTCCCTAGGACTGGAACAAATATCTTCAGAGTTGTGGAAACAATAGATAACTATTTTACTCAGTCAATTGTGCATGCTTCATTTCTACAGAGTTGCAGAGAAAATAGAGAGACGGGCATTTCAATAAAAGGGGTTTATTGAACAGTCTTCTTTCTCATGCAAGAGAGGTGAACTGCTACAACGGTTAGACAGAATGCAAAGTATAATGCGTACAGCGTAAACAGTAGTATAAGATAATACTGTAATAGCATTGTTTTGTGCTATGACATATAAGAATACATACATAAATAATACAGGCTAAAATAGTCAACTGGTGCTTCTAAAATACGCCTACCCCAATGTACGTGACCCAGGTCTACTACTAGGGAAGAAGTAAGTTTGGTCTTTAGCATAGGTCTAGTTTTTGCCAAGAATTGGCAAAGGTTTCTCTAGGTTCTAATCAGCTCAATACCTTAGAATGAAGGAGGTTGGTATCTCTCTCTCGGATTCGATTTCCCAACACCCACAAGGGGGGGGGGTCAGAAACACTGGAACTGGATTTCTCATCAGAGGAGGACAGCTTCTGAACAATGCGTCACTACGGCACTTGCTGTAGCGAGTTGCGTCGGGCAAGTAGGTAGACAAACTGCACCGAACCACCCCATGCTTTGCCATAGCAAGTGAAGGTATATTTATACCTTGACGGCGTTTAGGAATGCCAGCTTTGACGTAAAGTCGGGCATATGAATGTCCTGGATGAACCCCTAAGGAATAGTTGTTCATGCATAATAATGAGTTTCTTGGAGAAATAAATATCCAGGCTAGGGGAAGTCCCTTCTGCTTAAGAGTCTGGTTTTCCAAGAAATCGTTGTGACGTTTGGTGAACGGATGGAAGAAGCTATGCCTGTATTTGGGTAGCATGGGCTATGCCTAAATAAGGGCTTGATTTCTATGCCTATATAAGGGCAATACAAATTGTGCCTATAAAATGGCATGAACCAGTAAAATTCATTCGGAATCTAAAACGCCATACAACACCCACTCCACTGTCTTATATACAACATTACTAAAATTCTAAACCTGTTTAACATATCTAAAACATCGCTACACATTAAGTGTGAAAAACCCACCCAAAATACATACAAATGCATTTGAACTGGATGTACAGATAAAAAATGCATTGGTGCTGTACGCATTTAAAGCAATGTTTCATTCTAAGCATATATGTTGACATTTGGATGCTAAATGAATGAATCACGAAAATATACATTTATGAAATGGCTCATCAATAGAGACAAAAAACAGAATACATAAAAACATTTGTGTATGTGAACGAGGTTAAATATTGTCTCTGGAAGTATTTCTAAATAGTTCTACTTTAAGCAGATTACTTGTGCCAAAAAGGGAAAAATACAAATTTGGAAAAAAAATTATCATAGGAAAAAGAGTCCCAAAGTCAGAACTTTGTTTTGAATAATGAAGGTCGAATTCAAAATCTCCCAGAACACTGTGTGCCAAATCAATAGTCAGTGTTAGTGTTTAGAGAAAACATTAAATCTTTTAAGTTTGCAAAAAAATTGTCTACCATTGTAGGTGAAAGTTGGATTACCTCATTTAGAAGATTAACCCCACATAGATGTGAAGCATCGCCGTCAGCATTGGTTGCATTAGCAATGTTCCTGATGGATGTTGCCTGCGGCCTGTTTCCTCTCGTACCTCACCGTCACCATTTTGCGTCTGTGAGATCTCAATGAATGCCTTCATCAGAATTGGTTGCTGCTGGGGACAGCACAGTGCATGGGCCGTTACTGGTTCAAGCAAAGTATCAACATCTGTTGGCATGACTGATGGTAGTGTGAGACATGAGTCTAACAAGCATTCTTCTCCACATAGCAGGCAGCGTAGAACAGGTAGGATGCAATCTTGCCAAATTGGTCTGAATGACAGAAACCACGTGGTATTTAATTCTCGTAGACAAGGTAGTCCCAAAATTTGGATGATGCGCTCATGTCACTTCATTGACAGTAGAGTTGTCTCCATGGAGAACTGGGTGTCGCTGGTGAATTGGCTTGCCAAATTGCAGCAGTAGGAGCCAAAATAGTATCCCAAAATGAAGGGCAGTCCACCAAACACAGAGTGCTCGAAGTATGGAAATATTCCTAGGACTGCTTCAAAAGGTGCTAACAGTCCTGAAAATACGGTCTTAAATACATGTACAATACCGCTCGTATCAGACATGTTTAAGATATGACTTAACATTTCTGAGAAATTTATAGGGCAGTTTGTAGTTAAGAGGGCATGTATCTCGGCAGAAGTCCTTGCAACTTGTAGATCATAAGTTTCTTTGGACAACGTCATTGGCACCGTTTATTGCAAAAGAATGGCTTTCATTCTACTTAAAGTATCAATTTGTACAGAAGAGATTTTCATTGAAGGCCATACAGGCGACTCCCTGTCTGTCTTGGTTTTAGGAAACAATACTTGCATACAGCATGTGACCCTGACTGACACAATTACTAGATATGGTACTCCTGGCAACATGCCACAGCAGTTGTGGTTGTTCAACATAAGGTAACTTCCATTTGAAAGTAGTCCAAAGATTAAATCAATCACTGAAGCTGGTGACCCTTGCAGTTGGCAGGATAAATTGTTAGAGGAACCATCACAGGCCCTGTGTAAGTTTATACCCTGACAAAGTAGAGAACCGTTTATTGCGTTTTTACAGTTTTTCCCGCTAATAAACACTTCACGCCCCCCACTCCAACTTCTATGTGTGTACGGTAAATCCCAGAATGTCTTGATGTTTTCTTTACCCAACCTTTCATGTATACCAGCTGGTATATGTTTTAGGCAATACTGAAAATGGAAAATTGTAACAGGCAGAGTGATTATTCCATGTATAATCCATTTAGTAGCTGTTTTTTCAGCGACTGTAAATGGCAATCTTTCCAGTTTTTCAATGCTCAGCACTGTACAGTCTGCTCCCCTTTGTGTCAATTTGACCTGTTTATCATTGTGATTGAATTCTGAAAACAGTTACGTAGTATTGATTGAACGCCAAGGCACATAGCCTGAACGTAGGTTTTGTAACGTCCAACCTAATTCCATGATAGAACGTAATTGCGATTGACCATGTTGCAACATGACCAAGTCCTGTTCCATGATGTCTATGGCAGAAGGCACTATGCTGTCCGTTGAATACAACCTGGACGACAGAGTCGTTAACCCATTGTCATCCACAGAGAGAGTTTTCTCTAAATTAACACAACCAATTTTTCATATTCTTTCTGCTGTCTCGGCTTGTATAATCTTCCATGCTTCATTATAAGGAGGTTACATGTGGTCATATATAAAACGTTTATGACGCGGTGTTCTTGGTCCTAGCAATAATTCCCTAAGATCCGCGCCATCTTTAAGTAAAGATAAGTGTTGCTTTACATCCTTAAGTGTAGATCTTTGTAGCCAATCAAGGCAAAGCTTCCATACACTGTATGTTGTTACTATTCCAGGATACTGTCTTTGAACATATCTTGGGTCGGGCCTAGTGAATGCGAAGCCCTGCGTTTTGTTCAGGAATCTATCTTGACAGTTGTTTGTGTCTGTGGGCCAGATTAACCATTTTTTCCAATCTGGATCTGTTCTGTTGTGATGCAAAATAATAGTATGTACGTCGACCTCCCCCTCTGAAGTGTTACTGCTATCAGGTGTAGGTGTAGACGGATTGTTCAGGTCTTTTATCTTGGTTAACCCAAGACAAGACGTCTGTTGGACAGTGTCATTCAAAAACATAATTTGCTCAGGGATGATACAGGCTCTAAACATAGCTTCTATCCCCTGTACCTGCCAATCTTTTGTGCCCCAGACAGTTTTCGTCTCAATGTTGTCTTTCCAAAAGTCGAAACCTAGTCTATACATTTGAGCATAAAAGGCTGCAGAATAAATTTGTTTGGTATTTGTCAAGATACGCTTCATGCCTGTTTTCTTTACATTTCTAAAGTAAAATGATTCTCAAGTTCAAAAAAAGACTTTATTTCGGTCAAAGTGACCTAGAAAGTACAGCACACAGCAAATATTTACATGACAAAAAGAAATAAAATGCAACATGTTGACAACCATAGTTAAGAAAGAAAAAAAAAGAGTAAAACCCAATGATAGTTATACACAAACTTTCATATTAGACAATACATTGAGACTTTGGGTAGGCGTGACTTTAAGGAACACTTGTGGAAAGTGCAGAGTGCTCTAAATATATAAATTATCTAAAAAAGGCAAATATAAAAACAAGAGTTATTAGAATAAAAACTTTACAGATATGCAAGGCAACTAGTAGGTTAATTCAACTTGCGTTATTACTTCAGGACAGGACTGTCGGTACTTCATTTCTAGAGCTCAAATAGACCCTTCTGGTGCACCACATTGCGAACAAGAAACCTGCAACCGAGTATACTATGGGGATGCTCAAATTGGTTTTCAGTATCCTAAAACCTTCGAGGCAGCGCCTATTGCCCAGATTCCTGCACATCTGGATCAACCAATGCTTCCTTGCTCTCTTGTAACCTGGGCAACTGAAAAAGACATAGAGCTCAGTTTCTTCAGGGTGCTCGCAAGCCGGACAATGGGTCATATGTTGGTCTCTTCACTTAGATGTAAAACAGCGAAGTGGAAGCACCCCATATCTATATTGGAAATAGAGCTTCCAAGCTGCTGGTGGATTTAGGAGATATATTGCCGGCTCGAAACAAGGAATATCTTTGATTTCCAGAAACCCAGAAGAAAGTTTTCCAGTTCTAGTAAGGGTGTGTAATTGAGCCAGTCTGTACTCTTTGTAGTGTGCCTTCTAGGGGTCCTTAGATATTAGCAGACAGGCTGACTCAGGATCAGACCAGCAATCCCCTAGTCCCATACTGATTAATAAAGATTTGATATGTGCAAGCCACGGGATCTTTGCAGCGCCTCGTGTCCTAAGAACTTCTGATAATTCCTATACGATGTAAGTTCGGGTGTTGACCACAGGCGGCGCCAATACACTAGAGGTTTGACACATGCTACTTCAGCTATTGGGGTTATGCCTGTGTCGAGGCGTAGCGGGACCAGCGGGGTACTACATCTAAATAGTTGTCTTGAATATTGGTTTCCACCTACGTTAGCTTCTTCAGGTTTAGATGACTCCAAAGCACTGCACCATATAAAGCCCCACCTCTCGCCTGCGTCCTGTAGATTTCGATTGCTGGGCTAATGATTCTTTCGCTAGAGTTGTTAAAAACCCTCAAATAGCCCCCTGAAGATTATGGTAGTTTTAGCGTGGATCTGGTGATGCGTGGCCCCCATTCCATGGATTCAGAAATTGTAACGCCTAAATACACAAAGGATGACACTCTCTCAAGGGGTTTGCCATTAAGGGACAGGTTGGGCGTGTGCTTTTTGGACAGTTGAATGCCATAAATTTTGTTTTCTGTAGGTTTATTTCTAATCCCCTATCTCTACAGAACCTCTCAAATTTGTCCAAAACCCTTTGTATTCCCATGGGCGATTTGGCAAGCAATAGGGTGTCATCGGCAAACATCATTGCCGAAATTCTGCGGGAGGCTAACTTAGGTGCATCGAGATCTTTTTCTGCTAACAGGGCGTCAATCAAGCCATTGAATTAGAGGCTAAATAAGGTTGACGTGAGCACGCACCCCTGGCGTACACCGCGATTAATGGAAATAGGTGCTGAAAGATTGCATCTGTGCCATACCTAACTTGTGCATAATTGCATTTGTGTAAGCGTTTAAAAAGTCTGATTAAATATTCAGGGACCCCCATCTCTCCCAGTACTAGCTATAATTTCTCCCTGGGCACTATGAGTCTGCCCCCTGCATGCTTACGATCTTCCAGTACAGTAGTTGTAATCTCAGTACCTGGTCCAGGGTCGACAGTTTTTCCCTGAACCCAGCCTGCAGGGGAGACAGAACCCTCTTCTCTTCCATCCAAGACTGCAATCTGTAGAGAAGGACCCGTGCAAAAACTTTCTGGGAGATAGTTAGTTGGGAGCAGAGGGGAGCCCATTTTAAAAATCTGAATTATTTCTGCTCCAAGCCAGCTTGGAGGGATCTTCATGCCTTGTATGATTGCACTAAAAAGCCTCCACAAATAAGGGGCCCAGATGGCAGGTTCGGACCTATAGAGGTCTCCAGGAGTCTTGTCCAGACCTGGAGCTTTGCCTGGGGCTATTCTTGCTATTACGGCCTCTATTTCTTTTAGGCTTATGTTCTGGTCCACGTCTCCATTGGTCTGAGGAAGTGGATCCCTGTTGGATGCAGGACAGGCGACTAATTGATCACAACCATAGCTGGTCCAGTTCCGGGTTCCTTAGCATAGAGTGTTTCAAAATGCTCTCGCCAGACCTGTTCATCTAAGTTTGGTTGAACAGCGATTTGAGGAGATGTTGTACCAATGTTAGCAAAACCCCAGAACGTCCTCATGTCTCTGTCCCCTAGTGCGGTTTTCAGTGAGGCCCAATGTTCGTCTTCCCACCTTCGCTTGGCTTCTTTTATGGCACTTTTGTAATTTGCTTTTGATTCTGGATTGGATACATTGAACCCTGAAAAGTGGGTGGCGTAGGACAATGTTCCCGTTGGTTATGCATTAATAAATGTTTGTAGGATTTGCAGATCTGTACAAGAAATGATGACCATAATGATTATAACAATACATTTGTTCATAGTCTGATGAACCTTCTAAATATTATTGATTTGTAAATACTGTAGACATTTCTAAGTCTGACATCATATTATTAACAGTCTCGAAGTCCCAATCATCAGAAAAGGTCCTTGATGAAACAAAGTCACTTAATGAATTCTTGAATTAGTGTGGAATCTTCAACAGCTCCGAAGTCATAATCAGTTCTGTCCCAAGCTATACCCAAGGTATAGGAACGGCTGTGATATTCGCTGATGACAAGTCTCTTTTTTCACGATGAGATGATTTGTGTGGCTTGAGGAGTAATTTGATGTTCTTACTTGCTGTGTCCATTTTTACATATCTTCCATTTATCAGTATTCCCAAAGTTATTACCAGAGTCAATCAAAGTTAAAGAAAAAGTACACCCAACACAATCCAAAGTTCAAACTATGGTGAAACCAGATAAGTCTTTTCCAGATGTTGAAGAAGGTCTGTTGCTTGTTCTTTCAAAGTTTTTTTTACTGGCGTTGTTTCAGGCTCGCTGGGATCCTCGGAAAACGTATCAAAGTTAATGAAATAGCCAGAGGCAGTTCTGTCAATTGTTGGGATTTCATCTGGATATATTGAAATCGCTGGAACCACTTGATCACTTGTTACATTTGTGTAGTCAGATGCTACTTCATTGTAGACAGGTATTTCTTGACAAACTGTTATCTGGGTCTCAAAAGGTACAAGTTCCATAGCTTTGTTGCTTAGTCTTTCATTTTGCACTGCAGATTCTTCAAAGGTGATGAGTCTCTCAGTTTGATCCTCTTGGATAGTAGCTAGATTAGGGCGTCTGCTACATTGGCGGAGTCCACTTGGCTACTGCTTATTATCGGCCACATGATGTGGTTTGACAGGGTCAATTGACACAAACCTGTTCTCCTTTTTACCAGCAAGAGGCGGCAGTAATACTGTTCTTGATCCGTGGATTGCTAGGACAGGTACTGGTTGTCTCTAAGAAGGTCCAAATTCCTTCTTGTCTGCTATCTTTTCTCTGACTAGATCACCAAGCTTTGGGATCCACACAGGCCTTGCTAGGATGGTCAGTTTTTCTTCAATGGTGGTTGGCTTCAGGAACACGTTACTTTGTTTCATTCTTATTTCAGTTAAGTCCTGCAAAACAGCCAAACGGTCTTTGATATCAAAAGGTTTTTGGTCTACCACTGAAGTCTGACAGTCGAGGTCTGCTACTAACATTCTGGTCCCAAAAAGGACTTCATATGAAGTGATACCCCCTAAAGAACTTCTTAGGAGATTGTTAAGACTACGCTTGACACTTTTCAGATGTTTGACCCACCCGTAACCCGAGCCTAATACCCGCGCTGTTATAGATTGCTTTATGTCCTGGTTTTTTTCTCTCCACAACCGAATTTCCCTCATGATTGAATGTTCTAGAGTATCACAATGCAACGCCCAATTTGGCCATGGCCTCCTTGTCAGCTCGAGAGCTAAACGCAGGACCTTGATCAGAATGTAGCGTGCCGACTACGTATGTGCCAATAAAGACTCGCAAATCTTTTATAACAGTTCGAGCATCAGCCGAGCGCTGAGGCCACATCCAAATGAACCTTGAACATGAATTCACTGCGACCATGATATATTTATAGTTACCATCCCTTTGTAAGGAACCGCAGTAGTCCAGATAAACGCAAGCTAATGGTTTATCTGAAATTAACAGGGGCGTCTGTGCAGGACGTTTCACAGTAGAGACTTTCATCTTTTGGCATATTTCACATTCCAAAACATAGTTTCTGGTTTGTTTCCTCATGCGTGGCCACCAGAATCTCTGTTTTAATAATGATACTGTTGCAAAAACACCTGCATGTGCAGAGGTGAGCCCTTCATGTGCTGCTAGGATAAGTCCTTATCTATGTTCCATGTTTGGAATTACCCTATCCCCCACTCCAGGGATTGGAGCAAACGGAACGTTATTCGCATTAGTTATATATGAGTATTTGAGTGGAAACCCTTTCCGTAAAGTTTTACCTCTGTCTTTGCTTGAAGCACTGACAGCTAGCATTATTTTGCCATCTATTTTCATTTTTGAACGAGTGATTGCAGCTACGGAAGCCATCTGTACAGCTGCCTTTGCGGCTTCATCAGCCAATGAATTCCCTTTAAAGTGAATGCCATCATGTTGATGACTCAGCGTCTGTAACATGTGAGTGTTTTGTAGTCCTTGTCATAACTGAACTAATTGTTCCCAAAGCATTTTATGCTTCATTGTACCTCCTTGTGCATCTTTGTAACCTTATTGAATCCAGTTTTGCAAGTATTCATTATAAGATTGAACACAATAATACCAATCGCACACTATGAGTGTGGGGAATTCTCTATCTGTATTTTCAAGTGCCATCTTGCATGATTGTACAGCTCGCTGAGCTGTACAATCTCCAAGAGATTGCGTTTTAGTGACCATTGGTCTAAATTTGATATCGCGCCAATGACCTTTAAAGATTGTGCACGCCGCACTATAGGCTTGTTTACCTTCCGTAGCGGGTTGAGCTGATTCGTCAGTATAAATTATACATTCATACTGCTCTAGAGGCAGAATTTTAGTAGGCAGAGGACATTCTTGTTCGTATTGTAGAAATGCTTGTGTTTTCAAATATGGGTCAAAAACATATTCAACGTCTGTTGCAGCAAGAGAATTAACCCATTGTATCCATCTCAGATGTAAAGCCTTTACTGCACCTTTTGCTTGTCCCTGATTGCGGCGACTGTGGGGAACCCTCTGCTGACACTGTTGCCAGGTTTGTTGCCCTGTTGGAGGGCTGCTGTGGGGATCCGAAGGTGCCGCCACCTCTACTGGAACAGCGCCGCTGCAAAGGAGGGAGCCTACAAGTCCCAGGCTGCACCACACCAAGCGCAGCTGCCGCGAGTGAGGGGGAGGCAAGGTGATTGCACTTAAAGCGCTGCCTCTACCCCCGCGGCACGGTAGCCTTTATTGCATCTTTTGCTTGACCCTGATTGTCGCAACTGTGGAGAACGCTCGACTGACACTGCTGCCGGGTTTGATGCCCTGTTGGAGGGCTGCCGTGGGGATCCGCAGGTGCCGCAACCTCTACTGGAACTGTGCCGCCGCAAAGGAGGCAGCCTACAACTCCCAGACTGCACCACACCAAGCGCAGCTGCCGCGAGTGAGGGGGAGGCGTGGTGATCTTGCTTAAAGCACTACCTCTCCCTCCGCGGTATGGGAGCCTTTACTGCACCTTTTGCTTGTCCCTGATTGCCGCAACTGTGGAGAACCCTCTGCTAACACTGCTGCCGGGTTTGATGCCCTGTTGGAGGGCTGCTGTGGGGATCCGCAGGTGCCGCCACCTCTACTGGAACAGCGCCGCCGCAAAGGATGGAGCCTACAACTCCCAGGCTGCACCACACCAAGCGCAGCTGCAGTGAGTGAGGGGGAGGCATGGTGATCGCACTTAAAGCGCTGCCTCTCCACCCGCAGCGATGGACGCATGTGAGATGAAGCCCCTTTTAAGCATGTTACAATTGAGTTTGACTCCGACACTGATTGACTGTGAAGTTATCTTTTGTGTTTTTTAATGGCCACTAAACGTAAAGTTACTGGACTGAGGGAGGGGGGTGTGGTGGGTACGCTGGATGTGTTCTTATCAAGGGCAGATTCTGTCCTACAGTATGAAATCCAGCTTACAGAGAAAAGACTTTCTTTGGTGTCATATGTGGAACAAAAAATGTCATCCCTGGGACCTATAAATATGGTTAAATCTCCTGTGGTTGTCCCACAAACTATGGCTCACCCAAGTATGAGTTATTAGATGTCGGTATGGCTGCCATTCCTGGCATTGATCTTACCTCTGATTTAGGGGCTGTAGAGGCGGACAGCTTAAGATGGTGCTTTGGTGGGATCTACCCCTGTGCAGAATTTAGACCTCCCCCTCGTCCCTGCCTTATCCAAATCCCACACTTTAAATACACCCCGGGCAGCTCAAGGTGACCAAGCCACTAGATCTAAAAGAACGGTCAAAGAAAGGGAAAGTCTGGTATGTTCATCTAAATCTGGGTTGGGCACTAATAATGAGGGAGGGAACGGGAAACGACCTGCAAAACGCACAATGGGTGATGTAGCATAGAGGGGTAAGGCCAAAGCTAAACTTAAACACCAAGACCCAGGGTCACGTGAGAATCATTCCCCGAAATCTAATAATGGATTGCCTCTTACTGTTAATTCTAATTTCCCCATGTTGGTAGAATATGGAGGCAATCCGGATCACTGAAAACAATTGGAGACCCTAATTACTGTTCTCCTAGCTCAGTTCTGGAACAAACTAGGGCCGATCGAAGAAAAACGGCCTCTTTTCTTAAAAGTGCTCATGTGTTGAATAACTCGGAGGCCACCGGGGCTCATAGGACTATCGGGGGAAGCATGGGACCCGTGGTGCCCTTATTGCCAAGAAGCAGCGGCCTTGTGGGGGACCGCACTGGGGATGTGGCCCGTGAGGTAGGAATTTTGTTTACTGGCAATGCGTGTACAGCAAGGTCGCGATCACCTTACCTGCCACCGGGACTAGGGGGGGAAATGCCGCATCTGACCTCAGGAGGCTCAGGGTTGGGTGGGCAGCAGAATGTCCCGTATAGGCGAACAGAATTTGCCTATATGTCGGAGGGCCCTCAGAGATTATTAACAGTTGAACTTGGAAACCCAACCCTGAACTCTAGTAATCGACATGGAGATGGCCATATCATATAAATCCCTGCGACCACAAAGCGCTCATGGTACATCCTGCGGCCTGTCCTTATGTCGTGGTCTTGGCCGGTGTACCACCGCTTAGATCTGACCAATCTGAATCCTGGACCCAATTCCGAAATAAAACTATAGACTGGTTATCAAGGCATAAAGGCTTTACGGTAGCCATGAGTAACAATATCATAGTGGTGCGCAGAGTTGGGGGGGCGGAGGAGTTGCCAAAGAATATAGGGGGGGATTGTGCTGTTGTCAACTTCCAAAGCCCCGCGGTTGCCTATTCGATCCTGAGGGCGCAGGACTTGTGCCCATTATCTGCCACCTCTATCTGGGCCTTGCCACTTGGTTATTTTTATAAGCCCCCACTGAGAACCCCGAATGAGATTGCTCCCCATATTCCGGTCTTAAATAGGTTAGAGGCTTTGTCTGGCTTAGACACTCAAGATTAACTACCTGTCACCAACATAGTCTCGGCGGCTACTTTGATTTTAGAGGAAACAATGGAGGAAGAAATACTTGTCCCGACTTTAGTTCCTCCTCCCACTTTAGAGCCCCGGCCCACCTTACTTGGTATTGCCAACCTTAATCCTATCTGGCGACAATCCAAGGGAGGCTGCACAAAAGTATTATCATGGAACTTAGCTGGCCTAAGAGCCAAAAGTGGGGGGGAACCAATTGGGAACTCTTCCTCGCCAGTCATCATATTATAGCCCTCCAGGAAACATGGGAGGCTAAAGAATCCTGGGCCTCATTTATGAAAAGTGACACATCGCTGCGTGAAAACAGCGATGCGTCACTTTTCACTGCGCACTCCTTACGACATTCCTGATGCGTCATATTTAATGTATGACGCATCATGTCGCAAGGAGTTACAGATACGTCAATATTTCTGACGTATCTGTAAGTGCAAAAGTGACGCATTGCTGGAGTGTGTCACAAAAGTGACGCAACTCCAGCAATGCATCCTTTCATATGGGGAAAGCCCCATGTGAAAGGGCTTGCGTCAGTCTTACGCCTGCTGTGAGGCAGGTGCAAGATTTTGATGCAACAGCGTCCTAAAAGTGACGCAGTGAAATCTCGTAGATTTCACCGCGTCACTATTACGAGGCTTTTTGCGGGGGAACGCCCCCTCTGCATACATTATACCTGACGCAGATACAATGTGGCGCAGGGGTTTAAAAAGTGACGCATCTACCTAGATGCGTCACTTTTTAAATATGGCGCAACGAGGCACATTTTTTACACCACTGGTGCGTCACAAAAAGTGACGCACCGGCGGCGCAAAACTGACGCACAGCCTTCATAAATAAGGCCCCCTATTTTTTGGATGGGTTCTTATCGTTTTGCAAATATGCCATACCATCTTGCATGGGGAGAGCAAGGGGGGTTTTTGCTGCTAATTAACCTTAAATTGTTATATAAGGCAAAGCTAATAGACTCATGCTCACCTAATATTCTGGCAGTCAAATTAACCGGGAAGAATCTACTAACTCTTTTAGTGGACAGTTTTTATAATTCTTTTACGAGAGGTGATGACTTAGAGCATTTAAGATCCCTCACCATTTTTTTGTATAATTATGAGGTCAAGACTGGCACGTATTATAATGTATTAGTCCTGGGAGATTTTAATATTCATGTTTGCCCTTTTAAATGTTTAACAAACTAGAAGAGGAGTATGGTTTGCATGGGTTAACGCATTTTGAACATACTACTTCTTGGACCTTTTTAGAGAGTTTTTTATCGACCCATAATCTGATCTGCCCACTACTGTCGGATAGGTCACCTCCTGTACCTACATATATTGGCCAAGGCCACCAAAACACCATTGATTATATTTTAGTTTCAGCTTCTTTGTTGGCTTTAATAGGCACACTAAGTGTAACAAACAATTGCCTTAGTGACCATAATCCATTGATATTGAACATTAACATTCCCGCTGCCATTAAGGCTAGACCAACGGCTCAACTAACTAACTCGTAGGCTTAGGTGGGAAATTATCACTCCTGATAGCTTTATTGATAATCTAATTAGCGATTGTGCACAGGAGTTTAGTATCTGCTCGGACCAGGATTCCAACCCATCATTAGTTCTTGGTATGTTTGACCGAATTACAAGGAAAGTAGTGGAAAACTTGATGGTATCCTGTAGACCAAGGACCCTAAGACACAAAAAATGGTTAATAGAAAACCTAGGGTAGCCGATAGGGTCAAGAATGCTGGGAGGGCATACAAAGCTGAAGTGGAAAGGCGGAAAAAACAGCTAAGAGAGATGGCATGGGAAGAGCTTAGTCAGGCTAGTGTCCTGGCAAATAGCACTAGGTTCCGGAGTGTGGTGAACAGCCCTACATTTTATGAATTATCTAACTCTGTTAAAGAGTGTCACATTCTGGCTGAGAGGTGGGTCCAACACTTTGGGAGAATCTATAGTGATGTTGGTGATGGATCCCCTGCTTGGCCAGTTGGTAGCGATTGTGTTTTGCACCCTTTGTCATTTTCTTTGGATGAAGTCACTGAGGCGATTATGTCAATGTCAAGGGAAAAATCCCTGGGCCCTGACGGAGTACCGGCCGATGTCTATAGAGCAGATCCTAAGTTATGGGCAAAAATGTTATCTCATATTTTTAACGCAGCCACCCAATTTGGCTTTCCTCCATCTTGGGCCAAAGCGGTTATCATACCGATCTTTAAGAAGGGAGACAGAGATGATCCAGCCTGTTACAGGCCTATTTCACTTCTGGACTCCGCGGCTAAAATTATGGGGAAAGTAGTCCTTGCTCGCCTAACAGAGTGGCTTGACCAAAACAGAATCATTTGCGATCTCCATTACGGCTTCCGGCAAGGAAAAGGTACATTAGGCCAATGTCTTAACCTTCACTTGGTGATAGGGAAGTACACCGTAGCAAAGCACGGGGCTCTTCATTTGGCCTTTATGGACTTAACCTCGGCCTTCGACCTTGTTAATAGAGCAAAGCTATGGGCGACCCTCCAAGATATAGGCTTAAAGGTGGATCTGACCTCCTTTTTGGCGACCTCCCACGAAAATACCACAGCGGTAGTGCGCTATAATGAAGACGGCAGCCTAATTCCTGGGCTGTCAAAACAGGGGTCCGAGAAGGGTGTATTTTAGCCCCCCTGCTGTTTACACTCTATATCAATAAACTAGGTATCGCCCTGACTTCAAATGCTTTTAAACTGTTTTATTGAGATTTTATGTAAATGTAAATGTATAGGCATTTATATAGCGCGCTACTTACCCGGAGGGTCCCAAGGCGCTTCGACCGCTGCGAAACCCTTCCTGGCTTCCCTGAGAGATGGTCCCTTAATGGGTATCTCCAGGGTGAGACCAGGCATCCCCGGCGGTCTGGTGGGGCCGTTAGTGAGGATGAGGCAAGCTAATGCCCAGAGTTGCCGAGTGTGATCGCTGATCAGAGTGGGCACCGAGGCGAGAGAATTATATGTCCATTGGTTCAGGAAAAGCAAGGAAGGCCAAAATCTATTCCAAGGATATGGAATTAATAAAAGTCCATGCTTTCCCGTATTTGGGGGTTCTTTTTGATGACAGGCTTTCGTGGTTAACGCAGCGCTCAAACAAAAAGAACACATTAGCTAGAGCATCGGGGACTATTTTAGACTTTGCTAAAAGAATTGGCTCTAAATCACTCCTGGCCATCATAAAGATTTATAATTCTAAGTGTCTCCCAATGGTGACCTATGGGAGCGATATCTGGGGATATTCAGAGACTGGAGAAATCCAGGCGGTCAAAAATACTTTTTTTCCGTAGATTGCTGTTGGTCCCGGCCTCTACCCCAGTTATTAACATCCATGAGGAACTAGGGGCAGGCTTCAATTCCGATCAGAATACTGTCGCTCCTCTATTGTGTTGGCTGAGAATTTGGGCTCAACCTACACCTAATCTTAATCAGCTGATCATCCAAGACTGTATTTCACTTGATAAGGGGTTAGACATACCATGGGTCCGTTATATTAAGACCCAGATGGAAATACTTGGATGTCCTGATTTATTTCTGAGCCCCAGAGCTCTGGGTAAGTCAGCCATCAGAGATTTGAAGCAGCAGTTTTTGGATAGATCTATGTCACTAAGGGAGGACAGGGAACTGGTAAAACCCACTATGAGAAGTTTGGTCACGCTGAGTCCAGGTAGACAGTTGCAACCGTATTTATCTTATATAAACAAACCCTACCATCAATTTCTTTTAATAAGATTCAAGCATAATATGGTTCCCTGGCTCCTAGCATTTCCGAAAGGGTTTTTTAACGAAGGGTCTTTAAGTCCCTGTCCATGTAACAACTTCTCTGAACAGAATAACCTCCACTTGATATTTTTCTGTGCTTATTATGCCTCACTGCGCAGGAAATGTATTATCCCCCTTCTAAGAGGTCGTAACTTTGAACAAGTCAGGCCGGCGCTGGCATACTTGCAAATGCTGGCATCACCAGTGGTTTGTTTTGGGGTTTCAAGTTACATAATAGGCGCAATCAGGCGTAGGAATAGGTCATCACTGAACCATAGTGTTGACTCTGTTTTAAACTAACTTATTTAGTTATTATCTTATCCTTGTGTGTCAATGGTTAAGTTCTGATTTGGCAAAATTGTATTTTAGATATTTATTTACCTCCCAGGTCAGATTGCTTTGGGCTGGAGTGCTTAACTTTGGTTCCTCTTACTAAGGATTGTGTGGGGAGATGATCTTGCCACATGATTCCATAGTGCAATTTTGAAAAAAGCAATATAAGTTGATTGAGCTATATTAATGCATGTATGCACTGTGTTTTGAATTGTTATGTTTCTTGTCATGCCCTTTGATGGTTTTAAATTAACCGAATAAAGTTAACTTGTACTTGTAAAGCTTTAGCATTTGGAATGCCCGCTTTTGACAGGTGTACCGACCATAATGCGCTTACCCTGTGCGAGGGCTCTCTCTTTTGCTACAGCAGTCTGAACCGCTGTCTGAATTTTTTCTGTTGAAGTGAACTTCATTTCTGCTTGTGTGTACAAGTGTAATTTGTAAGCTATTGGTACTTTTTCACCTTCGTTAAAAGTTAAGTACATGAATCCGCATTGTCCTGGAATGATTTGGATCACTAAGTTGCATACATTTACGCGTGTTTGCAAATGGGTAGTTGCTAGCATGTCTGTTTGCAATGAACGCAAAATTTTAGTGCATTTTTATGTCCAATCAACTGTTTTATAATCAGGTTTGATCAATTCGTAGAGAGGTTTAACCCTTTCTGCGTAGTTTAGAATGTATGTTCTTCTGAAATTTAGGAAACCTAGAATCTACTGTAAGTCTTTCAGCATTTTTGGAGGTTGGAGCAGCACACATTTCTCTAGAAAGTTTGCTGCCAGGCTTTTGCCTTCACTTGAAAGTTTGTCTCCTAGAAAAAGGAAATTGAGATGGGCAATTCTAGACTTTTTTAAATTGAGTTTGTAACCCTCAGAGGAGAATCCAAGTATAATTGTATTCGCCCTATTCAAGTGCCTATCCAAGTCATCATCTGTTAGATAGATGTCATCCACATATGACAATGCTTCATCATCATGTTTGTAGTAACTCTGTTAACCTTGCTGAGAATAACCCAGGACTATTCTTGAATCCCTGAGGGAGACGACAGAAGTGACGCTGTGTCCCCATAATTGAGAAAGCGGTCAGATACCTGCTTTCTGGTGCAATGTTTTGACAGAAGAAATCGTTAAAAATATCTAATGTGGTTTTATATTCTTTACGCACACTGTTATTCATTAATGCTGTACTGTGTGAGTTTTGTACTGCAAATGTTTTGCAACATGAGTTTAAATGTCTGTAGTCCAATACTACAAGATATGTATTGTCTGGTTTGGAGACAGGAAACAAAGCATTGTTCATTGACGAGGTGCATGTTTTAATCACCCCCTGATATTCAAGTTGATCTAAGATCTCCCTGACCTGTTTTTTAGCTTATTGATTAACTGGATACTGCCTTTGTGCAGTTGGTTGATTTTTAAACTGGATTTTATAGTGAGGGGAATCCTCATCCCATCCTACATGATTCTTCTATAATGCAGGTGCTTGTCAGAGCCCATTTCCCGTTCTTGAGTTGTGTCCTCAAGATCCTCGGCATGTCTGATTTTAAGACCTGCTACCTTCTTTTTAGTGAATTGAGGTTTCTTGTTTTTCTGAACGTGTTGATCGTCTTTCAACTTCACACGTTCTTCCTTTTGTTCTGACCTTCCTCTTCTTTTGGATTTATGTGACGAAGTCTGAAAGGTACGAGAGGAACGTGTATCAGTATCTTGATATCTATCAGGTTTTCTCAAATTATCCCTATTCCTGATGTTATACCTCCTTTCAGAGGGCTCCTTTTGAGGAGACCTACCTCTGGATTGAGAACGCTTCTCTTTAGAAGTTTGTTTGCTAATTTCCCACTTCTATTTTGAAGGAGTAGGAGTGTTTTTAGTAAAAGACCTTTTCAGGACTTTCAGACACTTGGTGTTTAACTGGTTTACCAACCAAACGGTGTCTACCTAATTCTTCACAGGAGTTTTCAATTATTCTGGCTAGTTCTTGTGGCTGCTCAGTTACATCAAATTCCGTTAACTTCTGGCGGATCGCCACTGATGCTGCTTCACTCCTTCTCCCCTTTTTGGGGAAAGATCCAAGTTATATACGCTGGAGTCTCAGCATACCCGCTGAGAGGGTCCACAGCGCCAAGGGAGCCATTCTAAATTGAGGTATGTATGGCACTCCTTGCCAAAGCACTCCCTCTCCCCTTTTTGGGGAAGGATCCAGTAAATAGGCATTGGAGTCTCAGAGACCCCTCTGAGAGAGTCTATTGTGCTTAGGGAGCCTCTCGCAACAGAGATGGGGAAATGATACCACTCCCCCTGGGATCACAGCTTCTGGACTTTGGGCGCAGCTTTGACTCGTCTACCCGTTTGTGTCCCTGACACCCTCCCCCTCCTCTTGCCATGCCGTATCTCTAACCCTCCCCTCCTCTTTCCCTCCTTCACTCTCTGTCTACTTCCCCTGCTCTTACCCCCCCACTCCCCTGAATATCCCCCCTTGCCAGCTTTTTCCTCTACCTATATGTTCCTTTTTGTTTGTCTCAACCTTACTTGTAACTAAAATTTCCATGCTCTAATAACTGTGTAACCTTTGTAAAGCTGTATCCTGCAATTTATTGTCTGATACCCATGTAAAGCGCTCTGATACCTTCGGGTCTAGCCAGCGCTATATAAAACCTTTTAAATAAATAAATAAATAAAAGCAAATATTATTGCTGAGACCTGTTGAAATCTTTCAGTGGTTTCACACCTAAATTTAAAGCAGGCTCTGCCCCATATTCGTTTTGAATCTGTTTCAGGACGTCTGGTATTACCGCCATGAACGGAACACCATGTGTTTTAGTGTAGATAGCAGCGAAGGCTGTACCCCAAGTGTTGCAGTCCTCCAGATGTTGTGCGATCCCCATTTGTAAACAGACTGTTAAAATTCTGTGTTTCTCATGAGGGGTAGTATTAGGAAATGCTGCTTTGATTTGAGTAATTTTTTGAGCTATCCGGAATGGAATGTGTTCCCTCTTTGCGGGTTACTTACCAATGACTGAGTTTAAAGTCTGTGGTGTAATTTGTAGTGTATTCCCCTGGTGAGATGTATGTTCAGGAATCACTATTGCAGGTTGGACTGTGAGAGTCCCCATGACATATTGAACTAATTGTCTATAGATTTTGAATCTGATTAACTCTTTAATTTGAGCTCGTAACTCTACATCTGTCATTTCATTAATGTCAGGATGTGTTGTATAGCTGGCTAAAACCAGCTATGTTGCTCCTGGTCTACCTAGTGGACCGAGCCTGGTGATGTGATTTAAATGTTTTATGGTGCCATAAAACCAGAGCTCATGCTCCTGGTATGTGAGTGGAATTTCAATATCCTCGAAAGGAATATATTCCTATGGTGGTTCATCGTCTTTGTAGAAGTGAAAAATCTGTGTTGCTGGAGTTGCTTCAGGGAAGACTATCCCCTAATAGAATTCCTCTGTCTGGTGATATTCATGTGCCTCTATCACAAAACTATCCTACCACCTCTCGATGTTAGGCCATTTTTATAAGTTTTATAGTGATGGCTTTCATAGGAATGCATATAGCATCCTCGTTGGTTTCATTAAAACCTGTTATGTTAAAAGCTGCTGGATCAGCCGCAGCTCCACCGTTCTCGGTGTTGACCCGTTAATCGACATTGTTTAATGAAAATAGCAGAGCAAGTTTCAAGGAAACAAAGATAAGGTGCACAATGTTTTGGAACACTGTATTCTTCAACGTTGAACAAACCAAAAGGCTAATACATAGGATTTTTCGTCCTACTCAGCTATGGCGGATATTATCCTTTTACCCACTTCAGACGTCTATTGGAGTATGTTACGGTAAAAAGGGGTCTCTGAGAAAAGCACGACTGAGTTACTTTAGTATCTAGCATTACATTAGGGCCTTATCAAATATTGGGCGCCATGTAGTGTAGTTCCTATATTCCCAATGGGCTCCAGGCATTGGAATAATACACCCTATAGATATGACATAGGAATGAGGTCAGTATGTCTCTATCGAATATACTAAACTTAATTGTGAGTGCCAGCTAGCTCAGACACTAGAAACTTCTCAAAT
The DNA here is from genome assembly GCF_964263255.1 of Lissotriton vulgaris. Classification (NCBI taxonomy): domain Eukaryota; kingdom Metazoa; phylum Chordata; class Amphibia; order Caudata; family Salamandridae; genus Lissotriton; species Lissotriton vulgaris. The sequence goes on from NC_141685.1 coordinate 1,441,032,929, forward strand.
ACATAAGAATTGATTAGTTTCTGACAACCGCATAAACATGACAACTTTGTTTCCCAAGGACTGGAACAAATATCTTCAGAGTGGTGGAAAGAATAGATAACTATTTTACTCAGTCAATCGTGCATGCTTCGTTTCTACAGAGTTGCAGAGAAAATAGATAGACTGGCGTTTCAATAAATGTGGTTTATTGAACAGTCTTCTTTCTCATGCAAGAGAGGTGAACTGCTACAATCGTTAGACAGAATGCAAAGTTTAATGCGTACAGCGTAAACAGTAGTATAACATACTACTGTAGTAGCATTGTCTTGTGCTATGACATATAAGAATACATACATAAATAACACAGGCTAAAATACTCAACTGGTGCTTCTAAAATACGCCTACCCCAATGTACCTAACCTAGGTCTAGTCCCAGGGAAGAAGAAAGTTTGGTCTTATGCATAGGTTTCGTTTTTGCCAAGAATTGCCAAAGGTTTCTCTAGGTTCTAATCAGCTCTATACCTTAGAATAAAGGAGGTTGGGATCTCTGTCTCAGACTCGATTTCCCAATGCCCCGCAAGGGGAGTCAGAAACACTGGAGCTGGATTTCTAAGCAGAGGAGGATAGCTTCTGATCAGTGCATCAGCTAGAGAGTCGGCTTCCTTCGGCACTTGCTGAAGCAAGCTGCGTCGAGCAAGTAGGTAGTCAAACTGCACCCAATCACACCGTGCTTTGCCATAGCAAGTGAAGGTTTATTTATACCTTGAAGGTGTTTAGGAATGCCAGCTTTGATGTAAAGTCGGGCATATGAACGTCATGGATGAACCCCTAAGGAATAGTTGTTTATGCATAATAATGAGTTTCTTGGAGAAATCAATATCCAGGCTATGGGAAGTCTCTTGATCATACCTGAAAGCATTCCGGTTTGTCCAAGTGCAATACATTTTACCATATTACGTTTGTGCCAATACTAACGCTTGACCACTGTCTTCATTTCTCCAACAGGTTTCTGAATCTAAATACAGAGTTTTGGGATTTCCAGGACAATCTACATTTATTTATATCCACAAGTTTACGTTCCCTGTTGGGAATGTCACTCGTTGTTTGATTTTTTTTGTTGTTAATTTATGTTTTTCTAATAAAGTACTGTTTTCCACTACTGTTGACTACTAGACTTCATGACCTGGTGCACCCCCATTTCAGTGACTACAAGCCTGGATCTGAAGCACAGAGGCATCAAGCAATGGCTGGGGTTGGGGTTAGTTGTGCAGTAACACTATGAGCCGGTGGTGCGGATACAGGGGCCCTACATTGCTTTTGTAGACAAGCATCCAAGACATGTGAGGAAGTTTAATAGGGCTGGCTGTGAGACTCCTCCGACTCTCACAGTTGTTAGTTGGAAGGTACCAGAGGCCAACAGGTGCAGCACAGCCAGCAGCTTTGTTTGCGAAAGCATGTTGGTTGTCCACTTTGTATGTACCGTCAGTCTGTGGGCAATGGGGCAGTGTGCACCAACTTGGGAATGGGGCGATAATTCTTTCGCCACTTTTGCTGCACTAAGGTGCCAATAACTCGGCGATAAGTCTCCACTGTTGAGTTATTGGGTGACTCTAAAATGAGCTCTTAAGCTAATTAGGACTTTGTTGTAGCTACATGCGAATCACAAGAAAAAAGATGAAAAAACAAGAAAGGTGGGCAGGGTACAAACACCCTGACCCGCTAGGCCTGCTCAGGGGATCCCACGAAAAACCCCCAGGGACAAAAAATGATTACTATTTATTTTTTTAAAAGCAGCTGGGTGCACGAATCCAGATGAAAAAATAAAAAAAAATGAGGGGGCGTATTCTCAAGGACTTATCGCTGAGTTATCGGGCTTTTAGCGCAGCAAAAGTGGCGAAAGAATTATCGTTTCATTCTCAACCTGGTGAAAACGGCTGATATTCCCAGTTTCCATGAAAAAAACTCACCACGAATGACAGCGAACACTAAGGTTAATGACATGCAGAGTAGGCGTTCCCGTGCAAAAAAAACATGAAAACACCACTTCCCAATATTTTCAATGACCAGCCAAATCTGCAATACTTTCTAAAAACAGGCGATAAGCCACGTTAGCAGTAAGAATTTAACATCTGCCTTTTGTGGTGTAAAGCAGGACGACTACCTACAGTATGAAAGGGGGCCCAGCCCAGAGTCACATAGGAAGACCAACTCATGTCATAGAGCTACTGATCATGCAGCTCCAATATCCAAGAATGCCACAACACCCACCGTCTCCACCCCCAGGACCTTCCCCTCAGACCACCCCCTCCTACTTCCACCGAGGCAGTGCAGCACAGGACAGCGGACCTTCCCAAAACGACATATCCTCTCAGCCACACAATAGCTAAATGTTGGGAGAGGTGGGAACCAAGTATTTGTGAAGGAGGCAAGTTACCCATCAATAAAAATGCAGTCAATGCCAAGTGTAGCGGTGATGTGATGGACAGACCTCACTATGCAGAACACAGACCTCTCCATTTGTACATATACTGCTGGTGTGTGTAGTGTTGTGGACAGTGGACGCGACCATGTTACCTCAGGCAGTGGGGAAGATCTCGGTCATGTAGCTGTGTTGTCCCCCCTGTAAGCGGTAGCGAAAGCGGAGTGGGCTTTTCAAATGTACGCTACTTCAATGTAGGAGTGTGTATAAATAGGCCAGGGCTCTGGGCGTGGTTCACTTCTGGGAAGGCCAATGCATCTGGCAGAGCCTCGGCCCTCACCCTGCCACAAGGCATCCGGTGTGACCGCCAGTCTCCTCAACAGACCCCTGCGAACCCAGCAGCAAAGCACCGTAGAGTTATGTCTGTACAGACTACTGCCTTCAATGTACACTTCGGACAGCATGGCTCACAATTCAGATCGAGTTGCGATTGCAGATGTCGCAGTCCAGTAGGCAACATACATTGCTACCAGTGCTGTCTGCCCGGAGCACGCATCATTGCAGTCTGTCCACCCGCTGAGTGCTTCAGATGCCACTACCTCAGTGCACCACAAGTCACTGCCATGTAGCCTTATTGAGGCAGAATTCATTAGGCAAAAGACATTGCTCCAAGTGCAGCCCGCCCGGACCACGCATCATCGCTGGCTGCGCACACGCTGAGTGCTTCAGGTGCCACTAACTCTGTGCAGCTCAAGTGATCACCAATTGGCTGTCGGACCTTGCTGACTCCTGCCTCCGGCCTACACTGCAGTCAGCAGGGCTCACAATTCAAATTCAGTCCTGATTCATAAATTTTAGAGTCCAGTAGGCAAAAAAACTATAATGTCACTGAAACCTACATATTTCATCTTTTGTTCCATACGCCTACACTGAGGTCAGCAGGGCTCACAATTTAAATTAAGTCTTGATTTATTAATGGCAGAGTGAATTGTATTCTATGCCTCGGATTTTGTCAAGTGTAAGTGACAAAAATCATTCCTCGATGTCTGTGCTGACTACTGCATTCCATCTGACCGCTGCCTCTGGCCTACACTGTGGGCAGCTGGGCAGACAATTCAGATAGAGTCGCGATTGCAGATGACGCAGTCCAGTAGGCAACAGACATTGCTACTAGTGCGGCCCACCCGGACCACGCATCATCGCTGGCTGTCAAGTGCTTCAGGTACCACTAACTCTGTGCAGCTCAAGTCAATGCCACGTGGCTGTGGGCCCTTGCTGACCGATGCCTCTGGCCTACTCTGCAGCCAGCAGGGCTAACAATTCAAATTCAGTCTTGATTCATTAATTTCAGAGTCCAGTAGGCAACTAACTATAACGTCACTGAAACCTTCATATTTCATCTTTTGTTCCATACACCTACACTGCGGTCAGCAGGGCTCACAAATTGAATTCAGTCTTGATGTATTAAAGGCAGAGTGAATTGTACTCTATGTCCTCGGATTTTGTCAAGAGGAAGTGACAAAAATCATACTTCGATGTCTCTGCTGACTACTGCCTTCCATCTACACTGCGGACAGCAGGGCTCACAATTCAGATCAAGTCACGATTACAGATGACACATTCCAGTAGGCAACAGACATTGCTCCCAGTGCGTCTCGCCTGCACCACGCATCATCGCTGAATGCACACACACTGAATGCTTCTCATGCCACTAACTCAGTGCAACACAAGTCACCGCCACGTGGCCTTATTGAGGCAGAATTCATTATGCAAAAGACATTGCTCCCAGTACGGCCCACCCCAACCACATATCATCTCTGGCTGCGCACACGCTGCGCGCCACTGTTGCCATTAACTCAGTGCACCCCAAGTCAACACCACGTAGTTGTGGGACCTTGCTGACCGCTGCCTCCGGCCTACACTACGGTCAGCAGGTCTCACACATATCGAATCCAATCCTGTCCTGCAAGGACGCACCATCATCGTTGGCTGCGCAAACACTGAGCACTTCAGGTGCCACTAATTCTGTGCATCACAACTCATGGACCCTTTATCATTAACTATCGTGCTGTAGGCATTGGACGCAGAAATGTCACCTCAGGCAGCAGGAATATCCCGAAGGGACATTAACTATTTCTTCACATGAGCATGCTCATCTCTGGTGCTCCTACCTTAGTGCACCACAAGTCATGGACCCTTTACGATTGAATATCTGTGTGTGATCCGATGATCACTGTTGTTGCTGTTACCAGCACCAACCATTACCTGAGGACTGGCTTACACTCACCCCACATGCATCCAGCACAGACGTCACTGGGCATGTGACCCTGGTAATAAAAAGGGGCCGAACGCACGTGCCTGTAGCCAGTTCGAATATCTATCTAACTGTGTCAATGTGTTCATTATGTATGCATGATGGCCCTGGGCCATACAACATTACATTGTGCTGTTGACTGCACACGCAACCATGTTACCTCTGGCAGTGGAGAAGACCTCGTTATGTAACTTTGTCTGGGTCATTCTATCAGTACATGGGAAGAGACTGGACAGTGGCAGTGTCTCTCCTGCTCTGCTTCTGGCATAACAGTGAGTTGGCCCTGAGCTGAATCTATGGTGCTGTATCTCTGAATCCCTGAATACAAATTTTAAAATCGCTATTTTTCATTCTTAATGTAACGTGTGTACTGATTGTGCATTTACGCTTTTAAATGTGTCCTGTGCCATACGGGGACAATTTAAAAACTAAAGGGGGGTCTGGCACTTACCAAGAAAGGAAGCCTGGGCTCAGTGTGCTGTTCCTGCTCGCCCTGGTCCGACTCGGTAGCTAGTACCGTTGAGCGGAGGGCGGGACAGGGAGAACCAGGTACTTCCACCCTACAACTAGAGCGGTTAGTGCTCTACTTCTTGCAAGGGCAGGGCTACTTAGTCCCCTCGTCATTCGAGCACGCAGCATTCGCGCGCAGGGGAGCCCCTAAGTCACGCCTAAGACAAGCCAAAGAGAAGCCCGTCCGCGCCTGTCCGTGACTGGACGGGGCCAGGGGCCATGACTTCTGTCCTTTGTGATGGGGGTTATTGCACTTCTAAATTTATTAGTTACTCCTTTCAGGAAATATTAGTGGCTCGGTTTGCTCCCTTGCAAGGCTGTGCCAGGAAGGCCTGGCCATCCTTGGAAGGACCTTTTTCTTGCCGACATTGTCAGTTTCAGTCGCCTCATGACGACTATCAATCCGGAGGGCCTATTGTCACTACTCCTCATTAACAAAATAGTTGGAAGAACTTGCTTTGCAATGTAAGATCCTTGTCCAAACATTGCACAGAGGTATGGGACCTGATCTCTACCTCACAACCCGAGCTGTGTTTCCTGACGGAGACGTGGTTGAAACCCCATTCGGTCCCGATGATTACCCTTGGCATTCTGGAAGGATATAAAATAATGAGGATGGATAGACCCAAAAAGGCTGGTGGTGGTATCTCCATAGTCCATAAATGCGACATAACCATCTCAATACTGGATCACTGTTGTACTGTTGATATGGAACTAATGTTCTTTAGGACCAATACTCCTACAAGGGCCGGTTGGAAAGGGGCCTTAGTTTATTGCCCCCCTGGCCCATGTGCGACTTTTTCCATCTCACTAGTTGAAGCATTGGCCCCGGCCCGTACACTTACCCCGGGAATGATTTTTTGCTCCTAGGGGACTTCAATGTGCATACTGAATTGATGGACAATGTGGAGGCTCAGTCCCTTCTAGCCGATCTTCTCCTATTGGGGCTGACACAGTATAATACTGGCCCCACCCATCGGGCAGGACATACTTTGGATCTTATTCTATCCAACTCCCCTAACATCGTATGTTATCCCCCCAAACAGGTAAATTGGACCGATCACTCGGTAAGAGAATTTCTTATGCCTGATTGGATTAAACCCCCGAACCAGCCATTACCTCCACCTCTGCTGCGAAGACAATGGCATAAAATCTCTCAAGAAGTCTTGCGAGAGAAATATGTTGAACCACGATTTTTAGCCTCCGATAACATTGAATTGGCCCTGTCTAAATACAATCTTGCCATCCACGCTGCGGTGGAAACCATTGCCCCCCTGAAATTACATAAGCCGCGGACTGCACAATGGCAGGAAGCTTGGTTTACTAACCAATTAAGATCTTATAAACAGGCCAAAACTTGGGGATCGTCTCATTCTGAGGTCGATAAGAATTGCTATTACTCAGCCTTGGCTTCCTATCATAAGAACATTAGGTCAGCCCGTGAGACCTATATTGCCTCACAACTTACGGAGGCAGGTAATGCCCCCAAGGTTTTGTATTGGATCCTCCAGACATTTACTAAACCAACGGCTTGTGAGAGTCCTGATCTATCGTCGCAACAACTTTGCGACAACATATCCCTCTATTTTTCCAACAAGATAGACAGGATCTATGATAAAGTCACTGACTCAAGCCTTCATAAGGGTCGGCTTCTTTTACCATCTCAGGAAAGAATGACAACCAATTCCATCATGCGTACCGAGTTTCCTGCTCCCTCCCTGGGTGAGGTAGAGGACCTCATTGGTCAAATCAAGAGTGGCTCACCTTCAGACCTTATCCCGGCAAGAACCTTGGCATCGGTGGGTAGGGTACTCGGTCCTACGATCCAGCCTCTCCTCAACCTATCTCTTGCTGAGGGCCGGGCTCCACAAGAGTGGAAGACGGCAATGGTTAGACCTATTTGAAGAACTCTTACATCCCATGGACTGAACTGTCCAACCTAAGGCCTATATCGCTCCTTCTGTACCTGGGCAAATTAACTGAAAAGCACGTTAATATCCACCTGTCTAGCTTTATCGAGCGCACAGGAAGCCTGGATCATTCCCGTCAGGCTTCAGACCACGTTATAGCACCGAATCTGCTCTCCTCTCGGTGACAGATGACATCCTTATGTCCCAGGATAAAGGGCATTCAGTGATTTTGGTGCTACTGGATTTATCGGCAGCGTTCAATACCATATCACATGACATCTTGCTCAGGCGGCTGGTAGAGGTTGGGCTTGAGGGTTCGACATTGGCCTGGTTGAAGAGCTTCCTATCTGACCGTACACAGAGTGTTACTATGGGCTCATTTAGATCTGCCTCGGTAGAACTCACAAAGGGGGTGCCACAGGAGTCTTGTTTAAGCCCTACCCTTTTTAACATCTATGTGGCCCCCCTGGCGAGCATTATGAGATCTTACGGTTTTATTCCAGTGTCATATGCTGATGACACTCAGCTCCTCTTCCCTTTTAAGTCTCTAAACTCCGTGGTCAAACAATCCTTCTCCGAAGGTATGAAGGCGGTCTCTCAGTGGATGGCTTTGAATTTCCTACAGTGTAATGTGGGGAAAATGGAGGTTATGCTTTTTTGGGAAGCCACAATGCTTTGGACGCCAGACTGGTGGCCCCCAGAGTTAGGACCTGTCCCTGTCCCCAAACAGGTGGTAAAGAACCTGGGTGTGCGGCTGGATCGAGATCTGTCTTTTAAGGATAACGTAAATCAGACAGTTGCATCCTGTCTTCGTGTAATTGGGCTACTTCGTAAAGTATTCCCTTTACTCCCAAATACAAGAAGACGCTGGTCAAGGCACTGGTGCTTAGCCGCCTGGATTACTGTAATGGGATGCTGGCATCGGCAAATGAGGGTGTTCTCAGAAGGCTTCAGATGGTGCAAAACATAGCTGCAAGGCTGGTTCTGAATGCTCCACCTAGATCCCCTTCACACCCCTTGTTAGAAAAACTACACTGGCTACCAATTCGCCAACGCGTGAAATTCAAGACCTGCTGTGTGGTTCATAAGGGTATTCTTGGTCATGACCCCTCATACCTAGCGGAAAAGTTCATCCCTTCTAACCCGGTACGTATCCTCCGCTCCAGCAATCAATCTCTGCTGCAAGTCCAAATTGTTAAAAAAGTAAGACAGGGCTGAAGGGCTCTGTCTTATCTGGGACCATACCTCTGGAACAAACTCCCTGAGTCTCCCAAACTTTGCACTGATCATTTGATCTTTAGAAAACGTCTAAAAACCTTCTTATTCCAGGCTCAGTAACTCTCCTAGATTTCAGCACAGTGTGACCTCTCTTTTGCGGTGGGCGCAGAGATACTCCTACGGGAGTCGATTCTAGCGCGGTACAAACCTTTAAATAAATAAATTATTAGAGTACTGCAAGGAGAGCGCATGGTGAATGTATAGGTGCTTGGGGATTGGCGGAGTGATTGGATAATTACATATGTTGGCGGCGCCTAACTCTCGAGTACAAGCTTGGCTCTAATTGGCTGCCAAACAGTGGCAACCCCAGCGGAGCATCAGGATTGCAAACAAAACATTGGGAGAGCCAAGGCTATGCACGGAACGTGAGTAGGCACTGCACCGTTCCTGAGGCACCTGCCTTATTTGCTATGGTACCCTGGGTTCCCACCCACTATAATCTGGGCCACTGGCTATTCTCATTTTGGTATACTGCATTCTCATTCAGTGAATAACCTCCCAGGTCGTTAATCTCTGGATCAAGGAATTCTGACTGTTGGATCCCCAGAGTTCTTTCCACTGGATCCCCTAAAGCAAGATGCTGGGCCTTGGAGCACTGGTAATAAAAGGCCCAGAATCCTGTCTGCAAGATATTCCCAGCCCCACAGCTGGATCATCGGCATACGGCGGATAGAATCTACGGAATTCTGTAAGCGTAAGCAGAAACGGCGTACGACAGTCAGGGGCAAACTAGAGCCAAATTTCAGGGGAGGCTGATAAAAATGTCAGGGGGGCCAAATTCTTCCAGTGAAGAGTGAAGATGCAGGAGCTCTAAGAAGGGTTGAAAACACAACAAAGTCTCATTTACATGTAAATGGTCTTTGAAAGACTGCGAAGTACTCGGGTGCCGCGCTGAGAGCTGTACACCCAGCCCATTCACACTAGGGGGCTGCACTGAGAGTCGCGCACCCAGCGCATTCACACTAGGGAGTCAAGCTGAGAGCTGCGCACCCTGCGCGTTCACAATAGGGGGCGTGAGTGGCGCAACGTTAGGATCACCACTGCAAACTTTTTTTTTAAAAAACACGGTCCACTTCCATTAATTTAAATTCGCCCCAAGGACCCCATTCCCCGGGGCATGCCCAATTCTTGAATGTTTTATTAATCATTAGGAAGGGGGGCCACATGTTCCCCCTTCCCTTGTCCACTTCTGGCCCTAGATACCCCATCCCCTGGGGCCAGGCCTCTTTGTTGGGAACCGTAGGGGGAGCCCCAATGACCCCATGGTCCCGCCGGCTTCCCGCCTCCTGCGGGAACTAGCACTGCTTTTGGGCAAGGGGAGCTGCTAACATGCAGCTCCCCTTACCCAAAAGCAATCCTGCTTTGCTTCATTGAAGCAACAGCATGTTTTCCTGCTCTCGCTTCAATGAAGTAAAGCAGGGTTTGCTATGACAGGGCAGGAGTCATGCTTTCACCCTGCTTTAGCAAACAGCAATGTCCCGCAGGTGGATACCCTGGGACATTGCATAAGCCGGCCCTGGGGGTTGGCAGTCCTCAGGGCCTTCAAGGGCTCAAAGCCCTGGGGAGAAGGTGGTCCCTGGGGCTTCGGGGGACCCGCAAGGCCCCCAGCATATTTAAATAAAGCCCCCTGGAGGTGACGGTCCCCAGGACTTAGGAGGGCCTCAGAGGCCCCCCACTAATTACAAAACAAGCCCCGGGAGGTGGCAGTCACCAGAGCTGCAGAAGGGCCGTGTAGCCTCCCGCACCTAATTTACATAGTCCTGTGGAGGTGGCGGTCCCCAGGGCTGTGGGGGCCCGCAGGACCCCGCAAAATAATTATGGGTTGCCCCTAGGACCTGGTCCACCCTTTGGCTCATTTAAATGAAGTGGGGGAGACCCCCTTCATTTTTAAAAAAAAGGTTTCATCCGGATTCGCAGCATTAGGATGTTTTAAAAAAAATATATATATTTTTTTTAGGCCTGTGGGTCCTTGTGGGACCCCCTGAGCAGACCTAGGGGGTCAGTATGTTTCTACCCTGTCCTCTTTTCTTCTTTTTTAATCTTTTTTCGACTGCTTTCTTGTGACTCTGTTCTACCGAGTCACAAAATGGCTGCCAACACTTCCTGGTTTGGAGTGTTGGCAGCCAATTACAGTGAAGCTTGTGTTCGGGAGGGTGCACAAACCCACCACGGCCCCAGATATCGAAACTTTTATTTTTTAATTTCCCAGCAACTACTGAACAGATTTACACCATTTCTGAATTAAACACTGTCTTTTTGCCAAATTTGGTGTAATTACGTTCCGCAGTTCGGACTGTAGCCTTTTCTAAAGATTCCGATGGGAAATTGATTTTTAGACTTTTATTTTTTTAATTTCTTAACAACTGCAGAACGGATTTACACCATTTAAAAAAAGGTTTCTTTCTGAACCAAGCGCTACCTTTTTGCCAAATTTGGTGTGATTCAATTCAGCAGTTCGGGCTGTAGCCTGTAATAAAATTTCCTATAGAAATTCACATGGAGAAAACACTTTTTGGCCCCCCCCTTTTTATCAGCCTGTCTGAAGAAACTAGATCTCGTGCCCCATAGGTAACTATAACTCATTCCCCTGCCATGCACATTTTCCTCATTAATAATTTTAATGCAAATATTGCAGATATATTATCAATGATGTTACAGAAGATGACAGGACTGATATAATATGTGAGGTAATTAGCAGTGAATGGCGAGGGCGCAAGCGAGGGTGCAAGTTATACTTACCTAAGGGCATGAGTTATAGTTCCTTCAGATAAGTATAACTATAACTGCCGAATTTCTAAAGTTTTGTTAGTGTATAATCTGAACCTACCTATAACATCTCATTAACCTTTGGTTTTCTAGTGAATTTCTATGTTTTTTAAAATTCTATTTCCTAACTATAAGGTCCCTGTAACATTTTTATTTCAGTGGTCTTTAATGTTTTTTTTATGTAAAGTAATAAGCAATTACATTATGTTATTCCCACTGCTGTTGCACACAGCCTTTTGCAGTGAGGTTGATTGCAGGGCCTGGTCTTAGTGTATGTATCAGTGACTGCATGGGTGTGTGAGAGAGTATGTGAGTGACTGTATGGGTGCGTGAGTGGGTGTAAGGATGTGTGAGCGGTTGTGTGGGGATGTGAGTGGGTTCATAGGTGATTGTGTGGGTCTCTGAGTGGTTGTATGGGTGTGTGAGTGGGCAGGTCAATGCATGTACAGGTCTGTAAATGGGTGTATCAGTAGTTTTGTATATGTGTGAGTGGCTGTGTGAGTGGTTGTGTGGGGATGTGATTGGGTGTTTAGGTAAATGTGTGGGTCTCTGAGTGGTGTATGAGTGGCTGTATGGGTATGCAAGTGGGTGTGTCGTTGGCTGTCAGGTCTATAAGTGGGTGAGTCAATAGTTTTTTGGAAGTGTGAGTGGCTGTTTGAGTGGCTGTGTGGGTCTGTGAGTGGGTCTGTGAGGGGTTGTGTGGGTGTGTGAGGATTTTGTGGGTATGTGAGTGGTTGTGTGAGTAGTTGTGAGTGTATGAGTAGAAGTGTGGGTGTGTCAATGGTTTGTGTGAGTATGCAAATGGCTGTGTGAGTGTGAATGGTTGTGTTTTATGTTTTTTCACTTTTTTCTACCTCTTTATCTCACTCATGCAGGTTTTGCTTCCATTCCAACCTTATCCCTTTATCACAGTTTTATGTCTTTCTTTGCTTCCTTCAGTGGTTTTGTGGATGTGTGAGTGGCTGTGTGGGTCTGTGAGTTGGCATGTGAGAGGTTGTGTGGGTGTTTGAGTGGGTTTGTAAGTGGCTGCATGGTTCTGTGTGTGGATGTGTGAGTGGTTTTGTAGATGTGTGAGTGGGTTTGTGAGAGTCTGTGTGGGTGTGTGAGTGGTTGGATGGGTAGGTGAGTAGGTGAGTAGGTGTGTCAGTGGTTGTGTGGGTCTGTGAATGGGTGAGCAAGTCGCTTTGTAGATATGTGAGTGGGTGTGTGAGTGGTTGCCTGGATACATGAGTGGGTGTGTGGGCCTGTGAGTGGCTATATGGGTGAGTGATGGCTGTGTAGGTGGCTCTATGAGTCTTTGAGTGGGTGTATGAGTGGTTATATGGGTGTCTGAGTGGGTGTGACAGTAGTTATGTGGGTCTGTGAGTAGGTATGCAAGTGGTTGTGTGGATGTGGGTGTTTGAGTGGTTGTGTGGGTCTGTGAGTGGCTTGCATTGAGTAGGCTATAACATTAGCTGCTTGAAAGTTCAAGGTGGATGTTTCTCCCTTTCTAGTGTTGCTGAAAAGCTGACTCGAGATACAGGATTGGTGAATCACTGGCAAAGAGGGTGAAGATGTGACTCCCAAAAATAAATTAAAATTATTCACTTGCCATGGGTTTAAGGGTGTACTTATCGTTGGTGCAGCAGGTGCAGTGGCACCAGATCTCCCAGGCAGTGAAAGGTCCAATGTGCTAGATGTAGCTGTTTTTCTATTTCAATTTGGATGTAGGAGGCTCCTTATATCAAAGGCCACTGTACCCTTGCTACGGCACTGCACAGGTTAAATCTGAAGTCTTTCATATAGAAGTGAGTGTAACTTGGGGGACTGGACGAGACAACGAATGAATTATACAGCAGTCTTTACTGTTAAGAAATCTCTGTTTTCCACATCTATTTGTATTTTTGGTTTTTGAAGGATGGGTAAAAGGCTATTTTTCAGCATGATTATGCATCTCTGTTGCAAACTGATTGACTTTAAATGGATCTAATAGAATGATGAATCTTCAGAAAATCATTATTACACACTTGAGCGTTTGCATAGTATTTAAAGTACTTGTTCAGTTAATGTTTTTATTATTAGCACCCTCTTGTGTTTTCCAAACGTTGACAACCATGTATTCAACCTGTTTTCTTTCATACATCAAATAGGAAACAAGTGTAACTGTGTGTAAGCTTCTGCAATAAACTCACCTCTTTTGTCTTGCAGAACATTGTTATACATGTGTCGTTATGTGTGCTCAGCAGGATGAGGGTGCTACAAAGTGTGCATAGATCACCATACCACAACATTAGCTAGGTCTGCTACTGGGTACTTGGAATCCCCTTGATCACAGATTATTTATATTTTATGACAACTGGCCACCTGTGCTGCAATGTGCTCATCATGGAAATTTAAGCTTGCACGTAAACACACCTACCATTGCAACAGCAGTACTTAGCACACATTTCAGAATAAAATGTTGCCGCACATTTATCAACATGCAACCATAAACTGGGCTTATGGAGGCAAACCAGTCCTACAATATACCAAAATGCATACAACATATACAATAGCCACATTGGAGAAGAAACGTAAAGATGGCTTACCCCGGCCAAGGAAGTCTTGTGGGTTAGTGATCAAGCTGTGACACTTGAATCTCTAAGTCATCCAACTGACCCCATACAGTATGCACTCACTCTGAGTAAAGCAACCATGCAGTTCTTGCAAAAACTGAAAACTGGTCACAGTACAGTGGCATAGGCCCACTGCTGCACTGTGCCATGCGCTCCGAGAGCTAACAACACATCACAATAGAAGCAGTGAAGAGCTAGCACTGTTGCTGAATGCAGAGCAGCGACGGGATTTCCATTTCACTGGTCATCAGGATTTAGATCAACAAAGGAGTGCGGGACAGGTGGGATTTCTCCTTCATGTCAAATCATTTCAGATCCATGTGTGCATATCAGCTCAGCCTGCTTCAAAAGCAGGGTCACCTGCACAGCATTACCATATGCTTGCAGAGTGTACGTTCACCCAGAGAGGTATGTACATTTAACACCAACTATACCTGCATCCCCCTTGATTTTTGGAGACACAACACAACATTATGTACACTGTGGCAGTCTTGCTGCACATGCAAGCAAAGCCAACCCCAAAACATCGCAGTGTCCTCTGTCAAAATGCAAGGAGTATGGCTAAGTAATGCCCCATACTACCCCCTCCCCCAAATAAATAAATCACCACCATCCTCCCGACATGGCACTTCTTTTTTTCAGTTTTGCCATGGATTTGCAGATCCTATGCCAAATCCCACCAAAATGTAAAACAAATGTTGGCCTCCAGCGGGATTCCTGTTTGTCCCCATCACCAGGCCTAGGAGGTCAGGGTATTCATACCATGATAGCTATTGATCAGATTTTATTTACTTCTAACACTTCTTGGTTGAAGTGTTGGCAACTAATAAGATCTCAGAATAAGATCTGTCAGAACTGAGGAGTATTCGCATCCCTAGATTTATTTTCTCTTTACTCAGTCCTAAACTACTTAACAGATTTAAACCAAATCACATAAAGGGCTCTGTATGAACCAAGAGCTAGCTTTCTGCAAAATTGGATGTAATTCCTTCTAGATGTTTGAGCTGTTTTCGTGTCTAAAATCCCAATGGGACATTGTTTTTGCGACCCTAACTTCTTTTAGGCCCCGCTTCTCAGATCAACCCACAACTTTCAAGGCAGCCACTGAAGTTTGTGGCAATCTAGTTTTTTACCATTTCTAGAAGATTTGTCAAATGGCACCAAAGTTATTATCAAAACAATAGACACTTTTCCTATGGAAAGTAGGCCCTAACTATAACTGTTTACTGGTGTCAGCCATCAAGGAATATATAATTCACTGCGTGTCAGCTCAAACCCCATAGCCTGCTAGGTTTGTGTCCAGACTGTCAAAATTGTTTTCTTGAAAATAAGTGCTTTGCACTAATTAAAAATCAAACTCAAGCTAACCCAGCAACTGTAGGACTCATACTCCATTTTGTGTGTGACGTTTGCCGCCAATGTTCTGTATCACCTGGACTGACTTGTCGTTTTGTGTTTTAGCAGAATAAAGATGTAAGTATTTTCGCAGACAAGAAAACAACATTCCAAGAATATTAAAATGTTGAAATGTTCATGTTCATGGTTTTATCTAGCTGTCTTATCAGAATCACAGAAATTGTGGCCATGTCTGTTTTAGTACAGGTGGTGTCCATGAGAAACTCCATGTTGTAGAATTATGGAAGAATTTCGAAAAGTATTTTCCTGCAACAGTTTCACTCTTGTAAAATAGGATTGGCTTATTCTATGGAAACCATTACCAACTGTGTTGAATGTATGAAATACTTTGTTCATAACCCTATATTCAAAGCAAGAAATCCTTTGTTCAGAACCATATAAAAGTATGCTGTTTTTTGATGTGTTGGAGGAACTCTTTTTTTACTGACCATGCCAGATTGCTCTACCATTTTAAACTCTGTAATTTGCTGACCTGAACTATACTCAGTTCTTGTAACCTGTATTCTAAATGAGGTTTGCACTCTAATATATTGTTTTACTGATTTGAGCTATATTATTTAATTTCCTTATGACTTATCATCTGAAAATAAACCTTTAAGATTTAAACCGTCCCTGTCTGTAATTTTTCAGAAACCAAATGGGTTTCACATGTTTAAATTGAAATTGTCATTTAAAATATTAATTGAGAACAAGTCCAACAGGAGCACCAAAAACCCATTAAGGAATTAACACTGCTTCTGGTTCATTAGTCCTGCAATAGAGTGAGAAGGAGCACAAAATCATGACTGAACACCTGCATTGCCTGGTCCCATGTGTATATAGAAAAGGTTCAAATATGCAAAGATTTAAAGCTGCAGTGACTGGTTAAGGCCCGGGAATCTGCACCAACACAGGCATGCTCAATATCTCAAAAACCAGCCTATTGAAATCTGTTTTATGCATTCTATTTAATGTTTCAAAGTTTAAACAAGAGCCATATGACATTGACATACTGATGTAAAGTAGCTTTTGCATTGTAATACAAGGGACTCATGGAAGTCACTTCTGAGGGTGCAACAAGAAAAATGTCACACCTGGGTCTATTTGATGTAGACAACTGATGCATGGATGAGAGGTGTGCACATTACAAGTTGATAAATTAGTGTAGCACAGACCCAAAAGGATAAAATGTATACGCTCTCTCAACTATTAACTGCATCATCATGCATGTCACAGGATTAAAGCCTTTAGGGTATACCTTAGAAGTGACTTATAGGTACTAAAAAGGAAGGTATATGTGTAGCAAAAGGTTTAGATTGCCAGGTCAAAATGTCAGCTTAAGACCGCAATGCCAGGCCTGAGACATGTTTTAAAAGGCTACTTTAGTGGGTGTCACACTGAGGTCTGCAGGCCCACTTGCAGCATTTAATTTCCAAGACCTGGGAACATGTAGCACCATTAATGAGGGACTTACATATAAGTTAAATGTGCCAATTCGGTGATGTATAATTTTACCATGTTTTAAGAAGTAGGTACAAGCACGTTAGCATTGGTTAGCAGTGGTAGAGTTCGAAAGCCAGCAAAAACGGCTCACCAAATGAAAGCAGAGGAAGGCAAAAGAAAGAAGGTGACCCTGCAGAAAGGGCCAACCCACTCAAAACCAAGAGCCTCATTTTTACGCAACTATTTGTGTTGACATCAGATGTGCAGCACTTAATATATAATTAACAAGAGAAGAAAATCATGTCTGGTGTCTATACAAGGCTAGTCCAAAGTTGTATGGCAATAATAATGTAAACGTACTTATAGAGCGCACTGTCACCAGACAGTCACCTTGCGGTGTCACCTATTGGGCTTCCTGGCGCTGATACTCATACTGCTGTGGAACCCCTCCTGGCATTCCCCGTGAAGTGTCCACTCCTGGGCACCTCCAGGGTGAAGCCAGGCATCCTTAGCGCTGTTGGGGTCGGTGTGGAGGCCTAAGCAAGCTATTGCCCAGAGTTGCAGCATGGGGCCCGTGATCAGAATAGGCACCGAGGCGAGAATTAACAGGTCTGAGGAAATTGAGCCCAAGACCCTGCCGAGGCAGGAATCGAACCCTGGTCCCTGGCCAGAACTCTGCATCAGGGTCTGTCACTCTAACCATTGAGCCACACTCCTCCACTGCAATAATGCAATTGATGAATAACAGAATAATCCATGCTGCCTCCAGTGACTGAAAAATTGTTTTTTTAATGAAAAGAATATTAAGTAGAACACTTAGCCATCTGTTGGGGTTAGCAAATGTTTGCGCAGAAATATTATATTTTCATCTTAACTTTGATTTAGATAGTTACAGTGTTGAATACTGAATTTTCTTGTTATCATTAAGCAAGAAGGAATTCCTCAACTGCAATGATAATATTTGCCAGTTATTCTCAGGGGCTGGCCGCCTTCCCTGTTGTGGACGTGTGGCCTACTATGCTGGCTGGAAGTGATATGGCTTTAGTTAACTCGCTGTTAATTAAGATAATGGCTCCTTTGGAAGGAATTATTATTACATGTAGTTAATGGTCTACTACGGTGTAACAAATGCTGTTGACTATTGCACCCAAGAGAAATTATGTGAAGCAGTGATCTGATTTTACTTCTGAAAAAGGTGACTCTGTCTGAGCAGGAAAGCAAAGGACCAACAAGGGAATCATGCAAAGATTTAAGACTCAATGCAAAATGCATTAGCAAAATTGCTTGTTTCCTTAGCCTCTCACTTGGTGGTCTGCAGTGCACAGATCACTGGGTAAAGTAATATCCCAAGCCCAGATGAAAGGAAGCAGGCTCACATAAAGTCACTCTCGTTTAATTGAAATAATTCTCAGTAGAACGACCACTGGATTATGAGATTCTATTACCTTTAAATACCTATTATTATATGAGGATTTTATACTGACAGCATAAAGGTGGTGAAAACAACGAAATATTGAATTTGGCAAATGTAAATAGAACACACAAGTTAATTTTGTTAGTAACAATATTTCTGCACAAATCCAGCAGCATTGATATATTTTATAAAAACACTTACATTGTGCACCTAAGTAGAAAACAAACATACAAATTTAAGTGCACGGAAAACTTAAAAAATCAGAACCATAAGTACAAGAATCCTAAATACCTCGAGCTTAGAACCTTTAGCACCCAGAGGTTTTATCCGGTTTGCGGAGATTTCTGAAGGAGAGAAGGGACTGTAATTTCCTTTCATTCATGCCATGCAAATTGAGACCTAGCAGCAAATTTACAATCCCCAATCGGCACAAGAAGATCACTTTTTTTTACGTTCCTGTGGCGATAGGGGCCACGCCTTATTTACAAAGCAAACACAAGGAGATGATGGACAGAGCGCCAAACCTTTTCAGACAATCATCCCCAGTCACAGATCTGGGTTTATTCCATCATCATTCTTTATCTCACTTTGCCACCCCAGTTCAGACACAGCTATATGCAAATTAGTCTTGACCCCGTGCCTCATGGGAACAGGACAGACTGAACTGCCAAGCCATGTCTTCCCTGGACCGGAAACAAGCATCCTGGGACCGGTTTCGGGGTAACACCCCTTATCTGCAAGGCTAGCTTGAATCAAGTGCCAAAGTGAGCAAGGGACCCACGTCTGGCAGCATCAATCCACTTAACGTGGCTTAATGCTGCCTTGTAAATAAGGCACCCTTTGACACAGATAATCCGTTTTGCACTGGGCATTCCACCGCTTCACCTATTGCTCTTTAACACTGCCCCATATTTACAAGGTATGGGGCAGAGCCAAAGATAAGACCAGGAAAATACCTGGTCTTAAACAGGCAAAACAAGGAGAAATGTTTCATTTCTTCTCGTATTTTGCTCTTCCCATGTGGTGTCCCTTCCTGCACATAAACATTCCCCCCTGCTGCGCCGGCACCCTTGCAACATGGCGCAAGGGTGCCTGCACTGGCACTAGGCTCCTTCTTTAGTGCTAGCGGGCGAGCAGTGGTGTGCCACATTTTCATAAATACAGTGCATCCCTGCATTTTAAAAGAGACAGAGGACTGTGTTAGCCTTCTTGGCTTTGCTTTAAAACATGCTCCCTAGTGCCATAAGAGACGGCTGGGTGGTTGCACAAAAACTCCCTACAATTTAACTCATCTAAAACCGAGGTACTGTTCTGCACTGGAAACAGAATACCTTGTCCGTTCCCGAGCGACTTCTGGCCTCTGGAAATACCGGATAAACCACAGCCAGTAACTTCGGTCCGCAACCTTGGGGCCATGATCAATGACAAGCTGAGCATGGAAACTCACGTGGCAAAAACAGTGGGGACGTGCTCTGCCTTGTTGCGTTCCTTGCGCAAAATTATGCCACTCCTTCCCGCTCATGCTCGGGCAACGATAGTCAGGTGTACTATTCTTAGTCGCCTCGACTATTGCAACGCGCTGCTACTTGAATCTCCAGCCGTGCTGCTGGATCGGCTGCAAAGAATTCAATCGGCAGCCGCTAAGCTAGCTCTTGGCTGGTCCAGGAGATCTTCGACCACAGCAGCCCTAGCCGAGCTACACTGGCTCCCAGTGAAGCAGCGTGTGACATTTAAGGCCCTCTGCCTTGTCTTCAAGGCCTTGCACGGAACCGGACCCAAACCTCTGCAAGCCTTGTTTTCTTGGTACACCCCTAACAGAACCTTGCGCTCAGCATCTGCTTGCCTGGCAATAGTACCCAATTACAGCAAAGTCAGAATTGGGGGCAGATCCTTCAGAGTCGCAGCAGCGAAGTTATGGAACAGTCTGCCCACCGATATCCGCCAAATCTCGCAACTCCTCCCATTTAGGAAGCGTATCAAGACCTGGCTCTTTCCCTAAAATGTTCCCCCTGCTCTTGTCTTTGTTTCCCCTCAGTTAAGAGTATTCTCCAGCGCCAGGAAACCTGCAAGGTGTCAGCAGCGCTCTATAAATTTAATAAATAAATAAATAAAAATAAACATATGCACAAATGGTTTCTGCAGTTTCAAACCCTCCAATTCGGTAACAAACATGATATACGAAGCAAAAAACATTTTTCCTATAGACAAAGTGTAGTGTGCGATTCAGGAAAGTTTTGCCAAAATCTAGAATTGGTTTAAAATGATTACTAATTTGCAATTTTAAGGGGCTTGTTTTGAACATTACTTCGAACTGCAAATCAGTAACATATGTGTTAAAGATTTGAGACCTTTTTTATTAGTTACCGACTTCTAAGCTGGTATGGTAACTTTTTCATCAGTGGTCTGGTTCCCCTTTAGGAATCAGGTTGGCAACTCCATGGGAAGTATGCAGTGGTCCAGGGGACCACTGCCAACTCTCTCTGATGTTTTTCAAAATGAAAAACCTTTTTTTAACAGCCCCTTTCCTTAAAGGAAATTGGACAGCTTTAAAAATGTTTTGCATTTTAAAATGCAATGACAGGGTCCATTGCAAGCCATCTTGCCTCTCATAACAGGGAATCACAGGGGGTTACTGATAGCACCTGCCTAATTAGGCAGATCATTCTTTGACCCCTGTGATCCCTTGTTTTACAAATGATTGGGACATAGGCCAGTTCTTAAAAGATAGAAAGGAGGGGTCATAAAAAGCTGGTGTGCAATTTGCTACCACTTTTTGTAACCAGTATGTTTTTTGTAGATCTGGCAATAAAGGTCTTATTTAGAACTGGGTAAATGTGAGACATGTGCAAAAAAGTGAAAGATTATCTGACAGCCATATTTAGAGTGCATTGATTAGATTAGCACTCTAGAAACAACACAGCCACTTTTTGACAGATGTCTTTCATCCACCCAAATCTATATCAAATCTGCTAGGTAAAGGGTATTTTATGGATTTAAACATTTTTGGTCAGGGAGCATATTTTCCATGAAACCGTTGCTGTGATAGGAAACTAGTGGAAGTTTTGCAATGTAGGGTAATTGGCATTATCTTGATGGAAGTGATGATGGGTGTCACTACTGAGAAAAACACTGCTTTGAGAGGTGTAATGGAGGTTTTAGGGATGTCTCTACCACTATTGTATTGCTAAAGTAGGTTCTGAAGGTAAGCTAGAAATAATGATGTTGCTATGTGTTTAGGACTGAGGATAAACTTTTCTCTTGTGAGAAGGATTGTCCAACCCCAAGACACCTATCATTCTGTAGCTGTTTATTAGCGCCATGTCTCCCTAAACATCCACTCTGTTGACTTTTGTTTTAGAGGGCAGGAATGGTCTACAATCTGTGATCCTCTCATAAGGACTTTTGCAAAAGCACTCTTTAGGGTCCTTCATACCAAGAAGGTCCCTATGAGGTTGCAGTCTCCAAAAACACACAATCATGTCACCCTTAAACATTCAAATATACAGCAAAGTGTGTGCTGTCAGTATCTGCACTAGCACATTGTTCCCTTTGAATGAGCATCCGTTGGTCGATCATGTGGGTTTTTGCATTAAGGGAATGCATGGACATTGGCCAAGGCCTCACACTTCACATCAAATTCTTGCAGAGCATCTGGCCTTCAGTAATCAAGAGGTGATACAGATCATCCTTATGTCAATGTGAACAATGCATGCACAAGCACAAGCTCAAAAGGTGCACTCTTGTGCTCCAGAGCTCGGTGTTCTTTACGTCATGGAGCATATGCCAGATCTCTGCCAAACAAAGGAGATTTTGCAGTGCAGATAGGGTAGACTCCTTCTTGGAATGCTTTATATAAGATGTTGCATGTTGTTTAGGTTCATTGAATCTTTAATGTTGGACTTGACCCTCTCTACAGGGTCACCCTAAACATTTTCCTTTACCCCTGCTGTTTTGCAGAATTCGATTTTGTTTGATTTAGGACTTTGTACAGTTTACTAATTCTAGCCAGTGGTAAAATTGGCTTACATCCAATTGTCATATTTATTTACATACACGTTTCGGGGAAAATCTTACTAGAGGTACACAGGGCCATCAATTAAAAAATTAAGTCCTACTAGTGGGCCTGCAGCACTTATTGCGCCACCCACTTAAGTAGTCCCTGAAAACATGTCTCTGGTCTGCCATGGTAGCATGTGTTTGCAATTTTAATAAACCTTTTGCCAGTCCTAAATCTTCCTTTTAAATACTTGAAAGTCAACCTTAGAGGAGACCCTAAACGTCCCAGAGCACAGGGTACACTGTATTTAAAAAGTTGGACATTTATGTTTAAGTTTTACATGTCCTAGTAGTGAAACACTCACAAATTTGTTTTTTTACCGATATGAAGCCTACTTCTCCCAATGTTGGGTTAACTTACTACATTTAATAAGTAAGCAGATAAAACTGTCATTTTGGTGTATGATAAATTGTAATTAAAAATGCTCTTTCATGGTAAAGTCAGATTTCAAGTCACAGTTCTGAAAATACCAGTTTTACAAAGCTGTGATTTTCTTCTCCTAACTCTTTGGTATCTGCAGCCTTTTTCCTGGGCCACATGCCTAGGTGTAGTTGGCAGTTGGCCTCCCGGACAGCCACACAAAAGAGGGCCTGGGTGCTGGCAGAATGGACTGAGTAAGGCAGGATGGGGAGGTGGACTCATGTACAACTCTACTTGCACTTCAAAGACACTGCCTCAGCTCATGCACAAGAACCTACACATTAGCCTATTGTGACAGAAGGCAGACTAGGACAATGACAGAGAGGCAATCAATAATAATACCTCTATGGGGAAAACTCCAGAAGCTTCTCCCATTTCAAAGCTAGCATCAGGTAAAAATAAGACCCTCTGACACACTCTGCGGACCCTTTTTGGACCTAGGGAAGACTCAAGAAGGACTGCACTGCTTCCCTGATGCTGAAAGGAATGCTGTGCTACAAGAAGTACTGCCCTGCTTTCTGAGGAAGGAAGACTGGTCCTATTCTCTGAACCCAGGGTCACCAGAGCAGCTCCAAAAGTTATCTGACTGATTTTCTGTTCTGAGGTACAGGGACATAACAATCTCCAGAGACCTTCCCTGTACCTGTCCAGCTGCTCCTACACAACTGGACCTGCCTGTGCTCTGCTGCTGGCCTCTGCTGGAGTGAGCCCTGATCTCCAAGAACTTCCCCCAGCTCCTAAACCCTTCTTGGCTGGCATCAGTGTGTAATTCCCAATTGTGGGTTTCCTCAGAACTGACACAAACCAATGCAACTTGACATGGGACCTCACACTGCGGCCCTCACAGCTCCTCTTCAGAACCTCTTATACAACGTTCCACATCCAGGACATACAGTAGAATTCCCGGTAGCATTAACCTGGTCCCTGTATCCGGCCTGCAATCCATCACTGTCAGGCTGAACTTGTGACTTTGTCCTGCTGTGAAACGACCAGACAACCACAGTTTGTGCTTTGTGGGTTTAGGCACTAAACTTACCATAAAACTTTGAAATTGCAACTCTCCGATTGTACTGATTGGATTTTTGACATTTTGGTGACAAAAAAGTTATTGTATTTTATTCTGTTTTTCTAAATTGTTGAGGAATTTTTTATTGCTGTTTAATTGCTGCATAAATACTTTACACATTGCGTAAGTTAATCCTGACTGCTTGTATGCCAAGCTAACATAGGGTTAAGTACAGGTTAATATAGTGACTCTTTTGGTCCAACCTGACAAGGTTTGTGGCTGTGGCTTGGGAAGTGCTCACACTCCCCCACAACCAACAACCCCATTTTTCACAATTATTATACCTCAAATGGTGCAGTCATATAAAATACTCCTTACACTCCACATCACAAAACCTAAAAAGAGTTTTTGATCCTAGACTCATGGTTTCTCACGCTTGATGGTTTGACGCCTAAATATCATTTAGAAAAATATTACCGTCTTAGTTGAATACGTTCTCTTATTGACTCCAATATGGCAATATTTTTGTAAACAATACTTAGGACA
Organism: Lissotriton vulgaris; assembly: GCF_964263255.1. NCBI lineage: Eukaryota > Metazoa > Chordata > Amphibia > Caudata > Salamandridae > Lissotriton > Lissotriton vulgaris. Next base: position 1,441,056,980 of record NC_141685.1, read on the forward strand.
CAATAATTTTTTAGATTATGTCTAGGTCACATTGTTCTGGTATCATACCTTAGATTGAACTATGAAGAAGTTGAGAGATCTGTATAGCAGACTGGATACCTATCCAAAATGGCTGCATTGATGGAAATCAGGAACAAGCAGAGAAGGAAAAGATAATGTGATAGCAAGCTAACCTTATCCCTTTAATGCTTGGCATCACCTTAGCTAAACATGTGTAATTTCAGACAGTTAATAGTTTTAGAACCCAACACCCACCAAATAAAACTGACCTCACCCTATCATAGCACGTTTTCCTCAACATCAAGACATGAGGACGGTTCTACCCACAATCAGGAAGAAAAACGGACCATTTTTACTAGAAGTCAAACAGACACTTGAGAATTTCCCAGAACCATGACACTTCTCATACGCAAATGTTGCAACATTCACACAATCGTGCTGGAAAAACAAGATGCCAATCCCATGGTGTAGGTCTCATCAAGTTGTTGAAACACTGGTATAAAATAAAGATAAGTCTAGATCCTCTCCTTGAAAGGGGGAGAGTAACTCTTTGTACAGCGCTCTGATACCACAAGGGTCATGTACATTATTTTTAAAACTTTTCAAATAAATAAATATATATGTCTCACCACAAAAAGAAGGAAAAGGTCCCTCGTCATCTAAACAGCACAAGAACGGACGAAGTGCTAATACAGGAGACCCAGCTTGTAGAAAACAGAACTGCAAAAACTAAGGCGGACCGGATGGGATAAGTGGTTATTAGCAACTATACTGTCACCGACAAGTAAACCCCTGCTGGCACAAATAAACATTCCTAAAATGTGGTATGACAATTCTTGTATAAAAGTCTGTTTCATAAAGAATCCTTAGGATATGGACAAATTCTAAAGGATGTCGCACATTCACAAAAGGGTGCATAGAAAGGGAGTATGCGGATGGTGAGATTAATACATGCACCCAACACAAACTAAATTGTCCAGGGATATTCACATAATATGGCATGGCTTACTTATTTAGAGTTGGAGTTTGGAATCTGGCTCCACACCCTGGGCAGAACAGATTAGGCTTTCTGGAAATGAGTATTGACAATGATAGGGCAACGAGCTGTGACCTTTCAGGAGCTCATGATTTGGTAGATATACCAGGCCTTCTAAACCTGACTGATAAGGATTACACTTTGCTGTCATCCCCTTTATCACATATAGTGTATATTCTAACCCAGGACCCTCTCTTGTCTCATCTATCTCATTGGGAATAATTAGAGTGTGAGATAACAGATCACTCCTCATCATATAACTTTATTCTATTCTTTTTTAAATCATAAAAGTGTGCTAATCAAACACGTTTCGTCTTAAAAAATCATATAATGCCTCCCGATATACAGAAGTTCATAATACAGTGCATGAAAATCATCATAAAACTGACTAAAAAATAACCTTGAGAAAAATAACAGCATCATAAACTGTTGCAGGAGGTCCATGCCGGAGAATGACAATGTCTAGAGCTAAAAACACCGGCCAAGAGCTAAGACATGAAAAAACAGACTTTGGCACACTTAGAAGCTGCAAATATAAAAAGTGCAGCTCTAACCTAACAAAAGAGGCCTTATAAATGTATATGTTGGAGAATTGAATCTAGGACGAATAAGAATACTATGTACTGTATCACAGACAGAAACCTTGGCACATGCACAAACCGGAAACAGATCACTAGCTAGTGTAGTCCTGTCCATGCCTAAGTTAGAAATTGGGTTCTATGTTCCGCTGGCATATGCAGGCCACAAAGTACGGAACACCTTATGACAAAATTACCAAGAGATCACAGTTCTGGACCTACATTGATCAGAAAATAGGTTATACTTCTCTAGCTCAAATTAAATAAGCTTTACAAATTAAAGCCTTGACTGCACCATATGAGACAATACCATTATGACCCTTCTTCCCCGGAGTACCTGTGCAGACGTGGGATCCTGCTGGGACGCCTCTGACCTCCGTGGACTGCTCGCCGCTCCCGCTGCGCGGGAGCCGCTTCGCATGTGGGTGGACCCACCAACGCGAACCTAACTTTGCCTGGCTGCTGGCTGCCGAGGGAGACCGTCAACTGAGGAGGCTACAGGGGTAAGCGCAGCAGGGACTCGCTATCCCAGGAGTCCCTGCATGACCACGAGTCATCGGTCAGCGCCCCCCTGCGTGCCCCGCCCCCACCGGCAAACAGCTAAAAGTGCAGCGGGAACCTGCCTACTTGTGACCCTTCTTCCCCGGAGTACCTGTGCAGACGTGGGATCCTGCTGGGATGCCTCTGACCTCCGTGGACTGCTCGCCGCTCCCGCTGCGCGGGAGCCGCTTCGCATGTGGGTGGACCCACCAACGCGAACCTAACTTTGCCTGGCTGCTGGCTGCCGAGGGAGACCGTCAACTGAGGAGGCTACAGGGGTAAGCGCAGCAGGGACTCGCTATCCCAGGAGTCCCTGCATGACCACGAGTCATCGGTCAGCGCCCCCCTGCGTGCCCCGCCCCCATCGCCACTCTACAAGATCAGAGGAGAGCCCGTCTTGCGGGACGCAAGCGGGACGCCGGGCGAAGCCCGGGCAAAGGGCGGGCCGTCTGTGGCCGTCCGGGGCCGGTAGAGGCTGAGCTGGGCCACCCCCTTTCCATCGCATCGAATCCTACGGCTCCAATCCCTCTGAGCCCAACTGTAGGTCTTGAACCCATTATGTCCACCAGATCTGGTAAAGCCCTGAGGGGCGGCGGAGCAAGCACTTTAGGGGCTTCCACGATGATTGGCACCATGGACAAATTTATCACTCGGGTGGCTAACGTCATTGAAAAGGAGATCGCAATGACGGAACGCTGCCTCTCACTTGACCTCCTTCCATCCAAGCGCTCATCCTTGGGTGCTGCGGCACACGCCTTGTCGCCGCCTACTTCCATTTCCAACTTACTTCCGCCTGGGCCCCCATCCGACGAGCAACACATTGTAGCGCTAGAGGCAGGATTACATAGGATAGAAAGCCTCATATCACTCCCTTCCCCAAGCAGTCGCTGTACTGAGGCTATAGCCTCTGGACCATCCCACTGCCCAGTCAGCTTTCCCGATAACAGGTCTCATTCGGATCCTATTGTCCCCTCACCTGACCCACAACTATTTCCCCAGACTAGACCTCCACGGGCACATAGGAAAAGGAAAAGAGGGGTTAACATTCGGAGGGGAAATCACTCCATGCTCTACAAGCGCTCTAGGACTCAGCTCCACAGGGGTACCACACACACAGACGCTGGAGAGCTGGAACTCCCCAGGATTTCTAGCTCCCCCCAGCACGCAGCTGAGTCCCGGATACCGTCCCCCCTGCCTCCAGCAACACCGGCCCTACCAAAACAGGGTACCTCTCTCGAGTCTCTCGAGAAACTGGTAAGATCTCTGTTTAATCCACTACTCGACCAAGTTAAGAACCTGGGGGTCAGACTGGACAACTTTGAACAGGCCACTAGGGACAACTTTTTTTCCCTGAAAACCCTGTTGAAAGTGCATCCTAAGCCTAGTGAGATCAACCCAGATAGGAATGTTGCTAAAGAGGTCCCAGTAAGCCAAACAACCAGAGTTCAGTCGTCATTGCCGGCCAAAACACTGGCTACAGGGAAAGCTTCTACCCCAGCCCCTCTAGCCAGTACGAAGCAGGTAAGGCCGAGTGATCCCACTCATGTCGTTCAGGTGCACGGCATTCCCCCCACAGCAGTGACGGCATTCGCGCCGAACCCTGCTCAAAAGATTTCCCAGAAGAAAGGGGCTGGTCCAAATGTGCATTCGGCTTCCGCTGCGCCTGTTAAAACCAATGGAGCAGCACCAATCTCTAGGACTACCCATTCCACCTCTTTGCCTAAAAATTCCCCTTTGTCTAAAAATTCCTCCTTGCCAAACCCCCCCCCCCAGTCGCCACCCAGCAGATTCCGCCACGCAAGTGCCCCCCGGTAAATCTCCCTCCCGAATGCCACCCGTATGTTGTTGTCCTCACCAAAGTCCCCCCCCTAAAAGAATCACAGCAGGAAACCCATCAGGCGCTAAAAAACAAAGTCATCCACTGGATGAAAACAAATAGACCACTTCCATTGGGTGTAGATGGCCTGATCCTTGGGGTGCGTACGGTGGGTTGGATTGGGCATGGGAAGAAACCTTTCGAGGGAGATTGCGTAGTGGTCAACTTCCAAGATATAAGAGCCGCCCACTCAATATGTTCCCAAGGCCGAACGGCCGGCACGGGGGTCGATGCTGTCGACCTAACTTTTTTCTATCCAAGGCCGGTACTGACCACCGCGCTCTGCCTTGCCGGGCCCCCTCCTCTAAACACAGTCCATGGTCATCTTTCCCCGGGAATCTTCCCACAGCAGTTATACCCAGCTCCAGTTACGCAGAATTGGGGTCCCTGGGGTCGCTGACTCTGTGACGCTTCCGGGGAGGCCCTTGTGGTTTTGAGTCCCGCTGCCGAGCCTACCCCCTTATCTAAAATCCGTAGCCCCTCGATTACACCACAAAGCCAGGCCACTGCCGAGTTTGTCAGGGAGCAAGGGGAGACTAGGGCATCGCCTGACCCACTGGTTAGCCTCCCTGGTGTGGGTGTTGTGGACACGCTGCCTCCTGTCGAGAATCGTAGCATTGCGGCTGTGACGGACCCCTCGTTTAGGGTTTTCAGCTGGAATGTGGCGGGCCTCGAGAGGAAGCTAGCGCTGCCGGACTGGAACTCGCTAGTGGAGCAACACTCCATATGCCTGTTCCAGGAAACCTGGAGCAGGGTGCCCCTGCACAAGGCAGGATATTTCACTCATTTTTTGCCAGCAGTCCATAGTGTAACTGGCAGGGGCCGCCCCTCGGGTGGCCTCTTAATTTGGGTGGCTTCAGAACTTAATTGTAGGGTGGTGGAGCGGGATACCAAATGCCCGGATCTCCTTAATATATTGCTGAAAAAACCCCAGGGCCGAGTTATCCTAAATATTTTTAACATTTACGCCCGAGGCACAAAGGGGGGTAGAGAATCCCCAGTAATATCTTGCTTAGAAGCCCAGCTTCGCTCGTCACCCCACAGGTTTTGCACCTTGGTGGCGGGCGATCTCAATTGTACATTCGAGCCCCTGGACCTCGAAATTCTAACTGACCAAGAGGAACACGACTCTAGGTGGGGGATTCCGTCCCTTGAACTTAGTCCTATTAAAAAGTGGACGGAAGTGGCCCTCCAGATCAACTCAATAGCAATGGAGTTTGGTCTGAGGGCTGCCAATGGCAGGACTGGGTCCGACAAAGCAGGGGTCCATACCTACAACAGGCCAGGGCATACGTCACAAATTGATTACTTTCTCCTTAACGTACACCTGTGGAGTATGGTTGAGGACATGGTGATTATACCATCTGTTGAGAGTGACCACAACCTCCTCTCTCTCACCTTGTCTCACAGATGGTTAACTAGCACTGCGACCAGAACTTCTCGTAACCCCGCCCCGGACCTGTCAGCAGTCTCCAACTGTGGACGGCGGCTAAAGTGGGCGAAGTTGTCACTTTCAGAGGAGAAAACTTCTGCCATTAGGCAGCTCCTTGCCTCAGCCCTAGTCAATCTCGACCCCCAAGAGGATGGGTTGCTGGAGGTGGCCTCTAGGTTCTGCATCATAACCCAGGCTATCAGTGACCTCTTTGTAGTCCCAGCTAATCCGAATAGAAGGAAACCAAGCTCACGAGCCAGACAGGGCTGGTACAATCAGAAGTGTAGGGAGGCGAAGTCACTTCTCATTGAAGCAGTCAAGTCTAAACTACCATCCAGGACTAGGGTGGCCAGGAGGCACTACGCACTCTGCCAAAAAAACGCCAAGATGGAGTGGGAGGATAACTTCTGGCAGGACCTCCTGGCTGCCAGTCGTGGGAAAGATGCCAAAGGTTTTTGGGACTTGGTGGGCAATAGGAACCGTCCCGATGACACTCTGAGGACCTGTACCATCAATGCCCAGACATGGTTCTCCCACTTCCAAAAACTCTATTCTGCCGCCGAAGGCCCATTAAATGATCCTTTCAACCTCCCGCCCTATACCCCAGTTCAAGACCTGGAACTCTTTTCTGTTTTGGAGGTCACAAAGCAGATTAAAACCTTGGTACCATTAAAAGCAGCTGGTCCGGATGGCCTACCAGGCGATATCCTCCGAGCATATCCGGAAGAATGGGGGGTACTAATCTCCGCACTCCTTAATGCAATCGCTGTGGGAGGCCCTGTGCCAGATTCCTGGAGAGGTGCTGAGGTAGTCCCCATCTACAAAAAGGGCAGCCGGGACCTACCTGGGAATTATAGGCCCATAAGCCTAATAGATTCGAGCCAGAAACTGGCGGGGAAAGCCATTTTGGGGAGGATCTCACAATGGGTGGACGAAAACCACATCCTGTCCGATATGCAAGCCGGGTTCCGTTCAGGCACCGGAACTATCGAACAGGTCTTTAGGCTCCTGCTATTGCACTGGAAGGTGGTGGAGCTAGGCAAAGGCAGTCTTTATTTGGCCTTTATTGACCTAAAGACTGCCTTTGACCTGGTTCCTAGGGAGGAACTTTGGAGGGTGCTACACGGTCTAGGGATGCCCCCGTATTTACTAAACCTCCTTATTAAACTGCATTATAACACCTATGCCCAGGTTAGATGGGGGTTGAACGGGGAAAAGACCGACAAGATCAGGGTCGAGAGGGGAGTAAGGCAGGGCTGTGTCCTGGCCCCCACCCTATTCTCCCTCTATATCAATGGGGTGGTAGACCATCTACTCGGCGAACCAGCAGACGCTCCCACTCTGGGAGGCGTAAAAATTCCAACTTTGCTGTTCGCCGACGACACCCTCCTCATCTCTAAAACCCCCCAAGGTCTCCAGACACTACTGAATCGCTTCCAGGACTTTTGCACCACCAGGGGACTTGTCATCAATGTGGAAAAAACCAAGTACCTAGTTATGCACCCACCCCGCAAACTTGGCCGCCCTCCCATTCTGAACTCTACACCCCTTGAAAGAGTGGCAGAATTCGACTACTTGGGAATTCGACTTAACGACGCGATGAGCTGGACCGCCCACATCAATAAAATGACAATGGCCCACAAAAGGGTGGGGGGGGCCCTCCTTAAGGAGTTTAACAACTCAACAAAACATTGCGTTGCCCCTCTACTAGATATATATAAAGCACGTGCGGTCTCTGCGTCACTTTACGGAGCCGAATTGTGGGGCCTGGGCAAAGTGGATTTACTGAGCAAGGCTGAAAACAAATTCATCAAAGACCTCCTTGCCATCCCATCGAGTAGTCCGACTATCCCAGTGCTCATGGATGCTGGCTGTAAAGCAATAGGGGATCAGGCTCGTCTTCGACCCCTCTTGCTCTGGGCTCGCCTGTGGAGGGTACCAGAGCTAAAACCTTATGCTGATGGCCTAGCTGAGGTGATGCACTCCGACGGTTGGCATAGCATTAAATGGCTAAACGACATTAAACATCTCTTAGGGGACCTAGGCCTGGACTCCTGCTGGCATAGCCACTCCGCTCCCCCGAAGGAGACCTTAAAAAAACGTTTTTGGGAGTGGGTTCGTGTGAAGCGCATCAGTAATCAGCAGCACTGCAAAACCACCGCAGCCTTTCTGCTGATAAAAGATGTCGTCGCCTACGAGCCGTACATGGACATAATAACAATCGCCATGGACAGGTCCTTGTACATCAAATTCCGGTTGGGAACCCTACCCTTGGCCGACCGATGCTCCAGGTGGACTAAATCCCAGTCCTCATCACGCTATTGTGCCCTTTGTCCGGATAAACCTGAGACGGTGCCACACTTTCTTTTCGAATGCCCGGACTACAGTCGCCCCAGATCACGTTGGCTTGGACCTATCTGCAGAGAATTGGGTACCCGCCAGTACTCTGTTGCCCTTCGGATTCTTTTAACCAACACAGCCCCTCCTATTGTCTGTGCTATTGCCAAGTTTTTAAAATGGGCTTGGTTGATTAGACTTAGAAGACTGTCCATATCAATTTAATTCTCTTTTTAATTAATTTATGCTGATCAAATGTATTTTACTCTTTTATCTAATGTACAGTCACACTTTTTTCGACATGCTGTTTTTATCTTTTGTACCGCTTTTATGATATATGCATATCGAAATAAAGCAATCAACCAACCAACCAACCAACCATTATGATTAATTTATCTGTCCATTTCCTAAGAAGACGCCAGTTCACAGGGTGTTGATAGAACCTTTGTCTATGTATCTAATTTATGTATAGTTTGGTTATTTTTCATAAGCACTTTATGTCACGGTTTTTCAGCAAAATTTGACATTCTTTATGTTGTTTGTTCTACCATTTGCATCTTTGTGACGGCCATTTACAAATGTAACCATTATAAATAATACATACATTTTTCAAAAAACTGATCTTTTGTTTTTGGTGCATTCTTTACTTGTCTAAAATAATAACTAGATCATTGCTTGACATTTTGTGTCACTTGGAATAGATACAATTTACTATTAATTAAGTCTTGCTAAGCAATTTATTCACCCAACACAACGTACTGTAGAGTATATTGCTCATACTCACTTTCTGAGGGACACAGCGTTTTATCCCATTATCTTTAATAACATTTTAAATATGGCCACCATATTTCTCTTTTGCTAAGGAGAGCAAATCCCCCTTGATTGCTACAGCTATCACTCCATTTGCTTGATTGATGAAGACATTCAAATTTTAGTCAAGATTCTGACAAACAAGTTACACAAATTAGCCTCACGTTTGATTCTTGTATCACAGAGAAGGTTTGTACCTGGACATTCATCCCAAAATCAAATAATGATGCTGCCATATCGAAGACTCCCAGATCGAAGCCCTATCTCGTTCCTTTGATGAAGAAAGTTATTTGACCATGCTATCTCTTTTGGACATTTCAAAGAATTGGCTCTGGCAAGGAATTCATTCCCAGAGTCTGCTGGATATACAATTCCCCGCCTGCCTATATCAACTATAATAATGTTGTATACTATTCAATAAAGATCAGTGAAGGTACATGCAAGGGATGCTAATATCTTCCCTCTTTTCCTGCTAGCACTAGAGCCATTATCAGCAGCTATACATTGTTCTGACGACAATCAGGGGATCACCATCACACTTCAATAAAGCTATTTCTCTTTGCTAGCCGAGTCAAGAATATCTATCACTGCTCTCTCTTTGATACACTCATTTTCACAATTTACAGGAAGTTAGATAACGTGGAGAACATGAAAATCTTTGCCACTGTCCCATAACCCATCTAGAGCTTGTATATGTGTGTTTAATAGGAAGTGGATGCCCATGGGTCGGAAATACTTAGGTATTTACATCAATACAGTATAGCTATAATTGAGGAAAACAAATTGACCTGCCTGATTGCCAGGACTTAGAACGATTTTATACAATGATCAAATCCTCAATTGTACATTTTCGGTAGGAAGCAAAAAGTAACAAACTGTGGCAATGCCAATCAGTGTTGCTTGTGTGTAAAAGTAAGGAGTGGTTTGGTAAAATAGTGGTGGTACATCGACAAGACGGATCTATTTAAATTAACAGTCACTTGTGGCTTGACCACTGGCTGTTGGCACTACTATATTACGAAAGTAATCCTTACCTTTACACACATGTGAGACAGATTGGCATTGCCAGTGTTTGTTTTATAATGGTAACACATTTGTTTTAGGTCGCTTTTACTGGTTTCAGATAACTTGGATGGAAATACTTTGCTGGTCTAGGTAATAAAAATACTTATGATGTAAGTCTTTCACTATTACAATTCTTGACCATCTCCCATCTTTATTTTGGTGTTCTAGTTAAATATTGTCACAGCTTTTGTAAGGATACCAGTCATAAGTGCTGAACACTAGCAAAACAATATGCTTTTTCTTCTACCCAAGACAAGGCTAGAACAATTACACATTGGCTGCAGCCTTTTGAAAATTATTGCTTTATTTTGTTATGTTTTTGCAAACCTTTATTGTTTGAGAAGTCGCCAGGCTCTCATCAATCTAAACAAAAACTTTGGTTAAAGGAAAAAGTATTCTGGTTAAAAAAACACACTTTGCCATTATAGTAACTGGCACGAGAGGAAACTAGTTTATGTGTTGGTGTACTCTTTAAAAAGGGAAGCAAGCCCTATCTCATAGTAAAGTCAGTCAATGGCTGAAGTGGGATGACATATTTCCCCTAGATGCATGCTGGAGTTGGTGGAAGAACATTTTGACTGACTAATGGACAACATCTGGTTGACATCCCGATAGGCAAATATGTTATACATAAGGTTTTGACTGACACAGACTTAAAAAAGTCAATGGGTCTGGCATTGGCTGCCGGCCTCTGAGAAAGAAAGAATGAAATGAAGAAAGAAAGAGATGAAGAAAGAAAGAAAGAAAGAAGGAAAGAAACGAAGGAAGATAGAAAGACATAAAAAAGAAAGAAAGAGAAAAGAAAAGAAAAAAGAAAGAAGGAATGAAAGACACTGGGTTGCAAAGATAGAGCACCCCCATGTGCGTATATACAGAGTTCATGTGAACTCCTGGTATGGTGTGAAAAAGCAACAGGCAATCAGAAAAAAGTCACTTCAAAAGGAATTTACAACGTCATTGGATGGAGCCCTGAATCGGTAAGATAGGAATGGGCCTAGTGCTCTCATCTGGTAGAAAGTGTCCTTCTATCACATTAGAATTACAAACAAAGGCAACACTAAAGTAATACTAAACTAAAAACAAAAACACTCTGACATTGAAGGGAACGTTCTTGTGTGTGGATGTGCTCTTTGTGAAAGGGCTGAATGCAGACAAAGTGAAGATACCGAGTGGCTGAAGTAGGATGACTCATTGCCCCATGTTGTATGCTGTTGTGGGTGGATGTAAAATGTGAATAACAGAAGTACAGACCATTGGATGATGAGATGTGCCATTCATGTAAGTATGTTATGCATATAACTTTAATAAAATCAAAAGGTCTTGGCTAGCGCAAGACCTATACATTTACAGATGTACGGAAATAATAGTTTTCTAAATGCTGTTCGTCACTACATTTATTTCAAACGTTACTGAAGAAAAGGAAGCAAGGGTTACAGGGGACCACAGTGACTGGTACCATACCTTAAATTAACACTGTAATAAAATCCTTCCTCCCCAGATGGTGGAAGCACAGAAACTTATGTATTTTCCAAAGTACAGCGGAAGATAGGAAAATGACAAACATACTAAAAAGTCGCAATATAGAACACAAATTTGCAATCAGGAACTTGCACCTCGCCCTAAAAGATTTAAAAGTAACATGGAATTAATTTTGTTATTATTGAATGCAATTCCACTGCTGTTAGCTAATAGTTTTATGTATAAAGTTGTCTTTAGTACTACATGCAAGTGCTTAGGCTACATTTAGCACTATTTATAATTATGAATATTGATGTTCTTAATACTATGTGCCATTATTTTAATTACAAACAACTACAAAATATACACGCAGGCAGACAGGTCTTTAGACCTATTTTCATCAACTTCAAAGAAACTCAGCACATATGTTGTCATGTGAGAAGAAATTTTATTGTAGTTCAGGAGCGTATTGTCTTGTTACATGACAAAGGGTCGATACACTTCCTAAAACTGTAAATTGTGTCCTCATTTCGTTCAAGCACATGCTGAGATTATTACATCACAACCAAGCCATACAGTAAAAAACGTAAAGCTCTGCTCATTAATTTTTATATTAAGGAAGGCAGGCAAATAAATGTTTTTCACCATAAAAAATGGCACTACATTCTAAATATGCTTTGGCAATGGCAGTTGATCTGGCTTTAAAGGAATGTTGTGTGGTAATGTGAAGCATTATGAGTAAAAATCATGGGAATAGCTATGTATTTGTGTTGAAGCACAAAACTGTAGAATAATATTGGTGAATGTTAAAAAGTCAGGTGACAACAGAAATGTCAAGCCATACTTAAAAATTCATATAAGTTAATGACTGCCCTCTTCTGTGCTAGTGGCAGAAAAAAACCTCAGGGATACACTATTTCTAGATTAGATAGAAATGGGCAAAGAGGAGGTGGTATAGCAATAATATACAAGGACCAGCTGAAAAGTTCTTTATCTAACATTACCGAATTAAAAGGAGCTGAAAGCTTCTGTTTTTGCTTGAAACTGGACAGTTGCACGGCGTTAGCTGGGGCTTTCATCTACAGGTCCCCTGGGTCTGCCCTTAACTTCCTCGATACCCTAGGGGAAAGAATAGGTTCTCTAATAGTTAGATATTCTTCTTTTTAGTATCCTAGGTGACTTTAATTTTCACCTAGAAACAGTCAATTATCCTAATACAAAAACGTTTACAGAAATTATAAACATACTGGGGCTAAAACAACAGATTGAGGGGCCCATACATCATGCAGAACATACACTAGAGGGTATATGTACTAATGCTGTCAGCCTAACTACTGACCCCCCCAGTCACCATACCATGGTCAGATCATAAATTCATTGCCTTCAAGATTGGTAACAACATTGTCTAACCCCAAAAAAATCCTAGGCAATCTGGACTCATATTGAGACGGAGGTGGAATAGCATGCTTACTAACCCTGATTTACAGAGCTTGGCAGAAGCAGGAAAACCTATTCTCACAGGAAATCCTTTAATCGATAATGATCTTTTGAAGGATTGGATGTCTGCTCTAGCTAAGACTTTGGCATCTTTAGCCCCCCCCTAAGAAAGAGCATCACTAATAAAAGCTCTGCCCCCTGGTTCACCCCGTCCAAAAGATCTACAAAGACAATGTAAAAAATTGGAAATATTATGGAGGAAAAACTATAAATCAGAGGATCTTGTACCCTTCAGAACAGCACTTAGATCATATCACCAGCAAATTAAAATAGAAAAGAACGTACATTATTCTGATTTAATCAATAAAGCAGCCAACCAGAAAACCATTTTTAATATTGTGAAATCTTTCACAGACCCAAACATTTTAGAACAAGAAATCCCTCCATCACAGGGTCTATGAGTGAGAAAGTGCCTTCTTTCTTGCATGGTATGCCCCACTTTTTGCTGAATTCCTGATGTGCTTTGACTGAGTGTGACCTGGGCTCCTGCCAATCAGGTGCCCAGGGCCTGTGTTCCTTCCCTAAAACTGTATTGAAGCTAAAACCCAATTGGCAACCCTGGCCACATGTCAGCCCCTGGTAAATGGTACAGTAGGTACCCAGGGAATTGTGACGTGGGAAGACCCCTAAGGGCTCTAGCACTTATTGTGCCACCCTTAGGGGCCCTGTACCCTGACACACACACACTGCCTTTTTCCGACATTACTGACGGCTGGCGTTTGCAGAATCTGGATCTCCCGTGCATCTATCTTTATTACGGTGTTCTCATCCCCCAGAATTGGCCCGTACTAAGTATTGTGACAGCCCGTATCTTTTCTTTGAACTGCCTAGGACGGGTGAACCATAGAACACCATTTCCTTTGGCCCTCATACGAGCTCAACAACTGATTCTGGCTATCATTGTGACGATCCAGTATACCATACAACCATTCAGTAGAAGCTTCAAAGTGGATAATAAACAGAAAATAAGTTAAATATTCTACAGTCAAATAAGCATATTGAGGTGTTTGTACCAGTGTGCCTCCAGCATCTGTCTTCATCAATATACTTACATCTGTGGAACATGGCCTAGCTGCCTCACTTCGTTAGCCGTCTAATTGTGTCTGGCCCCATTGGGCCTAATTTCACTCAGTACAAAAAGACGGGGACCTGATGAAGGCGATAACACCGAAACACGCGTAGTCCTCACTACCACATTGCCTCCATTAATATCTGTCTATAAGTTGTGTGTACTGTCTTTTTAATCATTTTTTTGCAATAATGAAACAATTTCTTTCTTCTTTTTTTGATATGATTGTTTATATACCAAGAAAAATATAAAAAATTTATACTTTATTCTAGACATGAAGAAACGATAAAATAAAATAATACTCAAGCTGAAATGATGTGTTGATACATATGTCATGTTTATGCTATACTTGATTGAAATGATCTAGTGGGAGGTTTTCCTTCATATTTATTTATTTGTATAATTCAAATGACTTAGCTATAGACCTTTATCTACAAACACACACACTGCCTTTGCAGGCTGAGTGTCCTGGTACAGAACTAAACAAAGAGTCAACATCGCACACATCCCTGTGTGCCATGCCCACAAACCCACTGCCCTGGTATACTGTAGTGTAGTTTCTATTTTCCCAATAGGCTCTGCACATTGGAATAACATAAACAGCAGTGTAGACGCAGGACTGAGGTCATCTAAGTCTCTACTGACTATGTTAAACTTAATTTAGGTTTGCGCCAGCTAGCTCAGAGGTCACTGGAAACTTTCTTAAATGAATAGGGAGGGATGAACTTCCCTGACTCCGACAAGAAGGGATTCAGTTTCCGACAACCGCATAAACATGACAACTTTGCTCCCTCAGAATAAGAGTGTAAATCCAGAGTCATGTGAAAACAATAGACAGCTATTTCACTCAGTCACCCGTGCATACTTAGTTTCACCAGAGTGCAGAGAAATAGAGAGACAGGCTTTTTCAATAAAAGGTGTTATTTATTGAGCAGTCTTTTTTCTCATGCAAGAGAAATGAATTGCCACAATTGCAATACTTAAAGTAAAGTAAAGTGCGTACAGTAAAAGTAGTATTAGGAAAAAATACTGTAAAAGCATTGATATGGTATCTTAGCCATATGATACTTTAAAATGGATAAAATATATACATACATAAATACATTGACTAAGGTACTCAACTGGTGCTTCTAACTAAGCCTACCCCGGTGTACCTGACCTAAGCCGAATACTTGGGAAGGGATGAGTAAGTAGCAGTTTAAGTTAAGTTGGTTAAGATTGTTTTGCCAAGAATCTGCATCAAGAATTCTCTTAAGGGTTTAGTCAGCTCCGTACCTTGGTAATAGAATGTGGGAGGTCTGGTATCTCTTTCCTCAGGACTCGATCCCCCAGCAACCCGCAAGGGTAGGCTGGAAACACCGGAGTTGGATTTTCTCAGCTGGAGAAAAAGACAGCGTCTCTCTCAGTGCGTCAAACGGGTGGGGCTGCTTCCGTGGGCTCTCGCATCAGATGGGCTCTCGGGCAAGAAGATTACTGCTCTGCTCCAAACCACCGTGTGTTTGCTTAAGGCAACTGTTGGTATTTTATACCTGGAAGGTGCCGGGTTTGACGTAAGGTTGGACATAAGACGTCACTAAGAACTAACAGTTATTTCTGGACTTCAGGAGTTCTTGTTCAAATCAAAACAAAAGCAGGGGAGATTTTCCCAGGCTGCTGGAGGCTTGGTTTGTTTAAAGAACGTGTTGTGATTTCTAGGAGTCGATGGGAGTAGCCATGCTGTGCTTTGGACTGCATGGGCTATTACTGGATATGGATCTGATTCTTGTGCCTTTATCAGGATATTATTGATTATAACCTCACAAGGGCATAAATCAGGAATATTGAATTAGGGTCCTAGATATAAACACGACAATACATCAGTCACCCCTCTAGCTGGGTGCCCTATGCCAGTGGTGTGGGCACAGGTGCATGAACCCTGTGCCAATACAGTACCCAGGGCCATTCCTGGGCACTGTAAGTGCAGTGATGCCATTAGGAGTATATAGTGCTGGGAAGTTGTCATTACGAACTCCACAGCACCATAATGGCTACACTGAAGACTGACAAGTTTGATATCAAACTTCGCAGCACATTAAACCCACACTGATACCAGTGTGGTATTTGATGTAAAATGCACTACAGAGGGCATCTTAGAGATGCCCCCTGAAAAGTAACCTACAATCCACATCTTGTCTGATAGGCTGCCTAGGCTGCCACACAGCAGACATGTTGCTGGACCCCTGGGTGGAGAACCCCCCACTCTCCTGGGCCTGCAACAATGCACATCCTGGGTGAGGTGCTACGTCTCCTCCCCCAGGATGGGCAGGGGGAAGCTTCAAAGGCATGCTGCCTTTGTGAGCTTCTCCAGCCCATATTCTTTAAAAATTGTGCCAACGATAAAAACATAATTACTTTCCTGTTTTAGATAGATGTCCCAGTGCTGAACCGAGGAGCCCAGCACTGGATTACAAAAGTAACGTAAACATACTTTACCTGCAAACAGAATTTCCTTTCATAGGATAACATTGGTAATTTTATCCAGAAAAGTTTCTGTCAACTTTTAAAATACAATAATATTCCTTAAAAATCACTACTGTAACCAAAACGCTTTTACTTAACTGTTTACAGCACATGTCCCAGGACTGAATCTAGGATCCAGTCCTGTGGTTAAAAAAGTGATCTACAAAGTAATTAATTGCAGCCTGAGGTCTCTCCTGATAACATGTGGGTAAATCGGAAATCAATGTTTGGCTGATTTTAGATGAATATTTTAAAACCTGGATTTTTGCTATCCCAGACTGCACTGTGTGATCTCTTATTTAAGGTTAGTGTATATTCGTTCACGGGCACGCACCCCAGGTTTTAAAAGCATGCGTAACACATTTGTGACACATCGTTTTCGGCTTATTAGGTCACTTAATCACCCATCGGGTTGTATCTCACACGTTGCACCCATTGAACCTCCACTCCGTTTTTTAGCGCGCTCAATATATGTGTACCACACTCGTGTACGTTCACGTTATACTGCTGAATTGAATCCCACATTATGCATGATTCATCACTTTGTGTTTGATTACCCACACCGGATGCTCCACTTTGAGCACTGCACGAACTAGTCATGATGTGTATATGTTATATTTACATTTGGTACAGTACAATCAGAAATTACTAAAGGTTATATAATTCTGGATTAATTTGTAAGTCCCCTGAAGAAGGGCTTCAGCCCGAAATGCATTGGGCAAATAAATGGATATATTGTGAAAATTAATAATGTATTGAAGAGACATTAATGAAGAAAATATCATGAAAATAAACATCAATTGTCAACGAAAAAACGAGTAAGAAAGAATTTTTGAGTGCGCCAAAGGGACGTTACACGGGCCACGTGTAACGCACATCTTGAATTCATACAAACCTTGGGCCCAGAAGGTTCACTTCGGTAGCACCAACTACACAAACAAAATCTAGAATCACAAAAATCTTATATGAAACACGCGAGTGCAACTACCTTTAACCATTAGTTGGTCGTCTATCTCTCATTTAAAACATATTTCTTTTCTCTTAGCTAAGCTTTCCTTACCGCAGATTTTCAGGTGTTTTCCGCTAGCACCAAGATGCTACTTGCGGTGAACGTTGCGTTTTATAAGAACATTCATTCCTTCAAGTACACAAATTGAAAGAACAGTCAATCAGGGAAACAACCATTAGTAAACAAAAGAGGTCTAAATGTCAAACTACTCATATTAGGCAGACAAATTGAGGAAAAAGAGACAGCGATCCATCAGGAAACTGATTGTGTGCATTAAAAGAAAGAAATTAGAATTGTGCCAAATTAACACATAAATTGGCAAATGGGAGAGACATTTTAAAGCATGGGCATGGCCCAGGGTCCCTTCTTCCATGGTTCTCCCGTGGGAAAATCTCTATTTGCCCTTAGTCTATCATATTTCTCTATCTAAACCTCTCTCTTTCACTGCCTACTTTCATTTCTGACTTTTTCTCTACCCACTGTAATGTTATGCATGTTTGTAGTCTCAAGCAAGACATATTTCAACAGTTTCGTCTGGCCATGTTAAACTTTAAATTAAATTTAGCATTGTGTGGCATCTTGCAGGCTTGCATTAGCAGAAAATAAGTGATAACATTCACATATATTCTGTACGAAATCCCCCAAATATGTCTTGACTGGAGCACCCAAAATAATTGAGATTACACTGGTCAATGGCTTTCATAATACAAACAGAAAACAACAGGAATGGGAGCAAAGGCACCAAACCAAAGTCGACAGAAAGTGAGAAGAGCCAATACAACGATAAAGAAAGAAACACAATAAATATGAAACAAAAAAAGATGACATAGGAGGAAGGTCATCAGAGGAGACAGACTTGCAATATTTAATCTTCAAACACCATTAAGCTGTATGCCTCAAACCGCAGATAAACAAAACAAAATCAGCTGATTTTTTTTCATCTAAGCCATAGGATGTCAGAAACTGAATCAAATCATAAGTGAACCAGATTGGCCAGAAACAAATAGTAAAAAAGCAAAAAACTAAATTAAACAAGGACATGCAGCCAGGACCGGTTTTAGCTCTAGTGGCGCCTGGTGCAACAGTCTTTTTTGGTACCCGCCATGACCTCTTTTACCATGAATAATCTCCAACGATGCACCTCATCTCTTCATAGCTTTTTGCTCACATACATTTCAGATATTTTAAAGCGCTACTTATCGTTCACTAAACTCAGTTATGTAATCTGCATGGTATAGTGTTATTTACATAAGGCATAAGCCTCCATGCTACTTTGATAAGTCAAAACTGCCACTAGACAAAATTGCAATCTCTCACCAGTAGGAACATTAATCACCAGTTATCTTGACATTTTTATTGCTGCCTGAAAATTGCTGGATGCACAAGTAAATTCACACACTTATAGAAACCAATAGTAATTTTTAAACACAGCAACCCCCACCATACTCAGCGCAAGGTGCGGCTGCACCGGTGGCACCACCCTACAGCTGGCGCCGCACGCAGTGCAAAGCTACTCATGGAAATACAGGCCTGTGGATGAAGGTTGAGCTACCCACCTAGTGCTGACAGTCAACGACCTGGGAGAGAGGGTGCTGTGCAGTTCCTTATTTTGGTATCCAAACACAATGTAGGTGCTTGACATATTGCTGATGAAAGTAAGGATGAGTTTGTGAAGAACTATAGCATGCAATACCTCTGCTTGTGGGATCTGCATACCCAGAGTTGTTTCAAATTGCATCAAACTTTCTTGGTTTCTTTCAACTGTTTACAATTGCTTTGTTACATTATATGGACACCGGACATCCACTAAGGAGCGAGGCCTGCCACCATTCTTGAAGGGAGAAAGAAAAGGGGCAGAACCTAGAGCTTACAACTGATAAGGGCTATGGGAATGAAGAGTGATGAACGTAGAAGAAAAAAAGGTGGGATGGAGCACCTGGAATGAATTGTGAGAATCGGGAGAGAAGAGGAACATGGCTAAGCACTAAGCAATAGGAATGAAGAGCAGCAAATGTCTTGGTAAATGAAACAGCAAGAAAAGGGAATGGGGCCTAGCACCGTCAATGGCCTTTTGAGAAGACAGTGTGGGACAGGGGTGACGGCAGGGAGAAGATTGGGGATGCCATCGAGTGCTAAACAACTGGTGGCAATATAAAATAAAATACATAGTTCTGATAGAGCGCGCGGGACAACTAGGTCAGATTTACAATACTCACCTGGGCCCATAAATCATTCACACTTTGAACTAGCAGTCCTGCCTACAATTTATTAACTAAATCTATTATACCTGTAAACCATGACTTACCAATCCTTGTCACTTTTGCTATAAGTCCTAGGGATCCAAGAGGGAGTTAGCATAAACAGGCAAGATTTAAACACATTTACTTTTCCTGTAATAACCACAGACTTGGGAAAAGTTTAAAAGTTTTATCTATAAAAGATTTTCTGAGTCAAAATGCAAAAGACCACAATACCGTGACCAATAATTTTACAAGCAGGAATAAAATCAGTAGGACATAAAGTTTGTAAGAAATCACAGTAACACCTTTAAACATCAGGGGCTGGGAAGGGTGAAAAAGGGAAATAGCAAAAGGACATACCACATGGATTATATTTACCTAGAATGGTGCAATGGCCAATCCTGGCCACCGGCTGGGACAAATAAGGACCAGGCTCCTGACTAATCAGGTGCCCATGGGACAAGACAGGTGCAGATCAGGACAGGTGACCTCTACTAAGTGCATCGCCAGCGTCACACCCCTCTCTCTCAGCAAGCCAATTAGTACCCCAACTGGGTAATCGATAATTTCCCAACAATACCTCGATTCTTCTGACAGAGTGCTTCGCCAGCACCTCTGCTCTCAATCTCCTATAGCATGCGTTGGGTTCGTGACAGGTCAGCTACTTGGACAAGTCGGACTATTTCTCTATCTAAACCTACCTTAGTTATTCCATTTCGAGGGAAATGTACCACCTCTAAATTGTGCAAATCTATGTTTTCCCCTTCAGTGATTGGTCATAAATACGAGGAGAGGTCATCATACCATGCTAAGATGAGATCATCTCAATTGACTTGAATTGATCAAGGTCCCACCCATAATTTATTTTCTCACAATTTTATTCAGCCCACCAATATTATTTCATTTTAGCATACAATGTTGAAACAATTTGTAAGTTTTCTTCCTTTTCCCAGGTCATGGGGTGAGGTTCTCAGGCGCATCGCGGGTAAGACAATCCCTGGCACAGTTTCAATGCCACAGTTCGAGGTCTCTCATTTCTCCCGGTTCATGCGCAGAAAGGGTTTCAAAATGGCGATGCAAGACACCCCTCAGGCCCGAATACGAGCTAGTAACAAAGTCAAGGGAAACATATTAGAATACAAAAATAAATGAATGCACTGTATACCACCTATTTCTAATCTAACCCCATTACTTTATTTGAACTTTTGCATTAATAGTAAAGCAGAACGAACAAGCTTAGTACAAGCAGCATCATAAGCGTTAGCATGTGAGATTTAAAGCGGCCATTTCTGGCACTAGTGCGTAGAAGCGAGAAATTCAGTCCAAAGCAAAAAAACATCACACCACGTAGATGAAGTGGATGCGTGCGTAGTACAGTTCCCGTGTTTTCGGCGGCCATTTTAGGACACTCGGGTTAATGTTAATAAAAGCACATATGCAAGCTTCCCCAGCTTTCTAAATATCTTGTGTAATACAAATATTAAAGGACTAAACATGTTGAATAATAAGTTAAAGGTTATTTCAAGACGGTTAAATACAAACAAGTTTCTGTATGTATGAAAACTTGATCCATCAGTTCCATGACATCAGCAGTAAAAAACTACACCATAGCCCATCAAAAGCAATGGTACAAAGGCTATGCACAGAATAGGGCGGAAAGCCAGCAATACAATGCAGAGAACTGAGATTGACAGGAAAGCCATCTAATCATGAGCAAGGATTAGCTCTGTGATGTATTGTATACAATACTGCCTGTGACAGACAGCTGCAGCTGTCTGTATCGAGATGTCAAAATTCACAAATCTTCTAGATATTATGTATTTGGAATGTTGCTATTCTAAGTCTGAAAAAACACTGTCTACGCAGGCACATTGAGTCACATTTTACATGAGACCTAGAATTAAATCCTAGATTGATCTTACAACATAGCACATTACATTGCAATTACCTTTTTTGCTGGCAACAAAATACATATCACCAAGGGTACATCGTCAATGAGATATCCTACAATGTCCAGCATCTGTTTTCCCAGTATTTGTGTTTACTATGACAAATACGTCTATAGTCAAACTATGTTGTACATATAGGAGGCAGTATATAGAAAGAATAGAATTGATACACTTGTGCATTTTAAAGGGATACTGAGAGTCTAAGCACCACTACGTTGGAACACATGGTCTACAAAAATGGATGTCTATATTAGATTACTTATTATAACATGCCATGCTTAAACATTTTACATGCTACACACTGGTTGCAATGTAGCTAGTAGAGAGAAATATACCCTGTTATCTGAGAGGTTGCCTGGGTCCAGCTCCTGGAGCTTTGATGCTGTCTCCCAATGTTGCAATACCTTATGGTTTGCAGTCATGATCCTGGGATGTTCTCTGATATATGTGGTAGGACTGTAGTAGAAAGGCCTTTTTTCAACCCCACTGAGATTTTCTCCAGGCAGGAATAGCAGATTAGCATTAGAATACTCCAGTGAAGAGTGGTCATCATTACGGTTACACTATGACAGATATGACAGGTAGGCTTTTATATTTCAAGATATTACATTGCTTGTACTGGGCTCCCCAGAGGCTACATGGAGCAGGCTCGCTTGGCCATTCAAAATAAACATTGGAGGTGCTCTCAAGAGAGCTATAACCTGATATATACTTTGTGGGATTACCCAAGCTTGCAAAGGTACTGCACACATTTGGATAGAATTAACTCATGCACAGTAGATGGAAAATTTCCCAAGCAGCACACTTAGCATTTACTACATGACCTGGTTCACATTACCGTACTGCTTCCCCATATCAATATTTTGCCATCACGTCACGATCAAAAAGGCATTGAAAAGTCTTGCCTCCACCATATTTTAAGAGAGAATGATACTTGACTCACAGTAAATCTCTCTCTGAGTAATATTCCAGTTCTTATTGTATTCTTGGTTTCTACATCACCATACTGATACATTCTGTTTGTTGTCATGAATCCTGGTCCACACAGGTTCATTGACGCTTGAAGCTCTCCCTGACCTTACTCAACACTCCATTCTTGGTTTCTCTGTTTTTCTTCTTGAGTCTTCTGCTTCCTCCAGTCTTTCCCTTTCCATGTGCCAGTACAGCCTTCACTCTTGAGGTGGAGCTCTGATTCCTAGAAGCTGGCCAGATCCCTTCACTTGGCTCTCTCCCTGTACCTGAGATCCTCACCTGAGCTATCAGCCATTTTTCTCATATGAACTCAGTGCTCAACGTTCACACAACCTTTTTAATACTGAAGCTGAGTAATGGACTGCTCTTAATTTCTGTGTGCTCTTACTTTATCCTAGATTTATATTATTGCTTTTCCATCCATGCCCCTGTGCTCTTATGCTCTAAATAGATATACCTTGTATTCCAGAATTCCATAATTGGTTTGCATACTTCCAGTCTTGTTGTTGTGTGCATTTCTGATACTTTGTCCTGCATTCCAGAATTCCATGTTCAACTTGCATATTACCTATGTTTGCTCTTTATATCTCCCTCCCTTGATTTCTTTTGTATGTTTGGTGTATAAATTATTAGTTAATCTTCTCTGTCCACAATCTGTCCTACTTTCCCCATTCCAGATTAATTAGATTCCAGTTACACTTTTCTCGAGCCCTGTTTCTGTATTATTCTTTTTCCCCAGTTTCTGCTTCCCAGAAGCTAGTCCTCCTTTATAGACCCTATTTCTGAATTGTGTTGCTCTTCCTCCATTCCATTAGTCCTCTATTGTGTTTGTGTTCAAATCATATTCATTTATTACCAGACGGTGCCAGTCAGCCATGATGTTTTGTGCCTAATGCATTTAGATTTACTTATCACCTTTCTTCCATAACAGTTGAAAGGTGTCTCTCATTACTTTGTGAGAATAACTGTTCCTTACCTTATTGTCCACTGAGCAAATGATCATATACAGTAGTTTATCTATTGTTCGTCTACATAGTAATTTCCTATTGTTTTTCCACTGCACCTTTATCTGAAGAGTAGTTGACAGAACTTGTGCATGATATACATGATAATGATCAGAATGTGATCAGATGTATGTTTATGAATGTATCTGGGGTTCGTATTATACAGAACAAACTCCTAATTTAAAAGGTTAACACAGACCAGCTCCTCTATTTCTACTGGAATCTCATCATGAGATGGACTATTACTACTCAGTCACAGCCATAGCTCATCCATTTATAATGACTCCCCCTCTTCTTTAAGTCCCTACTTACCAAGATCATTGACACATATTCCGTTTTAAATGGTGTATGCTTGCCTCTTCCATGCCAGAACAATAGGAAAATATACACTCTTCCAGCATGGCTGCCTGTACAGTCCAGATACCCCTTTATTTTCCTTTAGCAAACAATGTAAGGATAACAAAGAATAATTTCTTGTAATGTCGGTTGGATCTACATCCCTCCACCATATCCAGGAGTACACACTCACTAGTTCCTAAATCTTGGAAAATCTCAAACCCTGCTTTTGGAAGTCAATGTTGCATGATGATTTAACTATTAGTGTTTCCTATACAGCATGGAACTGATGAGGAGAGAATAGCCTCTATTATTTTATGTGGTTTAATATTAACTGTTGTGGCATACCCATGAGGAATTAAAGTCATGTTAAATGTGCTGTTCACTTAATGCCAGATTTATCTATAGCTCAGGCAGCAGAGCAAGACAATTTGCTGATCTTCATGAAAGGGAAAGGTCAGGAATGCATCATATTTAGCAATGTGTGGTGCATTCCTCTTCTCTGCCTGCAAGAACACACAATCTGCTGCCAAGTGACAATGCAGGCACCCTTGTATCCTGGTGCAAGAGGGCCTGTATTGCCGACAGGATTGTTTTTGAGCAGGAAGGAACACCTTCTTGCGCAACAACAATCCTCTGAGGGGGTTTCCTCTTTCTAAGTCTGCTGTAGAATGCAGCACACTTAGAAAGAAGAAACAATGAGGAGAAATAAAAGTATTTCTCCTCCTTGCATCTGACTTAGCATTTTTACATAATCCCAGGTTTACCCATGCTCCACCCATGGAAAACACCAACCCAGGACAAAGTAACACAAGGCAGTGAATTGTGCTGCCTTGCATTAGTCCAGATTTACCAAGCTATGCAGGGCCAATCAGGATGGCCCTGCATTGCTTGGTGAATCTCACTTAGTGAAAACTGCTCCTTTCGCGTTATTTATGTAGTACTTCAGAGCCAAGTTTTTGTCCAGAGTGAAACCTATGGATTTCGCCGAGTCAGAAAAGGTGAGCGGACAATTGAGGGCGTTGAGTTCCGAGATCCAGCCTTGGATGGGGAGTTGTTTGTTTTTTGGAGAGAAAATAATAATTTCCATTTTATAAGGGTTCAGTTTAAGATGGTTGGGGTAAAACCAGGATTGGATCTTGCTCTGGGTATTGTTTAAATGAAGTACATCAGTATAGGATTTGATCTTATAGTAGAGCTGGGTGTCATCAGCATAGTGGCGATAGTTGATTCCAGCTTGTTTCAAAATGAGAGTAAGGGGTTTCATAAAGAGGTTGAAGAGAGAGGGGGAGAGAATTGAACCCTGGCGGACACCCAGGATAACAGGGGTACGATTGCAGAGGCAGGCGTTGATTTTTATTTGTTGTGTTCTGTGCTGGGTTAGGAAGAGAACCATTTGAGGACCAAACCATTAAGGACAAAGTGAGCGTTAAGCAAATTAAGTAAGGGAGAATGGTTGACTGTATCGAAAGCTGCAGAGAGGTCAAGGAGGATAAAAAAGGCAAGCCTCTCCATTTTCTAGGGAGCTGTGAATGCCATCAACAATGTTCAGCATGGCGGTTTCTGTGCTACAGCCTTTCCTGAAATCGGATTGAAAGGAGTAAAGTAAGTTAAATTAGTCCTCTGTGGTTGTCCAGTTGAAGTAATGCACATTTCTCAAGGGCTTTAGCAATAAGTGGGAGGTTAGAGATGGGGAGGAGGTTGTAAAGTTCATTGGGGTCAGCAGTGATGTGTTTAAGAATGGGAGTATTTTGTTACAGTTGGAGGGAGTTGGGGATGCATCCAATGGAAAAAGAGGTATTAATGATTTTTGTCCAAAATGGGGCTATGATGTGGTTAAGGTTATGAACTAGGTTAGAAGGGAGTGGGTCTTTGGTGTGCAAGGTCGTTTTTTTATTTTTTTTAATAGTTTTATATAGCGCAAACTAGACCCGAGGCACCAGAGTGCTTTACATGAGCACCAGTTTAGTTACAGATATACACATAATTTTTTTTTCTTATATTACTTTATTTGACACAAGGAGATTAAGTGATTTGCACAGAATCACAGGATGTTAAGCGTTGTTGCAGAGATGTGAACCCTGTTCCCCAGGTCCGAGGTCGACTGCTCTAGCCATCAGGCTACATCCTCTCCCCTTTAATTTAGCAATTGTATTAAAGACTTCTAGCTCAGTCATATGAAAGAAATTATAGCAGGCGGCGTTGTTTTTCAGTTGTAAGTTGGAAAGGATGTCACCAGGCGTAGTTGGAATGGGTAGGTGAGTGGGAGGATTAGGCGGGAGGGACTGTGCCGAACAAGGAGGTATGTCTATTGCAACATCTATGTCCATTTGGGGGCTAGGCAGGGCCAGACTTTGAGGGAAGGATTGATCAATTTTAGCAATTTTATCTGAGAGGAAGTTGGCAATTTCCTCACATCTTTCAATTGAAGCCATCAGGTCTGAAGGGGTAGATGAGGCTTATTTTCTTACAATGTTAAACAGCTCTCTGGGCCTGCTTTTTGGCACAATGAAGTTGAGTACGAAAAAAAGATGCCTTTTCATTGAATATGTGCTTCTTATGAGTTGATCTTGCAGGTCTGAGGAAGGCAAGATGGAAGGGTGAGGGGTGTTGTATCCATGTTCTTTTTGATAGTCTAAGTTATCTTCTTTTGTTGTTGAGTTCAGGATTTCACCAAGATTTTGATTGGATTTTTCTGTAGATGCTACTCCCTTTCAAGGTCTTCACCCATGAAGTAAGCAAGGAGGACGGTACTATGGAACAAGCTATCCCATTGTTGCACATGTTACAGGTGAAAGGGGTATCTGCAATGTATGTAGGTGTGGATGAAAGAAAAGAAGCATATGAGTTGGTTGGGAGCGTAATCCTTCACTTATCTGAAAATACTAGGGTGCAAAAAGCATTGTGTCATCCAATCATTACATTTGTGCCACAATTCTTGATCCACTGTACAAACCATTACTGAACATTTTCATTCCTTTTTTAGATGGGGATGTTGCCAGGTACAAAACTTAGGGGCATATTATCAAGACCAGCGTTAAAAATTATCGCCAGAAAACTGCCAATAAATCGGCGATAATGGGCTTGATAATAGGCCCTTAAAAATTCCAATAGAAGTCCATGTTCTGGTGTGAACATGGGCTTCTATTGGAATTCTCCAGGGCATATAATAAAAGCCCATTATACCGGCGATAATTTTAACGCCGGTCTTGATAATATGCCCCTTGGGTAGCTGTGCAAGCCAGTCATATGGAAAAAGAACGGCTGGAAAATAGAAGCCCGCTCCTCCATGGCACAACAATTACTGCAGGTCAGCTTTCAAGTTCAACTTCGGAGCCTGAGGGCAGTGCGGTTGGCTCACAGCAGCCAAAACCACCAACAACACCAAGAACAACATCAACAACAACAGGAACAGGAGCATCAGCCCCAGTACAGCACAGGAATAGTTTTGACAGGCAGGGTTAAAGTCCAGTGCTGAGGCAAAGGAAAAAGAAGCTGAGCAAAGCAGAGCACCCATGAGAACTGAGTGGATGGTCAATGCCTGTCTGGATGACCCAACAGAGGATCAAAACCCATTGCTGTATTGCTATCGGAAAAGGTGCCGATGGCCAGTACCCAGCAGTCTGGTGATAAACTATCTGGCTTGCCCTGTCACAAGTGTTTCTTCTGAGCGTGTTTTCAGTGCTGCTGGTGCCATTCTGACTGTGGGAAGGACCAGTCTCTCACCCCAAAACATTGACCGGTTAACCATGATCAAAATGAATCAACACTTTATACCACCGGATTACACCATACCTGAAGTAGCACAGCTGGAAGATGATGACGGTGACTCTGGACATGGAAGTAGTGTGTTTTGTGACCTACTTCTGGGTGAACCACCAGAGTTTGAGGACGAGCTCTACTTCCCTGACAACTAGGCTTTCTAATTACTTTCTTCATTTGATGCCCCTAAAAAAGCCCCCAAATAAGTATAGCTAAAAATATTTATTTTATATGACATAGGTTGGGAGTTGGCCTCAGAGTCGGAGAGAGGCGATTGATGATGGGTGGGTATGGGTACATACATACACAATATATATGTTGTGCTTGCAAACAACTGTGAGTCAAGGGAGTATTCTAAAATACAAGCTTGAATCAAAACCCTTGAAAAAAACAGTCCTTGTTTCTCTTCCCAGCGATTTTTCCATGTATCATTGCATTGCTCTTCCAGCATTATTTATTTTTAATTCTAATCTTATTCTTATCTTCACCCTTCACTTTGCTACTCTGGCACCGATTATTTTTCTTTTACATTCTCTTCATCCAGTGACAGTCTCCACCTATGCAATGATTGAATGCCATCCAGGCATCCATCTATTCAAGGTAAACATGGCTACCATTCTTCTTAATCTCCCAACAAACCTGTCACCAACAGCATACATTTGTAATTTTTTTTAAACCACCACCCATGTGTCCATGTTTGCTTTTGAATTTGACTCATCAACCCCCCTAGAGGATTCCTATCATTCATATAGTTTCACCCACCCAGGCAGGCATCCTTTCTTTCACCTTTCACCCATCCTTCAACCACCCAGCATCCTATCAGCCAACTCGGCATCCCGGGACCCCTTCCTTCACCCAAGCATAGTTCTCTGCCAGTCATATATTACTTGTCACCCATCCTTCCTCCTTTGATCTGAGTCCGAGTCTTCTTCATAAAACTTTCCTAGCTGAAGTCAGACACAGGAAGCCATGAGTTACTCAACTCCTGCCGCTAATGCCCCTGCTTATGCTAGGTAAAGGGTGTCTTTTTTCAACCGTTTCTCACGACAACTTAGTCTCTCTGAACAGTACAGTGTACACCATTGCAGTGAGTGTGTATTGTGAATAAGTAAGGAGTATAACTTACCACCACCCTCCACTGCTGTTGGCTCACCCCCTGCAGCTGCTGCATCTTCTCCCTTGTGGCTGGCGTTGCCTTCCCTGCAATACAATACATACACCACACACATCACTGGTACAAATCGGGTACTAGAGTAGAGTAGACATTATGTCCTATCCTATCAAAAATAATAAAATATCTGGTTGACCAATATTCAAAAAGCCTCTCAAGAAGAGGACAACCCAAAAGACTGGACTCAGTGGCTAGAGCTATTGGTGAATCTGAGTTTTAAAACTTTTTAAAAAGAAAAACGGTGGCCAAATGGGTGGACAATCGGACATGAGGTCTCTCGTCTCAAGTCCTCTCGCTTGGTTGGAAAATATTATTGTGCCCTCCTCATACTTCCTTCCAGCCATGATGCACGTTAATCAGTTGTTCACAATCAACTGCTGCTTATAATAATAGTACTAGGCCTAGAAGAGAAAAAGTAAAAATACACCACTTTGGCGTGTCCAACGTGACCATCATTTTATTTACTGATTGAGCATGAGAAAGGAAGTAAAAGAAAGCCTTCTAATCTCAACAAGCATGCGTAGAATACTTTAGTTGGGCTTTCAATCTGCACAGCAGAGTAGTAGTACTAGTAGTAGTAGAGGTCAGACCAATGTGTTCTCTGAGTCTTACAGTAGTAGTACTACCCACCACTAAGCAGTCCAAAAAATTTAAGGGGAGAGAGAGACCTGACTAAAAAAACTGAGTAAATGATAAAGCAAGCTACAGCCATACTAATACAGAGTCAGAGGCAGTTAGATTGATGTAAAAAAAATAGACACTATAAATTTAAATAACTAAGTTGGTAGGTAATGCAGGGATAGCAAGAGTTTAGAAACAGATAGATCGAAGAAGATTTGGTAAACAATAGAATTAGGAAACAGAAATATTCGTTCGAAAAAAATAAGGTGCAGTAAAAGTTAGGGAAATATTATTATTAATATTAACTACTGAAGACCCCGTCATCTTCTTGCCCCTGGATGCTGGTCATGTAAGACATAATAATACAGAGACAAAAATTGATTGGTAGGAAACAATTATTAGAAAAATTGCTCCAAAAGATTTTTTGACAGGAAAGTACAATTGCAATAAAATGTACCTATCTAATCTGATTGACTAGTAGTAGTAGACTATTATCGCAGTCGCGGACCATCCTAGCTCTTTATTATTCCAATGTTCCATTCCGATTCCAGAATCCTAAACGTAAGTACCACCTAGCCCGCCTATTCCAAAGACTTTGGAATGAATTGGAATGAATTGCCAAAAATTATATTTGATTCTTTTAAGTTCCGATCTCATTTGTAATTATCAATGAATCAACCCCCTTTGACGGGCCAATTCACTAAGTCTGCATTTATTTTAGTCCTCAAAAATGTATAGACGGATGCATGCATATTACATACACCAAATTGTTGGCTGGTTGCTGATGCTGAGTTGCTATATTATGTAATCAATAACAAACTACAAAAGGTTCTACTAAGGAGTTATGTGACAGAGGACGAGTCACACGGACCACTAAAAAATGACCAACTAGTACTATCTAACTAACTATAACAATCTACCTACCAATATCTTAGTGACAGGACAAAGGAAAGATGTCTCTCTAGTCTTCATTACCTAACTTAAGTTCTTTAACCTCTCTTGCATAATAATCCCAAACGAGCACAAAGTTGCAAGCAAGTAAGATTAGTAGCGCTGAGAAAGTGGCTAGAAGAATAAATTAACAATCACATATTATAAGATTTTTTTAATGTTACTTACCTGTATGTAAGCAGCAGCAGCATTCTTGCTATCTAGGAAAAATATGTATATTGGCAATAACATACAACAGAACACACAATCGCAATAAAAATGTGCTACTCACCTAGCCCCACGACCTCAACACCTAGCAGTTCCAGGATGTCGCGGTCCAGAATGTTCGACCATCGGTGAGTCAGTTAGTTGTGAGTGTGCCGGACCGCAGAGCAGTGATACACTGCCTGGTGCACCTGGCGCTGCACATAAAAAATCTAGGGCAGCAACCTCCATCACCAAGAATAAGCCCTGGGGCTCCACCCCTTCCTGGAACCGCCTTCCGCAAGGAAGGCGGCTCCTGGCCACACTCTTAGAACCACTCTTAGCTATGGTTCTTGGGGGTGGGCAGCAGAAAATAAAATTTAGAAGTAAAACATAAAGTCAGGAAAAGAAGTAGGGAAGTAAAAAAAAAAGCAAGTAGTATAAAAACTCTACAAACACGCAGTAAAAGTAGCAAAAAGCTCAAAATATACACTTAGGAAGAGAGAGGAATAGACAATAAATAAAAAAGATCAGAAAAAAGTTTTAGAAACACAAGATTAAAAAGATATTGAGAGGATTCAAAAACAGGCCCAAGAACCACAACAAAGAATAGAA
The DNA here is from genome assembly GCF_964263255.1 of Lissotriton vulgaris. Lineage (NCBI taxonomy): Eukaryota > Metazoa > Chordata > Amphibia > Caudata > Salamandridae > Lissotriton > Lissotriton vulgaris. The sequence continues at coordinate 1,441,087,990 of NC_141685.1, forward strand.
AAACAAGATGGCAACGCCCATTGGCGACCACGTGATGAAGTTTGCGCGATATTTTCCCCCGAACACGCAATCCGCATTGCAAACATCAGAAACGTCTTGCGAGCATGCGGAACAGGCAATTCCACATGCTTGCGGAACTCCGGATAGTGTTACAGAGTTTTTTTAACTATTTCACTGAGTTCCGCGTAACGTGGCTATCGTACCGAGAGCCTGTGATGGGGAGCAGAGGCGGCTCCGTGGACTGACTGGGCATTCAATGTTCAAATCGCGCGGCAAAGGGAATGAGGCCGCGCTGAAACGCTCCTCTCCTTCCTCTGTTCTGCGTCACTGACATGCGCAGACCGTCCTGCTTATTAGCATAATAAAATGAGTTCACAAGTGCTTTTATTGAAAGCTGTTGTGTGCGAGATGCCAATAAAACCACACCAAGGAAAATAGGGTGTAATTGGGACACATCACTAGAGCCATACTGTTTTTTATGTAATTACACATTTATGATTTACGACGTACATGCAGAATAGAATACTAGAGCACTAATCTGCCCGCAGACTTAATCCTTGTGCGACACACCCACACATGGCAGGCGACAGAGTACCGTGTTGCGACACATAGTTTGGAAAGCTCTGCTGTAGGGTAATATTGGATGCTCCTAGGCAGACACTTTCGATCACATTTACTGAATGTCTGTAACCAGAACATGCCCAAGTGTTTCTCTCTTGTCATGCGTTGGTGGACCCAATGGAGCATTTCCTTTGGCTAGTTTTAAACAGGACACTCCTGAGGGTCGCTCCTCTCTTGCTCCTGAGAGGATCTTAGAGGGCATTATATCTAGCACATGATGTTTATTTATTTGCTGTTTTATTTAAAGTTATTTGCAATTTTGCGGTGAGTGAGAACCATAACAATAACAGAGTGCTTTCCATATACAGTGATTTACAGTGGGCAGTTTAAGAAACAGATACTAAATGTAACAGTGATAAGTAATATAGATTAATAAAAAAGGCGGGAGGAAAATGTGTTCATTGGGAATCTAAGAGTCAACAAATAGTATGTGGGGTTAAAGGAAACATATCTATTAGGAGTCCCATTTGTTTGATGTTGCAAATTTTACAGGCTGAGATAGTAGGTCATAAGGCAGAGGTCTCCATATTATAAAATCTTCCACGTAAAATCTCCTTTAGATATTTTTCTCATTCTGATAAACCTGGAAGTGTCTCTTTACCAATATTTGTGAATAGAATGCCTGAGAGTGTTGTCTTCCTTAAGCTGAAGGAATGTACTAACAACCTTTAGGAGCACTAACTGAGAAGGACTGATTTAGAAGACATGATTTTTTGAAGGGTGGAGTTTCAAAGTGCAGTGAGCTAGTGCTTTGGTGTATCGAGAATCCACCTGAGAGGAAAGTTAATGACTAGGGTAGTAGGCTACATCTCCATACAAGGCCTTGTGTACTATAAAGGCCTACATAGATACACTTCTGGCTTCTAATTGCATCCAGCTTAAAGGGATCACAATTTGTGCAATATGATTAAATCTTCTGGAACTGGATACCAGCTACATCACTAAGGACTGCTCTTATTGGCCACACTGGTTCTGGGTATTCCAGTCAGTGGATCATTTCCTTTGACTAGTCTTGAAATGACGAATGATTGTCCTGTTTGTTGAAGTCTTCCATTGAAGTTAGGGACTTGACTCTGTGGAGGAATGTGATTTAGTGTTGGGCACCATTTGCTAAAACGTTGATGTGCACATGAAGATTGAAGTTCTTATCCAGAGTGAAGATCAGTGATCTTGTGGATACAATTGCTAGTTTGCAGTCTATTATCTTTACTGCATCAGGTCAGACCGATATAGCCATAAAACTCTGTTGAGGTGAAATGCTAACTAATTCAGTTTTACGGGGAGTTAGTTTGAGATGATATACAGTATTAGACTTGGCATCTTTTGGAGTGTTTCCCCCAAGGTTTTGCTTTCTGACCCTCCGGTTTCGACTCTGTTTTTGATGGTATAACGTTTCTGCGTGCTTTTTGCACTTCTGATCAGTGGTAAAGCGCTGGTGCTTCTGTGGTAAAGTATGTTATGATTGGATGTGTGACTTACTTGTCAGTCCCCAGTAAAGGGCACTGCAGGTGCCGGGTCTTGTGAGTCAATCGCTACTCATGGGCCTGCAGCACGGATTGCGCCACCCACATGCATTGCCCTAAAAAGCTTTAAGTGAATGAACTTTATATTCCTGAACTTAGCGTCTAAATACTCAGCCTTTAGCGAGGGTGCCCTTTTCATTCTGAGTTCATAGAGGCCACTTGTAGAAAGTGGGTATTATTTTGCTCATCATCCCGTGTGCCTCTGCTGGAATGTGGATTGCCTGTCTGGTTTTTGGACAACAGATGTCTAGGAAGCAGGGTGGGTCCCGATAGTCTAGGCTGGTCAGGAAAGGGCTAAGTAGAGCTGGGTTATGATGGGGGGAAGAGGGAGGAGATTTCCTTGCACCTCCAAGGGCCTGGTCTGCCTCTGACAAAGCCGTCTGTAGCTCCTGATAGGAATTCACGCCAGAGAAGGCCCAACTAGTTCTGGCCGGACACGAACACCCTCTGCGTGGAAGATCAAAGGAATTTTGTGTACAAATACTGGGTCCCAGACCCCTGAACTTTAGAACTCATCTGGAACAAGAAGACTGCCAAGAAGGAGAGCCGGAGAAGCTACGAAAGGAGCGACTGCTTTGCTGTGTGCTTTGCTGGGCTGACCTGCAGTGGCTGTTTCTGTCTTGGGCAGCGAAAGGCCTGGACTGTACTTTCTGCAATCCAATTTGTGAGTCTCTCCAAGGGCTTGAGGTAGAGCTTGCCCCCTGTTCACAAGTCTCAGGAAAAACAAAGACTTCAAGCTCTTTTGCCCCCAGCACTGGGCTCTGTGTGTTTTGTGCTTCAAACAGAGGAAAGCAACTCAACTACATCTACGATGCCGCTGCTGACTCCGTGTCCCGAAGGCACAGCAGAGAGAACCGCCGCAATGCCGCACCGAGACCTTGGTCTTACCGGCAATGCCTGTTGACACAACCAACGATCCACTGCTCACAACGCAACCTGTGGGCACCGCACTCCTCACCGCCTCAGTTCACGCCGAAGCTTTGCCACTGCAGAGAGCACCGCCGCAATGCCGCACCGCGACCTTGGTCTCAGCGTCAACACCTGTGGATGCCGCCACCGAGCCACTGCTCGCACTGTGACCTGGGGGCACTGCACTCCGCACCGCCTCACTTCACGCCAAAGTTTTGGCACCACAGAGAGCACTGCTGCAACACAGTACCGCTACCCTGGTCTCACCAACGCCGTCTGTTGATGCCGCCACCGAGCCGCTGCTCACACTGTGACTTGTGGGCACCGCACTCCGCACCGCCTTGCATCACGAGGCCGCCTTGGCCTGCCTGACGCTGCCACTTCCCACCGTAATTGATGGCGCTGCTTGCACCATGGTTCGAGAGCACCAACGCACCACCCTCAACCCGCACCGCAGCCTTGGCCTACGGAAGCCGGCACCATCGACTCCAGTTCATCAGACGACAAAAGGGCTGCAGCAATGATGACAACGCTGCTTGCACCGTGGCCTACTATCACCGTGGCGAGCACCGCCTTTATCCCGCACCGCGAACCTACGACACCATCTGACACTTCTATCGAGCTGCCGCTCGCACCGTGACCTGGGGGCACCGCCCGCCACACCACTACACTTCCCACTGCAGCACCCAACTCCTGCTGGCACCAGCACTCTTGATTCCACCAGAGAGGAGCTGTACCTGCAACGCAAGTGACTTCAAGGACCTCCATTCCCTACATTTCTCACAGGTACTGTTTTGCGGGTCTTCCCAACACCGTACCTGGCCCTTGACCCCGTGACCAGCCAGAACTGTTGGATTTTGTTGTTCACGATGCCGTGGTAGCCCAGATGGAGCTATCCCCACAAGGAACTCTTTTTAATCAGAGTATTTTTGGAACTGTGAACTTTTAAGTATAGTAGTGTGGATTTTTATTGGTTCAGGTCTTGTCTTAATTATTTAAAAATATTGGATATTTTTCTAAACTGGTGTGGTGTCCTTTTGTAGTGCGTACACAGTATTACTGTTGGTTATATGCAAAGGCTTTACACACTGCCTCTAAGATAAACCTGGCTGCTCGTGCCAAGCTACCAAGGGGGTGAGCAGCTTTTTTTTTAGAAGTGTAACTCCCTTATCCTGACTAGAATGGTGGTTTCTGCCTCGCTTTGGAGTGTATTTGAAAGAGCCGTAATGCTTCTCCAGGTATAATACTATCATGTACAGTTGCTTGATGTCACCATACAGTGGAAAAGAGATTTTCGCTCTAATCAAGAGAGTGGTAAGAGGCTTGATATGCTCGTTGAAGAATCTAGCCTTATTCAACTCCTTATTGTCAAGGCATGGGGCTCTAAACAATGTTTGACAGATTTATTTGCTCTGAGAGGTTTACAAGATATGTTTCAAACCATGTCAGGACAATACAACCTAGTCCCATTCTTTCTTCTAGAGTTTTGTTTCAGCAGGGAAGCATGGATGACTGAGTCAATTGCTCCTTACAATTCAAGACACACAAGAAGGCATTATTAACTTGTATCTAAGAGGTACAACACATCATCAATTATTTGTAACATTGCTATTTCTGTGCTGCAGCCTTCTGTAAAGCTGGTGGTTGTTTTCTTTTACGAGCCCTCTTAGCTGTTTAATGACACAGTTTTCCATAACTTTTTCCATGAAGGGGAGGTTTGAGATGGGTCAAATTTGCGAAGGCCTCCAAGATTCAAGTTGTTTTTTTGAGAAGAGGAGTAACATCTCCAATTTTCAGATAATCAGAGACTATTCCTTGATTTAAAAAGGAGTAAAAATTTTTGCAGATAAAGAGCGAGAGTGAGAGTAATGTCTTCCACAATGTTTGCTGGGATAGGGTAAGCAAAATGGTTTAAAGGGCTGAGCTCAGCTATTATGTCTATCAAGTTCCTTTCAGTTAGCTACTTGAAGGAGGATAATTCTAAAGTCTTCATAGTTAAGATTTTGTTGGGAGAATACTCTATTGTAGTGAAGAGTAAAAGTATTTTAGTGTCTAAGAACTTGGAGAAATGTATTTTATAATAAATAAAACAGCTGGATCAGCCGGATGATTACCTAATGTTTTGACAATGTCAATGAATTTTCTGCTGTGTCTGATCTGGGATAAGAAAAAGGATTCTGTGACTTTGAATGTGTGTTTTAGTACTCTTTGTGTTTGCTGTGTATAGTTTCTAGAGACTGCTTGGTGGGGTTTTAGCACTATTGACATTCAGTCATTCTAATGGATTTTTCAATCTTTGAATAGTTCCTTAGAAAACCATTTTGTAGGCTTAGTCTGTGTTTTTTTGGTTTAACAGCTGGTCAGCCACCTCTAACAGTGCTATGTAAAAGTGACCATGTTTGAGTTTGGATCCAGTTTGGCTAGAGTGTAGCTTTTCTTATGAGGAGAGCTTGGTTCTAATTTAAAGTTAAGCACATGGGATACTCTGTCTCAAATGTGGGAGAAGTCCCCTCCGCCATATTAGCAATGTAGTATAGCCTTTTGGCACTTTAAATACAGTGGACAGGATATCTGTCGCATTTTGACACAGTATCTAGGAGAGACCTTTTGTCTTCTAAGATGGACCTGTCCATGTCTTTAAAGTCTCTGACCCAGATCTTCTGTTTATGCTCGACTACATGGCAATATATTAGACAATAAGAAGAATTAGCACTTAGTCCGACCATACAAATGGAATGGGAGGTTCACACTGGGCCAGACCTTTGTAGAGGTTATAAGTTCATGTATTGAACCTTTCTAGTTCCTTGGAATGGAACAAGGTTGCTCAAGGTCATTGTTAAGCAGAAAAAGTGTTCCACAAACCAAGATTGTCCCCTGGTGGGTGAGATAATATAAAAAGTTGTGTCTTATTTCCAAGTTTTTCTCTTTGAGAATCACTAGCAGATGGAGGGTTGATGTTTTTTAATGTTTAGAGGATATGTGATTATTTTCAGCACCACCACCTAGTGTACTTTCACTGTTTAGGTGAGAGGTCACATAGACCTTGTTAGATTTGGCATCTTTGGCGTGGTTTCCCCTGATGTTTTGCCTCTACCTCCTGTATTTTTGACGATGTGCTGGATTTCTGTTTTGCTGGCTTAGATGCTTTGGGCACTTTGCCACTGCTGATCAGTGTCAAAGTGCAAGTGCTTCCTGTGTAAATTGTTATTACAAATGTTACAAATGCTACTAGTGCACCTGCAGTACCAATTGTGCCACCTACATGAGTAGCCATGAAAAGGTATCTCAGACGTACCACTGCAGTGTCTGTGTGCAGTGTCAACTGCCATGTCAACCTGGCAATTGAACCCACTTGCCAGGCCCTAACCTCCTAATTTCTTACATGTAAGACACCTCCATGGAAGGCCCATGGTATCCCCGTGAGCAGTGTGCAGTGTATGTGAAAGGTAGGACATGTACTGGTGTGTGTGTGACATGTCCTGATAGTGAAATACTGCCAATTTTGTTTTTCACTATTCAAAGGCTATCTGTCCCATAGGATAGAAAAGGAAATACTTTGTAACATCTTAGAAGTATAGCTTCCCATTTCGACAAGAGAGAGAAATAAAGTTTAGACTCTCTTAACACAGACGTTATCCGCACATATTTTGGTAAAGATTGTTTTTAAATTATGTGATTGAAAATGCCACTTTTAGAAAGTGGCATACACGCATGCGTGAGGGAGCAGTGCACGCGGGGACGCTGATTGTTTTGGAGCGCCGGGAGTAAAGATGCTCTCTACTCGCACACGCGACTGAAACCGACCTGTGCTGACTCTGCCACCTTCTGTGGATACGCCTGACTAAGAGAGGCTTCAACTTTGCGCTAGACAGGACCCTGTGCCTTATCGACATCCCAGAAACACGACGCTGAAAAGCCTCCGACCATCGTGTTGTTCGTAATATCGGCAAAAACAACCCTGTGCATTGTGCCGACCGGACACATCCCATGTTCGTGTGATTGCCTCTCACCACCCGTTTGCAACCACCCCCTTTCCCATCCGGACCACCAGCCTTTCTTTGACAGTAACTTTAGTGCTGCCTGAGGCCCTGTTGAGAATCTCCATAGAACTAAGGGAGATTCGAAACGCGTAGGCCCCCCTTTTTCCTCACTGGACTGCCAATCCTTAAGAGCCAAACCTTTGTATAGACTCCACATCATGTGTTGGACATTAGCAACTTTTGTTCATTTGTGCGAAGACTTCTTGAAATTGTAAAATCTTTGGTATTGTATTACCTGCTAATCTATTTTGCGAACATTTTCATTTAATTAATGCAGTTCCAGTCGTGTATATATATTCCTTTTCCCTTGTAAAAATTGTATATATGGTACGCCTGAGCTAAGTGTGTATGTGTTGAATGTGTGGCGAATGTGACATGACTGTTCTTTTGAATGATGGTTCGTTCCAGGTGATTGTACTCTTATGTGTCCGCTCTCAGTCCTGATTTTGTCCCAATTTTTTTTCATGCAAATGTAAAAAGAACTTTTATAAAATATTTTTGAAATTCTCTATAAAATAAAACTGCGATTATTGAGCATTCCCTTTCTGGAATTTGATTTTCTGTTTGTGGAAGATTTATCTCACTGTTGAATCAAGTTTATCAGTACTGGCATTTTCTTTTGTTACATATAACTTTTAGAAAGTAGGCATTTTCTTGTTCAACCATTCTGTGTGGCCGTGCCTGCTTCTGGATTGACTGTCTGGTTTTGGAGTGACAGGGGTGGGGGATGTGCATTCACTATAGGACTGGACTGGCTGCCTCAAGATCTTGGCCCAGTCCCAGAACCTAAGCAGGTTGTAAAAAATCTAGGAGTCAGACTTGATCAAGAACTCTCTCTAAAGCAACACTGCAATTACATTGTGGGCTCTTGCTTTCACGTAATTGGTCTTCTGCGGAAAGTATTTCCTCTGCTTCCCGACTCAGTCAGGAAAACTCTGGTGCAGGCTCTTGTTTTAAGCCGTATAGACTACTGCAAGGGCCTGTTTCTTACTGCTAATGAAGGAGTCCTGGCAAAACTCCAAGTGGTGCAGAACACTGCGGCCCGATTGGTCCCCTTAACGCCCCCACCCGAACCCCTTCCAAACCCCTGTTGGCAAAACTCCACTGGTTGCCCATAAAACAAAGAGCCAAATTCAAGACTTGCTGCATTATCCACAAATGCCTAAATGGTTCTGGGCCTGAATATCTAAAAAATAAATTCATTCCCTATACCTCCATACGCTCCCTTAGGTCTAGTGACCAGGATTTTCTATGTGTCCCCAGGACGAGGAAGGCTAGGCACGGTGGTAAGGCACTGTCTGTGGCTGGACCCTCTGTATGGAACAGTCTCCCCATAGTACTCAGACAGTGCACAGAACACCTACAATTTAGGAAACAGCTTAAGACCTATCTGTTCCAACTTTAACATCTAATACAGTTTAGCTTCCACTTCATTCTACCTTTGTGGCTGCCAAAAGCGCAGAGATACTCCTCCGGGAGTCGAATTTAGCGCTATACAAACCCACAAATAAATAAATAGACAGCCACTGGGGTGGGCGGATTGAGGTGTGCCTGGCCCTTCCTGGATGACTCAGAGCTGAGCTGAATGGGGCTTGGCTGCATTTAGGGTAGTGGGAGGAGAGTCCCTTGCACCTGAATAGGGCCTGTCTCCCTTGCTTGCACAATGCTGTCTCCGCCACCTGTGGTCACACTACAGCAGTGAGGACAGAACTGGTTTGGACTGGGCTCAGAGACCCTTGCACAAAGAAAACAAAGACATTTTGCGGTATAAGTATTACACCTAAAACCCCAGAACTTTAGATCACCTCGGACTCTAGAGGAACCTTTGCCTAGGAGAAGAGCTGAAGAGCTGTAGGGAGGAGTACTGCCACTGTGCTCTGTGCTATGTGGGGCTAGCCTGCAGTTGCTGTTTCGGCCAAGGAAAGGACAAAGATTGGAACTTTTCTGTGAACCTGACTAAAGAAGATCTCCAAGGGCCTGTGCTGGCCTCCTGTTCTGAAGTCTCAGGAATACAAAGACTACACCCCCAGTTGCACAATACTCTGCTGCTGAGAGTTCTGCGTCGCCTGTTCCAGTTCTGATGCTCTGGAGGTTGAAAAAACCTAAAGAACTGAAGAAATCAAAGCATCGCTCTCCTTGCAACTATTTTTGCAATGCAGCACCGCTTTGCAAGAAGAATCTCCATGCATCGCTGTGCGGCTGCAAGAACTGACGCATCGTGGGGATCGCGGATGAAGAAACTGATGCAGCGCCACTCAACGCTGCTGAATCGATCGTCAACGCATCCTGCATTTCTATGCATCACACCTGTGCAGCAAGTTTTCCCAACGCATCACCCGAGGACCAGAATCGTCTTGGAGTTGACGTATCACTTCCCCCTTCAGACCGGATTTGACACATCACTTATCCTGCATGCAGCAGAACTGTTGCATTGCCTCCCCAAGGTCTAAGGAAATGACGCAACTCTTTGTTTCTCAGCGCTTCCCCTCTCTGCTGCTGTTTTGCCTTGTGAATTTTGACACATCTACAGGTACTTTGTGCGGAATAACGCATCCATAGTTTTGAATGGAGCAAGTTCTTTGAAACATTTGAAAAGTCAGATTCTTATTACATGTATGTAGGATTTTTGGCATTTTGGTCTTGTTGAGTTTAGATAAAGATACTTTATTTTTCTAAACTGTTGAGGTGCCCATTTGTGGTGTTATCACTGTATTACTGTGTGTTTTGAGTGAAAATACTTTACACATTGCCTGTCTGCATCCCCTTTACCCAGACTAGAAGCAAGGGGCCCTATGTTGGCAAAGGTACCTACCTCTACCAATCAGAGGCCCCCAAAGTCTAGATGTTCATGTCTGTCACATCTGCAATTTCAAAACTTTATTTAGCCTATGACCAGCATTTGTGTAGTAAGTATTGAAAAGATAAATCTTAGAAGGTAAAGGTCTGAAGTATTTATTAGGTGTCTCCTCTCTCTGCAATTACATCTCTCTCTGTCGCCTGCTTGACAGAGTAGAATCTCTATAACATCAACATTCTAATGCAGCATGCACAGCTTCACTGAAAGAATACACCAACTGGGAAATCAAGTAGGGGTTACCAGAGGGGAATACCAACTTAGTAAATTATTCATAATATAGTAAACACGCTGAAATATCACATACAAAAATACACCAGTAAACATTATAAAATTACAACACATCTTCCCCTTATAAATGTGAAAAGGATAGTTCTGACACCTAGGGTTACAACATGGAACTACTTTTTTACGACATAGTTGCCAGGCCATTTTGGTGTATTGCTATGTCATTGGGGTTAGTAGCGGATGGGTTGTTGTCGAAGCTATGCAAGGTGATAGTATCATTGGAAACTTTGTTGTGCAGTGGAGTGTATTTGGATAACCTGTCCATGCTTCAATTCTGGCCATTGTCCACTATTGTTACGCTCTGCTTGATGTCAACGATCTGCATGTGTGCAAAGAACTTGGAGTCACCGTTGTTTCTACCAGTTGGTTTCTTAAAGTATACCCAGCCTTCCACATTTTTGTGGTTTGGTGCCATGCTTGAGGTTGTAGTAGTTTTTATACTTGGTTTGCTGTGAGGGGATTTTGTTTCTCACATCCAAAAGAGAATATTTTACCCTTTATCCTCCCCCTATCAAATTAGGAAAGAATTTGGTGCTAGGTTTTCTTCAAGATATGAAAAAGGTGATAGCCCGGTGACTTGTTTGGGAGTAGTGTGGTATGCCCAAAGCGTTTCTTGTATGGCTCTTTCCACCAGGAGGTGATTGGCACAGGCGAGCTGGATACACTATTTGACAATCCTATTTACTCTTTTGTAGTGTAGTTCCTATATTTCCAAAAGGCTCTGCGCATTGGAATAACATAAACAGCAGTTTAGACGTAGGACTGAGGTCCACTAGGACTCTACTGAATATGTTAGACGTAATTAGGTATGCCAGCTAGCTCAGAGGTCACTAGAAACTTTTTTGAATGAACAGGGAGGAGTTAACTTCCCTGATTAGACAAGACGGGATTAGCTTCTGACAACCGTATAAACATGACAACTTTGCTCCCTCCAGAATAAGGCGTATTTCTCCAGAGTCATGTGAAAACAATAGATAGCTATTTCACTCAGTCAATCGTGCATGCTTAGTTTCACCAGAGTGCAGAGAAATAGAGAGACAGGCGTTTTCAATAAAAGTTGTTATTTATTGAGCAGTCTTCTTTCTCATGAAAGAGAAATGATTTGCCACAATTGCAATACTTGTCATAAAGTAAAGTGCGTACAGTAAAAGGAGTATTATGAAATAATACTGTAAAAGCATTGATATGGTTTCTGAGCCATATGATACTTAAAACTGATAAAATATATACAATTACATACAATGATAAAAGTTGACTAAACATACTCAACTGGTGCTTCTAAAATACGCCTACCCCGGTGTACCTAACCTAAGCCTAGTACGTGGGAAGGAGTAAGTGAGCTGCAGTTTAAGTTAAGTTAGTTTTGCCAAGAATCTGAATCAAGAATTCTCTAAGGGTCTAATCAGCTCCGTACCTTGGTTTTAGAATGAAGGAGGTCTTGTATCTAGTTCTCAGGACTTGACTGGAAACACTGGAGCTGGATTTTCTTGGCAGGAGAAAAGACAGCGTCTTTCTCAGTGCGTCAAATGGGAGGGACGGCTTCCTTCGGCACTCGCATCAGCTGGGCTTTGGGTAAGTAGATAGCCGCTCTGCTCCAAACCACCGTGTGTTGCTTAAGGCAAATGTTGGTATATTTATACCTGGAAGGTGCCATGTTTGACGTAAGGTTGGACATAAGACGTCAATAATAACCGTCACTAAGAACTGGCAGTTCTTTCAGGACTCGCAGGAGTTCTAGGACAAATCAAAACAAAAGCAGGGGGAATTCCCAGGTTGCTGGAGGTTTGGTTTGTTTAAAGAACGCGTTGTACTTTCTAGGAGTCTAAGGAAGTAGCCTTGCCGTATTTGGACTGCATTGGCTATTACTAAATATGGATATGATTCTTATGCCTTTATAAGGATATGATTTGTTATAACCACATAAGGGCATAAATCAGGGATATTTAATTTGGGTCCTAGATACGTTTACAACACCCACTACACGTATAATGTCCATCATTACTAAATACTAAGCAATATATAAACATATAAGTATGCATGTGTTTTCCAGCCCACCCCAAAATACATCAAATGCATTTGAAATGGTATAGATACACGAAAATGAGCATTATACTGTACGCTTTCAAGCACTGGTATCATTCAGATAAAATTTTGTTCATTTAGAATGTTGACTGAATGAAACACGAAATTTACATTAATGAAATGGCTCTTAATACAGAAAAAAAGGTCGAGTCCATTTCATCACATATTCATACAAGATTGTACATGTGCTAGAGGCTGATTTTAAAATATTGTCTCTTTGGAATTTGGGAAAAAAGTAATTTCGCGTTCATGGGAAAAACATAGTTCCAAATGTTTTCAGCAGTGTTGTTTATAAAAAATGAAGGCCGAATTCAGAGTTCAGTGTGTGCTCGCTTTTTCGAATATTATTCTCGTTGTTAGGAGAGAACATTACCTCAGCTAGGCCAGCAAAGAATTCGTCTACAACAGTAGGTGAAAGTTGGGCCAACGCTGAAAAATCAGAAATAGTGCATATATGCAATGCATTGACATCGTCGGTGTCTAGATCAGCAATGTTCACAGAAGGTTTTACCTGTGTGGTGCCGCTTTTATCTCGTACTTCACCGCCACCTAATCGTAATGGTGAAGTCTCAACGAATGCCGTCATCAGAATCGGTAGCCGCTGGGGACAACACGTTGCATGAGTCGTTACCGGACAAAGCAAAGCATCGATATCCATTGGTACTGCTGATGGTAGTGTAAGACAGACGTCCAACACGCATTCTTCTCCGCATAGCAGACATCGAAGCACAGGTAAGATGCAATTTTGCCAAATTGGTCTGAATGAAAGAAACCAGGTAGTATTTAGATCTCTTAGCCGGGCCAATTTGAGGACCTTAGTGATACGGTCTCGCTATCGTATTGCCAGGATCGTTTCTTCCATCGTAGCCTGAGTTTTGTCAGTGACTTGGCTTGCCATATCGGAGCAGAAGGAACAAAAATAAAATTCCTGCTACGAGTCCCAAAATAAGAGGCAGGCCATCGAAAAGAGAATGCACAAAATTCGGGAAGTTGCCCAGAACTGTTTCAAAGGGTGCTAACAGTCCCAAAAAAATTGTCTTAAATACATGTGCGATGCCACTGGTATCTGACATGTTTAAGATTTGGCTTAACATTTCTACGAAATGCATGGGGCAATTTGTCGATAATAGTGTATGTATCTCTGCCACTGTCCTTGCAACTTGCAGGTCATACGTTTCTTTGGACGAGGTTAAAGGCACAGTTGTTTGTAAAAGGATAGACTTCATTCTGCTTAAAGTATTAATTTGAATAGAAGAGATATTCACAGAAGGCCATATTGCTGCCTCCATGTCTGGATTGCTGTTTGGATACAATACTTGCATACAACAAATGACCCTGGAAGTAACGCTCACAAGATAGGCTTTTCCTGGCATCAAGCCACAACAGCTGTGGTCACTTAAAATAACGTAGCTACCGTTGGAAAGTTGTCTGAAAAAGGGCTCTATCTGTGTATTAGGGGTGCCGTGCAGATGACATGAAAGGTTGTTTGATGAACCTTCGCAGGCTCCATGCAAGTTAATACCTTGACACAGAAGTGTACCGCTTAGTAATTTTTTACAATTGTTACCACTAAGAAATACCTCTTTTTTCCCTTCACTATAACATCCATGTGTAAAAGGTAAATTCCAGGTTGATTTGACGTATTCTTTACCCAACCTTTCATACAGGCCTGCTGGTATATATTTTTGGCAGTATTGAAACTGAAAAGTTGTTATCGGGATTGTAATGGTGCCATGTATTATCCATTCAATGACAGGTCTTTCTGACATTGTTAATGGTAATCTTTCTAGTTTTTCAATGCTCAGCACCGTATAGTATGCTCCTTTTTGTGCCAATGACATTTGTCTATCAGTAAGTTTAAAGATAGAAAATAATGACGTTAAGTTGATTAGACGCCATGGCACGTAGCCTGAACGGAGGTTTTGTAATGTCCAGCCTAGCTGTACAATAGAACGCAATTGGGATTGACCATGTTGTAACATTACCATATCCTGTTCTATTATATCAATAGCAGATGATACAATGCTGTCCAGTGAATAAATTCTGGAGGACAGAGTCGTTAACCCATTGTCCACTACAGAAAGTGATTTTTCCAAATTAATACGATCAATTTCTCGTACTTTTTCTGCAGTTTCAATTTGTGTTACTTTCCAAGCTTCATTGTAAGCTGCATATATACCGGCGTATATGAAACGTTTTTGACGCTGTTTGCGAGGTCCTATTATGAAATCTCACAAGTCAGCACCTTCTTTAAGTAAAGTTAAGTGTTGCTTAATTTCAATTTTAAGTGTGGATCTCTGTAGCCAATCGAGGCAAAGTTTTCCTACACTGTATGTTGTAACTATCCCTGGATGTTGTCTCTGGGAATATCTTGGGTCTGGCCTGTCCTGTTTGAACCCTTGTATTTTGTTCAGGAATCTATCTTGACAGTTATTAGTGTCTGTGGGCCAGATCAACCATTTGTTCCAATCAGGAAGTGTTCTGTTTTGTTTTAAAATATAGGACACGTCTCACCCCTCCTCTGTAGTGGTGTTTCTATCAGGCATAGGCTTTGGTATAGACGGGTTGTTTAAATCTTTTATCTTGGCTAAACCAAAACAGGTTGTTTGTTGAATGGTGTCATTCAGGAACATTATTTGTTTTGGGATCATGCAGGCTCTAAACAATGATTCTAGACCTTGTACCTGCCACTCTTTTGTACCCCAGATGGTTTTTGTCTCAATGTTGTTTTTCCAAAATTCAAAACCAAATGTAGACATTTTTTCATAAAATGTTTCTGAATAAATCAATTTAGTATTTGTCAACATGTTTTTCACTCCTGTCTTATTTAACATTTTGAAATAAAACGTTTCTGGATTAGTGTAATTAAACCCTGAGAAGTATGGAAATTTCTCAAAAAATGTTTTTGCACTGCCTTTTGGCGGAGTTGGACAATGTTCCCACTGATTATAATGAAAAACATTTCTAGGATTTGCAGATTTATGCAGATAGTGATGCCCTAAGTGATTGTAACAATACATTTCCTCATAATTCGACGAAGCCTGTGAATATTCATGTTCTGTAAATTTTGCTGACATTTCTAAATCTGACATCATATTATTAATATTTTCAAAGTCCCAATCAACAGAGAAAGTACCAGGTGATACAAAGTCACTTAAGGAGATCTTAAATTGGTGTGGATATTTCAAGAGCTCAACCGGGCCATAGATTTCATTGTCAGTTTTGTCCCATGCTATACCACCAGGTATAGGGATGGCTGTGATGTTTACTGATGATAGTTCTCTTTTTTCGATGTGAGAAGATCTGTTTGGTTTCAGGACCAAGGTGATGTTCTGAAAAGTACACCTAACACAATCCATAATTTAATCCATGGTGAAGTTAGATATATTTCTCTGAGTTGATGAAAGAACTCTGTAATTTTTTCTTTGAAAGCTTTGGTTGCTGGCTTATCTCCATGTTCACTTGGATCATCGGAAAAGTCATCAAAGTTGATAAAGTAGCCAGATGCAGTTCTGTCAATTGGTGGAATTGCTTCCGGATTTCCATTGATATTTAGATTTTCTTTTGTTAAATTTGTATAGTCCGAGGCTACATCGTTGTAGACAGGTGTTTCTTGATGAACTGTTGCGATTTGAGTTTCAAGAGACAAAAGTTCCATGGCTTTGTTGCATAGTCCTTTTTTATTCACTGCAGGTTTATCAAATGTGATTAGTCTCTCAGTTTGAACCTCTTGGATTGTAGCAAGATTTGGTCTTCTGCTATTTCTTGGGAGTCCACTGAGCCTACTACTTATTATGGGCCACATGGTTGTGGGTTCACCAGGTCGATTGATACAACTCGCTTCTCCTTTTTACCAGCAAGGGGCGGTAGTACTACTGATCTTGTTCCGCTGACAGCTAAGACAGGTACTGCTTTTCTGTAAGAAGACCTAAATTCCTTCTTCACCGCTATCTTTTCTCTGACCAGATCCCCAATCTTTGGAATCTAGACAGGTCTTGCTGGGACAGGTGGTTTTTCTTCAGTGGTCATTGGCTTTCGCTTTTCGTTACTTAGACTTTTTCTTGTTTCATTTAAGTCCTGTAAAACAGCAAAACGATCTTTGATATCAAAGGTTTTTTGTTTCACCACCGAAGTCTGACAATCCAAATTCTGGATGATCATTCTAGTACCAAATAAAAGTTCGTACGGACTGATACCTCCAAGAGAATTTCTTGGCATGTTATTAAGACTACGTTGGACACTTATTAGATGTTTGATCCACCCGTCACCCGAACCTAATACCCTCGCCGTTATAGATTGCTTTATGTCACGGTTTTTTCTCTCCACTACCTCATTTCCCTTGGGATGGAATGGACTAGAGTACCACAATGCAATGCCCATGCTGGCCATGGCCTCCTTGTAAGCCCGAAAGCTAAACGCAGGACCCTGGTCAGAATGTAGCACGCCAATTGCGTATGGGCCGATAAAGACTCGCAAATCTTTTATAACAGTTCTGGCGTCAGCGAGCGCTGGGGACACATCTAAATGAATCTTGTCTTAATAATTATGGGATCGCATTCTTCCGTCTCGATGTCTGCGTATAGATAGCCTGATGCTGTCTAATAGAGGTGTCTGGGCAGGTGTCTGGTCCGGTTTACAACTGTGATCTCTGTTGCAGTCCTGACAATTCATTGCAAAGTTATAATTGTGCACGTTTATCCCCGGCCACTAGTATTTTGATTGTAATTCTATTAGAGATTTCAGTATCTCTTGGTGCCTCAGACCCAATCCCATGTGTGCTTTTTGTATCAGGAAGACTCTCCGGTTCGTGTTTGGAATTACTCTATCCCCCACTCCAGGGATTTGAGCAAACGGAACGGAGTTCGCATCAATTATGTATGTATTGCCGAGTGGATAGTTTAGAGGTAACTCCTCATTATTGCCTTCCATTGAGGCTTTTACTGCAAGCAGCGTTTCGCCATCTATTTGTTTTTTTGTACGCTTTTTTGTAGCTACGGAAGCCGAGTGATCAGCTGCCGCTATGGCTCTGTAAGCCAATGAATTCCCTGCAACGTGAACGCCATCACGTTGAAGACTCTGCATATCTATCACGTGAGTCTTTTGTAGTTCTTTCTTCAAAAGAACTACTTGTTCCCATAGTTTTTTATGCTTAATTGTGGCACCTGTCTCATCGTTGTAACCGTTTTTTATCCAGGTCTGCATGGAATTATTGTAAGACCAGACGCAGTAATGTGAATCGCACACTATTAGTGTGGGGAATTCGCGATCGGCATTTTCAAGCGCCATCTTTAGAGATCTTATTTCAGCTCGCTGAGCTGTACAGTTTCTGAGTGATTCAGTTTTAGTGACCATCAGTCTGAATTTACCTAAGCGCCAGCGACCTTTAACAATCGTGCACGCAGCATTGTAAATTTGTTTATCCACAACGTAGTGTTGTGCAACTCTATCCGTGTAGAATACACAGGTGTACTGTTCGAGAGGTAGAATTTCTACTGACAGAGGGCATTCATATTCGTATTCCAGATTTTCTAGTTTTTTCATTTTCGGATCAAAAGCGTGTTTCACGTCTTCGGTAGCAAGAGAATTTTCCCATTGTATCCATTTTGGATCTAGAGCTATTGCATTTGGAATGCCTGGCCTTGTTACTGCCTCAAGGGCTGATACTGCTGTTAAAACAGACATCCTCTTCCCTTGGGCTAGGGCTCTTTCTTTTGCTACAGCAGTTTGAACCGCAGTTAGAATTTTTTCAGTAGAACTGAATTTCATTTCAGCTTGTGTGTACGAGTGTGATTTGTAAGTTATTGGTACCGTTTCTCCCTCATTAGAGGTCAGGTATGTGAATCTGCATCTTCCTGGGATGACTCGGATTACAAGGTTGCGTTCGTTTGCGCGCGTTTGCAGTTTTGTTTTAGTTAACATGTCTGCCTGTAATGATCTTACAATTTCTGTGTGTTTATGAGTCCAATTAATTGGTTTAAAATCAGGTTTTATTAGTTTGTAGAGAGGTTTAACCCTCTCGGCATAATTTAGAATGTATGTTCTTCCGAAATTCAGGGAACCTAGTATTGATTGTAAGTTTTCAGTGTTTTTGGAGCTTGGAGTACTGCACACTTCTCTAGGAAGTTGTCTGCTTGGCTTTTGCCTTCACTTGATAATTCATATCCTAAAAATAGGACAGTTAGATGGGCAATTCGTGCTTTTTTAAAGTTAAATTTGTACCCTTCAGCTGCGAACCCAAGTATTATGGTGTTCACTCTTTTCAAGTCAGTCTCCAAGTCATCGTCTGTAAGATAGATGTCATCGACATAGGATAATGCTTCATCATCATAAATTTGTAGTAACTCTGTTACCCTGGCTGAAAATAATCCTGGGCTATTCTTGAATCCCTGTGGGAGACAACAAAATTGTTTTTGGGTCCCCATGCTGGAGAAAGCGGTCAAATATCTGCTTTCAGGTGCTATGTTTTGACAGAAGAAACCATTTGAAATATCTAATGTTGTTTTATATTTCTTGTGCACAATGTTATTCATTAGTGCTGCACTGTGTGAGTTTTGTACTGCAAAAGTTTTACAGCAGGAGTTTAGGTGTCTGTAGTCCAAAACTAGACAATATGAATCGTCTGGCTTGGAGACAGGAAACAAAGGATTGTTCATTTGTGAGGTGCATGTTTCAATCACCCCCTGATATTCAAGTTGATCTAAAATTTCTCTTACTTGTGTTTTAGCTTCTTGCTTAACAGGATACTGCCTCTGTGCAGTAGGTTGATTTTTAAACTGGATTTTATGGTGAGGAGACTCCTCATCCCATCCTACATGATTTTTATATAATGCAGGGGCTTGGACCACTGCCCATTTTCTTGAAAATGTGTATTTTTTATGAATTGGAAAGTGATTTGAGAAGATAGGCAGAATCATTTCTTCGCCATGTGGGCACTCCCTGACAAACTCATCAGGATCTGGCAAGCTATGGTCACTTCTGCTGCGCTGTCTAGCATTGTCTGGGCCCACTCTCCGTTTTTCAGTTGTGTCCTCAGAATTCTCGGCATGTTTTATTTTAATACTGGCTACCTTCTTTCTGGGAAATTGTTTTTTTTTTTACTTTGATGAGCAGGTTCCTTGTCTTTGGACTTGACGTGCTCTTCTTTATGTTCTGACTGTCCTCTTCTTTCCGATTTCATTGAGGAAGTCCGAAAAGATTGAGAGGGACGTGTATCAATATCTTGATATTTGTCAGGTTTTTTCAAATTGTCCCTATTTCTAAGGTTGTATCTTTTTTCAGAGGGCTCCTGTTGTGGAGACTTGCCCCCCCCCTTCTGGAGATCTATTTCTTCGTTGGGGAGACCTTCGTCTGGACTGAAATTGTTTTTCTCTGGGAGTGGTTTGTTTATTACCCTCTCACTTCTTCTTTTGAGAATTGAGATTAATTTTAATGAAAGTCTTTTCAGGATTTTCAGTTAGTGTATTTAGTCGGTAGGTTGCACCGTCAACTGTTAATTGAACTAAATCTCGATATGCTTTTGTTAATTCTTTTATTTTAACTAAGAGTTCTTTGCATGACATTTTTTCTATGTCGGGATGTGGTGTATAGCTGGCTAGAACCGGCCATGTGGCTCCTGGTCTACCTGGTGGATCGAGCCTGGTAATGTGATTTTGATGTTTTAGGGCGCCATTGAACCAGAGCAGGTGCTCTTGGTATGTTTGTGGAATTTCAACTTTCTCGAAAGGAGAGTATTCCTCTGGAGATTCCGCTATTTTGTAGTAGTGGAACTCATGTGTTACAGCATGTGCTGCCGGGAAATTTATCCAGGAATAGAATACCTCTGTCTGCCGAAATTCATGTGCCTCTACCACAAATACGACCGTACCACCTCTTGATGTTATTCGATTCTCTATAAGTTTTATAGTTATGGTTTTTCTTATATTGACTGAGATGATTATTGCATCCGGGTCGTTATTTTGGACAAGTGTGTTGTCCGCTACGAGTTGAGCTGCTAGTCTAGCTCTCTGCCTTTCGTCCTCACTGTCTGACATTTTTACTGACAGAAAGTTTGCAGAGCAAGTTTTGAGGAAACAAAGATTAGGTGCACAATATTTTGGAACACTGTGTCCTTCAACGTTGACTAAACCAAAAACTAATACATAGGAATCTCTTCCTACTAAGTTTCGGCGGTTATTAACCTTTTACACACTCCAGACGTCTATTGGAGTTTTTACGGGAAAAAGGGGTCTGTGTGAAAAGCACAACTGAGTTACTCTAGTATCTTGCATTAGATTATCGCCTTACCAAACGTTGGGCGCCATGTAGTGTAGTTCGTATATTCCCAATAGGCTCTGCGCATTGGAATAACATAAACGGCAGTTTAGACGTAGGACTGAGGTCGACTAGGTCTCTACTGAATATGTTAGACTTAATTAGGTATGCCAGCTAGCTCAGAGGTCACTAGAAACTTTCTCGAATGAACAGGGAGGAGTTACCTTCCCTGATTAGACAAGAAGGGATTAGCTTCTGACAACCGCATAAACATGACAACTTTGCTCCCTCCAGAATAAGGAGTATATCTCCAGAGTCGTGTGAATACAATAGATAGCTATTTCACTCAGTCAATCGTGCATGCTTAGTTTCACCAGAGTGCAGAGAAATAGAGAGACGGGCGTTTTCAATAAAAGTTGTTATTTTTTGAGCAGTCTTCTTTCTCATGCAAGAGAAATGAATTGGCACAATTGCAATACTTGTCATAAAGTAAAGTGCGTACAGTAAAAGGAGTATTATGAAATAATACTGTAAAAGCATTGATATGGTTTCTGAGCCATATGATACTTAAAACGGATAAAATATATACAATTACATACAATGATAAAAGTTGACTAAACGTACTCAACTGGTGCTTCTAAAATACGCCTACCCCGGTGTACCTAACCTAAGCCTAGTATGTGGGAAGGAGTAAGTGAGCTGCAGTTTAAGTTAAGTTAGTTTTGCCAAGAATCTGAATCAAGAATTCTCTAAGGGTCTAATCAGCTTCGTATCTTGGTTTTAGAATGAAGGAGGTCTTGTATCTCGTTCTCAGGACTCGATCTCCCAGTAACCCGCGAGGGTGACTGGAAACACTGGAGAGAGATTTTCTCGGCAGGAGAAAAAACAGCGTCTTTCTCAGTGCGTCAAATGGGAGGGACGGCTTCCTTCGGCACTCGCATCAACTGGGCTTTGGGTAAGTAGATAACCGCTCTGCTCCAAACCACTGTGTGTTGCTTAATGCAAATGCTGGTATATTTATACCTGGAAGGTGCGGTGTTTGACGTAAGGTTGGACATAAGACGTCAATAAGAACCGTCACTAAGAACTGGCAGTTTTTTCAGGACTCGCAGGAGTACTAGGACAAATCAAAACAAAAGCAGGGGGAATTCCCAGGTTGCTGGAGGTTTGGTTTGTTTAAAGAACGCGTTGTACTTTCTCGGAGTCTAAGGAAGTAACCTTGCCGTATTTGGACTGCATTGGCTATCATTAAATATGGAAATGATTCTTATGCCTTTATAAGAATATGATTTGTTATAACCACGTAAGGGCATAAATCGGGGATATTTAATTAGGGTCCTAGATATGTTTACAACACTTTCAACCAGGCCATTGGTCCTGGGACAATACAAGGCACTCTTAAGGTGTGTAATAGCTAATCTTGTGAAGAAGTCTGTCATAGCTTTAGAGGTGAATTGCACCTTGTTATCCGTGACTATGGTGGATGGAATGCCTTCTGTTGTTAACTTGTCTCTTAAAAGCGTATAAGGGTTTCTGTAGTGATTGAATTCACCATCCTCGTGACTACCTAATGGGACGGTTAATTGACTAAAACAAATGCGAAACATTTCATTACGCCTTTCCAGTGTAAAAAGCCAATGACGTCCAGTACCAGTTTTTCTCAGGGTTGATCCTGGATGAAAAATGGAGACAAAGGAGCATTGCAGACTGTTTCAGATTTGTCACTATTGCCATAAACCGTGCAATTTATTGGTCCCGTCTAGGTAGCGCATGTGCTGTCTCTCCGAGACATCAAGTAATTTGTCTGTGTGGTGAAACTCCACCTATCAGCTTTTATTGGTTTGTTCGGCAGTCAACTTAAATCTCTTGGTTTTGACAGGCTAATCTGTGTTTTTGTTCCTCCTTCATTGGTTTTGGAATGCCTAGGCAGCACCTCCTAACTACAGTAAACATGCTCCTATTGGGATTAAGTATTCGTCTTTGAACTCTTTTTTCTGGAGCAAGCGTTAAAACGCTTAGGCACAGAACTTCAGTATGCACTGGCGCTGCGTCTTAATGATTAGTATTACCAGTAGCCGCCAAGCTCATAATTTTTACTTACATGTTAGCACGGCACCCTTTTATATTTGTAACCTGGGCGCCGTTGCATCCGGCAAGTATTTTTATATGTGGAGCTGAGGTTGCATTCACAATGGCGTACCCCTTTGAAGCTGAGAACCAGGTTTGAGTGTGGCGGGGGCTTGAAAATTCTGTGATTGGAGTCAAATCACAGTGTCCCTGTCCTGAAAAAATCCTCTGTAATGCAATTGGTGCTCAGGTAAAGCAGGCTAATACGTTC
The DNA here is from genome assembly GCF_964263255.1 of Lissotriton vulgaris. Lineage (NCBI taxonomy): Eukaryota > Metazoa > Chordata > Amphibia > Caudata > Salamandridae > Lissotriton > Lissotriton vulgaris. Next base: position 1,441,110,895 of record NC_141685.1, read on the forward strand.
CGGTCGAGTTGGTGCTATCTAAAAAAAATAAATGGTGATATGTATCTTTTAATTTTGTTATATTCCTCCAGTGGGGAGGCTTCTTTTATTTACATTAAATGATGGCGGCCGCGCAACTTCTTGTGCACAGCTCACCCAAATCGATTTTTTTTTAATGAAACTTTCAGTAATGGCGACCACACATCTCCTTGCAGCAGGTTGCCCGACTCATTTAAAATAAAAAAAACCTGTCCCCTGCCCAAGATCAGTAAGCAGGCATATCGAAACAGCACCTCCTCCATGCTTCCAGTCGGCCAACAGCAACCCCCATGGCACGTATACAGAGAGGACTACACTGCCAGGGCACAGCCCTACCAACTGCCTGCCTTCCTTTCCCGCAATGTTACCCCATTGTGCAGCCACAGGACAGTGGCTACATTCCCCGTGTCTGCCCCGCAACACGTTGTTCTCACCATGGAGGTTTCCCACACCTTGGTGCAGTTAATCAGCATGGGGACCCAAAGGCATGTGGCATCGCAGAATGAAAGCGGAGATGCTACAGGTAGGCTTTTATTTATTTATTCATTTGTTTGCATTTTTATATAGCGCAAACTTTACCCGAAGGTATCAGAGCACTTTCAATCAGCACCAATTCCATTAAAGTCAGACACAAGCCTAGCATTAGTATTACCAGGAGCCGCCAAGTGCATAATCTTTACATGCACGCCACACTTACATGTTAGCATGGCGCCCTTTTACATTTGTAACCTGGGTGCCGCCGCATTCTGCAAGTATTTTTATATGACACAGGCCTAGCATTAGTAGTGCCAGGAGCCACCAAGCACATAATTTTTACATGCACACCGCACTTACATATTAGCACGGTGCCCTTTTATATTTGTAACCTGGGCACCGCCGCATTCTGCAAGTATGTTTTATATGTAGAGCCGAGGTTGCATTCAGAACAACGTACGTCTTTGAAGCTGGGAACCAGGTTTAACTGTGGCGAGGGCTTGAACATTCTGTGATTGAGACAAATCACAATGTCCCGGTGCTAAAAAAATGCTCTGTAATGCAATTGGACTTTAGGTTTGTTAAATACTTTGATCAAAATGAGTTTGTTTCCTTTTTACCCACAACTTCATTTATGTTACTATTCCTCTCCTAGCACACTTACAATAAAATTCCTCTTTTCTTCTTATAAACCTTCCGTACTCTTCATATCTCAATATAATTCACTTTCACTGCTCCTATAAAACAGAACACCAAATACAACTGTTACAATCAAAACAAATGGAAACAAAACTTCAAAGCAACATTGCAATGTTTGCTGATACTTCTTATCATGTGGTTCAAAAAACAACAATCACTCTGTGCTTTTTGTTAAAACGCACATATGCAGCTCCTCAAACAGATAACTATCTTAAAATCCAGGCAACATGTGTGTATTTATTATGCTGATGCAGTCTCCACCTAAACAACATTATAAACAATTGGAACTTTACACACCATGCCAGACTTGTTGGCGCTGGGAAGAACTCAAGAAAGGAGCACTTCTTTCTATCTCAAATCTACACATTTTGCACTGTTGAGAACAGTTACCACTTGTTTACGACCTTCACACTCCTACACGCACACATTCACACATCTTTTGGATGTAAACAATTACTCCATTTACAATTCTATTTGGCTGTGTTTCTGCACAGAGCGCCGCAGGGAGATGCAGGCTGCGGTGGGAGCGCTGCCTCACACCATATCCAGCACAACTCATGCTTTTTCAAATAGAGTCCGAACATGCTTTTTTACCTTTGTGTTCCCACAAGTCCAAATGCAATAAGTCTCCCATTTACGCAAGTTTCAGATATTGGCATTGTAATATACAATGCCTTTTATTTATCTGTTTTAAAAACCAAAACATAATAAAAGACATTGTCATTTACAATGCCAATAGCTCAAACTCAAGTAATGCGAGACCTATTGCATTGCAAATGCTTGTTTCTTTTGATTCCACCATGGAATGCATGCTGGCAAACCAATAGCGTTCACTAAATCCCAAGATGGCCTTCATACACCAAGCCTATCACTTTGTTTTACTGCCTGCAGGGGGTATTATTTTATAATGTCTTAATATTAAGTTCTCACTGAAAGACTCTGGCCAACCCTGTAGCGTATATATATATATATGTCTTAGTTTGACCTATTGACTTTTGTATGACAGAAGTTGCGGCAGAGGAATTAATTTCAAGTATGGGATACTTTAGAGTTTCATATTGTTCCATTTTATTTAAAGAGGCCCTAGACAGGAAGTCAGCTGTAGTATTTTGATTGACTGATACATATTCCATTTTAAAACAAAAGAACTCTAAGCCCAATACCCACCTAGTTATGTGTGGGGTACTGTTGGAGGATCCGTTAGAGCTGAACATTTATGTGAGTGGTTTATGATCTGTGGGAATACTTAATTGGAGGTTCCACAAAAAAACCTGACAAATAATGTCAAGTGCTTTACAGCCCAGAAGCATGCAAGGGCTTCTCTTTCCACCAAAGAGTACTTAATTTCTGATTTTGTGAGGGTGCGCGAGGCAAAAGCCACAATTCTCTTCTTGCCAGCAAATATTTGTGATAACATGGCACCTAGTTCTTTTTTGCTGGCATGTGTAGACATTATGGTCTTTCAATTCAGGGTTGAAATTACACAAGTACGGGGCAGAAAATATGACCTCTTTTAGTTTCTCAAAAGAGGATTGGTGTTCATCTAACCCTTTGTAGTGTATGTGATTCTTTAAAAGTTCCCTGAAGTTGCTTGTTAAGTCTGCAAAACTCTTGACATATTTTGCCACACATACTCTGCAAGACCTAGGAATGACTTAAGTTCTTCTTTTGGATTCGGAGCTGAGGCTTCCTTGATAGCTGCAAGTAGTCATATATTGTAAGTTTGAACCCATCTTTAGAAATGGTGTGCCCAAGGTATTCTACTGCACTAATCCAATTTGATATTTGTCTTTCTCTAATATAAGTCCTGCATCTTTTAGTTTGATGAGAACCCTTCTTAATAACGTCATCTTCTTCATCTTTGGCACCATAGATTAAGACATCGTCCTGAAAAGAAAGAGTTTTAGGTAGGGGTATGTGGAATTTGCGTAATCGCATTACGCAAATCTTTGCGAAACAGTAAAAAATCTCTGCGAACTCGCAGAAATTCCACGAACACGCGAAATTGCTTGTTTGCGATGCTTTTTTCTGTGCACAATCACTGTTTGGGTGCTCGGGGGAAATATCTTGCAAACACGCATTTGAGAACGCGAACAAGCAAAAAAATGTGCAAAGTCGCGTAGCGCAGAATTTTGGGTAATTTTGTGTTTTCCGCGGAACGCGAAATTACCCAAATTCTGCAAATTTCACGAGTGGAACGAAATTTACCGCCCAGGCCTAGTTTTAGGTACCCGTCCAATATCTGTTGCATCAACTTTTGAAAGACTGCTGCTGTTGACGTAAGTCCAAATGGCATTCTACGGAACATGACTGGGCCCATAGGAGTTGTAAATGCTTTTAACCATCTCTATTCGGGGTGTATTTTCACCGGGTGGTATGCCATGGGGAGGTCCAAGACACTAAAAGCAGGTAGCTTCCCCCATAGTGCCTAGCATCTCATGGATTAGGTAATAAGTGTCTCTCAATCCATATGTTTTTATTGAGGTCACGTAAATTGGCAAATAACCTGATGTCATCCCCATGGGCTTTTTTTGCGACAACCACCAGGGCTACCCAATCACAGCAGTCTATGGGTTGTATGATATTCAAATCTTTTAATCTTGTGAGTTCCTTCTTTACAAGTTAGCACATAAGATGTAGTATGGTCTGGTGTGACGTTAGCTTTCAATTGAATTTTATGCTGGAAATCTCTTATTTTGTCAGTGAAAATCTTTTTCAGGTACATTAGGTGTCTTTATTTTTTCAAGCATATGTTCAATGGATTTATATATCTCAATGGCTTCTTGAAGGTTGATTTGTTTTTGTAATAACTTCTCTTGTATTTTTGTATTATTAGTGCATCACAGTAGTTGGTCTCTTATAAGAAAGTTGTTCAATTCCCCAAATTCACATAGCTTGCTCAACCCCCTGAGTACAGCTACATTGTTGGTCACACTTTCTTGGTTGCATTGGACACAGCTGAATAATTTGAAGCATTCAAGTACTATATTGAGCTTGTCTCCAAAATGAATTTCTTGTTTTAATAAAGTGATCTTATACTCATCATATTCTTCCTCATCATCCTCATGTCCATCAGGTAGTAACTATAGATCTGGAAATGTTTCAAAACATTTCCTGTGCCTAAATTGTGTAGTAATATGTGTTGTATTCTTATAAGGCTGAACTTTTCACCCCAAATTGCTATTAGATAGGACTCAAAAATCTTCACCCATTCCATGCAAGGTATACTAGATTTCCCTAATTCGTTTAACTATGGTGCAGCTGTGACATGCTTGCTGCTCCCATTGTGGAGCAAATATACATGATAATAACAGAACAGGAACTATACTGGAAATGAGATGAAAACAACTAAGAGGAGATAGGGGATACCTAGTATACCCCCAGCTTTGAGTTATGACAAATAAGGTAACATATGACAACTACAGCAATGTGTTTTTAAATAATGTTAAAAGTGATCATGGAAACATGACCAGCTTGGTAAAATGCAGTAGTAATATTGTCATATGAAATCATAGTTATTAACAATAGCAAAAAGCATTACATGTAGGTGATAACACTACAATACCCCATACATGTCTCTATACATACTGAGGAATAGTACTGAGGTGATCCAGAATGCTGGGAAAACGGTGGCTGTTACTGTTATGGAAGTTCACGCAATATAGTTGTGACCCCTTCTGAGAAATGCGCCCTATGAACAAGACATGGTGTAGCCTGTGCCTATAGGAATCCATTGGAAAGATGGCCATAGACATTGGATGTCAATAAATGTTTAAGGAGAGCGTATCACAGTATGTTGACATGCCTTTCAGCTGCAGGATTACAGAACAAATGGGAGTTGTGGTGTGCATATCACTAAAGAGCAAAGTGCACTTAAAAGAGATGATCCTCAAAAAGCAAGCATGTTACTAGAATGCTGAATTCAAGAAACTGAGGAGGCTATAATGTGCATATCACCATAGGGCAAGGAGCACTTCTATTCCACAAGGTAAAACCTCTGTGCTCCTATCACCGTGACAGGACCGTCATCATTTGGTGGAAACAGATAAGTTGTGCGAGTCACCTTTGAGGAAACAATTGCAATAATATGGAAGAGCAAGGTGTGCATGTCACCACAAGGTAAAATGCCTTGATACAGCCAATCCCCGAAGGCTAGGTAACGTGCCTTCAAGAAAAGAAAAGCAGCAGCATGCAGGAAAGCTGTGAATGTAAAATTTGGTGTGTGCGTCTCCCTAAAGGATGCGCCTACTCTAGGGAAATGCAAGAGTGGTATGCATATCACCGAAGAGAAACAGGGAAAACACGCTTAAGACATGCCTTAAGGTGTGGGTTTCACTGCTGGAAGCTGGATGACATGCCTCCAAGGCATGCCCAGGGGTGCACTCCAGACGTGGGCCATCAACAAGGAAGAACCCGGCTGACGGGAGATGCCACTGGAGCTTTGTGGCGGCCAAACTGCACTTGAGGGTCTGCACGATTCCAGGGGAGATAAGTACAAAGACCAGGCAAGGCACTGCACCAGAGTGAAGCGGTTTTATAGAAGGTTTACCAGAAAGATTAGGCTGTAATCAGAAGAACGGGACTCAGGCAGAGCACACTTCTGGTCCCTACAGCACCAGGGGATGATATATCCAGGTGGAGGGCTATGATTACAGGCAGCACCAAGCCACGGTGGTAACAGATCTTTCCTGAAGGTATAAGGCTCTGACCACAAGAAGCGGGGGAAGGCAGAGTGTGCTACAGGTCTGACAAGTTCCAGAAAGATCCTCAAAAGATCCTTAAAAGCTGACTCCTGGCAATGTGCTGTACATTACGTTGTAATGGAGGCTATGTGTGCTGAATGAGGCTGTTTGATTAACTGGTATTTTTTTAGATGAGGCACTCAAAGTAAGGTCTTTTGGAGGCTAGGGACCTCAGAGTAAGTCTTTATCCATTTTAGGAGCTCTAAATTAATATACAAATGGATCAGTTCCTCAATTGTTCATTCAGACTTTGACTTTGAGGTTATCGTAGGTGCATATGTTCATAGATGTAGGAGGGACAGTCAGTTTGAATGTAGTATTCTTCTTGTTCAAGTATGAACATGAGTTTGAGCAGGATTTCAGTTTGGTGAAAAGCAAGCAGCGGTGGCTCCTCCGCAATGTGTAGGAGCATCACCCCACTGCCTGGCTTAGAGCCAGCAAATGTAAAATCAAACAATGTTCTTGCATTGTTTTATTTTGCATTTGCTGGCTCTTAGCCACTGCTGTAGGGAGGGGCGGGCCTAGGCATGGGAGGGGGGAGGAGGAGTGCTACATGAACTCCAGAAACCCCCACATACTCCCTGGTCTAAGCAGGGAACCTTTTCTGCCCACTCATTCCAATGCCTGTGCTATTCTGCAGCACAGGGTTTGGATGGGGTATTGCACCGTTACAACGCAACTTTTACAACGGACTTCTATTACAACGCAACTTTTACAACGCTGGATCCATTACATCGCATGCCTTTACAACGCATGACATTACATAGCAGATGCTATTACAACGCATGCCATTACAACGTAAGTATAGGTAAGTATATAATTTTTATTTTATTTTATTTAATAATATTTAATTAATTTGATTAATATTAAATGTACATAAATATATTTATTTTTAGGTTTTAGGGCTAGGTTTGGTTTTTGGGCTACAGGGGTATTTTTAGGTTTTAGGGCTGGGTTTGGTTTTTGGGGTACAGGGGTATTTTTAGGTTTTAGGGCTGGGTTTGGTTTTTGGGGTACAGGGGTATTTTTAGGTTTTAGGGCTGGGTTTGGTTTTTGGGGTACATGGGGTATTTTTAGGTTTTAGGGCTAGGTTTGGTTTTGGGGTACAGGGGTATTTTTAGGTTTTAGGGCTGGGTTTGGTTTTTGGGGTACAGGGGTATTTTTAGGTTTTAGGGCTGGGTTTGGTTTTTGGGGTACAGGGGTATTTTTAGGTTTTAGGGCTAGGTTTGGTTTTGGGGTACAGGGGTATTTTTAGGTTTTAGGGCTAGGTTTGGTTTTTGGGGTACAGGGGTATTTTTAGGTTTTAGGGCTGGGTTTGGTTTTTGGGGTACAGGGGTATTTTTAGGTTTTAGGCCTGGGTTTGGTTTTTGGGGTACAGGGGTATTTTTATGTTTTAGGGCTGGGTTTGGTTTTTGGGGTACATGGGGTATTTTTAGGTTTTAGGGCTGGTTTTGGTTTTTGTGGTACAGGGGTATTTTTAGGTTTTAGGGCTGGGTTTGGTTTTTGGGATACAGGGGTATTTTTAGGTTTTAGGGCTGGGTTTGGTTTTTGGGGTACAGGGGTATTTTTAGGTTTTAGGGCTGGGTTTGGGCTTTGGGGTACAGGGGTATTTATAGGTTTTAGGGCTGGGTTTGTGTTTTGGGGTACATGCGTATTTTTAGGGTTCACTTTTTTTAAAAACACGACTTTTAATAAATTAAATTAATTAAATTAATTACATTAAATTAAATTAAATTAATTATATTATTTACAATTATTAAATTAATTAAATTACATTATTAAATTAATTAATTAATTACATTTTTTCAATGAATTATATTAATTAAATTAAATTATATTATTTACAATTTATAAATTAATTATATTACATTAATTAAACTAAATTAAATTACATTATTCATTATTTTAAAATTATTAAAATTAAATTAAATATATTAAATTAAATTATATTATTTACAATTTATAAATTAATTACATTACATTAATTAAATTAAATTAAATACATTTAATTTATTACTATTTTAATATTAATTAAATTACAATAATTAAATTAAATGAAATTAATTACTTTTTTTAAATTAATAAAATTACATTTATTTAATAAATTGATAAAATTAACTTAATTACATTTTTAAAAAAAAGATATTTTTACCTATACTTACGTTGTAATGGCATGCGTTGTAATAGCATCTGCTATGTAATGATATGCGTTGTAAAGGCATGCGTTGTAATGGATCCTGCGTTGTAAAAATTGCGATGTAACGGTCTGCGTTGTAAAATAACGCGTTGTAACGTCATAGATCCTTTGGATGGGAGTCTGTTCTAGGGGCTGCTGGGACCCAGGAAGTAGAGGGGAGGTGGCACCTTGCTGGAGACAGCGGTTGAAGGTAAGTCTTTTTTAAATCTATTATTTCTAACCACCCCCTCCCGCGTGACCCCCTTGCTCCCGGTCCCACCCCACCACCCTTTATTTGTGGCGGCCACCACTGAAAGAAAGCCTAGTTTCCTCCTTGAGATCTAGGCCCTTTTAATTGTCCTTGAATTGCCGAAGGCAACACAATTTTATTTATTTTATTTTATTTATTTATTTCATTTTGGAGCATTTATTGAGTGCACGGCTACCTCCAACGATGGTGTCCGGGTGCTAAGGCTGCAGAAAAAGCGCATTGGCAGAGGAGACGGGCTAGGTGTGGTTGAACAGCCAGGTCTACAACGCTTTCCTAAAAGATGATTCTGGTGACGTATTACCAATATGCAAGGGCATAGTGTTCCAGAGCTTTGCAGTACTGACCACGAAGGCTCTGCCGTCTATCCTGGCCTTACCAAAGTGGGGAATAGAGAGCAGATTCAAGTGGTTGGATCTGAGAACTCGGTTGTGTTGGTAGCTTTGCAGTCTATGTCTCAGGTATTGCGGACATTGACCCATGGTGGCTCTATATGCCAAGGTGAGAGCCTTAAATTAAATTTGTCTGCTGACGGCAGCCAGTGAAGATTTCACAGGTGAGGAGAAATGGAATGACGAAAAGGAACCTTGCAGAACAATCTAGCCGCTGGATTCTGTACAATTTGGAATCTGTGGATCAAATAAGCTGGGAGACCTAAGTTGAGGCTGTTAGAGTAGTCCAAGCTAGATGTGACCAAGGCATGAACCACAGTCCGCCTGCAGTCCAGCGGGAGAAATTTTAAGGAATTTCCTCAGGGAGCGCAGCTTCCAGAAACACATGGAGGAAACCTGACTGATATGGGCCTTAAAAGAGAGAGCATTGTTGAATATGAAGCCCAAATTCCTTGCTGCCTCCACAGGAACAGGAGGGGGATTCAGTTCAGATGGCCACCGGAACATGGAGGGGGTGGGACCGGTTGATTAAAGAAGAGCATTTCAGTTTTCTCAGTGTTCAGCTTTAGGCAATTCTGAGTCATCCAATCCAAGATGTTGCTCATGCACCACCTAAAGTTAGCAGAAGCAGCCTCGAAATGTTCATTAAAAGAGAAGATCAGTTGGGTGTCGTCAGCGTAGGAAATCACTTTCACTTCGAAAGTCTCCACCAATAGCGCGAGAGGGGTGAGGTATACGTTGAAGAGCAGAGCGCTAAGAGCCAAGCCCTGGGGACCCCGCAAACAAGAGGTTTCCGAGTGGAGACAAAGGGGCGCGAAAAAACCTGTTGTGTGCGGTTCTCAAGGAAAGAGCAGAGCCAGGACAAGACCGTACCCCATACTCCAAAATGCTTAATTCTCTCCAGGAGAATCAGATGGGCCACAGTATCGAAGGCTGTGGATAGATCGAGCAGCACCAGCAAAGCTGCATTGCCCTGATCAATGGTTATGCGTACGCTCTCCGCAACTTCCAGGATTGTGGTCTCCGTACTATATCCTGCTCTAAAGCCAGATTGTGAGTCATGGAAACAGGAGTGAGAGTCCAGAAATTCAGAGAGTTGACTCTGAACTACTTGCTCAAGAATGTTTACCGGTGCTGGTAGCAGAGAGATGGTTCGGAAGTTTTTACGTTCTGCAGGGACAGCATCCGGCTTCTTGAGGATAGGCAGTAAGAATGCTTGTTTGCATGTCTCAGGCTATATTCCTGATTTCAAGGAGGAGTTTCAAATTAGGTTCGGGGGGGGCATTAAAACAAGGGGCCAGCAGCCCAAGTCACCTGGAGAGCCTGATTTACAACTCTGCCGTTTCTTTAGGGACACATCCAGAGGAAGAGGGTGAAACTTCATCTTTCATCTTTGGTCGCTAAAAACCTTGGGGTTAAAATTGATAACACCCTTGCCTTGAAAACACAGATCACAGGCCTTACGGGCACCTGTTTTGGTCTATTAAAAATGATGCGCAAATTCCTTCCTATGCTCCCTTTGGCCCACAGGAAGCTGACAGTTCAAGCTTTGATCTGTTCCAGGCTTGACTATTCAAATATCCTCTACTTGGGATTGCCAGACTATCTCTTGCACAAACTCCAGGTTGTCCAAAATTCTGCGGCAAGAGCCATCTTCGGCCTACCCCGGCATGCCAGATCATCTGAGTTGCTTTCCTCCCTGCACTGGCTTCCTATTAAGAAGCGTATCATATTCAAAGCACTTACTCTGGCCCATAAGGCACTCCATCGGGTAGGGGCCTCATACATTCAGAAACGGATTTCCTTCTACAAGCCCACCAGATCTCTCCGGTCGGAAAATCTTGGCCTGGCAATTGTACCTCCTATTAAGAAAGTCAGAATAGGTGGACGTTCTTTTAAATATCTCGCCCCCACACTATGGAACTCCCTTCCCGTTGATCTCCGCCACACTCCTAATTTGTTTGCCTTCAGAAAGGCCTTGAAAACCTGGCTTTTTCATTAGTAACTCTGCTTTGTTTCTGTTGTCCTTCTCCTTTCTTTCAGTAATGGGTCAGAAAGCGCCGGGACACTCCTTGGAGTAGCCGTGCGCTATATAAGTCACCCATTAACAAACTCCGACCAAATAGCAGTGCTCTCCGGAGTCGGATTAAACTCAAGCAGACACGTGTTAGACTGGAAGGTGGAGTAAATAGATTGAATTTATCCTTAAATAATTCTGAGAGGTCATTACAAAGGGTAGGAGAAGGAGTCACAGAGCTATCAAGAGCAGCCAGTTTGGTGAAGCATTGATCAATTTTGGCTGAATTATCGTCCGACTTGATCTTGTGTGAAAATTAGTCACACATAACCTTACGTTTGAGTCTATGGAACTTTTTAGGGCTTTTCTATAGGAGCACTTGGCCATGGGATCATAAGCATGTCTCCAAGAGCGTTTCCGTTTCCCACACCAGCTTTTTTTCTACGCAAAGTTCTAAAGAAAACTATGGGGCAGATGTTTTTTTTCCTGGAGGATGTTTTAGATCTGGGAAAATCCACCTTATCTAAAGTGTAAGTAACCCAGCTATTTAAGCTGGATATGTCTACGTTGGGATACCCTGCCAGCTGGAGGGGGGAACAGTGAAGCACAGGAGTCATACCATCGATAGTAACCTTCCTCCAATCTCTCTTTAACTCTGGGTTATGCTTTGGGCCAGTGCTGCAGTGTGAGGCATGAAAGCTGAAAGGGATAATTAGATGATCCGACTAGGTCAGAGGAAGGGGGCCTCAACCCGAAAGGAAGGGTCATTGGAACAGATGAGGTCCAGCGTATGGCCTGAGTCAGGTTGAGCCCTGCAAGAGTTTCGGCCAGCTGGAGTGCTTTAGTGCATTTATTATTATCCATATGGACATTAAAATCACTTAGAATAGTGAAGCTGGCCTATTTCAATGAAAGATCAGGGGCTATGTCACAGAAGTCTGCTAAGTGGCAACTTGCCGTATTGGGGGGCTATACACCAATATCCCAGCCACTGAGAGGGTTGAAGGGACCCTAACACAGAAAGACATGGCCCTCATGATACCTATATGTTCAACCCTGCATCAAGAGATATCCCAACCCTCTCCTTGCTGCCAACCCTATTGGCACATGTAATACGGAAGCCATAAGTTATCGCCAGCACCAGGTCAGGATTGGAACTCTTATTGAGCCATGTTTCAGAAAGAAACATTAGGTCCCATGAGTTGCATTCTATGGAGAGCCAAATATCCTCTGCATGTTTGGGATCTGCAGTTGATTAGACATACCGGGAAATTAGAATTGACAGTCTTGGCATGTTGCACGGGGGCCCTGGGGTAGATAGACAATTAATGGGTTTCCCATAGCTCGCCCTTACATCAAAAGGACAAGCGTTGCAACGTGTTCCAGGATTGGTTGATTTGGGGTCTATCAGATGGGGATTGCTCTTGCAACCAAGATATGAGACTCCCTAGGGGCAAACGGGCAGCATGGTTGGCGCTTACCGCGATCCGGATGCTGACGGGCACAGACGGGGTTGCCTTAGGCGCGCCTTCCCATGAGGTACAGAGTCAAGACTTATTTGCATATAGCTACGTCTGAACTGAAGTGGCAAAGTGAGCTAAAGAACAATGATGGATTTAACCCAGATCTGTGACTGGGGGTAAGTGTCTGAAAAGTTCCAGCATTCCGTCCATCATTCCTTGTGTTTGCTAAAGAGATGTAAAGCCAGACAGCAGCTTGCAGTCCATTTTGTTACATTTCATACTGGTAAGCATTCCATTGATATCCATCCATGAAATTTAATGCAATCCTGTATTTACTAAACGCATTAAACCTGGGATTGTGCCTAAAACCTGTGCCTACCACTTAGAGGCAAAAGGAGAAATATCTTTATGTCTCCTTGTTACTTTATCTATCTATACATGAATTACTCTGCAAAACACATAGAAAGAGGAAATTGTCTCAAAGTTTTATTTTTTCAGCAGAAAGGTATTCCTTACTGCACAAAAACAATCCTTTGTGTAACACAGACACCCTTGCACCATGGTGGTTTGGCGCCTGGCAGTAAACAGTGGGCCGCTGATATGACTTATTAGAAATGCACAGTATCATAGTAGATATGGCACATTCCTGACCTTTCTGTTTCATGCAGGGCAGCGCGTACACTTTGCTTGATGTCCTTTGTTACATGAAACATTAGTAAATATGTCACCAGTATCTGGTTTAACGAGTGTAGAAAATGGGAGGGGTGGAGGCACTGGATTCTTGTGTTTGGTGTGTACCCAATTCTTAACCCTTCCTCTGTCGATTCTTGAGGGATTCAATACATCATTTATATAGGCTGCCTGTAACAAAAGACCTTGGTGGGGCACTCCTTAGTAGCCCTAAAGTACTTTGTTATGGCTGCATTTGTGCAGTGTATCCCTCTGGCTTTGTCCTCTTGCTCCAGCATAGACTCAGGTAATTTACCATTGCGAGGTGCCTATAGTGTATATCTATGAGTGACTCATTTTTTGCTCTGAGAAGTATGGACCAACACATAGAACAACTGCAGTGACTGCCTGTAATACGTGCATGCTCTGCAGTGTGCCTGTGTCACCTCGCAAGTGAATTTCCTAGAGACCCAGTCAGTCAGGCACAACAATGAATTAATCAATATTGTATATATTATGTGCCTAACACCTCTTACTCTATCACATATCTAAGTTCAATGAACTAATACAAAGTAAAAGCATTGTTGTGTAGCTCCTTGGGATGGTTTAGAGACTTCCTTTCCAACAGGTCTTTCAGAGTCTCTACCCCCCCTTACATCTCTAAGGAGCATAACATTGGGCAGGGAGTGCCGCAGGGCTCCTCCCTGAGCTCCACCCTGTTCAATGTCTATGTCGGCCCTCTGGCGGAGGTGGCTAGAAGAAACGGACTTGCACTGGTATCTTATGCAGATGATACCCAGTTGGTGGTGGCTCTTATTGACAACAGTGGTCTGGAGGCTCATCACTTCAAACAGACTCTCACTGACAACACCAACTGGATGACGGCGAATTTCCTTCAATTAAACGCCGGGAAAACAGAGATATTGCTCCTGGGGAAAAACACCTCGTCCTGGGGAGACAACTGGTGGCCTGATGTCTTAGGCCCACCTCCTAAGCCTAAGGAATGCGTCAAAAATCTGGGAGTCTGGGAGGACTCTGCTCTAAAGTTCACTCACCACACTAAAAAAGTGGCTGCCACGTGCTTTGGCATTTTACGTAACATCAGACCCATTTTGAAGTTCTTTGACTGCCGCACTCGCCAGCTAATTGTTCAGGCGACCATCCTTTCTAGACTGGACTATGCCAGCTCTCTCTTATTGGGGGCGAATCTGGCTGAAACCACCAGATTGCAGAGAGTCCAGAATGTGGCAGCCAGGGCTCTGGTAGGTCTCCCTCGCCATTCTTCGGTATCCGGAGCCTTGAAAAAACTGCACTGGCTCCCGGTGGGAAAAAGGATCCAGTTTAAGGCACTGTGTTTAGCCTTTAAAATTCTTAAAACCGCCTCTCCCCCAATGCTGCGCCCCCTCCTGTCAGAGTACATTCCTAGGAGATCGCTCCGCTCAGAGGGACAACATCTTGCGATCATCCCTCGCACTAGACTGGCCAGAGTAGGCGGCCGATCCTTTAGCTTCCTGGCTGCCAAGTTATGGAATAGTCTGCCCGAAGCTATTCGCTGTATACAGGACCTTTTAGCCTTCAGAAAGGCCATCAAAACTCATCTCTTCCAATAACCTTTTCACTTTTCTGCGCCTCTAACTCTCTGCAATCTGTCTGCTCGCAGCGCCGGGACGCCCCTTGGCTGGGGCAGCCGCGCGCTATACAAATCACCATAACATTAACATTAACATAACAATTATACCGGATATGCAGGTTTGGACAGCATACACTGTAGGATTGGTGTCAGACTGACTCTGAACACATCCACCGTGTATGTTGGCCTTTTGTAACAACTAGCTCACAGTGCCACTAGATTCTCCGTTTACCAAGGTGAGAATAGTTCTTGACAACCATTGAACATGACAACCCTGATCCCTCAGGACAGTGGAAACAATTACTACTTTTCGCTCAGTTACTCGTGCTTACTTAGTCTGTCTAAGAGATATACACAGAATAAACAGGCTGGGCGTTTTCAATAAGTATTATTGAACAGTTGTTATTCTGGTGTACCACTGCAAGCTGTAGTTTCTGCATGCAGGAACCTCAGCATCTCTGGTCAGTATGTCGGCTGGGAATTCTCGGTCTCCTCTGCCCTAACTTAGCAAAATGTGATGTATATATACCCATAGGTCTCCCCAGGGGTCCTACCTCGCTGTATTACTGTGTCGGCCTAAGGATGACGTCGGGCATGAACTTTACACATAGATAGATGTGCTTCCTCATGCATATTGAATGAGATTTTGAACTAGTGAAATCCTGTGTTCTGAATGCAGTGTTGTATCTAGGTAAAATATCAGTCCTTGTAAACCATTATAAGTGTAATGTAGGGAAGACTACAGGTGAAGGGTAATGACGTTTCTGGGGCCTACATTATGGTACCTATATGGAATGGATGTATGACGTTACAACGCATGCTTTTACCACGCATGCTGTTACAACGCAAGTATTACAACGAAAACCTTTACAACGCATTACACTTGGGGGTGCTGGATAGTGAATAGTTTAATTTACTATTCCAACTCCAGTCCCCGTGGACACTAGGGAAGGTGTTGGATAGTAAATTAAAACTATTCCTTATCCTAGAGCGCCCCCCAGTGTAATGCGTTGTAATGGTTTTCGTTGTAATACATTCGTTGTAACAGCACTGCGTGGTAAACGTTGCGTTGTAAAGGTTGCATACCATATGGAATATGCCAGCATGACCTTGGTTACTAGCACGAAATCAAACCCTTTCTTACACAGTCCACAAAGCAATCCACGCACCCCCCCCCCCCCCCCCACACACACACACTCAGTGTAGCATGCAATCCATATTGTAACCCAATTTGGTGCCTCGTCAGAGTTGTAAATGCAACTAAAATTCAATACTTTGCCATGTTTGCTACCTTGAATCCTCTTCCTTGATAAGCAACTACACATGTTCAATACAATGCCCACGCATGTTCATACTATGTGCAAATACCGTGAAAAGAAATTGTGTTTGCTTTTTATAATCGCGACAGCAAACCAAATAGCGATTGTTGACTGTGCCTGAAAGAGAGGCCACAGCTTAAGAGTTAAAAAACACATGAAGCATGCTAGAAAAGACCTGCATTTCAAAAGATAGGCTCCATTGCCGTTTTCCTTCAGCAGAAAAAAATCACCAATCATTTCTAAGAAATATTCATTGGATAAAAGGCCATTATCACAACCGATGAAAGATATGACAACTCAATGATAAACAGCCAGATCATAACTGTCACACTGGTTGAAAAATAAAAGGCAATAAAGCCTCCCTCAGGAACTGAACAGAATTGGCGCCTGTGACACGTAGTGTGAGATGTAGGAGAGCAGGAGCTAGATAACAGAAAAAAAAGACTCCCAGGCCTGCAGCGACAATGCAAAGACAAGCATTGTTCTGGAATAACCGCCCCTGTATATTACTCCACAACGGAAGCCTCCATCTCTAAAATGCCAGCACTTTGAATTAATTAGTTGTGTTATCTGTTTTGAAAGACCTAATTTACTTATCACTGCCTTGGAAGGTGGCGCACCTTCCCGGCTCCTAACGATTTTCCAGCCATCTCTTGTAATTGATTGGCTGCTTCAGGTGGCTGCCTGCTCTAGGGCAGTAATTACACCTTGGTGTGAATCCCAAAAGGAAGGCGTTTTAAAGCCAAAAATAGATACTACATTAAGGTGTTTGTAGAAACAATTTGTAAAGTTTAGTGTGCGCGCACTGGGGATTGTTCTCATGTATAGACAGGCGAAATAGATTCGTTATGTACAAAGGGACTTTTTTAAACTCAAAATGTATGAGGAACAAAATGTAGCCCAGGGTGAGTTGGTGTTTTCATGACTGTTATTTAAAACGGCCAGAAAAGAGTATGTACAGACGAGAGAGAGATGTGCGTAGGAAGAAATGGCAGAACATGCACTAGCAAAGCCAGAAGGCATCCGTTCTTAAATGCCAAGCTATTCGCTTTGCAAGTGCTTGTTTTCAAACTGCATGATTGCAAGAAAATGCATTTCGAGACGGTCTCTGAGGCACATGAATGCATTATGACATGTGCATCACGATGCATGCTTATGATTACGTTACAATGCAGACGGCCATTTTTAGCTACAGATCTAACATGGTGAACAGTCATGTGTGAGACTGCTAAAATAAAAGTGACGCTAAATCAATGCGTGCACAGTGCAAAAAAGCGACAGAGTGATCCAGTAGCACTTTCCAACTTCCCGGCCCAGGTAAAAGATCTAATCATTTGAAAAAATAATAATAAACGGGGAGGGGCTGATAGTGAAGATAGAGATCACGAAGAATAGTGGTGATGGTAAGAGGGGCAAACACATGCTCTCTAATGTACTGCTTAAAGTAAACTAGAACTTGAACCTTCTTAAGCATGCAGTGGAACGATTCGACCTGTCCATTCAGAACACTGTGAGACCTAAATGTCCCCAGAAGGAAAAACACAAGAATATAGAGAAAAGCCATTGAATCAAGAGGAAACAACTGAGATAAACCCACTCTATAATTATTTGAATCCAGCTTAGGAAGGGGTAACTGACTGCTTGCCATGAAGCAATAAAGGAATGTACTCCGATTGGTTGTAAATGTAGCACCATCTGCTGAGAACACTATTGTCAGTGCCACTAGAATTATGTAGCAGGGGAGAGCCAAATTACGCAGCAAGAAAAGTAAAATTGTGCCGCAGAATGCAGCACATTTTGTGATAATATTACTTCATTATTTTGTCACTTTCAAACATCTTAACATTGCCTGAGCATTGGTTGCACCTCAGTACCAGTTTAACACACACTTTTAGCATTAAGCAACAAAAATGTAATGTAACTAGTCCACCTTTGCAAATGGTCTTCCACTGCGAGGCAATGTGTTTCGTTACATTTTTAGGAACTTTTGAACTGTTTGAGCTAGAAACATTTTTGTTGTTGTTAATATCTGCTGATTTTGTGGCATATGGATTATGTGGCAAATGCGGCAAATATATATTTCTGCAAAAATCGTCGTGGCCACACAAAAGCATAATCCCAGTGGCCCTGACTATAGTAAAAAACATACTATGTTCAAAGCAACATAACAATACAATTAAAGGGAAACATCCTTTACAACGGAACCGTTACAACGTGGTACCGTTACAACGCAGGATTTACCGTTACAACGACTTTCGCTGGAGGGCGCTCTAGGATAGGGGATAGTTTCATTTACTATCCAACACCTTCCCTACTATCCACGGGGACTGGAGTTGGAATAGTAACTTGAAATATTCACCATCCAGCGCCCCCCAACGCAAGTCGTTGTAACGACTTACGTTGTTAAACCTGCGCCGTAAAGGTACGCGTTGTAACGGTACGCGGTGTACCGTCATACATCCCAATTAAAGCATAACCAACAGAACATAAAAGAAATAATCAAAACGTGTATTGAACACAACAACAAAAGTGAAACATAACATCACTTAGCAATGACGCAACACAGAATTCAACACATCACCACCAGAACGAAATTCCACATAACAAGTATGAATATTTTTGTTGCACATTGAATAGATCAAACACAATGGCGGGCTATGTAAGCCGCACTTCACTCTCTGTTTCTTTATGTTCAATACATATGTGCACCACAATTCCTGTACCTGCAGTTGTTCGGTACAACGGCAACGCAGAACAGAAACTTGAGTTTACTTTGGATTGGTGCACCAACAAACTTCTTATCCACAAAAGAAAGGATTAGACATAAGGACAGGTATTCCTTTTTATTCTTTCTTTTTTCAATTCCGATCTTTTGAGTCCATACAAAACATCCAGCCAACAAGTTTCGTTCAGTTGAAACTTGAACCTAATCCGGATTGTCCAGGTAAACACAATAGGCTTCACATGAATTTTTTTTTCAAGCGATTCCTCCTTCATGCCCAGAATGGTCAAAATTCAAAGGGACCTTACTGCTATCATGGTCCAATCATAAGGCTGTGGGTTTGATAGCCCGTCAAATATGCCATAAGTCAGCTGCAAACCGTCACAATGCCAACCGGATAGAAATGAAGTCCATGATAGCAGTAAGGTCCCTTTGAAGTTTGACTCTTTTCTTTTGTGGATGAGAAATTTGTTGGTGCACCATTCCAAAGTAAACTCATTTTTGTTACACATTTCCGCCTCCAAAATCTGATGTTTCAGTTTGCACTAGCACTGCTTCACTTACCACAAAAGACATGTAATAATGACAGAAAAAATCGTTTACCCTTGGTCTCTGATTCAGTTTTAGGGCTCATTGTTTCCCTAAATCGTTGAAAAGCTGGGGCATCAATACTTTACCATATTAGAAAGTGGCAAATATTAAATTGTTGCTTGTGATAGGAAATATAAATCCAGTGCTACTTTTGATTGAGACTCTACAAGCAGTAGTTGATTTATCGAAAGTAAACAGCAGAGCATAACAAGACAAAATAGACAAAACAAAATAGCAAGATAATTCAACATAGCATGACACGATACACCAAAACAAATAAAACAGAATGTACTACAACAACCAAAGAGAAACACACAACAACATGTAATAACGCAGCATAAAAACATAAGGGCTCAAAATTATAACAGACACATCCTCATCACAAAAATTGCCACACAACAACCTTGTCACACAACACTATTTCCATAATACGATGTTAAAAGGTGTTTGCACTATGTATTGACTTACATATAAGTGCATGGAACTTTGTCAGTCAAACATGTTCTGTGTCCCAGCCTGTAGAGTTTCCTGGACTCTGGTACAATACTGATTCACCCGAAATCTCGAAAGATTTCAAATTTGGAGTTAGAAATATGAAAAGTTACTAACATTTTGAGCATTTCTTCAACGAGAAAAAAAAGTAATTACTGAGCTGGTAGTTATGCCAGCTGTGAGTGGAAGTGAACAGTTAAAATGCTAAAGAACAAAAAGTGATAATGGCACATTTTCTGAGAAGATTTTCCTGTGATACTGGTATTAGCATTAATAGACCTAAGTTGCCAAACCGTGTGCAGCAGACAGCGCTATTTAATGTTACTCTCAGGGCACAATTAAAGCGAAGGGCTTTTGTGAACAACAATGTCTCAGCTCACATTCTGTGCAATAAGTGTATTCCAACTACATACTAATGATATCCAAATCTGAATTAGCATTATTGATCTGTTGTAAGCTGTATTAAGAGGATGGCAACACGGGAGATAGTGGATTTCTATTCATTCTCAGCTCACTCACTGTACAGAAATTCTTTGACAGGTTGGAAATTGACTGTCTGCCAATACAAGAGGAGGATTCTCAGCAACAGCAACGATAACACTGTACTACCAATGATGAATTCCTTCCACACAGAAATAACGACATAGCTTCAGCTGCAGAAAATACATGTCACAGCCTCTGCTATATAGTGCCCCAACTTATAAACACAGAGGCCCTCATTACAAGTTGTGCAGTGTAGATTTACAACATTTCTGTTATTTAAATCCCCACTAAACCACTTTAAGGGAGCAGTATTGTTGTATTTGAATGATGTCCAGTAGACCAGGGTACATTATGTAAGATTTTTATTTGAGTAGATGTCATCAAGAGCCCCACCAAGAGCACACTTCCTGCTGCTCAGTCTATTCCCCAACTGACTCTCTCTATCCAACATTCCACAACATCACTACACCAACATTCCACAACACCAGTCACAGTGACTGAGCAGCAGGTATAACATATCTCTCTTCTTTACCAATGCCAGATTAACAATAGCAGGTGCTCCATGCATGACCACCAAATAACAAAACGAGAGGAAAGTAAAAGTGCATAGAAAAGCTAGAAAAACATTAGAGACTCTTGCATGCATGTTTATGCAATAGTAAGGAGGACAGCAAAGGTGCATGGAAAACTGAAGTGGAAAACATTGCGCACATGCTGCAGAACTGTGTAAGCAACATCTCACCAGATTACATATAGGGATGGTACACTTTTGTAGATAGATAGCTAGATAGATTTTCATTTGCATAGTTAATTAAAACCATTGCAGTACAAAAGAATTTCAGAATTTCCATTTAAAAACAAAAGAGTACATGCATAAAACTACTGTCATCACATTTGTTATATTTATAAATTATTGCTAAAAGAGTTGCTCTACGCTGGCGGGTGAAGCTATAGGGTAGGTAGTCGCTTTTTATAGCTGCAATTCAGGCATTTTCTGCTTGCATAACCTCAGATATTTTACTAAGCAACAGTTCAGTTGTGAATCAGTGGATGCGAAGCATGCCAGTACTGCTTGCCTCCTTGTGCGTACCCCTCGTATGTTAAATTGTTGTTTTAACAGCTGTTTCCGTTCCTTTAAAAGTTCTTTGCAGGAGCATAGTATATGCAGCAGGTCTTCTGTCGCTGATCCACATAAGCGGCATGTGGAACCCTCTTTGTCCCTTAGCCAAGGTGGTAAGTGTAGGAGTTTAGAGTCATCCATCCGTGGGACCTATTTGATAAGGCAGCCTTGTCCTCCAGCCACGAAAGATGTTTCACTGTCTTCCACACCAGTTTTTTAAAGGTGGTGGCTGTTGTGGGTGTTTTCCAAAGCTGATTCAGCCCCATGTTCTGTAAACTGCTGTTGAGATACTTCGCAGCAGGGGTTGTGGTGTGGTGTGTAATAGAATCTCCTTCCATAACTGTTCCTTAAGAGTTCCCTGTTCGGCTTTCCGCACTTTATCCCAGTTGATGATGTAAGCCCCTTGCCTTGCTATTGATTGTTTCTGCAGACCAAACTTGAGACTAATTTGTGTAGGTGATGTATATTTAGGTAGCCCGAAGATGATCCTGTATGCAGTTGTTACTGTGGCATCAAGTGTTTGGCATCTCTTCATTTCTGTGCCTCGCTGCCATAGGTGATTGTTGGTAGCAGCTTTGAGCGAACCACCTGTGCCAAAGGCAGGATTGAAGGGCTTTTTAGTTTTGTGTTTGATGTTCTTACTCCTGTAAAAACATGCATGTAAAATAATAAGGCAGCCTTGTCCTCCAGCCACGAAAGATGTTTCACTGTCTTCCACACCAGTTTTTTAAAGGTGGTGGCTGTTGTGGGTGTTTTCCAAAGCTGATTTAGCCCCATGTTCTGTAAACTGCTGTTGAGATACTTCGCAGCAGGGGTTGTGGTGTGGTGTGTAATTGAATCTCCTTCCATAACTGTTCCTTAAGGGTTCCCTGTTCGGCTTTCCGCACTTTATCCCAGTTGATGATGTAAGCCCCTTGCCTTGCTATTGATTGTTTCTGCAGACCAAACTTGAGACTAATTTGTGTAGGTGATGTATATTTAGGTAGCCCGAAGATGATCCTGTATGCAGTTGTTACTGTGGCATCAAGTGTTTGGCATCTCTTCATTTCTGTGCCTCGCTGCCATAGGTGATTGTTGGTAGCAGCTTTGAGCGAACCACCTGTGCCAAAGGCAGGATTGAAGGGCTTTTTAGTTTTGTGTTTGATGTTCTTACTCCTGTAAAAACATGCATGTAAAATAATAAGTGTGAAAGACCATGCATGCTGACCCCAGAAGATACAAGAAATAGAGATGTACAAGTAAAACGGAATACATGCAAGTAACCTGTTGAGTGCAAACATATTACCGTGTTAACTTACGGTAAACCAGATGCTATCAAAACGCACTCTACCACATGCATGCCAATCAGAATAGAGAAAACAATAAAACAAACACGCCTCACGCATCTTCTCCTTTCTAATCAACAAAAACATACACTCCACCACACCACAACTCCTCTACCAAACCCCTTATGCCACAAACATAAAAACTGACGAGGCAGACATAAAAGACAGCACAGAGGGAACCAATCACCGGAGGCGCAGTACAGAACCGCCCATAGAGGAAGAAAAACTTGAGGAAAGGTGGAACATCTTGGCTAAAGTTCTTCCCTTCACCCATAACCCCTTAGGCAGGGTGGGACACCTTGGCTAAAAACTGCCCTTCACCCCAAACCCATAGTAAAGGGGGGAAAAAATACAAAACCAAATATTTCGCTTAACCCCTGCCCTTCACCTTACCCGGTAGGAAGGATGAACACTAAAAAACTTCAATCACATGTCAGTTGGCTTGAACACTTCCCTTCACCCTTACCCCGTGGGAAAGTTGTAACACTCAAAAACTTCAATCACAAGACAGTTGGCTTCAACACTGCCTTTCACCCTTACTCCGTAGGAAAGGTAGATCACCCAAAAACTTCAATCACACGTCAGTTGGCTTGAACACAGCCCTTCACCCTTACCCGGTAGGAAAGGTTGAACACTCAAAAAACCTAAATCACACGTCAGTTGGCTTAAACACTGCCCTGAACCCTTACACGGTAGGAAGGATGGAAATCCTTGGCTTACCCACTGCCCTTCACCTTTACCCCATAGGAATGGTGGAACACTCAAAAACTTCAATCACACATCAGTACCAGAAAAATGCCTCACCTTAAGACCTTCATATCAGAGCCCTCACACCCAGGCCCAAACATGTATCAGTCCCACACAGGCAACAACAATACAGTATGGGATACCTAACACCCCCTTAATGAACAAACACAAATGCAGCATATTAATAATGACACAATACATAGAGTGGCAATGGAATAGGACAGTAATACCCAGTAACATTCAAGATCACAAATAAAGCATATTAATAATGGCACAATACATAGAGTGGCAATGGAGCAGGACAGTAAACCCCAGTCACACTCATGATCACCGGTAAGCGACTTCTCATCCTGAAACTCCTCTTAGTACACAATAAAATACAACACATATGAAGCCGTCACCTCTGTCCACCAGAAAACAATAAATCAAAACAAATAAAGTGGTCACCATGGTCTGCATCAAAAAGAATTGTTTGCAAAGTCCTGCCCTAACCACAAGAAAGCTTGCAATTTTTCTAGTCCTATACAAGTGGTTTCTCCTCCAACGCCTTACTCTAAGTAGTGTGGCTCACTGGTTAGAGGCGGCAGACCCGAGAGCAGAGGACGGCCCGGGACCAGGGTTCGATTCCCGGCGCGGCAGGTTTCTGGACCAGGGTCAGCGGACTCGATAATTCTCTCGCCTCGGTGCCCACTCTGATCAGCGATCACACTCGGCAACTCTGGGCATTAGCTTGCCTCATCCTCACTAACGGCCCCACCAGACCGCCGGGCATGCCTGGTCTCACCCTGGAGATACCCACTATGGGACCATCTCTCAGGGAAGCCAGGAAGGGTTTCGCAGCGGTCGAAGCGCGGAGATACTCCTCCGGGAGTCGATCCTAGCGCTATATAAACTTGCAATTAAGTTAAACATCCAAAGGGAACTGAAAATCCATTGACAGTAAACACAAAAGTGGAGCCCTCACCGGATCTCCTTTTCTCTGCTGTGACCGCATGCAAGCACCGTGATCTTGTTTGTTTCTCTGCTTCAGGACAGCGTTACTCAAAGTCAAAGCAAATGTTGATTTCTAAGATAAACATGCATCCGGGACCACCACCATCTGACAAGATGGCAGCCCTTACACCAGGAGTGCACCATGTGGCTCCAGGCAGCATACGTGCTGCACATCGTCAGAGCTCCTCACCACTATACGAGCTCCTGATGTTTGGGCTCCCTCCAGCCACTAAGAAGACCTGGCGCACAAGAAAAACAGTTGAGGCGAGGTGAGCCTTCTCATTGATATATTTTTAAAATGCACCTGGCACAATGGTCGATCATGGAAGCTGAATGAAATTACAGCCTAAATTTGTAAAAATTAAAAGTCCCATTCCTTGAATCTATTACAGTGTGGGGTCCAGTGGTGGAGGACCGCTTTGTGGAAAAGCATTATCACCCAGCAAATTCGTAGCCGGTAAAACCAGCACCTTCTATTTCAAACCCAAAACACAACTGGCAATCATTTTTGTTTCTGTTAAAATTATTTCTTGAATGTATCTTTCACGTCTATCAAGGCGCTGAAACTCTTAGCCACATTTAAAATGTCTGCAGGTGTCTCCAACTGCTGCTATGTTCAGCCTTCTAGAAATCCAATGAGATAACACAGTGCTTATCATGCTGAATTTTCTGCAGACAGACTCCATTTAAAAGTATTCTGAAGTAGATAGTTCAAGCATGCCCTGGTAGAGGCCGACCGGTCTTGAGGTTAATGGTGGAGCTCAGGTCTGCTGTGCTATCTGTTGCACTCCACACTCTTAGCTGCATTAAAGTTTCTTTTTTGTGTAGTTTCAATAGGCTTGGATCCATAGTATCTTCTTTCCTTCAGTTAACACACGTATTAAGATCGTCACCAAAATATGGTGTCCTAGAATGATGTCCAGTAGTCCATGGTGGATTATATAAGATTGTCAAACTGACTCTCTCACTCATCCAACATTCCACAGCATCACTACACCAGCATTCCACAACTCCAGTCACACAGGCAGAGCAGTAGGTATAACAAATATAGGCCATTTTACTGTACCAGGTAAATCCAGGTATGGTACTGTGTGTCTTAGTGGTCCAAATCATTAATCAGTGATGTATTATTATGCAACTTACTCTTGTTTGTCTCACAAAAATGCTGCATTTTCTGTTTATCATGTGCTTTGGCGGTGTTGGGATACTTTGTGCATGTGTGGTAATTCCACATTCTTTTTTACTGAGTGCAATTCCACACCTGGTAAATTCAATTCCACGAGACTCAGTAAACATGTGCAATCATGTCTCCCTGGTCCAGAGTTTAGATGCAATATTTGTATTATGGGTGTGGATTTTCTTTAATACCCACAAAAGAGATACAAGGGATAATAGTTTCTCTAGTTCCCTTATTCAAATATGAAGCCCACAAAGCAGAGAAACCTATATCGCATCAATATTGGAAGTCGTCTGTATTTCAAGTAATACCAGATCAAGTTCGCCAGAAATACATAAATAATGACATTCGAGACTCACTAGAAACACCAGAGGGAGGTCCGCAGGTGTCTTAAAACTGCCCTCACACACCTTGCGGTGTCATGCTTCCTCATTGGGCCGCATCAGACACCTAGGCACAGACCAACACTCTAGGTGGAGTGTAAGATTTTTTTGATGAAGACAGGTGGTAGGGGTAGAAAAAGTAAAAAACGGGAGTGATAATACACACAAGACACTTGCAACATTAAGTGGAAAGGAAAACATACAAAACATATATGGCGGGATTACTTCTTTCCCACACTAACATGACCAAACTTAGCAGTAAAGTGTAAAATAAAACAGGCTAGAGGTTTCCCAGTATCTACTTTATTCCAAAAGGAAAACTCTGGCTGGATTAAAATGTGAAAATGGGGGTATGTATAGGGAAGTTATGAACCTGTGATCCCCTCTGCTTTTACCAAGCAGAGGGGATCACGGGTTCATAACTTCCCTATACATAGGGAACCCTTGATCCCCTCTGCTTTTACCAAGCAGAGGGGATCACGGGTTCATACCTTCCCTATACCTGTCTTCGTCAAAAAAATCTTACGCTCCACCTAGAGTGTTGGTCTGCGCCTAGGTGTCTGATGCAGCCCAATGATGAAGCATGACACCGCAAGGTGTGTGAGGGCAGTTTTAAGACACCTGCGGACCTCCCTCTGGTGTTTCTAATGAGTCTCATATGTCATTATTTATGTATTTCTGGGGAACTTGATCTGGTATTACTTGAAATACAGACGACTTCCAATATTGATGCGATATAGGTTTCTCTGCTCTGTGGATTTTCTTTAACAGATAACAAAATAATCCTTATGAGGGCTATGGTAGTGAGGATTTTCTAGTTGCAAGCTTCCATGATATCACAGCAAAAACTACTATTCCAGAGTTTCAAGCTTGCAGAGAAATACTCATAGGTAGCATTCTTCCACATGTGTTAAGTGTGACATCGGTTCCATTATGCATTATATACACCTCAACCTTTTAACACAAAAAATCAGCATTTTACATTGTATGTAGCAAATATATGTCCAGCACTGATTCTCTTGCAATGTTTAAAACACAACAAATCACAGATACAGATTTATATATGGAGATAGAACCACTAGGACCACAGGTAAATTAGAAAATATATTTGTTGTATGTACATAGCACAACAAGGAATATAACGCTTAAACTGCTGTGCTCCCATTAAAATGTAGAAGAGGTGAGCAGCCAAAACACAAGGTGACCAGGACATCTTCGTCTGAGAATGGTCACTGATCCTACAGTATCATGCCAGACCATTTGTTTGGTGACCATAAAATGATCTACTGAGCTCTTCAAAGCTCAGGACCACAGTGATCAATTACACATCCCTTACACGTGTAAATTATTTTATTGTATAGTTAATAAAAAACCATTACAAAAATAAGATGCAGTAATGTTTAAAACTATTCGAAAGATACATACATAATTAAGAATTAAAACCATGGGTTAAATATGATATCCTTTGAACTTCGAAAAGCCAAGTCAGTTATAGAAGAAACAGTTACGAAGATGCAAGATCAGGGAATGTGTTGAATGTTTGCAGAAGTTCCTCTTTTTTTCTCAAACTTGGTGATAAATTTAACTGATCTACAGATGAGTTGCGGGTCTGCTGAGCACAGGACTTGTATGATCGCAGAACGGCAGGTGCGAATTCCGTATTCAATGAATTTCGCTTTTACACTGTTCTGGCGTTCCTGGTCCAATGCGGGACAAATTCAAATCAGATGGATAAAATCTTGTTTTGTGGCACCACGTAAGTCACACTCCACATCCCTTACACCTCTCCCATGATCTAGAGCCCTTAGAAATTAAGATGTAACCGTAATGTTTGGTGCATTGTCAAATGCACAATTCTCATCGTTGCCTAAAATATAGTAAACATAATAGCAATCCCATGGAATGAAAGAGAAATCTGTATTTAATTAATAGAAGAGAATAACTAGTTTTGCTTATTGGTAGTAAAAAGCTAAACAATAACTATTCTATAGAATTAAGCACATGGAGAAACTTGCAACTACTTCATGCATACAAATGTTTTTAATGGGACATCTGTTCTTTTATGACTGAAAAATATCTTAAACCTTTCACACACACAATCTATATGTTACATTGTAGAAAGATCAGTGACATTAAGCACCTACGTATGGTAAAGCAACAAACAATTAAAAAAAATATAACATAAACACACATTTAAATGGTGAGGTAGAGCTGCAAAATACTTATACTGCCCTAATTCATTACAGCAAACATTAAACCAGTTAGATTGCTGCATATTTAAGCAGTTGTGCTCCAACAAAAAACATAAGAGTTAAGTGGTATCGACCTCCACTGGATTATAAAAAATGCTCTGTAAGCCATGCTAGCCCACAATGCCATAATCATTTGGTGACCAGTAGATGTTTCATGAACATCTCCAATCCAGTAATGGCACTTCCACCACACTTCTGCTTGTACGTCTTTAGGGAGTGAGACCTACATGAAGTTCCCTTTTTCAGGACAATGTTTATTTGTCGACAATGTGTCACGATAACTAAATGTTGAGGCATAAATATCAATCTAATAATCTCAATTTTAGAGTACCCGAGGCAGTTGAGCAAATCTGAGAAACATAGCCCTCTGTGAAGGTGGGCAATGCATTAAAATTAATACAGGGGGCGTGGCTTCACCACAGAGCGTAATGGCCGTGAGTTAGTGTAGCTCCGCAAGCACTGATTCCCTGCCGGACATCCGCTACATTAATCCGACACCTGAGTGGCGGGGCAACCGTCGGAAATAACGAGGGTGCTGCTGATTCAAAAATCGACTTTGTGGGGCCGTACTTGCGAAGTTATGGCCAATACGTCATGCGGCCTCCTTCGACTCTGAAGCCGGGAACTGCTGTGTGGTAAAACTGGGCATGGTGACACCGCGGAACAGGCCTGCACCCAACCAGAGACCGAGGTCGGGCCACAGCCAGAGACAGAGGAAACGTAATGGAGCGGCGGCTCTGAACACCACAAAAGCTATTGAAGTATCGCTGTCACTAACAACCCAAATGTAAGCCAGGACTTCGCTGGTAGCCGAAATATCACCCTGACTGGATCGCGCTGAAGAGGGTGCACCCGGAACCCCCAGCGGGCCATCTCTGCCTTGGGGGGCTGTGGCCACAACTAAACACTGCAACCATAGGGAGTGGCACTCCAACTTGCCTGAGACCTGGAGCGGGTGCGTCTAGAGCCCCCGGAGGACTGTTTCTCCCCTGGTTGCCCGTAATTGTAGTCAGCACATTCATCAATAGCAGCAATGCAGCAAATTACACAGGACCTAAGACGAGGTGGGGGCAGATGTAGAGTACTGTATCGCTCCAGTGGTGTGTGGGTGCCCAGGGATCCACTTGACCTGATAGACTGCTAGAGCTACAAGGTGGATATTCTACCCAAAAGAAAGTGATTTTCCTGCCGCATTGAGAAATAGGGAAGGGGCACCACCCGGGTGAATGCTAGAATAGCGCTTGTTTACCATGTGAATAGTGAGCCATACGTTGGCAAAGCAGGGGTCGTGGGGATTGACTGTCCAGCAACACCCGCCTAACTATCACAAATCACTGCTGGGCGCACCACCTGTGAGACTCCCCCCACCTTGACACTACATCGGCGATTTGCACCTTCATAAGACTTGGCAGAGTTGGCACAGCTGGGTGCACCCACCAACAGAGAATACAGTCTCACTTGGGAGACAGGGGTGGACACTACAGTATTGGGAGATATGTTGGGATCGAAAGTCCCCAAAGTAACCCAACAAAAAAGTTGGAAAATATGCTCTTCCGAAAACGGCGTACTCCGAGCATCATCCCAAGGGCAATATGGCAGCAGGACCAGAAGGTGATAACCAGGAACTCACACTGAAAGACGTTATGGAAGCTATCTCGGGGGTCATATCGTCACTGGAGCAGAGAATGGATACAATCACATCAGAAGGGATGTTCATCAGAGCAAACCTGACGAAAATAGGTGAGAAAGTAAATCAAATGGAGATAATCACCTCTAGCCTCGTTGAAGACGCATCGCAACTGCAAGACATCAAAGAATTGCAGGTCTTCCGAAGATTCGTGGAGGACAAGCTTGATGACTACGAGGGTCGCACTAGATGAAATTAGGTGCAAATTATCAGGGTGCCAGAAAAGGCAGAGGGGCAGGCGACCAGCTTATTCATAGAGGACCTTATACTTAATCACCTCCAACCTAAGGGCCTGTCAAAATTCTTTGTGGTCGAAAGGGCACATAGTTCCTGGTGGGTGACCAAAGCTTGGTGCACCTTCTTTCCCTATACTGGGAAAGTTGTTGAACTATTGAGATCAAGATGTCATATTACAAAATGCCACAGTGGCCCGCCTCTTTGCTACAAGAAAGCAGAAATCTCTTTCATCCCAGACTACACCCTAACTGTGCAGAAACATCGACAACTTTTTCTTGCAGTGAAGGAAAAACTGCGAGACAAAGGGGTCAAATATGCAATGCTGTTTCCTGCCCGTCTTAGGGTGGAAGCAGATGGCAATGCCTGGTTTTTTGAACACTCTGAAGTGGCTGCTGATTGGTTGGAGGATTGGAGAGGTACAAGAGAACATAACGTTCGTTGACTGCCTACCCTGTCCAGGTCCTTGGCTGAAAATGTTTTGAGAAAGTAAGGTTCCTTATACTCACTTTGCAAGTTTAAGTATTCGAACTCTGTTGATTGGCAGTGGTTTATAGAGCCAAACTGAGGAACAATACTCTGTTAGCAGTACTATTTATCCTACTGTATCTAATTGTTGCTCACCGTCCCCTGCCTAGGGAGCCTGACTAGCTTATTGGGCAGGGGAGGGATCGGGGTGGCAGAGCTTTTCACCCCCCCCCACTAGACTACCTTTAGTTTTAAGGTTGGGCGACTGACTCTCTGATTGTTAGGTGGGCACTTTAAAGCCCAGAGTGTAGGGGAACAGGGAGGGGGCAGTTGGGTCGGGGAAGGTGGTTTCAACAAGTTCTAGTGAAATCAACATGGTCTATCGCAGACAATAGGAGGGATGCACGGATCATAAATGTATTGATGAACACGCACTGGGACAAAAGCTTTAGACTCCTGAGCTGGAATGTCAATGGACTTGGGGACAAACTAAAACGTTGCATAGCTTTACAGCACATCAAACAACACTCCCCAGATGTTGTACTCCTTCAGGAATCCCACCTGGTAGGCAACTCCTGTAAAGCACTGAATAGATGGGGCTGCTAACTAGTGGCACACTCGGACTACACCACAGGCTCCAGGGGGGGCATCATGATCAAAAACTCCTTCCCGCTTTCCATACAACACACCTGGATTGATGAGATAGGCAGATATGCCGTGGTCTTGGGGCAGTGGGAGGGGAAAACACTCACATTAATGGCAGTATATGTCCCACCGGGTCTTCAAGGCTGTACCGTCAAAGACTTAGGTAATAGCATGTTCTCGTTCCCAGAGGGTCACCTTGTTGTGGGAGAAGACTTTAACTCAGGTGTGCCAGATCTCTCAACCGCCATCCCAGCGAAATTGGCTCCTCATATAGATGGCTTCCAGATTTTCTGGACGCATTGGCCCTCGCAGATGCGTGGAGGGCATACCTTCCACTCAGGGGCACACAATAGCCTTACCCGGATTGATTATCCCCTTTTTCCACCATCTCAGATAGAAAACATTCACAAAATTAGACATATGGCACAGGGTTTATCCGATCACTCTCCTGTGTGAGCTCAACTGGTCCTGGGTGAAAAAAGGGTAGGGAAGATTGCACCTACCACCCCTGGTACCTTCAAAAGCACTCCTACAAGCCATTGATAACTATTTCCTGGAAAACACAGGGTCGATATGCTCATCTCAAACCATATGGGAAGCATTAAAAACAGTACTGAGGTGACAGGCACTCTCACTAATTGCGAGGAGCATTTAAAGAGAAATTGAAGGTTCTAGTTCACTTAGAGAATGAAGTCCTCTGTCTGGATAAGGAAACTGGGGAGGATGTCACGCAGTAGAGACTTCATGCCCTGAAGCTTAAAAGGGACGAATACAAATCCATTGCTACTTATATGGCCAAAACACTAGGAAGGGACAAAGATGGCAGATTGCATGATTTGGGGGATAAGGCCAGGAATTTGCTTGCCTGGCTCGACAGGAAGGAATTGGCAAGTAGACTTGTACCAGAGTTGATAGATGACTCGGGTGGGAAGATAACGGATCCACAGGCAATTGCTAATGAACTTACTGAACATTATGGGGCTCATTTATGAGCCCCTGCATCACTTTTGCGCCACTGGTGTGTCCCTTTTTGTGATGCACCAGTGGCATAAAAAATGCACCATGTTGTGCCATATTTATGAAGTGACGCATCTAGGTAGATGCGTCACTTCGTAAACCCCTGCACTACAGTATACCTGTGCCAGGTATAATGTATGCAGGGTGGGCGTACCCCCGCAAGGAAGGGTCGTAGGAGTGGTGCAACAAAATCTATGAGGTTTCACTGCGCCACTTCTAGGATGCCAATGCATCAAAACCTTATGCCTGCATCATGGCAGGTGTAACGGTGATGCAGGCCCTTTCACATGGGCTTGGCCCATGTGAAAGGAACATTGCAGGAGTTGCTTCAGGCTTCCGACACAACTCCAACAATGCGCCACTTTTTGCGCAGACTGATACAGATCCATAAACTCAAGATAATTCTGGCCTCATCCCAATTCGATGGTAGAGCCATCCCAAGCTCGACCCCCCATCCACTGTATTCAGCCCACAAAACATACACTTCACAAGCAGCTGAGAACGTCATATCATGTCTAAACACACAACTAGCAACATCGAGGAAGAAGACAATAGTCCTGTGGGATCTGACAGCAAGGATGAGGGTACAGGGATAGTCATGCCACAGACCAACAGGCTGCCCCGAGTAGGACCCTGTGGTCATGAAGTTGACTGCTTTTTGCTTGACACAGATGTGACGAGGTTGTGACTATAAGAAGGACAAGTCCCTCAAATCAAATAGTACTGCAACCATACAAGGGGTCCCAAGCACAGTGGCTGGAATCCTCCTCACAGGACCCCTCAAGCTGAATATACGAGGAAAAAGAATGAGGGAACATTTGTTGTCATTTTCTTCGTCCCTGGTTGATATCTTAGGATGAGACTTAATGTACAAATTGAAAAGGTCTATTCAAGTTGCTGAGAATGGCACAATAGCCTGCTTTTTCCCTGGAGCTCCCTCCTCAGCGCACCACCAGCGAGAACCCCTGGGAAATCTCCTAAGTAAATCCGGGATCCACTATCATCTCTATGCAAACGACACTCAAATCTACCTTAAAGTTGCCTCCACTCACGATCTCTCTATCCTAAGCTCTAATCTCGACTCCATTCAAAACTGGATGTCAACTCATCAACTGCTTCTGAATCCCTCCAAAACTGAATTCCTCCTCCTCTCCTCCTCAGTCTCTCCTCCCCCGGTGCAATCATGGATGGATCAGATGAATCTACTTAACAATAAACCCATCATTGTCGACAGCGCAAAATCCCTTGGTGTCATACTCGACAAAAAACTCAATCTAATCTCCCACATCAATTCCATTGCAAAGTCTGCTAGATACCAACTACGCCTTGTTTGGGGAATCCGTCGCTTCTTCCCGGAGCAGGAACTTATAACCCTGGAGCAATCGCTGGTCCTCTCCAGACTAGACTACTGCAATTCTCTTCTTACTGGCCTCCCCAAATCCCACTTGTCCCCTCCTAAATCTATTCTCCATTCAGCAGCTCATTTCATATGGGGCCAAAAGAAGCGACCACATCCCACCGATGTTATCCACCCTCCGCTGGCTTCCCATCGAGGCTAGAGCTATCTACAAGACTACTTGTATCTCCCACAAAGCCTTGCACTCCTCCTCTCCTCGCTACCTGGCGAATAATCTGAAACTCTCTGGAGGCTCTAGACCTTCACGTAATGCGGAAAATCTACTGCTTGAACCTCCCACTTTCAAGAAGGAAAGAACGATGGCCCAATCCTTTTCAGGCAACGTGGTGAGAATATGGAACTTCTTTCCGCCTCAGCTCCGGACCCCCGCCTCCTCCCAGACCTTCAAAAGGGACCTCAAAGTTCTTGGTTGGAGTGTTTGCCATTTATTACAGTATTATCCTTGTGCTTGTGTTTGGTACTCTTTTGTAACATGCACACACCACTTTTCCCTTATAACACATGGTTTGCTACGTCTCACATTGTGTTTGCCTGTGATACTTGCACAAGTGCCACCATTGCCTACATAACGTTTGTTCTTGTGCCTGAGTGTCTAGCATATATTGCAGTATTATACCTCTAATTGTACTTTGTTTTCTCTTGTAACCTGCACACTTGTCACTTTTTCCTCCTGTGCACTTGTTGCTACCTCATGTATTTTGTTTGCGCACAATTGTCACTTTACCTTTTGTAACTTAACGTCTGCTTTTGTAATCTGTTCACGTGTAATGTTCTCCTCATGTATCAGTTCTGTTCCTATTGTGAAGCGCTCTGACGCCTTCGGGTAAAGTCAGCGCTATATAAAAATGCATAAATAAATAAATAAACTCAGACTCGACATGGATGCCAGCCAGGGAGGCCCGACCAGTCTGACCCCTTTTGTGGGAGCTGTCCTGGCATTCATAGGAAATTTCTTTGAGCTAAGTGAAATAGCTCGGCGGTTGGCCTGCCACGCACACCTCCTTGCAGTGGAAACTACAAAAAGGATGAGGAAATTGAAAGACAGTAAGGTCCACAAAGATCAAGAGATCCAACTGAGTCTCCCTGGTCTAGGTGGTGAACCAGACCAAGGCACAGAGGGGCAATGGCAGTAACAAGCAGGCCATGCATGCCCCAGAGTATACCAAGATTCAGCTCTAACACCACTCTGGGATCTCCTCTAGTGAAAAACTGGTACAGACATGGTTGCCCGGTACTATGCGGTGCGTCCCAGTGCCAAAAGCCCCTTACCGTCTGCCAAACATGGCACCCAAGAGATTGACCATTAGAGGGAACCCGAAACACCCAGCAAATGGTACATCAGCTCACCCCCGCAATGGCCTGCTAGGCAAGGGCCAAAACCAGGAGCAAGCCTGGAAAAAGTCTACTAGGGCAGGCCCCCAAAAAGTGAGCAAAACCAACTCCACAAGGGCCGCATTTGCTTCACGCTTGCGAACAGCACCAGTCCTGAAAGGGACGCCAACGTGGAACCCTAGAATGTTCTGGCCCCGTTATGGCAAAGAGGTCGGGAAGGCTGGTGTTAGCCAGACCCTGGAGAATGTTCCTACTGCCTCCAAATGGGTTACCGGGCTGACCTATGCCTTCTGAAGGCTTATCAAGAACAAAGGTTGATAGGCCCAGGCCAGTCCCAGCAAAATCCACATCCACAAAACCAAGCCCAGGTCACCCGAGTATGCAGAACATTTAATCAAATGGTAATCATTCAGTAAACACACTGCCACAATAAGGACCAAGTAGTTGGCCAAATACATGGTAACCGCAGCAGGCAGGGAACCCAGCACAGCAAGCACCACGGCAACAGCCACAGCAGGGAGGGATGACTGTCTGGGGAGGTAACAACTTTGCACAATATCCCAATCCAAATGTGCAGCAAGCCTAAAATGACAAATAGGACACATCAACTTCATACCCACATCAGACAGCTCACATAACAATAAAGACTAGTGACAAAGCATCAGGAGAAAACTCAAACCTTTACTTGCATTCAGGAAAAACTCAGGTTTGCCATATGCTCTGGCAATCTGGAATCTGCAGTAAAGTCCACCATCTTGGGTGCCTGCAGGGGCCTAGGCCCCACTCTGATGCTGGTTTCATCAAGGCAGGGTTGGCTGGCGAAGCCCAGGGGATGGCAGTTTGACAAGGGGGAGGGTCGCCCTCGACCAGCACCTTTGAAGCAGGCACCCAAGTCTCCTTATCCAAGTCCAATGGGGAAGGGTTCCTGTAACTTGGTTGAAAGGAGGACATCATTCCTCAACATTTTTAGGACTCCAGTAAATGGAGGCTCCCTTTCAGTTACAAAACTAGGCAATACTCTGGCGTTGGGAGACAGGTTTTCCGTGCACTTGGTCCATAGTCCACGCGCAGATAAACAACAACTTTGCACCAAGTTAGTTAAGAAACTCACCAGGGCAATGAGCCATCTCAGTTTGTTATTCACAGCATGACTAGTCCTAGCAGCTCACCTGACTCCTGTTGCAAGCAAGAGATCTTGCACCCTCCTTTCCCCCAATGCTTTCAAAACAGCCAATGTCAGCTTATCGGATCAAGTCCCTCCAAAACAGAGGGAGTTGTGTGTCACCGGGTAGAAAGTTCCTGATTCCCACCAAGCGCAGCTGGCCCAAAGCATCTTGGATCAGAAGGAGAGGGGGTGACCAGACTGAAAGGGGTTCCATAGATGACCATTGCAGCCCCCACACAAGGCACATGGGTACGCTCACCACCGCACCCAGCTTATCAACTCAAAAACCACAGGGCCTCACAAACATTGTCCAAGGAAGCAAAAAGCCCAATTACTGCCATTGCCACATAAATTGCATGGGGCCAATGAGCACTTCTCAACACCCATAGGCATATGGGCCAACACTACACAAAACCTAAGGAAGACGCTCGACAACCTGCAAGAAGAAGCCAAAAAGATGAAGCTTCCAGAAAAAGGGCATAGCCAAAACACCCAACTCCATTAGGAAAATCTTGTTGCACACCCCATGCAGAAAGTAGACGGGCATACACGTGTATTCAGGACACATTCCAATTATCCACAACCCAAAAATTGCCACACACCCTTTTCCTTTCACGGCGCATCACACATGAGTAGGACAAAAGTTACCATCCACATAAAACTACACACACACATATGTTAGGAAACGTAGGGTGCTAGAGGGCCACCTATGCCCATATGAAAGCTAGCTAGGTAAAAAGAGTAATACACGCACCGACAAAGATCACCCTGCTAAAATACCCACCTCTGTCAGGGAGAATGGATAACGACCAAAACTACCCACAAAGGTAAAACCCAGGTGCTGCATGACTAAATGTTCACTGTCTCCCAAAACTGACTCGCCCACTGGGGTTGCCTTCCTGTACCCTACTCAAATGTTACACAAAATGAACGTATTGAATGTTTCCAAAAAGAACAGGCACTGGAATTTCCAAGAATAAATAATGATGTATGCTGTTCTGAAGTTAACCTACAACCCACAGATCTTATCCAAAAGGTCTGCAGCCAAACCTACTTATCTCATCTTTACTGAAGTCCCCAACTTCTTCACCACAACCTCGAAAGTCCCAACGAGGCCCAAGGGTTCAAGCCAAAACACCATAGACAATTTTTTACACACAATATTTTGACAAACAGACTCTGCAATGTGCCAAGCAAAGACACCTCTGGACATCAGAAAGCTGCAGACGACCCCTCTGGGCACCATGCCAAGACCTGCAATGTTTAAAATGCAAAAACCACAGTTGATGGACAGAATTCAGAACAATGTCATACATTCACCCCAGTACAGAGATCTGGGCCTAAATCCATCGTTTTTTGCACTCCACACCACCCCAGTTCAGACATGGCCATATGCAAATCAGTCTGACCCTGTACCTCTTGGGAACAGTCCAGCCCGAACTGCCAAGCCATGCCTTCCCTGGACCGGAAACAAGCTTCCGAGGACCGGGTTCTGGCATTCCAGCCGTCTTCAGCCCGGCTTGCTTGAATCCAGTGGTGTGGAGAGCATGGGACTCACGTCTGAGCATACCCATCCCACTCGGGGTGACAAATGCAAAAACCACAGTTGATGGACAGAATGCAGAACAATGTAATACATTCACCCCAGTACAGAGATCTGGGCCTAAATCCATCGTTTTTTTGCACTCCACACCACCCCAGTTCAGACATTGCCATATGCAAATCAGTCTGACCCTGTACCTCATGGGAACAGTCCAGCCCGAACTGCCAAGCCATGCCTTCCCTGGACCAGAAACAAGCTTCCGAGGACCGGTTTCTGGCGTTCCAGCCGTCTTAAGCCCGGCTTGCTTGAATCCAGTGGTGTGGAGAGCATGGGAATCACGTCTGAGCATACCCATCCCACTCGGGGCGACAAATGCAAAAACCACAGTTGATGGACAGAATGCAGAACAATGTCATACATTCACCCCAGTACAGAGATCTGGGCCTAAATCCATCGTTTTTTTGCACTCCACACCACCCCAGTTCAGACATGGCAATATGCAAATCAGTCTGACCCTGTACCTCATGGGAACAGTCCAGCCCGAACTGCCAAGCCATGCCTTCCCTGGACCGGAAACAAGCTTCCGAGGACCGGTTTCTGGCATTCCAGCCGGCTTCAGCCCCGCTTGCTTGAATCCAGTGGTGTGGAGAGCATGGGACTCACGTCTGAGCATACCCATCCCACTCGGGGTGACAAAGGCAAAAAACCACAGTTGATGGACAGAATGCAAAACAATGTCATACATTCACCCCAGTACAGAGATCGGGACCTAAATCCATCATTTTTTTGCACTCCGCACCACCCCAGTTCAGACATGGCCATATGCAAATCAGTCTGACCCTGTACCTCATGGGAACAGTCCAGCCTGAAGTGCCAAGCCATGCCTTCCCTGGACCGGAAACAAGCTTTCGAGGACCGGTTTCTGGCATTCCAGCCGTCTTCAGCCGGGCTTGCTTGACTCCAGTGGTGTGGACAGCATGGGACTCACGTCTGAGCATACCTATCCCACTCGGGGTGAAAAATGCAAAAACCACAGTTGATGGACAGAATGCAGAAC
Source organism: Lissotriton vulgaris (assembly GCF_964263255.1). Taxonomy (NCBI): domain Eukaryota; kingdom Metazoa; phylum Chordata; class Amphibia; order Caudata; family Salamandridae; genus Lissotriton; species Lissotriton vulgaris. The sequence goes on from NC_141685.1 coordinate 1,441,149,612, forward strand.
AATGTCATACATTCACCCCAGTACAGAGATCTGGGGCTAAATCCATCGTTTTTTTGCACTCCACACCACCCCAGTTCAGACATGGCCATATGCAAATCAGTCTGACCCTGTACCTCATGGGAACAGTCCAGCCCGAACTGCCAAGCCATGCCTTCCCTGGACCGGAAACAAGCTTCCGAGGACCAGTTTCTGGCATTCCAGCCATCTTCAGCCCGGCTTGCTTGAATCCAGTGGTGTGGAGAGCATGGGACTCACGTCTGAGCATACCCATCCCACTCGGGGTGTGAAATGCAAAAACCACAGTTGACGGACAGAATGCAGAACAATGTCGTACATTCACCCCAGTACAGAAATCTGGGCCTAAATCCATCATTTTTTTCCACTCCACACCACCCCAGTTCAGACATGGCCATATGCAAATCAGTCTGACCCTGTACCTCATGGGAGCAGTCTAGCCCGAACTGCCAAGCCATGCCTTCCCTGGATCGGAAACAAGCTTCCGAGGACCGGTTTCTGGCAAAATGCTACACAGTATTTTACCTTTGTATATTGTCTGGTTTGCATGGGTGTGTCCACATCCATTCACAGCAAGAAATGTGCCTAGTCACATAGAGCCTATCTCAACACACTATAACACTTGCATAGGGACCTCTCCCACCTCACTTACACTTGAACTGAACCAAATGCTAGCCCTACACAGCGTAATCTTGTACAACACATGGCCCCAACAAATGACCACCGTGGGTGTCCAGACGACGGCTAGGCCAAGCTGTGTCTGCTCACTGATACCCCACATCGTGGGTGCAGACAAACTTTACCTATCACAAGAAATAGATCCTAACAAAGCTAAATGTCTCATCCAACCTAGTAGAGTAGAACCCCATACAGTATTGATAAACATCACCTGGTCTGAAACCAACCTCATGCAGTGCACCTTTTCACTGAGCCTAGCGACATTCAAACCAAGCTAGACAGGATGACAAGTGGGGCACCATAGGGGAGGACACTGTTTGGCAACGAGATTTTCCAGAGAAGAGTTTCTTGGAGGTAGCAAGACCAGTGCACAAACATGTTCGCTCCTGTCTCTACCTATTGTCCCAGGATGTCCCACAGTGTATCTGGGTCAGTATTCTTTAAGAACTAGACACCAGACAAGGAGTTCCAGTGCAGGACTATTCACTTCAATGATGCAAGAGGAAATAAGTCTAGAAGGGAAGGGTTGAATACAAGCATAGATACCCCATGTGTGGAAATCTGGGAAAGATAGGTATGCGTGGCTGGAAGGGAAACACTATATTCTTTGTGATTCAGGGGTAAAAGAGCAATCCCACTTGGCACAATTGAAAATTGTGGAGCAATACTGCATGTACCATATCTGCAATGAGGGAACTTTTGTATGGCAGTGAGGCAAATTTGCATACACCCATCTCATCCGTGTATGGTGGGGCCTCTGCTTCTTCGTAACCATACACACCCCAAACCTGGCCATCCCTGGTGAAGATATGTCTGAGTAGTTCTAACATCCACTACAGAAGAAAACTACTCTATTGAATCAGGCTTGAGAAAAAAGAACTGCAGATTACTTTGGCTGGGCTGAGTATAAGAACATTCCAGAAAAATGTAAACTGTTTTCTGACACTCAAGTATGCGCATGAGGGTCCATACCCTTTTTGCACCTTGCAAACTATAGCGAACCCTCGCTAGCTACAGCTACCAGGTGGCAGATTAAAAAAATTATCAAAGATACTGAGCCCGCCCTAAACAATATAAAGGAAGAAATAAGGCCATTCGCCTTATGGTAATGCAACATCAGTAAGTGTTGGACTTGTTGACTGCAATGGAGGCTGGGGTGTGTTCCATGATCGATGAGTCCTGCTGTACTTTCATCCCTGGGATTGATATGGATAATGGGACACTGGCTTTGCCATCCAAGCACTGCATCATCTAGAAGCTGACATCAAGAAGGAGGGAGGTGCACCTGTACAGGACTGGTGTTCCGATAAATTTTACTGGTTCTCCCGAAGGTCGACCAGAAGGTGCCTACTCACATTTTTTGGGTGGTTTCCTGCTGGATAACACAGTCCTAAAGTTAGGTAGAATGCAAGTAACTAGGCAATTAGTAGTAGACACAACAGATACACATCGAACGTCAAACAATATGACTATCATTAAATGAGCGATAAATTATGTAGTTGAACATTCAACTAGAGGGGAGAATGTTAATATTGAAAAATATGATGTTGATATACACCGTGATATATGTACGTATAAAAACAAAGTTGCAAGTCGATTGTTGGATTTGGCCGTTGTGAGCTCCCTCTCAACCCTGAGTCAGATGTACGTGGTTAGGCAGGCCCTGTCACCTAGGGCTGAAGCAACTGATTGACAGATCCCTTGTGGGGGTGTCATATTACCCTGGGATGAACAGGAAAACCCAGATAAATTCAACAGATAGTCAGAGACACCACAAAGGTTCCAGGAGATTGGCCCCAATAAAACACATTTAGCCAGAGGTGCGCATGTTCCCAAACCACCATAAAGTCAGATGCCATACTAAGTTGGGAACATACAGACAATAAGAACACAGCATGAACATTACACAAAGTGATGATTCGCTCCTCATGACAGACATCTGGACATGTACCCAATGGCCCTGGATTCCGCCCACATGCGCTTCTTATAAAAACACCTCGATTTATTGCTCGTGACTAGGCCCACATTTTCTCTCACTGAAGGAACGCATAAATCAGTTTATGACGCTTCATGTAATGTGTAAAATGATGGCCTAATTCAATGTGCTTTGAGATAGTTTTCAGAACCAGACTCTGTTGCTTGATGGTCACTGCATTTAATTAAACAACTATTCTTGTTTTACCAAACACCTCTTGTGTTTCATTTATTCAAAGGTACATTGATATTTGAGCTACAAGATTATTCAGAATACAGAGACTTTCAAAAGAAAACATATTCATTCAATGAACATTTAAATAGACTAAGTGACAATTGTTTTGTTGAACAAACAATTTGAAATGTTAATTAGCAACTTGTAAAGAATGCTTGCATATGTGATAACATTTGTGTATGGATAGAATGTACCACTGTTTGTATAGCTTGTTAACATGCTGATAAACTGAATTGTGTTTCGTAAGACTAAAGACTGCTAACAAAAGGTGAGCAGTGAAAATAATCCAGTTAACCCTAGAGATTGGGTATGTTCATGCTTCCGTGCAAAAATCATATTAAAAGATACTAATCAATGAATGTGAAAAAATAAGAACTAAAGATTATTTGTCGTATCAGGGAAATTCAATGATATTAGCTCAGGAGGACCAACTAAAAACACATTTAGGTGGAAAATGGGAAAATAAAGCTACAGCAGAGTTTTAAGGGGAGAATGAAGTGTCTTAGGAACAATTTCTTACCACAACAACAATAATAAATATTTCCTATTCTCCTTTTAGAATGCACAAGAGATACCATTGAGCGACTGTTGGACTGAACCAAGAGTCACCAGTGTGAAAGTACAAGATGAGGTCCACAACAGGAGCTGTTTCTTTCTCTTTCCCTCTCTCATCCAGTTTCCCCTTTCCCATTATGGGCTCTTGTTGCTTACTATGTGTAAACACTTTTGGGGGGAGCATTACTTCAGAGAGCGAGTTGGCAACTGAACAACCCAGTATTCCACTTAGCTTCCACAGGATCAAGCGTCAGAAGAGGTTCGTGCTACAGACACTTGAGGGCAGATTTAATACTTCTGGCGCTTCTCTGCTAAACAGCAGGGATGCGCCAGAGGAGTTGCAATGCATCTGCCCACCAGTGCGCCACCACTGATGTGCCGCATTTACAATGCTGCACACCGTGGCGCATGGATGGGCAGATGCGTGCCGCATCCCCCATCGGAAAGGCAGCGCATTGCTGGAGTTGTGTCGCAAGCTCGACGCAGCTCCAGCAAGGTTCGGGGGTCCCATATCCCTAACATGCTGCGTCAATCCTTATGCCTGCTTCACGCAGGCACAGGGTTTAGACGCAGCATGGCCTTAAAAGTGACTGAGTGAAATCTTGTAGATTTCACTCAGCCACATTTAGGAGGCGTTCCTGCTCTGGAACGCCCCCACGCCGGAACGCCTACATGTGGTACAGGGCTTTACAATGTGACGCATCTCCCAGATGTGTCACATTGTAAATACCCCGCAGAATGGAGCTGACTTTGCGCTGCCACTGCATCACAAAAGTGACGCAACGATGGTGTAAAAGAGGCGTAAGGGGCTTGTAAGTCTGCCCCTTAGTCTGACAATTTCTATGGGCACAAATAAAAGTAAATAAAGAATAAATGACAACAATTTATAAAACAAATGCAGAATTACATTAAACCAAGTTTAGTGTTATTAAACATGGTTTTATTAAAGTGGTTAAACTTTGTTGAGAACCTTTGTGAGAAAACAGAAACATAGGGGCGGATTTACAAACCCCTTGCGCCACTTTTGGGTAACTGTTCCAATGTTAAAAATGATGCAACAGTGGGGCAAGTGGCTTGTAAATAAGCCCCAAAATTCTTATTGTCACCCTGGTCAACTTAAAATAGGCCTTAAAATATTATATTAGCAGTGACATCTAAGCAAATATCAATGGTACAGGAAATGGAGTTCACCCCTTAGTACAATGAACAAAACTATTTCCTGTACAACAGCAACTGGCAACGTGCTTTCTAAAGAAATACCTGAAATATGGTATTCAAAGACATCCTTAAAACTATGAGATCACATTCAGAAAACAAACTACTGTAAAGCAGCAAACAATATGCAAAAAAGTAATAATGCCTTAAAATAATAATAATGTAAATGTGGCAGCAAAGAAAGCAACAAATTATAGAACTGGGGAGGTATGAGGAGCATGAGTGCTATGTTAATCTCTCACTGAGAGCCAACAGACTGATTTTACATTTTGTTATTTACTGCAATGATGTACAAATAATTGGGAACAAAAGTAATTTCCCAATGTTGACTCTCTGATTCAATGCACAGCAGTGAGCACAGCTTTCTGGGCTTTGTGTGGGGAGGCAATGTACAGAGGAGGATGGTTTTTGAGAAGAAGGAGACCACACCTATTTTCTTTATATATTTGGCCATAGGAGGAGGTAGATTCAAGAGAGGGTGGCCTGAGTGGGTGAAAGAATATTACTTTTCAGCATAGAGTTAAAGGGCAAAGGCAGAAGGTAATGGAAATTAGAGGCACTTTACTAGGTAATATTTTTTGGAAGGAAGAGTGAATGGTAAATGCAGAGAATGGTGTAGTTGGGTAGCAGGACACCTCCTTTGTATCTTTGATATTTGAGAGGAGAGGTGGGCAGACCTGAGGTTAGTGGGGCAGTGTTGAACTTGGCCCTCTAGGCAGGGTCACCCCCAAACGTTTTGCCTTTAAACCTCCACTTTTTTATGAATTAACTTTTGTTGGCCAGAGGCTAAACTGCTAACCAGTGGTAACGTGCTTCTACTCCCTACCCTAAACAAGGTTTGATTGAAATACACCTAATTGTCATATATAATGTACTTATAAATCCCTGGTAGAGTGGTATAACATATACCCATGGCCTGTAAATTAAATAGAGTAGCACTTTGAAACATGTCCCAGGCCTGCAATATAAATTTGGCATTTAAAACCCCTGAAAAGCAAACACAAGGAGATGATGGATCGAGCGCTGAAACTTTACAGACACCCCCAGTCACAGATCTGGGTTGAGTCCAACATCGTTCTTTAGCTCACTTCGCCACCCCAGTTCAGACCTAGCTATTTGAAAATCAGCCTTGACCCTGTGCCTCTTGGGTGCAGTCCAGCCTGATCTGCCAAGCCAGGTCTTCCCTGGACCAGAAACAAGCATCCTGGGACCAGTTTTGGGGTAACACCCCTCATCAGCCAGGCTAGCTTGACTCCAGAGGCAAAGTGAGAAAAGAACCCACGTTTGGGCATACCCTGCCAACTTAGGGCAAAGAAAGCAAACACAGGAAGATAATGGACGGAGCACTGAAACTTTTCAGACACTCACTCCCAGCCACAAATCTGGGTTGAATCCATCATCGTTATTTAGCTCACTTCACCACCCGAGCTCAGACCCAGCTAAGCCTTAATCTCCCCTTTTATTATGTATAGGACACCCCTAAGGTAGGCCCTAGGTTGTGCACAGTGCTTTGTAATTAAAAAGTTAAACATTTACTTGTAATTAAAATCCCCCAAATATGTTTTCCACTTCTGTGAGGTTTACGCATCCCACTGGATAACATTGGAGATTCCTTATTATATCTATTATGCTGTCATTCCTAATTGAGAAGAGGTAGATATATATGTCATGTTTGGTACAAATGAAATTGTAATGATAAACACTCCTTAATGGTAAAGTTGTTTTTTTTCATTACAATTTTAAAAATAGCTCTTTTGGAAAAGTTGTTTTGCCTTCATCCTGTCTTGCGATACCAAAGAGGATGATGGACGGAGCATTTGAGCAAATCAAACACTCACCCCAAGTCAACTGATCTGGGTTTAATCCATCACCATTCTTTAGCTCACTCCACCACCCCAGTTCAGACATGGCCATATGCAAATCAGTCTGACCATGTGCTTCATGGGAACAGTCCAGCCCGAACTACCAAGCCATGTGTTCCCTGGACCGGAAACAAGCATCCTGGAACTGGTTTCAGATCCATAATCCTCATCAGCTCAGCCAGGCTATCTTGAATCCAGTGACAGAGTGAGCAAGGGACCCAAGTCTGGGCATACCCTGCCAACTTAGGGCGAACAAAGCAATACCAAAGGGGAGGATGGACGGAGCGCTTGAGCAAAACAAACACTCACCCCCAGTCAACTGATCTGGGTTTAATCCATCACCATTCTTTAGCTCACTCCACCACCCCCAGTTCAGACATGGGCGTATGCAAATCAGTCTGACCCTGTGCCTCATGGGAAAAGTCCAGCCCTAACTGCCAAGCCATGTCTTCCCTGGACCGGAAACAAGCATCCTGGGACCGGTTTCGGATTCATAATCCTCATCAGCTTGTTTCCGGTCCAGGGAAGGCATGGCTTGGCAGTTCGGGCTGGACTGTTCCCTACAGATTAAGGAAACGGAGCATTCGTGTGCACGCCTGTGCATTTCTCACAAAGAAATGCACGGGGTGCGCACATGCTCAGTTTCCTTAATCTGTATGGACGCGGAGGAAAGAGACAAGGAGGGCAGCCCGGGGCCGGCACGCTTAAGGTAAGTGTATTTACTTTTTTATTACCTACTGTAAATGTTCAAAGTAATAGGGGGTGGAGGTGGGTGGTGGGCCAACTCCGCTCCGCTGCGGAGTTTGCGGAGTTGTGCCTACTCCGCGTTCTCCACGGAACGCGTAGTAGGCACAACTCCACACATTCCACGCGTGATACCTGGGTAGTGTGTGTGTTACTGACCCTTATTTGCATCTATTTCAAATGTTAAATAAATTATAATATAGGTTGATATACATTGAAGTACGCCCTCTGAAATCATTATATGTATACATATACTTTTTGCATAAAATATTGCTTATCGTTTATTCACGTAAGATATTCGGTGAAGCAGATAATTTTACTGCTTCCTCTCAAATAACTAACTCAGTTTGAAACTTTCCACTTCAGGAGATCTCAGTGTGAGGATCATACCAGTCTAGTTTTGCTCTTCAGAGGGATCCAGGGGCAGTCTAATTCATGACTGTGACATAGGCGATAATATACTGAAGGCAGTTATTACTTATGGGCCCGATCACGTACTTTGCCAGGAATGAGACTCTGAGGTATAGTGATCTTTGCAGAGAATCCACAGTCCCCATCAGTCTGATGCCACATTGGAAGTATCTGATTTTTTTTTATATTTTCACCAGAGACACCTTGGAGGATCACCCTGAATTTCCCCACAGCCCTGAGAAATTCATAATAATAATAATAATAATAATAATAATAATAATAATAATAATAATATGTATTCAGCATTTAAGAAAATAGGACTATAAAAGATACAATTTCATCGACACATCGATAAAAAAACTGTGATCATAAGGGTAAAAAACTCTCAAGAAAAAAAAAATACAATAAAAGCAGTACTCAATGGTTACTAAAAAAGCATTATAAGACTCTATCAGATATCCTAATTAATACACAGGTTCAATAGGAGGTCTTCTGCTTTTTTGTTCCCCTGGTGTTTCGTAACTTTAAAGCTGATCTTAAAAACTCGAGACACAGAATAGGATAAAAACATCTAGAGACAGTTTTAAAAACAGCAGGGCCACACAGGCCTGCTTGAATCTGAGTTTCCTTAAAAACCCCTTGAGAAACACTTTTCTCAGAACCGAGTAATACGGACATAGAAGAACAAAATGTGAGTATCCTGTGGAGACCTACTGTCTCAGCCACAGGGCCCCTTTTGTTTAGGATGTGCCGTATACCCAGCAGGTACAGCCAGTAAATGATGAAACAAATTCAACCTAAACTGCGTAATTAAAAATCTATCATGTGCACTGACTATGAGGGTTAAGTACGGTTCTATACTTTGTGTTGACATGACTAAAATATAATTTCTAACCGTGGGTTTTTTCAATTCGGTTTCCTCCCTTTGGGCCACAGTATGTTTAAAAAATAGATCTTTAATAATCGTTTTACCCCGTGCACACACCATATCTGGGTGGGAGAACAAATCTGTTCTGCTAAGCATGATGAAGGTGTCTTTTACATATTTCAGCCACAAGATTTTTAACGCATGGTCCAAAGAGAAACAGTCCGAGATTACTTGCCTGTTTCAACCTGTCTCCTCCTTGGAGCATATGATTACCCAACACAAAAGGGGTTTCACTGCCACTCGGTCAAAAATATATTTAGACCCCCAACTCCTCATGGACAATAAAATAAGGGGTACTCTGGGGGACTTTCAACAAATGCCTAAAATAACAATCTTCATTTTGTAGTTTGTTTGTCCTCAGACCTCACTTCCATATAACACTTAAAAACTACAAAAGGAGTTGTACAATTTTAAAATTGTCCCCCGTGACGATTTACCTAATCTGTGAGCAAAGCTTGTAATCGCTCTAGTAGACTTTGTCAGACGGAGACACTTACCCTCTGATACCTGTTTAAAACTCAGTTTGTCATCGAACATGATGCCTAGATATGAGAAGGCCAGTACTTTCCCAAGAGTATGAGTGCCTACAGCATATGTATTTGGCTTCCTGCTCTTCTTCCATAATTCCATTATGTATGATTTTGTTAAATTTGGCGACAAATCCAACTCATTCATAAGCCCTATGAATCCATCTAATAAAACCTGCAAGCCCTTAGGTGTACGAGCAAGGAGGACCACATTCTCCACATAAAGTAGAACAGGGACTGTTCTTGGGCCCACTTTTAGGGTGTCTGTCCGAAGTGCGGTTAATGCAGGGTCCAGGCCATTGATGTATATTGTAAGTAAAAAAGGGGCTAAAATACAACCCTGTCTGACCCCACACAGACACTTAAAATAATCTGTGATCTTCCCCTCTTGCGGGTATCTTACTGCAGCAGAAGTGTTTAAATGTAATGCCAATACGATGTTAATTGAAGCTCGATCCACCCCCAGTGATCCAATTAGGTTCCAAGGTTTGCTACAATTAACATGGACAAAAGATGCCGTAAGCTCCATAAAGGCTTAGTAAAACACCCCCGCCTTGACTATTGTATACTTTTCAGTAACAATATAGAGATTTAAACATTGTTCAACCATAGATTTACCCGCACGGAACCCATATTGCACATCCATTTTTATGCCTTGGGTCTCAGCCCATTCTGCCAACCTGTTCAGTATCACTCGGCCCAAGACCTTTGCTGTCACATCGATAAGCGATATCGGAGATAGCAGTGTTGACTGTCCCTATCCCCTTTCTTAAATATTGGGACAATGGTGGCCATGGACCACGAGGGAGGCATTTCTGATGCAAAATCGGCACCTATACCTCTGGATTACTTCTAAATATATCAGGTGGAATCCCGTCTGGTCGCGGGGCTTTATTCTGCGCAACACAATCTATTCTAAGTCTTACCTCTTCTAAAGTAAAAGAGAAAGTGTCCATGCTCTGGGTAAAGGATAATGTGTCCGTGGCTCATCCACTCTTTAGGGCTGATTGTACAGCCCCTCAAAATGAGCCTGCCACTGCTCGGGTAAAATGTTATGGATCAGGCTTGGAGTATTAGAATCTTTAAAACATGGGCTGTTGATGCCCTTCCAAAAATGAGTAGAGTCCTTTAGCTCGGCAGACTCTTCTAGATCCTCCCATGCCTTCATTTGGAGTTGGCCCTTCCGTGTCCTAACTGCTTGTTTATCCCCTTTGTGGCAGGACTCAATTCATCCACTGTCTCTGGGTGATTTTTTAAGGGCCCTCTTTAAAGCTCTAAGAGCCTGTGAACATTGCCCATCAAACCATCTTGGCACGTCCTTAGAGCATGAGTGTGCAGGTACTTTTAGAAGGCTATTCACTAATTGCGCAATGTCTGTAAAAAATTGACCTAGTTTACAGCCCTGTATTTCTGGGTCTTAACACTTCTGTATCTCTTGCTTGCCTCTGATAAAAAGGAATTATTAAAATCCTCAGTATCAATATGTGCCCAAAGCAACCGCCTGCCTTGATCGGTTGCAAAAATCTGTCTCCCCGCCAGACTAAACAAGGCCGGGTGATATCGGGGGGCCACCAGTGATATAATTACCGGGTTAAGTTCACTGAATATACTGTGACAGATATTAAAAGAGGTAAAAAACCTCCTAACTATGTGAGAAACAAAAATAAAATCAATAAATGACGTTCATCCTCTGCCCTTATAAGTGGGGTTCAGAAATGGGGGTGGTGATGGACAGAGTATCTGAATTAAGCAGAGCACTGGAAGGGTATGCTCAGACATGAGTCCCTTGCTCACTGCACCATCAGGATTCAAGCAAGCCGGGCCGAAGACGGCTGTAATGCCAGAAACCGGTCCCCGGAAGCTTGTTTCCTTTCCAGTAAAAGAATTGGCTTGGTAGTTTGGTCTGCCCTGTTCCCATGATGCACTGGGCCAGGGACAGACTAATTTGTATGTAGCCAGGTTCTGAGCTGGGATGGTGCAGTGAGCTAAAAAACGGTGATGGATCAAGCCCTGATCTGTTGACTGGGTAGGAGTGTTCTGCTTAATTCAGATACTCTGTCCATCACCACCCCCTTTTCTGAATTGTTTTGTCCACCATAAGCGTGGAAGGGTATGCTCAGACATGAGTCCCTTGCTCACTGCACCATCAGGATTCAAGCAAGCCGGGCCGAAGACGGCTGTAATGCCAGAAACCGGTCCCTGGAAGCTTGTTTCCTTTCCAGTAAAAGAATTGGCTTGGTAGTTTGGTCTGCCCTGTTCCCATGATGCACTGGGCCAGGGACAGACTAATTTGTATGTAGCCAGGTTCTGAGCTGGGATGGTGCAGTGAGCTAAAAAACGGTGATGGATCAAGCCCTGATCTGTTGACTGGGTAGGAGGGTTCTGCTTAATACAAACATAATTAGGCACCCCTAGCTCCACCTGCACTAGACCTTTGAGCAGGACAGAAGAAAGTTTTGTACCCTTCTAAGAAGAAGGTGTTCACTGGCTCCCACATTTCCTGGATTATGTGAAAGTTTCTGATATAGTAGAGCAACTGCTCATCCCAAAACTTGCTTGTCAAACCTACCACGTTCCACAAGATCAATTTTAAATCACAAATAATTCGCCTCACATGAGGTCCGGGAGAGTCACTGGGAGATCTCATTTCCCCTTGCTCCCTATGCCCAAGGTAGATTTTGCTGGAAGTCCCGTCATTAATCTCTGCTCTCCCACTTTGTTCCTCAGTTTATCCCACCCGTTTACCATCTATTCCTACTATACCTGCCCCCTCTGAGAGTTAATCTATGTCGTTCAAGTCCCTCAGTGGTGCGAATGTATTTCTCGAGTTCAAAGAACCAACTTGGACCCGCTTCATGTGTTGCCACACATAGGGGAGACAAGGGTGTAGAAAGGTGTCTGTAAAAAAACAGTGGTACTAGTTTAATCCCAGAATCAATAATGAATGATCGAGATGATGAAAACAAAATCTTCTGGGCCAGTGCCGGATACCTGAGTGTAACAATCATTCTATCCCCAGGGAAAGTTTTCTTAGACTTGCCGATTCATGCCACCCTTCTGGCCATCAGGATGTGTCCTTGGTCCGGTGTGTTTAACTCAGCATGTTTACCTAAACAGTGGTTACCTTGTTTATCAACTGGACCCTAGACTGGTCCTGTGTGCTATCTCATCTGGTACCCCCACTAGAACAACCATGTAAGGACAGCTTGCTAGGGGTGGTCTATAACTGGCAAATTTTGGGTATTTTGGGCATATTGAATGACACAGTTGACTCACCAACGATGATGTTGAGACCCCCGTTGGATCCTCTTATGTTTGGCACCCTGTTCGAATTGGTCAGCTGACCGGTCCTAATCATCCCCATAGCCTGTCCCCCCAGTTCCCCCGTCCTTTTGTACCCATAGTCAGTGGTGGGTTCTGGGACTCAGTTCATGTCTCTACAGGTGGAATAGCATTAGAAGTTAGTTGTTGTTGGACATTAAACTTTAGTGCAGTAAATTGCATGTGTTGATCACCAGAGGGAAACAATTTTTCAATGTTCAAGAGTGAAGCCTTAATGTCAATGACAGTTTTTAATAGCTCATTTAAGAAATCCTTTAGGAGACCAGACACCAATGCCACAATTCTTTCCTTTAAGGGATCCCCAATAATCTTTAGCATCTTTAACAAGGTCCTTGGCACCCCTAAAATCTGGCCTCAGGTGTTTTCTCCCAGCTGCTTGGGAGCTACTTTCCTCTATGCCTTACTCTGTCTCTTTGGGGCTGGTGGGACACTCTGATCCCCACAACTTGTGGTAAGCAACGTGGCCCTACTCCGTGTAGCCTGGCTAGCCACATTTAAACTGGTACTGATGCTCTGGTTTGGGCCCCTACTCTCTTCTACTTCATCTCCATGATCCAAGATGTCTCCTGCTCCGGTTTCAGCAGCATTTTTCTCTACCAGTGCCATATTCCCATCCGGTAGCAATGCTGCTGTACCAGCCCTGCCCCGTGAGAGCCTTCTCTCGCCTTTGTCAATTTCTTTGGAGATAGCTCCCTCTGCCTTTCTTAAAAAGAGTCAATAGTGCCCTTAGTAGTGTCCAGTGATGAACCTGTGGGGGCGCACTTCATTTTCCTCATAATATACTTATACAGTGGGCTTGTCCAGACGCACCCCCACCACAAGCTACGGGAGGAGGCCAGTCGAAATTTCTTGCTGCCACGCCCAACACCCCTAGGAACCCCCTGCACAGTCTCCAACAGTTGATTATAAACTGATCATTACTCACAGAGGAGTCTTGTACAGTCGGAGATAGAAATATCCAACAGCAGATGTTAGAGATATGGCCTAGCCCGGCCACCTCCGGTCAGTGACGGGCAAGGACAGGCCTGCCCTTGGACCGGGCTTCACCCCGGCACTGCCTGTGCGTGTCCTGTGCTGTGGGAGCCCGCATTGCGATTTAATCACACGCCTCCTGGTGCTGCTGGGACGCTGTGTTGTGCGCAGTTCTGGCTGGGGCAGCAAGTCCTGACACCCTGGATCCTGCTAGAGTGCGAGCGAGTCAACGGGCGTCAAGCGCTGTGGGGGCCTTCTTCACAATGTAACCACCTGTCACCTGGTGCTGCTGTGATGCTGTGCTGTGCGCAGTGCTGGCTGGGACAGCGAGTCTGACCTCCGGGATCCTGCTTGAGTACCAGTGAGTCAACGGGCATCCCTCACTGCAGGAGCCTGCTTAGCGATTTAACCACGTGCCTACTGGTGCTGCTGTGCTGCTGTGATGCGTGATGGCGCAGTGCTGGCTGGGGCAGCGAGTCCTGACCCCCTGGATCGTGCTTGGGTTCCTGTGAGTCTATGGCCGTCCTGCGCTGTGGGAGCCCACTTTGTGATATAACCACGTGCCTCCTGGCGCTGCTGTGATGCTGTGCTGTGCGCAGGGTTGGCTGGGGCAGAAAGTCCTGACCCCTTGGATCATGCTGGAGTGCAGGTGAATCAACAGGCATTATCTGAACATAACTAGACTCCTTTGTCCTTTGAAAGCAAAGGACAGATGGGGCAGAGAATGTTAATACCCACCACAGAGAATGTTAATACCTACCACAGAAATTGTGAAGCCTTACATCACAGGGGAAGAGCCAATCGTTTGGCTCTTCCGTATCCCCTACTAAACAGCAAATAAACGATCCAAGAAAATTATCACAGCAAGATAGCCCCCTCTCTTATTGTTATCATAGTGCATATTACTCCACAATCCAGAATTCCCAAATGTAAATAAACAACAGTCATAGAACAAACTCAGGTCCCTCAGAGTCAATCACCAGTAAGGACAAAACAAATAAGTAGATATATATAGTCCCTTTGCGCTTCGCAGTTTAGTCGTGGATTAACTGCAATTTGCAAATAGAAATTTAGAGTAGCCTGACTTCTTAAAGTCGCCCAGGCAGGATATTCATTCTTTCACTCCCACAGTACAGGCAAATACAATTGGCACAAAAGAGCCTCAGCAATGCAAAAATTAAGTATTCCTCGAAAAACAAGCAGAAAAAGTCTACCTCCAAACACACGGTTGATTTAATGGTGCAAGAAGCACCTTTACTGAAATCAGTGAGGACCCAGGATTGGAAAGACTGACCTTTAGTAGAGAGCTGCTGTCACATGGACCGAGGGGACATTGTGTTCTTCCCTAAGTTAGCATGAGTATGCTACGTACTGTGCGCTGCTGTGCACACTTTACTAAACAAACTTATGTTGAACAACCTCTCTTCCAACTTTCACACAAGAACATACAGTTATTTTTCTTGCACTGCAGGTTCCTGGGATTTACAGCCAGATTCATCAATCTCCCGTTTTGCGAGGCCCTAATAGCAAATTATAGCGATTCGCTATTAAGGACTCGCAAAACGGGATTCATGTAGGATTAGCAAAATTTATTGCAATTCCTACTGATTCCTTATTCGCAAATAAGGAAAAACTCCCCATTCATTCCTATGGGCCAAAAGGCCCATAGGAATGAATGGGGAGTATTCCTTATTTGCGATTAGCAATTTGCTATTCGCAAATAAGATTGCGATTTGAAGGGTGCCAGGGGTGTCCAAAGGACACCCTGTAGCACTCCTCAAATGCACATTTGAACAGGTGTTGCGCACACACATGTCCAGAGGACATGTGTGTGTGTAACATGCAAAAGTAAAAAATGCACTTAAGTGCTTTTTACTCGTTTTTCGCAATTTACCACAAAGTCAGATTTCGTGGTAAATTGCGACCAAATATTGCGAATTCGCAATTTCAAATAGGGTGATGAATTGGATTTAAGGAATCTCTATTAGAGATTCCTTAAATCCAATTCCTCGCAAATATGCGATTTCGGTAATAGCGATTTTTGCATTTGGGATGATGAATCCCAAATGCAAAAATCGCACTCGCAAACGGCCAGATTCTCAGAATCTGGCCATTTGCGAGCGCAATTCTTGTTGATGAATATGGCTGATAGTCTGAACATTATGTGCAAGGTCGAACAACAATGCCTCTTGTTATTCTGTTCTGGTAAGGCCCTAGCACCTAGACAAAACATGCAGATGCATGCAGATGTTTGGGAATATGTACTTATTGGGATACACAGACACACTTGGAGAGGGACCTTTCCAGGGAGAAGAGCATTACAGCACCTGCGATGCAGATCTATCATCCATAGTCTGAAGTACGGGGTGTGCAGGGAACACCCAGAGATCTTCTAATATATAACCATCTTGCCTCTGTACATGGGTAGGGAGGTTAGGCTACCCTGTCGTATATAATGACAGCACCTTTAATGATTTATGGACTAATTGCTATGCTGACCGTATTTGTTATATGCATTTTTCTGCTTGTTGTGACACACATAATAGAGCACGTTAGTTTGTGTCTCCAGCAGATCTTGTTGTGGACAAATACAAGAGTGGGAGCGAAAGGGAGTGTCTTGCAACCGCGATTGCTGAGAGAGCCGGGAGTGTTGGGTTCTGCAGTGCCTCATCTTCGGGGTGAGTAGGCGGGCAAGTGAGGCACTATAGCTTGTCGGTCATGGGCTTATGGGCGCTAAGGTGGAATGATTATTCAGTCCCTACCTTCCGTGGTCCTATAATCCTAAGCATAGTTTTGTGTTTGCATAGAATCCCTGCAACACTGCCATTTCCAGCACACTCAAGCTCCACTACTGTGGTATGCAGTTCTTTCATATCAGGCACCTTATTGAATACTTTCTAAAATAAAATATGCATTAGCCATATTTTGTTTCCAAACAATATTTAGTACAATGCAAATTAAAGAGTTGGTTAACAGGGCCTGTCGCGACTCAGAAGAATAGGTGAGTCGCCGCACGGCCGTCGGGCGTGCATGCATTGTGTCGTGTTGTTTCATTGCACTGTAGTGTAGTTCCTAGTTTCCCACTAGGCCCTGCGCATTGGAATAACATAAACAGTAGTATCGACGTGGAACTGCGGATATTCCAGGCCTCCACTGACTATGCTAAACTTAATTGGGTTGTGTTACCAACTAGCTCAGAGGTCACTGGAAACTTTCTTCTCTGCATAGGAAGTGATCAGCTTCCTTGGCACAGACAAGAAGGGATTCAGTTTTCCAACAACCGTGCAACATGACAACTTTGCTCCTCAGATCAAGAGTCAATCTCTAGGGTCGTGTGAAACAATAGACATGCATTTCACTCAGTCAGTCTAGTGCAGTTTACTTTCAAGAGATGTAGAGAATAGAGAGACGGGCGTGTATCAATAAAGGGTAACATTTATTGAACAGTCTTTCTTCTCGTACAAGAGAAATGTATTGCCACAATTGCAATAATTGTTATTATAAAAAGTACGTACAGTAAGATAAGTATTGCGAAATAGAACTGTAAAAGCATTGATATGGTTTCTTAGCCATACAATGGTTTAAAAGTAATAAAACATATATACAGTCATATATACATTAGGCTAACATACTCAACTGGTGCTTCTAACTAAGCCTACCCCAGTGTGCCTGACCTAAGCCTAACACGTGAAAAGGGGAGTAAGTAAGTAGCTTAAGTTAAGTTGGTTTTGCCAAGGTTTGTTTCAAGAATTCTCGTCTAAGGGTTTAGTCAACACCATACCTCTGAATAGAATGATGGAGGATTGGTATCTCCTTCAGGGGTCTCTCTCGATATCCCAGTCACCCGCGAGGGTAAACCGGAAGCGCCGGGACTGGATTTCTCTGCACGAGAAATGCAGCGGCTTCTCTCAGCGCGTCGAGGAAGGAGGCGGGGGACAGCGTCCGCGGGCAGCTGGGCTGGATGTCTTCGCAGAGGACGGCTGTTTCAGCTCCTTAAGCGTACTGCACCATAGTTCGCGCTGTAGCGGCGATAATGGTAATCAGCAGCTTCACCACCACAGGATAGCAGGCTTGCAGCAACAGAGTGCTAGTTTTTACCAACACGGGGTCTTGCAGGCAGCTGGCATCAGCAACAGGTTCTCGCTCTCATTGCTTAAGGCAACGTTGGTAATATTTATACCTGACAGGTGCCGGGTTTGACGCAAGTTTGCTGGACATAAGACGTCAATTAAAGATGTCACTAGGAAGTGATAGTTATCAGTTGCTCATTAGAGTTCCATTACTAATCAAAACATAGCAAGCGGGGATTTCCAAGTTTGCTAAGTTTTTATCTTGTTGAAGAACTCGGAGTGTTATCTAGGAATATCAGATAGTGACTGCTGCTCTGTCATTGCACTAATTGGTCGCAAAGGAAGTAGCAGAGAGTCATGCTGGAATGTGGCTCTGTTCGTGTGAGGCCAGAGATGACTTTTCAGAAAATCGCACTTGAACGGTTATGCCAATATAGGGAATAAATGGGTTTATAGCCGAATAGGGGCATAAGGTCACAGTATCGATCAGGAACCTAGATTAACACGCAACACCCACTCCACGGGTAATGTCCATCAAAATTACTAAAACTAAGCAATTAGATGCATGTGTAACATTGCCCACCCCAAAATACATAAATGCATTCGAAATAGGCGTACTTGTAATACATGAAATGTAGGTACTGTACGTTTTTTAAAGCATAGTAATCATTCAAAAATTATTGCATATGAAATCAATGAACGATTATGCATAAAGAATTACACATGAAGTATCTCTGACAGAAGAAATGCGAGATAAATCATCACATAAAAATGCATTGTAATACCATGTGTGCTAGAGGCTGGTGTTATGTTGTTATGTCTCTAGATGTGATTAGAAATAGAAGTGTGAAGCTTCTGTTCTCTAAGAATAGTTTTTACGTTAAGCAAAGAATTGTTCGTGCCAAAAAAAGGTCAATATTAGAAAAAATTGTCCAATTCAAAGAAAATAGATTTCCAAAGCTCCTGGCAGTTTTTGTTGATCAAAACTGAAGGCCGAATTCAGAGTTCATGGGAACGCTGTGTGTCGGAAAGCTTCTAAAAAGTTATTGTTTCTCTGTGGGTGAGAACATCGTATCAGACAGGCTCGCAAAGAATTGGTGTACAAATTCAGGTGATAGTTCAACCAAATTAGATAGCGCTGTAACTTGGCAGGTGTGAGAATGATTGCTGTCATCGAAGGCAGGACCAGCAATGCTCACAGAACGTTGTACCTGGGTGATGTTGCTTTTGTCACTCGCTCCACTGTTACCACTTGGCTGTAGTACAGGAGTCTCCACAAATGCCGTCATCAGGATTGGTAGCCGCTGGGGACAACACAATGCGTGAGCCGTTATTGGACTGAGCAAAGTATCGACGTCCATTGGTACTGCTGATGGAAGTGAAAGACAGATGTCCAACACGCATTCATCGCCGCAAAGCATACACCGTAGCACAGGTAAAATGCAATTTTGCCATATCGGTCTGAATGAAAGGAACCAGGTCATGTTTAGATCTCTCAGCCTGGCCAATCCGAGGACGTCAGTTATCCTGTCCCTGTAGCGCATTGCTAGGATTGTCTCTTCCATTCCCATGGGAGCTATGTCTGAGCCGAGGCTTGCCATAACGTAGCAGGATGGTCAAAAATAGAATCCCTGCAACGAGTCCCAAAAATAGTGGTATGCCGCCAAAAATGGAGTGTACAAAATTAGGAAAGATTCCCAAAATTGCCTGGAAGGGTGTTAGCAGTCCCGTAAAGACTGTCTTAAATATGCCTGGGATGCTTGTTGCACTAGACATGTTAAGGAGTTGGCTGCACATTTCTACGAAATGCACGGGGCAATTTGTTGATAAAAGGTCATGGACTTCAGTAGCCGTCCTTGCGACTAGAAGATCATACGTCTCTTTAGATGACGTTATAGGCACTGTTGTCTGTAAAAGCACAGATTTCATTTTGCTTAATGTATCAATTCGTATAGAATAGAGATTCAGACGAGGCCAGAGGGGAGTCACTATGTCTGGAGGCCCGCTCGGGAACAATGCTTGCATACAGCATTTGACCATGGACGTAACTTGTACTAGATAACTTGTCCCTGGCGCGAGGCCACAACACCTGTGATCCGTTCTAAGAATGTAACTCCCGTTCGAAAGTTGCATAAAGAAGGGCTCTATCTGAGTTGCAGGTGTGACTAGCTGGTGGCATGAAAGGTTGTTTGAATTTCCATCACATGCTCCGTGTAAATTAATACCCTGACACAAAAGTATACCGCTTAGTGAATGTTTACAGTTCTCACCACTAAGAAATACATTTTTGTCGCTGTCACTATAGCAAGAATGAGTGTATGGTAATTTCCATATAGATTTCACATATCCTTTACCCAATTGTTCATATTGGCCAGCAGGTATGTACTCAAGGCACTTTTTAAATCGGAAAGTTGTTATCGGAATTGTGATAATTCCGTGTATTATCCATTCAATGACAGGACTCTCTGACATTGTCAATGGTAATCTCTCGAGTCTTTCGATGCTCAGGATTGTATAGTCTGCTCCTTTCTGTGCCAAACTGATCTGTTTATCAGTAAGGTTAAAACTGGTAAATAATGACGTTGTGTTGATTAAACGCCAAGGCACATAGCCTGAACGAAGATTTTGCAGCGTCCAGCCTAGTTCTATAATAGAGCGTAATTGAGACTGGCCATGTTGTAACATTAGCAAATCTCTGTCTATCACATCAAAGGCAGAGGATACAATATTGTCCAACGAATATATTCTGGAAGACAGAGTTGTTAACCCATTGTCTACCACAGAAAGTGATTTCTCCAAATTAATACGATCAATTTCTCGTATTTTCTCAGCAGTTTCAATTTGCTTTACTTTCCAAGCCTCGTTGTAAGCAGCATAGATAGTGGTCGCTATGAAACGCTTTTGACGCTGTTTGCGTGGTCCAAGAATGAAGTCGCGCAAATCAGCACCATCTTTTAGTAAAGACAAGTGTTGCTTAATTTCAGCCAGTGTGGATGAAGTTAGCCATTCTAGGCAGAGTTTCCCTACACTGTATGTTGTTATAATCCCTGGATGTTGTCTCTGGGAGTATCTAGGGTCTAATCTGGTCATTTTTAAACCCTGTGTTTTATTCAGGAATCTATCTTGACAGCTATTTGTGTCTGTAGGCCAGATTAACCACTTTTTCCAATCAGGATGTGTTCTGTTGAAATGTAAAATTTGTGACACGTCTAACTCAATATCTGTGGTTGTATTTTCAGCTATTGGCTTTGGTATAGACGGTTTTTTAAGGTCTTTGATCTTAGCTAAGCCAAGACAAGATGTTTGGTGTATTGTGTCATTTAAAAATAACATTTGTTCTGGTATCATGCAGGTTCTAAATAGTGCTTCTATGCCTTGCACCTGCCAATCTTTTGTACCCCAAATTGTTTTCGTTTCAATATTATTTTTCCAATAATCAAAACCAAATGTCATCATTTTGTCATAAAATGCTTCTGAATATATCAATTTAGAATTTGTCAGCATTGTTTTCATTCCTGTTTTCTCTAACAGTTTGTAATAAAACGTTTCTGCATCACTGGTGTTAAACCCTGAGAAGTATTTGAATCTCTCAAAGAATGCTTTAGAACTGCTTTTAGGTGGTGTAGAACAATGTTCCCATTGATTATACATAAAAACATTTCTAGGCTGTGCAGATTTATGCAAGTAATGATCCCCATAGTGGGTGTAACAGAATAATTGCTCATAACTAGATGAACCTTGTAAATAATCATGATCTGTGAATCTAGCTGACATTACTAAATCAGACATCATGTCATTAATACTGTTAAAGTCCCAATCATCAGAGAATGTACTAGGAGTCACAAAGTCACTTAAGGAAACCTTTAGTTGATGAGGATACTTCAGGATTTCGACCGGACCATAGATCTCATAGTCTGTTTTCTCCCATACTACCCCACCAGGTATTGGAATTGCTGTGACATTTACTGTTGACAGTCCTCTTTTCTTCACGTGGGATGATCTGTGTGGTTTCAGGACTAGGTTGATGTTCTGACTTGCTGTGTCCATTGTAA
Source organism: Lissotriton vulgaris (assembly GCF_964263255.1). Classification (NCBI taxonomy): domain Eukaryota; kingdom Metazoa; phylum Chordata; class Amphibia; order Caudata; family Salamandridae; genus Lissotriton; species Lissotriton vulgaris. The sequence goes on from NC_141685.1 coordinate 1,441,171,192, forward strand.
TATATTTTCCTTCAATGAATTTTCCCAAACACAGTACCATGATGAGCCAAAGCAGGAGGAAAAATACACCTAGACCGAACCAGAACTCTAGCCAAGGGGAAACAAGGTAGATTTCCTTCAGTTGATGAAAGAGTTCTGTTGCTTTTTCTTTAAAAGACTTTTTTGTTTCTGGCATCACTTCGGAGTCGTTTAAATCTTCAGAGAAGTTGTCGAAGTTGATGAAATAACCAGAGGCAGTTCTGTCAATTGATGGGATTGGATTTTCAATCTGTCTCTCGGTAGCACTTTCTGATGCCACATCATTGTAGACCGGTGTTGTTTCTTGACGAACTGTTTCAATCTGTGTTTCAAGAGGCACGAGTTCCATGGCATTATTGCAAAGTCCTTCATTGTGCACTGCAGGCTGATCGAATGTGATGAGTCTTTCAGTTTGAACCTCTTGGATTGTTGCAAGTTTGGGTATTCTGTTGTTTCTTGGGAGCCCACTGGGCCTACTGTTGATTATAGGCCACATGCTTGTGGTTTTACCAGATCGATAGACACGACTCTGTTCTCCTTTTTACCAGCAAGGGGCGGTAGCACAACTGATCTTGTTCCGGTGACTGCCAAGACAGGTACTGCTTTTCTGTAAGAAGGCCCAAATTCCTTCTTAACCGCGATCTTTTCTCTGACTAGATCCCCAATCTTTGGAATCCAGACAGGCCTTGCTGGGGCTGTTGCGGGTGGTGCCTCGTCAGTGGTACTTGGCTGTTGCTTTAACTTTATGTTGCTTAATGATTTTCTTGTTTCATTCAGTTCCTGTAAAACAGCCAAACGATCTTTTACATCAAAGTGCTTTGTTTCTTCTTGTACCACTGACATCTGACTATCGAGGTCCTGAACGTTCATTCTAATTCCGAACAATAGTTCGTATGGGCTGAAACCTTTTAGAGAATTTCTTGGCATGTTGTTAAGACTAGTCTGGACACTTATTAAATGTTTGACCCACCCAGCGCCTGAACCTAATACCTTCGCTGTTATAGATTGCTTTATGTCACGGTTTTTTCTTTCTACCACACTATTCCCTTCGGGATGCGACGGACAAGAATACCGCAACCCAATTCCCATGCTGGCCATGGCCTCCTTATAGGCTCGAGAGCTGAAAGCAGGACCCTGGTCAGAATGGAACGTGGTAATTGCGTATGTGCCGAAAAAGACTTGCAAATCTTTTATAACAGTTCTAGGCGTCAGCCGAGTGCTGGAGGACTCATTTTTAAAAAGTGCTTTTCGTCTTAACTAATTAATAGGACGCAGGTTGGGGTGCAGGCAGCGTTACGCTATTTCTGACTGGTAGCCGGTAGCAAGGTTCGCTACTGCGATCCCTATTGCAGTTTTCACAGTTGTTTGCATATATTTGGTGTTCTACACTCATTCCCGGCCACCAGAATACTGATTGCAATTCAGTCAGTGACTCCTTAATTGTTTGGTGTCTCAGACCCAAACCCATATGTGCGTCTGCTATTAAAAATATTCTCCTGTTCATGTTTGGAATTACTCTATCCCCCACTCCAGGGATTCGAGCAAAAGGAACGGAGTTTGCATCGATTATGTATGCATAATTGAGTGGATAGTTTACGGGTAGTGCTGCACAGTCGCCTTTTACAGTCGTTTTTACTGCCAGCATGGTTTCCCCGTCTATGTATTTATCTGTACGCTTTTTTGTGGCTACGGAAGCCGAGTTAGTTGCTTCCGCGGTGGCTGTATTAGCCAATGAATTCCCTGCAACGTGAACGCCATCACGTTGAAGACTCTGTGCGTGAATCACGTGAGTCTTTTGTAGTTCTTTGTATAAAAGAGCTACCTCGTTCCAGAGCTTTTTATGCTTTATTGTGGCACCTGTGTCATCTTTGTAGTCGTTCTCGATCCAACTCTGCAGTTTATTGTTGTAAGAGTTGACGCAAAAATGAGAATCGCACGCTATAAGTGTGGGGAATTCGCGTTCTGCATTTTCGAGCGCCATCTTTAAACATCTGATTTCAGTTCTTTGAGCCGAACAGTACTTTACTGATTCAGTTTTTGTTATTTTCCGTTTGATTTTACCGCACAGCCAACGACATTTAATGATCGCACATGCTGCATCGTAGGATTTTCTCTCTACGTTGAAATGCTGTACAGAGCTATCTGTATAGATTATACAGGCATATAATGGGAGAGGCAGAATTTCGATTGGCAGAGGATATTCTTCTTCATACTCTAAATCATTCAGTTCTTCGTATTGCGGGGCGAAATAGTATTTCACGTCTTCCGCTCCTAGAGAATCTATGCACTGTATCCATTTTGGATCCAGTGACACTGTAGGCAGGTTTACTGGGCTGAATAGCGCTTCGAAGGCGAATTCCGCTGTGAGGATGTTAATCCTTTTGCCGTGTGCTAGTTCTCGTTCATTTGCTGGTGCGATTTGCACTGCGTTCACAGTTCTTTCTGTGTGACTGAATGTTTTTTCTGCTTGTGTGTACAAGTGAGATTTAATTGAAATTGGTACCTTTTCTCCCTCATTAGAGGTTAGGTATGTGAATCCGCATCTTCCTGGGATGACTCGGATTACAAGATCGATCGTGTTGTCACGTGTATCTAATTTTGTTTTTGCTAACATGTCTGTTTGCAGTGATCTCAAAATTTCTGTGTGTTTTTGAGTCCAATTGATTTGTTTAAAATCAGGTTTAATTAGTTCGTAGAGAGGTTTAACCCTCTCTACGTAATTTAGGATGTAAGTTCTTCCGAAATTCAGAAAACCTAGAATGGATTGTAAATTCTTCCGCGTTTTTGGAGCTTGGAGTACAGCGCAATTCTCTAAGAAGTTGTCCGCTAGGCTTTTCCCTTCACTTGATAATTCGTACCCTAAAAACAGTACTGTCAGATGGGCAATTCGGGACTTTTTAAAGTTGAATTTGTAACCCTCTGCTGCGAACCCAAGTATAATGGTGTTCACTCTTTTCAAGTGAGTATCCAAGTCGTCGTCTGTGAGATAAATATCATCTACGTAAGATAATGCTTCATCATCATAGATTTGTAGTAACTCTGTTACCCTAGCTGAGAATAGTCCTGGGCTGTTCTTGAACCCCTGTGGGAGTCGACAGAATTTTTTCTGCGACCCAAATGCGGAGAAAGCGGTCAAATACCTGCTTTCTGGTGCAATGTTTTGACAAAAGAAACCGTTAGATATGTCTAATGTCGTTTTGTATTTTTTCCTAACTATGTTATTCATTAGGGCTGCACTATGCGAGTTTTGTACTGCAAAAGTTTTGCAACATGTATTAAGATGTCTGTAGTCCAAAACTAGACGATATGAATTGTCTGGCTTGGAGACAGGAAACAAAGGATTGTTCATTTGAGAGGTGCATGTTTCAATCACCCCCTGGTATTCAAGTTGATCTAAGATCTCCCTGACCTGTTTTTTAGCTTCTTGCTTTATGGGATACTGCCGTTGGGCAGTTGGTTCACTTTTTAGTTGGATTTTGTGAGGCGGAGAGTCCTCATCCCATCCTACATGATTTTTATACAATGCAGGTGCCTGGGCTACTGCCCATTTCCTTGCATATGTGTATTTTTTATGAATCGGAATGTGATTCGAGAAGGCAGGCATAATCACTTCTTCGCCACGAGGGCACTCCCTGACAAACTCCGGGGGCCAATCTTTTTCAGCTAACAGAATATCATAGCCTTTTGAGAGCTTATCCCAAAATAGACCCTTAATTTTCCTAGTCTTATCACCCTCTATACGCAATGTTATTTCGTATATTTTATGGGGCTCGCTAAGTCTGGCGTCGGCAGTTTCAACCTGAATGTATTCATTCGTGTCCACTGTCTCCAGATGACTCATCAAGTTCTTGCGCGCTATACTGATCTCTGCTGCACTGTCCAACATTGTCAATGCCCACTCCCCGTTTTTCAACTGTGTCCTCAGTATTCTCGGCATGGTTGATTACTCTAATACTGGCTACCTTCTTTTTAGGAAATTGAGATTTTTTACTCTGAGCAGGTTCCTTGTCTTTGGACTTGGTGTGCTCTCCTGGGTCTGACCGTCCTCTTCTTTCCGAATTCTGTGGAAGAGATCGAGAGGGACGTGTATCAATACTTTGATATCTATCAGGTTTTTTCAGATTATCCCTATTTCTAAGGTTATATCTTTTCTCAGAGGGCTCCCTCTGGGGAGACTGGCGTTCTCGAGTCGGAGTTCTTTCCCTCCGTCGAGGAGACCTTCCTCTGGACTGGAAAACTTTTTCCTTGGGAGTGGATTGTTTATTTCCATCCCAGCTCTTTTTAGGAGTGTTTAAATTATTTTTAATAAATAATTTTTCAGGATTTTCGAGCAGTTGGGGCTTTACTGGTTTCCCACCCAAGCTGTCTCTACCTAATTCTTCATAGCATTTTTCTATGATTTTTGCAAGCTCAACAGGATCTTTTATATCTGTTTCCCTCAACTTCTGGCGAATCGCCACAGATGCTGCTTCTCCTTTAATGTTGGCTAATAATATAGCCGTGACCTGCTTGAAGTCTTTCAGTAATTTCATACCTAGATTTAAAGCGGGCTCTGGACCGAATTCATTTTGAATCTGTTTTAGCACTTCTGGTATTACCGCCATGGACGGAACACCGTGTGTTTTTGTATAAATGGAAGCAAAGACTGTACCCCAAGTGTCACAGTCCTCCACGTGTGGTGCGATTCCCATAGGAAGGCAGATGGTCAAGATTCTGTGTTTCTCAATAGGGGTAGTATCAGGAAATACTGCCTCTATTTGAGTGATTTTCTGTGCTAACCAGAAAGGAATTTGTTCCCGTTTTACGGGTGTTTTACCAAGACATGACTGTATGTTCTGTGGTGTAATTTTATTTGTGTTTCCCTGATGAGGGGTCAGCTGGTGTGAATTAACAGCTGGCTGGACTGTTGCAGTCCGCATTACATATTGGACTAATTGCCTATGTATTTTTATTAATGTGTTCAGCTGTGCTAACAGCTCTTCTCTTGACATTCTTGCAATGTCAGGATGTGGTGTGTAGCTGGCTAGAGCCGGCCACGTGGCTCCTGGTCTACCTAGAGGACCGAGCCTAGTTATGTGATTATTGTGTTTTAGGGCGCCATTAAACCAGAGCAGGTGCTCTTGAAATTTAAGTGGGATTTCAATCTCCTCGAAAGGAGCGTACTCTCCCGAAGGTTCCTCTATTTTGTAATAGTGAAACTCTTGTGTTGCAGCGTTTGCCGCTGGAAAGTTTATCCATGAATAGAATACCTCTGTCTGCCGATACTCGTGAGCCTCTATCACGAAAATTACTGTACCACCCTAAGGTGTCAGTCCGTTTTCTATAAGTTTTAACGTTATAGATTTTCTTAACTGGACCGGGATGATAATAGCATCCGGGTCTGCTTGTAGGAGACTCGTGTCTTCCTCCATTAGCTGGGATGCCAGTCTAACTGCTTCCCTTTCTTCTTCACTGTCTGTCATTTAAAAAATGCAGGTTTTCAGAGTAGGTCTCCAAGGAGACAAAGATTAGGTGCACAATATTTTGGAACACTGTATCCTTCAACGTTGAATAAACCGGAGCTTTACATAGGAATCTCTTCCTACTAAGGTCGGGCGGATTTTAACCTTTCACCCACTCCAGACGTCTATTGGAGTTTTTACGGGAGAAAGGGGTCTGTGAAATATGCACGACTGAGTTACTCTACAAGTCTTGCGTTAGTTTATCGCCTTACCAAACGTTGGGCGCCATGTAGTGTAGTTCCTAGTTTCCCACTAGGCCCTGCGCATTGGAATAACATAAACAGTAGTATCGACGTGGAACTGCGGATATTCCAGGCCTCCACTGACTATGCTAAACTTAATTGGGTTGTGTTACCAACTAGCTCAGAGGTCACTGGAAACTTTCTTCTCTGCATAGGAAGTGATCAGCTTCCTTGGCACAGACAAGAAGGGATTCAGTTTTCCAACAACCGTGCAACATGACAACTTTGCTCCTCAGATCAAGAGTCAATCTCTAGGGTCGTGTGAAACAATAGACATGCATTTCACTCAGTCAGTCTAGTGCAGTTTACTTTCAAGAGATGTAGAGAATAGAGAGACGGGCGTGTATCAATAAAGGGTAACATTTATTGAACAGTCTTTCTTCTCGTACAAGAGAAATGTATTGCCACAATTGCAATAATTGTTATTATAAAAAGTACGTACAGTAAGATAAGTATTGCGAAATAGAACTGTAAAAGCATTGATATGGTTTCTTAGCCATACAATGGTTTAAAAGTAATAAAACATATATACAGTCATATATACATTAGGCTAACATACTCAACTGGTGCTTCTAACTAAGCCTACCCCAGTGTGCCTGACCTAAGCCTAACACGTGAAAAGGGGAGTAAGTAAGTAGCTTAAGTTAAGTTGGTTTTGCCAAGGTTTGTTTCAAGAATTCTCGTCTAAGGGTTTAGTCAACACCATACCTCTGAATAGAATGATGGAGGATTGGTATCTCCTTCAGGGGTCTCTCTCGATATCCCAGTCACCCGCGAGGGTAAACCGGAAGCGCCGGGACTGGATTTCTCTGCACGAGAAATGCAGCGGCTTCTCTCAGCGCGTCGAGGAAGGAGGCGGGGGACAGCGTCCGCGGGCAGCTGGGCTGGATGTCTTCGCAGAGGACGGCTGTTTCAGCTCCTTAAGCGTACTGCACCATAGTTCGCGCTGTAGCGGCGATAATGGTAATCAGCAGCTTCACCACCACAGGATAGCAGGCTTGCAGCGACAGAGTGCTAGTTTTTACCAACACGGGGTCTTGCAGGCAGCTGGCATCAGCAACAGGTTCTCGCTCTCATTGCTTAAGGCAACGTTGGTAATATTTATACCTGACAGGTGCCGGGTTTGACGCAAGTTTGCTGGACATAAGACGTCAATTAAAGATGTCACTAGGAAGTGATAGTTATCAGTTGCTCATTAGAGTTCCATTACTAATCAAAACATAGCAAGCGGGGATTTCCAAGTTTGCTAAGTTTTTATCTTGTTGAAGAACTCGGAGTGTTATCTAGGAATATCAGATAGTGACTGCTGCTCTGTCATTGCACTAATTGGTCGCAAAGGAAGTAGCAGAGAGTCATGCTGGAATGTGGCTCTGTTCGTGTGAGGCCAGAGATGACTTTTCAGAAAATCGCACTTGAACGGTTATGCCAATATAGGGAATAAATGGGTTTATAGCCGAATAGGGGCATAAGGTCACAGTATCGATCAGGAACCTAGATTAACACGCAACAGCACTGGATCTTCATTTCATCACGGCGCTGCTGGTCACATCACCACGGAAGTGCGGTAAGAAATCGATGCATCACCTCCGCACACGGAGAAGAACTGATGCATCCCATACGCATCAGTAGGGACCCGACGGATCACCGTTCTTGCATGTAAGGAACCGACGCATCACCTTCCCTGCAACGCTTTTGTTGTATAGCGTTACGCATCCAAAGGAACATTGAACTTAAAGTGTTGCATTTTACATCTAAAGAGAACTAAGCTATTTCTACAATTTTTAAAGTACAGTATTGTGGATTTTTGTCATTTGTGGTCTTGTGTTAAGTCTATATAAAAATAATTATTTTTATAATACAACTTGTGTGGTGTCCATCTGTAGTGTTGTCACTGGGTTACTGTATGTGTTCACAAATGCTTTACACACTGCCTCTGAGATAAGCCTGTCTGTTCGTGCCAAGCTACCAAGGGGGTGAGCAGGGGTTATTTTAGGAGTGTACCCCCTTATCCTGACTAGAAGCAAGGGTCCCTATTTGGTCAAAGGTACCACCATCTGCCAACTAGAGACCCCCAAATCTAACACAGGTGATAACAGTAACAGACCAATGGTGGTGACCATAGCATGATAAATTGAAAGAATAACATTCTTATGACAATAATCTTTGGCCCTCATTGATTTGTGTGGTGTCTTTACCCCAGGTTGAGGTATTTACCAGTATTAGTTAACATAATGGGCAAATTTACAATTTTTTCATGTAGCACACTGCAGCAGCCGCAAATGCTGAGCTGCGTGAAGAGGAGAGAGGAGGAGAGCACCAAATTTTCTAAAATAAGGCACTCTCCTCCCCTCTACCTTGCGCCGGCAGGGAAATTAGCTGAAGTGTACCCCAGCAGACATCACCGCGCCATGTCGCAAGGGTGTCTCCGTGAGTCTAGCATAGGTTTTGTACTCTCCATTAATCCTTCCAGTAAAAATAGTATGTTTAGACTAACTTGAAACATTTTCCTACTGTGTATGTGTGCTGTCCAGTGCAGCACACATGCAAAGTTGGAAAAGGAAGGAGAAATTAAAGCATTTCTCATTGTTTGCGTCTACCTTAAAAGGGCGCATTTTTCTAACGCTAAACCCTGTTTACTTTGTTTAGTAAATTGGATTTAGCATGCGAATCCTTGGGTGGTTGCATGGGAACGCATATGCTCCAGCCATGGTACGCCCCCTTGGCGCTAAGTAAAGCACACCAGCGGTATGCGCTGCTTTGCATTACTTTCCCGTTATATCCAGCGCTAAACAAGATTAGCATTGGAAAGTACATTGAAAACAATATATTTTGCCTGATTTGTGTCACTCTTGTGACACAAAAACGGCATGAAATCTTAGTGAATCTCCCCCGTACTGTTCTACATTTACAACTTGGAAATTAGGCATAACGTGCAAAATCAGTGTTTATCAAAACAGACTCAATTTGTCGCTTTTTAGGGCCTTTTCAGCTGATAAAATTCAGCAGGTTTGATTTGCCCAAATTTATCAGGCGAAAATGATGAATCTATGACAGCTCTATGGCCCACATGCATCATCCCGGGATTTTGCGAGTTCTAAAGTGCGAAAAATAGCGATTCGCATTTTAGAATTCGCAAAACGGGATGCATGATTATTTTCGGTAAATTTATGCGATTCGGTAAAAATCGCAGTTTTTACCGAATCGCATAAATTACCGAAATACAATTTGCGAATTCGCTATTCCCATTGGTTCCTATGGGCCAAAAGGCCCATAGGAAGCAATGGGAAGGCATCAGCAAATTGCGATTTTCACTTTGAAAATCGCAATTTGTTAATGCATTTCATGGGTGCAGGGGGTTGTATTTTTCGCATCATGTTTCACACACACATGTCCTAAGGACATGTGTGTCCGTAACATGAATGATGAAAAAAATGCATTTTCAGCGTTTTAAACACTTTTTGCAAATTTACCGAGTGGTTCAACCACTCTGTAAATTTGACACCCAATTGCAATTTCGCAATTTTAAAAGAAATCAAGCATTGCTTTTAAGAAATCGCAAATTTGTGATTTCTTAAAAGCAATCGCAATTTTAGAAATCGCAAAAATGTTGCGATTTCTAAAATTGCTTGATGCATCCAAAAAAGCATTTTTGGAATCGCAAACGGCCGATTTTAAGGAATCGCACCGTTTTCGACTCCAAAAATGCTTGATGCATGTGGGCCAAAATTACAAGTTATAATTCTGATCCTGTGCAATCTTCTGTTTTTGCAGTGGTGCTAATTTAGCCTTGAACTTGTTTTAAGGTGCTAAGCATTAAGAGGGTTGTAAGAGCATCACTTTCATTACTAGTTCCTCTGACATTTAATAGAAGCAAATTGAGTTTACATATTAATTATTTAACACTACCCAATTATTTCATAGTGATTGAAGATGCTATGTCAGCTCAGTGACCATTTCAATTCTGATGATTACTCCAGGACTGTCTCACGACCAATGGATTTACAGATTGATGCTTTTTTGTTACATGCTATTTTCGATCAAATAACCTTGCCTACTTTTATGACTTTTCTGACTGTCTAATAGAGATAATTTATTCTGAGCATGCACTGGCCTAGCTTTTGCACTGAGCATCTTTCGATGATATGAGCGGATTACACATAATTGTCAAACTGACATTGAAATAATGTCACCCTTATCAGAGTAAGATAGCTCAACAATTATCAAATAAAATAATGCAGTTGTGGTATGAAATAGTACACCTATAAGGCTTATATTTCGAGTTTGTAATTGTTTTGTTAGTTGTCACATATGATAAATATTGACACCCTGGATTTCGTTAGTTATCAGATGTACTAAGTAACAGGAATACTACATTTGCTCCCAAAATAGGGCATAACGGGTGGATTTTGTTTGTTACAGTCGAAAAAAATGCATGCACCATTAATTACAGTCTTTGCACCTAATGCATGCCAGTAGTTTTGAACAGAAAAAAACGAGTGCTAGATTTTTCTGAAATTATCATAATTGCAACACCCATGCAAACAGTGGTTTGCAGGAGTTTGGGGAATTTACATGGTACTCAAAACTCAGGCCATTGTTGTGACTTCAACTGTGACACAAGCGTTTAATCTATGGCCTCCATCCAGTGCTGGAGGTGCTAATTAACACATGTTAAAATCCTGCATCACGGGTTAGGAATTTGCATGGTGTGATAGTTATTACCTATTTGTATTTCATTCCTTCAAAGGTCATAATTACGAACTCTGAATATGGAATTCATTGCATCTGGTAAAATTGAATATCCTTGGGTGTCAGGCATTTTAGACCCATTAAATTCCGGTGGATTTAACATGAAGAAATGTAAAAGGGGCTGCAGCAATATTATACAAAGCAATGTGAAGCACTTTCATGACAAATACAGTCACAATAAAACAGTAATGCCAAAACACATTCAGCAGCACAGGTTGCATCTTGCAAAATGCCACAGGACAGATGCGGGACATTCTCAACAAAACAATAAGAAATTGTGGCACTGCGAACCGCTATATAATTGTCATGTGTCGTATATTGACAGCAGGATTGCACAAATGCAAACACATGACAATCCAAGTTAAAATTAGAAATACAGCTTGCCAAATCTGATCTAAAGAAATTAATTGTTGAAGAAGTTGCAAAGGCTGTGCTCGCCTTGAACTCCAAACAACGTTTGGGCAAAAGGGGAGCAGTACAGACCCCATATTCACTTTATTATGTGGAAAAGGAAGCTTTATTTAAGACAGGTGCACATCCCAATTTAAAAACAGTTTAAAAAAAACGTATTGTGTAGTGAGGATTAGTTTTGAAAGGTGAAGGCTTAGACCTTCACCTCACAGAACTGAACCTCGCCTTACAAAACTAAACCTCACTATACAATAAGTCAACTTCGGACACTTACCCTCCCCCTAAGAATTCCACCCCTCCTTACCTCTTTATCTTGCACCTGTGTAACTCTTGAACTGGTATTGATCTTTTGACCTTTAACTCCCTTAACAATTTAACCTGCATCTATTAACATCTAACTATCTAAGTATTCTAAATCTTGACATTTCATTTCTTGCTTCTTCCCGGTGTAACTTTAATGCCACCCCCAGTGTCCTGCTTCACCTATGTTCACATCAATAATCTTGATGTATAACCATGCCAACCTAACTACCAACAACCACTCAGACAGACCTGCTGCCCAGACTTTTCTGATACCCCCCAAGGACCCTCAATATTGTCTCTAGCACTTCCTTCAGCTGCAACAAGTATAACTCCATCCCGTAGTGAGACAAGTGATCCCTGTCCCCCCTAAACATTTCTGCAGAATCAAATTTCAAGTCTAAGTGATCCACTTGCCCAAAGCCAGTGTCTCTACAAAAGACCAGCATGTCCCAATTAATTTTCCTGCTGTCCCTATAAATAGCAGAGGGCTTTGTCGAAACCCCTCCAATGTCTCCTCAGAATGAAATCTGTCTGCAGGATGCAATTTCTGTACCATGGCTGCTTTATTTCCATCATATGCTCCTTCATTTCTTTTAGCAATGCTAGTCCCTTGCATACCACCATGACATTTTCTCCCAGATGAATCACTAACACTGCTGCCCAGACTTTTCTGACGCCCCCCAAGGATCCTCAATATTCTCTCTAGCGCTTCCTTCAGCTGCAACAAGTATAACTCCATCCCGTAGTGACACAAAGTGAACCCTGTCCCCCTAAACATTTCTGCAGCATCAAATTTCAAGTCTGGGTGAGCCACTCGCCCAAAGCCAGTGTCTCCACAAAAGACCGGCATGTCCTAATTCATTTTCCTGCTGTCCTTATAAATAGCAGAGTGCTTTGTCGAAACCCCTCCAATGTCTCCTCAGAATGAAATCTGTCTGCAGGATGCAATTTCTGTACCATGGCTGCTTTATTTCCATCATATGCTCCTTCATTTCTTTTAGCAATGCTAGTCCCTTGCATACCACCATGTCATTTTCTCCCAGATGAATCACTAACACTTCTGGAAATCTGTGCCTTTTCAACAGCTTATTTAAACATTGCAGCAACTCTAACCATCTCATACCACCTTTCCCATTCCAGGAAAATGTAAAGAAGCATTGTGGAGACCAAGGTTAGCACCTTGACAATTTTGAAGTTTTTGGCTTTCTGCCCACTTCATAAAGGAATGCCAATCGATGCAAATAGACAGTCCGACTGCCTCCAGACCAGAAACTGCACCTGAAAAGAAAGACATATGTGAGATACAACTGAAATGTCCCATACTATCAGCAACCCCCTTCCTCCAACCACACATATTGATGAAAGCAATCCGAAGACCACAGCCCCAACTGCATGATCATTCATCTGCCCAACTCCTCCGTGCTGCCTTTATGGCCTCACCAATTTTCCCCAGTGTCACCAATCCATTACGCAGGACTCCCAAAAGTTGATAATAATTCATTGCGTCTCAGTGGCATGAGTAAAAAACGCTCCCTGAGTGACCCCTCTAATCGCCCTCGGTTTTGTGCCCCAACTCAATGGGCACAGCTTCGAAATTAGGAATTCATGTAAAAGTACTATCTTCCCTTTTGCTCTTTGACCCCTCTTTGATATAAAAAGGTGCAGGTCTATACTGCCCCTAACACCCCCCACGTCCACCCTGTCCAACCTAGGAGCCCTTTCCTCCACAACAATGCAGACACTTGGAAAAAAGCTGTGAAAAACATTTATGAAATCAGCGTTTAAAACAAAACTGTCCACTACACCCATAGTATAGAAGGCCTCCTCACTCGTGTTCTATGACCCTTTTCCGTTGCACTACATCCTCTTTCCTGCTCCAAACCTCCGACCTCTGCCAGGCACCACCAGATAGGAGCTCCTTCCAAGCCTGCAAATATAACTTCCTACCACCAACTGAAGCATCTCTCCTTTCCTATGGTTCATATGTCCGCTGACATAGGTGTGTTGGCCTTGTCTGCCTACGTGGCCCATGGAACCACTCCCACTGTGAATGAGACAGAGCATCTCCAATGTTATTCTCCAGTCCTGGCACATGTGGGGCCTTGAATGAAACATTGTGTCCCAAACCCATGCCAAACTCTCTTAGAAGCTTGAACACCTGCACATCCCATGCAGACTGCCTGTTAACATTATGCACCACTGCCATATTGTAAATTCTGAAAGGAATACTCTAGTGCTTCAAATCCGACCCCCGAGTGTCACTGCTACCACATGGGGATAACATTCTAGAAACACAACTCTACTGCTCCCATGCTTCCAACCTCCCACTTGCATCTTTCAGGGCCATCATTGAAATGCCATTGAAATCCTCCAAAAACCTGTGCCACATACGTAGGTCCTCTTTTGCCCCTGCCGGCTAACGCATGTGGTGATGAGGCAGCACCAGCATGGACATACTCAGCCACCTACAAAAAAATCCTCCTTGGCCTCACTACTCTTCATGCAATATTTAAGTGGCCTAGCAGGACTTAAACCTTTCTGGCAGTCACCTTCAGCTTTGCCAACATAGTGTCCAGCAGCAGTTGTATATGTATTTTTCTTGTCCACTGGGAGGCATGCCTCTGTGGACACTGAGTTTAATTTGATACCGAAAAATGAAAGCACAGTGTTTGGCCCCATGGTATTTTCTGGAGCCAATGGCACCAAAATGTCACCCATGAGCTCTTGAAAACTTGCCAATGGTTTTTGGCAGGCTTAAGAACCGGGTTGACCCACAAAGAAGAAGTTGTCCAAGTAATGCATCACAGTCCCTTTTCCCATGAGCCATACGGACACCCACTGTAGAAAAGAGCTGAAACACTCAGAGTCAAGTGATGGAGCACCCCATGGTAATGCTTTGTCTACAGTCTACATACCAGTTCCCATCAAACTGTATACCCAGCAATTCAAAATCCTTTGGGTGTACCAGCAACAACCGAAAGGCTTACTTAATGTTGCACTTTGCCATTGGGCCTCTATTCCTACCTGTTCCACCAATGGCATGGCCAAGTCCACAGACAAGTAGGAGACCTATGTGACCTCCTCGGATATGAAATCATTGAAGGAACTTCCTTCTGGCCATGATGAGTGGTGCATGAGGCAAAACTGACCCTTCTCTTTTATCTCCACACCAGTGGGTGATACGATCAATTAGGACACCAACCATATGCTAAATGTCCCTGTCATTCAGCCCTCCTGGACTTCTTTTTGGAGCTTTGGCTGCACCACCTGTTTATATGACTGTGTTGACTTCAAATTCTTAGCCCACCTACATGCCCTCAGACTCTCATATCCCAACATGAAACCCTCCAGAAAACCCTCAATCAACAATTTGGCATCCTCCCTGTTGGATAGTGGGCCAACCAGAAATCCAAGTGTTCCTCATCAATTGGGGTATGAGACATTGCCCCTATTTCCATGTGTACTGTGCCCTCTCCTGTTTCCTGCCACCTGAGTCCACTGCTGCCCGCACTCATTCCCTGGTGCTGACTCCACTGCCCTATCTGCTGCCCATTTCCCAAGGGCGTGTCTACCTGCGCACTTGGAGCACTCATGTCAGGATTTACAGTATTCTTTATACATTGACCTTTGTTAAAATCCCAGCAGTTCCCAAGTGCCCCTCCCTGAGTCCTAGCAACAGTCCACGCCCCTTCTCGAGTGGGAAGGGTCTGAAAGGGCCGGTATACCAAAGGAAGGCCTCTAGCCATAAACATGGTTATACCGAACTTAACCGAAGCTAATTATCTGCTGATAAAGATTGGTGCCCCCATTTTGCCTTAGGGTCCCATGCCAGGCGCATAAGGAACTCTTCATTGTAGTGCGCCCAGGCATAACCCCATTATGGGATATGAGCTCTTCTGATCACATCCATATATTTGAACAGCAGCACACATTCTTCTCACGACATATACTTGCAAAAATTAGAAATGCTGATGTCCAGTTTTTGATTGTCAATGGCACCTTAGGGTATTTCAACAACTCTTATTCCTCCCCCAAACCTTCTTTCACCCTACGTTCCCTATGGAGGAGCTTCAACAGCTCAACAAACTCCCCTTACATATCTTTTCTTTATTCGCCAACATCAATTGGGCACCCAGGGGTTTTGTCACCCGATACATGGTAACTTTTTAATCTTAAGATCCTTACTCTCCTTATTTCTAGTGTCTTGCAATTCCATCTAGTCCTGTCCCTCCCACCCTTCTTATTTGTCCCGCAGACTGACCTGCTTGCCCTTAGTCCCTTGTCCAGATGTCTGTGCCTTTTGTGTCTCGCATTGCCCCATCACCTCTTACACCCCCTGTGTGACCCCAGCTTTTTCCTCGGAAGGCTGTGCCTCTGTACACATCCCATCATCCTTACCATAGAAAGCTTTCCTTAAACGGATGTCCCCGCTCGCTGCACCAGTCTCCCCACGTATCCATCCCAATGGACACCTTGGGCGGTATTACACAAAGTGCCCCACAGGCACAACAGCTTTGCGTATGCCCTGGGTACTTTGGTATTACAGAAGTGGCTGCAGATGTTTGTGTGGCTCCTTCTGTAATACTGAAAGTGCTTGCGCACACACACGACCAGCACTTTCTCAAGAGGGTGTATCCTCTTTAGCATTTCTCTTTGCCTCTGCACCTGTGCTGTTTTATAGATGCCGGCGCAGAGGCAAAGAAGCTGTCAGGGGGCGCACTGACCATGCGCCACCTGAAAGGTGGTGCAGTCAGTGTGCTCCCTGAAAGCAGCCATCCGGAGGGCTACAGGGGCCCTAATGACCTCCCAGACATCCCCTTTCAGGTGGATGCAGTCACTCACTGCACTTGCCTGCAAGTAGATCTCTAATCCCCTGCACAGGAAAATATTGAGCTGCTGCTTCAAAGCTGCTCTGTTTTCACCTTAAAGCATTTCTCCCAGGGTAGAGTGAGTTCACGGTTGCCCTGGGGTAGCACATTATATGTAATAGGGCACAAACCTGTTTTAAGGTATGCTGGGCATAAATAGGGAAAGTGCACCCTGTACATAACAGGGCCCTTGTCTGTACCTCTGTTTGCCCCGTAAGACGTAGGACCCTTCCCTGGTGTCAAGGTCAGCCTCCATACAGGATCCAGCTTCCTAACCAGTTAAGAGGCGGCCCCACCAAATGCTGACTTCAATTGTGCTTTCAGATCGTTGTGGCACTCCTGTGAAATAATAGGAACAATCACATAATCTGCACCCACTTATGCACTGCTTATCCATTTCCTGTGTCCCTCATTCACAGGGGCATCATCATCCACCACTTCACCGTCCACCAGGCTCAACTCATCCTAATCCAACTGTGGATGAAACTCAATAAAATATCACAACCCTGTGTGAACCATGATCTGTGCATCCACATCACATCCTGCATTTTGTGCGAGCCTCTCTGCACCTGCCGAGGGACGCCAAGGAGCCATGACATACCCTTTTCGCCTCGCCCTGCCTTGCTGCCACTCCAAGCCACTCCCAACTGCCCGAGGGCCATACCGACCAGTCCAGGATTATGCCCTGCTGAGGCCACACCAGACCTTTGTGTGGTAGTGTTGTAGCCATGCCACACTGGCACCCTGCATTCTCTTCTCCTCTGGCCCATGAGCTGCATAAAGCGCTCTTGAGTCCACCTGCACGCTGAAGTGATGAACCCTTGCCTGCATTTCCTCCGACTTTGCGTGGTGGTGAACATGCTAAAGCCGTCACTCCACTTGCTGCTAGAAATGGCGGGCGTGTAAGGAGATCCATATGACCTGTCACTGGGAACAGGCACATGGCTTATTTGACACTCACGTCTTCCATGTTAAAAGATCAGTTCTCTAACACTAAACTCTCTAAAGCTATGAAAAACACAAAAAACACTGCCCATGCTCTGGCCATTGTGTCACCTTCCCAAAATTGTGACAGGAAACGTAAAATATCTCTTTACATTTTGGGCTGCAAGCCCAACAAATATAGCCCAAATAAAGCCTTGGGTGACCCATTCTCCCAGTATCCGGGGCAGGGGTAGCCCACCTCCCTACTGTCTGATGCCCCCCAAAGCCCAGTCATATCCACAATTATAAATTCACCTAATCATAGTCAACTAATTAGACCCGCCTTTTGCCGGGCAACTAATTGAAAGCTAATAATATGTATATTTAATGTGAAAATACCTAATATGCTTCCTTTTTGTATACCTAATGTGAATGCTCTTCTTTTATAAGTTTAGAATGCTTTATTGAGACAATAAGCAAAGTAAAACATCAGTACATGAACAAGTAGCATGAAATATAAGTAAAATGTAAATATGATTACAATGTAATGAAGCCCTCAAAAGGGAAAATCTGTACGTAGAGTAAAAGTATTTAACATTTTGTAATTTTAAAAGAGAGGAAAGAAGAGAAAGAAAAGACGAAGAGGAAAAGAGGGGGCGGGGAATGCATCAGAAGTTAAAACAGTTATATAGAATAATGAGAACAAATATACATTAGAGATTAATTAAAAAAATGGGATAAAATGGTACTGTGAATACAAGAGAAGTCAAGTAGCTAGCCTGGAAAGAAAAGAGGTTAGTGGGGACCACAACAAGTCTTTTTTGATCAACAGAGGTAGTGAAGTGGTATAGGCAAGATCAAGCCTATGATGATGACAAAGAAAATTCCACCAGGCTTGATATGAAATTTTAGATGTGTCCTTCCAGTTAATGGTGATAATCTGAAAGGAAATAGCTAAAAACAAGTCGATACATTTACTCACATTGCTCTGAGCACCCCAAATAGGCAAAGAACTACCCAAAAATACATGTACAATATCAAAAGTAACATTGGTAGATGGTATTTCATTCAATTTTGAACATACACAAGACCAGAATGATTTGACCAAAGGACAATGGTAGAACATATGAAGAAAATCACTGTTCTCATGGGAGCATGACTAACATTTTTTGGAGTCTAACTATTTGAATTTGTACAGGTCAGAAGGGGTGAAAAAAAGTCTACTATAAAAGTAATACAAAGTCTGCGTGGTGCTAGCTGAGCGTGGGGAAGTATGTATTTTTGACCAAATGGAGTCCCATGTGAGAAATTAAAAGCCTTAGGCCAAGTCCTTTTCCCATAAAAGCACTAAGGTGGATTTGATTCTAGCATCAACAGGACAGGATAGTATCTTGGAGATGACAGCAGCTTTAAATTGAGTAGAAAAGTCAAGTGGGGAGGAGGAGGCCTGGTCAGGTGTATCAGAGGAACAGCCCTGGGAAAAGGAACAAATCAGAGACTCCCTAAGCAAAGAGTAATAAAGGGCTTGTGTGGTAGAGATACCGTAGTACTCTCGTATATCTGAGAAGTCCATAAATGACCCATCTTTCAACAAGTGGTAAAGTGTAATAATGCAGTTGTCAATCCATTCCTTCCAAAATAGA
Organism: Lissotriton vulgaris; assembly: GCF_964263255.1. Classification (NCBI taxonomy): domain Eukaryota; kingdom Metazoa; phylum Chordata; class Amphibia; order Caudata; family Salamandridae; genus Lissotriton; species Lissotriton vulgaris. Next base: position 1,441,189,851 of record NC_141685.1, read on the forward strand.
GCTCTGTTATTAATCCTAAAATGTTTATTATACCAAATTGGAGTGCTTGAATGTTGATTCTCAAAAGAGAGATGAGTTCTGAGCAGAGATATTGCACGTGCTTTGGAGAGAGTAGCGGTAGGCGAGGGGAAACACTTCGGGGGTTGAGATAGACAGGTAGCTGTGATAAAAGAAAAAGGTGAATATTGAGCTTATTCTAACGAGCTCCAGGCTGCTATGAGTCTCAATGCAGATTCAGTTAAAAAAAGTCCAAATTTGTTTCAAGGTGAGTGCAGAGTGGTAACGTCTGAGATTAGGGAAATTGACTCCACCTAACTCTTAGGGTTGCTGTAGACGAGAAAGTGAAATCCTGGCCTTGCAATTGCTCCACAAAATTGTGGTTAAGGGTTGATTAATGGTACTAAAGAAGGAAAGTGGGAGGGAGACCCGGAGCATAGAAAGATACAAATTGGTAATTGGAAGAAGCATCATTTTAATTGTAGCTAATCTACCCCACCAAGATAAGAAAAGTGGGGACCAGCTTTCAGTGAGAACAGAGAGTTTTTTAAGTATGTTCGCAAGGTTGACTTTAATTGTTTCCCTAATGCTATTGGCATATAGAATACCTAAGCATTTGATACTTTGGAGTTCCATTCAAACCCTGTGTCGTGAAACATATGAGAGAGGCAATACTTACTTAAAGGCATGACTTTAGATTTATCGATATTCAATCTGTAACCAGAGACTATGGAATAATCTTGTAATGAGGAGAAAAAGGCAAGCAAAGAAGTAGTTGGATTGGAGATATATAACAGAATGTCATCTGCATATGCAGTAAATTTGATGTCGATATTTTTAAATTGGAAACCAGTATATTGCGATGAACGTCTACGTTTTTCTAAGAAGGGTTCCAAAGCAAGAATAAATAAGAGTGGGGAAAGAGGACAGCCCTGCCTAGTCCCTCTAAGGAGTGGGAAATATTTCGATTGACTGCCATTCACCCAAGTTGAGGTACAGGGAGAAGAGTATAACAACTGGATGTATTTAGTAATAGGCGAGCTGAAGCTGTGCCATTTCAATGTGCCAAAAATAAAATCTCAATTTACTCTGTTGAATGCTTTCTCAGTGTCTAATGTAATAGCAGCAACTGGTGAGTCCAATTTAGAAGCCAGATGGATAATATTAACCCTGACTGATATATGTTGATGAGGTCTGGGATTATCTTATTGATATGAAGGGCAAGAATTTTGGCAAAGATTTTACAATTTGTAATAATGAGGGAGATGGGCCTGTAGTTTTTACAAATATGAGGGGTCCTTATCTTTTTTAGGGATCAAACATAACATCGCCTGTGTAAAAGAACCAACAATAGTCTCGTCAATAGTAAGAAAATTACTTATCAATGAGAATAACTGAGGGACAAGAAGTTATTTAAAATGGCGAAAGAATCAGACTGTGAAGCTGTCCGGGCCAGGTGTTTTGTCCTTGGGCAAGAGATTAATGGTATTGATGATTTCTTGTTCCAAGATAGGAACATCTAAAGATGTGAGATCAATATGATTTTCAGGAGATTTGTGGATAGTCTGAAAAAAGGAGTGAATTTGTTCAGAAGAAGGGGTGGACTCTGGGGTGTAAAGGGAAGTGTAATAATCAGTGAAGCAATCAAGGATCTTAGCATCTGTAGTATGCTGAACTCCGGAGTTATCTGTGATGGCAACAATTTTAGATTTTGATTTTAAGATAGTTAGCTAGAGATCTACTTGCCTAATTCCGGCCACTGTACATCTTGGCATTGAATTTGAGGAGGTTGTTGCAAGCTGAATCCCAAGATTGTTTGTTATATTGAATTTTTACTTCGGGACAGTTGGTGGTGAAGTCCTTATGTTCTAAAGCTTTGATTTGCTTTAGGATAGAAGATGAATCCATAAGAGATTTCTTTTTTTTCCAGGACACAAAGTCAATTATCAAGCCCCTGGCCGTAGCTTTGAAGGCATCCCAAATAAAATGATATTGAGTGTCAGAGGAGAGATTATTGCAAACAAATTCCTGTATAAAAAGTGTGAGTTGTTCGACAAATTGAGAGTCCAGGAGAAGGGAATTGTTGAAACACCATCGACGGGATGTAGAGGCAGGGGAAGCATAGTCTATATCCGAAATGACAGGGGCATGATCTGAAATTAGAATGGAGCCAATCTCTGCATTAGTCATGAATTGGAGGGCTGGTTGTGTGAGAAATATGCAATCTATGCGGGAATGAGATCTGTGAACAGGAGAGAAAAAGAAACATTCTAAGACATCAGGGTGAGAGGTTCTCCATGTATCTACCAGTCCTCTAGAGGTGATGGCCTTATGAAAAGTATTTTGCATCTTGTTAGGAACATATTTAGTTTGAGATTTCCAATCTAAGAAGGGATCCATAGGCTGATTGCATTCACCACCAACGATCAAATTCTCAGCAGGATGAGTGGAAACAAGAGTAGAAAATTCATTCCAAAAAGAGAAGTCAATGCCATTAGGGATTAGGGCCATAAACATTACAAAAAGAAAGTTGAGTGTTGTTAACTTTGATAGTCAAAAAAAGCCATCTACCATTAGCATCATGAAATTCATTTTGCAATAGAACATTTAGAGACTTATGAAAAGAAAATAATAACACCGTTCTTATTATTCACTGCCGGGGAGACAAATCTTGTAACTTAATGTGTGTTATTTGTAATAATGCAACATGACATTTCAATTTAGCAAGGTGAGACAAAAATCGCTGTTTTTTGACAGGATTGTAAATACCTTTAACATTCCATGAGATTACACAAAGGCCATTCATCAATAATACTTAAGTAAAATTAAACATGAAGGTAAATGAAACTTAAAGAATGAGTAGAAAAACAGGTGCAAGAGACCAATCAAGAGAGAGATATGCCAGTGTCGGAAAGAGACAGAAATAAGTAAAAAGAAGATATATAGAAATTGAAGAGGAGCTAAAAATAGGAGATAACAAAGAGGAAGGAAAATAGAGTTAATAATTTGATGTATCCATGAGAGCAAAGGAGTGAGAAAACAGTGAGGAACCATAAATGTAAAACTGAAAAAATGAGGTATAGTGAAAAATAGAGCGAAAAAGCAAGGAAAGGAAAGGGGGAGAAAGGAAAGAAAAGATGAAAAGAAGAGGAAATGAAAGGGGGAGCATAAATGCCCAGAAAGAGAAAGCAAAGAAAGGATTACAAAAAGCCAGATGGCTTTAGTCATAGTGGTTAAAGACAAGAAGAACATTATTGAGGGGGGGGCCGGAAACAAGGCGGCCACTCCACAAAAACGGGGGGAGGACACAGAGGAAGGGAAAGTTTACTATTAGAACAAAAAAATAAACTTCACAGCGGCAAGAAAGTGCTTAAAGTGTAGGATACAAGGAAAATACAGTTTTTGGTACCAAAGGGTAGGGAGCTTAGCTCCTAGAAGGTTGCATTGGGTGTTTGTGAATATAAAAATAGCAATGTCACGTGATGGAATAAAAATTTGTTCACTGAATGTGCCTGGTATTAATAATGTTGTAAAGCGACAAAAAGTGGCTGCAGAATTACGACACATTCGGCCAGATCTACTATGTATACAGGAAACCCATATACCTTGGGGCAGGAGAGGCATTTTGAATGAATTGGGATTTTCATTAATATCCGCTTCTGGTCAAACTGGCATGATTCGAGGTGTTGCTATCTTAGCTAGACGTAATTTTGTTATTATTGGCCGGACATTGACGGATAAATATGGGCGATGGGCCATAGTGGAATGTGGGCTTGAGGGATACAAGATCACACTTTGCACCATTTATGGTTCTAATCTTGACGATGCGGGGATTTTAGTTGAATTAAATACTGAATTGCTACATGGCTGCATCCTATGATCATTTGTGGTGATATAAATATAAATTTAACGAATCAAGCCCTACAGGAAGGCCCTCAGAAATATAGTGGACGGAAACCAAAAGTTTTTAAAGCACTTTACATTTTAATTTGTGACCATGGGTTGGTGAATGTTTGGGGTAAATTAAGGGAACATGATAGTGGTTTCACTTTTTATTCTTACCCTCACAAAAAATTTGTAAGATTGGATTATTTTTTTGCACCTACTTCATTGCTAGCTGATGCGCTACTCCAAGTGCACCCAAGGATTTCTTTGGATCATGCTCCAATTGTTTTTGAACTAGCTTTATTTAGGAGGAGGCCCATTTACAATTTTTTTACATTTGATCGGAAATTGTGTATAAATGAAGAATTTAATGAACACATGTGTAATTGGATGAGGGTTTTTTTTTGTAAACAATAATGGTTCAGCATCCGCTATTACCGTTTGGGATACTTTTAAGGCCTGTTTTCGGGGGAAGGCCTTAGTTTTAGTTTATTTCAACAGAGGAACCTTATACTGGAGCTGGCTCGACACTATGAGGCTCTGAGAGTGGCGGAAGGTGCTTTAGCTATAGGGATTGCTTCAGGTCAGAATGATGTCTCTGGGCTACTGAATAATGTTGCTAAACATCGTGCTAATGTTCTGGGGTTTTGGAGTGCTGAGAATGCTAGAAAACATCTGATATTCAAGAGGCAAAGTCATGAATTTGGGGAAACTATCGGGAAACGGCTGGCTGTTCGAATCCGCATGAAGGAATCCGCTCGAAATATTCAGGCAATGAGGGATCTGAATGGGGTGCTGCAGTCTGATCCTCAACAGATACTCTCGATTTTTCAGCAGTTTTATTCTATTCTTTATACTCAGCAGAGGGGATCTGTTGGGGATCAGAGTGTATTTTTTGAGGAGGGACTAAAACAACTAGATGGCTTTCTCGTGGAGCAACTTGATTGTCCGATCTCTATGACGGAATCAGAAACTGCAGTTAAAAGTTTGGCTTTAGGGAAAGTGGCAGGGCCCAACAGGATCCCTGTGAAGTTTACAGGCTGTTTTTCAATTCAATTAAAGATGAGATGCTAAAGGTTCTACAAATGGCACAGTTAGGATATCCAACTAAATCATGGTCAGACGCCCTGATTGCGGTGTTTTGTAAAAAAGGGCAAACCCCCGGAGCAAATGGGATCATACCGTCCAATTTCTCTATTAAACTGTGACAATAAAATGTATTCTAAAATTTTGGCCAATCAATTATCCAAAGTTATCACACCTCTGGTCTCACTAAATCAACACGGCTTTATCCCTCAACGGGGTACGGTTGCACATGTGAATAAAGTTGTAACATTATTTGATATTGCGGGGATAGAAAAGAGGGATTTAGCATTGATCTTATTGGATGCAGAGAAAGGGTTTGATCGTGTACAATGGGACTATATGTGGCAACTGCTGGCTAAAATTGGTTTTGGTAAAAAAATTATCGTAGCTTTGCAGGCGCTATATAGTGCCCCGACTGCCAAGATATCTGTAATGGGTTTGCTATTGGATGCTGTGATTATGACCAGGGGCACTCGGCAGGGGTGCCCTTGTTCTCCTCTTTTATTTGCCCTTTATATTAATCCTTTTATAGAACAATTATCTCATAATATCTGTATTCCTCCGTTTCGGGTTTTGATGATCAATTTTCTGTTTTTGCTTACGCGGACGACATAGCCATGACCACGGCGAACCCCTCTCGTGCGAATAAGGAGATTGAGCGGTTAGCCAAAGAATTTGGCTTGATCGCTGGGTATAAACTTAATGAGTCGAAAACGCAAATTCTATGCTCTGATAGTATATTATGGATGGATGAGGGGATAAAGAGGTGACCTATCTGGGTATACAAATTCGATCCTCTATGTCTGAATTGATGTATGCGAATTGGAATCTGCTTATCCATAAACTGAAAGCTTCTTTGGACAGGTGGGGTCGTTTGTACTTTACAATAATAGGGCTTGTAATGTTATTAAAATGAATGTCCTGCCCAAGATCCTTTATCTATTCAGCTCAATACCTCTGGAAGTTTCAAAGGCTAGACTACAACATCTGCAATCAGTTTGCAGGAAATTTATATGGAGCCCGGCATGCAATGAGATTTATGACCTTACCTCTTGAGAGAGGGGGCCTCGTGGTACCTGATTTTGCATTATATTTTGTTACATGTTTTTTGTTGAAAATGCAGGTGGTAATTACTGGGGATGGAGCTGTTAATATTGCCACTGCACCTACAATTTTTGAAATCCTTATGGGCCCAATTGCTAGACAGTGCTTATTTATAGAAGTGGATGGCAGCACGAACACGATTTAAAGTTTTGAACAGTGCTTTTAAAGTGTGGAAACATACCTGTAAGTTGAATTCATTGGGGAAAATATCATACTACACGCCTTTGAATGCACTAAAGCTTTTACCAGGAATATTTGGGGATAATATCTCTCAAGGGTGGAGAAGGAAAGGTATTAGGTATTTAGGGGACTTGTATTCTGCTAACGGGGTGTGTAAATCATTTGACAAATTAGCTTCACAATATGGTTTGCCTAAAGCACAGTTTTTTAAATTCCTGCAAATTAGGGATTTTTTATTTCGGATTAATGTGCTTTCTGTCACAGGCTGTAACCTAGTAGCACTAAAAAAACACAAATCACTATTCTCCACTGCACCAACCAAGATTTAATTCTGTGGCTCTCTAGTTACACACAGACCATTTAAGGTGGATTAAATACTAGAATAGAATAGAATAGAATACTGTGGCAGACAACTGTGGTGGGAAGGCTACAGGCGTGTTCCGGCGCCGCTGATACTTTTACTTTTAACTAGCAACCCAGCTGACTACGAGCTGTGTTGTGCACTTTGTGTATTTTTTAAACTTGTAATGTGAATATTACTAATGCGCCCGCATTTTGAACTTTGCTAACTGATTAGCCAGCTTACCTCCTCAATCCCGCTCTCGACCCCGGTTCACCCCGGCAGTGTGCCGCTTGTGCGGAGGGTCCTCCTTACAAGCGACACTTCCTGCTTGGCTCTGCACCACTTCCGCCCTGCCTCTCCACCGTGCAGGTGAGCGGTCTAGTGGCTCATGGCAGAAGGCATAAATGGCGACCTGGAGTAAGCGCAGCGGGAGCGCCGACTTCGCGCCGTCTGCGCCCGTCTGCGCCCGTCCGCAGCCGAGCGGGGCTAGGGGCACGTCACTCTGCCCAATTTATCACCTACACTTCCTCTCAACTCCGCAATCTCCATGGTACCTGGCCTTTGTCTGCCCTTACTTGCTCCCGCATATCTTCTCTTGATCTGTCTCCTGCCTCCTCATCTCCCCACCCTCTCCCTCCCCCCATTCCCCTTCTTCTCCCCAGAGGAGATGCCAGCCCAGTATCACCTAGGACCCTCTCGGCCTATTACCTTAACACCCGGTCAGCAGTGGCCCATTCACACGAACTGTCGGTGCTATTGGACCTTCACGCACCGGACCTTCTCTTTCTAACAGAGACTTGGTTTAGTGATGATTCTCTCCCTGTTTTATTGGCCACTCTCCCCGCTCCATACTATGCTCTACGAGCAGATCGTTCTGCTGGTAGGGCGGGGGTGGTGTAGCAGTCATTACCCGGGCTGACCTCCCCTTCCAACTCCTATCGTTGCCAGATATCGCCACAACAGAGTACCTTGCCATTCATACTACATCTACCACTCCCCCTCTTACTTGTGTTCTCACCTATCGTCCCCCACAATCACCCTTACTGTTTCTTTCCGATTTTCAGGCGGTACTGTCCACACTTACGGTCAATAACTCTTCTATTTTATTATTGGGAGACTTTAATTTTTGGCCTTCAGACCCAGCGGAATGTCCGTCCTCAAGAGAGTTCTCAGATACCCTTCAATCCCTCAACTTTGTGTCACATGTCCATTCTCCCACTCATGTCAAAGGACATATCTTAGATCAGATTTGGTCCTTGAACTGTCCGGTAGATTCCCTATCCATCTCACCCTGCACCTGGTCCGACCATCATTTGATTTCGTTTACCCTTCCCATCAACTCCACTGTTAGGCCCCCGCTCCCAAAGAATGTTTGGGTCCGCTCATGGAGCCGAGTGGATCCGGAGAATCTATCCGCACTATTAACCTCTTCCTATCCCACCCTACAAGGCCTATCCACTCTTTCTCAGGCCGTTGCCATTGAACATTGGCTCTCCTCAGGCTGCGATTCCATTGCCCCGCTGAAGCCGGTAACTTCAAAGCGGGAGAAGGATGCCAACTTGTGGTTTAACGAGGATCTCAAGACCATCAAACTAGCGGTACGCCGAGCCGAGCGTGCCTGTAGGAGGAATTACTGCCCCTCACTTAGATCTGAGTTTATCGTTATCCTGGCTCAATACAAGAAGGCCATCTTGGCTGCAAAAACGGCCTACTTTTCCTCAAAGATTCTTGCAGCTGAGAATCAACCGAGGGAAATTTTCTCGATTGTCCACAATTTGGCATTTTCCGACAGGACATCTCTTAAGCCCACCCCTTCCCAGGACCTTTGTCACTCCTTAAACAATTTCTTTATTGATAAGATTGCTATTATTAAAGCTAACATTCCCTCACCCCCCCTACTTTTGTTGACCCTCAGTGTCCTCCACCTAAGGGACAACTCGATGCCCTTCCTCCCTTGACCAAGGAATACCTGACCTTGATAATTCCCCTTGTTAAATCTGGCTCCCCACTAGACACTTGCCCTGCGCACATCCTTCGCCATATTTATACCACTTGTCCAGATCCCCCTCTCCACTTCCTCAACAGTTCTCTTTCTCAGGCGGTTGTAGCCAACTCACTGAAAACAGCAGTTATTGTTCCCATCCTAAAGAAGCCCGGCGCAGACCCTTCGGTCCCCACCAATTACCGCCCCATCTCCCTCCTACCATTTCTGGCTAAGGTGCTCGAACGTCATGTCACCAGTTCTTTGAGCACTTTTGTGGAGGAATATGGGGTCTTGGCTCCTCGCCAGGCTGGTTTCCGCCCCGCACACTCTACGGAGTCCGTCGTTCTCTCGGTCCTTGACAACCTCAGGGAGGGAATGGATACCAACCAGGCCCAGGCTTTGGTCCTCCTCGATCTCTCAGCCGCCTTTGACATGGTTGACCATACCATCTTGCTTTCCCGTGTCAGGGCGGCGGGGATCGGGGGTACCGCCCTGGTGTGGTTATCCTCCTTCCTGAGGGACCGCACCCAGGCTGTTCGCCTGGGTGATTTTTCTGCGGACTTCCAGAAAGTTCAGTGCGCGTCCCCCAAGGTTCCTCCCTTTCACCTCTTTTGTTTAACCTCTATATTGCCCCCCTTATTTTTTCTTTGCAGCAAATGGAGGTCAGCGTATACAATTATGCGGATGACCTCCAACTTGTTTTCAATCTGTCTTCTTCCCCTGCTTCCATCTTAAATTTCCAGTCTATTATGATTTTTATCCGGGACTGGATGAACCACAACCACTTGAAACTCAACCCGGACAAGACCGAGCTGATGTTGACGGGTGGTTCATCCAGTCCCTGGTCTTCACTCTTTTGGCCCCCTTCCCTTGTTTCTCCCCCGGTTCCTTCTACCTCAGTTAAAACATTAGGTATTAAACTTAATTCCCAGCTCACTCTTCACTCCCAGGTTAGCTCTGTGGTGTCCTCTTCTTTTCTGTCACTACGCACCATACGCAAGGTATCCCGCTTTTTTTCTTTTGATGCCTTGAAATTGATCATCCTGGCGATGGTTATCTCCCGCCTGGATTATGGCAACACCCTATATGCAGGTATACCTGCATATAGTTTAAGGCGTTTGTAGTTGATCCAGAACCAGGCGGCACGGTTGGTGTTCAATCTTCCAAAATCCCATCACGTAACACCCCTTCTCAAATTCCTACACTGGCTCCCTGTTCGTAAACGCGTCCAGTTTAAGCTTGCTTCTATCACCTTTCAAGCATGACTGGGCGCGGCTCCGGCCTTCATTACATCCAAGATCGTTCCCTATGTTCCAACTAGGGAACTACGCTCATCTACGCAATCCCTCTTATCAGTCTCCCGTTTCCGTAGGAAGAAACGGAGATGGATCGAAGTTTGCGACCCTTGCCCCAGTCCTATGGAACTCCCTGCCTTTAGAGCTTAGATCTTTAACTCTCTACCCTCAATTCCGGAAAAAACTCAAAGCCCATTTATTTGCTAAATCTTTTAACTAGATCACTTGCAGTTTTGTTTTCCTCCTTATTATTTTCTGTCACTCTCACCCTGGGGGTCTGTCTGTTGCAGCGCCATGAAACCGCTGGTGAAAGTGCGCTATATAAATATTTTTAAACTCAAACTCAAACTCAAGTTAAATAATGTTCAACATTGCATTGCCCAATGAGTAGCACTTTTTTATTTATTTTTTATTTAAGCTGACCCTTCATTTATATGTAGCTATCTGATAGTGAAGGACCTAAAAAACGTACAGAAAATGTTGATTTTAGCCACACCTTTGACCCACCCAAGCTCTCAATCTCTAAAGGACCCACAGCCGCCCCCTAAACATGATTGAAGTCAACAACAGCAGCAAACAAATATAATCAGGGTCAGTTTTTGCTAAAATAGAAGCAGGTGTTTTCATAATGTTGAAAATAAAACCTTTTTAGGAAAACAGTGAGAAAGAAGATTAAAGGGCCACTTCCTTCCCTGGAATTTAAGAACGCATCCTACTTAGACCTTACAGTTCATCATTAATGATTGTAAATGGCATGTTTTGATTATGATGAATAATGTTCAGCAACCTACAGTTCTACGCAGCTTAAAAGACAGGCGATCAGCATCTCATAAATTATAGTATGGCTCTCTCGGACGCTGTGCGCTCAAGTTGCCGTTCATGCATTACAGCCATTATACCCAGGGCCACTAGGATTATGCGATTGTGCTACAGCATTGATTTTCACATAATTACAGATTTGCCACATAGTCAATCATCTGCTACATAAGTTGTTGATTTTAACAAAACAAAATGTGTTTATAGCTCAACTGGTTCACTAGTTACTAAAAAGCAGCAACACATGGTGCTGAGCAGTAGAGTGCCCTTTGCAAAGCTGGACTGGTCACTGTTTTGTTGCTTATAGTTATATTTGGGTGTTAAACTGGTATTTATGAGGTGCAACCACAGAGTTGACTGTCTCTCTGGAAAAAAAAAACAAGCACACCCATCACATTAGTTCAGAATGGTGTTATCATCCATATAAGTGTTGCCAAAATATGTTTCATTTGTGAAAAATGATCATTGTAAATTCTGGATAATTCTTTTTGGAGACTTTTTGTTTGAACTGTGTAGTAAGCCTCTGATTCAGAACTACAGACCCCCACACGCTGGTGGGTTGCAAAACACTGTTTAATGTTGTTTCCCCAACATAAAAATGATTTACCATTTATGGTTGTCGAGGATGAGGAGTACCTGGTTTTAGAAATTCTTGTCAGGAAGGGGTCCTTGTGCCTAGAAATATTGTAACATAGAGGGTCTCTGCATCAAAATGTTTGAAGACCTCTGCTCTAAATGGTACATGGTAGAAGAGAATGATCTTTCATGGCTACAAAGATCAAAAGTACCCCAGCAGGTGATAACCATGGCACAATTTAACCATTTTGCAAATTTTCCAGTAGGCAAAACTAAGGATCACCTTCCCTTTCTCAGTTAATGAATACATGTGTCAAAAAGGGCAAATGTACCAAGTGTCATTGGTATGGTGCATTCACAAATTTCTGTGAGGGGTAAGTGAAAATACTTTAGGTTTAGGAAAAACTGTAGAAAAACAGCACTGTCACTGAAGAAATAATAACCCACTTTTAAGCTGGATATTGAGTTAGCTATCTCATCACTCCATGATGAATAACCTCCCGAAGCATAGGAACGATCAAGACAAAACAGTAATAAAAAAAAAATTCTTCAAGCAGACCAACTGACATAAGAATAATACCTTTTCAACCTAGGAATTCCAAAACATACAGTGTAATTTGCAGAGGCAGTAATGCCAAAGACTAACTATTCTGTATGATTGCTAAGTGAAACTTGGAATGGAGAAGAGATTTTTGAATTGGGCCAGATGGTAATGGTGAGTCATCAAAAATTTGAAACACTTCATGAGTCTTCTTAACTCTCTTTGGAATTGTATTTGTAGTGGTCCAGCCCTAATCAATGAACATTCTTCAAGTACCACTATCTCACAACACAGAGGTATTAACAATCTTCCCATCTTCTGTTCTTCCAACTGTCAGTAGAAGGAACAAAATATTATCAGCATTATTCATTGAAGATACCATATAAGGAAACCAACACTGCTGCCTTATCTCAGGAGATGACTGGATTCTTCCAACCGAAGTAGTTTAGCATCGACCTGAATCATATATCAAGCATCATCCCTGTATGAACATAGCCCCGACTTAGGGCAGGGTTTTTTTTCACTTTTCAAAAGACCCCATCACTTTACCTACTTGCATAGAATCATCTTGAGATAATTTGTGAAATTACATTTCTAATCAAACATGTGACGAAACTGAAAATAAAATAGAATACCTTCCTCAGGGCTTCCTTTCCTTCTGTCTCCCTTGGAATTTCTCGTCCAACAACGGCACTAAATCAATGAATTCAGAAATTAAAGGAGGACATTGACAAGGAATTAATTATTTTTTTGTTTCTTCTTTCAACCCTGGTGCAAGTTGATGAAAATGAGGGACATCAGTCAAAAGAACCATTACACCTTGCTAAATATCACCCAATGCTTAAATATTATCTTAAAAACTGATGAGCATGAATCACAAGACTGCAAACAAGCTTCGAATATTGGTACTGAAGGAGTTAGTCAGTCCAATTCTTATTCAGTAAGGCAACTAATCAGGAGGCCCATTTTCACATGGTATCATAACTCCATTCACATGGCCACGGGGCAATCAGGAGCTACTGAGCCCAACCATGGGAGCTGAGGCCTTTTACTCCTGATTTCTTGTTGGCCTACCTACTATGGATCCTTAGTAACTGGGCTAAGTATCCCTTCAGCACTTGACTCTCAATAGTTGTACAGGTCGGGCAGTCCAAGGCTTTTCAGGGGGGAAGGTAGACACTGGGAGTGAACGCTGGCTCACAACCCCAAATATGTTCAACAGTAGCATTAAATGCAGTACTTTCCAAAATGAAAAAGGAACATTTACATGGGAACACAAAAGTAAAATACAGCATTCCCAACCGTACTCACAGACTCCTGAGATCAGGACTCTTATGTTTTATAGGCGGATCCCTGAGTCCCAGTTCCCTCTCTCTAGCAGCAGTGGTTATTCCCCATCCACTATAGGCGACATTCAGATTGAGCCCTACTTGCAGTCTGAGTATCAGCTCTTTTTTGAAGTCAAAATTGTTCCCACGTGAAAGCCCTATATGGCAGGCAGGATCACCCAGGGGTATCTGGCCCATGAGTCAGTCTTATCTGCACAAGAAGGATCTGCACAACTGGAATCCCTGAGTGCATCCTCTTCGCAGGTGCTGAAGCTGCAGCAGCTATCTTCGGTATGTTCTCTAAACTTGTCCTGGGAAGGGCAGCAAGAGGGTGTTCTCAAGTTCCTCGTATGCAGAAGCAGTGGCCAGGGGTTCCTTGATGCTCAAATAAATCAATAGGAGTATAGGGGAAAGAGAAAAAGGTAAGGCCGCCCCCCACTCGAGCCACTGTAAACAAAATATGCCTTACCTATATTCGGTACATCCAACTTTATAGTAAGCATGGGCGTAAAATCCGTTCCGCACGCGAAATTTGCGGATTTTCGGCAAATCCGCAATCCGCGAATTCTCGCGAATTTCCAGAAAATTCGCAAATTCGCACGCAGCGGATTTTTTTGCTTGGTGATACAATATTGCGGCGCGCGGCGTTCACTTACCGTCATTCAGCGTTTGCAGAGTTGTTTTTCTCCATGTTTTGCGTGTGCTGCGCCATTTTGGATCTTGCTGCGGGATCCCGCGGGAGTTTGTCGACCGCGATTACGTCATCGCGGCTTGCCACCTTGCACAGCGAGAGTTTGTCAACGCGAGTACGTCATAAAGGCCCGTGATCACGTCTCGTGGGAGTAAACAATTGCGAACACGTAGATGCGGCGGGCAGCAACTATCTCGCACTCGCGAAATTGCAAAATTTGCAATTCTGCACAAGAAATCCACCAGCAAGCAGCATAAACCTTCTAAAAATGATGATTTTTATCAGAATAACTCCTCAGGTTGACATTTGCCTGCACTTTTTTTTGCAAGGCGTCCATTTTGGGGGGGGGTGGGGTGGGAGGAAGGAAGTGCCCCACAGTCTCCAACTTCCTCTTCCTGTCCAGCAGGCTCCTCCCAGTGCTTTGTTCATGTCCTGGTCACTTTGTTTTGGATCTTGACCTGGAAGGATTACTTTTTGTAGATGCTGCTGGATATTTGGATTTGAGGCCTTTTTGACTTTCTTTGGATCACTTTTGGATTCGAAATTAAGTTTCTTTGGGGCATTACAGTTGCTGCAACTACAATTTTGGAACTTTCTCAGAACATTAAATAAAATATATTGTGGGTAGCCACATTATCCAGTAGGACCAGGGTTAGTTATGGGTGCATGATACAACTGTTTTGTTGAATTTCAACATGATTGAGGGCATGGATGGCATTGGATTGTGGGGATTTTTGTGTTTTTCGATTTTTGGGGGTGGTGTTGGGGCATTTTGCCCAGGGGTACTCAGTGGTGCATGGACTGACTCTTTCTGTGGGGTCTCTTTATTGTAAACATCATGGAGCGCATGGATGGCATTGGATTGTGGTGATTTTTGTGTGTTTTTCGATTTCTGGGCTGTTGTTGGGGCCTTTTGCCCAGGGGTACTCAGTGGTGCATGGGCCTAGTCTTTCTTTGGGGTCTCTTTATTGTAAACATCATGGAGGGCATGGATGGCATTGAATTGTGGTGATTTTTGTGTGTTTTTCGATTTTTGGGGGTGGTGATGGGGCCTGTCCATGTGGGTGGGGGCCATTTTGAGGACTGGTACAGGCAGGGCCTGGCCATGTGGTGGGGGTCTAGGGGCCATTTTGAAGCCAGGCAGTGTGCTTTGTTGTGCCATAGGCCTGCACCCAGTCTTCCATGCTTTCATCCATTATGCCCAGGGGTACTCAGTGGTGCATGGGCCTAGTCTTTCTGTGGGGTGCCTTGAATTTGAACATGATTGAGGGCATGGATGGCATTGGATTGTGGTGGTTTTTGTGTGTTTTTCGATTTTTGGGCTGTTGTTGGGGCCTTTTGCCCAGGGGTATTCAGTGGTGCATGGGCCTAGTCTTTCTGTGGGGTGTCTTGAATTTGAACATGATTGAGGGCATGGATGGCATTGGATTGTGGTGATTTTTGTGAGTTTTTCAATTTTTGGGGTTGGTGATGGGGCCTGTCCATGTGGGTGGGGGCCATTTTGAGGACTGGTGCAGGCAGGGCCTGGCCATGTGGTGGGGGTCTAGGGGCCATTTTGAAGCCAGGCAGTGTGCTTTGTTGTGTCATAGGCCTGCACCCAGTCTGCCATGCTTTCATCCATTATGCCCAGGGGTACTCAGTGGTGCATGGGCCTAGTCTTTCTGTGGGGTGTCTTGAATTTGAACATGATTGAGGGCATGGATGGCATTGGATTGTAGTGATTTTTGTGTGTTTTTCGATTTTTGGGCTGCTGTTGGGGCCCTTTGCCCAGGGGTACTCAGTGGTGCATGGGCCTAGTCTTTCTGTGGGGTGTCTTGAATTTGAACATGATTGAGGGCATGGATGACATTGGATTGTGGTGATTTTTGTGTGTTTTTCGATTTTTGGGGGCGGTGATGGGGCCTGTCCATGTGGGTGGGGGCCATTTTGAGGACTGGTACAGGCAGGGCCTGACCATGTGGTGGGGGTCTAGTGGCCATTTTGAAGCCAGGCAGTGTGCTTTGTTGTGTCATAGGCCTGCACCCAGTCTGCCATGCTTTCATCCATTATGCCCAGGGGTACTCAGTGGTGCATGGGCCTAGTCTTTCTGTGGGGTGTCTTGAATTTGAACATGATTGAGGGCATGGATGGCATTGGATTGTAGTGATTTTTGTGTGTTTTTCGATTTTTGGGCTGCTGTTGGGGCCTTTTGCCCAGGGGTACTCACTGGTGCATGGGCCTAGTCTTTCTGTGGGGTGTCTTGAATTTGAACATGATTGAGGGCATGGATGACATTGGATTGTGGTGATTTTTGTGTGTTTTTCGATTTTTGGGGGTGGTGATGGGGCCTGTCTATTTGGGTGGGGGCCATTTTGAGGACTGGTACAGGCAGGGCCTGACCATGTGGTGGGGGTCTAGGGGCCATTTTGAAGCCAGGCAGTGTGCTTTGTTGTGCCATAGGCCTGCACCCAGTCTGCCATGCTTTCATCCATTATGCCCAGTGGTACTCTGTCAGTGGTGCATTTTATTGGTCTTTCCATTTTGGGGGGGTCGGTATAATAAAAATGCTTACTTGCAAACTAATAATTGAAGCGCTACATATGCAACATTTATTTAACTGATGTTCCTCTGGCTTCATTTGCTTTTAGGTGCAGAAAGACGAATCATCAGCCTCATCGTTACTCATCATCAGTTCCAGGAACAAGTCCTGCTGCGGGGTGTGCAGCACAACGTCACGTGTGGCCACAGACAACTCTGCAACTTGTGCAACTGCGGCCTGCTGTTCTGACATCTGAAGAAGATGGCCCCAAAAAAAGTTGCCTGTAGCTCCTCTAACAAGAAAGTTGCCAGTAAGGAGCAGAAGAAGCAAGTGGCGCCACTTACCAAGGAGACTGGTGTGATGACTGCCACATTTTTTGGAAAAAAAAAGTACACCTGCAGCAGCAGCGGGGTCTGCTGGGGACCAAGCAGGGAGCAGCACCCCCGCTCCATTGGGCTCAGTGCCACCACCACCACGCCAACTTAAGTCCAAGCCCTTGAGTGCTGCAGAGGCAGCCAGTATAGTTGTTCAATCGCCATCGACCAGTGATGTTGGCTCATCGCAAGAAAGTAGCAGCATCCCTCAATCAACACAGGTTGTTGTAACTCATTTGACGAGTGTTCAACAACCACAGCCGAAACAACAACCACATGTGCAAGTACAAGCCCAACTACATGTGGAAGGAGAGGCAGCGCAAGGAGATGCGCAAGCAGAGGTGCATGGAGCGGTACAAGTGCCCACAATAGTTGTTCCTCCCGAAGTAGGGGCACATCAGGAAATCGACATTCAAGCCGCGGTATCATTTGAGGAAGCCACTCATTCATTTTCTTACAGATCCCTAGCAAGGAAAAGATCAAGGATGGTGTCTACATCTTCTTCAAGCCCCCTTCCTTCTGATGATATGGATGACAATTGGGAACCACCACGGCCGTCTGAGAGTGAGGCACACCATGATCTGACAAAGGTAGCTAAGCGTAAAAGGAAGGTCCCCGAAAGTCTCATACTTATGGAGTGTGATGATGACGCTGAACAAGAAGTGGCATATAGACCTGCTGATGAAGACTCTCACGACGACGACGCAGTCATCATAGACGTCACTGCAGCCCCAGCAGACATGCAGCAAACAGACATTTTTACCCTAGCCCGAAATGCTGCTGAGTGTGATGTTGTCGACGTGGCAATGGGACCACCACCAATGCAGTTAACTAGTACACCACCACCTACTGCATCCATATTTTCTCGCCAGAAGGGACCTCCATCCACCTCGACCTCCATTTCCTCAATTAGTGGTGCTGCAAGTGCACAACATAGTAAAGTTCGGCAACACACATCCTCCACTTCAACTGGCATTAGCATTCCCAGTATCGCCTCCTCCGCCCCCCACAGACATTTGAAGTCCGCAGTTTGGGACTTCTTTAGTGTTAGCCCAACAAGGGAAAACATAGCCATTTGTACCATTTGTAAGCTTCAAGTTAGTTGTGGTAAGCTTGGTACCAACTATGGTACCGGAGTACAGAGAGGCCATCTTGAGAGACAGCACACTGTCAAATGGCATGCGCACCTAAAGGAGATCAAGGAAGCCTGAATTGCAAGTCAACAAACTGTATCCGTTGATGTTTCATCTGATGATGACGAGGAGGAAGAAGCGTCAAACATTTCTTCACTTACACCCAGTACCCCTGTCAGCAGCACACCCCCTGCAAGATATATGAAACCACACTAAGAGTGTGGGAGAGAGTGAGACACCAATACGAAAAAGTTCATCATCACCGAGCGTAACTGGGTCAAAGAAGTCATCATCATCCCGTAAAATGGTCCAGCCCACCATTAGAAGCATGTTGTTTTCAGATGCGCCATTTGAATGCAACCCAATGACGCATCTGTATAACACTAAGCTGGCTAAAATGCTAGCGCTGGACCTTCTCCCTTTTTCTTTTGTGGAAGGGGTTGGTTATCTTGAATTAGTGGCAACGCTCTGTCCTAAATGGAAGGTTCCTAGCCGGTTCTATTTTGCCAGAGTTGCGGTTCCAGCACTACATGAAGATGTGCTGGAGGTGATTGGGGCAGCTTTGCAGAAGAGTGCTGTTCACACTGTACATCTGACAACAGACATTTGGACCAGTTGCCAAGCTGTTGATTACATGTGCATCACTGCACACTGGGTCTCTTTTTCGGGGGTTAAAGCAAAGCTAAACGCAGGTGTTGACTCAGGCAAAGTTTTTAAAGCTGCTCGGAATCATGCAACACTAGCCATGTTTGGCATGGAGAAAAGTCAAACAGGAGAAAACATTTTGCACGCATTTAGGACAAAGGTGTTACAATGGCTGTCCCCAAGAAAACGCTTGATTGGTTATGTTTCCACTGATAATGGCGCCAATGTAGTTAAGGCCATGGAAAAGGCTAACTATTTCAGAGTGCCGTGTTTGGCGCACTGTATAAACCTGGTTGTTAAAAAATTCTTGAGTGAAGAAAGTCCAGTGTGCGCGTTAATGACCACCTGCCGAAGAATGTGCACACATTTCAACCATTCTTTTAAGGCCCGGAAGCAGCTGAGGTGCCTGCAACATGAACATAAACTGCCAGTGAAAGCACTCATCCAGGAGGTGGTAACACGTTGGAACTCAACCTTCTACATGCTTGAGCGTCTGTTGGAGCAGTGTGCGATAGTCGATCAGTATTTCTTTACATAGGGTGCAGCTATGAAGGACATGAGGATACAGGTGGAGCAATGGAAGCTAGTTAAAAGCCTGACAGACATGCTTCGTCCTTTTGAGGTCTTCACGCGTGCAGTCAGCAGGGAGGACTGTAATTTGGGAAAAGCTATCCCATTGTTGCGCATGCTAGAGCACCAACTGAAGGCGGTGTCTTCTACGTTTCAAATTGATGAAGAAAAGGAACAAGCATTTGAGTTGGCGGAGACGTTATTACAGCGCCTACTTTGCGATGAACGTCTTCAAAAGATCCACACAGAACAGCATTACATTTGTGCTACTATTCTGGATCCACGGTACAAAAAGGCACTGGCAGGCAGAGTATTCTTTCCTTTTGATGACGCAGAAGTTACAAAGTACAAACATTGGCTAGCTGTGGCAGCCAGGAGGTTTGAAAGAGAACGGCAGGAAATTGAAGGAAAAGGCAGTACATCAGCACCAGCAGACCATCCGGAGTCAAAAGAATCCACTTCTGCATCTGTGGCTGTGGCAGAAGTGAATGATTTTCCCTCTCAGCCATTAAAGACACCAGCAACCGTATCATCTGCACCAAACACAACAGTAACATTCTGTGAAGAAGAGGATTGGCTAACTCAGCTTGGGTTTGCTTCTCAAAAGGTTCCAGCAAAAAGTAAGCAAAGTAGAGGAACCCTGGAGAACCTTGAGTCGATGGTGCAGGACTATCTGAATGACTCAACAGAGGTCTATGTTCATGATGACCCATTGGCGTATTGGCATGGGAAAAGAGAATTGTGGCCAGAGATCACCAACCTGGCTATAAATTACTTGTCTTGCCCACTCGCAAGCGTGTCTTCTGAACGTGTTTTCAGTGCTGCTGGTGGCATTGTAACTTGCAAAAGGACCCGCCTCTCGCCCAAAAATGTGGAGAGGTCAACAATGATCGAGATGAATCAGCACCTCATACTATCAGATTACAAAATACAAGAATACACGCAGGAAGAAGACGAGGAGGACACCAACTTAGATGAGGGAAGTTCTTCTCTGTTAGGTGACCTGCTCCCGCCTGAATTCGCAGAGTATGAGGACAAGCACTTCTTCTCTGACACCGAGCCCTGAAAATGAGTCAATGTATCACTAACTTTCTTTTTCGTCCTTATTCACTTTTATTCCTGTGTGTCTTGTTTTGCAAAATCAATATAAAAAAACTTTAATCACCTAATCACAAAAACAAGCCCATCAGCAGAACTGTCTTCACTTATTTGCTTATTGATTTGAAGGTGCCGCAGTCTGCATTCCTGGGGTTCACAAGTTCACAAGAACATGCTCCTCTGTCCTCCTCCTCCAGACTCCTATTTCCCTCAAAGCAGATGGCTGGATTACGCCCAATGAAGAAAGACTCTGCACTTGTGGGGGTGTTCTACTTCTTTGCTGGTGAGTTGATGGGTCTGGGGCCATTACTGGGAAGGTCTAATACCGGATAAAAGTAGTTTGGAGAAAATCGGAGCAGAAAAAGATTTTGCCCTTTTGATCACTTGCCTGTCTTTGGGGTGCTGTTTGGCGAGCTTTTAGGTTGTTGTGGGTGGGTTTTGGGGTCTGGGAGCACTGCTGGCCCATTCTAATGTTGATTGCATTTGTTTTTCAGGAAATCCATGGTGGAAAAGGGCAGTTAGGGCCTAGCTGCACAGCGTATTTGGACTGAATTCCAGGTAGTAGGCCCATTTTTGCTTTTTGCCAGTTTGGGGGTGTTCTGCTTTTTTGCGGATGGCTGCAGGGGTCTGGGGCCATTGCTGGGAATGTCTAATACCGGATCAAAGTGGTTTGGACAAAATCGGAGGTGAACATTTGTTTGCGTTTTTGCTGACTTGCTTGTCTTTGAGGTGCTGTTTGGGGGGTTCTGGGTGTTTGTGGGTGGGTTTGGGGGTCTGGGAGCACTACTGGGTATGGATACTTTTGATTGCAAGAGGTTTGAAGCAAATCCATGGTGGCAAAGAAAGAAAGAAAAGAAAGAAGAAATTTGGAACTTATATAGCGCATGGCTGCCCGAGAGCGTCCCAGCGCTAGTATTGCAGAACTACTGAGGGGACAGACAGGGAGAGAGAAAAAGAATATTGAGGAAAGAGGTGGGTTTTTAGGATCTTGCGGAATTTCAGCAGATTGGCCTCAGAGCGGAGATGAAATGGCAGGGCATTCCAGGAAGTGGCCGCAGTGACCGAAAAACGGCGTCCTCCAGTCCGGGCTTTTTTGATTTTATGGACCGTGGCCAGATGGTCTTGAGCTGAGCGAAGGTGCCGATTAGGTCTGTATGGAAAGATCATGTCTTTTAGCATTGGGGGCCCTTGATTGTGCAAGGCTCTATGGGCCGTGCAGAGGGCCTTAAACTTGATCCTTTCGCGGATCGGCAGCCAATGTAGTGCCTTGAGTGCGGGTTTAGCTGAGACCCTGCGAGAGGTCCCAGTGAGAATCCTAGCTGCGGCATTCTGTGTTCTTTGCAGAATGTTGATCGTGGATTCCGGGGCAGCAAGGAAGAGAGCATTGCAATAATCTAGTCTTGATAAGACTAGGCCTTGAACAAGCAATTTCTGAGAGGGTCCTGGAAGTAAAGGAAGGATCTTTCTGATAGACCGCAGTAACCCCACACAAGTACCAGCTGTCTTTTTCGCTTGCGTTTTGAGGGAAAGGTCCTGTTCCAGCCAGAAACCTAGACTTTTTAATTCAGTCTTGGGTTGGGGGAGAGGACCGAGGCATGCTGGCCACATGGCAGATGGGAGAGAGGATATTTTATTTCCCAACAGCATGAGCTCAGTTTTCGAACCATTGAGCTTAAGCCTTGAAGCGGACATCCATGCCTGGATGCCCTCTAAACAGTCATGGAGGTTTTTTACCTTGTCCTCTTCCAGGGAGAATGATACGATCATTTGGGTGTCGTCAGCGTATGTGACGGCTTTTATCCCAAAAGGGGAAACCACGTCATCCAGGGGGGCCATGTAAATGTTGAAAAGTGTAGGGCTCAGTGAAGAGCCCTGAGGGACCCCACACTGGAGAGGGAAGATGTCGGACCGCACATTTCCTTCACTGACCTGAAATGTTCTATCTTGTAAGAACGACGAGAGCCAGCAAAGGGCAGTGCCCCTTACACCCAGACCGGAGAGGCGTTTGATGAGGGTTTTGTGGTCCACCGTATCGAATGCAGCGCTTAGATCCAGGAGAATCAGTAACACTGATCCTCCCGAATCCAAGATGCATCTTGCCTCCTCAACTACCTTCAAAAGGGCTGTTTCCGTCCCTTGACCTGGGCGGAAGCCTGTCTGAGTGGGTCGAAGGAGATTGTTAGTTTCAAGGAAGGCAGACAATTGTTTGTTAACTACCTTCTCTGCTATTTTACTTAAACCAGGAAGGAGTGAAATTGGACGGAGGTTAGTCAAATCTGTAGGGTCCATACCCGTTTTTTTTTGCAGGGCTTTAACAATAGCATGTTTCCAGTTTGGAGGAACCACTCCCTGATTAAACGAGGCGTTAATAAGATTGGTGGCCAGGTACGAGATGGTGGGTCCAACTTGTTTGAGAATGTGGATAGGTGCAGGATCATTAGGGGAGCCGCTTTTAAGGTCTGAAAGGGTTTTTACGAAAACGTCCTCAGAAAGTGAGCTGAAATTGTCTAAAGTCGGGCCGCTGACGGTGAATGATGGGGTCGTCAGGAGATTGTCATCGTGTAAAGGGGGAAGTGACTGTAGGATCTTGATGATTTTATTTTGGAAGAAGCAGGCTACTTGGTTACATCTGTCAGTTGTGGGTTGTTGGATTGGGAGGGTGTTGGGTATAGTGAGGAGCTCTTTAACTATTTTGTAGGTCTCCCGAGAAGAGTTAGAGGCAGTTTTAATTTTTTTATCGAAAAAGGAGGCTTGGGCTGCTTTCCGCGCCGCTTTATAGGTCCTCATCGCTGCTTTATATTCGTCCTTGGTGGTAGGATCCCATGTTTTCCTCCATTTACGTTCATGGATTTTACAGATTTTCTTAAGATTTCTGAGTTCCTGTGAGAACCAGGGTGTTTTAAAAGTGGTATTTCTTTTCTTTAAATCTAACTTTGGGGCGACTATGTCCAAGGTGGAAATAATCCAGTTGGTGAAATTATCGTAAGCTAACACAGGATCAGGATCTGCAGAGGGGGAAGATCGTGTCAACTCTTGTGTCCATTCTTCATAAGGTATTTTTGACCATGGTCTGTCGCGTTCTCTAAGCATTGGCAAGTGGCAAATGGGTTTACTGGTTTGCCACATAAAAGGAATGAGAAAGTGATCAGACCAGGGGAGAGGGAGAGCAGGGCGAGTTTCAATTTTTATAAAATTGGCAAATATGGGATCAAGGAGGTGACCCTTAATATGGGTTGCCTCTGAGTTGAGCAGATGGAGGTCAAGTGCTTTCAGTTCTGAGATAAGGTCCCTGGCAGTAATATTAGTACTGTCCTCGCAGTGAAGGTTTAAATCGCCGAGCAGAATGAAGTTAGGGGTCACGGTGCAAGAGGAGGTGGTGGTGTCCAGTAGTGATCGGACAAAGTTACCTGTGGCCCCCGGCGGGCGGTAAATCAAAAGACCAGACATGGATTTGTTGGGATTCAGTTGGAGTGAGAAGTGGACACTTTCACAGTCCTCAATCCCTCCTTCTTGTAACCTACAAGTAATGGAATTCCTGTAAATAATCGCTAGTCCGCCTCCTATGCCTTTTGTTCTGTTTTGATGATGTATAAGGTAGTCCTTGGGTAGCATGCTCACAATATCTGCATCTGAATGGGGCGTTAGCCAGGTTTCTGTAAGGAAAAGAGTGTCTAGTTGTAGGTCCAGAATTAGAGTTTTTATCTCTAACGCGTGTTTGACAGCCGATCTACAGTTCAGTAGGGCCAAACTGAAGCTATTGGTTGTCAAGTTGGAGGATAACACAGGAGTATCGTTGTGAATGGTAATTAAAGGGATCGAGGTAGGGGGAGTATTTACTTCACTGAATTGCAGGAGGTAGTCCCTTGAATGTCTAATACGATGTTCATGAAAAACGGGCATAATAGGTGGCCCTGTGCCCGGCCTGGCCCGGACGGGCACAGACGGGCGTGCCTTTGGCGCGCCTTCGGCGCGCCGCCGGCCCGCCCGCTGCGCCCGTCCGCTGCGCGAACGTGCAGCTCTGTTGTTTTTATGCATGGTGGAGGAGGAGTCGGAGGGTGGGAGGGGCGGTCAACTGGACAGTCGACCTTCCCTACCCAAGATGGCGGGTCCGTTAGGTGAGGCGATTCCCAGCGCCTGTCCCGAGGATGCTGCCTGGCGAGTAAATATCCCTGCAGGTAAGGCAATGTCCTATTTAAAACAGCAACAGATTAAAATAGGGGAGTTAGGGCCTAGCTGCAGAGCGCGCTCGGAGTGATTTTGGAAATTTGCCTGAAAATGTCAAAGTCCCCATTTTGTAGTTTTGCTTTTTGGCTGTTTGGGGGTCTTCTACTTGTTTCCGCCTGGGTTGACGGGTCTGGGGCCATTGCTGGGAAGGTCTAATACCGGATAAAAGTGGTTTGGAGAAAATCGGAGCAGAAAAAGATTTTGCCCTTTTGATCACTTGCCTGTCTTTCGGGTGCTGTTTGGCGGGCTTTTAGGTTGTTGTGGGTGGGTTTTGGGGTCTGGGAGCACTGCTGGCCCATTCTAATGTTGATTGCATTTGTTTTTCAGGAAATCCATGGTGGAAAAGGGCAGTTAGGGCCTAGCTGCACAGCGTATTTGGACTGAATTCCAGGTAGTAGGCCCATTTTTGCTTTTTGCCAGTTTGGGGGTCTTCTGCTTTTTTGCGGATGGCTGCAGGGGTCTGGGGCCATTGCTGGGAATGTCTAATACCGGATCAAAGTGGTTTGGACAAAATCGGAGGTGAACATTTGTTTGCGTTTTTGCTGACTTGCTTGTCTTTGAGGTGCTGTTTGGGGGTTCTGGGTGTTTGTGGGTGGGTTTGGGGGTCTGGGAGCACTGCTGGGTATGGATACTTTTGATTGCAAGAGGTTTGAAGCAAATCCATGGTGGCAAAGGGGAGTTAGGGCCTAGCTGCAGAGCGCGCTCGGAGTGATTTTGAAAATTTGCCTGAAAATGTCAAAGTCCCCATTTTGTAGTTTTGCTTTTTGGCTGTTTGGGGGTCTTCTACTTGTTTCCGCCTGGGTTGACGGGTCTGGGGCCATTGCTGGGAAGGTCTAATACCGGATAAAAGTGGTTTGGAGAAAATCGGAGCAGAAAAAGATTTTGCGCTTTTGATCACTTGCCTGTCTTTGGGGTGCTGTTTGGCGGGCTTTTAGGTTGTTGTGGGTGGGTTTTGGGGTCAGGGAGCACTGCTGGCACAGTCTAATGTTGATTGCATTTGTTTTTCAGGAAATCCATGGTGGAAAAGGGGAGTTAGGGCCTAGCTGCACAGCGTATTTGGACTGAATTCCAGGTAGGAGGCCCATTTTTGCTTTTTGCCAGTTTGGGGGTGTTCTGCTTATTTGCGGGTGGCTGCAGGGGTCTGGGGCCATTGATGGGAATGTCTAATACCGGATCAAAGTGGTTTGGACAAAATCGGAGGTGATATTTTTTTGTGTTTTTGCTAACTTGCTTGTCTTTTAGATGCTGTTTGGCGGGGGTTCCGGGTGTTTGTGGGTGGGTTTTGGGGTCTGGGAGCACTGCTGTGTATGGATACTTTTGATTGCAAGAGGTTTGAAGCAAATCCATGGTGGCAAAGGGGAGTTAGGGCCTAGCTGCAGAGCGCGCGTGGAGTACTTTTGGAAATTTGCCTGAAAATTTCAAAGTCCCTATTTTTGTAGTTTTGCTTTTTGGCTGTTTGAGGGTCTTCTACTTGTTTCCGTCTGGGTTGACGGGTCTGGGGCCATTGCTGGGAAGGTCTCATGCCGGATAAAAGTGTTTTGAATAAAATACATGGTGAAAAAGTTTTTCACTTTTTATAGTTTTCGCCGCCTTTCGTGTTTTTGGGGGCCTGTTTAGGGGGGTTCCTGGTATTTGTGGGTGGGTTTTGGGGTCTGGGAGCACTGCTGGGTATGGATACTTTTGATTGCAAGAGGTTTGAAACAAATCCATGGTGGCAAAGGGGAGTTAGGGCCTAGCTGCAGAGCGCGCGCGGAGTGATTTTGGAAATTTGCCTGAAAATTTCAGTCTCCATTTTTGTAGTTTTGCTTTTTGGCTGTTTTGGGGTCTTCTACTTGTTTACGCCTGGGTTGACGGGTCTGGGGCCATTGCTGAGAAGGTTTCATACCGGATAAAAGTGTTTTGGATAAAATACATGATGAAAAAGTTTTTCACTTTTTATAGTTTTCGCCGCCTTTCGTGTTTTTGGGGGCCTGTTTAGGGGGGTTCCTGGTATTTGTGGGTGGGTTTTGGGGTCTGGGAGCACTGCTGTGTATGGATACTTTTGATTGCAAGAGGTTTGAAGCAAATCCATGGTGGCAAAGGGGAGTTAGGGCCTAGCTGCAGAGCGCGCGTGGAGTACTTTTGGAAATTTGCCTGAAAATTTCAAAGTCCCCATTTTTGTAGTTTTGCTTTTTGGCTGTTTGAGGGTCTTCTACTTGTTTCCGTCTGGGTTGACGGGTCTGGGGCCATTGCTGGGAAGGTCTCATGCCGGATAAAAGTGTTTTGTATAAAATACATGGTGAAAAAGTTTTTCACTTTTTATAGTTTTCGCCGCCTTTCGTGTTTTTGGGGGCCTGTTTAGGGGGGTTCCTGGTATTTGTGGGTGGGTTTTAGGGTCTGGGAGCACTGCTGGGTATGGATACTTTTGATTGCAAGAGGTTTGAAACAAATCCATGGTGGCAAAGGGGAGTTAGGGCCTAGCTGCAGAGCGCGCGCGGAGTGATTTTGGAAATTTGCCTGAAAATTTCAGTCTCCATTTTTGTAGTTTTGCTTTTTGGCTGTTTTGGGGTCTTCTACTTGTTTCCGCCTGGGTTGACGGGTCTGGGGCCATTGCTGGGAAGGTCTCATACCGGATAAAAGTGTTTTGGATAAAATACATGATGAAAAAGTTTTTCACTTTTTATAGTTTTCGCTCTCTTTCGTGTTTTTAGGGGCAGGTTTGGGGGGGTTCCTGGTGTTTGTGGGTGGGTTTTGGGGTTTGGGAGCACTGCTGGGTATAGATACTTTTGATTGCAAGAGGTTT
Organism: Lissotriton vulgaris; assembly: GCF_964263255.1. Classification (NCBI taxonomy): domain Eukaryota; kingdom Metazoa; phylum Chordata; class Amphibia; order Caudata; family Salamandridae; genus Lissotriton; species Lissotriton vulgaris. Next base: position 1,441,217,021 of record NC_141685.1, read on the forward strand.
GAAGCAAATCCATGGTGGCAAAGGGGAGTTAGGGCCTAGCTGCAGAGCGTGCTCGGAGTGATTTTGGAAATTTGCCTGAAAATTTCAGTCTCCATTTTTGTAGTTTTGCTTTTTGGCTGTTTGGGGGTATTCTACTTGTTTCCGCCTGGGTTGACGGGTCTGGGGCCATTGGTGGGAAGGTCCAATACCGGATAAAAGTGGTTTGGAGAAAATCGGAGCAGAAAAAGATTTTGCGCTTTTGATCACTTGCCTGTCTTTGGGGTGCTGTTTGGCGGGCTTTTGGGTTGTTGTGGGTGGGTTTGGGGGTCTGGGAGCACTGCTGGCACAGTCTAATGTTGATTGCATTTGTTTTTCAGGAAATCCATGGTGGAAAAGGGGAGTTAGGGCCTAGCTGCACAGCGTATTTGGACTGAATTCCAGGTAGTACGCCCATTTTTGCTTTTTGCCAGTTTGGGGGTGTTCTGCTTTTTTGCGGGTGGCTGCAGGGGTCTGGGGCCATTGCTGGGAATGTCTAATTCCGGATCAAAGTGGTTTGGACAAAATCGGAGGTGAACATTTTTTTGAGTTTTTGCTGACTTGCTTGTCTTTGAGGTGCTGTTTGTGGGGGTTTCGGTTGTTTGTGGGTGGGTTTTGGGGTCTGGGAGCACTGCTGGGTATGGATACTTTTGATTGCAAGAGGTTTGAAGCAAATCCATGGTGGCAAAAGAGAGTTAGGGCCTAGCTGCAGAGCGCGCGCGGAGTGATTTTGGAAATTTGCCTGAAAATTTCAAAGTCCCCATTTTTGTAGTTTTGCTTTTTGGATGTTTGGGGGTCCTCTATTTGTTTCCACCTGGGTTGACGGGTCTGGGGACATTGCTGGGAAGGTCTAATACCGGATAAAAGTGTTTTGGATAAGATACATGGTGAAAAAGTTTTTCACTTTTTATAGTTTTCGCTCTCTTTTGTGTTTTGGGGGGGATGTTTGGGGGGTTCCTGGTGTTTTTGGGTGGGTTTTGGGGTTTGGGAGCACTGCTGGGTATGGATACTTTTGATTACAAGAGGTTTGAAGCAAATCCATGGTGGCAAAGGGGAGTTAGGGCCTAGCTGCAGAGCGCGCGCAGAGTGATTTTGGAAATTTGCCTGAAAATTTCGAAGTCCCCATTTTTGTAGTTTTGCTTTTTGGCTGTTTGGGGGTCTTCTACTTGTTTCTGCCTGGGTTGACGGGTCTGGGGCCATTGCTGGGAATGTCTAATACCGGATAAAAGTGGTTTGGACAAAATCGGAGGGGAAAATTATTTTGCGTTTTTGCTGACTTGCTTGTCTTTGAGGTGCTGTTTGGGGGGTTCCGGTGTTTGTGGGTGGGTTTTGTGGTCTGGGAGCACTGCTAGCACAGTCTAATGTTGATTGCATTTGTTTTTCAGGAAATCCATGGTGGAAAAGGGGAGTTAGGGCCTAGCTGCACAGTGTATTTGGACTGAATTCCAGGTAGTAGGCCCATTTTTTCCCAAAATTTTTTAAGTGTGGCTTTTCCCGGGTTTTGCCTTTTGGCTTGTTGGGGGGGTTAAACTTGTTTTCGCCAGGGTTGACAGTTCTGAGGCCATTGCTGGGAAGGTCTAATACCCGAAAGAAAATGTTTTGGAGACAATCCCGGGGGAAAAAGTTTTTGCATTTTCTGAGATTTCGCTCACTCTACCGTTTTCGGGGGCTGTTTGTGGGGGTTCCTGGTGTTTTTGGGGGGGTTTGCGAGTCTTGGAGCAATGCTGGGTATGGATACTTTTGCTTGCTTGCAAGTGGTTTGAATACAATCCATGGTGGGTAAGGGGGGATTTGGGCCTACTTTACTTTCAAAGTACGTTTTATCACCATTTTCTACTAGGCCTCGTTTTTTTAGATCTGATTGGGGGTCTTCTACATTTTTGCGACTGGGTTTAGTAAGGGTCTGGGAGCACTGCTGGGAAGGTCTAATTTTGTTCTAAAACACAGTTTACAGTACACCTAGCTTGAGGGGAAAGATCCGCTAAATTAATTCGCCCATACTTATTTATCCTTCAAAAGGAGACTCAGACAGAGTAGGCACTTTCAAAAAATATTGTACTGTCTATTAGGAAACTCAAAGTGTGACTTTTTGCACTACACAGCGTACATACCTTATATTTATTTGTCAGTGGTGTTCTAATATCACTTCCTGTTTTTCCATCAATAATTACAGGCTGGGAGTTCAGACTGTGCAATGAGAAAAAAAGGATGAAGTCATGCTTCACATTAGCGAGCCGCAATTCAGCATCCGCCAGGCACGCAGTGGACAGGGTGTCTTCTGGTCCCCAACATTGATGGACGGAGCGTCAGATGGAATGGAGGAGTCCCGCTAATAAGAGAAATGGTTGGATGCATGCAACTTACCAAATTCAAGAGGACAACTACAACAACATACAGATACAGTATCCGTTCTTTTCTAATTATCTTTTAAGTAATGTTATTGCTGTGAACTTCTATGAGTGTGACTCTGCATTTCTTTGATCTCTGCTTCTAAATTCATCCCTACAGTCATTCAATAGGTTTTACTTCTGCTAATTTTTAAACCTAATTTAATCTAATAAGTGCTTCTCAGAGTGCAGAGATAGGCAAGTGAAAACGCATAATTATTACTGCAGCCCTGTACTGTCGCATTCTTTCATTCACAGTTGTCGATAGTACTACTTACTTTTCAGTAACCATGCATGCAGTAGTGCATACACTTCCTTTACGTCACTTAAAAGATTCATGGATAGCTTTGTACCCAAAGATTTGTTCATCTTCAATTATTGTTTGTCCATGCTGTGCTTTTTTTTTCTTCTCTCAACAAAAGTTTCCCAAAAACCCCCATTCCCATCCAATTTCCAAACCCTAACCCTCTTCCTCGGGCTGTGTGGTTTTGATTGATGTGTGAATAAATGACAGCTATAATTCCACACACTTGCTGGGGAAGATAAGGTCATAGCAACAGGCTGGTGAAGGAATCCGAGGATATATTCTTACTCAGCTTGACACTGAGTCACTATTGGCAAATGAAAGCAGATTTTCATGTGTGCCATCAACTTGATTGGTCATCAAGAACATCCTCCTCCTAGACGTGGCAAATTATTACGCTGCTGTGTCCTTCACCTTCAGTACTATTTCTTGTAGAAGTAGCCAATGTCAAAGAAATTCAACGCAAGTACTAGTTATACTTTCAATACTTTACCATTTGTTAGGCTACATTGTGGCACGGTTCTAGTGTACTGTCACCTGCTATATTCTCTATCGTACCGTTCTAATGCTACGTTAAGGACAAACAAGGGTTCATTTTCATTTTTTTCAGATGCTGCAACTGCCACTGTGTAACACCACAAGTACCACCGCAATGATGACATTTCATCCGCCCAGGATTGCCAACCTTAATCGCCATTTCCCGTGCAGCCAGCCCTGTGCCTAGCCCTATTTCAAAACACAAATTACAGGTAAGATAAGCGTTTGGGGGGAGGTAGTATAATGGAGTATTAGGAGAGATGAGAGACTGATGGTCCTAGGACTATTGAATTCACTTACTCTGTGACAGGCACTTAGTTTTGAAAACATTTGGGCAATTACTAGTACTTACACAACTTGAATCAAGATGCCACTTAAGTTTCAGGAAAACAAACTTACTGTTAAACCCCCATCCACCAGCCTCAAAAGCAGTAAAAAACACGTATGCTAAGATAAAGTTTAAAGTATATTTATATATCCCTAACATAAATAATATCCCGCAAGACCCAACCCCCCCCCTCCCGAACCCCAACGAATATCCGTGAAAACTATGTCCAAAAACGTAGAAAACCCAACTCCCAATTCCCACCCCCCAGAAGTCTTTAAAAAAGGGGCAAGGGACAGTCTCCTCCTACTGCTGGCTGCTGTTGACTTTTCGGGTCAGGTCGGCATGCTCCTTGCGGAGGGTCTCGAGCAGGGTTTTGGTGTTGAGGAGCTCCTGCTCGAGGTAGGACACCCTAAGTGAAAGGCGGTGCACGCGTGCCTTGCACCTGCTGTGGGAGGCAGCTGATTTATTTGCTGCTCGGCCGTGGCAGGTGGCTGCGGTACCCCGGCTCCGTACTGCTGGAGACCTGCTGCGCTGACTGGCTGACCCAGGGAGCGCGGGGGAGGATGCAGGTGTCGCCGTGGATGTTGTCGATGTACTCTGCGTGTCCTCCTCCTCCTGGGCCACCAGCCGCCGATATTCAGCGACAGTGGCCTCCAGCCTCCGTAGCCGGGCCCTTTTAGCCAGCTCCTTCCGTGTTGGTTTGGAAGGAGCATCTATATGGAGAAAGAAAGACATAGTCTGTAACCAATGCTCTTTAAGATTAACAAAAAATTATTCAGCAGAAAGTTGTGTCACAGTAGAACTAGCAACTTGCAAGCGCAGTACATAACTATTGTGGCGAGTATCTATCTAACCTCCTGCTTCTTCATCCTTGCTCTAACATTAGTGGGAGTTTAAGGAAGCAATTCTACGAGCACTATGGACTCACTCCATTAGAGTCGACTATGACAGTACACCAGTCTTATTCTTCTTCTTCTCTCTTGTTTAGCAAAATTGGTACGTTAACTTCTGCAAGCCGGCATAATGCCAGCGCAGTCAACTTGCACCCGAGAAAAACAGACGCCTGCCATGATGAGTGAGACAGACTTGCATTACTGTCCAAGTCCAGTACATGCAGGTGGTGATGCTCTTACTTTTATATTACGGGTGGCACTGAGAATACTCTGTTACAAGGGCTACTGCTTAATAAATTTAACTTTCACCCTACAGTGCCAATGAATACTAGAAAAGGAAAATGAAGAAGATAAATAATCTGATTATCTATCACTGCACATGGTATGTATTTGCTTACATATGGGATGACTTTAGGTGCTTTGCTTTTTATTGAGTGAACAGTGATACATCCACACATGAATGACCGAGTTCTACTAAACTTATTAACAGAGGTAGTGAGTGGCCATCGTAATAGCCGGATGTATGCTGTGCTTGCAATACAAACTACTGCTACTATTCATGGCAGTATTCGGACAAAATAACAACTTCTTTTCCTTGCCTTTCCTACACTGGGACGGACGTGCGGGTGCGGTGTTACATGCTCTTCAAAGTAACACTTAGTTCATCCAGTGACCGTCTACTCTCTCTAGATACACATATGCTATCTAAGAGTCAGATAGTACCATGATCCAGGCATCCATCCATTCAAACTATATGTCAATCATTCTTCTTCATGTCTCTCATCTGGACAAACCTTACCTTTTCTCACGGGAAAACAACCTTTTCATTTTATTTGGGAAACCGCAAGCCATACATCCGTGCTTGACTTGCATTTGAATTTCAGCCAAAGCATATATTGCGCACACATACAGTTTCTGTTTCACCCACCCAGGCTGTTCTCCTTCCACCTATCCTTCACCCAGACATGCATCATATTCCTTCCCAGCCACCTCGGGCACCAATCAAACACGTATCATTCTTCTTTGTCCGTCATCATTACTTTTAACTTGCTCGTCCTTCCACACTTACTTACACCCTTCTTTCGCTTTTAGTTCATCCCATCAATCAAGTTCATCTCAGATCTGATTTGGATTCTCGAAAAAAAATTCACCTCTGAGTTGAAGTAAATTTAGAGGAGGCTACTACCTGGTTGCTAAAAACTTAGTTCTAAATTTGAAAGTCTGCTTAACAGTATAGTAACTTAACTGTCGAATATATATACTACACAAGTGCAGAGAGCACACTATGCAGTCTGCAATCTCAATAAGTAAGGAATATAAGAGCTTACCACTGCCCGCCACTAAAGTGGCAACCCGCACAGCAGTTTCGTCCGGCACTTGCACCACCTCCTCCCCAGAAGTCTCCTCTTCCACCTCTGCGCTGGGCCTAGCACCAGATGTTCCACCTACAAAGTACATTTAAGAATGTTAGATGTCATAGACATACACCACTCACTAGTATTATGTCTAGGAATGAAGAAATGTGAATACAGAAACCAATCTAATAATTTGTGACTGTCTACTCTAAAGTAAAAATGTCCCTTTTTCCAGGGAAGGGTGTTGTCTTGCTGCACTTTTTGGCACAACTGATGAATGCTTGCTTTTTAACACGCACCATTTTTCTCATAACCGACAGAAGCTTCACTTCTAAGAACAAATCATCATCACTAGGACGGAGTGACCACGATTCAGCACCAAAAAGAAAAATTGAAGTTCAAACCAGGGCTCGGCTTGCCCACAATAAATGTGTGAAATAAATCACTAAGCACTTTTCCATTTTTAATCAACCGTTATGTTTTATGACAAGCTTGATTTTAATAAATATTTTTACTTTTAATAAAGCTTTAAAACTTAAATAGACTCTGTGGTTTTTGGTCAAGAGTGAATGAGCAAAAGGTTTTGCAATTGGCAAGCATGAGTCCGTGCTTTTGACACTTCTGGACTCTGACTCCGTACTCTTGTTCTGCGTTGGATAATCATCATTGGGGATCAATCATCGATGAATTCGGGAGCTAAATGACTCTGCCACACTATCTAGTCAGTAGGGAGATTGGGGGTTCTTCAAAGTCTGATATCACTGAGGTATGTGGAAAGTCTACCTGCGCCTCTTATAATTGATAAACAATGCACTATTTAGTGTCCATAGTTCTGTTTGTGCAGATTTGTCCCTGCAACAGTAGTAGTATGGATTGTCCTCCTATCCAAACCAAAAGTAAAGTAGTATCTTATTCTTTCTTGGTGGTCATTCACCTTTTTATTGTTGGTAATTGTCAAAGCATAAACATTTAGAAGACTTGAAAAGACATTATGGACAATCCCAGAGGACTGCACTCAGTGCATAGAGCTATTGCTGACTGTAATGGGAGTTTCGTTTAACACCTTTTGCCAATTGTGCAATCTTAGTTAGCTACACAGAAAGACTAATAAGAATAATCTATTAATACCACAGGGAGTCATAGTAGAGGCAGGATAAGAATGTAGATGCAGTCTACAAGAAGATCAAAGAAGATTTAGAAAAAATTGAACAAAGAACGCTAGGAAAAAATAGGTACTCTATATTAAAATTAAAACTTACCGGAGCCAGCAAAGGAGCCCTCGCCTAACCGATCCTGGCCTTGAACAGCAGCAGCAGCCGATAACCCCTCCTCCTCTGTCCTCTTGCCCCTGGGGGGAGCTGATGTACTACATGAAAGAAAGAAAGACCCGAAAACATGGATGATTGTTGTCAACTAAAAAAACACATTTTAAAAGAACAATAACAAAATATTTTGGTGAAATAGCAAATAGACAACTATTCCACGGGATATATTGACCTATCTCATGTGGTCTACTACGATATTAGTATTGCTTGATTTGCGGACCGTCGACTTGGAAAGTTTTGTAACTCACTAAACAAACTACTAAAAAGGTTCGCCTAGGACTGGCAGGCAGCAGTCCACAGCACGCGAAGTGACAGACAAACTCCATCGTGATTGCAGATCAGTGACAACACTAAAAAGTTTGCTACTACATTAACCAGTCATTAAAATACTCAAACTATCAATCCACCACCACTATTTCTTCTTATTGCCAGGTGTACAAAGGAAGGACTGGACTTGAGTCTGTAGGGGCAGATTTACAAGCCCCTTGCGGCTCTTTTGCTCCATTGTTGCGTGACTTTTGTGACGCAGCGGCAGAACAAAAGAGGCGCCATGGTGCGGCGTATATTAACAACGTGACGCATATGGGAGATGCATCACGTTGTAAAGCCCTGCGCCATCAGGGGCGTTCCGGTGCAAGGGAGGGTGTTCCTGTGCAGGAACACATCCTAAATGTGGCTGAGGGAAATCTACAAGATTTCAATCAGTCACTTTTAGGACAATGATGCGTGACTCAAACCGTGCGCCTGCTTGAAGCAGATGTACGGCGTGACGCAGCATTGGGGAGATAGGGCACCCCAGAGCATTGCTGGAGCTGCGCCATCGTTGCAACGCAACTCCAGCAATGTGCCCCCTTTCCGGCACGGATGTGTAACGCTTCGGTGACGTTTTGGGCCCATGGTGCGCCGCATTGTAAATAGGGCGCACCATGGGTGGTGGTGGCATGGCGCACAATTACTGTCGCATCCCTGCTACTTTGCAGGGATGGGCCGGTAATTGAAAATCTGACCCTTAGTGTCTAGCATTACGCAGTTCTTTAAACTACACTCATACATTATTTCTCATGCCAATGAAATGAACACAAAATCGAAAACAAATAAGCATAGTAGCAACGCTACTGAGAAGGAGAGCAGTGCACCTGAAATGCACAGAAGATTTTGAAATATAATTTACCTACAATGTAATCGGCAGCATTATTGCTCTTGGTAAAAAACATAAATTTGCAATATAATAACACACCGAGCAGGAGAAAACAGAGTAGTGATGAAATAGCTACCACTACTCACCAAGCCCGGGGATCTCTAGGCCGAGCAGGTCGACCAAGTCGCGTTCCCGGTCCAGGAGATCCGTCCAACGGTGGGTGGCATGGTTGTAGGTGCGCCGGACCCGAGAGTGTTGGTACATGGCCCGGCACACCTTCTCCCACCGCTTCCGGCGCTCACGGAGCCCATAGCCGCTAGTGATCTTGCCGCCTGCCATGATGGTCCTGGGGAGGCGGCGCTGGACGTAAAAAACTAGTTGATGGCCACCTCCTCCGCGCTAAAGATCTCCCGGGTTGTGACTGTCTCCCCCCTCAAACGCCCGCACAGGAGCCGGGCACGGGGTGGGGGACCCTTCTCCTTCTCAGGCTGCTTCCCGGCTCCCTTTATCATGGTATGGGCAGAAAGGAAGGTAAATAAGAAATAAGAAATAGAATAGGGAAGAAAAGAAAAGAGTTTAAAAAAGTAGTTTAAAATTAACCAAAAGTAGCAGAAAACACAAAAATATAGAGCTAGAAAAATAGAGGGATAGATAATAAGTAAAATAGATTAAAAAAAACTTCAAACAAGCAAAGGATGGCAGAGATTGACAGAGGATACAGAAAGCATGCCCAGAACCATAGCAATGAATGAAAAACAAGATGGCCGCGCCCGTTCACGACCGCGTGGGTAAGTTCGCGCGAGATTTCCCTCGCGATCACACGCGAACTTGTACTATCGAGCCGCACACTTTGCGAGATTACACATAGCGCCCGGAAACGGAAATGCGTCACGCAAACAAGATGGCCGCACCCGTGTACGACCGCAAGGGTAACTTCGCTCCGTTGCGCGACAAGCGGCTCGCTAAAACACACAAAACCACGCGCACTAACACGCCGCAAAAAAACAAATCGCATATTCGCACAAATTAGCGGCTTCCGAATTCGATCTCGCGCAAATTAGCGACCCGCGAATCCCGCGAAATTGCAGAAAAACGATTTTTGGAAAACTGAAAGCACTCAGCAGGTGCAAAAGTTCAAACTCATCATTAGTAACCATTCCCTATATTGCTTCCTGAGGGGTCCTCCAGAGTTCAGTTGCCTACTGGCAACTATTCTATGACCCTGCTCTGACCCTCACAGCAGGCTCAGAGAATAGCTGCAAGTATTCCACAAAGGTCCTGTTAAAAAAAATTACACTGCAACAGAAAGCAATTACAGATAAGGAAGCAGGTGCCAGGGTGGCATGGGTGAGACAGAGGGTGGCAGTGGTGAAACAGAGGTTGCTGTGATGAACCAGATGTAGAAACAACATGGTCGCGACCATTGCGACCCGACAAGTAAGTTCGCGTTTGCGAACTTAGTAAAAAACCCTCGCAAACTGGCAGAAACCCTTCATACACACAAAAAAAGCCGCAAATTTGCGAAAGTTTGTGGATTGTGAATTCGCAAAAAATGCAAATTCGCGAAGCGCGAATTCGCAAAATTCACCCATACTTACTTTATAGACCAACAGGAATAATCTGATGAACCATCTAGATCATCCTAAGTGTGTTAAATAACACTAATCTCATAGGTTAAGGATGTGGCTTTAAAGAAAGGGTAGATACAGGTTCCCACACCCACCAGGAAAAATTGTGTGAAAACAGAGAGAGTGCCGCACGGACGTAGCTCCCGAGGGGGTTCCTGGTTGACAGTATCCAGTATACCCACTTCTCATCATCGGTCACTCTCTCTCTGTACAGTGTATAAAGATGACCAACAAATAACAACAACCAAGTGTGTAAAATTAATGGTGGTATGTAAAAATTAGCTAATACCAGAATGCACAAAAATGTGTACCAGTGCACCTCTAACCCCAACAAAAATAAATAAACCAATATATAAAGTGCAACCAAAGTTGGATAAAAACGATTTGTGGTAGGGGTTGCTAGCTCTCAATCTTTATTCTGGTGCTGCAATCCTTCCAGATTAAAAATGGATTTTCATATACCATACAAGCTCAAAGTGCGAATATCTCCAAAAGCTAACGCCTGCCCAGAGCCGTTCTTAGCCATGTTATCCAATGGTAGGTGGATAACATGGCTAAGAGCATTAGCTCTGTAATGCATGAATATCACTGACTTTTCAACGATATTCATGCATTTCGGCCGATTTCTATGGCTTAGGAGATAAACCTTGATAATAGCAAGGTTTCTAATAGGCGAAGCACGGCGATAAAATTAAAGCCGCTAACCAAGCTTAGCGATAATTATCGCTTATTCTTGGTAATATGCCCCGTAGAGCAATGTAATACTTTCACCCCAGGGATCTGGGCCTAAATCCATCGTTTTTTTTGCTCCCCATGCCATTCCAGTTTGAACCCAGCAAAATGCAAATCAATTAAATTCAATTCAATATACTTTATTCGGCATAAAACACAATACCATAAAATTACAATAATGTAACAGAGACAAACATCACAATATCAATAGACCAAACCAAAAATACATGCGCAATCCATCACAGATGGAGCCCCTTCTCCTATATCGTTCTTATGTGGGTCATAAATAAATAGTCCTGGATTTGAATTGGTCGAAGTAAATTAACACCTTGGCTGCTAGGGGGTTTTCCCGTCCTGTGCTGCAAACCCTTGAATTCTATAGTTTCATGACAAGGTCAACTCGTCATAAGCACAGGGCAGGTAAAACCCATGACGAGTTGACCTTGTCATGAGCATGGAAGGGGTTAATAAGGGGTGACATATAAAAACAGGCTCAACAAATTCACAAATAATAATCCCTTGTACAAAAATGCCCTCCCCCACCCAATTCACTAGTAACACCTTTAGCAAGCCAGTAATACAACCATGTATATTCACCCCTCGCCTCTTGTGTTTCTGAGTCTTGATGCCTACCTTAAAAAATTTACAGTACAACAAAGTGCTAAAACCTCTGTGGACAGCTTCAGAAACAGTAAGACCACCTTTGCCCGCTTAAAACCGGCGTTTTTAAAATACTTTTTAAAAATAGCTTCCTGGGGCGCGCATAGTAGGAACACTGTAAAAGAAAGTGAAGGGTATCCTGCGGAGACCATTGGTTGCAGCCGCACGGGCCCTTCACCTCTGTGGATGTTGTGTAACCTGCTGGCACCACTAAACAATGATGTAATATGTTTAGCCTGAAGAGTGTCATTAAAAATCTGCCCTGGGCATTGTGAAAAAATGACAAGTAAGGCTCAATACCTAGACAAGATTTGGTCAAAAGGTGTGCTCTCAAGGAGGGTTTGATCAGCTCCCTGTCTTCCCAACCGGATTCCACGTGCTTCTGGAATTCCACCTTAACATGCGCCTTATCCCGGTGTAACAGTTTTAAGGGATGGTTAAAATAATCTGCACAGCCCTTGTCTGTTAGGGTTTCCCTCACATTCTTCAGCCAGGGAATGTTCCGGCCCTGGTCACTGGCAATACAATCCTTTATAATCTGCTTACTTAATTCGGCCTCAGGGTTTATCCAAATTTTGATCCAGCATGTAAGGGGTTTAAGTTCTAACCTGTCTCTAATGTGCCTAACACCCAGTTCCTCATGAATATTATGGGACGAAGTGCTTTGTGGGACTTTCAACAGCCGCCGCTGATATTTATTCTCTTCAATTTGTAGATGTTGCGAATCAATAATTCCCAGACCTCACTACTGTAAAGAGTTTTGGCACAGCACATCCAATTATACATTCTTAAAATTTGTTCCCGGACCAACGGCCCAGCCTATGCAAAAAATTCATAATTGCCCAGGAGCAGCTAGCTAAAGTCCGACATTTCTCTTCTATCAGGGCTTTAAAACTAAGACAGGTGTCAAACAGTATCCCCAGATATGAGAACGTCCGCACTTTTTCCAGCCAGTGAGAGCCAATCAAATAAATATATTTCCTTTTTGGGGTTTTACCCGCCTCCATAATATATGATTTTGAAAGGTTGGCAGACAAGTCTAAATTCTCCATGAAACAGACAAAACCATCTATCAGACATTGTAGCCCACGAAGGGTTCGCGTGAGAAGCACTGTGTCTTCTGCAAAAAGCAGAACGGGGATCCCTCTCATTCCTATCCTTGGCAAGTCCACCCCAAGGATGCCTAGCGCCTGCTCCAGACCATTTATATACAGAGTAAATTAGAAAGGGGCCAAAATACAGTCCTGTCTTACCCCCCTTGAGCATGGGAAGGGAACAGTGGTTCTCCCCTCCTCATTATAACCAACTGAGCTACTTAACCTGCGCCCTTCCATATTTCAGGATTATCTCGCCCCCTTTGATCCCATGAGTGGCCCGGTCACTTGCTCTTGTGATCTATTTAGTCTTCCAATCCCCACTACTATAGGAGCTTGTATTCCTTCCCCTGCACAGCATCAACTGAAAGTGCTTCAGTTAAATGTTAGATCTTTACCTAAGCACCATGCTGAAATATTCAAGCTCGTAGTGGACAAATCTCCGGATATCCTCTTCATTACTGAAACCTGGATGAGTGATGATCTAACGACTATCTCTAACCTAGCACTTCCGCCTGGATACTCGATTACTCTGATTAATAGGGTATCAAGAGGAGGCGGCATTGCTGTGATTACGAGAACAATCTATTCCTGCTCCTTTGAGAAGGTTAATTTAAAAGGGGCTGAATGTGGACATTTTAATATCTCTGTTAATGCTCATTTTACTTTTTCGGGGCTACTAATATACAGACCCCCTGGACCGATGTGCCGGTTTAATACATCTCTTCTGGAGATCGTGGACGCCTGTGCCATGAGATCAGCCAACTTTAGCATTTTGGGTGGCCTCAATCTCCATTTCGAGCTGGAACAAGAACTGCTGATCTCCACCCTGATTGCTGATCTAGCAGCCTTCCAGCTCTTTCAATTAGTTAAAGGTCCCACTAACACTATACGCTGGATCCTATCTTTACGAATATTGAATCATCCAGCTCCCCTGCTCCTACACCTATTGCCTGGTCAGATCATTCTATGGTTGCACTGAATTTTTGTATATCCACCCCTGACAAATGTAAAACACAAACAGCCGTACGTAAAAGGCCCTGGCGTACACTCCGCTTATCGGATTTTCACATCCTTTTGGAAACCAACCCTTTGAACCCCTTTTTTGACATTGAATTAGGTTACGGCTCGTTCTGCACCTGGCTGACCCAGGCACCGGATAGACTTATTCCAGTAACCTGGAGTACGAGACGTACCCAGGACGCCAATCCCTGGTTTGACGAGACCTTGGCGGGCATTAAAAAGATCTGTAAGAGATATGAAAGCGATTGGAGAAAAGACTATTCCAATGAAAAAAAGGTCTGTTATCTAAAACAACTCAAATTATATCACAAAGCCATCTGTAGGACTCGGGCAGTATACTATGCCACCGAAATAAAAATCAGCCCCAATCCGGCTAAAGTGATTTTTAAAATTCTCAAGGATCTTAACACAAAGAAATCAGCTGTTAATATTGTTACTTCAGCGGCTCAATGCGAAGAGATAGCTTCCTTCTTTGTGGAAAAGATCCGGGGCATCTACCTGGCCTTTACCCCTGAGACCCAGCCCAGCGGTGGCTTAGACACAAGACCTAGTCCTGTCTCTAGGTTATCAGTTATCCCCGAAATCTCTAATGAGAGGTTCGATCAGCTAACTAAGCTCATTAAATCGGGCTCCCCCCGATGGACCCTCTTAAGCCTGCCCAATTTAAAGACTCCTCCCTGTACTGTTTTTCCCCATAACATAGTCTTATTAATGCCTCCTTCTCAACTAGAATTGTGCCGGCTAAATGGAAACAGGCATGGGTCTCTCCCATACTAAAAAATCCTACCTTAGACCCTCAGAAACCCGAAAATTTTAGACCCATATCGTTGCTTCCCTGGGGCACTAAGATTGCTGAGGCCCATGTAAATTCCATTCTTACTAATGTTCTCAACTCCAATGACACTCTGGATGATACTCAGCACGGATTTCGCGCTGGGCATAGTACGGACACGGCGCTCCTGGCTATGACAGAGCACCTTCGGGCCTCTCTTGACCAGGGCCAAATGGCAGCACTGATCCTACTGGACCTCAGTGTCGCGTTTAAGACTGTATCCCACCAGATCCTGCTCCGCCGGCTTGAAGAGGCAGGGATCACTGATGTGGCCCTTGCTTGGTTTAGGTCTTTCCTGACCAACTCCTCCCTTCCTCTCTAAGGCGTACTCTATTGAGCAGGGGGTTCCTCAGGGCTTGGCATTGAGCCCCACCCTGTTCAATTTGTACGTCCAGCCGTTGGCTGCTGTCGATAAAGCGTGGGACCTTAACATCGTGTCGTACGCTGACGACACGCAGCTCGTGGTTGCTCTATCGGAAGGAAATGCTATGGATCATCTCAAATTCAATTCAGGCCTGGCTTCTGTAGCAGAGTGGCTGACAGCCAACTGTGTACAACTTAACGCCGCCAAGACGGAGGTGTTACTGGTGGGCAGAAACCCGGAACTTTGGGGAGACCACTGGTGGCCTTCTAATTTGGGAAAAGCTCCTGCACCTAAGCCAGAAGTAAAGAACCTGGGAATGTGGTTAGATCCAGCTCTAAGTTTTATCACCCAAACAAAAAAAGTTGCCGCTACGTGCTTCGGTATACTACGTAGTTTAAAAGCAATATTGACATTTTTTGACCCAGATACCAGACAAGTTATTGTCCAATCTACGGTGCTGTCCAGATTGGACTACACCTCCTCTCTGCTTCTTGGTACCAATAAAGCAGAAACTGCCCGTCTGCAACGCATTCAGAATGCGGCTGCAAGAGCTTTAATAGGCCTGCCGCGTTTCAGCTCTACTTCCAAAACCATCCGCAAACTCCACTGGCTTCCAGTAGCCCAGCGAATAAAGTTTAAGGTTCTATGTATCTCTTTTAAAATATTAAAACAGTCAAGCCCTAAAATGCTAAAACCTTTGCTGAAGATGTATGTGCCCACGCGGGCCCTACGCTCAGCTGGCCAGAATCTGGTTGAAGTCCCCCGGGTCAAGCGAAGCAGAGCCGGTGGACGCTCCTTCCGGTTCCTAGCTGCAAAGCTATGGAACACCTTACCAGGCCATATCCGAGAAATAAATGAGCTGTACCTATTTAGGAAAGCCATTAAAACTCATCTATTCCCTTAAAACCAGGGTGTCTTTCTGTTCTCTGTTGTGTTTTGTTTAGGATCAGCGCCGGGACGCCCCTTTGCTGGGGCAGCTGTGCGCTCTACAAATTCCCATAACATAACATAACTTGGGAGAAAGTGTTCCGGTGTAATGCTCTCAAAATATTTACCAGACCAGGATCCACACCAAGAGCTCCCATAAGTTCCCACAATTTCCTACGGTTCACCCGGTCAAATACTGCCGGCAGGTCCATGAAAGCCAAGTACACCGTTTCTTGACTAGCAATCGTATACTTGGCTACCAATAGGTATACATTAAGGCATTGGTCGGTAATTGATCGTCCTGACCTAAACCCATACTTAGTGTCAGTGATTATGTGGTGTTCCCCCGCCCAGTCCAATAACCGGTTGAGGATAACCCTGCCTAAAACTTTCACTGTCACATCAATAAGGGAAATGGGACAGTAACACAATGGGCTGTCCTTATTTTCCTTTTTAAAAATGGGGACGATTGTAGCTGTGGACCAGGATGCATGAAAAAAAGGTCCTAGACCTACATTTAGTATTTAGGACCAATCAATTCTTTATAAAAAATAAAAAACATTTTTCTTTCTCCGTTTAGGATTAATTTCTATGTACTAGTATATTTTTTATAAATAATTGATTTGTCCTAAATACTAAATATAGGTCTAGGACCATTTTTTCATGCTTATCATTTGATACCCATGTCCTCTGACTATTTTGGGTGATACCCCATTTTTTAATGGTGGACCAGGATGCAGGCATATCCGATTCCACTGCTGCATTATTGACCCTGGTCAATATGGGCGACCAAAGTTCTACCTGACTCAGAAAAAGGTCAGGGGGAACCCCATAGGGCCCTGGAGCCTTATTCCTTGTCAGACCCTCAATACCCGCCTTTATCTTGCCCAAGGAGAATGTTATCTGGGAAGTAGTCTCGCCCCCCTCCTCAGCTTCTGGTGGTTCATCGGACCTGCTGTGATGGTAGAGGCCGTTAAAATGCCCGTACTAAGATTCTGGCAGGGTATGATTTGCTACCTTTGGTTTATTAGCATCTTGGAAGCAGGGATCATTTATAACCTTCCAAAAAGTGGTTGAGTTCTTGGACTCGACCGCTTCCCTCATATTCTCCCACGCCTGCTGGTGCAAGGAGGTTTTATGTCGTTTTACTGCCTACATGTGGACACCCTTGTCCTGTCCTTTGGGACAGCTTTTAATGCTGACTTTAGCTCCTTCAGGGAAAAGGAGCATTGATGGTCAAACCAACTATGGTCCTCCTTTCCATCTTTATTGGATCTACTCCTGATTTAGCCATCGATATACTGAGTGATGCCCTCAAAGGCTTTGACCAGTTCTGCCCCATCCACTGTTAGGTTTAAGCACTTATTGCTGTTCTTTGTCTGCCAATAAGGCTCTATAAAAGGCATCTGCTTCAACCTGGGACCTTCTGAGCCTCCTTCCTTGATCAGTGGCACTTATCGTACGACTCTCCCCCATTCGAACAGAGTGCTTGGTTAAATTTGGGTCCCTGAGCGACATGACCAAAGGTTTATGATCTCTAAAGATGCTTACATATATCTTAAAACTTAAAATCCAACGCTTTAACGTGTTGGAAACAAAAATTAAATCAATAAAATAATCAAAGCCTCTACCTTTAAAAGTTTCAATCTATTCTCCCTGCTTTAATCAGGTCCATAGTGTGTGAGAGATCATGAAAACCTAACACCTTGTTTACCTCGTTTACCTCCCTTGTGTGCTCTAAGTGCGGGCCCTCTTCCAGTGGGCAGGAAGACAAATCCCCTCTTCAGAGTTTCAAGTTTGGGCACAGGTGGCAGTTAAAGTCACTGAGTAACACCACCTCGGACATCCGTGCCCCGTGATCTTGTATACCTGCGAGCCTACACTCCAGATCATTCAGTCCTATTGTGGTCTGTCCTGTTAAAATAGCATCATAACAATGAATGAAAATTAACTTATAACCCTTGTTGGAAAATCTAATCCCCTGCATAAAATCTGAGTCCCAACCCAAGTGGTCCCACATCCCCTGTAACCTCAAGTTCACGTATGTGATCAGCCCTTTCCTTGCTCTTCCCGTAGCTGCCTTGCATGCTGTTACAAAGTACATTTTATAACCTTCTAGGGAAAATGCACTACTGTCCATCTCCCACGTTTCCTGAAGGCAAATAACCATGAATTTCTTTATGTAAGCTAGCCATTCATAGTTATGTATTTTAGATGAGAGTCCAGCTATATTCTATGAAATTATCTCAGTGTTACCCTGTTTGAGGACATCTGGGCTATCTAATATCAGGCACATATTAGGACTGAGAGATACATTAGGTACTTGGGTGTTCCCTTCAACGACGAGCCAACTATGGGTCTCCAGGTAAAGAGGGAATAATAAAATCATTACCCTTTAACATAACTGTCCCTCCCGTGCCTGCATTAAGAGACAGGCTCTCCGATCCGTGGCCATCCCTAATTGACGTACTCCTGTCAAGTCAATCTATGTTGTCCAGGGCTGATACGTTATTGAGATGGGCATACTGGTTAGTTAGCAGGACGGAGGGACCCCCTCAAGCGGGTCCTACTAGATGTCTCCTCTGCTCGTCATGGTTATTCACACCCATCATATCCCTGAAAAAGAACCCCAGTGGGAGCAGTCTAATACTTGATCCGCCCTCCTCCTGGAAGGACCCCTTTCGCTGGGTGAGGAGAACATGTACCAGCCCTGAATACCTTAGATTTAAGATCACAGTGTCTCCAGGGAAACTCTTCCTACTGCGTCCAATCCGGACACCCTTCTTGCCATTAATAAATGCCTATGGTTTGAGATGTTAAAACCTACATTTCTATTCAGCCAGTGGCCCGCCTTGTTGATCAACATACGTGGGGTTTCTTCTATATTTCCACTAAGGGCCGGAACCCCTGTCAAGACTACTGTGTATGAGCATGATGCCGGCGGTAGATCTAGAACCGGCAGGCCTGCAGTACACCTAACGGATTCATTTGAGGTGGGAGCAGTTTCATGTGGTCTAGGTGCTCTACCCTCTATATTTGTGGGGCCTGTGTTAGAGCTCGGGTTTTGGACTGCTGTTCCCCCTCTTGCCACAGTAACTCTTTGTCTCGGACATTTCCCTCCGTGGACCCCGCCGTTTGCTCTTTGTCTAGACCCTCCTTTGTTCCCTCCAGCTGTTCACATTCGTGCATCCCACCCTCTTTTCTCTCCAGGGGAATTACAGCCCTTGGGGGTGTGGAACCATCTAGTGCTCCCAAGCAGTTAACTGGGTGCCCTGTTACCCCATTTGTCAGGATGCTGTTCTATTCGGTCATCAGGGACAATTTCCCTTCTATCAGTTTAATTTTCTCATGTATGGGCTCTAGGTGGGTGGATAACATTTGGTTCCAACCTAAACCACAGTTCCATATCCGCCCAAGACTTTTCCGCCTCTCCACAGTTAAGGCACTGATGGCTAACTACGGAACCTTCTGTGTCTTTAGACCTGGATGCTTTAGGTGCATCCTTCTGCTTTGATTTACCATTAGTAATGTGACGCCCCACCCCTCGGGTTCCCTTTAATGAGGCTCTAGGACCAGCCGATGGAATGACAACACTGTTTGCGATGCCTTTGTCCATTAGAGCCCTTTTAGAACGGGTAACCACCTCCCCGCCTTCCCTTGGGGTAATTTCGCCGCTAGTTGAAGCTATGGTCAGTGCAGGGTCTCCTTCTCCACGCCCTCCTCCTGTGCTGATATCGAGTTTAAATCAGAGCCCCTCTCCCTCTCTTCCACAGTAATCTCTGACAGGCTCATATCATCAGATAATAACCCGCTAGTTTGGGTTGATAGTCTCGCCACCTGTGGAGATAAAGCGGACGGAATTTAGCCATTTACAATGTGACCACTTTTTGGTTTGTCTTGACCTGATGGAGTACAGACAATGGGTGACTTAATTGTAGCTATACTGCCCATTGAAGATCGCTTTTGCACCACAATCGAGTCCAATGAGAGTCTCATCTCGGCCAACTGTATTTCGTGGACTAATAATGACTCTGCTCTAGATAGGAAGGCATCAAGGGTCTCTTTTACACCCCCCCCCCCACCAGGGAGTCCTTTGCTTTCCACTTACTCATCCTACCAAATAACGAATTTGGACGGACTAATAAATAGATGACAGTCCAGTACCTTAAAAAAATTAATAGGTTCTGTCCCAATGCCCTCTGTGTTTTCCTGGGCCCTAAATGTCTGAGCGGGCCCTTTGGCCACCTCCAAACATTTGTTAGTAA
The DNA here is from genome assembly GCF_964263255.1 of Lissotriton vulgaris. NCBI lineage: Eukaryota > Metazoa > Chordata > Amphibia > Caudata > Salamandridae > Lissotriton > Lissotriton vulgaris. The sequence continues at coordinate 1,441,236,828 of NC_141685.1, forward strand.
GACAGGAGCCAGCTATTAGTCACCTTCACCTTGTCCTCACCTCTTCTTCCAGTAGTTAGCCATGCATTGGGGCAGTCAATCAGGGTTCTGATGATAATGATGTTAAGGGGGTGGCCCAGCCCGGCCTCTACCAGACCTTAATGGGCACGGATGGGCCAGCCCTTGGTCCATGTGCATCAGACACTGCGGGAGCCCTAGCCCCCTTTTGAGCGCCTCCTGGCGCTCATGGTGCGGTGCGCGGCGTGCGCGCCGCACAGAATGCTGGGGGTTGTGGTTTCCTGGGTGGCGGGCAACAATGGCGGCCCTCGTGCACCTCGCGTCCGTCAGCAGGACCGCAGCTTCACGGCAAGGACCAGGGCAGCGTCTCAGCAAGTCAGTCAGCAGGATAATATGGCCCCAGCAGCAGCAACCAGTAAGTTTGCAAATGGGGTCCCGCCCCACGGGAGCCCTAGCCCCCTTTTGAGCGCCTCCTGGTGCTCACGATGCGGTGCGCGGTGTGTGCGCTGCACAGAATGCTGGGGGTTGTGGTTTCCTGGGTGGCGGACAACAATGGCAGCCCTCGTGCACCTTGCGTCCGTCAGCAGCACTGCAGCTTCACGGCAAGGACCAGGGCAGCGTCCCAGCAAGTCAGTCAGCAGGATAATATGGCCCCAGCAGTAGCAACCAGTAAGTTTGAGAATGGGCCCCCTTTTGAGCGCCTCCTGGCGATCACGGTGCTGTGGGCGGCATGCGCGCCGCACAGAATGCTGGGTGTTGTGGGTTTCTGGGTGGCGGTCAACAATGGCAGCCCTCGTGCACCTCACATCCCTCAGCAGGACCGCAGCTTCATGACAAGGACCAGGGCAGCGTCCCAGCAAGTCAGTCAGCAGGATAATATGGCCCCAGCTGCAGCAACCAGAAAGTTTGTGAATGGGCAGACTAGCGATTCATTAATATCGATATCGATCCTGCAGTCGAGGTGAAGTGCTGATTTTCTTCATGCAGAAGGTGCGATAAGCAGAGAACTTTGGTTCTGTAGATGATGTGCTGCTTTCTCCACACAGTTGAGGGGATGCATTGATCTTCCCACCCTGCAGCGGCGGCAATGCAGCAGTTCCGATGCACTGGTTCAGAATGTAATGCACTGATTCTGCTCCCACAACAGGGTAAATGAACCAGTTTTCCAACATGCATACTGGAAATGCGTTCATTTCCCTAGAACAAGTATCTGGGACCACTTCCAATGGACCAGATACAGCAGCCGGGCAGATACTTTTAAGGCCCTAAGTCTCAGCAACAGGAGGCAAGCCACCAAGCCCCTTGGAGATCACTCTGGGTTCGAGGCAGAGTCGAGCTCCTCCTCAGCAGTGTCAAAGAGCAGCAGGCAGCAGGATAGCACAGCAGAAAATCAGTTCTTCCAGAGCAGCAGTCCAACAGAGTGCCAGTCCTTGTAGCAGCACAGCAGTCGTCTGACAGAGGTTCCTTACAGGTCCAGAAGTGTCTAATTTGGTGAGGTCAGAGACCCAGTACTTATACCCAGTTTAGCCTTTGAAGTGGGGGTGACTTTAAAGAAGCGGTTTTGAAGTGCACAAAGGTTCTTTGTTCCTAGCCTAGGATCCAGACCAAATACAGGGGGGTAATCAACCCTTTGAATGGGGACAGGACTCTACCTATTCAGGTGTAAGTGTCAGATCCTCCCCCCATTCTGCCCAGGATGAGCCATCAGGATGCAGATGGGCACTCATACACACCTAACCTTCATTTGTGTGTGGCTGTCTAGTGAAATGCACTAAGTCAAGCTGTCACCCACCCCAGATATGTATTGCAGATAGGCTGCCGGCACACAGAGCTTTAAGCACAGAAAAATGCCAACTTTTTAAAAGTGCAAAAAGAGCAATTGTCAGACAGAATGTAGAACAATTAAATACTTTCACCCCAGTACAGCGATCTGGGCCTAAATCCATAGTTGTTTTTGCTCCCCATGCCATTCCAGTTTAAACCCAACAATATGCAAATCAGTCTTTACCCTGCACCTAATGGGAACAGTCCAGCCTGAACTGCCGGGCCCGGTCCTCCCTGGACTGGAAACAAGCATCCCTAGACCAGTTTCAGAGTTTCACCCCTCATTTGCCAGGATAGCTTGACTCCAGAGTCTAAACTAGGGTGGCATGGTGAGCAAAAGAACAATGGATTTAACCCAGATCTATTGACTGGTGGCGAATGTTTGATTTACTCTGAATTCAGTGTATCATCTATGTATCTAAAACTTTTTTTAAGTGGCATTTCTAAAATAGTAATGTTAAATCGAACTTTATCAGTATAGAGGATTTATCACTATCATTCCAATGATATGAAACATGACAGACCTAATACTTCTCAATCAGGAGTTACAGCTTAAAGGTGTAATAGGGAATTCCCAATGAGGTGTAGGGAAAAACACATTTAGATGTTTTTCACTACCAGGACATGCACAATTCAAAACTACTTTTCCTACCTTTTACTTACACAGCACCCTGCCCTATTGGCTACCTAGGGCCTTCCTTGGGGTTTACTTATGCATAATAAAAGGGGAGTTTAAGGGTTGACACAGGGTTGTAAATGCCAAGTTGACAAGGTAGTAAAACTGCACACCCAAGCTATGCAGAGGCAGACCTGCAAAATGGTTAAGGAGCTACTTAAGTGGGTGGCTCAAACAGTGCTACAGTCCCACTAGAGGCATTTAATTTACAGGCCCTGCGCCCATGTAGTGCGCATTACTAAGGACTTATAAGTAAATTAATTATGCCCATTGGGTATGAATCAATGTTACCATGTTTAAAGGAGAGAGCACATGACCATATGACCCCGATGGCCAACATCATTAGATCCCACGGTCTCATTATAATTTCATATGCAGACGTCACCCAACTCATCTTTTCACTCACTGACGACCTCATCACCATCAGAAATGACTTCCATGGATGTATGACAAATGTGGCCGACTGAATAAAAAACAACTGACCGAAGCTGAACACAAAGAAGACGTACGTACTGATCTTTGGCAACATCAGCAACACGTGAAACGACTCCTGATGACCATCAGACCTAGGACCTGCACTTGCTCCCTCCAACCATGCCAGAAACCTCGGATTCATCATTGACAACAAACTCACCATGAAATCACATATCAACACTGTCTACTCCGCCTACTTCCTCACTCTGCACATGCTATCTAAAAATTTCAAGCGTCTACCCCTACACACTAGATGCACCATCATACAAGCCCTCATCACCAGCTGACTGGACTATGGCCATCCCCCCAACGTAGGAATGGCTGCACAACCTCTACAGAGACTTCAGACCATATTAAACGCTGCAGCCAGACTCATCCTCGTCCTTTCCCGTTGAATCTACATCGCACCCCACCTCAAGAAACTCTACTTTCCCTCTCTTTACAGACAAGGCTCTACACAATCAAGGACTCACCTACATTAACCACCATCTGATCTTTCACCAACCATCAAGAAGACAACGCTCTGCCGCCCTTTCACTTGCCCATGCTCCCCACATCTTGTAGCTGAAGGGGAGGACGCTCCTCCCACATTGCAGCAAACATCTAGAACCGCCTCCTCACGCACCCCCGGATCGTCACCTCACTTCCAAAATCCCAACTGGCCTTCTAGACCTTGTTGTTCGAATAAGATTCTGGGGCCTGCAAGCGCCTGGATACCCTATCGGACGATTAGCCGCCCTTTATAAATCCTGATTTATTGATTAATTGACATGCACTTTAGCACTGGCTAGGAGTGGTAAAGTGCTCAGAGTCTTAAAGCCAACAAAAACGAGGTCAGTTAAAGAGGTGGGGAAAGAGAAAAAGTTAGGGTCACCCTTCAGAGAAGGCCACTTTCCAACAAAATCTCTATACTATTTTTGGTTTAAAAATATGTAGGTATTCTTCAGATCTGCTTAACAAATGTATATATTACTTATGATTAAAAAAGTATTTATACATATGTATTCAATCAAACTACCAGACTCACATGCCCAGCACTCAAATTAACATATTAAATTCCCCTATACAAACGCACCGCTGTTCCTTCGGTTCCGGAGTAGCATGCTACTTGCTGAAAAGCAATTCAACGCCTCACTATATGAATACATATATAATATAGCCTTACAGCCCGCCGTAGAGGGCTATACGGGCTATTAAAGGCCCTCTCCAGCGTTAAAGGCCCTGAGCCGAAGGCAAGGGCCTTTAACAAGGGAGAGGGACTTTAATAGCGGTATAGCCCATCTACGAAGGGCTATAAGGCTATTAGAACATTCTGTCACTAGAGGACAGTATGTTCTAACAAAAAAAACAAAGCCTTTTGGGAGCATGAGGGGATTAGAATCCCCTCAGGCTCCCTGAACCCTTTGTTCACAGCCAGAGCTGTGAACAAAAAAACATTGAAATGTTGGAGCTCCAGGCTTATACCAACCATTATAGGCCCAGAGCACTCCATTGTTTTCAATGGAGCTCCCAACATTCTAATGTTCTAATATAGCCTTATAGCCCGCCGTAGCGGGATATACTGGCTATTAAAGGCCCGCTGAATCGTTAAAGGCCCGAGCCGAAGGCGAGGGACTTTAAAGAGACAGCAGGACTTTAATAGCCGGTATAGCCCTTCTACGAAGGGCTATAAGGCTATTAGAACATTCTGCCACTAGAGGGCAAAATGTTCTAACAAATTAAACAAAGTGTTCTCGAAGCTCGAGGGGATATAAATCCCCTTTAGCTTTGAGAAGCCTTTGTAGAACATTAGAATGTTGCTCTGCAGCCTTTACCGGCCCTTAGAAGCAGGGAGCACTCCATTGTCTGCAATGGAGCTCCCAACATTCCAATGTTCTAATTACAGATATAACAGTGGCATGTGTTTGATGGTCCAGGATTCTCCTGCATATTCTCTGTACCCCTGCTTCCTAATCTTTTTCTGAATCTGTTAGTGGGTTGGAGCAACAATTAACAGTTTTATGTTTCTGCAGTTCATTCAATTACATTGACTTGTTAAGAACTATCAAGAGCCCGGGTCAGGTGATTAACTTGGATTGGAAGGTGGACAGGCCCAGGCTCCAGCTACTGATAAGGAAGAGAAAGCAGAACTATCAAGGACTGTAAACCAAAAAAATGAAACAATCAAGAAATTACCCACTACAATTTGGACATTAGTATGTGCCTACAGAGGGCTCCTATTGGCTAGGGTGCACCACCATGAGTATAGAACAACTAATGGCATCTAATTTTGTCAGCAGGAGACAGAGATTTTTTAAAAGGAGCACCTTTTCTCAACTTGCAGCAGGTGCCATGAGGGGGAGGAGGACCGCTGTGCTTTACAAATCTCAAGCAGGATTAGCTGTTTTACCTTTGGGGAGAATGGGGTCTTCGTGTCCCGTGGAGCAATGGAGCAACAGCAAAATAGCAGCACACATGGAAAAAAACAAAACGCCTTGGATTGTTTATGTGTTGGAAGATGTCCCTTCCTGCACATAAACAGTATTTTAAAAAAATGACATTTTGTAACTTTCATGTGTGCTGTATTAAGCAGCACACATAGAAGTGACAAAACAGCATGTAAAGAGTGTTTATGTGTAGGAAGGGACACCTTCCAACACATAAACAATCTTTCCCTGCATGCAGACACCCTTGCACTATGGTGCAAGGGTGACTGCGTTGGCGCTAAACTGCTAAGCGTAACGCTATCCCAAGGTGAAAATCATGCCTGCACATTATTCTTGTAAATATGGGGCACATAGAAGTGACAAAACAGCATGTAAAGAGTGTTTATGTGTAGGAAGGGACACCTTCCAACACATAAACAATCTTTCCCTGCATGCAGACACCCTTGCACTATGGTGCAAGGGTGACTGCGTTGGCGCTAAACTGCTAAGCGTAACGCTATCCCAAGGTGAAAATCATGCCTGCACATTATTCTTGTAAATATGGGGCAGCCTTGCTTTTCTGAATTGGCGGAGTGAGGCATTAAGCCATGACGGCTAATGCCTCACTCTGCCACTTCTTTGTACATATGGCCCTGTGCGTACAAGAGAGGAATGATACAATTCGGTATCGTTATGTGACAAAACATTGATCTCAGCCCTAAAGATTAGTGTGGAATGTCTTTGCGCTGGATTGGCCAAACACTCTCTAAAAACACAAGGGTGGGCGAGGTGTCCACTCTTCAAATTCTCATGTCAACCCTATAATGATGCACTCCTAACAAATGTCGAAGGGGGACAATCCAGCGTTTTCATTGCTCCAAGTAAAAAGGGTAATAAAAGCAGCAGATGGTCATCAGTTTCCTAACACCCGTTGAATTCTGGGAAGAGGCTACTTCCCACTGGGCCATGTTTCAATTTAGAGGTGAATGAAGTGAGGGGAAGAGTTCCCAAACTGAAGCTTATGTAAAGGGCTTTGGTGGAGGGGGGATCAATTTGGTTTGATACAGCGGGACTTCAGAACATATTTAAAATCACCATGACCATTTCTCCAAAACTTCAGAAACACGCATAACATTCAACAGTGGGACGCATTACACTGTATACTTACTTTGTTCATTCATTTCAGCTTCAAGGATTTAGGCCATCAACCTAGGAGTCTCCCTATAACATTGGCGGAGTGTCTAGACCTATTTAACTATTTATTATATACACCTATAGTTTAAAACATTTTTACCATGGTTTCTTTAATCACCATTTTATTCAGACACACCACCATAATGGCAATGGATCTAGCAGAACGAAAATTAGGCGTAGGAAGAATCAAAGACCCGCGTTTGGTTTCTTCATTTATCTAATTTTTATTCAAAGCAAACTTTAGTATGTCTGACATTTAGGCATTTATTATTCTCTTTATTCAATAAGAATCTTTAACTTTATTTTCAAAAATGATCATTTATTTTAAAAGCTCAGATATAGACAAATGCATTTACTTTCCCAGGCTTTAGGCATTACATCGTCCATGCTTGGCACCCCTTCTAGGTTCCGGTGTAAGGTGGCCTTGAACTTCCCATCAAGCACAGTCAGCTTACTCGCGCTGGCAGAAATTTTTGATGCGCATGCGTAGGCCCATACTCGCTCGCAGTGACTCAAATCGGCCATTTTCAGCCTAGGCCTCACAGGCCACATTTTGGAACTATCATAGAAACAAACACAAATTCATGGTAATTATGGTAATGAGACCCTTCTGTTTACCTCCCACCATTCTAATATTTCCCTATTAGTTTTTACCTAGCAAATAAGCCACATAAATGCGTTTTATACTTACATGTCCAGCGACCTTTTAGCACAATAAGCACATTTAATTGCATCTGTTTATAATTAAGCTGCACATTAGTTCACATTACAATGACAACATATATTAGTTAATTATTTCACTCCATGCAAGCAAAATTAGTACTTCCCATGTGTTTGTGAATGCATATTACTCTAAGGTTGGTTATTTAAACACATCACACCATTAGTAAATGTTAAAGTTATGGAACATTAATTTCACAAGGGGTACACAAAATTTAGCATTTACCACCTCGCTCCATCAATTCCCTCATTTGGTGATTCTATCACCAAATGTTCTCTCAAAATTTTGGAAAATTTACCAGAACATGTTTCAAGTTCTTCATATTATTATGATCTATACTCTAGTATCCTTCTCCTTTATTTCTTTAAAAATGTTCTCTCTGACTTCTTCCATCTCAATTTCATTCTTTTCTCTTGCCTTTCTTTCTTGTATTGTCTTCTTTCTTGATTTTCTAAAATCTCTTCTACTTTTACATATACAACATAGTCTTATCAGAAAAATCACTATTACTATAATTCTTATTGGTATTAGTATTTTACCTACTATAGAACTACCTATTTCTTGAAACCAATGCTTAATTGCTGTAAGACTTCTACCTAACTTCTCAAGAACACCTTCAACCATTTCAGTATCAACCATCAGGAAACCTCCTGCAGTATCTGTTGACAATCGATCAACTATCATCGACATTTTTCGGATTTTGTTTGCATTGAATGAAATTCCCACTGCTGGTATCAGTGCTCCAAAAACATCACCTATTATTTTTAATACACTCTCTCTTTTCTTTCTCCTAAGAACTTTGCCTATCTCATGTTTACCATTAGTACCTCTATCTACATGGGAAATTTTAGGAAAGACCAAATCCACATAACAAATTCCATACCAATGGTCCGGTAGCTTGTAATAAGCTCTATTCCCGCAAATAAAATAAACACTCGGGAAAACAGGATCTTTTCCTCCTTTAAATCCCCAACCCCCTATAATTCTATAAGTGTCTTTACATTGACTTGCACCCACAGAATAATTGTCATACACAGTATTGTATCTTCTTATACAAAATTTCCCTAACATTGGTGTATCTATGTTTATGGCCACATTCACATTCTTATCATCCAGATTTTCATCATTAAATGTCCAATATTTAGATTTTTCATGTTTTACTTTTTCACTTCTTTTATAAGCAATTCTTCTCCCTTTAACCATATCTTGAAAGGTTCTTTCCTCCATTCTCAATTTACATGTCAAATTATGTTTAAAAGCATACTCGTGAGATAATTCCTCCATTTGTAAAAAATATTCTCCCATAACTTTTCCAGGTCTCTTTTTATTCAAAGAATTATCAATCCTTAATTTAGCAAATATCTCATCTGTATTGGAATAATGGTATTCAAATCTTCCAAGCTGATAAAACAAACTTGCAATCACACTAAAGGTTACTCCATATGTAAGAGGAAGGTGATGATACGTCACACCTTCTGACACTGATGCAGAGAATTTCACACAAACATAACAATCATCAACATTCATGGTGTTGATATATTCAAGCCATAACTTTGAAAATGTATTTTGTGACTAGTCACTGATGGACTATCCTGATGCAACTCTGGTTTATACACACGAGTCTCATGATCTTCTACTTTCTCACTTGGCTTATTCAAACTCACATTTGATTTTAATTTTGTTAAATTATCCTGGAAAGGAATAACAATAGCTAAAATTATCCATAATATTATCAAAAGTCCCATACAAATGGAAGAACATCTGCACCAATTTCTAAAAATAGAACACTTTGTTTTATGATTGTTAGTCGGCATTTTCCCTAACACAATTTTCTTCGACCTTGTGTCACCTATAGATTCTACAATATCAGTTTACTAATACAGTTTCTTCGACCTTGTGTCAACTCCGACCTTTTCTATATTTACAATGTTCGTCTCACAGGACTCCAGACTTGTACTTAATATCATATACTTTAATTACCAATCAATTTTCTCTTAAGTTGACTTCTTTACTCACTTTTCCCAATTTCTTTTAGGCAGAACAAATTTTCCTGACTGCTAATAACTTCAACAATGGGTGGTAGGACTATATAAGTCCACTCATGCGATTTGTATTTCTGATTTGGTCGTCTTACTCTTTTTGGCCTTTGTACAACTTCTATTTTCTTTCCCAATGCTTCTCTCTGGCTGGTGATCTCATTCACCTGCTCTTTCTGTCTCTTTGTCTTTGTTTACAAGCTTAAATCTCAGTCCACCAGTTTCTTTAGGCCAATTATCTCCCTTACGGATTCTCTTGGTCTTTGGCTCTTTTGTGTTATGCTCCACTCTCCAAGCTCTTTTCCTTGGACTTTTTCTTAACACAATATCATCTGAACTGTCATCAGTTTCACTTTCTGTATCTTCAACTGTGTCATTGATTATGATTTTCACAATGTCTTTATCTTCATCAGATTCAGCTTTCTTTTCTGTCACTCTGTTAGGAACACCTTCATAACTGGTACTTGGAATCTCATCCTTTTCACGAGTCACTTCCTCTTCCCCAGTTTCAGGATTTCCGTTCCTGCCTTCAGGGATTTCCGATTTCTCTTCAGCTTTTTCCACTTCAATGACCTTGTTTTCACTTTCTTTTGCGTCTTTTCTGGTGTCTGTCTTTACCGATTCTCGACCTTCAAGTTGATCTTCGGAATCTGGTATCTCCACAATCTCCCTTTCACCTTCACCTTCAGACGCAGAACTGGCTTCTGATACTTCCAGATGTCGAAGTTCCTGTTGATCTTCAGTATCTGGATTCTCTTCTGATTCAGCTTCAGAATCAGAGTCAGTTGTACTTTCACCATCGTATGGGTATTCAGGTGCAGGCACACGGATCGTGTGGCTGGCATGTACCCACCTCTTCAATCCAGCACATTTGTCTGCAGTAGTACTGACCAGGATTACCTGTCATCGCTTCTGCCACCAAGGTACCAAACAGTTTCTTCTGCGATGTACTTTCACTCGAACCCAGTCTCCAGGGACTAGATCATGAGCTGGATTTTTCTCTTTAGAATTTGACTCAGTTCCCACCTGGTGGAGCACAGAAGTTACCACATCAGACAGATTTTTGCAGTAGTCCAATATGATATCATCATTTATGGTTAGCAATTTATAAACAGGTACATAAGCTTGTCTCATAACCCTGCCCATCAAAATTTCATGTGGACTTAGTCCAGTTTTTCTGTCAGGAATACTTCTCAATGTCATCAAAACAAGTGGCAACGCCTCTGGCCACTTAAGTCCCGTTGCCAAACACATCTTTGCAATTCTATTTTTAATGGTTCCATTTACCTGCTCTACTACCCCTGAAGCCTCAGGTCTGTAAGCACAATGCAGCTTCTGGCGAATGTCCAAAGCTTCACAGATCATTTGCATCAACTCATTTTGAAAATGTGGTCCGCGGTCTGATTCAATGGACACTGGGAAACCGAATCGCTGTATTATTTCTCGTAAGGACAATTTAGCAACAGGTATTCCATCATTTCTCCTTGTGGGGATGCTTCAACCCATCGTGAGAACAAGCAGATTATCACAAGAACATATCTAAGTCTGTTGCATGGAGGCAATTCCACAAAATTCATTTGAACTCTTGTGAATGGACCACCCTCCCGTCCTATGGTTCCCAAACTCACAACGGTTTTTCTGTTTGGATTGAATTGTTGGCACACTAGGCATCTTTGACACAAACTCTCAGCAATCATCCTAAATTTAGGATTATACCAAGTTTTTATGAAAAGATGAATCATGGCATCTCTTCCAATATGGGCCTGACCATGGTACATTCGAGCCATGTCTGAAATCATGCAATCAGGCATTACTGGTCTTTCATCTTTGTAAACCCAAATTTCATCTTCTTCTCGCTGTCTACATCCTGCCTTTAGCCAAATATCCTTTTCTTCTGGTTCTGCCTCTTCCTGTATCTGCTTCATTTCCTGCCATGTCTCAACTACAGTATTTAGCATTAAAGGACTCAGAACATGTTCTTTTGATTTGTCTTGATTGATTTAAATTTGATTTTTCGCACAATGCTTAGCAATGGCATCCGCATAATTATTCCCTATAGAAATATAATCCTCATTCCTTTTATGTGCTGTACATTTTACCACAGCTATTCTTGTAGGAAGCTGAATTACATCAATCAGTGTCTTCACAAACTCAGCATTCCGAATGAGTGTTCCCGCAGAAGTTAAATAACCTCTTTGAGACCAAAGTTGTCCATAATCATGAACAACTCCATAACCATATTAACTATCAGTCACTATGGTTACTTTCACCTCTTTTCCCAGTTCACATGCTCGTATCAAAGCAATCAACTCTGCTACTTGAGCAGAATGAATTCCTTTCAAACAAGATGTTTCAAACACTTCTGCTACTGTGCAAATGGCATAAGCAGCACTCAAAATGCCACTCTCTGTTCTAAGACACGATCCATCTACAAACATCACATAATCTGATTCAGGTAATGGTTCATCCTTAATGTCCGACCTTGGTTTTGTGCAATACTCAAGAACATCCAGACATTTATGATCAAGTTCACCTTTCTCTTCTGCTTCAATAGTGTCAGGTAACAATGTAGAAGGATTAACATTCACACATCTAACAATGGTCACATTTTCAGCTCCCAAAAATACCTTTTCATAACGGGTCATTCTGCTGTTGGTCATGTATTGTGTTTTTGCTCTTGTGAGGAGAATCTCCACTGAATGAGGTACATACACCCTCACAGGAAATCCCATCACAATTCCCTCACTCTGCTCCAGTCTTACACTGATTGCTGCTACTGCTTTCAGGCATCCTGGCAAAGCCTTTGCAACAGGGTCCAAAACAGCTGAGAAATACGCAATTGGTTTTCTCATTTTTACATGTCTCTGATTTAATACTGACAATGCACATCCTTCTCGCTCACTGCAGTACAATTCAAACTCTTTTTCATAATCAGGCATTCCTAAAGCTGGTGCTTCGCACAGTTTTGTATTTAGCTGTTCAAATGCTTCCATTTCAGTTTTAGTCAAAACTATTGGGTCTCTGATGTCTGCTTTTGTCAGTCTCTGCAATGGTTTTGCAATCAATGAAAAACCACTAATCCACTGTCTACAATACCCTACCATTCCCAGGAACATTCTTACTTGTCTTTGAGTTTTGGGCGGTTGCATTCCTTGTATCATTCTGATTCTTTCTATTGTAACACTTTATGTCCTTCTTCTGCCAAATGATTCAACAATGCTACTGTGTCACTTATACATGCATCCTTTGTTTTTGATGCAATCAAAAGATCATCTATATACTGTACTAATACAGACTCTCCAGGCATGTTCAGACTTTCTAATGATTTCTTTAGCAACTGGTTAAAAATCGATGGACTCTCAGTGTACCCTTGTGGAATTCTACACCATGCTAGAATACGATTCTGGAATCGGAACGCAAAAATTGTCTGACTTTCTGTATCTAATGGGACAGTAAAGAACGCATTGCATAGATCAATCACTGTATACCACTCTGCATCATGAGGAATTCGGTACAAAATCACTGCTGGATTTGGAACTATCGGGCAACATGGGACAACAATTTTATTAACTTTTCTAAGGTCCTGAACAATTCTAAATGTTCCGTTTGGCGTTTTCAGTCCCATGATCGGTAAGTTACAAGGGCTGCTTTCTATTTCTCTAAGAATCCCTTGCTCAATCATTTTATCAATCACTGGAGTGATTCCTTCAATTATTTCTGCAGTCATCTTATACTGAGGTATATTTGGGTAACTTGCACCTTCTTTCACTGTGATTTTTACAGGATCAACTCCTTTCATTAATCCTATATATTTCCCAGTAAAATCCCATACTTCCTCTTTCACTACTTCTTTCAATTCAACAGGAATCTTTTCTCGATCAAAAACAGGAAATAACTTGTTCTGCTCTGCCTCATTCATAAGCATCGTCATTTTGTACAAACTGTTTTCATCTGGGGTTTGCAATGCTATGCCGTCTGGTGAGCAATATTTGGCACAATTCATTTTACACAGTATATCCCTACCTAACAGATTTACAGGACTACTATCACACACTACAAATTAATGCATATCTTTGTAACTTCCAATTTCTACTTCAACTGGTTCTGTCAAAGGAGTTTGTATCTGTTAATTTGCTACACCTACAACTTGGATGGACTCTCCCGAGAGAGGAGTATTTTGGATTTCCATTGATCTTACGGTAGAACGGGTAGCACCATTGTCCACTAGGAAAGTTATTTCTACATCATTCACTTTTCCGTTCACAAATGGACCAGACTGATCTACCTCAAGAGTGGCTCCAAGCACACACTCTTCTCCCTCTCTCAGACACCGTCATAAACTTTCATCCGACTCACTGCCACCTTCTTCTTGTAACCAATACTGAGGACACGCATTCACTCTTTGCAGTGTTTTTACCTGTTCACCTCCGCTGAATCCTGTATCTGCACGGTATCTCTGCTGGTTTACACTGTTTGGCTGTGGCGGTTGTGGCACCTGACTTTGCTGATTTGCTATCTGCTGTTGTGGATTTACCTCAAACTGCACCTGCAAATTCAATGGATTATTTTCTGCATTAACTCTTGGTGGACATTTACACTCTTTCTTCCAGTGCCCTAACTTGCCGCAATTAAAACAAGGATGTTTCTTCTTTAGTTCATCTATGTTTCCCACTAACTTTGGTTTACCCTTAAAATTTCCTTGATTCCCTGCATTTTTACTTTCCATTTGCGCCACTTGCTGTTCCGCTACTTTTGACTGTGCCCAACTGGCTTTCTCTTTTAGCTTTTTCTGTTTTGCATCAATCTCTTCACTGCAATGTTTCGCTTTTCTCAAAACATTCCACAGTACATGACTGCCATCCTATCACATTGTGTCGAATCATGTCTCCAATATCTTGTCTTAATCCATACACAAATCAGTATATGAAGTGGCTCATATCTTTCTCATTTAATTCCTCATAACCACTATACTGTTTAAAGACTAACAGCAATGTTTCATAAAATGAATGTACTGATTCTTTTGGCTCTTGTGTGGTCCTGTCTATTTTTACCCAATCAGTCTCTTTTAGAGGTATCTTATTTTTCAACCATACTATTACTTGTTCATATTTCCGCATTACATCTGGTGACGGAGCTCCAGTAACTTTGTCTCTGGCAAATTCTTCCCTTGGCCAATCTATAGCTATTTTGCATTTTGTCCATAAATCTGCTGGCACTACTATGTCAAACAATCCATCCAGATCAATCCACAGAACTTTTGACACTTTCACAAATATGTCTAATTGTCGATACCATTGTACCGGTTTCTCTCTCAATATTGGGAAATCATTAGTAAAGGACAATATATCCTGTCTGCTCCAAGGGACATGTACATATCCTCCTCCAGGTATCTCTCTCATAGGAAACTCAGTTGTTACTGCCTCTTTTTCCCTGATCGGAAAAGCTAATGTGGATTTATCACTATTCTCTTCCTTCTTCTCTGCCCACTTATGTCTCCATTTACTTACATCTCCCCATCTTCGCAACAGCACAATTAGCTATTTTATTTGCAACAATCTTCCTGCAGTATTCATGTTTTCAATGTCCCTTTCTGCAAAATCCACTCTATATGATTTCTGCAATGATTTGAATTTTTAAAATTCCACTCCCAATTCATTTGCTAATTCCTCCAACTGATCATATACTGATTTAGCTCTCCATGTAATGCTTTTACACATAAACATAAGTTCATCATCCTGATATGCTTTCAGTCCATCTGTACCAATTGTTACAATAATTAATTCTTCCATATCTACTTTTAGTTTGGCTACATCCAATATTTTCGGTTCATTCTCCTTTAATTTCAATGTTTTAATCCACTCACTCAAATCCCTATTTGACGGTCCTACTGGAGTTTGTATTACATCTATTTTATCCAGACTTTTCTCTGGTGTTGCAGAGCCAGATTCTGCACCAATCGGGTATTTGTACAATGAACTTTGGTTAAAAGTCAATTCAGGTGGATTCACATTACCAATTCGCTTTATTTCTGACAAATCAGGATAAATATTCTCTCTTGCTTTTTGCAAACTTTGTTGTAACGGGATTGTCAAGCTTGGTTCTTTTATTTTCTGATTTTCAAATACTGGTATTACTGGTCCTATCGTTACAGGGACAGTCACTGCTTCCATATTTTTAGTAAGATTCTGAATTAATTCATGTGTAGAGCATTCATAATCAGAAATATTTGGTTGTACATCATTTCTATTTTCACTACTTTGCACACTTCTGTGTGAATCATTCCTTGATACAGGAGTACCTGTAATTCTAGCTTTCGCAACAGGTGTATTTGGAGTATATCTAACCTCTACTCTGTCTGGCACATCTTTTAAACTTGAATCTGGTCTTGGGATTTTATCATTTCTTTCATCTATTGTTGGAGCATTCGGAGTAGTCCATAAAGAACTTGGCTGATATGGTGGCGGTCTCCTATTTAATATTTCTTCTAATACAGCATCTTCTTATTCACTGTCACCATGACTTTGATTTACTGTCTCTATATTCTTTTTCTTTTCTGTAAATTTCCGACCCTCATATTCATCCACAAATCTGACTGGATGCATACCATCAAACATATTACTGTCTCTCCATCTACACATCCTGCTTTCATGAGTTTCACCCCATAAATTTTGACCTCTACCTCTCGGTCTGATATGTCTGCATAGTCTCTCACTCTCTTGCTCATGCATCTCATCTTCCCATTCAACAAAAGCTTCAAATTGTGTTGTTCTAGGTCTCGGCTCAAGCTTCATCATTTTGTCTCTCAAATTTCTCAAAACTGCTGCATCAAGCGATCCTTCTTCAGGAAAAGCTAACACACCATCATCCTGAGTATATCTTGCCCAGTTTTTTAACCAAACACATGTATGATAACCATATTTTGATAACATGTAAGAAGCTGGCTTTTTCGGTGGAGGAAGTAATTTTCCCTCTCTAGTCACAATCTCCTTGATTTTTTAAAAGGCATTCTTCAATTTCTTAAACCATGAGGGTTTCTTCTTCTCTTCTTTGTAATAATAAGACATTTCTCCATTAATTCTCTGTCTTACAAAAGATCACGCACTTCCCTGTTTACTGTTCCGTACACCAACCTATAGCAGCGCGGTTCACACTAACGCACCAATTAGAACACGATAACTAATCGTTTTGCTGCTTATCCGTAATGAACCTATCAGCTCCTATTCTGTCTTGGTCACGTGAACCAATCCCAGCGCGGCACTTTTGACGTCACCAGCGCTCCGGCTTCTGCAGGGCCGACTGACCCCTCCTTTACAGGGTTTTTTCAAGAAGCCGTATTCACACGATATTTTACAAAAATCAGTTAGTAACTTACAGAAAACGATACCATTTGCCTGTTTCGCTAATAAAGTGATAGAATCTTCAATCGCACAAGTATTCTATAACCAGAGTAGGCAACGCTTTTCTCCTCAGAATTTTCGATTCGTTGATAAAGCAACACTACTGGTTTTACACTTCTATCAGGCAATAACAAACTTGTTTCTCTAGGAAAGCACATACAGAGATCTTTTTCACCTCCTTAGAGACAATCCCAGAGCTTCACTTGAACGCGTATTGCAATTATTTTTACACACGTTCATACAGAAAACCCTATTCATATATACATGAACTCTGTATCGCCAGTAGGCAGCGCTTCCAGCGAACCCACCACAGAATTCCTCTATCGTTAGTAAAGTAGACGCCACTCCTTTACCCTTCTATCAAGCTCAGGTTAAGTCCTACTACTTTCCTCAGCGATAAGTTTTAGTCAGGTTACGCAATGATCCCTATACTTGAAAGCCAAGATTTCATAGACTGTCCTCACTATACATTTATCCCTTCACACCTAATGTCCCTAAACAGTGATATACGACGATAGCACCGCAGTATATGACAATACTACTTTTTTTTAAACAGACCAATGCACTGTGCGACTTTACTTGCCACACTTCCTCTGCCTGCAGACAGAGGCACTAGCTTCACATAACACTTGGAAGCTTTTCTGAACTACATATAACGTACTACGAACTCAACAAATGTTGATTCATAAATCTGTACATTTTAAACTATATATAGTGCTTTATACATATTCCTAGCTAATTTCCTTAGCAACCACTACTCTGCTACCAAGTAATAACTGCTACAGCGGGAGTCCAAACATATTTTAAATCACCATGACCATTTCTCCAAAACTTCAGAAACACGCATAACATTCAACAGTGGGGCCCATTACACTGCATATTTACTTTGTTAATTTATTTCAGCTTCAGGGACTTTGGCCATCAACCTAGGAGTCTCACTATAACATTGGCGGAGTGTCTAGACCTATTTAACTATTTATTATTTACACCTATAGTTTAAAACATTTTTACCATGGTTTCTTTAATCACCATTTTATTCAGACACACCACCATAATGGCAATGGATCTGCTAGAGCGAAAATTAGGCGTAGGAAGATTCAAAGACCAGCTTTTGGTTTCTTCATTTATCTAATTTTTATTCAAAGCAAACTTTAGTATGCCTGACATTTAGGCATTTATTATTCTCTTTATTCAATAAGAATCTTTAACTTGATTTTCAAAAATGATCATTTATTTTAAAAGCTCAGAAATAGACATTTATTTGAAAGTTCAGTAAAGTTTAGCAAAGAACAGATAGTTCCAAACTCATTCTCTCCTGAAATCCCTAGCTGACACCCTCATCTTATCCTAACAAAACCTGCAAAAGAAAATAATCAATTAGAACAACAAAGTCTTACATCCAAGAGTAATCAATCTTTAGTCCGGCAGCATCTCCAGAGGAAATCGAAAGAGCGACCCCTTCTAAGTAAAATCAGGGGTTTTTATACACTAAATCCCTAACTTAATCTATCTAAAAAGTAACTAACATCACCAATTCTAGTTCTGATTGGACAAATTTGGGGTAGATGAGCGCTTCCTCATCATTAAAGCATGTTTTTCATGATGAATCAGCAGAAAAATAAAAGGTTCTTTGTTTAGGACAGTTCGTGGCCTAGGCGCATCCTGCACTTGAAACATGCATTAACTTTCCCAGGCACTAGGCATTACATCGTCCATGCTTGGCACCCATCCTAGGTTCTGGGGTAAGGTGGCCTTGAACTTCCGATCAAGCACAGTCAGCTCACTCGCGCTGGCAGAAATTTTTGATGCGCATGCGTAGACCAATACTCGCTCTCAGTGACTCAAAACGGCCATTTTCAGCCTAGGCCTCACAGGCCACATTTTGGAACTATCATAGAAACAAACACAAATTCATGTTAATTATGGTAATGAGACCCTTCTGTTTACCTCCCACCATTCTAATATTTCCCTATTAGTTGTTACCTAGCAAATAAGCCACATAAATGCGTTTTATACTTACATAACCATAAACTTTTTAGCACAGTACGTTTACAATAAGCACATTTAAATTGCATCTGTTTATAATTAAGCTGCGCATTAGTTCACATTACAATGACAACATATATTAGTTAATTATGTCACTCCATGCAAGCAAAATTAGTACTTGCCATGTGTTTGTGAATGTATATTACTCTAAGGTTGGTTATTTAGACACATCACACCAATAGTAAATGTTAACGTTATGGAACATTAATTTCACGAGGGGTACACAAAATTCTGCATTTACCACCTCGCTCCATCAGGTTCTTAAAGGCTTCAAAAGCCGAAAAGGCAGTGAACCCCAAAAAGTGGTTGCTAAGATACCCCAGACTTGGCTGGTTAATCAGCATCGCCTCCTCATGTTCCCAATAAAGAGACTTCAGCTTTTTAATTGGAGAATATGTGATGGCAGATGTGTCTACCCAAAACTCTTGCACCCCTAATGAGTCGAAGGTCTGTTTGATATAAGTTAGCAATCGTACCAAAGTCCTACTTTTTTGTCTACCCAAGATATCGCTCAGACTTGCCCTAAAGTGTGACAGCTTGGAAATAGACCAAAGGAGTAGCCAGTAAAGTAGGGTTTTTAATCCCACCAGAGAAATGATAGGGCAGATACCAAGGTCTAGGGTAATTTAGGGGACACCCTCAAAAATTAGTTTTCAGCTGTGCCCAACATGCCTATTTTATAATGCCCCAAATATCTGTGCCATAGGTAGCATCTGCTACTGCCAGGGCTCTTCAAGCTTCCAGGAATGGAGAGACAGGGTGGAAAATAGTCATAGCGGCAAACCTTATAGTAGCACGGGCCCTAGTGTTGAACCCAAGAGAACTCTTAAAGATTTGACTGTCCTTGGAGTTGGAAGCGGAGAGCCAATTCTGAGATAGGCAAATTCGAGAACTCTCTCCAATTCCAACCACTCTAAAGTTAATGGTCCTCTGAAGACCCTGAGGGGATTTATTGCCATTAACTTAGTTTTGGATTCCTTTATAGTCTGTCCTGAGGAAATGAAGAAATTAATGGAACCTTAGGAGGAGAGTCTTAACACCCACTTGGGTTTTCAAAAACAATGGTGTGTTGTCTGCAAACAATAGTGCTGGATGTTTAGTACCCCAAGCACCTGGGAATCATTGCTGCAGCCCATAAGGAATTCAAAACAGCTATTGATAAAAAGAAGAAGAAATAAAGTAGGGGCAAGCATTGAGCCCTGCCTGACTCCACAGCTAACTTCAAAATGGTCAGTATGTTCCCCTTTTGCCTGATTATGATGTTGTACAAGAGACCCGGTAATCCTAGAGCCTTAAGGGTGGACCAAAGGTTAGCCCTTGGGACCATGTCAAAAGCTGCCTTCAGGTCAATGAAAGCAATGTGTAAACTGGCCTTGTTTATATCAAACTCTTTCCATCTTATGATCTGGAGCCTGAGAGCCTGATCGAAAGTGCTGGTTCTGGAGCAAAACCCATCCTGAAATTGAGAAAGAATCTGCTGTCATCAATCAAGGCTTGCAGGTGATCCAGAATCTGCTTGCAGAAAATGTTCTGACGTGTGTCGGTGAGTCTAATAGGCTGATAGTTTGCAGGGTCTTTCTTAAGGCCCTTCTTGTAAATGGGGATGATCTCTGCACCTTTCCAGGTAGCAAGGATGGCAGCACCTGCCATTATAGCATTAGCTACACAAATAAGATAGGATGCCCATCCAGCTGGTTCAGAGATGAATAATTCAGCTGAGATTCCTTCCAGTGCTGGGGCCTTGCCAGTCGTCCAGGATCAAATAGCGGAATGGGTTTCTTTTAAGAGGGAAGAAGCCTAGAACATCTCCTAACGTCTCCTAATGCATGGCCTAAGGAGGTTGAGTGAGATATTTTTTTTAGGTGAAGGAGTTGCTGGGGTAATCCTACCCATTGAACAAGGTGGGGAGGGTGTCCTAGGTTCACTGTACAAGGAGTGGAAGTAGTTAACCCAGTCTTGCAAGAAAATGTTAGCTTCGGGCCTGGATCTGGATGTCTTAGCACCATGCAATAATATGAGCCAAAAGGCACCTTGGTGCCCTGCTCGTGAAGTGGAAAAAATATCTGCCCTATTGGATGTATCTCACATGATTTGTGCTTGCTTTAGGATTGATTTGTAGGAAGCTCTTGCTGACTGGATGCTTCCATGGAGCCTACTTTAATAGAATTAACCAGAAGGCTCTTTGCCTCCCTGCACTCTTTGTTAAACCAAGCAGGATCCACAGCAGGGGGCTTGCTGTCAAAGCCCAGCTCACCTGAGTTTCTGTTCAGTTCTGATGGAGGTTGAAGACAGTCCGACCCCACCCTGAAACTGCTTGTTCCAGCACACTAGTTTTAAAACAGTGCACTAAGAACCAGAAGCTCAAGGGAAAGGGGGAAGTGGATAAAATAAAGAAAGAGAGACAACACCGTTCTCTGTTTCCACTGTAGAAGAGCTGCTAAAATCTGCGGCCCTCTCTGACTTCTGTAGAAACTGGTGCCTAATGAAACATAAACAAAGAACAGATAAGTGCAACCTATCCCTACATGTGTTCCTGACTAAACTTTAATCTTATTAGAAATTCTCTTCTAAAAGTACCTCTTGGATCCTGGTCTCAAGCTTTCAGGTTTGGAATGTGTTACTGTTCTGGGATGTGCTTTCTATTACTGTTAAACTTCTGTAAAATCAAACGAATATCATTATCAGAATTACCAACGTCTAACATTCACCTTAATATAACTAAAGCCTAAATTCTTAATAGCAAACTCACTTTTCACACATTTCCAGACTTTTTATAAAACAAATACTGTACTTTTACATCAAAATACAGCAGGTAATTTGTGCAAGTCCTTGATTTACTGTTGGCCTTGCTGTCAATGGTTTCCTCTGTTCGATTCTTTAAAAAGGTCCATGTAAAACAATGTTTATTTCACAAAGTTCCACAAAGTATTCTTGTAACAAAGGGTTTGAACCACAAAGTTCGTGGGAGATATCTTGTTCCAAATTGTCTTTACATGAATCCAGAAATTGCTGATAAAGTTCTTTCAGGTAATAAAAAGTTTTGCACTTACTTGTTGCTGAAAAGGGATACTGAGCAGTCTAACCTTGACCTCTTTCTCTTTTGCAGGTTGATTGCAGTGGACAGAAGAAGGGCTGAGGCAAGAAGTAGCTGGAAACCAGAAAAAGGAAGAGCCAGAAGCTGCGCCCGTTGAAGTCAATGAAGGTCTGGAGAGAGCAGGAGTGCCAGCGCCGAAGGATCTGTTCTCAGGTAAGTGGGAGGTAGACGAGCACAAGCACTGGGTGAGGCTCAGGAGCTGCCTTTTATAGACAGGGCTTGGTGTGGTTCGAAGAGCTGGGTGTGGTTCGAAGAACTGGGTGTGGTTCTCACAAGCAGGTGTGCAGAGCTTCAGTTATTATGCTAATGAGTTGAAGTAACACATGGCCTAGGGAGGAGTGTTCTAAATAAGCCTTGGTAAAAGCAAGGTCCAATGTTTTCTAAATAAGCCTTGGTAAAAGCAAGGTCCAATGTGCAAACAAGACAGCAATGTGCAAACTTGTGAATACATTGAGCAACATACACAGAAGTCTTAGGGAGGGGCTGAGATAACAAGAAAGGCTTTCAGTAGTATGTTTAAAGAGAGCTATTACAGAGACCACTAGTGCAATGAGAGGGGACATGCTCTTTGCTGTGTACAAACCCTAACACTTGCTCTTGCCTAAGGGCGATTTAGTGAAGAATCGCTATTTGAGTTCTTCAAGCCACCTATTATGGGTTTTCATAACTTCATTGGGAGCTGACTCAGGGAAGCTCTTGCACAAGGACAATTTAGTGAAGAAGCGCTTTTTGAGTTCTTTAATCCACCTTTTGTGGGTTTTCAAGACATCATTGGGAGCTGACTAGGGGAAGGTAAACTTTTGGGAGTAAATATTGATGTAACTGAGCAGGGACTCTCTCGTTTTTATCCACTTGCTCCCACCTAACCTTCCTTCAAATATTACTGATAGTTACGTCGCCATTGGACTGTATTTAATTTTGGGCTGTATTATCAGGAATACCCCGAAGGGAGAGAGTCGGTGTAAAATGATCACTTTCAAAATGGGGCAGAACTTCCATATTAAATATGCTATCCCAAAAGTTATTATCTTGAAGAATGTAGTCAATGTGGCTTCAGTATGTCTCCTTCTGAATGTTGGGTGCCTCTCTAAGTCTGACTTAATTTGTCCATTACAGGCTCTCAGGAGAAAGCACACAATAACGTCCAGCATCTACAGAGCTACCTTAAAAAGGGTTTGTAGGTTGGGGTCTTGCAGCTGGGGTATACCCCAAAACAATTCCACCATGCTAACAACTTCCTTCAGTTGAGGTTAGAGTTCAAAAGATGTATTTAAATCCCCATCTACTATTACGATGGTCTCCTCTCTAGTTCTGGAGAGGGTGTCTCTTAAGAGGTGAAAAACGGTGTCTCAACTGTCTTAGGTAAACTCCTGCCAAATTAGTTAAGGAGCACCAGGTGAACCTTATTCCCTACTAAGACTTCAAGGCCCAATAAATCAGGGAATCAAGGGGTAGCTATTTTATATTGTAACTCAAAGTAATCCCTTGAAGGTCTTCCAGTCCAGAATTTACAAGCTGGAACGTGGAAGGAAATGAAGCCTTGCGTATATGAGGGGATGATTTCCCAGGTTTCCTGACACATGATGATATCACACTGGTCTATGAATGCCCCCAATCTTCCTGAATGAGCTTGCTCCCAAGCCCAGATATGTTCCAAAAGACCATAGTAAACTGGGCAGGGAACAAGCCTGAGCTTCTTGGGAAATGATTAATGGTGCACTAGAAGTAAGTCCCAGGGTAATCTCACTAGTGGCTGGCAGCACTTCAGGGGTAGTGGGCAACGCCGGTGAAAAGTTGGAAATACACGAAAATGTTGTCAGAATACAGCAAGCATTTCTGTTAGCTAAATGACCCTCAGGGACGCGGGCCACTGCCTGCAAGGTTAATTTAGAGTATATACCATCTTGGCTGTTCTTGTGCCCAGAGGAAGCGTGAAATTGGTCTATGACTGTATGAGAACCCTTCCCCACTTGACACCAATCTACATCCACCAAAACTGAGAGTGGATGGAACTTGTTGGGGACAGGGACAGAGAACCTTTTCCAACAATTGGGCTGGCAATACCCTTCCCTGTCTCCAAAGTTAGAAGGTCCGAGGTGTTTATAAATGAAACCAAGGGGGATAATAATGATATGTTACCCAGACCCCACCCCCTGGCCCCTTTCTCCACAATAAATAAAGCACTGGGCAAGGAAAGAACTCTTGTAATTCACCACAATACAAAGCCCCTTCATGTGTTTGGCCGAAGGACTGATTCACTCAACCCTACGTACAAATAAAAAGTCCATAGACTCATTGTTATCAAAGTCAGTCTTACAGGACAACCAGTGACTAACTTTGTTTTTCAGTTCAAGCGTTGTTTCTTCTCTGGGAAAGTTTAGGGGCAGGGCATTGGATAAAATCTGCATAGGAGTAGCAGGCCGGAAGAAGATTAAGCCAGGACTGATTAGGACACTGCCTGCTGCCAGAGGTTTGGCTTGTTGCTGGTACTGGAGTTCTAGTGCCACCAATACCTCCATATTCACCCTACCTACCAGAACCCTGGATTGTCCTTCCCTTTGAAGTCACGCCACCTGTGCTGATAGTCTGTGGAGGGGTCCCTGGGTGGCATGAGTGGCCGATGTCAAAGCCTGGACCAAGGTAGAAACAGATGTAGAACACTGAGGAATAGAATCGATCAACATCGGGTCCTGGGCAGAAGGCTTTAATGACAGCAAATTAGCATATGATTGAGTTAGTAGGGACACTGTGGGTTTCAATCTGCAAAGTCTGTCAATCAATGGAGACAAGCTTGTTATGATCATGATCTAAAGCTTTCCAAAGGGAATATCCCAGTCCATGTTGGCAAAGGCCTCCATGCCCCGGTATTAGAAGAAATGGCTGAAGTATCCAAAGGTTGAGAGGGTAATGAATCAGTCTTTGACCTGAGGCATTGGCTGATCACGTAGGCCTAAGGGGCCCAGTACTTCTTTTTGAGTTTGATGGGATACCCCTCTCAGTAGCGTCTGAGGAATCGATGTTTGAAAGAAAGGTGTCTGAGTGGGGAGGTGACGCCTGGGGTTGAGGTGGTAGACTAGGGGAGTAAGCTTGTGGTTAGGTGAGGTTGAATTAGCATACCTCTCGGGGCTTTTGATGGAGGTGGCTTATAAATCCTGGTATCTCCCCACCTAACTCCAAAGACAGATGTCGCCCAGACAGAATGATTTCTTTGTCAGCTACGACACTTGCAGCATGTGTCACAAAAGAGTCAAGCGTTGGATTTTGGAATGGTTGCTTTTTCACAGCGTAGCTTATAATTGGGCATTTCTGCTATCAAAAGGTCCAGGAATGATGAAAAAAACAAAGCCAATGTTAGGATAATGGACAGCAATGGCCACCTCTTACGACACACTATACCCCTTAGAGAACCACAGGTGCATGTGTTTAATGCTTGATGACATGCAGCGCAGGTTGAGGGGACCTTTCATGGACTCCTGCCCTGGTCACAGATACCGAGTGACAGCTGCCGCCTCCACCCACAGCTTTGCCAGTGCTGGTACTTGGTACTTAGCAGCTCAAGGACACCAAATAATGCCTGGAAATCTGTGTTTCTATGCCCCAGTGCTCCTAAGACCCCCCTTCTCTCCAGTCCACACTCCTGAGCCATAGGCCTCTCACATATGGGCAATGCAACTGTGCTCTTCCAACCACCCGTCAACCAAGCTCAGCGCCACAAGAAAGGCCACCCTCCGCTCTGCCACACAAGTAGTGTAGTAGACTACTAGCAGTGGAGAAGTGTGGCTCAGGGGTTAGAGGCGGCAGACCCGGAAGCTGAGATCGGCCCTGGACCAGGGTTCAATTCCCCGCCTCGACGGGTGTTGGGTTCAATAATTCCACGGACTCGATAATTCTCGCTCCGGTGCCTACTCGACTCACGGGTTCACACTCTGCGACTCTGGGCAATAGCTTGCTTAATCTCCACAACGGCCCCTCGTGGCGGGATGCCTGGCTTTCACCTTGTGGATACCCTGCCGGGGCTATCTCACAGGGGAATACCAGGACGGGTTCCCTAAGCAAGCGCATAGATGCCTGCGATGTGGGCGATTTGCGCTATATAAATACATGTACATGTACATTTACAAGTGTGCCCACCCACCTCCATGGGTGAGTTGAGCACAGTGGTGATCGGTGGAACTGGCAGCAGTGCGAGCAGGGCAGGCTGCCGCTGGCAGGTTCGGGATACAAGGATATGGGGTGGTGAGACTGAAATCCAGAGCCTTCCACAGTTATTTTTGGCTGCCTCACACCATCTGTTGCTGTTTCACTTGGGGCTTGATGCAACCTAATGCAGCTTAGAGTAGCAAAGTTCTATACTTTTGTCAGGGTGACGACAGGCTTAACAGCAGATCCTTGCAGGCTCATGGGCACCAGCACCATCTTGGTGTACTGTGTGTACGACTTGTTGGTGGGCACAAGCACGGCAACGGGGAAGGACCAGCACCTGAGTCATTAGTCCTGGATCCTGGAAAAGCTAGTGCTTCTGATAATGTGTATATTGAAGTGTCCTTTTTAAATGTTGACGGTATGTTGAACTTCTTAGACCTGTCTTTTTATAAATGATTACCCAATGATATCATATAGACTTATGTGGTGTGTGTGTAGTTTTATTAGGGGTCAGGGTCTATTGGTGCATAAAATGTTAAATGTACCGCAGAGCTATGGGGCCTAGTCTATATACAGGATTTAATTGGTCACTGAGACTTTTCCTTAGTATGCGCTGCATGACATTTGAGAGGCTCTTTACTTGGAGGTTCATCTGGATTTTTCCATCTCCCACTTTGAACAAATAAGTAATTTGGTGGGTAGTTTTTCATTTTGCATGCATTACAGAACGTTTCCTTTTCAAAAGAGAAGCACTGACTGCACATTTAGTCGTTGAGTGTCATTTGCTAACAACTGGAATTAACAGCTACAACGAGAATTTTAAGCTACTTTTAATCAGCAACCATGTAGTGGTAAACAGGAACACTGATCGTATACTCAATTTTGGCTTCTCTATACTCAATATTGGCTGTGTGTCTGTCTGCCCTATTTACTCAGAAAGGCTTCTAATGCCCTCCACTTCAAAGATCACACTTGCCGTACTTCTCTGCATACAAGGTTTGCTTGCATTGAATAGTGAGGATTAGGGCTCAGATTAGTAACAGGGAAGGGGCCTGGCCAAGCAGGCTACGATGGCAGACGGGTCCAGGTGAGGCTCCGCAATCGGGCTCGCATATTGCCCGCTTCCTGGTGTCGCTCCGGGCTATCAAGACAACAGCCAAGTGACAGAACTCATGCTGTGCCCAACGGTGCAGTGAATTGGGTGCACTCCCAACAGCAAGTCAAGGGGAAATTCAGGATGCAGGCTCCCGGCAGCAAGATGGCACCCACCAGTTCATGATTGCGGGCCCAGGGAGTCCAGATCGGTGCCACGAGACGCACGTCTTAAGACGAACATAGAAAAGTGAACACAGGCACAGCGGAGGCAAGGACACTTCCCAACACTACAGATACCGGACGCAGACCCTGGTAAACACGTGAGGAGGCAGACAGCGACGGCGGCGACAGGTGACAGCCCGCCATTTTAGCGACTGCAGCCCCTCTCTCATTGCCTCACGGAGCCGCGATCCCACTGAGGAGGCCAGAGCGCCAACCGTTGTTAGCAGTGACCCAGGAGCCAGGGGGCTGATTGTCATCCCCAGCACAGCAGGGAACCACGAGACAACCCTCAGCAGGGGCCGCCTGACCCTAAAATGGCACCCAGGGCCTGAAGTCGACGGCGGAACTGGCGACCCCTGGGGGCATACAGCATTGTTGGGAACGAGGTGAGCAGCAAATTCCCCGCATCGAGAGGCAAAACAAAAGAGATCCCCTCCCATTGCTGCAAGAACTTCACGCACTCAAGGTGGATGCTGCCTAACCTTAAAATGGTGTCTCTTTAATCCAATTTATCCCTGCACCTATCTACACGCTAAGGCACTAGCGAAGCACGCAACCTGGCTGCCAGACTACTTGTGGCCCTCGTAAGGGCCTCTTGTGGAGGAGTGTGGCTCAATGGTTAGAGCGGCAGACCCTGATGCAGAGTTCTGGTCCGGGACCAGGGTTCAATTCCCGCCTCGGCGGGTCTTGGGATCATAATTCCTCGGACCTGATTTCTCGCCTCGGTGCCTATTCTAATCATGGGTCCCACGCTGCAACTCTGGGCAATAGCTTGCTTAACCTCCGCACCGGCCCCAACAGCGCTGTGGATGCCTGGCTTCACCCTGGGGGTGCCCAGGAGTGGACATTTCACAGGGAAAGCCAGGAGGGGTTCCACAGTGGTATGAGTAATAGCGCCAGGAAACCGCTTGGTGACAGTGCGCTCTACAAATACCTTGACATTTACATTTACATTTACATCTTGTCCGCAACAACACGCAAATTGTATCACGCCTCTCCTGGCAGCACCCACCCTACCCCACAACCGGAAGGATGCGAGCTGAACGCTGAAGCAACCGGAACAAAGGTCCCCCACTTCCAGATGTCCACTGAACTGCTGCAAGTCTCCCCCCTTACCCGGTGCGTGCCATTTTTCCAACTGGACCACCCAACCCAGCATTGAGTCATTCTCACAGTGAACTACACACTCTGCCAACCTTGACAGTGCTCGCAATGCGTGAAACCTTCTCAGCCACCAAAATGGGGAAACCGAGAACATCACAGCATACCACAGTGCCTGAGACTGCCCCAGAGAACACGCCAAATACCCAGACATGGGCCACAACTACTGCGCCTCAGTCAGACCAGTCAATCTCGGATAAACTGGATCAGGTCTTGACTGCCTTCGAACTCTCCAGGATGTCCATGGAGGAGCGACTTGGCACCCTCGAGACGGATATCAGCCTTATCCGAGATGACCACTGCAAATTGGCAGACAAAGTGAAGGAGGGGGAGAAGACATTAGCCGATCTGCAACCCACTGTCAAGGTCCACCAGAAGACGCTACAAGACGTTGTGAGCTGTCGGACCACCATGGACGAACATGCGAACGAATTAGAAGGGCGCTCGAGGCGCTGCAACATCCTCGTGCTGGGTTTTCGGGAGGTAATTGAAGGCGCGAACCTGCTGGAATACCTAGGAGAATGGGTGAAAACCTTCACCCAGCGACTGAACGGACAGCATTCTTCTCCATTGAGCGCGCCCACAGGCTCCCAGCCGGCAAACCTCCACCAGGAGCAGCTCCCAAACCGATGCTGGTGAAATTCCTATACTTTTGAGACAGGGATGCAGTAGTTCGAGCAGCCAGACAAGCAAGCCCTCTGCGCGTGGAAAATAAACCGATAATGATATTCCCTGACTATGCACGAGTGGTGCAGCAACAAAGGTTATCATTTCTGGAAATAAAACGTCGATTGCGGGCAAACAATATACAATACTTCCTGCCCTTCCCAGCCCGCCTCAAGGTTCTCTATAATGGCTCCGCTATCTTTTTCACAAACGCCTAAGAAGAGCACAAATGGCCGGATCACCACTGCATGCAGCAATCCAGAACTGAGACCGCACGAGTCTCAACTTTCAAAACGCCGAGCACCAAGAGACCAACCCGAAACAGTTACGCGGCGGGGCGAATAAAGTGGCCCGGACTTGCACCCAAGACTCTCCAGACCTAGAACAAATCATGAAGGAACAGCGGGAGGTACTACAAGTGGTGATTGATCTACAGACCTCCCCCCTTGCGGAGGACATAGATCGACCCCCACACATCTTCTTGTCGGAGGGAGAGGACGACAGCAACGGAACGCTGTCTGGAGTGGACTCAATTACGCCTCCCCTGGTCACCCCTCAGACAGCTGATGCTGTGCTGGATGGACAATTGAACACCCTCTCGTCATGAGAGGATTACACGAGAACACAGTATGGACTTGCACAACCTAGGCTCACCCATTGAGCCTACGCTACTTAGACATGATCTGGCACGCCCCAAGCAACGCCCAATGAACCTACAAAGGCCCGATCAACGGATCGCCTCGCACACACGCACTGCCACCCCCACCACATATTGCTGTACTCTCCTCTTTTGAGAGAGTAGGTTTGGACGTATCGTTACCAGCGATGGGTCCTCGGTATTGGGACTGTTTCCTGACCCCTGTTTTACAGTTTATTACCCCTGTTCAGAAACATCCCATCCCCTCATGGAACTTCACACAACAGGGTACCCGAAACACACTTATGGGCGAAATTATGTATCACACAGGTACCTCACTCTACTGGAGAATCATTGGTCGCTATACTCCGGCTGATACTTGCCACTCTCTCGCGCACTAACAACCCTACATGGCTATAACAACACAGAACACTGACATCAGCATCCTCACGCTCAACACCAGAGACCTCCACACACCGAGCAAACGTTATGCTATATACTCATATACAAAGTGCCAAAACGCTCGGATTGCGTTTTTGCAGGAGACACATCTCATCACTATTGAGATAGGCAAACTACAGAACAAATGGCGTGGAACCATATGTGCCACGTCATACACCGCATACGCACATGGGGCACTGATTTGGGTTCGGCCGGGAACTCTATTCCAGGAACTCAGACGAGTGGTAGACAAAGAGGGTAGATAGGCCCTACTAGAAGGACTCCTGGATGAGCAGTCAGTACTCCTGGGTAGTATATACGCCCCGAAGGTCGAGCAAGACAAATTCTGGGACCTCCTCACAGGGGTTCTAGCCAAATTTGCCTCCATACTGTGGATTTTAGGGGGAGATTACAACTGCACACTGGACCGATCCCACCCCCCCACCCACACACTCTTCCACATATAAGCAAACCGAATGGTTTAAAGATTGGGTTACACAATGGGCACTCACAGACGCATGGAGAATATGTCACCCACAGACTCGACTGTATTTGTTTCACTCCATCCCACATAACCTGCAGGTCCGTCTAGACAGAATCCTATGCTCAGCGGCAGTTCTGCCCGAAATTCAACACACGGACTACTTGGGTAGGATTATTTCTGACCATGACGCCCATATCCTGCAACTAAACTGGAGACCCTGCACCCCCAGTCCCCACATGGCGACTACCATGGGACTGCCTAACAGATCAAGCCTTCAAGCACGAACAGGGGCAAAGCATCCAGGACTACTTCCCCAATAACACAGGGACAGCCGACTCAACGTCAGTGGAGTGGGACACATTCAAAGTAGTGGCTCGGGGAGAATGCATTAAACAAATAGCTGGGGTAAAACGAACACTAGAACAGGCACTCACCTAAGCCAAAAAGCAACTCGCCACCTCTACTAAAAGAGACGATGTATCCGATGAAGCGGCGGCACAAGTGGCCAAAGCCAAGACAGAATACCAAGCTGCCTGCGTCGACCTCTGTCAGTAAACTTTTAGGACATATGCCACCCGAATGCATAAGGAGCGGGATAAAACGGGCACATTGTTGGCATGGTTAGCCAAACAGGACATTGACGTGAAGCCCATAACAGAAATAATAGACCCCCTCGGAAACCTAGTACGATCCTCTTGGCGTTCCATTAATACTACTCGGAGGTTTACCGTAGCCCAGCAGGGCATACTTGAGCAATTTCTCGACCCCTTGACGATCCCCAAAATTGTGAAGGCAGACAGAACAGCATTAGATACAGAGATACAATCCTCTGACATTATTCAAGCCCTAAATGCCCTAGCTCATAACAAAACATCAGGGCTGGACGGGCTCTCCCTAGAACAATACACCACCTTCTCCCACCTGTGGGTCCCCCGATTGGTGGTGATGTTTGCGACCGCATTGGAGAAAGGAGAGTTGCTCAGATCCCTTTGGGAATCCGTTATCGTGACCTTCCTGAAACCAAACCGCAATCCTCAACAGATGGCCTGCTATCGTCCCATCATGCTTCTGTCCGCCGACTGTATGATTCTGGGAAAGATACTCGCAAATCATACGACCCCTGGTTCACCCAGATCAATGCGGCTTCGACCGGGCAGAAACACATCCCAGAATATGCGCCGACTATTCCATGATCAAGATCAAGTGGGTGACACGTATCCCGGGCAGCCTGCCTTATCCTAGTCCTCGAGAAGGCCTTTGATACCCGCACATGGCAGTATTTCTTCTCGGTCCTACAATGAGCAGGACAAGGTCCCATCCTCTTGGTGTACACACAACTTTGATACACCAAACTCACCTTGCGTATTCACATCGGGTGGTACATAGCATCGGAATTTGCGGTACAGATAGGCATGATGCAGAGGTGCCCGCTATCGCCTCTATTCTTTACCCTCACGGTAGAACCCCTAGCTACACGGTTGCACCAAGAGGTGGTACACTGGGGCATTCCCATACCAGAAACCATACACAGTGTCTCCATGTATGCTGATGACCTTCTCCTATATATTCAAGACATTACCGCAGAGCTAACATCCATTTGGGCAACGCTGACAGAGTTTGCTGAAGCCTTCAGGCTTAGAGTGAATTAGGATAAAGCCACAGTGTACCCACTACATCCGAACCTTCCCCCCCCCCCGGGACATTTGGCTGGGTGACCAGAGAGTGGACTGGAGTGCAGAGGCTCCTCGATATCTCAGGATCTGTCTCTACCATTCCCTGGCCAACATATTTGAAGGCAATCACCGTAGGGCATTGGTCGGCATGAGGTCAGCGGTCGGATTCTGGAGGAACCTCCCATTAGCCCCGATCGGCCGGGTGGCTCTAGCCAAAATGATAATAGTTCCGCGGTTGCTATACCACTTCATGAATCTGCCGGTAATTCCGCCCAGAACCTTTTTCCGAGACTTAGACTCACTCTTCAGTTTGCTATTATGGGGGAAAAAGACATAGGATAGAATTAACAAAACTAAAACTACCCACCACGCAAGGAGGACTAGGTGCTCCGTCCTTTGAATCCTATTTCCTAGCGGCACAACTGCAGTAGTTATCCTACTGGAGAGCAGGCAGACACATAGGTGAGACGTACACCACAACCGGTCAGGTGCCCATCCAAGAAGTCCACCGCTTATTAGTACCAGGCACTAAACCGAGACATTCATATCCCCTACAAGTAGCAGCGGCACGCAAGTGCATACAAACAATACACTGTATGTCACCGGGGAAACCCCCATACTCTCCTCTGTTACTGCTGGTTGGATGGCCCACACACAAACACTATTACACACCTAACATGCTTCACACATGGACAGACTGTGGTATTACCGAAACGGAGTCGCTATTCGAGGACGGATAGCTTAGACCGTTTCAACGACTTATGGACAACTACGATCTCCCCCCTGGCCAGTTCATACTTC
Organism: Lissotriton vulgaris; assembly: GCF_964263255.1. Lineage (NCBI taxonomy): Eukaryota > Metazoa > Chordata > Amphibia > Caudata > Salamandridae > Lissotriton > Lissotriton vulgaris. The sequence continues at coordinate 1,441,270,015 of NC_141685.1, forward strand.
ACCGCTAACTCCTCGAAAGTTACCGACCGTATCACAACCTTTCGACGGTAAAGCCTGCTACACACCCGTTCACCCACACAATCTTACATATGGGAGTAGGGCGACATTTGACCACATGGCTTTGTAAAGCCATACGGGAACTTACGAATGGATCCCTGTAGACCCTGCGGACCGATTGGGAGGTAGAATTAGGGCGTCCCTTACATGAGAAAGAATGGGAAAGAACTCTTGAATACCCAAAGAAGGTGTCTAGGAACGCACGCTTGAAAAATATACAATTCTATACTCTACATAGGGCGTATCTGACACCAGCCAAAGATTACCCAGTTCCTCTGCCCTAGATGCCACTCACAGGAAGCAGATTTTCATCTATGTTCTGGAGCTGCCCCACAATACATCACACTGGCAAAATATTCACAAATCACTTGGAGAGCTCACCGGGCTTACACACTTGAACACCTGGGAATTCTGTGAAGTAGGTATTTTTTGGAAACAAAAGCAACACAAAGTGCCCATTAGGTTTATGTCACTGGCCCTTTTGCTAGCTAAACGGAGCATAGCCATGCACTTGGGATCCTCCACAGGCCCTCCGATCGCAGCATAGGTGGGAGCTGTACATAAATGGGCAGCAGCAGAGGAAGAAACATTGCGAGAGGAAGAGTTGAAAGGGATAATTAAACACCCCATTTCCATGGAGTGGGCCATATTACTGCACCAGTTCAAACAGTCATCGCCCTGTGATAACCCAGATGGCGACATGCGCACACCGATGACCCCACAATCACAAGTTCAGACCGCAAATACACACTCTGGATCTCCTACCGCAGTGCACATGTAGAGTCGCTTGATTTGGGGGTTTTGTTGTTGTTTTTTTTAGCACCATACATCACACCACACCCGAAGGCCAGATATTGGAAGACCGACCACATGTTCCCCCTTATCTCTAATAGCACACAGCTGTAATGAATATCATGACTTATATCGGCCTGATCACTCATCTAACATCAGTACCCAGAATTCAATGAACACTCCCCCAGTTTCGCACCCCAGTTCTATATGGCAATCACTTAGCATCAAGCCTTAATGTTGCCAGGATATCTGTCTAATTACTGTATGGATAGCACTGTACCACGATGTAAACTACGAGAAATGCAATCCAACTGAATGTATCCAAACGCAATTTGTTATTGTAAACTATAAATGCCAATAAAATATGTTAAAAAAAAAATTTGTCACAAGGAAGCTGTAAGATTCTTAGCTCTTGCTACATTATGGCGCTGCTTTGCAGTTGTCGATGAACAATGCTCCCCAAGCCTCTAGCAGACCCTGATGCAGACAAAAACAACAACTTTGGACCCCATTTTATAGAGATGCCGCAACATTGCAATCAGAGCAGGGCAAGACAGGGAACAGCAACCAGCCCTGACAGGTTGCTGCTCGACAGGCCCTGGGAGAGGGGGGACAGTGCTAGCAAGATGCACCGCTCCTGCTTTTCTTACAGGGGACCGATATTGCAGCACTGCAGCAAAACACCCCCCAGTGACAAAAGCGGCCCCCACAGGCACAAAATGGCCCCCACCCCTCTGGCCGACTGGGGAAATGCCCAGTGCCCTCTACACCCCTCATCCAAGATGGCCGATGGGTGGGGAGCTCCAGCCGTGAGCTCCCTGGCCAGGCATTGCCTTTTGGCGATAATCCCCTTGAATATACCCCCTCCTCAGATGTTTTCACTCACCTGGAGTTCTAACGGACAATGGTCCTTCGACCTTCTGATTCCCGCTATTTTACTCGTAACCTCTGAAGAACAGTGAATATTCTTCTGACCACAGAGCCCGAACCAACATGGCTGATGCCCGGTGGAGCTGCTGATGCAGCGATAGGGCAGACTGGCCGTCAATCACCCCCTCGGCCGTCACCTACCCAGCCGGACATTGGACACAGTTTTCTTCGGCTCTCTGTTGTGTCTCCTTCCAATGAATTATCGAGGATCTGCTGAGGATGGAACAAACTCTGCGCGGCTGGTATCTGGTAGAGTTTCCTGGGTTTCGCCCCTCCGGGCGTTTCATGCCTTTCTTGGTTTGCCCGCAGCTGCCTGACCTTCTCCTTCACCTTCCGGATCAGCGACTGGGACGCGTGAGTCTTGCAGCAGCAAAAGTTCAGTCATTCTGAAAACGAATGCCCCTGAGCCCGTTTTCTCTCCTCGAGGCTGGGAAAGCGTGTCCCCCAGATACCAGCTGCTGCCTCCCTCTCCCAGGGTTTATGCCTAGGCGCCTGAGCTGACATCTCTGGACTTTGTGGTTTTGCAGAACAACAACACGGCGGCCCTTGCAGACCCCAGTGAGCTCACATTGACGACCCGTTTGAGATCGGCGTCCACCAACCTTCATCCCTCATCAATCCTGTGGCTACCCCCGATTCCTAACCCTGCTCCATGGAGTTAACCCCCTTTGTGGTTTTTAGAATTGTTTTTTCTGCCTCCCACCATTTTGGGTTTCTTATCGGGTACCAGTGACCAGGATCCTCCATCTTGATGACGTCGACCACTGGACTGCTCCTTTGGGTTTTTCTGAAATACTTTCCGCTCACGGGTCTGCCTGATGCGATCGTCTTTCCAATCCCCTTTTTAATTCTCCCCCTCTACATTCTATACCCCTTCAGACGTTTTGTCTTTGTTATGTTTACTTTTAGAACTTATGTTACTGTGTAACACTGTCTTTTCCTATTGGTATTTTAGGCTCCAGTAACTAATATAATTTTGTAACTCATGATTCCTCATGTAAAGCGCTCTGATACCTCTGGGTTTAGCCAGCGCTATATAAAACTCTTCAAATATAAATACTGCCTGTCTGGCCCTGAATCAGAGTACAGCTCTATGGGGCTGTTACCCTATGCTGACCTCGAGCAGATGCTGCTTTTGTTCTCAGGGAAATCCTCATTGTATAATGTGTATTTAGCTGTGCATGAAGATTTTATGGTCATCCACATCAAAAAGACCTGCCTACTAAAAAGTAAGCACTGAATGTCAATTTAGGTCTTCCAAATGAGCATGCAAAAGACAGCATTCTTAGCTATCACTTCCCAGAGCTAAAGGACAACAGGCATAACCCTACTAAACTCTCTCTCTCTCTCCCTCACTCTCTCTCTCTCTCTCTCTCTCTCTCTCTCTCTCTCTCTCTCTCTCTCTCTCTCTCTCTCTCTCTCTCTCTCTTTCTTTCTCTCTGTCTCTCAAAAATCCCCTATCGTCTCACATACTATACAATCTATGGGTTTTATCATTGAGAGTTCCCGGACACCATTCCAGGATGTCAATAAACTAGCTCAATCAGCTAATTACTTCCTTCATGCCCTAAAAATAATAAAGCATATACTAGCCCCTAACCACAATGGCGTAACGTTAGCCCCCCACTGCGGTAGCCCCTAACTACAGGTGGCCCCCTCTGGCAATGGATGTGGGCGATGGGCCCCTGGCCTTAGAGCTCCTGACTGGGAAAAACATGGGGGCCCTTTACTATGCAGGGGAGCACAGCTCAAGTTTTGTTACGCCCCTGTCTAATCCACTTCTACCTGCGGCTCTAAGTCCAATAATATCGCACCTTGACTATGGTAATGCAGTCCTTGCTGTTCCTCCAATGGCTTCTATCAAGCTTATCAAACAGTCTTACATGCAACTACCCCGCTGGTCGCCATTCACGGAAATCTGACCACGAGACAAAACTTGAGCTTCCATTCACACTAGGATTACATTTGAAATCGTGTGTATTACTCACAATGTCATCCATCTCAAGTCTTCTCCTTGCCTTGCTGTTCTCCTCACTATCTCTGGTAGAGAGAGAGGACTTTGACACCAGAACCCCTTTTGGAAACTCCTGCTTTCCACATTTCTCTTGTATTTAAACAAACTTCCACTAGAGTTGCAACCCGCTTATGGAACTCCCTCGCTCCATCCAACATAATCCAATCAGACTCAGAGCCAGATGTACCACGGTTTTTAGCGTGCACAAATGGGTCTTAGACCTGTGTGTGCACACTAAAAACCTATTTGGCAGGTTGTACATCTGGTCCCTAGTATAAACCCACTTGCTCTGCAGTCAACTCAATCAAACCCTCCAATCACCACTGTCAGGGGTGTAACACAGGCCACCGCACCCCCTGCAGTGCTGGGGGGCCGCTTGCTCCAGGGGCCACGTCACTCAGCGGAACCAGCATTAGCAAGCAAGGCAAGCCTCTTAGTTCATGAAATGAATCAAAAGGTGTGCAAGGCCTCCGAGTCCTCGTTAATTAAATGGTGTGTGTGTGCGCAAGCCCCCGTGCTGCGTTGCGGGGGGGGGTGGCGGGAGATGGTGCGTGCTCCAGGCAGGGGCCCCTCACTCAGCCAGAAAGCCAAGCCTCGTAATGAATTAAATGGTGCGCTCGGTGCACGCCCGACGGCAGATGGGGTGTGGCCACGGGTCCCGATGGGAGCATCTGAGGTACATGGAGGCCTGCCAGCGCAGAGACTCAAAACACCCGACTGTCCGTGGTCACCCACCGTGCAAGAGCCCGAGAGGGCCCCAGGAGCCGAGAATACAAGGGTAAGGGCTGAACAGCAAAGGACTCGAGCCAGACTATGTGGCGTCCGGTCCTTTTAATGAGTGATGCTTGCACGCTGGAACATCACCATAGCTGCTGCACATGTGCTCACTGCCTTTCATGTGTGACCCTGCAGCAGTGGCCAGACTAGGATGTGGCGAAACGGCCAGAGCGGCCGGCCATGAAGTTGGGAAACTAGGGGGCATATTATCAAGGGGGTTTATCTCCGCTTTTTTGGCTTTAAAAGCCAAGAAAGCGGAGATAAAATTATCTCCCTATTACCAAGCTGTCGCTAACACCAGTTAGTGACAGCTAATAGGAGATAGCGACCATCTTGGGCCCCGCTTTGCATGTCAGTGATATTTATCACTAATGACATGCAAAGTGGGCGTGCCAAGATGTTAGCGACTGGAAACAGTCCCTAACATCGCTATCTCCTATTACCAACTTTTGGAGATATTCGCGCTAAGCGCGAATATCTCCAAAAGCTAACACCTGCCCTGAGCAGTTCTTAGCCATGTTATCCAATGGGAGGTGGATAACATGGCTAAGAGCATTTGCTCGATAATGCATGAATATCGCTGACTTTTCAGCGATATTCATGCATTGCGGCCGTTTTTTATCGCATTTGCGATAAACCTTGCTAATAGCAAGGTTTATCTGCGATAAAAATCGCCGATGTGCGGCGATAATTTTTGTCTCTAAACAAGTTAGAGACAAAAATTATCGCTAGTTGTTGGTAATATGCCCCTAGGTTCAAAACTTGGCAAAAGGCTCAAGCATCCTGTGCAAATTTAATCTCCTCGTGCCTGAAAAATAAATGTGCCTGTAATGCAACTGGTGCCCTGATACATTCTGGTCGATTCGCGCTAAATAAAAAACAAAAACAAATAAAATGAAGTTTTGGTTTCTGTCACAGTCAGGGCTGAGGCCAGCTCGGCCATTTCATACACAGGAACTTGGAACACTCAGCCATCCTTTGCAAAACTTTGGCAGAGTTTGATCATTTGTACCATCAAACTAATATTTGTGCAATGTGATCATCTTGTTTAGGGGCTCATATTTCACTTTTGCAGAAATAAAATGGGCCATAACAGGCGCTGACAGTTTTTCCTTTCTTTTGACTTCCATTTACTTATTTTGGCTGCACATGCCAGGCTGATCTTCAAGCTTGTGGTATCACTGTGCCTAAAGCAGAGCAGGCCTTACTAGAGGCTTCATCCTTAACCAGCACTTCTGAAAAGATGGGGTCGGGCATTTATTTTGCCTGCTACTTGCACTTGCGCTGAGACTCAAATGTTTTGAAACAATATTTTACTGAACATATCAGCGAGGGAATCTAAAGTTATGAAATGTAAGAGTGATGAAGTATTTACTGCTAGAGTCCACATCTCACACAGCCCATGAGAGGAAGAGCAGACACATTTAAAGGCACTCTTCGGCAAATAAGTGGAGTCATCTTGCTGGACAATGGGACAAAAGGGGTGATAAATCTCCCCCGTGCCTGAAAAATAAATGTTCCTGTAATGCAACTGGTGCTCATGTAAAGCGCCCTGATACATTCGGGTCGAATTCGCGCTAAATAAAAAAAAAAAAAAAAAAAATAGAGTTCCCCACAACCCGAGCTGAAGCTCACCGAGCTAGGCTAGGCCCCACCAGCTAGATTATACACTAACTCCCAGCCCTGAAATCAGCCATATTCAGAGGCCAGACTTTGTTAGGCTGCAGCTATATTCTGTTATAGCTAGGCTGATCCCACCTAGAAGTCTTTATCAGCCTCAGGCCAGGCCCTGTCACAGTCAGGGCTGAGGCCAGCTCGGCCATTTCATACACAGGAACTGCTGATGGATTTGTGGTGCCCGGGTCAATATATATGCACGTGGTGCTTGAAATTGTAGCTTTAGTTGGAGCATATTTATAATCACAAATTTTCCACCCCTTCACTATTGCAGTTCTTTCTGCAACAGTGGAGATCAAAGTACTGATCTGAGGATTTTGACCATGTCACAGCTTAAAATGTAATAACTTTTTTTGCCTACGTTATTTCCCCCTACCTTGTCCCTTCATCTTCATATGTGTACACTTCTCTTGCTAGACATTTAACTTTGACCCCGCTGAGTAAGAGAAATGGGACAAGGCAGGATGAACACAAATGTGAAAAATAGGTCTAGGGAGAGATGTGAAGCAGGAGAAGGGAGTAGAGTTAGAGATGATGTAGAAAGAAAAGTTATGGGGTAGGAACAGAAAAAAAGTAATTAGAGAAAGGTGAGGCAGCCAGCAGCTAAGATAAGAAATGGCAGAAAGAGGAAGATGTAGGTAGAGAAAGAGAGGTAAAGAAATAGGCAAGGTTTTAAAAGAGTGTGGCAGAAATAGATAAAGATAGGGAGAGGAAATAGAGACAGAGAAGTGCAGTACTCCAGGGGATGAGAAAGAGACGATGGAGGAAAAGAGGTGAATTAGCGGGACGTAAGGGCTGTGAGATGTACATGAAAACGGAGAGACTGGATGAAAAACAGAAGGAAAGTCGAGAACAAACTGAAAAGAAATATAAACAGGTGGGTGGGGTAAAGAGTAGTGGGGAAGACCAAAGGTATAGAGAAGGATAAAGGGTAGAACGAGGTATCTGCTGTGGAACAAAAAGAGGAAGTTGAGAGGCATAAGTGAAACAGAGAAAGAGGTGAGATTTGTACAAAAGTAGACAGTTGTGAGAGGAAGAGATGGCGAGGTGGAGATCTATAAAGAAAGTGGATGAGATTGTTGAGGTGGAAGGGGGTGAGTTGAATTGGAGAAGGGGTCCAGAGAGAGTGTGAGAGAGAGAAAGAGATAGGAGTTGATGATAGAGAAAAGGGGTTGCGGTACGGTAGGAGAGGCATTAAGAGAGAAATAGAGAGGTGGGATAAAGACTGAGATGAGATTGTGTGAAGAGTGAAGTAGATGGAGAAGAGATACAGTGTGTTCAGATGGAAAAAGACTAAAGAGGTACAGGAAGAGCGATGAGGTAGAGAGAACTGAGGTAGAGCAAAGGGGCCAGCACCAACGACATCACTCCCTCCCAACAAATCTGCAACTCTCTATCTTCATTCTTCCACAATAAAATAGCAGAAATACATAACAGCTTTGAAAACCAGTCCGAAGACCAATCCACTCCACCCACCCCCGAACCTAAATCGCACTCTAACAACCTTTGCGCCTGGAACCCAATCACCACCGAAGACACCATCCGCCTGATGAACTCCATCCACTCAGGTTCGCCAACCGACCCATGTCCCCACCACATTTTCAACAAAGCAGACTCCATCATCGCACCACACCTCCGCGATGTCAGCAACTGTTCCTTCAACTCCACTACCTTCCCGGAAAGCTGGAAACATGCCGAACTCAGCGCCCTTCTGAAGAAACCCACAGCAGACCCCACTGAACTTAAGAACTACCGCCCCATCTCGCTCCTCCCATTCCCTGGCAAAGTCATTGAGAAAGCCGTCAACAGCCAGCTCGCCACCTTGCTTGAATCCAACAAATCCCTCGACCCCTCACAGTCCGGCTTCCGAGCCAAACACAGCACCAAAACCGCCCTCATCGCAGCAACAGACGACATTCGAACACTACTAGACAATGGAGAAACAGTTGCCCTCATCCTACTTGACCTCTCCGCAGCCTTCGACACAGTCTGTCATAGCACCCTCATACAACGCCTCAGCAACGTCGGAATACAAGGAAAAGCATTGGACTGGATCATCTCGTTCCTCGCCGGAAGAACCCAGAGAGTCCGCCTCCCCCCTTTTAGATCAGAGGCCACCGAAGTCATCTGCGGCGTACCTCAAGGTTCATCACTCAGTCCCACCCTCTTCAACGTATACATGAGTCCCCTCGCATCCATCGCGCGCCAACACAACCTCAACATCATCTCATACGCAGACGATACCCAGCTTATCCTCTCTCTCACCAAAGACCCAAACACCGCCAAAACCAACCTACACGAAGGAATGAAAGAAGTAGCCGAGTGGATGAAGAACAGCCGTTTAAAACTGAACTCGGACAAAACGGAAGTCCTCATCTTAGGCTCATCCCCCTCTGCCTGGGATGACTCTTGGTGGCCACCAGCCCTTGGAACCGCATCCATACCTATGGATCACGCACGTAACCTGGGCTTCACCCTGGACTCCTCCCTCTCGATGACCAGACAAGCCAATGCCGTCTCATCATCCTGCTTCAACATCCTACGCATGCTCAAAAAAGTCTTCCGTTGGATCCCCACCGAAACAAGAAAGACGGTCACCCACGCACTGGTCACAAGCCGACTGGATTATGGAAACACCCTTTACCTCGGAACCACAGCCAAACTACAGAAAAAACTTCAACGCATCCAAAACGCATCAGCCAGACTCATATTGGAGATCCCTCGTCAAGCTCACATTTCCGGTCACCTGAAAGATCTCCACTGGCTCCCCGTCAACAAGAGAATAACGTTCCGTCTTCTCACCCACGCACACAAAGCCCTCTACGACCTAAGACCCGAATGCCTCAACACGTGACTGTCCTTCTACACCCCCACCCGCCAACTACGATCATCCAATCAAGCCCTCGCCGCAATTCCGGCGATCCACAGATCCACCATGGGGGGAAGATCCTTCTCCTACTTAGCAGCCAAGACCTGGAATTCTCTCCCCACCCACCTCCGCCTTACTCAGAACCACCTCTCCTTCAGAAAGCAACTAAAAACTTGGATATTCGATAAGTAAAAAAAAAATAAAGAAAAAAACCACCCGCCTCCCCAAGCGCCTTGAGACCCTCTGGGTGAGTAGTGTGCTATATAAATTTCTGAACTTGAACTTGAACTAGCTATACAAGTAGCCACAGATTGTGATAGAGAGAGGGGCGAGGTCATGAGAAAGAGTTAGAGGGAGATGAAGTTGAGTGAGTTCTATTGGGTATATTGAGAGATGAGTGTAGTAGACAGGGTGGCACTAATCCACCCAAGTTACACCCAACTAACACCCAGTTGATGCAAAATGGTGTAAAGCAGCATAAAGCACCAGTTATACTTAGGCACCTTTCCAGCACAAAATATTTTTTTATGCTAGAAAGTAAATACCCCTTGCAAGATTTTGCACTACTTTGCATCACTTTGCACGAATTTGCCCCAGCATGAGCCGTCAGTAAATCTGGTGCCAAGCTTCCGTTATGCATGCTCAGCTGTTGGATTAGAAAAAAAAGCTGATTTTTATGAGCAGCGTTATAAAGGTAGGAACTTCGACTGTTCCATTCGCTTTAACCAGGGCCCTTGCAAGGTGGTGTCCTGGGCAATAACCCACTCTGCATACCTTAACACGTCTCTTGTCAATCTCAGGCCAGACCACCGCTAGACTCTGGCAGGCCCAGGCCTTGTCAAGTTTGACCGTCAAAACCGGGCTTAGCTCACCTAGACTCTTGGAGCTCCAGGTAAGGGCACAGCCAGGTACTCTGGGTCCCAGGCCAGCCCCACCTGGCCGTTATCCAGGCTGTGCGTGCCATAGGTGGACAAGGAGTGCTGACCAGGCAGGCTGAGGTCAGGGAGAGATTCTCAAGCAGGGTGCACTCGGGACCAGGAGAGCTGAAGGTAGATTTAGGAGAGGCAGGGAGTGCTGGGAGAGCTATAGGGTGCCCTGTGAGAGGCGGGTCCTGCTGAGAGAGGAGGAGGGGATGTTGAACTTTATGTACCTGATGTTCCAGGAGACAGTACAGGCCACGTTGGGCTTCGCCACAGTTCTCTGGTATTTGATATGGCCCAATCTACCCTAGAGGACCCTTCTGCCACCTTTTAGTCAAGAGGGCTTTTTGGAAAAGGTTGGGATAGGGAAGATTTCTACTGGCCTGGGGCTCAACTTAGAATGTCCTCTAAATAATTTACACCATATCAAAAGCATTTCCATTTGTAGAATTCACAGGCAGACTAGCTGGGCTTTCTTTGTATGCAGCCATTTTAAGGACTTCTGAAAGTTAACTTTTATGATCTCCTTAACGTTTCATGGTCACAATGTTACCATTTTCGGTTTTTCTCCTCTCGCCCATTCCAGTGCTTAAATGGCATGGTTAAAGAGATGCCTGTGACGAAGGACAAGCATGGGTGGGAGTTTATTTCAGGAGACAGACGAGCACTGCTGACAGTCTGCTGTCTCACGTGGATCACGAGCGTCGCAGCAGTGCCCTTTCACGCGCAGTCAGGTAAGTAGATGCACATGTGCGTGTGGGCCCATCTTCCCCAGGCCTCGCGCTTTTTAGCAGCCCAACGCCATACTTGTGATGCAACATATTTATTTATAGATTCTAGAAACCAGACTTCCATCTTTATGATGAGACAGCTAACGGTGCCAGTAACCAGAACTGGGGTCTCTTTTCCCCTACATTAAATATTTGTAAACTTTGAAAGTCAGGTCACTTCTCTTACAAACGGCCTGCCTACAACATGATTGACCTGGGCCCATAAAAAAATCTGATATGCAGAGTGCGTATGCAGCCAGCCTTCAGAGTGGCATGTCACAGCGAAAAGCGTACGACCTCTTGGAATTCATTCTAAAGCACAGTCACTCAGGCGGGACACCAAACTCAGTGCCGTGGCACCCACAAAGAGACCTAAGTATCTGATGCCTCTGTGTTACTCAACCCACTCTCCTCGCTAGGGTTCTCACCTGGCCATGTTTTGTTTCTATACCAATAAAAAAAATGGGAAAACTAGTGTAAGGACGTATTTTCCATTTGAAATATAAACCTTAAACAACAATCAAATGGAGAAATAAAGGTTACAAAAAATTGAAAGCAGTCTAACTAATTTATAAATGATTATTGAAGCAAACAGATGGATAATTGCCATGGTGCAAAATAATACTGAGAATTTCTTTTTCACCGAGCAGCACTTGACCCTAACCGGAATAAACAGCTGCATGAATACAAATGGGTACTATGGGGCATATTACCAAGCAATAGCGATAATTATCGTTATTGCTTGGTTAGAGACAAAAATTTACCGCAGCGCTGCGGCGATTTGTACCGCAAATAAACCTTGGTATTACCAAGGTTTAACGCAAATGCGGTAAAAATCGCCGCAAAGCATGAATATCGCTGAAAAGTCAGCGATATTCATGCATTAGCGAGCTAATGCTCTTAGCCATGTTATCCACCTCCCATTAGATAACATGGCTAAGAACTGCTCAGGGCAGGTGTTAGCTTTTGGAGATATTCCCGCTTAGCGCGAATATCTCCAAAAGTTGGTAATAGGAGATAGCGATGTTAGCGACTGTTTTCAGTCGCTAACATCTTGGCACGCCCACTTTGCATCTCATTAGTGATAAATATCACTGACATGCAAAGTGGGGCCCAAGATGGTTGCTATCTCCTACTAGCTGTCGCTAACTGATGTTAGCGGCAGCTAGGTAATAGGGAGATAATTTTATCTCCGCTTTCTTGGCTTTTAAAGCCAAAAAAGTGGAGATAAACCTCCTTGATAATATGCCCCTATATTTTTTCTGTGAAAGTTGCCAACCCTATCCCCCACCTGTTCTCTCCATGCACTGTGCACTGTCGGGCCGTATGTGACATCAGTCACTAACTGTGATCAGGTGATTCCATTCTAAAAGTGTCCGGGATAAAGGGACAGATCTACTTTGAACAAAAGGCTCTGTGCTTTTTAGTGTGTATTTGTTTTTCATTTTATGGTGTTCTTGAAGACATACCTCACACATCCTAACATGATGTTTTCTTGATGGTGTCAAACAGATCTAGCCAGGCCTGTCATCCCCTTACAACCCACCCGTTCGATGGTGTCTATTTCTGCCTCCAGAGGGAGATGCCGTACATGTTTGACCAGCCAACATCTGCTCAGTTCTGGCTTTCAGGGACCTTTTCAGGTTATTGGTGCAAAGAAAGATCTGGTGCAAAGAAAGATCTGGTGCAAAGACAGATCTCGTGCTAGTCCAGCCATCTCCAAATGTGCAAAACCTCATGGCACACAATACTCAACCCCACTTCTCTTAGTATGTTGCAATATCAGATGGCGGTCATGTCTCTGAGGACCTGCACCGGCCTCCCCCGATGGTCATAAGGAACGCTTTCAGACCCAGCCAGATTGCACAAAGCTGCAAGTGATTGGTATGCAATTGGTGCTCTGCCAAAGGCCAGAGACCTCTGCAGTGGCATAACAAAGGCCCCCACAGCTCCCGCAGTGCAGATGGGCCCGAGCTCCAAAGGGCCCCTTCAGGACAATACTTTGTCCTGAGAGCTCCCGAGTGAGTTCAGAGGGGTGCTCCTCTCCATGTACTTTGCAGGGGGCCTCTCTCAAGTTTCGTTACGCCACTGACCACAGTCAGTCCCTTCATCTGCCTCTTGCTCTAACTAGTATGCTCTCATTGTTCTCTCATCCTTGCCATTGTTTATTACTAGTTATTCTGTACTTTGTATCTGACATTGGACCTTCCTAGTTATTCTACTGTGGGTCCCAGGCCAGCCCCGTATAGTTAAACGCACGTGTACCTTCCTGGTAAAGTGGTACTATGGGAAACCGCAAACAAATAAATAAATTACGTTACCCAGCTACACAATTTTCTGATTTGCAAACACCCTCATTGCAAATTGCCTGTTTTGAGCACCCATACAAAAAAGAAGCAGCTATTCCTTCACTAGTCATATCATTTTCAGTGCATGCTGTCTACATCAGTTCAATTTCTAATTTTGCTTTAATTAATCTTCTTTTGATATGTAGCATACACAAGGAGATAAACCTAGTCTAGTCTCCAATAGTAGCACAGTTTATTAACCTATTGTCGCAAAAACTTTTCATATTTCAAAAGGATAAATGCCTATTTTATTTAACCACCTAAACTAACTGTAAATATAACATTTTAGTAAATATTCCACCTTTTTTTCTAAATATGACACAACCTCTTTTATGTCACAGTAACACTCAATTATGCATGCGCTTGAGTGACGCTGACTAAAGTCCCTTGGCAAAATAGTTCCTTTGTAGGAGCACAGACAGAGAATTTCTCACAATCTATTTATTTCATGAAAAGGCGCAGCGTCGTTCCACTTCTGCACCTGTGGCTCTTTTCTATTTTTTTTACAGCATTACCTTTTCAAAGCCCTTCTTTAGAAAGAGGACAAAGAATACTGGGGGAGACGGTCCTTTAAGTGTACTGAAAATATGGAGACGGAATGCAATTTGAAAAGTGAAAGTGTATGGAACCATCTAGAATGCAATTTTTCTCAGTTCTGAAATGAGTCTAATTTGTAGGCTTTTATGGCACCAATCATGCCATTTGGAGTAATTGTGCTTGGTTTCCACTCAGGAGATTTTGTAGGCTAGTCAATTCTCGTGAACTATTCATTTTTTTCTCGACAACACTGGCACACACAGCGTCCTTGACGATTTGTCTGTTTTCTTCCTGTCGTTTTGCCGACCGAGCTTTTTATTAAATATCTTCCGCTTCAATTTGCATTCAGTGATGACATATGTCAGAAACTATTTGCATAACTCGTGTTCAGGATGCCTGCCCTTCCAGTCTCAAGTTGTTTATAGTATCTCATTTGACCATTTGATCAAAGATTATCAGGGCAAGGATTCAACTATTCATGTTGTATCATTATTTTCAAATTTTTTGACCTAACCTATGAGATGTACGTGCCGTGCTCGTATAGTGATTGACTCGACCTTCAGACTCTAGCATCCACCAGAACCAAGGTGCTTTATTAACTGATCGGTGGTGGTCTACTTCGGTCTGATACTTGGAGTGTGACAGCAGAGGTGCTGGAATAATTTTTAGAGTGGGGGTGCTGCTACCATTGTTACATCACTGAAGTCATAGGGATTGTCAAAATCTAAGCATCACACAAAGAACAATCATAGCAAATATAATAAAGTCAATTCAGGAGAAGAGTGGTATGGGTGTGGTATGTTGCTGGTAGGCATTTTGTAGAACACTGTGGTACATATAATGCTAAAGAAAGGTGTGGAAGTGCACTGTCATTTATGGATAGTACATTTGACAACAAAATGGCTGCCACCCAGGGAAAGCTGCCAAATACTACCACCCAGCATTCCCACATTCGTCTCAATAACAGTGGTGCTGCACTTGTGGGTGGGGGCCAGCACCAGCTACAGGAAAGGCCCAAAACTGAAACGTGGACAGATACAATTTTTCAACTCAAAACCAACCCTTTTTTTGCAATGTGGATAGCTGTAGATTTTAGGTCCAGGCGCTGAGGCCACCCAGGGAAGCCTACCAAATCCAACATTTCTGAAAACTAGACACTCAGGAGAGTCTATGGGGTACGGATTGTGTAGGTTTCACAACCCTTTTGAACCCTTAAGGCATTGCAAATGGCAAACCTTGTCTGTGAGAGAAAGTGTCAGAATCTATGCATATCCAGAAATAGCTTGCCACCCAGAGTTCTGGCACTTGTCCCAGTAAGAATGGTACTCCATGTGAGGGTGGGCTCGTGGCTGGTGTCAGGAAAGGTCCTCCTCTTCCACCCAGTAAAACCTATCAAAACTTAACATTTCCGAAAACTAGACCTGCACGAGAGTCCAGGCTGGGGTGTCCCACAATGATTTCTTACAGATAATGTCTTGCTAAACCCACACTTTGGCAAAAAAAATGTATTCCCTCACATTCATGTTACAGAAAGTTTTGGAATCTCTAGGTATTGTCACAACTTTTCTACCACCTAGTTTTCCCAAACTTTTCCTAATAAATATGGTACCCAACTTGTGTGGGTGGGTCGAGCATCCATGACAGGAAAATCCCCAAAACACAACATGGACCGATCACATTTTTCCAATCAAAACTGACTGTTTTTGTCAATGTGGCGGCCTGTGGAGTTTTGGGACTGGGGTTTTCTGCCACGACACTACTGTCCTCAAAATGGAGACATCAACTTTTTCTGACAAAAAATTGCCTGATTTTATAGTTAAACGCAGTCTTTGTTTCAGGGATCAGCTGTCTCTCAGAGAAATTGATTAAAGCCAGACATTTTTTTAAATCTTTACACCCAAGGGAGCCCTGTGAGGTGTGATTTGCATGAATCCCATGAGGTTTTCTTACCCATAATGCCTTGTAACTCATTTATCTCACATTTCTGATATGGAAACTTTCGGAATTTTCAGGGATCCAAAACATTCCTACCACCCAGTGTTCCCTCAATGGGCCTGATAAAAATGCTACTCCACTTGCATGAGTGAGCCTTGTACCCATGACAGGAACAGATCAAACCACTGACAATGTGAGTAGGCCAAAATCCGAGATTTGTGTGAGACTTTGCTTGTGTAAATAAAACTTGAGCTACCCCTGCTATTTTACTGCAACAGTAATACAGCAAAAATAACCTACAGCAGAGGTCTCTAACAGGTTGATCGAGAGCTACCAGCAGCTCTTAGAATACTTCTTAGTTGCTCACACATGCTAATTACCTGTCAACTTGCTTCTATCTTACTATGTTTTGTTGGTTACTACTTTTTTTCTTCTGTTTCCTTTTGACTTCCTTTCTCCCATTTTTTGTTCTTGTTGCTCCCCACATTCTGTCATTTCTCCTTCTTCCTTTCGTCTTTCATTCTCAACTTCCCTTCTTTGTCTCTTTTCTTATTTTCATCTTTCCTTTTCAATTTCTTGTTGCCTTTCACTTTTTCTTTCCTTGTGTCATTTCATCTACTTCTCTTGCTTCTCTTTCTTTGTTACTTCTGTTTTTCTTCCCCTCTTTCATTCCAGCCTGCCATCTCGCCTTGCTGACCTTTCTTGATTCTTTCTTTCTATTTGTTTTTTCTTTCTTGCTCTACTTTTTTTCTACCTTTCCTTCTTGACTTGTACTCTGGTTGCTCTCCTGTCCTCCACTCTTTTTTTTCTGACTTGTTTTTTCATTGTTTCAGGTTTACCATTCTATGCCTCTTTCCTTTATCTTTCTTCCTCTCCTTTCACTTCTTCCTCTGTTTCTTACTTTTACTCATTTTTCATTTTATCCTTTGTTTAGCTTCTGTTATTGTTTCTTTTTCCTTCCTTCCTTTCTTTCTCTCTTTTTTATTCTCACTCTTTGTCCTTGTTATTCTCCGTTGTTACCGGTATTTTCTTGTCTCCTTTTTTCTTTTTTGTTTGTTTTGCTTTTCCTCTTCTTTCTGCTTCATCTTTTTTCTTTCATTCTCACATTTCTCCATCCATGTCTCCTGCTCTCTCATCCCACTTTACTATCTCTCTCTCTTTCCCTTTCTCTCTTTCTTTTTTCTCTC
Source organism: Lissotriton vulgaris (assembly GCF_964263255.1). Taxonomy (NCBI): domain Eukaryota; kingdom Metazoa; phylum Chordata; class Amphibia; order Caudata; family Salamandridae; genus Lissotriton; species Lissotriton vulgaris. The sequence continues at coordinate 1,441,286,828 of NC_141685.1, forward strand.
ATGCACTCCCATTTCTTACTACATTTTTCTTTGTGAATCCTTTTAATTTTCTCTTTTCCAATCACTGAATGTGTCTTTTCCTATCTTTCCTTCTGTCTGGAATGTCTTTGTTCCTTCATTAAGTTACAGCCCTTCTTTCCTTCTTGCTTCTCTCCTCTCTCCCTTTTATAGTCTTCCTCTTCTTCCTTTCACTTCCTTTCTTCCTCTACTGTATTCTCTTTCATTCATCATTGATTTATTTCTGTCCTTCTTCTTTTAGTTCTTACTTTGTTTAAAGACTGCCTAGTTTCTTAACACAATCTCATCATACGTAAAAATGTGTGTCATTATTATCTGACTGCTGCACAGTGTGCCAGTCACTGCTGAGTTACACTTACTTGTAAATAACTGTGAAGTCTGCATGGTACTCACATATGTTCTATTGATAATGGTCCTTCTTGCTGTAACTCTCAAAACAAGATATGTCACCCTATGTATTGCAGAGTACTGAGACAAAAAAGTTTAAATTAGGCTCTTACCTCTCAGTGCAATTTATAACCAAGGGCAGAATTGAATGCTGTATCCTCACTGGAGCATGTCTGGGATTCTCTGGGGCAGTGTTTAAGTTATGTGGACCTCATGTGTTGTTATCTAGCACCCATTTACATGTCAATAGTTCATGATGCTTTTCAGTGAGCAGAAGTAGCTTTGAGTGCAGAAAAGGTTGGAGACACCTAGCCTAAACAAATGCCTGGATACGAATTTACACAGTAAAGTAGTTTGTTAATGGAATGGATCAGTTGCAGGTGAATGAATATCCCAACTTAGCAGTTGTATTGGCTGCACCAAGAAATTACCTCAGACGTATCTTCTGCTTTAGGTCCACTGCTCAGATTGAGAAATGCAAGAGTGAAGGTCAAACTAAAAATTTTCAAATTTGAATTTAGAATAAAATGTCTCATACTGCTTGTCCAACATTTTAAATATAGATTCACAGTTCCACTAGGTCTGCCTGGCCAACTTCATTTCACTACACCCTAACATACTTTTATGTTTAAATAGAATCCACACTTACTCACTTTAAGGGTGATTTAGAGCCTGGTAGGAGGCATGCCAGTCCAACAGGTTAGGAAAGTCTTTGACTACTGCTCCCATGGCGGAAGACTGCATGCCTTGTTGTGCAATCTCCACTGGTGTGGCAAGGATCTCACAGCCATCAGAGGAATTTCTGATGTCACAGTTGGTCTGAAGGCAGATGTGTTTAATTAGTGGGAGCCATGCTGTTTCAACCTTGTCAAGCAATTGTTTTTTTAAAACTAATTTTAGGTGGGAGCTTTATTTTAAAAACAAGCACAAACAAATGGGACTGATGTAGAATAAGTTTGGTATTTATTTGTCAAGATCATTCATTGAGTTCCCTGATCAAGACTGGCATGTCTCACATGCCCGGGGCAAGGAATTCTACATAGGGATAGCCCACCCAGCATCACCACATTGAAGTCCAGTGCAAGTGGGCACTCAGGTCATGGTTTACAATGGCAGATATAACTGAGAATTGGTAGAAAGTGTGTGATTCCCCAGCATCACATGAGGTGGGGAAATATGGAGTTTGGTGGGGGAGGTGAAATGCAAATTTATAGCAGTTTGCCCACTTCACAAAACTCTAAACTTGATCCTATGAATTTTATGACAGACATTTAACCATTGCTTGTTATTTTTCCTATTGTATTTTAACTATTTTGTTGTTGGCTGTTAATAGTAACAAATCAAAAATCAAAATACATTTTGTCTGAAGCCTGTGGATTTTCATTTTGATAAGGTTGCTAGCAATCTAATAGGCACATGTCAGTTTGTTTCATTATGTTTTGTTTTCATGGTGAAGAGGTCAAAATGGATATTAAATCCAGAGCTAACCAACTTAAAGTATACCTGGGTATTATCACACATATTGAAAGAAGGAATTTCTTATTGTCTTAAAAACCATATGAGACTTTTAACAGATTAATCCCATGTAAGTAATCAATGCTGTCTCCTATTATTTCAACTCTATATTGTGTATACTCGCAATCCAATGTCAAGTGAACCACTAATAAATTATTTTTGTTAGCTATTATGAAGATTCTCATTGTGCTTGTGTCAGTCATATGTCATACCCTAGACTTCCTCCCTGAAAAGTATAACAATTGTATAATGGTTTTATTTCAGTCATTGTTGAACAACGGGTGGTGTAGAATAGTAGCAACATGAGGCATTGCATAAAATGAATGGTACAGCTAAATTGTGGGTGTACTCCCTCTTCATGTTTATATCCTTAAGGATTTCTCTTTTGAATTGAAATGTTCCTTGTATGTACAACTGAACAGTAGTTAAGGTCCTGAAAATTGCTTTATTATTCCATTTGTGGATACAAGCCCTATTATTAATGTGCCAGAATCAACTCATGGTTTATCCTCTACACAAAGTTTGCTATTGACCAAATAGGATTGTCAAAGTTTAATGTTGTTTCAGGGGCTAGAACCTACAGTGAGAAGCACTTTCTTAGAAAGCTTGTTATCCAAAGTGTGAGTCAGAGTATTGAGACGAAAACAGGCTTTGTACAGTAAGCAAATTAGGAGAAGAATTAGAGTCAGAGTGCAAACCTAAAAAATAAAAGTTTCATTTCAAATAATTAGGAAAATCTATTCCCTTCTGTTGGACTTGGCCCTTTTTGCAGGGTCATCCCTAAACTGCCCTTTTCCTAGTCTTTTTTCTGACATGGTGTTGGTGGTTTTAGGCCTCTGTGCACTTTAGCACTGCTGTCCACTATGAAGACTGGTCTACACCTGTTTAGCCTATTTAACTTACATGTCAGTACCTTGTAAAGTGGCATCCCATATACCCAGGGCTGGTAAATTAAATGCTATCTATCTATCTATCTATCTATCTATCTATCTATCTATCTATCTATCTATCTATCTATCTATCTATCTATCTATCTATCTATCTATCTATCTATCTATCTATCTTTATATATATTTGTAAATTTGTATATCATTTTAAAGTTATAAAATTAATTAAAACTAATAGTTTAATTATTTTAAAGTACACATATATGAATTATTATGTATGTGTTTAACTTTTTAAAATTATGTTTATTTATTATATTTTCTAAAATATATAATATATCTACTTTATTCATTTATATTAATATTATTTAACATGTTTAACATTTATCTGTTTAAGTATAGGAAGGCAATAATTGGCATTCTATATTTTTAACATCGATATTTTGTCAGTGAACCGAAAATGAGAAACATTGAAAAACATTGTTACAGTGAAAGTTCTGTCAAAGACTGAAAGCATTTTTATTGATTACCCAAGGCTGCAGAATAAGAGTTGGGATAACATTTAGAAGAAGACTGAGTAGGGCTAAGAATGACAATATGAAAATTGCTGCAAACCTAGAACTAACAATACAAATTGCTTAAAGACTATTTGAACATTCCTACTGAAAGAACCTGCTCGATATAATATGAATTAAATTGTTGAATTATTGCTGGATGTGTTTTGCTTAGTAATCTAATTACAGGCAGACATGTGTTGCTTAAATAGAAATAGATGTAAAGTTATTATGGGTAGTAAATTTTTTGTGATAATATTAGTAATAATAATAGTATTAATAAGGAATTATTTTACAATGGACCAGGATATCAGATAGACATTTGCTCCTGAGAGATACACACTTACAATTGAGGAGACAAAGTAAAGAGTATCATTCATGAATTACAAGGCAGAAGATAATTTGACAAACGTTTATTATAGGTTAGTTTTGGTATGCACACACGCTATGTACACAAAGGACTGCTACATTTGTGCACATTTGTCTTCAGCAGCTGCAGAAGAGGTGACTTATCACCATTTTCCTTTGTCATATGCAAAATCATGTAGTATTGTGCTTTCATTAGTATAAAGGCGAGAACACTACTTAGATATATTTTAGACTTCTATACGTATAGAAAGCGTTTAGGCTGATGACAATTATTTGACCTGCTTAATGAGACCCCTAGAAAAGTTATTCTTCATGACACTACAGGCAAGAAACAAAATCATTAAACATAGTAAAAATAGACCGAAAGATTGTTTGGAAGAAAAAAGAAGATTAATTCAAAAAGTGTGATTTACCCTACTTACATTAGATAGAAGACAAAAAGGGAAAACCTGTGTTTATGTTATGTTATGTTACAATGATTACCTGGAGGCATCTACGCGCTGCAATGATAAGGAGAAGAGGTTGCCCATTAAAGGTTAAAATAAAAATATTTGAGAGCCTTTTTAATGGTTAGTAGTTGAGGAAGTGGTGTAATGTAAAGGGAAAGGGATTTCCAAGGTTTTGAGGCCTCTACTACAAATTGTCTTACACCCCAAGGGGAAAGCCCAAACGTAGGGACAATACCATTAATAGCAGTACTACAATGCAGGGATCTCGCTGGTTGGTACCATCTGAGCCTATCTTTGAGGAATTTAGGGCCTAATCATGTAAGGTCATTAAGGTGGTACATTGGGCCTTGAAGCGCACTCTTTGTTTTACATGAAGCCAGTGAAGCTTCTGTTATGCAAGTTTGGCTGACTGAGATTTAGGGATCCCAAAAGCAGTCTGGCGGCTGCATTTTGGAGAGCCTAGAGCTTGTTGGCATACAGCAGATCCAAATTGAGATATAGACCATTGCAGTAGTCAAATTTGGCTAGGACTAGCGCAGTTACAATGGCTATTTGTAGAATAGGGGCGTATAAGGCAAGATCTTCTTGATTATCTTAAGAGGGTAGACATATGCTGATATGGTCGCACTCGGTCAACACATGTATATTTGTTATCTATCAGGTTACCTAGGTTCCTAACCTTGCTGGTTGGTGATGGTAGAGTTCCTAACTCCAAAGGCCAACAAGATGGTGTTTAGAATGAGGGATCCTTCCCAAAGATAAGAACCTCTGTCTTATTGGAATTTAATTTAAGACAGTTCGAATCCATCCAGTAACTGAAGGCTATCATTCAGTTATGGAGGTTGTGCCAGATGTTGTGGAGAGGATCGGTGAAGAAAACAACAATGAGCATGTCATCGGTGTAAGATGTTAAGGAAAAGCCAAATTATTTAATCAGCGCTGCCTCAGGTGTAACATATATTAAATAGTGTCGGACTCTATGAAGATCCCTGGGGGACATCACATGGCAGGACAAAAGGGTCTGACTCAATTTCTTTCAGGGTTACTGTCTATTCCCTTCCACTTAGGAAGGAACTTAGGAGGGACAAAGCCTGTCCCTTGATTCCAAAGTTGTCGGGATGGTTAACTAGCAGACTGTTATTGACTGTGTCGAAAGCCACGGATAGGTCTAGAAGGATAAACGTAGCACACCCACCATTGTCCAGGATATGTCTTATTTCCTCAGTGGCCTTTAATAGCACGGTTTTCGTGCTGTGACAGCTCCTGAAGCCAAATTGTGTGTGGTCCAAAGGTTTGTTCGTCTGTACAAAAGCAGCAAATTGCTAATTTAAAGTCGTTCATAATTATTTTTTAGTATGGATGCCGTTTTCCAAAGAATTGGATGTAGCCCAGTTGATATCATTTTTATTGAAGATTGCTATGAGATGGTTGACAATAACCTCAGGGTCTAAGTGCATAATGGAACAAGGGAAATGGTCAAAAGGTGACCTTGGCTTTGTGACTTTAATCAGGTCAATTACTTGCTGTTTGGTCAGTGGGGTAAACTCTGAAAAGGTGGGTTTAGTGTTTTTATAATGGCGCAAGGTGATTTCATTAACTGGAAACTCTGAAATGGTGGGGTCAGTGCTTTTATAATGGTGCAAGGTGATTTCATCAACTGAAAGTGCAGAGGATGAGGAGAACTTGGTAAACATTTGTTCCACCTTTGTTTTGAAAGTGAGAAGCCAGGGCATTACAAAAAAGAGAAACTGGCTGCTGATATATTATTCGAGGAAACATTAGAAAGCTTCTTCACTATGTAAAATGTAAATGTGTTTCGATTTATATAGCGCACTATAACCCAGGGGTCTCTAGGCGCTTGCTTAGGGAACCCGTCCTGGTATTCGACTGTGAGATACCCCGGCCGGGTATCCACAAGGTGAAAGCCAGGCATCCCGCCGTGAGGGGCCGTAGTGGAGATTAAGCAAGCTATTGCCCAGAGTCGCAGAGTGTGATCCCGTGAGTCGAGTAGGCACCAGAGCGAGAATTGTCGACTCCGTGGAATTTTTGAGCCCGAGACCCGCCGAGGCGGGGAATCGAACCCTGGTCCATGACCGATCTCAGCTTCCGGGTCTGCCGCCTCTAACCACTGAGCCACACTTCTCCACTAACTATCAGGAATATTCCTTTAACATAATTTTTTGCGGACTCTTGTCCTGAATGAAATACCATGATTTCTCCTCCCTTATCAATGCTCTGTAAACTGCAATCTCCTTTTTGTGTTTTACTTTTCCCCCTGGCTGTATGCTCTGCTTCAATCTCTTTCTTGCTTTCTACAAATCTGTTTTTGATGTTTTCATCTTTCAGAAAACCAAGGCGCTGATGGTTTGCATCAATGAGGAATGATGGTTTTCACAGGGGTTAGTGAGTGGAATTAGAGGTGAATTAGATCATCAGCCAGTTCAGATTGTGAATCAGATAGATGTAGGTTAAACAGGTCAGGTTCTATTTTAGACCATTGATAGTATGTTTGAGAGGATCAGGATCAAATACAGCCTGGCCTATCATGGTTAATATTTAGATTAATAAGATAGAGTGGTTATCAGAGCCGCCTAAAGGTAAGACATCAACAATAGTCAACAGAGCTTTGTTGGTGAAGACCCCATCCAGCAGTTGAACTGCTCTTGTACAAAAGAAGAACACAGAGTAGAAGCTGACATGTAGGAATTAGTAGCTGTGAACATACATTTGAACGTATGGGAGGGTAATGATAAGTTTTTCAAGGAGAGGGAATAATGATCTCTGTAGTTTATTTCGTTTGGGGAAAGGATACATAATGTCAATTGCCTCTGACTGTGAGGGTATTGTCTACCTAGCTGTTTAATTCCTGAATATGTATCATGTAGACAGTATAGATGCCCAGATAGTGACACCTAATCACTGACACACGTGGTACACATGATGAAAATCAATTAGTTATAGACATTTTTTGAACAATAATTTCACCAGAAGGAGTTATTTTAAATGTTGAGAAAATAGATGAGCACTAAACATCCTACTAGCAGAGAAAGGACGAGTTTGCAAGATGCTGAAATCTCATTGCTGTTCATCAATCGCTGATGAGAGTAAAAAAATGCAAGAATTTGCAAAGAACATTTCTGACCATTAAAAACACTCAGGGTCGGGAAACAACCGTTACAACGGAACTATTACAACTGACTACTTTTACAACGCAACCACTACAACGCAGGATCCTTTACAACGAATGCCTTTACAACGCATGACATTACATCGCAGATGCTATTACAACGCATGCCTTTACAACGTAAGTATAGGTAAGTATATCATTTTATTAAAACATTTATTTAATTTAAAAACAATTATTTAATTAATTAAATATTAATAATTTAATAAATATTAAACATAAATAATTATTAATAAAAAAGTACTTTAAATAAATTAAATAAATAATTTAAACAATTTTAATATTTATTAAAAAAAGTTCTTAAAATAAAAAAATATAAGTCATTTTTACCCCTACACTATCCAGCACTTACCCTACTATTACACCCCCCTGGATTTAGAATAGTTATTTTTACCCCTACACTATCCAGCACTTACCCCACTATTACACCCCCCTGGAGTTAGAATAGTAATTTTTACCCCTACACTATCCAACACTTACCCTACTATTACACCCCCCGGAGTTAGAATAGTAATTTTTACCCCTATATTATCCAGCACTTACCCTACTATTACTCCCCCCTGGAGTTAGAATATTATTTTTAAACACCTACACTATTTAAAAAAAATAGATATATTTACAAATACATTAAAAAAATGTATTTAATAAATAAAATTAATTCAATATGTATTAATTACATTTGTATTTAAAATTATATACTTACCTATACTTACGCTGTAATGGCATGCCTTGTAATAGCATCTGCGATGTAATGTCATGCGTTGTAAAGGCATTCGTTGTAAAGGATCCTGCATTGTAAAAATTGTGTTGTAATGGTATGCGTTGTTAAAGTATGCGTTGTAACGTCATACATACCCCAGGGTCATGTTTACAGTGAAATGGTGCAGCACGGCACTGCAGGTAATTTTGCTGCGTCAAGCTGCATCATTTTAAAAACACTGGGATGTGCTGTATTTACAAGAATAAGGTGCACCCCCTTGCTCTCCCCTGCGTCAGTACTAAAACAGCAGCTGTGAACCAACGCAGGCACCCTTGCACCATGGTCCAAGGGTGCATGTGTTGCAGAGATGATTGTTCTTGTTCAGGAAGGGGCACCTTCCTGTACAAAAAACAATTATTAATGGTGGTTATCTCCCACTATGTTTGCTGCATAATGCAGCACACACAGTAAGAGTATAAAAGCAAGAAGAAATAAAAGTTTTTCTCTTTGTTGTCTCACTTTAACGCCTCCCCTAGAAAGGAATTCCTTTTTGGCTCTGGCTCAGATTTACAAATCCTTCTAAATCTGGGGAGTGTCAAAAAGCCATGTGTATTGCATGAGAACATCCACAGCAACACTCATGACATACCCTTATATATATGAACCAGCACACAGCACCGCCGGAGAGTCAAAAAAGTGAAGCTCTGATGGCGCTAGGAACTTGTAAACATGCCCCTCAGTGTTTTAGAAACTTGGTTTGCTACTGCTGGAGGATGGATCTTGTAGGCTAAACTCATGAAAATAATAATAGTAAAGTGTTGCTTATCACTTACATATGTCCTTTACAAAGGAAAAGCAGAGCATTGAGCAAGAGAATAGAGAGGGAACTAGATTTACATGACTGAATTATTCAAGATTTAAGAAAAGCAAAACAAAAAGAAAGTTTGAAAAGAAAGGCAGAGACCTGAACCGAAGATGAAAGCAGTCTCTGAAAACGGCTCACATGTCCAACAACCATGGTTACAACCATTAGAGAGGGTACATTGGAAGGGTGTTTAAGTAAAAACGCAATCATATACTTTAAAATAAATGTGCAATATTATATTCAAGCTTTATATAAAATAAAAGTGCTTACAGAATTATGAAAAATGTACACAGATGCCACAGTTACACATACTAGGCCTAAACAGTTCAAAATACACCGCTAACATTTTGTTCACTTAGAAATGCTAACACATGAAATTATATTTCTTAGTAAAGATGATATCAATGTATAATGAAGATATTACAAAAATTTGTGACTCTTAACTTGTGCAAAAATATTCAATTTCATAATAATAATAATAATAATAATAATAAAGGGGTTTGTAGAGCGCATGGTGACGCAACGCCATCTCGGCGTGTCCCCGCGCTGTGGAGAGAGAGACAGTGCCGTGACAGATAGAATGAGTCTATAAGGTGTAGAGATGGGTTTTTAAAAGTTTTCTGAACTTAGTTTCTGTTTCTGCTAACCTAATGTTCACCGGGAGTAAGTTCCATTTTCTGGCAGCTAGCACTCTGAAAGAGCGGCCTCCCAGTTTGGCTTTTTGAAAACGGGGGATTTTGAGTAGGCCTGTCTCTTTAGAGCGAAGTGCTCTACAAGGCTCATAAGTGAGGGCTAGGTCCTTAAGATACTGAGGAGCTTTGTGCCATATAATCCTATGGCACATTGAGTGCTTTGAATAGGATCCTTTTTTTATAGGGAGCCAATGTAGAGCAGCAAGAGTGGGTTTAGATGCAGCTCTTTTGGGTAGTCTCAGAACCAAGCGTGCTGCAGTATTTTGAAGTACCTGCAGACGCCTCAAGTTTTTTTCGGTGGTTCCCAGGAATAGCACGTTGCCATAATCTATTCGGGAGGTCACCAAAGCTTGGGTCATGGTTCGTCTAGCCTCTAAGGGAAGTAGGTCCAGGGTGCGATTGAGAGTTTTTAATACCCCAAAGCATTTTCCCACTAACCTATGAATATGACCATCATAAGATAATTTGGGATCAACCCAGATTCTTAGCTTCTTTACAGGGAGTAGGCAGTGGACCAAGACAGTTTGGCCACCAGTCCCCCGTCCAGCTTGAGTCTTTCCCTCCTATCACCAGTACCTCTGTCTTGGAGCCATTGAGCTTTAAGCAGTGGTTATTCATCCAACCTGCTAGATCCTGCATGCAGGCCTTGAAGTTGGCAGCTGCAATGGTTGGAGCTTGGGATAGAGAGATCAGCATTTGGGTGTCGTCGGCGTATGAGACTAATTCTACACAGTACGATTGCACCACATCTGCTAAGGGCACCATGTATAGATTGAACAAGGTGGGGCTCAGGGCAGAGCCCTGAGGCACCCCCTGTTCTAAGGCTATGCTGTCAGAGGAAAAAGATCCCCGCTGTACCTGAAAGCTCCGATCTGTAAGAAATGCTTTCAGCCAGCCCAGCGCCGACTCAGTGACCCCGGCTTTGTTTAGGCACTGTAGCAAGATGGAATGTGCTACAGTGTCAAACGCAGCACTGAGGTCCACCATGATAAGTGCCATGGTGTGTCCAGCATCTGCTCCTTCATTATAACATTAACATTGTATTGAATGATTCACATATTTCTTGTAGAAATCTTTCAATTTCAATAGGGCCTATTGCTATGAATGATTAGTATTATGGACTCGATTTTGATGTCGGGCGGAATTCCTTCCGCCCGACACCAACTCGGTCATGGGACTGACTGACACCCGGTCAGCAGAACAGACCGCCTCATTAGGATTCCTACATTTCACTATGGGAGCATGCATTACTGCCGCAAACTGGTCATAATACATGCTCCCATAGTGAAATGGGAGGTGCTGTTCATTCATGTTCATTCCTGCACCCTTTGGCAGGCACGTCAAGGTGCCAGCCACAAGGTGCAGGGATCAACGGGTTTGGCCTCCAACCGGAGGCCTGCACTAAAGTGGGCCCTGCTGTGGGCCTCCAAACACACTCTCAAACATGGTTTCCATGTCAGACAAGTTGGCATGGAAAACATGTCGGAAACCATGCATTGAAACCTCAAGGGCGGAAAGGCTTATTACCGACTTGCAAAATAGGGTTTGCAACTCACTATTAGGAAGGGGTGTGCCAAGGGCGTCCCTTCCTAATAGTAACTCACACTTCAATATAAGATTGTTTTGAGGGCGCAATTGCAGCCACAAAACACTGGCAGTTTTTACCAGTTTCAAATGGGTGGTAAGCCACTCGCAAATGGGAAGGGGTCCCCCGGGAACCCCTTCCCCTTTGTGACTGGCATTGTAAATATTATTTAAGACCAGGCAGTGGTCACAAGGACATAATGTGTATTTGTAAAGTGCACGTTCACCACTACAAGTATCTTGGCGCTGAATAACAGATGTTTGTTGTTAGCCAACTCAATGGTACTCATTTTATCGACCTCAGATGAATGAAAGGCTGAGTGAACCAGCCGGGATTTGGACCTGTGACATGAGGTCAAACACAGGCCCCTGCAGGCCACCATCCCTAGGAGTGCAAGTCATTACCAATGGGGTTACAAATTGCACCTGCCTCATGAATGTTAATAAGGCAGGTAATTTACAACCCCATTAGGAATCTCAAACAATGGCTAAGACACCGTTGTGAATTCCAATTTGCTACTCGAAATTGCGAGTCGCAAAACAATGCAATTTGCGACTCTCAGATTGCAAGTGTCGTACATCTGGCCCCTAGTCTTTTAAATTGGAAGCTCAGAAACAGTATATAGTTTAGACATTGACCACTTCAAAAACCTAATTTTTCCTTTTCAGAATATGCCATTGTAAAAAATTGTATTATTCATTAAAAGATATGTAACTACATAAGTTACTTTAGTTTTGAAGGATGTATTTGTGGTAAATCAAAGCCATAGGCGAAACTGGACCCGGTTCGCATTAACTGCAACAAATGTAACTGACGTTTTTGATAGCTCACTGTTCTCTCAAAGATACGATAAGAAGTAACCTAGGTTCCCATGAACATCTTGGATGATGATTGGATGGATGAAGACAGGAGAGGCAACTGTTGCGGATTCTAACAAAATGTGGTGTTTATATAAGAGGGTGTTCCTAAATTAGTTCAGCCGACTTCTCTTCTTGCCAACCTCTGATGCTGGCTAGCATTCGCAGAGTTTAATTGAGAACCTTATCCCATTTCCCTTGACCATATGCTGTATTGTGCTGAGACTTTACTGATTTTTTATTCTTCTTATGGGACGTTCTGCTTTCATTTTCTAATATTGTTGACCTGAACTTAATGAAACTTTATTTTTGCTCTCATTTGCTCGACATAGAGCTCTTTGTGAGTTCTAACTGACTCCTTCCTCGGAAAATGTAGAATAGGAATTTTTTCTGTTCTGTTAATCTCTTATTGTTTAATAATTTATGCTAATATTGATGGTAATGAGCTTTACAATACTTCCTGATAAAGGAAAAATGATAATGAAAATGAGCTACTGAAATATTTGAATTAATAACACATTTAAAACTCACTAAATTCTCTTCATTGACTCACAATATTGATTATTGATAATAAATTGGTGATTTATTGATGGTTTAATTTCTCTTCTCGCCACAACGGCCAAGGTCCACTGGCCTGACCGAGCAGGATTAGTTTGGATGAACAGTAGACCAATTACTTTAAATTAACCTGATTCTCTCTCCAGCACTTCTAAAGCTTATAAGAAAGCAAAGTCTAACAATATCATTTATAGCACAGTGTTTCGTAATTTTACAGCACTCATACCATTGAAGGTACAGATGGGCGACTGCCTGCTCATTACAGAACCGTTCTACAAAAGTAGGCCCACTTTCAGTTGACATTGTGCTCGCCCTCTGCAGCCGAATACAATGCAGTCCTGGGAAAAAATCATATTTTCACCGTTCAGTCTCCATTCTGCACTTTCGCTTTTAAGAAAATTACCCTGGTTGCCAGCGAGTGTCGAGTTAAAGGTGTTAAAGAAGTAACACATGGAGCCATTTCCAAAGTTTACTTTTGTCGGCTGAGAAAATGTCTTCTCAGAAGCTGAATTAGACCCGAAATGATTCGTGCTGCATTGACTTACTGTGTTTACTCCTTCCATGTCTCTTGGCAAAAGCAGGAAAAGGTCATTTTAAGGCAATGTGCTTACTTAGTCTGGGGTGAACCCAAAGGAAATCTATCAGTGGCCGTTTTTCCTATCTAAACTGCCTGTTGATTGAACCACAAAACTGCATCAGAGTGATGTATCCTAACACTGACACAGGACAAGATGCCGACGATAGGATCTGATTTCTACTTTCGAACAGCAGTTTCGTTATTTCCGCAGAGGTCAAACTCTCTTCCTTGGTTTAAGAGAGCGAGCCGCACAAGAAGAAAAGCTTCTTTTAATGCAGGTTCATTAAAATAGCTCCTTTTCAGAGCATGCGCAAATGTTTTAAATAAAGACACAGTTTCATTACACATTGTATGGTGAACAACTTTCTTGGTTCCTGCTCTAATACCAAGTTTTGCCATTTTCAAATGCAGGTGTTATTATCCAGGTGTAAACAGCAGACATTACAGCAGATTGTATTATTACCAAATGTAATAGTACTTCTGTGGAGCAAGCAGGAGAGACACAGCTTGCTTTTAAATCTAAGGTGCTTGGTTGAACTTTCAGAAACTGATCAGGATTATTCCAGAGCTTTGTGCCACTTATTTTGAGGGTACCTCACAATCTTTTTTTACAGGTATGACTGGCTAGATCTGAGGGCTCTCTTGGTAATCCAAACATGAGGTTTAGGACCCAGATCATTTTGCTACAGTGGTTGGACTGTAGAGTAGAGAGAAGATCCTCCCTAAGCAAATATTGCTGCTAGTGTGTTCATTTGACCAACACCCTGATATTCAGTGAAAATGGGAATTAGACTTAGCTGTGGATCGGCAGACATGTCACTGTTTGAAGTGGGGTAAGTTACTGCCTAATCGCCAAGTCGAAATAACTTGGGGGCATATTAGCAAGGAACCTCGTTAAAATTATCGCATTTTATCGGCACGAAACTGCCGATAAAACGGCGATAATGGGCTTGCTAATATGCATTATAGAATTCCTATAGAATCACAGATTAGATGTGCAGGACATCTAACCTGGGATTCTATAGGAATTCTATAACACATATTAGCAAGTCCATTATCACCGTTTTATCGGCATTTTCCTGTCGATAAAACGGCGATAATTTTAACGAGGTTCCTTGCTAATATGCCTCTCAGTGTGCTCATTTCAGTCACTTTAAACCAAAGGAGCCTTTTTCTTCAAAACATTAATGCTTAAAACCTCTGTGCCAGTAATTTGATAAGAATGATACTACTGGGGGCGTGGCTTAGCGCCCGATACGGATGGCGGCTCCCATGTGAGGGCTCCGCAAACGCCGAGGGGTTCACCCCTTCCTACCTGTGCCGGCCGCCTGGCAATTGGAGCTTTCTCCACCGGAATGTAAGGGGCACATCGCGACCCAGCGGCAGCTCCTCTCCGCATCTCTCAGGCTTTGTTTCGGCAATTGCGTGCGGCCGCGGCTCCCTGTCAGCCGCGACTGCCATTTTGTCTGCCCTTCGCGCGTCTAACGCGCACATTATATTGGACACTGCCACCATCATCTGCTGCTATGGACCACCGCAAATGCTCTTGGTGAGCTTACTTCATCAGCCTATATTATGATACTGCTATTACTCTGCCTATTTTACTCTGCTTAGTTATTTTTTGCGCAATTCACGATCTTGGCGGCCATTTTGTTCTCCTCAACTGTTTCCATCACAATGCTCCTCATTCTTTTCGCCTCCAAGGCCTCCTATTGACTGTGCGCATTTTCCAAACTGTTTTCACCTATTACGACGCTGGGACTGTTATGTTGGATTCCTTTTCCTTGCTGCACACATATGCTAGTACCTCAACTCTCACTTTTTGAACACTTTGCGCTTTAATTACTAGCAGGAACGCTTCCTCACTTCTGCATATGGATACTGCTGCATATCTCCATGAGCATTTTTGCAACTCCCACCTGCTGTGCAACGACGCCTCTGGGTTTCCTTGCTTTTCCATGTTTTCTGCTAATTAACCCTCCTACATTTCACTACTGATTTTGGTAGACAAGGGCTCTCTCAGCTTCCAGCCTTTCTACTGATTTCTTCTTGGTGTTGACTTTTATCATATGGAGAGGAGCGCACTTGGTCGTATTTCCAAAAATCCACGACGTGTTTTCATCAAGAATTCCAGAATCTTTTCTGCACTGGTGCACCTGGAAGCGTCTCAAGCACTCGCCGCTCCAATGTCGCAATCCAACACAGAACGCCCTGTCCCGGCCCCGGGAAAGGTTACGTCGAAGCGCCTCAAAAAAGACCCTCCATCACCGTCAGGCTCTACTTCAGCTGTCTCTATGGAGCTATTGTTAGAGGAGATCCGTGCTCTACGTCCTTTCAAGGAAGAGACCAACTCTAAGTTGCAGGTCTTAACCGATAATTGGTCACAGATGGATGCGAGAGTGACGACCGTGGAACACTCCATATCTTCTCTCCAGGAATCGTCCTCCAAGGTGACACACATGCAGTCGCAAATTTCCTCTCTCCAGAAGCAGGTTGAGGAGCTTGAAAATCGTAATCGACGCAACAACCTTCGTATTTACGGCCTGGCGGAGAACTGTGAGGGGAATGATCCCATTGCTTTCTTCAAATCTTTCCTGCCTAAGCTCCTCCACTTACCTGAGGGAACCACGCTTAACAAACAACGAGCACATAGGCTTGGTCGCATATCTTCATCTTCTTCTGCTTCTCCTAGACCACGAGGTGTCATTATGTACTTTTTGGAATATACTGATCTCCTCAAAGTGTTATCGGCGGCCCGAGTTTCTCCACGCCTCACATGGTCAGGTTCTACCCTCTTCTTTGCGCAGGATTATGCCAAAGCCACAGCCAGCCGCCGTAAAGCATTTCTGGATATGCAACCGGAGCTTCGATCCATCGGCTCCAGAAATGGCCTTTTTCACCCTTGCATTTTTAGAGTCACTTACAACAATAAAACAACGACCTACGAGGATCCTGTTCGCCTTCGGAGCTTCCTTAATTCTTGCCAAGCATCTGAAATGGACCTCTCCAACTCCTCATCGGCTTTCCCTCCATGACTTTCATAATCCATTTTGTGGTTTTTTCACCTGGCTGCATTGTTGTTGTTGTTTTTGCGCATGCTTGTTCCTATCATGTTGTTTCTATCCTTCTCTTGTCTGACCTTTCTCCCTTTATACTTGTTTTCCTTCATACTTGTTCTCTTCTAGTTCTGTA
Source organism: Lissotriton vulgaris (assembly GCF_964263255.1). Taxonomy (NCBI): domain Eukaryota; kingdom Metazoa; phylum Chordata; class Amphibia; order Caudata; family Salamandridae; genus Lissotriton; species Lissotriton vulgaris. Next base: position 1,441,303,214 of record NC_141685.1, read on the forward strand.
ATATGTTTACTTTTTTCCCACTTACTTTGCTATTTTATTTCTATCCGTAACTTTTTTGATATTTCTTCCTCCTCAACTATTTTGTTTTTCTATTCTCTCCCACAGGTTTCGTAGTTTACAGTTTGTACTCCCCTCGGCTTAGCGGTTCGTTTGCACCGGTTGGACCGCCTTCCCCAGTGGGCGCTCCCCCCTCCGTACTATCTTCTCGTCTTCCCTTCCCTGTGATCGCCCTTCCTCAATCTCACCCTTCGTAAGTATGTTTTCCCTCCTTCCCCTGTTCTTCGTTATACCCTTTCCATCTTCGATCCTGTTTTTATCTCTAGTCCTTCTTTGTTCAAAGGTGTCTTCTCAACTTCTCTCTCACTTACCTCTATGTCTTTTTCTTTCCTTGTATTTTCTCAGTCACCTAGCATTTTTCCTACTTATTCACCTGAATTTTCTCTTCACTGCTTTTCAACTCCGCGTTACTTCACCTCTTTTTGACTTTCATGTCTTTTTTCTCCATTTTATTATTCTGGGCACTTCTTCTCCTTTCTTTATTGATATATTCAGTTTCATTTACATGACATGTCGTTAAAAATAGTTACATGGAATGTTAAGGGCGTTAATTCTCCTATCAAGCGACAGAGAATTTTGTCGCATCTTGCACGCTTAAATGTTGACATTACTTTTTTGCAAGAGACTCATTTATCTGCTGAAGAATCTGTTAAGTTGAAGAGAACTTGGGTGGGTGATGTATATTACTCTCCAGGGGATGGCAAGCGTAATGGAGTAGCTATATGGCCGGGATGCCTCTCACCCCCTCCCAACACAATCCCCAAGGATGGGAAGACAGATGCAGTTCTGAACTTTTGGAAGGCGGGAGGGAGTTACCCTCCCGGCCGTATTTATTAAAATATGAAACAAAATTAAAACATTAAAATAACAGATTCATATCATGTACAATTTTTCATTTATACATTACGATGTTTATTGGCTAACCTTAACAAATCTCTAATACAAAGGTTCTCCTAGCCGAGTCTAAACATCCTGCAAATGCATACTCTCTAACTAAAAATTGTACATCCTAACATTACGGGCCAACGTCAAGGTCGTAACCGGTGTCAGATCCCTACTACCAGAACTCCCCCCTCACGTGTGAGGGGCGGGCGCACAGAGGACTGTACCTCTGTGCCAACTTCCAATTTCCCTTGTCTTAGCGGGGGCCCCTTATTTAACTCGACGCCATCTTAATGGTCGTCCGAGGACTCGTGTGAGGTGTCTAGAAGGTAGCGTGGACCCCCCTCCCACCCCACACTGTTCATCACATCCGCCGTCGCGGATATCCTGGCCCCGGGAAATTCCTAGGAGGGGCATCGAGCCACCTCCTCCCCTGGGAGGGGCCTATGACCGCCTTCCCTTCGGCGACCCCATACTTAGTGGGTGCTGCCTCCCCGTGTGAGGGGCCAATGGCCACCTCCCCCCGGGCGCTCCCATCCATAATGGGTGGTGCCCCTCCTGTAGGGATCTTGAAATTACTGCTCACCGATCATGACCTTACCGCCCGACCAAAATAAATACGACGTTTTTGAACCTAATGAAGAGCGGTAAAGCGGTTAAACTGAACATTGCAATATTAATCCTCTTATCTACACATGTAACACATTTTCAAATTAGACTGTGGTACTCCGCTCAACTGAGTGAGAAAACATGCTATGAAGCAAATCATTTTATTGCAGTTCACACATTGAAATCTTTATTACACACGAAAACCCTGGAGAAAAAAGATATTATCACAGCAAATCAACTTAATTGCACTACTAATCGTTGCCATAAGGGGCTGGTGGGTGGGTCAAAATTGCTCCTTGTTCCGTCGAGGGCTCACGTGCAACGAGAGGGTGCAGCTTCCAAGCACAGGAACAAGAGGATGCTTCTTTGGATTGTTGCTCCTTTTATTCCTCTTCGGGAGGGCGTGTACCCTCCTCTGGTACGCCTACGGGGCGTGGCCAACGGTGTAGGTGTCTAGGACAACCCTTCTTGGGCAGGAAAAGGCGTGCCCCGGCTACGCCGCTTCGGGCATACCAGCCGAGACACGCCCCCCCGCCCAAAATGGTTTCCCGGGGGGATCCGGGCCCCCTACCATACGTTCGGGGGGACCGAGTGGTCGCCCCTTTCCATTTTATGCCACAAACGTCTCTCACACTCTTTGCTTTCTCAGGAATCAGATGATGTTGGTCGCTGGACATTTGTCAAGCTCTCCATTAAGAATGTTCCAATTTCCCTTCTAAATGTCTATGCCCCCACTGCTGGCGATCCTACTTTCTGGTATACCTTTTCTCATCACGTTACCAGATTTATTGATACTAACTTTATCTTGGCGGGAGATTGTAACCAGCCTCTCGACCCTTTCTTGGACAGACATTCCAAAGCTCCCTTTACTCCTAATAAGTCACATAAACTTTTTTCTCAAGCTATCTCTCAGCATAAACTCACAGATGCTTGGCGTTTATGTAATCCGTAGCTGCAGGAATTCACTTTTTACTCTCCCTGTCATCACTCCCAATCCCGCATTGATTACATTTTTGTTACTCATGACATTGCCCAAACCCTTACCCATGCAGAGATTGGCCCTATACTGCTTTCAAACCATGCCCCTACCTTGGTTCAACTTGATATCCTCCCTAGATCAGTTGGACCCAAGCGATGGCGCTTTAATAATTCCCTTCTCTTGGACCCTAAATTTACTTCATCTTTTACTGAATTTTCTGATGAATTTTTTTCACTCAATGATAATCCCTCCATTCCCAAGCATACCATTTGGGATGCCTTCAAGGCTACATCAAGGGATTTTATAATTGGCTTTGTAGCAAAAAAACGGAGAGCTGCTCGCAACTTTACGGCTGCTCTCCTTCTTGACATTAAGAAATTGGAGCATTCTTATTATACCTCACGTTCACAGGACAGTTTAACAGCTTTGGTTAATGCCAAAATGAAATTTAACAAAAAGTCCACGGATGATGCATCTTTATTTTTATTAAAATCAAGTGCAAAGTTTTACGGGGGTAAAAATAAGGCTGGGAAGATTCTTGCTAACTATTTGAAAGTAAAGCACAACAAATTAAATATTGAATCAATCTATGACACACACTCTGTTCTCAAACACAAAGATTCAGATATTCTTGCTGAATTCTCTACCTTTTACAAAACCTTATACTCTTCCGAAACCCAACCCTCCCCTCAATCTTTAGACCGCTTTTTCTCTAACATCCAAAAACCAGCTCACTTCCCACTTGACCTCTCTCATTTGGAGCTTAATATCTCTCAGAGTTACTCACAGCGCTTCAAAGTCTTCAAAAAGATAAAGCCCCTGGGCCGGATGGTTTCACTGTTGAATTTTTCCTTCACTTCTCAAAACTTCTCATCCCTAAACTACACTCCCTCATTGATGCTTTCCTTGCCTTGGGCTCATCCTCAGGTTCTTTCTCTGATGCACATATCTACCTCATACCCAAGGAGGGGAAAGACGTTCAACATTGCAAAAATTACAGACCAATCTCCTTTGTTAACATCGATTATAAAATCTTTGCAAAGTCTATTGCTGCGCGTCTTGATCTTCTTCTCCCAGATCTTCTGGGCGAAGAACAGTCAGGCTTTGTTAAAGGACGCTTCATTACTGATAATACTAGATTACTATTTAATGTTTTATCCAAGTCCCGTCATTTGCCCCATTCCCTCGCTGCCATTGCCCTTGATGCTGGAAAGGCGTTCGATAGAGTTGAATGGACCTATCTTTTTCACACCCTTCATTGGTTTGGTTTTGGCCCTAAATTTATTTCCCTGATCTCCTTACTCTACTCCAATCCACGTGCAGCTGTTTGTGCTAATGGTCAAATATCCTCCTTTTTTGATTTGGGAAGAGGTGTCCGCCAAGGGTGCCCCTTATCTCCCTTTCTTTTTAATTTGGCCTTAGAACCCTTTTTGTCTAGACTTCGTCAAAACCCTACCATCCAAGGCTTTCACACATCAGATTCTCAAGTTAAGCTCGCCGCATACGCGGATGACATCCTTCTTTTTATTTCCAACCCTGCTGATTCGATTCCCGCCTTCCTTACTGAAGTGCATGAATATTCCCAAATATCTGGCTATAAACTCAATAATGATAAATGTGAGATCCTACCTTTAACGAAATTCACTTTTAAACCTGACTTTATTGTTTCCAACTTCACATGGAAACCTTCCCATATTAAATACCTCGGCCTACATATCACCCCTACTATTCCTGACACTGTTTCCCTCTGTCTATCCAAATGCACCCAAAAATTGGAGGACCTGACGTCCAAGTGGCATCCTCTTTACTTGACCTGGTGGGGCCGCCTTGACACTATTAAAATGATGCTGTCCCCTATAGTTCTTTATACTATTTCCAATATTCCTGTATCCATACCCTCGAAATTTTTTTAAAAAATCAACTCCATTCTGATGTCCTTTCTTTGGAACAAGAAGAAGTCTAGGATGTCTCTCGCCCGACTGATTCGCCCCAAGGTGGAGGGTGGAGTTAACTTTCCGGACTTCCCTGCTTACCATAAGGCGTTTTCACTGCGACAAGCTTCTTTTTGGCTGCAAGATCCCAGCACTCCTTGCCCTTTGTGGGCTAAATTTGAACGCCTTCTTCTTTCTCCGTTCTCCTTTGCTAAATATCTTTCCTTTTCCCGTAAACCCTCTTCCATTTCTACTCCCATTCATAAATTCACTACTAAACTGCTCCTGTCTTCTTCCCATTCCCCCCCTGCGACCATTGCTGACCCTCTATGACTTACCTACCTCTTTCACCCGTAACTATCACTTACTTAAGGAGGCTGCATTAGCAACTTACAATCACCTCTCCCAGCTATGTCCATCTCCTGCTTCTCCTACTTGAGTCTCCTCACTCCACTCATTTTTGCGCAAGGCTCCAAAAGCCTCCTCCATTTATAAATATCTTTGCGCTATTGATTCCCCTAGACCTAAATCCAAAGTAGAGGAATGCTGGAAACATGACCTTTCCACATCCTGGCCAACTTCCTTGTGGGATAAAATTTGGATCAAGATACGTAAATCTTCAAGAGCGGCAACCTTAACGCAATCCTTGTTTTTTATTTATAACAGACTTCTCTATACACCTTTTGACCTCCATAAACGCTTCCCAAATACTCCCCATACATGCTGATCTTGTTCTTCCCCACAAGCGACTTTATTTCATATGCTGTTCTTATGTACTCCTGTTCATACTTTTTGGTTGCAGGTTTGGGCTAAAATCAACTTGATTTTCCATACAGATATCCCTTTCTCTCACATAAACATTTTTTTAGGTAGCCTTTCCCCTTGTTGGGCCACTGTTGAACTAAGGCCTCAGATTATTGACTTACTACTAGCTGCTGCATTCCAACAGATAATGGTAAATTGGAAGGATTCCACCAGCGTCTCCTTTAAGGCGTGGTGGTTCAATGTATGCCATAACCACAGACTTGACACTGCTTTTGTTTTTCCAGCTCACATGGCTGTAAAGCGTTTGGACTTATGGCTCCCTGTCACACTTTACTTGGATGCTTGTGCCACTCGCTCGTCTTGCCCACTGCCCTCGCAACAAGAAGTCCTCAAACCTCCTTAAATGCTCGCTGCATTCCATGTTCTTTTTCTTTCCCACATTTTATCATTTTTACATTTCTTTCAGGTGTTTTCTTGCTACTATGTTTACTGTTTATATGCCCTCTCTTTTACATTCCACTGCCCGGACTTTCCTTTTGACGTTACGTATAACCTTATGCTTGATTTATTTATCGTAATTTTCACTGTTTTATATTTCCATTGTAATCTGTATTGACACCTTGCTTTTTCATATCAAATAAAAATTTTCTTGAACTTAAAAAAAAAGAATGATACTACTGCATCCATTACTAATACTACTACTACTAATATTATTTATATAAGTACTAATATAATAATATAATAACTATCATCATCTTCATAATACTGTATCTTTATCATCATCATGCTAAAACAGAAGAAATGACACAAGTGATACAAATACTACTACTACTACTACTACTACTACTAATAATAATAATAATAATAATAATAATAATATAAAATAAATGTAGTCATAATAATAATGAGTTCTAAAACCTAATCAAATCACATCTTCTCCACTTCAATTTTATTTCACCAGATCGTATTTTCATACCAAATAGAAAATATTAATACCATATTTATGCAAAAAAATAATAATTTCAAGTATTAAGAGGTGGCAGAGAGTGAGTGGGACACATAAACTCCATTCAATATCCTTTGAGCAACATCCTTCTATTTCCATTTGCAAAACACTGACACATCCACAACAAATGACATTGACAAAAATCACAATGATTCTGAGCACAAAATCTTCTGTTCAAACCTGTCCATGAAATACAGTTCATTACATGCACTCTGGGGTAGGGAGAGATTTATCAGTATGACAAACAAACAGAGTACCTTGATTTTGTGGAAATCATACTCTTACATTGAACACCATCATTTCCATCCTGGATTAATCCAAAGGCTTCTGTGATAACTGTTCAATTCTCACAAATTTGTTCAGCTTTCAAAGATTTTTAGGAAAGCAGTATTATTACTCCAAGTGCATATTTTTACATATCTAGAGACATCGGAAGCCTGTGTGACTTTCCAGGAACTAATAATCTGAAAATGAAAATACCAGGAAATATTACATTTTAGTTCTAAATTTACCCCAGTTTCATTCTTATCAAAACCAATATTTAACTTACTTAGATTAAGTGTAATGAAATGTTCAGCACCCAATGCTTAATTAAGATCCTTCAATATCCCATTTAAGTATTTCATTGTTCTTTGGCAAGTATAGACAATGTGTTCTCAGTTCTGTTCTCCATTTTTCCATCTAGCAACTAATTATTTAATTGCTTTATGAGGCGAGATTTTTCAGTTGTGGAGGAGCCCTATAAAGGTGATACCAATAGAAGTACTGAATACCACTTATGATAATCATTTATCTCTGAACTGAGAAGGTCGGATCTGTCATTCCTTGACTGAAATATCCACATGGGGAAATTTTCAAAATATTCTCAGGGCCTCGTACTTGACTACTGTGAAGCAATATATGCAACTTAGAAATAACTCTCCTTGCTGAAGAAACACATCAAAAATGTTCACTAAACTCATTTTTACATCGGTTATATGAAGATTTTCTGAAAATATATGCAGCTGTAAATATTTATAAAGCAATTTCTTGTTGAAAGTATTTTCAATTCACTGAAAAATATCAGCTTTAAGCACTGAGCTCACATGATCAGAGAAAATATTGCTCGGCACTCTGGGGATTTCATACACAGGTTAGATGGCATACTTTTATGGTATTTTCCTAAACTTACTTAATACTAACCGACATTTAAACAAATAGATCAGTGCTGTACATTCAGTACCTGAATTAGATTTTGGCATAGTGGTTCCTCCATTACAATCACTCACGACATATAGCTCATCTGCCTTATTACAAGTACGTTACATCCTGTGGCACTTCTCATAAGGTGGAAGGATATCTGTCACATTTGTGAGGGAGTCCCTGTCTGTCAAACTGTAAATCAGGCTCTTAATGTTTTAAAGAATGAGGGTGTGAAACTTTGGTGTAAATACTCTAAAATTATAATTTCCGAACATATATTTGTAACTCAAAGTAAAATGGGAAGTGAAAAATGTACTTTAATTAATCACAAGAAATGAGAAAGAGCAGCTGTGTAACATTAGACTTCAAAATGTAGAAGCATGCTGTCGGTCTTTCAATAATCAGTCTAGTATCTTAATGCTAAACCAAGTGCACTGTACTGATAATATAATTTCAAAATCAAAGAGTTAAGCTCTGTATTTGTTCTAAATGAAACCAAGGCATACTAACAATATTTGAAATAAAAACAATCTTAACACATTAGTATTCCCACAAGACAAACTGAGAGCTGTCCCAGGTTGTGAAATTCTTCTGTTTTATATGGGAATAAAATTAAGGTGTAACATTTCCAAGAATTTGGTGAGACACAAATAATTGCATATTTATCAGTGAGGTGCATGCTCTTGATACCAAGTGCAAGATATATTGAATGCTTTCCCCCATGAAGAAAATATTGTCTCATTTATGTAGTGTATAGTAGGGATCAATAAACACATGTTTACATATATGTATTGGAATACCTTTTTAAGATCTTCATAGTATGATGGAAAATATAATTTTTCATGCTTGAAATAAAATGTGAACTGTTTCGGAAATTAATTTATGCCCTCAAACTACGTTCAAAGGCATCTACATGCAACAATTGATTAATTACTATTCATACATATATTCCTATTCATGGACACGTGGTGGTCGTACCTTTGTTATCTCAGAAGCACTGATAATACTGCTCTAAAACACTTGGACTTGATAAATAGCAAATTTTCCCTTTTAAAAAGTCAGACATATATCTACAAACATTGAAATCACCTTGAGAACTAGGCTTGTTCTTTTAAGTACCAGTCCTCTGGTACTTAAAAGAACAAAACTCTATTAACTACTGGATTGCAATGCACTTGTTGTATGGTCCACTTGCATGGTCGGTATTTCTTCATTAACATCTTGTTCAAACTGCTTTACTGTACCATTATGTGAATTGCATTATATGGTTGCAGTCTTTACAAGAACAAGCTCATACCTCTGATATAGGCATTTTCGAATTGGATATTGCTTCACACAGCATTATTGCTTTTATATCTAAACCTCAACTGTTCTGCTTTTACTGTTCATGATAGGGTAGGGAGGTAATGGGGTGGGAGAAATTGTTTATTCATGTGTACATTGTTATAGTCATTCAAATACCTCTCAATATCTGATGCTTTATGTTAAATCTGAATAAAAATATTAAAACATAAAAAAGCGCAAAATGGAGAAAGGAGATGGGTATCCCTGGGAAGTCTCCTTTGTAATATCAATTAACTTGCAATCCACACCATGATTGCTTAGTTGTTGTCACTCCAGATTGCACATTCACAGTCCATCTGTTGCACTGGGACAAAACTTTATTTAGTCCAATTCTAACCAAATAAATTACAGTTCACCCTACTGAATGTTTCTCTGCATCTATCACTATGACAGCAAGTAGAAACTTCCTAAGTCCAGGTCTGTCATGTTACTCAAGTATTGTCTATTGTCCCCAAAATCCTAACAGTGACAAAACTCACCCTGTACGGTCCCATCAAGCCCAAGGAAAGCCAGCCAATTGGTTTCCCTAAGCAATTCTAGACAGCTTACAATCTCCATTCAGTTGAGCCTTAAATGAGCTTGAAGATTATAACAATGGCATTTTTTTAAACAAAATTCAGTTATGTCACATGCAGCACAAGATCTAAGAATTTAAGTGAAGATGGAGGGCGCTTCTTACACCTAAATTGTTTATTATTCTTAATAATCCACCCTCTTTCTCTGCATTGCCTGGTGGAATAGTTTAAATATTTCCTGTAACTTCTTTCAATGCAACTTCTACAAGTAAGGCTGCCGGGACTCTGTCTACAGTTTTAGTATCTTGAGTTGAATAAGAATGAGTTGTGTGTCATTGGAGCAATAGAGGACATTGATGTCATGAGTGTACAAAACAGTGATGGAAGAAAGGCTTAAATAATCTCATCCACTGGTAATCACTGAGGACACATCCCAAATCCTTTGTTATTTTGCACACCATGCAACCTCAGTTTGCACCCAGCAATATTTTGTGGCAGCAGATGGATCAGGTGAAATAAACAATCTCCCTGCACTTTGATGAACCTACCTTCAGTGTGGACAATCCACTTCATTACACGTGGCTTGGCAGTTCCAGCTGGAATATTTTTAACTACTGGATGTGAAGCAACCTCGACACTCAAGCCCCTCTTGACACCCCAAAGTACAACTGAACACTGAGAACCAGAAGAATATCTTGCAAACACAATGAGCGCAAATGTCAATGAAATTACTGTTGCTGTCTGCGCTCTCTTGGATTTCCCATCTATTTAACGTGATTATTGCTGAAATCGCACATTCTATTTTCATACCCCCAAAAGATGAAACACGGTTCTCGCACAACTGAGACAGGAAATCAACTTCATGACCTTCAGAAAGATTATCAAAAACTACCTATTATTCAGACTTCACTTCTGTCCTCCATTTTCCTGAATTTCTCGCTCCCTACAGGGCCACTTTTTGGGAAACAGCAAAATTTACAAGCTCAAGAAAAATAACAACTTGCAAGAGCTGTGCAAACTTTGCACCCTGTATTTATATTTATTTTGCAGTATCTCTCTCTGCAGCATAACCGAAATGTACATATATTTTTTGCTTAGACTGTGATCCTGCTATGAATAATGAACCTTGAAAATTACATTTAAAAAATCGAATTTATCAAGCGCTTCCCAAGTTGTGTTGTTTGTAATTCGGTTTGTTAGCACTCTCAAATACTGGCAGAGAGCTGATAAATTGTTTTATATCCCTTCTCTTCCCATGACTAAACAGTGCTGAAAAACAGAAATGAAAAGTTAAACTGCTACACTTTTATAAAAAAAGTATTTTTACATAGTGCTTAGGTAATGCCCCAGTTTTGGCTGGTATGAAGATCTGCAACAGACCTTTATTCTACGCACAATTACCAGCAAAAATACAGTTAGCAAATACACGGTGACCTCTCCTCTCTTTTCAGAACTAAGCTGAAGTTGGCAACTGCGTCCTTCCCATAACGCAGATAAACACATGAAAGGGGCGAGGAGATACTGCTGTTCTGAAGTCTGCAGGAGTTTTAAAACAGTGCGGGCAGGTTATGCAAAGCAAGTCTTAAGCATTTAGAACTAGTCACTGAAATGCGAAGTAGGCATTGCAATGTTTTTAAATTGTTAACAGTTTGTGATGATTATTCAATATATTATTTTTAGGTGGTTCATGTGCTTCATCACCATAAGCGACAAACTGCATTACTTCATCTTGTCACTCGATTAGGTCATTTCTTTAAGCTTAATTATTATAAATGTTTGGACCAGTGGGGCTGGCATCTACCTGGAGGAGGGACGGGGGCGCGCATGGGGAAAATAATATTAAAAATAAATAAAAATGACCTAACGCTTTGTCCTTGCTCTAGACCTCGTGTCGACTCGGAAAAGATGCTGGAACACCCTTGCTCAATCCTGGCCCTGCTCACATGCAGCATGTGAGCAGTGCCAGGATTGGTGGGAGCGGCCTCACCTGGCACTCCACCGCCCCTGGAGGACTGCACTGTCTCTCAACCAGCTGTCTTGAGACAGCTGGGTTGAGAGGTTTAAAGTGCACTTGTGTGGCTGGCTGTCACCAGACAGCCCACCAAAAAGATATGCCCTTTTAAACAGTGCCAAACCAACCCACCTTCTTCCCTGCTGAGGGACATGCTTCTGTTACTCAGCAGGTGCCCTGCCCCCCGTCCTGTCACTCAGCTCGGGACATAAAAATTAAAAAGGTAATTAACTACCATTTTATATTTCCTCTTTGGGGTGTTTTTAAGTGGGGTGATGCTCCTCCCTCTAACAGAGGATCCACCCCTTGTTCAGACCCGTCTGTAGGGCAGCCTGGTAGTGTCAGAATATCTGGGCTGAGAGAACAATATGTCTGTAGGGTTTTTGGCTCTTAATGTCTACTACACCACCAACTTTAAGCAGAAACAAGCAAAACAATATGGGCTATTTAAGACTGCTATGACAAAGCTATCTAGTTTCCAAGGTCCATGCATGTGTAAATCATCCAGTACAGGTTTTTTGCTTCTCATTCTGGTATTTGTAGTCCTGTTTAACACCTTTCTAAAAGCAGGACTACAAGTCGCATAATGCAAAGAAAAAACGTGGATTGTTTGAGTTACTCACATATCAACCTGGGAAACTAAGGGCCATATGTATGAAGCTATTTTCGATTCGCAAAGGCCGAAATTCGCCGAATTTCGGCCTTTGCGAATCGGAAAAGGCCATTTTTGGACATTTGCAATGTATGAAAAAGTAGCAAAATAAGGAATTGCAAAAATTTGCGATTCCTTATTTTGCCATAGCATTTAAAGAATCGCAATTTTGCGATTCCTTAATTGCTATGTAAGAAGCTTTTTTCTCTTGCGAATTTGGTTTAAGGAATCGCAATTTACCACCAACTGAAAGTTGGTGGTAAATTGCGATTCCTTTTCAATAAGCACAAATTGGCATTTTTCATTGTGGCATGTGACGCACATGCATGCCCTTAGGGCATGTATGTGCGCCATATGCGCACACATGTCATTTTCAGGGGTGCAGCAGGGTGTTCTTGAGACACCCCCTGCACCCTTGAAAATTCGCACAATTTGCGATTAGCAAATAGCGATTAGCAATTTTCCCCTTCATTCCTATGGGCCTCCTGGCCCATAGAAATGAATGGGAAGTATTCCTTATTTGCGAATTCGCAATTTGGGAATTCGCAAACAAGGAATAGTAAGGAATCGCTAAAATTCCTAGATTACCTACATACATACCGTTTTGCGAATTCTAAATAGCGATTCCTTAAGATTCGCTATTTAAAATTTGCAAAACGGAAGTATGATACATATGGCCCTAAAGTTCTATATAAGGAGCAAACTATATGCAGAGTTGTGGGCTTTACTATTGCAGATCTTTTTGATCAGTTATGTTAGTATAGTTTGTTCAAGTAAAGTCTACAAACCCCATATATCGCAGAGTTTTACTAGAAAATCCAGAACGGCACACACCTGCTTTCTGCCATAGAGCAACACCACACACAGTATTCACGAGTATCTTTTCATTTTATTGGGCACCAAAGACGTTCAAAAATAAATTGGAACGGATAGCGATAGAGACAGAGGCCTAGCCATCTATACATAGACTCTTGGAAGCAAGTTTTGATATTTTAAAGTATGTCTGTATAATTACCTGGCTGGTATGCATGTCGTTATCCCCTGGATCAGCGTAATTTTGTCTCGACCCTTTCATGTTTAATAAGGCCTTATGCACTTGTGTTATGTACCATTATTAATGTCATTTAGTACAGTTAAACAGTTACAGAAAGTGCATCTACTCTGTAATCTCGATATTTTTGAGTGTGTCTATTTACAGTAATGATGTGTTGCAGTTGTCATATATATCTTGAATTTTGCTGTTTAAATAACAATACTTTCCATATATGTTCACATATTTCTTTAAGAATACTCTCAATTTATTGTATACCTGAAAATGTGTCAGTTTGAATATTGCTATACATGTATAGCTGGGTGTGGTGGCTTAGTGGACTAATGTGTCCACTTTCGGGACCTGTATTTGGCCCCATGGTCACAGGATCAAATCCTGCCAGGTCCACTCAGACTTTTATCCTTCTGAGGCTGATAAAATGAGTGCTGTTGGGTAACGATAACATCTGTTTTTCAGTGTCATTTTGCCCTCGGCTGAGCATGCACGTTATGTCATATTATAACGAGATATCAATCTGTCATAATGCTTTGAAAATGTGTCCTGAAAGGCTTGCTGTACTTACTAAATTTGCATAATGCCTTAAACTTTTGGATTTCGCAATGTTTAACTTTTATGTGAATGCATGCTTTGGATCTTTTGTTTTTCTCTCCTCTACAGGTGCAGTTACATTAGCTCATCAAGAAAGGCATATTGTATGAAAGAGATAGTGAGACTAGAAATGAGTATCTCTTGGCAAGGATAAGAAGAATTTATAAAGGCAGGGGGGACTACTGTTCGTTCTGAATAGGGAAACGGGAGGAAACTGAGGACATTCTAATGTGTGGACCAAAGGAAAGAAATCTCTAGTGTAGCTGCCAAGTTTTAACGTTTGAAGGTGGGAAATAATTTAACATGTACATGGGATTCTCTAAGGTTCTTCTGGTAAGTGTAATTAGGCATTGCACTTAGGCTATTCAGATTCCCTTTAGACTCTGAGAGGTACAGACCTTGTTGTGTACTCTCTGTTGGATTGCTTAATGCTGTACAATATTCTTATTTCTGAGAACCTTTACAGATGTTCAGCTATGCAGACAGCTTTCTCTGCTTCCCTGAATTAAATAGGGTGTCCCTGATTTCCAGTTTAGGAGAAGGTTTAGTAGATCTTCTTAGACAACCTCATGTAAAGGCAAGAGGATCAAAACTTTCAATCTACTCACCAGTCTTTGTTTTTCTTCCATTGCATTGCAGCTACAGAATTCCTTATTTGCTTTCCATTATTGAAGATATACTTTGTATATTATTTTAGATATCCTCTGGTGATTCTGTATTTTTATACTATATTTCTGTGGCTGATTTGAATCATTTTTGATTTGAGTTCATCACAAATCCATACATAGTCCATACTTAATCCCATGATTACACTGGGTAATCTTAACATTTATGAGTGTGTATATTAAGTTTTCTTTACAGTACCAACAGGTTTCAGTTCTCACCTCTTTCTTCATTTGTGTGGTTTGGACCTCCAAGGCTCAGGCCAGTGAGAGTCCACCTCCTTTGACCCCACACTTTCCCACATATTTGCAGGCAAAGTGTGATCAGAAAGACACGTTGACTATATGGGAAATATCGTAATATGGTAGCGGGTGGTGTGAAAGGAGGAGGGCCGGAATCAGTAGCCTGGAGCTGAAGAGTAACCTGCCTAACACTGAGAGAGTAAATAGCCGAGGCTTGACCCAAATCCACCTTTGTCATCCCTCCCATATGGAAATGAACTTACATTTCCCCTCTGCATCGTCCCTCTAAATCCCCCCTCACCCAACCCCACCGCATTTACAGTGGCACTGCACCATCACACTCTATTTAAGTTCTGCATTTTATTGGGAGGATGAGCCCAAATTCCCACAAGCAAAAGCCGTCACTGGATTGGACACAAGTAAGATAAGGATTCATCCACTGTTTATTTTTGTATCTATATTACACGTTAGGATTTCTAGTGTATTGTTGCAAATGCCCATCTTTTGCCTGGTATACCTCCAGATTCTTGCCTTGTTTAAATGGACCCTTTTTTGCAATAGGACTCTGTGCATTTCACTCCTGCTAACTAGTGGTAAAGTGTTTGATCTCTTCATACTGAACATGGTAAACTGGCTGCTTTCACCAGATAGGCTTGCTTGATAAACTATATGCTAGAGGAGGTGTTTATGCTAATTGAGGAACATTTACAAAGATCTGTACAGGGTTTTCATCCTTGTATAGAACACCATGGTGGTGAACTGTGGCTTGCATTGGAAACACTTATTAGGTGCAGAGGGACGATCTACTCACTGAAAACAACGAAATGTGATCAAGAGGTAAGGCCTGCATAAGTTACCAAATTCACAAATACAGCATAGGGAGAGTTTTCATCACTCATTTCATGGAAGCATTATTTGTTGACCCTGATGAAAAAAGTGTTGCAATTCTCTTTCTGTATTTTGGATCTAAATCTGAATCAACACAAAAAGTTGTAAAAATGCTGTACATCATGTTATTTAGGTCATTGATCGTAGGTGCCCTTTTTTTAAATTAAGAATCGTTAATTATTAACTGTTGGCCTAATATATAAATATTAACACATATGTGAATGTAATATGGGATGTCTTATACAAATGTGTATTTGTATCTGCCAAATGTATTTTTATATTTATGAGAGAAACTATTATTACCTCAGTAGGAAGCTTTTACCTACAGCTTTACTCAGTCACTTGACAGGAGTAAAAGGTACATTTAGGCCCGGGCGGGTGGCCACCAGTCCCCAATCCAGAGGAGTCAATGCTCTACGCTCCCCTGGCAAAGGCCTACAAGCTAAGAGATTCCCTCCAGACAGGTAGGGATCTCTGTGTGAACAGAGGACGCACAAGTGTGATGGCACCACTAAAGGCACAGATTCTTTCCTGAGTTGGTGTCATCTTTTATATGGCTGCTTATCAAAATAATTTGTTCTGCAAAACAAACTTCCAAAGTAGGAGCTCATTTGTTCAGAACAAAATAATGGCCCAATAGCGCAAGGAGTGTTCTCCCTGCACATATGGGCCACTAATTGCACCTGGACAGCCATATTTCGCATTGGTGGTCCCATATAGTGAAAGAGGGTGATGATTGCTCTGTCATAAATAGAGCAGAACGAGTACGACTCTGACCTGATAACCTTGGCCACTAGGTCAAAGGTTTACAGTGAAACCCATTGGGAACTTAGCACTTCCCCCAACTCTAAATAGATGTATGGCAGTGTCCCCACTCTGGCAAACTCTAAATGACCCCCTAAATCTCTGACTCTATCCATATTGGAAATGTGCCATCCAAATGTTGGTGATTACATACATTTTTTAGACAGCGGCGGCCGGCACAGGAAAACGCGGTATGGCAGGCAGGGTGCAGAGGGGGGGAAGCTGACAGATAAAGGAATAGGTAGCATTTATTTATTTGATTATACGTATTCCATCGTCTGTCGACTTCAACCCGCTCCCACCCTGCCCTGCCCCACCACCTCACTGTGTTTATGTGTGCCGGACGATCCTGTTCATAGATGTTCATCAGCTCATAAAGGTATCCTCCTGCCCACAAAAGGAGACAGATCAACTCACATGTAAAATGACACCTTGAGGGTTTATTTTAACATGCAAGTTAATCCATTTATGAGTGTGACGATCCACCCTACGTATTCAAACAGTTATCACATGTCTGTGTTCTGACTCTCTTTGTAAGATATGGGTATGGTATGGTCTTGCTTTTATACCATACGTATTTTACAAACAAAGCTCACATTGCAGATCATAGGTCATGGGATATTACTCACAAGACTGTCTCACCAGTGTTTATTCTTGATATGAAATTTCAGCGCTTGCTATCAGGGAAGTCAACCAACAGTTAAAAAGGCAGCAAAGAGGAAAGCCTTAAAAAAAATGTTCTTCTATTACTCTAGCACTTTACTCCTAAAAATAAAATCAAGGACTAAATTCTATTCGAAGCAAGGATTCTGAACAAACCATCATGACTAGGAAACCAGTAAATGAATCATGCTGATTTTGAGTGACTTGAAACATTTGGGGCCAGATATACGACCTTTGAATTTTGCATCTCTAAAATTGCGACAAATTGCGAGTCGCAATTTGTGAGTCGCACATATCAATGTACAACAGTATCTCAGACACTGTTTGCGATTGCGACCAATTGCATGCCTCATGAATAATAATGAGGCTGTCACAATTTGCAACCAACACTTATATCATTTTGGTAAGCTGCATGTTCTATGTAAATGTGAATTTTTTTTGTAGGTAAGATAAAGAAAGGAACCACTTGCTTTACATGAGAATTTAGCATGGGAGCATATACTGCAAACAGGTTGAAATTAGAAATATGTGCTGTATTATGTATAAAATTGTTAACCATCACTGCTGCACCTGAGCATAAGAATGACAGATTTTATTGCTGCACTGTGTACTCCTCTACACCTTCTGTACCTTCCGCAACTTCTTAAATGGCGGGGCACACAGGCATTTCTGTGTCGCTTCTGAGCTGAGGTTCCGTCTAATTTCCTCAGTGGCCTGGTGGTACCATGTTCAGCCACGAAGTCACCTAGATCTGCCTTCACAAATATTTAGGGGCATCAAGTATGTCCCTTTACCTTCTTGGGACCTAGTCAGTACGCAGTACCACCCAGCAGTGGCCAGTGCAGGTAAGAGCAGTGGGGCCAGGTTGGGTGAAAGATTTCGACCGACGGCCACTAGGTGAAATTTAATAATACATTTTCACTCCTCGCCATCTGTCAAAACTCCCCCTCACCCGCCCACTCCTATCAGCATCCAGCTGCTGTTGGTACCACCAGTAGCCCATCACAAAACCTAACTATAGACCCCTCAATTAAGCTCAGGGTGAAAGATGGACCCACAGGAGGCTCTAAAGTCAATTGCGATTTTTGGGGAACCGGGACAGTTAGAAGTTGGGCTGGCATCTGCTGTCCACTGGTTATAGTGGGCACCTTGCCCCAGCCCAAACAGCCCCTTAGAGGTGATAGGTTAAAGACAACCTTTATTGAAAGCTATCCTAGTGGTAGCTATGGAGAGCAGCCTTCAGGCTAAGTCTTGAAGGAATGTAAAGCAGTAGCTTTACCAGTCTATAATCACTTGAATGGTCAAATGAAAGGAGAGCCACACCAGGTATATATATATATATAAAATATATGTATTTAATCTAAACACATCCTACTAGTCTCTTTATGAGGCTAAAGGTCAAAACACATATTTTACTCCTAATAGCACACAATAAATTAGCACAATATACGTTGAGCCCTAGGGGCATACCAAACCATATATTAAGAAAGTGGTAAAAGAACCACAACTTGACTAGACACAAGGCCTAGAGCCTGTAGAATCACTTTGGCCACAAGGAACCACCCAAGGTAGTGACACAGGGGACCCACGGGGGATGCGTGCAGTGTGAGAAGAAAGTCGCGAGACGCCGTTAGCTTCTATGGGGAAAGTTGTGGTTGGAAATTTAAAGATTAAGGACACTTAGGAGAGAACTTTGAGCAAACCCCTTTAGACTCAAGGGGTTCTAGGGCCAACATCCAGAGGAGCACTGGAGTACCTGAGTTACCTCACCCAGGAAAGCCGGGTGCATAGGTTTCTATTGGTGTCGGGAATCGTCTTAGTTTTCAATGGCGATCTGCTGCAAAGTGCGGCTGCTGTGGAAGTGGAACATGTTCGGTGTGATCCAAGCCTGGATTGAAGAGTAAAAGAACCTGAAAGCAGAGGGGAGAGAGTCTGGGTCGCTTTCCAGTGACCAGGGGCACGATAGTCGAAAGCCCACCAATGTTGGGTGATTTCAGGTGAAAGAGGTTAAATTTGACTCTTCAGCCACAAAGACCAGGAGGCATCGACGACAACCAGGGTCTGGAATTGAGCTTTCCCTCAAAGGATGTCAAATGCTGAAGTGTTGGTGCCTGGATTGGACCCAACAAGCCTTGGCAACAGCAACCCATGCAGGAATCAAAGAAATGCTTCAGTGTGGACCAGGAAGGTCCGAGAGATTCATCACATGGTGGAGAGTCAGAACACGTCTGGAGAAACCAAGGAAGCCCACGAAAAATTTGAGTTACCTTCATAGGGACCCACCAGTTGACAGAACAGGGATCGCAAAGGAGCCTCAAGCAGAAATGCAAGAAGCAGGCTCACAGAACACTCGTGGAGTGTAGACCCACAATCTTCAGTGCAGATAGTGCTTGGGACCTGGGATATAATTAACTCAAAGCTCTACTTCAAGAGATGTTGAGAAGTCAATGCACTTGCAAATGTGCATGGTGTCCAGGGGTTCTGGTTTCACATCACTCGTGAGGGCTGCGGGTCTCAGCTTTGCTGGGGACTCGGGTTGTTCTCTGAGAAGTCTGAAAATCCTCTTCCTGGGCTGCAAATACTTCAGAGTCCGGTGGGAGCTTCAGAGATGCGGACCGGCAAATGCTTTGTTGGGGCCTGCCAAGCAGGAGAGTCACTCCTTGACCCCAAGGGAGATTCTTCTATCCTCTAGTCTTTAGTAAAGCGTTGTAGTTCCAGGATTCAGTTTCAGAGTTTCATCCACATGTAATCTACAAGCCTGTTGCCAGGGGTTTCTTACATATATCTAATAAAGTGGTTGGACATACTCTGGGGACCCACCTATGGGAGGGTCTGGAAAGAGGAGTGGCTACGCCCATTTCCTTTGTCCAGTTTCGTGCCAGAGCAGGGGCTGGTAGCCCCTGCAACCTGTTTGAACTGGACTATGCACAGGGACACCAAATGTACCCCCAGTGCAGACGTCAAAGCACTCTCAGAGTGCACCCACCCAGCCCCAATACACTAAAGCCTGTCTGTGAGGTGGTTACACCTCCCTGTGACAGGAAACCTATTGTCCAGGCCTCCCCTGCTGGAGTTTCGGTCAGCAGCAGGAGGCCAGACTCATGTCTGTGGCTGCAGCATCCATTTTGTGATGCCAGGACTCTTTTAAACTATTACTGGGTATATCAGTGTGTACATGTTTCTCCCTCTAGAAGGGTGAATTCTACCCCCGTCGCCAGAACTGGCGGGGGGTAGGATTCCAAAGTGTTTGACACCAAACACAACATGTTTGCATGTAGCCATTCCAGAGTTAGCATTTACTGCAAGGTTATAATGCACTTATCAGTATATGGTCTGGCTGCATCACAGAACAGCTCAGAGATTAGGCTCTGGACGCTGCAGAAGGGCCCAGCTCATGCCTGGGTACCCTCTCACACAAACCCAAGCACCCTGCCTTCAGGATTGATAAGGCCTGCCATAGGGGTGACTGATAGGTTTCTATGTGCAGGGATTTAAGGTAGATATAGGTAACCTATATCTTAGTAAGGGGTGCATGCACCACCTTACCCAGGCTGCAGTAGCAGTCCTGTGGTGTCCTTTTGGAAGGCTTCCCAGGGGTGGCATAATACATGTTTCAGCCCCTGGTAGGCCTCTGTGGTACCTATGCCCTTAGTGCCTAGTACCTAGTGTACAATATACTAGGGACTCATAAGGGTACCCCAGTAACCAAACTGGAGTGTACCTATAGTACATGGAATCAATTTAGAGAGGAAGCAGCTAGGCTGGGGTCCTGGATAGCAGGAAAAAGTGGGGTTAACCATAGTAAGCAGATAATACTCTCCTACAGGGACCATGTGGGAAATTCCTAACAGCGTTGATAAACTAATGTGCCTTTTCATTTATACCCTTTGGAATTTGCATGGACTGCCTGTTAAATGAGTGATGCTAAACTTGTTTGGCACAACTCTATTATACTGTAACACTAAAGCGGACCCTTCTATGTAAGATTTTTTGATCATGTGCAATGGCCCATTACTGTAAGTAATTGAACGTAATACAGCTAACATCCTTCAAGTGTAACATATAATTCCACAGTTTTGGTATACTGAACTGAGGACGATTAAGTTATTATGCCCGTTATGGTGATCCTGCTAAAGAAATATGTGTAAAGTAAACATAATAAACATTTCCAGCACAGACGGTTTGATATGGAAAGGGATGATGGGCAAACATACAGACGGACAGTAACAGACCGATCGGCTGATTGACTTGTTATGGAGATGGCAGTAGGGATAGGTGGATGGATTAATGGACGGGCAGACGGATGGACAGACGGACCTTCGGACTAACGGAAGGACGGACGGAAATAAAATAAAAACCTTTACACAAAGTATGCTAATGTAGAGCCCACGTTGATGTATATTGGAATAAAATATGTTTTATACCAAATATATCAATTGAAATACTGGGGGTTTTCATGTTATTTGGGCACTACGGTTTCCAATAGTACATTTTCTGCAAATACATCTTTAATGGTGATAAAACTGCACCTTCAGATTTCAGATGGTTTTTCGGTTTCCATTCCTGAAATAAATGCCTATGAAATGGATATATGCTTTGCTGGTACAGTGTTATACCTTGACAGCAGCGTGATGTATTCATTTTGATAGGCCATGCATTACATTTGTTTCGCATTGTTTTGTTTCACTGGCTTCTATTCGTCTTTCCAAACGTGATGTATTCTGTTCAGCTCCCACATTTATTTTCACTGGCAATGGATTTGTTTCAGCTCACAATGTTGAAATCCATCAGATCTCTGAATTTTGAATTGAATGACCTCTCTGCAATTGTGTTTTGGCTTACAAGAGGGTGAGAAATAGAAAAATAAAAAAGGAAGAAGAGAAAACGGAGAAAAGGAGGGAAGGAATCGGGAAAAGTAAGAAAGGGCAATGCATGCATGTGTATGTAAGCATGCATGTGGCATTTGTGAAGCGCGAAACGATACCTCTTCATCTGCTAAATGATTTTTTGGGGCGCTAAAAGCTGCTGCATGGCAGTGGCACATCTCTTATTGCAGCTATAAAATGAGAGCTAGCAGTGTGAGTTCACTGACAGACGAAACACTGCAACGGTTCCAAGGCTCCTGCTCCAAGCATGTGACTCGCTGATGCAATGAGGCCTGATCTACTTTCCTGTCGGTGATTCCAGTACTGTCTGGTGTGTCGGCACGAACTAAAGCACGCCTCTAGACTGGCCATACATTTGGAAACGCAGTGCCCAGTGGCTCTGCGCGCTCTTAATATGCCAGTCCGGCCAAAATAGGTTTGCATGTAGCGCTTCTCCTCTGGCGTACAATGTCCTCCGGTGCCAGAAGAGGCCCTTCCAGGCCCTTCCAGGCTGAGCAGTGAATGAATAAGGAAGCACGTGTGAAGGGAGGGACAGAAAGAAGCAGTCGGGAGGGAGTGTGGCGCAGGGTAGGGATGGGTCTGCACAGGGGCTGCAGGTTAGTGTTCACTAGGGCAGGGATCGGCTGTCAGCGGCTTTGTTCCCTCTTGTCATGCTGTGAGACCACCACATTTTCCTTGATCCCATGGGAGCAGTACTAGCGCTTATTCGCATATTGCTGGCTCCTGTTGGAGGTGGCACGGTGGTCAAATCTTTATGGGATAGGTGGTGGCCCAGAGTAATTACAAGTCGTTGAAATTAATGCAAGCAGTTCACCCATCACTCCTTTGCTCTCAGTGTTCCACTCTGAAGCTCATTTCACTCACTTTATTTGTGTTTCTTTTTCATACTGCATATGGATT
Organism: Lissotriton vulgaris; assembly: GCF_964263255.1. Taxonomy (NCBI): domain Eukaryota; kingdom Metazoa; phylum Chordata; class Amphibia; order Caudata; family Salamandridae; genus Lissotriton; species Lissotriton vulgaris. The sequence continues at coordinate 1,441,325,832 of NC_141685.1, forward strand.
ATTTTCTATCTTTTATGGCAATACTTTGGTGGGTTTTCTGAGACTTGTTGGGCTATCATCTGCGAGGCTCATGTGCGTTACAGAAGCCCTAGCGAAATGTGCCTTTGGGTATTTCACATTAGGAAAGTGATACATGATGTTCAATACTATGCCATTACTATCATTGCCTGCACACAATTGTGACGGGTAAAAAAGCTATTGTGGGACCTACACAAATAGGGTGTGCAACATATGAGCAGCTATGTTTTTTAACACTGCATATCGATATTCAACTCAGAATTTATTTTGAGTTGATTTTGTCCATCCTTGGTATTTATGCATTTATGCATTCTTGGTATTTATGCATTTTTTGGGAAACTAGTGGGCTGATTACGATGTTGGTCGGAAAGGCTCCAAACGGCATTCGGATTTTCCTAATCTATGTCGGAACCTATGTTTCCGACTGACTCAGAAACATTTCCAACCGATCGATTACGATGGAAATGTAACCGTTCAGTCTTTGTGACTCGGATCCGACCGGCATTCAGAGACTGCGAGTTGGTTGGATTTGAATCGTACAGGTCTATGGACAGCATTTTCGACCGACGTATTACGATGTCGGATTCAGACAGCCTTTCCGAATCAGTCTGTCTGACACGAAACGACTGCCGGAAACTGACTTTGGGGCACGCAGCAGGCCCACCTTCACCCAGACGCCTCCGATGGGCCCCTCTTTCCAACCATGCACCGTGTGGCAGGGACCATGAGGTGCCCTCCACAAGGTGCAAGTTTTCCGCAATCACCCCTTTTCCTAATGGAAGCCTGTGTTGTCGGTCGGAACACAGGCTCTCATTGAAGTCAAATATAGTACAACTGAACAGTGTTCTGAAACTTCGTACTTGGTTGGTCGGACTCCCCAAACCCGAGTCGGTCGGAAATGATTCTGACAGGGAGTCAGTCAGAATGCTTTACACCCAACATCAAAATGAGGCCTTAAGGATGTTTCGATCAGTGCACTGGAAAATATTTGATGTTTGAAGAAGAGCAGATACCAACATTTCTAGGGGGATTGGTTTTCTTTTTTTGTTTCTGGATGTTTGGAGCAAACGGACCTCTTGGCACTCAGCTGGTGGGGCGATGAGGTCCCCTTGTGTCCTGATGGCCTCAGGAGAAAAGTAGACTTCATTTTCTGAGCAGCGGTGCACCAGGAGCTGCGTTTGCAGAGTGGTGTAAAAAGGGGGCTTGGCCTTGGACCACCTCTCAGCAATTCCACTCTGTGAGTCGTACTTGAGGTAACAGGAGGGCAAGTTGGCCTCCAGGGACCGTCAGGAGGCAAGGGGACTTCATATTCCAACCAAGAGCACGCCAGGAGGTGTGTTTGCAGAGTTTTGGAGAAAGGGGGCATGGCCTGTGCCCACCTCTCAGCAATCCCACTGTGTGGGGCTTACTGGAGGTAACAGGTAGGCTAGCTTTCCCCTAAGGGCCCTCAGCAGCAAAGGTCACTTCATCCTCCAGCCAAGAGTGCGCTCGGAGGTGCGTTTGCAGAGAGATAGACAAATGGGGTGTGGCCTGGTATCAGAACTCAGCATTCCTGCTGTGGGAGATTTACTGGAGGTAATAGACGGGGAAGTTGGCCCCCAAGGATATCCTTGGGGGCCAAGTACCCCTCCTGTTACCTCCAGTAAGTCCCATTCAGTGGAATTGCTAAGAAGTCATCAGAGGCCATGCCCCCCCTTCTTCTCCACTCTGCAAACGTGCATCCTGGCACACTACTGGTTGGGGGATGAAGTCCTCTTTACTCCTGAAGGACTTAGAGGCCAAGAAGCCTTCCAGGTACCTTCTGTAAGTCCTACGCAGTAGAATTCCTGAGTACTGGTTGGAGGCCCAACCCCCTTTGCAATGTAATAGGTTTTGCATTTGCGAGAGTTAGAGCTATAGGCGTTGTAAATATAAAAGTGTTTTATTAATGTTTCTTGGAGTGGAGTAAATGTAGGTTGCGTGTAGTGAAAATATATGGTATGTTGTGCAGTGAAATTATGTGGATAGAAAGTATATGGTACTTAGTGTATAAGAATTATGTAGAGTGGGATTATTTGTTATGAAGAGTAATTGTGTGGTATGATAGTCTGTGTTCTGGAGTTGTAACCAGTCTTCCTCATTTCCATAGAAGCTAAACTATAAAGAGGTATGAGTAGGGCCACTGGAATTATGCAACTGTTTGGTTACACTTACTTTGGCACAATTATACATTTTCCGCATTTGCCACATAATCCATCATCTGTTGCATAATCTGCAGATTTGAACAAAAAAAATTGTTTCTAGCTCAAAAGTTACAAAAATGCAGCGACAAGTGTAACAGCATGGTGGAAGGCCCTTTGCAAACCTAAAATGATCACCTGTTACTTATTGCTAAATGTGGGTATTACATTGGTACTAATGGTGTGTAAACCACTCTTGCTTCTTTTTTGCACCTCTCTTGCCCCTTTCTGCATTTCTGTTGCTGCTTGATAAACCTTTTTTTCTTTTTTTGCACTTCTTTTACCTTGTTCTGCTCATTGCTCATTGCTTGCACTTTCTGCACCTCTCTTGCCTCTTTCCGCACCTCTGTTGTGTCTTTCTGCACCTCACTCGCTACTTTCTGTACCCCTCGTGCCTCTTTCTGCAGCCTTATTCCCTCTTTTTGCACCTCTTTTGCCTCTTTCTGTACCCATGTTCCCTCTTTCTGCACCTCTCCTGCCTGTTTATGCACCTCTTTTGCCTGTTTCTGCACTTCTCTTGCCTCCTTCTGCACCTCTGTTGCTTCTTTATGCACTTTTGTTGCCTCTTTCTGCACCCCTCTTGCCTCTTTCTGCACCTCTGTTGCTTCTTTCTGCGCTTCTCTTGCTTCTTTCTGCACCTCTGTTGCTTATTTCTGCACCCCTCTTGCCTCTTTCTGCACCCTTCTTCCCTCTCTGTGCAACTCTCTTGCCTCTTTCTACACCATTTCTGCATTTCTGTTGCTTCTTTCTGCACCTTACTTTCTTTTTCTGCGCTTCCTTTTGCCTTGTTCTGCTCATTGCTTGCACTTTCTGGACCTCTGTTGCGTCTTTCTGCACCTCTGTTGCATCTTTCTGCACCTCAATTGCTTCCTTCTGTACCCCTCTTGCCTCTTTATGCACCCTTCTTCCCTCTTTCTGCATCTCTTTCGCCACTTTCTGTACCCCTGTTTCCTCTTTCTGCACCTCTCCTGCCTGTTTCTGTACCTCTCTTGCCTCTTTCTGCATTTCTCTTGCCTCTTTCTGCACCTCTGTTGCGTCTTTCTGCACTTTTTTCTGCCTTTCTGCACCCCTCTTGCCTCTTTCTGCACCTCTGTTGCTTCTTTCTGCGCTTCTCTTGCTTCTTTCTGCACTTCTGTTGCCTATTTCTGTACCCTTCTTGCCTCTTTCTGCACCATTCTTCCCTCTCCATGCAACTCTCTTGCCTCTTTCTACACCTCTTTCTGCATTTCTGTTGCTTCTTTCTGCGCCTTTCTTTCTTTTTCTGTGCTTCCTTTTGCCTTGTTCCGCTCATTGCTTGCACTTTCTGGACCTCTGTTGTGTCTTTCTACACCTCTGTTGCATCTTTCTGCACCTCAATTGCTTCCTTCTGTACCCCTCTTGCCTCTTTCTGTACCCATCTTCCCTCTTTATGCACCTCTTTCGCCGCTTTCTGTACCCCTGTTTCCTCTTTCTGCACATCTCCTGCCTGTTTCTGTACCTCTCTTGCCTCTTTCTGCACCTCTGTTGCTTCTTTATTCACTTCTGTTGCTTCTTCCTGCACCCCCTTGCCTCTTTCTGTACTTCTGTTAGTTCTTTTGCACTGCTCTTGCTTTTTTCTGCACCTCTCTATCAAATTTATGCACCCTTCCTGCCTTTTTCTACACCCCTCTTCCCGCTTTCTGTACCTCTCTTGCCTCTTTCTGTACCCATGTTCCCTCTTTCTGCACCTCTCCTGCCTGTTTATGCACCTCTCTTGTCTGTTTCTGCACGTCTCTTGCCTCCTTCTGCACCTCTGTTGCTTCTTTATGCACTTTTGTTGCCTCTTTCTGCACCCCTTCTGCCTCTTTCTGCACCTCTGTTGCTTCTTTCTGCGCTTCTCTTGCTTCTTTCTGCACCTCTGTTGCTTATTTCTGCACCCCTCTTGCCTCTTTCTGCACCCTTCTTCCCTCTTTCTGCATCTCTTTTGCCACTTTCTGTACCCCTGTTTCCTCTTTTTGCACCTCTCCTGCCTGTTTCTGTACCTCTCTTGCCTCGTTCTGCATTTCTCTTGCCTCTTTCTGCACCTCTGTTGCGTCTTTCTGCACTTTTTCTGCCTTTATGCACCCCTCTTGCCTCTTTCTGCACCTCTGTTGCTTCTTTCTGCGCTTCTCTTGCTTCTTTCTGCACCTCTGTTGCTTATTTCTGCACCCTTCTTGCCTCTTTCTGCACTATTCTTCCGTCCCTATGCAACTCTCTTGCCTCTTTCTACACCTCTTTCTGCATTTCTGTTGCTTCTTTCTGCACCTTTCTTTCTTTTTCTGTGCTTCCTTTTGCCTTGTTCCGCTCATTGCTTGCACTTTCTGGACCTCTGTTGCGTCTTTCTGCACCTCAGTTGCATCTTTCTGCACCTCAATTGCTTCCTTCTGTACCCCTCTTGCCTCTTTCTGTACCCGATGATTCAGAAAAGGGGGTGGTGATGAACAGAGTGTCTGAATTAAGCAGACCACTCTTACCCCGTCCAAAGATCAGGGCTTGATCCATCACCGTTTTTTAGCTCACTGCACCATCCCAGCTCAGAACCTGGCTACATGCAAATTAGTCTGTTCCTGTCCCAGTGCATGATGGGAAGAGGGCAAACCAAACTACCAAGCCAATTCTTATACTGGGAAGGAAACAAGCTTCCGGGGACCGATTTCTGGCATTTCAGCCGTCTTCGGCCCGGCTTGCTTGAATCCTGATGGTGCAATAAGCAAGGGACTGGGTAAGAGTGGTCTGCTTAATTCAGACACTCTGTTCATCACCACCCCCTTTTCTGAATCGTCTTTCTGTACCCATCTTCCCTCTTTCTGCACCTCTTTCGCCGCGTTCTGTACCCCTGTTTCCTCTTTCTGCACATCTCCTGCCTGTTTCTGTACCTCTCTTGCCTCTTTCTGCACCTCTGTTGCTTCTTTATTCACTTCTCTTGCCTCTTTCTGTACCCCCTTGCCTCTTTCTGTACTTTTATTAGTTCTTTTGCACTGCTCTTGCTTTTTTCTGCACCTTTCAATCAAATGTCGGCACCCTTCCTGCCTTTTTCTACACCCCTCTTCCCACTTTCTGTACCTCTCTTGCCTCTGTCTGCACACCTGTTCCCTCTTTCTGCACCTCTTTTGCCTGTTTCTGCAACTCTCTAGCCTCTTGCTGCAGTTCTCTTACCTCCTTCTGCACCTCTGTTGCTTCTTTCTGCACATCTTTTGCCTCTTTCTGTACCTCTCTTGCTCTTGCTTCTTTCGGGACCCCTGTGGTCTATTTCTGTACTTGTCTTCCCTCTTTCTGCTCCTCTCTTGCTTATTTCTGCACCCTTCTTCCATTTTTTGCATCCTTCTTGCCTCTTTCTGCAGTTATCTTGTCATTTTATGTACCTCTTTTGCCTCTTTCTGTACATCACTTGCCTCTTTCTGCACTTCTCTTGCTTCGTTCTGCACCTCTGTTGCTTTTTTCTGCACCTCTCTTGCTTCTGTCTGCTCTTCTCTTTTGCTTCTTTCTGTATACCTTTTACCTCTTTGTGCACCTCTCCTACCTCTTTCTGCACTTTTCTTGCCTTTTTTGCTGTTCCCTTGCTTTTTTCTGTACCTCATTTGCTTCTTTCTGCACTTTTCCCCCTCTTTTTGTACCCCTCTTGCCTCTTTCTGCACCTCTGGTGGTTCTTCCTGTACTGCTCTAGCTTCTTTCTGTACCTCCGTTGCAACTTTCTGCATCCCTCTTGCCTCTTTCTGCATTCCTTTCCCTCTTTCTGCACCTCTATTGCCTCTGTCTGCACGTCTGTTCCCTCTTTCTGCACCACTTTTGCCTGTTTCTGCAACTTGCTTGCCTCTTTCTGATGTTCTCTTGCCTAATTCTGCACCTCACTTGCCTCTTTCTGCACTTCTCTTGCTTCTTTCTGCATCCTTCTTCTCCTTTCCTGCACATATCTTGCCTCTTTCTGTACCTCTCTTGCCTCTTTCTGCACATCTCTTGCTTCTTTCTGCACCCTCTTGCCTCTTTCTCCACCCTTCTTGCCTCTTTCTGCATCTCTTTTCCTTCTTTCTGCACTTCGTTTCTTTCTGAAGATCTCATGCTTCTTTCTGCACCCCCTTGCCTCTTCCTCCACCCCTTTTTCCTCTTTCTGCACCCCTGTTGCCCCTTTCTGCAAATCTTTCCTTCTTTCTGCACTTCTTTTGGTTCTTTCTGTACGTCTCTTGCTTCTTTCTGCACCCCTCGTGCCTCTTTCTGCACCCCTCTTCCCTCTTTTTGCACCCCTTTTTCCTCTTTCTGTACCTCTGTTGCTTCTTTCTGCACTGCTCTTGCTTTTTTTCTGCACCACATGTGCTTCTTTTTGCACCCCTCTTCCATCTTTCTGTACCCCTTTTGACTCTTTCTGCACCTCTGTCCCTTCTTCCCGCACTTCTTCTGTATCTTTCTGCACCTCTCTTGTTTCTTCCTGCACCCCTATTACCACTTTCTCCACCCCTTTTCCCATTTTTTGCATCTCTGTTGCTTCTTTCTGCACTTCTCTTGCCTTCTTCTACACCGCTCATCCCTCTTTCTGCACCTCTATTCCTTCTTTCTGTACTTCTCTCGTTTCTTTCTGCACCCCTCTTGCCTCTTTCTGCACCTCAATTAATTCTTTCTGCACTTCTCTTGCTTCTTTCTGTACCTCTCTTGCAAATTTCTGCAACCCTCGCGCTTCTGTGTGTACTTCTCTTGCCTCTTTCTGCACACCTCTTGCCTCTTTCTGCACCTCTGTTGGTTCTTTCTGCACTGCTCTTTCTTCTATCTGCTACTCTCTTATATATTTCTGCACCTCTCTTGCTCTTTATACACCTCTGTTGATTCTTTCTGTACCTCTTTTGCCTCTGTGTGCACCCTGTCCTTATTTGTGCACCTCTTTGCCTGTATCTGCAAATCTCTTGCCTCTTTCTGCACTTTTCTTGCCTGTTTCTGCACCTCTGTTGCTTCCTTTTGCAGTTCTCTCACCTCTTTCTACACCCCTCTTGCTTCTTTCTATACCCCTCTTGCCTCTTTCTGCACCTCTTTTGCTTCTTTCTGTATTTCCCTTGCCTCTTTCTGCACCCCTCTTGCCTCTTTCTGCACCTGTGTTGTTTCTTTCTGTACTTTTACTTCTTCTTTCTACACCTCTCTTGCTTCTTTATGTACCCCACTTGCCTCTTTCTGCACCTTTCTTCCCTCTTTCTGCACCTCTCTTGCCTCTTTCTGCACCCCTCTTGCCTCTTTCTGCACCTCTGTTGGTTCTTTCTGTACTGAGCTTGCATCTTTGTGAACCCCTCTAGCCTCTTTCCACATCTCTTTTGCTTGTTTTTGCTCTTCTTTTGCCTCTTTCTGTACCCATCTTGCATCCTTCTGCACCTCTGTTGTTTCTTAACGCCCTGTTCTTGCTTCTTTTTGCACCTCTCTTGCAAATTTCTGCACTCCTCTCACCTCTTTCGGCACTCCTCTTCTCTCTTTCTATATCCCTGTTCATTCTTTCTGCACCTCTTTTGCCTGTTTCGGTACCTCTGGTGCCTCTTTCTGAACTTCTTTTGCCTTTTTCTGCACCTCTGCTGCTGCTTTTTGCAATTCTCTTTCCTCTTTCTGTACCCCTCTTCTATCTTTCTGCTCTTCTATAGCTTCTTTCTGCACTTCTCTTGCTTCTTTCTGCACCCTCTAGCATCTTTCTGCACCACCTTGGCTTCCTTCTGCACTTCTCTTGCCTCTCTCTGCACCCCTCTTGACTCTTTCTGCACCTCTGTTGGTTCTTTTTACACTGTTCTTGCTTCCTTCTGCACCTCTGTTACTTCTTTTTACATTTCTCTTGTTTTTTCTATAACTCACTTGCCTTTTTTCTGCACACACAGGGCTGCTTTTAAACTGACCTCAGGCTCAGTAGTGCATACATGCAATTGCAGATAAGGGCTCCTGACCTCTAAACTGCCATACCCTATTATATGCTAGAGACTTAGAATTAGTTTTAATCCCCCCTGCCCTATTATGTACCAAGGCTTTACAGGGGAGGTCAAGCCAACCACAGGAGTACCCCAACCCATAGTGTACCCTAGTGTATGTAGATGTTTTCACTGTATTCTAAGTGTTTTTTAGCATAGCACTGCTGCCGGGCCTGATTACGCAGAGCCCAGGGTCAGTCAGAGTCAGTTACCACCAATACCAGTCTGCAAAAATGTCTGCATTTCTCTAGCTTCTTTCTGCACCTTTCCTCCTCTTTCTCTTTCTGCACATGTCCTACCTAAGTAGGCATAGTTAGAAATTAGCATTTAAAAAACCTTAGAACTGTACTAAAAAAAACACAGGTTTCAGGGACGTTGTAGTTAGTTGGACATTTCACTCGTACAAAACCAAAGAAATGTGTCCATTATAGTTAGTTGAGCTAACTATAAGTCGCTGCCCCTGCTTCCTAGGTCTACACACACATCCACTCATTCACCCATATAGTCACTCACACATGCACTCACTCATCAATATAGCACTATCATATGCACTTGTACACCTATACAGACACTCACATTCATCCATATGCTCTGAGGCCCCCCAGCCCTGGGGACCACCACCACCCCAGGGCTTCTCAAAGATTTGGGAGGGGGGCCACACAGCCCCCTCCTGGAGCCCTCAATGGCCCTGGGGACCACCACCCCACAGGGCCGGCTCCTGTAGTGTCCCAGGTGCCCACCCATGGGACACTGCTGTTTGCAATGGCAGGGCGGGAGCCTCACGGCTCCCACCCTGCCATTGCAAACTGCTTTGCTTCATTGAAGCGAGAGCAGGGAAACCTGCTCTTGCTTCAATGAAGCAAAGCAAATTACTTTTTCTTACGGGGAGCAGCATGTTAGCTGCTCCTCATATGGAAAAGCCATGCAGGCTCCCGCAGGAGGTGGGAAGCCGGCGGGACCATAGGGGATTGGGGACCCCTCCACGTGCCCCAACATAGAGGGGAATATGCAAACACAACAGATGATGGACCGAATGTGGATCAATGTCACACATTCAACCCAGTCAAAAGATCCGGGCCCAAATCCATCGTTTTTTTGCACTCCACACCACCCTGGGTTAGACAATGGCGATATGCAAATCAGCTCTGACCCTGTGCCCCGTGGGAACAGTCCAGTCCAAACTACAAAAGTCATGTCCTTCCCAGAACGGAATCAAGCATCCGAGGACCGGACCGGTTTCGAGGTAACACCTCTCATCAGCCCGGCTAGCTTGACTCCAGTGGTGTGGAGTGCCTGGGACCCACGTCTGAGCATCCCCAGCGCACTTATGGTGGTATTGCAAACAAAACAGGTGATGGACCGAATGTGGATCAATGTCACACATTCAACCCAGTCAAAAGATCTGGGCCCAAATCCATCGTTTTTTTGCACTCCACACCACCCTGGGTTAGACAATGGCGATATGCAAATCAGCTCTGACCCTGTGCCCCATGGGAACAGTCCAGTCCGAACTACAAAAGCCATGTCCTTCCCAGAACGGAATCAAGCATCCGAGGACCGGACCGGTTTCGAGGTAACACCTCTCATCAGCCCGGCTAGCTTGACTCCAGCCGGGCTGATGAGAGGAGTTACCTCGAAACCGGTCCATTCCTCGGATGCTTGATTCCGTTCTGGGAAGGACATGGCTTTTGTAGTTCGGACTGGACTGTTCCCATGGGGCACAGGGTCAGAGCTGATTTGCATATCGCCATTGTCTAACCCAGGGTGGTGTGGAGTGCAAAAAAACTATGGATTTGGGCCCAGATCTTTTGACTGGGTTGAATGTGTGACATTGATCCACATTCGGTCCATCACCTGTTTTGTTTGCAATACCGCCATAAGTGCGCTGGGGATGCTCATACGTGGGTCGCAGGCAGTCCACACCACTGGAGTCAAGCTAGCCGGGCTGATGAGAGGTGTTACCTCGAAACCGGTCTGGTCCTCGGATGCTTTATTCTGTTCTGGGAAGGACATGGCTTTTGTGGTTCGGACTGGACTGTTCCCATGGGGCACAGGGTCAGAGCTGATTTGCATATCGCCATTGTCTAACCCAGGGTGGTGTGGAGTTCAAAAAAACGATGGATTTGGGCCCAGATCTTTTGACTGAGTAGAATGTGTGACATTGATCCACATTCGGTCCATCACCTGTTTTGTTTGCAATACCGCCATAAGTGCGCTGGGGATGCTCAGACGTGGGTGCCAGGCACTCCACACCACTGGAGTCAAGCTAGCCGGGCTGATGAGAGGTGTTACCTCGAAACCGGTCCGGTCCTCGGATGCTTGATTCCGTTCTGGGAAGGACATGGCTTTTGTAGTTCGGACTGGACTGTTCCCATGAGGCACAGGGTCAGAGCTGATTTGCATATCGCCATTGTCTAACCCAGGGTGGTGTGGAGTGCAAAAAAATGATGGATTTGGGCCCAGATCTTTTGACTGGGTTGAATGTGTGACATTGATCCACATTCGGTCCATCACCTGTTTTGTTTGCAATACCAACATAGAGGGCCAGCCCTGGGGGATGGGGCCCCCTGTGCTAGTAGTGGCCTGGGAGGGGGGCCACTTGGCCCCCTCCAAAAAAATAAAATAATACAATTTTTTAAAAAGACACAGCCGGGAGATGGAGTCCTAGGGCCAGAACTGGCTATAGGAGGGGGGCAAGGCAGCCCCCCTCAAAAATATATATATATTTTTAAAAGGGCCATGACCCAGGGGATAGGGTTCCCGGGGCTAATTATGGCCTCGAGAGGGGGGCCACGCGGCCCCCTTCCTGTTTTTTCTATTTTTATTGGGGGCAGGCCCTGGGGAATGGGGTCCCCAGGGCCAATAAATTAGAACAAGAAGAGGGCTATACAGCCTCCCTTCTTTAAAAAAATTTAATTTTAAAAAACGGGATTGGGCCGGGGGCCACGCCCCTACACGCATCACTCTGCAAACACTCCCCCTGGCGCGTTTGCAGAGGGGCAACAAATTACCCTTGAATACTGGGGGGCCCTGGGGGCAATTAGCCCACCAGGAATCTCCAGTATGTGCCATGGGTGCCAGTGATGTCATTTGAGATGTCATCAGGGATGTCACTAACCATGTCATGAATGATGTAATATGTGACATCATCAGCAGTGGATTGCGGGCACGCAAGATGTAGTGGGTACAACTAACTATATCGGAGGAATTTCAATGGTTTTGTACGAGTGAAATGTCTAGCTAACTATAACACCCCTAAAACCTATGTTTTTTTCAGTGAATTTCCAAGGTTTATTAAATGCTAATTCCTAACTATATTAGGCCTGAAACCTATGTTTTTTCTGTGCATATATATATATATATATATATATATATATATATATATATATATATATATATATATATATATATATATATATATATATATATATATATATATATATATATAACAACAAGGCGAACTGGGACTTGATAAACATTTTCCTGAGCCCCTCAGCTATCCAAGCATGCTGGGGCAATAAAGGTGTGTTGAAGAATCTCCCCGAGAGTTTGGTTGTGTTTCGACACGCCAGCGCACATATATATATATATATATATATATATATATATATATATATATATATATATATATATATATATATATATATATATATATATATATATATATATATATATATATATATGTATATATATATATATATATGTATATAAAACATATTTAAACTTTACAGAAACGCACAGTCACTGGATGATGTCATCAGTGATATGATTAGTGATGTCATTTGAGATGTCATTAGTGATGTGAGTGACCATGTCATGAATGATGTAATATGTGACATCCTCAGCAGTGCATTGCGGGAATGTGAGTTATAGCTAGCTCAAGTAACTATAACAACCGAATTTCTCTGGTTTTGAAATGTTCAACTAACTATAACGTCCCTGAAACCTGTGTTTTTTTCAGTGAATTTATGAGGTTTTGTAAATGCTCATTTCTAACTATAATGTCCCTGAAACCTATGCTCCTATGATTTTTTCAGTGAATATATATATATCTATACGTAAAGTAACTTGTCAACAAAACCAGGCAACTGCCAAAGTCTTTCCACAAATGAGGAAAAGCAGACCAGAATTCTGTGCTTATTCAAGGTGTTTTATTTCTCCAGCCAGCCAGCCGCCATTACGCGTTTCGCTTCCAACGAAGCTTGATCACATATGTATATATATATATAGCAGAAATTCACGATCTCATCACTTCACAGAAGGCGAAATGAAAATTTAAACTTTCCTCTGTTACGCGTTTCGAGCAGCAAGTGCCCTTGCTCAAACAGCGGAAAACGCATCAGCCATACTTTTTTATGATTGCCTCGTGCTACACTCCCCTTGTGTGTCACATGATTGCTTGTATAGACATAGAAAAAACACTTGCCGTGGGTTTCAATTTGACCCTCAAGTATACACAGATTGTACATTTACAAACATAGAATTTAGCAACATTGTAGCTACAAACACACTCAATATTCCAGCCGCAATGCTTGAGAAAAGTGACAAGTGCAATGCTTATATAAAGAATATCCAATGAAATGTTATATTGCAATTTCTATAAAAAAATATATAAAAACATTAATTCATATCATATTTTATAAAATCCTATAAAAACATTATCAGCATTGACCTTGCATGATAAATACTCCAATTCAATAATCAAGCGCAAACTGCTATTGTGCAGAGTATGTGCAAAAACATGCTAAGTGTGCAAATTTCTAACAATGTAAACTTTCTATGAAGAAAATGTTTTTAACTGTATAGTAACGATATTATAACTGCATAAATGCAAAACAGGCAGATATCCATTTTCTGTTCCTTTTGTATTATCCACCATAAGTGTCACTATCTTCATCTATGTGCAAATCATGCAATCTATCCTAGAAAAAGTGCTTAAAGTGCTTATCAGTCCTCTAAACAAATATTGGACTGTTAAAAACAATCTATTTTATATTTAAATAAAACCCTAAAAAACTTATTTCTAAAACCCACAGTGTGTAAAAGAATTTAAAAAAGATTTACAAAAAGACAGTAAGTGCGCTAGGGAGGCTGCTGAACTGCTCTAGTTCAATATATTTGGGAGCTGTTGATCTGTTTCATCTCATATGTTACATGTTAGACACCAGCACTAGTTACAAAAAATGGTGTAAGTCTTCTGTTGTATTCAACCCATTTGGACTCTTGCTGTCCAATTCTAAGATATATCGTGTCTCCAGTTTCCTGAGCTGTTTTTCTCGATTACCACCTCGTCTAAGGGGTATCACTGCATCAATTACAAAAAATGAAAGGCATCGCAACTCATTGGCATGCATTGCTTTAAAATGCCTGGCGACCGGATAAGAGTTGTCGTTATTGACGATCGCCCTGAGATGTTGCAATATTCTGACATGCACCTGCAACTCCGTACTACCAACGTACTGTAAACCACAGGTGCACGTCAGAACATAAACAGCAAACTCAGTTCCACAGCCATAGTTCCCTTTAATGGCTATCTGATCTGGGGGAAATGGAGTACCGTAATGGGTTGTGTTCTTTCCAAATATACATGCTCGACACGATGAGCATTTGAAAAAACCCTCTTTAGGTCTCAGCCAAGAATCACTCATACCAGTTGACTACTCATGGACCTTGCTTTCCTAAATGTAATGGTAGGCATTGCTGGTAACCTGCTGCCAAGAACACCATCTGTCAGGACAATTGGCCAATTTTTCTTGATTATTGACTTAATCTGTCTTTCCTGTATGCTAAATGTTGTGATGAGTCTAGGAGTACTGTCCTCATCTATCTCATTGGGGTCTTTGGGAATAAGCAGGGTTTCTCTTGGTCTTTCCTGTGCTTTAGTGAGGACCCTCAATAAAGTTTTCTGGCTATATCCTCTTAATTTTAGTCAATCCACCATGGCCTTGGCACAATTTTCAAAATCAGAAGGCGAACTACAGATTCTCTTTAATCGTAGTAGTTCCCCATACAGAATGCTCTCAATCATATGTTTTGGATGCCAACTCTTGGCATGTAGAATGCTGTTGCCAGCAGTGTATTTTCGAAACAAAGTGGTTTCTAGTGTGTGGTTCAGCACAATAATCTGAACATCCCAAAATTCTGGTTTAACTTGACTAATATTGGATGTGAAAAATATACTGCAGTTATTGACATTAAGGGCTTTTACAAACTCCTTTGCACTATTTCATCCCCTTCCCACACACAAAAAACATCATCAATAAATCTTAACCAATGACGTAGAAGATTGAAACTTGGAGTTGCTTTCAGGACCTGTTCCTCCCACCAGCCTACATATAAACATGCGTAGATGGGGGAGAAACAGGATCCCATAGCCACACCTCTCTTTTGTCTCCAAATCTCCTTTCCAAACATAAAGAAATTGTTGTTGAGGCACCAGCTCACCAGGTCACACAACATTTGATTGTGACTGTAATATTCACAAGATTTTCTACCTAGAAAATACTGAATGGGATTTATCCCAGTTTTGTGATCGATACTAGTGTACAGTGATTCGATGTCCAATGTTATTAAACAGCACCCTTCGTGCCACTGTATATTATTCAACTTATTTAAAAAGTCACCAGTATCCTTAATGTAACTAGGAAGATTTTTCACCAAATCTTGTAAAAAATAATCAGTGTACTGGGAGATATGCTCACTCATACTGTTGATCGCCGAAATGATGGGTCTCTCCGGGACCGGCGTCGGCATCTTATGTACTTTTGGGATTAGATACAAGATTGGAATAACTAGATGTTCCGCGTGTAGGAAGAAAATTCCATTGATGATATCAAACCCTCCCTCTTGTAATTGGTTAGTAGCTTTTTTACATCTTCTTTAGCTTTCTTGTATTCCATCCCATTTAATTTCTTATAGCAATCAACTCAACATTCTTCAATTGTTTCTTCGCTTCTGTAGTATAATCTTTTTTTCACCATAAAACAATATTGCCTCCCTTATCGGATTTATTGATTATTACTTCATGGTTTTCGCTGCGCTTCTTCATTAGGTATATATATATATATATATACATATATATATATATATATATACATACATATATATATATATATTACCTACTGGCGGTCGCCAGTAGGTATATATAGTTAGGATTTTTTCTCTATAGAACTTTTGAAAATTCTATGTCTAATAACTTTGGCGTTTGTGGACGGAATCGGGTGAAATTTTCAGGAAAATGGCACATTTTGATACTGATCAGCCCCTGAAAATTTGGGGGGGTTTCGTCAAGGGGGGGCCGAGAAAAAAGGGGGGTCCCAAAACGCGTTTTCCCATTCATTTTTCCATAGGGCGTTTGGCCTCACTTTTAGCTCGAACGGCTGAATGGATTTGCACAAAACTTGGCAAAATTGTAGGGGCTGTTAGCCCGATGTGCCTTTGCTGGGTCTCAATATATGTGCTCCAGTGGATTTTGAGAAATTAACGTTTTAAAAAACAGATATATCTGTGACAGCGTCCTAGATAGCGTACTAGTTCGCGTACTTTTCGCGTAACGGAGCTTTGCAAAGCGAAGCTGATTGGCTCTCCGGTGTCTGTCAACATTCTAAACAGTCCGTAGCGGCCGCCATCTTGTCTCTCGGTAGGATCGAGAGACAAGAGGAGGCCAAAACGAAGGGGGAAATGAAGGAAAGGGGGCAAGGTAGACCCCTTCCGACCCCCTCGGATTGATGAGGGGGATATTAAAGTGCCCCGCGGGGCCAAAAAAAAAAAAATGTTTTTTTCGTGGGGTGCGCCCGGTACCCGTACCGGAAAGCGGTCTGGGGAGCGTACTATAAGGAAACAAGAATGATTGACTTTTAACTTATTGTATGTTTATTGATTGTTCGTTTTGTTGGGTTTTTTTTGTTTATTTTTATTTACGTAGCTACATGTAGGTATCAATGTAGAGTCTATAATTTAATAAACGCCGTCTCCTTTGTAGATATCTTGCTTGTTGTTAAAGAAGTTATTGTGGTATATGGAATTCATACCATAGTCTGTCTGGAAAGCCGAAACAACATGGTGGCAGGAGATGATAAAGAGATGTTAAATACACATTGGGGATTATATAGTGGGAGAAAGGAAGTAACTATGAACAAAGTTAGTATGTAACACAAAAAAGTTGCACAGTATATTTTAAGTCTCACTTTATATTATATCTATTTTGGTACTATTTCATAATTTACATATAAAAAAGAACAATGTCTCAAACTATTTTTAATTTTTAAATAAAAAATTATTGTTGTGATTTTTCAAAATCTAAAAGAATTTCCAACATTAATTCATCAGGTATGTCCTCCTTTTCATTCCATGATTCAATTTCTTCTACACAATTAATTAAGTCTTGGTCCAGAGAGTGATCCAAAAAGTCTATTTCATCTTTGTCTTCCTTAGGATTGTTTTCCATATTAATTTCAAATGAAATATTAATTTCATTTTGTTGTCCTTCCATTTTCTTGCTGTAAATTGCATAAAAAATAAATATATCAGTACAGATAGGGCACTGTTGGGTTTCAGTACAGACAGGCAGTTTGGTTATTTAAACAGTGTTTTTTTCTTTGGGCAGTGTATGGTTTCAAATTGGAAGTAGAAATATGAAGAAAATTATCAAATAAACTCTTAGTCAATTCTGAATTATACTAGAGAAGTCTAACTCTATCCTTAACTCAGGGCCGGCGCTAGGCATGGGCAGCGTGGGCTGCCGTTCAGGACCTCGCACTCAGCCCACCGGCATGGTGCCACGCACTGGTGATGTGTCCTTTTGTTTTCCTGGAGATCTATCACAAAGAAAGGTGTCGCCTGCAATTAAGGTCTATTGCAGGGGGCCCCCTCTTTGGGCCTCTCATGGATGGTGTCAGGAGGTATAGGGGAGGAAGAAGGAGACGCTCCCTCAATTGCAAGGAGACCATTCACAGACACTGTGGGGGGCCCATTGTCCAGCATTTTGGCGCACCCTCAGTTTTAACTTTTAGACCACAATCAATTCTCACACCTATGAAGGTGTGAGAAATGCATGTGGATTAAAAGTTAAAACTGTGGGGGCGTCAAAATGCTGGACAATGGGGCCCCCACAGTGTCTGTGAATGTTCTCCTTCTAAGTGGTCACTTATGTAATTTGGAGGGGGCCTTGCGCACGTTCCCTTTTAGCCCAGGGCCTCGCAAATCCTTGGACTGGCCCTGCCATAACTAAAACAGAGAAGTCTATTTTATTCTATAAGTATTACAGAGTGAAAGAATAAAACTGTCTGAAAATGTTTTTCTAATTAGCTTTCAGTACAGAACATACTTCAGTTTTAAAAATAATAGCTTACCTTTTAAATATAACTTGAAGTTATCAGTTGATTTTTTGTTGTTCTGCACTTCACGAAGTAGTAGTCAAAATGGCTGTGTTTCTCTCTCTTTGTTTATATATATTCAGGTACAAATGTCATGATATAATAGTAGAAATTGAAAGTAATATTTTAATTTGTTGTTATTTCCAACACTTCCGATATGTTTTGTGAAGTAGTTTACCTCAGGGATTTTAGAGAGTTCACATGCTAAATGGCTAAATGGTATTCCAACTAAATTTGTGAAAATGGTAGGGATTGGTATGTAGTATGAGCTACTGTTTAATTGGTGAAAGTGTCTCCAGTGGTTTTTCTGTAAATTACTTTCCCACCTTTTTTGAGCGAGTGCTTGTCAGTGCGTTTCCCGGTACGCAAACTTGCAGTGTTACGGGAGTCCTCCATTTTGTGTTTCGGTAGAATTGAGATATAAGATGGAGGGTAAATAATGTTCAGAATGGGTAGATTGGGGTACTTTAGACGTATGCTGTTTCCCTAAGTTTTCTGAGGGTGGCTGAGGAGGCTCATATATGTCGATAACATTTTTTTTTATTTTTCGCGTGGTTAGCTGCCGGTACGCGAACTGGGTAGCGTACCGGGAAGCGAATATAGGTGAAAATAAGTGAAAAAAGGTACATTCGAAATTTCAAAAGAGTACACTAAGTTAAGGTAGCTCTGAAAAGAGCTTTTGGGTTCTGTGTATGTTCTAGAAACTTATAAGTAGAAACCAATACACATTCTTAAATTTAGTATGAAAACTCTGTTTCCCTCATCTGAGAAATGCACACCATCTCCTCTGTAGATATCTTGCATGTAGTAACGCAAGTTATTGTTGTAGATGCAGCCCATTCCATGGTCCCTCATGTAAGCTGAAACAGACTTATTTACATGCTTCCTCGGTTTCTCAATTTGTGGACAAAATTGAATGGACCATCTCCATTTTTGTCTTTGGCATATATTGGAATATACCAAGGCAGTTTGAGGAAAAAGTGTCATCAATTGCTCAAAGGTGTCCTTTAAAAGCATTTCCAGACCTACCCCAGTCAAAGTGCCCAAATCATTTCCTCCACAGTGCACTATTATGAGGTCAGGGGTTTGCAAATGTAAAAAGGTTTTCACCAATGGTATCAATTGGTGACATTTCAATCCTCTTCGACCAATCCATTTGATTTCCACATTTTGTAAATCGAGGTTGTGTAAATTTCTGTTATCAGCATACCTGTGAGCCCAGTGGATGTAGCAATGTCCAAGAATCCAGACTGAAAACATAGCTAGAGGAGTTTTTGCTGCAGTCAGATGAAGTGTGGGAATGAAATGGCAGTTGAAATAGTGATGTTTGTAATGTAAAAAACTGTGGAGTTTAAGTGGAAATGATTCATTAGCAGTGATTGGTGTATTTCCATTGCTGAAAACAGAAAGTTAGGGTGCATGGATGTGTTCTTTGAAAGATGTATTTTGAATGGTTATTTAAAAATGTTGTTATGAAAGATTACAGTGGATTAGCAGGTGTACTGAGAGTTCAGAGTTCATTTGAAACATTGTTGTGTGAACTTGTGGCCATGACAGGTTTGGCAGGCGGTAGTTGCTATGGAAAAGAGGTAGAAAGGGCAGAGGGTGGAAGGGTGTTGATTTGAAAAAAGTGAGGGAAGAGTTTTTATTGGCTGACATGAGAGATATGTGTGTTGACTATCAGCGTTTCGTGCCTTTGTTGGTTCCAGCCTCTGGAGTGCATACCTTCAATTCTGGTAAAGAATGATTGGTGTGTTTCTGAGACTGTTTTCAATTTCAAAAAGAATTTGTAAAGGTAAGTTATCGTTTATATATTTTAGTTAAAGAGTAGTATGCTTTTTTGCATAAATAAGAAAGTCAGCTGTGTATTTAAAATGATGTTTTGCATCAAGTGTTTGCATTCTGCTTTCAACGGCGATTTTGCATTCTTCATTTATAGAATCGGAAAAATTATTGGTTCGGTAAAATACCGAATCGGTAATTTTACCGATTCTGTAAATTTGCTATGTAGGGGGGACTCTTCTGAGTCTCAAATGACTTAACGAATCGGTATTTTAGCATGAAATCAAACTTCATGGTAAAATACCGATTCCGGTGTGCATGCACATGTGTGCATGCACACGTATGTCATGTGAAAGGCAGACCTGCCCTTACATGAATGTAGGTGTATTATTGTTTTACATAAAAGGTTTTAAAACTTTGTTTGAAAACAAATGCATGCACACTTAGGGCCCGATGTAGGTGGTCGTTTAGGCCATTTACCGACCGGTTACGGCCGATTTCGGTCGTTTCCGACCTGTAAATGGCGAACAGGTATGTAGGCACCTAAATCCAGGGCCACATGTAGGTAAATGTACATTTACAGAATCGGTGAAATTGTTTTTGATGGTAAAATGATGTGACTCCTGCAATGCGTCGCTTTTGGGGAACAGATATATGATGCAATTGTGTTGTTAATGTTACGGTGTACATGTAAAAAATGATGCATAAGTGTTGCACGGGTATTGTAGATACTCTCCTATGTGTGCTTAGCAATTTCAAGTCACTTCCCCCGGGTTCAAGGGCCTTGTAAATACGTCTCCATGTGTGTCTGGTCATTTGAAGTCACTTTCCTCGTAGTGCAAGGCCCTTGTAAATACGCGCCCATGTGTGCCTGGCAAATTTTCATTTAGATTGTTAGAGTTACATAGCCATGTTAAAAGTTATTGAAAAAAAGGTGCAAGTTCCTTAATAAAACGTTTTCATGTGTATTAGGGCATTTTAAGTCTGTTCTCCATGATCGTAGGTGTATTATTATTTTACATAAAAGGTTTAAAAACTTTTTTTGAAATCAAATGCATAAACACTTAGGGCCCGATGTAGGTGGACGTTCCATGTCATTTACCGACCGGTTACGGCCGATTTCGGCCGTTTCCGACCGGTAAATGGCCAATCGGTATGTAGGGGCCTAAATCCAAGGCCACATGTAGGTAAATCTACATTTACAGAATCGGAAAAATTATTGGTTCGGTAAAATACCGAATCGGTAATTTTATCGATTCTGTAAATTTGCAATGTAGGGGGGACTCTTCTGAGTCCCAAAGGCCTTAACGAATCGGTATTTTAGCATGAAATCAAACTTCATGGTAAAATACCGATTCCGGTGTGCATACACATGTGTGCATGCACACCTATGTCATGTGAAAGGCAGATCTGCCCTTAGGGCAGGTATGCCTGCCACATGGCACCTGTGCCTGTTTTGAGGGTGCCAGAGGGAGTCAAAGTGATACCCCCTGCACCCTTGTGAATTCTTTAATTACCGATTCGGTAAATACCGAATCGGTAATGCCTAATCATTCCTATGGACTTCAAAGCCCATAGGAATGATTATTTGTTTGAGTTACATAGCCATGTTAAAAGAGAATGATGCATAAGTGTTGCACGGGCATTGTAAATACCCTCCGATGTGTGCTTAGGAATTTCAAGTCACTTCCCCCGGGTTCAAGGGCCTTGTAAATACGTCCCCATGTGTGTCTGGTCATTTGAAGTCACTTTCCTCGTGGTGCAAGGCCCTTGTAAATACGCCCCCATGTGTGCCTGGCAAATTTTCATTTTGATTGTTTGAGTTACATAGCCATGTTAAAAGTTATTGAAAAAAAGGTGCAAGTTCCTTAAAAAACGTTTTCATGTGTATTAGGGCATTTTAAGTCTGTTCCCCTTGAATGTAGGTGTATTATTGTTTTACATAAAATGTTTAAAAACTTTGTTTGAAATCAAATGCATGCACACTTAGGGCCCGATGTAAGTGGCCGTATCAGGCCATTTACCGACCGGTTACGGCCGATTTTGGCCGTTTCCGACCGTTAAATGGCCAATCGGTATGTAGGGGCCTAAATCCAAGGCCACATGTAGGTAAATCTACATTTACAGAATCGGAAAAATTATTGGTTCGGTGAAATACTGAATCGGTAATTTTACCAATTCTGTAAATTTGCTATGTAGGGGGACTCTTCTGAGTCCCAAAGGCCTTAACGAATCGGTATTTTAGCATGAAATCAAACTTCATGGTAAAATATCGATTCCGGTGTGCATGCACTTGTGTGCTTGCACACTTATGTCATGTGAAAGGCAGACCTGCCCTTAGGGCTGGTTTGTCTGCCACATGGCACCTGTGCCTGTTTTGAGGGTGCCAGAGGGTGTCAAAGTGATACCCCCTGCACCCTTGTGAATTCTTTTATTTTATTCATTTTTATAGCATTGTTGAATCTAATTCTTACTGTTATTGATTTACTGTTTGGTAATAGTGGTTAATAACATTTTTTATTATATTTCACCACAGATTCAACTGCAGATTATTTGGAAATTAGAGAATGCCGTCTAAGGGTAGAATTCGAAAGGCTATGAAACGTCAAAGACAGCAATTGACTAACATTTTGCAGCAGTCCTCTACATTAGATTTACCTCAACGGACGAAGAGAACACCGGGTAAGAGAACAAAATCATTCCTTAGAAACATTTGTAGAAGCAAAAGTATAACTACAGAACAAGCTTTAGTCCAGAAAAAGAGAGCCAATTTAAATGGAAAGGAAAGGCCCGTCAAAAAAGTTTGTGCTAGAGCAGGAGATAAATCTGTGCATGGCAGTAGAAGGGTAAATATATTCAGGGACATTCGTAAGCGAATGTTCCGCAACAGGGTAATTGTCAATTTGCTAAAACAATTTAAAAAAGGTCAACAGAAAGTGTCATTTTATAAGAAAAAGAAAAATGTAGAGAAAATTATTGATCAGGCTTTCGAAATTAAGCGAAAGTTATTTATTTTGGTAATTAATAGAATTAGGAAACTAAACAAGGTAATCTATGTTTTCAAATCTAATAGTAGATGGAAGAGAGAAGTTAATCGAAGTAATTTTTGTGAAGTTTTCTTAGGAGAATGGATGCATAGTTCAAATAGTGAGGCATTTTTTAATGAGGAGAGTTATTTTCAGGACAATGTTTTGGTACATGCAGTTGACAGCAGTGGTCGAGCATATGAGGTAAAAGATGGTCATCCGGTTGAAAAAGAAATACTTGTGTCTGCAGATGCAGAAGAGGCGCTAAGTGATGAGGTTTTAGGGAGACGTCCTAAGGGACCAGTGTACACCTGGAAGTGTAGTTCTATTTGCAGTGTGCAACAGGATTCCATCAATTTGCTTTGTGATTTTATATGGACATTTCATAGGAAAAGTGTAAAGCAAAAAATAAAGTTGTTGCAAGAATTAGATCCTTGCAGAGTTAGACAAGTGACAGGTTTGCGTGGTCATTCACTGGCTTGTCTTTCTAGGAGAGTATGCCAGAGTGTAATTCATCATTTCAGGATGCTAGCAGTGCATCATAATAAAGTGAGGAAATTAGTTAGAATGTTGTATTATGCTAAGAGTCCAGCAATTATGCTTAAAAAATTAAGCAGAGCTCTTTTGCATGGTTCTGAAGTAGATATGAAGAATATTTGTCAAGAAATTGAGTTCTGTTACTTTGCTGGTAAAGAGAACAATGTTGATATTGAACCACTAGAAGAAGGGAATGTGGAAGACAGTGAACAGATTTTCAGTACAGATAAGTTTCACAAGGAAATTTCCTCGTTTATGGTGAAATCAAGTGAGAGGCCTAATTTCACTTGTGTGTGTTGTCGACAGACTTATTATAAGAATCAGACTAAGTTAGTGGATATATATGCAAAGAGTGATATGGAAAACAATAGTGAATGGAAGGATTTTGCCACATACTTGATGGTAGAAAATTGTTTTGATTTGGGAGCGGACCAACGTATGTGTACTTATTGCTATAACAAATTAAACCAAAACCAGATGCCTGCTAGAGCTGTTTATAATAATCTGGAATTAGATGACATTCCTTATGAATTGAAGGATTTAAATACTTATGAATCTATTTTGATTCAAAGTGTCCATCCCTTCCAGGCTATTGTACGAATGGAGCCAAAGACAGGGAAGTTGCCTCCATCCGATTTACAGAGAGGATTAAAGGGAAGGGTTGTTTATTTGCCTTTGGATTTGAAGAAAAACATTAATACAATTGGAGTAGAGAAAGTGGAAGAGGAACCTCTGGTTATCATAGTTAATGGTGTTCCGACAAAGAGTAAGAAAATCTGGCAAGATTTAGTGGATGTTAGGAAAGTCAAAAAGGCAACATTGTATTTGATAAAAAATAATAAGTACTACAAGAATGTATGTGTTGCAGAAGAGGAAGTAAGTGAAGAAGAGGACAGCGATTTGTGTCCTGGTCAAATTGAGAAAGTAGAAGCCTCTAAAAAGGAAGAAATATATGAACATTATAGTGTTCATCCTTTGCATTCCAAGGAAGTCATGGGGAATGCTATTGAGTTGTTTCAAATGAAACAAGCCAAAGGGAGTCCCATTAGTGTTTGGGAGGAAAGTTTGGAAGCTCGGTGTTTCCCACAGTTATTTCCCACAGGTCGAGGAGGACGATATGATGAGCGACCTGTTCAAATTCCTGCTTCAGAATACCGGACTTTACGATTGTATACAGAAGATCCTAGGTTTCGACAATGCATTCCCTATTTATTTAATCTATTGTTTGAAAGTGATCTCTCTGGATTGTCTTATGCAGTGAACCACATCTTGAAAAGTGGTGTACAACTGCGAAATATCTCGGCAAGGGACTTTATGGATAAAGTCAATGTGCAAGACAGTATTTTGGATTCTCACCTGATTAATCTCATGGCTTGTCAGCGTGGTACCAATGAGTATTGGTACCGCCGTCATGGTGACTTAAAATGTATGCTGAGGAACTTAGGAACTCCCACATGGTTTCTCACTCTCAGCTGTGCTGAGTATGGCTGGGAAGACTTACTTGAATTTCTACGAGAGGTAAATGGAAACATTGAAAATATTGAATTTAAGACACCCGGAGAAAAGTGCTCTTTGGATCCTGTGAATGTATGCAGGTATTTTAATCATAGATTTGAAGCTATGATGTCTTTCATCACGAACAAGAAAAATCCACCTCTTGGAGAGGTATTGGATTTCTTCTGGAGAAAGGAGTATCAAGCAAGAGGTGCTCCTCATATCCATATGCTGCTATGGATCAAAGATGCACCCAAATTTGGAACAGATCCGGATGACTTAGTGATGAGTTTGATAGAACAGTATGCTACATGTGCTGTTCCAAAGACAAACAAAGACAAAAGTCTAAGAGAACAAGTTTTACGGTTTCAAAGCCATCGTTGTGGAAAGTACTGCCGTCGTAAATTCAGAAACAAGGACAAATACTACACCAAATGTCGTTTTGCATTTCCGCGGTCGGTGTTATCAAAAGGAAGAGTTAACAATTTGATGTCTTCGCTGCGACATAATGTGACGAGGAAATCACCCAATAACACATACAATTTGAAAAGAAACGAAGAGTCCAAGTACATCAACGACTACAACCCAGTGATTTTGTCCATGTGGAATGCTAACATGGATATACAGTTTGTGGCTGACAACTGTATGGCTGTGGCTCGGTATGTGACGTCTTACATCACCAAAAAAGAAAAGACAGAACTAAAGGATATGTGGGAGGATATTTCCCATGAAAAGAGCCTCAGTAAGAAGTTGTACAGTTTCAGTCTGAAGATGTTGTCGCATCGAGAAATCGGAGCTTACGAATGTTCTGACCGGTTATCTTCAGCAAGTCTCTATGTCAAATCTAGGAGTATCATTTGGGCGAGTCTTGGTCTTGCTGCAACGCGTAATCGAGTTCTGAAACCTGTACGGGAAATTGAGTATTTGGCGGAGAAGGAGCCAAACAGTACAGATATTTTGAAGAGCAACATGTTGGATACATATTATCCAAATAGAAGCAGTCACCTGGAGAATGCTTGTCTGTATGATGTTCTTCAAAATTACGTTTTCAAGAGGAACATCAAAGAAGATATTGATAAAGGAGTGTATGCTGTAATTGGAAGTGAGGGATGTCTGGTCAAGCAAAAAAAATGTCAATTGATAAATCATCGAAAATTGGATTGCGAATCTCCCGAAGGAAAAGAGTTTTTCTATTTAGCTCTTTTGCAACTTTTCAAGCCTTGGCGTGCAGAAGAGGAACTGCTTGGGGATTTCCTCTGTTACGAAGACTCTTTCAATGCAGCCAAGGAGTCCATAGAATGTCCGGTTTTTCAAAAATATCTACAAATGTTGAATGCAGAAATAGAGCAGGAAGCAACAATTGCAGCCAAGATTGCTAGAGACAGTTCTCAGGACAGTCAGAGTTCTGTTTCATTGAGTCAGGATCCACTAGGAGAACCAGTTATTGAAAATGAAGCTGCCACTGCCATCATTGAAGTGGAAAGAGCCATGGCACATGCTCAGAAGTATGCGGTTAACTTAGAAGAATTGGAAAGACAACTTAACGTTGAGCAGAGGAAAATATATGACGAAGTTACCAACCAAATTGATCATGGATTAAGTCATGAGAAGGAAGAGTGCTCATGTACGTCGTTGAAGCCTGTCCGACTATACATGAGTGGAGAAGCAGGAACTGGAAAAGTTTCCTTATTAAAGCAATTTCTTGTTATCTGCAGAAAAGGACTGATTCATCGCTGTCTTGTGTTGTGACCGCTCCAACTGAACTGGCAGCTCATAACATTAAAGGGATTACTTTGCATTGGTTACTGATGCTGCCAGTGGAGCATGATAACAAATTACAATACCACAAGTTATCTGGAGATGCTTGTTGTGATGTATCTAGAGTTTTGAAGAAGATGAAACTTCTTATCATTGACGAAGTAAGCATGGTTTCCAATGTCATGCTTGCTTTTGTGCATTTAAGAATGCAGAAAGTTCTTAAAACAGAGTATGATGTGTTATTCGGTGGCAAACACATCATTGTTTTTGGTGATCTTCTGCAGCTGACACCAGTGAAAGGACAACCAGTGTTTAAACTGCTTACACATGAAGATACCAAGAAGTGCCTAGGGAGCATTGGCAACGTTAACATATGGTTAAACTTCAGTAATGCTGAGCTGCGTGAAAATATGCGTTAGGCGAAGGACGAAGATTACAAGAATATTCTACAAGATATTAGAATCGGGAAAGTGACTGAGCGTGGTAGAGAAGCTTTACATGCACGCTTACTGTCAAATTTATATCGAGAAGAAGACGTTTTGCCAGAGGATATTTTTCAGAAAATTACTGTGAAGAAATCTGGAATATGTTTGATGCCAACTCTTGCAGAATGTTCCATCTTCAACAACAAAATGTTGAATTTAGAAAAACAAGAGATTGTGAAACTGGAAGCTATTGACAAAATAGAGCATATGGGAGCAACAATTATTTTGTCAGAGAATTTGAAATCTAAATTGGATTCATTAGAGAAGACTATATCTAAAACTGCGGGTTTTGAAAAGACTTTGAATGTGTGCTTAAATTGCCGAATCATTTTGAGAAGGAATTTACATGTTGAAAGAGGTCTGGTAAATGGATCAATGGGTAATGTTGTTGATTTTGAGAAATACAGAAATAGAGATGGAATTTAATTTTTAAAAATTAAATTTGATGGCATTGAGGAAGTACAGCGAATTGGTCGTTGCTCTGCTAGGTTTTTGCTTGTAAAAGACTTATATGTTCGCCGTAAGCAGTTTCCTGTTTGCTTGGCATATGCGGTGACAATTCATAAATCGCAAGGTTTAAGTGTAGACACTGCTTTAGTGAATATTGGCAGTTCTGTATTCAAAGAGGGTATGGCTTATGTAGCATTGTCACGAGTCAGAACTTTATCGGGTTTGTACTTGATTGACTGTGATGTCACAAACATTTGTGCGGATCTAGATTGTGTTAAGGAATATAATAGGTTAAGAAGAGAGTATGCACCACATTTGCCTCAATATCCTTTGATTGAGAAAGGCGTGGTAGGCTGGAAACGAAGAAATATCAGTAATAGTAGGGATGTTGTAGCAAAAAGACCAAAAGTCAATGAACCTAAAATTGTAAGCAGGAATAAAATGAATTCTGTTGAAAATGTTGTTGGTTTTAAATTTGAAAATAGTTCTGGTGTCAACTGCTATGCTAATGTAGTTGTTAATGTTCTCTTTTCACTAGAGACTTTCAAAGAACAGATTGTGATCAATTCGGAACAAAGTTTATGCTGTTTATTGAATTCTGTGTTAGAGAAATGTAGTGCTGATAGAACGAGAGTAGAAAGTGTGTCTGAAATTCGTTTTCTGTTAGACGAATGTTCAGGTCAAACAGAATTCTCTGAAAATATTCAGCAGGATTGTCAGGAGTTTTTAATGTATATGCTTGATGTGTTGCAAGATGAGGGTGTAGATGTAGATTATCTATTTGGCCTTTCTTATCAATGGCAGCATGACTGCGAGAACTGTAGGCTATCAAGTACTACTAGTGTAGACTCAGAAAGATTTATATATTTAACTTTGCCTGACAGTAAATCAGTATCCTTCAATAAGCTAGTAAAGGCAGCCGATCAAAATATGGAGTGCAGCCAATGTAAGTCTGGAATGCTGTCCACGTTAATTTTACGAAGTTATGGCCAGTATGTCATTTTAATGTTCCAACGATGTAGGCCTGATGGAACTAAATTGACAACTTTAATTAATAATTTTGTGGCTTCGCAGTTGTCAATATCAGGAAGGACTTTTATAACTACTGCAATTATATATCATAACGGTCCTTCAACTAATTCAGGACATTATACTGCTTATTTGAAATCTGGTAACGGTTGGTCATTCTGCAATGATTCTGTTTTAACTTTCAAAAAAAGATTGCCTTTCCACCTTCAAAATTCTTACCTGGTGTTCCTACAACCAAAATTTTAGGAAAGGAAGCTTGGGATTTGTTTAGAGGAATTTACAGAGGTTCTAATGGCTCCTACTATATATGGCCTTGTGGATAATTGTAGTACAGAGCGAAAATTGTTTGCTTTTATAAGCAAAGTCAAGCAGCAGATCAAAATAAGGAGTAGAGGAAATGTAAGTCTGCAATGCTGTCCACATTATTTTTGAAAACTTATGGATGAAATGTCATTTTACAATTTCAACTACATAAACTGGAAGAAAATAAGTTGTCCAGTCTAATTAGAAATGTTTTGGCTACACAGTCATCGATTTCAGGAAGAACATTTGCAACTGCAGCTATTATATAATATGCTGGTCCTTTGACAACATCTGGATATTACACAGCTTATTTGAAATTTAAAAAATGGCTAGTCTTTCAGCAAACATTACTAATTGAGTATGAAGCAATGTTGCCTTTTGACTTGATTTTTGAAGTCAGAATTTAGGGTAGGTAATTGGACTATAATGATTCTAGGTGTTGCTGTAACTTAGTGTGCTGTTTCAAATTGCTTTGTATGTCTCAGTTTTCTTAAAAC
Organism: Lissotriton vulgaris; assembly: GCF_964263255.1. Taxonomy (NCBI): domain Eukaryota; kingdom Metazoa; phylum Chordata; class Amphibia; order Caudata; family Salamandridae; genus Lissotriton; species Lissotriton vulgaris. The sequence goes on from NC_141685.1 coordinate 1,441,354,722, forward strand.
AATTGAGTTTATCTTTCAGAAAGTGGCGGGCAGAAAATAGTAACAGCACAACAGAGTATAAGCTGTTCATAGGATATCCTTTGACGTCATAGAAAGTAAGTTACTTTGGAGAAGTTCCTATTTCTGCTTATTTATATTATTTGGGTTTTTTAAACACAATCATTTTGATTGTGTTTTTTTTTCACCGCTGTTATATGATGAATACCTTCAACTCACTGTTTTCATTGAAATTTGATATTTTCTGATAACAGCAAAAATAAACCATTAAATATGTTTAATTAATTTTCTACTTTGAATTGTGATTTCTAATATGTATATGGATTGGTGTGGCTCACTGGTTAGAGGCGGCAGACCCAGAAGCAGAGGTCGGCCCGGGACCAGGGTTCGATTCCTGACGCGGCAGGATCTTGGGCCTTGGTCAGCGGACTCGATAATTCTCGCCTCGGTGCCTACTCCAACCATGGGTGCCACTCAGCAACTTTGGGCAATAGCTTGCTTAATCTCTAGTAATGGCCCCAACAGCGCTGGGGATGCCTGGCTTCACCTTGGGGATGCCCAGGAGGAACCATCTCACAGGGAAAGCCAGGATGGGTTCCCCAGTGGTATACAGCGCCGGTACGCCTCTTTGCTGGGGCAGCTGTGCACTTTACTAGTATACCACATTTAACATTTAACATTCATTTTGTCTCATGCTCACTCTTTTTTTACCATCTTGTATTAATTTACATTTTTTTGTTCTTTCTTACACAGATTAAAAGTATGAAAATGATAATACAGTACTGTAATGACAATTATAAGGTAAGCGTTTAGTACTCTTTACGTTACATGTCTATCAGATTTAACTTTTATTAGTTCCTCTGCTTCTTTTTTTAACCCTTAGTTTCCTGTCTTTGCTATTTCCTTCATTTCTTTTTCTATTACTTATTTATACTACTCTTTTCACTTCTTTTATCCGTCCCTCTTTCAACAGTAACTGTGTGTTACTCCCTCTATTTGTCTGTCTTTTCACATTACTCTCTGTTTATTAACTCGTCTCTTTTTAAAAAAATATTTTTTTTAGTTCCCTCCCAGTTCGCGTACCCGAACGCTAACCGGGAAGCGTATCAAAAGAAATAGAGGATGCTAAAGTGCTAAACATTCTAGCAATTTTTTTAAAATGGGAAGGTAGTTCTGAAAATAACTTTTTTTTATTATTTTTGATGTTTTATATTTTTTTTGTGTTTTTTTTGAGGAAGGGGAAACAAAAATGATTTACTTCAAAGGGCTCAACAGGAGCAACAAAAAAAAAATTACTTTCTAGGATGTTTTGGACATTGATGATTTTCATATGATCTATTTATTAAAGTAATACTCATCTCTCCGTGTGAAATTAATTTTCCACATGCTACACAAGTCAATCTCATCTGCCCAAAGTTCTTTTGCAGATTTGGGACCGTTTCCCTTACCTCTGACTCACTTATTGCTAAGTCATTGGTGGATGTTTTTGCCGGTCAGGGGTTATCCACCAAATCTCGAAGTTGTGCTTTGGAATAATTAAGAGGGTGCCAACTCTCCATGTGCCGATGCATGGTATGATTACCAAAGCTATATTTTTTTTCGGTCCCTCTCGAGAGTGTTTTTTTGCAGATGAGGCAGCTAACGAACCTGGCATTAACTTTCTTTTCATGAGAAGGAAAAGAAAAAAATTGCCAGATAAAATTCACTTTCACATGGGACGTTCTTGGCATTTCTTTCAGAAAGCCACTTGTCCTTTGCTCCTGTTCCTCGTCTTCCTCTTCTTCTTCTTCCTGGTTGAAAATGACCTGGCTAGTCGGTCCTCTCTTCTTTGGTGGTGGTGGAGGTGGTGGAGATCCACCAGCTGCAGCTAATACAAATGCCATGTCTTAGCAAACAAAAACAGGTCTTTCTCTCATAAAAATGAAAGTCGGAGTGAGGAAAAAAGGTGGGACTTTCATCATTTGAGAAAAGAAAATGTTCTAAACCAATGAAAAGTGTTTGTTTTACGTCATATGATCAAGCGTTCCATCATTAGGAAACTAAAAGTAAAATCAACCAATGAAAAGTTTTAAGAACTAGTCACATGATCTGTTATGCTTACGTTCCGCGTTCCGTGCCGCGCCTCAGATTGATTCCAGGGCTTTACGTTTCGCGCCTTGGTTCTCGTTCCAGAACGCTTCCGGGTGCGCTAACGCAGCACGTCATAAGGGGCATTACGTAGTAACGCGATATGTTGCGTTTATGGGACGCGTCACAATGTGCCTTTCTAACGCGGTATTTGCACTAACGGAACGTTTACCGGTTCGCGGACCGGCAGCGAAACAAGAAAAAATAATTTAAACTATAATATAAATTGATTTAAAAAATATAATACAAATATATATAAAATATATTTGTGAATTAGAATAAAAATATATGTTACAGCTATAGATATTAGCTTTTAAAAAACACAATGAAATTCACTGAAAAAACCATAGGCTATAGACCATATATAGTTAGGGATTAGCATTTACAAAACCAAGAAAATTCACTGAAAAAACCATTGGTTATAGACCATATATAGTTAGGGATTAGCATTTACAAAACCATAATTTACTCGCACAAAACCATAGAAATTTGCATATATAGTTAGTTGCAATAACTATATATCGCGCACCCGCAATCCACTGCTGATGATGTCACATATTACATCATTCATGACATGGTCAGTGACATCACTGATGAATTCACTGATGACATCTCAAATGACATCACTGATGACATCACTGATGACAACTCAAATGACATCACTGATGACATCACTGATGACATCTCAAATGCCATCACTGATAACATCACTGTTGACATCACTGATGACATCACTGATGTCATCTCAAATGACATCACTGATGACAACTCAAATTACATCACTAATAACATCACTGGTGACATCCCAAATGACATCATTGATGACATCACTGATAACATCTCATTTGACATTAGTGATCACATCATTGATGATATCATTCATGTGATAAAACGATGAATCTCTTCAGACTCTAATATAACCTTAGATACAATCAGTGTAAACAGACACTCACAGACTGTCACTCATCCATGGAGTTACTCACACACCTAGTCAGTCATGCAAAGAATCAATCACACCTCCTTTCCCTCAACTATACAGTTATACATACCTTGCTTATTAAAACATATACTAACACATATTTACTCTCTTATACAATCCCTGATACAAGTTCACAATGATCCATACAGCCACTCACACATTCACTGGCTCTTATGCACAGTTATTTATATATGTCAACTCTCACATGGACTGTGTTTTACATATGTACTTACTTTGACATGTAGCACTGAGATATCCATTCATTCACCAATACACTCATGCACACAGTCAACTGCCCATACAGCTGTTTCCACTTGCACTTTTGAACCCATACATCTAGTGAATCAACTGCTCACACATCTATGCACAGAGTCATACACTCCCAGCCACCCACACACATACTCAGTCTCCCATACAAATACCTGGGCAACCAATCAATAACCCATATAGTTACTCATCTAGCTACTGATCAACACATGCAGCAGTTTACATAACAACAGACATAATAATGCACAAATTAAGACAGTTTAGTCACTAACCCATGCACTCAGTGAGACACATTTAATCATTCTCTCATACAGTCAGTCATGCACCTACTAAATCCTTCATCCAGACTCTTATACATCCACTCATTCTTCAATATGTAAGACATAATTTTTCTTTACAGAAACATACAGTGACTGGATGATGTCATCAGTGATGTCATCAGTGATGTCATTTGAGATGTCATCAGTGAAGTCATCAGTGATGTCACTGACCATGTCATGAATGATGTAATATGTGACATCATCAGCAGTGGATTGCGGGTGCGCGATATATAGTTATTGCAACTAACTATATCTGCGAATTTCTATGGTTTTGTGCGAGTAAATTATGGTTTTGTAAATGCTAATCCCTAACTATATATGGTCTATAACCAATGGTTTTTTCAGTGAATTTTCTTGGTTTTTTAAATGCTAATCCCTAACTATATATGGTCTATAACCTATGGTTTTTTCAGTGAATATATATATATATATATATACATATATATACATATATATATATATACATATATATATATATTCACTGAAAAAACCATAGGTTATAGACCATATATAGTTAGGAATTTGCATTTACAAAACCTTGAAAATTCACTGAAAAAACCATAGGTTAGAGACCATATATAGTTAGCTGGACATTTTATTGACATAAAACCAATGAAATTCCATATATAGTTAGTTGCACTAACTATATATCGCGCACCCGCAATCCACTGCTGATGATGTCACATATTACATCATTCATGACATGGTCAGTGACATCACTGATGACATCACTGATGACATCTCAAATGACATCACTGATGACATCATCTAGTGTCTGTGTGTTTTTGTAAAGTTTAAATATGTTTTACATATTGAAGAATGAGTGGATGTATGGAAGACTGAGTGTGTGTGTGTGGCTGGCTGGGAGGTGTGTGACTCTGCATATCAATGTGTACTTGTATCAGTGATTGTATAAGAGAGTAAGTATGTGTTAGTATATGTGTGCAAAGTATGGTGTTCTGTGTTTAACTGTATAGATGAGGAAATCGAAGTGTGATTGATTCTTCACAGGACTGACTAGGTGTATGAGTGCATATGATAGTCTTGTAATAATGAGTGACTGTATGTATGAGTGATTGTATGGGTGAATGAGTGAATGTGTGTGTAGACGTAGGAATCAGTGAGTGCGTATGTAGTAACTGGTATTGGTGTGTCATGATGTCATCAGTGATGTCATTTGAGATGTCATCAGTGATGTCATTTGAGATGTCATCAGTGATGTCATCAGTGATGTCACTGAAGTATGGTGTTCTGTGTTTAACTGTATAGATGAGGAAATGGAAGTGTGATTGATTCTTTACAGGACTGACTAGATGTGTGAGTAACTCCATGGATGAGTGGCAGTGTGTGAGTGTCTGCATAGGTGTATGAGTGCATATGATAGTGTTGTAATAATGAGTGACTGTATGTATGAGTGATTGTATGGGTGAATGAGTGAATGTGTGTGTAGACGTAGGAATCAGTGAGTGCGTATGTAGTAACTGGTATTGGTGTGTCATGATGTCATCAGTGATGTCATTTGAGATGTCATCAGTGATGTCATCAGTGATGTCATTTGAGATGTCATCAGTGATGTCATCAGTGATGTCACTGACCATGTCATGAATGATGTAATATGTGACATCATCAGCAGTGGATTGCGGGTGCGCGATATATAGTTAGTGCAACTAACTATATATGGAATTTCATTGGTTTTATGTCAATAAAATGTCCAGCTAACTATATATGGTCTCTAACCTATGGTTTTTTCAGTGAATTTTCAAGGTTTTGTAAATGCAAATTCCTAACTATATATGGTCTATAACCTATGGTTTTTTCAGTGAATTTCATTGGTTTTTTAAAAGCTAATATCTATAGCTGTAAAATATATTCTTTATTACGTTATGTATCACGTAGCCACGTGAGACGCCTCATGACGCGTCGCATAACCGTGACGTATCGGCTCTGCAGCGCAAACAAAACCCGTAACGTAAGCGTGCCGGAGCACGCTTACAGATATATATATTTTTTTTAACCTTAATTAGACAAAATCCACACGTGCACATATCTTGAGGCCTTGCAAAGGCACATCAAACAAACAGTCCCTACAATTTTGTCAAGTTTGCTGGAAATCTATTCCCTTCATTTTTTTGTTTACTGTTTCTCTTGGTTTTCCCCTTGTTACGCTTACCGGGACGCTACCCGGTACGCGAACCGGACGCTCCAAAAACACAAGATGGCGGACTCCCATTACGCTGCCGGTTAGCTGCCCTGTTCGCGTACCGGGAAGCGCCTCTACCGCGAAAAATCGCGGGGGACTTTAATATCCCCCTCATCAATCCTAGGGGGTCAGGAGGGGTTTACCTTGCCCCCTTTCCTTCATTTCCCCCTTCTTTTTTCACCACATCTTGTCTCTCGAACCTACCGAGAGACAAGATGGCGGCCGCTCCGGACTGTTTACAATGTTGACAGCTACGCTGCCGGTTAGCTGCCCGGTTAGCTGCCCGGTGAGCTGCCCGGTTCGCGTACCGGGACGCGCCTCTACGGCGTAAAATCGCAAAAAAATTATTATTATTTTTTTGCCCCGCGAGGCACTTTAATATCCCCCTCATCAATCCTAGGGGGTCAGGAGTGGTCTACCTTGCCCCCTTTCCTTCATTTCCCCCTTCGATTTTCACCACATCTTGTCTCTCGATCGTACCGAGAGACAAGATGGCGGCCGCTCCGGACTGTTTAGAATGTTGACAGACACCGGAGAGCCAATCAGCTTCGCTTCGCGAAGTTCCGTTACGCGTCAGGTACGCAAACCGGGGCGCTAACCGGAGCGCTGTCACAGATATATATATTTTTTTAAACGTTAATTTCTCAAAATCCACTGGAGCACATATATTGAGACATAGCAAAGGCACGTCGGGCAAACCATATCTACAATTTTGCCAAGTTTCATGTAAATCTATTCAGCCGTTCGAGCTAAAAGTGAGTCCAACCGCCCTATGGAAAAATGAATGGGAAAAACGTGTTTTGGGACCGCCCTTGTTTCTCGCCCCCCCCTTGACGAAACCCCCCCAAATTTTCAGGGGCTGCTCAGAAACAAAATGTGCCATTTTCCTGAACATTTCAGCCAATTCCGTCCACAAACGCCAAAGTTATTAGACATAGAATTTTCAGAAATCCCATAGAGAAAAAATCCTAACTATATATACCCACTGGCTATCGCCAGTAGGTAATATACATATATAAACATATATAATCTGCATATCTATATAAATATAAATGCATGCATACATATACATATATGCATACATATGCATGTTATTTACATGAAAGTTTTAAAAACACTAATAAAAGCAAAGCTAAAAAGCCACCTCATTACAAACAGAATGGCTTTAACTTAAACGAGGGCGAGATCTATTGCATTTTCAATGCTTGTTTACTTTGGTTCTATCAAGAAGGCATTCAGATGTTTCACACATTTGCCATAAATTCTGAATGTTAGCACTCTAGTTGCTCATTAGATCACTGTAGTAAAGCTAGTGCTCACCAGGGAAGTCTGCTGCTAATCATGGTTTGCAGCCATTTTCCCGCATTTTTTATCCCGCAGACTTTCAGTCCGCATACCATTATCCCGCAAGGTCATTGACCTCGCATACCATTATCCCGCATTTTTTCAAAACGCATGTGCATTTATCGCGCATGCCTTTACAAAGAATTACGTTTTAAAGGCATGTATGGTAAATGCATTTGTGTTGTGAAAACCACGATGACGAGAGAGGTAAGTGGGTTTGTGTTAATTTTTTCGTGGGTTAGTGATTGTGTAGTGTAGTGTAGTGTTGTGTAGTGTAGTGTTGTGTTAGTGTAGTGTAGAGTTGTGGTGGTTGTTTAGTGTAGGGTCATGCTGGGGGTAGTGTTTTAGGGTTGTGTTGTAGTATTTGCGTAGTGTAGGGTCATGCTGAGGGTAGTGTTTTAGGGTTTAGGGTAGTGTTGTAGTGTTTGCGTAGTGTAGGGTCATGCTGGGTGTAGTGTTTTAGGGTTTAGGGTTGTATTGTAGTGTTTGCGTAGTGTAGGGTCATGCTGGGGCTAGTGTTTTAGGGTTTAGGGTAGTGTTGTAGTGTTTGCGTAGTGTAGGGTCATGCTGGGCGTAGTGGTTTAGGATAGTGTTGTAGTGTTTGCGTAGTGTAGGGTCATGCTGGGGGTAGTGTTTTAGGGTTTTGGGTAGTGTTGTAGTGTTTGCGTAGTGTAGGGTCATGCTGGGGTGTAGTGTTTTAGGGTTTAGGGTAGTGTTTTAGTGTTTGTGTAGTGTAGGGTCATGCTGGGGGTAGTGTTTTAGGGTTTTGGGTAGTGTTGTAGTGTTTGCGTAGTGTAGGGTCATGCTGGGGTGTAGTGTTTTAGGGTTTTGGGTAGTGTTGTAGTGTTTGCGTAGTGTAGGGTCATGCTGGGGTGTAGTGTTTTAGGGTTTTGGGTAGTGTTGTAGTGTTTGCGTAGTGAAGGGTCATGCTGGGGGTAGTGTTTTAGGGTTTTGGGTAGTGTTGTAGTGTTTGCGTAGTGTAGGGTCATGCTGGGGGTAGTGTTTTAGGGTTTTGGGTAGTGTTGTAGTGTTTGCGTAGTGTAGGGTCATGCTGGGGGGTAGTGTTTTAGGGTTTTGGGTAGTGTTGTAGTGTTTGCGTAGTGTAGGGTCATGCTGGGGGTAGTGTTTTCGGGTTTTGGGTAGTGTTGTAGTGTTTGCGTAGTGTAGGGTCATGCTGGGGGTAGTGTTTTAGGGTTTAGGGTAGTGTTGTAGTGTTTGCGTAGTGTAGGGTCATGCTGGGGGTAGTGTTTTAGGGTTTAGGGTAGTGTTGTAGTGTTTGCGTAGTGTTGGGTCATGATGGGGGTAGTGTTTTAGGGTTTAGGGTAGTGTTGTAGTGTTTGCGTACTGTAGGGTCATGCTGGGGGTAGTGTTTTAGGGTTTAGGGTAGTGTTGCAGTGTTTGCGTAGTGTAGGGTCATGCTGGGGTGTAGTGTTTTAGGGTTTTGGGTAGTGTTGTAGTGTTTGCGTAGTGTAGGGTCATGCTGGGGGTAGTGTTTTAGGGTTTAGGGTAGTGTTGTAGTGTTTGCGTAGTGTAGGGTCATGCTGGGGTGTAGTGTTTTAGGGTTTTGGGTAGTGTTGTAGTGTTTGCGTAGTGTAGGGTCATGCTGTGGGTAGTGTTTTAGGGTTTAGGGTAGTGTTGTAGTGTTTGCGTAGTGTAGGGTCATGCTGGGGGTAGTGTTTTAGGGTTTAGGGTTGTGTTGTAGTGTTTGCGTAGTGTAGGGTCATGCTGGGGGTAGTGTTTCAGGGTTTAGGGTTGTGTTGTAGTGTTTGTGTAGTGTAGGGTCATGCTGGGGGTAGTGTTTTAGGGTTTAGGGTAGTGTTGTAGTGTTTGCGTAGTGTAGGGTCATGCTGGGGTGTAGTGTTTTAGGGTTTTGGGTAGTGTTGTAGTGTTTGCGTAGTGTAGGGTCATGCTGGGGGTAGTGTTTTAGGGTTTAGGGTAGTGTTGTACTGTTTGTGTAGTGTAGGGTCATGCTGGGGGTAGTGTTTTAGGGTTTAGGGTAGTTTAGTGGTTTAGTGTATGCTAAAGGCATATTCGTTCTAAAAGTTTTCGTTATTTTAATTTGCGGCCTAATAGTACATGCAGGATTTTCTTTGCGGACTGATGGTATGCGGGATTTCGTCATATATTCGCTAATCATACTTTCTATGGCAAAATGAACCCCCTCATTTTGTTCCTTTTTAAATTAAATGTTTCAAGAGTTACCACTTTATTCCAATCAAGATGGCTTCAGGTGTGCCATACCTTTGTAATAAGTAGGACTGTTAGCACTCTAGTTGTTCTTTAGAACACTCTGGGACATTCTGTCATTGGGCTATAGTTGGGCTACATCTGGCTGATATTTGGGCTACATTTGTTTTTTTTGTCTCTGGTGGCCATCTTTGGGCTACATTGGGCTACATTGGGCTACTTTGGGCTACATTTGGGCTCCAACATATATATAGCCCAATGTAGCCCAATATATATTTTTCAAAGTTAATTTTCGTAAAAACCACTGGAGCCTATATCTTGAGACATAGCAAAGGCACATCGGGCTACCAGTCCCTACAATTTTGCCAAGTTTGGTGTAAATCCATTCAGCCGTTCAGGCTAAAAGTGAGGCCAACCGCCCTATGGAAAATTGCATGGGAAAAACACGTTTTGGGACCCCCCTTTTTTCTCGGCCCCCCCTTGACGAAACCCCCCCAAATTTTCAGGGGCTGCTCAGAAACGAAATGTTCCATTTTCCTGAAAATTTCAGCCAATTCTGTCCTCAAACGCCAAAGTTATTCGACATAGAATTTTCAAAAATCCCATAGGAAAAAAATCCTAACTATATATACCTACTGGCTATCGCCAGTAGGTAATATATATATATATATATATATATATATATATATATATATATATATATATATATATATATATATATATATATTTACACAAACAAAAGGTTGCCCCCATGAGCACGACCTCCCGGGGAGTACCTCTTGCAAACACGAGTACTGAAGTCAGGACAGCATCCAACATTTTATTCACAGGTGCAGGTTTAAAGCGTTTCAAACATCTAGTCCTTGATCACAAGCCATCTCCCTTAAGACAACTGCCAACAGATGTAGAACTTCTGCGTGATTTAAATAATAAAGTTCTCGCCTTTGTAGGCGTAGCTTTTCGCCCATGTGGGCTTCGCTAAGCATTGTGGAATCCGCAGTCCTACAATATATTTAAAACCCAAGTGGGTGTCGTAGTGTCTTATACATTAGAGTTCATTAGAAACCACTGTGGGCTAAAAAAATGTTCAAAAGACCACTGTACCGCTGCACTTTGAAGTTCGTGTGTGAGATCCTCGTTCTCTTTGCGGCACCCCAGTTTAGGCATCGCAGATCCGCTCATAAGCGACGGGTCCGTGCTCGCGGCCGAGCAAAGCCGCATATTCAATTCACACAAACAAAGGTTGCACTCATGAGCACGAACTCCCGGGGAGTACCTCTTGCAAACACGAACACTGCAGTCAGGACAGCATCCAACATTTTATTCACAGGTGCAGGCTTTACGCGTTTCAAACATCTAGTCCTTGAACACAAGACATCTCCCTTAAGACAACTGCCAACAGATGTAGAACTTCCGCGTGATTTAAATAACAAAGTTCTCGCCTTTGTAGGCGTAGCTTTTCGCCCATGTGGGCTTTGCTAAGCATTGTGGAATCCGCAGTCCCACAATATATTTAAAACCCAAGTGTGGTGTCGTAGTGTCTTATACATTAGAGTTCATTAGAAACCACTGTGGGCTGAAAAAATTGTTCAAAGGACCACTGTACCGCTGCACTGTTGAAGTTCGTGTGTGAGCTCCTCGTTCTCTTCCCGGCGCCCCAGTTTAGGTATCGCAGACCCGCTCATAAGCGGCGAGTCCGTGCTCGCGGCCAAGCAAAGCCGCATATTCAATTCACACAAACAAAGGTTGCCCCCATGAGCACGACCTCCCGGGGAGTACCTCTTGCAAACACGAACACTGCAGTCAGACAGCATCCAACATTTTATTCACAGGTGCAGGCTTAATGCGTTTCAAACATCTAGTCCTTGATCACAAGCCATCTCCCTTAAGACAACTCCCAACAGATGTAGAACTTCTGCGTGATTTAAATAACTAAGTTCTCGCCTTGGTAGGTGTGCATTTCGCCCATGTGGGCTTCCTTAAGCTTTGTGGAATCCGCAGTCCTACAATATATTTAAAACCCAAGTGGGTGTCGTAGTGTCTTATACATTAGAGTTCATTAGAAACCACTGTGGGCTAAAAAAATGTTCAAAAGACCACTGTACCGCTGCACTTTGAAGTTCGTGTGTGAGATCCTCGTTCTCTTTGCGGCACCCCAGTTTAGGCATCGCAGATCCGCTCATAAGCGACGGGTCCGTGCTCGCGGCCGAGCAAAGCCGCATATTCAATTCACACAAACAAAGGTTGCACTCATGAGCACGAACTCCCGGGGAGTACCTCTTGCAAACACGAACACTGCAGTCAGGACAGCATCCAACATTTTATTCACAGGTGCAGGCTTTACGCGTTTCAAACATCTAGTCCTTGAACACAAGACATCTCCCTTAAGACAACTGCCAACAGATGTAGAACTTCCGCGTGATTTAAATAACAAAGTTCTCGCCTTTGTAGGCGTAGCTTTTCGCCCATGTGGGCTTTGCTAAGCATTGTGGAATCCGCAGTCCCACAATATATTTAAAATCCAAGTGTGGTGTCGTAGTGTCTTATACATTAGAGTTCATTAGAAACCACTGTGGGCTGAAAAAATTGTTCAAAGGACCACTGTACCGCTGCACTGTTGAAGTTCGTGTGTGAGCTCCTCGTTCTCTTCCCGGCGCCCCAGTTTAGGTATCGCAGACCCGCTCATAAGCGGCGAGTCCGTGCTCGCGGCCAAGCAAAGCCGCATATTCAATTCACACAAACAAAGGTTGCCCCTATGAGCACGACCTCCCGGGGAGTACCTCTTGCAAACACGAACACTGCAGTCAGACAGCATCCAACATTTTATTCACAGGTGCAGGCTTAATGCGTTTCAAACATCTAGTCCTTGATCACAAGCCATCTCCCTTAAGACAACTCCCAACAGATGTAGAACTTCTGCGTGATTTAAATAACTAAGTTCTCGCCTTGGTAGGTGTGCATTTCGCCCATGTGGGCTTCCTTAAGCTTTGTGGAATCCGCAGTCCTACAATATATTTAAAACCCAAGTGGGTGTCGTAGTGTCTTATACATTAGAGTTCATTAGAAACCACTGTGGGCTAAAAAAATGTTCAAAAGACCACTGTACCGCTGCACTTTGAAGTTCGTGTGTGAGATCCTCGTTCTCTTTGCGGCACCCCAGTTTAGGCATCGCAGATCCGCTCATAAGCGACGGGTCCGTGCTCGCGGCCGAGCAAAGCCGCATATTCAATTCACACAAACAAAGGTTGCACTCATGAGCACGAACTCCCGGGGAGTACCTCTTGCAAACACGAACACTGCAGTCAGGACAGCATCCAACATTTTATTCACAGGTGCAGGCTTTACGCGTTTCAAACATCTAGTCCTTGAACACAAGACATCTCCCTTAAGACAACTGCCAACAGATGTAGAACTTCCGCGTGATTTAAATAACAAAGTTCTCGCCTTTGTAGGCGTAGCTTTTCGCCCATGTGGGCTTTGCTAAGCATTGTGGAATCCGCAGTCCCACAATATATTTAAAACCCAAGTGTGGTGTCGTAGTGTCTTATACATTAGAGTTCATTAGAAACCACTGTGGGCTGAAAAAATTGTTCAAAGGACCACTGTACCGCTGCACTGTTGAAGTTCGTGTGTGAGCTCCTCGTTCTCTTCCCGGCGCCCCAGTTTAGGTATCGCAGACCCGCTCATAAGCGGCGAGTCCGTGCTCGCGGCCAAGCAAAGCCGCATATTCAATTCACACAAACAAAGGTTGCACTCATGAGCACGAACTCCCGGGGAGTACCTCTTGCAAACACGAACACTGCAGTCAGGACAGCATCCAACATTTTATTCACAGGTGCAGGCTTTACGCGTTTCAAACATCTAGTCCTTGAACACAAGACATCTCCCTTAAGACAACTGCCAACAGATGTAGAAATTCCGCGTGATTTAAATAACAAAGTTCTCGCCTTTGTAGGCGTAGCTTTTCGCCCATGTGGGCTTTGCTAAGCATTGTGGAATCCGCAGTCCCACAATATATTTAAAACCCAAGTGTGGTGTCGTAGTGTCTTATACATTAGAGTTCATTAGAAACCACTGTGGGCTGAAAAAATTGTTCAAAGGACCACTGTACCGCTGCACTGTTGAAGTTCGTGTGTGAGCTCCTCGTTCTCTTCCCGGCGCCCCAGTTTAGGTATCGCAGACCCGCTCATAAGCGGCGAGTCCGTGCTCGCGGCCAAGCAAAGCCGCATATTCAATTCACACAAACAAAGGTTGCCCCCATGAGCACGACCTCCCGGGGAGTACCTCTTGCAAACACGAACACTGCAGTCAGACAGCATCCAACATTTTATTCACAGGTGCAGGCTTAATGCGTTTCAAACATCTAGTCCTTGATCACAAGCCATCTCCCTTAAGACAACTCCCAACAGATGTAGAACTTCTGCGTGATTTAAATAACTAAGTTCTCGCCTTGGTAGGTGTGCATTTCGCCCATGTGGGCTTCCTTAAGCTTTGTGGAATCCGCAGTCCTACAATATATTTAAAACCCAAGTGGGTGTCGTAGTGTCTTATACATTAGAGTTCATTAGAAACCACTGTGGGCTAAAAAAATGTTCAAAAGACCACTGTACCGCTGCACTTTGAAGTTCGTGTGTGAGATCCTCGTTCTCTTTGCGGCACCCCAGTTTAGGCATCGCAGATCCGCTCATAAGCGACGGGTCCGTGCTCGCGGCCGAGCAAAGCCGCATATTCAATTCACACAAACAAAGGTTGCACTCATGAGCACGAACTCCCGGGGAGTACCTCTTGCAAACACGAACACTGCAGTCAGGACAGCATCCAACATTTTATTCACAGGTGCAGGCTTTACGCGTTTCAAACATCTAGTCCTTGAACACAAGACATCTCCCTTAAGACAACTGCCAACAGATGTAGAACTTCCGCGTGATTTAAATAACAAAGTTCTCGCCTTTGTAGGCGTAGCTTTTCGCCCATGTGGGCTTTGCTAAGCATTGTGGAATCCGCAGTCCCACAATATATTTAAAACCCAAGTGTGGTGTCGTAGTGTCTTATACATTAGAGTTCATTAGAAACCACTGTGGGCTGAAAAAATTGTTCAAAGGACCACTGTACCGCTGCACTGTTGAAGTTCGTGTGTGAGCTCCTCGTTCTCTTCCCGGCGCCCCAGTTTAGGTATCGCAGACCCGCTCATAAGCGGCGAGTCCGTGCTCGCGGCCAAGCAAAGCCGCATATTCAATTCACACAAACAAAGGTTGCCCCCATGAGCACGACCTCCCGGGGAGTACCTCTTGCAAACACGAACACTGCAGTCAGACAGCATCCAACATTTTATTCACAGGTGCAGGCTTAATGCGTTTCAAACATCTAGTCCTTGATCACAAGCCATCTCCCTTAAGACAACTCCCAACAGATGTAGAACTTCTGCGTGATTTAAATAACTAAGTTCTCGCCTTGGTAGGTGTGCATTTCGCCCATGTGGGCTTCCTTAAGCTTTGTGGAATCCGCAGTCCTACAATATATTTAAAACCCAAGTGGGTGTCGTAGTGTCTTATACATTAGAGTTCATTAGAAACCACTGTGGGCTGAAAAAATGTTCAAAAGACCACTGTACCGCTGCACTTTTGAAGTTTGTGTGTGAGCTCCTCGTTCTCTTCGCGGATCCCCAGTTCAGACATCGCAGATCCGCTCAGAAGCGGCGGGTCCGTGCTCACGGCCGAGCAAAGCCGCATATTCAATTCACACAAACAAAGGTTGCTCCCATGAGCATGACCTCCCGGGGAGTACCTCTTGCAAACACGAACACTGCAGTCAGGACAGCATCCAACATTTTATTCACAGGTGCAGGCTTAACGTGTTTCAAACATCTAGTCCTTGATCACAAACCATCTCCCTTAAGACAACTGCCAACAGATGTAGAACTTCTGCGTGATTTAAATAACAAAATTCTTGCCTTTGGAAGGCGTAGCTTTTTTCCCATGTGGGCTTCGCTAAGCATTGTGGAATCCACAGTCCTACAATATATATGAAACCAAAGTTGGTGTCGTAGTGTCTTATACATTAGAGTTCAATAGAAACCACTGTGGGCTGAAAAAAATTTCAAAAGACCACTGTCCCGCTGCACTTTTGAAGTTCGTGTGTGAGCTCCTCGTTCTCTTTGCGGCGCCCCAGTTTAGGCATCGCAGATCCGTGCAGAAGAGGCGGGTCCATGCTCGCGGCCGAGCAAAGCCACATATTCAATTCACACAAACAAAGGTTGCTTTCATGAGCACGACCTCCCAGGGAGCACCTCTTGCAAACACGAACACTGAGTCAGGACAGCATCCAACATTTTATTCACAGGTGCAGGCTTAAAGCGTTTTCGAACATCTAGTCCTTGATCACAGGCCATCTCTCTTAAGACACCTGCCAACAGATGTAGAACTTCCGCGTGATTTAAATAACAAAGTTCTCGCCTTTGTAGGCGTAGCTTTTCGCCCATGTGGGCTTCGCTAAGCATTGTGGAATCCGGAGTCCTACAATATATTTAAAATCTAAGTTGGTGTCGTAGTATCTTATACATTAGAGTTCAATAGAAACCACTGTGGGCTGAAATTTTTTTCAAAAGACCACAGTACCGCTGCACTTTTGAAGTTCGTGTGTGAGCTCCTCGTTCTCATCACGGCGCCCAGTGTGGCAAACTTACTACGTTCCAGTCCACCCACTGGGGATTTAATTGGAACTACTGGGGTAAGAATTGCGCAGAACTACAAGTCCCAGCAGGCTGGTTCAGCTCACACCCACTGGGCGGGACTTTGTGTGATTATCAGGTGTTGAGCGCGATACCTGCCGTTACCTCCTTTTTCCTTCAGCCCGTGACCAAGAACACATGATGTTTGAAATGCTTTGGGCTTAAACTATAGATTTGAAAGTGGAAGATGGCTATCCTGAAATACTCCATTAAAGGTTTCAATCTCCGCATGTGTGGCATCTCCTTTTGAGGGCAACCTTCTGTTTGTGGATATTTAGCAGCTTGCTCAGCCGCTGAGACGCCCTGCTGTTGCCTGTACAGATCCTGCGTTTGGAAAATACCGAGTGCTAATGGAATGTGGAGTCCGTTTTGATGGATATAAAATGAACAGTGTGGCAATCTTACTACGTTCCTGTCCATCCACTGGGGATTTAATTGGAACTACTATTAGGGGCAAGACGGCACCCACTGGGGTAAGAATTGCGCAGAACTACCAGTCCCAGCAGGTTGGTTCAGCTCACACCCACTGGGAGGGACTTTGTGTGATTATCAGGTGTTAAGCGCGATACCTGCCTCTGCCTCCTTTTTCCTTCAGCCCGTGACCAAGAACACACGATGTTTGAAATGCGTTGGGCTTAAACTATGGATTTGAAAGTGGAAGATGGCTATCCTGAAATCCTCGATTAAAGGTTTCAATCTCTGCATGTGTGGCGTCTCCAATTGAGGGCAACCTTCTGTTTGTGGATATTTAGCGGCCTGCTCAGCCGCGGAGACGCCCTGCTGTTGCCTGTACAGGTTCTGCGTTTGGAAAATACCGAGCGCTAATGGAATGTGGAGTCCGTATCGATGGAAATAAAATGAACAGTGTGGCAATCTTACTACGTTCCTGTCCACCCACTGGGGATTTAATTGGAACTACTATTACGGGCAAGACGGCACCCACTGGGGTAAGAAGTGCGCAGAACTACAAGTCCCAGCAGGCTGGTTCAGCTCACACCCACTGGGCGGGACTTTGTGTGATTATCAGGTGTTCGGCGCGATACCTGCCGCTACCTCCTTTTTCCTTCAGCCCGTGAACAAAAACACACAATGTTTTAAATGCGTTGGGCTTAAACTATGGGTTTTAAAGTGGAAGATGGCTATCCTGAAATCCTTGAATAAAGGTTTCAATATCCGCATGTGTGGCGTCTCCTTTTGAGGGCAATCTTCTGTTTGTGGATATTTAGCGGCCTGCTCAGCCGCGGAGACGCCCTGCTGTGGCCTGTACAGATCCTGCGTTTGGAAAATACCGAGCGCTAATGGAATGTGGAGTCCGTATCGATGGATATAAAATGAACAGTGTGGCAATCTTACTATGTTCCTGTCCACCCACTGGGGATTTAATTGGAACTACTATTAGGGGCAAGACGGCACCCACTGGGATAAGAATTGCGCAGTACTACAAGTCCCAGCAGGCTGGTTCAGCTCACACCCACTGGACGGGACTTTGTGTGATTATCAGGTGTTCAGCGCGATACCTGCTCCTACCTCCTTTTTCCTTCAGCCCATGACCAAGAACACACGATGTTTGAAACGCGTTGGGTTTAAACTATGGATTTTAAAGTGGAAGATGGCTATCCTGATATCCTCGATTAAAGGTTTCAATCACTGCATGTGTGGCATCCCCTTTTGAGAGCAACCTTTTGTTTGTGGATATTTAGCGGCCTTTCTCAGCCGCGGAGACGCCCTGCTGTTGCCTGTACAGATCCTGCGTTTGGAAAATACCGAGCGCTAATGGAATGTGGAGTCCGTATCGATGGATATAAAATGAACAGTGTGGCAATCTTACTACGTTCCTGTCCACCCACTGGGGATTAAATTGGAACTACTATTAGGGGCAAGAGGGCACCCACTGGGGTAAGAATTGTGCAGAACTACAAGTCCGAGCAGGCTGCTTCAGCTCACACCCACTGGGCGGGACTTTGTGTGATTATCATGTGTTCAGCGCGATACCTGCCGTTACCTCCTTTTTCCTTCAGCCCGTGACCAAAAACACACGATGTTTGAAACGCATTGGGCTTAAAATATGGATGTGAAAGTGGAAGATGGCTATCCTGAAATCCTCGATTAAAGGTTTCAATCTCCGCATATGTGGCGTCTCCTTTTGAGGGCAACCTTCTGTTTGTGGATATTTAGCGGCCTGCTCAGCCGCGGAGACGCGCTGCTGTTGCCTGTACAGTTCCTGCGTTTGGAAAATACCGAGCGCTGATGGAATGTGGAGTTCGTATCGATGGATATAAAATGAACAGTGTGGCAATCTTACTACGTTCCTGTCTATCGACTGGGGATTTAATTGGAACTACTATTAGGGGCAAGACGGCACCCACTGGGGTAAGAATTGTGCAGAACTACAAGTCCGAGCAGGCTGCTTCAGCTCACACCCACTGGGCGGGACTTTGTGTGATTATCAGGTGTTCAGCGCGGTTCCTGCCGCTACCTCCTTTTTCCTTTAGCCCGTGACCAAAAACACACGATGTTTGAAACGCGTTGGGCTTAAACTATGGATTTGAAAGTGGAAGATGGCTATCCTGAAATCCTCGAATAAAGGTTTCAATCTCCGCATGTGTGGCGTCTCATTTTGAGGGCAACCTTATGTTTGTGGATATTTAGCGGCCTGCTCAGCCGCGGAGACGCCCTGCTGTGGCCTGTACAGATCCTGCTTTTGGAAAATACCGAGAGCTAATGGAATGTGTAGTCCGTATCGATGGATATAAAATGAACAGTGTTGCAATCTTACTACGTTCCTGTCCACCCACTGGGGATTTAATTAGAACTACTATTAGGGGCAAGACGGCACCCATTGGGGTAAGAATTGCGCAGAACTACAAGTCCCAGCAGGCTGGTTCAGCTCACACCCACTGGGCGGGACTTTGTGTGATTATCAGGTGTTCAGCGCGATACCTGCTGCTACCTCCTTTTTCCTTCATCCCGTGACCAAGAACACACGATGTTTGAAACGCGTTGGGTTTAAACTATGGATTTGAAAGTGGAAGATGGCTATCCTGAAATCCTCGATTTAAGGTTTTAATCTCCGCATGTGTGGCGTCTCCTTTTGAGGGCAACCTTCTATTTGGTTAGTTCCCAAGTTTAGGTGGAAGGCAGCTCCTGACCCTCAACACCAGCGACATTCCACATTTGCTCACCTCAAATGTCTGCTTTTCTATCAAAGTTTTTAAGCAGAGGATTAGCACAGTGCTATCCACTCTGAAATAGAAATGGACAAAGTCTTTTGCCATTTGTACAGCAAAGTCTTTAGACATAGGATTAGCAAACTGCTATCCAGGCCGAGCTGTAAAATAACAAAAGCCATTTATCACTCCAGGCACAATATTACAGCTTTGAATTGGTAAAATACCATCCAAGCCAACCTGAAACAAATAAAAGCAACCCCTGACACGTGTTTTGCTGTCCTTACAGCTCTTCAGAGAGGTTTAGCTGTGTCCAGACACAAGGGAGCACCCAGTATAAGTCAAAACAACACCCTTGCAGGCATAGAGTGACACATAAATTATGCAAAAAAGGAGCGAACTCTGGGTAGTTCCCAACTTTAGGTGGAAGGCAGCTCCTGTATAGAGCTCCCTCAACACCAGCGACACTTTACATTTGCTCACCTCAAATGTCTGCTTTTCTATCAAAGTTTAAGCATAGGATTACCACAGTGCTATCCATGCCGAGATAGAAATGGACAAAGTCTTTTGCCATTTGTACAGCAATGTCTTTAAGCATAGGATTAGCAAAGTGCTATCAACGCCGAGATGTAATGACAAAATCCATTTATCACTCCAGGCACAATATTACAGCTTTGAATTGGTAAAATACCATCCAAGCCAACCTGGAATGAATAAAAGCAACCCCTGACACGTATTCCGCTGTCATTACAGAAGTGTGGCTCAATTATTAGAGCGGCAGACCCTGATGCAGAGGTCTAGCCCGGGACCAGGGTTCAATTCTCCGCCTCGGCGGGTCTTGGGCTCAAAAATTCCACAGACCTGATAATTCTCGCCTCGGTGCCTATTCCAATCATGAAGTCCCACTCTGCAACTCTGGGCAATAGCTTGCTTAATCTCCACAATGGCCCCCACAACGCTAAGGATGCCTGGCCTCCACCTTGGGGGTGCCCAGGAGTGGACGCCTCACAGGGAAAGCCAGGATGGGTTCCACAGCGGTATTCGTACAAGCGCCTTCAGACCCTTGCGGGTGAGTAGTGCGCTATACAAGTATCAATTTATTACAGCTCTTCAGAGAGGTTTAGCTTTGTCCAGACACAAGGGAACACCCAGGATAAGTCAAAACAATGCCCTTGCAGGCATAGAGTGACGCATAGAATTATGCAAAAAAGAAGGAGAGAACTCTGGGTAGTTCCCAAGTTTAGGTGGAAGGCAGCTCCTGTATAGAGCACCCTCAACACCAGCGACTCTCTACATTTGCTCACCTCAAATGTCTGCTTTTCTATCAAAGTTTTTAAGCATAGGATTAGCACAGTGCTATCCACGCCGAGATAGAAATTGACAAAGTATTTTGCCATTTGTACAGCAAAGTATTTAAGCATAGGATTAGCAAAATGCTATCCACGCCGAGCTGTAAAATGACAAAAGCCATTTAGCACTCCAGGCACAATATTACAGCTTTGAATTGGTAAAATACCATCCAAGCCAACCTGAAATGAATAAAAGCAACCCCCGACATGTGTTTTGCTGACATTACAGCTCTTCAGAGAGGTTTAGCTTTGTCCAGACACAAGGGAGCGCCCAGTATAAGTCAAAACAATACCCTTGCAGGCATAGAGTGACGCATAAATTATGCAAAAAAGAATGAGAGAACTCTGAGTAGTTCCCAAGTTTAGTTGGAAGGCAGCTCCTGTATAGAGCACCCTCAACACCAGCGACACTCTACATTTGCTCACCTCAAATGTCTGCTTTCCTATCAAAGTTTTTAAGCGTAGGATTAGCACAGTGCTATCCATGCCGAGATAGAAATGAAAAAAATCTTTTGCCATTTGTACAGCAAAGTCTTTACGCATAGGATTAGCAAAGTGCTATCCACGCCGAGCTGTAAAATGACAAAAGCCATTTATCACCCCAAGCACAATATTACAGCTTTGAATTGGTAAAATACCATTCAAACCAACCTGAAATGAATGAAAGCAACCCCTTACACGTGTTTCACTGTCATTACAGCTCTTCAGAGAGGTTTAGCTTTGTCCAGACACAAGGGAGCACCCAGTATAAGTCAAAACAATACCCTTGCAGGCATAGAGTGATGCATAAATTATGCAAAAAAGAAGGAGATCACTTCAGCTGTCGTAAATTTTTTTGGGTGATCTGTCAAGTGGGGGCTGGGTAAAAGAGGGGTCCCAAAACACTTTTTCTCTATGTTAATTTCCATATGAAACTTTAGGCATGCCTACAGCCTGAACTGCTGAATAGAATTACAACAAAATTGGCAAAAATTAAGCTCTTGGTTCAAAAAGCACTTTTTTTGTTAAATGGTGTAAAACTGTTCAGTAGGTCATGAGAGGTTTAAATATTTCTCAGATATACAACTATGGCTGTGGTGGATCTGAAACCCCTTCTGATATTGTGCCTGAGATCTGATTGGCTGCCAACACTTCAAATGAGGAAAGCCCGCAGCCCCGGGGACTTCAATCTCCTCAGGTATTCTGCCCCCTCTCTTTAAAAAAAATAATATATAAAGGGCAGGCCTCAGAGAATGGGGTCTCAGGAGCCAAAAGTGGCCTGGAGAAGGGGAGCCACGTGCTCCTGTTCCTTTCTTTTTTTAACTAAAGGAAAAGGCTGGGGCCCTGAAGATGGGGTCCCCAGGGCCGTAATAGGCCAGAGATGGGTAGTTGTGTGGATCCTCTCCCCATTTAAAAAAAGACTGGCCCGGGGGATTAGGTCTCCGGGGCTGAAATTGGCCAAGAGAAGGAGGGCTACGCAGCCTCCCTACCCTAAAAATCTGCCAAGTTGTTGGAGGCCACAACCCCATTACCACCACTCTGCAAACATGTCTATTGGTGCAGTGGTAGTTGGGGAATTAAGTCACCTTGAATGCTGATGGTCTTTGTGGGTCAACAAGCCCTCTTGTCAACTCCAGTAAATCCCAGGCAGCGGGATTGCTGAGAGGACCTCAGGACTAAAATTGACTATTTCCCCCAACCAGTAGTGCGCTTTGGGGCTTGTATGCAGAGTGGTAGAAAAAGGGAGCATGGCCTCTGACCACCTCTCAGCAATCCAGCTGTATGGGGTCTCACTGGAGGTAACAGGAGGGCTAATTGGACCCTAACGACCTTCAATAGCCAAGGGGAATTCATCCCCAACTAGCAGTGCACCAGGAGGTGGGTTTGTAGAGTGGTGAACTATTTGTATGAGTAACTAAGTGGGTGTGTATGTATAACTGTTTGGGTGAGTAAGTGGCTGTATGATTGACTGTATGGGTGAGTGTCTAGGTGTGTGAGTAGTTTTATAGGTGTCTCACTCAGTGTGCGAGTGCCTATATGGGTATATGAGTGGATATGTCAATGGCTGTATTAGTGAGTGAGTGGGTGTATGACTGAGTGAGTGGATGTGTGTGAAGGCCTATTGTTAGACCTGGCACCATTAGCGTGGGTATCCCTTCCATTTATGCTGTTGCCTCATGTATTTTTGCTGGTGTTCGATGCTTTGGGCACTGTGCCACTGCTTTCCAGTGCCACAGTGTGAGTGCTCCCTACTGTAAATTTTTGTATTGATTAGTGGTTCCATGATTGGATGTTTGGTTTACTTGTCAGACCCTAGTACAGTGCACTGATTGTGCCCAGGGCATGTAATTTTAAATGCTGCTAATGGGCTTGCAGCACTGGTTGTGCCACCCACAGAAGTGGCCTTGTAAAACGTGTCTAAGGTCTGCCTTTGCAGAGCGTGCGTGCAGTCTGGTACTGTCATGCTGACTGGGCAAGTGCACCCTCTTTCCAGTCCCTAAACCTTCCCTTGACTTTATATTAGTCAGGGAACATGTGCAACCTTTCCAGCCCAAGATTTCAGCCCAAGATTCAGACCATTATGGCCTGGGAAGCCCTAAAGATTCAGACTCCATGGAGGGTCTGCATCATACTGGGTATTACTGGAGGTTTGTCAATGTGTAAGGCATCATTTCAACCCCCTGACAGAGCTGACTTCCTATAAGCAGTGTGCCAAAAGTGATGCCATAATGGAGGCCCTGTGCACTGCGCTAGTCCTCCATGCACCGAACTTTGGCTAGGATTTTTCTGTCCGTACAGATGATTACGGTCCTCGGATAGGGTAGTATTGTAAAAGTTAAGTGATGAGGTCAAGACCAGTCAGTTGTCTTTATTAATACTAATGCCTACTGCCTTGAGAGCAGTTTTGGAGTGCATTTGAGAGGGAGGCCCTTGCTGTGGTTGGGTTGCTGAAGAAACTTAACCCCTAACTGTTTGGGATTTTCATAGATTATATTGACCACAGACTTATCAGATGGCTGATACAGATGAGAGGGGAGAATCCAAAATGCTTAAGGTATTCCATTTCCATACAGGGACGGAACTTTACAGTGGAGCAAAAGCCTAGAACTGGCCATACCAATGCAGATGAGGTTTGCAGGTTCTTCTGCGTAGATCATAAGAACTGCCAAAGAAATGGCTAATTTGCCCTCAACTTCTATCTCTGGTTTGGCATGTGAAAAGTGCCTTTTTTGGGTCACTTTACAGTTTTGTGGACTGATGCAGCTGGTTTTTATTAACTCTGCACACTGGGGTACTTCTATCCAGTGCCCTGTGCATTTGATCTGGCCCCTAAAGGATGGTAACATTGACTAATCCCCAAGAGGCCAATTTAATACACAAATGGCATAGAAAGTTAACTGTGGACTGCAGCACCCATTGTGCCATTTGCTATACTGACAAGGAAAGCATGTCTTTAGGCTGACTCCTACATCTTGCAGGTAGACCTGTTAAATCAAGGGAAACCCAACTTTTAAATATTAAGTAAGTCACTCCCGAGTAGCCATTGCAGGACAAAAGGTAGAGTGCCTGGTGTTTAAAAGTACAACAAGTAAGAATGTAAAGTTTGCATGCAGCTACTGTGACTAGCCCCCAAAAGTTATTTCCACTGTAGAACTATAGCTGGTTCTATGGAGAAAAAGCTGATGTACATTTAATATATCATTGGCCTTATATTTGATTTGGAGCAAGCTATAAAGATGGTTTAACAATTGTGTTATATTAAAAATCTATTTCAATGATGTTTGATAAATAAACTTTTAGAAATGTATACTTTCCTTGCCTGAAGCCCCTGTTGGCCAATTAGGCAATTAGCATTGCCCTATCTGCACCTGGCCTCTCAGTGCTGCTTTGCTGAGGTGTGAAATACTGTTCTCAGGGGAAAGACAGTAGCTTGCGCCTGACAGGATTGCTCGGTGGAGGAAGATGACCCAACTCAACCCAAGTAAGAAAGTTTAAGGGTGTCCACGAAATTTAATAACTTAAAAGGAACCAAGCAGAGATCTACACTTTCATAGTTTAGTGATGAGGTGAGCTTGGATAAGAAGGGTCTTTTGATCCTAAAACACAATTTCAACTCTTGGC
The DNA here is from genome assembly GCF_964263255.1 of Lissotriton vulgaris. NCBI lineage: Eukaryota > Metazoa > Chordata > Amphibia > Caudata > Salamandridae > Lissotriton > Lissotriton vulgaris. Next base: position 1,441,379,487 of record NC_141685.1, read on the forward strand.
TTTAGTTTCATTGAAGGAAGCGCCATCACAGAAGTTTCTGCCAGTGCAGTTCGCTTTTGGGTGCAGGGCTGCATCAGTATGAAGCGGCCTTGCACCAATCAGTCTTCTTTTTTTTGTTTCAAAAAGATAATTTTGCAATGGATTTTTCTTTAAAAAAAAAAAAATTAAGTATTGCTTTCCTCGCTATGGGAGTCATCTCCCATGGCAAGGAGGGCACTATTTGCATTTTACTATCTCTCACAGCTAGGAATTAACTGGTGGCGAGGAACAGTAAAACATGTGTTATATGTCCATCCATCCTGATTGGGAGGGTGGACATATGGTAATTTCTCCAATAGCCCTTATCCTATCAAGCTGTCAGAGAGATGTATCTATGGTGGTGACTAGGTACCCTTTACATAGCCAAAGCTATGATCTGTCTGCATTTACATTGGGTGGGAAACTATTACTTTGGTAGTAATGATACTCCTTTGTGTATCCTTACAACCAACATATACATCAGTCCCTAAGTCAGAAGGTAAAATAAATTATCTGATTGACCCACTTGGGGTATCTGCCCTTCACTCAATTGGAGTCTGCCTGAAACTGGTTCTAAGTCTGATTCAAACTTGGACAGTCATTTCTGATTGGCACTTTCATATTTCTTGTTTTTTAGTACTGGGCAGAAATATAATTCTTCTTGTAGAGTTGTTGGTATTCAGGAACTCCACAATACGCGTGTTTCCCCTGAAATTCCACCATCCAGGGCATGGCAGGCTAATATTACCATTTGCGCACACGAAACCTGTTTTGGTGCGTGCTGGCGAGTGTGACAAAACTTGCTGCCCGCTAGCGAGAGCACAAGAGATTTGCTGCCCGCTAGAATGGCTTCCATATGGCCGGGATGCCTGTCACCCCCTCCCAACACAATCCCCAAGGATGGGAAGTCGGACGCAGTTCTGAACTTTTGGAAGGCGGGAGGGAGTCACCCTCCCGGCCGTATTTATTAAAATATGAAACAAAATTTAAAACATTAAATAAAAGTTTCATAATCATGTACAATTTTCATTTATTACATTTCGATGAAGACATGTTCTTTGGCTAACCTTAACAAAACTCTAATACAAAGGTTTCCTAGCCGAGTCTAACATCCTGCAAATGCATACATTCTAAATTAAAATTGTACATCCTAGCATTAAGGGCCAACGGCAAGGTCTTAACCGGTGTCAGATCCCTACTACCAAAAACTCTCGCCCTCACGGTGTGAGTGGCGGCCGCGCAGAGGACTGTACCCTCCTTGTCAACTCTAATTTCCCTTGTCTTGTTGGGGGCCCCACTTTCCGCTCGACGCCATCTTAAAGGTCGTCCGGGCTCCCGTGTGAGGTATCTGTAGGAAGGACAGCGTGGACTCCCCCCCCCCATCCCCACACTCTCTATCATATCCGCCGTCGCGGATAACCGGGCCCCGGGAAATTCGTAGGAGGGGCATATAGCCGCCTCCTCCTCTGGAAGGGGCCTATGGCCGTCTCCCCTTAGGCGACCCATCCTTAGTGGGTGCCGCCTCCCAGTGGGAGGGGCCAATGGCCGCCTCCCCCGGGCGCTCCCATCCATAGTGGGTGACGCCCCCCTCTAGGGACCTTGAAATTACTGCTCACCGATCATGACCTTACCGCCCGACCAAAATAAATACGACATTTGTTCACCTACTAAGGAAGAAAATATCAGCATGTCTAATTGTATCAAAACTGTTTACTCCTAAAAGAAAAAACAGTATCATACAGACAGAAGTCACATCCTCAATCTAGACATTCATTTACTTCTATACGGAGGAAAAAATGGGCCTATCAGAGCAAAAAACTTTATTGCAAAACCAAACATTGCTATAAGGGGCTGGTGGGTGGGTCAAAATTGCTCCTTGTTCGGTCGAGGGCTCACGAGCAACGAGTGGGTGCAGCCTTCCAAGCACAGAAACAAGAGGACGCGTCTTCGGATTCCCGCTCTATTTATTCTTCTTCGGGAGGGCGTGTACCCTCCTCTGGTACGCCTACTGGGCGTGGCCATCGGTGTAGGTGTCTAGGACAACCGTTCCTGGGCGGGAAAAGGCGCGCCCCGGCTACGCCGCTTCGGGCATACCAGCCGAGACCCGCCCCCCGCCCAAAATGGTTTCCCGGGAGGATCGGGGCACCCAACCATACGTTCGGGGGGACCGAGTGGTCGCCCCTTTCCATGTGGCCGGGATGCCCGTCACCCCCTCCCAACACAATCCCCAAGGATGGGAAGTCGGACGCAGTTCTGAACTTTTGGAAGGCTGGAGGGAGTCACCCTCCCGGCCGTATTTATGAAAATATGAAACAAAATTTAAAACATTAAATAAAAGTTTCATAATCATGTACAATTTTCATTTATTACATTTCGATGAAGACATGTTCTTTGGCTAACCTTAACAAAACTCTAATACAAAGGTTTCCTAGCCGAGTCTAACATCCTGCAAATGCATACATTCTAAAATAAAATTGTACATCCTAGCATTAAGGGCCAACGGCAAGGTCTTAACCGGTGTCAGATCCCTACTACCAAAAACTCTCGCCCTCACGGTGTGAGTGGCGGCCGCGCAGAGGACTGTTCCCTCCTTGCCAACTCTAATTTCCCTTGTCTTGTTGGGGGCCCCCCTTTCCGCTCGACGCCATCTTAAAGGTCATCCGAGCTCCCGTGTGAGGTATCTGTAGGAAGGACAGCGTGGACTCCCCCCCCATCCCCACACTCTCTATCATATCCGCCGTCACGGATAACCGGGCCCCGGGAAATTCATAGGAGGGGCATATAGCCGCCTCCTCCCCTGGAAGGGGCCTATGGCCGTCTCCCCTTAGGCGACCCATCCTTAGTGGGTGCCGCCTCTCAGTGGGAGGGGCCAATGGCCGCCTCCCCCCGGGCGCTCCCATCATAGTGGGTGGCGCCCCCCTCTAGGGACCTTGAAATTACTGCTCACCGATCATGACCTTACCGCCACAGGCCGGATAGTTGACCGGCTATCCGCCCCCCTAAACTCCTCCTAAAGGTCATGCGTCCTCAAATCCCTTAGCCATGCTATGAAGTCTCCTATGAGTAAAACATTCCCCTCCCGGGACAGGTGAACCCCATCATTCAGATACATGTGATCACCCCGAATACACCCATGAGGAATGCAATGCAACTGCGCAGAGCGAAACAATCTACCAATTTTGATGTTAACCTTCTTCACCGAATGGTTCAGTGCTGACACTGAAAGGCCCCCCCGCCATACCTTTCTGGGAATCATGTGGGACCAGGCAATCGTGCACCCCGGGATTCTTTTTGCCAACCAGCTAACGGTAGACAAAACTTGCTCGAGTAATACCCGTCTACCCAGTGTCACCAAGTCATTGCCCCCCAGGTGTACTATGACTACAGATGGCGGTGACCTCTGCCGCCCTAAGAGACCCTCAACAAAAGATTTGAATTGGTCAATACAGAGCCCGCCCCTTCCGTGGAAGGCCACTCTGTACCCGTATTCCCCAGCTGCGCGAGTCGCGTCACCTGCTTTGAATACGTCCCCGGCCCGCCTCACGTATGAGTGGCCCACGACCCAAACCACTCTCTCCTCAGACGGTGATCCATGACCGCTGGTCCCCTGGTACTGGGTCGACTGCAAATTCCGCCCCGCATGAAATGCTCGCGAAACTGTAAATCAAACAGAAGATAAGAAGCGTGAGTGCATGTCACTTGACTTCACAACATGTGCAATCGCACATACCTTTTGAAGCAATTCGAGGACCATCGTCCCAACTGTTTCACTTCCTCTGCACTCTGACCCCTGGCTGTAGCCTCAGTAGCAGCCCCTATCCTAAAGGAGTGGGTCCCAAAATCGCACGGGTCCATGCCCGCCGCAGCGATTGTCAGTGCAAGCACCCTCTGGAACTGAAACCTCGTCAGTGGGGTGCCATTGATGTGCCTCAGCAAACTCCCCCCCATGTATCCGCCCTCAGTGCCAAGTATTCCTCTATACACATTATCGGGCACGTGGGGGACCCTCGCACGCGCTGGACAACCACACTGCTTCCCATAGCTCCCTGGTCAGTCTTGGACCTAGCTATCGTGACTACCATCGAATCACCCCTAATTAGGATGTGATCCCGGCACAAGCTTCCCTCCACATCATTCTTATTCCTTGTGACCAGTTCGCTCACCCGCATAGCCCCATGGAACGCTAATGCGAAAGCTGCCCGGAACAGAACTGCTTCGAATTGGGAGGAGCATGTCGTGACTAGTTTCGCCATGAGTAGGGACAATTTTTCTAAGCCAATCAGGCGCCTCATGTGTCTTGCTTGCGACCCTCGAGGCGCTGCCAGCCGCGAAGGGCCTTTTTTGCCAAAAAGGAACCTGTTGGGTCTTTGATGCCATGCACCTGCGCCATGAATGAGATGGCCGCCCTGTGTCTATTGGCCGATGCCGCTGATCGGCCTTCCCGGTGCATTGCTACCAGGAACCCTAGGAAGGAATCCTCCTGACCCCAGTTCTGACTCCCTGTCAGACCTAAAAATGCACAATAGGAACGAAACGCTCCTTCGTACGCCTTCCTCGTCCTGGGGGCTAAGCTTGCTGCCACGAGGTCTTGTAATCCGGGGCACCGATAGGCCAGAGTGCTTCGGGGAATGGTGCCGCCGCTAGGTCCGCTGTAGGTAGATAACCCCTGAACGCCTGCATATGTGAACGAGAGAGTGCATCAGCCGCATGATTCAGTACACCTGGCACATGTTTCGCCCTGAACTGTACATTCAGTCTCATGCAAAGCAGCACAACTTCCTTCAACAATCTCAAGATCCATTTGCAGCGTGCTGCCTGATTGTTAATGCATTCGACGACAGTCATATTATCCGACCAAAATACCACAGAGCGGTCTCTGAACTCGTCCGGCCATGCCATCAGAGCAACAAAAATAGGGAATAGCTCAAGGAACCCTATGTTACCTGTGAGACCGCTGGTGTGCCACCACGTCGGCCATGTTTGCGCCGACCACCGATTATCAAAGATGGCGCCAAATCCCACGCTCCCCGCTGAGTCAGTCCACAAACCCAGCTCGTCCGAAGACGCTGGCGACTTGTTCCACACTACTCGACCGTTGAAGTCCGCCAGAAATGCCAACCAAATGTGCATATCCTGGCGAACCTCTGCCGACAGTCTCGTGCGGTGGTGTCCTTCCTTGAGACCAACCATAGCTTGTGCAATAGAGCGTGAAAAGGGGCGGGCCATTGGTATCACTCTCAAGGCAAAGTTAAGCTGACCCACTGTTTGCTGTAACTGGTGCAGGGTCACTTTCTCCTTACTAAGGCAAAGTTCCAGGGAAGCCCTAAATTTAGCTACCTTTCCTACTGGCAAACGGAAACATCCCTCCACAGAATCGAGCTCAATTCCCAGAAACTCGAGTGAAGTAGATGGTCCAACCGTCTTACCTGATGCCAATGGCACTCCAAACTCCCTCATGAGGATGCAAAAGTCCTGTAGCGCCTGCGCACATTTCGAGTCGCCGGCTGCTCCCAAGAACAGAAAGTCATCTAGATAATGCATAACATGCCTATGCCCTGTAGCCTCAGTAAATGCCCACTCTAAAAAACAGCTGAATTTCTCGAAATAGGCACAAGAAATGGAGCAACCCATCGGCATGCATTTATCCATGTAGTAACTCCCTTGGAATGCAAAACCTAGCAAACGCTGATCCTGTGGGTGTACCGGGAGCAACCGGAACGCTGATTCGATATCTGATTTCGCCATCAGCGCCCCGGGGCCCAGGCGATTTAACATGGTGACGGCATCATCGAATGATGCATACCGCACCGAACAAACTTCTGGGTCAATAGCATCGTTTACCGAGAAACCCCTTGGAGCAGACAAATTATGGATCAGCCTAAACTCCCCCGGGTCCTTCTTGGGGACCACCCCCAATGGGGAACAGATGAAACCTGCCACTGGCGGGCGCTGAAAAGGCCCAGCCACTCGGCCTAGGCTCACTTCCTTAGCAAGTTTTCTCTCCACCACACTAGCATTCTGTTGCGCTGATAGCTGGTTTTTACAAAAAGGTTCCCCACGAAAATCCCCCGCCGGGATGTGAAAGCCATATAGGAATCCCTTCCTCAACACCCCAGCAGAGACATAATCAGGGTATTTGTTTAACCAAGGAGTCATAGCCATGAGATCAACGGGAGTAGGCAGTTGTACACAACGATCCACCTCAGTCCTGCTTGGACCCTCCTTTACCTCCCGACCCGCTATTTTTCGATCTGCATGAACTCTCCGGGTGTGAGGAATTCCCACAACCCGCACACACATGCTTGAACCTACATGTACCTTGCGGTCTGTTACAGTTGCCTCTATTGAAGCCCCAACAGACCCCCCGCTTTCCACCATTCCCGCCGGTTTTCGGCTGGTGATCACCACCGGTGCCTGCTCGAAAGGGCACCGCGGGTTTTTGGCGGGAAACCCCTGACCCATTCCCACCTGGCGAGGATGTCCCTGCCGTCTCAGGCAGGAGCTGCTTATGCCAAGAAATTGAATCGAGGCAACCCCATGTCAGAGAGGAATCATACTCTTTCGCTTTACGAAATTTCATGTCGTAACCTTTCCATTCGTCCCCCTCATACATTTCATAAAAATCCATTATACGTGCCTGATAACAAGACAGTTCGGTCAGTACCTCGGGCTTACGTTCACCAATAATCGCAGTAAACATTGCAAAAGCCTTCGCCCAACTCGTTATCGTCTCTTCCACCCTGAACTCCGCCATCTTGGCGCGCCAGACGCTCGGGTGCCACAAATCTTTCTGTGTTTTAGCATATTCCATCTCGCGATGGTCAGTCAACAACGAAAACATATTGACATACTTGTCTGCCCATATCAATTCTTTCGTGGCCATCGGGATATGTTGAACCACCCTCTCCCGCCTTGAGGGCAATGAGCCCTCCCCCGCCACTGGCAAAGCGAGCTTACCCGGTTCGGTCGTTGTTCCCGCCGTTTTCTCGCGACCAGCTGCCGGTCCTTCCGGTGTCACCTGTGGGGAAACAAGAGGGAGATTCGCCTTCGCGGCATCTCGCGACTGCCGCAACTGCTGGATTAGTAATTTGGCCTCTTCGGCCGTGTCGCCGGGCGCCGTAGCACCCCCTGCCTTCTTATTGAGCCATGCGGCCAAATGGGTGGCCAATTCAGGAGGCATATCCTCATCGTTAGCGGGCGTAATCACAACCGGAATCGGTTGACCCGCGTCTGGGGTTGGTACTGGGTCATCAGCTGGTATGGCAGGGGTGACCAGGGGCACCTCAGGGACAGGAACCTCCCCTGTAACCGCCCTCCTCTTGACCCGTTTCCCTCTATCCTCGGGGACGACTCCCGGCAATGCCGGGCCTATTACCTTCTTCGGGTTACCAGGCTTGTTCAATGCGGCCAGTTGCTTCTTAACGCCCGCCAAATCATGACCAAGCGCTGGGACTTGTCCGATGCTTCGTTCCATTCTCGTCATTTTGTTCACCAACATGCGAAGCATCTTGTCTGTCTCGGAACCCTTTCCTGCCTTCTTGCCGGACATGGTTTCGATTATTCACTCCGAGTCGATCAACACAGTCCTGGATCCTTCGCTGTAAAGTCACTGAAAGAGAAACACAAGAATTACAAGTTCTCAAAATTGCTCCTTGTTCCGTCGAGGGCTCACGAGCAACGAGTGGGTGCAGCCTTCCAAGCACAGGAACAAGAGGACGCTTCTTCGGATTCCCGCTCTATTTATTCTTCTTCGGGAGGGCGTGTACCCTCCTCCGGTACGCCTACTGGGCGTGGCCATCGGTGTAGGTGTCTAGGACAACCCCCCCTGGGCGGGAAAAGGCACGCCCCGGCTACGCCGCTTCAGGCATACCAGCCGACACGCCCCCCGCCCAAAATGGTTTCCCGGTGAGGATCGGGGCACCCAACCATACGTTCGGGGGGACCGAGTGGTCGCCCCTTTCCATTTGCCACAAAATCCTCCGGTGCCATTTTATAATTGCTGGCAAGCACGAGCAGTTGTAGTTGCATTTCAAGTAGATTCTCTACTCAAGAAATAGTTAAATCTACTCGCAAATACGTTTCTGAGTTAATATTCTAAACTAATAGACTGTTCAAGTTATTTTTTAGTGCGAGAAGCATTTTTTTTATTTACCTTTTTTTTCAACAAGAAGGAAGTACCCCAGATACTCCTCCTTCCTGTTCCTGTCCAGCAAGCTCCTCCCCGTGCTTTGTCGATCATTTCATTTGGATTTTGAGGTTGAATGATCACTTCCTTTGTCTGCTGCAAACATACCATTCGATTTACAGTGAAAGCAGGAAGAGGGCGGGTCTGGAAGGGGTGGCATCGTCAAAGGAATGTAGATATAGACAAATAAACAACAGGCTGGTCCGATGTGAAGAGGGCAAGAAATTTCGCTCGGAAAATAGAGAGCTCTCATGGTGCAAGGCTAACCTCATGGAATATGTATTGTGGTGAGTAGCACAAGGCAAATGGGAATAAAAGCTCTAGTTGCAATACATTCAAATTATTGTTCTTCCACTTATTTTTACTTTATTTTGGGTCATTAGTTTTCTTTTCATATATAGTGGGATCAAGGCCAGCGCATCCATTCGAAGGGGGTATGGAACACCACCCCAACAGAGGGCTGTTACGGTTAAAAGGGGGTGCAAAATTAGGCCTGTGGTAGGGTAAGAGATGGACACACATGATTTTTTTTCGAGGGTCTGAAATCCTGGCATCATTAATGAGTGGGAAACATTATAATGCTATCTGGTAATTTACATAACTAAAAAGACTTAAACGTGTTCACACAGTAAAATAATGGGACAAAATAGCAAAAGTAAAAAAGGCTATGAAGCATAGCAGCGTCCCTGGAGTGTGCAAAAAGTCAGAGGTACTGCGTTTTTAAAGTGGAATTGTGATATCTGAATGGTAGCAGTCTCGGGCGGATTTAAATATCATTTGAAATGCTCCATCGATCAACAGAAATGAGATGATCATTTCAGTATTTTCAGAAGTCATTTATTGCTCCAGGTAAGAGAAATTCACGGAAGAAAAAACACGAGAAGACGTTGATGTGAAAACCATGACCACTAAATTAGAGAAACCTTGAACAAAAGGTCAGGTCAAATGGGGCACGGAAATAACTGGATGGGGCTATGAGAGGATTGCATTGAGAACTACTAAATAGAAAAAGACTCAGCTGCTGGTCCCAATGCTTGCAGAGCTATCCGGGAAGAATAAGGTAAACAGAACTCAGCAATAATTGAGATGAAAAGCATGTGGGCAATAAAGAGGAAGCGGTCACAGTGATCCAAAGTAAATGCTGTACTTGTGCCCTTAAGAAAAGGCGAAACAGAAACAAACCATTACAGCATGTTATTTCTTGAAAACTGAGTCATCCAGTAAGGAGACCGGCCTCAGGAACACAGTACAATTGTTTCTTACAAATCAATACTGAAATTTGGCTTAAAATCTGGCATATTAAAAAAAGGAGTCTAATGATTAGCTTTACCGAGCTGAGGAGATGCTCTGGAGTATAAAGTCGTATATGAAGCATATTGTGTTTTTCCACTGAATATGATAAACTCAACATTTGAGCAGGATGTGTCCAAGCATGTTAGCCTTGTGTTTTCTGATCATAACCTTAATGCCCAATAGTATCCACTAAAACGTCCTTCTTCTGCAGGGTGATCACAAGAGCACCTATAGGTGAAAGGAGTTGTGGTACTTAACTGCAAGTGAGGGCGCAAACACATCTTCATCAACGGCCTTCAATACAAGTAGGCTGCATTCTACCTGACTGCATCATGAAGAAAACAGGCAGCAAAACCTTTTGTGAACATTTAATTTTCAACTTTGGAAAAAAGCAGTTACCAAGATGAATTCATGAATATCATGTAGTAACATTCAGTTTCCAGCTTCTATTCCTGGTGACAACGCAAATGTATATATTTTCCAAATTCTTTATTAAAAATACAATTAGTAGAATTTACGTTTAGAAATCAAGTATTTTTAATGCAAATATTGTAGTAGGCAACCATATTTGGCACCTATGGAGTTGTAACCTAGTAATTAGGCCTGGATTTTAAGTTGGCATATGTAAATACGTCACGTTGTAACGTGAAGACACATTCATGCTAAAATGCTTATATTTCACTTTAACCAACAATTATGCTAGTTGTTTGTCTTCTTGTTACTTTCACAGGCTGTATTTTCAGAAGCTACTGTTTATTAGTTAATGAATAGATGTTGTATTGTTGTATTAGATGACTAATAGTGATGTTCACACCACAGAAGATGTAGACAACAGGGATTCTGATTCATGAGAAGATGATATTACTGACAAGAAAGGATGTGCCCACACTGCTCAAGGACCAGTGGTCGAAGTGGGGAAAAAAAAGTAGGGGAACTGTGGGCGGAGAATAGGGGGGCGGGAATAACCCTGAGAATTGGATCAGTGGGCGGAGTCAGAGGTGTGGCTAGAAATAGCAAAATATACCAATTTTGAGTGCGTTGGGTATTTCATTGACCAGTTATAGCTTATAACATTTTGAAGACGAGGACGGTGCACCAAGTAACAAAATTCAGAGAGCTTCCAATGTTGCCAAAATTAAGTCCTTTATTCTTTTCAATCTTTAAAAAGCCTCAGCCAACGCGTTTCGTTCCGTAGGAACTTCGTCAGGGCTCGGTAATCTCTTGTTGTTCCAAAACAAAGGTCAAAAATAGGATATTCCAAACGTTTTCAGTCCTCGTTCTCATCAATGTCCTTTTGTTTAAAAAAGCGATGAAAAAATGGTTCTGAGTTCAGATGTGGTTCAAATAGCCCTGAATCCTCGCTCACGTACCTCTTGAGCAGTCTTTTATATAAACAGACTGGCAAACGTATTCCTCAAGGAGCAGAGGCGGTCCTAGTGGCCTATCGTCTTGGCACATGTACCTCTACGTTCAAAGATACACTTGGAAAAGCAGTATGAAAACCTCAGGTAATCCAAAGATTAATGATAAATATAATTGGGCCCCGTAGTCTTTCTTATCCAAAGGGCATATATAACCCACTGTCAGAAATAGGAATGACGGCAACCGATATGACGGTCGTCCGTCCTCAAAAAGCAACGGAGCATGAATAACCCCCAGTAAAGACCAACTTATAACGTTATGTAATTCAAACAATGGATAAACATGTTTGAGGTTTAATATATAAGTTGTTTACATCAAAATACATTTACAATGTGGGACATGTTTCCAATCAAAGAATGTTCCAAATATGCTAATAAGTGGAACCATAAGCCATTTGTCTCTGTGCCATGCAGTTTCATCAGCACTTCTTCTCCCTTTTTAAAACCATTTCTGAACATAAAATTCAGGTTTAAATTCCATGACAGGAGGCCCTACGATTTTTAGGAACATTATAGAAGAAATTTCTCCATGTTATGCCTTCCCTGGGAGGTGCAAGATTTTGACGCATTCCTAGAATTACAAATCCCGTTACATCTGTGGTTGTGTCAAAAACCATGGGAGTTGTGTGGCAGACTTTTATTGTTGTAGGAAAACTACTGGGGTTACAGGGAACTCTGCAGTGATTTATGTGTTTAAGAGTGAGTCATTATGCTGCGCAGTTCTGCTGTTTTTTTGTTGTTGGGGGCCGATTTTGCTGCATTCTCTGACGCAACACCCACAGCAACACCACCCAGTAAGGCAATGCAGAAGCTTGCATTGCATTGCTCCATATTTATGAAGCTATTCAAAGACAGGCAAAGTGGCTTTACATGGCTTTTAAATTATTACTTGGAGCTTTGTGTTGTGCATGTACCACGTTGCATGGTGCAAACAAGATGCAAGGCCCTTGTAATCATGCCCCTTAGTTTTGTGTGCATGCAAATTCTGCATTGCAAGTCCCTGTTGAGTTGCATTATTACTGCTGATCAAGGCAAATGTAGGTACCAATGAGTGAGGCAGATTGGCATCAAGGGACCAGGGACCTCAGTGACAAAGTCACTGCTGCTCTAGGGTGTGCTTCTTTGTATGCCTGCCAACAAGACTGGAGGTGAACTTCAGTATGGATTGTGGTGGACAGCACTTCAAGGTGAACCCACACTGGCCACCGGTAGCAACCACCTGCTGGTGCTAAGAGACCAGAGCTTCAATGGTCTAGTAGGGCCTTCTAAGGTCTAATAGAGGACTGTACTCCTGCAGGAGAGGGGTCTGAGGAACTAGTCACGAAGTCTGGACCAGGTTTCCCAGGTCCAAATTCGGTAGCTCTGGCCATAACTCCACATCCTATCCCCCACAAACACCCTTTTACCCCACTGAGTGAAACACGCACTGTCTCCAGCTACAACCCAATTCAGCCCCGTAATAAACACCTGGATGTGACTCACTACAAATTATGCACTGCCTGAAAAAAGTAAAAACATTCTGGAAAAAGCAAACACTCATAGGGAATGCAGGATTATGCAAAGCGTGCAAAATATAAAGCAGGAACAACCGGTTACCTTAACTCTTTTACTCTCATTGTTCAGAAATCAATGAGTATTTTTTTATCTCAAACATGGAGGACAGGAATACAGGCTCATCCTGTACACAAGTGTTAAACAGGGCTCAGAAGAGAAAGGGACACTTCAGGAGAATCAGATCTGACTCACGGAAACCCACAAGGGCTCCTTCACATTCATGTCGGCAAGCTAGCCGCTCAAACATAGTATAGTACAAATGTATTCAAGGGTGCTGCAAAAGATACCTTTTGATTTGTACTGCTTGGCCAACTCTTCTACTCACAAAAACAAGAGCTATCTTGACATTAAAAGGCACAATTATATTTTAATTCAGGAAATGACAAAAAGCAGTAACCCACTGAGCTATGCACATAAATTATTGCTTTTGGATATGCATGGTACAAGTTCTTTGCAGCAGGCGTATTAACCCTCTGCGCTACCTTAGATAAGTCAAAACAGCCATTAGACAAAACTCCCCTCCATCTCTCTTCGGCAGGTACATCGATCAAACAGAATTATATTGGCACTTTTATTGTTGCCCAAAACTGCTGTTGAATATACAAGGAACTTTGCAGTGCTTTTCAAACTCTTGCACTGCTACAAAACCAGCCCCCACAAACTAAACCAGCCCCCTACCCTTCCAATCGCCCTGGGAAACGCCTTATGCCTGGAATGGCCAGTCCGGCCTAGTTATTGTAAAGCCTTTTTTAATGCAATATTGCAGATATGTTTGCTTATTTGATATAAATGTCACAAATAACTGTTAGTGTAAGACACAGATTCTTCCTGAATATTCTTTGAATTGGGTTCCTGCCTGAATGATACACATGAGCAGTTTGGTACATAAAAGAAGGCCTCTGGGTAGACCTCAGAGGTAAGCACATTATTGTTATTCCTTAGGACCCTCACACAGGACCACTTGCCTTTTTGATTTTCCTGTAAGGTTCCTGCCTGTGCTTTACCGAGTGTAATCTTTTTGGCAGATGTTTTAAAGTTTGCACCTTTAACATAAACTTTCTAACAAGCAATATAATAATTTGTTTGAACTTTTAGACAATGTTGTACCTTTTTTAGGGCCATGCCCTACAGAATAGAAGTAAAGGCAGTATGCATTCATCTGTTCTGCAGTCCTGTGACTTTGAGTCACTTTCAAAGTCGAAGAGATGTTGCTCTTTGTAAACGCATTTACTAGTAAATAGAAGACATAATACTATTGCAATTTCTACCAGTCATCTCTCATATGGAAAGGGGCTAATCAGTGACCAAACTAACCTGCAGTTTAGCTAATGATTCCAATTCGGGTTGGCGCTTGACATTTTAGAAGCAAAATTTGAGAAGTGTATTTCACAGAAACAAACAGCAATTTTTCAGAGGTCCCTATAAAATATGGGCTTAATCAGCATTAATCAATTACTGACCGCTGCAAACTACAGTTCGAGCTTTACCATTGCCCCTTCTTTAATTGGAACTTTGAAACATTTAATACATTTCTGCCATCTGTACGGTGCACGTTATTTGCAGCATGCCTATTAATCCTGTGCGCTACATTAGATGAGTCAAAACGCAAAACTGCCAACAAACAAAACTCCTGTCTCTCTCCAGCAGGAAGATAAACAACCAGAGATATCAATCTTAAGACTTTTATTGTTGCAGAAAAACGACTGGGTTTACAAGGAACTCTCCAGTGATTTGAGTGTTTTTGAAAAGTGAGTCATTAAGCTGCACAGCTCTGCTGGTTTTGCTCCTGGGGGCCGATTTTGCAGCACTGCTGCAAAACTGGGCCCCAATACAAAACCAGCCTCCCACTCCTCCGTCCCATGCCCTGTACGGTCAGTCTGACCTTAGTGCAAGGGCCTATTTTTTCATAGTCTGAACCTGGATGAGGTCCGAAAGGGGCTCTGGTGCTGGGGAGAGGGGGGTTGTTACAGAAACTGGACATATTGTGCTACTTATAATGCAATATATATATTTTTTTAAGTAAACAGTATGTTTTTAAAAGACCACAATCCCTGAACACAGACACTGCAGTAGTATACATTTAATAAAATAACATATGAAAAACAGCTGATTAAACATTTAACGATTTCTAGATATTTAAAAAAAAAATGCACCAGGTATTCTTTAATTTTTTCACCTTGATGTTTACTTAAGAGCCTGGAGTTCAGAAGCAGTCTAGGATCCTCTTGCAGGCCCCAGTGCAGTGAAAAGGGCAGAGCTGTAGAGGAGGGTCTGGGGACCTCGGGGCAGGCACTCAGAACAATTTCCAGGAGGGGCTGGTGGGGCTGGGTCAGCTGTGGGTACAACGTAGTGCCTCTTCTTCAGCAGCCAGCCTCCTCCTATTTTCCAGTTCTGGCTGGGTACAGAGCAGATTTTCAGCAAGCCAAGAATTCCACACTGAAGCCCTTTTCTTTTCCAGGTGGCGTCTGTCAGTCTGTCTGAACCCGAAAATAAAGGGCAGAGGAGGTCAAGGGCGGGGCAGCCAAAGCATCCTAATGTGACCATTGTATTGGTCACAGTGGGGGCAGGAGGGGGGGTAGCGTTCTCACTAAAAAATGAGGTGTGATCTCCGCAGCAGCAGGGCCATCAGAGGTAGCAGTTTTCACGCTAACCTTTGACTGATGACCCTGTCAGTGTCCCATGAGATCAAGTCTAACTTTCCTCTGGCTTCATTTCTTTTGGGTTACAGCAATATCTCTGCGCTTCCCTTTATGCTGCTGTGACATTTGAAACATGTGACTAGCAGTTTAACGAGATTGTCATAATAAATTCTAATGAGATTTAAAAAGGCAAATGAGGTTATTTCAGTACAATACATGGGGGCCTGCAATCTTGATAACAACTGATCTCTAATTTCCAGAGGGGAAGGGGGAGGAGGTCGGGGCACTGCATAGGCCCTCCTCGATGTGCACCAAGGCTGAATAATAAAGATATAATTTCTAAGTAGGACAATTCCTGCCGTCCCGGGGCGCTTTTTCAAAGCAAAGAAGTAGGGGAACGGACTGTAATCAATTATAAAGTAGGGGCACGCTATGCCCTTCCGATCCCGCCCACTTCTACCACTGTCAAGGACTCATGGTTGAAAGGCTATTGTACCCTGGTGGGAAGATGCAGAGTAGACCTGTTTCCAGGTGTGTGCTGAAATCGTGTTGGTCTACGTGCAGAAAAAATAACATTATTGTTGCGATAGAGAAAATACGTGTTTATAGTGGTGTGTGCTCCTGGTTAGCTAGGGAGATGCGATGGGAAGCAGATGAGATTCTTCAACCCTTTGATGCAGAGCAGGCTGATTCTCTTTTCCACCACTCTCTTGGAGGAGACTTTTCTGAGTTTCTTGGAAATTTCTTTATGGGAAGTCTTAGCCATTCCTTCATCTGCTGGCATTTGAGCTGGGAACACTTTCCAGCTTATTCTGCTAAATCTTTATGCTTATGATCCATTCTCTCAACAGAACGTTTTATGGGTTCTGAGCTGACAACTAATGCTACATTTTATTTTATTAACTTGATTCATTATCAAATATTGATTTCTTGATTGTTTGCCTGTATTAATAATTTTGGAGACTAATACTTTAATAAAAAGAATGAAAAACAAAAATATTGGAAAAAAACACTTTAACTCAACTTAACTCTATTGACTGAACTAAAGCAATGATAATTGGTAATGATTTATGTTGAGATTTATCTTTGACGTCTCAGTTGACAATAAAGATCCATAAGTGGTGTCTGAGCAAGGGAAAGGTGTGTGAATCTGAGGTTTCTGATCGGCTGGTGGAAGATCAGGTAGTGGTTCATGTAGTCTGGTTGTGGAGGGATTTTTTTGTGTGGGTTATGAGCTTGAACTTGCATTTCTTCTGGACGGACAGCCAGTGGTGGTCTTTCAGGTGCTGGGTGATGTGTGTCCTCTTGGGAAAATTGGAGATCAGTCTGGCTGCTAGGTTCTGGATTGTCTGGAGTCTTTACATGAGTAAGGTGCTTGTGCTGGCATAGAGAATGTTGCTATAGTCAAACTGGCTGGTGATGAGGGCATGCATCACAGTTTTCCTTGTGCTGAGGGGTATCCATCTTAAAACTTTGCAGAGCATGCAGATTGTATTGAAGCAAGCTAAGGTTATGGCATTGACCTGATATTTCATAGAGAGTTTGTTGTCCAGTATTACACCAAGGTTGCGGATGTGATCTTTTGGCGTGGGTTAGGTCCGAGCTCCACTGGCCACCAGGAGTCATTCCACACAGCGGTGTGTCTGCCAAAGATCATAGCTTCCGTTTTGTCCATGTTGAGTCTAAGGTAATCGTCTTTCATCCATGTCACAACATTCTTCATGCAGTTGTGGAAGTTGGTCTTTGTCAAGGTGGGGTTTGCTGAGAGTGAGAGTACGAGCTGAGTGTCGTTGGCATTTGAGATGATGTTGATGTGGTGAGATCTGATGATGTTTGCGAGTGGTGTTATGTTTATGTTGAAAAGGATAGGGCTGAGGGATGAGCCTTAGGGTACTCTGCAG
Source organism: Lissotriton vulgaris (assembly GCF_964263255.1). Lineage (NCBI taxonomy): Eukaryota > Metazoa > Chordata > Amphibia > Caudata > Salamandridae > Lissotriton > Lissotriton vulgaris. The sequence goes on from NC_141685.1 coordinate 1,441,396,498, forward strand.
ATGGTGTGCTTGGGTTGCGAGGTGAAGGATGGGAAGCATACTCTCTGTGTGAACCCCGTGAAGAAGTATGCCATCCATGTCTGTGATTCCAATTTGGCGTAGTTGATTGATGAGTGTGTGGTGGGATATAGTGTCAAAAGATGCGGAGAAATAAAGAAGGATAAGGGCAGCAGACTGTCCTCTGTCAAGTAGGATCTTATGTCATCTGTTGCTGGGATCAGGGCTGTCTCGGAAACCGGATTGGGTGATAAATTGTACCCCATGCTCCAGCACTGGTACAGACCTTGCTATCTCTGGTCCCATGGTTCATAAACTCAGAGACAAGCAGAGAAAAAAAAGAACTTTACTCTCTCTGGTTTCTACTGTTTACACTCTCACAGACCATTATTAATGCATAATTGTCAGTGGATGGGCAAAGGGATCAAATCAAATATGTCAAGACAAAAAGGAGTGCCAGGGGAAATTTACAGACTTGCAGATGTTCACTCCCAATTCATATAACGAACACACAAAAACACCTGGACCTAGGAAGAGGTAGAGAAAGAAAAACCCAGCAGAACAAGGCTGTACCTTTTTTAGGTCAATTTCCCCCACCCACCTGAGGTTAGTAAGTTTATTTTATTTGCATAGGTAATTAAAACCATTGCAACACAAATTTCATAAAAACTCCTAAAACATCTATTATAAAACACTTAATATTTTTACACAAAAGGAGAAACTCAGCCATACAGAATAAAACACATAATATGAGAGTGCCGGTCTCTCTGTAATAAGCTCTCATCCTGTTCAGCCATATGCCGTGTCTGCCCCGTATGCTCAACCTTGATCTCTCTCTTGCTGAGTGATATCGCACTGGTCTGGTGTTAGGCAGTCATGTTCCATAAGGTGCCATTTGGTCCTATTGCCCGTATGCTACTCGGCCTACGTCTTTAATGATTTCCTCCAGTTTTGGCATTCTCTGTTCGGCCACTCTCAAGAATTTCACAAATCTGCAGTTCAGTTGCATGTTTGATGGATTCAGGCAGGCAAGCACTGCTTGCCTTCTGGTGTTAATCCTTCTTTGCTTAAATTGATCTTTGAGAAGCAGTTGGCGTGCCTGTTGCAGTTCTTCGCATAGACAAATTACATGAAGGATGTTGCCCTTGTTGGCATTGCATAGCCTGCAGATCTCGTTGCCGTCTTTCCTCAGCCATGGTGGTAAGTGCCCTCTGCATGGCAAAATCCCTAGTCTGTACTTTAAAAAGATTGTTTTTATGGTTTTTGGGTACCCCTGATTAAAGTATATTTGTCGTGTTAATGATTTGTAGGAGTTTAGAGTAATCCATGCATGTGATCTTTTTGCAAATAAAGCCTTGTCCTCCAGTAAGGAGAGTAATTTGATGTTTTTCCAGACTATTTCTTTTAAGTTGCCATGTCCAAGTTGTTTGTCCCAGAGCTCTGAGAGTTTGGTGACTTCCAAGGCTGACTGGAGGTATCTTTTTGCCTCTGAAGTGTCCCTGCTTTGTATGTCACTCCATAGCGGAGAGTTTAGTGTGTTTGTAGTCGCGCTTCTTAGTTTGTGGCAACAAATGATGTATGCTCCGTGCCTGGCTAGATATTGTTTTTGGAGGCAAAACTCTAATCGTATTTGTGCTGGAGATGTGTAAGTTGGGAGCAAGAACATTGTTCTGTAGGCCTTGACCTGTATGCTGTCCAGGTCCTTGTAGTCCCTTCCCTGCATCGCCTAGCTGCCGTATGTGATCGAGGGAAGCAGTTTTGCCTGGATTACCTTCAGAAACGGGGTCATTGTCGGACCCATCAGTCGTGTTGCCAGATTTTTCATTGTCAAGGCAATCAATACGCCTCTCCTTCTAATTTCCTGCCTCCGTAGCGCAAAAGAGCCTTCCTTATCAAATGTGACTCCCAGGTATTTATACCCGCAAGCTGGGTCAATTTTTATGCCGCCAAGAAACCAGCTCTTCTATTGTTTTTTGTTGGTGTGCAATGACATTGTGCGTGTCTTGCTGAGATTTATTTTTAAGTCATTTTCCTTGGCGTATTTCTGCATTCCAATATGGAGTAGTTGGAGGCCAATGTAAGTGTGACTGAGCACCACTACATCATCTGCATACAAAAGATTACTCAAGATTTTTCCTCCTAACCTGGGGGCATGAGAATTACAGTCGTCGAGTGCTTTTCAAAGGTCCGCCATGTAAAGATTGAACAAGGTTGGGGCAAGCACGCACCCTTGTTTCAAGCCTTTAGCAGTTGGTACTTTTGAGGACAAGTGGGTGCTGCTTCCTAATTTCACCTGAACCTAGGTGTCCGTGTGGAGGAGCATCTACATATTTAATGTCGGCTATGGTAAACCCCATTGCGCTAATTTCCCCCAAAGTCTGCCTCTATCGATGTTATCAAATGCAGCGCTAAAATCGATATAGCACAGATGTAAGGGAATCTTGGATGCTTTTGCTGCATCGATGATTAAAGACATGGCAAGAATGTTTGTTTATGTCCCAGTCGTTTTTTTTAATGCAGTTTGGTTTAGCGGTATTATCATGTTTGACTCAGCCCAAAGTGTAAGCTCCTCTAATATATTACTGACAAAATATTTTGCCTCGTTGTCAATGAGGGCTACTAAGCGATAGTTGTTTGGTTCAGCCTTGTCTCCCTTTTTATGAATTGGGACAATCATCGAGCCCTTCCAAGATTCTGGAATTTTGTTTAGTAATCTGATTTCCAAGAATAGGGGTTGCATGATTTTGGACCACTCTTTGTTCTTTGCTTTGTAGAGGGCAGGTGGTATGCCATTTGGGCCCGGGCGCCTTCTTTCCTGCCTTTAGCTATCTGCCTTTTGATTAAATCTAACTGCTGGCACCTCGATGTCTCTGAGTGGATGGTGTTTATGCCGGAGAGGGCTTGACCCCATATCTCTATAGCATACACATTTTCCGATTTCCCTCTTTGAAGTTGCATGTCCCCATTTGGGCTCCTAGGTTCTCTATATCATCATTGAAATGGCTAGAGAGACATTTTATCCAGATCTCTTCTGTGATGTGAGATCCTATTTCTTTGCGCTACAGACGCATGAAGCCATTTACTGTTTCCCAGAAGCGGGCGCTGTTGTAGCTGTTGGTGACGTATAGAAGTTTGGCCCATACTTCGTTTTCACCATCTCTCTTGGTATTCCATTTAAATTGCTTTAGCACTGCTCTTTGATGCTTCAGCACTGCTCGTAGGCTGATGTTATCAGGAGCTTTTCTCAGTTTGCGTAGGGTCGAGTTAGCTGAGCTTTTAAGGTTCCTTAATTGTACTCTCTGTTCTTATTTACTGCCCCCTGAACGAAGGTTATCTTTGTAGAGAGATTTAACTGCAAGCTTTTTTAGCAGTATTTCAGTAAAGTGAGTCCAGTAAGTAATGTGCTCAGCCGCAGTCGATGCTTGGATGTCGAAGAGTTGGAGTGCAGTTTCGGCGTGAAGATTTGTGTTAACAGACGTGCATTTGATCCTCTTTTGGTTCGAAGATTAGATCGGCCCCATTGTTATATCTGGCATGATTAAAGTAGGTGTGATGGATGTTATATGAAATTGCTGGGGGCGATGGTATATGACATTGCTGGGGGCGATGGTCGCCATCACCCTTATCGCCCATTCTAAACCGCAAGATGTAAGGAAACAGCGCAAGGCTCGTGAAGGTATAATCCAATATGGAGCTTGTTCTAGTCGAGTAAAAGAAATTGACTGGAGGAAAGTCTGCCGGAAATCTCCTGTTTAATGCCCGGAGATTTTGGTGTTCTAAATCATTGAGTAAGCAACTATTGTGACGTTTTTCCCTATCGAAGATGACGCATTGCAGTGAAATATTGTGAGTTCTATTTAGAGCCAGAATCTCCTCCCTTTCTGTCGAGCCAATTAGGTCTTGATTAAGGTCACCGGTCAAAAGGAAGAGTGGGTTTTCCATTTGGATGGCATACTCGGCCAGTTGGTTAGTAATTTTGTTTGAATCTTTCACCTTATTTTTTGGAACTACGTATGAGTTGATTATGTATACCGCCTCTTCTTTTCCATCAAGGGCAAATCTTATTTTGACTGCTAGTGTTGTATTTGAAGTTGAGTCCATAATGGTTGCTTATGCTATTGTTATGGTCGAGACATGGGTAGCCAATCCACCTGAATGGTGGCCAAACCTGCTAGTCCTTGAAGCTGGTGTGGTAAAACATATGTAGCCCTTGATGTGCTGTGAGTCCTTGAGCCAAGTTTCTGGGAGCGTTATTATGTCGAAAAGGGAGATGTAAGCCAGGAAGTCTGGGTCGTCTATTTTTGTGGTTAGACCATTGATATTCCAGGAGCATAAGCCTAGGATTGGTTCCCTTCTCCCCTGCGAACTCTGTTTTGGAAGTAGCGTCAGTCCTCTTTCGAGCATAGTGTGATGGTGCGGGACAGTGTTTCCCTTAATGGGCCTTGTAGTGAGTCTGCTGCGGCCACCGACCATAAGTCTGGTCGATCCCATGGTGTATTTACGCTCCGTTTTGGTGAGCTTCCCAGGCACCTCAGAGCTCACTGATGTATCTTTAGTGGTAAACTCTGCCTGCTCAGAAATGGCAAAGGGTAAGCTGGTTTTGTGAAAGGGGTAATCCTAATGCCCCAGGTGTGGAGTAACTCCTGTTCTGCCAAGATTAAGTCTGCTATGTTACTTGAAGTCCAGGTGATTTGGTTGCTTCGGGGCTTTGAGGATTGGCTGCAAATGAAAATTCTACTGAGACCAAGTCCTTTGAATTTGTACCCTCTAGCTTTGGGATGAATTTCATTAATCTGAGGATGTTGCCGCGATTTAAGAGATCCTGTTGTCCCTTTGATGTGTATTCGGGTGGAAAACCAAGATCTCTGTTGGCTGGCAACTCTTTTCTATTTTTTGGTGTTTCATTGATAGTGAGTGTATTGTAATCATTGGATCTTTGTATGGTTTTTCTTCCTTGGTATCCAGGTGCTTTCTTGCTCCAGCTGCTAAGGGGGTCTTTGTGACTGCTATAATTGTTGTGTGCTTTATTATGTGGATTCTTCTTGCACCGTGACAACTGATCATGGTGCCACAACACCCTCTCTGGCAAGGAGGGTCTCTTTGGATGTTCTGGAAGAGTTGGTAGAAACCCTATTGTGTAGTAAATGATGGTGAGGTGTGCAAAAAGTGATCAAAAGTGACTGCAGGACATGCGTACAACTTTATTCATGCGTGCCTGGGTCAGGGCTAAAAGAGAGAGGAGGGACACTGTAGTTGTCAATTCACCCTGCTTTGATGTGTCACTAAGTTTAGTCCGACATGTTTCTGCCAGATAGAACAAAGGAGGTGAATTGGCATTTGTCAGTACCTCTAAGTAAGGCTCATGCTCAACAAGCATGCTTCGGTTTACTGTGGATCTATGAGATTAGAGAAGCATACAAAAAAAATTCATTTTTCCGCCCGCGAGCAGTGGTACTCATGTCCGCCATATTAGTATAGCAAAACATAGGTCATTTCCTGTCTGCCGTGGAGCGCCGCGCACCGCCGTGCACCGCCATCAAAGTGCGCCCGTCACTGCGGCAGTGGTAGCCAATGGAGACTCACCACTGTGCGGAATGACGTCCGCCGGGCTCCACAAATTAGGATAGCTCAAACAGGCAGACGCACCACAGCGGAGACACCACCCAACCAGAGATGGCGGAAACTCGACAGCGGAGCGCGATAGCAGAGTACCGGTCCTCTCCACCCGGTCATGAACACCATGGACCCAGCCCTACATATGCATCCGGTGATGTACCTACTACAGCACTGCCATCAAATGGGCCGCCGCGGACGACGCCACAGGTACGCAAATACACAAATACAACACACAACACACGGGCTGACACAGGTTCCAAAACCATAACAGACACTCTGCTGGGGGTTACAATAGATCCACAAGGGAACCCACACATGACCCACCTGCCACTAAGTCACCCCTCTGCATCCGGGACACACATTGACCGCAAACTATTAGCAACGTCCCGTTCACTTCACCGCCGAGGTCAACACATGTGCACAATGCAGAAGGCAGGGCCACTCCAAGGCATGGGCAGGGCGCAAATACCATACTGTGCACCCCCATGCACAGCAATAAGCACAGCAACAAGCAAGCACAATACACACCCTGCACCACACAACAAACAACCAGGGAGACAGCCACTGCAGGAGTGGCTGACAAGGAACACACAATACCAGTGCCTCACACACTGAAGGCTGCCAATACTTCCCAGCACAAATACACACAAACAAACACTCACCCTGGGTGTAGCCACAAACAGAACACACACAGGGAAGCCTGAACAGATGCCTGCCCAAAAACAACACACAAACACCACAAGAACACACACAGAACCCCAACGGAAACAGACATACCCTGTTGTCAAACCGTGGAAAGGCAATGGGAGCACAAACACAACATGAGTGCACAACATCATCACTCAAGAACAAAACACACACAACATACCACAAATCACACAAGAAGTGCACCTGCACAGAACTATACTGCCACAACAAACCAACCACACATGAACATGAAAGCAAAAATCAACAAACACCACAGAACATCAGGGGATGCACATCAGGCAATGCCCAGCCCTCATACACACAGCCCTGTATGCAAAACAAGCAGTCTGTGCACACCAAGCACAACAGCTACAGACAGACATGACTGATACAACCTCAACACACACACACCACAAATCAGCGCAGCATGAATACAACAGCACACACAGGAAGAGAAGCAATACCACAGCCAACACACATACATGGAACACAACAACAACAGGATGCACCACTCTGGGATACAAGAGCAGAACCATCTTCACCAGAGCACTGGGCAGCACACACAGCTGAAGTGCACATGAGCAATTCTAACTGATAAATAGCTCAAGAACATCACACATAAACCATTGGGGAGCCATTGCCCAGAGTGGAACATCACTCTTGGCCCAAGAACTGCACCACAAGGCACAGTGTCACAAATACAGTGATGGGGAGGCACATACACATGCAAACCAAGTGGACAGCTGACATCAAAGTCAACTGACTAGCATGTCAGTAGTAGACGTGTAAGGAGTGTACCATACACAAATAGAGGGAGTTCAGACCCACAATGTCTAGGCACAAGTGGCACACATAGGTGATGGCATTACACCACACACACCATGCCATACAGGAGGAGAAAAGGCACCATGTGCCTGCAATGCATGAAAAACACAAACACAATGCCTGTGAGGAGCAGCAGGGCCACACAGTCTACACAAACACCCTCAATACACATTGATGATCAAACAAATACAACACTGATGTGCAAGTCACATGCATTGCATACTCATAAGTGACCAAAACAACAAGGATGGGTCACACAGAACTGCATGGACACACCAACACACTGCACAGTGCACAACAGACAACTCACACAAGTGCATACAATCATTTACACAGGGCAGGACAATCCAAACAACAGGCACACAAGTCCTGGGTAACACGTATGTGTCTATCACAATCCAGGGACACACACACATCCACAACCACTACAAAGTCACACCCTTCACAGTGCACACCTCTTCACCGCCCAAGAGCACACATCTCATGTAGGGCAGGGGACCAGGACCAAGGGCCAACAGAAAATGACCATACACATGCACAGCTGGGCACATACACAGGAATAACACACATACATCATGACATTGCCCAGCCTACATGCAAACCTGTGCACAGCATTACACCCTGTGCTGGCAGTGTACCCCAAGCTGACATGGCAACAACGTAGCCAACAATTGCAAACCACTAAAAACAGAACTGCATGACAGGCAAAAGAGCCAACACAGATAACACAAGTATCAGTGTCTGAATGGACTGAAGACCCTGTCACCCCTGTTTGAAAATGTGATACGGGCAAAGAGCTTGGCAATTTTGAAGTGACACATAGAGAATGGGGCACAGGCAACCAAATGCACACACAAAAATTACTTTAATCAGCAAGGATACTGACAAAACACACAACTGGAGTAACTGTCTTTATTCACATATTGCACAGATGTGACAGTAGAACTACAGTAGACAAGAGCAAGGCACAAAATGCTGATCATATGCAAGATAATCTGCACAGGCAAACTCCAAACAGGAATGTCAGTGTCCATGGCAGGTGGCACAGCAAGTACATGAGAGGCTGCACAGGGGAGACTCCAACATAGCAGAGCAACAGGGCCAGTGTCCGGATCACTGACATAATATCGAGGGACATAATATCGACTAGCAAAAATATCGGCGAAAAAATATCGACAGACAGAATATCAACTTTGTATCTACAAACAGGTAAGTACAAAAATATCGAGTAAAAAATATTGTTTACAAAAATATAGTTTAGAAAAATATCAACTTTATTAAAAACAATGTTAAATTAAATTAATATTAAAAATTAATTACTAAAATATACTTAAAAATACTTAAATTACCTTATAATAATTAAATAATTAATTAGAGTTATACATTTTTTTAAATCATATTTGTTAAAACATATATATAGTAACATAATATGATTAAAAAATATACAATTTTAATACTGTAGGATAGCGGAAGTGTCAAAATTACTATTCCCACTCACGAGAGTGCAACAGTAGATAAGGCGTTGGATAGCTTAGAGGTAAAAATTACTATTCCCACTCCAGAGAGTGCAACAGTAGGGAAAGCGTTGGATAGCGTAGGGGTACACATTAATATTCCCACTCCAGAGAGTGCAACAGTAGAGAAATGGTTGGATAGCGTAGGGGTAAAAACTACTCTTCCCACGCTAGAGAGTGCAACAGTAGAGAAAGGTTTGGATAGCGTAGGGGTACAAATTACTATTCCAACTCCAGAGAGTGCAACAGTAGGGAAAGCGTTGGATAGCGTAGGGGTAAAAATTACTATTCCCACTGCAGAGAGTGCAACAGTAGGGAAAGCGTTGGATAGCGTAGGGGTAAAAATTACTATTCCCACTCCAGAGAGTGCAATAGTAGGGAAAGCGTTGGATAGCGTAGGGGTAAAAATTACTATTGCCACTCCAGAAAGTGCAACAGTAGGTAAGGAGTTGGATAGCGTAGAGGTAAAAATTACTATTCCCACTCCAGAGAGTGCAACAGTAGGGAAAGCGTTGGATAGCGTAGGGGTAACAATTACTATTCCCACTCCAGTGAGTGCAACTGTAGGGAAAGTAGATTCTTCATATATTATTTAAAAAATGTATATATTAATATGTATAAAAAAATAATTAAAAGTAATTACCAATTTAATATAATATAATAATTAATTATTACAAATACTAATTTAAATTAATCATTACAATTAGTTATCTATTATTACTAATTAGTTACAAATTAACAAATAATTAATTAGTAATTAAAAAGTTACTTAACAATTGAAATCTAATAAATACCAAAAAAATAACATATGTAAATAGTTATAATTAAATTACTTCCCACCCTATTCCCCTATAAACCCACAACCCACTACAGAAAATAAATTAGTAAAATTAACATAATTTTCAATTAATCAATTTAATAAAATTAGTTCTCAATTAAAATGTAATTATTTACCAAATAACAAGTAGTTAACAATTAATTATAAATAAATAACACTACATAAATTAACATATTTAATTAATTATAATTAAATTACTTCCCACCCTATTCCCCTATAAGCCCACAACCCGCTACAGAAATTAATTTAGTTGAATTAACATAATTATCAATTAATCAATTAAATAAAATTAATTGGCAATTAAACTTTAATTAATTACAAAATTAACATTAATTAACAATTATTTATAAACAAATACCAATAAATACATTTACATATTTAATTCATTATAATTAAATTACTTCCCACCCTATTCCCCTAGAAACCCACAACCCGCTACAGAATTACATTAAGCAAAATTTAAATAACATTAAATTCATTATTTAAATTACATTATAACATAAATAAACACTTTGAACACATAAAATACACTATAAAAAATCGATATTATTAAATGTTTGATATTTTTACTAACCTATAACATGTACTTTGATATTTTGACCATCTATATTTTAAAATTCGATATTACATTACTTACCTTCAAAACGATATTTTTGATGTCTATATTCTGTCCAGCCTATATTTTGTACTCAATATTATGTCCATTCGATATTTTGTAGTCGATATTTTGTCTGTTTACCCCAGTGTCCATGTCACAGGTGAGAGTACAACACAGCAGAGCAACAGGGCCAGTGTCCATGGCACAAGTGAGAGTACAACACAGCAGAGCAACCGGTCCAGTGTCCATGGCAGGTGGTACAGCAAGTACATGAGAGGCTGCACAGGGGAAACTCCAAAACAGCAGAGCAACAGGGCCAGTATCCATGGCACAGGTGAGAGTACAACACAGCAGAGCAATAGGGCCAATGTCCATGGCAGGTGGCACAGCAAGTATATTAATGTAAATAACAAGGACCCCCTGTTTAGAAAAGTAAATTCGTAGTGCAGGGAAATAAACAGTGTAAAAATGTTGGCATAATATCAACACAGTGGGAGGGAGAAATTGCCTATAGGAAACACAATCAAGTAATTATGAAAAACTATATTTCATTTAATAGGTATATAAATGTTCATATTAAAAACAGTTAATAAAAAGCATGAGTATAAATCAATTATACAAAAACCAAGATATACAGTTGTCATACAATACATAAAAAATACATGTAAACAGCTTCAATAACGGTGGCAATCAATGTTATTCGACGCGCGTTTTGGCGTTATAGAGAACGCCTTCCTCAGGAGCCACAAATAATATCTAGTTATATGTGGAGAGGGCGGATGTTGTCAAGACAATGCTCTCTCTATCTATGTCCATAAGCTAAAATCAAGGTATCTAATCGCTAGTTTCTCTCAATGAAGAAACACCTTCTGGATCAAACGTTACTATATCCTTTTATCCGAGTAACTGGCCTTCATATAGTTTATCTTCAAAGCGATAAGTAGAATCTGTAATCAATTTTCTGTATTCTAACAACCACAGTGGAGGACATCAGGGGATTGAAATTATTCAAGTGTCCACTTCAAAAGATTATAGGGGAATATCCGTGGTAATGCGAAGGCACAAATCGTTTGTAGCTGCCGTTTTCGTGTTATGTTGAGGAAAAGCAGCTGGTGCCTATCATCGTTTTTGGGTCGTGGGAGAGTGTATCGCCACGCCGGGTTCGTATTTCGGAGAAACGGTTTCTGTTCCGTATAATTCAACCAGCGGGAGCCGCACAGAGGATGGCTGCTGGCGTCCCGCAGCCGTTGGGAAAAGGGTGTAACCAAAGGTGGCACAGCAAGTACATGAGAGGCTGCACAGGGGAGACTCCAACACAGCAGAGCAACGGGGCCAGTGTCCATGGCACAGGTGAGAGTACAACACAGCAGAGCAACAAGGCTAGTGTCCATGGCACAAGTGAGAGTACAACACAACACAGCAGAGTAACAGGCCCAGTGTTCATGGCACAGGTGAGAGTACAACACAGCAGAGCAACAGGGCCAGTGTCCATGACACAGCGCCTTGATAACGAATCACGATAACGAATCACGAGGCAGCATACATCCGATTAAGACCAATGACCCTATGTCAAAATTAGAACAATTATCCTTAAAAATCTATGCGTCGATCAAATTAAACAAATAACAGCAGTATCAGTAGACTCACTGTATATATTAATTATACCAACAGGCTGATGAAAAAGAGGAAGTGAATCAAACCCTCTTGCATTGGATAAACCTATATCTACCCTCACCGATCGTGTAAAAACGAGTTCCTGAACCGGTGAGTAGGCTTGCAAAAGCCGGAAATGTAGACTAAAGTGTTGGTAAATTCATAACTTCCAATAGAGACCACTATATAATGCGTCTTTTTATCACCAGTGATTCCAATTTGAAGAAGGGATCTGACAGTTTTATTGACAAAGGCCGCATATTAAATTATGGTGGCTCCTCCGTGCCGCTTTACAAGCACAGATGCTCCTATGAAGGTAACAAAGAATAGACAACACAAACTAAAATCATTAATTGCAGAATAAGACTAAAACTGCATAAAATCTGGTTTTCTCTCTCTACAAAAGGTATCATACCACCAGATGAAATATAATAGTGCAAGTCCCCAATCGACTTAGAAGTCTCCTGATATAAAAATCTTCGATTTGAGGTACTTGTTTATATATTTTGGGCAAAAGTGAGGACATTATTAATTTTGTAGATGCCCTTCTTTTTATTAATACAAGAGTGTGGTGGGTAAGGAATAAATGTTTTTTCCATAAAGTGTCATGTCAAGGAGTTTACTGGGCAAAAGAAAAAAACAATAGCCATGTATGTGTCACTGTATATAAAAATAGGTATCTAAAATATTGTTTCTCAATTTTTAGATTACAAGTCAATATTGCCAAATGTCCTGATGAAGGTGCAACTATTGTAAAGACACCGAAACGCCGCGTCGACTCTTGCTTTTGACTGTTTTTTTATCATTGTCCATATTTTTTTACTATGAAGATAACTATTTTAGCAATGTTTTTAAAATTTGTGTAACCCTAAAGGGAGGTACCACAATAAATCGTGCAATTGTTTTTATATTTTTGTTGGATTTGTTTATTTAATAATGTTTTGATATACAGTGTGATAAGCGTTCAATATTTCTTTGCCAGCATAACTTGATTAACATTAGGGATTCTCCTTAGGCAAAATTCCCCCACACGTCTCTCCACAGTCAGCACTTTGACTTTCTTGCATATACAAACCACAGGGTTTCATTTTCTGTTGTATTTGCTCCCCTCCCTGTGTAAATCAAATGGGGAACCTTCCGAAAAAAACAATTTGTGTTACAGGTGAGAGTACAACACAGCGGAGCAACACGGCCAGTGTCCATGGCACAGGTGGGAGTACAACACAGCAGTGCATGACAATTTAAGTTGCCAGGGAGAAATGCAGAGTCAGGACATGAGAAACTGCACACTGAGTGTGTTGACTGTACCCTTCCATGACCAGCAACACACCCAGGTGCCAAACAATGGGCAGGACTAGCACACCTGTATGGGAGACAGGTGTATAAGGGGACCTGCCACTCACATTTGGCTGTGAGGCGGCCTTGGAGCTGGCTGTGTGTCAGGGACAGCAGGAACACTAGACTGGGGAGACAGAGGCCCAGGTGATGTAGGGCTATCAGTGGTTTGGGAAGCTGGAGGGCTGTTTGGACCAGGTGGTATAGTGGCACGTGGAGGTGGAGTCGTGCAGACCTGTGACACAGTGTAGATGGGAGATGTTGGAGGGGTACCCTTCCACTTCTTGGGAATACGAAATGGCTTCCCTGTCTTGGGGTTAATGGGAATTGGTGATGACATAACAGGCACACACACCAACTGTCCCGCCTCAGGTGCAGACACTGGCACTCCCTTTCGTGACGTGCTGGATCCTGCAGGGCGCTTTGTCTGGCTACTCCTCTGGACCACCTTCCCCTGCTTGTCAGGTGTCCCACTTACAGTGCCCTCCTTTGCCTCTTTGCCAGGGGTGGCCCGACAATGCCTTCCTTTGCCTCTTTGCCAGGGGTAGCCCCTACAGTGCCCTCCTCCACCTGCTTCACTGGGCTTGGAATTGGAGTTGATGTGGTGGGGGGATGTGGCCCTGTGCCCTTCCTCGGTGTACCCTTGCCATACAACACCTCCTCAGTGGGCACAGACACTTCACGCCTATCGCTGCGTGACGTTTTAGGGACAGTAGAGTCCTTTGCTGGGGATGCCTCTGAGGCATGTGAGGCTGATGTCAGCCTCATTGCTTTTTCTGTCTTGCTCTTCCATGACGGGCTCTTGTCTTTGCATTTTGGGCTGGCTCTGCTCTTCTGTGGGGATGGTGTCTGTGGGCGGGACCGCTTGGGTTGTGTCTGCTGTGTGCTCCTTGTGCTGTATCGTGTCTGTGACGCATGGGAACCGTGGTCACTGTCATCTGATGTGGCCACTGTCTGGGGGTGGACAAAGGCACCTGAACAGGAATTGGAGCATGTGCCTGTTGAAGGGCAGACGTCACTGCAGATGACAAAGCCTGGACTGTACGGTGTAGCCCACCCATGTTAGAGTGTATGCCCTCCATGTAGGCAACCACCTGGCCTAATTTCTTGTCATGGTCACTGAAGTCATTGAGCAGGGCGGTCTGGCCTTCACAAAGCTGGCGCAGGAGCTCTACAGACTCTGCACGGAGGGCAGCAGAGCCGACAGGTGCAGGCTCAGCGGTGCCAGGTGTGAATGTAACTCATTCCCTCTTACTGACACGGACATGGGCAGCACCAGATTAAGTGGATGAGAGCTGGGCACTGCCACTGTGTGGTAGATGATGTTGCAGACTCCCCATCCCCTGTGCCTGCAAACATGGATGCATCACCGCTGGCATCAGATGGTGTAGTACTCTGCCTCGAATTCCTCCTGCATACTACGGTCCCCCTTGGATGCGCTGGTGAGCTCTGTGTCACTCGCCTCCGGTGTAGCTGTGGTGCTACTCTCGTCACCACTGGTTTCCGGCTCCCGTTCCTCTGTGTCCACTGGTGATTCTGCATGGGAGACAGATGCACGGTTGTGTTAGTGTCATCATCAGGAAAAAGCAATCGAATCAATGCAGTACAGGAGATGCCCGAATCCACATGGTTACCACCACACCCTGCAATCACATTGCAGCAACACACTACATAGACCACAACAGTGCCTGTAACCCTGAATATCTGCCATGACTGAGCCATGTTGAGGCCACACAGCGCATCACCCTGCCTGTGGATGAAGTGTACCAGACACACAAATTGCCCTGCCCACATCTAGGGACATGATGTGGGGACAACACTTATTGCCACTGACAGACCTTTAGGGAACAGGAGGGGACAACACACACACACCTATTAGGACATGACAATCCACAATGCTAGGTAGGCCATACCAAGCACCATGTGGTACTCTGGGGTACCTTGTTTTCAGATGTGTGGGCCTCTCCGATCATGGTGCATGCAAAGTAGGCATACATGAAGTCACACTCAGATAGTGGACACTGCTGTTAACCCCTAATAGATTGCCTACACTATCCCAATGCTGAATGACCGTGTAGATCCTAACACATCTGGCTATGAGAAAGCACAGCAGGGAGGATCAGCTTTGTAAGGCAAGTTTGGCCCAATGCCTGACACTGGCACACATCCCAGCAGCCACTCACAGGACACAGCACAGCCCCACCACACGAACATCACATGGGCCACCGCTGCCACAGGCCCTGTACACATGCATCCGCTCCCAGCCAAAGTCACCCTACACAAATACTCACAGCTGCCTTGCTGGCGATACTCCTTCAGACGTGCATCAAGCTCTGGATTATTCACTGCCAATATGCGAACCATCAGTGATGTTATGTTGCCAAACGCCCAGTGCGTGGTAGCACCCCCAATTTCATCTCTGCCACGTTCTTTGCCAGCCGGCTGATGTCGTCCCACCTCTTGTGGCAGTGGGTGCGTCTTCGGTAGGATACCCCCAGGGCTCGCACCTTTGCTGCAATGGCCTTACGCTGGTGTACCTTGAGCTGCAGGTATGGGAGAAAAGAAGGGTAAATTACAAGGTACACAGTATCATGTACCAACATCTATCAGTACAGTAGCAAGACACAGACTCAGGACCTATTGTACTCTCCATCCATCCCAAACTGGGGGGCACCTCACAAGGGCACTCTGCATGGGCCAAACAGATGTGATTGCATGCATACATGAGGGCGTAGACGGTCCCTCAAAATCTCACACACATGCAGGATGACTGCACTGTACCCCCTCAGTGGCTTGCAGACATCACCAGTCCCATGCATGTCTGCCCACTACAAACCTCACATAGCTACCTGTGTCTGTTTCTAGAAGCACTGAGTAATAACTGGGCAGCATTCAATGAGCATGTCCTGTGAAAATATGTGTTTGTAATGTGTATGGCCTCGCTGCACATGGACTCAACAACATAATAGCCATCTACAGAAGTGTGTTTGTGTGCAATTATACAGGGCTGAGATGGTGCATATCTTCTATTCAGTGTGAATGAACAGGAGCAAGGACCATGTAAGTTTGGTGATGTGTTTTCGTTTGGGTGGGCAGGCACTGGGCCTAGTCTCTGGGTTCACACTGAGTCAGACAACAGGGGCACACAGAAACATTAACCCAAGCAATTACTGTCCTGGCACCTACATGTCCAACATCCTGTGGCTCTGTATGGCTGACAATGTAACACATGCCACTCACACATACTACTGCAAGCAGGGAAAACAGTGACATTGGGACACACACACTCCCTCGCCCTGGAGACAGCTTGTTTGACAGTGTATGACGCAACCCCACACCCTCAGGCATATACTTCAGCAGCACAACTACATGTCTGACACCCCCCTTAATGATGACTTACCACTACATTGGGGCCACCATACAGCCTTGGGTACTGTGCCAGCACCTCGTCCACTAGGACCTCCAGCTCCTCGCTTGTGAATGGACTGGCACGGATCTTCTCTGTCCTTGCCATCCCTGTGGACATGGAAAACCTGTCATGGAAGTGAGTGGTGAGGGGTCCTAGGCAGCAGGCACTTGAGGCAGCAGCAGGAGAGGGTCCCAGGCAGCAGGCACTTGAGGCAGCAGCAGGAGAGGGTCCCAAGCAGCAGGCACTTGAGGCAGCAGCAGGAGAGAGTCCCAGGCAGCAGGCACTGTGAGCAGTGGAAATGAGAGGCTCACTCCCACAGATTTATATTCCCCTGGGGTCGTTTGTAAGGTGCAAAGCTGCAACAATTGGTTGTCCAGATCTGCCTCATTCAACTGCATCCAATGACCGCCTCCGCGGTGGCGGAGCACGCCTTCCGCGTTTTTGCAAAACTGCATCATGCCACCGAAATCATCGCTCCCATTGGCTGTAGGCAATGCTCCATGGCGGTGATGCACGCAGGGGCCCGGGGTGCGCTACCACAATGGTGCATCATTCAAATGCATCCAATGACCGCCTCCGCAGTGGCGGAGCAAGCCTTCCGCGATTTTTAAAACTGCATCATGCCACCGCAATCATCGCTACCATTGGCTGTAGGCAATGCCCCATGGTGGTGTCGCACCGCCGTGGCCATGCGGTAGCTACCGCGATTTGGGTGACAGAGCATGCCCATTGCCATCTACCCATGTTTCCATGCCAATGGCTACCGCACTTGTGAAGGGGTGGTGCTGGTGTCACACCACCGTGGCCAGGCGGTAGCTACTGCGATTTTGGGCACATGCAATTGCAATGTCCATCGTGAACACTGCATCAGTACACAGCAGCAACATGGTTAAGGGCACATCATTTGGCACACAATGCCATTATTCCATATAATCCACAGGTGGGCGCACGTTCTGTGTGACGCACATTGATCTGTGGTCCCTGCCATGTCACTTATGCATTATATGGTCGATGATGCTTCACAGTGTTAAGCTGGTGTCAATAATGTTTAACAATTCAATGTGTTGTGGGTCAGTGCTGACCTTGGCAAGGCTTGTCTCACTGTATGGTGTTGTTACTTACTTGTGCTTTCATATCAGCTCATGCACACAAGTGACAGTTTTCCAGCGACTGTGATCATTGGGTTGTGGACGTGTGCCAAGTTCACATGATACATTGAGGTGTGACAGGTACAGCAGGTGGGTATGAGACAGTCATGCTCATTTTACACACATTGGTGGATGGTACGGTACGAGGCGTGCACATGTGAAATGTGGGGATCAGTATGTGTGCATTCACATTGACCTATGTGTTGTTTGAGGCACTTGTGTATTGCAAATATAGAGGTGTTACCTCTGTGTGTCTCAAATGTCCACCCATGTAACCTGGTGGGCCACGCATCTCTAATGGCAGTCTTTGGTTTTCCATGACATCCTTAACGGTATGTGCTGTGGCCATCTTATGATGGTTGTCATTGCCATTTTTCCATTTACATCTCAACTAGGAGGAGGCCTAATCTCATACGTCACCTGACAGTGCTGGAGGACATGGAGGATATAGCGATCATTCGCAAATTCCGCCTCAACAGACCTACACTGAAGACCCTTTGTGATCTGTTGGAGCCCCACCTACAGCCTCCTCGCCACTACCCAACAGCAATCACACCCACATACAAAGTGATGGCAGCCCTCCACTTTTTTGCAACTGGTTCCTTCCAGGAGACCGTGGCCAGCACTGCAGGGATGTTGCAACCCATGTTCAGCCTGGTGCTGAGGGATGTTCTTGCAGCCATGATGATATATAAGGATCGATACATACATTTCCCCAATGGAGCAGAATTGGGCAGTGTGAAAGGTGACTTCTATCCCCTTGGGCACATTCCCCATGTTGTTGGTGCCATCGATTGCACACATGTAAGTCTGGTGCCACCAGAGGCGAGTGAGAACATTTTTAGAAATCGTAAATATTATCCCGCCTGTTCAGGGCCCTGGGTCCGGTGATGAGGACAGTGGAGAGGAGGAAGGAATTGACATGCGTCAACATCTTATCACTCGCTACCTCACTTGAAGGTGGGTGACAAAGTACGACTTGTACATTGTCTGGTGTGATTGCTGTTGTTGTGAAGGACAATGTGCGGATGGTACAGACAGTCACATGTTGAATCACCTGTGTGTGGAAATGTGGCAGTGACATTTCACATGTGAACGAATACAGATCTCTGTTTGTTGACACTTGCTGCACATTGTGTTGTCTGCCTGTAGACTTATGTGGATGTTTGGTGTAGTGTTATGTCTGTGATGACACTCTAACGCCAGTGACTGTTGTTCTGTTGTGTCTCCCTAGGTGCCGTGAAATTATCCAGGCCTACATACTATACATCTTTTGGATACATCATGGACATTTTCAACACTGTGAATATTGCACTAAAAACAAAACTGCACAAATTCAAGTGTGTAAGGTATTTTATTTAAAAAGTTGACATGTGAGGGGTGCAGGCATATTTACATGAAGGTGGTGATGGAGCAGTGAGTTGACAGTCATGGTAAAAGAGATGCAAGAGTGGACACCACATTGATGTGATGACCCAGTCCAACAGACCGGTGCAATTCACAAGGCAGTGTGGGGAAGGACAGTCCAAACAGTCAATGCAGTGGGGAAGAGGATTGCCATCAGGGCTGGCTCCGTGACTGGCGTGTTGCTGGTGCTTTGCCTCCAGAGATTCCCAGACTCTTGTTTGGATGCCCCCTTGATCGCTTTGGTGGGGGGGGGCTGCTGCATGGCCAGCGGCGTCTGAGGACTCACCACTTTCTGTGTACGCAGGGGAGGATGGTGCACTGTCATCCTGCAGCACAACAGAAGGGTGTGGAGGAGTTGTTTGGGACGCAGGCCTGTCCCTCAGTAACGCCACTTGCTGGGCCAGGAGGTCCACCATTCGTCCAATGCATGTGTCGATGGACCTCTGTTGCAGCAGACGTGGTGGTGGGGAGGATGGGGGCCTGGGACCTGTTGGTCCCTGGCACACCAGATGGGCCGGCTTGGAGCTCATCGTACAAACTATCCTAGGAATCAGCATCCGAGAGTCCATGTACCGGGGGTGGAGACTGGCTCTGCTGGTTGTTGTTGTCCTCTGCAGCGAGTTCTTCATCACCTGTGGATTAGATGGGGAATGTTCAGTGTTGGGCACTGTGCAAGTATTCTGTTGGATGCTTGTCATCGACTATCTGTGCCGTACACAATTGAGAGATCTTCACTATTATTATTAAGTGCAATACTGGGCGTAATTAAATGGTGCAGAGGAGCATCAATTACTCATACATGTCAGGTATCGATGCATTGCATGCAATTGATGATGTGTGTAGTGATGCAGGTTTCCCACCCACAAACAGCAGGACCAGTGAAGATGGCTACCTACCTGTAAGTTTGTTTGGTGAACAGTGCAATGGCTTCCAAGTGCTCCTGGGTGGGAGGGAGTGCTCCACGCTGCTGGGGTGTGGGACAAGGGGCATGGTGGGAGTCGTGGTACAGGCCTCCCACCCCCAAACAAGCCTCCCAAGCAAGATGGCTACCTACCTGGTAGGTGAGAGTGAACAGTGCAATGGCTGACACATGCTCCTGGGTGGGGGAGGCCTCCATGCTTTTCAGGTGTGGGACAGGGGGCATGGTGGGAGTTGTGGTATAGGCCTCCCACCCCTAAACAAGACTCCCAAGCAAGATGGCTACCTACCTGTTAGGTGAGGGTGAACAGTGCAATGGCTGACACATGCTCCTGGGTGGGGGAGGCCTCTATTCTGCTGGGGTGTGGGATGGGGGGCATGGTGGGAGTCGTGGTACAGGCCTCCCACCCCAAAACAAGCCTCCCAAGCAAGATGGCTACCTACCTGTTAGGTGAGGGTGAACAGTGCAATGGCTGACACATGCTCCTGGGTGGGGGATGCCTCTATCCTGCTGGGGTGTGCGACAGGGGGCATGGTGGGAGTCGTGGTACAGGCCCCCACCCCCAAACAAGACTCCCAAGCAAGATGGCTACTTACCTGTAAGTTTGTTTGGTGAACAGTGCAATGGCTTCCAGTTGCTCCTGGGTGGGAAGGAGTGCTCCATGCAGCTGGGGTGTGGGACAGGGCGCATGGTGGGAGTAGGAGTGCAGGCCTTCCACCCCCAAACAAGCCTCCCAAGCAAGATGGCTACCTACCTGTTTGGTGAGAGAGAACAGTGCAATGGCTGACACATGCTCATGGGTGGGGGAGGCCTCCATGCTGCTCAGGTGTGGGACAGGGGGCATGGTGGGAGTTGTGGTACAGGCCTCCCACCCCAAACAAGCCTCCCAAGCAAGATGGCTACCTACATGTTAGGTGAGGGTGAACAGTACAATGGCTGACACATGCTCCTGGGTGGGGGAGTGCTCCATGCTGCTGGGGTTCGGGAGAGGGGACATGGTGGGAGTCGTGGTACAGGCCTCCTACCCCCAAACAGGCCTCCCAAGCAAGATGGCAACCTACCTGTTAGGCGAGGGTGAACAGTGCAATAGCTGACACTTGCTCCTGGGTAGGGGAGGCCTCTATCCTGCTGGGGTGTGGGACAGGGGGCATGGTGGGAGTCGCGATACAGGCCTCCCACCCCTAATCAAGCCTCCCAGGCAAGATGGCTACCTACCTGTAAGTTTGTTTGGTGAACAGTGCAATGGTTTCCAGGTGCTTCTGGGTGGGAGGGAGTGCTCCATGCTGCTGGGGTGTGGGACAGGGGGCATGGTGGGAGTAGGAGTGCAAGCCTCCCATCCCCAAACAAGCTTCCCTAGCAAGATGGCTACCTACCTGGTAGGTGAGGGTGAACAGTGCAATGGCTGACACATGTTCCTGGGTGGGGGAGGCCTCCATGCTGCTGATGTGTGGGGCAGGGGGCATGGTGGGAGTCGTGGTACAGGTCTCCTACCCCCAAACAAGCCTCCCAAGCAAGATGGCAATGTACCTGTTAGGTGAGGGTGAACAGTGCAATGGCTGACACATGCTCCTGGGTAGGGGAGGCCTCTATCCTGCTGGGGTGTGGGACAGGGGGCATGGTGGGAGTCATGATACAGGCCGCCCACCCCTAACCAAGCCTCCCAGGCAAGATGGATACCTACCTGTAAGTTTGTTTGGTGAACAGTACAATGGTTTCCAGGTGCTTCTGGGTGGGAGGGAGTGCTCCATGCTGCTGGGGTGTGGGACAGGGGGCATGGTGGGAGTAGGAGTGCAAGCCTCCCATCCCCAAACAAGCCTCCCTAGCAAGATGGCTACCTACCTGTTAGGTGAGGGTGAACAGTGCAATGGCTGACACATGCTCCTGCATGGGGGAGACCTCCATGCTCCTCAGGTATGGGACAGGGAGCCTGGTGGGAGTTGTGGTACAGGCCTCCCAACCCCAAACAAGCCTCCCAAGCAAGATGGCTACCTACCTGTTAGGTGAGGGTGAACAGTGTAGTGGCTGACACATGTTCCTGGGTGGGGGAGGCCTCCATGCTGCTGGTGTGTGGGGCAGGGGGCATGGTGGGAGTCGTGGTACAGGCCTCCTACCCCCAAACAAGCCTCCCAAGCAAGATGGCAATGTACCTGTTAGGTGAGGGTGAACAGTGCAATGGCTGACACATGCTCCTGGGTAGGGGAGGCCTCTATCCTGCTGGGGTGTGGGACAGGGGGCATGGTGGGAATCATGATACAGCCCTCCCACCCCTAATCAAGCCTCCCAGGCAAGATGGCTACCTACCTGTAAGTTTGTTTGGTGAGGAGTGCAATGGCTTCCAGGTGCTCCTGGGTGGGAGGTAGTGCTCCATGGTGCTGGGGTGTGGGGCAGGGGGCCTGGTGGGTGTAGGAGTGCAGGCCTCCTACCCCCAAACAAGCCTCCAAGCAAGATGGCTACCTACCTGTTAGGTGAGGGTGAACAGTGCAATGTCTGACACATGCTCCTGGGTGGGGGATGCCTCCATGCTGCTCAGGTGTGGGACAGGGAGCATGGTGGGAGTTGTGGTACAGGCCTCCCACCCCCAAACAAGCCTCCCAAGCAAGATGGCTACCTCTGACACATGTTCCTGGGTGGGAGAGGCCTCCATGCTGCTGGTGTGTGGGGCAGGGGGCATGTTGGGAGTCGTGGTACAGGCCTCCCACCCCCAAACAAGCCTCCCAAGCAAGATGGCTAGCTACCTGTTAGGTGAGGGTGAACAATGTAATGATGTTTGGGTTGTGCAAGGAAGTACTTCTCAGTGTGTTGGTTGCCATTTGTTTGTACTTACCAGCCTCCATTCCCCCGGATACTCATGTGAGACTCTCAGGATGCACTATGGCAAGCACCTTCTCCTCCCATGGTCTGAATGTTTTCAGTTGGATGGGAGTGCCACTGCCAGTCCGGTTAGCCAGATCCCAGTTCTTGTTCCTCCTCTCTTTGACAACCCTCTTGAGATCTTGCCAGCGCTTCATGATCTCCTTCTTGGACCGCAAGGTGGTCCCTACTGCATTGACCCTTTGAACTATCCTTTCTCATATTTGTCTCCTTGTAGCTAATGGTGTCTGTTGGACCAGGCTACCAAACAGTTGTGGTTCCACTCTCACTATCTCATTTACCATGACTGTCAACTCACTCTCTGTGAATTTGGGAATTTTATGTGCTGCCATGGTGCGTGGTGTTTGAAGTGTTTGTGGGTGCAGGGGTGTGTGTGGTGGGTGTGGTTTTGATGTGTGTGGTGTTTTGTGTGGTGGGGGATTGTTGGTGCTGGTGTGATGGTGGTAGTGGTGGTGTGTGTGCTGTGTTCTTTTGCCTCTCCTGTCAGATCTGGTGTATGCCCTTCTCCTCTGGAGTGTTGCAAAGGACTGTGGTCAGTAAAGGGGCTGGTTTTATTCTCAGCTGTGTGGGTGTGTCCAAATGGGATTTTGCTCTCAGGTGTGTTGTGGGTGTTGTCCTGGGAATTGTATGTATTTTGTTTTGGCATTTGTTTTTTCATTGGTATGTGTTTTGTGTATTTGGAGGGCATGGCTAAGTTTGACATCGTTGTGGTGTTTTTGCATTGTCTGCCATGTTTTTCATGTACCGTCCGCTGAGGTGGCTATGCTGTAGCTCTTCCGCTGTCTCTCCCATTCACTCCTGTGTACGACCGCGGCGGTCAGAAACAGCGGATCGTACCGCGGGACCATCGGGTATATCCTAATTTCCCGTGCGGTGTCTCCGCTTTGCCTGCGGCGGGTTGTAGCTTTTCCGCAGCATTTCCAACCGCCGCGGTCGGTTTTTGGATGTCACTGCCCGCGTCGGGCAGTTTTGGTTTGCCCGCTACCGCTGCGGTCGGTCTTTTTTGGCGGTTTATCCTAATTTGACCGCCGATTTACCCACGGTCCTGCCAGGCGGTTCTTTCCCGCATCCATGGTGGTAGGGTGGTTTTCCGACCGCTATCCTAATGGGCCCCTAAGTGTCTCAGTACCTAAGAGCCTTGCCTTCTTTTCTGACTCTCCTATATTTAAACTATAGGACAGAGTGCACCCTGAACTTCATGCCAGATTCCCTCGAGTGGCGGCACAACACCCGATAATTGTTGGTAAGCTTGAGGTTTCTGTATGAATGGCGCATCTGATTGATCTGGCATACTCTATTTTGTCGTTCAATATTCACCATATTCTAAGTGAATTCTGTATTGTTAGAAATTGAGTTTCTTGTTGGCTCAGATATACACCCAAAACAGGCAAAACGGATCACTCTATTCAGGGTAAGCTAGATACACCACTAGGAAAACCTGTGCTCACCCTCTGTTAGCTTGTCACAGAACAGGCAGACTTATCTTAAAAGGCATTGTGTAAACAACACAAAACACTGTAACAAAATGAATACACCACAAAAAGATTCTATACCGGTTTAGAAATACAGCTTTTTGTATTCTGAACAAAACAAGATCAAAACAAAAAAAACACATATATACTTTTCGAGTTATGCACATTTAAAAATCAAAATAACTGCCAGCTATGAATATCTAAAATGTACAGGAGAGTACAATGTACTTTGTTGGTGGGGGCGCTGATGCGGGTAGAGAACCCAGCGTTGATGGGGTGGCATGAACACAAGGTAGTGTCCGTGGGCCTTGTGATATGGGCCCGTTTTGTTAAAGTTGGCTTCTTTCTGAGAGGTGACGGGCAGTCATCGCACTGCACCAGGGGGTGCAGACAGATGATGAACTTTGTGTCTCGGTAGCAGTCTGGATCACCAAGGCAACGTGTCTCGGGAAAGCACTGCTGAAGGGTGGGTGGAAATCACAGTAACACCATCTCAGAGGCGTGCATGCAAGTCCTACGGGAATCACTTATCTTGAGCACACACAGCAGGAGAACTGAGGCCAAATAGGAGTGCTTGCTTTACTCACAAGTGGTTTTTAGTGATCAGGCGTGTTTTTATCCTTGTAGGCTGCCCTCTACCGGACTCTCAAGTGGCAGAGTCCTATGGTAGGGATAAGAAGTGGAAATCTTTGATGGCTCTAAGTGTTCCAGAACAGGGGGCAAGCTAACAAGCCCTTGAAGCATGCTTTAAAGTCAGCACAACACAAACATAGCAGGCAGCAGGCGAGCACATCAAGGCAAGTACCAAAGTGTCAGTCCGTCCTGCAGCTCAACAAGCAGCAATTTTTTTATTTAAACAAACAATGGTCCTTAGCATGAGCATATAAAGACAAATGGTGATATAGACCAAGATGGGTGCTATATAAGTCCTATGTCCAGCCGGACATGGAATTTTAATGTGTCAATGTATTTAGGGGTGACATAAAATATGCAAACAATAATAAAGCGGGACGCAATCTTGCACCCGGTACAGAGGAAAAGGAACAGAATTTGGAACAAAAATAACAAAACAAACAAATTACAGGCAAAAACTGGAGCTGTGGTAGCTTGTGCTAATCATATAATGTGACAAGCTAAACCAAATAGTCACCACAATAATTATACATATTAGACCTTGCGGTACTATTTTATATTGTCGACGTGTCCATTTCAAAGCACATTAGATAAAAGGGGTCATCATCAGGACTAAGGAAATAAGGATTGCCTGGTATACACCAAAAAGCCGGATGGTTGGGTCGGTTGCGAGGATGGTGTCGGAAAAGAGTTGCGAGACCATGAGGCGCTAATTTCCTGGTATGGTCAAGGCGCGTTTCATCTGCCGATGGTCCAATTTGTGGTATGGGATACTTCGATGTAGCAGAACTTCATGTTATAAGTCCCCAACTGGGATTTTGCAGGGCCAATGGCTCCGTGGACAGGGAGGTGTATTTTCAGCGAAGGCCGGTCGTGTTCTTCAATGGAGTCAACAACAGTGTGCCGTAGGTTCCTCAGCGTCCTCAGAGTTCCTACCATTGCGCTTGGAGCACTGAATCTTTACAAACTCTCACCTCTAGTCACAAATCTGGGTTGAATCCATCATCGTTCTTTAGCTCACTTTGCCACCCCAGTTCACACTCACCTATATGCAATTCAGTCTTGACCCTGTTCATGGGAACAGTCCAGGCAAACTGCAAGGAAGTGGCAAGTTAATATAACCTCACCAGTAACTAAGATTTATCAATACCATTACAAGCATATGATACATCAAAAAGCTACTCCTCTCTGATCAAGAATTACAGCTTAAAAGACTATTTAGGAATGCCCAAGGCCACCCTATGAGAGGGGTAGGTCTCACAGTAGTGAAAAACGAAATAGGCTGTTTGTCTCTACCAGGACATGCAAAACATAACTGCACATGTGCTACCTTTTACTTACATAGCACCCTGTTCTTAAGGCTACCTAGAGCCTACCTTACTGGTGACTTATATGCAATAAAAGGGGAGTTTGAGGCTTGTAAAGTAGGTTCAAATGCCAAATAGGAGTGGCAGTGAACTGCGCACACAGGTTCTGCAATTGCAGGCCTGAGACAGGTTTTAAAGATTACTTCTGTGGATGGCGCATTCAGTGCTGCAAGTCCACTAGTAGCATTTAACTAACAGGCCCTGGGTACATTGTGTACCACTTTACAAGGGACTTATAAGTAATTAAATAGGTCAATCAGGTTTACACCAATCATAAACATGTTTAGGGAAGAAGCACATGCACTTGACCACTGATTAGTAGTGGTAAAGTGCTCAGAATCCTAAAGGCAATAACACTTTACAGCAAAAACTTGGTGGTCCAAAGCAAAATGTTTGGGGGAAGACCACCCTAAGGCTGACATGTCTAAATAGTGCACCCCCAAGCTGAAAGTAGGGAGGGCTAACCTAGTGTCTAGGGAGTTCTCTTCACAAAGGTGAAAAAACGTGGATAGACCATCAGCATTGCAGTAGTCTTCCCCTAGTCTGTGTTCCATCCTGAAGTCCATACACTGTAGTACAATGGAGCACCTCAACAATTTTGGATTCTCACTTCTCATTTGCATGAGGGGCCTGAGGTCAGTCTGAATCAAGAAGTGAGTGCCAAACCAGTAGGGCTTCGCTCCACAGTGCCCACAGCATAGCACACATTTCTTTCTATATAGCTCTACACCTTTGTTCTCTGTGGAGTAACCTCCTGGAGATGAAGGCTACAGATTGGTCTAGGCCCTCCTCATTAAGTTGAAATAGTACCGCCCCTATGACATGCCATGGGGCATCTGTACGATAAACACCTTGGAGAAGTTAGGAGCCCGAAGCACAGGAGCTGTGCACATGATATTATTCAGGGAATCAGATGCAACTTGCCATGCATCTATATAATTTACATTTCTGGGCTGCTTCCTGGAAGTCGACACAGTCAAAGGGGGCACAATGATGCCATAGCCCTTGACAAATCTCCTATAGTACCCAGTGAGGACCAAAAAGGCTTTCACCTTAGTCTGAGTTTTGGGGGGCAGCAAGGCTGTGATGGTTTGTATCTTGGTCTTAAGGGGTTGCACTTTCCCCCTGCCAACTAGGTGTCCTAAGTACATCACAGACCCCTACCCTTTCTGGCACTTACTTGCCCTGACAGTCAGAATTGCCTTTTACACAACCTGATGCACTTCCTGGAAGAGAAAATGGTGGTCTTTCCAGCTTCTACTGAAGACAGCTATGTCACCCGGATAAACAGTGGAGAAGACCTCAATAACAGCAAGGACATTCTTCCCCAGCCTTTGGATGGTGGCAGGAACATTCTTTAATTGCAAGAGCATCACCCTAAACTCATAATGCCATTCCAGAGTGGAGAAGTCTGACCTTTCCTTTGCTCCCACTATTAGGGTGTTCTGCCAGTACCCTGATGTAAGAGCAAAGGTACTGAGATACTGAGCAGCCTGTAAGCGATCAGTCAGCTCATCTGCCCTAGGGATGGGAGGAGCATATGTTTTAGTAACAGAAGTTAGCCCGCTATAATCCACACAGAACTTCAGTTCAAGTGTGGTGCGCACAGAGGCAGCTTTTAGTGCCAGAACCACAGGACTGGAACAGGGGCTCCTGGAATGTTCTATCACCCACAACACAAACATTTTGGACACTTCAGCCTTAATGCAGGACCTTGCCTTTTCTGACAACTTGTAAAACATATTCTTAACAGGGAGATTTTCGCTTGGCTAGTTAAACAGGAAACGCCTACTACCCAAATTTTACAAATGAGAGATGAAACTGGGGCTTTGGTGTATATGCAACCGGCTATCATGGAGGTGCTGGCGACTCGCTTGGAGCAAGTATACACTAACAGCTCTAACCCCAAACTGAGATCAATGGACAGTTATTTAGACGTGCTGGGACTCCCACGGCTTAAAAGAGAGGAGCGAGAGGCCTTGGGTACCCCAATCACTAAGGAGGAACTGCAAGGTGCTATAGGCCGCCTCAAGGCAGCCAAAAGCCTGGGTTCCGATGGTCTCCTTGTGGAGTTTTATAGATGCTTTAGGTCACTCTTGGTGGCTAGATTACTGGAGGTTTATAAATAAGCACTGGACAGGAATGAACTCCCACCTACTATGCAGGAGACATTAGTCATCATGATCCTTAAGAAGGATAAAGACCCTGACCTACCCAGCTCTTACAGACTGATATCATTGTTGAACATCGACGTCAAGCTCTTGAGCGGTGTTCTGGCTGCACGCTTTCTACCATTGATGATCCGATTGGTACACCCCGACCAGTCGAGATTCATACCAGGACAGAACACAACTTACAACTTAGGCTGACTAGCGCATGTGTGGCATGCACCTGCCCTCTTGGAGGCTGACACTGCAATTGTATCGTTAGATATTGCCCAAGCCTTTGACTCAGTGGAATGGCCATATATGTGGCATGTCCTAAGTGGAATGGGAGTGGGGGTGCATCTGCTCTAAGCAGCCCCTAAGGCCAGAATCCGGGTAGGCAAAACAGTGTTGAGATCTGTAGCATTACAGCGTGGCACCTGCCAGGGTTGCCCTGTTTCATCATTCTTATTTACCATTACTATGGAACCCATGGCCTTGAGGCTGAGAGTCAATATGGATCCTTGGGTATATGGTTAGGTACTACCAACCATATGGTTTCGCTATATGTGGACAATACACTGGCTTATTTGAGACAGCCCGAACTCTCAGTCACACTGCTTGTAGGTGCCAAAAATTCGCACGTTTTGCAATATTTCGGGGCTACACAACAACCCCGCAAAATCTAAATAGATACCACTGGGCAGACTGGTGGCGACTACCCCATAATCAATAACATCCCTGGATATCCCATGGGCGGGTAAGGGATGAGATATCTAGGGATTTATCTGGCAAGTTCTGTTGACTTCTTTCATAGATGTAATATTTACCGAGTGGTGGAGGGTCTGAGGGGCTCTATTTGCTTTTGGGCAGAGTTGCCACTTTCGCTGATGGGGCGCATAGGGATCACTAAAATGATCATTCTGCCGTGCTGCCTCTACACACTACAGCACTCCTTCTTCTTGATCCAGCGATCCTACTTCAATGAGCTGGAAGTTTTGCTTGGTGACTTACTGTGGGGCAAAAAACGTAGATGTGTGAGTCTACAGATGCTGCAGAGAATGTGGGTGTGGGGGGCCTTGAGGTCCCATGGTTGGAACTCTACTATATGGCCTCCCAACTACACTTTGTGATCCACAGGCTCGACGAGGACGATAACTGGCAAAGGCCCTACTGGCTTGAACATATCAACAGGATACTCTCCCAGGGCTCTTGATGATGGGAGGGATGGTCCCCAAAACCTATCTGTATATAATCCACCATGTTGCTGCACTGTGGGAGCGGGCAGTTCACCGGGTGGTCCGACACGCGACATACATGCCTGATATGCCGAAGTGGGAGATCCAACACTTTGCTGCGATTGCCGACTCCATGTCGATCTGGCGGTGGAAAGAGAGGGGTTGTCTACTTTTGGGTGACCTTTACAGGGTAGGACAATTATTAAGCAAGAAGAAGCACAAACTGACTTTGAGCTGGGAACTGCGCAATTCCTCCAATATGCAAAAATCTCAACTGTGGCTCAGGAGTTGTGGCCGACTTTTCACTTCGAGCTGCCTAAAACTCACGTTCTGGTGACAATCCTATATATGGCACGGGGTAGGCACCTCGTCTCTCACCTCTACTGTGCATTGCAAGATGACGTTTCAAGGAGCCACTAGGATTGCAACATAAATGGGGCTCGTTGCTACCTACGCCTCTGACAGAGGTGGAATGGGGAAAGGTACATGAAGCAGCTGCGTCCCGTGGAGGGAGTTCCGGTAGGGCAGAAAGGCTGGGCAGGGGAGGGGCAGGGTGGGGGGGTGCTAAAAAACGGAATATGGATAATTGGAGGTAAGTAAACAATGTATTTAATAAAACAAATTTCATAGCACGTGCTGCATCGCATTTTGCCCCGCCCCACCTTTCTGCCCCACCGGAACATCCTCCATGGGCCGTGGCTGACATGAAGGGGTCCGTAAGATTAATGCTGATGCAAGATTTAAACTTCTTCATTATAATGTCATCCAACAGGTGTACTTGACCCTGCACACACTCCACATGATATACCCCCACCGTGCTGACACCTGCCCAAGATGCGTTACAAGGGGAACGGATTTTATACACATTATCTTGCAGTGCCCTAGTCTCCAGCCCTACTGGGACAGTGTTCTCGCACGACTGGGGGAGGCAGAAGGGTGGATTATACCGCAGGAGATCGGACAGGTGCACTTGGGCCTACTTCCTAAACCTAAACAAAAGGCACTGTCTAGGAAATGTGTGAATCTGGGATTGGTATTGGCTAAACGGCGAATGGTTATCAAATGGATGCAACCTCAACACCCGATATACATGGACTGGCTAAAATATATGAAGGAGTGGGCACTGGCGGAGTTAAGTAGGATGACATTTGTGAGAAAAGATGATAAAGCAGAAGACGATAGTATGGCATGGAACTCCATGATAATAGATCTCCAAACAGACCCAGATCAGAGTTCCCAGCTGGCCGGGCGGGGGGATACCGCACAGAACGATGTGAATGTGCCTAACTCACCCCAGGAAATGCCAATATACCAGTAGATGGTACAAACTACATTTGGGTGATCATGACTGTATAGAACATGTTGCTCCAAGGACGGGATGGGATTGGGGAGGGTTTGCATAAGTTGATTAGAGTTTCATAGCTTATTGGCACTAAAGTTGGAACAGACCACGATCTTTCAAGTTGTTTTTCATCTGTTTCTGTGATGTACGGAAGTACGCCCAGAAGAATATGTACTGAATGAAATGAAATGAAATTAAATGAAATGAGAAAGATATTTAATAAAGCGCACTGCGGCCAAGCGGCTTCCTGGCGCTGGGGACCTGGTCAGGGCTCACAGAGGGGATCTGGGGAACCTAAGAAGGAAAAGCCTGGGTGAAAAGAAAGGTTTTGAGGGCCTTTCGGAAGTGGGTGTAGATGGGGATGGAGCGAATGTGAAGTGGAAGGCTGTTCCAGAACTGGGGGGCCAAAACAGAGAGACGAGTGCCACCAGTTCTGGATTTGCGGAAACGGGGGATGTGCAAAAGAGAGAGAGAAGAAGAGCGAAGGGTACGACTGGGGGCGTGGGATGAGATTAGGGAGGAGATGTAGACAGGGGCAGAGCGGGAGTGAGCTCGAAAGGCAAAGCAGGCTAATTTGAAGAGAGATCTGAAGCGGATAGGGAGCCAGTGAAGAGATTTAAGAACAGGAGTAATGTGAGAGGATTTGGGAAGGGAAAGGATGAGACGAGCAGCTTGATTTTGAATGGCCTGTAAACATCGGGACTCGTAGGCAGGGATGCCCACGTACAGGCCATTCCCATAGTCAAGTCGAGAGATGACTAAAGCCAGGATAATGGTTTTGAGTGCATCAGTGGTGAAAAAACGCGAGATTTTCCGGATGAGGCGGAGGGATAAGAAGCAGGAAGACACAACAGAGCTAATCTGACTGTGCATTGTTAAGTCAGAACTAACTTTGATGCCGAGGGTGCGAACAGAGTAGGAAGGTGTGGGAGGGGGACCAAAAGAAAGGGGCCAGTGTGCTGGGGACCAAGAATTAGATGGACTACCCTTGAGGACAAGTTCCGTCTTATCGGGGTTGAGCTTAAGGTGGTTAGCGCTCATCCACTCGGAAATGCTAATTAAGGTGGAACTGAACTTGGGGAGAGAATCAGGAGAGGAAGAAAGATCAAAGACAAGCTGGAGGTCATCTGCGTAGTTATACACCGAGACCCCCAGCTCAAGAAGAGAAGTGACAAGGGGGCGGATGTAAAGATTAAAGAGAAGAGGGGAGAGAGAGGAACCCTGGGGAACACCACAGGTGACCGGACGGGGGGGGGGGCAAAGAAACCGGAGAAGTGAACCGCCTGGTACCTATCCCGAAGAAAGGACGCTAGCCAGGAGAAGGCCGCGCCCCGAATGCCCGCTGCGCTGACACGGTCGAGAAGAATGGAATGATCAACCGTGTCAAACGCAGTGGACAGATCGAGAAGGACCAGGGCTTGGGGGAGGTTGGAATCTGCCTTCCCCTTGAGTTCATCCAGAACCGCGAGAACCACTGCCTCCGTTGAATGGCCTGGGCAAAAGCCCGCTTGGTGGGAGGCTAGAAGGCCGTTGTCCTCGAT
Source organism: Lissotriton vulgaris (assembly GCF_964263255.1). Taxonomy (NCBI): domain Eukaryota; kingdom Metazoa; phylum Chordata; class Amphibia; order Caudata; family Salamandridae; genus Lissotriton; species Lissotriton vulgaris. Next base: position 1,441,429,052 of record NC_141685.1, read on the forward strand.
ATAGGAGGAGAGGCAAGAAGTGACATGGGTCTCGAGGATCTTAGCTAAATAGGGGAGGAGGGAGATGGGACAGAAATGAGCAGGGAGGGAAGGATCCAGACAGGGTTTTTTGAGAATGGGGAGAACAACGGCGGATTTAAATGATGAGGGAACGGAACCAGAGGCCAAAGAAAAATTAAGCAAAGTGAGCGGGGGAGCAGGAGAGTTAGTGAAAAGGGTTTTAAGAGTGCGCGCCGGTGCACAGTCCATAGGGGAACCAGATTTAACCTTGAGCAGGTAGTTGTGAAATAGGTCAGGAGAAATGGGGGGAAAAGTGACGAAGGAGGAAGGAGAGGGAGTAACAGAGCAGGCAGGAATGGGTTGGGGCACCATCGGAATGTTAGCTTTAATCTTCACAATCTTGTCTATAAAAAAGTCATTAAGTGACAAGCAGAGGGACTGAGAGGGAACCAGACAGGGGGAAGAGCGATTGGAAGTGGCAAGATTGTGAACTAGGGAAAAGATTTCACGAGATTTGTTTGCAGAGAGAGCTACTCTCTCAGTGAAATAGGAGGTTTTGGCCCAAGGATAGCTTTTTTGTAATCAGTGAGGAGTAGTTTGTATTTAGCGCGCAGAGAGGGAGAGTACTGCCGCCTCCAGAGACGTTCCGACCGCCTGAGGTCGAGTTTTAGAGCTTTGAGCTCTGGAGAAAACCATCTGTGCGCATCGTAAGGGCGGACCGCCTTGATCTTTTTCAGCGGGGCCACTCGATCACACGAAGTGGAGAGCCATGTACTGATAGCATTGACCTGAGACTCAAGAGGGAGGTTGGTAAGATCAGGAGCGGAAGAAGCCAGAGAAAGTGAGAGAGAGTCAAGGTCGGTCTGATTCCAATTGCGGGCAAGGAGATTTTTGGGAAAAGAGGGCTTGTTGACCACACCCAAGTGAATAGAAAAGGAAATGATATGGTGATCCGACCAAACACAAGGGGAAATAGAGGGAAGTGAGGCAAGGGGGCAAGAACACCAAATTTGATCAAGGATGTGACCTTGAGCGTGGGTAGGGGCTGTGACATAGGGAGTGAGATTCAAGCAGTGAAGAGTGGCAGAAAAGTCTTTGGAAGGGAGATCTTCCTTGGGATCTCCCGGCCAGAAATTGAAATCTCCGAGAAGTAGAACGGAGGAATTGTTAACCAACAAGGTGGCCAGAAGATCCTGGATGGAGGCTACGAAAGAAGGCATCGATTGGGGGGGACGGTAGACAAGAACAACAGTAAGAGGAGAGGGAAGATTAAGGGAACGGGCCACGAGGTAGTCCACATTGGGTATGGGGGAATGAGGGAGAAGTTGAAATTTGAGAGCCGACCGGATGATCATCGCCACCCCTCCACCGGCCCTACCATCCGAGCGATCAGCTCGGAGGGCGTAGTAGGTGTCGGGGAGGATGGCTAAAAGATCAGGGAGAGAGTCAGCAGAAAACCAAGTTTCGGTCAGTAATAAAAAGTCAGGGGAATCTGTGGTCAAGAGATTAAAGAGTGCTGTCTGATGTTTAACTGCAGACCGGGTGTTAAGTAAGCAGGCAGAGGCCACAGTAAGAACAGGGGGGGGCGAACAACCGGAGATGATTTAATAGGAGAAGAATTGAGAGTGATCGGCATCAGGTGATGCGAGGGAGACGAAAGAATACCAAGTGTGTGTAGCTGATGTAGGGAAGGAGGGGAGGGGGAGGAAAAAGCAGAGAGTGCTATGAGTTGAGAGGAGGTATAGACCAAGTGAGGAGCAGGGTGTGTGGCCCCTGGTCCCGACCCGTCACGGACGAGCGCAGACGGGCTTAACTTAGGCGCAACTTCGGCGCGCCTTCGTCGTGCCCACTGCGCCCGCCCGCTGCGCCGCCGGAAGACAGGGGCTGTTATGTAGGGACGACACATGAGGAAGGAGGGTGAAGGGGGCGTGGCAGGGGGTGGAGGAGCCAAAGAGCTGCAGCGCCGAGGCCAGACCCACCCACGATGGTGGAGCCGCCCGTCCCCCTCCGAGAGTCAGGCGAGGAGGGGGCGATCAACTGTGGCGGTCTGGTCGCGTGCAGGAGAGGGCAGCCAGGAAGGATCAGAGCGCCGGGTCCGAGGCGCTTTGCAGCAGTGCAGGTAGGTGGCGAGATAAAAAGTCAAGAGATTCTAAAAGTAACGTTGCTCCCGGAGAAGCCTCGGGAGATCTGTCTCCTTGGATTGTACTATAATTGCTACACTGCGAAATACTGTAATTTACTTTGTGGTATGATAATGTATGTTGTATACTGAGCCTAAAGGCCAATAAAAAAAACCTGGGAGATTGTCCCCTAAATCCACATCATGGGTACACAGGTGGGTAGTCCTAGGGATAAGGGAGAACAGAGAGGCGTTGGTCTGGAGTATTAGTGGGATAAAGGATTACTCCCTCCACAGACCTATCTTTCTCCATGCAGGCTAAAAGGACAGGGAGAGTTGTATTCTCCTCTTCCTCCTCGCCATCTGTCACTAGCAGCATGGTGAACTCAGATCTTTCAAAATGAAACTTGAGACAATTGACATGCAGCACCCAGTGGGGGTCTTGAGATCCACAAGGTAGGTGGTCTCCCCCTTTTACTCAATCACATCATAGGGGCCAGTTCAGTGGTCCTGAGGAGCTCTGGGCTCCACTGGCTCCATTACCTACACTGTCTGACCAGGCTGAAAATCCAGAGTGGTAGAATGTTTTCATACCACGCCTTCATGACAGCTTGGCAGGCTTCTAGGTTGTTGTAAGCTAACTTCCACAACTAAGCCATTTGGCTCCTACAGGTCATCATGTAGCTAACAACATCCTTGGGAGATTTCCTAGGAGATCGCTCCCATCCTTCCTTGACAAAACTCAGGGGTCGTCTAACAGAGTGACCAAATGGAAGTTCTTCTAAGGTAACTCCTTGTACTCAAACAGCAGGCAGGGCAAGACGATTTTCCATGTTTTCCTCAAGGCCTCTGGAAGGCCTCTAATCATGCCTTTCAGGGTCTTGTTGAACCTCTCAACAAGCCCATTGGTTGTGCATGGTAAGGGGTGGTTAACTTGTAAGTAACTCCACATTCCATATCAGCTGCATACGGGCAGACATGTAGTCTGTGCCCAGTTCAAACACCTTCCTTGGGGAAACACACTTGGTTAAACATTCCTATCAGGGCCTTTGCCATCGCCTGTGCAGTCATGGTTCTAGTGACATGATCCACCAAAACTAGGATGAACTTGTTGCCTGGAGCAGTCTGGGAATCCATAGGTCCTACAATGTTAATACCCACTCTCTTAAAAGGGTATTCTAATGACAGGCAGCAGGTTAAGGGGGAGCTTTAAGCCTGGGCCAATAAATGTGTGGAACAAGCCTTTCAAAGGCCTTGTTTCGGCCCAGGTGGCCTGCCTGGTGAATATTGTAAGCCAGTTCCAGTAGGAAGGTCCTGTAGCATTGGAGAACAACTAAAAACCCTTGTTGTCTAATGCACAGTAACCTTAGGCTCTCTGCAAAGGAGACTATCCTACCAGTAGGTATGGTGACTACCAGAGGCAACCCCTGTTGCATGGGCTTCAGCCTTTTGCATCAGTTCCTCAAGGGTTGAAAACTCTCTCTGTATCCTATAGAATTCTTCCTTGGTGGGTCCTCTTTCGACATGCTATCCAGCAATGACAGGCAGGTCACCAAGGGGAGGCATACCGTCTTCTATGGACTCCGGGTGGCCACCTCAGGTGCTCCATCCATCCCACTAGAGGTACATTCAGGGGATGGTTCACCATGCTCCTGCCTTTCTTCTTCCAAGCAGCTGGCTGGGTCATTTTCACATGCTTCAGCCCTTTTTCACTCCCATCCTAGGCAGCCATGGCCCTTGTCATAACATAGATCCAATTAGGCAAACCTAATGTCTCTACATGAGCCTTGAGCCTTGAGCTCCACTTCCTCCCAGGTAGTGTGCTCAAGGTCATAATCTAACAAACAGTTCACTGGGCTCACAGCAGCCTTCAGAAAACCTGAAGCCTTTCCCACTCAAATAGATCCAGGGCCACAGGATAGTGACCCTCTCTGTTGTCAGCCACCACAATATGGGGAAATGCATTGGGAATTACCTGGGAGGAGACACCTGCTGGGGATCTGCAATTATACATAGCGTATAGTCCCCAAACAACGAAAGATAGCACCAGGTTGCTCCAAAGACCGGAATGTTTAGTTAATCCCGGCCACTTGTGAATGCACATCAACTAATTACGGGATTCCCCATGCCCCACTGCACATTGTACCTTGCTGCTGGGGGTGCCAATGCAGGGGGAGAACCCAGTGCTGATGGTGCAGCACCAACATAAGGGGCAGTAGTGTTAGTGGGGCCCACGTCATGGAGGGCTGGCTTCCTTTGGGAAGCGACGACCAATGATCACGCTGTTTCAAGGGGTGTAGACAGCCAACAAGCCATGCATCTTGGGAGGAGCCTGGATCACCAATACAATGCACCTTGTGGAGGTGCTCCTGAGGGGCCAGCCTTGGCGGAGATCACAGGAACACTCAAGTGGCAGAGACCCATGGTAGGGGTAAGAAGGCAAAAACTTTGATGGCCCTGGGATTTCTAGAAGTGGGGCAAGCTAACAAGCCCTTGGAGAATACTTTAAAGTCAGCACAACACAGCAAGGGAGTGTCCGATCTCTACGAGCCTTACCTTAAACTCACAGAGTGATCCTGCAGAGACATTATGAACAATCTCTACCATCCCCTCCATCCCCCTGACTCACTCCTGTATACGTGTAGCAACAAAAACCAACAGGGATGTATTCCCTCAATACCTCATGAATAAAGAACTGAAAGGCAGCTTGGGAATTACACAGTTCGAAAGGCATGACTTGGTACTTGTAGAGCCCGTACTACATCCAAAACACAGTTTTCCATTCATCACTCTCTTGGACTCCAACATGATGGTATGCCCCACAAAAATCTAGCTTGGTATATCTGACTGTGTTCTTAACCTGATCAAGTAGGTTGGCGATTAATGGCAACGGGTATTGTTTTTTGCTTTTATGTCATTGGTGGCCACGAAACAGAGGAGAGAGGAAACAGGAGACTTTGAATGGCGTATTAATCCATTCTTCAAGTATTCATCAAGGTAGGCACGTAAGTGGCCATTCCCCTTCTCAGTAAGGGAATAACTATAGTTACATGGTAACCTGGTTCCAGGGATCAGGTCTAAATGACAATCAAAACTGTGATGTGGTGGTAGAGTGTTAGCCCCTTGTTTATCAAACACTGCTGATAAGTGGGCTTAAACTTTAGTTATGTCTCCCTGAGTAATAGCACCTGTTACTGCCAACTGCAATGCATGTGCCTGAATAGACCAGTCATGATGTGTGTTGTGTCTTGTTTGGGATATCAGGAAAGATCGCAATAACCGGAATCCAAGGTGATATCACTGGACATCCAATCAATGTGTGGGTTATGAGTAACAAGCCCTGGAAGACCCAAGATGAGTTTGAACTGGAGAGTATTGATGACATTGAATGTCATGTTTTCATGATACCCATTCTTACAGGTCATTTCTATGGATTTGGTTTGGTAACGTATTAGGCCAGAGGTAAAGTCAGTACCATCCACTGCTTTCATTGTTTCGGGTCTATCTTTGACCAAGGTAGCTATACCTAGTTCCCCCCTATATTGTGTCAATAAAATTTCATGTGGCTCCTGAATCGATAATGCACTGAAATGCGATGATTGACCTGACATGGAAGTTAAGGTCATGGCCATGCCAACATGATGATGGAAGAGAGCTATGTCTGAGGTCTTTTTAGACGATGAACCCAGTAGGCTGACCCCTAGTCCACCAAACCTGATCACTTCCCGCCTTTTCTCCATGGACCACAGGCAGAGTGTATGGCCTATTTTGTCTAGGTTTAGTAGGCTTGACTGGACACTCTTTTACTAAGTGTCCATTCCTACCACAGCATAAGCACAAGTTCTGCTTCCACCTTTTCTCTTACTCATCTTTTGTCAAGGAACCATGAACCCCCCTTATCTGCATTTGTTGGAAGAAGTCTGGTGTCTTGTCTGTGTCAATCTTGAGTCTATCTCAGAACTAAAGGAACATATGTTCACCACCCTTGCTTCTTTATGACTTCCGTTCCAGTGACCTGTAGTTCAGTTGGACTACTAGATCCATAAAAGGATGAACGGACATAATATTGAATAAAAAATATTGATATGACATAATATCAAGTTTTTAATATCGAATGTATCAAAATATTGATGTTTAGTATATATCGAATGTCAAAATATCATTTTCTATGTTAATAAAAAAATATTGAATGTTAATATATCAAGTACAAAATATTGTCATTTTGTAAAGGTAAGTAATGATAATATAGAATGTTAAAAATATCAAATGTTTTAAATATTGAAATGTTATAACTGTAATAATAAGCAATGTAAAAATAGTATGAATAATAATTGTTGAAAATGTATCAAACAATTATTTGCTATATAAATTCTAGGAGCGGGATGTTGGGTTATTAGGGGATAAGGGTGGGGAGTGTTTCAAAAATACAGATATTGAAAAAATGTTAATACAATTTTTTTGTTGAGAGTAAATAAATATTCATAACATTATTTACATTTTAGTTTAGAAATAAAAAAAAATGTAAAATTAAGAAATGTAAATTTTATTTTAAAATTTGTTGATAGTAAATACCTTTTGTATTATTATTTGTAAATTGTGATGTAATATATGTTAAATTTATTACAAAAATAATATTTTAATATAAATGTTATGAGTGGGATGTTGGGTTATTAGGGGATAAGGGTGAGGAGTGTTTTAAAAATGTATAAATTGATAATATGTTATGAAACATTTTTTCTTTTTTGAGAGTAAATAAATATTAATGAACATTTTCAAATGTTAGTTTATAAATTTTAAATATTTTAAAATTAAAAAAAATCAAACTTTACATTAACATTTGCTGATAGTGAATTTATTTTGTATAATTATTTGTAAATTGTGATGTAATATATGTTAAAAATGTTATATAATAAATATTATAATATACATTTTAGGAGTGGGATGTTGGGTTACTAGGGGATAAGGGTGTTTAAAAAACTTAAAAATTGATAAAATCCTAATAAAAAATGTAGGTCCCCATTAGTATGGTGGGCAGACTTTGTCCACCCGCCATATCTGTTAGACAGCACCAGCCATATTACCATGGGGGTGGAAACATGCCTTTCCAAGGCGGCATTGCCGCCACTGAAAAGCATGTGAGAATTGCTTGTGGTGGCCTGTTGTGGGCCCCCAGGGACTTGGGGTGGGAGGGGCACATGAGAGTACCTATGGTACCCCCCTGCAGTTCCATGCACAACATGGCAGGCACCGCACGGTGCCTGCCATGTTGTGCATGGAAGTGCACAACATGCCTTCCTGGCTTTGTGGCGGGCTGCCACAATGTCAAGAATTCAAGATGTGCCTGCCACTGTGGCAGGTGCATCCTAATGGCCCCGATGGGACCCCCGCCCTTATGGTGGGCGGTCCCATTTCACAAGAGGATGGTGGGCGGACAAAGTCCGCCCGCCATCATAATAACCCCTTAGGCCCCCATTAGGATGGCGGGGGGCCTTTGCCCACCCACCATCCTTGTGCAAAACGGGACCGAACCCCATTGGAGCGGCGGTCCCGCCTTGGGCATTAGGATGCATCCGCCATGTATTTTTACCATCAGCACCGCCCGCCTCAATGGTAAAAATGCACGTTGTGCATTTCAAAGCCCAACATGACAGGCACCGCGCGGTGCCTGCCATGTTGCACTTTGAAATGCGGGGGAGTACCATAGGTACCCCCATGTGCACCCCCAGGACTCCTTGTTTTTATTTTGTTGAGAATTTCTACATAGGTACTTTGAGTTTTATTTGGGAGTAAGCAATAGATGAAGGGAATATTAGTATTTTGGTATGTAGCCTGTACTGTGTATAGTTGATAAAATGGCTTTGGATATATTTTAAATGTGCCATCTTTCATCCAGGAGTTGGATTGTTTGAGTTTTGTTAAGTTATTTGCAGTGGAAAACATTATTATACTTTTTGCATCAATGGATCGTAATTTTCAGATGCATGTTGGGGTATTTTCAATAGTTGTTCTTTTAATATTTCACTAGTGGGTTAGTCTGTGCTACTGCAGGCTTCTTTGATATTTTCTAAAGCTCATCTAATTTCAATTCCAGTAATATTTGGGGGGTGGTTGTGCTCATTGACAGATAAAACAGTAGTTTCTTGGGTTATGGCTCTACCGTAGCATTTGTTAGCATAGTACTTGCTACATTTCCAGAAGACTTTTTGAATCTTTCTGCTTTTCCTGGGCATATACATAACCCATATAACATAAGAGCATTTTTCCCTTTTGGGATTCTATGAATTCTGTGCCTTCAGTCATGGTGGTGTCTCTAATGCTAAAGAAAATGTATATATAATAAAGTTAATATAATGTAGCATATTATTTTGTTAGGAAAATATACATTTTTTGCAATATACTTACAATGTTGAACTAGATGTTGAAAATAATTTTCTTTTGATGTTTGGTAGCTGTTATTTTCTGAATTTAGAAGATATATCTGTTTATATAATGAGAAAAAAAGTAAGATATTTTGCAACATTTGTTGTAGGTGATAGGGGAATTGGGAAAGGCTTTGTTTTAATTAGCTAAATTATCTTTTTTGTTTAAAGTAGTTATTTTATATACTTACTTTTTGATGAATTTAATTTTCTTAGTTGTTGTAGATAATTATTCTTGTAGCAGGAAGAATCTGGAGTGGAGATATAAATAAATGAAAGTATATTTTAGTTTATTATAATTGAGATGTCTTTATTAGAGAATGTTAGCAGTATTACGTTTAAAGAAATATTATTTACTTACTTATTATAGTTTAAGGTGTTCTTTCAAAAGTGAATGTTGTTATCAGGAAGCAATCTGGTAGTGTTTCCTCTTCTCTTTTCTTGTAATGTTGAAGTGGAAATAGGCAAGCCTATTTTTTTGGCTTTTATCTTGTTTAATTAATTAGTTTGTTTATGTGATTGGTCCTTTTTGTTACTGCTAGAATTCTATTTATTGTTGTGTTTAGTTTAAATGTTTTGTTTAGTTTTGTTTCCATATATGGAAGATGCTAGTTAAGTAGTTGTAGTTTTTTTAAAGTATATTTTGTTGTTGAAATGTGTTTTATAATGAATTAAATGTTATCTATTTTGTGATTTATCTGTGTAAAGTATTTATTCATTTATGTTTTGTTTGATGTTAGTAAATAATATTTATTTTGGTATTAATGTGTTTAGAAAATATCAGTTTATATTTATGAATTGTACTGTGTATGTTTATGTTGTGAAAATGTATGTTTTATATGAACATATATGTGATAAAGTGTTTTAGATTTTATCGATTTTATTAATGAATCAATATTGTTGGCTGTCTATATTTTGATATTTTGATATTCAATATAATGGTTATTTGTTCATTATTTGTATGATTTTCAATCATTTTAATTTCGATATTTTGTTTTTCGATAATGTTAGATACAATATTTCTTGTAGTCGATATAGTGGGGTTGATATTTTAGTTTATTTTTAATTAAGTATTGGTGGTCGATATTGTCGTTTTCTATATTTTGGCTTTGATATTTGTCAACTCGATATTTTGTCTCTCGATATTAAGTCCCTGATCCCCATGAAAGCCCCTATCTCCAGGGGATCTGTAATTTGTGATATAAGATCTTTGAGGTCATTGTGCAAACCGCAATAGAACACAGAAATCTTTTATTAAAGAATTCCAATGCTACCCTATGAGAGTATTAGGCCTCACAGTAGTGACAAATGAAATAGGGCGTTTGTCAATACCAGGACATGGAAAACATAAAGGTACATGTCCTACCTTTTACTTACATAGCACCCTGTTCTTAGGGCTACCTAGGGCCTACTTCAGGGGTGACATATGTAATAAAAGGAGTGTTTAGGGCTTTGGCAAGTATGTTTTAAATGCCAAGTTGAATTGGCAGTGAACTGTGCAAACAGGTCCTGCAATGACAGGCCCAAGACAGGTTTGAAAGGCTACATCTGAGGGTGGCACAATCAGTGCTACAAGTCTATTAGTAGAATTTAACTTACAGGCGCTGGATACATGGTGTAGCTATTTACAAGAGACTTACAAGTAAATTAAATAGGTCAATCTGGTGTACACCAATCACAAACATGTTTAGGGAAGAAGCACATGTACTTTAGCACTAGTAAAGTTATCAGAGTCCTAAGCCCAACAAAAAGATACATCACAAATGTGGAGGTCCAAAGCAAACGTTAGGATGGAGATCACCTTAAGGCTTAAATGCCTAATATGTATGTACACCACCTTTTAATTATTCTGCACTTACTATATTGTGGTGCTTAATTGTCACCACTATTTGTGTTTATGGTGGCACAAAGTGATAGTTGGTACTAATATTATAATTATAAACTAATTTTTTTGTATTCCTCTACATGTTGGATTTTACTGTGGACCACTAACTGTCTTTGTATTTTTCCTTTTATGAGCATGCTTGTTGAGCAGGAGCGATACTTAACCCGTTAAGCGCGCTCAAACATTCCGCCCCAGTGCGGACGTTCGATTGCGCTAACGGGATTCGGACGTCCAACGGTCGTGCGCAGCACTAGCGAGGTAGTGCACGCGACGACCGTTGGACGTTCGAAGCACTGAACGGGTTAAAGGTCCTGACGAATACCGAAACACCTCCTTTGAGGGTCTATCTATTAGAAACATGTTCACCTATACTTAGTGACACATCAAAGCAGGGTAAATTGATCACTGCAGTGTCCTTCCTCTCTCTTTTTCCCAGTGACCCAAGCTCACTTGAATAAAGTTGTGCACCTGTCCTGTAGTCAGTTTGAATCACTTTATCACATTTTGCATGTTCTGCGTACCTCACTACCCTTTAGTTCACAGCAGGATTTCTAGCAACTCTTCCAAAACATCGAAAAAGCTCCTCCTTTTCAGCGTGGGAGTTGCAACCCGCACCATGATCAGCTGTCAGGGTACGAAGATAATCCCAATGATGAAGCATGCCACCTCTGGTGGGTGAGGGAATTCGTCCTAAAAAAGTAACATCCCTGTTCAGCTAGGTTTCTCTTTCTCTTCCTCTTCCAAGACCCACACATTTCTTTGTGTATTAATCTAGCCAAATATGCCTATAAGGATCGAAATATGCGTGATGTGAGACACACTGCCCCTGGGCAAGTGGATGAATTGATACCCTTAAGCAGCTTCAACAGGAACTGCAGTTAAGGTTGTAGAGGGGGCAGAATAGTGATAAAACGCGGGTTATTCAGAAAGATAGCACAGGTAGACTGTCCTGATCGGAGAGGGGCACTCCTACCAACTTAATAAACCCCTTCTGGTTAGGTCAAAACACAGTTATGAAGGAGTCTCTTCTCAACCTCTGGTAGATATAGCACAAGCATTAGGCAGGCTCCACAGAAGTGCATAGTAAGGTGCATATTTACAAGCCCTCCGCACCACCAGAGCATCACTTTTTTTGACGCTCCGGTGGGCCAGCTCTATTTTCCATATTTACAAGGTGGCAATAAGCCATTTTGCTTGGCTTAACACCACCTTGCACGTATGCCCTTTTCCACCGCAATCCACTGCAGCAATGGGGTGTGCAATGGGTGTTGCTGTGGGCGTTCCAACACAACACCCATTACTTTTTGACTCTGCCCCATTGCTACAAGGCTAAGGTAGAGCCAAAATCTAACACCATGGAATACCAGGAGTTAGAATGGCAAAACAATGAGAAATAATTACATCTCCTCGTTTTTCTGCATCTTTCCATATGTGCTGCATTCTGCAAAAAACATCATTATTGATTGTTTATGTGCAGGAAGGTGTTCCTTCCTGCACATGAAAAATCGTCCCTGCAACGCTGGCACCCTTGCAACGTGGCAACAGAGTGCCTGTGATGGCGCTATGCAGCTTTCTTCGTGCCAGCACTAGGGGAAACACAGGGGTGTGCTATATTCTTGTATATGTGGTGCAGCCCTGTGTTTTGAAAATGTCGGAGTGCGGAGCTACTAAATTTGGCACAGCTCCTTGCTCTGGTATTTTCTTGTGAATATGCCCTTTAGTTCAAGCTGTACCAACACTTTTATACTTAAGAGCACAACACAAAAAAATCCAAAACAGCCTCAGAAATGTAGAGAAACGTCTACTAAGCAGAAAGACTCCAAAATCATAACAATAGGGTAAAGGTAAAAGGCGATATGTATTTTTAATATTTTAATACATAAAGTTCAAAGAAAAAGTGAAGCACTTTGGAAAAACAACAGTTTATGGTGAATTTGGACCATGGCGCACTTTCAAGCTGACTGCCATGGAGCAGATGTTGATACACCAAGGTGATTGTCCTGGTCAACCTTTAGCTTTAAACTTCGTCAACAACTGCTGGGAAAGATTCTTCCGGTCCGCACTGCAATCCCTACCTTCTCTGGTTAGGCTTCTAGGCATCAGATCTCTTTCCAGGCAGTCTCCTTTAGGGTCTAGTCCTCCTTCGTCAACTGAGTCTTCTTGGAGTTAGGAATCCTTTTGCTTTTTGTGTCCCAGAAGCAGATAAACAGGAAGCCAATCACCAAACCCCTAGAGAGCAATTGAGTGCAGGCAGGATTCCTGAGTCTTGGAATCTTTGAGTCCTAGCGCTAGTCCTATGCTTCCAGCTGGAGTCAGAAGTCAGACCTAAAGCTTCTTTTTTCCATCCGGATCCTCTTCTTAAGATGACATTTTCCCAGGTCCAGAAATTTTCACAGAAGCTGGTGATTGAGGTGCCAGTAATTAAAGCCAATCTACCACCTAATCCAAACTATTTTCTCATTTACTCCAAACTCATTATGGAGCATTTCCTCTTTGCCTTACTATAAAGTTAGCCAGGATCCCATCATTCAACATGACAGGATCCACTTTGCACAGGCAGGCCTCCTTAGCCACTCCAGGACTGACAGGCTAAATTTAGCATTCCCTCCCATAGTGTCAGGAGACTGATTGTCTGGCAAGGGGTGCACAGACAGAATATCAAGTTTTAAATATCAACATACACAAATATCGAGTTGGAAATATCGTGATACAGGAATATCGACAGCAAGAATATCATGGTCAAGAATATCGACTTTAAGGTAAGAAATATTGTTTTTGAAAATATAGAAGTTAGTAATATCGTTTGCAAAAATATAGTTGTTTAAATTATCGATGTTTAAATTAGTGTTATGTATTTTAGTATGTATTTTGAAAGTATGTGATCTATTTTTTGTATAAGTATTGCTTTTGTTTTTTAATATATGTGTCAAATTTTTGGTAGTGGTTAATTTCGCGTTAATTACATTTTGAGTTTAGTTCTGTTGCGGGTTGTGGGTTTATCTGGGAATAGGATGGGAAGAAATGTAATTATAATACATGAATTACATTTCATAATGCCAATTGTGGGAATTAATTCATTATTAAATAATTAATAATCAGTTGTTAATTAATACTAGGGCTGGGCGTAGTTTGCTAAGTAGCGCTACGCTAAACAGCGCAAAGTGCACTTCGCATTACGCGAGCTACGCGCAGCACTATGTGAATTGCGTAGTACCCTGTTCGCACTGTGCAAGATGCCGATTTCAATGGTTGCACAGTGCGGACAAGCATCCGGCACTGTGTAATCATTGAAAACGGCATCCTGCACTGTACGAGCTGTAGTTTTCTGCTGCTTGAGTAGATTTTTACTCGAGCGGCAGCTTTCTCAAGGCGGACTGGTAATTTCTCATTGCGAGCAGTCGCAAGCATACGCGACCACTCGCAATGAGAAACCTGATCTCCCCGCGTTGAGAATCTCACCGGGAGGTTTATTTTCCATGCTCGCAATCGGCAACTTGATGTTGCTGATCGCGAACAAGGAAAAAGTCTTACCGGGATGTCATTTTGCTTGCTCGCGGTCGCTAACTTGACGTTGAGGACCGCAAGCAAGAAAACAATTACTGCTGCACTACGATACGCTATGCATGTTTGCACTGTGCTATGTGAAGTTCGCGCAGTGCGAAGTAGCTCAGACTTTGCAAACTATGCGAGCATACCGTAGTGCTTTGCCCAGGGTTAATTATTAGTAATTAATTGATAATTATGTAAATTGTTTCATTTGTGTTGGAGCGGGTTGTGGGTTTATAGTGGAATAGGGTGGGATGTAATTTAGGGGGTCAATAGTATTGCAGGCGGATCTCCACCTTCAGGCCAGTGGTGGCAATCCGCCCGCCAAAAGCCCCAGTTGGAACCCCCGCCGTGGAAAGGCCATCAGAGATTGCTTTGCGGCCAATTACGGGCTTCCGGGGTAGGAGGGTAGGGGGTGGGGTTGCACTTTGGGGATACCATTGGTACGTCCTACATTGGCATACACAAGGTGGCAGGCTCCGCACAACATGCATATTAAAAATTGTGGCGGGTGCTGCTTGAAGCACCAACCTCCAAAATATTCAATATGTGAGATGCAACCGTCAGGGTGGCGATCGCATCCTACTAGGGACAGCGGGATCGCCGCACCCCTACATTTTTTATACATGTAATAATCATTTTTATATATTATTTTTTATTTAATTTTTAGAGTTAATTGTGGGAATTAATTTATTATTACATATGTATCAATATGTTGTTAATTAATATTAATAATGAATTGGTAATTAATAATGTTAATTGTGAAATTTTTTAGGAATGGGTGGAGGGGTTTATAGGGGAATAGGGTGGGAAGTAATTAATTTAAAATTAATTAACAATTCATTGGTAAATAATGGTAATTAATTAATTAGAAATTAAATATAGCAATTGGGCAATTAATGTGAGATGTGAGCTGTGGGGTTTATAGTGGTAAAGGGTGGGAAGTAAATAATGTTTTATTATTTAATAAGTAGTTAATTGCTTATAATGTAATAATGTAAAATTAGTTATGAATGTTGTGAAACGATTTTTAGGTGTGTGTTGTGGTATTTATTGGGGTAGAGGATGAAACGTATTATTCATTTATTAATTGATACATAATAATGGTCATTGTTTACTTTTATTTTTTGTGTGGATTTTGGTTTTACAGGGGTGATTTGTGTGAGTAAATACATTTTTTACTGTTTTAATTTGTTTTTGAATTAATAATATTTGTTTATTTGATAATTAATTATGTTAATTATAGAAGTACACTTTTTTGGAAATGTAGGTGTGTGTTGTGAATTGTGTGGTGTTATAGGGTAGGAAATACAAAATATTATCTTAATGTAACAGTTAATGTTTTTGATTATATTTATACCTATTATAGTTATTGGTTTGAAAATTATTTTTTGAATGTTTTATATAATAATGGTTGCATGTAATGGTCTTGATATCTTTTAACATTATGATATGTTTCTACCTTTTGTCATTTTCATTATTTTTATATAGGTTTTAAAAAAAAACTTTTTGTATTGTAGTTGATATTATGTTTGTTTCTAATTTTGAATTGACTTCAGTGGGAAAATACATTTTTACCCCTCTGCTTTCCAGCACTTTCCCTACTGTTGCACTCACTGGAGTGGGAATAGTAATTTTTACATCTTCGCTGTCCAACACTTTCCCTACTGTTTCATTCACTGTAGTGGGAATAGTAATGTGTACCCCTCTGCTATCCAACGCTTTCCATATTGTTGCACTCACTGGATTGGGAATAGTCATTTTTACATCTGTGCTATCCAACACTTTCCCAACTGTTGCACTCACTGGTGTGGGAATAGTAATTTTTACCTATCTGCTATCCAACATTTTACCTACTGTTGCACTCACTGGAGTGGGAATAGTACATTTTTCCCCTCCGCTATCCAACACGTTCCCTACTGTTGCATTCACTGGAGTGGGAATAGTAATTTTTACCCTCTGCTATCCAACACTTTCCCTACTGTTACACTAACTGGAGTGGGAATAGTAATTTGTACCCCTCTGCTATCCAACACTTTGCCTACTGTTGCACTCAGTGGAGTGAGAATAGTAATTTTTTCCTCTCCACTATCCAACACTTTTCCAACAGTTGCTCTCACTGGAGTGGGAATAGTAATTATTACCCCTATGCTATCCAACACTTTCCCTACTGTTGCACTCAATAGAGTGCAAAAAGTAAGTTTAAAATGTTTTAAATATATTGTTTTAATTTATTATATAATGTTTTGTTTATTAGATGTCATGTAATAGGTGTATGTATATGTACATGTATATATTTTTTTAAACAAAATTCGCCGGTCTCCCAGCCTCTTGATGGCGGAGGGCTCAAGTGAGGAGGCGATCCTCGAATATTCTTTGCACCCACTTTTATCTCCAAAAGATGTAGACTTAAGCCCAAATTCATTAAGCGTGGGCTCGAGTCTACTTCTTTTGTAGAGAAAAGTGGATGCAAAGAATATATATAAAAACGCCTTCTGGGTAAAAACAAATTGTCGAGTGAACAAGCGGCTTTCGCGCCGCGAAACGCGTCTCAGACATCTTGGAAGAATAAACGAGTAATCAGCACGAATTTTGGGTCTGTGTCCTGTTTGACTCCTGCGCGTGACTAAAGACGGGGTGTCTACTACAGGATTTGGGATATATATATATATATATGTATTTGTACATTTTTACATATTTCTAACATTTTAAAATACATTAAAATGATTTGTTTATTAATTGTTTTAAAGTAAATATACATTTATATATTACTTTTTATATATGTATGTTCAAATGTATTACATGACAATATTTATTACATTTGTTAAAATGTACATTACATCTAAATAAGTTCTTTAAAGTTAATTTTATCATTTAATTTATTTAACATTATTTTTATATATATAAAAAAACAATATTCTTTTGTCGATATTTCAGTAATCGATATTATGTCAGTGATACCTGGCAAGGTCCTGGGATTGAATAAACAAAGCCTTTTTATCATATCCAAGTCAAAAGTGGTAGAACTAATGCTGCCTTTTATTCATCCAACTGTCTCTGCCCCAGCCCACTTCAAGATAGCTCATTTCTGAGGCGAGCACATGCACTTTATTATTTGTTTTCATTGGTAAAGTACATAAAGCCCTAAAGTCGGAAAAACAGGGTTTAATAAAAGGCAATAATTCTTCTTTAGTGGCCATTAAGAAAAAGCAGATTTGCAACACAGGCAATTACAGCTTTGAAAGAAGAACAGTGATTGTCCACCAAGTGAAAATTGTAGTATATTGCAGAACCCACAATAAAATCTAGTGCAGAATCATGGCCCACATACACTTTGCTGGGTTTACTGCCCACATTACAGCCAACTTTAAAAAGCTCTGAAAAGAACTTTTCAACCCCCAAAATATACCACTGTGAAACAGAAATCATAAAATAGTGTGTAGGCACCACATACTATAAAATGAGGTCCATATCCCTTCCAGCACTGTCCCGCTGCATTTGGCAGAAGTTTCATCTCTCTTTCATTAGATCCACTTGTAAGATATCCCACCCTGAAATCAACAACTTTTCAAAGAGTGTCTGCCCAAGGTCTCTATATTGTTGGGCACCAAAGGCCATCTCCAACTATAGCAGAATACTGTTTATACCCCATTACAACTACACTTTTTCATGGAAGACCAAGCTCTGACCACCTATACCCCACCATGGGTAATGCTTGTTGTGTAAGAATAAGTTGTTCAGTTGTTCATTGTGAGAAAGTGGATTATTGAGGCAGTTATGGGACCTCACCAAATAATAATATCACTAATTTCAATCAGGTACAGCTAGTTTTTTTTAAATCTAACCTTAGCTCAGTCCTGGGTAGCTGTGACACAGAGCAGTTAGGCTTAGCTCAAAGGAAAACAAGTGCAAAACATGTCTCTGTACCAAAACAATCAATGAGCAAGAAACACAACACTATAAAGATCCTGCTCCAATTTATAAAAATAGTATATATTTTATCTTAACCCCTTCCATGCTGGGCCGATTTTTCTCGTGTGCTAGGCTTATTGAAGAATCAATGGCTTTATGACGGCCCCCAGCCGTCATGAGCACACGAGCACTGTAATGCATGACGGATGGGGGCCGTCATCAGCATGGAAGGGGTTAAAATAAAATACAGAAACAAAAATCAGATGAAGGGACCCGGAGTTAAGATTTTTGTGAGATTTTCATAAATTGCTGCTTTTCGCTCTTAGCGATAGTCTCTGAGTCTTGAAAGTGAGGGTCCAGGGCAAAGTCAAAGTTTCATAGCGATGAAAGTTGGGGGTCAGATGTCAGTGTCAGGCTGGTCCCGGTCAGGATTTACCTTTTCATTTAGAATGTTTTCTGTTTCTTTTTCTCATCAACTGTGAGGTCAGCGGGATCCTCTGCACCTTGAGGCCAGCTATGGGCTCAAAGGCGGTGAACAAGCAAAGTCCTGCAGTCAGGTAAAGCATTGGTGCTTATCGGCCTTTGAGGCTACCCATGAACTGGCAAGCCACTGTAGATGCAGTTCTGTGGTAGAAAGAGTACTCTCCAGCACTAGCCAAGGGTCGAAGACTTGGGAGGCACTTCTTGGGGCTAGGACCCGAGTTCATGGGCAGGTCCAGGGGCTACTGGTCAACTAGGTGCTTTGCAGGTGCAGGTTTCATTAGCTTCTGTGTCCCTGAATATTAACAGGAGGCCAGCCAAGTTGCCCTTGGAGTACACTCACTGGTCCTTGGCACAAGTGGGAGCAAGTCCAAACATTTGAGTCTTTCTACATGAAGTTGACAGTAGTAGCACCCTGTCTCATTCTGAAGTCCTATCTTGGTTCAGCATGTCCAGCGGGTTCAGCCTTCCTAGGTGCAGCCTTAATTCTCTGTCCTTTCTGAGTACAGCAGTTTTCTTTGGCTGGGAGCTAAGGGCATGGAGGACTGACTAACCAATGGGGCTACAATAACCATGGAGCAACCCTACACCTTCTGAAATATTTTCCTGTGGGGTTTCAACTAAACATTCCTACAGTGCTTCCCTCTGCACAAATCCGAAATGCTGGGACCCTTCTTCCATGGGTCATAGCTATGTTTACACTCCTGAGGTTTTTCTGCGATAATTAGCCATTCTTCCTAGAAAACGGGTCATACCCCTATAGAAGATATGCCAGCCTTTCTACATTAACAAGGGAGCAGACAGCATGAAGTGTGACTTGCATGAGCTTCTCAGAGGTAGTAGACTCTTTGAAGCTGGACGATCTGTGGCAACTTCACTTAGCCATCCTGCTAGAATGTATCACACCTTCTCTCACTAATGGTCCCTTTTGTTCCCCATTCCCAGCAGGAGAGCAGCAGGTGGTCTCGGATAGCAACTTTTGCAGGGGAGCAGAAAATGCTACCAGAGTTTTAGGCAACAAAACGGTGACATTCTAAATTAACTCTCCAATTAAAAGTTACTTTATATCTGACTTTAGTAATAAGCTGGGTCTAATGTAATAATTAGATTGATTCCGTACAGCACTGTATTTGGTGGTCCCAAATGAGAGTTAGCACTGAGCAAGTGGGCTAGTGTAACTAAATGTTTGTCAAGGGGGCCACCAGCCTTGCTGAGGTGACAAAGACAATTTAAAATTATTATTGTCAGGAAATGTGAAACATAGCAGAAACATGTTCTTCTTTTTACTATTTAGAACCCTGCCTTGTGGGCTACTAAGGGCTTCTCTAGGGGTGACTTATAAATATTAAAAAGGAAGGTTTGGACTTGGTAAGTCCAGTAACCGCCTGACTAGGCTGCAGTAGCAGAACTAAGAGCCATGTTTTCCCCTTGTCACTGTAGTAGTGGCATAGTAAGTGCTGCAGTCACCTAGTGATGTCTAACTTATTAGACCTTGGAACTCATTGTATCATATGCTAAGAACTTAAGTAAGTTAAACATGCCAATCAGGTATTAGCCAATTGCATATTCGCATTTGAGAGGGTCAGATCAAATGCACTGATGACAGGTCAGCAGGGCCCAGTGCACTTCAGAGTCGAAAAACCAGCAATATCAGTCCAAAAAATTGGGAGATGATCATACAAAAACTGGCACTTTCTTTCATTCAGCACCACCATATGTGCAGAAAATCAGTGAAGTCATCATGCCTGAAGGATGAAGGTCAAGTGGTACAAGGCTACTTGATCTTTCTGCACAATAATGAGCACCCTTTCTCAGAATTCAAAATTTTATCCAATAACAAACGTGTTATGTTATGTGTATATGTGAAGTACAGTATCACCTGCCAGTGTATCCTGGCACTGGGCAGGTGTGTGTGCCTAGACCTGACTAAGGTAGGTTGGGTAATTACAAAAATAGATCTTGCGGAGTTCAAGAGGAGAGGAGGAGGCTCTGATGTGTAGTGGGAGGTTGTTCCATGCTTTAGGTGTGATATAAGAAAATGCCTCTCCTACTGATCTTGTTCTTTGCATGCCTGGGAAGTGTGCGAGTAGGATTTATGCAGAGCAGAGGTGTCTGGGTGGTTGGTAGAAGGAGATGTGATTATTCAGGTAGGTGGGGCCTGAGTTGTGTAATGTCTTAAATGTGTATGTGAGGAGTTTAAAATAAGTGTGCTTGTGTATTATGGGACAGCGTGAGTTATGTGTGGAAGGTTTAGGATAAGTCTGGCTGCTGTGTTTTGGATGGTTTGTAATATTCTGTTGAGCTACTTGGTGACCACGCATAGAGGGAATTTCCCATTATCCAACTTGCTGGTGACTCAGGTGTGAGTGACGGTGTTTCTAGTATTGTTTGAGAGCCATTTGATGAACTTCCTCAGCTTCTTCAGGGTGTAGAAGTATGATGCACTGGCAGCATCGACTTGTGTGATCATATCCAATTTTCTGCTGATGATGATCTCGGGGTTCTTGGCATGTTTGCAGGGTGTGGTGTGAATTTAATAAGCCACCAGTTGGAGTTCCATTACAATGAGTTCATGCGGAAGATCACAACTTATGTGTTTTTGTGAACCAGATTTCGATGTGGAACAAACCCTAATCCTTTATTTCTCAATATCCTTCTGAATGCAAAAGATCTATTCTAAAATACATAAACATTGTATGCCAATGTGTCAGAAATTGGGTTGTTAATTGACTGGGGTGTAAACTTTGATTAAACAGCACCCATAGTCCTAGTCAGGGTGAGTGTTAGGCAATCCCAAAATTAACATTTGCTCACCCTCTTGTAGCTTACCCTGTGCAATCCGGCTTAACTTAGATGCAATGTGTAAAGTATTTTTGCAACTCTTAAAACAGTAGAACAGTGAAACCACCACAAAAAAAGACTCCACACCAGATTAGAAACATAGGGGGCGATTACGATGGCGGGAAGTCCGCCACTGCTGGGCCGGCGGTGAGGACCGCAGGCCCGGAGGTGGGGGGATTCCCGCCATCACCCTAAATATTCCCACTGCCAAATTAGGATGGCGGTGGGAATGAGAAAGGTAGGCTGTCCAGAATGGGTGGTAGTGCCTTTTCTACTCTAGGACCCAAACTTTGGAACTCCCTCCCTCTGGCTATTCGTATGGAGGACAGCCATGCTTGCTTTCGAAGGGCAGTGAAGACCTGGCTCTTTAATCAGTAGTTTTCCTTGTTTGGTGTCAGGTTGCTTTTGGTCAATTAGCGCCGGGAAACCCTTACGGGTAGCTGTCACGCTTTATAAACTCAATAAATAAATAAATAAGGTACCACGGCGGAAAGCCCGTCTGCCGTGGTCCTGCAAGGCGGTCCTTTTCTGCCCGCCTTTCCGGACAAGCTACAATGGGGCTATGGCAGCGGTGCCGTGCAGGCACCGCTGTGTGCATTTGCATGCTTGTATTTTGGGCGGCGATTCCGCTGCAAAAAGACAGGCGGTGAATGCCTTTGGGGGCCTGTTGCGGGCCTCCGGAAGGTGTGGGGGTGGGGTGCTACATTTGGGGGGTACCCCCCTACATATGCATGTACAAGGTGGCAGGCACCGCACAGTGCCTGTCACGTTGCACATACATGTGCACAACATGTATTTTTACATTGTGGCGTGTGCTGCTGCCCGCCGTATTGTAAAAATACAGGATGCGCCTGCCAGTTAGACGGGCGCGTTAATTCATATAGCAGGACCGCTACACCTATAACGGGCGGTCCCTTTTGCATCTGCATTGGCACCTCCATCGTAATCGGCCCCTTAGAGCTTACTTTTATAAATAAAACAAGACCAAAATGACAAACGTCTAATAAGTAGAACCGGAGTTATCAAATTGTAAAGAATAAACTGTAAAATTGTCCTAAGTATCATAAAGCACCAACCATGGATATCTGCTCATGGTGGACCGGGTCAAATCCAAAGGTTGAGGCTGACCAAGATGGAGTGCGTGTCAGATACAGTTTCAGATTAGTCCTGTTGATGTTTTACCTTCCCAAGTTTTGTGCTCACAGTGATGATCTACGCTGGTGGACAATGCTTGCTGTGCAAAGAGAAAAACTTGCTGCACCCCACACTGATTCTCTGTGAGCGGTGCGGTTTGAGACTAGTCAACAAACCCATTTGCAAAGAGCCGAAAAGTGTGACTTTAAGAGCTTAAAAAACACTTCCAACATCTCAGGACCTGAGAGGCACCTCTTGTGGGTCAGGAGTTCATTGAAGATGGGACCAGAAGCTGTAGGGAGCCTGCTATGTCCCTCAGGCTCAATGCAGGAGGCCATAGACTAGCCCTTTGTGCCGCTTAGGGGTGCTGGGTTCAAGATGGGTTCCAGGTCCAGTCGTGCTCTTCAGGCAAGAGGGCAGAAGGAAGCAGGTGAGCATAGCAAGGCAAGGCTGCAGCTCCTTCAGAGTGGGAGTCCAGCAGAATAACAGTTATTTCACCAGCACAGCAGTCCTTCTTCCTGGCAAGTATCCACAGGCCCAGAAGTATACTGAAGTGGTGGTGTGTGCGGTCCAGTACGTATACCCAGTTGTGCTTTTGAAGTGGGGGAGACTTCAAAGACAGGACTTTGAAGTGCACATAGATGCTCCCTTCCTTCCCTGGTTCCATACTCACAGCAATGGGGTATGCAGCCCTTTGTGTAGGGACAGGACACAGCCTATCCAGGTAGGCTGAGTCCAGCTACTCCCTCCCATCCTGCCAGGGCGGACGACCGGTCAAACCTAGGCTCCAATTGAGTGCTGCTGTACAGGGCAAATACACAAACCCCATTTGTCACCCACCCCAGGCAAGAGATCAGAGACAGGAGGACAAATCCAGTGCTCCCACAGTTTCGCTTTGACCACGGCAGCCGCGAAAGCAGAGCAGGAGGACACGAGCAGAGCATGGGGGGAGCCGAAAATCTGTTTGCGGCATCTGGCTCTGGTCTTGCCTTGGCCTCGGCCCAGCGGTACCCCGTCGCCCCAGGACGCCGCAGAGGTGCGATTTCAGACGCCGCAGTATCCCTCTGACCACAGCTGCCAGGACCACTAAGCAGAGCAGGAGGACATGAGCAGAGCGGAGGACGCGGGAGGTCGAAAATCTGTTTGCGGCTTGTGGCTTTGGCCCTGACTTGGCCTCGGCTCCGCAGCACTCCCTGCACCCCAGCTCACTCACCCATTTACTCACCATTGTTAATTGCTCCAAGTATCACATGCAAGCACGGCATAGCAGAGAAGACTCCGGCCCAAAGCAGTCTGTCTGCCCGCCCACTACTTTTTGTCAGTTCTCAGCAGTCGAGCAGCTCTTCCAGGCCAGGCTCAGGCCAAAAAATAAATAGGATGGACCCGGCCCCGGAGTTCCATTATAGTAGCCACAGCAGCAGCCAGGAGTAGCATAGAGGCACAGAGTAGGATCAGTGGAGGCCAGGAATTTCAGGGCCGCCTCTCTTCTCCAGCATCTGGCACAGAAGGGCACAGGTGAGCTAAAGTGATTAAATCCAGCAACTAAATCGGGCGAGGGCAGCATCAGGCTTGGTGAGGTGGCATGCCATGGGAGACAGCAGTGGCAGGGAGCCCTGATCCAACTCGCGATCACTGCCTACTGCTTTTTTTGTCTTCGTCTCCTGTCCCACAGGACCATCTCAGCTCCCTAACTGACTAACTGCTGCAACCCCCTACAGAGCCCACCTGTGCCTACCTATCCTCTCGCAATTTGCAGATATCTGTCAACTGGGGGATGTCAGAGCCAAGCAATAGACCTGAGCAACAGACCAGATAAGACGTTAAAACCCTGCAACGGTCTTAGCCCATTTAGCAATCTTCTATATTTGCCTCAGCACAGACGGAAGGTCGAAAGAGTACTCGCCCTTTACTGCCAGCAGGGCGCTGCCCGGCAGGTGGGGAAGGGGAGTAATCTGGAGCAAACTACAGGAGGGGCCCCCTCAGTACTTCAACCAGCAATGGGCCACAAACAAAAAGGGCGAGTGCACACGGCCCCAGAGGAAACTCCAAAGCCCACTCCTCAAAAAATGGGACCACAAGGATTACAAGGAGTAAATCTATTACAGACAACAGAACGGAAGCCATGGCGGATGCAATACGAAAGGGCTTGATAATGTATTTCCTTAGGAAAAAGGACACTTTGAACACGGACTACGAAACAACATATGTGAGACTGGCAGTGTAGCTAATCCCAATGCATTTGGGGCATTCACGGTGGCCCTTCGTCAGGGGATTCTTCAATCAAAAACATCTTATAACAATATACTGAGATCAATGGTTGTTTATAAGTCCTTCAAAAAGCAGTCTCAGTGAGTGCAGGACATGCATAGAGGCTGCACACAATGAATGAGACGTGACTGCAAGAAATGGAAAAGGAATGTGATACCTTGAGCAATACCCAACAAAGTCCCAAAGCGATCTAAACAGAGATGAGAAGAAATAAAAAAGAAAAGTGTGAAAATGGTAATACATGTGCACCTTTGGTGGACTAGTGGGAACCCTACTCAATTGGCTGAAACTTGTCGACATCTAAAGAGATTAATCCACCTAAATGAAATATGATTTTTTAAATATTTTTGTTACACGCTTTTTTAGTAATTGAATAGAGAGGGAGTTTCTATCTGTTTAGGTAGTGTGTCAAAGGATTACCTCCCCCTGGATTGCTGTGATACTTGCATCTGGGTGCAACAGGGTTAAAATGGATGGTTACTACAAAAGAGCTTGAACAACTTATGGTTGTGATTTTGTGTTTATATATATATATATATATATATATATATATATATATATATATATATATATATATATATATATATATATATATATATATATATATATATATATGTATATAGACCACAACAACAAGAGAGAAAGGGTCAATAGGTTACTCTTATACCCCTTGAAAGTCATATATAAAAAACAACGAAAGAGTACCGATAATGATTATAATACAGAACTAAGACAATGAGGAGTGAATAACTACCACCATCCAGTGAGGGAAAATATTACACCCAGATAAGTGGAGTGAAAACAACTAAACCTTAGTCAAAGAAAAGAACCCTCAGGCACCAACTACATGTATTGGTTGCCATTGTCTTCATTGGGTCCTTGTTGAGAATACGTGAGAAACTACGTAGTCAGAAGTAAAGAAAAAAGTGCTCAATTAAAACGAATATGGACTACTCCCCAGACTAGAATTTTAATACAGGGGTAGCTCTAACTCAGTTAAAAACAATCGTGCAAAGTCGGACATATATAGGTTGAGTTAATTAGAACCCAATGTCCTATGAGGTCGACATGTTTCTTGCTAAGAGCTTAACCTCAGCTCAGCATTCATCAGGACCAAGTGAACCCTGGCCTTATGTTACGCGCTCACTATGGCGACATAATCATGCAAGGCGGGGTATCAAACTTAATTTTAAAACAGTTTAATTTAAAAATGAAACACTTATCTGGTAATGCCCACACACAGACTTTGGTGCAGGATCCCTGTCCTAATGGAGGGATGATCAATTTAGTGTTGATATGGAAATTAGCCCTTAGGTCCGTGGCGGGGGAAACCTTCACGTTTAGATAATTTGCATCCAAACGACTCCCCGCGTAAACACCTATTTGTTCACGTCCACGGCCTGTGTTGAGCTGAGGTTAAGCTCTTAGCAAGAGTTAGAGCTACCCCTGTATTAAAATTCTAGTCTGGGGAGTAGTCCATACTCGTTTTAATTGAGCATTTTTTTCTTTACTTCTGACTACGTAGTTTCTCACGTATTCTCAACAAGGACCCAATGAAGACAATGGCAACCAATACATGTAGTTGGTGCCTGAGGGTTCTTTCCTTTGACTAAGGTTTAGTTGTTTTCACTCCACTTGTCTGGGTGTAATATTTTCATTCACTGAATGGTGGTAGTTATTCACTCCTCATTGTCTTAGTTCTGTATTATAATCATTATTGGTACTCTTTCGTTGTTTTTGATATATTTATATATAAACACAAAATCATATATATATATATGATACGCCTCACGATACAGAATGTGGCATTCTGGGAACTGTAGTTGCCGTGAACCGGGCAACACACAGGAGGCGTCACCATTCAAAATGCAGAGCAGCGGGGCAGATGTCCTCCCATCAGGACGCAGCAGGACATTCAAAATCAAGCATTTGCTGCGGTTCCACTTCTAACCCTGGTGCTGAAGAAGGCAGCATTTGCCGAAATGCATTCGCCATGTTTCTGTGTGCTTAAATTAAAGCTCTCTCCAAATGCTTCCCTGGTGCGGCCTCTTTCTTTCTGTTGGGAGAAGCTTTTGGATATTGTTGCGTGGTTTTCCAGTACCGCGCCAGAGGCCCCTGCAGCATCAAGTTACCTGGGACTACTGGTACCTGCCTCGGCGGAACTTTTTGTCTCCACTCACCTGGATATCCCTGGTCCACCTTCAGGTTCGGAGAAATATGGGGCGGGGTGGTAGTCACTGACTACACGTTGGACAAGCGGATTTCCTGCCTGTTCACCGCTTATAACTTTCCGGAGACTTGGAGGTTGCTGCAGACAGGGACGGGAGGAGAGAGCTTGATTTGGCGCACGGAGGAACTTTGGGGTTGGCGTTTGAGAGACCGCTCCGCCACCGCAACGCCTCACAATACAGAATGTGGCATTCTGGGAACTGTAGTTGCCGTGAACCGGGCAACACACAGGAGGCGTCACCATTCAAAATGCAGAGGGGCGGGGCAGATGTCCTCCCATCAGGACGCAGCAGGACATTCAAAATCAAGCATTTGCTGCGGTTCCACTTCTAACCCTGGCGCTGAAGAAGGCAGCATTTGCCGAAATGCATTCGCCATGTTTCTGTGTGCTTTAATTAAAGCTCTCTCCAAATGCTTCCCTGGTGCGGCCTCTTTCTTTCTGTTGGGAGAAGCTTTTGGATATATATATATATATATATATATATATATATATATATATATATATATATATATATATATATATATATATATATATATATATATATATATTGTTTTTTGCTTTATGTAAGATGTGTAACTGTGTAGATACCGATATCTAAAATAAAGGAAAAGGTATGTCAAAAGAATTGAGGACGCCCTTGTGAGTATTCAAATAGTTACCAAGTTTTGATTTGGGGATTGGGTTCCCTTGCATGAGACTAAATTGTTTATCTTGTGATAGTCACTTGTGCATATTGATCCCTGGACATTCTTTTTGTGTTTTTTGTGCACCGATTGCACTGCAGGCACTGGCCACAGGGCCTCTATGGGGGAGATAACATTACCGAACTTGCATCTATATGACTGTGCAACACAACTGGTGACTGAAAATGACTGGTGTTTCTTGCCACAGCAAGAACTGGCATTACTAGCTGACAGAAGAGCTATGGGGGACCGAGGTTACATAGGGAAGCTTTATGGGGCACACATGGAATGTTTGATATTTATTATTTGTAGAATGCAACAAATGCCCAAGGGTGTCTCTGCACAGGCATCTGAAATGAAAGAATGCTGCAAAACAAGAGGATATCCATGATTACAAGGGAAGTGAGAAGAGCCATGTTTTTAGGAACTTATTGAAGGTCATCAGATTAGGCTGGCTCCTCAGGTGCCATGGAAAATGGTTCCAGAGCTTGCAGGTGGAAAGGACAACGCTTCTGCCTCCCATGAAGCAGTGTATATTCTGGGCACCCTGATTGTTTTGGATGATGCAGACAAAAGACATCTTCTGAGGGAATACCAAGAGAATTTGGGTTTTGAATAAGCTGGGCCTGTGAGACGGAGCGTTTTGTGAACTCTACACAGCACTCTACTATCTTTTTAATTGGGAGGCAATGCAGCTCCTCTAGGGCTTTTGAGACAGAGACAAATTTCCTGATGTTTGTAATGAGCCATTCAGCCGCAATCTGCACTCCCTGTAGCTTTTGAGGGATACATGGGATATTATGGTAATCCAGTTGTGATAAGACTAAGGCAATGTTGACAGTTTTCTGCAAATCTGGCGCATGAAAGGTAGAATTTATCTCAGGGTTTTCAACTTATAAAAGCTAATTGAAATCAGTTTGATGGTCTGCTCTGTAAAAGCGAGTTTGGAGTTGACAATACCTCTAAAGTTTCTTATTTTGGGAACTGGGTTGGAAGAGGTTCGAGAGTTTGAGACCATCAAATATCACTCTAAAAGGAGGTGTCTCTAATGAAGAGGGGAATCTCAGTTTTCTCTGAGTTCAGTTAAGGCAGTTGCTACTCATCCAGGTAACCACTTCCCACATACAGTTGTTGAACTGATGTACCAACTCCTTGATGTTGCTAGAGATGGCACCACAATTTGTGTGTCATCTGCATAGGAGATGGTTGAGAGAGAGAAGGATCTCCTAAGTTTTGCAAGGGAGGGGGCTCATACCTGTTAAATAGGGATGAGCTAAGTGATGAACCTTGCCACATGGCAAAGAGAAAGGACTGGAGATGAAGTCTCCTAGGGAGACTTATTGCTCTCTTTCCCAGAAGAAGGAGCATAGGAGATTGCATTCTAGGTCCCCAATTCCTATCTCCGCTAATCTTTGCTTCAGGACAGAGAGGCTGGACGTACCAAAGGCTGCAGAAAGGTCCAATAAGGCCACCACAGCCTTACCTCCGTTATCCATAATCTCCTGAATCTCTTCTCCAGCTATACCTATAACTAACTGGGTACTGTGAGCCTTTTTTAAGCCAAATAGGACTCCACCCAGGATCTCACTATGGTCAAGATATTCAGACAGGGATGTAATAAGATATTTCTCCAAGATTTTCATTGGTAGGGGGAGGTGTGAGATAGCACTGTAGTTCTTCTCTTCATTGTGATCCAGAGAGGGTTTATTCAACAGTGCATTATGGAGACATTTTTTTTCCAGTATAGTAGGAAAATGCCTATGTTGATAACAGAGTTTAGTAATGCAGTAAGTGTGGGAGTCACCATGCTTGCTACTTCATCGAAGATTCTGGGGGTCAGGGGTCTAAAGGGGCACCTAATTCCATCTGTTTGATTAGATCTGACACTCTCTAGGTACTGAGAGAGATTAATCGAGGAGCATCTGAGTGTTTCGCTCCACAGGTTCATTTCTAGCATCATAGCTGTTGGGGTCTGTGGTGGCATTGAGGTACCTATATACTATCTTCACTTTTCTTTTAAAAACATTCTGCCAAATGATTGCAGAGATTTTGCCTAGGTGTTAAGGAGCAACCGAAGGGTGGACAAGATAATTCCTGAACTGTCAGAAAAAGTTCTCGAGACAAGTTCTTTGCTCTGTTATTTAAAGGGAACCAGTCTCAAAAAGGTCTCTAGATAGTTCTTTTCCCTGTTAATTAAAGGGAACCTGTTCTACCTACACCAAATGCAACAGTGATTAAGATAAGGGAGAAGACCACTAAGAAAACAGGATGGGGCGGCAGAGTCACTTTGGAAATGCCTTTGTGGGATTCCACAATCTTGGGCATGCGACTACTTGAAGGTGGTAGACCCTAGGATTTTATTGGGATCTCCAAGCTAGGGGGTGTCTGGGAAGGGAGGATTAAGGATCTCCTTTATTGAACTTTAGAAGGAATGAGAACTATCGGATAGCCAGATACCTAGATATCTACAGATCCAACATGCCTTGACCAAATACAAGAATCTGCTCCAGGGTGTGAAAGATGAAATTCCACTGGAATTTTGCCTATTGGTGGCTCCAATGCACAGACGTGCCATCTCACTGATATATAGGACACTCACAGCTCAGTGATATGCCCCATTAACGCACCTTTGGGCATGATCGGAAGATGATCTTGGGATGATGAATAATGCTGACTGGAGTGAAGTGTGCTGGCTCCCACACAAGGTGGCTAACAGGACTGGCTTTCACCTGGTGCAGCTCTAGCTCTTACAATAGGCTCAGCTGTTCCAAAGGTAAAACATTGAAAATGACCTGTGTGTGAGAAGGTGCAGAATATAATGGGCGTTGGTACATACCATGTGGGACTGCCCTGGAATTCAGACTTTATGGGAATGGATTGGCAAAAATAAAATAGGGCGATGAGGGAAGGTACAAGATGCAATGTGCAATGTGTGTTTCCGCAATGTGTGGCAAGAATATTACTGGATATTCTGCAATATTACATTGTGTTATTGTTGTTTTGTACTATGGTTGTTTTGTAATCTGTTTTAATTGTTTTTTCTGTGTTGTGCTCAACTATGTTTTTGTTGTGCTGTTATTTTGCTTTTTGTTAAGCTTATTCTAGCATTATCATTTTCAAAAAATTATTTTACAAACCCTAAATAGATTGTCCAATGCAATGAGCAGAATTGTCACATCCTCTTTAGAAGTGTGTGGCATCTCTTCAACAAAGTTAATCTTAATTGAAGGTGCACCCTCCCTAGACATAAATTTTACACATTTGTTAAACAGATCTCATTTACAAAACAAGAAGTTCAAAGTATTCCACTAGTGTGAGTTGCTGAAATTCTAAATGGATGTGAAAAAAGATCAGCAAACATTAAAAAGGGTTCGGGCACTGTAGCAAATGATGGATGTAAGCCATAAGAAACCTCGGGGCATATTAATAAGCCCCTATCGCCATCACAACATCACTTTTGGTGATGTTGTGTTGGCAATAGGGTCTTCGCATTATTTATAAGGCAGCATTAAGCCACTTAACGCTGCCTTGTAAATAAGGCATCATTTCATGCTGTACTGCATGAAAGGGAAGGGCAATGGGTGTTGAGGTGGGCCTTCCATCTCAACATCCATTGATTTTGATGCTGCCCCTTATTTACAAGGGTGGTGTAAAAAGGAGGCAGCACCAAAATTAAGACCAGGGAAAGACTGGTCTCAAACAGGCGAAATGAGGAGAAATGCTTTATTTCTCCTCGCTTTTGCTTTTCCATGTGTGTTGCATTGTGCAGCACACATAAAAACAGCAAATTGCAATTGATTGTTTATGTGCAGGAGGGTGACCCTTCCTGCACATAAACAATCAAATAAAAGATGATGTTTTGTAACTTCTATGTGTGCTGTTTAAGCAGTACACATAGAAGTTTCAAAACACCATGAATGATTCCTTATGTGCAGGAAGGGAGACCTTCCTGCACATAAACAATCATTTCCCCCAACGCAGACACACTTGCCCTATGGTGCAAGGGAGCCTGCGCTGGCGATAGGCAGCTCAAGTCAGTGCCAGCGCTAGGAGAAACGCTGGGTTGTGCCGCATTCTCTTGAATGCATCGCTGAATTTTCAGAATGGAAAAGCGTAGCGTTAGCAATGTTTCCTTCAAGCCACGCTTCTCCATTCTGTTCAACTTCCAGAAGAAACAAAACAGAAGCTCAAAGCGAGCTTCTTTCTATTTCGAAATCTTGCACAATAAAATAATTTCCCTTGGGAATTTGTGAAGGAAACACCCTTGATTTTTCAACTAGTTTGTTACAGATAGTGTTTTTTTCACATCAAAATATACGCTTTTTAAGTGTAGGAGGAACAACATATTTTTTAAGCTTCGGAAACCTCTCAGGAACTTGCTTCAGGATTCAGGAAAAGGCCCCTTGCAACTTTTATTGCATGCATCCCCCTTCATTTCTCCTTCCCCCCTATCGCTCCCTCCTGATTCTCCCCTTCCCTCTCCTGTGCCCAATAAACAACAAATTAGCAGTCTATCCCAAACCATCACACAATCCTTGAACACTGCCCTCTCACCCCTTCTACCCCTAGTTTCATCACCCCATTTCATCCCCGTCCCTCTTACCTCATCCCCACGACCCTCCCCAACTTATATTACCTTCATCTACCCTCACTTCTACCACCCCCTTATTGCCTCCTCCTAATTCGCTACGTTCCAGTACACACGCCTCTCCTTTTAACCTCCCCCCAACATCCCCCCTCCTTGCAATACTTTTTACATCCAAACAACATTACCTCCTACATCCCCCTCTTACCCCCTGTTCGCCCCCGATTCCAAAACACACGCTACTCCCTTCCCCACCTTCCAGGCTTTACACCTCTTCCTCCACACTTTATCCCCCCACTAAAGAACCCTAACTCGATGAACAGACCAATAAACACAGACCCTCCGCACTCATCAACTCACACTCTAGCTTCCCCTACCATTGAACTTGTCCTTTTGTCCCTCATCTTAGAACTCTCCTCTCTTAGAAGCGATATCTCACTTGTTTCTAAAAATATCTGCTCACACATTGACACCCTCCTCAACACACCCACATAATGTCAGCATAACTCTATCACCTACAGAAACACTCCTCCTTCTAACAACCACACAACCTGCACATTACCCAATCAACCCTCACAAGTCGTGACCCCATACAATACCAACATGTCCAAACAACCACAACGTGGTACTCAACGAACAACCTCTGAAGCTAACAGTCCCTCTAACCTAACTATCTCTCCATCTCTATCCTCTAAAGCTAACAGGTCCTCGAACTTAACTATTTCTCCACCACCACTGTTGTACAATTTACCCTCTAGTCATAAATCTTCCATCCCAGTTCTCTTAGGAACTAGAAGACTCCCCCTTCCACCTTCCTCCCCTAGACCACCCCAACAACTTTGATCTATCCCCCCTTGTCCCCTCTCCCAATCACCCGATCCCACTCCCCTATGTTGCACTATGGCTAACTGCCGATCCGCCTCCTGCCCTACGCATCTGTCTACTATTCCAGTTCTTTTAGGAACAAGCAAACTCTCCCCTCCTCCTTCCTCCCCTAGACCACCCAACTACTCAACCCTATCCCCACTTTTCCCCCCTCTCTACCGCCAGTCCCCACCCCCCTCTGCTGCATGCTGATTAACTGCAGATCTGCCTCCTGTCACGCTACGGAGATCGCTGAAACCATTCTTAGTGAAAACATTGACATTGCTTTCCTAACTGAAACATGGCTCACCTCCCACTCCACTCCCATCCTCGACTTACTTATCTCCCCTGGTTATTCTATCATTAGAAAAGACAGAATCGAACAAACAGGCAGTGACCTCTCCATAATTTTTAAAGCTGAACTTAACATCTCACTAGTCAATCTACAAGACCCTTCATCCTTTGAATACCTTTGTGTGGATCTCATCATACCTGACTCCCCCACTACCCAGTTACACACTATCTACCACCCCCCCTGGAAACAACATCCCCTTTACGGAAGAGTTGACTGATCTTATCATACAATCGTCACTCTCACATTCTAAAAATCTCTTCCTCAGTGATTACAACATCCAGTGGAACAATAGTGTTGATCCTGCTGCCATCCTACTTAACGATACCATGGACATCACCAATATGTCCCAACTCTGCCATTCTCCCACGCATAACAAAGGTGCCACCCTTGATGCTAATATAATGAACAACGATCTAGCTTCCCTCTCAAATATTCTTCCGGTAGATTGGTCTGACCACTACCTTATCCTTTTCACCATGACCAAATCCACTACTCGCCCCACCCCCACCAGCATATTATCCAAGAAATCCACCCACAACCTTTACCTTATTCCCCCAGGCAAATTGGAAACCACAATTAAGGCTCACTTAGCTCTACCCCGCTCTCTGACAGCACCACTGACCTAACCAACCATTATAACAATTCTATTCTTGAAGCCCTCGACCAAATTGCTCCATTCAAACTCCAACAACAAAAAAACATTCCTCCTAAGTCTTGGTTCAATTCTGAACTCAATAATGAAAGACGGTCCCTTAGATATTCTGAACGGATCTGGAGAACTCATCCAAACGTGGACAATCTGGCTATCCTTAGAACTGCTAGATCCCAGTACAAAAAACACATATTTAATGAAAAAGCCTCCTTCCTACGTTCTCAACTGGATCAGGCCAGAAACCGCCCTAGAGAACTCTTTAACATTGTAAAAAAACAAAGCTCCACTGGCCCTCCTGAAATATTAGCCTCCTTTGACAAATGCGAAGAAATTACCAGCTTCTTTACAAACAAAATCAACATGATCGAACTTTCCTTCTCTTCGCTCCCACTCTCACTCCAACCTACCACCATCCTACACACCCTCCCCAACACCCATAACTCTCCTTCGACCACCTTTTCCACGCCGCTCGATACCTCTGTTCCCCTCCCTGCTCTACTCCAACAGGATACCCTTCCAAAAACAAACCCCCCTACTAAAAACAATGCCTCTTGGAGTGATTTCAGTCCAGTAACAGAATCCATGATCACTAATATCATTGTCGAACTAAAACATTCTGCCCACTCCAAAGATCCTCTCCCCGCCCTTCTGGTTCGAAAGCTTAAATCTATCGTTGCCCCCATATGGACTAAAATGATAAATTCTTCTCTGTCCACTGGATGTGTCCCTGCCTCCCTTCAACTTGGTCAAATCTCGCCTATTCTCAAAAACATCACAGCTGACCCCAATGATCCAAACAACCTTCGTCCAATCTCGAACCTCCCATTCCTCTCCAAAGCCCTTGAAAAATGTGTCCTATTACAACTAGAGAAACATATCATCTCCTTCAACCTCCTTGATGTCTTCCTGTCTGGCTTTAGAAAGGGATGCAGTACAGAAACTGCTATGCTTAATATCATTGATGACATTCATCGTTCCCTTGACAAAGGAGAATCCTCAGTACTAATCCTTCTAGACCTCTCAGCTGCATTTGATACCGTCCACCACCCCACCCTTCTCAGCACTCTCAAAGAT
This sequence comes from Lissotriton vulgaris, assembly GCF_964263255.1. Lineage (NCBI taxonomy): Eukaryota > Metazoa > Chordata > Amphibia > Caudata > Salamandridae > Lissotriton > Lissotriton vulgaris. The sequence goes on from NC_141685.1 coordinate 1,441,464,099, forward strand.
CGATTCGGTTTGGAAGGCACGGTATACAAATGGTTCTCCTCATTCCTACAAAATAGATCTCAACAAATCAAGCTTAGCCATTTCCTCTCTAAACCTCAACCTGTCTCACTCTGCGTCCCTCAAGGATCCATCCTCTCCCCTACCCTATTCAATCTGTTCATGGAACCACTCACCCTCATCCTCAAACATTCTAATACCAACTAGCACCTCTATGCTGACGACACCCAGTTATATTACAAAATCAAATCTCACAAAGTCATCCTTCACCTCAATGAGACCCTGAAAAAAATTCAAACCTGGTTCCATCTGAACAATCTCAAACTGAACCCCCAAAAAACAGAAATCATAATTTTCTCCCCCAAAAATAATTTTCTTCCCATTCAACTTTAGTTTAAATGACATCAAAGCTCTAAACTACCCTCTCTCCACCTCTAATTCTATCAAATCCGTAGGCATCAGTATTGACCAGAATCTTAATCTCATCCCCCACATTAAAAATGCATCCAAAAGCGCTCTTTTCACCCTTCTCCACCTTAAGAAACTTAAACCTTTTATTCCTGCAGAAGATTTTAAACTTGTTGTCCAATTGCTGGTCCTTTCCAGGATTGACTATGGCAACGCCACTTTGGCTGGCACCCCTAAAATCCATCTTGCTCCAATTAAATCTGTCCTCAGCCTTGCTGCTAGACTCATCTCTGATTGTAGAAAATGTGATCACATCTCCCCGTCGTCAAAAATCTCAAGTGGCTCCCAATAGAAGGTAAATCCACCTATAAGATTACCTGCATCACTCACAAAGCTTTCCACCAAAACACCCCTTCCTATCTTGCAGCAAAACTACACAAAGCAGGTTGCTCTGGATCCCTGAGGAGTACAAATTCCCTTGTCCTGATTCCACCTAGACTAAATTGTCAAAAGACCCAATCCTGTGCGTCTCTGGTAACGCTCCCACAATCTGGAACTCTCTCCCAAAAGATATCCGTTGCAACCCCTCTTACCTTCTCTTCAAAAAAGAACTAAAAATACTTCTTCTCAACAAATATTGGGGTATCTAATGTTACTGACATTGTACATGTTCCAAGTATTGGGGTTTCTAATGTTAATGACACCTTACATGTTCACTCCTCTCTCCTCTATTATGCACTCCTCTTTACTCCCCCTCTCTACGCCCTCATACTCTTACTCCCCCTTTTCCTTACCCCCCTCTCTCTTCTAACTTTCATTATTCATTCCCATCTTAATTTCTATCTCTATTCTCTTTGCCCCATTAGACATGCTGATTACACTATAATTTTGTAACTCATTCTTGCTAAATTTTTTGTTTATTTCATTGTTTGTTTTCACCTGCCATGTAAAGCGCTCTGATACTCTTGGGTCCAGTAGCGCTATATACAACCTTTAAAATAAATAAATAAATAAATAAATAAATAAATAAATAAATAAATAAAAATGAATGTCAGCATGTTATAACGTCTTAATAATATATGCACAAAAATAATGTCTATTAGCACATTAATTGGTTATATTTCAGTACAGTATTCCATTTGAGCATGCAGTCTTATTTCGCATTCCTGCCTAGTGTTGAAATAGCAAATGCGACGGTGTATATTATGTACTTGAAAATTATTTTGCTCAACCTATTGTGTTTGACCTTGCATCACATACTGACCAATTACCCTGTGCGCCTGGGAATTAAATCAGTGCAACAAAAAACAGCTTGGTCTTGCTGTTCATGTTTACAATGTCTAGGAACACCAGGAGCAAAGGCGCCGCTAGAGCGTGAACCACAGCTGCTCCTCTCTCCGTGCAAGAGAGAGGTGAGATTTGGCAGGAAGAGCCTGTGCCTGGCGAGCCATGGATGAGGAGGAAAGACTGGCATGCTGGCATCCAAAACATCCAAATAACAGTTGGACCAGACCCCATCAGCAATGCAAATGCAATGGCGGCTACCCAGGGCTCTTCTGTTTACCATATCAGCGCGGGGGGTGTGAAGCAAAAGCGTTTCAATTAGTGAGCGAAGAGGAGAGCCATAGGACATTAACATGGAAAGTGACTCAATGAGATTCTTTGATGCTGATGAATATTTCTGTGTGTCTTACGGTGGTTACTACTCCCTATTTCAAAAAAGACACTATTTCCATTACAACCTACAAGTTGAAATACGCATTTGCAAAGCTTAATTAAGTTATAGTTATTGGCGTTGTAAATGACAATGTCTTTTATCTATGTGTTTTGGTTTCGTGTGTAGTGGATGTATGTGGTGTAGAGTGGAATAGCATGGGTTGGATTGGAATTGTTAGTTGTGGAATTGTGTGGGGTGCTATTTAGTGGTGTGGAATATATTTGTGTAATGGAATTATGTGGCATGGTGAATCCTTATGGTGAGAGTTGCACAGAATAGATCGAAAGTAAGATAGAGAGGTATAGGTTGTTTGTGCAGGAAGTGGTGAATAAACTCAAGACAGAGAAGCAGAAAGTGTGCCGGAAAGAGAGAAAGTGAGAGCAGGCCACAGATGCATAAAGAGGGAGGACGTGCACACAGAAGACAACCTAACAAGAGGATGAGAACATGGATTTTAGGGACTTAAACCCTAAAAAAGGCATGGGAAAGAAACTGTGCTTAGTATGTGTGAGCAGGCAGTAGAGAGAGGAGAAAGGAAGTGTGAGGGAGGTTTGAGAGTGGGCAGCGGGACTGAGGTGTGGACGGGATAGTGGCAGTGTGAGGGAGAAATAAGAGGGGCAGTGGATGTGTGAGGGAGAGTTGATAGTGTTGTTGGAAGTGAAAGAGAAAGATGTGTTGTATTGGAATTGTTTGTTCTGGTATTGTGTGGCGTGGAATTGTGAGGTATGGTGTGAGGTTGTGTAGTGAAATATGTGGTTATGACAGAAAGAATGGGTAAACAGTGGCCACATCCCTTCAGACTCAACAGTGTACAGGGAGATCCACTGACACATTATACAGCGCTTTGAACGTTCCTGCATATAGTCACTTCCATCTTCATTTATTTATTTATCCATTTGCTAAATCCTTTGTTCTGTTATACTTAATCATCCAATTTTAAAAGAAAACCGTTTTGATTAGAAACAATTGGTATAGAACCAAAAGTGATGTTGTGCACCAAAACACAAACACACCACTTTCGGGATTTACACATTGGTAATCTTCCAAATGAAACCGTTATTCCTGTATGTCTACCCCTAATTGTTTTCTAGATGCAACGAAAAATAAAATGTAATTAGGAAAAACTAACAAACATGGATGTTCCGTAAAACCCACCCCTTGCCCTTCACTTAGGTCCTGATTGCGCTAAAAAGCCAGGGGCCTCATTTATGAGAAATGACGCATTGCTGCGTGAAAGCAGCGATGCGTCACTTCTCAGTGCGCACTCCTTGCGACATTCCTGATGCGTCATATTTACAGTATAACGCATCATGTTGCAAGGAGTTACAGATACGTCAGTATTTCAGACGTATCTGTAAGCGCAAAAGTGACGCAATGCTGGAGTGTGTCACAAAAGTGATGCAACTCCAGCAATGCGTCCTTTCACATGGGGCAAGCCCCATGTGAAAAGGCCTGCGTCAGTCTTACGCCTGCTGTGAGGCAGGCGCAAGATTTTGACGCAAGGGTGTCCTAAAAGTGACGCAGTGAAATCTCATAGATTTCACTGCGTCACTTCTACGACCCTTCCTTGCGTCAATACGCCCCCTTGCATTCATTATACCTGGCGCAGGTATAATGTGGCACAAGGGGGTTACAAAGTGACCCATCTACCTAGATGCATCACTTTGTAGATATGCTGCAACAAGGCTCATTTTTTACGCCACTGGTGCATCACAAAAAGTGACGCACCAGCGGCGTAAAAGTGACACACAGCCTCATAAATGAGGCCCCATATGTCTAGGGACGGCTCCTCCATGAGCGTCGCCCCACTGCTTCCTCGTAGTGCGAGAAGCAGAAAAATAAAATGCTATTACGGATACCATTTGGTGCGAGAAGAAAGAAGGGTTTGGTTGGGGGAAGCGGGCGGGCGGGCTGTCCTGCTGCAGGACAGCGGAGGAGTGACTTGCCCACTGTTGTACATGGAGAAAACTGCCTCCCTATAGATGCCTGTGTGGTCGGTGTCCCAGCCAATCACAACACTGCCATTGCAGCATTGTGATTGGCTTAGGGGAGGAGAGGGAGGCTGCCTGCTTCTGGACAGGGTTTACATTTTTAAATTTACCCCCCACGTGTGACCCCTTCCCTGTGTGACACCCCCCCCCGGTGAGTCATGCCGGCCACAACTGCATATGTGGTGGTAGAAGTTCTTGTTATAAGATGTATTGCCATAACTTAAAACAACTAAACACTACGGGGGAAGAACTCAGTGGGGTAGGCACTTGCTGCTTGAATCTTAGTAGAGTATGTTGTTAAAGAGTAAGGCCTGTGCACAAAAGCAACTAGGACAATAGAGAGATTTTAGGTTTAGCCAGAGGATGAGCCAGCTCATTGCGTGGGCATTTTACTGCAGCACTTTCGATTAACACGCTATAACGGACCGTCGAACATTGAGAAGTAAAACTGTTCTTTTTTCTGAGTGCTGCTTTTCTAACACTCACTGAGAATAGGCAATGTAGAATGTAGATGTGCTTGATGAATGTGGTCGGATTTGAAATATATTGTGACATCTTTTATTGAATAGTTCCTTTAACTATGAGAGTCAGCACAGCATTTCAAGCACAAAAAGAGGAGGAAAATTATCTGGTCTAACTAAATAACTAATTAAAACTTCATTTGCAAAGAGACAAGTTCGTTTGTGGGTTGGGTTGCAAGGTGGCAATGTGACTCGTTTAGATTTAACGCTTACTGCTGCAACATACAGTGTTCTGAAAGTAACACCTGTTAGTTACAGAGCACATCTTTTCTTTCAAGCTCTTTTCTGCTTAATTTATATCCCTTCATGCCTTCTCCAATACAAACACACAAAACATTAAACTATGCTGTAAACATATTTCTGTTTAGAAACCGCCTGAGAAAAGAAGCAATTATGTTGCCTCGAGGTTTGAAATGCGCTTCTGTCAGATGTGTTTGTGTCGCCGAGTGTGAACTTCGGCATATTTAGTCTGGGGGCTGCCTTTCTATTTGGGACTAGCAGCCCGCCCGAGCATTGCCTGGGGCAGAAAGGGGCTGGGGGCAGTACACCCGCTCCCGCCCCCACCCCCTCCTGCACCGACTCCCTCCCGCCCCGATTCCCTCGTGCCCCCCTCCGCCCGACTCACTCGCACCCCCCTCCCGCCCCGACTCACTCCCGCCCGACTCACTCCCGCCCCCCTCCAGCCCCGACTCACTCGCGCCCCCCTCCCGCCCCGACTCACTCGCGCCCCCCTCCCGCACTGACTCACTTGCGCTCCGACATTTTCATTTGCTGCTGCCTCCTTCTTGCCTCCCCCTGCATCACACAGTCTCACTTTCCCTTTCCTTACCTGTGCCGCCGCTCCTCACTGCACAGCCGCTCGTCACTGCACCGCCCTCCTCCTTCGACGTCATCACGCACGTCGCGTCGCGGCCAGACCAGGTCCCGGGCCGGCGCTACTTTCAGGGGACTACTTTGTTTACAAACTTAATTTTTTTAATTTACTTTTTTATTTTATTTATATAGCCTATGTCCATCTACACACCCTGACATTTTCATAGATGTATCGGGTGTGTAGATTAGCGCTGTGGTTCCCGAGTTTACCTGGCCAAAAGGTGCAAGTTCTCTCTTTATAATAGTAGTATAGATAACTATTCATGCATTTCCAGCAGAGTAGTGACTTCAGAGAGAGACACTATTTATCATCGGCAACGTCTACGTGCTACTTCCAAAATAAAAATGGCTCAGGTAGCATTTGTTTTCCTAAGTTAGCCTGGGGGCTTCACACTGTGCATGCGTGGAACTAGATACGTGAACAACAATTAGTTGTTTCGAATAGGAATCTTAGCAACTCAAACAAGGGATATGGTTCTGACAAGCTACTGACTTTTCTGTGTTAAAGTTATCTCCTTTTGTTTCAGTGAGGGGGTCAAAGGTCTTTGCATAGGTGTTTCAAGTGGACTGAATACAAATCTGTTTAAAATGTCCCTAAGCATAAACAACGTTACTGGACTGCAGCGAAAACCCCATTGTCTTCTTTAAAAGTTGCCTGCTTATTAGATGAATGTGATGAAACACTAAAGCTTAGTGACAAAATGGCATGGGGGTGGGGTTTAGCGTGACCAGCAGCGACAGGTGGGAGGTGGTGTTGTGGGGAGGGCACCGCACATGGAGATTAAGCGGAGATTAGCCAAAGCACGACATGAGCAGGAAATGATTAAAAACAAACTGAGGCAAAGAAAAATCAACAAACTGCCAGGGGTTGTGGGAGAGGGTGTCCTACCTCCAACAGCAGGCAGGAGGAAGTAATTTAAGAAGAAAATAGTGCCCACTGACAGTAAATAAAACATACCAAGAAACATCACACGTACAACGGCCAGTCCTCATGGGAGGTTACAAAAGCAGGGACTAAGAAGGGACTACTACGCCTATTGACAAACCAAAAGCCATCGTTTACAAAGGACAGGAAGAGGAGCCAATTGTAAAGATGCGCAGAACATGGGCAAAGCCCATATACTGAATAAGTGTAAACTAAGAACAGCCTAATGCACTCGTAAGAACCGAAAGAGTATACCAAATCAACATTGTGAGCCACAGTAGAATAGTGCTGTGTTCACCTGCAGAGTAGGGTCCGCCCAATCCTCCTAATTCAAATGAGAACAAAAGAAACCTAGGACCGAGTCCTAGCCTGCGTGTGCACTACAAAAAACACTCAAACAGTGTAAACACAATGGGGCATATTTATAAGTTCTGGCGGATCTCTGCAAATCAGCAGGGATGCGCCAGAACAAATGCGTCACGCAAAACTACCCTTGCATCACGGCGGATGCGCCGCATTTACAATGCGGCACGCCGTGGCGCAAGGGTAGGCAGATGCGTGACGCATCTCATGACGTAAAGGCGGCGCATCGCTGGAGTCGCGTCACAAGCCCTGTGCCCTATACTTAACGTGCTGCATCAGTCCTTACGCCTGCTTCAAGCAGGCGTAAGGAATTGACGAAGCAGCGTCGCACAACGGCCTGCGTGAAATCTTGTAGATTTCACGCAGGCACTTTTGCGAGGCGCACCTGCCCCGGAACGCCCACCCTTCGCCGGAACGCCCACATGTGGCGCAGGGCTTTACAACGTGATGCATCTGCCTAGATGCGTCACGTTGTAAATGGGTCACAGGGATGCGCCACGTTTACGCCGCCGTTGCGTCACGCAACAACTGCGTAAACGTGGTCCAAGTGCCTTGTAAATCTGCCTCCTAGTGAACATCACTTGAAACAACAATATAATAACATCACTTGAAACAACAATATAATAACTTGAACTATTGTGAACAAAATGTTAAATGTCCATCTTCATTGTAATCCCATCTTTAAGGGGAAAGGAACCAAGCTCAGCCTTTGGCTCTTCCAATGTGTTTATTCAAAGAGCGAGGCAATCAACTTTCTTGCAAAACTGAAATGTTCATCCCAAAGCATTTCGGGTTTAAAATAATACCCTTCTTCGGGGAAATCTGTAAACAATGATATGTATATCAAAACATTCAGCGCAATGCATAATGACATGAATTTCAGAAAACATATCAAACAATAAAGCTCAGAAAACCAAAAGTACATGCTAGCATAACCATTAGCTCTGAGGATAGTTAAATTGTACAAGACTCCAAGGGTAAGGAAGGAGGTATGATGGTAGGAATGAAATATGTGTGTTAACATCAAAATAAACACATCTCCTAGATTCATGCTAGAATTTAGAAAAACTAGATCAAAACCAGAAATAGGCAAAGTTCAATGTGTGGCGTAGGAGATAGCTTAAACCGAAATAGAAAAACTTCAGAAATGAAACCACGAAATCCGAAAATCAAAGGTGCATCCATATGTAAAAAACAAGCATGAGCACTGTTTCATGCGAAGCAGACAGACTAATTCTCCTACCTCGCCGCCAAGACCTGGAACACCCTCCCAATCCTCCTACGGCAGACCGAAGACCTTCTAACCTTCAGGAGGCTACTCAAGACCTGGCTATTCGAGCAGTAGCAGCACCCCCCCAGCGCCTTGAGACCCTCACAGGTGAGTAATACGCTCTATAGATCTCATGATTGAATGATTGATTGACTCAAAGAGAGTGCTGTAAGGGTAAAAGTGACGCAAACCTTATAGCAAGAGATCGTACAAAAAATCAACTGGATGACTGAGGACGCCGTTCTACATAAAACAGAGTAAGTGAACGGCACTAATGTCAATGGCAAAAAAAGGAAGCAAAGACTATAAAAAACCTACAATTACCCGCTCCAAACGAAGAGCAGTGGACCAGTTAGAACAGAAACCAATGACCCAGCATGAATACAGCATGCCTCGAAGAAACAGCACAAGCGCTTCTGGGTGAGACGTAAAAGCACACATGCCCCAACCAATATGGCCCCAAGGGAAGTGAATAGCACCAGACCCATATAAGCTAACATGCAGGTTTTTATATTTTTCAGTGTCTCTATGTAGGATAAGTAGTATGATTTAATGTTGTTAATACATTTTATTGCAATTATGTATTCTGTTGTGCTTCAGCCTGCTATAGCAGCTGTACAAATGTTTGGAACGTGCTCAGTGCTTGCGCTCAAGCACATTCAGGAAGATGCCTCACTGCTAAGCGATTGGGAGCAGTACCTTAAAGGGCAGGTAGTCTCCAGTAACAAATACCTGCAGTTCCTTAATATGAAATGGAAAGTACCTGCACTTCTCAGCAATTGTGCAATATATTTAATGGGGGAATACCGGCACTTCTGAGGAGCAAACTGGTATTCTAAAGAATGAGTACCTCCACTTCTATATTTCCATGTGAAGTACTGATTGGTAAGCAACCTTGACTTGTGCCTCGCATATTTATATATTCATTTTTTATGTGTTGATAGGCTATTGTTGTTTGAAACAATTGGCTGAAAAATATTTACTGCAGGGCTGTCCAATAATGACAGCATTAATAAGGCTGTGGATGCAGCCTTTGCAGCCTTTGCAGCCCATGAGGGGCAACAAGTTCCTTAAAGGTCCAGGCCTTCTACCTCCTGCGAGCCTGATTCAAAGCCCTTAGAAGTGGAAGTACGCAGGATAGATATATCCAGGTATCAGGACGTTATAACATATCAGGGAAACTTTCCTTTCCTGGCATGGCAGACCATGTGGAGGAAGGTGACTGCTTCTGTCAATACAGAAGGAAGGAGCCAGAGTAGCTGTCGATTTCGTAGGGCCTTTCGAGGACTGCTTTCCAGGGAACACTCAGATGTTGAGAAGATGGGCTTTGGAGATTTCTTTCCAAGAGATATCCTCTTCAGAGTTTTCTTCTTTGGCAAAGGTTAACTCCCTGGTGGTAGGATTGGCTAAGGCAAAACTATCATATTGAAAGATGCTTCCATATCGAACCAGGTCAATATGAAGGGGAAAAGTTTGTTAAAAAAACATACTCTTCCGAGAATTTTGCTATCAGGTCGGGAGCTTACACAGCATATGTAGTTCAGTCATTCCTACATGACTTTCAAGCTCCCGCAGAGGAATTACAGGAAGGTGAGGATGGAAGATCCAGATTGGCAGCCAAAGAGCAGCAGGTCAGATTGCTTTCTGGTGTTTCCTTTGACTCCTTTTCCGCAGCTGCGCCAGACATGGATTCAGCAATTTCTGCGAGGCGTCAGATTTGAGTGAGCACATGGGCAGAGGAAAATTCACTGGAGGCCCTGTTAAGCTATCTTCCCTTTACCGGTTTACATTTTTATTCTAAACTCCAGGATATGCTCAAGGAATATGTAGAGGACTCCTCACAACAGTTACACTTCCTTCTAGGGTTAGAGGCTTTGGTTTCAGAAGAGCTTTTGCCCAAGAATCTTCAGAGAAAGAACTTAGCTAGTCCTGGCTATGGAACTACCTTCACAGGCAAACCCTTGCAAAAACCTGCAGTTCTTCATGCCCCTCCAGCAAGCCAAAGGCATGACTATTCAAACAAAGTTCGACAAAGTTTCAAATCTCTCCTTTCATTTGAGGAGGCAGATGTTTTGGACACCTGGGTACTACAAATGGTAAGGGAAGAATACAATAAAAATAATGTTATTTTCTTCCAGACAGCATCTTCATACTGAAATGTGAAGTCTTGGAAAAAGGAATGCAGGATCTTCTAGCAAAGGGAGCAGTAATCTCAGGTCAGAGAAAAATGGTGAGCCTCCAGAATATCCTAGCTCTCCTTTGGCCTACCCTGATGCCGGCATTACTCAACCTTTAGATGCTTACTAACTGTAAGAACTAACAGCCTTAGGGTTGTCTTCCCCCCAATTTTTTGCCTACCTCCGCCACTTTTCAGAGCTCGTTTTGCTGGCTTTAGGACTCTGTGCAATTTACCACCCAAAACCAGTGCTAAAGTGCTTGTGCTCTATCCCCTAAACATTTCAACATTGTTTCCTCACCAATTGGATATTTAACTTACTTATAAGTACCTAGTAAAGTGGTACTCCTTGTAGCCATGGCCTGAGAATTAAGTGCAACTATTGGGCCTGTACCACTGATTGTGCCACCAACTGAAGTATCCCTTTAACCATGTCTCAGGCTTGCCACGGCAGAGCCTGTGTGTGCAGTTTTACACTGCGATGTCGACCTTTTTCCAGGCCCAAACCTTCCCTTTTTTACATATAAGTCAACCCTAAGGTAGACACTGAAAAAACCAGAGGGCAGGGTGCAATTCAAGGGTGGCTCCTCCACTAGGATGGAGGAGCATCACCCCACTGCTTTCTTGCAGTGCAAAAAAGCCCAAACATAAAATGTTAATAACTTTTCATTATTAACATTTTATGTTTGCTTTACCAAATGCGGGGGAGCTGGTGGACGGGGCTGCTCTGCTCTTTCAGCAGGGCACAGGAGGAGTGGCTTGCCCACTCCTGAGTGAGCAAAGACTGTTTGGTCGGCCCTCTTGGGCCACCCAAACCAGTCATGCACGCTGCCATTCTCCATGCAGTCTGAATTACAGCATGCATTGAAAACATGCCCTCCCCACTAGCCCCTGGCTGGGCACCGTCCTGGCCAATCACAACACTGCTTGCAGCATTGTGATTGGCTTAGTGGGGGAGCCTGGAAGCCTGCTTCCTGTTCCTGTCAGAGGCAGGACAGCAGGAGCAGAGAAGACGCTGGACCCGTCAGAAAGCTGGTTTTCTTTTCTTTTTTCTTTTAATTTCCCTGCGACCCCCCCCCGAATCCCCCTGTGACCCCTCGTGCCCAGGTCTCCACCCACGAGCAATGCCGGCCGCTACTGATGCAGTTTATTTAAAATGCAGGACATGTACTTTTAAGTTTTACATGTCCTACTAGTGAAAAACTCCCAAAGTCATTTTTCACTACTGCTAGGCCTATGTCTCCCATAAATTAACATTGGTATTAACTTACTACATTTTACAAGTGTAATTTCCCATTGGGAAGAATTAAGACTCCCAAGCCTGGTGTCTCTGGAATCCTTATTGAAAATCCTTACTTATGGTGAAGTCAAATTTTAAATTGCAATTCGGGAAATGCCAATTTTAGAAATTTGCCATTTTCTTACTTTAGCCATTTGGCGCCTGCTGCCTGCCTCTGATCAGTCTGGGGTGGGAGACAGTTGGGCTTTGTGTATTTCCCTTAAGCAGCCACACACAAAGGGAGCATAGGTGTGACTTGCTGGGCTATCTTGGGAGGAAAGCAGGGAGGAGTAGGACCCAGGCTCACTTACACCTGAATAGGCTGTGTTATATCCCCACACAAAGGGCTGCACACCCTCCTGTAGTGAGTCTGGCGCCAAGGCAGGAAGTGCGCTTCAAAGACCTGTCTTTGAAGTCTTCCCCACTTCAATGGTCCGACTGGGTAGAAGTACTGGACCTCTGGCAACATCACTTGAGTACACTTCTGTATCTGTGAAGACAGGAAGGAATGTTTTGCTGCTGAAGGACTGCCAATATGCTGTACTTCTGCTTTACTGTGCTACCCTGCTGACTGGTATTATCCTGCCTGGGTGATAAGGACTTGACTGGCATCACCTGAACCCAGAGGGTCTCCAAGGGCTAGCTGGCTGGCCTCCTGATCTGAAGTATCAGGGATATAAAAGACGTCCAACTTACCTCCTTCTGCACCTGGACTCTTCCATCTATGAGTCTGCCCTGCCAAGTGCTGCCACCCCAGTCCTGGAAGTGAAGCCTAGTTGCTTGCTTCAGCAAAACCCATGCATGCTCAGTCAAACTGATGTATCTGTGCCGTTGAGTGGATCAGACCGGAGCATCACCCTTGTTTTGTTAATGAGAACCAGTGCAATGCTCCTGTTGCATGGATTGGAACCGGAGTTTCACTCCTGTTGCGTGACCAGAACATGGGCATTGCCAGTACCGTATGGATTGGCCCCAGTGCATCGCTTTTGTAACCATCATTGCACAAGGTCTCTGAATGTCTGTCGAAGGCATCTATGATCACGAATCTCTACATCACAACCCTGAACTCATTGGAGGCAAAGAATTGTTGTTGCTATCCGGATCAGGACTGGCACATCGTGACTTAATGGATCAATACTGACACATCGCTTCAGCTCATATCTTTGACTTTGACGCAGTCCAGATCAATGGACTTTTGTTGAGCAGGCCTCACTGGGTCCAAGTATCAAGCCTGCACTTCATCGTGGTCAGCCTGAACTTTTGACTTTGTTCTGGTCCGGTGTGATCAGATTTCCCAGACAACCACTTTTTGCTTCTAAGCGCTGTTATACAGCTTATTCTTCAAAAATTCATGTGTCAAGTTCTACCTATTGGATTTTTGTCATTTTTGTCTTATTTTATTTATTAAATTAAGTTCTATTTTTCTAACTTGGTCTGAATCTTTTTGTGAGGTGTTTTCACGGTTTTACTGTTTGAAGTGTTACACAAACACTCTTCACGTTGCCTCAAAAAGTAACCCTGACTGCTCTGTGCCAAGCTTTCAGAGAATGAGCACAGGATAATTTATGGATTGTCTCCCCCATTTTCCCTGATGAGGATTGTGTTTATTGCTAAGCAAGGCTTGACCCCAGTCGGGGTTCACTCGATGTGGGGATGGGGTTATTTTTATCCTCCTTCAATTGTAGTCCTTTTGGTCCAATTGTGGCTTCATTTAAAATATACAGCAGCTCCTGTCTTGTCTGCTTTCCTCCTGCGAGTGACTGGGGTCTGATATGTCATGCTACATAACTAATAGATTCAGTTTTCGACACGCCATATGTGTCTTTCTTTGAATATATTTAAGGCTGTCCTTTCATCTGATTTAGCCTTGAGGTAGACCCACCATGATGTATAGAGAATAAGACTTGAAGACAGGGTCGAAACGTCGATTACATTACATGACGTCCTATGTCAGCTATCCTTGGAATATGTAATGAGATATAAGGATACAGTTAACAAATTATTTTTGGGACATTTTGAATATTTGTGGTTCTAATGTCTCATGTTTCTGTATGTGATCACTAGGAGATTTGTGATTTTCACTATGCATATGTTAATGTGATGTATTGGTCTTTATGTTCTCTGCATAGCCGTTAAAAGAGAAATATGAAAAGAGATAGATATACATGTTTTGATATATGACAAATAATATATTTAAAAAGTTAATGGTTTTGTTGTGTCAGTGGTTTTTAGATATAATGTTTCTTTCAAGATTTGTGTTTTTTGAGTCAGAAGAAGTTTCACACTTGTTTGAGGGATCATTTATAGGCCCTTCTAGTATTTAATGTTAATGAAAAACATTATTTTACAATGTCCCTTGAGGAGATTTTGTTCACCCGACAGAACTGTCTGTAGCTCATAACTGTATACCCAGGTTCTGAGGAACACAGGGCAGCCCCATTATATTTAATGGTTCTTTAAAAATAGTCACCTCTATTGAGAACACAAGGAAAGAGAGTATCCTAAAGATCTATAAGAGGCTTGGGGGAATTGTTCTGAGTGGTGTTCTTCCGGTGGTCTTCCCCCTTTCTCTAGTGAAGGAGGGTTGAATTCTGGAGTTTTCTTGGTATGGTCCCCTCCCATACTCTGAAATGTCTATTCTGGTAGCCAATGGGCTGCAATTAAAGTTATCAAGGGTCCATCTTATTTCAATTTAATCATTTGGCTTCATGTTTGTTAAGAAGCTTTCACTGGAGAAGTCAGATGTTTCCATTCCTCAGTCTCACTTTGGGACTGTCTCATGGTTTTAAGCTATCTCTGTTTTCATTAACCATTTCTAAAACATTTTCATGATGAAGTTGTCTTAAGACAACACCTTTCTTTCTTATCCATTTTATAGGTTGCAAACTTTGGTTTTGACATCCTTTATGCAGTTCAGTGATCTATATGGTGATGGTTTTACTTTTGCTTCAAATACATTAATTTGGTGTAGCATACATTTAGTGTGTTTTAATCAATTTTCTTTTGTTAATCAGCTTTGGTATATCCTGATTTATTAAGGAGTGTGGCGAGGAAGACTGATGAGGTAGGCAATGGCTAGGTTACTTACTCCAAGTCATGGTCTTCCTTGCCACAGTCCTACATTCCCTCCTTTCCATCCCTAAAATAATTAAAAAAATTATTACCATTGTATCTTTTGTTAGTGTATTAATTCCTTGAAGCACACATATTTGAGCCCCCTCTCTATGGGTCTGGTACTCTTCACTTCCTGTGGTGCTATATTGGTTGGGGCATTTGTATTTTTATTGGTATGAATACTGTGCACAAGCCACAGAGTTGCTCATATAGGGCCCGATTCACAGAATATACTTAAGACTAAATCCTAAACTTACTACTATTTTGGTATTCACAGAATGCACTTACTACTTTTGGCCTCCACAGAATGAACTTCAAACTTTTGCTATTCACAGAATGAACTTACTACTTTTGGTATTCACAGAATAGACTTATGACTACTAACTTTACGTCAAAAATAAGAAAGGGGGGAGAGAGAGTATATAGATGGATTCGTTCTCCCTAGTCAGTCGTATATAAACAAAAAGAATCCACTGTTACAATGGAAGGGTTTCCCTACTCTGGTTGGGAGCACCCTATGCTTGTAAAATACCCCTAACACACCAAAAGGACCCTTGGTGTCATGCTTCATCATTGGGGTCTTTGCACCCCTCTACGGGATGCGGCGTGCTTCGACCTACGACTACGCGGGAGCACTTTCAACTGATGACTATGTGTGGTGTATGTGAGGGTTTCTTGTGTGTGAGTGGTGGGGTTATACGGCGAGTGATGTTTAAAAAGAGCCTGGCTCGTGGGGTCAGAAACAATTTTAATGGGCCCCCGGGCTGGCGCTATTAAAAACGTGCAGAATAAGGAGGTGTATTATGCAGGGCAATGTGCATTACCTCCCATGTGTCTGTGTCAACATGTTTCGGAGACTGGGCTCCTTCTTCAGGACAGGGTACACAAATCCCCACCTTACTCACGTTTATCTAGTTAAAAGTTGTTTAAATTTACAAAAGTGAGATATAGTGCAGGTTCTAATATGTACCTACAAGGTATGCCAGTTGTCGCAATACAGTAGACTGTTGTAAATCAATGTCGCACTTTCAGCGGAGCCGCGTATGGGGTAAGGTTACAAGCCTTTTATACATTTTTCATCCCAGTCTTTTGGCTGTCAGACCATTGTTTAATCAGGGCAGTGTTTACAGATGATAACCAGATCCAGACGATGCTTGTAGTTAGTGACCTGGTCAAGGCTTGGTACACAGATCATTGTTCACTCAGCTTTGATCAAGGCTCAGTTTTTCAGGTCATTGTTCAATTGCCTTGATCAAAGCCTGGTCCTTCAAGTCATTGTTTAATCACCCTGATCAGGGCCCAACAGTAAGACCATTGTCTAGATAACCTGATCACGGTGTCAAGGATGTTTACCAGGCTGGGAGCAGGAGATGGAAAACAAGCTTGTTTACACAGGGCGTGGGTGTCTCATGGCTTTCTGTTGAACTGCAAAGAACAGGTGGTTGGGTGTGCGACAGTTCCTGGGCAGAAATGCAGGCTGCAAGATGGTTTTTGTCGTGTCAGTTTAAATTTTCCTCAGGCATCAGCAGAAATGACCAGGTGGGTCGTGTGGAAGTGTTTGACACGAGATGGCAATAAAAAAACAATGGAGTCCCGGTACAGATGATGCTGATCAGAAAAACACTTTTCTTCACTCTATCACTGATCAGATCCTCAGACATCCTGCTGCTCTCATCACACTTATTTTCCCCAAAATGGCTGTATGAAGAGAGAGCACCCCCTTTTACAGAAAGGGAATTAGACATCTTGGTAGAGTGGGTGCTGGACACATTTCCTCAGCTATATGGGGACCCTGAGTACCAGCTGAGCACTGCAGCACGGGCAAGGCTATGGGCCAACATCGGTGAGCGTTCCAGTACAGTGGGAGTCTACACCAAGATTGCTAGGGCATGCCGCAAGCGCTGGGAGGACCTAAAACACTGGTCCCGCCACAAGGCTGCGGAGCTGGTGGGCCTGTCTTCCTAGCACCATGTGCATCGTCCTAGCCTCTCCCCACTGTACAGGAAGGTCCTGCGAGCAGCTTGGCTGACCCTCCATGCTCAGCTGGAGGAGCATGAGCAGCAGGGACCTAGTAAGTGCATCATATGCAATATGTGTCTGGGAGTATGATGTGAGTGAAACAGTGCTGTATCATTATGTGTCCCATGCTTCCATTCCCCAATTCCGTGTCCATGCAGCAGTCACCAACAAAAAAAAGGCACACTGTGGCATATGGACTGTACAGGACAGAGTGCATTTTGGGAGTTGTAGTTTCTTCATGACAACTGGGTACATGAGCCACACTTGTGCATTCATATTGAAGTCTACTCTGCCAGCACCACTACCATTGAACCAAGGAATCATAACTGATGTGTGCATTGAATGAGCAATGGTACAGACACTGTCCAGTGTGTGCATGACAGGCCAAAGGGTATTGGATGCTGTGACTTGCATTGCATTTGTAAAGTTTAGTTTCCAATTGAGACAGATCATCAGGTGCCATGGAGTCAAGACAGACTTTGAGATTCTTGCATCACTCTTAAGTGTTCCTAAATTTGCAATGTTTGTCCAGTGACAGACGTCTCACCCTCAGTGGCCTCCATGACATTTCACATGTATAAGTAGCTGTCACTACGACCCACCACTGTTCACCTGTGTACTGCACTACCTTTTAAGTCAACAAAGCCAATATGTGGCACTGGATTGTCCGATGATGTGTGGGGACGGCAAAAGGCTAGACTCACAATGTAGCTGGAGAGTAGGCCAGACCCTATGTGGATGTGTGATCCATATTTGGCATTTGTCTTGTCCCATACAATGCTACAAAGCAGATGACACTTGTCCAGATGATAAATAGATGCAACTCCATATTAATGTCCAAATTCAATTAAATCTGGACTCTTCATGTTCCCCTTTGATGGACTGGTTTTGGAACTGGCACATGTAGCAGTGATAGGACACACAGATCACAAGAATGCCAAGGTTGAGGGTTGGCCAATACAGTTGTGTAAGCCAGAAATATACGCATGAGATGTCCATGTCAGACTCAATTCAGTAAATGACAGTGAACATACATGTAATGTAAGTTCATAAACACTGAGGGGCAGATTTACAAGCCCCTTGCGCCTCGTTTACACCGCCGTTGCGTCACATTTGTGACGCAGCGGCAGCGCAAAGCCAGCGCCATGCTTCGGGGTAATTACAATGTGACACATCTGGGAGATGCGTCACATTGTAAAGCCCTGTGCCACATGTAGGTGTTCTGGCGCAGGGGGGTCATTCAGGCACAAGAACGCCTCCTAAAAGTGGCTGAATGAAATCCACAAGATTTCACTCAGTCACTTTTAGGGCCATGCTGCATCAAAACTCTGCGCCTGTTTGAAGAAGGTGTAAGGAATTAACGCAGCATGTTAGAGAAAGGGCACCCCCAAGCCTTGCTGGAGCTGCGTCACAACTCCATCAATGCGCTGCATTTCCGCCGGGGAAGAGTCACGCATCTGCCCATCCGAGCGCCAAGGCGCATCAGTGGTGTCGCACGGGTGGGCAGATGCGTCACAACTCTTCTGGCACATCTCTGCTGATGAGCAGAGATGTGCCAGAAGTCGTAAATCTGCCCCTGACAAATGTAGAGTGTAATCAGAGGAAAACAAATTCTGACCTTGGCTCATCTATGTATGTGTCTCGTCCTGCATGAAACAACCACCACATCAGGATTTTGCTTACATTTCAACAGGCCCGGCTGGTGATATAGAAGAACTGCAGGAACAAGTCCGGAGAAGGAGGCCATCAGTTTGCCGGCAGCTACACACTCTCTCCACCAGCGAGTGAGAAGAGGAGGAGGAGGGACCCTCAACATCAGGAGGCAAGGGGATTGTGCCCACCCAGAATGAGGAATGACAGAACTCTGGTGCTACGTCCCGGGTGGAGGCTGTGGACATTGAAGGTGGGGGGAAAGACCTGACACCTCTGACCTTGATGTGGTGGAGAGCTACTCTCCCACATGCTCTTCACCAGTGGGTCCTGAAGAGGTGTCCCTGGGGCTGGCCAACACTCAAACTGGACCTGTCATCTGCCCCTCCATACCTCCAGAGTCCCCCATGCCATCGGGGGCTCCAGCTGCATCCCCTGCAACCTGTCCCCCTCTTTGTAGTCACCAAGCCGAACGCAACAACTGCTCCGGACCTGAGGCACCAGATCCTTCCTGTCCCGCCAGGCCCCTCCCGGTGTGATTCCTCCTGTGGCTGTGCCAGGGGACTTGAGTTGGATGTTTGACGGTCATCCAGACATGTCCGCTCGCATCATGCTATAAGTGTGTCTAGAGATATGCACAATGTGAGCGGACATTCACTGATCTCTGGACACCCTCACCACCACCGTCAATTCCATGACCACAGCCATGTCATCTTTTGTCTCCCAAATCCCTTCCCATAACACCGTCAATGTCTCCCGCTGTCCTTTGCCCCACACTGTTTCCCCCGTACTCCTCGTGTGTCACAATCTCATGAGGTGCTGTAGTGTAATTCCTATATTCCCAATAGGCTCTGCGCATTGGAATAATATATCCTATAGATTAGACATAGGACTGAGGTTGACTAGGTCTAGGTCTCTATCGAATATATTAAACTTAATAGTGAGTGCCAGCTAACTCAGAGGTCACTAGAAACTTTCCAGAATATACAAGAAGGGATTTGTTTCTGACAACCGCATAAACATGACAACTTTGTTTCCCAAGAATAAGAATTGTATCTCTAGAGTCACTCAGTCAATCGTGCATGCTTCGTTTCAACAGAGGTGCAGAGAAATAGAGAGACGGCCGTTTTCAATAAAAAGGTTTATTGAACAGTCTTCTTTCTCATGCAAGTAAAGTGAACTGCTACAAACGTAATGCAGACTGCAAAGTATAATGCGTACAGCAAGAACAATATTATGAAATAATACTGTAAGAGCATTGTATGGTTTCTAAACCATATATAAATACATACACAAATAACAATGGCTAAACATTCTCAACTGGTGCTTCTAAAATACGCCTTCCTCAATGTACGTAACCTAAGTCTAGTATGAGGGAGGAAGTAAGTGTGGTGTAGCATAGGTTTTAGTTTTCTTTGCCAAGAATCTATCCAAGATTTCTCTTAGGTTCTAATCAGCTCCATACCTTTAGTTTAGAATGAAGGAGGTCTGGTATCTCTGTCTCGGGGCCCGATTTCCCAACACCCCGCAAGGGGAGCTTGGAAACACTGGAGCTGGATTCTTGCTTCTTTGTCAGTGGGTCAGCTGGAGGGTCGGCTTCCTCAGGCACTTGCTATAGCGAGCAGCGTCAGGCAAGTAGATAGTCAAACTGCTCCGAACCACTGTGTCTTGCTAGAGCAAGTGAGGGCTATTTATACCTTGAAGGTGCCTAGTTTGACATAAAGTCGGGCATGATAACGTCAGTAATGAACTCCAAAGGAATAGTAGTTCTTTGTAAAGTACGTGAGTTCTTGGACAAATCAATATTCAAGCAAGGGGAGGTCCCTGACTGCTTAAGCCGATTTTCCAAGAAATTGTTGTGATGTTTTGGTACAGGTGGAAGTAGCCATGCCGGTATTTGGACTGCATAGCCTATGCCTAAATAAGGGAATGATTTATATGCCTATATTAGGGGAATGTGAATTGTACCTATACAAGGGCATAAATCGGGAAAATTCACTCGGACCCTAAAACGCCATACAGTGCCTGTTCCTGCACCAGCCAGCCGTGTGTCTGCATCGGAGAGTGAGGATCTGGAGATTGTGATCCTGGAGGATGACCAGAAGGACACTTGACTTTTTGACTGAGACGTTGTTGTGGACAAACATTTAATTTCCCCTTGTAAATAGACTGGTTTCCCTGATGCTCCCTGACGAATTATATATATTTTTTTGCCCCACCCCCAATCTAAGTTCCCTTCTCCTTCTGCATTAAGATCATCATTTGTTTTCCTTTCTCCCTTCCAAATGGACAGTTATTTTCTGTTCCTACATAAATATCTTTAAGGAATTCTACTTAGTTTAACTTGTTTGACTTCATGGTGAATGTCTGTTTCCGAATATGGACACATATTTTGTGAGTCATATGCTATGCACATAATAGCTTGTTGCAATGATGGGTTACACTTGGAACTGTGTCTTACACACACAAACATATACCTACATCATTAGACAGGACATGATACACAACTGAATCTTACTTTTGTAGAACTTTATTTTTACTATACTCGTAAGAACCCCAAGACAAATTGACCATGTGAACGTCACTGGCGATAGTGCTTGCAACTCCGCAATTTTGGAGGTGATGATTGCTGTGACGGGTCAGGTTGAGTTTGTCGCCTACGTGTATGTGGTTGTTGTACAGGGTGATCTGCACGTGCAGGTGCAGATGGTGTCCGCACATTTGGTGTTTGCCTGAACAAGGGCTTGTTGTGCAGGTGGTGGGAGTGACTGTACAGAGGCTGGTGTTGGTTGTGCAGGTGGTGGGAGTGACTGTACAGAGGTTGTTGGTGGATGTGCAGGTGGTGGGAGTGACTGTACAGAGTTTGGTGGTGCTTGTGCAGGTGGTGGGAGTGACTGTACAGAGGTTGGTGGTGAATGTGCAGGTAGTGGGTGTGATGGTACAGGGGTTGGTGGTGGTTGTGCAGGTGGTGTGGTGGTGGGGGTGGCGGGGGTGCCTGTTCAGGGTGGCGGTGTGTTTGTGTACCTTTGCTGTGGTGTTGTGCAGTTGGTGGTACAGGTGTGTGGATGTGCTGTCCTGCAGGCAGATATGATGGCTCCCCTCCCAGCGTTCGCCGTGAAGGGAGACTTTGGATCACTTTCAGCATGCCCTCCATCATCTTCATGGCCAAGGCATGGTGTCTTGCACTCTCTTCCCTTTGGATGGATATCAGGTCTCTCATATTCCTTGACATTTCCTGCCAAGTTGTATCCATCTTATCCAAAGCTTGGCTCACCCTGTCCACCACCTGAGGGATTTGGACTATGTCATGCAGGGACTCAGACATGTCTGACAGGGTAGCCCCTATGGCACGAATGTCCTGCCTCATATCTGCCTGCGGTTGGAAGAAGTCATGCTCCCACTGGCCACCATAGCCAGGTGCAGGCCCCCTCTGCAGGTGTCTGCCAGGGATGGGATGAGCAGGTCCAACACCAAGGGGGGTAGCAGGTAGAAGCCTGTGGGCAGGAGAATGGTGCACAGGGGATACCTGTACCACAACAGGGCTGGTACTTTCCACAGATAGTGAAGAGGATGGCTGGGATACACTGTGTAGGGAAGAGCGGGTAGGGGAACCACCATGTTGGTCCTGGACGAGAGGGTTGTGAGTGAGTGATGTCTGTGTTGGGATGCTTGGGAGCGGTGTCTGGTTTGATCTATGCTGAGGACAGGGAATTGTTTGTTTGGGAGGAGGCTGAGGAACGTCGCTTGGTTGAGGATGTGATGCTGTGACATCAGAATCGTCATCCCCAAAGTCAACATCCTCATGATATTCCTCCTCCTCTTGAGCATGACTTGCTGCTGACATAACTGCCTGGAATATCAGGGGATTCTCCCCTCTGATTCCCCGTTAGCCGGCACTGGTCGTAGGTCATCCTCTTCCTCAGCATCATCTGGAACACAGAGGTTGTAACCATATTAGTGATTGACCTGGTTTTACATGTGGTGCAACACCAGGGTTGTATTAACTGTACTTTGTATCAGCAGATGAGGATCATGTGGTTAGGGTACCACCACAAATGACTGCTCACACCATAGCACTGAGGTGTTATACAGAGAAGTACATAATACTAGCAAACTCACCAGCTCCAGCCACAACTTTCTGTCCATTCGCGTTCCCCCCTGGTGTGACCTGCTGAACCTGTCTCCTCTAAGATGTTGTAGACATAGCTGTAGACGGTAGAGACAACATTCTCAATGATCGGTATCATTAATTGATAGACAGGCACATGTGACACTCCTGATTTGTATTTCACTTTGTAAACAACAAATGTTGATTCCATGCAGAATGGGATCTCGATCTCTGTCATGGCTTAGTAATCTGAGCTAGTGACACACCTCATGTAAGAATTACCTGAAGGACAGGTGCACAAGGGTTTCACTGCTGCAGCCAGGATGACATGCATCCCCCAGGATGTTATTCGCTGCAGTGGTATTAACCTGTCAGCAGCTGTGATGAGACATAAATGTCCATATTTTAGTACAACAGATGGTAGCTATGAGCCAATATGTCATTCTCAATAACCATTTGCAAATAATCCAGGTAAATGTGCAGCATGTTTACCTCATGGACATTACATGTGGGCATCTGCTCACATGCAGCATTTGTCAGCTGTTACCTCCATGCAGCACTGACATCAATAGGATGACACATCAACTGACAAACTTGTATGAGAAGGTTACTGATATTTTAAGGAAGGGGATAAATGACCCGAACTCATCCGCATTACACTGATTTCACCTTTACCATTAAGACTAACATTTTTCATGAGTGTAATGTTGTCTGTTGACAAGTCAGAAAGGAGTTCATGTGTGAGATGTGCAGTAGTCAGGGACATGATGTTGCTCATTTGTGCTTCCCTACCCATGAGGTCACTCAGCTAATTTTTGAATGAGAGAACACAGATTTCTTATGTCCATCCTTTGAGTGTCCTCTGTTCCCATACTCTATTTCCAACATCATGGTACTACTTAGCTGACAACAGATGGTGTCTTGTACAGCAGACCTCCAAACCTCATATGTCAAACACTCACCT
Organism: Lissotriton vulgaris; assembly: GCF_964263255.1. Taxonomy (NCBI): domain Eukaryota; kingdom Metazoa; phylum Chordata; class Amphibia; order Caudata; family Salamandridae; genus Lissotriton; species Lissotriton vulgaris. The sequence continues at coordinate 1,441,487,474 of NC_141685.1, forward strand.
GTACATGTGAATACGGTAGAAGAGGAGGCAAGCAGAAACAACATGTGGTTATGATCACACATTGCGGATAAGCTGAGAAGATTTGAGGCTTCCTGCCTGCAGTGGATTATCGTGTTGCTCTTCAGCCAAGTTATTTTGCAGGTGTAACTGCATGAAGATTCACCTTAGCAGCCCCTACACCAATCTCAAAGGTACACAACTGGCATCAGTGTGTGCCCCAGCCATACCAAATGCATTTTGATTTAACCATGTATATTTTGATAGGGATTTATCCTATCATTGAGTTGCAAGCCTGTTGTGTTTTGGTCAGTTCATATGACACATTGTTCTATTGTATGTCCATTCTGCACTCACTTGGCACACATTTTGTGTCAGCCTCTCATTTGCCACCAGGTCTGAGCTGCCATGTGTTCAAATGCCATATGTGAGCATATTGTGATGCAGGACAACAGAGTTGTACAACACATACAACATACAGTGGAGGTGAAAGGCCCATTTAATAAGCATTCTGTCAGAATTATTCTAGGGTTGACTTACCTTGGCCCGGCACCGGAACAGTGTGTGGTCCCTGACAGATGTCACGTCCAACCTTGTAGCAGAAGTCATTGTGTGTCTTTGATTCTGGGAGGACCGGATTGTACCTACAATGATAAGTGTGTTTTGCAACTTTACTTTTCTGCTGCCACATGTGATGCACTCAATTTCTGGCACAAAGGACGACCACAAGCAGTTGTGGGCACCACCGTTGCAGAAGTGTTTAATTCATAATGTCATGAGTGATCCCACATATGACTTAGAATGGGCCCTCTACCTAGATGGAACCTATATCACAATTACATGCCTACGAATCCAGAGGTAAGGTCCACTATTGTGTTTTTTTTATGCCCAACAAATAATACATTCAATGTAAGAAGTACATGACCAGCTGTGTGGACTGTGCAATTTAACGTATATTGGAAAGATTTGAAGTTGGACAGTGGATGCATTGTCAATACTACTGAGACTGGTATCTCACTGCTTGTTCATCATTACCATATTTGTGCAAATAGGATTTCTTGATTAGGTCTATAGACACTATTACAATATGGGGGGACACCCTGTTGACTAGTTGTGGCTCTCGATTACCAGATTGGATTCCCAGGTCTGGGACTGTTGGTGAAATACATGTTATGTTCCACAATTACAAAGGTATGATGAGACAAGACATGTTATATTTTGTCATTCGCTGTTCACAAATGTCATATGCTAAAGGTGAAAGTTCATTGACATCCAATTGTAATGAAGCAAATTTTTCATCTCTGGTTGACTTTCATATGTGGGCACTTTTTGTCCCTCTGTCGTCTCCTGACAATGTATCCACTTTGACCATCTCCTGGCCAGTTTGACTTACCAGTTAGTGAGGTTGTAATGCCTTTCTCTGTACATTGTCGATTCCTCCCAGTAGATGCAGTAACCTCTGCTACTGCAGTTGTCTGTGCTCTGGCTGAATGTGTCAATGGGTGAGAGAGAGAAAAGTAACCAAATGGGAAATGTGCTTGTTGAACTTTTCAGGGATTTCCCCATGTCTTCTGCATGCTAACAGTGTTGTGAAGTACTGCTGCAGATTGGGCAGGTAGGAGCAGTGGTGTGTTAAGGATGTAATGGCGTGGTAGAGTGGGAAATGAACAACAGAATATGTGTATGACATATTTTGATCTGATGATTCTCTCACCTTCTGCTTTGTGATTTAGGCTGGCACAGGGTGATTTACTTCTTGGATAATTTTGGTCAGGTTTACAAGCACCTTGAAAATGATTTACACTGCTGTTGCATCACTTCTGTGACACAGTGGTGGTGTACAACAGACAACACATTTTGAATTATTCGCAAAGTGGCGCATCTATGGTGAAGAGTCACTTTGTGACGCCCTGCTCAACATTGAACCTGCATCTGCTTTGATGTAGGCAGGGTGGGCATTTCTTTGAGATATGCCTCGTAAAAGTTATGCAGTGAAATCTACAAGATTTCACAGAGTCACTTTTCAGAGGCTGCTGCGACGCAATCTTTCTCCTGCTTGAAGCAGACGTAAGGAGTGGCGCAGCACGTTAGGTATGGGTGGTCCATGGACATTGTTGGAGTTGCATCGCACTTGCGACACTACTCCAGCAAAGTACCCCCCAAACGCCATCAGATGCAACACACACCTGTCTATCCCTGCGGCACAGTGCACGGACATTGTAAATGCGATGCATCTGTGGTTGCGCAAGGGTTTATTTGCATGTCGCATTGGTATTGACGCATCCCTGCTAATATTTGTCAATTGCTACTTAGCAGGGTTGTGTAGGTACGCCAGCAGTACTGTGCCAAGTTTTCAAAAGGGGGAGGGATTTGCCATATCTAATGCTAAGGATTCTGGGACTTGTGGTGCTACATGCAGAGGGTGACACATGAGTCTCTCACTGACTATATTTTTATATACACTTTGGACAAGTTCCTTACTCACAATGACAGTGCAATACAGACAATATTTCCATTAACTTTTTCTCTTCATTCAATTTACCTGGTACCACGTAGTGGATGTCACTGACATGCAGCCCATGGACCAAGTGGCGGTGTATTGTGGTAAGGATATCCTCCTCAAGTGGGGTGAGACGGGTGCGGGGTCCAGGGTATGCAGCAGGGAGGATCCTGCTTAATTTGATCCTGGAGCACTTCTCCTTCACCCTCTGCCTTTTATCCTGCCACTTCTTCTTGATGTCCTGTACTGTGCGCCTCTCCTCCCCCAATGCTGTGACAGCAGTGGCTTATTGCTGCCATAGGGCTGCCTTCTGTGTCCCACTATGCAGTAGGGTGGGAGTCCATATAGGTGTTTGTGGTGCCTCACTATAAACTCCACAAACATGGTGGTCTCCTCCGCAGTGAAGTTCTTCTTTCTCCTCATTAGTTCAATTTTTTTCTGGCAATGTGAGTGTTGTGAACACGAACTCTCTGTGGCTAAACCTGTTCCTTCAATGTGTGCTACTTTTATGTGTTTTGTGTTGCTGGTCAATTAGTGTTAATTGGCTTCAGCTGGAGCGTGGTGGGGGATGGTAGGCACTTGCAACATTCATCATGGCAAAATGGAGCTATTGGCTGCAGTGTGTCAGCTGATCCATGGTGGGGGATGGTAGGCACTTGGACAAGTGTTTACTCTTGACTAAAATGATCAATGGCCACAGATTGTATATTACGGCCTGGAATCGGAAATTCGGTGGCCCGGAATTGAAAATTCCAGTGCCAAGTCATAGATTCCGGGCCGGAATTGGAAATTCTGCCGCAGTGACGTAAATTCCGGCCTGGGTGAGGACATAAAGTTAGTAGTCGTAAGTCTATTCTGTTCATACCAAAAGTGATAAGTTCATTCTGTGAATACCAAAAGTTGTAAGTTCATTCTGTGAATGCCAATATAGTAGTAAGTTTAGGATTTAGTTTTAAGTTCGTTCTGTAAATCGGCCCCTTCGAGAGGGCTGTGACGAGGAAGAGTATGACTCCGCATAAAGAAGATTACAGGCAAGTAACTGAGTTGTTAACATGGAAAGGTGACTCCATGAGATACCTTGTTGCTGCTGACCATTTGTGTTGCATGTTGTGTGTACCATACACTTTGTCAACATGGACATTATTCCTTTACTAGGCTTTGATGTGACAACCTGATTAATTATGGGTGTTGTAGCGTTTGTATGTTTTCATTCTATTAATTAGACTAAAGCCGACAACACCAATATCATAGGATATATCACTGGAACCTCTGCCTAAGATGGCATGAAGTGGGGCTCTCATACAATGTGACCTCTGGGTAACAAGATATTGTTTGGAGAAAAATAATAAAATAAAGAAGAACTTACCTGCCGCCCTCCAGCATCGCAGTCTTCTGCTCCTGTTCACTGCAGGCACAGGCGCCCAGACTGCCCAGCAGTCAATCCTGAAGCTGCTCTCATGCATAAGAGCAGCTTGGAGATTGTCTTGAGTTCTGTGAATTTGTGCTCCTAGACTGACTCGGAGCCTTTGCCTGCTCTCGCCAAACCTGCAATGCAGCTCGGGCTGGAGAAGCTTCAGTGCGCATGATTGGTTCGCCGTCCTGAGACGGCTACTGAAACCATAATGAACACTGATCGCAGTGCCCACCACTCCCCCTCCAGTACTGTCACCCCCTTGGCCCACCCCAAAAACCTGGCACATAGTCACTTAGAAGAAAAATAAATAAAAATAAAACGTTTTTTAAACCTGTTTTATTTTTCGCGTTTTTGAGGATAGTGGCGGGGTGGCAGTGATGCTCCTCCGCCATAGCGGAGGAACCGCTGCTGTATTTTAGCATATTTCGCTTGTGAATTGCACCATAAGCCAGATGGAGTTGATTGCAAGTCATCGCATTGAAACAGAAGCTGGGAAGCAGTGTGATGTTACTAATATAACTGTGTATTATAAACTACAGTACAACTTTGTGACTTCAGGAATCTTTCCAATATATTTTCTAACACTCTGGGATGCATTTTAAGTTTGATATTTTTTTACACACTTGATCTCTAAACACAATATAAGAGCAAAGAGAAACATGAAGTACAATGCTTCATTCATAAGGGAAAGTAGAAAACCAAGTGTGGAAACAGTTCTATCAGGCTGTCCTGCCAATATATCATTGATGTAAGATATTGGAACTCTTTTGAAGCTCTTATGATAATGGTAGATAAAGGCGGCACATGAAGAACACCATTTGCCCAGATCAGTAAGGTAGGAAAACAGAGCAGCACAGGACTACTTGCTTCAAAGCCAGTTATGTTCCTAGTACTCGATATTTAGCAAATAGATTGTGAGTGTAGGCACTGTCTCACTTGGGGAAATATCCACTTCCACTCACAATTCTGGCTAATAATGGAAGCAGAGGAATAACCTAAAAAAATGATTGTCAAAGTTCACCAAATTTAGCCACTTGGAGAGACAGGAATAAAAAAACGAATAGCCAGATGATGTACAAAGCCACAAGCTGATCAAGTGACAAAATTGCAGTGTCTGTAACTGAAAAATGGCTTTGGAAAATGTGCTAAACCACTTTTCATGTTCAGAAAAGCCTTTCCGAATCATGATTTGCTATGAGATATGACAATACTTCGTGACTGCAATTACGGTAGCAAACCACAGAAAAATTACTGATACCTCAGTGAGAACTCATTACCAAAGAGGGAGGTGACCCTGTTGGACAGCTTCCTCATTTGGAATTGTGTCATCAGGAGTCAGAACATGGAGACTGTGATCCAGAGGACCACTGTCAGGTCCTTGCGATATCTTCCCAAACAATAAAAAAAAATTTTAAGCGGCACCTCTTTCTTTTAAGGAACATTACTTCCTGTTTGGAAATGCAAGCGCAGTGATTGTGGTCTCTTGTTTCTTATAGGACACCATGCCTGTGTTGATAACCAATCACAAAGGGGCGCAAGTAGCAACCTGACTAATATGCATAGATAGGTTGATTTGAAAACCCATGTTAATGGGAATTTAGCAAGGTGACCTATTAGTGCCGAAGATTTATAGGCAGGTTGCAAGAAGTCAGTGTGCATTTTGCACCCACTTTTTGAGGCTTGAATGTTAGTACACATAGACCCATACTTCTTTTAGTTCAAGAACAATTTCTATTGAGAAGAAAAGAGGTGTCCATATGCGATACAAAATAACAACTCATTTCAATACAAAACAATGCCATTACATTCAGAATTACATAAATTGGAATAAGTAATACAATTAGAAAAAGTAAAACAATATAAGTGCAATCTTAACATCACTATATTATAAAAATTAGTTAGAAACATTTAAGGGGATCAAGGTGGTTAAAGAACTTCTTGTTGAGATGGCTGTAGCTGTGAGTTTCTGTTAGCACTTGCGTCAATGTAGATTGTAATGGGTGACCATACGTTGAGCCGTTTCGTTGCCATTTGTTAAGGATAAACAGAAGAAGTGTCAAACCTATGGTTATGACAAACAGCATATCACCAAGCCTTGTAAGAGATCTTTGTAGAATCTTTCAAATTAATGGTGATCTGCTGAAAAGCAACTGCTATCAACAAATCACTAATTTTGACATTAATCTTAATATTTTCCAGAATAGATGAGAGTCTTCCTAAGAATATATGAATAAGAGCAAAAGAAAGTTTTGCACCAAAAATTAAATTAATTTGGTTCCAAACTTGTTTTCAGAAAGTATGTACATATGGACAAGAGAATAACATATGAAATAAATCAACATTTGAGGACGAACATGTCCAGCAAGTATTTGACACAATCGAAAACCTTTTACTTAATGCAATCGGTGTTAGTAAAAGCCGATTATTTACAAAGAACAATGTTTATGTTGTGTTTGCTGCCCTAGAAGACTTGCATATCTTAGTCCATATGTGTTGCCAGAGTGATAATGGCCAGGATGTCTTGAAATCGGTCTCACATGTCTCCTCTATTTTAGACTTCTGTCAAACAATGTGTTTACTTTGTAAGTAACTATATATAGTAGAAGCTTTATGCTTGGTGTTTAACAAGGTATGGAGTTGTGGAGGGGTGTCTGGAGTATTAGAGATATCAGGTGTATTAATGAGTTGGGTGTATGTGTCCATCACAGCGTCCTTAAGTAAGTTATATTTAAACAAAATGAGGCAGGCAAATTGAATGAATGACTGAGTAAGGAAAAAGGTAAGAAGTCTGACCCTGAAAATAATTGATGTATCCTTAATAGTCCTGTTTGCCTCCAGGTTTTCCAATAGAAGTGTTTATTCCGAATGAGCATCTTTTTGTTGTGCCAAATTGTTGAGCTGAGGAAGGATTCTATATTTGTGTGAGAGGGTGCAGAGGTTAATTCTAAAAGTTTGGAAGTTAGTTTGATTATGGGTGTGGAAAGGGACTGTGGTTTACGTGAGAAAGAAAGGTATTTGTGAAAGGAGAAGGGAGATAAAAATTGACGCTCTATTGAGGTCCAAAGAGGACAGTCTTCTATGGAATCAAACATCCAAAAAGAAGCTTGACATAGAAGGAATGCTTTCTGGTATGCCAGAAAATCAGGAAAATTAATTCCACCCTCTACTTTAGGGCGAGTCAATTTTAATAAAGACATTCAAGATTTCTTGTTATTCCATAAAAAGGAAGAGAGGATGGAATTGACTTTCTTAAAAAGTTTAGCAGAAATAGGGACTGGAATGTTGGAAATAGTATATAAAACTATAGGAGATAACATAATCTTTATAGTATCAAAACGCCCCCACCATGATAAATAAAGATGATGCCATTTAGTAGCTAATTCTGAGATTTTATGAATACATTTATTCATACATAGTGCTCCTGTGTCCGTAATTGAAGGAGTAAAGTGTAATCTTAAATATTTGATGGATTTGGGACTTAATGTGAAATTAGAAGAGCTGAAATTTTATTTAAAAGTGTATTTAGTTAAGGGCAGAATCTCACACTTACCATTATTCAATTTGTAACCAGAGACAAGGGAGAATGACCTCACATCCTTACAAAAAAAGCAGGAATTGAATCATCTGGTTTTGACATAAAAGGTAAATTATCATCAGCATAAGCTGCAAGTGTAATGTGAAAGTTCGAAGTTTGGAAACCATGTAGATTTGTGTTTTGACGTAATTTAGAGAGAAATTGTTCCAAAGGCAAATTGAAAAGGAAGGGAGAAAGAGGGCAACCTTGTCCTACTCCTCTACCTATAACAAAGAACGGGGAAATCAGGCCATTACCGCTGACTGCAGCTCGTAGATTAGAATTAAGGAGAGATATTAAAGATATAAATTTGGGGCCAAAACGGGACCACTTATGAGTATAAAAAAAATTCCACTCAACTCTATCAAAAGCTTTTTCCGAGTTAGTGCTACTGCTGCAAGAGGTTGTTTTAGGTGTGAAGATGTTGATAGAACATTGAAAAAAAGTTGTGTGTTTTCAGTTATAAGTCTCCCTTTAACAAAGCAAGATTGTTCTTTGCCCAACAAGTTCTTTAAATAGGAGTTTAATCGAAGTGCTAACGCTTTGGAATACATTTTGTAGTCGATGTTTACCAAGGATATGGGCCTATAGTTTTTACAATATCTAGAGTCTTTGCCTTCCTTGGGAATGAGACATATGTGAGCTTCTGAGAAAGAAGCAATAGAATTGTTGAAGGAACAAAAATAGTTTATCAAGGAGTGCAATTTGGGTAGTAAGAGTTTAGAAAAGTGGAGATACAATTGAATGGTAAAACCGTCTGGACCTGGTGCTTTGTCCTTTTTGAGGCATTGGAGAGCTTTCAAAAGTTCTTTCTGTGTTAGATCTAATTCCAGAGGACATAAGTTGAGAGGGGTTTGTTGGGGTTTCTGAATTGTGGAAAAGAAGTGTGACAAAGAGTGATCAGTGGATTGTGTCTCGGATGGATATAATGATTTATAAAAAAGGGAAAATTCAATTTTAAATCACCATGTTCTTCATAGATGTATTCGATATTTAACTTGTTTATGTTGAATTTTCATTTAATTAGCCAAAATTGTCCCTGCTTTGTTTTTGCCACCGTGGAATTTTGTGCTAGCTTTTAATAAATATAAGGAAACATTATCTGTGGATTTCTTATAGAATTGCATTTTGGCATTAATAAGAGCAGTTAAGCATTCTTTTGAGTGGGAAGTATAGTATGAATGTTCCAATCTCTTGATGTCTTGAAGGAGATCATTGGCAAGCGTGCATGCATTTTTTCATTTTTTGACAGTAAAACAAATAATGAAATCTCTTGCTGAAGACTTAAAAACATCCCATATGGTTGAAAATGACAAGGATTCACTCTGGTTCATAGCAAAATACTGTAGAAGATGATGAAGGAAGCAGTAAACACTGGGTCTAGAAGAAGAGAGTTATTAAAACACCAACTTTTAGGGGTATTAACTTTAGGCAGTAAGTAAAGGCCGACTGAGATAGGCGCATGGTCCGATAATAGAATGGGGCCAATTTCTGCGTTCATGAGAGATTGTGAAATATTGTGAGAAACAAAAATATAATCTATTCTTGATTGAGTTTGATGAGCTGGAAAATAAAAAGTGTATTCTCTAATGGTTGGGTTACATAAACGCAGTGCATTAAGAAGTTTATGTTGAGTAATAGCGTGAACAAAAGATTTATGGGACTTATTAGTAATAAAAGCAACTTTGGGGTTTCTGTCTATGAATGGATCAAAGATCTGATTACAATCACAAGTAAGTATAAAATTATCTCCAATACATTGAGTAATTTGCTTCTCTAATGATTGCAAGAAGGGTGCATCACCACCAGTAGGAGCATATACATTAAAAAGAGAGACTGAAACATAATTTAACGACAATTTAGCAGTCAGCCATCGACCATTAAAATCTGATTTTTGCGATATAAGTTTAACTGGAAGCGTTTTGCGGCAAAGTATCATTACTCCATTGCGTTTACCATCTCCTTGAGAAAAGAAAACCTCCCCCAATCAGCCTCTTTTTAATTTCAAGGATTCAGCATCTGTAAGATGTGTTTCCTACAGAAATACTATATCAGCATCTAATTTAGCTAGATGGGTTAAGACTCTCTGTCTTTTGATAGGAGAGTTTAATCCCCTAGCGTGCCAAGATATTAGTTTTAAAGGCATAAGGTATCAGGAAAAGAATGAAATAAGAATGTTAAGCAAAAGTCCAATTCTGTAAAGCTAAGATATAGAGTGAAAGGATATAAGATAAAAAGAAAAAAGGTCAGTCAGAGAAGGATAGAAAAAACAGATGATCGGAGCCTAAAATATGAGCCGGACATAGAAATACAAAGGAAGATAGATATAGTAAATAAGTGGTGGAGAAATGGAAAGATAATGAAATTTGAATATGCAACGATTTCTATAGAAATAAACATGAGAATATAAGAGGAGATGAAAGTATTGAAGACACCAAATAAGCAAAACAACAAGGAATTCAAGACAAATCAAAGAACAAAAGTAATGACAAAGCAAATTAAAAAAAAAAAATAACATACCTACAAAAAGGGAACGTGGATGCGGGGGTGGGTGGAACCACATGGAGCAGACTGATGTCTAGGGATGGCTCGACTAATCCGGGGAAGGACCACGTCGCAACTAGACATAACTGTGAAACTGTGAATAACATATTTAACTTTAATTTATAGAATGAATGTATAGAATGAATGTTAAACGTGAAAAGATAAAACATGATAACAAGAATTCAAGGCTTATCAAAAGTAGCAGGAAAAAGGAAAAAAACTATAATGGTGTTAAGGAGAAACTGCCAACATGTACATGAAGCTAACATCATAAAATCTGCAATCAAAGGAATAATAACATCTCACATATGCAGTGCAAACAAACCATGTAATATGAGATGAGGAAGAGCCTGTAGAGTCCATATGATCCATCTTGTGCGAATTGATGAAACTTTGCAGACAAACTGGATCTTCATAAGTTGTTGTTCTGTTGTTATAAGTAACCTTAAAAAGACATGGGTGGAAAAGACCATATCTAGCACCCATGGAGCAAAGGTCCGGTCTCATGTTGAGAAAGGCATTTGCGTCAGGCTGCTGTAACCTTTGAATAATCTTGCGCAAAGAACAGTGTGGAACCAGACCAAGAGATCCGTTGTATAGCTTTAGCTGCTGCCAATACTTTCAGCACGTCAGACTCTAGAAAATAAATAATGACTCCTCTTTGTTGTTGTGAAGAAGAAGCTCATCCCAACCTGTGGGCACGTTGTATGTTCAGTGCAGTGTCTTCTGGCATAAGTAGGATTTTAGAGAGGAATGATTTAAAGAATGTTGTTTCTTCTGTTACGATTTTCAAGGTCTTCGACCTGCTTTCGAAGTGTTAAAACTTGGGAATGCAGAAATGTTACACTCTTAGTAGTTTTGTTGAGGGAAGAGACATTATGCTTTACTGCTGTAAGTCTTGTATCTAGTTGCGACCAATTGTCGGAGAGAAATTGTAATTTAGAATTGGTCTCTTCCATAAAGGGTCTGAGGGTACCATCCGCTCCAGAGTCTGGTGACACACTATGAGCCCACACGTAGCCTACGGTCCTCACAGACTGGGCTGCTAAAGGTCCCCAGAGTCTGGAAGGCGCGTATGGGAGGAAGATCTTTCAGACACCTCGCTCCCAGATGCTGGAATGCCCTTCCGCTAGAACTGCAACTTGAACCATCTGAAGTCCTGTTCAGAAAAAAACTTAAAACCCACCTTTTCAGCAGGTAGCCTTCCGTGGGAGGGGGGGAAAGCCACTCCACTTACTACAGCGCGGGGACACGCCAGTGGCGTAACCAGGCGCTTTACAAATGCCCAAAATCAAAATCAATCAATCTCCTGTAATAATAACTCCATTGAAACTGGAGAAGCTGGTTTAGGTGGTGAGGGGGATCTTTTTTCAAGCGTTTCACATTGGATTTCCCTGGTAATGCTTGTGAGGGATCCATTATTGTGTTGATGCACTCTGTTTTTTTTTTTTTTAAATTTTATTTTTGTTGTTGCTATCACATGGTATACAATGACAATTAATCGTTCTGTAGAGCAGCGTCAACATTCGGCTGTCTACGATTACTAGAGCAACTTTTTATTTTTCCCCCCCCCCAACATAAAACTTGCTACTTCAAGGGTTGCAGTACATGATCTTAAACTGTAGGCTATTGCAACATTGGTGTGTGTATATGCTTTCAGCAGCCCTAAAGACAGTCTCCGGTAGTACCATTCTCTCCTCCAGTTATGTCCCCCAGGTCCCGGGGTCATGCTGTGTATCTGGGCCTTCCTCCCCCTCCCCCTTTCCTTACTCCAGATCCTCATCGTCCCCTGAGCTGTCCCCATCCTCCTCTTCAGGCAAAGGCTCACAAATGTCCCCCCTGTATATATTCCATGGTGCCCAAATTCTGTTCCATTTACGTGGATTATGTCTCTGCTGATATACTGCCCTCTCTGTCACCATGAGCACGTCCATATTCCTGCACCATTGTGCCAGTGTCGGTGCCTCCAGTGCCCCCCAATTTTTCGCGATATCACGCTTTGCCATCATTACGCCAATGACCACCCAGCCCTTTGCATGCAATGACAAATCTGTTGGGCCCCACACATTCAGGAGACAAATTCTGGGGTCAGGCATGAACGGGTTCTGGAGGGCTTGGCTGATCGTGCGTGTGACACGCCTCCAGTAGTCCTGTATGATTGGGCAGGTCCATATAGTGTGGAACAGTGTACCCTCCTCTCCACATTTTCTCAGGCAATACGGGTGTTCTGCTCTGTGTATTTTGTATAGTGTAGTGCGGGTGTAGTAGACCCTATGTAGTACTTTGAGTTGGACCAGCCTGAATCGGGTGGAAATGCCCGCCTCCCTGGGCGATGCCAGGGCTGCGTTCCAGTCTGCCTCATCTAGGTCTCCTATCTCATCCTCCCAGTGTTCCTTCAGCCTTTCAAGGGGATCCGGTAGGTTGTTCAGCAGTTTACGGTAAGTGAGGGAGGTTGCACTGGACTCCATGTAGTCCGTAAGCAATCGGTCCTCTAACGGTGCTGATTCCGGTAGCGTCACACCTGGTTCCAACACCGACAAGAGTGCGTGCCTGATTTGTATGTACCTGTATGTTTCGGTCACTTCTAGGTTATATTGCTCCCTCAGGGTCGCAAAGGAGAGCACGCCATCCCTTGTCCATAGGTCGCCCACCGTGGAGATCCCAATGGTATCCCATTGATCAAACCCTTTTGAACTGCGCAGGTTGCCGAGGGCTTTGGTGTCCCACAGTGGCGTGAGGTTAGTGATCACTCCCTCCCATGCGAGCCGTCTTTGCGCTTTGTGCCAGATGGCTACTGTGTGTTTGGTAGGTCCCTCTAACTTTCTCACTAGTCCTTTGTTGTAGAGTGGGGCCAGAAGGGTGGATGTGCCTAGCTGGTGCCTATCCGCCTGATATGCCGGGTCGTCATGTGCCGCGTGGACCCATTGGTTGATCACCTTGAGGTGAGCGGCCCAGTAGTACAATTCGAGGTTGGGGAGGGCTATCCCCCCACTGTACCAGTCCCTGGTTAACTTCAATTGCGCCACCCTAGCCGGTTTGTCACCCCACAGAAGGCCGGATAGTTGTGCCGCCACGTGGCGGAAGAATGAAACGGGGACCATCGCCGGCGTGTTTTCCAGGACATAGAGGAAGCGGGGCAGCGCCATCATCTTGAAGAGCGCTGCTCTACCTAATAATGTTAGGGGGAGATTTTTCCAGTGGCGCACATCTGCCTTCAGCCTGTCTAACTGGGGTTTAAGATTCAGGTCAACGAAGGTTGAGTGATCCCTCGTGATCCGTATCCCTAGGTACTTAAAGGAGATGTGTTCTACGAGCAATTGGCAATCCTCAGGCAGCGCTGGCAGGTCGCCCTGCACCATGAAGATTATGGACTTGGACCAGTTAAGTTTATAACCTGAGGCTGTACCGTGGGCTTCGCACAGTGCCAGTAGGACCGGGATGCTGTTCGTGAGGTCCATGAGGTAGACGAGCATATCATCGGCGTATAGGGAAACTCTATCTTCCCAACCGCCTCCCCATTGTACGCCTTTCAGCAGCCGGGTGGTTCTGATAACTGTGGCTAGGGGTTCCAATACTAGGGCGAACAGTAGTGGCGAGAGTGGGCACCCTTGTCTCGTGCCCCGTGCCAGCGAAAACTCCCTTGATATGTGGCCATTTGCGGTTACCCGCGCCACGGGTTCGGTATACAGTAGCCTGACCCATGATATGAACGTCGGGCCCATACCCATGTGTTCCAGGACCGCAAAGAGATAGCGCCACTCCACCATGTCAAACGCCATTTTGGCATCTAGTGACAGTACCGCCGCTGGTTCTTCCAACCGCGGGGCTCGGGCCAGCACCCCGTGCAGCCGTCTCAGGTTCAGCGCCGTACTCCGGTGCGGCATGAAGCCCGACTGGTCCGGGTGTATCAAATGCGTCAGGTGAGGCAGGAGCCTGGTGGCCAACAGTTTCGCCAGGATTTTACTCTCAGCGTTAAGGAGGGAGATCGGGCGGTATGATCCGCAGTCCTCAGGGGGTTTGCCGGGCTTGGGTATCGCGACAATTGTGGCCGTGCGTTGGTCAGGAGGCAGTCGCCCCCGTTCCCGACACTCCTGGAACATATCAAGCAATGGCGTGGACAGCGTTTCGGACATAATTTTGTACCACTCTATCGGTACACCGTTGGGGCCTAATGCTTTCCCCGGGTGTAATGCTGTTATGGCTATCTGTATTTCCTCCGCCGTCAGGTCGGAGTCAAGCTCGTCTCGTTGGTCGGGGGTGAGAGTGCGGGTCGGCACTCCTATGAGCGAGCTCTCCGCCATCTCCTGCGTGACCTCATACTCAGGGGTGTACACGGAGTGGAAGTGGTCTGCCAGGAGTTCCACTATTCTTGCCGGACTTGTATGCATCTCGCCATTAGGGTCTTTCAGCTGGAGTATGGCCCTCTGACCTCCCCGCGCTTTCTCCAACCACGCCAGGAGTTTCCCTGCTTTGTCGCCCACGTCGTATACCCTACTCGTAGTTGCCGACATATGTTCCCTCACTCTGCGGCGCAGAAAGTCGGTATGGCGCTGCTGGGCCATTCGGAGCGCGTGTTGTGTGTCCCCAGTTGGGTTCCCTTCGTGGTCCTGTGTCGCCTTGTCAAGTTGTACCTCCAGATCTATCAGTTCCTGACGCCGTGTGTGCTTGTGCTGCGCGATCACTGAAATCGCCTGCCCGCGGAGTACCGTCTTATAGGCCTCCCACAGGGTCGTAGGCGACGCCACTGAACCTACATTTTCGGTGAGGTAAGATCGTGTATTTCTTTTCAAGGCCTTGGCTATGTCAGGCTCCCTAAGGTAACCCGGGTAGATGGGGAAGATTCGCCTATGGGTCCGTTCCTGACTGGAGAGAGTCAGTGTTAGCGGGGAGTGATCGGAGACCCCTCGCGGTCCAATCTGAGCGTCAGCGAAAGTGAGGAGACCCCCTTCCAACGTCAGGAAATAGTCAATCCGTGACAGGCTGTCGTGAACTGCCGAGTAGTATGTGTATTGCCGGTCTACTGGGTGGAGTAGCCTCCAGATGTCCACTAAGCCCTGTGCTTCCATGAAGTCCTGCAGTTTGGAGTGTGCCGGTATTTGTGTGCGCATCGGGTGTCGATCTAGGGAGTCTTGAGCCACTGCATTAAAATCCCCGCCCAGGACAAGGGCCCCCTCTGGAAGGTCTAATAGGAATTTACCTAGTTCCGGGAAGGCTATAGTGTGCAGTGCCGGCGGGATGTATACCGATACTATGTTAAGTGGTTTCCCCTCCCATTGTCCATGCACCGCTGCGAAGCGGCCCTGTGTGTCCACTGCCACTGATTGGATTATAAACCTGGACGAGCGGTGAATTAGTATCCCGGTGCCCCGGGACCCCTTCGTGAACTCAGAGTGGGCTACCATGCTATAGCCCTTCCTGTCTAGGGCCTTTGTGGCCGTGCCTGTGAGATGTGTTTCCTGTAGTAGGACCAGGGCGGGATTCAGTCTTTTTATACTTTGCAGGACCAGCCCTCGCTTAATTTTGTCGCCCAGACCCCTCACATTCCAGGACATGAGGCTCAACGGGGATGCCCGCCCTACATCAGTGCCCTCCCCCATCATGTTCGGGTATGCGGACTGAGAAGTCGTGCGCATGGAGGACCAGGAGGTCCGTGTAGCGACTCTGCGTGCAGCATCGTGACATTATCATTCTGTGTACATGTGCCCCTTCGTAGCAATCTTGACCCCGTGTAGAAACTAAGAACCATAGCCCCATCCTACCCCCAACTCCCCCCCTCCCTGCCCCCCTGCTCAACGGACTCAAAACTGCCCGCCCCCCCAACTCAGCAGAGTGCTTGATCCCAACCCATAACATAGTACTTGCTCGCTAGGGTGAAGATTCCTCCGTGGTCGGCGGCCCCCTTCCTCAGCTGCGGAGGCCCTTCCGCCCAGTGTCCAAAGCGGCCTTGCATTCTTCGTTTTCATCGGTTTATCCAGGCAACAGCAGTGATTCATAGCCCTCCGTCAGCACTGTCCACATGATGGTCGGCCAAAGGAGAATGTATCTCTGCGTCTTCATCGTCGGCTTGCGAGCCCTGCCGAGAGCCAGCAGTACGGTGCTTGTTCTGTCTGTTGGAGCGACGGGGGAGGCCCGCCGGTCTCCATCCCTCTAACCAATCTTGCGCCACCTCCGGGGAATCAAAAAACCAGGTCTTGTTGTCAGCCACGACCCGAAGCTTGGCCGGGAAGAGCATTGAATACGGGATTTCTCTCGCTCTCAGTTCTTTTTTGACTTCAAAGAAGGTTCTCCTCCTCCTTGCAACCTCGGCCGTGTAGTCAGGAAAGAATGCCAGTGTCGCGTTTTGGATCTTAATGGGAGGAGAGTTCCTCGCCGCCTGTAGGATGGCGTCTCGATCCCTGAAATTGAAGAGTCTTGCAATTATTGGTCTGGGGTTAGCGCCTGTCTTATGGCGTCCTCCCGGTACCCGGTGCGCCCTTTCCACCGTGAAGAAGGCTGAGAGTCCTTTGGGCTTCAGAGTCTCTTTGATCAGGTTCTCCACGTATAGGTCCATCGCCCTCGTGTCTTCCGATTCTGGCACACCTATTATACGGATGTTGTTCCGTCTTGAGCGCCCTTCCTGGTCATCGAGCTTATCGCGCAGTTCTTTATTTTCTTTTGAGACGCGTTCCATGCTAATTTGCAGTTCAGACACGTCTTCAACCAAGGATTTGGTCACCACTTCCATGTTGTTCACCTTCTCCGTCATTTTATGAAAGTCCGCCCTTATAAGCGTAATCTCAGCTGAGATCGACCCCACCGTGGCTTGTACCTGCGTGAGGGCCCGCATGACGTCGTCAATTGTCGCCTTCTTGCCGCTGGGCACGTCGACCGTCTTGCTTGATTGTGGTTTGGCTTCCTGCGAGGGAGAGCCGGGCTTTTCATACGCAAACCGGTCCAGGCGTGATTGCGCCGCCACGTTTTTAGGCCCCTTGCCGGCCATTTCGGCGTACCTTGGGCCGACCTGATGTTGCGTCGTCGCTTCACCCCAAGTTCCACTGGGGGCCGTTTCTCCCTGACCTCCTCAGACAGCTTTTAGGGGGTGGTCCCGGGGCCCACTCGGTGTGTAGGGGTAAGGTGCAGCCTTTGAGGGGCGCTCTAGGTGTTGCGTCTCGTAATGGTGCCAGGCTGGACCGGGTCTCCGTTGTTTGGTGGTGCGAAGCTGCCAGTAGGGTCTCGGGCCAATTTGCGGGGCAGGGGACCGGTCGGCGCCGCCCTGAGGGAATTGTCACTGCCCCCCTTAATTGCCACGTGTGCCACCTCCTTCTCGTGGCCGCCGGAGCCACTGCTCAGGACCTCTGATGTAGGTGGGGGGCCCCGGGCTGATGCCAGACAGACGTCAGGGGTTAAGGAGTATATAGTTCACGGTTTGCGTTGCATCAAATAGCTTCGCAGAAAAGTCCCATTCCGTTATGTTCTCCTCTTGTACTGTGCAATATGAATAGGTAGAAACACCCCCTCATTGGTCGAACCTAGAGCCACGTTGCTTCCAAAGTTACGATTAAGTACCAGCTGGCTGCTACCACCACCGTTGCAGCTTGTACACAAGATTTCAAATGTGCAGTTTGACATGAACTAAACTGTGAACTAGATCGAAGGCGATTCGCCGCTCAGTGCGTCCTCGGGCGGCGGGGGGGAGTTGCTGCACGGTCTAGGTAGCAGCGCGGATCCCCGGTCTCCTTCCCCAGCGCTCCTGTCGCCGCCGGCCAAGATGGTGGCTGCCGGCCTGGATTTCGCCGCTCTGTGCGCCGGCCTTTGCCCTCGCCGGGCGCCCGGGATTGTTCCTCTCTCACCTCCGACGTGCCCCACGCCAGGATTCGCGGGCTTCTGATGTCCGGTGATGGCGGCCGGGTGCTCCGGTCAGTTTATTGCCGCCGCTCTCCGCAGCCGGGCACTTCCGGTGGTTCGGTGCCCGAGACGGGCCACTTCCTCCCCGTCTTGCCGCTCACTGTGGTCCCCGGTCTGGTCGCTGCGCGCAGGCCCCCCCTGGGCACTGCCAGAACCGCACTTCCCGACCTCGGATTGAGGTCCTGCTTGTCCGGATCGCTGCCGCTTGGTCCTGGGCTTCTGTGCCTTCCCGCCCGGGAAGTTTTAAAAACGGATAGATGATCGGATTGATCCGGGAGCCGCCTCAAACACGGAGCTCTTCTTTTAGGCTGCCTCCATCGCCGGCTGCTAGCCACGCCCTGATGCACTCTGTTTTGATTAATCCTGAATCTTCCACTTTGGAGAATTCTGAAAAAAGTGTTGAATTTTTAATAAAAGAGCATTTTGGTGTTGATGCGTTATGAATAGAACCCTTCGTTCTTCCTATGTACATGAGGGGTGGGTAAAGCAAAAAGTCCTGAAGGTGGATTCAGAAAGAATTAGCAGAAAAGTGGAAAAATAAGGAAGCAGCTCCAGCCTGAAATCTGTGACACCTTTAAATAACAACTTAGCAGGCCGTTGTAGTAGTGTAGCCTACAATGAGTTTGTGAAATAATTGCAATCTCTAAGAGACAAGGACTACTACAACCGTTAATGCAATAACAGCCTACATATTTCTTATTCCCTCTTCTTAATATATGTCATATAAGGTAGCATTTAAGGCATGGTAGTGAGAAATGCAATAGTAGCCTCTAGCTGAAAGGATATTGTGAAAGAAACTATATGAATAGCATATTCAAATTCAAATTCAAAATATGCTTTTTCGATTTTAGTAAAAGTATAAAATTATAAAAGCAGCAGTTAAAAAGAGAAATAGTCAAATTCATAAATAATCTTCTTTAAAATTCATCAATCCATACTAAAAAAGTTGTACATCTGCAATATAAAAAGAATATACCATTATATACAATATACAAAATATGGGACTTATCTCTTTCCAAACTATATTTAACAAGTTATTACATTCCTTTTCTTCAGTATGCTCTTTAAAAGACTGGTCATAAACATGGTGCAATATTCATCATTCAATTGTTGTAAAAATAAATAAGCTGTGTGATATTGCCGCCATGTGCCCTGCTTCAGATATTGTTATGTTATGTTATGTTAAAAATTTGTTCTAGCGCAAAACAGCTGCCCCAGCAACGGGGCGTCCCGGCGCTGAACCATAAAAGACACCTGAGGGGAGAGGGTGAAACAACAGGAAGTTTAGATCAGGGAGAACAGATAGGTTTTGATTGCCTTGCAAAAGGCCGTCAGGTTGGTCATGGAGCGAATGTGGAGCGGCAGGAAGTTCCAAAGTTTCGCCCCCAAAACCTTGAAAGAGCGGCCACCCATTCTGCTGAGCCTAGTTCCAGGGACAGAAACAAGGTGCTGTCCTAAGGAGCGCAGGGCGGGCTGGGGAGTGTAGGGTACCAGGAGTGGGTGTAGGAGTCCAGGACATTCTGATCTGAGAATTTTAAAGGCAGTGGTGAGAGTCTTGAATTGAATTCGAGACTCAATCGGCAGCCAATGTAGTTTCCGGATGGTAGCTCTAGCAGAGCACCTACGGGGAAGGGCCACCACTACCCTTGCTGCTGAGTTTTGAACCCGTTGCAGCCGTGCCGTTTCTGCTTTATTGGCGCCTAGGAATAGAACATTGGCATAATCCAACCGAGCAAGGATGATGGATTGAACGAGCAGTTGGCGCGTTTTGGAGTCGAAGAAGCCAAGTATCGGACTGAGGCTCCTCAGCAGACCCACACAAGTAGCTGCCACTTTCTTTGTGTGGGTCTGAAAATTAAGCGAGGAGTCCAGCCAGACACCCAGATTCTTCACCACAGTTTTTGGCGATGGGGTGGGACCAAGCAAGGACGGCCACCAGTGTTCGCTTCAGTAGCAGGGGTTTTTTCCAAGGAGCAGCACCTCTGTTTTCCCAGCGTTCAGTTGTAAGCAGTTACGCGTCATCCATTGCGCAACTGCCGCTAGGCCATCCCTAAATTTCGCAGCTGAAATTGAGGGGCCCTCAGTCAGAGTGATGACCAGCTGCGTGTCGTCAGCGTACGTCACCAGCGTGAGGTCCCACTCTTTTGCCACTACTGCGAGAGGCTGGACGTAGAGATTAAAAAGGGATGGGCTGAGCGCCGATCCCTGGGGAACTCCTTGTTCGATGGAATGGGGCTGGGAAATAAATGGGGGGCTGAAACCCGGAAGGACCTATCCTTCAAGAAGGACCGAAACCACTCAAGGGCAAGATCACAAATCCCTATAGCCTCGAGACGTTTTAGAAGGATATTATGGGAGACCGTATCAAAGGCTGCGCTGAGATCAAGTAGAATCAGCGCAGCACTCTGACCGGCGTCCAGTATGTTCCGGAGGTGTTCAATGGTAGTCAGCAGGGCGGACTCAGTGCTGAATCCTGGCCTGAAGCCATTCTGGGATGGGTCTAGAATATTATTTTGGACCATGTGATGGGACAAAACTTTATTCACATGGGCTTCTGCCAATTTAGATGCCCATGGAAGCAGCGAAATAGGTCTAAAGTTTTCCGGCTTTGTGGGGTCTAACATAGGCTTTTTAATAATAGGGGAGACCCATGCTTGATTCCAGCAGGTGGGAACCACAGCCGAGGAGAAGGAGAGATTAAGCAGGGTGGCCAAGGGAGGGAGAAAAAAATCTAGTGATTCTAGAAATTTGGCTGGTCTCATAGGATCTGTGGGAGAACCAGACTTAACCTGTTTGCATAGTTTGGCTAGGTCGTCATGGGTTATATTAGGTATAAGTGCCAGCCTAGGATTGTCGGCCAAAGAGTTAAGAGGGTTTAGGAGCTCAGGAAAATCCTGTGGAAAAGTGTTGTAAATTTTCCTCACTTTTTCTATAAAGAAAATAGCGAGGTCCTCACATTGTTGTGAAGAAGTAATACATGATACTGGGTTAGAGCTGTTTTGGAGATTTTGTACTAATTTAAAAATAGTTTTGGTGGGGTTGGAACTTGAGTTAATTTCCTTAGCATAAAAGGATGCACGAGTAGTACGTATCGCCTTATGGTACGTCCTTAGCTTTGACAAGTAAAGGGCTTTATCATTGTCCTTATACTCCTTTCTCCAGCAGTGTTCAGCTCTTTTACATTCTTTCCGCATGGTTTTAAGAGTCTCATTGTACCATGGGTTAGAAGGGGAACTGCGGGTTTTGGTCCATTTGGCTGGGATTAGGGTATCAAGCCCTGTGGTAATTCACTCATGGAAAGCAGCATAAGCTGCGTTAATGTCTCTGTTCTTGGCATTAGAGTGGAAATCTCCTAGATTTATGATAAGATCACCAGGTAAAAGTTTATGCCATGGCCTCTTATAACAGGGACTAGAAGTATTTTTAGTGAGCGGCTCTCTAACCCTCATGGTAAATCTAATAAGGAAATGGTCAGTCCAACCCATGGGTTTGGGAAGGTCAACCGTGGCCTCTAAGATATTGGTAAAGACGGGATCTAATAAGTGCCCGGCAGAATGAGTGGGGGTATGAATGAGAGAGTTAAGCTGTAGGGCTATACGATCCGCCAACAGCTTTTTGATGGTGGGGTCAGACAAGGAGTCAAAATGGAGGTTAAGATCTCCCAATATGGTGAAGTTGGGAGAAGACACTACAAAAGTATGAGCTACTTCTAAAAGTTCTTCAATGAACCTAGAGGCCGGACCGGGTGGACGGTAGATATAGAGCCCAGAGAGGGCAAACTGAGGACTAGTAGTGATCTTAAACAGTGCGCTTTCGCACCCCCAGATGTCTTCCTTCGTGAAGGAGCAGTTATATACCGTTCGATATACGACAGCTATCCCACCACCCCTTGAGTCTCTATTTATGGTTTTCATAGAGAAGCCCTCGGGCAGCGTGAGGTTCTGGATGCTGGTCTGGTCATCATGGAGCCAGGTTTCGCATAAAAACATAATATCTGGGCTTTCATCCATTAGAAGGGTGTACACTTTAGCGTGGTGTTTAACAAGGGATCTGACATTCAATTGGAGGACCAGAAGGGGGGAGTATTTCGGCGCAGTAGTTCTACAACTAGATAGACTGGGTATAGGTGTGGTAAAGCTACAGGACTCACAATACAGACCTGTTTGTCCAAGGCAGCCTCCAAGCTTGTCGCATCTTGTATCAGGGTTAAGTGCGAGGAGACGTTCTCTTTCATAATGAATTCTATGCTGTGTAATTTGTGCAGGGGGACAGGCGAGAGGCGATGTCCTGGCGATGACGGGTGCAGACGGGCTTGCCTTAGGCGCTCCCGCTGCGCTCGTCCGCTGCGCTTCCTCCAAATACACATGCTTTATAGAAATGAAAGAGGTGGGAAGGGGTGTGGCCTCGAGGGGGCGTGGCCTCAGTGTACGCCGGTAATGGCGTCAGCTGTTTCTGGATGCAAGTGTGTCGCGGCAGCGCTAAGCTCCGCTGTGCGACTGGGTATAATGAAGGTCTCTGCCCTAATCCGAGCGTCAAGCATAGGGTGAGTTTTAAAATCAACAACAATATAAGCGACTCGCAAGTGACAGTTTTAAAAATACAAAATACAGGTAATGCAGTGACACTCCCGGGTTCCGCCTCAGGAGTAATGGTATAGGCAGGACGCTTGTAATCAGCGCCTACTTATAGCGTGAGAGGGGGCGTGGCCTCGAGGGGGCGTGGTCTCAGTGTACGCCGGTAATGGCGTCAGCTGTTTCTGGATGCGAGTGTGTCGCGGCAGCGCTATGCTCCGCTGTGCGACTGGGTATAATGAAGGTCTCTGCCCTAATCCGAGCGTCATGCATAGGGTGAGTTTTAAAATCAACAACAATATAAGTGACTCGCAAGTGACAGTTTTAAAAATACAAAATACAGGTAATGCAGTGACACTCCCGGCTTCCACCTCAGGAGTAATGGTAACTGCTTAATCCACCTTACGCGTTCTTGGGTTCTTGGGTGTAGTACTTACAAAATAATACCGCATGGATTGTTGTTTGCTGGGAGACATTGTCACAAGGGCAGAGTGCCAATTCCCTCGACCAATCATTTTTATTTGGAAAGGTCACTAGACAATGGAATGATTCAAATCTGAACCTTGTTAGAATATACCTGTAAAAACCCCTCAGACAATAAAACAGATAGGGTTGAATCCTATAACAGGCCACGGTCATCTGATGTTGAATAACAGATGTTTTATTAATCTCCCAAATTAGTCTTAACTGCTCAAAGTGACTCATACATAATTGTTTCAATGCCTTTCTTGATATAGCACAGACCACCTCGAGATTATCATAGTGCTCCGGTCTATTAAGGTCATTAAATAGCTTTCTAATATAATTTAGCCATGGAATGTTTCTTGCCTGGTCCAAAACCATTACATCCCTAAAGATTTCTCTATTTAGTCCCAATGTCGGTGTAGACCAGACTCTGTGCCATAATAAAACTGGTTGCAGTTTGATAAGATCTGTTATAAACTCGATGCCCAATTCTGCATGGAAATTAAAAACATACGTACTCTGTGGGACTGCAAGGATATATCTTAAAAAATAATTTTCAGCAACTTGAATAGACGCCACGTTAAAAAAAAACAGATACTCGCCCCATACATTGCTATGCTCCTGCACTTTGCTGTATATATTTTTATTAATATCTCAGGAGGTCTTTTGCCTAATTTATGTGCAAAGTTCATTAATGCCGCAGTCGATCTTTTAAATAAGAGGGTCCTGCTCCTAACTTCTAGAGCCCAGGAGCCTGCTCTCTCGAGGAGAACACCTAGATATGAGAAAGTTTTAGTGTATTCGATGTTTATGTCAATCACTATTAGGTTCCTGGCTTTATATTGACCTTTCCCACACCACATCACAAATGTTTTTTTGCCATTGAGTTTTAGGCCCTACTGGCCATAAATTCAATATATGTGGAGAGTGCTCGCTGGATATCTATCTTAGTTCTGGCCATTAATACCGCGTCATCCGCGTAGAGAAGGGAGAGGACCTGCTTGTTGTTATGTCTTGGACAGTCTGGTACATTGGCCCTCAGTTCCTCCTCCAAAGCGTTGGTATATATGGAGAAGAGGAATGGGGCCAAGGCGCAGCCTTGTCTAACTCCCCTCCCTATGCAGAATGATTTAGTATACTCACCCTTGAGGCCATATCTCACTTTGGCTGAGGCTCCTGAGTACAGCGATCTTAGGAATTGCACAATAGCTGGCTCGACCTGTATATTCTCTAAGGTGCTCCATAGCTTATTGTGTTCCACACAATCGAACGCGGCCGTAAGGTCTGCGAATATTACATACAGCTGCCCCTTCTTTACTTTAGTGTACTTCCCTTGGAGCAGTGTGAAGTTTAAAACCTGCTCCACCATGCCCATCCCCTCCCTGTACCCATATTGAACTGGGCTCAAAATACCGTTGTCTTTGGCCCAGGTTTGATGTTTATTTAATATCACCCTTCCTGCCACTTTCATTAACGAGTCCAGAAGTGAAATTGGCCTGTAGATGGATGGATTTTCACAGTCCCCTTTTTTATAGATGGGAACGATTACTAATTCGGAGAAGGATTTTATAATTCCTTCCGAACAGCAAGCCTCCAACACTCGCGTCAAGAGTGGGGCCCAAAGATCAGTAGTCATCTTAAATAGGTCAATTGGGATCCCATCGGGACCTGGTGCCTTATTTCCCCTACTATGGTTGATTGCCAGTAATACTTCCTCACGGGTGATCTCAATTGCAATTGGTGATTGTGCTATATTGCATCCTTCCACCTCCTCATTCCCAGAGAGGTTTGCATCACCAATTTTCTCCTTCCTATAGACCTTGCAGAAAAATTCAATCAATAGCATATATAGATCATATAGGTGCTTGAAAGTTCACTGTGTTACATTTGTAAATGTTCCTCAAAAAGGCGGTTGGGTCTTCATCTCCTCAGCCACTGTGAATTAATGAAGTAATGTTGAGTAACCGTACCACGTTAACTTACCCCTGATAAGGGGCAGCAGAGTTATTGTAATCCAAAAAAGAAAATGGGCATGTTGAGATGGTTCATTATCGTGTCTGTGAGGCAGTAAAGCGTTTGTCGCTTGGACCAGATGTCCAAGATGACGGTCGCGATTCTACGAGTTCGCGTTGGAGCACTTTACCTAGAAATAAACAATCTTGTGGTCATGATGAACTTGAGGGAGTGGTGTTTCATTGTGCACACCACTTCATCGATTGAGAGGAGAAGCTCAGGTAGGTCTGTGTTAACAAGGCAAGTACAGCAGTAGAGTACAAATCCTGCAAAGGCTAGAGCGTTTGACACTAAGAGCCAATAGAGCCTCTGAAGCAATAAAACAGAACAATCCATGTAAAGCCTCTTGGTACGTATCTATAAAGGACTTCAAATATCTGTAATGCAAAAAGCCATTAAAATGGCGGCCGTGACCACATCGCCTCAGGACTCTCAGGTTGATGAGGGGAAACTGGGTTAGAGGACTGCATTAAGCATAAAAGAGATATTGTTGTCAAGAACAGGCTTTGCCGTCAGAGTTGGAAGTCCCAAAAAGAAAAATTAAAGTTGCTGCATTCACGCTGATTAAATCGTGGTTTGTTAGAGAATTCAAAATGGCGACCGCATTATCCCTGAGTCTTGTGAAGAAAGTTAATCTCGGAGCTAGGACGTACCAAATTGTTGTAGCGATTTAAAAAGGCTCACATCATGATCCGCTGGTCTTCCGATGCGTATTCCTCTGGGTTGCTTCACCCTAGGATGTGCAAGAACATGGGACCGCCACACCGGTCCTGGGAGTCTCACTGAGACGCCGCCATGCTCGTCTGGTACCAAGCCACGCCAGACCCATGTTTCTTGGTTGCACTGTTACAGCCAATAGGGCATATTTACAAGCCCCTTGCGGCGCAGGTGCATCACTTTTTGTGACACACTGGCAGCGCATTTTTCTACACCATGTTAACAAGGACTGGAAAAGTCACCCTGCATGGCATTTCCTGTCCTTGTAAATATGGCCCCTTTACACACAGCACTTTGCATTAAAGGGGAGTTCCATGGGTGTTTCAGTGGGTGTTCCCACAGATCACCCATGGTACCCCACACATTTCCAGGTTTACAAAAAATCATGAACCTGGAAATGCGTTTGAATCCTACACTTCCATAGGGTAGACGAAGGGAGGCGTAACAAGGAAAAATGTATATATTTCTCCTAGGGTTTTTCCTGTTTCCATGTGTGCTGCATTCTGCAGCACACATAGAACAAGTGTGCAGGAAGGTGTCCCTTCCTGCACATAAACAATCAGTAAAGAAAAGTAAAGTTTTACAAGTTATATGTGTGCTAATGCAGCACACAGAAGTTCAAAAACGCCATTTCATATTATTTATGTACAGGAATGGACACCTTCCTGCACATAAACAATCATCCCTGTGATGCAGGCATCCTTGCATCATGGTGTAAGGGTGCCTGCATCAGCGCATGGCAGCTCCGCAGGAGTGAGCAAAGGGCCCTTCATATCCTTGTAGATATGACGCATCCCTGTGCTTTAATAGTGCTGCAGTGTGGTGCAGCCAAAGGGCTTGCGGTGCCATGCTGCAGCGCTTTCTTGTAAATGAGGCCTTTTGTGTATCAAAATCAACTAGCTATTATTTCTGATTAGATGCACCACACTGATGCTTGTGATTCTAAAAATTGTTGAACTATCTGTTCATCTTAATTATCCATAAATAACTGTCCACCCACACTAATCAATAATGCTCAGTCTACAAACACTGTCAATAGGTGTTTCGCAGAAACACTTCATCACAACAGGCTTACAAAACTTTCCAAAGCCATTATTAAAATCACAGTTATCGCCCGGTCCATCCAACGTTTTATACTTGATATACGGTACATTAAGTAATGATATGTAGCATTTGCACCCAGCGAGCTTCAATATTTATAACCTGTGGTTATTTCTCAGGCTTGTTTGGCACGCCAAATGGAGGTTCATCCAATGGGTATCAAACCAACAGCTTTCATTGGTGAGATATTGGAGGTCCATCCCTCAAGCAAAAAGGGATATCTATACAGACCTAGAATGTTGGGAGGTGGTGAAGGCCGTTTCCAGCCTTACTAGAGGGTGAGAGGAAAGTGTGCTCAGTGACTCAAAGCTTCCAACCCCTAAATAAATGTCTTCATTTAGCTCTGTGTGTGCACTTGTCCAGCAAAGCGATTCAGAGTTGTCCATCTCCTCTGTGTGCTCTGACACAACACAAGGGATCTTGGGCCATTTCACAATCCTTTTTTCTGTGCTGCAACGGTGTAGGATTTTGTGTAATTTCTTTGCATAAATTACCACAAAAATCTTTGAGTTAGTGCATGGGCTGAAGACAGCAGAGCTGGGACACACAGGGCAGTAATTGACTCTCTTTTCCGAGATTCGCTGACGGCAAACCATGCACTAACTCGGAGATTTTGAGAGTTGACGCATGTCGGACAAGCACCAGAAAGAAACGCACAAACCTCTTTTGTGCAGGCGAAGGGCAGAAAAAGGCACCATGATATGCTCACTTGAATATAAAAAGAAATCATTATTTGCAATGCTTTAAATGCACAAATGAATGCAATTCACGTAGCACCCAAGCCGCGCATATTTAGAGGGCTTTTCCTGTTATTTTAAAGTAGGCTTTTTGCATGTTAGTATAATTTTCAGTTGTATAAATGATGCACTGACAGCATGACATTTCTTACACACAAATATAAAACATCATCCCACGTAAGCATGGGCGAATTTTGCGAATCTCGCGTTCGCGAATTTTGCGGATTTGCGAACTCGCAATCCGCAAAATCCGCGAATTCTCGCGAATTTGCTGATTTTTTTTTTTGTGTTTGCGCGGGTTTCTGCCAGTTCGCGAGGGTTTTTTACAATGTCGCAAATTGCGAACTTACCTGTCGGGTCGCAAGTTTCGCGAACTTGTTGTTTCTACGTGTCCAGCCTGTTTGGGACACTCTTCTTCATCACTGCCACTCTCTGTCACCACTGCCACTCTCTGACTACTCATGCCACCCTCTGGCCCACCCATGCCACCCTCTGTTTCATCACAGCACCCTCTGGTTGTCCAGTCAGTGTACATTATTGTGGCAACGCAAGCACACCTTCCCTGCCTCAAGTGACCTGAATTAATTTGGTGCTGATTAATGTGTCACAGAATATTTTTTTAGCTGGCACCTGCTTCCTTAGTGCTTCCTGATTAGTGATCTTTTGCACTTGCTAAGTGCTTTCATTGTTGCAAAATTAGTTACAACACCTGCCCTGCCCCAACTGACAATAATGCATTAGGGGCTGATTAATGGATTTGAACTTCCAGCCTGGCTCCTGCTTGTCTCCCTTAGCTGTAATTCAGGACCTTTGTGGCATATGTGTAACTATTCTGAGGTTCAGAGCAGGGTCACATAATAGTTTCAACTGGCAACTGAACTCTGGAGGGGCCCCTCAGGAAGCACTACAGGAAATGGCTACTAATGATGAGCCTGAACTTTTGAACCTGGTAAGTAGTTACTTTCAGTTTTGCTAAGATCGTATTTCTGCAATTTTGCACTTATTCGCGGGGGCGCGAACTCACGCGAACAGTGCGAACAGTGCGCGCAAAATCCGCTGCTCGCGGATTTGCGGATTTTGCGGGAGATTCGCGAATCTCGCGGATTGCGAATTTACCAAAAATCCGCAAAGTCCGCGAGCGAAACGGATTTTCCGCCCATGGTTAATCCCACGCTTCCCAGTGCAGAGCACTACTGATGTTGTTACAGACAGACATATTTAAAGAGAATCTTTTTACTGCTCCCACCTCTCTATGCTGTACACGTCAGAAGTAATCTGCGCTGATGCCCAAAATGAGAGAATCAGAGGTACGAATATATCGGGTTTTTTTCATTCAAAGAGAAGTCATGAAATATATGTTCAGCTCTAAAAGAAACTAGTTTGGAGGACAGAGGTTAAATGGTTTTCTCCACTGTTCTGACCAAAGTGACATGAGCAGGCAGTGATTCCTTGAGCCCGGTTTGCAGAAATCCCATTTTATTTTATGCACTTTAGCAACACATCCTCTTTAACAGATGCTAATGAGGTGGAACATAGGTCCCCTGCATAGACTGCCATGAACCAGCAGGGGACCGGCAATAGAGCCTTTCATGCAGTGGGCCAGTTGGCATTAGACAGTCATAGTTAATGGGCAGCAGTGTGCTATTGAATGCTTCTCTCTCTGTTTTATTGTGAGCGCCCTTTAACTCTTCATTTGTGCGTAGCTGGTTGGGCGCCCAAGTGAGGACCCAAGATGGAACACAGATTGTAATTCTATAGTATTCTTTTTTTGTCAGATCTTTGTCGATGCATCTTGAAAATATGCACACAAATTAAATGAGCATTTTCAAATAAAGTCGAAAGAGAGCACACCAGCACAGAGATTGCCCAGATACATCGTAGTAAGTCCTGTGCATGATACTACTCACTTTTATCGAAAGCTTTTAGTAGTTGCCATTGTTCACCATTGTTGCTGCAGCTCGTGCTGTGTGTCTCTAAGCACATGTTTCATGACATTTATCTTCTTCAGTAGAGTAGATTTGGGGGGGGGGGGTGCTGTCAATGCTGCTCACAGTCTTCTCAGGGTTCTATTCTACTTCCAGAGCGGAAGTGCATAACAGAGTCTGTCAGCTCAACAAATGCAAAGAGTCCTGAATTGCACCACAGGATGAAAGAGGCAACAATATTGCCAGCACCAATGGTGTGGTGGCAGAGTGGCATTACCCGTCTTGGGAGCCTAGCAGCCACAAGCATGCTACACCTCCAAGTACTGAGTAATGTATCAGACTGTGTGATTGTAACTCAATAATCTCACTCTGCTCTTTGGGCAGCCTATTTTGTTATGGGTTCCCTGCTATTTATATTATGAGCTGAACCTCAGTGAGACAATTAATTCCAGATCATTGCAGTGTGATTCATATTACAAGACATATTGAAGTAATGAAAATATTATCCTAATTGTAAAAACGTAATTTCATTACTGCAAGATTAATGCAGCTTGGTCATCATAGATATTGCTTAATTGACCTTGCATCTCAAGGAACCCCGAACACTGGACTCACAGTAAAAGCATGTGTATAAAACTTCAAAGGTATGAATATATAGTTGTCCTTCCCTTTCTAACCTGTGCCTGGCCCCTTTTCTGGGTACACCCGTATGCAGTGCCTTAAATGGAAAAAAAATAAGTGTAATGAGCAGTGGACTGGGGTGGAATTTGGGGAGGGGATAAGGGTGTGACAAGGATAGGTATAAGGGTGAGGATAAAGGCAGGACAATGAGAGGGGGAAGGTTTTTGTCCTTTCCAAGCTTTGTGTGCAAGAAAACAGCATGATTGTAAGACTGCTGGCTGTATCTGTCTCCGAGTTATTACACTAATATCTATTCATTTAGCACTTACTAATACATGTTTAGTACTACCCAAAGAAACTCTTTTTAGCAGCTTTAGAATTACAAAAGATTAAGGGGAAATGTTATGGTTCTAAACTCTACCTTGTAGTTTGCATTCAGCTCCTTGAGGTGGGACCATAACTCACCAAGCTGTATGCCAAGGGTTTTAGCTTGTGACAAGGATCTCTCCGACACAATCAGTAACCAACTGAGCTATCTACATAAAAAAACAAATGACTAATGTGTGATATGTACGTTTCACGTGTGCTTTAAAGCAGGCACATAAACTCTTTAAGCACTTTTATAGTGAGTCGAGGCTATGGAAAGAATGCACAAAGATCTAGGGCCAGATGTAGGTAAATCCGATTTACCGACTCCTAAATACCGACTCATACCGATTCGGTATTTAAGAGTCAGTAAATTGGAAGGAGGCAGATGTAGGTAAAAAATTACCGAATCTGTAAGAGTCGGTATTTACCGATTCTGTAAATACCGAATCTGTATTTCCCATTGATTCCTATGGGCCTTGAAGCCCATAGGAATCAATGGGAAATACAGATTCGGTATTTACAGAATCGGTAAATACCGAATCCTGCAAGGGTGCAGGGGGTGTCACTTTGACACCCTCTAGCACCCCAATTCCGGACTTCTGTGCCATGTGGCACACAGACATGCCCTTAAGGGCATGTCTGTGTGTCACATTGCACAGGTGTGCATGCACAGATGTGCATGCACACCTGAATTCGGTATTTTACCACCCAATAGGATTGGGTGGTAAAATACCGATTTGTAAGGGCCTGTGGCACTCTTAGGAGTGCCACCTACATGTGGTTTTTCCGAATCGGTAAATGTACCGATTCGGTATTTTAAAAATTCTGTAAATTTACCGATTCTGTAACTTTACAGAATTGGTAAAATATAGGCCCCCTACATCTGGAAACCCTAATACCGGTCGGTAACGGCCAAATTCGGCGGTTAGCGAATGGTATTAGGGCTCCTACATCTGGCCCCAAGTCATTACTTAAAGTGATATTGTAGCCTGGAACATTCTGGGTACACAAAAATCTCTGTAAAGGGTAATGTTTTGAATTGCATCCCTTTGTGACCAAATAAAGGGCATATTTACAAGGAAATGGAGGACCATGGCGTTGCAGGAGATTTTGCAGCATCGTGCTCCACCATTCCCAAAATGCAGGGATGTTCTGTATTTACACCAATACGGCACACCCCTGTGTTATCCTTAGCGCTAAAAATTAATGCCTAGCGCTAACACAGACACCCTTGCGCCATAGTGCAAGGGTGCCTGCATTGCTGGGAATTATTCTGCAGCACACATTGAAGTAGCAAATCCTCATTATTTAATGATTGCTTATGTGCAGGAAGGGGCACCTTCCTACCCCTAAAGAACCATTATTGGTGTTTTGCTCATTGTCTGTGTGGTAAAACAAGGAGAAATAAAGACATTTCTCCTTGTTGTGCCACCCTTACACCTCCCCTGGGGAGGCATAAGCTTTTGGTGTTGCCTCAGACTAAAGATTTCTTGCTAATCTGCGGCAGTGTCAAAAAGTCATGGATGTTGCTGGAAACTCTCCCAGCAACACCCATGGAACGCCCCTTTCATACTGTTTTCTGCATAAAAGGGGCACATATTTATAAGGCCATGGAAAGCCATGTAACGTGGCTTTAGGTGGCCTTATAAATATGCCAGTGGCACATTGCGCCACCGGAACGTCAAACAAGTGAGGCCCTATGAGTACTGATAGTTTCTTGTCTGAGGAGGAGTTCTGGTTCAGAAGGGGAGAAAATGAAAACGTGCCGGTACTTGGTACTGGTGCTTATCAGCCTGTTTGAAGCACAGCACATGTTGAGACCCAATACTTAAACATTTTAATGTGAGAAATTTGCAGTATACACAAACTTTCTATAGTGTAACATTTTGAGAATACATTACATGCCTCTACAAATTGTGGAACTTGATTTCAAATTTCACAACCTCTGTGAGGTTAATACATAAAGTTTATGAATAAAAACAGTCAATTGCACAAAACACTCTATTAAATATAGATTTGGCGGAGGCTACAAATTGGAGAGAGGATGTGGCCTAGCGAGCTAGGGCAGTTGAGCTAAAAACTGGGGAATTGGGATCAAGTCTCGGCAATGACTCAACATCCTGTGATTCAGGGAAAATCACTTAGGGGTATCCTCGCAAGAACGTGTGCTAAATATCAGCAAAAAATGCTAACGCAACTTTACACATCGCAGCCTATCACGGGAAAATAATCCTGTGTTAGTGGAATTCCCAACTCTGCGGTACCATGCCATAGTTCGCCAAAAACACGACCAATGTCTTCGATACAACCACCACGACGGAGATAAAAACACAAACCTCAATGCGAAAAAACATGCGATGAGCCCATTCACGATGAGGAAAGCAGGGATAAACACCGCCAGGCCCGAGACACACACAGAAGTGAAAACCACACTGCCCGAAAGGGAGAAGGGTGGGCCAAATCATAGCCAAAGGGACATCCTACACACAATGCAGCAAACACAGATAGGAAGCAGAGCACCCCAACATCGAACAGAGTGTGGTACTGAAGAAATATAAACCTCCTATGAGGGTTCACTGATACACCTGGTTCTTTTAAACAACAAAGAAGAGATTGGCACAGAAGCTGTAATACAAAGAAAACATATTTATTAACCTAAGATGAGGGAGACTACGTCACACAGTACACTCAGGCCACTGTAGGAGGCATTCTAAGGAGTACAGAGAACAGGTGTCTTATATATGCATAGGTTTACATAGTCAGCATAAAACCAAGGGGAGGTCCTGGCTATACAACATTTGCTTGCTCAACAAAGTGGGAGGAGAGACATTTCTCCTTTCATCAGCAAGAATAGCCTGACAGTTCTATTCTAGGAGGAGGTGCATTCTAATAGCTACCCCCCTCCGAGCATGTGCAAGGCTCTGGAGGAGGGAGAAAGTACATGGCAAGCACATGGCTAAATAAAATGGCTATTTAGAAAAGGGGGTGGTGATGAACAGAGTGTCTGAGTTAAACAGACCACTCTTACCCAGTCCAAAGATCAGGGCTAGATCCATCACCGTTATTTATCTCACTGCCCCATCCCAGCTCAGAACCTGGCTATATGCAAATCAGTCTGTCCCTGGCCCAGTGCATCATGGGAACAGGGCAGACTAAACTACCAAGCCAATTCTTCACCAGAAAGGAGACAAGCTACCGGGGACCGGTTTCTGGCATTTCAGCCTTCTTCGGCCCGGCTTGCTTGAATCCTGATGGAGCAGTGAGAAAGGGACTCATGTCTGAGTATACCCTGCCACACCTATAGTGGCCAAAAACGATTTAGAAAAGGGGGTGGTGATGAACAGAGTGTCTGAGTTAAACAGACCACTCTTACCCAGTCCAAAGATCAGGGCTAGATCCATCACCGTTATTTATCTCACTGCCCCATCCCAGCTCAGAACCTGGCTATATGCAAATCAGTCTGTCCCTGGCCCAGTGCATCATGGGAACAGGGCAGACTAAACTACCAAGCCAATTCTTCACCAGAAAGGAGACAAGCTACCGGGGACCGGTTTCTGGCATTTCAGCCTTCTTCGGCCCGGCTTGCTTGAATCCTGATGGAGCAGTGAGAAAGGGACTCATGTCTGAGTATACCCTGCCACACCTATAGTGGCCAAAAACGATTTAGAAAAGGGGGTGGTGATGAACAGAGTGTCTGAGTTAAACAGACCACTCTTACCCAGTCCAAAGATCAGGGCTAGATCCATCACCGTTATTTATCTCACTGCCCCATCCCAGCTCAGAACCTGGCTATATGCAAATCAGTCTGTCCCTGGCCCAGTGCATCATGGGAACAGGGCAGACTAAACTACCAAGCCAATTCTTCACCAGAAAGGAGACAAGCTACCGGGGACCGGTTTCTGGCATTTCAGCCTTCTTCGGCCCGGCTTGCTTGAATCCTGATGGAGCAGTGAGAAAGGGACTCATGTCTGAGTATACCCTGCCACACCTATAGTGGCCAAAAACGATTTAGAAAAGGGGGTGGTGATGAACAGAGTGTCTGAGTTAAACAGACCACTCTTACCCAGTCCAAAGATCAGGGCTTGATCCATCACCGTTATTTATCTCACTGCCCCATCCCAGCTCAGAACCTGGCTATATGCAAATCAGTCTGTCCCTGGCCCAGTGCATCATGGGAACAGGGCAGACTAAACTACCAAGCCAATTCTTCACCAGAAAGGAGACAAGCTACCGGGGACCAGTTTCTGGCATTTCAGCCTTCTTCGGCCCGGCTTGCTTGAATCCTGATGGAGCAGTGAGAAAGGGACTCATGTCTGAGTATACCCTGCCACACCTATAGTGGCCAAAAACGATTTAGAAAAGGGGGTGGTGATGAACAGAGTGTCTGAGTTAAACAGACCACTCTTACCCAGTCCAAAGATCAGGGCTTGATCCATCACCGTTATTTATCTCACTGCCCCATCCCAGCTCAGAACCTGGCTATATGCAAATCAGTCTGTCCCTGGCCCAGTGCATCATGGGAACAGGGCAGACTAAACTACCAAGCCAATTCTTCACCAGAAAGGAGACAAGCTACCGGGGACCGGTTTCTGGCATTTCAGCCTTCTTCGGCCCGGCTTGCTTGAATCCTGATGGAGCAGTGAGAAAGGGACTCATGTCTGAGTATACCCTGCCACACCTATAGTGGCCAAAAACGATTTAGAAAAGGGGGTGGTGATGAACAGAGTGTCTGAGTTAAACAGACCACTCTTACCCAGTCCAAAGATCAGGGCGAGAGCTTTCTGTTTAATTCAGAGACTCTGTCCCTCACCACCCCTTTTTGTAAATATTTTTGTCCACCCTAAGCGTGGAAGGGTATTCTCAGATGTGAGACCCTTGCTCATTGCACCATCAGGATTCAAGCAAACCGGGCCGAAGACGGCTGTAATGCCAGAAACCGGTCCCCGGGAGCTTGTTTCCTTCCCAGTGTAAGAATTGGCTTCTGTAGTTTGGTTTGTCCTGTTCCCATCATGCACTGGGACAGGAACAGACTAATTTGCATACAGTCAGGTTCTGAAACTGGGATGGTGCAGTGAGCTAAAAAACGGTGTTGGATCTAGCCCTGATCTTTTGACCGGGTGAGAGCTTTCTGTTTAATTCAGAGACTCTGTCCCTCACCACCCCTTTTTGTAAATAAATAAAATGGCTGGCAAGTACAAAAGGGCTTTCAGCTCATGCCAACAGTGATCCCTGCAATCTTTAACAGTACAAACACCAACATTTGCACAAACGAACACAGGACACAAGTGCACCCGCCTGTTGCCGGTAAACAGCAATATGTACCTGGCAAAGCACGAAATAAGGGCACGAGAATGCACAAGTACAAACCCACAGTCCTGATGGGGTAGCAATGCAAGAATAGCAGGGAGCCAAAGAGTAAGTGACACACACATTGGCATACAACTCAAGACACAACACAAATGGAGACAAGTGAAAGTGCAGAAACTTTATCAACAGGTGCGTGTTACTACGGCCAAGAGAAGTGCCATGATATGCAGACCAATGCAGCAGCATGCCTGAATGAGGAACGTAGGAAAGCGCCCATGTACACCTTGGGAGAGTCCATCATCAACACAAGTCAGTGCCAACCCACGTTGGTTGTCCGCGCCGACATCATGTGTCCAGGACAATGCAGCCATGTCCACTGTCGTCTTGGGACATCTAACCAGATCCACCACCTGTAAACAGGCGTTGGGGCAAGTGCAATGGGTCACATCCAGTCATGTCTGCAGGTACCTTGACACTCGTCCACGAACGTGAATGCAGCAGCGTAGGCCAACAGCTCCAATGAGCGATCGTCGTCCAACACATCCGACATGTCATCGACGTAATCCATCAGCTGACCCGGTCAGATGTGCGACCCAATGTATACCAAAGTCCAATCGGGCAGTGGCTCAAGGTGCTCACTACACATGACAACTCGTGCAATCTCCCTGGCCCAGGTCCCAGCCTGCATTCCAAACATCCATGCATGCCATAAAAGGGCATCATTGTGACACTCCTGGTCGTGGGCCAACAGGTGGCGCACACACATGTCGAAATCCACATCAGCTACTGTTATGTTGGGGAGGAAGACATCCATGGACCATTCGAATATGCACAAGCAATATTGCAACACAGGCTGAACGCAGGTAATGTCCGCAAGGCGGAAGCTCAGCCGGTAACTTATCCACAGCACTGTCAAGGGCATTGCCCCCAGGGCATGCAGCAGACATGCACAGTACAGCTCCACGTGACTGGAGTTGAGCATGTACTCGGGATGGTCTGCCATTGCGTCATTGGGTCTGCTTGAAGCGGCACTGGCTTGCCCTGCGCCAGACCTGTGGATGAAATGGCACAGCTCGGTGCAATGAGCAGTGCCTGTGTGCAACGGGTGCAGGCCTGGGATGGGGTGAGAGTACGTGTGAAGGCCATTTCACGCACGCAAACTACCACCAAGGACTCCTGGGTGTGGTATGTGTACACATTGGTCCCACGTCGGGCAGTAGGTAGTGTGGAAGTCACAAGCAAATGCTTGCGTATCTGTCAGGGGGGGCTTGCCACAAGCAAGTTCCTGCTCGGAGCTGCAGATGTGCTACCGCCTGATAGTGCAGACAAAGGACATTTCGGGCCACATGCATCATCGGGACATTTTGTGATTCCTTATTTGCGAAAAATAGGGAATCGCAAATAAGGAATCGCAAAATGGGATGCATTATTTATTCGCATAATTTTTGCGATTCGGTGAAAATCGCAATTTTTAAAGAATCGCAAGGATTATGCGAATTCTAAATTGTTTTTTTGCAATTCCCATTCATTCCTATGGGCCAAAAGGCCCATAGGAATCAATGGGAAGACATTGACATTTTGCGAATTTCTATATGCGATTCGCAAAATGTTAATGCATTACATAGGTGCAAGGGGGGTCCAAATGACCCCCCCCCCTGCACCCCTGAAATGCATTTTTAAGTGCATGTTTCACACACACATGTCTTAAGGATATGTGTTTCTGTAACATTACAGTGTTTAAAATGTAATTTTGAGCATTTTTAAACTTTTCCGCAAATTACCACGAGGTTCAACCTCGTGGTAATTTGCACCCCCTAATTGCGAATTCGCAATTTAAAATGCAATCATGCATTGCTTTTAAGGAATCGCAAATTTGCGATTCCTTAAAAGCAATCGCATTTTTGGAATTCGCTAAAAATAGCGATTTTCCCAAAAATGTTTGATGCATCCATAAAGATATTTAGGAATCGCAAACAGCAGAATTTACCGATTCGCACCGTTTGCGACTCCTAAATACCTTGATGCATGAGGCCCTTCATCCCTACAGTAACTTCACCATCTGCTTGCATACAGGAGATGTACAGAGGCCTGTCGTGGTTGTGGTGGGATATCTGCGACCCTGGGAATCTTGAATGGTATGCCCAGCACGTGGCACATGAGTGGCCCCACTGTGTGTTACGTTGCAACATAGCTGCTCCTCCCTCCCATAAGCCCCCTCACTTGTGTGAGCTGCGCTCCTACATGTCCCTGTCTGTGCGGGCCCACCCTCCTGGTGCATGCTGCATTGCAAAATTGACAGGGGCATGCTACATTGCAAAATTGACAGGGGCAGCAGGGCATGGCCCTGGTGGTGACTACACCCAACATAGAGTCACACTTACCACACTTCCTGCACGAGGCCAGGGCCAGGTCCGAGCCCTGCCCTGCTGCCCCTGCCGAATCAGCACACCCCGGCAGTGACCTGATGTGCGCCGGACCAGCACATGCCATTTGTGCATGCAGGGGGGTGCGTGCGCAGCAACATGTCCAGGGTCACTGCCAATGCTGAGGTGACATGGTAACGTCCGCTGACGACAGCACACTGTGATGTTGCAGGGCCCATGCCCATCAAGCTGACATAACGACCACATGGACACACTTGCTCAGATGGTGTAAATGGCTATGTACCTGTGTGCATGCTAACATTTATTAGCAGGCACACATACCGAGTGACACCTGTGTTGGATGTGTATGGGGTGTGCGCACACAAGCCAGCAGGGGCTGCCTGGTACAGCCAAAAATCGACAACAGTGTACATCGTAAAGAACATAGCCATACAACCATAAAGGCCTCATGATTTGTGCTGCACAGAGTTAGTGGCCCTGGATGCACTGCGGCAGGCACGGGTCCACGCCACAGGACGCTGACCTGCGGGACACTGGGGGAGTGTCACGAATGCAGAGCAGGTTTCCGTAGATTTAAAAGGAGCTTGTTGCAGAATGTCTCGGTGGACAGTGGAAGGTATACCCCAGGGCTTGATGCAGAGTGCAAGACTATGCTGAAACAGTCACTATGGTGGAGATGAATGGAACAGACACATGTCGGGCCCCAAGTATGGACCAACCACATGAAGATGCAGGATACCACCAGGCCATAGATGCAGCCACCACCAAGGTCCAAGCAGAAAGTGTCCATGACTCATTGCGCACAGAGTTAGTGGCACCAGTGCTGTTGGGGATGCCGCCTGCAATGAGGCGTGTCCAATGGTGTGGACCCCTTCACATCTTACCCAAGACACAGTTCCACATGTCTGACCTACTGGACCACAGTGTAGGCCAGAGGCTGCGGTCAGCGCAGGGCCACAGACACATGTGTTGATGACCCCAAGACCACATTCAAAGAGGTCATTCAATATATCAGGAAAAGGGGTCCCGGACGTGACAAGCAGAGAGTCAGTGGCCCCAGATGCACTGTGGCTGGAACAGGCACACTGCCACTGGACGGTGACTTTCAGTGCAGTGAGATGAGCCATGTGACCTGAGCGGGTCCTCATCAATGTCCAAAGTGTATGTGGTAGAGGGTTGCAGGGGACAGTGGAAAGTGTCCTCCAGGGCATGATGCACAGGGTAGAGGCTGTCCGGAAGCAACAAATGGAGTAGTGAAATGCCACGGCATCGTTTTTGCCACAAAGTCAGTATCACTGACACAATGGCAATGACAACCTCAAGTCCATGGACTCAGTCGCCACCAGAGTCCAACCAGATTGTGCCGTTGACCTCGGGAAATATACTTAGTGGCACCGGGGCTGAAAGGGGATGCAGTCTGTGATGAGGCCTGTACAATTACATCAAGTTGGCCATAAATGAATCAAGGCTGAATTCAAAATGGCGTGTGACCTACTCAACCACAGTGTGGGCCTGAGGCAGCGGTCAGCATGGGCCATTTACTGACTGTCTTCGGTTTAGGTTGGATGGCCCCACCAGCTTGAGTAGTTCAGGTTCAGTGGCACCACGTGTCACTGGCTTGCATTGAACAGGGTTAGTGGCACCACGTGTTGACGGCTTGCGTTGAACAGGGTTAGTGGCACCACGTGCCGCTAGCTTGTGTTGAACAGGGTTAGTGACCCCACGTGTCGCCGGCTTGCGTTGAACAGGGTTAGTGGCACCACGTGTCAACGGCTTGCGTTGAACAGGGCTAGTGGCACCACGTGTTGCTGGCTTGCATTGAACAGGGTTAGTGACACCACGTGTCGCCAGCTTGCGTTGAACAGGGTCAGTGGCACCACGTATCGCAGGCCTGCCATATGGAATTATGCCTCACTGATCGAAGGGGGTCTGGTGCTGTCACCGCTGCCACAGACTTGGGGACACTGCCATTCAGGACTTAGGACACAATTCCACATGTGGAGCCTACTGGGCCGAAGAGGACGCCGGTGGAGTATGTAAATGGAAATGAATAATGTGGGCTAGCATCAGGAGGGCCAGCGATGGTCTGCAGAGCCTGCAGAGGTCGCAGGACTGGTGCTTGGAGCTTGCACAGGCATGTGGTGAGCCCTCTTTGACACGCTGGTGTAGGCAGGTGTACAGAGCCTCGTCAGTGTGCTGGGGCAGGCATGAGGCATCTGGGGACCAGCAGCCCGGGGTGCAGCAGGCGCACAGGAACGCAGGCCCCACTGCACTCGGAAGAAGGACTCATGGCGGGCTGAGAGGCGCTGCCTTGGCAGATGCGTTGTCCATTCAGAATGAGAACCATCGAGCAGTGCAACAGGCTTTTTGTTCACACCCCTACACAGGCCTGGCATACGTATGTCCAACCCACTATGCATGCGCATGCAGGGGGAGACGTAATGTGAGACATTTCCGCTTTCTGCCCCACAGCCTGTCTACTGGCCACTGCACTCCATGCCCCACCAGCTGCTCACCACATGGGCATTTCCATGGTTTGCACTCTGTGGTCTGTCAGGCACCTCCAGGCCACACCTGGCATTGGGTAGGTTCACATTCCTTGATCACTTACCGTTCTTGCACATGCCTGCTCCATGCCTCTCCTCACATCCTGCTATTGCATGATCATTGTCTCTGTGGCATCTGTGGGTCTACAGGTGTGGCTCTTGGTTGGGCTCCCATTCATGCTGTGGGTAGTCTTCCTGCTTAGCTCCAGCAAGGCATATCAACTTTTTTTGTGGTGCTTTGCAGATATGGCATTTCATTGTGAAAGTGGTGTTGTGGTTTATTTGTGTGTTTTTGCCTGGGAACGCCTACTCTGCATCTCATTAGGGTTAGTTGGTGGTGTCCACCGTGGGGATACATTTTGGGGCAGTTACCGAGGAAATACTGGCTTGTGAATGGGGTCTTCAATCTATCCCCACTTTTGGTGTGGTAAGGTGCGGATAAAGTGGAGTTACGTTCTCGTGAATATCCCCCATAATCTCCCCGTGCCTAACAAAAAAATTAATGTGTCCTTGTGTAATGTAACTGGTGCTCATGTAAAGTGCTCCGATATCTTCGGGTCAAATTTGTGCTTTAACAAACTCCAAAGAAAATAGCTACGGTCACTTACCGTTCTCGCACATGCCTGCTCCATGCCTCTCCTCACATCCTGCAATTGCATGATCATTTTCTCTGTGGCATCTGTGGGTCTTCAGGTGTGGCCCTTGGCTGGGCTCCACTTCATGCTGTGGGTAGTCATCCTGCTTAGCTCCAGCAACAGTCAGGTGTTAAAACCCTGGTGCTATCCCGGCTTATCACCTTTTTTTGTGGCGCTTCCCAGACATGGCATTTTATTGTGAAAGTGGTGTTGTGGTTTTTTTGTGTGTTTGTGCATGGGAACGCCTACTCTGCATCCCTTTAAGGGTAGTTGGTGGTGTCCACCGTGGGGATACATTTTGGGGCAGTTATCGCGGAAATACTGGCATGTGAATGGGGTCTTCAAACTATCTCCACTTTTTGTATGGTAAGCTGGGGATAAATCGCAGTTAAGTCCTTGTGAATATCCCCCATGATCTCCCTGTGCCTAACAAAAAAATGAGTGTGTTCTTGTGTAATGTAACTGGAGCTCATGTAAAGTGCTCCAATACCTTCGAGTCAAGTTTGTGCTTTATCAAACTCCAAAACAAACAAGCTAAGGTTTGATATCACAAAATTGCCTTTGCAAGACATTTCTTGTTTACTTTTTTTGGAAGTCTAATTGGCACACATCACAAACTTCATAAATTGCAAACATTCTTAACTTTGCAGGCACAATTTTGCGTTTAGCTCAGCTATCCTCTAGTGTAAGAATCAGTAAAAGAAGATGTTATCCTTGTTTGTGTTTTACAGGGTTTTAGTTAGCAGGGAATAAATCCATAACAGTTTCTAAGCACGAAAGCACAGCATGCAACCCTAGCGTATATTCTTCATGCTGGCTATTCTTTGTTATTCTGATATTTGTTTTTTTGCAGAGAAAAGGCATATAATTTCTTTGATTCTTTGAGGATTTAATGTTTTTGTTGAAACAGCAGAACAGCCTGTGTTTATAGTTCTATTAAAAGATGGGATGTATTTTGTGTTAAAATATCCTGACTGACATAACATCCTGGCCTATTTTTCTGCTGTTTGAAAGAGATGAATCATTGGTACGTTTCTTGAATCCTGGCTGGTGATGAGTCATGCTTCTGTACCAAGGATTCAATGGAAGCATAAAATGAATGTGATCTGCAACTTTTTCCTATCCCTTTAAAAATGAATGTGTCATGGTGCTGAACTGTATATATTCGGTTGTCTCTCCAGCTCACTGGCCAACCACCAAATGTTTTATGGCTTTGATTGGCGGTAAGCAAATGTATATTGCTAACTTTTTTGCAACCTTTGTTCTTTAGAAAAATTGTATTTCAGTGTACTACATTTCTTTGAAAACCTGGACTTTGTGACAATTGATGATGCATGTAACTATGTTCAATTCAGTGTCTAACAAATAGATTATGGCCCAACTCACTGTGCAGGCAACATTCTAGGGCCTAGATGTATCAAGCCTTTTGCGAATCGCAAAGGCCAAAATTCGCAGAATTTCGGCCTTTGCGAATCGCAAATGGTCTATTTGCATGTTTTGGCATGCATCAAAAATTCGCAAATTAAGGAATCGCAAAAATTTGCGGATCCTTATTTTGCCATAGCATTTAAGGAATCGCAATTTTGCCATTCCATAAATGCTATGTATGTAGCATTTTACAATTGCGAATTTTGGTTAATAAATCGCAAATTACCACCAACTTGTAGTTGATGTTAATTTGCGAATTCTTTTAAAAATACACAATTTGGCATTTTTGAAGGTGGCATGTGACGCACACACATGCTCATAGGGCATGTATGTGCGCTATACGCACACACATGTAGATTTCAGGGGTGCAGCAGGGTGTCTTTGAGACACCCCTGCACCCTTGAAATTATTCTCAATTTGCGATTAGCAAATTGCGAATCGCAAATTGAGAATATTTTCACAATCATTCCTATGGGCCTCCTCCCCCATAGGAATGCATGGGAAATTATTCCTTAATTGCGAATTCGCAAAATGCAAATTCGCAAATAAGGAAGACTAAGAAATCGCTAAAAATGGAATCTTGATACATCTGCCCCTAGATGTCATATTTGCACCCTTAGGACAAGCCACTGTTACAGATAACTCCACAGTCAGCTGGAGCGACCAAAAATCATCACATTCAACATCAGTAAACATATCAACAACAACACTTTAAAAATACTAAAAATTAACAACAAACCCTCGTTCAGACAATGTAAAAAAACTAGACATCCACCAAATCAACATCCATCTTTAAAGAACCACAATAAACATGTACCTGAAAGACATACACAACTTCTAGAATTGGATCTCAACTGTTCTGAACAAACTTATACCAAAAAAGCCACATCCAGGGTTGACTATAAATAAGAAAACTACATAGGTGAATGATACGATTAAATGAATCAAAACACAACTCAACAACCTACGATGCAAGTGGAGGAAATCAAGAGATGAAACACATAGAAACACTATATGCCACTATAACAGAACTTACATAAGAGACAAAAGAACAACAAAAAGTCACCACTACTCTTCACGCATGTCTGAAACTGACTACCCTTCTAAAAAATCAACAAAATTCAGTATTCCTCAATCCAGAGTACCATAATACCGAAACTCCACAATCACAAGACATGTGTGACCAAATCACCAATCAGTTGATCTAAAAAAATAAAAGGATTGAACATTAACTGAAAGCAAATGTGGACAACACCCCAACAATGACGTAACCACCATAGAAATAGACAACAATAGTAATCCATCAATGCATATGTTTCAACACCCAGTCAAAAAAAATCCTTGATATTATCATTGCAGCCAGATCATCAGGATCAACTTCAGGCCCAGTACTGCTAAAATATTTCCTTCAAACAACCTGTGGCTAGGTGGTAATCATATGCCTACTCAACTAGTCAATAGAACTGGGTTAATTCCCACTTGAACTGAAAACCTCCTACATTAGACTTCTCCTCAAGAAGAAAAATCTCGATCTATCCCATCCAGCAAACTACACACCCATATCAAATGAACCAATCCTAGAAATATGTTTGACACAGCACAATTTATTCAAGCTTCAAACTTTACAGAACTTAATCACTTAATGTTAGACCAGCAGCCTGGCTCCAGACCAGGCAGAAGCAAAGAGTCAGCCACCATATGCATCTGGGAAGATCTAAAACTCACAAAGGACAAATTGCTTCTGGATTTGTCAGCTGCAATTGACACTGTCC
This sequence comes from Lissotriton vulgaris, assembly GCF_964263255.1. Lineage (NCBI taxonomy): Eukaryota > Metazoa > Chordata > Amphibia > Caudata > Salamandridae > Lissotriton > Lissotriton vulgaris. The sequence continues at coordinate 1,441,531,978 of NC_141685.1, forward strand.
ACCACCACACCCTACCATAAAGAGTCTATGGAAATGCTCTAAATAGAATTATCTCACAGACCAACAAAGTATAGTTTACCTTCCACCTTTCACATCAGCTCTTCACACACAACACCGTGACATCCCTCAGGTGTCCATAATATCCCATCTATTCAAAAATTACCTAACCACACTACCAAAACTGATTACATCATTCATGCTACCTTTTAAAACTATGGAGATGACACCCAATTCATTTTAAAAATGCATATCCCAGAAGACAATTTGTGTCATAAACACATGGATGATGACTAACCATCTTATGTCCTGCGTACATTGTGAAAAAAACCAGCCTACTGCCATATTGCAAAAGAAACTTGTGGCCCTGCCAACTACATCAAGAGAAGTTGGAAACCTAGAGGTAATTATGGCCCTAGACCTATTATTAATACATGTTCATAATGCTGCAAAAAGTGTCTTCTGCTAAATTAAACACTATGTTGCATCTTCCCATACATTGCATACTAATATAAACTGAAAGCCATCCTCACGCTCATAATCTCCAAGCTTGACCATGCCAACAGCTTATAAATTGGCATTCATTGTATGCAAATACAAGTCATCCAAAACTCTGCTGCTTGGTGCCTTCTCCCTTTCTCCAGAGAAAGCATGACTCCAGTCCTTTAATAGCTAAACTGACTACCTAGAGCTAGAAGGGTAATGATCCAGGCACTCAGCATTGAGCTTCCCAAGGAAATGTACTGTACTTGAAGCAATATAAACAAAACAGAATACTACGATTCAGGCTTGTACTACTTGTCATTATACCACCTTACCAATCCATACATAATCCATAGGAAGCAGTGATTTCTCAGTGCAAACAACCAAACTGTGGACCACACTACCAGTCAGCATAATAAGCATCCAGGAGTATTTACACTTGTAAGACCTGGCACCATTGGCGTGGGTGTCCCTTCCATTTTTCGCTTTTGTCTCCTCTGAGTTTACTGGTATTAGACTCTTTGGGCGCTGTGCCACTGCCATCCAGTGCCACAGCACAAATGCTCCCTATTGTAATTGACTATATGAATTGGTATTCCCGTAATTGGCTCATTTGATTTACCTATTAGTCCCTAGTAGAGTGCACTGTGCGTGCCCAGGCTGGTAGAGCAGATGCTGCTTGTGGGCCTGCAGCGCTGATTGCGTCACCCACAGAAGCAGCTTGTAAAGTGTGTCTCAGACCTGCCATTGCAGAGTCTGCGTGCAGTTTAGGACTGCCATGTTGACTGTAGACGATCGTATGACCCCCAGGCGAAAGCCACCTTCAGATCCGCTACCAAAGCTTACCATAAACTTATAAAGAAAGTTAAAGCTACCTATTTTACGGACCAGATCAGTGTGAGCACAAATCGATCTAAAACCATCTTCTCTTTAGTGAAGGACATGACTAAACCACCAGAGGATCCTAATTGCACAATAACATCTGACTTGCAATGTGAAGAGATTGCTTGCTTTTTCGTAAGTAAAGTCCAAGGGATTTATAACTCTTTTGGGTCTGATGGGTCTGTCTCGACCCCTCACCAATCCCCAGACTCTTCGGAACTTCCCTACTCTCTTCACTCCCTCCCTTCCATCACACAGGCTAATATGAAACTTCAGGCTGTTAAAGTCAAGTCTGGGTCGCCGGAAGACCCCGTTAAACCTGAAATGTTCAAACTATTCCAGGATTCCATCTTGGCAGAGGGACGGGAGCTGATTAATAGATCTTTTCAGTCTTCCACCGTCCCTAAATCATGGAAACACGCCAAGGTTGTCCCTTTACTAAAAAAGCCCACCTTGGATTCTTCCAGGCCTGAAAGTTTTAGACCGATTTCCCTGCTACCTTATTTGGCCAAGGTGGCAGAAACGCATGTTAATGACATCTTGACCAATTACTTGGAGAGCAATGCGATTCTAGATGACTCACAAAACGGATTCCGGCCTAACCACAGCACGGAATCCGCACTGCTGGCCGTCACTGAACAACTAAGGGCAACACAAGATCTGGGTGGCACGTCGGCTGTAATCCTGCTGGATTTGAGTGCGGCGTTCGACACGGTCTCCCATGGGATTCTACTTAGAAGACTATGGGAGATCGGAGTCCGAGATGGTGCCCTGGACTGGTTCGCGTCTTTTCTATCTGACCGTTCCTTCCAGGTCCATGCTCCACCGTACTCATCCAGCAGGCTTCCGCTGAGCTGCGGTGTCCCGAAGGGGTCGGCGCTCAGCCCTACGTTGTTCAACGTGTACGTCCGCCCTCTGGCAGTGTTGGCCAGAGAACGTAAGATCCAATTAATATCATACGCGGACGACACGCAGCTTATCTTCTCCTTTTCGAAGGACACGGATACGGACCAAGCCAAATTTCAAGACGATATTCTGGCCATCTCTAGATGGATGACCAAGAATTGCCTGCAGTTAAATTCATCAAAAACTGAGGTACTCCTGATTGGCAAGGAAACAAACAAGTGGGATGATCACTGGTGGCCCTCTACGTTAGGTCCACCTCCCATCCCTAAGAAGGAAGTAAAAAACCTGGGCGTGCTTATGGACAACTCTCTTTCCCTAGAATCTCATGCAAAAAGAGTGGCGGGCGTGTGTTATGGTCGCCTACGGTCGCTCAAACCAATCTTGGGCTTCTTTGAACCATCTGTACGCCAGACAATTGTCCAAGCCCTTGTTTTATCGCATATAGACTATTGCAATGTCTTAATGCTGGGCTCTAATCAAACAGCCATCAACAGACTCCAAAGAGCCCAAAATGCAGCTGCCCGCATTTTGTTTGCCCTACCAAAATACTGTCACACATCCCATATTCTACGGCGTCTACACTGGCTTCCAGTCACACAACGTATTCAATTTAAGTCCCTCTGCCTAATGCATAAAATCCTTCACGGCTCTGGCCCCCGAGTTTTACAAGGTCTGTGTTCGTCCTATGTCCCCTCACGTGCCCTCCGCTCGGCGGACCTTCATCTTGCCTGTACCATCAAAATCCGAAGGAGCAGAGCTGGCGGCCGCTCCTTCAGGTATTTGGCTCCAAAACTGTGGAACTCGATCCCCGCGGAGGCACGTGCTACAAATAACTACCTGTCATTTAGAAAACTCATTAAAACCTGGTTGTTCCCTTCTATCTAGTGCTCCTAGTGGCGCTACACGTCTCCCCCTTGGTTCAAAGTCTGTCTTACTTTCAAGTTGTCTGCAAGCGCTGGGACGCCCCGTCACTGGGGTAGCCATGCGCTTTATAAGCATTTTTAACATTAACATTAACATTAACTGTGAAGTGAACCCACTACCCAGTCCCTAAACCTTCCCTTGGCATCATGTAAGTCGCCCCTCTGACAGGGTGCATTGTATGTGAAAGGTAGGACATGCCTTCGTATGTGTAGCATGTCCTGATAATAAATTACACACCATTTTGGTTTTCACTATGGCAAGACTATCTGTTTGCATAGGCTAGAATGGGCAGTTCGATTATTACACTCTATAATCCTAACTGACCCAAGGAACATGATAGGAAAGTCGAATTTAGTATGCCTGAGCTCACAATATTGAAATACATCTTTTAGTGAAGTTTATTTTTATATTCTGTGTTTGAAAATACCACTTTTAGAAAGTAGATATTTTCTTGCCTAAGCCTCCTAGTGTGCTCTGCTGTTATGTGTATTGGCTGTCTGGTTTTGGAGGGACGGGGCAGGCCGAGTCAGATCCGGTTTGAATAGAGAAATCTTCATTTGGAATATAGGAGGGGTGACCCTTTGATCTGAGCAGGGCAGTGCCTGGCAAGGTGAATGCTGGCTCCACCTTCCACTGTGTGTCTGATGGCAGACCCCCTCTTGCTGAAAGGAAGGATGCAGCCTTGTAAACAAGCGCTCCAGGACTGAGCAGAACCAGTTGTGGCTGCGTTCAGTGACTTGCAACTTTTTAAAACAAAGACTTTTGGGATATAAATATCTGTGCTGAAACCCCTACAATTTGTATTACTTCTGGATGTCAAGACAAACCTCTGTCCGTGTAACCAAGGAATCAGCAAGAGTTGGACTGTCCCTGTGCCAGTGTGCTGTTTCTGGGGTTGCCCTGCAGTGGTTACCAGTGGACTAGGAAGAAGAGGGGAAAGGACTTGGAGAGAACTTTCACAGATCTTGCTGAAGCAATCACTCAAGTGGGGAAGATGGTGAGCGGATCACAGGTAATGTAGGGACATTGAGAGAGGTACTTAAGTATTACATGACATTATATACTTCCAGAACTGCCAACCTCCCTACGGACTACAGTCAATGAGATCTTACTTGCATGGGTGCACAAGGCCCACCAGGAATTCCTAGCAGAGCCCCTTTCAGAGGATGAGGTAACAGAGGCCATCAATGCGTTGGATGGCTCTAAAGCGCCAGGGCTGGATGGGTTCACTGGTTGATTTTATAAAGAATATAAAAGTCTTCTGGTGTCCCATCTTATTGATATGTATCAGGAGGCCATTGAAATTCGAATGCTTCCACCCACTTTGAGAGAAGCTGTAATAATTCTGTTGCCCAAAGCCGGAAAGGACGTATTGAAATGTAGCTCATATCGTCCCCTGTCGCTCTTGAACTTTGATAACAAAATGTTAGCCAAAACGCTGGCGACTAGACTTGCATTGATTGTGGAGAAATTGATTTCACTAGTGCAATTGGGGTTTATTCCCCTCAAATCCACAGCCCTAAACACTCGTACATTAAATAGGTTCACGCCGACGGTTCCGGCAGCCCCGTCCTCCTCAACAATGAGAAAGCATTTGATTAGCTTGAATGACCCTTTTTATATGCCACCATGGAGAGGCTGGGGGTCCCGGAACGGTTCTTGGAGGTGGTTCAACTATTGTACACATTGCCCACGGCACATATCCGTTTGACTGGCCCATTGACTTAAGCGTGTCCGCTTACACGGGTAATGCGACAGGGATGCCCTCTATCCCCCTACTATTCGTATTTGCTTTCGACCCACTGTTGCGCAAATTGCTAAAAAAGGCATAGTCATAGAGGGTTCCTATTTAACATCGGGCCCTTGTTACTCAAGCTCCACGCCTATGACATTATTCTTTTTGTACGGTACGCGGATGATAATTTAACACCATTGCTCCAGGAAGCGATGAGGTATGGCACCAAGTTGGGTCTTCATATAAACCGGGAAAAGTCGGAGGTGCTCCAACTGACTGAGGCAGCCTGTGCTAGAACGGTGGATTATCCACTGACCTGGTGTGAATTACATAGAAGTCCACATTCATAGGGACAAGGATCGTATCCTACAGCTAAACTATGGGCTGGACTTTTCCAATGAGGCACATAGTCAAGACTGATTTGCATATAGCTGGGTCTGAACTGAAGTGGCGAAGTGAGCTAAAGAAAGATGATGGATTGAACCCGGATCTGTGACTGAGGGTGTGTGTAGGAAAGGTTTCAGTGCTTCATCCAACATCTCCATGAATTTGCTTTGTTCGCCTTGATCGCCCTGAGTTGGCAGGGCATGCCAAGACTGGGCCCCTTGCTCACTTTGCCATTGGATACAAGCTAGCTTGGCTGATGAAGTGTGTTACCCCGTAACCAGTCCCAGGATGCTTGTTTATGGTTCAGGGAAGACCTGGCTTGGCAGTTCGGGCTGGACTGTTCCCATAATGCACAGGGTCAAGACTGATTTTCATATAGCTGGGTGTTAACTGAGATGGCAGAGTAAGGTAAAAAAAAAAAGGTGATGGATTCAACTCAGGTCTGTAACTAGGGGGAGAGTGTCTAAAGAGTTTCAACGCTCCGTTTGGCATCTCCTTGTGTTTACTTTGTTCACCCTAGGTTGACAGGGTATGGCCAGACGTGGGTCCTTTGCTCACTTTGCCACTAGATTCAAGCAAGCTTGGCTGATGAGAGGTGTTACTGCAAAACCGGTCCCAGGATGCTTGTTTCCTGTTCAGGAAAGACCTGGCTTGGCACTTCTGGCTGGACTAGTCCCATGAGGCACAGGGTCAAGACTGATTTACCTTTAGCTGGGTCTGAACTGAGGTGACAAACTGAGCTAAAAAAAGATGATGGATTCAACCCAGATCTGTGACTGAGGGTGAGTGTCTAAAAAGATTCAGCGCTCTGTCCATCATATCCTTGTGTTTGCTTTGTTTGCCCTACGTTGGCAGGGTGGGCCTAGATGTGGGTCCCTTGCTCACTTTGCCACTATATTCAAGCTATTTTGACTGATGAGGAGTATTACCCCGAAACCAGCACCAGGATGCTTGTTTCCGGATCAGGAAAGACCAGGCTTGGCAGTCCGGGCTGGACTGTTCCTTTGAGGCACAGGGACAAGACTGATGTGCATATAGATGGATCTGAACTGAGGCGGCGGAGTAAGCTAAAGAAAGATGATGGATTCAACCCAGATCTGTATCTGGGGGTTAGTGTCTGAAAAGTTTCAGCGCTCCGTTCATCATCTCTTTGTGTTTGCTTTATTCACCCTAAGTTGGCAGGGTATGCCCAGACGTGGGCCCCTTGCTCACGTTGCCACTGGATTCAAGCTAGCTTGACTGATGAGGGGTGTTACCCTAAAACTGGCCCCAGGATGCTAGTTTCTGGTTCAGGAAAGACCTGGCTTGGCAGTTCGGGCAGGACTGTTCCAATGAGGCACAGGGTCAACACTGATTTCCATTTAGCTAAGCCTAAACTGAGGTGGCGGAGTGAGCTAACGAAAGATGAGGGATTCAACCCATGACTGTAACTGGGAGTTAGTGTCTGGAAAGATTCAGCTCTCCGTTCATCATCTCCTTGTGTTTGCCTTGTTCACCCAAAGTTGGCAGGGTATGCCCAGTCATGGATACCTTGCTCACTTTGCCACTGGATTCAAGCATGCTTGACTGATGAGAGGTGTTAGCCTGAAACCGGTCCCAGGATGCTTGTTTTTGGTTCATGGAAGACCTGGCGTGGCACTTCGGGCTGAACTGTTCCCATGAGGCACAGGGTCAAGACTGATTTGCATATAGCAGGGTCTGAACTGAGCAAATGAGCTCAATAAAGATTATGGATTCAACCCATATCTGTGACTAGGAGTGAGTGTCCGAAAAGTGTCAGCGCTCCGTCCATCATCTCCTTGTGTTTGCTTTGTTTACCCTACAGTGACAGGGTGTGCCTAGATGTTGGTCCCTTGCTCACTTTGCCACTGGATTCAAGCTAGCTTGACTGATGAGGGGTATTACACCAAAACCGGCCCTGGATACTTGTTTCCAGTTCAGGAAAGACCTGTCATGGCATTTCGGGCTGGACTGTTCCTTTGAGGCACAGGGTCAAGAATGATTTGCATATAGGTGGGTGTGAACTGAGGTGGCGGAGTGAGTTAAAGAAATGTGATGGATGTAAATGTAAATGTAAATGTATAGGCATTTATATAGCGCACTACTTACCCGTAGGGTCCCAAGGCGCTTCGACCGCTGCGAAACCCTTCCTGGCTTCCCTGAGAGATGGTCCCTTAATGGGTATCTCCAGGGTGAGACCAGGCATCCCCGGCGGTCTGGTGGGGCCGTTAGTGAAGATGAGGCAAGCTAATGCCCAGAGATGCCGAGTGTGATCGCTGATCAGAGTGGGCACCGAGGCGAGAGAATTATCGAGTCCGCTGACCCTGGTCCAGAAACCTGCCGCGCCGGGAATCGAACCCTGGTCCCGGGCCGTCCTCTGCTCTCGGGTCTGCCGCCTCTAACCAGTGAGCCACACTACCCCACACTACTGGATTCAACCCAGATCGTTGACTGAGGGTGAGTGTCTAAAAAGATTCAGCGCTCTGTCCATCATATCCTTGTGTTTGCTTTGTTTGCCCTACGTTGGCAGGGTGGGCCTAGATCTGGGTCCCTTGCTCACTTTGCCACTGGATTCAAGCTATTTTGACTGATGAGGAGTATTACCCCGAAACCAGCACCAGGATGCTTGTTTCCGGATCAAGAAAGACCAGGCTTGGCAGTTCGGGCTGGACTGTTCCTTTGAGGCACAGGGACAAGACTGATGTGCATATAGATGGATCTGAACTGAGGTGGCCGAGTAAGCTAAAGAAAGATAATGGATTCAACCCAGATCTGTATCTGGGGGTTAGTGTCTGAAAAGTTTTAGGGCTCCGTTCATCATCTCTTTGTGTTTGCTTTATTCACCCTAAGTTGGCAGGGTATGCCCAGACGTGGGCCCCTTGCTCACGTTGCCACTGGATTCAAGCTAGCTTGACTGATGAGGGGTGTTACCCTAAAACTGGCCCCAGGATGCTAGTTTCCGGTTCAGGAAAGACTTGGCTTGGCAGTTCGGGCAGGACTGTTCCAATGAGGCACAGGGTCAAGACTGATTTCCATTTAGCTAAGCCTAAACTGAGGTGGCGGAGTGAGCTAACGAAAGATGAGGGATTCAACCCATGACTGTAACTGGGAGTTAGTGTCTGGAAAGATTCTGCTCTCCGTTCATCATCTCCTTGTGTTTGCCTTGTTTACCCAAAGTTGGCAGGGTATGCCCAGTCGTGGATACCTTGCTCACTTTGCCACTGGATTCAAGCATGCTTGACTGATGAGAGGTGTTAGCCTGAAACCGGTCCCAGGATGCTTGTTTTTGGTTCATGGAAGACCTGGCGTGGCACTTCGGGCTGAACTGTTCCCATGAGGCACAGGGTCAAGACTGATTTGCATATAGCAGGGTCTGAACTGAGCAAATGAGCTCAATAAAGATTATGGATTCAACCCATATCTGTGACTAGGAGTGAGTGTCCGAAAAGTGTCAGCGCTCCGTCCATCATCTCCTTGTGTTTGCTTTGTTTACCCTACAGTGACAGGGTGTGCCTAGATGTTGGTCCCTTGCTCACTTTGCCACTGGATTCAAGCTAGCTTGACTGATGAGGGGTATTACACCAAAACCGGCCCTGAATACTTGTTTCCAGTTCAGGAAAGACCTGTCATGGCATTTTGGGCTGCACTGTTCCTTTGAGGCACAGGGTCAAGAATGATTTGCATATAGGTGGGTGTGAACTGAGGTGGCGGAGTGAGTTAAAGAAAGGTGATGGATTCAACCCAGATCTGTAACTGGGGTGAGTGTCTGAAAAGTTTCAGAGCTCTGTTCATCATCTCCTGGTGTTTCCTTTGTTCAACTTAAGTTGGCAGGGTATGCCCAGATGTGGGTCCTTTGCTCACTTTGCCACTGGATTCAAGCAAGCTTGGCTGATAAGAGGTGTTATCCCAAAACAGGTCCCAGGAAGCGTGTTTCCGGTTCAGGGAAACCTTGGCTTGGCACTCTAAGTGAACTGTTCCCATGAGGCACAGGGTGAAGATGGATTTGCATATAACTGGGTCTGAAGTGAGATGACAAACTGAGCTAAAGAAAGATGATGGATTCAAACCAGATCTGTGACTGGTGGTGAGTGTATAACAGAATTCAGTGCTCAATCCATCATCTCCATGAATTTTCTTTGTTCACCGTAAGTTGGCAGGGTATGCCCAGACGTGTGTTCCTTGCTCACTTTGCCACTGGAGTCAAGCTAGTTTGGCTGATGAGGGGTGTTACCCCAAAACCAGTACCAGGATGCTTCTTTCCGGTTCAGGGATGACCTGGCTTAGCAGTTTGAGCTAGACTGTTTCCATGACAGACAGTTCGGGCTGGACTGTTCCAATGAGGAAAGGGTCAAGATTGATTTGCATACAGCTGGGTCTGAACTGAGGTGGGGGAGTGACCTAAAGAAAGATGATGGATTCAATGCAAATCCGTAACTGGGGGTGAGTGTCTTAAAAGTTTCAGCGCTCCATCCATCATCTCCTTGTGTTTGTTTTGTTTGTCCTAAGTTGGCACGGTTTGCCCAGACGTGGATCCTTTGCTCACTTTGCCACATGATTCAAGCAATGCTTGGCTGATGAGGGGAGTTACCCTAAAACCAGTCCCAGGATGCTTGTTTCCACTTCAGGGAAGACCTGGCTTGACACTTCGGGCTGGACTGTTCCCATGAGGCACAGGGTCAAGACTGAATTGCATATAGCTGGGTCTGAACTGAGATGGCGAACTGAGCTAAAGAAAGATGTTGGATTTAACCCAGATCTGTGACTGGGGGTGAGTGTCTGAAAGGTTTCAGTGCTTCATCCAACATCTCCATGAATTTGCTTTGTTTGCCCTGAGTTGGCAGGGTATGCTATGACATGAGTCCCTTGCTCACTTTGCCAATGGATTCAAGCTAGCTTGGCTGATGAGGGTGTTACCCCGAAACTGGCCCCAGGATGCTTGTTTCCGGTTCAGGTAAGACCTGGCTTGGCAGTTTGGGCTGGACTGTTCCCAAATGGCACAGGGTCAAAACTGATTTGCATATAGCTGAGTCTGAACTGAAGTGGTGAAGTGAGCTAAAGAAAGATGATGGATTTAACCCAGATCTGCCATTGGAGTGAGTGTCTGAAAAGTTTCATCGCTCTGTCAATCATATCCTTGTGTTTGGTTTGTTCAGCCTAAGTAGGCAGGATATTCCCAGATGTGGTTCGCTTGCTCACTTTGCCATTGGATTCAAGCTAGCTTGGCTGTTGAGGGTTGTTACCTCAAAACCGGTCCCAGGAAGCTTGTTTCCGGTTTAGGGAAGACCTGGCTCGGCACTTCGGGCTGTACTTTTCCTATGAGGCACAGGGTCAAGACTGATTTGCATATAGCTGTGTCTGAACTGAGGTGACAAACTGAGCTAAAGAAACATGATGAATTCAACCCTAATCAGCGACTGGGGGTGAGTGTCTGAAAAGTTTCAGCGCTCCGTCAATCATCCCCTTGTATTTGCTTTGTTTGCCCTAACCTCCATCATCTCCTTGTATTTGCTTTGTTTGCCCTAAGTTGGCAATGTGTGCCTAGTTGTGTGTCCTTTGCTCACTTTGCCATGTGATTCAAGCAAGCTTGATTGATGAGGGTTGCTACCCTGAAACCGGTCCCAGGATGCTTGTTTCTGGTTCAGGGAAGACCTGGCGTGGCAGTTCGGGCTGGCCTGTTCCTATGAGGCACAGGGTCAATACTGATTTGCATATAGCTGGGTCTGAACTGAGGTGGCAAAGTGAGCTAAAGAAAGATGATGGATTCAACCCAGATCTGAAACTGGGGTGAGTGTCTCAAAAGTTTCAGTGCTCTGTCTATCACCTCCTTGTGTTTGCTTTGTTCACCCTAAGTTGGCAGGGTATGCCCAGACGTGGAACCCTTGCTCACTTTGCCACTGGATTCAAGCAAGCTTGGCTGATGAAAGGTGTTACCCCGAAACCAGCTCCAGTATGCTTGTTTCTGGTTCAGGAAAGACCTTTCTTGGCAATTCAGGCTGGACTGTTCCCATGAGGGACAGGGTCAAGACTGATTTGCAAATAGCTGGATCTGAACTGAGGTGACAAACTGAGCTAAAGAAAGATGATGGATTCAACCCAGATCTGTAATGGAGGGTGAGTGTCTGAAAAGTTTCAGTGCTCCATCCATCAGCTCCTTGTGTTTTCTTTGTTTGCTCTAAGTTGGCATTGTGTGCCTAGACATGGGTCCCTTGCTCACTTTGCCACTGGATTAAAGCTAGCTTGACTAATGAGGGGTGTTACCCCAAAACCGGCCTCAGGATCCTTGTTTCTGGTTCAGGAAAGACCTGGCTTGGCACTTTGGGCTGGACTGTTCCCATGAGGGACAGGGTCAAGACTGATTTGCATATAGCTGGGTCTGAACTGAGGTGACAAACTGAGCTAAAGAAAGATGATGGATTCAACCCAGATCTGTCACTGGGGTGAGTGTCTGAAAAGTTTCAGCGCTCTGTCCATCATATCCTTGTGTTTGCTTTGTTTGCCTTACGTTGACAGGTTGTGCCTAGTCGTGGGTCCCTTTCTCACTTTGCCACTGGATTCAAACTAGCTTGATTGATGAGAGGTGTTAGCCCGAAACCGGTCCCAGGATGCTTGTTTCCGGTTCCAGACATACCTGGCTTGGCAGTTTGGGCTGGACTGGTCAAATGAAGATAGGGTCAAGATTGATTTGCCCATAGCTGGGTCTGGACTGGGGGTGAGTGTCTGACATGTTTCAGCGCTCCGTCCATCATCTCCTTGTGTTTGCAATGGTACTTTGATGTCAGAATTATCCCTCAGAGAAGGATTTGAGTGCCCAGGTCCTCAGCTTGAGTGACTAATGTTGATTGCATTCTGAAGAGTCTCGAATAAAAGAGAGAGGGACCCCAAAACCAAAGGGATAGGGTACCAGTCCTGACTTTATGTCAAAAAAGATTCCCTTTGGGCACCTTAATAGAGAGACACCAATTCTTACTACTTACATACACAACTCAAACACAAACAGTTATCTATTGAAACAATGTAATAATCATAGTAATATAACTCTATAACAACAAATAAATTTGATCTGCAGATTATTCAAATATCTTTTTTTTAAAATATTTAAAATAGAGACATAATTAAAATTGGGAACACAGACAATATATAAAGGAACAACAATGTACAAAAACCATAAACACTTCCTATTACTAGAAAAGGAGGTACAACATAAGAATTAATATTCCGCAGCTGTCAGAACAATCCTTAATTAATGTACAATGTACTTCTCCTTTTTATTTAAGGACTGTTTATGTTTGAGTTGTGTATGTAAGTAGTAAGAATTGGTGTCTCTCTATTAAGGTGCCCAAAGGGAATCTTTTTTGCATTCTGAAGAGTGACAGGAGTGACGTGATCATGCATTACTTTGTGGAGTCCTGCAAATACCGCATTCACTTTTTATGGCGCACTTGTTTTAAAGTCTAATCTGCTCTTCTTTGGAAAGCTTATGATGCTCAATTGTATTTTCCACTCAAAGTGTCCTTACCCTTCTGACCATGTCTGGACCTGACATGTTGTTGAGTCCAAAGTGGACTCTGTAGAACACATACATTTGGAAGCACAATGAATGGTGATAAAAGTGGAGTTCAGAAGCAAGTACATGGCACGTCGTCTGGGACTTAAGGGATAGAGGGATAGTCACAAATACTCTTCAGTATAACAAGCTACCCCTCGTTGCACAATCAATACATCAAAACTAGAGCAATGCTTTCACACGCTGCAGCTAGAAGCACCTGGTGCAACCACTGCTAAAGCACCCACAGAGCAGACTTTTCTCCTCATGACTTGTCTGGGCCTAATTAAGTTAAATTCACTACGTACTCCAGGCCCAGGTGAAGCACAAAGTACCAGCGTCAATCAGTGACCACAATACTCCACTCACTCGCACTGGAGCCTGAATCAACCTAAGACCCATCTGCGCCCACCACTACCAAACCACATACAAATCTGATGGCGCAAGAGCTCAACCCACTTGAGGAAAGAAAACAGACACCAACTGCACTTAAAGACAACAAAAGACAGTCCTCTTATCAGGCACTTTGAATCAAGTTACCTGTTACCTCTGGGAGAATACATTAGTCTGTAATCAGATGCAGTATTTGTGGGCCAATATGTGCTCCCTTAAAGAGAGAGGAAACGACTGTTGCAGGCCATGGCCTCCAGTCTAGTAATGCAAAACCCATCATACATGTGTGCACGCACTCAACACAGAAGCTTTTTAAATGTGGTGCACCAGCTGCCTTCCCGACTCCACCCCGGAGCCTACTTACAGCCAGCCGGGTGGTGACAAAAAAAAGTGTGTGGATCCCACTTTCAGCCAGGTGCTTCTAACTCCTTCCTTGACTCCACTCACCTGCCCTGCCCTCTGCAATTACAGCAAAAAAGCTTTCCTGACTCCGCCCTGGACCATATCAGTCAGCGCTCCAGGTAAGATATTTCCATGCAGTTGATAACTATTCACACCCCATAGACTACGTGACAGCTCTGGCCTTTTACATTAGGGCGAGTGAGGATCTCGCCCTACACACACATGCGCAGATAACACCACTTATCCCCCCCAGCTCTTTGCGCTGAGCTGGTTTGGTATTCATGCACATTTCCCTTTCTCCTACCAATGCTGACGCTCATGCATGCCAGCCATCCCTGGATATGCAAAGTTGCAGTACCAAGCATAGATTTGCAATTCAGGTTTATAACATCCTGGTGCTTCCTGATGTGAGTCACTCAATAAATAAGAGCAAAGATGAACTGCAGTCTGTCAAGACGGTCATCAAAGCTATTTAACTGAACGTGTCGTGCTTCCCAGCTAAGCTCATGAAGGCGAAATACTCCATTTTACTCAAACACGGTTGTCTTGAAAATTTGGAAGTTGATTGTCTCTAATATTTTGTGGTCCTAAATGTATTAGTATGTTGTGTTTTCTTCCCCTCAACTGGCCAGGGATCTAGAGGGCGATTGAATTGGTTATTTTATTTTGTCTACTGCTTTATCTTCCTCATCTGTCCACTGCCTTCCTCCGTTTTCCCCCGTGCCTCCTAGAGGGCTAGGTGGTATTCGTTTTCAAGCTGACGTTTTCTTGTTGGACGTGGATTACATTCTAATATTGTGCAGTTTGGCTGTTTGTGCCAAATGTAATGTTTCTTTGAGATACTCTCTAATAACATATCATACAAATTATGTTAATGGCATATAAATAAACAGTGCAACATAGGCCCACAATAGTAAACAATTTCCAGGCCGCAGTAGCTGGCAGAAGAAAATCCAGTGTGGTTGGCCTAGGTTGTGAAGTGATTGTATCAAAATGTTTATGTGACAAAATTTGAAATTCCTGGCAAGAATTTGTTATATGCCCATATAAAAGGTACTACACAAGATCCATCCAGGTATAGTGGAAAATATATTAACTGAAAGGATCCTTGATGAGTAAATATAGAGAATTGAGGTGCCTGATGCTCGTCCTGTGGAGAAGATATTACTTTAGCCCAGTAAGGTAACTGTGAAGAAATGCAACGTTTTCCAGCAGCGAGCTGAAAGACTTAGCTAAATCAAGGTACAAGTTAATGGAAGTAGCTGCAATATACTATTATGCAGGCTGAAAAGATTCATATTTCATCAGGGGCTCCAGCAGTGACTTGGGTCTTGGCTCCTTTTTAGGTCTCGCCTGGCGTTGCAGCGCGAATGCGTTGCCAATCGCTTTGTGAGGCATACAGCATACACTATAGTGTGGATGCTTCGTGGAAGCTCCGCCCACTCTAGGGACCATCTTCTTCATTGGCTTAGGTTATAAATGCTGCCTTACGATTGGTTTTAAGGTTGTTACTCCCTCCCGATGACAGCCATGCAGTCATTTGTGTCCTTCCATGGCTACTGGCCCATTCACTGCACAGATTACTTTTTTCCCCATCTCTCCATACCCCCCTCCTCCCACAGTCTGTGACTACTTGGGGCCTCATTCCCCTCCCGTGCACTTCCAGTCGTGCTCGTACCTTCACGCGGCCACATTTCCGTTTGCAATGCAATAGGTCTCACGTAAGTGCGAGCCCTATTGCATTGCCAATACTTGTTTTCCAGGAGACCCCTCTGAGTTCAGCCCGAAGGGCACTGTTGAGTTGAGTATTACGGAGGTCTCGGCTGGCCTGATGTCAAGAGAGGGAGGTTCCGTCCGTTCTCTTTTATCTGTAATCAGCATTTAGCCTGCCGAGATGAGCAGTTTCACTTTTTAGATAGTAAACACAGAGTCACTGTGTGCTTACTAGTATTGCAGGGCTGACTAAACAAGATTGAAAACCCCTTTCCGGCAGGCACGCAACGCCCAGTGGGCTCAAAGAGCTTCAGTCCCCCTGTCGTGTGTGTCAACCCGGGTGAGGCGCTTCCTGGGCGCACACACAGCTGCACCTGAGCACTTCACAGGTCTTTAAAAGACCATTTGCTTTTTAAATGAAAAGCCCGAACAACCTCATCCCTACAAGATGGTAACCACTTACAAGTGCTCAGAGGAGGAACTTGAGCCAACAGTCCCTTTACTTTGTTTTGTGCTTCGATCGAAAGGCGATGTCTGCAGCCTGGCCGGGCATGTCTGACGCAGGAGGATAGTAGCTCATGGGTTACAGCTGCAGGAGATTGTGTGAATTACTTTAGCTACCCTAATCTCAGCGTCAGAGCAAACAGTCATGCAGCCTGAGGGTTGGGGCTGTAGGTATAGGCGCTAACATAAAAATACAAAACATAGATAGGCGCAATAACGCAGAGGCACCCTGCCACGGCCTGGCTCGCTGGCTCGCTGGCGGGGATGGGTATATGTGTGTGCTGGGGGGCATGGTGAAGGAGATAGGTGAAGAACCGTGCCGGGGGTCCGCTGTCACCATCTGGGGGCAGGTGCACAATATTCTGCAGTGTTATGATCCTCTTGGATTTTGGTGTGAGAAGTAGAACCACCAGGTCCACAGATGCTCCTGGGGTAAGAAGTGCATGCTTGCTGATTTAGGGTTGCAGATCCCATGGGGGAGGGGGTCCCCGTCTCTAGGATCTTTGATGCCCTGATGAGTGCCCAGGGAGCAGGGTCTGTTGAATAGGATATAACCTGTACCCCTATCAACGGTGTCTTCTTGGCTGATGGTGAATGTGTACAGAAACACCTGCATTGGGCCTACTGGGATGTGGCTAGTGGTGGTCAGGGGTAGGGGTTCGCTTTCTGCTCCTGTGGTTGGAACAGACCCACATCTCGAAGGAAGGCACCAATGCCCCCATACACAGTTGTCTATTGCACTGTGCATCTGTCAATCTTCACTTCTACTTGTGTATGCTATGTGGCAGCAGGTCAACAACATATGGGAGACAGGGTCCAGTGGAATTCTGTGTGGGTTAATCAAATTCCTTTCTTTAGCAGGTCTATTTTACTTGACATATTAAAGCTGAAGGGTGCCAGCAAAATCTTGCAAAATGTGCTTATGTTGAGGTGGATTGATTGACGGAAATGATAAACAGAGCGTTGTCAGCATAATTCCTAAACTTCACACCAAGTGCCTGGATCAAAAGAGTCAGTCGTCATAGATAAACGCTGAACAATATTTGGCGCAGGGGAAAGCCTTGTGGTACTCCTTGGCTGACAGTTCTAATTTTGGACTGGAAAAGTGGAAGATGGATATATTGGGCTCTACTGTTGAGGTGGGATTCACACCATTTGAAGGTTTAACCACTGACACCAATGTCCACAATCAGGAAATCGTGTGAACCATGCCAAAGACAGCCAACAGGTCAAGTAAGACAAGGGCCACTAAGTGACTCCTGTCGACCGCTATTTAAATGTCATTGAAAATGGACACCAAGGCTAATTCAGTGCTGTGGGTTGGTGGAAACCCAGGTTGGGCTGGGTCCAGAAAGGGATAGCGTTCCAGAAAATCTAACAGCTATTTATTGACATATTTTTCCATGATGTTTACTGGAAAAGCCAAGAGGGAGATCGGATGGAAACTGCTCTGAGCAGATGGATCGACAGTTGATTTATTTAACATCACAATTACATGGATTTCTCCCACACAGAAGTCACCAAAGCTGTAGCTAAGCAATAATTGCATATCAATTGTGATGGAATAGCTAAATAGGTAGAACATTATTTTCAGATTCTTGGTGGTGGAGGGTCAAGTAGCGAGCCCAATGAAATAGATTTAGCAATGTTTCGAAATTTCTCCATGTCCATTTGACCAGGGTCATCCTATACTTGGTTCATATCATAATTATATCATACTATAGCATCATTAAAATGTGATGTAGTGCCACTTGGTAAAGGCCCAAAATAATGTAGATATTCTTCTAAGAAAAAGTCAGCCAGTCTGTTGCAGAGCATTGATATTTTGAAATGTACAGGATGGATTAGACAGAGTGTGAGCAATTGAAAAAAACATTTTTGTTGCATTAGGTCAATGATTTCTTTAGCCAACGACTCATCTCTGGGTGAGAGAATATGGTTCTTAAACCCTCTTAAGCTTGCTGAGGTTTAAAATTCAACTTCTGGGAATAAGTGAGCCACCATGGTTTTTTTTTTACATTCAATGTTGGAAGTCCTGAGTGTGTATTTGTACTAGGGCGATGAAGGGCATGAGCGTGATGTTATTTTCTTTGTTGAAATGACATTTTCAAGGGCTTGTGTAATCCAAGTCTGATAAGTAGACATTTCATCATCATCTGTAGCTCCATCAGATAACAAAAATAAAGCAGTGAGAGCATCGGACACTGGGGCATAATCCCAAGGGCCATTATCGCCGCTTTAGCGGGACTTTTTCCCGCTAAAGCGGCGATAATTTTATCGCCCTATTACCAAGCTGTCGCTAACACCAGTGAGCGACAGCTTTTAGGCGATAGCAGGCATTTTGGGCCCTGCTTTGCATGTCAGCGATAATCATCGCTAATGACATGCAAAGTGGGCGTGCCAAAATGTCAGCAACTGAAAACAGTCGCTGCAATCGCTATTGCCTATGATCAACACAGGTGTAGTTTTGGAAATATTCGTGCTAAGCGCGAATATCTCCAAAAGCTAACGCCTGCCCTGACCAGTTCTTAGTCATGTTATCTAATGAGAGGTGGATAACATGGCTAAGAGCATTGTCACGGTTATGCCTGAATATCGCTGTATTTACAGCGATATTCACGCATTTCTCCTGTTTTTTATCGCTTCTGAGATAAACCTTGCTAATAGCAAGGTATCTCAGCGATAAAAACAGGTGAAGGGCGGCGATAGAAATATTCCCGCTAATCCAATTTAGCGATAATTATCGCTAGTTGTTGGTAATATGTCCCACTGTCTTTTAAGACAGTTTCAGAAGGAGCCGGGCAAATCTAGCTGTATTCCTCAGGGAGCTATTATGATGATTCTTGCCCACTTCCTAAGACTTGAAAATATTTCAAAACAATAGTCACTCAGGGCTTCAGTTGATATCTGAGCCACCATGGTTATACCAGGGCGGGAGCGAAGGGACAAAATTAACTTGATGGAAATAGAGTCTAAAAATTAGAACAAAATACAGATGAATAAAGTATGCTAAATGTACCATAAAGAGTGTAAAATCTAACATTAAAATGACACGCATTGAAAGGTTCTAATTCACAGTAGGCAATAATTGTTATTCATGTAGGCCACAGAGGAAGCCTGACAAGTTTTACTAGTTAAAAAGAAGCTCGATATTGCTGAAGTGTGCACAATGTGATTTAGCAATTTGACCCTGGAGTGACATGCTTAGAGATATTGTCATAATACCAGAATTGTCTCATTTAACAAAGAGTATTATTTTACTGTGCAGCATTTATTCTTGAGTGTCATGAACTTCGTATTTCTTAATGTTACATAGAAGAAATGAATAGAATAGCTTGTGCATTAGCAATAATGATTGTCATTTAGAGTGAAAGAGTGTATTACCTAACCATGATTTGTCTTTCAGTTAGTAGTTAATTGTTCTTGCAGTAAAATAAGTAGACCATTAGAAGGTCAATGGATGTGACAAGCATATGGGAACTACGTCTGATGCAGGGTGCGCTACGAAATTCGTTTTATTTATTAAATTGTTTACTTACCTATAATTATCCATACTCCAGTTTTTAGCACCCCCCACCCTGCCCCTCCTCCGCCCCGCCTCTCCTCCCCACCGAAACTCCCTCCACAGGCCGTGGCTGATTGTAAAGAGGGACCTCCTGAGGCTAAGCCTGTACATTCTTTGTTAACCTAGTTGGGATTGGATACCTGTTTAGGGCGATGTCAATAGTGTAAAATTACTGAGCAAGAGGGTCCATTGAGGTTCCAAAATATGGGATTTTGAAATATGAATTATTAACAAATTAGGAGAAAAATTATGTGAAATGAGATCACCACCTAGCATGCGGGAAAGGGCAGCAAAAGACAAAGAGACAATGCGTAAATATGGAAATGCTAGATGGGATGAGGAACAGTATAGGTGGAGGAAGGCTATACTTGAAGGAACTAGACTATATCCAGCAATTTCCACTGAAACCCCAGAAAAGGGAAAGAAAAAGAACACAAAAGAAAAAGATAAAGAGAGGAAAGAAGAAGAATATGAAACAGATAGTGATTTAGGGGATGACTTATTAGAAGTAATGTTGACTGCTCGACCCTCTCCTTATGCGGCTACAACTAATAGTTCTGGAAATAGTACCACAGTAAGCAGTACAGTAGCAACAGCTCCTACAGATAGGTGAGTGGTACAAATCTAAAGACTACTTCAAGTGTTGCAGACTGCTCCCCCTGTAGGAAGCACAAATTGCTCAGAGGCACATTTTTCCAACACCTGTTGTAAATAGACTGGCTTACCTCTATCAATACAAGCACCCCAAGAAAAGACTGTACTGACCGCACCTAGGCCAACTGCAACAGATTCAGTGAATATTAATTTAACTCCAGAGACACAAGGAGCTGCAGGAAGATAACCGGTGACGGGATGCGCGCCAAATTCACAGAATTCACAAATTGTGTTGTGTAAACCCCCTCAGATGTAAGCACTAAGAGATGGGTCAAGGATTGATTTTACAATACCAATAACTTCAGAGGAAACTATTTTATCTGAAGAAGATATTTTTCCTCCATAGTTTGAAGCAACTGTGGATATTAAAAAGACAGATGCATTAATGCAAGTAACTAACCCAGAACCTGAGTAAGAGAGGCTTCTAAATATCCCAATATAAAAAATTTAACTAGAATAAAATATTAGGGAATATTTGGAATTAGAATATTCCACAACTATCAAGATATTTTTTTTATTTATTTATGCAAAGAAATTACAAGACGAGCAGCAACTACATATGGGGAATTGGCTGAATTGGCTCAGAAATATGATGCGGAAATTCCTAAAACAGCTGCCTTTACCAGATGAGCTAGGGGTACATTTGGATGATTTTGCAATTATGAAAATGCATTCTGCACCTATGCTAATGCAAATTATGGAATTAATAAAATGCATTAATAAATGGGTTGATTTTGAAAAACTAGAAACTAAGGGGCATGTTTACAATCCTCTATCGCCACCACAATGTTACTCAGGACGTTGTGGTCGTGGTAGAGGCTTCGCCTTATTTACAAGGCAGCATTAAGCCACTTAATGTGGCTTAACACTGCATGTAAATAAGGCACCCTTTCACGCTATACTTAGTGGGAAAGGGGAGGGCAATGGGTGTTGCTGTGGGCATTCCACCGCAACCCCAATTGATTTTGACGCTGCACCATGTTTACAGGGGTGCTGTAAATATGGGGCAGCACCAA
The DNA here is from genome assembly GCF_964263255.1 of Lissotriton vulgaris. Lineage (NCBI taxonomy): Eukaryota > Metazoa > Chordata > Amphibia > Caudata > Salamandridae > Lissotriton > Lissotriton vulgaris. The sequence goes on from NC_141685.1 coordinate 1,441,553,082, forward strand.
AATTAAGACCAGGGAAAATCTTTAATTTCTCCTCATTTTTGCTGTTTCCATGTGTGCTGCATTGTGTAGCACATATGGAGACAGCAAAACGCCACTGAATGTTTATGTGAGGGTGGTTTAGGTACAGGAAGGTGTCCCTTCCTGTACTAAACAATCATTTAAAAAACATATGTTTTGTAACATCTATGTGTGCTGCATTAAGAGGGACACAGACAGAAGTTACAAAACACCATTTAAAGATTGTTTATGTGCAAGAAGGGACACATTCCTGCACATGAACAATCTTCTCCTGCAAAGCAGACACCTTTGCACTATCGTGCAAGGGTGCCTGCATTGGCGCTACGCAGCTAAATTTAGCACCAGCACAGGGTGAAATGCAGGGCTGCACCATATTCTTGTTAATATGGTGCAGCCTTGCGTTTCTAAAGTGATGGAGTGTGTTTTTGTCCTCCTTGCCATCACAACACGCTTCACCCCTTTACTTGCAAATATGTCCCTAAATAAACAACAAAAATAAAAAGAAGCAGCCAGAATTGGGGAAAGAAAATAAAGAGCCAGAGGAAGAGAAAATGTCAGCTTATCCCCTTAGGAAAGTAGCAGGAGTATATGTACATGTGCCTTGGAGAATAGGTCATCTTACAGCATTTATGAACAATTTTCCGAAATTGAGAAACAAGCCTATACCATGGTACACACAAGTTGAAAGATTTATGAAAATCTGAAAGGTGATGTGGACTGATTTGAATACGCTATTTGAAATCATGGTGCCAAGTGATTTATGAGTTGAATGTTAGACTGCTCTACAAAGGCCACAAGATGAGCCATGAGAGATAAATGTACAATTGCACCATCTTCCTTAGTTATGAAAAATCACGAAGCAGTGATTACTTTCCTGAAAGGCTAAGTGCTACTAAAAGATCTCTATAGGAGGCAAAGGAAACAAGTAACATGTTATTATGAACATTTCTTGCAGGTGTTTTAACAGCACAGTGGAAGAGAATATTCTGAAGAGAAGGATAAGAGGATTTTTGTGTCAAAGTTTGAGTTAGGTTTAAAACCAGAAGATGGGGGCGTGGCTTACGCGCCGACGTGCGATGGCGCTGCCCGGCTGAGCTCCGTGTCAACGCGGGAGCTATTCTAGGATTTCTGTGTCCTCTCCTCATACGGACACCGGATAAAGCTACTTTCATACGGCGGAACATGGTCCCCATGCACTACGAGTGGCGGCGGTGCTTCAATTTGCCGTTATGACGTCTTTTTGCACTGCAGCCTCTGTTTTGTGTACAGGGACGCGGGCGGCCGCCATTTTGTGCCGCCGCGCTCGCGTCCCGTTTTTTGGCGGTTCTAACATCGTTCCTGTGAATATACCGCCGCTACAGGTCACATCTCGACAAGGTATGTCGTGAATACTGCGCTTCATGCTTTCTCTACATTTTTATGAATCTTGGCGCCAGACTTCTCCTCAGCTTCTCTATTAATACTAGTTCTACATCTAGGCGGCCATTTTGAGGGGCTACCTGCGCACTTGCTGTATACCTGCATCTCTGTCACCATTAACCCACCGTTCCTCATTGCAATAAATCACATGGTTTCCAATCTCTATGGACGCTTTGCTGCTTTCTCCCTCAATATATCAATGGTTGGTTCTTTGGCTGTGACTATCTGATTTTTGCTGCCTCTAGTTGCCTGTCTTATAGGTTGGAATTAGTGCTTCTCCAGTGCTGCCTATCATCTCGCCTAGGTCCTCTTCCTCCAAGTACTCTCTATACATTTACTTCGAGGGTCTCATAATCTTTAATTTTTGGTTTGGCTTCTAACCCTGCGGTCCTCCTAGCTTGCCCCTCTGGTGGCACCATGTCTCAGGACGCAGGTCATGCGAGAGCGTCTGTCACCGGAACAAAACCAAAACGCCCTAAGAATGACCCTCCGTCCCCAATTCGCACCTCTCAAAACCCGGTGCTGGACTCCATTTTAGAAGAGGTCCGTGGCTTGCAACCGTTCATGCTGGCAACTAATGAGAAGCTCAAACAGATTGAAGACAGATGGGTAGTCATGGAAAACAAAGTCTTGCAACTAGAACAACGTATTAGTGACGTCCAGGATGTATCTACAAAAATTCCTACTCTTGAAAAGGAGATACAGCAGCTGAAACTTCACACTGAGGACCTTGAAAACCGTAACAGGCGGAACAACCTACGTATTTATGGTGTTCCGGAGTCCCTTGGGGAGGGCGATATGGTGACCTTCGTCCGCAAACTCCTATACGAGCTTTTGGGCCTACAACCAGAATCTGTCCCACTAAACATTCAGCGTGCGCATCGACTGGGTCGACCAACGTCCAACCCGGCCAAACCCAGAGGTATCATCTTGCTTTTTCTGGAATTCGCTGAATTGATGACTGTACTTAAAGCTGCAAGAGCAAAACGTCGCCTCATCTGGTCTGACCACACCATCTACATATCCCAGGACTTATCGAATGCTACTAATGCTCGTCGCAAGGAATTCCTTAATCTACGTCCACGCATGAGGGAACTCAACATCCAATATGGAATCCTTCATCCTTGTCTCTGCAAAATAACCCACACTGGCCGTTCACGTACCTTTGAGGATCCGCAGAAGCTTCGTGAATTTCTTCTCACCGTCTCTTCACCCACGATGGACACCAATGACTGAAACTAACTATCTTCTGTTCTCTGCAATCATTTTTCTATTGTCTTGACGACTGTTGTGGCCTTGTCCCGGTTTCTTTCTTGTCATATCTGGCTATAACTTTATTTCTTATTGAATATATCCTACCTATAATCCCGCGTTTTCCCTGCTCTGTTGGCTAGGCGCCCGCGTTGGCGTTTCCATGCCTCTAGTACTTAGATCTTCTTTCTCTTCTCAGGTCTGGCATCTTTGCCTTGACCTGTTTCTTAGCTGTTTTCTTCTTTTTTTCTCCTTCCTCTTTCCCCTCCTTTTCACAGGCCATTGTTGCGTATTCTTTGCTCGTTCATGTTCTGTTATCTTCTTTGTTTCCCTTTTTGTCTTTCTTCTTGTAGTCTCTTGTTCTCCTCATGGTTACTCCTTATTCTCTTTATGGATTGTGATGCTCCTCTATATTTTGTTTTCCTATATTTACCCGATTTGTATTGCTAACATGTTTGTCTTCCGTGTCTCTCCCTTTAGTTCCCTACCTGCAGTGTATTGGATCCAACTGTTACCCTCCTCCCTTACCTCCCATCATGTGTAACTTCGTAACGTGGAATGTTCGTGGTCTCGGCAACCCAGTTAAGCGTCAAAAGGTATTGTCCCACTTATCCAAGTTGAATGCTCAGATTGCTTTTCTCCAAGAAACGCATTGTACAGATGTTGAATCGCTGAAGCTTAAGAGGGCTTGGGTGGGTCAAGTGGTGTTTTCTCCTGCGATTGATAAAAAAGGGGGTGTTGCTATTTTATTCCGTAAAGGTCTGGATGTTCAAATTTTATCATCTCAATCGGATGCTGAGGGTCGTTGGGTTATGTCAAAGGTGTCTATACAAAGTAAAACTATGGTGCTCCTAAATATATATGGTCCCGTCCGTCCTGACCCTAAATTTTGGAATGATATTAAAATCCTCATTTCCTCTATTGACTGCCCTAATGTTGTCATAGCTGGAGACCTTAACCAATGGTTGGACCCATTTTCGGATAGACTATCCTCCTCCAAATTCCAGCCGGACAAGACTCATAAAGCATTCCAATCTGCAATTGCCTCCCGTCCCCTTTTTGACGTGTGGAAAACCTGTAATCCTGACTCACTCGAATACACCTTCTACTCTAATGTACACCATACCAGGTCCAGAATTGATTATATTCTAGTCAGTAAATCTCTTCTCCCGGCGATTCAAAATTCTGAGATTGGATCCATTTTCCTTTCGGACCATGCACCTGTATATGCCACTTTTGACCTGTCCCACACTACCACCGCTTTCAGTCGCTGGAAATTTAACACTTACCTTCTCTCTGATTCGGATTTTATGTCTAAAGTTAAAAGTTTCATCTCTGAGTACTTCTCCCTCAATTTACCCCACGACACATCAGTTTCAAACAATTGGGATGCTTTTAAAGCGGCACTACGAGGTTTTACAATTTCTTATGTTTCTAGGAAAAAGAAACTCAATAGGGCCAAATACACCGCCCAACTCGTCAACATTAAGACCCTAGAACACTCTTACTTCTCTTCCAAGAATCCCGATGCTCTCCTCCACCTTATTAAAGCCAAATCTGAACTCAATCAAATTGCCACGGTTGAAGCTTGCAACACCCTTTTAAAGATCAAATCCAAATTTCATGGGGGCCAAAATAAGGCGGGGAAAATGTTGGCAAATTATCTCAAAATCAAATCTGAACGCAAATCAATTGGCTCTATTCTTAATGAAGACACTAATACAAAGGTTTCCTCTGATGAGGATATTGCTCAGGTATTCCATAATTATTATAAACTCTTATATACAGATGATACATGTCCTGCAGATGAGGATCTCTCTCGTTTCTTCGAAGGCCTTCCCCCCCCTCCATCACTTCCTACTGAATTTCAGCAGTTAGAAGCTGACATTACCCCTCAAGAAATACTCAAGGCTATTACCTCCCTTAAGAAAGCGAAAGCCCCTGGTCCAGATGGTCTCCCTATCGAATTTTATGCCAACATGCATTCCATTTTTGTTCCTCACCTTTTACAACTTTTTAATTCCTTTATTGCAAGTGCCAAGGCGTCGGGTTCCTTTTTGGATGCCCTCATAATCATCATTCCCAAACCAGATAAGGATCATTCCCTATGCAAAAATTATCGTCCCATATCCCTTATTAATTACGACTGTAAAATTTTTGCCAAAATTTTAGCTGCCCGCCTCGAATCCCTTATACCTCTGTTAATCACGACCGATCAAGTTGGCTTCGTGAAAGGCAGACTTGCTGCAGACAATGCCCGTGTCTTTACCAATATTATTACCCATTGTAACCGTTTCAAGGCCCCTCTAGCTGCCCTTTCACTAGACGCAGAGAAAGCGTTTGATCGAATTAACTGGAAATTTATGTTTAAGGCATTACAATGGTTTGGTTTTGGCCCCCACTTCATTTCCTTGGTTAGACTCCTTTACTCTGCTCCCCGTGCCAGTGTTTTTGTCAATAATCAATTCTCTAAGTTTTTCCCCCTATCTAGAGGGACAAGACAGGGCTGTCCTCTTTCCCCGTTACTTTTTATTCTTTGCCTTGAACCCTTCCTTATTAAAATCCGTTCTAACCCCCTCATCCAGGGATTCAAACAATCCTCGATTGAGACAAAAATCTCGGCATATGCCGATGATGTTCTGGTCTACATGGCCAACCCTGTCTCATCCCTTCCACCATTCTTAGAAGAGGTCCACCTATATTCATCTGTCTCTGGTTATAAACTTAATCTCTCCAAAACAGAAGTACTACCCCTTAACTCATCCTGTTATCAATATATGTTTGATTCCACCGATTTTGCATGGTGTCCCTCCAAGATCAAATATCTCGGCATTTGGTTCTCCTCCACCCTGCGTGACACACTCAAACTGACCTTTACCTCCCTTACTCAAAAACTTCACTCCCTCCTACAGACATGGTCTCCTCTTTTCCTTTCATGGTGGGGTCGCTTAGACACCATCAAAATGATGATTTCTCCACATATACTATATACTGTGTCCATGCTTCCTGTAAAAATTCCTAAATTGTACTTTAATAGGCTAAACTCCATCTGCTCCAAATTTCTATGGAACAATAAGCGACCCCGAATTTCCCTACCAAAACTTATACGCCCTAAATCTGAAGGGGGGGTTCGCTTCCCTGACTTCCAATCATACCATTCGGCTTTTTTACTAAAACAAGGCGTTTGATTTTACTGATACCCCATTACCCAGATGGATTGCAGTTGAGAGATCTTTGTTAAAGGATTTCACTTTTCAACAATCCCTTTTTATGTCCAACTGCTCATTTTTGACGCATTACCCTGTGTTGAAATATTCCCATACACTGCTACACAATATTTTTTCAAAAGACTTATCGCCCTTACAGATTTTTCTTTCCTCTAGTATTTGGTACAACAAATATCTTAAATACAAGGGTAAATCTTTTTACTTCAAGTATTGGAAAGAAAAGGATATTATGTTTGTCTATCAATTCTTTTCAGATTCATCCATTATTTCATTTGATGAAATGCTAACTAAGTTTGATTTATCTGTACAACATCGTAATGAATTTGATATTATTACTAATGCCATTGTGTCTCACCTATCTACCCTCCCTACATTTGATATCCTTCCCTCCCTTACTCCTTCCACCCCTCTATACCCGTTGTTTACTCAGCAAATACCCAAAGCTGCTCTGATTTATAAAATGTTATTGGAGAATGTTGGTCCTAGACCTAAAACTGTTAATGAAGTTGCTTGGGAAACTGATTTCTCTTTATCACTATCTATTGATACTTGGGATCGATTATGGTCCAAACTGTTTAAGACTTCGGTTTCGGCCCGTATTACTCAATCACTTTTTTTCATTTACCACAGAGCTCTGTTTACCCCTATAAGCATTACCAAATTCTCCCCTTCCTCCTCTCCCCTTTGTTGGTCCTGTTCATCTCACCCAGGCACACTTAAACACCTCTTATTTGATTGCCCACGAGTTATCACCTTTTGGAAATCGGTTTGGAAATACTGTATGCGTATTTTTCATTTTTCTGAACCATTTTCATCGTTGCATATTTTTCTAGGTTCTATATCTGATGTTTTGGACTTACATTCTTATAATGCAAAATTGTTTGACCTATTCATTGCAACTGCATACAAAGTAATCCTGTCTTGCTGGAAGGATAACTCTAAACTGTCTGTGCAGACATGGTGGAATTTTGTGTGTGATGAGCATAGAATTGCTATTGCTTCTTCTTCATCTGTCACCTTAAAAATTAAGTCTGATCTTACCTGGCTACCTTTCTCCACCTTCTTATCCTCCTCTCTCCCCCCTTAACCCCCCTTCCTTCCTTCTTCTTCCTCTTTCCCTCTTTGTCTCTTTCCTGCTTTTTCTTCTTTCCTTTTCTGTACGGTTTTCTCCAACTACATGCTTTTACTTCCTCGTTTCTCTTTCTCTATATCTCAAAAATGTCTTTTATGATTATCTCCTATGGATTTTGCATTATCTTATGTTGTAATCTTATGATGTACCATTTTTCTTATGCTCAATAAAACTTTCTTAAACTGAAAAAAAGGTTTAAAACCAGAAATTAGACATAACACAGAGTGTAATCTGTTGGCAGTGTAAGCTGCTTAATGAGATCCTTTGATATGTAGACTATTGGTACTCCACAGTGTAGAGGAACACCTATTAGTGCCTGTTCAGGAAGTGGAGAAATAACTGTTGATGATGGGGGAGTGCATGCAATGAAAGTGGCCTTCATTAAGGTCCTATGGTGCTGCTGTCAGGAGGACACCAGGCCTGGAGATTATCAGAGCGGAAGGGCTGGTCCAGGACCCTACAGCCAAGCTTCTACCAAAGTGGAGTAGAGGAGTAGAAAGCAAAGGAACCAAAGACTGTGGAAAAGCGTGGGAACTCTACAGGAATTACCATTTACATTTGGGGGTCAAGAGGGCCCACTCGATCATTTGAGGTGCCTCATGAAGACCACTAGAAGAACAAGCAACAAACCTTTTCCTATTTGGTCCTTCAGTGCAGGACACGTCTAAAAATGAAGTTACCACATATGGTGAGCATCTATGAGGCCTGCAGTGTATACCAAGGGGGCTATGAACACCATCCTCATCACTGGATGTCCAGAAGTTTTGGAAATCACGTTTTAATGAAAAGGCAGTGATCTTGGAGGGCTCCCAATGCCTATGCAGATAGTCCTCTGAAGGAGGGGCCTCTTTCTAACAATGAGTGACCACAAGCTCCCCTGCACTCGAAGGAGAACCCAGCAGTCTGCGGGGAAGAGATAGTAACAGCACACCCCCACCAGCATTAGGGAATCAGTATTGGTGGTTGAGGGAGACAGCAAAACTGCAAAGCTCTTGGGGCTCACTGCTTGGTTCATGTGCGTGCATGAAGCTTCCCATGATTGTAAAGACACCTGCTCTGGAAGAACCACCGACAGAAACAATAACAATTTGAAAAAATGAAACGTTTGGCCAACCCAATGACACATAAAAAAATATTGCTGCACAATAAACAAGCCCCCCGATTAAGCCTTAAGATGACCTGCAAACTTTGATATTGTGTTTTGCGGCACCCTAGAAGGGCAGAGACACTATCTAAATCACAGTGTTTGTTCTAGGGGCTGACAGGAATAGCACAGGCACCCCACAGGTGCACCTGACATGCAGGGTCAAGTTGCCACCCTATGGTTGAAGAATCAGTGATCATAAGAAATCAAGTGACTAAATGCATGGCCCTTGGGGGTCAACGTTTGAAATATTTTTGAAGTGTGTGGAACCCTTTTTGTTTTTGGTCCTCAGAGGTTTCTAGGCAATCTGGTTCAAAGTAAAATTATGCCTTCTCAATGTTTGTCTTATTGAATGTTTTACATATATAAAAACTTGGGGGCCTCTTTAAAAGAGAAACGCAACATATTGTCATATTTTTGCTAATATTGGACCATTCAGGCACAATGACATTTCTGCTTTCCTTTCCTATTAATTATCAATCCTGTGCAACAAAGGAATTAAGCCGGACTTTTTGTATTTGTGTATCCGATGATTTGGAATAGGCTTATATGGGGTATTGTGGTGTTAAGATCCGTTGGGGTACAAACAATTAAAGGTGCACCAGACATATGGGTCTAGTCTACATTGAGACAGCTCACTTCCTACTGTGACTATTGTTTAGTGTGCAGCCTATGTTGCTTGTTAGGATCTTTAGAGAGTGCTCCAATTGTCTTTTCGTCTTGCCATTATGTACACCATTGTATGACACCCAGCTCACTCTACATTAGTTCATATTCCACCATATCAAAAGCCTTGTTGGTATTTAGGCCATCTACTGCATATATTTCATACGTTTTCCTTCCCACCTGTCCAACAGCAGCAAAACTTGCTTCATATAATAGGATGTGTCCTTCACTTCTACAAACACTCTCTGGTCATCTCCCACTAACAAATGGAGCACTTTTGTCAATCTATCTCTCAGAATTTTCAGACGATTTTATTGTCTACATTCATTACTGCTAATGGGTAATTAGAATGGTCATAGGATGGGTCTTTTCCCTATTTCAGTAGAAACACTACAGTGGTCTCCCTCATCGATGCTGGTAACACTCTCCTCTCATAAGCCTTGTTGAATACCTTCAACGCAGAGGGTGCTAATTTGTTAATACATTTTCTATTTCAGGCGGATGTATGACGGTACAACGCGTACCGTCACAACGCATCCCTTTACACCGCGTCCCTTACAACGCAAGTCGTTACCACGACTTGTGTTGGGGGCGCGGATTTCGAATAGTATAATTTACTATTCTAACACCAGTCCCCGTGGAGCCTAGGGAAGGTGTTGGGATAGTAAATTTACTATTTTTAATCCTTTAGCGCCCTCCAGCGCAAGTCGTGGCAACGTTGTAATGGACGCGTTGTAAAGGCCACGCGTAGTAAAATCCGCGTGGTAAAGGATGTTTACTATTTCAGGCTGTTTATGACACTTATATAATGTTTGGTCATTTTCTTCAAGCTTTTTATTTATTTGGATTTGACCAGCTGGTGTAACACCACCTTTATGGGCCTCTCTCTTTCACCAACCATGTCAATAAACTCCTGGTCTTATCACCGCACTCATTTTGCATTGCTCTGTATATTTTGTATTCTTGTGTCCTCCGACTCTTCTGACTCTTTTTTTGTCTTATGTCCTCATAAAAGAAATTTTTTCCAAATCTTGAAACTCTCCTACAGTTCTTTGACATTATTCGATACATCCCTTCTATTTCCACAAGTGCTCCCCTATTTATAGCCTTAAAATCCCCCAGATTTCACTGAACCGGTGTTCATTTTGAAATTATCATTACAGCGATCGAGATGGTTTCACTGAATCCCACATCCAATATTGTTCCAATTTGAGTCTCCATCTTGGGACTGGTAAGAGAACCACATTGGGAAACCATTTCGCTTTCAGGAGATCATGGTTGGAAATCGACCTATCCGATATTCAATCCCATGGAATCTGTCTACAGGCATACGTGGGGTGAGCATGAAATTCTATATGAGAGTAGGAGTTATGTGGGGGCAAAAAAGACATCTTCATTCTGCCATTGGATGTCCTCCATAATCAATGGCCTCCCAAACACCCTGGAGCTATCCAATGTTTTATCTAACAAACAATTTGAGGACCTTAAAAGGGGCTCAACATGTCCCTGATGTATGTAAAAAGCCTGTTCAACGTCAACATGATTAACAAATGTATTGAGACTCAGTATGTCATCGGTCCACAGTGTACCCGATACCCCGATGCAGCTCCTTCCTTTATACATAATATTAGAAATTTCCTGTAAAGGAACAATATCAGCACACCTCTGACGGAGGAATTGAATTCAGAGTACCAACATCTGCTACCGCATCTTCATCCTAGTTCTGTCTAAGTCAGATATTTCTGTTGCACCAGTGCTATCTGAGTGTGGATCCTGCAGAGAAAGGTCCATATCCTCTAATATTTAGCTATTTTATTTAGTCAACACGCATTTCAAGATAAGTTCATACATTTAGACATTGACTCTCCCATCCATGTACATTGATGTCACACCACTATGACATTTCTGTACTGTAATGCCAGCTCGGGCTGCCCTACCAACACTCAAAGCTCTATGAAACATAACTAGTATTCAACCCATGTGGGCGATACGCCAACTTGAGCACAATATAGCAACCGGGGGCTCCTGCTAAGTATCTCTCCCCTTTCAATGTATTACCGCAGCATCGAACACATGCTACCCTTCCGCTTTTCCTGACCCTTCCCCACCCAGCCTTCATCTAAGCAGAGTCTCAAAGACAGCAGATAAGAATATAAGAATGACTTTATACTTGGGAAGGGGAAAATGCTCTAACAAAGCTCTAATACTTATACATTAATGAGCGCTAAACCATGTTAGAACTATGTGCTAAAACCATATTTGAAACTCTTTTCGTTATATTCAACAATTAGAGTTTCATGGCAACGCTTGCTGAACTCCTCTATAACCAACTGGTACTGTCTGTGCACAGTAAGGCAGCTCATTGTTCAAGAGAGTCAAAAAATCTCAACGCTTCTTCCCTGCATTCGAATAAATGCCTTTTTCACTGTGCATCAGTTTATTGCTTAGCACCAATCTATAGCCAAGCAAGAAGCAGCAATGCACATGCTATCATCTTCTCTCTGTGTCTGAGCTTCACTTTGTCAAAATGATTTCCTTTTTTTTGTTTTCAGACTGAAGGCGGGATAAAAAGGTTTCCATTATAAATGATTTATTTTTGCTTGCATGCTAATGTCATGTGCTTCACTGTATACCTGTGGCGTGGCATTCATTTCATTATTGTCCCTGGGGGAGCCTTAGGAAGTTGCTTTTGCATACATGTTCTGTGTTGAGGTGCCGGGTTTTTAGGAACCCGGTGGTGCCAGGGGATAACACCTGAAGACCGCTGAGTTCTCCCTGTTCCGGACCACAGAAACCAAGAGTCTTCTAGGTGAGGTCAGAGATCGAGTTTTATTGGCTGCAACCAAGTAACATGTGTCCTAGAAGCACGACTGCACGGGCCGTAAGTTCTCAGGAGACTGTTCGTTTTTACAGAACCAGCCTTGTCCTTTTATATACGATATTACACTTCAGGCAAGAATTCTTGAGTTTACAATACGGCCATATACATATTTACACAATAGAGCAAAACGCACAGTCATGTTGGTCAACCCATATTTTAGATGTCCAGTTTGTGATAGATGCCCCAGCCCAGCCCGGAATTACAATCAGATATCGATGAAACCCCAATAAAACAGGGCACCTCCTTGTCATAAAACTGGCCATAAACAAGGAACATGGACAGGTGTATGTGTGTAGAAAACATGGGCTGTATGTGGTGAATGGTTTATGGCATGTTGTGCTTTGATGATATCTTACTCGGCCACTGGGCGAGGAGCTGCCCAAACAGGTTTGGCTGGAGGCGGTGGAGTCAGTTCGGCCAGGTCATGGGGAAGTCAGCTAAGGTGGACGTGTCCTTTCAGATCAAGCTCGACCTTAATCAATTGACTTATATGAGGGCAAGGCATAAGATGGATACCGTTCACAAAATGGAGTCCGAGGGTTCAGAACGGAAACCACGATTTGAGGGCGTTGGCATCGCTCAATCACGACGCAAATGCACAGGGATAATGTCCTAATCATTACCGGTCTGCCGATACCAAATTCGTCATGGTACGACGATATTTTGTGACACGAGTGTTGGGCCTCGGTAGTCTCCAAACCTCCTCATCAGGGAACAACAAGGGCAGAAAGTTTGCCCTGAGGTGCGGCTTCATTTCTTCTAGCAAGCTAAAAATGTCTCCCAAATCGATTAATTTACTCTCATACATTTTGACAAGCAGTTGCAGTTCAAGTAGATTCCATATTTCCAAGCTGGAAGTTTCCTCCAGGGTCGAAAGTCTTTTTTCAGCCCCTGTGTCCATTCTCATAGTTTATAAAAGTCCTGGTTCAAAAGATTGATACTAGTGGCTATGCTATTCATCTCATCTGCCTCTTTCTTGAGTGGCGGCTCCTCCACTGTGGCGGAGGAGCGCGCCCCCGGCAGAATAAAAAACCCCAAAATAAAACAATATTAAACTCAGGTTTATATTGTTTTATTGTGTTTCCATGCTGGCTCTTGGGGGAGGGGCTAGGGGGATGATAGGCAGAAGGGAATGGTGGGCACTGCTATCAGTGGGCATGATGGTTCATCTGACCGTCTCAGGCCGGCCAAACCACCATGCACACTGAGGCTCTCTCCAGACCAGCCCTGTTTGCTGGGTTGCAGACAGCAAAGCAGAGACTCCCAGTCTCCCTGGGAGCACAAATCCTCGATGCTCAGGCCAATCCTAAAGCTACTCTCAGGCGAGAGCAGCTTCAGGATTGAGCCCAGGGAAGGCTGGGAGCCTGTGCCTGAAGTGGAGCCATGAGAGGAGGTTAAGACCGGGTATTCAGCGGGCTGCAGAAGGTTGCAGGTATGCTTTTTCTTTTTTGTTCCTTTTTTGTTGTTGTTGTTGTGTATTCCCCCATCCTCCGATACTGGCTGCTACTGTCTTTCTTGCCTGTTTCCTTCAGTTATCCGTTGGCTGAGGTCAGGTAGCACCGATGGCGCCAAAAAAGTTAGATCAATCGCCTCTGTTGCTGAAATATTTTTGGATGACGGCCCCCTCAGGAAAGTATTAGCCCTTTTCAGCAGTATCAGAGTGTGATGTAGAGATTGATGTTGTCATTATACAGGGTGAGTCCAATATGAAAAGCCCTGCAACACTCCTTAAGCCTGCTTGAAGCAGGAGTAAGGATATGATGCAGTCAGTCATAGAAGTGGCGAAGTGGAATCTCACAGATTTCACTGCACCATTTCTACAAGCCTTTTTTATGTGGGAACGCCCAGCCTGCATACATTATACCTGACGCAGTTATATCGTAGCACAGGCATTTACAAATTGACTCATCTGCCTAGATGCGTTACTTTGTTAATAGGATGCAGTAAGGCGCATTGATTACATTGCCGCAGCGTCTTTGAAAAAGTGACGAAATGACTGTGTAAGGCTTTCATAAATAAGGCCCTGAGTATTAAGGAAAACTGCTTGCCAAGTTCGTCTATGTGTGTGATTTTTTTTGTGTGTGATTTTTTGGATGGGTGAGTGCATGAAGTTGAGAGTTAGTCAGGGGCAGATGGATGGACGGGAGGATAATTCTTTTAGCCCATGGATGGATGACCAAGTGACCAAGCTTGTGAATGCTGTTCACTTTCCATAAGAATTATGGCAATTGATAGGTAAAGGAACTCAATAATTAACCACACAACTAGGCTATGTGCACTTGAAGTACTCACGTGAAAGGGCCCGTGAGCAAATCTAGTCAACCAAATGGACTTTTCTCAGATTGTTTCTTATGGCACCCAGTTGTCTGCTTCTACCTTCTTGAACATTGTTTGGCAGAGTCATCGTTTTCAATGTGCATCTGCTTCAGGTATCGGAATCCTAGAACTGCTTGTTCTTGTTCAGGCTCCTAAGGGCCTTATGCTTGCCTCTTCTAGAAGGGCCCAGTGGCTTCAAGCTGCTTTCTCCAGCTGTACTGGCTGACACCCTGGGACAAAGAGCATGATGATTGTCATGTCTCTTTTAATGACAACCCTTCCGACTCCAGGGCCAGCTCCTGGGTTTGTGTCACTAGCATCCCAATTAGGGAGATGGGACGATGGAGGCAGCAGTGATCCAGTTTCCCCCAGATAATCATGCTCCACGTTTCTACAGACTCCAGCCTACCCCCACTGCCTCCACTACAGCAGTGACCACAAAAGAGTTTTCGTCCATGTGTGTCTCGTGGCCTGTAGGCATCGCTGATCTAATTTCGTGGAGCAAAACCAGGTGGGGGGAAAAATTTTGAAATGACTCAGAATCATGGTGCAAAAGCTGTTACGTGTAGAGGCCTCTCAGTTTGGCTTAATAAAGAGTGCAGTGGTTTGGTGGAGCTCAAGTTCCAGACACCTGTTCAGGCCTCTATCTTGTTCACCAAGGCCCAGATTTACTAGGGGCTTGCGTTGCCCTTCCTTCACGCAAGATGACGCAAGGGCAACGCAAGCCCTTCCTTGATAAATATGGAGTAACACAAGTTGCTGCCTTGTGTTAATCAGGGAAAAGGTTCCATGGGTGGAGTATGGTTGCTCCCACACATCCACCCATTTTTCCCCAGATTTACTGAAAATAGTAAACCTGGGAATGTCTCAAAATGCTACGCTTTCCCGGGGGAGACATAAGGAAATTTGCTTCTTTTTCCTCTTTCTACATGTGCTGCCTTCTGAAACACACATAGAAAGAGGAAAAAGCCTGAGAGGATTGTTTTTGTGCAGGAAGGAGGCCATTCCTGCACAAAACAAATCCTGCTTTCAGCGCAGGTACCCTTGCACCATGGTGCAACAGTGCCTGCGTTGTCGCTTGGCAACCACTAGTGCACCAACACAGAGAGAACAGGAATGTGCCATATCTTAGTAGATAAGGCATATTCTTGCACTCTCTATTTTCCATAGTCCAGCAATTTGTCTTGATGCATTGCGCTGCGACAAATGTCATTAAATCTTCCCCCAAATAATTTATGAAAGAAAAAACATTGACTGCACGTTAATTTATTGAGATGTATTTGTTGTGTTGCAAATTTCTTTTTTTTTTGTTTTGCAAAGTTCTTGAGCACCTGGTTAAACAGGCAGCCCATATATAAAGGAGACAGTGGAATGTACAGCTGTCTACTGGCTGAGGGGAGGGTAGACTGAGAAAGGGCCTCTGTTCTTTTTGTGTTTACTGCTATGAGAAGTTCTCACTTCAGGATGCAGAACAGGATCTAGGCCAAATGGTCGTCTATTATACTATTGATGACAGGCAGCAGTAGCCCACTTTCCGCATGAAGAGCGATGATGTCTACCAAAACACACATCATGCAATATAACCCAAGTCCGTCCGTACAGTCCACAGAGTGCAGCCTCTGAGTGTAGCATGTATGATAAGCAAACCTTTTGACTTTGCCAAAGCTCGTTCAGTAGATGTAAAGTGCATGCGGTAAGATTGTGTCCAAAACCATCACTTCGGCTGTATGATGAATTCTGGGAATTTAGCTGAACAGTAATTCGTGAGAGGTGGAAAGAGAACACACAATGGGATTTTACTGAGTCAAGTGAAAAAGTAACAATATTTGAGGAAAAAACACATTGTGCAGAAATTAATCAAGACGGAAAAGGTTACAATGAACAGAAGGGGCATACAGCTGAATAGAGAGCTGTTCAAGAAGGGCATCCTCGGAAACACACCATCTTCTTGCTCAAGGGGAAACTCTGTGTAAATATTTTAAATAAACTAACAAACAGAGAGGTCTTTAACACCAGGGGCTCAGCTCATTCCATATGAAGCTTAACACAGAGTCTACTCTACTTGCAAGCAAGCAACACTGCACAGAAGACCAGCAGTTACCGTAGTTAGTAATCGTTTAAAATGTGAAAAATTGCATACCAAACTTAATAAAAAAGGGACATTTTATGCCTTATTCCAGTATGTTTTTTCCACCGACATAATGGTTCCACTGACTTAAGTGATTTAAATTGCAGACAGATTCAACAGTCCCCTGAGGAATAACCTCAAAGAAACCTATTGCTGTAGTGCGTGGTACCTAACAAATTACATTTTATGTGAAAATACTCATTATTCTGGTGACTCAGACACCCGTCAGCAAAGAGACATAAAATAAACGGAAGCCAAATTTAGATTTCTGTAGTTCAAAGCTGGAAGTCGAGCATCACTGTAACTGTGCTCAAATCAGCTAAAAAATGAGATTGCTCATCTAGGTCATGCAGTTTTGTAACTCGTTAAAGCTCACCTAGATTGCTTATTTACTTTGTACAAAAAATAGATTTAGGGACGAGCTTGTTAACGTTTCTAGGTCATATAATTGGAACTGTTACATATAAAAATGTACGTAATAACTGAAGCTGTATTGAGGTTAACAACTAAGGTCCCTTTCACAAAGGTACATTTACGCGTCTAAATGTATTCTTACACTTTTGAGCAACTTTACTACTATTGATTATTCACCATTTATGAGGGTGATATTTTTCAAAAGTGTAAAAGAACATATACCTGCACCCTGAAAGAGGCGGTGAAGTCAGTAAAGATATCATATATGACTGTAAAGGTACTATTAGGAATGCCTTTACAATCGCATTTGACATTTCACACACTAGGGGAGACTGCTGCAGTCGGGCGGCGATCTCCTTATGGTAAAGGATAGGGTAAATTAAGAGTTTATTAAAGTTTTAAGAGATTAGGATTTAATACATTTGTAAGCTAAATGTTAATGGAAATTAATTGCATACAAGCATTTTAAAGGCAGACTAAGTAAAAAATGCTACAGCAGTATTAACTAAAAAAAAAACTTAAAAGTTTAATTATGTGAAGCATAGTGAGTTTCATAGCTAAAGATTTTCAAGATTAAACACCTGAATATTTAAACATATTTTTATTTATTGTACAATACAACTACTATTAAACTTACATTTATATTTAGAAGAACGCATGTATTCATAATTTATATTTATTTTTAAACATTAAAATAATTGTACAAAAACATTTGTTAATTTATTTGAACATTATTTCCTATGTAGTTTTGAATAACCCACTACCTTCATTATGGTCTTGTGAGGGTGTTGCAGTACCTGTGATTGGCCATGGGTGTAATTGGAACTACTTTAGCTAAGACCTGGAGTACATTTATGACTCTTTCGGTTCTGTTTCTGGTTGTAGTAACAATAGAGGTGCAGTCTGTGAATAGGAACAGGTTTACTATTTTGAGGGTGGGTGCATGTCCCTTTCTAAACCTCTCCCTAGCCCTCCCTTACCCCCCTTTCTCATCCCAAAATCCCTTCTTTTTAGTTGTATATGTTCCCATTTTTTAGCCACTCCCCTGTCCCTCCCACATTTACCACTAAATCTTACATCTACATGTGTCAAACTCTCCACAGCTGGGGTGGAGATCTTTGCACATAAAACATAGGAGAGGCAGAGGAGGAGACCGCAGTGTGTAGGTATGTGAATAATATTTTGTAGAACGTTAGAAGTACTATTGTAGTACTACTAAATGAACTACAAAATCAGGGCCACTGGAATTATGTGATTGTGTGGCCGCATCATTTTTAACATAATTGTACATTTGCAGCATTTGCCACATAATCCATCATCTTCTCAATCAATCAATCACAGCATTTATATAGCGCACTACTCACCCGGAGGGTCTCAAGGTGCTAGGGGAGGGGGGGTCTGCTACTGCTCGAACAGCCAGGTCTTGAGCTGCTTCCTGAAGGCGAGGTGGTCCTGGGTCAGGCGGAGGTGGTTCGGGAGGGAGTTCCAAGTCTTGGCGGCCAGGTAGGAGAAGGACCTTCCTCCTGTGGTGGCTCTTCGGATGCGGGGGACGGCGGCGAGGGCGTGGCCGGTCGATCGAAGTTGGCGTGTGGGAGCGTAGAATTTGAGGCGGCTGTTGAGGTATCCTGGGCCTTTGTTGTGTAGGGCCTTGTGTGCGTGGGTGAGGAGACGGAAGGTGATTCTCTTGTTGACCGGGAGCCAGTGCAGATCTCTCAGGTGTCCGGTGATGTGGCTGCCACGGGGGATGTCCAGGATGAGTCGTGCTGAGGCGTTCTGGATCCGCTGGAGTCTCTTCTGGAGTTTGGCGGTCGTTCCGGCATAGAGGGAGTTGCCGTAGTCCAGACGGCTGGTGACGAGGGCCTGGGTGACCGTCTTCCTGGTCTTGGTGGGGATCCACCGGAAGATCTTACGTAGCATGCGCAGGATGTTGAAGCACGACGAGGAGACGGCGTTGACTTGTCTAGTCATGGAGAGGGAGGAGTCCAGGATGAAGCCCAGGTTGCTTGCGTGGTCTGTTGGTTTGGGTGCGCTGCCCAGGGCGGGGGGCCACCAGAAGTCGTCCCAGGCAGAGGGTGAAGATCCCAGGAAGAGGACTTCCGTCTTGTTCGAGTTCAGTTTCAGGCGGCTGCTCATCATCCACTTGGCTACGTCTGTCATCCATTCGTGTAGGTTGGCTCTGGCGGTGGCGGGGTAGATGGTGAGGGAGAGGATCAGCTGGGTGTCGTCTGCGTAGGAGATGATGTTGAGTTTGTGTTGGCGTGCGATGGCTGCGAGGGGGCTCATGTAGACGTTGAAGAGGGTGGGGCTGAGTGAGGAGCCTTGAGGAACGCCGCAGATGACTTCGTGGCTTCTGATCTGAAAGGGGGGAGGAGGACTCTCTGTGTCCTTCCGGCGAGGAACGAGGTGATCCTTTCCAGTGCCTTCTCCTGGATTCCGACGTTGCTGAGGCGCTGCACTAGGGTACGGTGGCAGACAGTGTCGAAGGCTGCGGAGAGGTCTAGGAGGATGAGGGCCGCTGTTTCTCCGTTGTCGAGCAGGGCTCGGATGTCATCGGTAGCTGCGATCAGGGCGGTCTTGGTGCTGTGGTTGGCCCGGAAGCCAGACTGCGAGAGGTCGAGGGATCCGTTCGTCTCAAGGAAGGCGGCAAGCTGCTTGTTGACGGTCTTCTCGATGACTTTTGCAGGAAACGGGAGTAGCAAAATGGGGCGGTAGTTCTTGAGGTCGGTGGGGTCGGCTGATGGCTTCTTTAGTAGAGCGCTGAGTTCGGAGAGCTTCCAGCTCTCCGGGAAGGTAGCGGTGTCGAAGGAGGTGTTGATGATGTCCCGCAGGGGGGGTGCGATGACAGCGTCGGCCTTGTTGAAGACGTGGTGAGGGCAGGGGTCGGTCGGAGATCCGGAGTGGATGGATTTCATCGTGCGGATGGTGTCTTTGGTGCTGATCGGGGTCCAGGCACGGAGGGTGGTGGTGGGGGGCGGTGGTTCAGTCGTGGCGTGCATCGGTTGGGAGCTGAAGCTGTTGTGTATGTCGGCGATCTTGTTGTGGAAGTAGGAGGTGAGGGAGTTGCAGAGGTCTTGCGAAGGGGTGATGTCGTTGTTTCCAGCGTTGGGGTTGGAGAGCTCTTTAACGATGTTGAAGAGTTCCTTGCTGTTGTGGGCGTTGTTGTCCAGTCGTTCCTTGAATGCAGTTTTCTTGGTGGCGTGGATCAGTTGGTGGTGTTTTCGGGTGGCGAGCTTGAGGGCAGTCATGTTGTTCGGTGTTGGGTCTCTGCGCCAGGCTTTCTCGAGGGCTCGGCAGTTTTTCTTGGAGCTCTTGAGTTCGTCGGTGAACCATGGGGCTTTCTTGCTGCCGGGTCTGCTAGGCCGGGTCTTCAGAGGGGCGAGGTCGTCTGTGCAGTTGCTGATCACCTTTGCGAGGTTGGTGGCCGCCTGGCTTGGGTTCGTTGTGCTGGTGGGAGGGTTCATGCTCAGGGAAGTCGCGAGCTGGTCGGCTGTGATCTTGTTCCATCTTCTGCGTGCAACCTGTTGCTGGTGGTGGTGGATCGTGGTCCTTCTGAAGCTGAAGTGGACGCAGCTGTGGTCCGTCCAGTGGAGTCCGGTGGCGTGGCTGAAGGCGATGTCCTTGCTGGATGAGAAGACGGGGTCAAGTGTGGGTCCGGCGTAGTGGGTGGGGGGGGGGTCACCAGCTGCTTGAGACCAAGGTTGGCGAGGTTGTCCAGCAGGGTGGTGGTGTTGCGGTCGTTGTTGTTCTCCAGGTGGAAGTTGAGATCGGCGGAGGGGAGGGCGTGCGGGCTGATGAAGTCGGCGATGTCTTCGCTGAATTGTGTGCGTTGTCCCGGGGGTCTGTAGATGAGGGTGCCTCTGAGGGTGGTCTTGGGGTTGATGTGGATCTGGAAGTGCAGGTGTTCGGCGGGTGTGAGGGTGTCGTTGGTGTTGGTTGTGATGCGGATGGAGTTCCTGTGGATGCTGGCGATGCCTCCTCCTGTCTAGTTGACGCGGTCCCTCCGGATGATCTTGTAGCCGTCCGGGATGGCGATGGCAATGTCGGGTGCTGAGGAGGCGTTCATCCAGGTTTCCGAGAGGAAGGCGACGTCTGGGGCTGTGGTGTCGAGCAGGTTCCAGAGCTCGACGGCGTGTCTGTGGACGGAGCGGGTGTTGAGCAGGATGCACTTGAGGTGGTTGTTGCTGGAGTTCGGCTTGGTCGGTGCTGGTATGGTGCAGGTCCGGATGCAGGTGAACTTGCAGGAGTGGCAGCAGAAGGGTCCGTGGGTGCGTCTCGGGGCGGCTCGATAGCAGCCCGGGATTCTACCGGCGTTGAGTGCGATGAGTTCGGTGGCGTTGTAGGACAGTCGGGTCGTCTTCTGTCGCTGGGGGCCAGGGGTCTTGGCACTGGGCGCGGTCCAGGCGCGGACGGGCGCAGACGGGCTCACCTTTGGCGCACCTTCGGCGATCAGTCGGCGCTCCCGCTGCGCGCGTCCGCTGCGCGGTTGCTCTGGGGGCGTCATAAGAAGGGAGCCGGGAGGGAGGGTCCGCTGGGAGGCGGGAGCGTGGTAGCCTATCGGCTGGCGGGGGGCGGGGCCGCGGGCAGGCAGCGGCCGGAAAAAAACAAGTGCAGGCTTGGCGGGCGGCCCTGTGGTGGCTGGGGCGCTGGAAGAGGGAGCAGGCGGCGTCGGCGATCAGGCAGGCACAGGCAGCAGGTGAGGCACAGGAGCAGGAGACACGAGCAACGTGGGAGCGACCAGGCCGATTAAGGCTGAGTGGTCGTTCCCGAGAAGGAGTCGGGGTCCCCGTAAGAAGGGAGCCGGGAGGGAGGGTCCGCTGGGAGGCGGGAGCGTGGTAGCCTATCGGCTGGCGGGGGGGCGGCCCGCAGGCATAATCTACAGATTTTAATTGGAAAAAATGTGTTTCTGGCTTAAACGGGTCAAAAGTTCCTAACAATGCAGCAATACATGTTGCCGAGCAGTGGAAGGCCGTTTGCACAGCTGGTATGGTCACCTTTCTGTTACTTATTGCTATAGTTGTGTGTTAAATGGGTACTAATGAGGTGTAACCTATGCTCAGACATTGTTTCCAAGTTTCAAAATGATTAAATAATGAATTATGCCTCTGTCACTGGATGCCTGTCCAAAAACCTTGGGCAGGAATGCAACCTATAGTGATTTACTAATGGCTGAAGTTAACTCAAGCATTTCACCCATTGTTTTGTTTTCTTCATTGCAATACCCCAACTGCAAAACATATCCCAGATGTGTGTTCTCTGCTCACTATGTCATAGGAATAAAACTACTCTTTTCTACAGAGGAATAAATAGTAAGAAAACAGTCTGTGGTTGCCTGTGTCTGAAAGGGACATGTTCTGGCAGTTCGGGCTAGACAGTTCTTATTGAAGCAGAATCAAGGCTGATTTCAATATGCTGATCTCAGTCTAGAGTAATATAGTGGGTAGTAAGAATGACTAGAATTCGGCTCAGAGTAACTACCAGTGGCTGAAATTAATTTAGGAATATTATAGCTGAATTAAAGGTTGTTTTTGATCTCCATTTTCCTGTGCCTGTAGAAGTTTTCTCCCCTATTCCAATGTGACTGTTGTTCCTGTGCTCAGAAGCATCTCCTCGGCCTGGTTACAGCTCTCCCTGTTACTGCTGAAACAAATCTTCAACCTCCCCCGACATATTGAATGCAGGCTGCAGCGCAACTGTGCTAAGTAGGCACCTGGGCACCCATTGAGCCATAGCTTGCCTGTTCCTGGACAAGTTATTTCCCCTGTTCCAGCTTGATTGTTGTTCCTTTGGTCAGAGGCTTCACCTCTGTCCTTTTCCCACTCTCCCTGTTCCCGCCATAAGAAAGCCACATGCACCGCAGGACCTACTCAATCCAGGATGCAGCATGACCGTCCAGTGGACATGTGAGCGTGCCGGACCCATGCAACCCAAAAGCATGGCAAAGGCAAGCCTGTCTGCACCCGTCCAGGCTTGAACTGTTCCCAGCGCCAAGAATGCAGGTACTTCACTTGCCCATGTCTACAGCTACAGTCCTGAGAAACTCATTCCACCCAACCCCAACGACACCAAGACCGCAGCTACCTCACTGCACCCTCATCCACTGTCAGTCCTTTCACATGCTTACACTGCCACTTCGCTTATAACCACACTCTCACCCTCTCCAGCCACACCCACTGGCACAGCATGGCTCCTAACTTCACCAACCACACCCACAGTACACATGATGCCACACCCACTCACTAGCAATCGCTCGCAGGCATTTTACTCAACACCTGCCATTTTAACAAGCATACCAATGAGGTGTGGGAACTCATCCCCACACACTGAACGTCATATTCCTCACTGAAACCTGGCTCTAACCTTTATCTGCCTCATACATCATCAGCGCCATCTCACCAGGATAGAAAATCCTACACCAGGATCGAACAACGAAACCAGGAGTAGTCATCCCCATCATCTACAGAGATATCATCAAATACACAATCACTAATGACCCAGAAACTACTTTCATAGAACTACATTTCAAGTTCCAGACTGAAGGCAAATCTACCATCAGGGGGATCTTCACTTATTGGACACTGGTATACCGGAGCAACTTCAGCAACCTCCTCACAAACCTCATAACCCCCTTCACCATAAACTCCAAAGACTTTGTACTCCTAGGTTACATCAACTTCCATCTTGATGACCCCGCAGACTCCTACACTGCAGATCTGCCATACATCCTACAAAACATTGGCCTGACTCATCTCATAAAAAGGGCCCATGCATGCCACCGGACACACTTTGGCCACATATTTACCTTCAGCGACAAAATCAAGGCATGACTCCATACTCACATGTATAGACAGCTTCATCATACACTTTAGCATCTCAACTGCAAGAACTGCACAAGCAGAGAGTCTGCGCACGCCGTGGCCACAGATGGAAGAATGTGACCGAAGTCTCATGGCTCAACACCCTACAGTTCCACACCCTAGTCTTTCTGACAACACCAACAGAAACACTGCTTGTTTCAAAAACTGGATATCCTCAGCGCCAACATCCTTGCACCCCTCAAAAATGCAATACCGAAGAGAAGGAACAAACAAGGGAGCTGGTACATGAGATGATCCAAACAGTTAGAGAGAAAATGGGGTGCCTCACAAGAGCCCGCTCAAAGAAGGCCTACCAGGTCTCACTCAAGATTTACCACAATGAACTGAAAGAAAAAAGCTCTGACCTGGAGGATTGCAGCCATCAAAACGAAATACAAAGAACTATTCACCACTTCTAAGGAGGTCACCCATCATGCAGCCACGTCCAACTCTATAACTGCATCACAAGGACTCTGCAACCAGCTCACTAACTTCTTTCACGACAGGACATCTAAAATCTACAAGAATTTCGACCCTCAACACACACCCCACTCACCTTCAACCTCCACCACCAAGGACTGCTCACCCTCAGAGTGGACCCTGCTGACCAATAAAAACACAGTGGCCATAATGACATCCATCCACTCGGGGGCCCCACTGACCAATGGCACTCAAAACCATCATCAAGACCTCTAGTGCTAAAGTCATTTTCATGGATGCCTGGAAACATGCAGAAGTCACCCATCTCCTCAAAAATACCATCCTTGGACCCCAACGTTCTCAGCAACTACCAATCTCCCTGCTTCCCTTTTGAGCCAAAGTCATAGAAAAGGTAATCAACCATCAGCTCTACCACCGCCTTGAATGCTACACACTTCTGAGCAGCTCGCAACTTGGTTCCCACAGCAATTACTGCTCCAAGACTGTCCTCAGTGCAGCTTTGGATGACATTCGCGACATACTAGATGGAGGCCAGACTGCTGCACTCATCCTTGACGTCTCCACTACTTTTGACACAGTCCACCACCTCATTCTCATCTCAATATTCAACGAAACCAGAATCCAAGGACCATCTCTCCAGTGCATTGCCTTCTTCCTGACCAGAAGAACGCAACTGGTCAAGCCCCTACCATTCTCCTACGAACCCAAAGACCTCATCTGCGGAGTCCTGCAAGGCTCCTTACTCAGCCCCACTCTTTTCAACTTCAAGCTAGCCTGGCTGAAGAAGGGTGACGTACACTGAAACCAGTCCCAGGATGCTTGCTTCTGGTCCAGGGAAGACCTGGCTTGGCAGTTCGGGCTGGACTGTTCCCACAAGGAACAGGGTCAAGACTGATTTGCATATGAATGGGTCCAAACTGGGGTGGTGTAGTGAGCAAAAGAATGATGGATTTTACACAGATCCTTCTGGCTGGGGGCGAATGCTTGCATTTTCCATCATTCCTTCCATCAATTGTTTCTTTTGCATTTGTCACCTAAGTGGGAAAGGTATGCCTAGACGTGGGTCCCATGCGCACTACACCACTGGATTCAAGCTAGCCTGGCTGATGTAGGGGGATGCCCTGAAACCGGTCTCAGGATGCTTGCTTACGGTCCAGGGAGGACCTGGCTTGGCAGTTTGGGCTGGACTGTTCTCACAAGTAACAGGGTCAAGACTGATTTGCATATGGATGGGTCCAAACTGGGGCGGTGTGGTGAGCAAAAGAATGATGGATTTAACCCAGATCCTTGTGACTGGTGGTGAACGCTTGCATTTTTCAGCATTCTGCCATCAATTGTTTCTTTTGCATTTGTCGCCCTAAGTGGGAAGGGAATACCCAGATCTGGGCCCCATGCTCACTACACCACTGGATTCAAGCTAGCCTGGCTGATGAAGGGTGATGCAGTGAAACTGGTCCCTGTAGTAGTGGACCCTCTGTCTAAGACTGAGGTCCTAGTTTTCCTTTATAGGGCTCGCCTATTACATCTCGAAGGGATGATAGGCGAGATTTATAGTAAGCAGACCTAAAAAGTCTACCCACTGCGGATCGCATAAAGTTAGCCAGGCGTGTGCACATCATCGCCCAGCCACATCACACATCACACACCACCATTTGTCTGTGCTTCAGCATCAGACTTCAAAGGCTGTCGCTTCCCTGCCCCGCATCAGACTTGAAAGGAATGCACTCCCCCACCCGGCCACAGCAATGCAGAGAGCTTGTTTGAAGTGCCTGCTCCTTGCAAAATACTCTGCCCATCCCTCTTTATATGCCACCCACCTCACTCCGGCTCCACCCGCATCAGCTGCTTGCAGCACCACACTCTCTAGATGCTGAAGTACAAAGCTTATTCCATACGTCAATAGATGTCTCCTTCTAGATATTCTGGAGTGCGACTGACTCCCAACGTGTGCGGCTCTGCTTCATTCCCGTCACTGACCGGTCAAGTTTAACTTCTTGCGATATGTCTCTCAGGTCCACTGCTTCTCTACTCTCCAAATGCGCAGCTCTGTAATGCCGCAAAACGTGCAAGGTCTGCAAATTCGTTGTCTTAAAACTTGTACGACTTGCAGATTCAGAGTGGTGGCTGCTTCTCGTAGTCACGCAGTTCAGTGTCACTCTGTTTCTCTGACTTTAACCGTCTCTCTGTATTAGCTGCATTCTACCCCTTGATTTCCTTCGGTCTTTCTGTGTCGTTATCACTGTTGCCCTAAGGCCTTCCCTGCCCAGGGCCTAAGTACATTTCACTCATAGTGCCTGCGCTCTGCATTGTGTCACTCGACTCTTTTCTCGCATCGACAGTTGCTGTGTCAGTCTGTCTATCCGTGCAACTCTGCCCTTCCCTCGGTGTCACCCTGTCACTCTGTATTTTCACAACCTCTCTCCATCTCAGAGTGTCTTCAACCTGTCCCTTCCCCGGTTTCCTCTTCCATGACCTATCTGTCTCTTCCACCCATGTACATGTTTTTTCTTCAGTTGTGACTGTACCTTCTCTCCAGTGATCCCCTGTTCCAATAGGCCCCCTCTCTCTTGCACCCAGTGTCTCGGCTTATCATTCTCTCCACAACTTTCTATATTCTCCCTGCGCCCCTCTGCCCTCGAGGGGATGTCAATGTTTGTCTCTTTCTCTGTGTCACTCTTTGACTCTTTCGGTGTCTCTTTCTCTCGGAGTCTCTGCTTCCCTTTTTGCCAGCTTCCCTTTTCGTCACCTTACTGCAGCCTCCCCCGAGTAACTCTACCTCACCGAGTACATTTTTCCCCTTGTCGTCTATTTTTCTCCGTGTCATTTTGTCCTGTTCTCTGAGTGTCACTCTCTATCTTTCTTCCATTACTACTCTGACCGGTCTCTCCAGGTAGCACTCTGCCTCTTTCTTGACTTTGCGTCCTCAGTGTGATCCAGTCACACCAAGTCTGCCTGCTTTCCTCTTTCTCTCAGCCAGTGTGACTCGCTCGTGTCCCTGTCACCGTGGCCCGCTCCTTTGTTTTGTTTAACCACTTTCTCTCTATCTTTCCCTGTCTCTGTATCAATCTCGGACTCTTTCCTGTCATGTCTCTTAGTCTCATGCAGTCCTCCCCACCTCATATCCCCTGTCTTACTCCCTCTCGCAAAAACGAATGGAAAGGGGCGACCAATCGGTCCCCCCGAACGTATGGCAGAGTACCACGATCCCCCCGGGAAGCCATCTTGGGCGGGAGGCGAGTCTCGGCTGGTATGCCCGAAGCGGCGTAGCCGGGGCGCGCCTTTTCCCGCCCTAGAGTGGGTTGGCCTAGACACTGACGCGGCTGGCCACGCCCTTGGGGCAGGCAGGGGCGGGTTTACGCCCGCCCTGAAGACGGATAAAAGGAGGAACGAGACCAGAAAGCATCCTCTTGTTCCTGTGCTCTGAAGCTGCACCTCCTCGCTGCACGTGAGCTCGAGACGGAACGAAGAGCCAATTTTGAGCGTTGTAATCTTTCTCGTTTGTTTTGCAGATACTCTGTCGGAGAATGCCGAAGAAGGCGGGAAAGCGAATGACTACCGAACAGATGCTGCGTGTTCTCATGAAGGAGATGACCGACCTAAAGAGGCGGATGGATAAAAATGAGGAAGGGGGCCCGAAACGACCTTTGGAGGGAACGGCCCCGGGTGGAAAAGGCAAGAGGCCCAGGAGAGGAGCAGCTGGGGGAGATACCCCGGGTCCCAGTGTCCCGCTCGAAGCACCCACTCCTGTGCCGGAGGAAGGGAATCCGATTCCCGTGGTGGTCACCCCCGTGTCCGGGGAAGATATGCCGCCCGAGCTGGCAGCACAAGTAGCAGCGTGGTTGGGTAAAAGTAGCGAGGGCGCCACGGCTGTCGACGCGCAGGTGTTGATGAAGCAACTGCGGGAGACTCGTGAAGCAGCGAGGGTACCCACGCCGGCCGCGGCCGTAGAGAAACCTCAGGGGACGGTTTTAGTCGCAGAGACAGCGTCCAGTTCAGGTAAGCGGCCATTGCCGATTGCGAGGGAAGAGTCGGCACCCTCTCGAAGGGAGAGGTTGGGTCAGCATGTTCCTTTAGCTATTAAAGAAAAGATATGGGCAGGGGAATATGTAAACATCTTCTCGTTGCTTACTGATCATTATGAGATGGAGCATGTTAAAAGTCAGAAGGATCTCATGCATCCGAGTGTTTGGCGCGCAAAGATGGCCGCCTTTAAGGTTAATGAAAACATTGGCAATTGGGGCAAGGCATGGGGGATTTTCACATCGATCTTGGGAGAACGGAGGCCCGAATTGCTACCCGAATTGCCGAGTTATCAGTCACGGATCATGGGGTACTCGGTATCACACGAGGGTAATCATTGGTTTTGCTATGATAATCTTTTCAGAAAAGCAAAAGAACATGATAAAAACTTAACTTGGGATTGTTATGATTCTGTGTCCTGGTCCAAAATGAAGGAGACTGGTATGTTGAAAGTGCCATTAGTAGGGAGTAATGTGGGCGAATCCTCCCGTCAGTATGCGGGGACGCCCTTTCGATCAGGTACGGGTACCGACAATCACTCGAGGCCTACCGGTAATACAGGTAAAAAGGGGGTTTGTTGGAATTTTAACAGGGGTAAATGTACTAGGCCCCAGGGATCGTGCAAATTTAGACACGAATGTAGTGGGTGTGGGCAATCATCCCATCCTGAGTCCATGTGCAGAGCCAAAACGGGTGATAACGGGGGTAGAGGAGGCGCCAAACAGGTCTAACATAGTCCGAGGGGCGCCTTTACCTACCCCGATTGATACCTTGGCAATGATTCCCTGGCTCAGTGAATACCCGGATCGTGCTTCTGCTGGGGTGTTGCGGAACGGGTTTTCATATGGTTTCCGCATCCCAGTAGGGGACTTTCAGGGTGTGGAAAGATGCAAAAATCAGATATCGGTCTTGCAGCATACGACCGTGGTACAGGAAAAGATCCGGAAGGAGGTTACTCGAGGTCGAGTCGCCGGTCCGTCTAGTGTACCCCCGGTGGCTAACTTTGTTTGTTCGCCTTTAGGAGTGGTCCCCAAGAAGGACCCGGTGAGTTTCGGCTGATACATAATTTGTCAGCCCCACGTGGTCTTTCCGTAAACGAAGCGATAGACCCAGAAATATGTTCGGTACGGTACGCATCTTTTGATGAGGCCGTGGCCATTTTGAATCGCCTGGGGCCCGGTGCGCTGATGGCAAAATCTGATATCGAGTCAGCGTTCCGGTTGCTCCCGGTACATCCAGACGATCAGCGTCTACTGGGTTTCACGTTTCAGGGACAGTATTACATGGATAGGTGTATGCCGATGGGATGCTCTATTTCTTGTGCCTATTTTGAGAAATTCAGTAGTTTCCTACAATGGGTCTTTACTAAGAAGACGGGTTTTCAACATGTGATGCATTATCTTGATGATTTTTTGTTCCTGGGGGCAGCCGGGGATTCGGAATGTGGGCAAGCTTTGGCTGCATTTTGTGTTTTAATGAATCAGTTTGGCGTGCCATTGGCACCACGTAAGACGGTGGGTCCTTCGACCTGCCTCGAGTTTCTGGGGATCGAGTTAGACTCCGGAGAAGGTTGTTTCCGTTTACCAGGTGATAAAGTGTTAAAGTTCAGGGCATCCCTGCAAATGTGTATGAGTGAAACTAAGGTTAAACTGCATCAGCTACAGCAGTTAGTGGGGCAGTTGAATTTTGCCCTAAGAGTTATACCAATGGCCCGCCCCTTTTCCCGTTCGATCGCTCAAGCCATGGTCGGACTGAAGGAGGGCCATCATCGCACAAGGCTCTCGGCCGAGGTCCGCCAGGACATGCGCATTTGGTTGGCATTTCTGGCGGATTTCAATGGTCGAGTCGTCTGGAACAAACCAGCTGTGTCCTCTGAGGGACTGGGGCTATGAACAGATTCGGCAGGGAGTATAGGTTTTGGTGCCATTTTCGGTACTCGATGGTCTGCACAAAAATGGCCAGCATGGTGGCGAGACAGTGGGCTGACAAGTAACATTGCCTTCCCGGAACTCTTCCCCATTTTGGTGGCCCTGAGAACGTGGCCTGAAGGGTTCAGAAATCACTCTGTGGTATTCTGGTCTGACAATATGACCGTGGTTGAGTGTATCAATAGCCAGGCAGCACGATGCAAATGGATTTTGAGACTGCTCAAGGAAATTGTATTATTATGTATGCAATTGAATGTACTATTCAAAGCGAGACATGTCCCGGGGATAATGAACCAGGCAGCTGATGCCCTTTCTCGTTTTCGTATGCAGGCTTTCTGGGGTTTCCTTCCCACAGCGGACCCGGAGCCAGCACCCTTTCCCGAAGCTCTCTGGTCTCTCGGTGCCCCGAGCTTCGTAACCTCGTGGGAGAGAGTTTAGCACCCAGGACGAGGAAGGCATATGAAGGGGCGTTCCTTTCCTATTTAGCCTTTTTGGGGACTGCTAGAGGGGACCTTTGGGGGCAGGAGGAATGGGTAGTGAACTTTTTGATGTCTTTACATCGGGCAGGGAAATCGGTGGCCACGGCCCAGAGGCATCGGGCTGCCATTTCTTTTGTTGCTAGGGCTCATGGGATACAGGACCCGACAGCGTCTTTCACTGTGCAAAAAGCGCTACGAGGGTGGCAACGCCTTGAGGGTCGCAGAGTAGACGAGAGGCGCCCGATAGGTTTGGATAGGTTAGCCCAGTTATTATCCAGACTCCCTACAACATGTTCATCTCACTTTGAGACAGTGTTATTCCGAGCTGCTTTTACGCTAGCATTTCATGGAGCTATGCGGGTAAGCGAATTAGTGGCAAGGAACAAGCAGGATGTTACGGGAGGGTTGTGCGCAGAGCACGTTCAAATCAGAGGGGAGGCGATGACTGTCTCGTTTGTAAGGTCCAAGACCGATCAAAGCGGGATGGGCGACTGCATAATTATACACAGGATTCCCGGGTCGTCCATGTGCCCAGTGAAGTGTTTAGAGGATTATTTGACACAAAGGGTGGCATCATGGGGGGGACCTTGTTGAGACACGCAGACGCCACCCCACTGACAAGGTTTCAGTTTCAGCGGGTGCTTGCGATGTCAATTACAGCTGCGGGCTTGAACCCGGGCGAGTTTGGGACCCATTCCTTTCGGATAGGGGCTGCTACAGAGGCTACAGCCAGGGGTCTGAATGTGGAACAAGTTAAACGTGTGGGGCGTTGGTCCTCCAATTGTTATAAAAGGTATGTGCGTTTGCACATGTTGTGAAGCTGTAATGATGTACTCACGCTTCGTGTTTTTGTTTGGTTTTCAGTTACGCAAGCCTACGAGGCGGGGCGGACTATGCAGTCGACCCAACACTGGGCCAGCGGTCAGACATCACCGGCTGTTAAAAGGGAGGTGTGGGTCGTGGGCCACTCATACGTGAGGCGTGCCGCGGACGTATTCAAGGCAGGTGACATGGTGCACGTGGCTGGGGAATACGGGTACAGTGTGTCCTTCTACGGAAAGGGCGGTCTCTGTATTGACCAGTTTCAATCATTTTTCGAGGGTTTGCTAGGGCGGACGAGGTCACCGCCGTCTGTAGTCATAGTACATCTTGGGGGCAATGATTTGGTCGCCACTGGTAGACGACTTCTCCTGGAGGCGATGCTTTCCACTGTAAGTTGGTTAGCGAGGAGAGTTCCAGGGTGCACAATTGGGTGGTCCCATATGATCCCACGAAAAGTGTGGCGGGGGGCTTTTTCTGTTTCTGCTTTAAATCACTCTGTGAGGAAAATTAATAACAAAGTAAGTAGGTTGTTCCGTTCCAATGCACTGCATTCTATCGCGCATGGATGTATTAATGATGACAGTATGTACTTGGGGGACGGTGTTCATTTGTCTCGGATGGGGAATGAGTTACTCATAGGAGACTTCATAGCTTGGCTGAAGACGTTAAAACATGACCTTTAGGTAGGAGTGTGGTGGGGGGTCCGGATAGCCGGTCAACTATCCGGACCTGTGGCGGTAAGATCATGATCGGTGAGCACTAATTGGAAGATCCCTATGAGTGGGCGTCACCCATTACGGATGGGGGCGCTCGGGGGAGGTGGCCATTGGCCCCTCAACGGGGAGGCGGTCCCTTCTAAGGATGGGTCGCCGAAAGGAAAGGGAAGGCGGTCAAGGCCCCTTCATGGGTAGGAGGGGTTACAGCCCCCTCCTGGGGAATTTCCCGGGGCCAGGACGTCTGCGACGGCAGATGTGGTAAGTTGTGTGGGGTTTGGGGGGGGGGGTCTACGCTACCTTCTAGATACCTCACACGAGTCCTCGTACGACCTTTAAGTGGCGTCGAGTTTTATTGGGGCCCCCGTCAAGTCAAGGGAAATTGGTAGTTGCACTTGAGGTATGCCTCCGTGCCGCCCCTCTCAAGTGAGGGGGATATGTCTGGGTTAGGGATCTTGACACCGGTTACGACCTTGCCGTTGGCCCTTAAACGTTAGGATGTACAATTTCAAAAGTTAAGTAAAAGTTTGGTAGGATGTTAGTTCGGCTAGGAGAACCTTTGTATTAGAGGATATGTTAAGGTTAGCCAAAGATCGCAATGTGGTAATGAAATTGTACATAATATGAAACTGTTGATTTAATGTTTTAATTTTGTTTCATATTTTAATAAATACGGCCCGGGAGGGTCACTCCCTCCCGTCTCCAAAAACTTCAGAACAGTTTCCGGTTTCCCATCCTTGGGGATTGTGTTGAGAGGGGGTGGCGGGTATCTCAGCCATATGGAAAGGGGCGACCAATCGGTCCCCCCGAACGTATGGCAGAGTACCACGATCCCCCCGGGAAGCCATCTTGGGCGGGAGGCGAGTCTCGGCTGGTATGCCCGAAGCGGCGTAGCCGGGGCGCGCCTTTTCCCGCCCTAGAGTGGGTTGGCCTAGACACTGACGCGGCTGGCCACGCCCTTGGGGCAGGCAGGGGCGGGTTTACGCCCGCCCTGAAGACGGATAAAAGGAGGAACGAGACCAGAAAGCATCCTCTTGTTCCTGTGCTCTGAAGCTGCACCTCCTCGCTGCACGTGAGCTCGAGACGGAACGAAGAGCCAATTTTGACCCACCCACCAGCCCCTGAAGACAGCGAGTGGTTTTGAATGAAGTTTGATGGATAAGTCTGATTTTCGTTTACAGGTTGTGGTATTATCGTGAAGATTTTGAGTATGCAATAAAGAGTGATCGATTTGTGTTATGTTTTGCAAATAAAGTAATTGTGCTTTAGTGTTCATCAGTAAGCATGCTTTGAATAAAGTTGTTGTTGATACTGTCGGTTATATTTAGTCTTTAGTTATTTAGTTATCATTGTTGTATTTATTTTGGTCGGGCGGTAAGGTCATGATCGGTGAGCACTAATTGGAAGATCCCTATGAGTGGGCGTCACCCATTACGGATGGGGGCGCTCGGGGGAGGTGGCCATTGGCCCCTCAACGGGGAGGCGGTCCCTTCTAAGGATGGGTCGCCGAAAGGAAAGGGAAGGCGGTCAAGGCCCCTTCATGGGTAGGAGGGGTTACAGCCCCCTCCTGGGGAATTTCCCGGGGCCAGGACGTCTGCGACGGCAGATGTGGTAAGTTGTGTGGGGTTTGGGGGGGGGGTCTACGCTACCTTCTAGATACCTCACACGAGTCCTCGTACGACCTTTAAGTGGCGTCGAGTTTTATTGAGGCCCCCGTCAAGTCAAGGGAAATTGGTAGTTGCACTTGAGGTATGCCTCCGTGCCGCCCCTCTCAAGTGAGGGGGAAATGTCTGGGTTAGGGATCTTGACACCGGTTACGACCTTGCCGTTGGCCCTTAAACGTTAGGATGTACAATTTCAAAAGTTAAGTAAAAGTTTGGTAGGATGTTAGTTCGGCTAGGAGAACCTTTGTATTAGAGGATATGTTAAGGTTAGCCAAAGATCGCAATGTGGTAATGAAATTGTACATAATATGAAACTGTTGATTTAATGTTTTAATTTTGTTTCATATTTTAATAAATACGGCCCGGGAGGGTCACTCCCTCCCGTCTCCAAAAACTTCAGAACAGTTTCCGGTTTCCCATCCTTGGGGATTGTGTTGAGAGGGGGTGGCGGGTATCTCAGCCATAGGCGCGCGTGAGCACGCTCGCACTCTTCCGTGAGCAGACACAGGAGTCTCCGAGGTCTCCCAGAAGCACACAAGCTGCGAGGGCTATTTCAAGCTCAACATCGGACTACATAGAAAGCGTTGTGGACACAATACACTGCTGTGATGGCCACTTGTGCACCAAGAGCTCCTTCCTGTAAGGGCCTCTCGTGAACAGACAACGGCTGCATGGGCCGCTTGTGAACTGAAGCACAGCAGGAGATATATCGTCAAATACAGGTTAGCTTCTGACTGAATTATTTATTCTTAACAAAACGGAACCTCTTTTCCCAGATCCTCGCTCCTTCCAGCTCCTTATGTTTCCCAGCCTTCACTTCTTTAGCTTTCTCCAATACCATGACGTCGCTCAGATTCGAGTCTGCCCATCATGTTTATCCATGTTCTGTTCCCTTCTTTTCTTCTTTCACATTTCCTAATCTTTCATGCCTTCCCTCTCTTACTAACTCCTCTGGTCCTAGGATTTTCCTCTCCCATCCCTAAAGCACCATTAGTGCACCCCCTGCATTCATTCCCACAATCTTTATTCATGTCCGTAACTCCCAATCTGTCTTCATGTACATTTTCTCTCTACCTCACCAATCACAACATTCATGCTCATCTCTTTACCTCGCTTCTCCGTTTCCCTTTCTCTCTATCTCTGTCTCACCTCTCTACTAGATCCTGCCTGTCTCTCTCGGTCTCACTCACATATCTTTCTATCCCATCTTTCCATATTTCATCTCATCTCTTCTACTCACTCTTCTTAACCTCTCGTTTACCCTCTTTCTACATCTCTTTGCACCTCACCTACAAAACCAGCGCTGCTTTAACTCACCTCTGTCTCCCTCACCACTCACAATACACTTATCAGTGCCACCTCTGTTTACTTGCCTTTTGAATCTTTATCAGTCTTCCACCTGTCTCTGAACCACTTTCTAGGCTTCTACCCTTGTAACAGTTGTCTGTAATTCAACATCCGGAGTTTCCATTACAGCTTACCCTATCTGCCTCACCTCACTTTCAAACTTGTCTCTCTTTGGCCCACCTCTCTGTTTTTATCTCTTTCCACTTCACTTCACTTTGCCTCTGTCTCAACCTTATCTTTTTAGCCACACGTTGTTTGGAGATTGTGCACTTTTTGGATACTGGAGCCTGATGGTGTGGTGTTGTTCGTTCTTTTTTTATTCATTAAACTCTTCTCTTTTAATTAAAGTTTTTAAAATTTTGCACAACCTATTAGAAAGACAGTGTTGTTCAAGTGACAACTATTACAATATGGCACACAATAACAATCTGTAGGTTCCAGCCAACTGTAGCATGTGTTGGTAGTAGTGCGCTTTGGTGGAACAGCATTGAGGTATACTCTCGCCAGGATCAGAAGGTGGGTCTGGTGATCATGCGGCGAACGCCTGGAAAGGCCCCTTTACAATAAAGGACTTTGCGCGAGATACCAGTAGCAGCTGCTGCCAAAAGTCAGTGTCCGTGATTGTGTGTAAACTTCCTGCATGTAGTTAGAAACCGACCTCTGTAAAACACTCTATACCTGCAGATTTCAAAGTGCTACATAAAAGTGCAAAACAGTATATAAAGCCCTACATACAACTGATAAGCAATAAATAAAATAGATGTTTGTTAACAGCAGGAATTGGCTGACCAATCCCTTCCCACACACAACTCCCCGAAACACACAACCCCCCACACACACAACCCCACACACACGCACACACAACCCCCCCCCCACACACACACAACCCCCCACACACACAACCACCCCCACACACACAATCCCCCCCCACACAGCCCCACACACACACAACCCCCCCACACACACACACATCCCCCCACACACACCCCCACACACACAACTCCCCGACCCACACAAACACCCCCACCCCCACACCTCCACACACAACCGACCACACACAACCCCCCAACACACAACCCCCTCACACACACGACCCCCCCCACACACAACCCCCCCCACATAACCCCCCCACACACACAATACCCCACAAACACTTCACCCCCCACACACAACCTTCTATCTATCTATCTATGGCCCTCACTCTATCTATGGCCCTCACTCACTCTATCTATCTATCTATCTATCTATCTATCTATCTATCTATCTATCTATCTATCTATCTATCTATCTATCTATCTATCTATCTATCTATCTATCTATCTATCTATCTATCTATCTATCTATCTATCTATCTATCTATCTATCTATCTATCTATCTATCTTGTCTGTCTGTCTATCTGCCTATCTATCTATCTATCGCCCTCATTCTATCTATCGCCCTCACTCTATCTATCTATCTATCGCCCTCACTCTATCTATCTATCGCCCTCACTCTATCTATCTATCTATCGCCTTCACTCTATCTATCTATCTATCTATCTATCTATCTATCTATCTATCTATCTATCTATCTATCTATCTATCTATCTATCTATCTATCTATCTATCTATCTATCTATCTATCTATCTATCTATCTATCTATCGCCCTCACTCTACCTATCTATCGCCCTCACTCTATCTATCTATCTATCTATCTATCTATCTATCTATCTATCTATCTATCTATCTATCTATCTATCTATCTATCTATCTATCTATCTATCTATCTATCTTATCTATCTTATCTATCTATCTTATCTGTCTTGTCTGTCTGTATACCTGTCTCTGCCTATCTGTCTATATATCTGTCTATCTATCTATTTCCCTCACTCTATCTATCTATCTATCTATCTATCTATCTATCTATCTATCTATCTATCTATCTATCTATCTATCTATCTATCTATCTATCTATCTATCTATCTATCTATCTATCTATCTATCTATCTATCTATTTGTCTATCTGTTCTATCTGTCTTGTCTGTCTGTAGACCTGTCTCTGCCTATCTGTCTATCTATCTAGCTACCTCACTCTATCTATCGCCCTCACTCTATCTATCTATCTATCTATCTATCTATCTATCTATCTATCTATCTATCTATCTATCTATCTATCTATCTATCTATCTATCTATCTATCTATCTATCTATCTATCTATCGCCCTCACTCTATCTATCACCCTCACTCTATCTATCTATTTTTTGCCATCTATTTAACTATCTATCTATCTATCTATCTATCTATCTATCTATCTATCTATCTATCTATCTATCTATCTATCTATCTATCTATCTATCTATCTATCTATCTCTATCTATCTATCTATCTATCTATCTATCTATCTATCTATCTATCTATCTATCTATCTATCTATCTATCTATCTCCCTAACTCCATCTATCTATCTATCACCCTAACTCCATCTATCTATCTATCACCCTAACTCTATCTATCTATCGCCCTCACTCTATCTATCCATTGCCCTCACTCTATCTATCTATCGCCCTCACTTTATCTATCGCCCTCACTCACTCTATCGCCCTCACTCACTCTATCGCCCTCACTCACTCTATCTATCGCCATCACTCACTCTATCTATCGCCATCACTCACTCTATCTATCGCCATCACTCACTCTATCGGCATCACTCACTCTATCGCCATCACTCTATCTATCTATCGATCGCCCTCACTCTATCTATCTATCTATCTATCTATCTATCTATCTATCTATCTATCTATCTATCTATCTATCTATCTATCTATCTATCTATCTATCTATCTATCTATCTATCTATCTATCTATCTATCTATCTATCTATCTATCTATCTATCTATCTCCCTCACTCTATCTATCTATCGCCCTCACTGTATCTATCTATCGCCCTCACTCTATCTATCTATCGCCCTCCCTCTATCTATCTATCGTCCTCCCTCTATCTATCTATCGGCCTCCTCTATCTATCTATCGCCCTCCCTCTATCTATCTATCGCACTCACTCTATCTATCTATCGCATCACTTAGCACCACCACAGCATCAATCTGTGCAACCATTCAACAACAACTGGTTCAAATATGATCTCTCAATCTTTCAAGCTTTAGTAGAAATGTCACAAAAAGATGTTAATATTTCACTTCTGTTCTTGGATTTTCGTCACAATAAAATACACTGAAAATAATCTTCACAAAAGTAATTTACAAAAGTTTAGGCTATTGCCATTATAAATTACAATAACTTTCATTTAAGTATTAATTATTTTAAAAAATTCACAGCCATTGTTATTTGTAATATCAATACATCTAAGTCACGTAAATACAACACATATTGCAGTACATATGCTATAGGTGTCCCATTTGCAAAAGGTAAAACTATTGGCATTGTCAATGACAAAGCTATTAATTTCGCTATTTTCAAAACCAACACATTAATAAAAAAATTGTCATTTACAATACCAATAGCTCAAACTTTCCTAATGCAAGACCTTTTGCATTGCAAATGCTTGTTTCTTTTTAAAAGTGGTATTTTCAAGCACACAATTTAAAAAACATCTTTACTAAAATATGTGTTATTCAATTCTGACGTTAAAGAGCCTAAACCTTATTCCTCCATCTTGTCCCAATGGGCAGTTATACTTGGAAGATCTTACAAAGTATCTACTATGCTATTCTATGGGTCAAATAGCCTTACAATAGTGAAAAATGAAATTGGCAGTATTTTGTTATCAGGACATGTCATACACACCAGTACATGTCCTACCTTTCAAATACACTGCACCCTGTCTATGGGGGTACATTGGGCCTACCGGGGGGGGGGCTTACATATAAGAAAAGGGAAGGTTAGGTCCTGGCAAGTGCCCTTCTCAGGTTGACATGGCAGTTTAACAAATTAACACTGCATAGTAACTGCCGTGGCAGGCCTGAGATACCTTTTCAAGGCTATTCATGTCGGTGGGACAACCTGTGCTGCAGGCCAACTTGTAGCATTTGATTTCTAGGCCTTGGAACACTCAGTGCATTTTACTAGGGACTTACCAGTAAATCAAATATGCCAATTAGGGAGAACCAATTGTAATAACAATTTGCACAGGGAGAACATGCAGTTTGACACTTATCAGCAGTGGCAAAGTGCCCAATGCATCTACACCAGCAAAAACAAAATTCAGCACAGCAATACAAATACAGGAATTAGAGGTAAAACATCTGGGGAAACCATGCCAAAAATGCCAAGTCTAACACTCACCTAAACTCAGTTCCAAACTGGGGTACTTAAAAAGGTCGCAAAATCTCATTGTGACCATACCTACCCAAAATCATGGACAGCGCCAACTCCATACTGACTATCTGTAAATATAGTGACTCTCATTTGAGCAGTTAAACAACATGCTCTAGTAAAGGCAATCAGTTTTGCAACTTGTGCTGAGGAAACCCCTTGAAACCATGAAGCCTCACCGAAATTTTTATTGCACATACAGTGTACACTGCTCCTAGGGTACCTACATCATTTCTTAAACGTGAGCCAGCTACAAGAAATACATGATCTGGCTCAATCAGAGGTTTATCTTTTACTTAAGATCTAGGCATTGTGCATAAATCTATGACATCTGGCAATCATGTTCAACTTCATCACAAACATCATTATTTATTCGATTCAACGTTGCTGGATTCAGTATCTGGCAGTGTCTAATGACAATATGTTCAGAGGAAAAAATCCTATATTCATATTTTGTTAATCTTTTATGGGATTATGTCAATAGGTGCTCCACAGAGTGTGGGACCATTACAGTTATCCCATCACTATGCTTTCCTCTTTTCCAGACTAGAACTCACTGCAGCAACAGTTTTAAGAGAGTCAGGCAGACCTGCGGCTATAAGGGTTGTAGCTAAATATTTCTTCAAAGCAAAGAGAGAAACCTCCTCAGAATGGAATGTGACAGAATTTTAGCAACCACAAATTACCAAAAGATTCCCCAAGTTAGGCCTCAAAAAACTACTTACATACAGTCTCCACACTCAACCAAATTTGCTACCACAAGACATTTATAAAACACAGATACAAAATGGAATAAAAATGTTTAATAAAACAACAATCCATAAAAATACCATGAAGATACACCCAACATTGTACCTTCATAGACAACATAAATAGTATAATCAACAATAACTAGCATATAAATCACAGTAATCAACAATACATCACATATACATCAGTGTAGTTGAGTGACCAAGGGGAGGCAAAGTATCTATAAAAATCCTCCAATCAATTATTCAGAAATAGTTACACTCCAAGTAAAAGTATCATTGGGTATCATTGAATATGTTCAATGACATTAACAAATTAACTAAGTGCTGTGAGTCATGTTTGATAAAACATCAACGCGTTTTGGTCATCTTAATTGGAATATACCACCTTCTTCAGGATATTTATATCAATTCACTCCTCTCAAGATGAATATCTTTTTTAAATAAAGTAACCACAAGTAATCGTGGATTTAGACAGGCACACAATGCCTCAGCATCTTAAAGGGAAACAGGTTTTGTACCTACAACTGTCTAAGAATCACATTTAGAATCACATTTAGAACTGTCTGGACATGGAAATTGTTCTCCTCACAAATTCATCAAGAGGTTATCTATAACCAAAAAAAAGAAGCCAAAAAGGAGGACAAGTCTGTCTTCTCCTAACCGGTATCAGTCCTGGATAAATGGCAAGTTGGCCAGGTATCTTTACAATTTCCAGTTGGGAATCTATGTAAACCCATGTTGTGTGGTATACATCAGTCCTTCCAAAATGCGATAAGGCCTCATAAGGGTAATCTTTTGGTAATTTGTAGAGAAATATGCCTAAGGTTTCCGAGTATCTCCATGTTTTTGTCTCAGGACTGAGAGAGCAGAGTGTAGTATTCAATATCTGATGTCTTGGTAAACATGTGCAACCTGGCTGTTCTGTATCTACCAGGTGACGGTGTGTTCTGTAATACTTAAATCGTCACCGGAATGTTATTGTTGGAATGGTATGGGTTGCAGTTGAAAAGCTGATACAGATCAAAGCTGATGCTTCGGATGGGGTCTCTGTATTCCTTATCTATATATATAAAAATGAATGTATGTCTGTTTGTCATTTATGCATTACTACACCATTCATCCGATCGGCATGAAACTTTGGGAAGTTGTTGAGTACACTCTCGCGAAGGTTTCTAGCAAAAAGAAAAAAAATAATAATAATTTGTTAAAAGTTGTTGAGTACACTCCCGCGATGGTTTCTGGCAAAAAACAAACAAACAAACAAAAAAAAAACAATTGGTAAATATCAGCCCCCCCCAGGGCCCTCATAATCTTTCCAATACTGAACGTTTTAAGTTTCCGGTGCGACTCGCTTTTGCAATGACAATCAACAAAGGACAAGGACAATCGCTGCAAGTGTGTGGACTAGATTTGGAGAATCTGTGCTTCTCACATGGACAACTCTATGTGGCCAGCTCACGCGTCAGAAAACCTTCTGATTTATTCATGTACGCACCAGACGGAAAAACAAAAAATACCGTGTATCCACAAGCACTCGAATAAATAAACAGAATTAAAGAACACTTTAAAATGTTTTCCATATTAAAATGAATAAGTTTCAATAAAAATGACACAATGTAAATTGAATATTATCATAACATGTTTCCTTAACTTTAATTTCTTCTGAGATCGCAGCAATGCGCAACGGGTAAGCTAGTATTTAATAAAAGAAGACATCACATCAACAAGTGTGAGCTGTCTGTTATTATATCTCCCCACTTTAACATATGCACCTAGTGATTCGACAACGTACTGATGAGAAAATGAGACAAGATACCATAACACAACTGTCTATTGCATTGAACTGGCTGGAGGAGTGAGGCAGCACTGTGGGAAAATGACAGAATGAGTATGGAACAATTTTTTGTTCATCTGAGGTAAACCGTGTTACCTTCACCTTTTGGCCATGACTTTTGTGAGCAAGTCCTGTGAGTGGTTTGGCTCCAGCCTCGTGATGGTCTAGAGCAGGTCCTTGTGAGGGCTCCTCTTCGAGTGTTGGCTCGCCGCTCCAACTGTGCTACTGAAGAGTGCGTAATTATGTCACACAGCTGATAAACCCAGGCTTACTGAGGATGTAAAGGACCCAACTTGGTTTGGGCATTCTTCACCAGTCTTTGCTTCCAATCCGTAGGGAAGTGGATTGCATGTCCTGCTATGATACACTCATACACATGAAATAAACTGGTGTGCAAGATTGGGCCTACCCACTTGCACACACTTGATTTCATTATTTCAAAAGCTGCAAGGGTTCCTAGTGTGCATCATTGTAAAAATTTCATTTACAGTGATACCCA
Source organism: Lissotriton vulgaris (assembly GCF_964263255.1). Taxonomy (NCBI): domain Eukaryota; kingdom Metazoa; phylum Chordata; class Amphibia; order Caudata; family Salamandridae; genus Lissotriton; species Lissotriton vulgaris. The sequence continues at coordinate 1,441,595,341 of NC_141685.1, forward strand.
CACATGAATTTGATTCTTCCAGGCTGTCTAAATAATAGGCATAGGTGCACATCATTGGAAATACCCTATTCTCCGTGATACGCCCACACTGGATGAGGATATCATTCTTTCAGGAGCTCCAAAGGTTTTTAGTTCATATCACTGAAAGCATTCCTTTTACTGTGATACACACACACACGAAGAAGGATTTCAGTCTTCCAGGATCTCTCAATATTAGGTGTTCCTCAATGCGTATATGGTTACATGTACAGCTCCACAGTGATTCGCACACGTTTGGAATGTTTTTGTGCGCTTCGGTGTGAACCTATTACTTTACTGTGATGAGCACGCATTCCAGGAACAATTGCTCAAGCAGCGCTAATACGAATAATATTTTAAAACAGAACAAAACTGTGTCAATATTGAAGTCAGGTTACGATCGTTTAAAAAAGTCTCAATGTTCTTGTTTTCACAGAAGGGAAGAGGTTAACAAAATCTTACTGTACTCCTTAACCGGAGATGACGTGCCGTCTAAAGGGAAACACCAGGAACAGCTCCGATGTGCAGAGAAGACCATATCATATTTACGGTATCCCTTCTGACGAACAGGAAGATGCTTAAATACGTCCTGTCCTTCTGGACCTAGTCAGTGTAGTAATAATGACATACTCCTTTCTGCAGTAAGACAACAGCCATGCACCCTTCATAGTGGGTGAACACCTTCTTCCATTTAAGGTGAAACCAGAGTAGAAAAGAAACATTCTGCATGGTTCAAGTGCACCCATGCATAATTCGTATGATATACAATGAACAAATATTGTCCACAAATCCCACAAATTTGCGATTCCCAAATTGCTAATCGCAAATTGAGAATGACTTCTCATTGATTCCTATGGGCCTATTGGCCCATAGGAATCAATAGGGAGGGATTCCTTAATTGCGATTCGAAAATTGTGAATCGCAATTTAGGAATTTTTCAAAATTGCAAAAAAAAATCAGATTTCTTGATGCATAGCCTTTTGCGATTTCTTAATTGTGATTCCTTAATTTTCGCAATTGAGAAATCGCAACAATGATGCATGAGGCCGAAAATGACAAGTTTCAGGCTTTGATTTCTACAATAGGGTTTCTATTTGGCTGGGATACTCCTAGGCATGCTACAAGAAGCTGGGGGCATATATGGAGTTGTAACAGACAAGCTGCTAATACCGCAAACGTTAGATACATTTTCCTGCACTGTAATAACCTCGGAGGAAAAACATTCCTTAACTCTATTACAAGTGCCACAGGACCAGATTGATGAAAAAGAATTTGAAACAGGGGCCTGTGGAGAACAATTAAGAGTACCACTAGTTAGCGAATAAGGATCAGACCACTCGGAGGTAGCAGGATTGGTAGTTTTATGTTGTGAACTTAGTTTATTTGACAAAGTATCCAATCGGTGTAGTCGCTTCCAACGGGCAGCAAAGTTCTTATCAACTAGTTCTTTGATGTCAGAAAACAGTGTCCACAATAGTGTCAATAAAAGTGTCTCCAAGGCTGCTGCAGGGGAGAGGAGGGTGTGCGGCACCAGTCTGAGTACACATGGATAGACTTGGTTCCCCTTTAGAAATAGGTTCTACAGTCTTGAGGTTCTCAGTATGTGGAGGAGCCTGTATCCATGAACTCATGACAGTGCCCAATGAACTAGCACAAGTGATTGTTTCCTCTTCGAACAGATAGGTTTAGACGTCTTCCTTTTATGTTTAGCCCCTAATGCTGCGGTAGTTATAGGTGGACTAACATTTAATATGGATGCAGTGATACTGTCACCATTTAAAGCCCCAATAGAAAGGTCCTTGTTGTTGTGGCTTAGTCCTGGGCGCGATGTGGTGCTCGGGGAAATGGCCTGCACATTACAAGGCGAGGAGGGTACAACTGTATCGATTATGGCCACCCCTGTCATAAGATCAGCCTGAGATGCTTCGATTCCAAGGGACAGGCGCCTCACAGTTAACTCAATGTCATTAGCAACTATATTTACTGCCCTTTCCAACATACTATCTATGCTTGCGGTAACCGATTGGAAGGTAATATCCTTGTTTGTTTCCCCATAGCAAAAGTGTGTCAGGTTTATCTTTTCATTTACAATGGCACTCACCTGAAAACAATCTCCCGAAGACCGATTTATGGCATTTCAGCCACTTGTTTCCGGTCCAGGGAAGGCATGGCTTGGCTTCGGGCTGGACTGTTCCCATGAGGTACAGGGTCAGACTGATTTGCATATGGCCATGTCTGAACTGGGGTGGCAGAGTGGGCTAAAGAACGGTGATGGATTAAACCCAGATCTGTTGACTGGGTGTGAGTGTTTGATCAGTTCAGATGCTCCATCCATCACCACCCCCTTTTGTACCGCTTGTGGATGCTTACGCACCTTCTGGCGCTTTGCACTATGGGGGCTGGAGTCCCCTGGCTGCCGGTACTGCTGGCAGTGACGGTGGCAAGATTCAAGCTGCAAAAATGGGCTCAATGTGAGAACTCCTTGTTAAAAATGACCTGTTAGCCCCATGCAGGTAATGGTGCGTACCCATTGAAGCTATCCAAGTTCACTCTTTATTGCATTCACACAGCTCTGTCAGGTATATATGGCAATGGCGTGAAGCAAGGCTGATCAAAACTTCAGCTGTAGAAATAAGAGGATATATTCCAAGGATGATGTGCGTTGGAAGCTGTGCATTTGAGCCACACATGTGTACATGCACAAGTGAATTCAGAATCAATAGTGTTGGGGATGACCGGAAGCAGAATGTTGCGGTGAGATGTGCCAGGAAACACTAGAATAACCAATATACAAAACACAAAGGAACCATCTCCAAGATGAAAGGCATATTCTATCTGCATTGGGTAACTGCCAACCGATTTACTTTAAAATGTACATTGCCAACAAGCAGGTTGTGAGGCAGTGACAATCAAATTGTTTTAATCTGTTTGCATTGTGAATTTAGGGAGCACTCCATTCTGCTTCTCTTTTTATTGCATATTTTCTTTTCTATTCCACATTGGAAAGTCCTCCCCATCTCTGGATAGAACATATTTAAATGTCAAAGCTTAATTATTTGTTTTCATTTGCTGTAAAGGTACTTTAAAACAATAGCCTGACAAACTGTTAAAAAATAAATTCTACAGCAGAGACCCAAAGGATACATTGCTCTGAACATATCTGCAAAAAAAAGCTTGCCACTCCAGCGACCCTTGATCCCACCAGGTAGGTCGCTCTCCCTCCGCACCGCACCGCCTGTGTGTCCCTGCCCCAGCTGCCGCTACTGAGGAAGTTCGAGGCCCTCCACCACCCACAGGCTACCACCTGCACCTTGTCCCTGGTGGTTAGTGGTAGGCCCTAGGTTTGTTCATCTTCCGCTTTATTGTTTTATTATATTGCCTGTATTTCATTGTTGTTTCTGTGACTGCTGTTGCTCTGTCTTCCCCTGCTGCCTGTTCATGGTCCATGCCCGTTTTCCTCCCTCTGTTCCCCTTGCTGTACCAGTGTCTCTCAGTCTGATTTTTCATTCTGTACCCCTCGCTGCCCCCATGTCTCTGCACGGTTTTTCCTTCTGTACCCCTCGCTGCCCCCGTGTCTCTGCCTGGTTTTTCCTTCTGTACCCCTCTCTGCCCATGCCTCTCAGCCCGGTTTTCCCTTCTGTTCCCCTCACTGCCCCTGTGCCTCTCTGCCTGTTTTTGCCTTCTGGTTCTTGTGCCTACTTGCCTTCTCGTTTGACACTTGTTTTTCCTGTATTCTGTGCCCTTTTTGCCTTTTGTGCCACTAGTTTTTCCCTGTATTTCTTTGCCCTCTTGCCTTCTGTGACACTCGTTTTCCCTTGTTTTTTGTGCCATTTTGCCTTCTGTTCCCTTCATCGTCCTTCACCACCCCCACCGCTGCGTCCCCTGCGTCCCCGGCCCCCTGACTGCCCACTTGCTGCCCACGCCTCCCACCTTCCAGCTGCTCCTCGCTTCCACCTCCCCATATATGCCGGCCACACAGCGGACTCGCGCAGCGGGCACGCCGCTGGCACGCAGAAGGCACGCCTAATGCAAGCCCGTCTGCGCCCGTCAGTCCCTGGACCGTGCCCAGTGCCAAAACCCCTCTCCCCCGCACCTGCGACGATGACCGCCGCCACTACAATGCCAGCACTCTGCATGCTCTCAACTCCGGACGGACCCACACCTGCTTCAAGGCCACCCCGAAACACACACACGGTCCCTTCACCTGCCAGAACTGCAGCTACACCAGCCTCAGAGCTGATGAACCACCGCCAAGAAAGACCTCAACCACCTCCGATGCATACTACTGAACACCCGGTCTGCACGTAAACACGCCGTTAAGCTCTGGCACCTGCTCGACACAACATCCCCGGACGTTGCCTTCCTGACAGAGACCTGGTTGAACAACTCCTCTGCACCCGACATCGCCATATCCATCCCAGACGGCTACAAGATCACCCGCAGAGACAGCACCAACAGAGGCAGTGGAGGAATCACCATCGTTCACAAGAACAGCACCAGGGCCCAGACTAGCACCGACGACGCGCTCAGCAATGCCGAACACATGCACTTCCAGATCCACACAGACCTTAACTCCACCCTCAGAGGGCACCCTCGTCTATCGACCCCCAGGGCCCGTCCGAAGTTCAGCGACTCCATTGCCGACTTCATCAGTATTAACGCCCTGACCGCCACCAACTACATCCTCCTCGGAGACCTGAACTTTCACCTTGAGAACAATGACTACAACAGCTCCACAACCCTGATCGATAACAAAGCAAGCAGCTCCATTGCATCCCACCTGTACAACGTCATCAATCTCTCCCTCGAGACCGCGACCTTCCCAGAGGCCTGGAAACACACCAAGATCAACACCCTACTCAAAAAACCTAAGGCAGACCCAAGAGACCTCAAGAACTTCCGGCCCATCTCTCTGATCCCCTTCCCGGCCAAGGTCATCGAGAAATTCATCAACAGACAGCTAACCCGATACCTCGAAGAAAACATAATACTGGACCCTTCCGAGTTTGGATTCCGCAGCAACCACAGCACCGAGACTGCCCTCATCGCAGCCACCAATGACATCAGGACCCTGCTGGACAATGGTGAGATCGCAGCACTCATCCTCCTAGACCTCTCCACTGCCTTCAACACCATCTGCCACCGCACTCTACAAACACGCCTCCACACCGCAGGGATCCGAGACAAAACTCTGAAATGGACCACCTCCTTCCTCCCCGGCATAACCCAGAGCGTCCCCCTCCCCCCATTCCGTTCCAAAGCCTCTGGGATCATCTGCGGGTTACCCCAGGGATCCTCCCTCAGCCCGACACTGTTCAACATTTACATGGCCCCGCTCGCACACGTCGCACGACAGCGAGACCTCAACATAATCTACGCCGATGACACTCAACTGATCCTCTCCCTCACCAAGCACCCCATCACTGCTAAAGCCAAACTCCACGAAGGAATGAAGGCCGTTGCCAACTGGATGAAGATCAGCCGTCCGATGCTGAATTCAGAAAAGATGGAGGTCCTCATCGTCTGCTCAAACCCTTCAGCCCGGGACGACTCCTGGTGGCTGACGGCACTGGGGGCAGCCTCGAAACCCACCGACCACGCACACAACCTGGGAATAATCCTCGACTCAATGCTCTCAATGACCAAGCAAGTCAACGCCGTCTCCTCCTCCTGCTTCAACACCCTCTGCATGCTCCGCAAGATCTACAGATGGATCCCGACAGATACAAGAAAGACAGTCATCCAGGCCCTCGTCAGCAGCAGACTCGACTACAGAAACACCCTCTATGCAGGAGCCCTGACCAGGCTCATGAAACTACTACAATGCATCCAAAACGCATCGGCACGACTGATCCTTGACGTACCACGACATGGCCACATCACCCCCCACTTGAGAAACCTGCACTGGCTCCCCATGAACAAGAGGATATCCTTCAAGCTCCTCATCCACGCACACAAAGCACTCCACAAGAACGGCCCAGCCTACCTCAACAGACGGCTCTGCTTCTATATCCCCAACTGCCAGCTACGCTCCGCCGACCTCTCACTCGCCACCGTCCCTTGCATCCGAAGAACAACCACCGGCGGGAGATCCTTCTCCCACCTCACCGCCAAGACATGGAACACCCTCCCACTGAGCCTACGACAGACCCAAGACCTGCTGACCTTCAGGAGGATACTCAAGACCTGGCTGTTTGATCAGTAACTGCCCCTCCCAGTACCTTGAGACCCTCTAGGGTATGTAGTGCGCTTTACAAATGATTGATTGATTGATTAATTGATTGATCCTGAGTTTAAAATGAACTTCAAGTGATGGCATTCGTGGCATCTTCGCATTTGTTTCTCTTGTGTAATATACTCGGACCCTTTTTGATGAAAGATAATTTTGTTTAGTTTTTTTTTGTTTTATCGATATGTGTAATAGTTAGTGTAATGCTTGCCACTGTGGAACCAATGCATCCTCTGTTGCTTGAAGCAGAAAATGTGCATCAACGCAGTTGTGGGAACAGAACAAGCGCATTGCCTCCATAACCGACGTATCGGAACTGTTGCATCTCTGCCACTGCAGCAAGACTATTGATGCATCCTCTTGACTGTGTGGAGAAAATCGGCTCATCGGCTTCGGAACCAACGTTTCTCAGTTCTGGTGCTTTGTCTAACAAACCAGCGCATCGCCATTATTGTGTGTAGAAATTCGACACATCACCTCAACTGTGGAATTGTCACTGAAGCATTACTCAACTTCACCCCGCATCTCACTGTTGCAATGAGGATCAAGGTACTATGTTCAGTCGGCCTTGCGTGGCTCCTGTACCAGGCACATACTCCACCGCAGTCAGCCTGATGACTTGACTTTGCCCTGGTTCAGTGAGACAAGATAAGCTCCATAGGCACTTATTGCTTCTAAGGGCTACTTTTAATGTTATTCTTTCAAAATTCACATCTTGACTTCTACTCATTTTGATCTTGTTTTATTTTTACAATCATAATTTTTTTCTAAACTGGTGTGGGGTCTTTTTGTCGGGATTTCACTGTGCTTTGGTTGAAGTGTTGCACAATTATTTTACACATTGCATATTCACTTAAGCATGCCCGCTCTTCGCCAAGCTACTAGAGGGTGAGCACAGATTCATTTATGGTTTGTATCTGCCTCACCCGGACTAGGTTTGTGGTTCATGCTTGGACAGAGAAACTCAATTTCTAACGGGAGAAATATAGATAATTTTTCTCATTACTCCTCTGTTGGGGAGATATACCATTTTGATGCAATCCCAGATTTACTACCTTAGTACATTTGGGATTGTGTTAAAATGCATGGGTGGATGGCTATGAACACCCCTGCTTCAACCATGGAACACCTTGCCAAGGCGAGGTGGCTTTGTGTGGTTTAGTAAATCTCACTTAACCCTTTGCGTTGCCTTGCGTCACCTTGCGAGATGCAAGGGTGCAAAATCTGGCCCACATTTTCTAAAGTCAAATGCAATCATGTTTGCATGAAATCAGGCCTGTTTTGCCTACAACATGCACTATTATCATATACAACATTCTCAGGACATGACAACATCCCTAGTTGTTTCAAATGCTGCTTTTAAAAGAGTGCATCACTCTCTCTTGCATCCCTCCTCTTTGTTATTTTACTCCAATCCTCCCGTACCTAAAATTGATGCAATTCCTTACAGAACTGTGATTTTTTCATTGACCACTAAGTGTAAACCCCTCAACACGCAACCTTCTCAGCCTTCCAACACATTACCTGAGCATAAGACATCCTGCTGCTGCTTCTGCACTGGCACCCTTGCTCTGCATCATCTCTGCAGTTCTACTTTCCTCTCCTCTGTGTTTTTGTTTCCAAGCCTCTATCCTGGTAGGACAGTGGCTAATTACAGTTTATCTGAGCGGATGGAGAGGTAAGCTGTTAACACCCTTGCTTCATGTGTTGTACATTCATCAATGTGTTGCATCACATCATTTTCAAAAATTTTGTCATGCATTTTTTTTTGCCAAGATTACTGAATGGTGGTTACGTAACAATCCAAGGATGTTGTTCATGTCGTTCCAAATCTGTTCTTCTGGTGTCTTCTCCAAAAAAAGAGGGTGAAAGAACATATTAGGAAGGACACCCCAAATAGTGTCCTAACACCCCAAAAGGTGTCCTCCACTAGAGAACTAAGTGAAATATATTTCCAACCCAACACAAGTGTGTGGAATACTGCATCATCAAGTCCACATCCAATATGATTATCATTACCAGACAGGCTCAACCCCACATTTGAAGAGAGCACGTCTGTGTTAATTTTAAGGATACAAAAGGTGTCTGGGAGAGGAATTAAAATAGCCTGTGGCCCCAACATATTTCTAGGGTACCCATGGTAATCTTAAAACAGAGTGGGATGTGTCTAGGAGAAATTCTTTGAGTCCTGCATCCACTAGTCAACATGTTTCAGTTGGTCATGCTCAGCCCAAAGGGCCATCTGGCCTTTAAAATTATCACTGTTTTGCCAAAATTCGTTTTTCACCACTGGTCTAACTCATACATACTTATGTGCATCAACTACATGCATACGTTCATTGCTACATCACCAGTGTTCGGTTGTGTCATCGCTCAAGCAACCTGGGTGTTACCAGGCCTCTGAATCCATGGAAACAGGTAGGAGCTAGTATGTTATCATTTTTTTGGCAAATCACATTTTTTTCAGATATGTCCATGTTGCACTGCAAATGCTATAAAATAAGGGACATTTTTATGAGGGGCTTGTGGCATTCCTGCACCGCACAAAATGGTACATGCCCAACATAAAGTCCCAGTCATATTTATGATCCCACACAAAGCCACTTTGCATGGCTCTGAATGGCTTCACAAATAGAGTAATGCAACGCTGTGCCAATCACTGCATTGCCTTACTCTGAGAAAGGGAGGCATTCCATGGGCATTGTGGTGGGTGTTCTTAAATTTACAAGGACGTGTAAACCTGGGAATGCATCGAAATCTTACAAGGGAGGCATAACGAGGAGAAATATGTTTATTTCTCCTATTTTTTTCCTCTTTCCATGTGTGTTGTATTCTGCAGCACACATAGAAAGAGAAAAAAGCATCTCAGGATTGTTTTTTTGCAGGAAGGTGCCTCTTCCTGCAAAAAAACAATCCTGCCTACAACACAGGCACCCTTGCACCATGGTGGGAAGGTGCCTATATTGGTACTAGGCTACCGAAATGGCACCAGCGCCCGGGGGAAAGGACAGGAGTGCACAATATTGGGTAAATACGGTGCATTCCTGCCCTTTCCCTGTGACGCAGGGCAGAGCAGCAAGGTAACTTGTTGCGCTGCCCTGCACCACTATTCTGGTAAATATACCACTTAGTGTTAAGCTCAACATGTGACACAAAGTGTATCATTCACTATGGGATGCCCTCACGTGTACCTCTGCTTATATACATTTCTGTATCATCAATCATTCTGACATGGTAGCCTGAAAAAGGTGAAAGCACACATCATGGTGTAAAGTGCTCCATTACTAGAGTCGGGCAAACCTCTTAAAAAAAGTCACACCAACATATATGAAACAGCACCACGCTTAAACAGACACTTACTTTGCAAATCGGCAAACTATACCCCATTGGATATTTTAGGCAGGCCACATCCTCGTGTCACACAGTAGAAAAGAATCAGCAATTATTATTACTCTGTGGTCTAGGAGTACTTTACTAGTCAAAGAGAGAGCCAGTATACGTTACTTACAACTCCAAAGGATCACCATACTAGAACAGTGAAATATGGGCCGGCAACTCGTAAATGCTGTTCAGTGTGGGAAGGAGGCAGACACCTAAAAGCAGGTATTTTATTTATTTTATTTATAGTACATGTAAAGCGCTCTGCAACCCTACGGGCATCCTGGCGCTGTGTACATGTTGCTGAAAAACACTGTGCATCGGGGGTAGAAAGGATAACATTAGATTCTAGATAGTTAGATTTTAGGGAAGAGCCATGTTTTCACCTTTTTTCGGAAGGCCATCAGTTCATCTGTTGTCCTGATGTCAATAGGTAGTCTATTCCACAGATGGGCTGCAGCTATGCTGAAGGCTCTGCCACCATAAGTGACTTTCCTAATCCTGGGTATACTTATAAGATTAGAGGATGAGGATCGAAGGGACCGAGTGGGTTTATACCATTTAAATTTGTTTTGAAGTGGTCGGGGGCCCCTCCCATGCACTGCCTTAAAGACAATGCATAGGGATTTGAAGCAGATCCTCTGGTGTACAGGCAGCCAATGTAAGTCAGCCAAAGCGAGGGTAGTGGAGGATCTTCGCTCTCTAGAGAGAGCCAATTTTGCTGCAGCCGCCTGGATGCTCTGAAGTCTGGAAATCAAGTAGGCAGGGGATTCCAGCAGCAGAGCACTGCAGTAGTCCAGGTGGCTCAGAATGGTACTCCTGACTATGGTGGCTCTAACCTGTGTTGGTAAAAGGGGTAGCAGTTTTCGCAGTCCTCGCATTAAAGCAAAGCAGCTTGTTAACATTGGTCTCTAAACTCAGACTGTCATTAAAACTGACTCAGAGGTTCCTCACTGATTTCACTGGGGTTAATGATTCTCCTAGCTCCAGGGGCCATAAATCCGTGAGTAGACTTCTGGTAATTCTACCTACTGTGCAATGCATTATTTCAGTCTTGTCACTATTAAATTGTAGTGAGTTCTGATTTAACCAGAGTGTCATTTCCAACATGCAGGTGTGGAAGGTCTCAAGTGAGTCTGCGTGGGCACCATCAAGAGAAATCATCAGCTGCGTGTCGTCCGCATAGTTGATCACGCTAATGCCGTGAGCCTTGATGATGCCCATCAGGGGTTGCATATATATGTTGAAAAGTATCGGGCTAATTGCAGACCCCTGTGGGACCCCATGTGGAACTTTAACAAACTCTGACTGGTATGGAGGGATAGCTACTGCCTGCCATCTGTCCATCAGGTAGGCGTGAAACCAGTCGAGCACAACTCCCCCAACTCCAATGTTCTTCAGTCTTGTCAGCAGGATGTCGTGACTTACCATATCGAATGCGGCGGACAGGTCCAGCAGGATTAGAATTGCTGACTCTCCCCTGTCCGCCCTCATTCGTAGGTCATCCAGAACTGTCAGCAAAGCTGACTCGGTTCTGTGAGCTGGTCTGAAGCCGAATTGCTCCTCTTCCAGGATGTTGTTAGTTTCCAGGAAGAGGGCTAATGACCTGCTGACCCACCGTTCTAAGATCTTTATAGGGTATGGCAGGAGCGATATAGGTCGATAGTTTTTTTGGCAGTTCGGATCTAGATTTGGTTTCTTTAGTAGGGGGGTGACAACCGCCTGTTTCCAGTCTTTTGGTACGGTGCCTGTGTTAAGAGATTGATTGCACAGCTGTCGCAATACTGGAAAGAGTTCATCTCCGAACTCCTTTACTATTTTGTGGGGTAGGGGGTCCAGAGGGGATCCTGATGTTGTGTTAAGGGCTGTTCTTGTGAATTCTTGTTCTGTAGGAGTCTCAAAATTTTCCAGGGTGGCCGTTGGAGTGGGACATCTTACATTTCCTTTGCTTTTCTCTCTGTTCTCGGGGTTACTATTATCCTGCACTAGAGGGATGGAAACACCCTTCATTCCCTCAATAATTTTGGTAATTTTCTCCTGAAAGAATGATGCTAGACCATCACATAGTTCTTGTGAGGGCTTGATTTGGCTGTTAGCGCAATCAGGATGGGATAGCTCCCATCTTAACATTCTTATCAAACCAGCAGATAAAGGTAGAACCATAGTCCTACAAGATATACAGGACTATAGGAGTGTATTCACTTGCTGAATGACACACACAACTATGAGTCTAGATGAGGATCCAACTAGAAAATTATGACTTGAAATCAGTCCACTAGTGAACAAGGCAGAGTCACATTGATTGATTTAAAAAAGGGAAGCATTATTCCTTGTAGCCAACAAACTACCACACCCAGTTTCTACACTCTCCTAAACATCCATAAAAAGTGAACCCTCACACCGGATAGACCAATTGTCTCTGGAATAAACTCTATCCTAGAACCCCTCTTACAATTTAATAACCACTTCCTTGGAACATTAGTGAAAGCGATTCCTTCATGTATAACACACAAGACACCAAAGAAAATGGTACAACGCTTATCTATAGAAAACTTGTTTATAACTTAACAAAGTTATTACCATCATTAAAACCATACATCATAATGAAATAATTAAAATATTGATATAAATAGAGGGACAACATGTCATAATGTCTCTGCTCATATATTTTTCTCTAGATGTTGCCAATTTAATGGCCATGTCAAAATATTTTAAAACTATTTTCTATAACTGAGAAGAAGGGTCCATCAACATCAACAGGCCATGCAAACCGAGTGGATATTCATGATGAGTAGATAAGGTTTTAGTTAATGCAGACATGCATTCATCAAAGAGAAACAAAGGTCACAAAACATGAAGTATAGTGTCCCTGAGCAGCCACAAATCCAGCAGTCAACGGTTATCCCTTTATATGTGGACGACCCTTTTTGGATTCCATCAGCGGTGTCAGCTTCCTCTTTGGTTTAACCACATGGCTGCTGGGCGTTTTCCCCCCCCTGTGCTGGAAAATGCCATTTTAGTGGCACCATGACGAGCTCAGCTCGTCATCAGCACACGACACCCGTGGGTGATGACGAGCTGAGCTCGTCATCAGCATCGAAAGGGTTAAAGCATTTGTACTCAGTGTAAATGTTTGAGATGGATATGGGGAGATACCCTGTGTTTTTATACCAGTCTAGCTCACTAGAATGTGCTTAATATCTTCTAAAATACAAGCACAAATGCCTTTTAAAAATATATTCAAGAGCTGGATAATTTGAAATGAGGACCAAGATTCAATTACATTTTGTACTTGGCACATTAGTCAAATAATGATCTCATGGACAGGGTAAGGAAGCAGAGTTATACTGAATCATCCACTAGACGCCTTCTTTTAATGTGACTGCTAGTAAATTTCTACTTCAAAGCTTGCCCTTGCTTCTAACATTTGTTAAGCTGGATCATCCACTAGACGCCTTCTTTTAATGTCACTGCTAGTAAATATCTACTTCAAAGCTTGCCCTTGCTTCTAACATTTGTTAAGCTGGACCAAAGTCTAATCTTGACACCTGAATCGGCAGATCTGGCACGGTCCAACCAGAAAGCAGATTTACAGGAAATACCTTCATGCATATAAATTAAAGCCATAAGAAATTTGACTGACACTCAGAATAGTTTCCACTGAATAGGATGAAAGTTGACAATGCCTTATGTGAATAGGAGAATTAAGAGCAGACGTTCTATGTTTAAGCTTGCCGTGTTGAAACGTAATGATACCTTGTGAATTCTGCAAAATCCCAGTATAAATATAAGATAACACTCTTTTAATTCAAATTTCACCCAAGCAAATGTCTTCACAGACTTTTTACCAAAAACCTCTCCTTGAAAGTATATCATGAATGTGACATATGACTGTAACTGCCAATTTATTTTACATCAAACTGCAATCAAACGGGATAAAACCTGTTGTAGATTGAGGTTTGAATGAATCAACATCACACCAGAAGCAACAAAAGTCATTTAGGAACATAACTACACAACGGAGAACTGTAAGTTTCAGTATAATGATTTACTGTATAGCCCAATATTCTGTGGTTAGGTATTTTAATAAGTTAGACCAATAGTTGATGCTATTTCTTAATTTCATACTTATTTTTTTACATAGCTCTTAAGGTGTTAAGTTGCACTTTTGCTGCAGAGAAATTAATTCACAGTATTGATTTTTAGCAATTATTCTTTGGATGTTTAGCCATTGCCTACCTCTTTAGTTTGAATGCTTACCATGCAGGTTATCCTCCCCTACAAGACAACCTATGCAAAAACATATTTTTACAAGTGGGTTTGATTCAAGTAGAACCTCAGTGCCCTCTCGCTCAATTTCTTCCAAATCCTGCCTTGTTGTTGCCGGCGGCTTGTTCTAGGGGGCAGCTGAACAATTCATACCTAAAAAATGGGAAAAAGGAGGCAAACATCCAAGGGTACTACCGTCCTACTGAACCACACAAAGTCACAAAAGAGTATCCCCAGCAATAGTGACCCATTAAGGCTGTGTGTTTTGTTCATGTGCAAGTGTCTTAAGGTTTTCTAAAGTGTTCTTTTAATGGAAGCTGAGCCCTCAACAACCCAATTGTGGCATACTTCATTATAGGTCCCGATCCTTGCTCTTGTCACATGGTACGGACAGAAGTGGATCACCCTCACTGACAAGGTAGCATTTGAAGTGATATGGACTTCCCTGAACGTTGTGTTCCTATAATGGCAAAGTGTTTATGACCAACAGTGCAGAGTAATAGTTACATTTATCTCATGGTAAGCCAATGTCTTTATTTAGGGTGCAAATGAGTAGAGTTACAACTAGACGATTGGGGAATGATGATGGACTCTATAGTGAAGAATACCAGTGGTTAGAACTCAGTGTACTTTAAAAGAGACACTGTAGACACTCTTAGGACAATTAAACATGAAAGTAGATGCACTATACAGGTTACTATTCCTGGAGATACTCCTTGTGACCTTATGTCGCAGAACCACTAGTCCTCATCCTGTTGTATTTACTTTGAAGAAGTGTCCCTGAAAAGAAGTAATAAAACATGTAGGTTAGCAATCAGTGCTTATTCTGAACCCAGTGGTAACTGGTGGGGCCCACCAAAACTCGTTTTGGGGACCTGTACTTATTATTCCTCATCAGACCTTTACTGAAAACAAGAGAGGCAAAAACACACAAAGTGGAAAGACGGAGAAAGAGAAAGGTTGAAACACCGTCACAAAGGGAGAAAACAGGAAACTAGAGTGAGGTGGGGAGGCAAGGAATGTCTGGTGTGGATTAAAGAGAGGTTGAATAGGAATCCTTGGTATTTGGCGTGCAGACATTTAATTACACCTGTTGCAGGCTTCTGAGCAGAGCGTTGTGCACCAGCATTCATTGTTTTACAAGTTAAGCACTGGTATCAGAATCAGCCATGCTGCATTTCTCTCTGGTGGGGATATACAAATGTAACTTAATGTGTCTTTTGGTAGAGCAATAACAACTCTGGATTGAATACCAGCCACTCTAAGAAGGAGGTTTAACAAAGCAGACACATTGGGGCAGATTTATGTTTCCTGGAGCCTCCCTGCAAATCAGCAGGATTGTACCAGGAAAGATGTGTCGCGCAAGTTTACCCTTGCGCCACCACAGATGCGCCGCCTTTACAAGGCGCTGCATCATGGTGCTAGTATAAACAGATGTGTGTCGCATCTGCCGGCATAAGGTTGGAGCAGTGCTGGAGTTGCGTCGCGGGCGTGAAGCAACTCCAGCACTGTTCCAACCCTGCCTATGTCCAACATGGTGCGTCAAGCCTTACGTCTGCTTCAAGCAGGCTCAAGGTTTTGATGCAGTGGGTCGGAAAAGTGCCTGAGTGAAATCTTGTAGATTTCACTCAGACACTTTTGCAGGGCTTTCCGGCGCCGGAATGCCCTCCCCGCTCCGGAACTCCCACATGAAACCTGACGCCGGTTTCATGTGTCGCAGGGCTTTACAACGTGACGCGCCTCCCTAGATGCGTCACGTTGTAAATCCACTGCAGCATGGCGCTGGCTTTACGCAGCCGTTGCTTCACAGTAGTGAGGCAACGGCGGCACAGGGCTTGTAAATCTGCCCCACAATTTGGAACTGGTTCCAGTTCCCTGTATTTGGTGTCATTCAATGTTGTAAAATAGAGAGGATGCGCTCTTGGAGAGCTCGGACACGGATGGGCACGAGTCAAGGAATATAAGACACTACTAATCCTAGGATTATTCTTTAAGTGACATTAAAGGACAAAAGGGGACGTGTGTCTCTTTCCCCTGTAGATATATCACGGTTTGTTTAATGTAAGTCATTTTTACTTTCCTCTGCCTCACCACCAAGTGATTAGCCAGACTAAGTTAGATGACTTCGACCTTTTTTCTTTCAAATCAGAGAATAACGGTTTATTATTTTTCCAGGAATTCTTTCACGACCAATTCTTGTTACTGATAGCTTAGCCTTTTCTTTTCCTTTAGTTATGTTTCTGCCTTACACCCTAAATAAAATGAATTTGTGGTTAGTTCCATCAGCCATATATTATTTTACTGCTGTGAAACTATTGTTTGTACAAAAAAAATGATAGTCATAAAAAACAAACACATCTCCAATAAAACAAGAAGTACAACGTTCTTCACCTTGTGGCGAAAATAAATAACATGGCAATAAAAAAATAACTCGGGCCAAGAAAATACAATTGCTTTATATGGGGGAACATACATATGCAAACTATTTGAATATAATCAGACAGAAATAGTGTAAATCTTTTTCAGTCATATGTTTACTGTTTAATGTTTGTAATAAGTTGTATGAAAAGACTTCACACAATTGTATTTTATCAGTGGAATCTTAACTAAAGATTTGAGTTTAGGAACGAACAGCAGCGCATTTAGTAATAGATAACGATCATATGTATTGTTGTTACTTAGGGGTAGATGCGAATTTCGGCCTTTGCGAATCACAAAATGCTTTTTTGCATTTTTTGAAATGTATCAAAAAATCGCAAAATAAGAAATCTCAAAAATTTGCGATTCCTTATTTTGCTTAAGCATTTACGGAATCGCACATTTTGCGATTCCTTCAATGCGATGTATGTGGGTTTTAGAAATTGCGAATTTGGGTTAAGAAATCGCAAATTACCACCAACTTGTAGTTGGTGGTAAATTGCGATTTCATTTAAAAATGCCCCATTTGGCATTTGTGAAGGTGGCATGTGACGCACATACATTCCCATAGGGCATGTATGTGTGCCATATGCACACACATGTACATTTCAGGGGTGCAGCAGGGTGTCTTTGAGACACCCCTGCACCCTTGAAATTATTCTCAATTTGCAAATTCGCAAATTGAGATTCGCAAACTAAGAAATATTTCACAATCATTCCTATGGGCCTCCTGGCCCATAGGAATGAATGGGAATATATTCCTTATTTGCGAATTCGCAATTTGCGAAGATTAAGAAATCGCTAAAAAATAGCGTTTTTTTCCATACATCCCATTTTGCGATTTCTAAATAGCGATTCCTTAAAAATCGCTATTTAGAAATTGCAAAGGGGAATGTTGATACATCTACCCCTTATAGCTTAAAAGCATGTTGATAACAATGTAAATAGATGAGCACTATTGTCATATTTCTGAAGTCACTAGAAATCAGCAGATTAACATAACTGTTAACGAGGGGAAGATTCTGCGTCTAGCTTTGTGCAACAATGCACCTGCTTGTCAAATGGTACACTAGCAATTAGTTAAGAGTTACTGCCCTAGCTGAGGTGCTAATAACAGCTATGGTTTTTTGCTGAGGGGATTAACTGATGTTGCTCTGAATATATGGGACCGAGCCAAATCTCACTAGGGAATCCAATGCCATCCTGCCCTAGATTGCATTTCTAACACTTACTTCCTCATTCTGAGTCGCCTGCACCAGTATAGGGATTATAATATAAACAGGTACTGGAACGCAGGGTGTGGGTTTATCTGACGCATTCGCCTAGCAAAACCGAATGTGACTTAAGTGTAATTGATGCAGGTAAAGCCTGGCCTACCCCAGACTGCCTTAGTCACCCTGGATGACGTATTTAACTCTCCCCCTGCCAGGGTAGAGCGCGTCCTACCTCCTGACCCCCCAACAACCCTGTCCCATTGCCCATATTGCTCTCATTCTCTAATTTACCCACTCCTTGGAGCAGGGGCTCACTGGGTGAGCAGGGATCGAAACGGGTCTCCGATCACTCAAGAGTAGGACAGTCATTTAGAATCAAAGCAACAGATTGATGTTGGGACTCACAGTTTAGTGTGATCTCTAATGTCATGCGATTAGTAAAGGTTTAGGGACACAGACACACCAGCCAGGCTATTGAGTTCCAATGATGGGCATAGCATGTCTTATACGGTTTCAACTGCTATTATCTTCATGTGGAGAGAAAGAAAACAGCGATGGATGTACGTCTGAATCAGCCTGAACCACTGGCAATATCTCTGGGCCACATTCCAGTCCATTGTTTTTTCACCCTACACCAGTCCAGAGTGTAAGTCACCATATGCAACTGTTGCTTTGTACTAAGCCCCCCTGCGTGTAGTTATGTTTCTACAAGAAGTACGTATAGACCATGGGAGGATTTGTTTCCCGAAAGGAAAAGTTAAAGTTTCTTTGGATATGAAATGGAATTGACTACTCACATTACAGATTTTACATTAATAAAGTGCAATCACATTGACAAAGAAAACCACAAAAATGTCTAAAAACATGGTTCACTTCCAACACTAGAAGAAAACGGGTTCCTGTGAACCCGAGCCCATTGATATTGTTCTTGTCGGTAATTACTTGACTGCTAGTAAACTCCCTAATCAAAAATATAAGAACTCAACCAAATTGAAAGAGCTCTGTCTTTCAGCTTCCTCAACAACTGACGATAAGCAGAAAGATATTAACACCAAAGGTGTCAATATACATGCAGCAAAGGATCTAGAGTGCATAATAGCAGCCACCCTTACAGCTAATGCCAGACCAGAAAGATGTATTAAACAATCTGAAGACAACCGTATCCTGTCAATTTTTCCCTTCACAAACATTGTGAAGAGTTTAAACAATTATCTTGGCACGGACTGGTGCCAATTAATGACTCTATTCTACCATCAATACTTCAGTTGAGGCAAATGAGAACCTGGCAGAGAGTGGTAAAGTACAGAACAAAGCATTTGACTATATCTAACCGCGAAACCTGAACCGGTCTTTTTAGGTAGTTTAAGGAAGCTGCAGAGGAAAGG
The DNA here is from genome assembly GCF_964263255.1 of Lissotriton vulgaris. Lineage (NCBI taxonomy): Eukaryota > Metazoa > Chordata > Amphibia > Caudata > Salamandridae > Lissotriton > Lissotriton vulgaris. The sequence continues at coordinate 1,441,614,252 of NC_141685.1, forward strand.
ATAGACTTGTATAAAATAAGAATGCTCCAAGGATAACTAGTTGCACTTTGACTTTTACTCAAACATCACTCAAGCAGGAGCGTTCTGTTGCTTGTGATCATGTAAAGGTTTCAAAGGGTATCAGGTGCTATATCCAGGGCCCTGACATTATCACAAATTATTGTTTCTTTTTATTGTATATATTTTCTATTTGCCTTCATTTTGACTGTAAGTATATGATATATCCTGTGATACCATGAGCGTTTTGTGTCACATTCTTGGAGTTAACCAATTCACAGAGAGTAAGCGATTCTAGAGAAGCTAGCTTTCCATCATAGACTTAATAGCCACTGTCTGGTTGCTGGGGAAACACTCTCACCTTTGATAGAGGTTGTTTGCCCCCTGACTGCAAGGAGTGGAACAATAGCCTGATGTTAGAGCTGGCACAAATGGTGTGGGTTTCCCTTCCATTTTTTGCAGTTGCCTCCTGTGTTTTTGCTGTGTGTTGGACTCCGTTTTGCTGGTCTAGATGCTCTGGGCACTTTGCCACTGCTGTTCAGTGGAAAAGTGTAAGTGCTCTCTTTGTAAAGTGTTGTTATGGGTTGGTGTTTCCATGATTGACATATTTGATTTGCTTGTCAGACCCTAGTATAGTGCACTGTGTGTGCCCAGGGCCTGTAAATCTGTGCCCTGGTGTGTGTGTGGCATGTCCAGATAGTGAATTTCTGCTAATTTCGTTTTTCACTATTGCAAGACTGCCTGTTCCCATAGGACAGAATGGGGAGTTTGTTTATACCATCTTATAAACATAACAGGCCCTGGGAACAAGGGCCTGTTATGCCTGAACACAGAATGTTAAAATGCATCTTTCAGTGAGGGTGATTTTTACATTCTGTGTTTGAAAATACCACTTTTAGAAAGTAGGTATTTTCTTGCCTAACCATCCAGTGTGCCTCTGCTAGGTTTGTGTTTTGCATGGCTGACTTTTGGATGACAGCTCCAGAAGGCTGATGAGCCAGGGCTGCATTGAGAGTATGAGGAGGAGATTTTCTTTCACCTGAATGGGCCTGGTCTGCCTTCAACAATGCTGTCTCCACCTCCTACCAGGAAGCTGCACCAGTGAGGACAGAATTGGCTTTGGCTGGGTACCGACACTCTCTGCCTTCGGAGAAAAAAGGATTTTTGTCTATAAAAAGTGGTGCACAGACCCCAGACTTTTAGATCACTACTGGGAAATCAAGAGGAACCTTTGCCAAGGAGAAGAGCCGAATAAGCTGAGTAAGCATGGACGAATTTTGCGAATTCGCGATCTGCGAATTTGCGGATTTGCGAATTCACGATCCGCAAAATTCGTGAATTTGTGCGAATTTGCGGATTTTTGTTTTTTGCGTGTTCGCGGGGTTTTTTGCGTGTTCTTGGGGTTTTTTGCGTGTTTGCGGGGCTTTTTGCGTCTTCGTAAGCCGCTTGCATAGCGAAGTTACCCATGCAGTCGTTTATGGGAGAGGGAGAGAGAGATAGATAGATAGATAGATAGATAGATAGATAGATAGATAGATAGATAGATAGATAGAAAGAGAGAGAAAGAGAGGGAAAGATAGAGGGAGAGAGAGAACGAGAGAAAGAAAGAGAGGACAGATCTCTGAAGGGCCAGATTCCTGAGTTGCCCCTACAGAACATACAGCTTTTTATTTTTAGCAAAATGCATATGAAAATTGTGCTGTAAAGGTCTCTTTTAGTTTAACCCCTCCTGACAACTCAAAATGGGTGTATTTGTCATCCTCTCCCTTCTTCCTGTTTTTTATATCTGTAAGTGCTTCCTGATGAGGTTTAATTCCTTGGACAGGTGCCTCGTTGCCTACTTGTAACTATTCTCTGACCCTGCTTCAAGGGTCAGAGCAGGGTCAGAGAATAGTTGCAAGTAGATAACGAGGCACCAGGAAGCAATTAGCAGCAGGTGTCCACGTTGAAGTTAATTTGTTTGTAACCCTTTTGTAAAAGGTTACAAAGAAATTAGGTTCAACTTTTGCACCTGCTGCTGTAACCCTTGCTTGGCTGAAAATTCGTCCCCGCTGATTCGCGGATTTTACCGCGATTTCGCGAGATTCGCGGATCGCGAAATCGCGGAAAATGCACAAATTCGCCCACGAAATGGATTTTACGCCCACCCTTAAAGCTGAGGAGGAATTCTGCCCCTGTGCTGTTTGCTGTCTGGGGTTGGCCTGCAGTGGCTGCTTGCTGCCAAGGAAAGGAGAAAAGGACTTTGCTGTTTGATTTATCATCTTGAGGAAGATCTGCAAGGGCTTGAAACTAAGCTTGTCCCCTGTTCTGAAGTCTCAGGGACACAAAGACTTCATCACCAGCTCCCCTGAACTGTCATGCTAGGAGTTCTGACCTGCAAGAGGCGCCTGCTGTTGTTTTGGGCCAATAGAGAACTGTTTTCCGAAGGGAGCTGGAAAATTGATGCAATAAGGAAGAAGCGAGATGCATCGGCACCAGTTTCCGGCGCATCGCCGAAGAAACCGTCACAGCACCTTGCGCGGCTTGAGAAAGCACTGCACGCCGCATCGAGGGATGTATGTCAGTACAACGCGATCTTTTAGATTGCGGTACTTTACAACACGGTTATTACAACGCAAGTTGTTACAACGACTTGCGTTGGAGGGTGCGGATTGAGGAATATTATAATTTTATATTCCAACACCAGTCCACGTAACAGTAGGGAAGGTGTTGGAATACAAAATTACAATGTTCCTTAACCAACAGCGCCATACAGCGCAAGTCGAAGTAACGACTTGCATTGTAATGGCAGCGTGGTAAAAGTTGTGCGGTGTAAACACTGCGTTGTAAATGACGTTTTCCGCATCGACTGCTCCGATCTCCGAAGTCCGAGACCGACGCACTGATTTTGGCGCAAGGCCTGTAGTGTGGCTGCAAGAGTTCATGCATCATACTGGAACATCGCATCTCATCGAGGTGCCAACTTTGTCTCATTGTTGGGGGACGCAGTAAGAAACAGATGCATCACCTCCTCTCCGGTAGGGAACAGACGCATAACCCCCCTGCGCTGCAGTAAGGAACCAATGCATCACCTCCCCCGAAGCAAGGAACTGACGCATTACCTTCCCTGTGGCCATTTTGTTTGTTTTGTGTGACACATCCAAGGTACTTTGTGGAAAACTTGCATTGTGCTGAACTAATTTTACCTTTAGAAAGCCTTATTTTTATTACTGGATTGTGGATTTTTGTTGTTAGGTCTTTTTTGGTTTAGATAAAGGTTACTTATTTTTCTAAACTGGTGAGGTGTCTATTTGTAGTGTGTTCACTGTATTACTGCATGTGTTCACAAATGCTTTACACACTGCCTCTGAAATAAGCCTGTCTGCTCATGCCAAGCTACCAAGGGGGTGAGAAGAGGTTATTTGGGGAGTGTATCCCCCTAACCCTCACTAGAAACAAGGGTCCCTATTTGAACAAAGGTAGAAACCATTGCCAACTAGAGACCCCCATTTTTAACACCTGACAAATATCTTTAGACATGATCAAGCACGTATTAGCACAAGAGTGTCATCTATAGATGAGATTTACCAAAGTTGCACATGTTGCCTCTTGAAAACACAATTTTGTAAGCAACCATCTTTATTAAGACCAAAACAGATAGATATATTTCAATAACAATTGTTATTTGGAATGCAAGAGTTATTAGCTGTTGGAAAACGGTTACTTGTTTAATTTTGAGTTTCCATTGCTAAAGACTCTCTCTTACTACCTTTTATCCTCTATGATACTTCCAAGCCATTTTCTCCTTTTACAAATAAATATACAGCACGTTCAGCCAACAGGTACATGCATAACATGCATATACCATTAACTTACACTTTGGAATCCAAGGACAGGAGACCAAAGGATGGGTTTAATGTACCAAACAGGTGGGCTGCAGTGCAGTTCTGCATTAAGTAAAGTGCTTAACAACATCACTCCCTTATTCTATTACTATATGCTCTTTGTGAGAAGTGCTGACTCCTTCTCTTTCAATGCACTTCAGCCATGTATACATTTGCTAGTATGCTAAAACATCCAACCCACTTGCTGAGAAGTTCAAGTTCTGTTAAGGAGGTGATTTTGCTTTCTATTGCACATTTAAATATGACAGTCTCTCAAATGTGTCATAACATGAAGCTTGACTTTTATCTGCACCTGTACTAATGCTAAAAAATACCCTGCAAGTAAATATTTTATATTTCTAGTACACATGACAGGTTGCCTTGCTTTCTACATTCACCACTCACAAAAGTGCATTCTAGTGCAACTAATGTTAGCCGTATATTGAGTGCAAACTTGAGGGTCCTGTGCAAGCAGTCTACTGCATGTGAAAGAGTAGAGAAGGCAAACATTCTGGAACTGAAGAACTCTGTAGCATCCAAATAAGAGGTACCAGGCGAGTGCCATCAAAGAGAGAAGGTATTACAGAGCAGGATCCTAGATGCAAACTGTGAAACCACCACTCAGAGCATTAGAGGCATTGTTGCGGCTAGTGATTTCAGCCAGGTCACAGGCCATAAGTGGACCCATCACAGGCTCACACAATCACCTACACTTTACCATGCCTGCCTGTCTTCCTGGTCGACATCTAATAAAGGTCTTCTTTTGTACAACATATTTCACACAATCTGCCTGTAGCCATGTATACTTCAAGTCCATGCATTTTTTGTTGGTGCTTTTGATGAAATGTAATTGAGCTATCCATCTTTTGTCACAGCCTTATAGTGAAACTGTGGGACATTCTCAACTCCCACTGTAAAATGACATCTACGTTTTATTTAGCTTTTACCATTGTTGCTTCCCTAAAACATTTAAAACACAATATGTTTTTGCTCTCCAGTATGTCCTTGATGGATATGTTGATCTAGATGAATATACTCCAAGGTCTCTGTAAAGTTATTTTAAATTAGTGGCAAGTCAAATTAAAACTTTACTTACAAAGTTGGTTGGAATTACGAAACCCCACACTTTGTGAAGCAGATGACGTCTCCTTTACTTGATGTGAGGTTTATCCTTTTGGGCCTTCCAAGTGTGATAAAAGTCCCACGTAAGACATCTTTCATCAACAAAAGTTTTAGTGTTGAGTTTGTACATCCAGCACCTCGTGGAAGAGGTGCAGGAGGGAGAGCTCTGATCTGGGGCCAGCTAAAATAATTTGATAAGCCTTGCATTACACAAAGCTTGAAAAGTTTACAAAGCACACAAAGCTGCCAGTCATACTACTTTATAACTTAACATCCTTCTACTTTAAATCCCATTTAATTCAAAGGATTTAATGTTGAATTGTGAAAAGCTGATGGAGAGTGCTTTAGTATGTACCTCAAACAACACACATATTCCTTCACAAAGAAACACACTATGTGACCCTGAATATCAAAACCAGAATATTGTTGCCAGACTTTTAAATCAAAAATATTATATGGACACGTGAACAAGGGCTTACAGGCTTGAAACGCGTTGTGTTTGGGTCACTTGCAAATAAAACATCTTGCCCACTTGAAAAACCTCGGAGGTCTGTGTCTCTTTCCTCGCCTGTCTGCTGTGGCGGAAAACTGGAAATGGTTCGAGTTTCCAGGGGATATATATATATATATATATATATATATATATATATATATATATATATATATATATATATATATATATATATATATTCAACACAGTGAGGGAACCCATTTAGGAAACTGCCACACACGAACTCCATAAAGAACTCTTTATTTTGCAAGAACCTGCCAGCAGGAATTCAAAGGCGACGGTCTTCAATGTAAGTCAGCTGCCAAATGCATTTCGAGAGACTAGCTCTCTTCTTCAGTGGCTTGTGCGTCATCTGCCAGGATTCACACTAATTAATTGCACAGTCCCCGCCCCCTAGGCGTTAGCATCTGTGGCGTTTTTATGGGAACTGTAGTCCGAGTCAGGTAGGGATTGTATCCTGGCGAAATGGATCCAAAATTAAAAACCCAGTGGAAGAAGGCACATCACGTTCGTCTCCCTGCCCTGCTTCCAGTTTCTGCATAGAGTGTTCAAAAGGGCAACCCCTGCAAATGCCCTTAAGCTCGTTCGTGTCCATATGCCCCCTCAAGATGGAGAGCTGGCTCTGTTGCAGCAGCGAGCAGTTTCCACGACCGGGCGGCCGTTAACATTCAACACAGTGAGGGAACCCATTTAGGAAACTGCCACACACGAACTCCATAAAGAACTCTTTATTTTGCAAGAACCTGCCAGCAGGAATTCAAAGGCGACGGTCTTCAATGTAAGTCAGCTGCCAAATGCATTTCGAGAGACTAGCTCTCTTCTTCAGTGGCTTGTGCGTCATCTGCCAGGATTCACACTAATTAATTGCACAGTCCCCGCCCCCTAGGCGTTAGCATCTGTGGCGTTTTTATGGGAACTGTAGTCCGAGTCAGGTAGGGATTGTATCCTGGCGAAATGGATCCAAAATTAAAAACCCAGTGGAAGAAGGCACATCACGTTCGTCTCCCTGCCCTGCTTCCAGTTTCTGCATAGAGTGTTCAAAAGGGCAACCCCTGCAAATGCCCTTAAGCTCGTTCGTGTCCATATGCCCCCTCAAGATGGAGAGCTGGCTCTGTTGCAGCAGCGAGCAGTTTCCACGACCGGGCGGCCGTTAACATTCAACACAGTGAGGGAACCCATTTAGGAAACTGCCACACACGAACTCCATAAAGAACTCTTTATTTTGCAAGAACCTGCCAGCAGGAATTCAAAGGCGACGGTCTTCAATGTAAGTCAGCTGCCAAATGCATTTCGAGAGACTAGCTCTCTTCTTCAGTGGCTTGTGCGTCATCTGCCAGGATTCACACTAATTAATTGCACAGTCCCCGCCCCCTAGGCGTTAGCATCTGTGGCGTTTTTATGGGAACTGTAGTCCGAGTCAGGTAGGGATTGTATCCTGGCGAAATGGATCCAAAATTAAAAACCCAGTGGAAGAAGGCACATCACGTTCGTCTCCCTGCCCTGCTTCCAGTTTCTGCATAGAGTGTTCAAAAGGGCAACCCCTGCAAATGCCCTTAAGCTCGTTCGTGTCCATATGCCCCCTCAAGATGGAGAGCTGGCTCTGTTGCAGCAGCGAGCAGTTTCCACGACCGGGCGGCCGTTAACATTCAACACAGTGAGGGAACCCATTTAGGAAACTGCCACACACGAACTCCATAAAGAACTCTTTATTTTGCAAGAACCTGCCAGCAGGAATTCAAAGGCGACGGTCTTCAATGTAAGTCAGCTGCCAAATGCATTTCGAGAGACTAGCTCTCTTCTTCAGTGGCTTGTGCGTCATCTGCCAGGATTCACACTAATTAATTGCACAGTCCCCGCCCCCTAGGCGTTAGCATCTGTGGCGTTTTTATGGGAACTGTAGTCCGAGTCAGGTAGGGATTGTATCCTGGCGAAATGGATCCAAAATTAAAAACCCAGTGGAAGAAGGCACATCACGTTCGTCTCCCTGCCCTGCTTCCAGTTTCTGCATAGAGTGTTCAAAAGGGCAACCCCTGCAAATGCCCTTAAGCTCGTTCGTGTCCATATGCCCCCTCAAGATGGAGAGCTGGCTCTGTTGCAGCAGCGAGCAGTTTCCACGACCGGGCGGCCGTTAACATTCAACACAGTGAGGGAACCCATTTAGGAAACTGCCACACACGAACTCCATAAAGAACTCTTTATTTTGCAAGAACCTGCCAGCAGGAATTCAAAGGCGACGGTCTTCAATGTAAGTCAGCTGCCAAATGCATTTCGAGAGACTAGCTCTCTTCTTCAGTGGCTTGTGCGTCATCTGCCAGGATTCACACTAATTAATTACACAGTCCCCGCCCCCTAGGCGTTAGCATCTGTGGCGTTTTTATGGGAACTGTAGTCCGAGTCAGGTAGGGATTGTATCCTGGCGAAATGGATCCAAAATTAAAAACCCAGTGGAAGAAGGCACATCACGTTCGTCTCCCTGCCCTGCTTCCAGTTTCTGCATAGAGTGTTCAAAAGGGCAACCCCTGCAAATGCCCTTAAGCTCGTTCGTGTCCATATGCCCCCTCAAGATGGAGAGCTGGCTCTGTTGCAGCAGCGAGCAGTTTCCACGACCGGGCGGCCGTTAACATTCAACACAGTGAGGGAACCCATTTAGGAAACTGCCACACACGAACTCCATAAAGAACTCTTTATTTTGCAAGAACCTGCCAGCAGGAATTCAAAGGCGACGGTCTTCAATGTAAGTCAGCTGCCAAATGCATTTCGAGAGACTAGCTCTCTTCTTCAGTGGCTTGTGCGTCATCTGCCAGGATTCACACTAATTAATTGCACAGTCCCCGCCCCCTAGGCGTTAGCATCTGTGGCGTTTTTATGGGAACTGTAGTCCGAGTCAGGTAGGGATTGTATCCTGGCGAAATGGATCCAAAATTAAAAACCCAGTGGAAGAAGGCACATCACGTTCGTCTCCCTGCCCTGCTTCCAGTTTCTGCATAGAGTGTTCAAAAGGGCAACCCCTGCAAATGCCCTTAAGCTCGTTCGTGTCCATATGCCCCCTCAAGATGGAGAGCTGGCTCTGTTGCAGCAGCGAGCAGTTTCCACGACCGGGCGGCCGTTAACATTCAACACAGTGAGGGAACCCATTTAGGAAACTGCCACACACGAACTCCATAAAGAACTCTTTATTTTGCAAGAACCTGCCAGCAGGAATTCAAAGGCGACGGTCTTCAATGTAAGTCAGCTGCCAAATGCATTTCGAGAGACTAGCTCTCTTCTTCAGTGGCTTGTGCGTCATCTGCCAGGATTCACACTAATTAATTGCACAGTCCCCGCCCCCTAGGCGTTAGCATCTGTGGCGTTTTTATGGGAACTGTAGTCCGAGTCAGGTAGGGATTGTATCCTGGCGAAATGGATCCAAAATTAAAAACCCAGTGGAAGAAGGCACATCACGTTCGTCTCCCTGCCCTGCTTCCAGTTTGAGGGGGCATATGGACACGAACGAGCTTAAGGGCATTTGCAGGGGTTGCCCTTTTGAACACTCTATGCAGAAACTGGAAGCAGGGCAGGGAGACGAACGTGATGTGCCTTCTTCCACTGGGTTTTTAATTTTGGATCCATTTCGCCAGGATACAATCCCTACCTGACTCGGACTACAGTTCCCATAAAAACGCCACAGATGCTAACGCCTAGGGGGCGGGGACTGTGCAATTAATTAGTGTGAATCCTGGCAGATGACGCACAAGCCACTGAAGAAGAGAGCTAGTCTCTCGAAATGCATTTGGCAGCTGACTTACATTGAAGACCGTCGCCTTTGAATTCCTGCTGGCAGGTTCTTGCAAAATAAAGAGTTCTTTATGGAGTTCGTGTGTGGCAGTTTCCTAAATGGGTTCCCTCACTGTGTTGAATGTTAACGGCCGCCCGGTCGTGGAAACTGCTCGCTGCTGCAACAGAGCCAGCTCTCCATCTTGAGGGGGCATATGGACACGAACGAGCTTAAGGGCATTTGCAGGGGTTGCCCTTTTGAACACTCTATGCAGAAACTGGAAGCAGGGCAGGGAGACGAACGTGATGTGCCTTCTTCCACTGGGTTTTTAATTTTGGATCCATTTCGCCAGGATACAATCCCTACCTGACTCGGACTACAGTTCCCATAAAAACGCCACAGATGCTAACGCCTAGGGGGCGGGGACTGTGCAATTAATTAGTGTGAATCCTGGCAGATGACGCACAAGCCACTGAAGAAGAGAGCTAGTCTCTCGAAATGCATTTGGCAGCTGACTTACATTGAAGACCGTCGCCTTTGAATTCCTGCTGGCAGGTTCTTGCAAAATAAAGAGTTCTTTATGGAGTTCGTGTGTGGCAGTTTCCTAAATGGGTTCCCTCACTGTGTTGAATGTTAACGGCCGCCCGGTCGTGGAAACTGCTCGCTGCTGCAACAGAGCCAGCTCTCCATCTTGAGGGGGCATATGGACACGAACGAGCTTAAGGGCATTTGCAGGGGTTGCCCTTTTGAACACTCAATGCAGAAACTGGAAGCAGGGCAGGGAGACGAACGTGATGTGCCTTCTTCCACTGGGTTTTTAATTTTGGATCCATTTCGCCAGGATACAATCCCTACCTGACTCGGACTACAGTTCCCATAAAAACGCCACAGATGCTAACGCCTAGGGGGCGGGGACTGTGCAATTAATTAGTGTGAATCCTGGCAGATGATGCACAAGCCACTGAAGAAGAGAGCTAGTCTCTCGAAATGCATTTGGCAGCTGACTTACATTGAAGACCGTCGCCTTTGAATTCCTGCTGGCAGGTTCTTGCAAAATAAAGAGTTCTTTATGGAGTTCGTGTGTGGCAGTTTCCTAAATGGGTTCCCTCACTGTGTTGAATGTTAACGGCCGCCCGGTCGTGGAAACTGCTCGCTGCTGCAACAGAGCCAGCTCTCCATCTTGAGGGGGCATATGGACACAAACGAGCTTAAGGGCATTTGCAGGGGTTGCCCTTTTGAACACTCTATGCAGAAACTGGAAGCAGGGCAGGGAGACGAACGTGATGTGCCTTCTTCCACTGGGTTTTTAATTTTGGATCCATTTCGCCAGGATACAATCCCTACCTGACTCGGACTACAGTTCCCATAAAAACGCCACAGATGCTAACGCCTAGGGGGCGGGGACTGTGCAATTAATTAGTGTGAATCCTGGCAGATGACGCACAAGCCACTGAAGAAGAGAGCTAGTCTCTCGAAATGCATTTGGCAGCTGACTTACATTGAAGACCGTCGCCTTTGAATTCCTGCTGGCAGGTTCTTGCAAAATAAAGAGTTCTTTATGGAGTTCGTGTGTGGCAGTTTCCTAAATGGGTTCCCTCACTGTGTTGAATGTTAACGGCCGCCCGGTCGTGGAAACTGCTCGCTGCTGCAACAGAGCCAGCTCTCCATCTTGAGGGGGCATATGGACACGAACGAGCTTAAGGGCATTTGCAGGGGTTGCCCTTTTGAACACTCTATGCAGAAACTGGAAGCAGGGCAGGGAGACGAACGTGATGTGCCTTCTTCCACTGGGTTTTTAATTTTGGATCCATTTCGCCAGGATACAATCCCTACCTGACTCGGACTACAGTTCCCATAAAAACGCCACAGATGCTAACGCCTAGGGGGCGGGGACTGTGCAATTAATTAGTGTGAATCCTGGCAGATGACGCACAAGCCACTGAAGAAGAGAGCTAGTCTCTCGAAATGCATTTGGCAGCTGACTTACATTGAAGACCGTCGCCTTTGAATTCCTGCTGGCAGGTTCTTGCAAAATAAAGAGTTCTTTATGGAGTTCGTGTGTGGCAGTTTCCTAAATGGGTTCCCTCACTGTGTTGAATATATATATATATATATATATATATATATATATATATATATATATATATATATATATATATATATATATATTACCTACTGGGGGTTGCCAGTAGGTAGTTATAGTTAGGACCTATTTTCCATAGGAAATCCACAACATTCTATTTGGAATAACTTTGGCGCCGGTTGATGAATCTTTGGGAAATGCTCAAAACTAGTGGGGCTCTCAGGTCCGCTCCTATCCTGAAAGTCTTGGGGTGATTCGTGAAACGGCGGCTGAGAAAAAAGGGGTGTCCCAAAACATGTTTTCCCCATGCAATTTTCCATAGGAACCGTTCATCGCGGCTACAGCCCGAACTCCTGAACGGAATTACACCAAATTTGGCAAAGAGGTAGTCCTTGATTCAGACTCATGCCTTTTGCTTAAATGGTGTAAATCTGTTCAGTAGGTCCTGAGAAAATCACAATTAAACGTACATATATATCTATGGCCGTGGTGGATCCGTGCATCCTGAGTGCACCTTAAGCACACCGTCCCGATCACACGCTCAATGCTAATTAAATGTCAAGTGGTTGTCAACATTCAAAAGCAGTAAGTGTTGGCAGCCATTTTGTGCCTTGGTAGAAGCGAGGGTCTAGAAATCAGTGAAGCAAGTGTTTGAAATGTATAAAGTGGGTATGTTAGAAATATCTTGAACATCTAGACCTACTTAGGGGGTCCCACAAGGACCCTTAGGGCCCCCCAAATTTTTTGGGGGGTTGAAAAAATGGAGAAATGTGCGCAGGGTGCATGGACTAGCCGTAAAAAAAAATAACAACGAAGTGTGGACTCCTGTGCTTGTTCAAAAATGTGCTACCTGGGGGGCTAAATCCCGGAGTCTAAAATATTACATTTGATGGGGGTCCAGAGGGGCCCTGTAGCCCAGGGACCGCCATCCCTCGGTGCTACAAAATAAACGGGTGGGGGGGGCTCAAAGGTACTCCCCTAGTAAAACACTTGGGTAGGGGGGTTTAAAGGCCCTCTCCAGTCCTGGGGACTGCTACTCTTTGGGGCTTTCAAAAAATGGGTGGGGTAGCTCAAAGGTCCCTCTAAGCTCTGGGGATCACCACCGTCTGGGGCTTTTTAAATTGTGGGAGAGGTGTTGTGTGGCCCCCATTCTGGAGCAGTCGAGTGCCCTGGGAAACACCACTCCCCAGGATCGGCTCCTGCTGTGTCTCAGGGAGCCTACTCCCGGGACACTGCTGTTTGGTATGGCAGGGCAGAAGTCGAGGTTCCCGATCTGTCATAGCAAACTTGAGGGCATATTAACAAGGGCTATTTTGACGTATTTTAAAAAAAATGTGGTGAAAATCAAATCGCAATGTTTACTGTTTAGGCGTATATACAAGGTTGGGGACCGTGGGTGGAGCCCCAATGTCTCTATGGTCCTAGCCAGCTGCTCGCATCCTTGTGAAGCCCCCATTACTTTTCCACACAGAGACTTGCTAAGTTTGCAGCTCCCCGTGGGGAAAAGCAATCTGCTTTGCATTTTGAAAGAGTGAGCAGGTTTCTCTGTTCTCTCTTTTAAAATCCAAACCAAGGGGCATATTAGCAAGAACCTCATTAAAATTATAGCTGTTGAGATAATAGGCTTGCTAATATGCATTATAGAATTCCAATAGAAGCCCAGGTTAGATGTCCTGCACATCTAACCTGGGCTTCTATTGGAATTCTATAACACATATTAGTAAGGCCATTATTTCCCATTTTAGCGGCAGTTTCCTACCGTAAAAACTGCGACAATTTTAACAAGGTTCTTGCTAACATGCCCCCAAGTTTGCTATGGCAGGGCGGGAGCTTCGGCTCACTCCCTGCCTTAGTAAACAGCAGTGTAGAAAAAATCTTCTGGTAAGACAACAAAGGATTTTCAAGTCCATTATCACCTTTTTAGTAGCCGTTTGCTGCTGCTAATGCGGCGATAATTTTACCGCCGTCCTTGTAAATATGTCCCTAGGTTTTGGAATGTCGACAATCCTGTCTCCCATTTAAGTAGCCACAAAGTATTTAGTGAAGTGCACACTGTGAAACATAAAGCAGCAGTATCTGATTAGGATCAATATAGAATTGCGCATTGTTGAGTACAGAGTAGGCAAATTGTACATGGGGTTTTGTAACGCCAGTGGGTATTGCTCGCGCCCTCTCTTGAGGTTAATTCGAAGAGTTGTGTACTTATTTTACTCCTAATGTACACAGTGTTCTGTCGTCTCTGTTGGCTTCCTTCTCTGTCATGTAGGGGACTTTGGGTAAATATGACGGTTTCTCTAGAGCCAGCACCTTTGAACCCGACTCTGTGGTACTGAAAATTCTGGACCCGTGTTATAAACATCGTCGTATCATGACGATTTTGGTATCAGCAGACTGAGAATGATTAGAATACTATGCACAAGCATTTCCGTCATATTCGGGTGATGAAATCCGTTTCCGTCCTGAACCCATTCCATTTTGTGAACGGCAGCCATTTTGTGATTGCCCTCACATAGGCCAATGACTAAGGCCAAAAACGAGTCTGAAGGACACGTACACCTTTCCATACACCTCTGTGACCTGGGCAAGCTGACTCCTCTGCCTAAAGCCAAACCTGTTCGGCCAGTTCCTTTCCCAGTGGCAGAATGAGATTAGTATCAAGGCACAACATATCATAAACCTTTCATCACACACAAACCATGCCAAATCTTACACACACCTGTCCCTGTTTCTTTCTTTATGACTTGCTTTACGGGGAGGAGGTGCCCGTTTTTATTGGGGGTCCGTCGATATCTGATGAAAATACTGAGCCTTGCTGGGTAATTGATTGAGGGCTGGACAAACTGAAATATGGGCTTGTCATCATGACTCTGCTTTTTCTTTGTAGTGAAAATATGTGAATGGTCAACTGTAAAATAAGGAATGTTTGCCTAAAGCCTAATATTTTGTATAAAAAGAGAAGGCTGGCTTTGCAAGGTTGAGCAGTCTCCTGAGAATATACACCGTGTTGTACTTCTAGGATACCTGTTACTGGCTGCAGCCAATAAATACGATCTTTGACTTCACCAAGAAGACTCTGTGTTTCTGTAGTCTGAAACAGGAATGACTCGAAGTCTTAGGGTGTGTTTCCTGGCACGGCTGGGTTCTGAAAAACCCAGTACTTCAGTTGGTGCCCACGTGGGGCGATTTCAGCGGTACCGGTCCAAGCCAGAGGTTCGTGAGGAGCTTCGTGTGAAAATTCTGGAGGGAGGCCACCACTTCATCGACCCCTGTATGTCGACATGGTCTGAAAGTCTTTGCTGCGAGGTTCCCCGCTTCCCGACGGCTACGAAGGACTGCTGCCCTGACTATCGCCCTGTTTTGGACCCTTGATGATTGTTAGAGTGAAACGATAGACGAGTCTTCTGGTGACATCATCGATACCTCAGTTAAGTATAAGTGGAGCGTCTCCCAGTCCTTAGTTTGGTTCTTAGTTTAGTATCCCCTTGGGATCTTTGATTTGGAACTTGCAAGTACCAAAGCCGAGTAACCCGTGTATTCACGAGACTATCGTATTCGATAATCCTTTGAAGTTTGAAGCTAGACTAGAGAGCGAAGATGCCTGTTCTTAGCAGACTTGGAAATTTGTTTTGTCTTGGTTGTAATAGGGATTCCCGATTGGAGGACTCTTGTGCGGTTCCTCCAATTGTAACTCCAACCTATGAACTATATGTGAAACATGGCGTACGCCCCATCACATATAATGAAGTATGGATCCGATACAACAGGAAAGATGGTGTTTTAAAATGGCCCCAATATGGTAGTTTTGACACAGAGATTTTGCATAATCTGGAGGTTAAACTTTTTAAGAAGAAAGCCCGGCCGGCGATGTTTGACTCTTTCCGCCTATGGCGTAAGGAAGCCAAACAGAAGGAAATTCAATTAGCAAAGAGAAATAAGAGAGAAAAGGGTATCTCGATAATGCAAGCTGCTATGCAGTTTAAAGATAATGAAGAAGAACAGATGAGTGAGCAGTTGCACAGGCAACGTAAAATGGTGATCGATAAATGTTATCCAGTTTTGCCGCTTCTTCAGCAAGATGCAGCAAAAGAACTTGAGAAAGATCCTTTAATGTCACACTTGTTGAGTTCGCCACCCCCTTAAGCGCAGAGTGCTACAGCACCTCCGCAACCTTTAGTTGTGCAACCTCCGGTTATTGTGCCTCAGGTTCTTCCACAGCCGCCAGCTCCTCTTCAGGTGGCTCCTACTCCTATGGCGCAGCCCCCTCAAGGGCCACCGACTTTGCTACCTGCTCCATCTGTACTTCCTACGACTTTGCCTACTACATCGACTGCCTCTTCTGGTATTCTTCCTGATACTGCCTCTGCGTTTGCATCTGCGTCTGCCTTGCCTCCCTCAGTTTTTCCTCCTGTTCTTTCGTCAACTTCTCCTTCTGTCCGATAGAGAATGACTGATACTGTTGCTAGCCTTATATTTCCTCTCTTTGGGTCATCTGGTGTGACCCCTGATTCGGAGCGTAAGCAGTCGCGTAGTCAATTGCCTGATTCTTGAGAGAGAGAAATGTTTGACCGTATGGCGCGTAAATGGGTTACTTACCCTTTAAGATATGATGTGGAGTCTGTTATGGATGTCTTCCGTCAATGGGAAGCACCGAAACAGAGATACGTTTTTGAGAAAATGTGTGCTTTCCTTTGTGAGGAATTGGAGGATAATGATTTGGAAACAAATCCGCCTGATTTGTGCCGTGTACGGTTTGAGTTTGCAAAGGGCACGATTGTGGGTTCTGATGTTGAGAAAGCAGTTGCGACGTTGTTGTCCTTTAGGGATAAAGATCCTTCTCAGTCACTGTTTGAACATGACTCCTCTGTTAGGAAAAAAGTGCGACAGTACCCAATGAGAGAAGTTCCTCTGGTATGGAAGGACGCCATTGCGGCGGATGTCGCTAATCAAATTGATGCTGTTCCAGCTCATTTTCAGCGTGTTTGGGTACATGTTCCTTGGAAGCGAGCTGAAGTTTTAGCCCTTAAGCAGACTTTGCCTGACCCCCGTAAAAACCCTGCAGGGTATTACAAGGAATTATCACAGACTGCAGACTCATACATTATGAATTTAGCCGACATAGACATGTTATTTGGGAATGTTGTTCCACAGCCTTTGTGGGGATTGATTCGCCCTACAGATCATGGGCAAGAGTTAGGTGACTCATGGGCTAATATTAGTGCTGCAAATGATAGACAAGTTGGTGGTGCCAAGCCTGAGCCTTTGGTAGCTGAACTTCCTACTAGGATCATTGCTTACATGAAGACTTAATGCCTGCGATGCGTGTGAATTGGGATAAATTGTCTGCGTGTAAGCAGAAGAAAGATGAAACAGTGTCTGATTTCTTCACCAGGTTTGAGGAAACGTTTATCGACCACAGTGGTCAAGATATGAGTACAGAAGGTGATCAACGGTTGTTCGTTGACAAGTTTGTGCATAATTTGCTTCCCAAGCTGTGTAAGAAATAAAAAGATTCAGAGAGTTCTTGGGTAGTTTCCTCTTCAGCACAAATATTGGCTACTGCACAGTACTACGAAAATAGGGATAAAGATGAGAAAGATAGAGCAGACAAGAAAACTAAAGAATTAAAGACGAAGGTTCTTTTACAACAGGCGTATCCGCCACGTGGTGGTCAGAGTAACTATGAGCAACCTCAACAGTTTCAGAGAAACTCGCAAAGGTTCGAGTTTTCTCAACCACGTGTTCCTGTAGGTCCCAATCAGTGTTCATATTGTAAAGAAAGGGTCATTTCAAGTATAGTTGTCCTATTTTGTTACAGAGTACGAATGGTGCTTCTTGCGCAAGAGGTCGAGGTGTTCAACAAGCTCCTAGAGGTAGAGGACGTAGAAGTTTCCCCCAGAACGCGCGTTCCTTTCCATCTCAGAATTCAATTAATAGTTTTGACTAGCAGAATAACGCATCTTGTAGGACGGCTCAGTACTATGCTGATGACTACTATGCAGAAGATGAGAATATGGAAGGTAATGAATGCTAGGACAGCCATAGACAAAGAGAGGAAGTTGTTTCAGTTCCAGTAGATCAGAGTGGACCTTATATTGAGGTGATTACATCAGGTGTGTCAGAGCCTTTTCTGTTGGATACTGGTGCTACAAAGAGTTCTATTATGCACTCAAAACTCCTTGGCGCACCTTTGTCTGGCGAAATGAATGTCTCAGTAGGTTTTTCTGGCGCTCCGGTTAGGAACTCGATTTCTAGTCTTATGTCCCTTTCTGTTGGACCTTGTGAATTGGAAGCACCCCTTATTTTGACGACAGGTTGTGGTGAAAACTTGTTAGGATTGGATTTGTTGAAAAGATTGTATGCGACATTATATTGTTCTCCTTTGGGAGTACAACTTACACTGGGTAGGAAAGTGATCTCTCCAATGTATTTGTCGAAAGATAAACTTCCGACCGAATTGTCGTTTCTTCCTGATATTCTTTGGGCTACTGGTCCTAATGATGTGGGTCTTTTGGAAATACCGCCATATGTTGTGACATTGAAAGCCAATGTTAAATTGCCACGCATTCCCCAATACAAGATCTCTAGTGAAGGTGAAAAGGCGTTGCTAGCGATCATTTATGATTTGATTGAAAAAGATGTAATTGGAGAGACAAGAGGCAACGTTTGTAATAGTCCTGTTCTGCCTGTTTTGAAACGTACTGACCCTTCTCAGCCACCTGTTTACAGGTTCGTGATTGATCTTAGAGAGGTCAAGAAAATAGTTGTGCCACAGTTTCCAGTTGTTCCTGATATCACTGCCCTATTGACTATGATTCCAGCTTCTGCCACCTGGTTCTCGGTGATTGACTTGAAGAATGCTTTCTTCAGCATCCCGATTGCAGAGTAGAGCAGGGATACTTTTGGCTTCAGTTTAGGAGGCCAAAGCTTCCGCTTCAAACGCGCTCCTCAAGGCTACTGTGAAAGTCCATCAATATATAGTCAGGCTTTAAAAACACAGCGTGATGCAATTGTTTTACCTGATGGCGCTACCCTTATTCAGTACGTCGATGATTTGCTAATCGCTGCAGATACGGAGGAGATTTGTAAAGAAGCCACCTTGTCGTTGTTGCGTCATTTGTCTGATTTACATCACAAAGTGTCTCTTTCAAAACTGCAATATTGTCGACAAGAAGTGACCTACTTAGGTCATCTCTTATCGAAGGAGGGAAGGAAACTGACCCCAGAAAGAATTCAGGCATTTGCAAAATTGAGTGTGCCAAGGACACAGAGAGAAGTACGTGCTTTCTTGGGTATCACATCATATTGTAGACAATGGATACCGAATTATTCTTTGCTGGCCAAACCTTTGGTAGCATTGACCTGTAAAGATACACCGAATCCGGTTCCGTGGTCTGAAGATTGTCAGAAAAGTTTTTCCGAATTGCGTAATGCATTGTGTTCGGCTCCTGTGTTGGGTACCCCCGACTACAGTAAGCCGTTTACACTGTATGTCCATGAGATAGAGGGTTGTGCATTGTCAGTGCTGACACAGTCTTTCAGAGACAAGCAGCGTCCATGCGCATATTTTTCGTCGACTTTGGATCCGGTAGCTAAAGCATTGCCGAGTTGCTTGAGAGCCACCGCGGCAGCAGCTGTTTCTATTCGACAGTCTGCTGGGTTAGTGATGAAAAATATGTTGATTGTGATAGTTCCACATGCAGTGTACACGTTGTTAAACAGGACCAAGACACAGCACTTAACTAGTGCTCGATTGTCAGGTTACGAGTTGACACTGTTAGCGAGTCATGTGCACATAAAGAGGTGCAATACGTTGAATCCAGCCACGTTATTGCCGATTTCAGTAGAGACAGATGATGTTGAACAGCATGATTGTTTTCTTAGGACAGAAGAAGAAACGAAAGGGAGAGTAGATCTTAAAGATACTCCTCTTGTAAAGTATGATGGTACCTTATGGGTGGATGGTTCATGCTTCAAGCTTTCGAATGGTGATACGACTGCAGCATATGCTGTCACGACTTTGCATACGATTGTTGAAGCTGCATGTATACCACATAATTCAGCTCAAGCAGCAGAGTTGATTGCACTTATGAGAGCGTGTGTGTTATCGAAAGGAATGAAAGTGACCATATATACCGACAGCCAGTATGCGTTTGGTGTGGCTCATAGTTTTGGACAATTGTGGAAAGAACGTGGGTTCCTGACTTCGCATGGAGCTAAGATTCAGCATGGTCAGTTGGTGAATGAGCTTCTTGAGTCACTGATCTTGCCGTTACAAGTTGCGATTGTGAAATGCAGTGCACACAAGAAGGTTACTGATGATGTTGGTCGCGGCAATGCATTTGCTGACGAAATCGCAAAAGTAACAGCAAAAGATGTGATGAATCGAATGTATGTTGCAGGCCCTGCAAGATGGGTTGGTGACGTTGGAATGTGTGAAGATACGATATAGAGTGCGAAGTCTCTTCAAGCTGAAGCTTCAGAGAAAGAGTTGAGTGTGTGGAGAGAGAGTACGGGCAAATTGGATGAAAATGGTTGTTGGGTTGACTTGTCAGAACATCAAGAATGGTTGTTACCCGAGGCGTATGTGCTTGCAGTGGTGACAATGGCTAATGGAATGGCTCATATCAGTGTGAAAGGGATTTGTAAGTTGTTGGCTCCAGTATGGCAAAATGCTGGAATTCCTAAGTGTGCAGAGAATGTGGTCAAGAATTGCATGGTGTGTCTGAAATACAATCCTGGTAGGGGAACCCCAACTCCAGCTGGTTATTTTGCGCCTCCAACGTATCCGTTCGAGGTCTTGCAACTAGATTTCATCCACATGGAAAGGTGCAACAATTTGAAATACGTACTCATTGTTGTTTGTGCCTTTTCAAGATGGGTAGAAGCATATCTCTTAAAAGCCAACACTGCCTTATCCACAGCTAAAGCCCTTGTCAAAGAATTCTTCCCTAGGTTTGGAATGCCGAGAATGGTCTGGAGTGATAATGGGAGTGAATTTGTAGGTCGAGTGATGAAAAAAGTATGTGAGGGGCTAGGTATCCAGCAAAAAGTCCACGCTGCAAATCACCCCCAATCAGCTGGACTAGTAGAGTGCTATAATGGCACGCTAAAACTGAAATTGGCCAAGATACAAGCGAGCTCTGGTCTTAAATGGCCTGACGCTCTGCCTTTAGCACTCCTATCATATTTACAAAAAGGGGTGGTGAGGGACAGAGTCTCTGAATTAAACAGAATACTCTCACCCAGTCAAGAGATCAGGGCTAGATCCAACACCGTTTTTTAGCTCACTGCACCATCCCAGTTTCAGAACCTGGCTGTATGCAAATTAGTCTGTTCCTGTCCCAGTGCATGATGGGAACAGGGCAAACCAAACTACATAAGCCAATTCTTACACTGGGAAGGAAACAAGCTACCGGGGACCGGTTTCTGGCATTTCAGCCTCTTCGGCCCGGCTTGCTTGAATCCTGATGGTGCAATGAGCAAGGGACTCACATCTGAGTATACCCTTCCACGCTTAGGGTGGACAAAAATATTTACAAAAAGGGGTGGTGAGGGACAGAGTCTCTGAATTAAACAGAATACTCTCACCCAGTCAAGAGATCAGGGCTAGATCCAACACCGTTTTTTAGCTCACTGCACCATCCCAGTTTCAGAACCTGGCTGTATGCAAATTAGTCTGTTCCTGTCCCAGTGCATGATGGGAACAGGGCAAACCAAACTACATAAGCCAATTCTTACACTGGGAAGGAAACAAGCTACCGGGGACCGGTTTCTGGCATTTCAGCCTCTTCGGCCCGGCTTGCTTGAATCCTGATGGTGCAATGAGCAAGGGACTCACATCTGAGTATACCCTTCCACGCTTAGGGTGGACAAAAATATTTACAAAAAGGGGTGGTGAGGGACAGAGTCTCTGAATTAAACAGAATACTCTCACCCAGTCAAGAGATCAGGGCTAGATCCAACACCGTTTTTTAGCTCACTGCACCATCCCAGTTTCAGAACCTGGCTGTATGCAAATTAGTCTGTTCCTGTCCCAGTGCATGATGGGAACAGGGCAAACCAAACTACATAAGCCAATTCTTACACTGGGAAGGAAACAAGCTACCGGGGACCGGTTTCTGGCATTTCAGCCTCTTCGGCCCGGCTTGCTTGAATCCTGATGGTGCAATGAGCAAGGGACTCACATCTGAGTATACCCTTCCACGCTTAGGGTGGACAAAAATATTTACAAAAAGGGGTGGTGAGGGACAGAGTCTCTGAATTAAACAGAATACTCTCACCCAGTCAAGAGATCAGGGCTAGATCCAACACCGTTTTTTAGCTCACTGCACCATCCCAGTTTCAGAACCTGGCTGTATGCAAATTAGTCTGTTCCTGTCCCAGTGCATGATGGGAACAGGGCAAACCAAACTACATAAGCCAATTCTTACACTGGGAAGGAAACAAGCTACCGGGGACCGGTTTCTGGCATTTCAGCCTCTTCGGCCCGGCTTGCTTGAATCCTGATGGTGCAACTCCTATCAACAAGAATGACTGTGGATTCGCGAGTGGGACTAGGGGCCCGATGTAGGTAGGCCGTTACCGATCGGTAACGGCCGAAAATACCGATTTTGGGCCTTTACCGATCGGTATACTGCCATCGAGATGTAGGCAAAGAAAAAAGTAAAAATTGGACCGAAAACCGAATCGGAATGAGTACCGAATGGATAATAATCCGATACGTACATACCGAAAATCGGATATGTAACGAATCGGTAACACACCGAATCGGATGAAAATACCGATTCGGTCCATGTACCGATTCGGTAGTGACACCGAATCGGAAAATATCCGATTCGGTCCATGTACCGATTCGGTAATGACACCGAATTGGAAAATATCCGATTCGGTCCATGTACCGATTCGGTAGTGACACCCAATCGGAAATAAGCCGAATCGGTCCATGTACCGAATCGGTAGAGACACCGATTCGGACATAAGCCGATTCGGACAACCTACCGATTCGGTAGAATCACCGATCGGGAAAGTCCCCGATTCGGACAGATGGCGAGATGTAGGGAAGCACAGAAACACCGATTTCGGCTCAAAATCGGTAGTATTCACTCGGTATTTACCATGGATTACAATCAGGTGGTAACCAACTCCAACCCATAAAAACAGCCCCAAAATGCATTGCAACTTGCAGGATGGCAGCTTTTTATGTCATTGCGAGGCGGCTACGGCTACAGCAGGAAGGACAGAGGGAATGGCAAAGAGAAGAACAGGTCTACAGACAGAGGATAACCCTGTTCATGCTCACAGAGGCAGAGATCCTACAGAGATACAGGCTGGACTCTGACACCATTCTTGAGCTCATCAGGGACCTCAAACCATTGTTGGACCACCCCACCCCAAGGGCACACGCCATCCCAGCACACGTCCAGGTGCTATGCAGCCTACACCTGTTTGCGTCTGGCAGCTATCAAAGTGGAGTTGCAGCGGTAGGAGGGGTGACCCAGACCAGCCTGTCAAGGTTCTTCCACACATTCCTTGACGCCCTGATACACAGGATGGACCAATACATCTCTTTCCCTGCAACCCACGCAGAACTGCTACAAACTAAAGCTGACTTCTACCAGATGGCACAATTTCCCCAAATCATTGGCTGCATAGATGGCACGCACATTCCGATTTGCCCCCCAGCTGACACAGAATACATATACCGCAATCGGAAGTCTACGCACCCCATCAACGTGCAGGTGATCTGCAATGCGAAGTGCATCATCACAGACCTGGTAGCAAAATTCCCAGGGAGTACCCACGACTCCTACATTTTTCAACAGAGCGGCATCTATGCACGGCTGATGGCTGGCGAATTTGGTGAAGGATACCTCCTAGGTGAGACACATCATCAGACTCCCATAACACAAAGTAGCTACGTGTAATGCATGTATGCATGTGTGTAATGTTACCCCTTTTCCTTCCAGGCGACAGTGCATATGCCCTCCGCTCTTTCATACTCACCCCCTACCTCAACCCCTCCACACCCAGCCAAAGGAGGTATAACCGGGCCCACAAAAGCACAAGGAATGTCGTCGAACGGACCTTTGGCATCTGGAAAAGTAGATTCAGATGCCTGCACAAGAGTGGAGGTGCAAGGCAGTATACCCCCATCACCTGCTGCAAGATCATAGCTGTCTGTGCAATGTTACACAACCTTGCGGTGAAGAAGGGCACTGAGGTGGAGTTGTCTGACTACGAGGACCATGACGACGACGATGCTGTGCCACTAACACAGCCAGCTGGGGTGTGTACGCCAAGTGATGGCAGATACAGACGTGAGGAGATTACAGAAAACTATTTCTGAGTGAGTACAGATGCACAGACAGGTGAATGGTTGTGGGGAAAAAGCAATTTTAATACTGTTGCAACACCGTTACTGCACTGATGTGCAACAAAATAAAATGTAGAAGCTAAGAAAACAAAAGTCTAAGGTCCGGGTTGCCTCACCCGCCCTGGCCAGCCTACTTCTTGGAGCGCTTGGCAGCCCCACTGGGGTGTCCCTCACCCTCCTCAGAATGTCCTGCGGCTTCTGCGGAGCGCCTGGTGCTCCTGCGCGGCTCTGACGCAGCGCTGGCCGGGCTGCTGCGGCTGCTGCTGTCCCCAGCATCCCCCAGGTCCAGGGCTGGATTGGCGGCAGTGTTTGAAATTATCATAGCCTCCATTGCTGTAGTGATGCGGGCCATTCCCCTTGTTATCTCGGCGGTGTTTTGGGTTAAACTTGACTCCATATTGGCACCGCGCTGACAAAGTTGCGCTGTTGCAGCAGCAAGGCGGCTAATGGAGCGGTTTTGCACGCGGGCATCCCGCCTGCGCGACAGCTCATGCTCCTCAAGTCTGCCACATAACTGTGTTATGGCTGTGGTCAGCCTGGCAAGACCTGCAGCTACCTCTTTGTTAGTGTCTACAAACGCCTTGAAACATTTCACCATCTCGCCCATCTGCAGGTTATGATGGCGGAGCTGGCGCTGACAGGCCATGATGGACTTTGCCTGCTGCCTTTGGATTTTCACCATACTCCCTTCAAGGCCCTGGAAGACACTGCCCTCCGGTGCCGGCGCTGCAGTGCTGGGAATGGCACGCCTCCGGGTGCTGGTGCTGCCGCCGCCCTGCTGTGTGGGCTGGGGTGCCACTGGTGTGGGTGTGGTGGTGGCCGGGGCCTGACCCCCTGCTCCCAGGATAGGGTTTACTGGAGCCACAGCTATAATCGTGGCAGGAGGTGGTGTAGGTGCAGGGTGGGCCCTTGTAGGAGAGTTCTATGGGGAGAACAGCAAGGGGGGTGAGCCTGACATTTGTGGGGAGTGTAGTAAGTCATAGTCAATTGCCAGGTCTCCATCACTACCCAGCCCAATGGTGTTGTCCTCCTCCTCCTCGGCAGCCTGACTCGTGCTAGGCCCTGCGACTGCACTGGTAGTTGGTGCTGGTGCCTCTATTTCCTGTGGTCCTCCGCCTGATGGTGCCCCTAGGTATAAAGAAGCATTAGTAAATTGAGTGCCGATGTATTGCAGTCAGTACAATTAAAGCATTGCACATGTCCTTGCATCTCCTTTGAATGTGTTCCACTGTTTCCTATCTTGTGATTCTGCTCTGCCATATTTTGCTACCTTCTGCTGACTACATATACCATGATGCTTTTCTCTTGTATGTTGGTAACAGTACTGGGTGGGGTTTGGCTGTGCATTGTGTCTAAAGGGGAGCTGTCTGGTAGGGTGTGTCATGATGCGCATGCTTCTTACCTGTAGCTGTAGCTCTGGCTGAGCTGTCCAGGGTCCCGATTCCGGTCACGCACTCCCGCTCGATGGTGCTGGACACCAGTTCCTCCAGGTCAGTGAGGGGTGGCGCCGGGTTCCTGCCTCCACCTGTCCCTCCAGCTTTCCTCTGGATCTCAGCCATCTTTCCTTTGGTCAGGCAGCGGATATCGTAGAAGCGTTTTTAAGCTCATCAAGGGACCTGGGGGTGACACCTACAGCGTTGACCTTTTCTGATATCCCACTCCAGAGCCTCCTCTTAGTGCTGTCCGGCACAGTGAGGGACAGCCTCCCGAATAGCTGCCTGTGCACCCTCACCACCTCCTCCACCAACACCTGCAGCTCTGTGCTACTGAACTTTGGCTTTCTCTTCTGGCCAGCCTTCTGGCTCTCAGTGGTGTTTGCCATCTTGCTCTCAACAGTTCTCTGCCTCCTGCTCCCACTGCTGCTCACTGTGAGTGTTCAGCTCAGGCAGGCTCTCCAGAAAGTTCCTGCCAGGGTTGCCACTCCCTGCTTGGGTGGGGGAGGGGGGATCCACCTCATTGGCTGTATCGGATTTTACCAATTCGGATTTTA
The DNA here is from genome assembly GCF_964263255.1 of Lissotriton vulgaris. NCBI lineage: Eukaryota > Metazoa > Chordata > Amphibia > Caudata > Salamandridae > Lissotriton > Lissotriton vulgaris. The sequence goes on from NC_141685.1 coordinate 1,441,639,945, forward strand.
CCGATTCGGATTTTACCGAATCGGATTTTACCGAATCGGTTTGTTCAATGCATTCCTATGGGCTTTTTGGCCATGGGTGTGTTTTCAGTCCTCCGATTCGGTAATTGCCAAATCGGAATTTACCGATTCGGCTATTTCCGATTCGGTGGTAGCCGATTCGGTACTTTCCGATTCGGTCCGTGCCGATTCGGTACGTAGCGATTCACAATACCGATGCCTACCGAATCGGTATTATTTCGCTGTTTTTTTCCTACATGTCGTTTTCCGATTTCAGAATACCGATTCGGCCCGCCTCGGTATTTTGAAATCGGAAAATCCCTTTTACCTACATCGGGCCCCTAGTCCTTATGAAATTGTGTTCGGCCGCCCAGCCAACATATGGGGAGTGCCAAGGCCGACAAAATTCAGTGAGATCGAACACCCTGTACTGCTTGATTATTTGTATGAATTGACGGCTTAATTGCGTGTTTTACACCAACAGGTTCACGATACTCTGCCTCAGGTCTCTGAAGCTCCAGGACATCCTATCGATCCTGGATCATGGGTGCTGGTCAAGAACTTCCAGCGGACAAAGAATGACCAGCCCCGTTGGACCGGCCCCCACCTCGTCCTTCTCTCAACAAGATCAGCTGTTCGAGTGGAAGGGAAAAAGAACTGGATCCACGGCGTACACTGCAAGAGGGTCCCTTTGCCTCTACCGTGCGACCGGTGGATCCAGGAGGGGATCGCTGACTCTGAGACTGAGACTGTGCCTCGTTTTCTGCCTTTTAGCGATGCACGTGTAAAAGGAACAATTTCTGAACGAGAAAGTGACAATATTTTGCAAGAAGCTGTGCCACCGTCAATTCAATTGAACACTACAGAGCCTGAACTCTTGTTCCAGAACCAGACAGTACATGGAAAAAGCCGTTATAATTTGAGGCCGAGAACTATGGACAAATACAAAATTCTATTTCTTTGCTATTTTTGAAAGTGCAGCTCTCTCATCTGAGAAACTTTCTTATTTTTGTTTTTCGAACTGCCATCCGGGTTCAGCTGTAGGGTCGTGGTTGCCCAAGTCTTTGGAGTGCAGCTGAAGACGTTAGGTCGACAGTTCTGGTCGGTCTAAGGGAGTTGCCCTGGACTGACAGAAGCATCCCTGGGCATAGAACACCCTACCACCGCGAGCAGCAATTAGAGAGGATGGAGTTTTTCGAGAATGAGAGACCTGCCAAACAGATGGACTTTAAAGCCAGAATGTGTATAATGATGACAAAGAAACGATTTTTGATATTATGTATTTTCATGTTGCTTAGTGTAAAGACGTTTTTAATAGGATATGTTTTATTCTCTTTTCAAGTGACATTTGCACCCACTACACAGCCCATACCTCCTTCTACTGTTTCCTCGCATTCTTTTCACCCTCTGCCTGAACACGAGTCCGCTAGAAGATTAGAATTTGTCAATAATTCATTTGTTCAGCTTCTACACCAACACCAATTAGTAGTGGACACAACTAACTGTTGGGTGTGTGGTCTTATGCCTCATACTACTGATAAAGGTATCCCTTATCTGGTCCTGCCTTTCAGCCATAATGGTTCTGTGTGGGCATATAGAACGATGTTCATATACGCTCATGAAGCCACCCCCCTACGTTCTGTGAAAGATAATCCTAAGAATAGTGCTCTAGTTAAGGGTATAGTAGATATGATTAGGGAAGATATTTCCTATGAGACTATCCTGAGAGATGAGACACTAGCATATATTGGATGGAACATAACAGGATATGGAGTTACTCTGAGTGAGAACCAGCGAGCAAAGAGATCCTCCCCGATTTGGATTGTACCCCATCAGGGTCACCTGTGTCTGCAAGGTAATGGCAAGAATCCCAGAGCTCAGTTAGGGAAAAGTATCTGCACTGAAACATATGTTTTTGCATCTCAGACTTCCCCTTCGTTCCTAGCAGCTAAGGGTACCTATTTCATCTGCCATGATAGAGCCTATACATGGTTGCCCCCTGACTTCTCAAGCACATGTTTTGTTTCGTTCCAGTTGCCTCCCACCTACACGGCCGCGGCTGATTACCATAAGACAAGGATAGTTAGAGGTGTCATCAGTAAAGAAGACACTGCAGGACAAGAATTTGGAGATTTCGTAAAGGGTTTTCTGCCGTTTTGGGGGCCTATGGTTAACAGCAGGAACATAAGGCAATTGACAAGGGTGGTTGAATCCACAGTAGTTGAAACCGCCGTTGCCCTTAGTAATTTGACTGCTGAGCTCCAGTCAGATTGCCTTATGACTCTTCAGAACAGGGTCGCATTAGAGGTCATACTTGCAGACCGAGGTGGGGTGTGTAAAGTGATCCAATCAAGTTGCTGTGTTTTCATTCCAGATAACGCTCCGACAGTGTACCAGGCCATTTCCAAACTGCATAAGATCTCCAAATCTATTCACGTGGATAAAGGAGATTGGTCATTGATGGGGTGGTTCTGGGAACTGATATCCGCCTGGGGATGGAAGATTCTGATAGTCATTGGGATGATCTTAGCCATTCTTTTCCTGTTCTGTCTGTGTGTACAGTGTGCTCCTGCAATATGTGGCCTCTGTGCTACATCGTGTGTAAAGAAACCTGTATCAAGAGACGAGCTAAGTAATAGGATGATGCTACAGCAACATCTCAATGACTTTATGAATATAGACCTGGACTCAGATTAGCGTGAGTATAGGTTATTGCCTATGTAAGGGCAACAGGAGGGTCTGTGGTACTGAAAATTCTGGACCCGTGTTATAAACATTGTCGTATCATGACGATTTTGGTATCAGCAGACCGAGAATGATTAGAATACTATGCACAAGCATTTCCATCATATTCGGGTGAGGAAATCACCCTGAAATCAGAGTTTCCGTCCTGAACCCTCGTGTTCCATTTTGTGAACAGCAGCCATTTTGTGATTGCCCTCACATAGGCCAATGACTAAGGCCAAAAACGAGTCTGAAGGACACGTACACCTTTCCATACACCTCTGTGACCTGGGCAAGCTGACTTCACTGCCTAAAGCCAAACCTGTTCGGCCAGTTCCTTTCCCAGTGGCTGAATGAGATTAGTATCAAGGCACAACATATCATAAACCTTTCATCACACACAAACCATGCCTAATCTTGTCCCTGCCCCTGTTTCTTTCTTTATGACTTGCTTTACGAGGAGGAGGTGTCCGTTTTTATTGGGGGTCCGTCGATATCTGATGAAAATACTGAGCCTTGCCGGGTAATTGATTGAGGGCTGGACAAACTGAAATATGGGCTTGTCATCATGACTCTGCTTTTTCTTTGTAGTGAAAATATGTGAATGGTCAACTGTAAAGTAAGGAATGTTTGCCTAAAGCATAATATTTTGTATAAAAAGAGAAGACTGGCTTTGTAAGGTTGAGCAGTCTCCTGAGAATATACACCGTGTTGTACTTCTAGGATACCTGTTACTGGCTGCAGCCAATAAATACGATCTTTGACTTCACCAAGAAGACTGTGTTTCTGTAGTCTGAAACAGGAAGGACTCAAAGTCTTAGGGTGTGTTCCCTGGCACCGCTGGGTCTGAAAAACCCAGTACTTCAACTTCCAACTGCTTACTGCCTGTTACCATAGTAACAGTTCATGGAACACTTAATTGAGCACATAGGGCACAAGTTCAGTAAACAATGGTGCCAATCCAAACATCAAGTGTGCTTGACTTTTACATTTTTTTGATAGGAATATTTAATCACAGCTACAGCCTCTGGTAAAGAGCTGGTAAAGAGTTAGCCCGGTTATTACACTTCTAGTTATAACCATCATTCTTTTCTTAGTAAAACTTTGAGCCCCATCAGTTATTCTTTTACAAATTAAGGGGTATAATTTTAATGGATTCCTTGTAAATATGCCCCCAAGTACTGTGGTAATGTAACATGTGAATTGGGCGCGGAAGGAGACAGAGACGTTTTGTAGTCTAGGAGACGGCCACCTTCCAGAGAATTATTTACTAAATGTTTGAGGCGTTTGAGGCAATTTAAGTCCGGGAATTGTCATACTCAGGATCTTTATTTAAATATGCAGGGTGTGCCTCAGCAATCTCTGAAACCTTGGTGGTGCTAGGCAGTGCCTTATTTGTTTTGTAATCAGACGGATAGTACTTATGCTGTTATAAAGTGATACACTCATAGAACTCTTGTAGTTGTATAATTACTCAGGATTTATGCGCCTAAGAGTTACTTACATTATTTTAGTAGGTGCATTGTAATGTTAAAGAGTTTTGATTTTAAAATCTTCTCTAAGCAGATGATTATCACACTAAATAATAGTCCAATGTTGTCAGAAAAAGAAGACATGTACAATCAATTATTTTTATTTTTTATTTTTTATCCTTTAGTAAAACAGAAATAAATAAATAGAAATGTAACTTTAATAGAACAGTATAATAAACAAACCTTGAGATGGACTCCAGTGGTAGCAGTTGAGGTAACCTGCAAAACAAAAATGCAACATAAGTATGTGTGTGCTATGTCGAAGAGGTAAAAAAAGCTAGTTCCAATTAAAGGATCATAGTGAAAAAGGAAGGGAGGGTAGTGGGTGGAAGTGAGAAGGGGAGGGAGATTTAAAAGTAGAGCGGCAGGAGGAGCTAGAGCGTCCGCATATTGCACTCAGTCTTAGTGTTTACTGTTCGTCATTCATTTGTCTAGGACGAAAGGATCTGCGAAATAGAGTGTGGTTTAAGAAGCCCTTAAAATTAAATACATGAAGCCAGAGATCGCCGTTGTTTGATAATATACTCCTACATTATTACTTACTGGAAAATCGCTTGTATGCACCTGTGCACCCCAGTCCCTACCTCGCAATGTGCTCAATTGTTGGTCTTGCACATTGAGGGTTCACAGCTCACCTGCTCCCACTCGTGTGTCCCACAACGTGTTGCTGCAAGCTCCGAGTCTGGGATACATTTGAATGGAAGAGCAGGTCTCCACAATGGAACGTGTCTTGATACTGCCATGGAAGGTGTTAGAATGCTCAGGGCATCATTGCAGGAGAGAGTTCCCACTCAGCCCCTTTCAGCCAATCAATTAATCTCTGTAAAGAGAGAAGTAATTTAATGGAGGAAACGTTTGCAGGTAAATGAATGCTTATTTTATGCTTGGTAGAAAATAGGAGTTGAGTGCATCCTTCGTTTTTGAAATACAATTAATCGTTAGTAATAATCGTGGTTCGAAGAGGAGGTGGAATGCACAAGTAAACTCAAGGTTAAATTATATTATATCATGCTAGTAATTATAATGTACATAGCAATAGAGTGTATGCTAGAAGTTTAATGTTCTCGTGTAATGCAGTGGCGGGGGCCTGTGTGCATGTACACTCAGTAAGGAAGTAACTAAAGTCGCGTGTCTGTAGAGCATCGCTTGTTGCTGGCTGAGGTCTATAGTACGGTCCAGTAGGTCCTTAATATTAGATTGATGTGATTGAATGAGGTGAGAGATTACATCATTAGGGAAGACAAGATCACTTTTTCTCACATGCAAAACTCAGGGTAGTGCACCCCGCCTCTCCCGCAGAATCACCCTCAACAGGAGTCTATAGGGCAGCGCTGCTCGTAGGCTTAGGCCTATCGTATGGTATAATATTGCTTATTAGCACATGCACAGTGTGCCTGATGCATCCCACCCCTCTCGTAAGTACGCGTTGAAGAGGTGTCTGTCGGGAAGTGCCCACTGGCTCAGATCTACAGTATGGTCCAGCAGGTCTTTAAAATGATTCAGAGATAAGACAGAATGAGTTGAGACATCATGTCATTATGCAGGACAATATTGTTTGTTCGCACCTCGTTTAATTGGAGGCCTTGTACACCAGGCCGCCCTGCTTACCTTTTGCACACACTGCATCTAGCGGAGGTTACAACTTGAATTCTGCTTTGGATCTATAATGCAGACAGTATTAGATTAAGCCTTGATTTATTTATCTGCAGTGTGGACAGCAGGGTTCATTATTTGAAAAGAGAAAGAGAAACAGTGTGAGAGAGAGGAAGAGAAAGAAAGAAAGATATTGAAAGTGTGAGAGAGAAAAAGTAATAGATGGGGCAGGAGAAGTACTGTTGATACTGGAGAAAATCTTCGCAGCTCACCTTTTTGCCATCAGTGTGTGTCCAACCGCGTGCGGGGTTATTGTGCACCCTCAAGTTTAGTGATCTGAAACATGGTATACAATTAGTAATTGCATAGTATGTACAACTGCACATGTATATGTCTGCTTTATGCCTTTGCACACCAAGGCTACTGTATTACATCAACTCCCACTGCAAGGAGGTGTCTGGGCGCTCTTTCCTCCCAGAGTGCTATACCCTATGCACTCCCACTTCATAGCGGTGAGTTTTCATTATTGCGCACCCAGACTGCTGCACCCCATCCACTCCCAGTGTCCGGAGGTGATTGCCCGTTCCTGCGCACCCAGACTGTTGCAACCTAACCACTCCCAATGCCCGGAAGTGATTGTACATTCCTATGCACTCAAGTTTCTGCACAGTATCCACTCTCCCCGCCCACAGGTGACTTCTTGTTGCTTAGAAAATAAACTTCTCTGCTCGACTTGTGCCATTGGCGTCTTTCAAAGAGGGTCCACCACGTGTCCAAGCAACCTTCTTAGGCATTGTTAGGATGACCACACATCATCGCAGATTCCTCAAACGTTGAGCTTTGGAGGTGTTTCGGGGGGGACGCCAATTTGTGAAGCACATCCAGTTAGATAAAAAGAAAAATAAGATTGTGCGTCATTTGTCCATCAAAGGAGAGAGGAAGAGAGAGAGTGAGAGAATGACTCTACGAAAAAATATTCGCAGCTCACCTTTCTGTCACTGGTGTGTCTTCCACCACATGCCGGGCACAGTGCACCTTGAAGCTCCACATCTAAAAGATAGTAAAAGAAATATGGTATGATTGGTAATTGCCACTATCTTAATGTGGAGTAGAATAACATCGCCCTTTCACATACCTTTCCTCCCCCATTACAAATACAACCATTTGTACAGTTCCAACTTGTGTAATGGGCTTCGATTTATGAACAATTAGTATCCATCCGGTTATAGAAAACAAGTGGTGCGCAGTCATACACGTGGTTTCAATCATCACGCCTGTGTCTGGGCATGATAATTGAAAGCTCATGTGCTATTGGAGTCTATTGAGCTCAGCAAATGCGTAATAGATACCAATAGGCCATGGACAGAGCAATGCGTCCTCCTCTGGCCAATTGCGTGCAGTCTTTTAGAATAAGTCGCACACAAAGGCCAATGGTTTAGCACGGAAGGAAAAAGACATGCACAAGCGTGTGTGAATCTAAGGTTAGGTTCATATTTCCTTTTTTACTTTTTTAAACATAGAAAATATCTCGTCCTGCATGAGCATTGCTGTGCACTCCAACGAAGGCACGAGCAGTATTGCGCACAGCAACGGAGGCGCGAGTCCTAAATTAATCGAGACAACCTTTCGGTTGTCAAAATAAGATGGTAAAGTTAGGTGTACATATTATAAAAAATAAATACTCATCTACTTCGCTATGCATGTGGGAGCTACGGACTATAAAAACTTTCCCGCTATTGGAAAAAAAATACAAATGCAATAAAATAGGGTATGTAGGACTGAGTACGCCTAAATCGCGGCGTCAACTTTTTGTATCCAGTCTGCTGTATCGCATCTACTCCCTCCGGTGCACACCCAGGCCTCACTGATCACCTTTTTTCGGACAGAGCACCTTCTACATCATGCATTCCCGCTCTGCCACCAAGAAGTCTCACATTTGGTGCTGAGTCTTGATATCTCTATGGGAAAGGACATACTTGGGCACCCATCATCATTGCAGGTTCCTCACCTGCTCAGTCCTTCCGGTACCACTAACTTAGTGACCAAAGAAGCCACGCATGTGGTGGTGGGCCCCCCTGTTTGGTAGTTCAGGCCAACATAAGGCATCCGAATCACCAGGACGGGCCATCACAGCGCTTACGATGGGAGCAACTCTAAAATGGCGTAGAGCACGTGCGCCTAGTCTTTTTTAGTGATAGGGTCACGTGTGTTGGGATGCCTGTGCTGGGTGGGTGTGGTGTGGGTGTATACCAGCCATGAGGGAGTATGTGTGTGCCATTCTGACAACTAGACCTGGAACTAGCAAATCACTACAATGAAAATTTGGGCCATGTAGCATTGTTGTGTTTTCCTGTAAGCGTAAGCAAAGTGGGATGGCCTGACGTATGCCAGTGCTGTGCAAAGATGTGAAAAATGACTCCGGAGCTATGGGCGTGGCTCTGTCGTGAGCTATATGAGAAATCAACTGGTTCGAGTGTCTGTGTTGTAGTGCTGCCATCATCCGGGACTTAAACGCAAATGTGTCATTATGTCTGTAAAGTCCCACAACATGGCCAACATGGAAGGTACAGGGAATCACTGACCCTACATTTATTCATAGTTCCACACATAAAAGATGGTGGACATGACGCATTTCTGTAAATATGAATGTTTGTTGGACATTCAGTGGAGTGTTGTAGCTGTAATAACACGGGCTATGAAAGCTTTAGGTTGCAGCTTTTGGCACATAAAGGGGAACTAATATATATACTTATGTGGTCATTCAGGTATACTGTAGAACTTGGTGCTGGAAATCAGCGTTCGAGCCTCGGAGTCGCATCCACATCCTGTTATTGTAGACAAATCGCGTAATCTACGCGTGCCTGAAATTGTACTGTAAATACGGTGGTCATGTAAATCGCTGACATCGTTTTGGATCGACTTCGCAAAATATAAATATGCTACAAAAAAAAAGAAAACTCGACCAATAGTACACACTTATAAATTTACTATACGCTTTGCTTGCAGTATTGTAATGATCCAGTTTCTACATCCGTATTTGTAGAATGAGTGAGAGAAAGGTATATAACCGAAGTTTTTGTTACTGCCAGAGGTAAGATAGTTGCATATGCTGTTTACAGCACAATATAATGTGGTAGGACCCAGGGGCAGAATTTTACAAACATAATGAATATACAGACACAGATAGATAGTTGAAGTGGGTACCGACACATGCGCTCAACTCCATTTTATTATGTTGCTGTTGGTAACAAGTACAGTAGTAATCATCCTATCATACACAAATATTCCATTATAAACGGTTTATGACTTCTGCTGTACAAAGGTAGGAGCACTACATGTGAAATAATACTCAAAAGATTCTATCATAAAAGGTTCATGAGTTGTGGTGCACTGAGGTAGGGGCTGTTTGTGTGGAGCCTGTGATGATGCATGGTCCAGGCTGACCGTACTGTTAACAATGTCTTTTGACTACTGAATTTTGACTTAAGAAGGCCGAATGGCTATTATTTACTGTGTACTAAGTTAGTGGTGCTTCTGGTGTACAGCGTGTGCTCACCCTGCGATGATGCATGGTCCAAATGGGTTTTTCTGGAAGCATTGTCTGCTGCCTACTGGACTGAATCATCTGTAATCATGATTCAAATAAAAGACAAAACATATATGGAATACGTTGTTGAAATATGTAGGTTTCATGGACATTATAGTTCAAATTGTGACCTGTGCTATCCACAGTGTAGACTGCCATTCAATGTTCCTTTGCACTTGCAGGGTGAATTTTGTTATTCAACTAAACCTAGAACTGATATAAAAGAAGTTCTTGAAGGAAGGCTACTAAAGGGATATTGTGTAGGTTTAAGGGACGTTATAATTAGTTTGGTACTGCACTCTGCAAATAATGAATCGAGAGTCTTTTTAATTGTGAGCTCTGATGACCGCAGTGTAGGCAGGAGGAAGCGGATAGCAAGGGTCCACGACCAGGTGGTGTTGAGTAAAGCTGCATAGTATTGGTAAGTTAGGGTGTCTGTAACCAGCGATGATAAGTGGTGCACTGAGTTAGTGGCACCTGAAGCACCAATGTTCTGTAGAGCCTGCAAAGATGCGTGCTCCGCCAAGCCGCACTGGTAGCAATATCTTTTGCCTACTGAATTCTGCCTTAATAAGGCTACATGACAATGATTTATGATGCACTGAGTTAGTAGTACCTTTGGCGCTTAGTGTGTACGTACACTGCGATGATGCGTGGTCGGGGGGCACAGTAATTGGACTAATGTCTTTTGTCTATTGAATTCTGCATCTATTCGATTTAAAAGTAATAGTATGCCTCATTGCTGACATAAAACTGTCCACTCTTCTTTTCGATGATTTATGGTGCACTGACTTAGTAGTATCTTTGGTGCTGAGCTTGTACTTACCCTGCGATAATGCGTGGCCCAGTGGGGCCGCATTCGAACCAACGTCTTTTGTCTGTTGAATTCTGCCTGAATACGGCCATGTGGCGATGACTTATATGGTGCACTGAGTTAGTAGTACCTTTGGCACTGAGAGGGTACATAATCTGCGATGATGCGTGGTCCGGGGGGGCCGCACTGGTAGCAATGTTTTTTGCCTCATAATAAGGCCACGTGAAGATGACTTGTGGTGCAGTGAGTTAGTGGTACCTGAAGAACTCAGCCTGTGCGTACCCTGCGATGATTAGTGGTTCGGGCAGGTCGAACTGGTACAATGTCTCTTGCTTACTGGAATGCGTCATGTGCAATCGCCATTCCACCTGAATCGTGAGCCCTTACAATGTAGATCGTAGGCAGTAATCAGTACTGATATTGAGGAATGTTTTTTGTCACATCCTTTAACAACATCTGAGGACATAGACTACAATTGTCTCTGCATTAAATAAAGCAAGTCTTGATTCAATGCTATCCGTAGTGTAGATTCAAAGCTGAATTCAAGTTGTGAACCCTGCTGTCCTTAGTGTAGATCGAAGGCAGTAGTCAACACAGACAACGAGGAATGCGTTTTGTCACATCCTTGAACAAAATCTGAAGACATGTAGTACAATTGTCTATGCATTAAATAAAGAAAGGCTTAATTCAATGTTGTCTGTAGTGTAGATCCAAATCTGAATTCAAGTTGTGAACCCTGCTGTGCGCAGTGTAGATCGAAGGCAGTAGTCAATACAGACATAAGTCTGCGGTGCTGTGGCGCTGAGTTCACAATGGGCCTCTATCGAGGAGGCACGTGGTCATGGCGGCAGCCACGTGGCAGGGTGAGGACTTTCGCTGTGGCAAAGTCTTTTGTCTTTGCACAAGTGAACCACGCCCAAGGCGTAGCCCAATTATTTATACTCTTATGCTGGAGTTGCATACATTGGACCAGCCCACTCTACTTCTGCTTCAAGGGGGGGGACAACACAGCTACAAGACCAAGATATTCCCTACTGTCTGAGATAATATGGTTGCGTCCACTGTGCAGTACACTACACGTATCAATACTATATCTACACATGGAAAAGTTTTTGGTTTGTATAGTGAGTTGTGTATAGCATATCACCTGTAGTCTTGCATTGTGAAAATTATTGTTGATCTGCGCGTTCCCTCCCTTATACATAATTGGTTGCCACATCTCTTACCATTCAGCTAGTGTGCTGTTGAGGGGGTATATTATTTTGGGAAGGTCTGTTGTCCTGTTTTGCGCTGCCTCTGAGGTAGTAGATGGGGAGGGGTCAGGAGGGGTGGATGTAGTGGTGGTGGCGCTGGGTGGTGTGATTTTTTTGGGTGTCGGAAGTGCATAATTAGTACCTCTATCACATATTCGTCTTTAAAAATGGGTGTGAGTTGGATACATAGTCGACGTCCTTACACTAGTTAAATGTTGATGTTAATTTGTTAGTGGTATGTGGAACTATCGCCTGCTTTTTTAGGTAGAATTGCAGATTTGGCTTCTTGTGAAAATATGGGGAAGTTGTGTTTTTTTGTTTTTTTTCGACGGGAACGCTTAGTTTGTATATTAATTACGTTAGTTGTGGTTCTGTTTTGTGGCGATTTTTTTGGAGGAAGGAATCAGTTGAAGAATGGTAATATTTGCAGTTTTTACTAGGTTGAGAATGGTATGATAATTAAAAATGATAGAAAAATACAGATATGCTTAATGAACATTGTAATTAGGAATTATCATTTAAAAAACCTTTGAAATTCACTGAAAAAAACATAGTTTCAGGTATGTTATAGTTAGGAATTATCATATAAAAATCTTAGAAATTCACTGAAAAAACCATAGGTTTCAGGGGTGTTATAGTTAGCTGGACATTTCACTCATGCAAAACCATTGAAATTCCTCCGTTATAGTTAGTTGCACTAATTGTAACTCACGAGCTCACAATCCACTGCTGATGATGTCACATATTACATCATTCATGACATGGTCAGTGACATCACTGATGACATCACTGATGACATCTCAAATGACATCATTGTTGACCTCTCCAATGACACCATCCATTGAATGTGGTTTGGTTCATTATTTAAATATGTATTATATATATATCAATCTGCATTGATGAATGAGTGAATATATAAATATCTGGATGGAGGATTTAGTCTCACTAAATACATTGGATAGTGACTAAACTGTGTGAATATCTGTATCACTTTGTCAGTTGTTGTGTAAACTGCTGCACCAGTTGGTTACTAGCTATGTGAAAGTCTATATTATTTATTGATTAGTCAACTGAGTATTTGTACAGGACAGCGAATGTGTGTGTGGTTGGGTGGGAGGTGTGTGACTGTCTAAATATGTGTAAATAGTTGATTTACTAGGTATATGAGGTTAAGACTGCATGTGGACACAATTGTTTGGGTGAGTGAACGTCTTTTTGGGTGTAGTGATGAGAAAATATATTTCACAATGATACATGTCCAACAAAGTAGAAATATAAAAGGCAGTGTATGTGACAGTTGTTGTATATAAATAAGTATACATAAGACTCAGTTATTGTATGAGTGAAACAAGCATTTGCAATGCAATAGGCCTCAGGTTAGTTAAATATAGTGCTATTGGCTCTGCAAATGGAAAAGAAATGAGGTGCTTGCCTGCCTTTGTTTTGTTATTGACTTTTGTAGCAATACCGGCTTTCCTGCGGTTACACCGATGTGGGCGGGGTAGGTGACTACACGCTTGTGCCAGAAACAAGTCAGGTGCTAACCACGTTGCACTGGCCCCACCAGGTCAGCCGGGGGGATCACCGACCAGGGACTGCGGTCCCAGGGAGGGCCTCAATGAAGGGTTGATCCTGCGACACAAGTCAGGTCGTATACCCGATTCCTTAATTATTGAGGAATCCCCTAGCAATTTTATGAGCATTTCTGGTCCTGATGAATTGCCTTTAGAGGCATGAAACATGTCGACCACACCTGGACTGAGGGTTGAATGAGGCTTGATTACCCTAATCGTCACGCCTCAAATACCCCTCATCTTTTCATGCATTTTAATGAGGCAGTGAGCCATGCTATTAAAGTTTTTCCTATTGGACTCTACTGACCTTTTTTAACCTCACTCACGCTCACTATTGCACTTCCTAGGTCCCTCACACACATGCACCCATTGGCAAAAGGAATAAAAGATCTCCGCTAAAGTGCAGCACCTTGTGCTGCCCGACGGGCATTGCATCGCCAGCCTGCCGTAGGAGCAGGAAGCCAATGATGACACTGGACATTCATCGGGTGGGATGACAACAGTCATTCAACCTTTGACTTGTGTGAGGCATCCTTGATTCCGAAAAGGGATTACCATACTCCCTGTTCTGTCACACCCCTTAAGAGAGAGGTCCTATTGAGTTACTTTAGATAATCCCGTTGGGGAACTTTTTACTACTTTTGTTGATTTCCATAGCAATAGCGGCATACCACGCTTTAGCTTTAGATGTTTAAAGCTAAAGCGTGGCGTGCCACCACTGCTACAAAAGTCAATAAATATAAAAAAAGTTTTACAGCCGCTGTATTTTTTTTCTGTTTATTTTCTTTTATAGCAATTTTGGCACGCAGCACTTTAGCTTAATATGTTTCAAAGTAAAGCGCAGCATGCTACACTTGCAATAAATGGGAAACAAATGTGGCATCCGCCCACCTTCGGATTTTTATTTATTGATTTGCAAAGCAATGACAGCACCCCGCGCTTTCGAAGTTTAAAGCTAAAGAAGGGCGTGCTGCCACTGCCACAAAAGTCAATAAATAGAAACAATGCAATTGGTTTTTCAGTGTTGAAAGTTAGAGCAATAGGTGTTGTTAATCTACTTAAGAAATAGTCAATTTACTTTCGGAAGATTTGCCTGTGCATGGTCAGCTAAAACAAGAGTTGATCTGCCCTCCATTTACTTACTGTGCTGGCCTTGCTTCCTGCCGGCCAGACTTTTATTTTGTTATAGAACTGCAACCACCAACAGGGCACCTGTGCTGTGCGTGTAATGCCCGTAATAATTATGGGCCGGTGGTTGGTTTAGTAGGAGATAGGCATTTAAAAAATATGTTTTTGGGTGAGCCGCGCACAACAACAAAAAAGATGCTCGGACGACATTGGTAAAGTTGAAGCGCGCATGCTTCACTCCCCAAAAGATAATACATTGTTAGGCGAGCTACACACAACAAAATAAAAGACGTGCAGTTCCATTGTTAAAGATCAAGTGTGATGTGCCGTGCTGGAAAAATATATAAGTAAATAAAGCGTTACCTTGTATGCTAATGCAACAAAACCTCTGAAAAAACACCTAAAATTACAGGAAACTTGTCACCATTACAGAACAACATGTCGAGGAAGTGAGGTTCTGGCAGTATGTAGCTGTTGTTCCTGCAACAGCAGCCACGCTAAAATAGTAATTAACAAAAAAGTGCTCACAAACTGTAAATGAAACATACAGAGGAGCAACACATGTAAAAGGGGAAGTCTTTATGAGAGGTTACAAGAATAGAAAAGGAGGGACTAAGGAGGGACTAGTAAGCAAAGTAACCAAAAAAATTGAAGCATTTACAAAGGACAGTCACAAGATTCAATTGAAAACATGGATGGGCAATGGGCGGAGCTTCAAGCCCATATCCTGAACACAGCATGTCTCAAAGAGACAACGCAATCACTGGCTAGGCGAAACCTAAAAAATGCAGGACAGTTGTGGGAGCGATTGATACATTCTCTGGGTGTTAAAGGAGGATATGAGGGAACACTGTCCTAGGCTCTAAAGATATCATATCCGAAAGGGGAAAAGGTAAAAGTGGTACAGGCCCGAGAATAACTGAAAAACCTCTTTGGAAAAGGAAAAGTGAAAAGCGGAGCTGGCACGCACAGGGCTACTGAACTCTGGACATGCAGACAAAAGCATGACTGGCCTAGTCAGAACTGCTAATCTCTAAAGTAGAACAGGACAAACCAGTACATCAAAACTCTCAAGCAAAGTAGGACTGATGTATGAAAATGTAAATACCTCAGCCTTGCCCGGCTTCACAAGATCCTAAACTCAACTCCTGCCCACTTCTCCCCTTGTTGCCCTACAACCCCAACCTTTACTATGGACTTACGCTCTCAGGATATATGATGCAAATGTTGCTGGCTGAATGCAGTGTGGCAGATGCTCGAGAATATGTAAATTCACTTACTGCCTGTCACAATGAGACTTGTCAGCTCTGGGGGAGTGGCACTGCTGGTCTGGCCAGAAGTTATGGCATCAGCTCAAAGTTTGAAAATCATCATTCGCGAGTACCCTAATCACATAAGAAGAGTGGGTTGAGGGGCCTTGCTGCCACAGGAAGATACATTGTCAGCTCAGCCCTGCAGTTGACATGACAACCACCTCTCCTCGAGTCTGAGGGCAGAGGGGCATATTATCAAGCCTGGGCGATAAAATTATCGCCACTTTATTGGCAGGAAACGGCCGGTAAAGTGGCGATAATGCGCTTGATAATTTGCTCTATGGAATTCTAATCGAAGCTCATGCTAGATGTCCTTAACATTTAACATGAGCTTCGATTGGATTTCACGCAGGCACTTTTGCGAAGCGCACAGGCGCCAGAACGCCCACCCTGCGTGGGAACGCCCCCATTGTGGTGCTGGGCTTTATAACGTGACGCATCTCCATAGATGCGTCACATTGTAAATGCCTCGCAGGGATGCGCCACGTTTACGCCGCTGTTCCGACATGCAAGGCGGCGTAAACGTGGCGCAAGGGGCTTGTAAATCTGCCCCTAAATATAGAGGGGAGACTGCGCAAACCACTTCAGTCCCTATTAAGTATAGCACAAACCAAGTCACCACAGCAAGGGCCAGTTGTAGGTGGCCAAATACCGAGCGTCACCTACCGGCTGAGAGCAATGTAGGTGAGTTGAAACGTACTTGCAAAATTAGGAATCGCAAAATTGTGATTCCTTATTTTGCTCTTGCATTTAAGGAATTGGAAATACTGATTCCTTAAATGCAATGTAAGTAGCACTAAAATAGTGCACTTCAGCCTTAAACAATCGCTAATTACCACCAACTTCAAGTTGGTGGTAAGTAGCGATATCCTTTAAAAAAGCACTTTTTTGAGTTTTTTAAAAGTGCCTTGTGGGCCACATCTATGCCCTTAGGGCATGTATGTGCGCCTCATGTGCACACATGCACATTTCAGGTGTGCAACAGGGTGTCCTTTGGACATCCTGGCACCCTTGAAATAGCTCCCACAATTTGCGATTCTGTAATACTGAATCACAAATAGTGAATATCTTCCCATTCATTCCTATGGGCCTTCTAGCCCATCGGAATGAATGGCTAGGTATTCCTTAATAACGAATCTCAATTACCGATTCGTTATTAAGGAATATTAAGGAAATGCTAATATTTTAGCGATTCCTACCTACATTCAATTTAGAGAGTCCTTAATATCGATTCAGTAAAAATCGCTATTAAGGACTCGCTAAATTGGATTTACCTACATCTGGTCCTTTAACCCTTTCTCCGATGTCACGGTGGGCGTGTGCGGAGGACGGCCGGGGGCTGTCCTGACCACGCCCAGTCATAAATCACCCGCACCGCAGCGGAATTCCTGCCGAGGTCAACGGGTTAATGGGAAAGGGTTCATCCACCCATTTTCAAATCCAAAATAATCAAGGAGAATCTTAGTGTAATACATAGCTGTCTGTCAGCCGAATCTACACCAACTGCCCTGATTATAGTTTTCAAGCATCTGTGTTGTGTTGTATCATCTGAGCTAATAGTTAAATGCTCTACACACTTGGCTCAGCCCTTTCGCTAGTTTGACAATGCATGCAGTAAAGCACACAAACAATAAAAAAATGCCCTACGGAGCTAAACAGGAAAGCATGGTCTGACCTACTCACAGCCAGTTCCCTAGGGAACACCCAAAAATGTTTGGAAGTTGTTAACTGCTCATTGTTTACTGAGGGCCTGGAAACCAAAATTGATTGTATGATTGCAGGAACAGAGTGGGCTGCGCATTTCTCTTACATTTTTAATCCCCAAAACAATTCACTGACACTAAGGAAAAGGTTGTTCATACATGCGTTGGAAATAGCACAGGCCTCCCATTTTAAGGACTCTAGCTCGGTAAAGGATGTGGAGATATGTCTCACTCTGGGAGTTTTTAGGAAAACCCCAGGCCTGGATGGTGTTCTACATGATCTTTTTAAAAATTATTTTCGAATCTGGGCACCAATTTTTATCAACACTTTTTTAGGGCCGCTGTTGTTGGTTCACTTACCGCAACACCGGAAAGAGGCCATGTGGTCCCTATTTTTAACAAAGGGGATTGGAATGACCTGGCATGGTACACAACATTCTCCTTGATTGACACCATGGCCAAGGTCTTTGGGAGGGTATTATTAGCATGTCAGGAAGTATGGCACAATGACAATAACATATTCTCAAGAACCCAATATGGCTTTAGACATAGTCGAGGAAGCATTGAGCAGTGTCTAAACTTGGTCTTAATCGATAGTAAGTACATCAAGTCCATGAAGGGCTCATTACATCTGGCCTTCATGGACTTGTCATCTGCTTTTGACACTGTAAATTGCGTTAAGCTCTGCAGCATGATGGGGGAATGGGGGTGGAGGAGCCTTTGGTTATCTTCCTTCAGAGACTACATCAGAACCATACAGTGAAGGTCTGTGATGGTTCGGAAGGTGATATCACGGATCCTATAGGGATCGATTCAGGGTGTACGCCAGGGGTGTATCCATGCCCTGTTTCTGTTCCTTGTATACATAAATGGCTTGGAGGTTTTCTTATGACAGAAGTAATTAGATTGTCCAATAGCCGACAAATTCTTTATCTCTTCCCTTTTTTATGCAGATGAAGCTGTCCTCCTAGGGAGGGCAGCAAACAGTTTACAGAAACCCCTTGATGCATTTTCAGACTTTATGAAATCTTTGTATCTAAAGTACACATTAAAAAATCGTATGCGACCTAAAATCAACAAAAACAACAACCTTCTACCTACAAGGCTCCACATTAGATAAAGTTACACATTTCCCCTTTCTAGGGAGCCTTTTGAATAACTTATTGAAATGGAATCCTCTTATATTATTAAGGGTGCAGGAAGTTAATAGGGCGATGTAAGCTCTCTTCTGCTTTGCATCTAAGTTGAGCCAGATAGTCTGAGGGAAATGATGATGCTATATAGAGTAAAATGCATGCCATTTGCCCCATATGGGTCAGGAGTATGACGGTATACAGACTGCTCCAACTTCAACTTGTCAAGAATGCCTTCCTTGGAAGGCTCCTCATGGTCCCCTAGGGGTGTTCAACTTTCTTTGTCACTTTGAACTGGGCTTGAATTAGCTTGAGGATTGCATAGCTTTTGCTCTGTTGATAGTATGGTCAACACCGAGTTAGAAAATTCCAGGCAAATACTATCTGATTGTTTGTCTACCTGTAATGCTGAGAGGATAACTTGGCTAAGATATGTGAGATGTGCACTTGTTGACTTGGGCCTTGTTCCTCTTTTTGAAGACTCAGTTCATATTTTACCCTCAGCTAAAGTTCAACTTAAGGGAGCTCATTGGGAAAGGACTCTGGCTAACCACCAAAGATTAGCTCCTTAGCATCTGTTATCCAATGAATCTAATGTGATTACTTCCCCTCAGTGATTCAATTTTATCTGACACTTTTTAAAAACTCCCAGCACAGATTTTAAGTTGTCCAAATTTAGCTTTGGCAATGTGCACTTTTTAGTGGCATATCCATCGCAATGTGGATGGGTGCAGAACTTCACACCATGTCCTTGTGACAATACATCAAATCAATCCACTGTACATTTTTTACTCTTTTTATATCACTTTGTAAGAACACGCTTTTTGCTTCACTTAATACCACATAGGTCAATTTCATATCAAGATGGATTTAGACTTCTACATTCAATGGTGTCATATGAAATCTGCCATAGGGTTCTTAATTATTTTATGGGGGGCACTTGCAATAAGAAAATAATATGGCTAACAGTTGTCAAGTGAGTAACAATTTGTTGATAGGAATATTGTGTTTTTCCACACTGTAAGATGCACGTTGCACATTTATTGTCGAACATGGGTGATAGACAATTGGAGGTCCCAGCTATTGGCACTCTGATTTTAAACTATGAATTGCTAATTAGCTCTGTGTTGTTGCTGTATTTTATCATGTATGAACAGTATGCTTTTATGATTTCTTGACATCGAATAAAGTTTTTATGACTGACTGTCTAACATGACTTATGTTTTGGTATAAATATACTAATAGATTGTTCTTTTTAGGCTACCAAACTATCTCAATTAATTAGTAACTTGACTCGATATGATTGGGCGGGCAGTTTATTAATTGTCATCAACAGTAGTTACTAAAGAGAGAAGCTGCACACTTTATTAGAAAACCAGGCACTGCTCCATTCCTGTTGTTTAACAGTGGCACAGTCTGTTGGCTTGAGACAGGTATGTAGTTAAATGCGCTTTATACTTCAAATTCATAGTATTGCCTTTAAAAATCAACTACAAGTTCCACCATTAGAATTCTAAGGCCCAGATTCACTACCATTTTGCATCAGGTGTGTCACTTTTTTTATAAAGCCCAACACAGAATGTACTTTGGGATTTACTAAACAACACACAGCCCATTTTGTGGGGACTTGCAGGGCTTAGTGAAAAAAAAGTAACGTTACTTTGTGTTCAGGAGGCATTCAATAGATGGAGCATGGGCGTTGCAGTGCAGTCACCAATGGATTTTGAAGAAAACCCACATTTACTAAAGTACCTAAACCTGATTTTGCACCAAAACAGTGCAACTATCTGATGTTGGCATAATGAGGAGAACTAACTTTATTTCTCCTAGTTACTTTATCTTTCCATGGGTGCTGCAGTCAGCGGCACACAAAGGGGGAATACGCCCCTAAGGATTGTTTTTGTGCTGGAAGGTACTCTTTCCTTCACTAAAACTATACAGTCCATGGCGAAAAAGGTGCCTGTGTTGGTGCTGGCAGCCACAAGTGCCCCAATGCTGGGAGAGAGTTGAACAGCGCCATATCTATGTATATATTGGGTAGTTCAGCTCTCTCTCTTTCATGCAACGCAGCAATTTATTTTTCTGTGTTACGTTGCAGGAAACATTAGTAAGCCTGCCCCTTAGTCTTTTGAAAACAAGTGAGTGAGAGGATCCAAATCTTGAAAAATGTAATTTTTGCCTTAGTAGAGCCTTTAGATTCTATAAACAATAACAATGTATTTGCATAAGGAAAAGTACATTTGTTACACTATTAAATAATACAACGCATTAATTTAAAAATATATACATCATGGCAATACCTTTGGTGGCATTCTCAAATCACATTCGACCACTTGTTAGATATAACACCAATAACCACAAAACACACCACCTATGCCAGATACAGCATCCCAATTTATGGGGGTGTCAGTTTTAAAGAAGGTGGATAATTGGCTTAGCTGGGTTCACAACATTAATATATAAAGCAAGACAATTGGCTTTGTCATGCGGTTGCTGCCTTAATAAAAAACAATAATGCCTTGTTAAGAAGTCTCCATTATACCAATGCAATCATTATCATTAAAGCATTACAATATTTCTCACAAATCATGGTCAATAAAGTACTTTGATCAAAGCATTGCCACAATAACATGTGTCAGAGGTTTTCCAAAACCACTTCAGACCATATAGAATGCTGTCATGGGACCAAACCCTAAGGATCCCTGCACTCTTGGGCTATAGAGAAAAAGGTCCAGATCAAAAGTGCTTAAAATCAAAGGTGAGCCTCTCCCAGGATCATGGATGTAATCCCCTTTGAGAGACAGGGTTATTTTTAGTAAATGATTCATGTGGGGATGCTGTTGTCCCTACATCCCACCACACAATACTCAAAAAGTACATCAGTAGTGCCCCTGACTGACTTTGGTGCAACCACAAAGAATAATGTCATGCTAAATATGACCTCGAAGGTCATTCTAAGATGCTACACAGCTGGTGAGCGGTATATACATGATGAGCGGCTCACTCCACTCCTCCTTTCTAGAAGTGAGCTTGTGTATCACAACAGACCTTTTTCTTCTTTTGGGTTTCTGGGGTACTCCAGACCAACCCAGGGCACCCCAAGCCTTTGGACATCAATGAGGAGCAAGGGCTGCCCACGCCAAGCTGCCCCATTTGCACCTCACTCACACATGCACCATGAGTTTGGTGCAGGAGCTCACATTTCCTTGGTTACCCGCACTGGGAACTCAGTTGGTCGCGTGGAGTGGCAGTGACACATGGGGGCCAGCGGGCCTGGTTTCCTCTGGGAATCATCTCCCTGGGCCCTCAATCAGACTGCAACCGCCCTTGGGTTGGGTAGAGGGGTGTCCCCAAGGGAAAAATCATGCTCAGAATTGGGGACCCCACACATGTCCAGCTCCCCATCTACTTAAATCAATACCACTGCACCAATTCCAGGGTCTTCCTCTCTGGCTCTTAGTTGTGCAGCATTGTGTGGATAGGTCTAGATGCTCGGCACTCCAGGCCAATTATAAGATGCCACAGTATCCTACCCTTGTCCGAAGCCTCCTTCAAAGCATTCTGGGACAATCAAATATGGCAGAACTTTTCTTCCTCTGGCCTGAGCTCCTGTGCCCACCCAGAGGTGTGACTATGATAATAGACAAACCCTCCCTGGTGGTCAATCCAAACTGATTCTGGGGCACCACCCCCACACTTGCTTTGGAGCCATGTTAGCTAGGGGGACAAGGACAGAGGTAGGCCTGGTATCAAGTTCATCCACCCGTGACAGGAAATGTCCTTTTAGAGTTAATCCAGTCATTTGGTACAGCCACTAGGCCATCCTGTCAAGGAGGGATAACCAGTAACAACACCCAGGAGAACAATACACATCTCACCAGAGGGGAGCCATCCAGCTGCCAGGGGATGTTTGAAAAGCAAAGAAAGGCCTTAGAGGATTTAGACAAAAACTATTTATCTTTTTAAAAGCCTCAAACACACAGAAGAAGGGGGACTGGGAGCAAATTGGAAAGAGAGGTCCAGTACCCGTGCTCCCTAGAGTCAATGTGTCAATCACTAGAGGGTAGCTGTTCCTCAAATAAGAGTGGACCAGTCCAGTTGCAAGAGGGACTGGTGGCAGGAACTCTGTAGAGGAGTGTTAGTTGGAGAAATCTTAAAGGGGGGAATTCCTCCTTGTTAATGAAGTGCACTTGCACACCCCAGGGGGTGTCATACTTCATCATCAGGCATTGCTCCTTGTGGGGTTGGCGCTGCAGTCCCCCTCGGGCACTGCAATAGGGCTCTTTGTCGGAGATCTTTTCGAGCAACGCCGCAGTGGTGGCTGCAGGTGTGTGGGGTGTAGAGCTAGGTGGGTTAAAAATATCGCACTAGTACACTGGAGAGACTATATTCTGAGGTCCGTGTAATATGTTTAAAAACTGGTGTCAAGGGAAATACTCTTGACAGGGTGGACAGGATCGGGAGTATTCTTCTTCTGCGTATTTGTAGTGCTCATGGTGTTATAAAATAGTGGTATCAGGTCGACATGGTTCACACCTCCCGTGGTCCCTAGTGGATCCAGTGGCGTTTCTTCAGGACAGTGCAAAAGTGTATAAAGTAAAGAAAAAATAGGGGTCTGGAATGGTGACACCCAGTAACCCTATAATGATTTTTTTTTTTTTAAACAATTTTTATTGTAGTCATTCCTGTACAGGCCCTTGCACAAATAAGCAGCATCATAAAATTGAGCAGTTATACAATATGATTTGTTGTTCCGTACACAGCCGTCGTGCCCACAACCCGGGGGTCGGGCGGCGATGATGTCTCTGCTCTTCCACGCCTGACGTTAAAGATAATGGAGTAACTGGTGTCCGGATTGTGTGCATGACTACTTTTACAGTCCTACTCAACTACACGCTAAACCCCAACTCCCATCCCCTGCGCAAAACCTAAAACTCCCCCCCCTGTCCCGCCCCACCCACCACCACCCGTCTAAGGCCCTTGCAGCGACCATTCCTCCATTCCTGAAGTACTGGTTTCGTCCCCCCTGCATATCTGCTGCTCCTAGGGCATTAGCTTGCCTCTTCCGCCCTACCTGCCTCGGGGGCCTCCCTCTCCTCGTCAGCCTCGCTATCTTTGAGTGCCTGTACCATTACTTCCCATGAGGTCGCAGTGTCAGCCGCTGTCTGGCTAGGGGTCCTGCGCGCAAGCTGGTACCTGTGTGTGCTGTCAGCCGTCGCCCATTTCAGAAATTCCTGCCGCCACCTCCGTGGAGTTGGCCCCACCCTCGCCTTCCAGTTCCTAGTGACCTCCCTCTTAGCCACCATCAACCCCATATCAATAAACTTGCTCGTGAGTTTGTTTTTGGGGGTATGGGGAAACCAGTGTAAGAGATATTCCACTGGTCCATAGTCAATGGCCCTTTCAGTCACCTCGCTCAACACATCTCCAATGTCCTGCCAATAATCCTGTAGGGCCGGGCACGCCCACAGCATGTGCACTAAGTCGGCCCCCTCTTCCGGGCACCGGGGACAGGTCGCTGTTACCGCGCCAAAATACCGCCTGATCCTTCCCGGGGTCATGTACGCCCTATGCAGTACATAGTAGTGGGTTAGTTGAAATCTAGCGTTTCTCGTGCTGTTGCGAGCCCTACGGATAAGCTGTGCCCACGTTGTGTCAGGTATGTCTTTACCCAGGTCCGCCTCCCACTTGGCTTTCAGGGATGTAAGAGGAGGGATATTCTCTCTCACCATTCGATTGTAAAGGCACGTTACCGCCTTGATCGTGCCCGCCGACATCATGGTATACTGGCATGCTGCTGCCGTCTCGGGTTCCTCAAGTCCTGTGCCCCAGTGGGCCTGCACTGCCCTGGTTACTGCCGCATGAAGTAAAAATCCCCCTCTTGGGATGTCAAAGCGCTCCAGTAACTCCTGGAACGGGAGTAGCGTGCCATTTTCATAAAGGTCCCCAATCACCTGTACCCCCGCTTCCTCCCACCCTTGCAGATGCGACCAGTCGCCGCCATGCGGTAAGGCTGTTAGCATGCCCAGAGGGATCTCTGGTGCATATGGGCGCCGAATTCCCGCCCTCCTCTGTGCCCGGTTCCAGCATTGACGGTACGTGCGTTGTTCCAGCGACAAGTCCCGACTGTCTAGCCGTTGATGGAGGATAATATACGCCAGGACGTGTCTGGGCGTCCCCCGCAAGCTTTCGTCTTCCGGGCCCCGAAACACTCTCGCCACCTCCTGCGTGAAGATCTGTAGTTGGGCCGCTAGATAATAAAGCTCAAAGTCCGGCTCTGCCAGACCCCCCTCATCTTTCGGGCGAGAAAGTGTGGCCAGCGCCACTCTGCACCTTCCCGCTCCCCAAATGAACGTCGTAATCAGAGATTTAAGCTGCCTAAAGAAGGAGCTAGGTATCCAGATTGGGAGCGTCCGAAAGTAATACAATAATCTTGGCAGGGCAACCATCTTCAGCAAGGAGATCCGGCCTGCCACCGAGAGCGGCAACGTGGCCCAGAAGGCCATGCAGCCCTTTAGTCCTCGCACGCACCGCCCCAGGTTGCCCTCAAGCAAGTCATCCGCCTTATGGTAAATATGGACCCCCAGGTATTTAATACAGGCAGGTTCCCAGGCCGCCTCCGACCGGTGTTGCGGCTGAGCAGCGCCCTCCAGTAGCGGGAACAAACTCGTCTTGGGCCAGTTAACCCTCAGGCCCGACATCGCGCCGAAGCGCTCTAGTAGCGCTTCCGCTCCCTGCAAGTCCTCAACACCGTCGTGGAGGAATAGCAGTAAATCATCGGCATATAGCGAGATGAACTGCTGCCCGTCTCGGGCCCGCACCCCGTGGAAGTGCCGCCCCGTCCGGGCCTCAGCCGCCAGCGGCTCTATAGCCAGTGCAAATAGAAGCGGCGAGAGGGAGCAGCCCTGCCGAGTGCCTCGTTCTACCGGATAGCGGAGGGACACCGTCGATCCCACTCTCACTCTTGCTATCGCCTCCGCGTAGAGGACCTTCGTCCAATGAATATAGCCAGCGCCCAGACCAAATCGCTCCATTACAGCATAGAGGTAGTCCCACTCTAGACTGTCGAAGGCTTTTTGAATGTCTACCGAGAGAACCAGTTCCGTTCCAGCCCCGCCGTCCAACTCGTCCATGAGGCGGACAAGCCTTCTGACATTTATTGTGGTGTTGCGCGACGGTATAAAACCGTTCTGGTCTTCGGGCACGAGTCCCGTCATGTGAGGTAGGAGCCTCGCCGCTAGTATGGAGCTCAGGATCTTGTAAATCTGCGGTGAGCATAGAGAGCGGCCGTTAAGACGCGGGGTCGCTACTCTCTCTGCCGGGCTTCAGCAGTGGTACCACTAATGCCTCCCGCATTGACTGCGGTAGTCGGCCCGCTGCTTTGGCCTCTTTATAAACAGTCAGGAGTCGCAGTGCCAGAACGTCTAGATATTTACTATAGAACTCTATGGGGAGCCCATCTATCCCCGGCGATTTGTTCCGTGCCATGCGCCGCACCGCCGACCTGATCTCCCCCAGTTCAATGTCCGATCCCAGGTCTTTCGCCTGCTCTGCCTCCAGCCGTCGTAGGGGTAAGCCACTCAAAAAGGGCTCTGCCAGCCCCGTCCGATCACCCGGGGCACTCCTGTACAGGCCCTCGTAATATTTCTGGAAGCCGTCAACTATACCCAGCTGAGTTTGTTGCACCACGCCCGATGTATCCCTCAGTTGAAGTATGGGAGAGCATCGCCTGGTGGGGTTCGAAAGCCACACCAGGAGGGTGCCCGCCTTATCGCCGTCTATATGGGAGCGCAGCACATATCGCTTATAGTCAAAGGCTCGGAGCCTCTCTACTTCAACGGCTACCGCTTCCCTAGCCGAGCAAAGCGTCTCTTGGAGTTCTGGGTGTCCGGGCCGCTCCCTTTCCGCCTCCCTCAGTTTGGCATCTGCCTTAGCCAAATCGCCCAGCAACACTTTCCGCACTCCTACATAATCCTTGATACAGATACCCCTCACCACTACCTTAAAGGCGTCCCATTCCGTCGCCCTAGAGGTCGCCGTCCCTTCATTCTCCGCGAAATATAAAGCCACCCCCTCCGCCAGGGCCGCCCCGAATAGGGGGTCTTCCAGTGTCTCAGGTCGTAGTTTCCAGATTGGGACCCTGGGCTTCTCCGCTACCCACGCTAGCCGGATCAGGAGTGGATTATGGTCTGAGATCGTTCTCGACAGGTATTCCGATCCAGTAACGTACGGCAGCACCCCCCGAGAACACAGTATCGTATCTAATCGGACATGCAAATCATGTAGCCCGGTGAAAAATGAGTAATCCCGGTCATTCGGGTGCTGTCCTCTCCAGACATCCGTCAGTTCCCAGCTCTCCTGCCACTCCCTTCTACCTCTAGACAGCCTGTGTACCGGGGAATCGTGTAGTGGGGGGTGGGACCTATCCAATGAGGGGTCTGCAATGGAATTAAAGTCGCCCCCCAGCAGGACCGGGCCCACCAGGGAGTGAGCCAGCGTCCCTGACAGTGTCACAAGGAAAGCCAGCTGGTCCGTATTCGGGGCATATATACTAGCTAATACAACATCTCTACCTTCTAGCTTCCCCTCCACCACCACATACCTCCCTTCCTGGTCCACCGGTTGGCGCGTGAGCTGGAAAGGTGTGCCTGCCCTAATCCAAATTAGTACTCCTCTAGCATAGGCCGAGTAGCTGGTGTGAAAAACCTGTCCTCGCCACCTCCTCTGTAGCGCCGCCCCCTCCTGTTTTGTGAGATGCGTCTCCTGCAGCATTGCAATATGCACTCCCCTCCGCACTAAATAGGCATGCACTTTATGTCTGCGCTGCATAGTATGTAGGCCCCGCACATTCCAGGTAATACAGTTCAAACTATTCACATTAGCCATTGTCCCAGTGATCCGGTTGAAACACTCTCTCCAGTTCCTGCCCTTCGACAGTGGTGGTGCCCCCCCTGAACAAAACAAAACTTCCCAACTGTCCTACCCATGGCATACCCAGGGTCAATAACTTCAAAAAGAGTAAACAATCCCCAACTGTGGAGCCCCCCCCTCCCCCAGAACAGGCCCCAATATCGAGATATCAGTCCCCATCCAAACTCCCACGCCTGATTGACCCAGGTCTCAACTACACAGCCGTAGCTGTGGGTGCCTTAAGGGCCTATGGAGCGCGGCCTCGTCCAGAGGGGGGCTGCGCTGCCCACCTCCCCGCTCCCTCCCCAATTCCCCATGACCTCCCTGCTCTGAGCATCCCGGTGTGTCCCGACCTCCGCTAGGCATGTAGGCACGGGTTCCTCTCCCAGCTACCCAAACATTACCCATAGTCCTCTGCCAGCAGTTCAGATGTTCAGGACCTCATCCGCCGTTTGCGGCGTCACCAGCGGCCCTTCAGTCCGATGAATCCCAGAAAGATCCGACTCCGAGCCTGAGGCCGAGACATGAGTGTCCGAGTCCGTGGCCCCCTTAAAGCCGGGGCCCTCCGCTCGCCCCAGCTTCCCCACTTCCAATAACGCAGCCTGCCGTTCTGCTTCAGTCTGGGAGGCCGTCGGCCCCAGCTTCCCCTGCCTTCGTTTCCTCAGCCTCTTCGATTTCCGCAGCCGTGTTGGCGAGCGCTCCCGCTCCTTTTCCCGCTCCTCTTGTGCCCTGGTACCGTCAGTTCCAGCCTTGTATGTCTCCCACCAGTCCCAGGCGTCCGCTGACGTGCTAAAGAAGATCGTCTTGTCGTCCACCACCACTCGTAGCCTGGCTGGGAAAAGCAAGGAGTAGGCAATTCCTTCAGTCCGCAGTTCCTTTTTGATTGTAAGGAAGGAGGCCCGCTGCTTCTGCGTCTCGAAGGTAAAATCTGGGAAAAGTGTGACCTTGCTGTTCGCAACCTGGAAGGGGCCATCCTCCCGGGCTTTACGCAGGAGCAGATCTCTGTCCTTGTGGTGAAGCAACTTGGCTATGATCGGTCTGGGCGGGAGCCCGGGCTTGGGAGGCCCTGAGGGGACTCTGTGAGCACGCTCCAGAGTGAAGAATGGCGAAAGCCCTTCCGGCGCCACCACTGTTTTCAGCCATTCCTCCATGTAGGCAATCATGTCCCTCGTCCCCTCCGTCTCCGGCATGCCTACGATCCGCACATTACTGCGCCGGCTCCTATTTTCTGCGTCCTCCGCACGCCTTTCCAGTGTGCGTATGCGGTCCAGGCCTCCGTTAGCTAACCCTCCATCACCTTGTGAGCTGGCGCCAGGTCTTTGATCACCGTTTCAGCATCCTTGACCCTGTCCTTCAGTTTGTCGTGGTCCGCCAGGAGCAAGCCCAGCCCCGACGCCACCTGCGCTATATCGTTGTGGAGCGCGTCTCGAGTGGCCGTTATGGCGTCCAATATCCGATCCTGCAATCGCTGGAGGTCCGTCTGCTCAGTGGGGCCCCCCTCCGCCACATCAGACGACGCCGCCTCCTCCGCCTTGGTTCTCGGCTTCCCCATTGCAGCCGGCCTCGCCGCTCACGTCCTTCCCGATGGCTTGCTTCCCCCGGGCCTCAGCCACGTGTCCAGCCCCTGTGCGCTATGGAGTCTCGTCGCGCAGATACCGCTCGTCAGAAGCAGCGCCTGCCGTGCTGCTCGCCCCCCGGGATCTGCGGTAGTCTGGCCTTACCCGCCTGGGTTAATGTTTCTGGCTCGTCGCGCCACAGGGAGCCTGGCACCGCCGAGGTCCCTCCGCTGTCCTATGGGCCTCTCCTCTCTGCCCCCACAATCAGCTCAGGCCTCCGCGGCGGGGGCGAGGGGGGGGGAGGGGGGGGGGCCCTGAGATGAAATGCTCCGTGTTCCGTCCCCCGTAGTCTACCGCTCAGATCGGCCCCCGCTCACCTCCTCGCATGTCCGGGGCCCAGGGCTGGGTTGCTGTTCGTCTTTCCGCCCCCCGGCAACGAAGGCTGCCTGCTAGCTCCGCCTGCAATGGTGCACCCGGGCGGCCTCCTCTTCCAGCGTCCGCGGCCGCCGCGCACCGCAGCCGGGGGCCAGAGAGTGTCTCCCGCTGTGGGGGGTGTCGCCGCTGGAAACGTCCGAGCCGGCTGCCGCGCTCCTTCCGAGTGCTCCGGCAGTGCGATCCGCTGTCTAGCCCTCGATCTTCCAGGGCTCCGCCGCAGCCGCCATCTTGCGCGCTGCTCTCCTTTTCTCCGCTCCGGTGGCCGCTGCGATCGGCGGCCGTTCTCAGCGCTGCAGTACCGCCAGCAGCACAAAACTTGCCCCGCCAGTCACCACCGTGTCCTCGTTCGGCGCCGGGGCACACACGGGTTCTCCGGCTCTTTTTACAGGATTATCGTGGGGAAGAGGCACGGAGCTCTGGGCTCACGCCGCCATCACCCTCGGCGCTCAAGCCATGCCCCCCCAGTAACCCTATAATGATACCTAGATTCAGGTGTGGTCAGGGTGACCCTTCACCCAAGTGAATATGACCACTCTATTTGTAAAATCCAACTGACAACAGAAAAAGAAGGGAGAGAAAAAGACAGCGACAACACTTGTCTATCAGAAACAGAATATAGATCATGTGTCATTTAGATCATATTAGATTCATGTTAAGGCCAGTCTAATGCTTAAGGCTAATCTAATGCTTAGCTGAGTAGACCATCTCAGTGTGAGGGTGGATGTATTAAAAAAAGAAGAGAGTGGCATACACAGTACAAATGTCCAGAACCGGTAGTGAAGTAAACCGGTATACTGCTCATCCATGCCATCATGGGTATGGCAAGTAGTGAAGCGAATACATGAATAAAAGTATGCCTTCACACTCAGGAAGCCTGCCCGGGTGTGGTAAATTAATCAGTGCTAAAAGTTTCATCAACAAAAGGCATGCGCGGCGGCGTTAAAGCTGGTATCAACTGTGGTAGATACGTGGTACTGTCATAATACACATTCAACAGACAGACACACAAACATGAATGATTATACCCCAGAAGTTGGAAGGGAAGGTTTCCTCGGCTAGGAGCACGACTTGTTGGTGCCAATTCCACTCACCCTTGTATCTGACCCTGGAAGTCCCCTCAGATTCAGAAGTCTGCAGTTTCCCTTGAGCACCTAGTTTATGGCCATCTATCAGGAAGGAGATGATGGATGGAGCACTAAATCTTAATAGACACTCACCCCCAGTCACAGATCTGGATTGAATCCATCATCGTTTTTTAGCACAATTTGCAACACCAGTTCAGACCGAGTCATATGCAAATCAGTTTTGACCCTGTTCCACATGGGAATAGCCCAGCCCGAACTGCCAACCCAGGTCTGTCTTCGTCCAGATACAAGCATCCTAGGACTGGTTTCAGGGAAACAACCCTCATCAACCACGCTAGCTTGATTTCAGTGGCAAAGTGAGCCAGGGATCCACGTCTGGGTATACCCTTCCAACTTAGGGCGAACAAAACAAACACAAAGAGATGATGGACAGTGCGCTAAAACTTTTCAGACCCTCACCCCCAGTCACACATCTGGGTTGAACCATGAATGTTCTTTACTTCACTTTGGCACCCCAGTTCAGGAATGCACAGACGAAGCTGTCCCCCCAACACCCATATGTGGATCTCACACTGACAGGCACACAGAGCCATGAAAACAGAAATGCCCACTTTCCTAAAGTGGCATTTCCACATTATTAATGTCGAATCGTCTCACACTACCAGAGAGGAGTTGCCATTACTAACTCATCGCTATCAAACACTATACTGCCACGTTTCTGCACGTAGGTAATACTGTTGAATAGTCTTTCCACTGATCAGCTGTGTTAATCAATGCGATAAGCACCGTACCGAATGCACCATCCGGTGCCATTCCCTGCCAGTGCATGTAGCACACCTGCTCACATGCCCTGCCTCTTTCCAACACCACACTCTGCCCCTAGAGAATTCTCCGATGTAGCGAGAGACATGCAGAAACTTGCAAGTAGATTTTTAAATGCCAAGCCGAGTAACAGTAACTTGCACACACAGGCCCCACCAGGGAAAACCTGCTGCACTTTTAAAGCAGTGCTGCAGGTCCACTAAGAAGGATTTGAGTTACATGCCCTAGGTATATGTCTTACCCTTAGACAAATGACTTACACCTAACTCAAATCAGCCAATCATGTATACACCAAATACAAGTATGGCTATGACAAGCACAGCGCTTTGCCACTGAATGGCAGTGTCAAAAGTGCTCAAAGTCCTAAGGCTATGACATAGATCAGCAGAAAAATCAGGAAGGGCAGAAGCAAAAAGTTGATGGAACACACCTTAAAAAGGGCCATTTCCAACACAGGTTACCTTGTAGCAGGTTCCACACTGCACACAAATGTAGTCTCTTACATTTAGTCGACACACATGTACACATGCGTGTGCACACATGTTCACATGTAACCAAACAAGTACCTCTTACTGTAGTTGCACCCCAGCAGGATTGTCTCAAAAGGCTGACACTGCTGGTAAACTCGCTAATTCCAACTGTCATGAAATTATCATGAAAGTCTGGTGCTGAGACTCACCTACAGTAAAGGTTAAAAAACTAGGTGATCAAAAGAAAAAAAAACATGGGGACTGAATGGGTGAAACCCATTTGAAATATTGTCCCACTGTTGAAAAATACAACTGAATCGGAATTTTGGCAATCTGCACAATCTAAATATGTGTTGATTGCCGATACAATGGATCTATTCTCACTGGCACCAAGATGATCCATTGCGCTATATAAAGAATTCACATGATTGATTCAAATTTCTTATATAGGTAATGAAATCCAACTATTGTACAGTCCAATATATAACCAGCAATTAGATCACATTTTTGGTGTCTATATCCGGCTCATCAGAATAAATTAGTACACCGCTGAGTCAGCTAGTTTAATATTAGTCGGGTATCTGCATCAAAATGTCTTAGTAGATTGTCACACCACAGAGTGACACCAAACACTATAATCATATGTACCTGCATCCTGG
The DNA here is from genome assembly GCF_964263255.1 of Lissotriton vulgaris. Taxonomy (NCBI): domain Eukaryota; kingdom Metazoa; phylum Chordata; class Amphibia; order Caudata; family Salamandridae; genus Lissotriton; species Lissotriton vulgaris. The sequence continues at coordinate 1,441,672,232 of NC_141685.1, forward strand.
CAACTTTCAACAGACATCCATCGAAACGACTGCAGTCTGACCTTAAAGCACCCTTTACAGATTTGTGTGATGTGAGGGTTTTTAAATCGTTCCATTTGCCCACATTCATTTGCATGATGTGTTCAAATGAAGAGGTGGGGAATGAAGGCTCTGATCATGAGATGAGTTACAGTTACATAAGTTGTACACAAGGTCTCCTGTTTCAGATTCACATTGAACATTTGCATCAGTAATTTGTCACTAGGGTTAAAAGGTCCTCTGATGAGTACTTATACATGCATTAGAATGGTAGTTGGTGTTGGCCCTTTGTGCTAAAAGAAATAATGCATTCACACATCAATAGGTAAGTGGACCTGCTGCAAAGATATCTTCACCATGAGGTCAATGGTTAGGGCTAAAAGAATCAGCTGTCCCCTCTCTGGTGCTTGCTTCTCTCGTTCATATTTTTGGTCAAAGGTTTCTACTCATCTAGCCTTCGCTTTTTTAAATACACTGTGTTTTGATCTTAAACGTAACATGAATAAACAGTTTCATAATTGGCATTTTATCATTGGAACTATTTGGTCAAGGTGCAGTATTGTGTTAAATAATGCTGGACATGTTTCTGCCCTGGTCAATGGACTTTGAGAACACAGAATGACAACATGAAAGTGACAATCTTTTATTTGATGTCATGGATACTGGCACTGATACTCTTCATTAAGCTATCAGTTGCTGTTGAGATCGTTGATCACAGAGCTTCAGTTATGATTATTTTAGAATATCTTAAGTCCAGAAAAGGCCAAACAATCAAAAGTATGAGGAAGAGAGTAAAACACTTAGATGAATTTCACTGCAATTAAATTATGACTTCCATATTTTTAGTCTTAAAGGGTTTATTAAAGTGGTAGGCGAACTCTTGCTACCCCTTCTACATCTCTCAGAGTCCCCAACCCCATACAGATGGTAATATTGGGTCTCTTGCAAATAACACTGGCTGCTCTGCAGTTTGTTTTGCTCTAGACAATGAAGAACCTTTACCAGGGCAGTTTCACTTGGCATCTTACCAGTGGCAATTAGTGAACTTTGAAAGTGGTGTAATGTAATTAGCACCACTAAATTGGAATGAGTGATCGAAAAAAGTGACCCCAAACTTCTCTGAGGAAAGACTGGAAGTTAGAAACTTCTTTCCCCCAAAAACTATGAAAAAGGAACCAAATTGTTTTTTATATGGAACATTCTTTAAAGAAATTGCTTAGAAGAGCTCAGTGATAGTGACCAGTCATTGCCAATGTAAAAGGCAGTTAAACATTGTGAAGAAACTCAATAATCTGTATTGTGAGAACACTCTAGCACACCACCATTCTATGACTAGGACTGGATTCCTAACTCAATTGGCAAGAACTGAATGTTGAAAGAATTAATTAATCTAAATTTCACATGAGACGGAAAGAGGGAGTAAAAATCTATATTGATTGAAGACTATTTTCTAAGCACCAGAGTACTTCTTGCAGCTTGATGTCCATTTTCTCCAGTTCAACATACAACACCTTTCAATGTATCTTAAAAACCTATAATGCTGACTGTTAGAAATTGGGTTTCTGGTTAGCAGAGTGTGTACCGTGTACAAGCAGGATCAACAATCCCAGTAAGGGTAAGTCAGATACACACTTCTAATGAACCTGTGCTCACCCTCTGGTAGCTTGGCACAGAGCAGTCAGGCTTAACTTAAGAGGAAATGTGTTAATATGCAATACAACAACAGTAAATCTGTGAAAACACCAACAAAAGCTTCCTAACAGGCTTAGAAAAATAAAGTATGACTTTACAAATAAAAAAATAAAAAATAGCACTTGGACGTAAATAGCACTTTAGGAGTTATTGAGTTGTGCTTAACCGGGACAAAGTCAAGAATTCAGGTTAACCCGCAATGAAGTGTAGGCCGGTTGCAGGACCCACACAGCGCCTGGCAGCCCTCCAACTCTGCCTGAGGAGATTTGGAAGATGGACCTGCGAGGGCATGACAATCTACATTTATGGCAAGTATCTATTTCTACACTTTGGGTTACGGTGAGATCTGCACCCCTTAGGAGGGCCCATTTGTTTACTCTAGACAGAGAGTACTGGTCCCCTAGGAAGCTATCAAAGATGGGAGGAAGCAAGAAGAGGCTTTGCCCTAAGTGTGCGCTAGAAAGCACAGACAATGTTCATCTACTATGACAGTGTCCAGCAATCCAATTCTTCTGGCAAGATGTGGGTCAATTTCTGTCGAGACTCTTTAGGAGAAAGATAGAGGTAATCCTTCAATTGGTTATTTTTGGGATTCTAGTCGGTGATGGGAACCATCATAAACTGGGGAAAGTTTGCACCCAATTGCTTTTTACTTGGATAATAATTGTACGAAGAGAAATATGTATAAAGTGGGTCTCTCCCATACCACCCTTTATCTCCGAATGGGTGGACCACGCTAAGTACATCTGTAGGCTGGACTGCTCTAATGGTTCTGCCAAAAGGATAAAAATGTGGGATCTATTTCTTGTAAATATTGGGTGATGTTAAAATGCCACATGATGAGGCGGATTGGCACTGCTAGTTGGCGAGCACTATAGCCATCCTGTATTGTTACGCAATTGATTATTCTAGAACAGTCCAAGGATTAAGACAAACTTCAACAGTTGAGAAGGTTGATAACATCAGAGACAATCTCCCCCACAAATGGTATGAAGGAGGCTCAATAAGGAGATTAAGCTATCATTGGCACTGTTGCACTCCCAGGTCACTTCCAGCTTAGCTTTCCATCCGATGTCATATATGAGGACTTACAATATATATATTTTTTAAAGTGCCTTAATCCTTGCTCGCAAACACGAGATGTAGGATGCGTCAATGTCAGTCCCGCAGTCAAGGAGATGCATTTGTTTGCTCTATGTGTTTATGGCAATGCACTGGTTTCTAAAGACGAAACATCAGTTCTGCTATGCGTGTATTTCATAGCTGAAGTGCAGGGTTTCTCCACGCTGTCGAAGGGTTGTTTTTCAGTAGTGGTGTAAACTACGCACACAGACTCTGCATTGGCAGGTCTGAGGCATGTTTAAAGTGCTACTTGTGTGGGTTGCACACTCAGTGCTGCAGGCCCACTAGTTGCATTTAATGTACAGGCCCTGAAAACATGTACTGCACTGTACTAGGGACTTACAGGTAAATTAAATGTGCCAATTCTCAGGGTTTCTCCACGCTGTCGAAGGGATGCAGTGATTGACCTTCAGCAGTGGTGTAAGATGCGCACACAGACTCTGCATTGGCAGGTCTGAGGCATGTTTAAAGTGCTACTTGTGTGGGAGGCACACTCAGTGCTGCATAACCACTAGTAGCATTTAATGTACAGGCCCTGAAAACATGTTCTGCACTGTACTAGTTGACTTACAGGTAAATTAAATGTGCCAATTCTGGATACATCAAACAGACCATGTTTTAGGGGAGAAGCACATGCAATTTAGCACAGTTGGCAATGGTAAAGTTCTCAGAGTCCTAAGGCCAACAAAAAGAATCACGAAAAAGAATTGGTAAGCAGGCAAAACATTTGGGGGAAGCTCACCCTAGGAATGCCTGGACTAACACTAACCACATATAATGCTGCCCATCTTAGTTGGTAAATACATGTGTTGCCTTTTTATGCAGGCATCTAAGTGCTGAGATAATGTATTTCTTCCATAAACACAACAAATAGGAACTGGTGAGTTTGGCCTACACATTGATTGGTGGGGACTGTGTGTGTGTGTTAGCCTGTGAGTGTCTGTGTGTTATTGTGAATAAGAGAGTGGGCAAAAGAATATGTCAATGGGTGGAAACATTTAAAAAGAGTGCAAGGATGAGTGACTAAGTGCATAGATTTTAAGTGCTTGAGTGCATAAATTTCAGCATCACTTCTTCACCTACTAACTCATTCTTACATCTGCCCACTGACATATCCACAGCACTCCACATATAAACCAGTAGCGAGACCAGTATGTCATAGACCCTAGATAATGGAAGTAAATGAGCCACTAACTGCTCTTTGAAGTATGAATAATCGAAAACAGCAATAATCAGACTTCAGCAGGAGTCTAGGCCCCATACACTGCACCTGGTGCACCAATGTAAGCTTCACCCCTGATATAAACCTACAAATCAATGAAGAACCACCTTCAGGTAAAAGCCAGATATGGATTTTTCAATTGCTTGTTTTTATTTAAAATAGTTTAGTTTTATGACCCATCAATTGGTTAGTGGCACTCACTTTTTTGGGGTTCCTGTGCGCAGTAATTTAGTATTTTAGTTTTTTCCTTTCAAAATGACCTTTGACCTTGGTGGAAATGTAAAATAAAAAAAGAAAATCGTTTTTGATGCACCAGGAGAGAGGATGCCTGGGCAAGGAGACAACCTGACAAGAGGGTAAACAAGCATTTACAATGCAATGGTCTCGGCATTGTTAAAGTTAGAGCTATTGGCATTGCTCATGACATTATTTTTATTTATGTTTTTGTTTTTAAAACATATAAATAAATGGCATTGTAATTTACAATGCCAATAGCTTAATCTCTCGCAAATGTGAGACCTATTGCATTTACACCCACACACAGATCCCCAACACACAGAGAGCCCCTCTCACTCACACACACACACACACACAGAGCCACACACCCACACAGAGCCACACATACACACACGCAGAGAGCCACACACACACATACACAGCCCCCCACACAGACACAGAGCCCCCCCCACACACACACACAGCCCCAAACACACACACAGAGCCCCCCCCACACACACATACAGAGCCACACACACACACAGAGCCAAACACACACACACGGAGCCCCCCCCACACACACACACACAGAGCCCCACACAAACACACACAGAGAGCCCCACACACACACATACAGAGCCCCCCACACACACAGAGAGCCCCACACACAAAGACACAGAGAGCCCCCCACACACAGAGAGAGCCCCACACACACAGACATAGAGAGCCCCACACACACAGACACAGAGAGCCCCACACACACACACAGAGCCCCACACACACACACAGAGACTCACACACACACACAGACACACACAGTGCCCCACACACACAGGGAAAGCCCCCCACACACACCGAGAACCCCACCCACACACACAGAGCCCTACACACACAGAGAGCCCCCCACACACACAGAGAGCCCCCCACACACACCGAGAGCCCCACACACACTCAGAGCCACACACACACAGAGCCCCCAACACACACAGAGCCCAACAAAGAGCCCCACACACACAGAGCTCCACACACACACACAGAGCCCCACACACACAGAGCCCCACACACTAACAGAGTCCCCCCTAACACACAGAGCCACACACACACACACACAGCCACACACAGACACACACACACAGAGACACACACACACACACAGAGCCACACACAGGGAACAGAGGCCAGAAAACACGATCACAACGAGGGAACAGGGGGCAGGAAAGCAAGCACAACGAGGGAACAGAGGGCTGGAAAGCAAGCAAGCACAACGAGGGAACAGAAGGCAGGAAAGCAAGCACAATGAGGTATAATTCTATTATTACACGTCCCTCGCAACATCTACCTTCTCTGTTGACAAATGTCCCTAGCCCGTTACCAAGGTGGCAGACAGGTCGCGCCACTGTGCTTGGTTTCTTTTTGAAAAATGCATCGGGCCACTAAGAACTTTGAAATAACAGCGGCTTCATCCCCAAGACAGGGGGCCGGTGGGGGGGCTCGATAACGGCTGAGGGGAGCGGGGCGGTGACAGCGAGGCAGGTGCCAGGGGAGCGCCCCCATACCGTGGCGGCCAGTCAGCTGGTCCCCGCGAGCGGGCAGGCAGCAGGCGGAGGGAGGCGGAGGGGTACCGGTCGAGCTCAGGGCGGACGGGCGAGGATGTTCCACCGGCTCGGCCTTTCCCAGGATGCTCTGTGATGCAGCAGCCGATGTGTTTGCTGCCGCTGCTGCGACACAACAGCGGGCCGGCCTCTATACAGTAGCTGGGGCTCTGCGGCATGCTCCCCCCGGCGTCTGCCGCTGCTGACGCAGACGGGGCGCGAGCCGGGCTCAGAACCAAGGGCGAGCCGGGTTCATAACAGATCGCGAGCCGGGCTCAGAACCGCGCTCGAGCCGGGTTCAGAACCTAGCGCCGATGCTCAATCAACCCACAGGTTTTAGATAGCAGCAGGAGATCTTTTGGTTTTAGGTCTGGTTTTAAACACTTTAAAGTGTTCCATACTCCTATAATTTTTAGGCAGAATATCAGGAAATACTTATTGCATAGCTGGATGACTTAGTACAGAGAAGGTATCACACTGAGGTAAAATTGTGCCCGTGTCATTCAGAAACAAATATTGGGTAACAGCTCCATTGATTTCATTCGAATGGTGTAATTTGGTGTTTGGGTGCTAACTGAGACACCAAGTACATTAATGGTGCTCATACCACGGAGACTCAAGAGAGGTCATGAATTAACATACTTATGCAATGTCAGAATTATACCAGAAGAGTCTACCATATTGCTATGGATACCCATACTATGCGAAAAAGTACCACCAATATGCGATGCCCGACATTTTACCCAACTTTGAATGCCCCGTCCTTTTCGGATTGAGGGGTGTGTTTTTCTTTAGAGAAACAAACAAAAAAACACGCCCCTCAATCTAAAAAGGACGGGGCTTACAGCGAGACAATGATGTCACAGAGACCTCTTCTCCAATGGCTGGCCAATGGAGAAGGGGGGCGGGTTTAAGTCTCGCTACTATGAGACATAGGATCTCGCCAGCGAGACTTCGCATGCGCAGCCTACACTAGCCGAGACCTAAAAACAGGCAATCAAAAACGACATGTAAGGTAACTAGGAGACAGAACGGAACCAAACAAGGGAGAAAACAACTAAGGTGAAGGGATAGCACAAACTAGGTGCGAATTAATGCAAATAGCGAAGAATATTTACTGTCACCAGAAAAGGGAGCTGGTTTGTAACTACCCGAAAGTGTGCTTGTACTCTAGTGGTGAGGCTGTGCTTGTAAATGTAGTTTTTTTGATCGTAGTGTGTATTTTCCACTGTCTTGTGTGCCATCGCTTCCAGTAATCTGCGCCCTTGTGAACTGACAACGGCGCGTGAAGACGAGTGCGGATGCAAGCTTCAGATGCATGCAGAGAGATTCAAGCACACTGGCCGTCTTGAAATTAACTCATTCAGAAATGGCCACCTTGTACTCACATGTGGGGACAAATATTGAGACGCACTTGGGGCAATTTTGGCCTTTTTTATTTTAATTTACAACATTTCCAATCACCAGTTTAGAATCAAAATAAAGGGCATTGAAAAAGCCAAATCCATTTTACAGGCGAGCCATATTCTTTGTCAATGCTTGTTCATGATGTGTTCTTTAAATTCGTCAATGAGATGCCTACTTTGATTTCTTATCACTGTCTATGCTGTTAAGCATTCGCTCTGCACAGTCTCTCATAATAGTCTCTTTCCTCCCCATCCTCTAGGCTCTTATCCACATTCACACTTTTGACATCAGTCTTCCTAAATAGAATGCTCACCTACACTCGTTTATTTTGAAGTTTGCTTAAAGCTCACCCTCTTAGGGCCAGATGATTCAATGGGCTTTACCCATTCTGTGTCTATGGGAACATGTGTTTGTACATATGTCCCTTAAATTCCAATTGCCCTCCTCTCAATCAGTGGTAATGTGGCTTGTTTTTTTAGATTGCAACTTCATCATGCTTTGTTTTTAAAATGTAATTGTGACCTCTGTAAAGCACTTCCTTAGGTCTATATAAATCATTTCAAAATAAAAGAAATAGATATACAAAGAGGAACACAACTTTCATTATTTGCTAAGTATTCATGTAAATTCAAAAAACAAATGAAACATAACATAACCATATTATTTCTAGTTACCTAATTTCGAACTGAGGTTATCATCTACTTTTGAAAAGGGACCGCAACAGACTTTGCGGGGGACGTGTCCAAATCATTACCCTTTGTCGTACTCTCTACTACCAACACTCTTAATCGGCTCGCAAAACACCAGCCTACTATATAATTTGCTTGCCAAAGCAGTCTTACATCGCGTAGTGGATAATATTAAATAGAGATAAAGTATTGTAATATGTTACTGTACTGTGTCCTACTGCGCAAATTATGCTAATGTGCACAGATAATTCACGGCTCTGTAGTTGAAGCGGCCTCCGTATACTTGCCACTGGCGTCGTGTATCATTAGGGAGTGCCAACAAAACTGGGACTTATAAATCAATTTCCCCATAAATATTCCGAAAATTACTTATCCTAGTCTGGCAAACATTTTATGCAAAACAAAGGAGAGAAACCTTGAATAGCGATGGATCTTGTTTTATAAATGAAAAAGGCTTATTGGCTCCAAATTCTTTCCCATTAAAGTGTAAAAGCCTATTTTTACAGAAGCAGAGCACTGCAACTATGAGCAATGTTATGTTTTATATAAAGATTATTTTAGTTACTGCTTCTGTTCAATTTAAACGAAATTACACAGTATAACCTGGATATGCTGAAAATAGATGGCAAATTGGAGCGTGAGGCCTTTAGCTGTTCATGTAGTTCTTATAAAAGAAGCTAAAGCTCAGGCAAGGCATTTATCAATGTATTATTTTTAGAGGGTTTTGGTTTACAGACGGAAAATTGCCTCAATCGGAGTGCCTGGCACGGCGAGGTAGCTGTGCTCTAAATTCGTATGTAAAAATTAATGGGTCTCTAGAAGTGTCACCAAGAGAGTTTGAGCAGACTTCCGCTTGATGGCACTGGATGTGTGTGACAAGTGTGCCTCACCTCAGGTTCTGAATATTTGTGGGGTTAATAAGATTGTGTGGGAAATTAGCAGGGATCTTAAAACCAGAAGAGTTAGAAGCAATTAAAGAAGTACCGTCTACCAGCAACAAAACTACATTTGGTGATAAATACATAAACCATGTACCAGGAGCAAGCAGTCTTTTACCTACCAATCACTGTATTTTTACCAAAATAGATAGGTCTGTTTTTTCAACGTTTGTATCCTGGGTGTAGAAGGAGCTGAGAAAAACTGAAGGCTGGAGGTAGAGATAAGAGTTAAAGATTAAACTTTGCAGATTTTTTGCTGAAGTTGGGCAGGCAGCCTGGGTGGGGGCCCAGTAGTAGGTGGCAGCAAGCGGGCCAAGAATATTGGGGACTGGGTAGGTTAGCAACCCAAATAAATAGGGAACAGCTACAGGCAGGATTCCTTCAGCAGTTGGGAAACAAGAGATTGAAGACATGTGAGAAAAATCATTAGAAATGACAACAACGTCACAAATAATGCTGTGACCAAAACGGCAACTCAGCAGGCTGTGATCTAAGGGGCCCATTGTGATGCCGGATGGAAGCCCATCCATGGTATTGGCAGAAAACATCTTTTTTTCCGCCCCTGATGCGTATTTTGGGACCACCATATTGCAAGGGGCCAAAAGAGGTCATTGTTCGTCTGATGCGGTCTTTCCGGCTCCGCACATTTTCTCGGGACGCAAGGGTGCCGGACGGAGCCTATAGAGCAAGATTGGCGTGCGAAAACACGTTCCGTCCACCAACCAGATCACGATGTAACAAACAGCCATTCCCACCGCGGCGTAAAATCCACAACATCGCAGATGGTGGAAGCACAACTACAGAAAGGATAAGCCGACCCAGAACACATCCAGACCAGCTGAGCTGCCATGGATCCAGTGCTACAGGCCTTTCCGCTGCTCTACCTGGTGCACCTCTGACAGAAAAGACGCAGCCGTGCTCTACAGCAGAGGTACGTCCAAAACACCTCCGCGCATGCAACCCATGTACAACTCCAACTCCAACTCCCAGCAAGCATGCCGGCCAGGCCAGCCCCACAATTTATGTGGCAACCTGACAACTGCAATATTGGATGCCCACCCAAATTCAGATGAGTGATACCCTGAGGGCTCCTGAAGGCAAGTGGGGCCAATGCCGTGCCCCACAGATGCATAGCATGCACCCCGCAACATTCAAAATGGTAATCCGCTGGTGGCTCCCATTGGCCAGATGGTGCTTTCGCGTAGGCAATGCCACACCGCGTTGGCCAGGAAGTGCCGTCCGCAATCCTGCACCCCTCAACTGGGCCAATGCGTCTTTTCGCTGTGGACGCCAGCTACTGCACCTGTAAACACATCAGACATTTGCATTCCATCACACACCCCAAAACATCAGCCAAAAGTGATGGGTGCACCCAGTGAAGGCATCATAGAGTGTGACCTTTGATTCAAGTCTGCACACACTTCGATTGTCCAAGAAAATGAGAGTTAAATTACATTATTTGTCATGCCTCGTGGCCAGCATGGCCTTAAGTGAGTCAAGGAGTCAAAAAGACCAAAGGCCTCTTGCACTGTACTAATGTTGTGTAATGAAACTAACAACCTGTTAACACTGCCTGTATATCTCTTGCTATGTGCTTAGCAAATCCTTAGCCATGGGCCGTCCTCTGAAGGGTCAGTGATGTAGGCTGACAATTGGAGGTGTACATTCTCTGCAACTCAGACAGACTGGTAATCCCTAGCACTTCCAACACACATACTGGTGTGGCATGTAGTGGGCCTAGCTGCCATTGCCTGTAAATGTCTCACACATGTCATAGGAGTGCACATGTGTAACAAAAATCATCGCCTGGACAACATCATCTGCCATTCACAGCCGTATGTGCATGTATACACAATCCATGTGTTTATGTACCTCATGAAGGTGAACATGGCCTTTGTCTGTCATGTGAAATGACCACACAGTCACGATGCACTGACCCCATAATGTTCACATATATCTGCCCACGGTGCTGAATATACATGTTTCATTGTCCAGGTGACACTCACTGTCCTCATTCCTTAATGTAGTCGTGTATAGTGAGACTGAAGTCTGAGGCCGTGCAGTGACAGCAGCTACATGCAAATCTGCATAGATGCTGTAAAACTGAAGTGCTGTGGCATCTAACCACAGGGCTACTCAACCTTGATGTAGCAGTATACTATACAAATCGAACTACTATGGATGTTGAAGTAGTGAGTATATCGAATGAGTGAAGAAAAGCAACGTCTGAATGCGTGTCACTTGTGCAAGTCACGTGTCCAAGAGTCAATGCAATGTTGTGCTTGGGTGAGTTTGAGCTGAAGCTGAGCACCACATCTCTCATCTTTGACTCATCTCATGCATGTGTACCCTGACAGGATATGTAGGAGGAGACTACCTATCTTTTGACCTGTCCCACACCTGGTGACGATGGAGAACAAAGGCATCATCAGGAAATTTTGTTCGGATCGCCTCACAATGCGAGAGCTATGTGCTCATTTGGGGGTACAAAAGGGGGTGGTGATGGACGGAGCATCTGAATCAATCAAACACTCACACCCAGTCAAAGGATCTGGGTTTAATACATCACCGTTCTTTAGCCCACTCTGCCACCCCAGTTCAGACATAGCTATATGCAAATCAGTCCGACCCTGTGCCTCATGGGAACAGTCCAGCCCGAACTGCCAAGCCATGTCTTCCCTGGACCGGAAACAAGCTTCAGAGGACCGGTTTCTGGCATTCCAGCCGGCTTCAGCCCAGCTGCTTGAATCCAGTGGCAAAGTGAGCAAGAGACTCACGTCTGAGCATACCCTGCCACACTTATGGCGGCCAAAAGCGGTACAAAAGGGGGTGGTGATGGACGGAGCATCTGAATCAATCAAACACTCACACCCAGTCAAAGGATCTGGGTTTAATCCATCACCGTTCTTTATTTATCATTTGGAGCACCATTTGAACCCAAAACGAACATATCCTGCTGCATTGTCTGCTACAGTGAAAGCGATAGCTGCACTGCATTTCTTCACCACTGGGTCTTTCCAGTACACTCTGCCCAGTGCCGGTCGGATGTCACAGACCATATTCAGCATGTTTTTGCGTGACATCCTGTTAGCATTGATGCTGTACAAGGACAGCTATGTCCACTTTCCAAGGCGGGATGAATTGCCAGATGTGAAGGGGGATTACTTTGATCTAGGAGCCATCCCAAATGTTGTGGGAGCTATTGATGGTACCCACATTGGCCTCATTCCACCACAGGCACGTGAATACATTTTTCGCAACTGAAAACACCACCACTCCATTAATGTGCAAGTGGTATGCCAGGTGGATCATATAGTCTCACACGTCTGTGCAGAGTTCCCTGGTTCTGCACATGGCACCTACATCCTGCGGAACAGCAGCATACCACAATTGACTGCTAATCTGCACCCGAGCGGGCCTTGCTTGTTCGTGAGTGTGCTGTGTCAATGACTTTGATGTATGTGTGAGATTCTTTTCTCACGTAGTCTGATTGCAATGTTTGCCTGTGTTCCTCACAACTAGGCGACTCAGGATATCCGAATCTTCCTTGGTTGATGACCCCGCTGAGGAATCCAACCACGCCCTGGGAAGTCCACTACAATGATGCCCATAGGAGAACACGTTGTATGGTGGAGCACACTTTTGGACTGCTCAAGTGTAGAGTTAGGTGTCTAGACAAGAGTGGTGGTGCACTACTCTACTCCCCACAGAAGGTGTTCCAGATACTGGTAGCCTGCAGCATGCTACAAAACCTAGCCTTGCACAAGAAGATCCCCCTGATTCTGGATGATGATGAGCAGTAGCAGCCCCCTGCTCCAAACCACACATGCCCAGTGACGATGACAGTGGTGAGGAAAAAGGCCTTGATGTGCGTCAACACCTCATCGCCAACTACTTCCGTTGAGTGTAAGTGAACAATGAGTGACTTTGATGATTGTTGCAGGGATTCTGTCCACACACAGAACTCTGCGCAGGATTAGAGGACTTGGGCAAGCAGGGAACGAGTCATCCTACCACATAACCTCCCTGAAGCACTTGACCTAATAGCCATAGTGCCTCACTAGCTCAAACACTCACAATCAGTAATACAAGCGCACAGACACCCCACGACACAACACTCTCAGATCGCTCAGGAATATCGTTAGGAAGACACATTCCCTCACCCTGACTCTTATACTTGTCCACCTTGTGTTCATTTGAAGACAAGACACAGTTCAGAAATTTAATTTTAACTACCATGTAAGAGCTTGCAGTATACGGCACAAAAGTATTTGAGAAATGCATTTTGCACAAAACCATGTAGCAGAGTAACATGTCCACATATCATTAGGTAAGATGGCATATCAATCAGCCCTCTGGATGAAGCCCTACAAACCCATCCCCCTCCCCCTGCTGGAAGAACCTGTATCAAATGTCATTAAACTATGGGCTTTGTGAGCAAATCCCACTCCTCAGCCCATAGATGGTGAAATGTACATCACATGGCCTGTGTCGCTCTTCTCTCTGGATAGACCCCTCCCCAAGTGTGGTGCACCTTGCCCGCTGCACCATAACATCTAAGAGGCACCCGTGGTCACTGGCAGCCTTGAGACTCTGTTGAGTACTGGTGATAGGGCCTGACCTGAACAGAATGACAAGGGGCATTGTTCTCCGACCACGGACAGAAAGTCCAGACAGTACTTCAGAAGCGCGGATAGATCAAGCTCTGCGGACAGTTCCCATGTGACAGACATAAATGAAGCTACTTGCAAGACTTCAAAGTTAGGGATTTGTGTGTATGTCAGCTGCATGATGGAATTGGGGCTCATACTATGCAACAATTAACCAGATGGACATATAACAGTCTCCTCTTCCTTAGTTCTGTGGTACAAAGCGAAACAGACCACAGCAGTCCGCAAAGTCAAAGATAATACAGACAGGCCCAAAGGTAGAGATGACTGACAATGTTTGTCATAGGAGGTGAGGAATGTTGAGACAATATTGAATTAGTTGCCACCAGTTCTGGATGCTGTTAAGTAGTTACAGATCCAAGAAGGCACATGTAGCTTCGAAGGCAAGCAGTTTCAAAAGACGATCCAACTCAGCTTCAGCAAAAAGGGCAGCCATCCAATCCAGGAGCTTGAAGGAACATATATGCTTCTCATACCAAGAGGACAAAAGGAGCATTTCATGGCAATCTGGAAGTGGCTCAATGTAGGCATGGCACAGGAGCCGTTGCGCAAATGCACAAGTGCAGCTGGCATCCTGTATGACAAGTTAAAAGACATCTCATGAACGGGCCTGGTTGTGGGCCAACAAAGGACTAATCCACAGGTCAAAGTCAAGATCAGCATGGGATGTGTTTGAAATGCAGACATCCATGGCCCATTGAAAGGGGCATCGACAACAGTAGAACACAGGTTGCACGGAGGTGAAATAGGCATAGCAGAACATCAGCCTATAACTGATACGGAGCGCCACCAATGGTATACATCCAAAGAAGAGCTGCATCAGTTCACGGTACAGTTGCAACAGACCAGGGTAGGCCTGGACCACAGGACGGGCTACCATTGCGTGAGAGTAGGAAACCAGCAATCTGCAGTACTGGCAAAGGATTGATGTGAAACTGCAAAATTCAGTCTGTAAATATGAGGAGTTGAACCCGGTAGGGCTCCAATAATAGTGTGCAATGCAGTGTCAAGGCCAGAGCCTACAAGTAGAATAAATCTGCAAGGTCTGCTGGGACTGAGAACCTCTGGGGGACCCGACGATTTTCCTGCCCATTTAGGGACTGTTTGCTGCCACCTATTAGTTGTGGAGATTCGGCGGGTGTGGCGGCCAGGGACTAAGAGTACCAGCATTCCCTGACATTACCAACAGCTGGTACTCTTCCCCAGCTGGCCCCGCCTCCTGCTTGCTGCTGAAAACACCTCTCGCCGCCCCCGCTCCGCGGGAGCGACTCGCGGCTCGAGATTTGCTGGGACTGAGACCCTCTGGGGGACCCGAGGATTTTACTGCCCATTTGGGGACTGTTTGCTGCCACCTATTAGTTGTGGGGATTCGGCGGGTGTGGCGGCCAGGGACTGCGAGTACCAGCATTCCCTGACATTGCCAACAGCTGGTACTCTTCCCCAGCAGGCCCCACCTACCTGACCTATTTACACAGTCCTTGTTTCTGTCCCGCGGGACGCGCGCGGGTCAAAGCGCGGGGCTAAGCCCGGGCAAAGGGCGGGCCCTCTAAGGCCCTCAGAGGCCTGAGGAGGACGGGACGGGCCACCTCCCTTAGCATCCTGACAAGAGAAGGTACTGTGATCTACTTTACACTACACTGTGACTCTCCATGGACACTCTATCTGCCAGTTAAAGACTAAAATATTGATCAATTTTCATCATTCTTGTCACGCAACGGGGGCGTACTATAAATCTATCCCACAGCGGGGCCCGGGGCAGGGAATGGAAAAGCTAATCCCGAGTAAGATGATACTGCCTACTCTAAGTGAATTTGACACTGATGATTACGGCCAGCTCCCAGTTACTACTCAACCTCTGCAATCTCCCCCATTAACCCCGGATAGTCCGCAAATCTTGTCTTACTGGGAGGAACTTAATGCTTTGTGTGACACGAAGTTTATTCCAGTTGTAACCCCTCCCCTTGTAAAATGCTCTAGTATTGACACCCCCGTTGACAGACTGCCTGAACAATCGCTATCATCTAAGGGGGCTAACATCCAAGCTACTGTACTGCCCCAGAGGCCAAGCGCTGAAAGGAAGCCTGACGGGGTTAATGACTGTGGAAATCAACCTAAAGTACAAAATCTGTGTGTGTGTTGGTCCGTCATCGCCCGCAATTAACTTTGTCTTATCTAAGGGGAACGCTGAAAGTCTGGATGACCAAGCATCATCATCCCAGTTGCCACTACTGTTTCAGTTTGAGCAAATGTTAAGAACTATAATAGCTCCCTTGGTAGAAAAACTTAATAACCTGGGGGATAGGCTGACAACCATAGAGAGAATCATTAAAGTAAACTCTTCACCTTCTATAAAGACGGTAATATCCAATTGTTCCAACCCACCCACCGCACCCGAAGTGCCTGTGCCTATGCCAACTAATACCAGAAAAATTGTCCCAGCAGATGGTCAAACTCCAAACATAAAACCACCAACTGTTAGTAAAGTTGCCCCCAAATCTGTGTTAACCAACCAAACTTTTGCCAGAGCGGAACGAAATAGAGTAGCATGTATACATTTACCTCCGGAAGCAGCCCCCTTTGTGCTTGTTCTCTCAGGAATACCTGCACCTACTTTTGGGAAACCCGAAGGACATCATGACCTACTAAATAAGGTCATATTTTGGCTAAATAAAAATAGACCCCTGTTACCCAATCAAGATGGCGGAATCCAGAGCGTTAGAAGGGTGGGCTGGTTAGGGTCACTACCTAAAGACATCCCTGGGGACTTAGGGCTAGATGTAGGTAGAATGGATTTACCGATTTTAAATTACCGAATTTTACCGATTCGGTAATTGAAAATCGGTAAATCTATGGTGTCGACATGTAGGTATTCCAGATGTGCTGGAATACCGAATCGGATGATTTCGGTATTTACCGATTCGGTAAATACCGAATCGGCAATGCCCATTCATTCCTATGGGCTTTGAAGCCCATAGGAATGAATGGGCATTACCGATTCGGTATTTACCGAATCGGTAAATACCGATTTACACAAGGGTGCAGGGGGTGTCACTTTGACACCCTCTGGCACCCCCAAAACAGGCTCGGGTGCCATGTGGCAGGCATACATGCCCTAAGGGCAGGTCTGCCTGTCACATGGCATAGGTGTGCATGCACACATGTGCATGCACACCGGAATCAGTATTTTACCATCAAATTGGATTTGATGGTAAAATACCGATTCGTTAAGGCTCCTGGGACTCAGAAGAGTCCCACCTACATATGGGTGGCTCAGAATCGGTAAATTTACCGATTTTTTATTTTACTGAATCGGTAAAATTACCGAATCGGTAATTTTACCGGTTCGGTAAAATAATGCCCCCTACATACCATTCACCTAATTACCGATCGGTAACGGCCGAAAATACCGATTTTCGGCTGTTACCGACTGACCTACATCGGGCCCTTAATTCTAGTTAAATTCAGACATCGGAACATTGTCCCCCATCTACGTTCCTCCCAGCCCTGAGAAGGAGATGGCCCCTTTTCCATTTGGGACTTGCACGATTTTTACCCATGTACCCCACATCTCCCCTACCAAGATCAAAGGCAGTACACAAATATCTGATGAGAAGGGGACCCCGTGCTTTTACTGGTAGAAGCTCTCCTGCATTCAATAGATTTGATTTACAGTATAAAAATTGTAATTTCTGAAGACTCCATTATATAGTGACAAGCTTACGTATTAACTCAGACTATAAATTCTAATTTTATGTACAGTGCGATATAACTAAGGAATGTTTTAACAGGTTGTGCACACTTCCTTTTACAACTTGTAGATATTACTGTATGTATGTTCCCCTGTTTTTTGTTTTAAAATTGTCTTTTTCATCTGTATGCTTTTATGATTTTTAAATCAAAATCGAATAAAGCTAAGTGACTGACTGACAGTAAAAGACACCATTGATATTTGGTGTGTCATTAACCCAAAAACAAGTTGGAGTGCCGTGTCTCGCAGACACTGAATCGTGTGGGACGGTCAAGACACCTGGGATTCGAAGGTCTTACGGTCTGATGTGAGAGCAACTACTCGTTGAAACAAAAGCCCATTGAGCCTGCATCCCTAGTTGAAGTCTGCTTTCCTTGTAGGAATGTGAGGCTACAACTAACTATCTACAAGCACATATGGGGGAGTAAAGAGAAAATTGCTACAGCAATGAACACGTAGTGCAAGAGTTCCTATTTACGGGAAGCATGCCCGAAACGCAGCAGTTGTGGTCATTCTGAATAAGATAACCTCCGCTGAGATGCAGATTTGGCATGGGTATGTCGTCAAGGACTGTTGTACATATGGGTACAAATGTATAAATACTGGACATGACCCATGAAAAGCCCAGTGTAACTGTACTTGAGTTTGTGTCTGCAACCATGTCACCTTTCTCCACATGACAGGATGTGTTTTGATGCTGGCTCTTGTGGGATTAATTGATCAGCACTGTGTGTTTTGTGACAACTTACGTTATATCCATATTGATGTTAGTAGGGGGATGGGAGCACCCTACTTCACCTCCCAGCACAGTTCACTCCTTGGCATTTTGGTGAATGCAGTTCTGTCCAAAAGCTTACTTGCAGTGCAGCTTTTAGTGTTTCACCTAAGTTGGGCAGTAAGAGGTTTTGAGAAATGAGGGGCATATTACCAACAACTAGCGATAATTTTTGTCTCTAACTTGTTTAGAGACAAAAATTATCGCCGCACATCGGCGATTTTTATCGCAAATAAACCTTGGTATTACCAAGGTTTAACGCAAATGCGGTAAAAATCGCCGCAAAGCATGAATATCGCTGAAAAGTCAGCGATATTCATGCATTAGCGAGCTAATGCTCTTAGCCATGTTATCCACCTCCCATTGGATAACATGGCTAAGAACTGCTCAGGGCAGGTGTTAGCTTTTGGAGATATTCCCGCTTAGCGCGAATATCTCCAAAAGTTGGTAATAGGAGATAGCGATGTTAGAGACTGTTTTCAGTCGCTAACATCTTGGCACGCCCACTTTGCATCTCATTAGTGATAAATATCACTGACATGCAAAGTGGGGCCCAGGATGGTCGCTATCTCCTACTAGCTGTCGCTAACTGGTGTTAGCGGCAGCTAGGTAATAGGGAGATCATTTTATCTCTGCTTTCTTGGCTTTTAAAGCCAAAAAAGCGGAGATAAACCCCCTTGATAATATGCCCCTGAGTGTATTGTGGCAGCTTCCTCACCGATCTCAATTTTTCTTACCTCTACTGTGGTGGTATAATGTTGTGCAACACATGTGTCTAGTGATTGACAGCACTGACCTGCATCCAGCCGTGGTGAGTCACTTCCATGGAAAGACAAGTAAGCTTTTCAACTGCAGTGCATTTACCAGGATGCTGAGGGGTAAACTACATTTGGAGGTGAAGTTGTGTGCTCCCATCCCCCTTCTGTCCATGTTGATGGTGTTGGCCTTTGTTAACTGCTATGCTCTCTTGTACAGTGTTGCCTAGTGCAGTGCTTTTTTAGGTCGAGCGTAGCGATGGACCTCAAGTATACTTTAGTATACCTATATGCTTGAATATGTGGACACGAGTCTGGGGCGCGCATTTTCCATCTGGATTTGGCCTCGTGAGCGCGCGTTTGCTGCTGGCATGAGCTGTGAGTGTGTACGGCGGCGTCAGCAGCTTCTGTTCTTGCGCTCCTGCTTTCACTTTTGCGACGCCACATTAGCCTCTCGCAGGTACCTTCACTGCCGCAGACCTCTCCCCCACAGTGCTTGTATAAAGATGCCCTGGAGAATATCAACGAACCACACTCTACCCGTCAACAGTTTATAAAAGAGTGACTCAACGCTTTTCAGACTTTTGAACTAAAACTGGCGTTAATACATTTTTGTAGTCATTACAGTAAGTGACTTCCAGAGCACTTCGTTATGCAAAGTCTTCTGCTCATTGTCCCACTTACCTCGTAATTAAAATCTGGATCGACTTTTATTAAAAAACAAGTCTGCTTCAGGACATCTGTAACCATCGTTTGAGAGAAGCTGAAAAACCATGTGTTGTTATCCAGCTGCCCATGTGTGCGTGTGTTCACTGGACGGCGCTCAGCGCCGCGCTCCGCTCCCAACTTTCTCAAGTCGTTATTTTTGGATAATTGAAAAGATGATTACAGCCCTGGCCTATCCCATTCCAATGACCCTTGCCGCTAAGAATCATACACTGGAGCTTTGTCATAACCTAGCATTTAACTAAATAAAACATAAGACAGCCCCAAACATTGGCGAATCATGGACTCCTTGTTCCGTAAGAGGCGTAGACATGAGCTCCGACACGGGATGTGACTGGGGGCACGGAGGGACAGCTATTTATACAAGGGCATCGGCTCCAGAGCAGGGGCTTTAGGTCAATCTGTCTGTGGATGATTTAAAGTGCATTGCACTTAAAAAATGCTGAATTAACATCAACGAGGTGGCAAAACCAGAACGGTGGCCAAAATGGAGTTCGTGGCCTAAAAACTAATAAAAGCTTTCACTTACAAGTGAGGGAGTGGGACCAAGCAGAATATCATTATTTTTAAGAAGTTTCCGGCTAATTATGGATTACTCAATTTAAAGACTGTTAAAAAATTCAGAAAATTAAAAAAAGCTATTCGCTGAAATTTGATAAATAACTGCAATGTTCCAGTCTTGCTAAGTCGATATAAAATTGATATGGGTGTAAGTTACAAAATAAAGAGATGGGTTGTGGTGGACCAAGCAGCGGTAGAAGAAGTAAACTGCTGCTGTATTTATGGCACATTGAACAAGCAACAATGTTGTTATCAAGCGCTATATAACACACAGGCGATAATATTGCATATCTCCCAAACCGACAGTTACAGTGTTGATTCTCAATCGAGGAATAATAAGCAGTTCATAACGCATACCAATAGAATTAGATGTTAATGTTTGAAAGTGGTGAGATATGATACTTGCCCGAAATGCCAGTGAGGAAGTGAAGCTAGTGAGCTCAATTTCTTCTCTGGTAGGTCAATTCGTGGATATTTCCCTAGGGAAAATTATGAAAATATGTGGTATGATCATGTTTAAAATTAATACATATTTTCTCAAAAGCCATCGGTATGCTATGCCAATGAAGTCTAATGATGCACGGGAGTTGACCCTATTTTTTTTAAAAAAAGGTGCAGTGGTGCACATGTCAATGCCAATAATGTGTCAGGTCTGACATTTTGACATGGGTCCCGGGTGCCCTCCCCTCCCCAAAAAGTCATTGGTGGCACTTTAAGAGAAGAATCCTGCATGATCGATGCATCAAAAATGTTCTCTAGTATTTTAGGGGCTCTTTTTGTAATGTTTGCCTTCCCCACCCCATATACCTTGGCTCTCCTCCTTAAGAATTATCTCTAGTATGCCACTGCCAGCAATTTACCAGGTGTCTCATACATATAACCTCTAGTGCATCAGCACCAATTAAATGTGGCCAATATCTTGGGAAATGTGGTTGAAAACTCCAAAGAAATGGGCACCAGAAGTGTTGAAAGTACGCATCGGAAAAAAGATACATGTTCCTTAATGTTCTGGAATGTGGCAGGACTTAAAACAAAAATCACCAATCCAGATTGGGAGGGAGTGATAAAAGACATAGAAATCATGGCCCTCCAGGAAACATGGGCCACTGACCAGATACATTTGAATGGTTATAGAACGTTTTGTACACCAGCGATTGGGGCTAGACATGGGAGACCAAAGGGTGGCCTGATAACGTACTTGTCGAATAGCTTAGTATATGAGAGGGTACGCTTTTATTCTAAGTGTGAGTTTTACCACAAATTAGCAATAGACACCAAAACTGGATTGCGTTTTGTAAGTATAAACTTTTATAATAATATTCCAGTTAATATTTCACGTGATATTTTGAAAATGTTAGCGATCGACCTACAGTGTGAGTCTGATAGCAATGGAAAGGAGGTAATGATTTTGTGGGGGGGTGATTTTAACTGTCCATTATGCACAAAAGGCTCTAAAGGAATTTGTGGTATAATGTTGGAGCAGGATGTTAATTTACCACATTTTAAACACACAGAGACCGGGGATCTGTTGAACGAATTATTATTTGATCATGATCTGGGATTTGCTAATGAATTAACTGAGCAGCCAATACCATTTCACCCAACTTTTATTGGGAGGGGAGCATCCACCACAATAGACTTTAGCCTCTGGTCTAATGGTTATGGTCATAAATTAGTTAGTTATAAAATATTGGATGCACCACTCAGTGACCACCTACCGCAAAAAATTGAGATGGAAAACCTTTTCTTGGCCTCCTATAATGAGCAAATACAGGTTGTCTCAGACATTACATTAGGTAGACAGAATGGGTACACCCTCAAGTGGAGTAAGGTGGTACCTGAAGACTTTCTTAAAAAATTGTTAATTAGCTGCCCAGAAAATTTTGAGATTTGTTTAGATGAGGATTCCGATAGTGAAAGTATATTAGTTAATTTCAATATTATTGCTTCCACTATCAAAGAGAACCTACTTTTAGTATCAAAAAATGGTTTAACGAAGGGTACAAGATGGTTTGATAAAACCTGTACTAAGGCTCTAACAGATCTTAAACATGCATTACATAAGGATCCGCGTGATGGTGTAGAGATAAGAACCTTAAGGAAGGCTTATAATGAAGCCCTAAAAAATAGAAGAGAAGCGATTAAAAAAGGAGTATGGGAAGAACTTTGCACAGCCTCACAAACAAGGGATGCATCCCCCTTCTGGAGGGTGGTAAACGCCCCCCTACCATACGAAAATACCAAAGCACGGTTGGAAATTGCGATTAATGAGGATAGTTGGGTCACGCATTTTTCCACCTTGTATACGTCAGTAGATGAGTTAAAAAATACTGGGGTAAACACAGAAGGCGAATCAGTTGAGGAGGAAAGTGAACTTAAAGTAACACTACCAGAGATTGTTGAAAGCCTGGGAGCTACCAAGGGCGGAAAAGCGGCGGGCCCAGATGGAATCCCAGCGGATTTGTACAAGTCAAATATCGAACTATGGGGCCCGATACTTGTACAACTCTTTAATGCAGCTCTTGTAAGGGGATTGAACCCTTCCTGGTTCACATCAATTATTGTACCCATTTACAAGAAGGGAAACAGACAAGATTGTGCCTGCTATAGGCCAATTTCCCTTCTGGATTCGTCAATAAAGATCCTTGGTAGAGTGATTTTAGTTAAATTGCAAAACTGGGCGGAGTAGGCGGGGGTAATTAGTGATTTACAATTTGGATTTCAAAAAGGCATAGGAACAATAGAGCAGGGATTAAATTTGTTCCTGATTCAGCAGAAACATACTGTGATAAAAAGGGAGCGCCTATATTGTGCATTTGTTGATCTTACATCAGCTTTCGATTGTGTGTCCCATAGTAAATTATGGGACGTGATGTCACAATTGGGCGTGGAAAAGCCGATAATCCAATTCTTAAGGGACCTATATGCAGGAGCATCAGCTGTTGTACGTTTTGGCAAGAAGGGGGAATGTACCAGATCTTTCGGAATAGGCCGTGGAGTGCGCCAGGGGTGCGTACTGGCGCCCTTCCTATTTCTTATTTATATAAATGGTCTGGAAAAATGCCTGCTGCAAGAGTGTGTGGATATGCCTAAGATCGGAAAGAGATTTATTCCCACACTCCTGTATGCAGATGATGCTGTTTTGATGGCGCGCACCCCCATTGCCCTACAAAAAATGTTAACATCTTTTAACCAGTTTATGCTCGATCTTAATTTAAAAATAAACTGTAGTAAGACTTTTTCAATGAATTGTGGCACGCGCACCAAAAAACAAATGAAAACAATGTACATAAATAATGCCCCCTTAGAAAGAACATCTACCTTCCCATATCTTGGAATTTTGTTTCACGAAACTGGTACTTGGTCAAGTGCGGTGAAGGTACGAACGCTCTTGTTCTTTAAGACAATCATGGCATTAAAAAGTTTTACACGTAAATTGGGAATGAAACCAATCAGGGAAATTTTAACTGTGTACAATGCGACGTGCGTATCTGTGGCACTGTATGGAGCTGGCCTCTGGGGTTATACCAATATAAAGTCACTTCAGATAGTCGAAAATAAATTTTTAAAGAACATCCTATCACTTCCAGAGAGTACAGCGAACTCTATATGCCATGATGAGTTGGGGATCCCCTATATAATGGACACAATTAGAGTACAACCCATCTTACTATGGCACAGAGTATGGACAGTGAACGAATGTGTATTAAATCGAGCCATAATACAGGATGTCTTAAAAATGGGGAGAGCAAATGTTGTTGAATGGCTAAATTACATCAAAACGTTCCTTAATGAAATAGACCGTTCACTCTATTACAATGATCCGCTTTCCATGGCAAATATTTCTAGAAAAGACCTGAAGACACTATGTATGGAATTCCTCAGAAATAGAAGACAGCTTGATGAATCGAATAAAAATACTGTCACTTCTCATCAATTAATTTTAATAAGCGACAAATTACAGCCATACTTAAGTTTATATATGTGTAATTTTGATAGACTACTTTTAACACGTTTTAGAGCTAACATTGTTTTTAGATTATTTACTTTCCCTGTAATGAATACATGGTCCAAAGAACTCCCTTTATGTCCCTGTGATGAAATATCTATGCAATCGAATATACATGTTCTATTTTTTTGTAAATTCTATACGCTGCCTCGTAGAAAACTGATTGTCCCCATTTTAAAGGAAATGAATGTGAACAGATGTCGCCTAGCATATTTAGTACTGCAAAAAATGGACAATGTTTTTACTGTGGCTTCATGAATTGAGTATTTTAAACTGGTTTTTAAATTCAGGAAGTCGCTTCGCTTGAATGAACTGTAATAGTGTAAACACTATGTATTGTTTTTAATATCCTCCTACATTGATGTAATACTGTGCAATGTAAATGAAATATGATTGCTGTTGCTTTTATGGTTATACCTTTTTAGCCGAATAAAGTACTTTTTGACTTTAATACATATTTTCTCAAAAGCCATCGGTATGCTATGCCAATGAAGTCTAATGATGCACGGGAGTTGACCCTATTTTTTTTTAAAAAAGGTGCAGTGGTGCACATGTCAATGCCAATAATGTGTCAGGTCTGACATTTTGACATGGGTCCCGGGTGCCCTCCCCTCCCCAAAAAGTCATTGGTGGCACTTTAAGAGAAGAATCCTGCATGATCGATGCATCAAAAATGTTCTCTAGTATTTTAGGGGCTCTTTTTGTAATGTTTGCCTTCCCCACCCCATATACCTTGGCTCTCCTCCTTAAGAATTATCTCTAGTATGCCACTGCCAGCAATTTACCAGGTGTCTCATACATATAACCTCTAGTGCATCAGCACCAGCATTTTCTCATGAGTATGCTTCATGCTAAGAATATTCCCAAAGCACCAATATTTTGCCATGAGTACCCCTTCTGCCAAGAATTATATCCATTATGTCAATGCCAGCATTTTTGCCATCGGTGGGCCATATATCAAATATTACTTCCAGTAGACCAGTGCCAGCTATTTGTCATGGATGTCTCTAATGGCAAGAACTACTTCCAATATGCCAGTGCTAGCATTTTGCCATTGACACGCTTTATGCCAAAATTATGTCTCGTATGCTAGTGCTAGCATTTTGCCACAGCTGCCCCATACGCCAAGAAGTGCCACCAATATGCCAGGGCCAGTGGCAGGCTTGTCGGAGTAGTACACTCTGAATCGCTTGTGCTGACCTATGTTCATTCACACACTCATTCTCATTTGCACTCTCAGTCTCTCACTCTTTCACAATTCCTCATACTCCCTCACACTCATTCCTTCATACTCTCTCTGCCTTCGTCCCTCACACTCACTTGGACTCCTACTCTCATTCACTCTCACAATCTCTCTCATTCTCACTCAGTCTCAATTATTCTCACTTTTACACATTGACAGTTACATTGACTGGCACACACTCTTACTTATTCACACTCCTGTCCCTGCCACTCACTCTCACTCACTCACTTTCAGTCACACACATGTTCTCTCTCACACACACACGCACATGCACCCACACACACATACGTTCTTTATCTCACCTTCAAGCAAGCACAAAATATTTGACATATTCTTTTTTATTTATTTTTAACTCTTTGAGCACAGAATCAAGAAACTGAAGGCTGGAACCTCTACATTGATGCACGGTTCCAGCTTTCAGCTTCTTGCTTTTTACCTCACCATCTCTCAACTCATCCCAGGGAGGGGAGAAGTGGGGTCAATGTGGCTCCGGATCGCTCCCTACTCCATTCTGTGACGAGATGGAAGTGGGTGAGTTGGCATTTGTGCTATTTGTGTTTGCCTTTTTCAGTGCTGGGCTTAAACCTGCTTGCTTGGACTTTCTATATGGTTGACATGTTAGCATATCCCTAATTGGGTGGCACTGAGATCCGGGAAGTTATGTTTTTAAAAACTGCCACAGGTGCCTCTTTGCCAGTACACTAGCCTTCAGAAAGTTTCCTTGGCTCAGTCAGGCTGCTGCTCAACCTGAGGACCTGGATGTATCTTTATTACATCAATAGGGAATAATAGTGAATACTAGGCCAGTAAACACGGGGGGCAGAATCCCAAAGTCCATCAAGATTTGCTGTCACTGAAATCCGTATATGGAACTTAATTATTTCATTCCAACTAGGCTTAGCAACATGACATTTTCAAAGTTAAAATGTATACTTGGAAGGTGATAGGTATACTGGTTGTGTTCAGTTGTGAAGCTTTATTTTTGAGGCATGAACACGATGGGGCAGAATTATGTTGGGAATGAGCCACGTTTGCGTTACGCAACTGCGGCGTAAATGTGGCGCATCCCTACGACCCATTTACAATGTGACGCATCTAGGCAGATGCGTCACGTTGTAAAGCCCTGCGCCACTTGTGGGCGTTCCGGTGCAGGGTGGGCGTTCCGGGGCAGGTGCGCCTCGCAAAAGTGGCTGAGTGAAATCTATAAGATTTCACTCAGTCACTTTCAGGCCAATACTGCGTCAAAACCCTGCGCCTGTTTGAAGCAGGCGTAGGTCTTGACGCAGCATTGTCAAGATGGGGCAGCCCGAGCCTTGCTGGAGCTGCATCGCGCTTGCGACGCAACTCCAGCAATGCGCCACCTTTACGGCACAGATGCGTCACGCATCTGTGCCGTTTTTGCCCCATGGTGCACCATCAGCCACCAGTGCACGCATTTACCAGGCATACACACCACCAGCTGTCAGTGCACGCTTTCACCAGGCACACACACACACCATCAGCCATCAGTGCACACTTTCACCAGGTATACACACCACCGGCTGTCAGTGCACGCTTTCACCAGGCACACACACACACCACCAGCCATCAGTGCACGCTTTCACCAGGCATACACACCACCGGCCGTCAGTGCACACTCTCACCAGGCACAGACACCATCAGTCATCCATGCATGTTTTCACTGGGCACAAACACTACCAGCCGTCAGTGCACACTTCCACCAGGCACACACCACCAAACGGCAGCGCACACTTTCACCAGGCACACACACCACCAGCTGTCAGTGCATGCTTTCACCAGGCACACACCACCAGCTGTCAGTGCACGCTTTCACCAGAGACACACACCACCAGCCATCAGGGCACGCTTCCACCAGGCACACACACCACCAGCCGGCCAGGCACACACACAGCACCAGCCATCATTGTATGCTTTCAACAGGCACACACACACACACACTCCACCAGTGCACGCTTTCACCAGGCATACACACCACCGGCCATCAATGCACACTTTCACCGGGAACAGAAACCATCAGTCATCAGAGCACGCTTCCACCAGGCACACACAACCAGCCGTCAGTGCACGCTTTCACAAGGCACACACATACACCGCCAGCCATCAGTGCACGCTTTCACCAGGCATACACACCACCGGCCGTCAGTGCGCGCTTTCACCAGGCACGCACCACCAGCCATCAGTGCATGCTTCCACCAGGCACACACAGCACCAGCCGGCCAGACACACACACAGCACCAGCCATTAGTGCATGCTTTCAAAAGGCACACACACAAGACCAGCCATCAGTGCACGTTTTCACCAGGCATACACACCACCGGCCGTCAGTGCACACTTTCACCGGGCACAGACACCATCAGTCGTCAGGGCACGCTTACACCAGGCACACACCACCAGCCATCAGTGCACGCTTTCACCAGGCACACACACACCGCCAGCCATCAGTGCACGCTTTCACCAGGCACACACACCACCAGCCATCAGTGCACGCTTCCACCAGTCACACACACCACCAGCCGGCCAGGCCCACACACACCACCAGCCGTCGGTGCACGCTTTCACCAGGCATACACACCACCAGCCATCAGTGCAACATTTCTACAAGCACACACACCACCAGCCATCAGTGCACACATCGATTGTTAACGCATCCACAATTAACTATTGTAGCAATCGCAGTATGGCACACTTTACTTTTAAACATATTCATCTAAAGCGCAGCATGCCACCATTCCCTCACACTCAGCACCCTCACACACTCTGCAATGGAACATACACTCCAAATACCACTCAGTGCCACATAATTGCACGCCACATAATTACACTGCACTCAATGCAACATACACTTCAAATACCACTCAGTGCCACATAATTTCACTCCACATAATTACACTGCACTCAATGCAACATACATTCCAAATACCACTCAGTGCCACATAGTTATATACAACATAATTACACTGCACACAATGCAACATACACTCCAAATACCACTCAGTGCCCCATAATTACACACCACATAATTACAGTCTACTGAATGCAACAGACACTCCACACAATACCACTCAGTGCTACATACTTATATGCTGCATAATTACACTGCACTCATGCAACATACACTCCAAACAATACCACTCAGTGTCACATAATTACACGCCACACAATTACACTCTACTGAATACAACATACACTCCCCACACAATACCACTCAGTGCCACATAATTATATGCTTCATAATTACACTGCGCTCACCGCAACATTAACTCCAAATACCATTCAGTGCCACATAATTACACGCCACATAATTACACTGCACTCAATGCAACATACACTCCAAATACCACTCAGTGCCACATAATTATATGCTACATAATTACACTGCACTCAATGCAACATACACTCCAAATTCCACTCAGTGCCACATAATTAAACACAGCATAATTACACGCTACTGAATGCAACACACACTCCACACAATACCAGTCAGTGCCACATAATTATATGCTACATAATTACACAGCACTCAATGCAACATACACTCCCAATACCTCTCAGTGTCACATAGTTATATGCAACATAATTACACTGCACACAATGCAACATACACTCCAAATACCACTCAGTGCCACATAATTACACACCACATAATTACACTCTACTGAATACAACAAACACTCCACGCAAAACCACTCAGTGCCACATAATTATATGCTACATAATTACACTGCACTCAATGCAACATACCATCCGAATACCACTCAGTGCCACATAATGACACGCCGCATATTTACACTGCACTCAATGCAACATACACTCCAAATACCACTCAGTGCCACATAATTAAACTCCACATAATTACTCTGCACTCAATGCAACCTACATTCCAAATACCACTCAGTGCCACATAATTACACGCCACATATTTACACTGCACTTAATGCAACATACACTCCAAATACCACTCAGTGCCACATAATTACACGCCACATAAATACACTGCACTCAATGCAACAGACACTCCACACAATACCACTCAGTGCCACATAATTATATGCTTCATAATTACACTCCTCATAATTACACTCTACTGAATACAACATACACTCCACACAATACCACTCAGTGCCACATAATTATATGCTACATAATTACACTGCCCTCAACGCAATATACACTCCAAATACCACTCGGTGCCACATAATTACACGCCACATAATTACACTGCTCTCAATGCAACATACACTCCAAATACCACTCAGTGCCACATAATTAAACTCCACATAATTACTCTGCACTCAATGCAGCGTACATTCCAAATACCACTCAGTGCCACATAATTACACGCCACATAATTATACTGCACTCAATGCAACAGACACTCCACACAATACCACTCAGTGCCACATAATTATATGCTACATAATTACACTGCACTCAATGCAAAATACACTCTCCAAATTCCACTCATAGCCACATAATTAAACACAACATAATTACACTCTACAGAATGCAATACACACTCCACACAAAACCACTCAGTGCCACATAATTATATGCTACATAATTACACAGCACTCAATGCAACATACACTCCAAATACCTCTCAGTGCCACATAGTTATATGCAACATAATTACACTCTACACAATGCAACATACACTCCAAATACCACTTAGTGCCACATAATTACACACCACAGAATTACACTCTACTGAATACAACATACACTCCACACAATACCACTCAGTGCCACATAATTACACACCACATAAATACACTGCACTGAATGCAACATACACTCCAAATACCACTCAGTGCCACATAATTAAACTCCACATAATTACTCTGCACTCAATGCAACGTACATTCCAAATACCACTCAGTGCCACATAATTGCACGCCACATATTTACACTGCACTCAATGCAACATACACTCCAAATACCACTCAGTGCCACATAATTACACGCCACATAATTACACTGCACTCAATGCAACAGACACTCCACACAATACCACTCAGTGCCACATAATTATATGCTTCATAATTACACTGCGCTCAACGCAACATACACACCAAATACCACTCAGTGCCACATAATTACACGTCACATAATTACACTGCACTCAATGAAACATACACTCCAAATAACACTCAGTTCCACATTATTACAGAGCACTCAATGCAACATACACTCCAAATACCCCTCAGTGCCACATAATTACACGCCACATAATTACACTGCACTCAATGCCACATACACTCCAAATACCACTCAGTGCCACATAATTACACTGCAATCAATGCAAAATACATTCAAAATACCACTCAGTGCCACATAATTACACGCCACATAATTACACTGCACTCAATGCAACATACACTCCAAATACCACTCAGTGCCACATAATTACACACCACATAATTACACTCTACTGAATGCAACACACACTCCACACAATACCACTCAGTGCCTCATAATTACACACCAAATAATTACACTCTACTGAATGCAACACACACTCCCCATATTACCACTCAGTGCCACATAATTACACGCTACATAATTACACTGCACTCAATGCAACATACATTCCAAATACCACTCAGTGCCACATAATTACACGGCACACAATTACACTCTCCTGAATACAATATACACTGCCCATATTACCACTCCGTGCCATATAAATACATGCCTCATACTTACACTCTACTCAATGCAACATAAATACACTTTATCTATCTGTCTACCTATCACCCTTCTATCTGTCTATCTCTCTATCACCCTCACTCTATCTATCTATCTATCGCCCTCACTCTATCTATCTATCGCCCTCACTCTACCTATCGGCCTCCCTCTATCTATCTACCGCCCTCACTCTATCTATCTATCGCACTCACTCTATCTATCGCATCACCACAGCATCACTCAGCACCACCAGAGCATCACTCAGGGGTACCACAACATCACTATGCGCTACTACAGCATCACTGAACGCCACAGCATCACTTGTCACCACCACAACATCACTCCGCGCCACCACAGCATCAATCTTTGCAACCATTCAACAACTGGTTCAAATATGTTCTCTCAATGTTTCAAGCTTCATTACAAATGTCACAAAAATATGTTAATAGTTCACTTCTGTTCTTGGATTTTCATCACAATAAAATACAATGAACATAATCTTCACAAAAGTTATTTACAAAAGCTATTGCCATTATAAATTACAATAACATAAGTATTAATTATTAAAAAAAAGCCATTTTAATTGTAATAGCAATACATCTATGTCACTTAAATACAACACATATTGCATTACAAATGCTATAGGTGTCACATTAGCGAAAGTTAAAACTATTGGCATTGTAAATGACAAAGCTATTCAATTCACTATTTTCCAAACCAACACATAAATAAAAAATTTGTCATTTACAATACCATAGCTCAAACTTTCCTAATGCGAGACCTATTGCATTGCAAATGCTTGTTCTGTATTGCCATCATATATCAAATCGCTGTCTTTTCCATGTGTCGTACCAGGTTCCTCTACTCTATCAATGGATTGTCGCATTCATGTCTCATGATACATTGCAATGTGAGTTAACATGCTACTTACTATGATAAAAATGTCATCTCGACACAAAGGCATACAGGTGTGATTTGTGTTTATTTGTCAATAAGTGACTGGTGAGGGTTGTAGTTGAAAGTGATGGTACATGGAAAGTTCAGGTAGAACACACAATGGTGGGATTCCACCGTTCAAAAGTACACTCTCATCCTTGTGGCAATGTGGGATCGGATTTACAACAAAGTAAATGCTCGGTGTGACACTGGTGACTTCAACGTTGGCTCCGAGAACTGGTACGGCATGGTGATTGCCAAATGATCAATTCATATAGCTTTATTCGACTTTTACAATCATAAAAGCAATGTGCAAATCAGTGAATACAGCAAAAATCACAGTTTAAAAATAATGTATCACAATATAAAAATTATGCACATCCCCTTGGGTAAAAATGCAGGCAATAAAATTGTTAAAACAGCAGGTTTAAAAAGATAGAGCATTAGAATATGTGCACATACAGCATTATAAGAAAGTTGTTATATATTTAATATCAAAGACTCTGAGCAATTAAGCGTGCCCTCATAATCCATACCCAGCCTAGAAATTTCTCAATAGCCAATGCAATGGGTAGTGAAGTATCAGTACGCAAAATACGTTCAGCTTCCTCATCCACCCTTGTGCCCAGGAGCCTACAGATTGGTGTCAGCCAGGCCCGGCGTGTGGCAGCATAGGCATCGCAAACAAAAAGAATATGAGCCATGGACTCATTATTAGCTCTACACCGCAGGCACCTAGTTGAAGGTTGGATTAACCATTTCATCATGAAAAATCTCACTGGGAGCGTACCTACCCTGTACTGAAAGTACAACCTGTGATCCATGGGTTTGGTAATAGCATCCCAGTACGATTCCAACCTCGGGGTGACTTTATGATCCAAAAACCAGCTGGTAAGGGATGTGGTGATACATTTTCGCCGCTTTTATCGGCAGGAAACTGCCGCTAAAGCGGCAATAATGGGCTTGATAATATGCCCTGGTGAATTCCCATAGAATCCCAGGTTCTGATGTTAACCTTGGCTTCTATGGGAATTCACAAGGGCATATTATCAATCCCAATATCGCTGCTTTAGCGTCAGTTTCCTGCCGATAAAAGTGGCGATATTGTATCGCCCTTTCTTGATAATATGGCCCCTGGACACTTGTTGCCTTGCATTTTTTTCTCGAAACAAATCCCAGTATTTAGGGAGTCATTAGGATTGCGGTTTTTCCGCCTCCTCGGGGCCGGCGGAAGCCACAGCCGGCCCCGAGGATGCGGAAAAACCGCAGCGGACTGACCAAGGACCCACCGCCACATTAGGATGGCTGGTGGGTTCTGGTTTCCGTCCGCAGCTTTTCCGCCGTGGCTGGCTTACAACCACGGCGGAAAAGCTCTGATATGGTGACGGTGTCTCTCAGACACCGTCCGCCATATCAGGATGGGATTTTAAAAGTGCTTTTCCGTGGCGGGTTTTCCGCCGTGGAAAAGCATACGTATCTTCACCTAGGGGGCCCTTATTAAGGACAATACTTACCAGAGGAAAGCCAGCGGCTTTCAGGTGTTACCTGAAGGACATATTAAGAAGAAGTTTATAAGGCAAATATCCAATTGCTCGAACTAATTAACAAGGTTAAGATAACAGTAAAGAAAGGCTTAATAGGAGGTAAGAGCTGTGAGAAGAGGTTATAGCCAGAAAGATTAGATTTGTCTTGAGAGCAACTAAATAAATGGTACAGTTTATATCTCCAGGACCACAAGAATAGAAGCCTAGAAGACTGAAAGTACACAAGAAGAAGAGCAGCACTAGTATCTGGATAGTTTGGTAAGAAGTAATAACATGTACTAGGAAGAGTTAACTAGAGTTAGGGAGTGAATTAATTTTCCCCTGTTTATGTGCATTAGGTCTTCAAGAGTAGTCGGAAAAGAAACATTATCGACTAACAGAAGAAGTCAAGCAGAACAGATCCAGAGCAGTCTCTTCTAGATTTATTATTTTATCCAATTCCCCCTTCCCCATTTTAGTTTCTTTAGGGCCATGTTTCACTTAACTGGCTCTGAGTGAAGTGGAGGTGGAGTCGGGAAAAAGGCTTCAGCCTGTTCCGGTGCAAGTCGTAGCAGAGAACACTCTATGACAGGTACTCTGTGGAAGTCCAATAATGTTTCTTAGAAACCTGTCTTCAGAAATAGTAAGAGCCAAAAGGCTCTCACAACCCCAAACTTCTGAACCATATAATGCTGAGCTAAAATCTTTCAGATTATACATTTTAAGGGCTGGGCTAATAGGCTTGAAGTGAGAAAGATCATGCTCCAGACAGAGAGCCCCCCAGATCTGTCTGACTTTGAGTGAGGCTAAATCAATTTGGCGATCCCACTTCATACTTCCTTGAAAGTTCACTCCTAAATAGGTGAACTCATTTACTAATTCTAAAGGTCCATCCTTCATATTAAAACCCCTCATATTTGCCTTCCGGGCGGTGAACGCCATTAGCTTTGTCTTGGACACGTTGACCTCCAAGCCCCTCCAGCAAGAAAAATCCTCAAAGATTTTTAGTGCCTTTTGCAGCCCACTCGGGGTCTTGGAGAGAATCAACGTGTCATCGGCAAACATCCAAATAGGTACTTTTTCTCCAGCTAGTTTAGGGGAGTGAGTTGGTGTTGCACTCATACAATCAGCTATCCCGTTAATATATAGCGAGAATAGCGTTGGGGCCATCACACATCCCTGTCTCATGCCGCGTTCCCCCGGGAATGATTCAGTGACTTCCGCTTGCTCCCCCTCTTCTAATTTGGGCATTATTGTCTTCATGGAGCCTTCAGATCAAAGTTAAAAGGTCCAGGGGAAGCCCAAGCTGTTTCAAAACTAGCCACAATTTCCAACGGGGGACTAAATGAAATGCCGCCCTGAGAAAGGGGGCATAAAAACTACCTTTGCCTAAAGTTACTACCTTCCAGTAAATTAAAGTAAATCTGAAAACCTGGTTGATGGTGCTTGTGGCTGCTCGGAATCCAGCTTGCAATGGAGATAGAACTCCGAACTCCTCAATCCACCCCTGTAATCTATTTAACACCATCCTACCAATTATTTTCTGAAAGCAGTTGATTAGGCTAATAGGCCTATAGTTCCCCGGGCTTGCTTTATAGCCTTTTTTATAGACAGGGATGATTTCTGCACTTTTCCAAGACGTAGGAATCGGGGCCCCTTGTGCAATTGCATTAGATAGCAGGAGAATATAACAGCTCCAACTTAGTTTAACGCTAAAAAGATATCGCCCGGGATACCATCGGGCCCAGGTGCTTTCCCTGGTAAGATTGAGTTCAATGCTGCCTCAACTTCCCTCATAGTAAAGGTTTTACCCGAATACAACAAATTTGTAAATGCGACTTCCCCCACTAAAGGGGTAGAGGCATATTGGTGCTTAAAATGATTAACCCAGGCTGTTACTGAGACATGATTTTGGGGGCACTCGGCTTGACCCCTGGTAGACCATTTATATATATTCTTAAAATGCCTTGGATCTTTCGAGGCGCATGCATCCCTAAAATCCTGCCACCTTTTAACATCCCAAGCTTTCTCGGCCCTTACTTGCATAGCCATATAAAATTTTCTCATTTCCAGGACCTTTGATGGGACACCCCCTTTAATGGCTTTCCCAAGGGCCAAACGTGCCGCCCCACAATCATCACTGTTCTATCATGATCTCCTATCTGAGATACACAAGCCTCAAGATCTTTAGTAGCGAGTTCCAGGCTCTGCGCTGTATTTTCTAGCAAAATTGGAGCTTCTTTTACCTGTACCCACTTGAGTCTCCTTAGATCATTCGTGGGGACAACCTTGCCAACGTGATTCATGTCCGTTATACGTACGTCTGAAATATGGCAAATCAGAAACAGGGAACAACAAAGCGGGTTATGGTCACTTTCCAGCCTATCAGTGACCTTCATATCCTCCACCAAATGCCACAGACTCAGGCTTACCAAAACATAATCAATTCTACTCACAAAATGCCATTGTTGAACGTATTCGCTCCTACCCTGTCTGAATTAGTGCGCCCAGTTATAACCCTTAGGCCTTGTTCCATACAAATGCTGTTTAATTGGATAGCCACATGGGCCACTTCCTAATAGGCTGCAACTCGAGCGATGGAACACCCTAGTTCCTGTCAACTACCTCAATCCAGTCGGCATCTTCTACGGTAAGGGGTTCAAACGCTGTATTAAAATCACCCGTTATTATTACCTTAGAAGAGTCAGGTAGCATATCAAGGAGCTCTTTCAGAGCCGCTAAAACTCTTGATCTTTTTCCCCTTGTGCCCTTGACAAAGATATTAAATATCACAATTGATAAAACATCATCATTGGAGATTATTTTAATCGCTCTAATGTCCCTATTCTGGGTTGAAAGAACCTGAATGTTAACTTTAAGCTCTTGCCGAACCCAGATCGTTAAACCCCTGAGGGGCTACCTTTCCCTTCCCTTTCAGCTGTTATTGAAACATTCAGGTACCCATCACAAAACAAGGATGTTTCTGCCCAGGTCTCTTGGAAAGTACAGATGTCATATAACTTTACAAAGGTGTTCCATTCGGGCGAACATAACTTTGAACTGAGACCTGCAATATTCCAGCTCAGGAAGTTGTATACTATGGGTAGATTTACAGGACTTTAAAGGTAGCTTAGAACTACGGTCTGGGGCGTAGTTTGTTTCAACATTGGAGTAATTGCTAAAGCAGATCCCCCATCGTCATCTATTGGCAGGGCCACATTATGGATAGTGGTAGAAGATAGTCTCTCCTCAGGTCCCTGACTGAAAGATACATTAGGAACGTTTATTAAAGCCCCTGACAGCCCAATAAGATTTAGTCAATCATTGGACTCAAGGCTTGAGGAGCCCTGCAGACTCCGAGGACCCTGACAGACCTCAGCATCATAGCCATTAGGGGAGCGCCTAAATTGTATTCTAGAAATTTCTGGGCCACTAGTGCGGAACTCCAATGTGAAGAGATTCTTGACAAGATCAACAATCTTCATGGTAAGTTCAATACTATCAAAAGGTTGATCAAGGAGAAAAATCATTCGTGCTGCCAAGATGTCCTCCCTGATCAGCGATCAACAACCCCTCACATATCTAATCCAGTGGATGGCTTTATTTGTCAACGAGTCATCACTCTCATTGCCACTATTGGGGGATAATTGTGGAACAATAACCATATAGATTCTAGGGAGTTTGTGTGTATTCAATTTAAACCCTCTAGTTGGCCCCAAGCCCTAACCTGAAAGGCTTAGTCCCTTTTGTACAAAAGTATTATTCCTATAGAGTGGATGGATACTACTATCTGGACCATTTGAGGGGCCAGGGTTAATGGCAACTACATTTGGGGAAGCATGCCTTGCTGGTTGAGTTTTCAAGCCATCAGGGCCTCTTTTGACTGGATAATTTAGACCGTTGCATCTTGGCATTGCTAAGTCTACACCAACTTGGAGGCATGAATTTGGCTGAGAACCCACACGATCTTTAGATAAGGGTCCTATAGGAGCTTCTGACTTCCTGGTAACCTGGGTGCTTGGCCGCCCTTGTTGATCCACCCCTGATGTTAGTGATCGCACCAATATAAGTATCTCCTTAAGAGAACCCTTCATTGACTGCACTTCGTCCCTAATATGGAAACATCCTGTGTTAATTTTACAAGGGACTGTACTTGCAAACCAGCAATGGGAATACACTTGCAAGGGAGACTTACAGTTTGTGTTTGAGATTGTGCTCTCATCAATCCATTTTCCTTTAGCCTGCTTGATAGATGTGCTTCACAAAGTGGATCAAATCTATTAGTGCAGAAGACAATAGGATTAACATGGGCAACATAATCTGTGCTTACGGCAGCCACCTTACTCCCAGAAACAATAGCGCTTTCAAGAGAAACATCCCCAGTCTGGGTCTCACTAGATGTATTAGGTAACTTGCTCTTAATAATTTTACAAAACATGTCTGGGATAGCTGACTGTACACAGTTCGCCTAGTCCTTTTTTTGTTGGGGTTTGGAATTACTATGAACAGGTTTGAGAGGGGCTGAATCAAGGAGAACTTCGTATTCACTAATCAGAGTGTCTATTCGATCCATGACACAGTTATTAGTGACAACCTTACGTGCTTTTTTTGCCCTTTTCCTGATGTTACGCTTTGGCCCTCCCTCAATTCCCTCCCCACTCTCTTCCAGTGCCTTCCTCTTCCCCATAACCCTGCATCAATCTCAATGCAACAGTGCTAAGCAATGTGTACTCGAACAAGTAATACCCTCACCCAGCACCAATCCCACTCTTCACACAGGGCCCAGAAAATTAATCACAAAGGCACAGGTAGTGAGCAAGGTAAACAAAGTTCAAGGATGGTCCAAAGGTCCAAGGCAAACAGATGTATGGCCCACAATATAAACAAACGACAGTACCTTTAAGATGCACTAGCTTCTATGATAATCAAAGGCACGTGCAAAAGCAGCCAAGAGGGAGGCCCAGCCCTGCCTCTTCCTGGCTAAGAAAGGCTGCGTGGGGCCTTGTCGATTTTTGAGCACCTCCTGGTGCTGGTCTGTGACTTGTTGGGCCACCGGGGATTCTGGATAGCGTAGTTCCCCCGTCTATCGTGGCTACGTTGGCGCTGGCAGTGGCGGCCCGTGACCGCAAGAAGCAACGGCAGACCCCGCAGTGAAACAGGAGGCGGGAAGGCAGGCCAGGTATCCTGCGCTTGTTCCTAAGCTGCTGGTCCCCCTACGATGAGTTTTGCCCCCTTCTTTTTTTACTTCAGACACTCTTTTACTGGTAATCCTTTCCAGGCTCTCCAATATGTGCCTTCACTGGGTCAAACTGTCACACTTTCAAACAGACCCACCAAAAAAGGAAAGTAAAATACCGAAGGTCTTGGGGCTGTTGACTGGGTCTGATTTGTTTTTTTGGGGAGTTGAATGGTGTCCCCCTCACCATACGTCCTTGCCTCCTCGATGAAAACATCCTGCACTCAGATCTCTGGCACCCACCTATTCATAGAACAACTGATTTTACTGTAGCTGTGTGGCCGACACTCCCTGTCACCCTGCCGCAGCTGTAGGTTGAAGGCTGCGTGATCTACGGTCCATGGGATATTGCAGGAAAGCAGGAAAGCTACAGGAGACCTCAGCAGGCTGAGTAGGGTGAGGCGTGAAGAACGAAATGAGCTGCATCCTCCGTTTTCCCCCATGCTCACTCGCAAATTGCAGGGTGGTTGAGGGAGATCTCAGACCTCAGCAGCGCTCTGCCGCGCCAAACGAGGATATTGTATCTGGAAGGTGAAGCACGATTGTGAGATGGCGTCCTCGTTTGCTCGCTCGTTCGCTTGTTCGCTCTGTGCTCTGAGCACTGTACGTCTGGAAAACCTGAAACGGGACTCTCCTTGCCCTCCTACGGACTCCCTGGGACTTTTTCGGACACCCTCTATGTCGTCTGGCCTTTGGGGAACATGCTGCATGCTCTGAGGTGTCTGAGGATTCGCTATGATGAGACTTACCCCTCCCTGTGGCCGCCGCTGAGGTGTTGTGACTATCATTTGGCTGGCTGCAGGGGGGTGGAGGGCTATTTGTGCTGCATGCATGCCCCTCAGGACACCACAAGCTGACCCATGTACTCAGCAATTTGGCTCAAATGAGTGTCCATGGACATCTGCAGCAGGTGGAGTTCACGCAGTTCTTCAAGGACCTGGCCCATCTTTCCTTGGTTCTGCTGGTATACCCCAAGGACAGTTTGCACTGTGGTCTGGACCTCCGTCTCATTGTCCTCCTGTGACTGTCCCCCAGTTGTCCTCCCACATGCCCTTCTGTCACGGACCTGTGGTGGCACCTAGCGCTGCTGCCACACACTGTGGCCAGCATCCAGAGGCTGTCTGGTGGTATTGACTATGACAGTGATAGTGATGAAGGCAGCGGTGGTGATGGTGGAGGTGGCTGGCACACTGGTGGATGCTGCAGGGATCAGCGTTGTTGTTGCAGCTGTTGTGGGAGTGGTGGTGGTGACAGTGGGGCCGGACACTGAGCTTGCCTAGGCACGCCGGAGGGGCCAGATCGGTCCTACTCATCCGTAAAAAACAGGGAGTCTGCATCCGTGGGTTCAGCTTCTTGGGTGGGAGACTGTTTGGGCTTGTCCATTGCACAGGCGCCTGCTATTGCTGGTGAGTCACCTTTTGAACAGAGGTTGGATTGTCAGCATGTTCAGTACACGGCACAACTTTGATGTTCATATTTGGCACATTTCGATTGAGACAACATGACTTTTCATCTTGGCATTACTTGTCATTCATGACAGTTTGTCAGTAGTGGGAAATGTTGTGGAGGTAAATGCATTGCTCGTCAGCGACATGACATAGCTGTAGCAATAATTTCATATGCACAGATTTTGTATTTCCAAGTACATGTCCTCTAGTACCAACTAGTTGATCATCCACTTCTGTTCATGCTAGGATATTTGTGACTTTGGTATGACTGTTTGTCTACTATGCCGCAACTTCTAGATTTCTGTTGTGCCTTTAGTACTGTCGCCTTGTGGTTTGTGATGTTTGACTGAGCCTACATGCATGTGTTGTGTTGATGTGAGCCTTTATGCTTTGGGATAATGGTGACTTTGGTATGACTGTTTGTCTACTATGCCGCAACTTCTAGATTACTGTTGTGCTTTTAGTACTGTCGCCTTGTGGTTTGTGATGTTTGACTGAGCCTACATGCATGTGTTGTGTTGATGTGAGCCTTTATGCTTTGGGATAATGGTACTACTTACACCTTGGGTTTTGGCTACTGCGTTCTTGGGTTGTGCTCTGCAGTTACATGTGACTTCATCAATGACACTGTGATTCATGTGAACTCTCAATGGTGCTTTCTCTGTGTGCACTGGCTGCAAATTATGCAGCTTGACAGAATTGGCTCACAAGTGCGGGATGTGGTGGTCAGATATCTCCCTGCTGTTTGGGAAGGAAGACAAAGTGACTTGTGGGCGTTGTGGCCTTGCTGTCAGGTCCCGACAACCGCCTCCAGAGTAAGATGGCTACCTACCAGTTAAGTGAAGCAGAGGAGGGTGATGGCTGCCACATGGCTGTGGGGTGGGGAGGGAGCTCCTGGCTGTTTGGGAGGGAAGACAGAGGGCCTTGTGGGAGTTCTGGTCTTGCTTTAAGGTCCCGCCAACCCCTTCCCGAGTAAGATGGCTACCTACCTGTTGAGTGAAGCAGAGAAGGGTAATGGCTGTGGGATAGGGAGGGTGCTCCCTGCTGTTTGGGAGGGAAGACATGGGGCCTTGTGGGAGTTTTGGCCTTGCGGTCAGGTCCTGACAACCCCCTCCCGGGGTAAAAATGGCTACCTACCTATTAAGTGAAGCAGGCAAGGGTGATGGCTGCCATATGGCTTTGGGGTGGGGAGGGTGTTCCCTGCTGTTTGGGAGGGAAGAGAGAGGGTCTTGTGGGAGTTGTGGTCTTGCTTCAAGGTCCCGACAACCCCCTCCCGAGTAAGATGCCTACCTACCTGTTAATTGAAGCAGAGGAAGGAAATGCTAGCCTTATGAGACATTCATGTTGACAGTTTGATTATGTCTGTCAATTGAGGCCCACGTGTTGTGCACAACAGTGCATTAGAGTGGGTTGTGATTATTTTGTTTGTATTTGCAAATTTGTTTGGGGGGCAAACGTTGATCAGCTTCAAAAAGTTGAAAATTCCTTCCTAAGGTTCCTGCTGGCAGTCCCAAACAGTACCACAACATATGGCTGCCACCTTGAACTTGGTTTGGACTATGTCTCTGATATTATCAAAATCCAACCGATTATGTTGTGGCGAAGAATCTGGGCAATGGAGCAATGCCATCTCACAAGAACAATAGTCCTAGATTGCATGAAACTTGAGAACATGAGAAAGATTAGATGGCTGGTCTACGTGAAAACATTTCTCACGGACATTGGACATGCAGGATTTTTTGATGATCCCCTCTCAGTTACAGACCTCTCTAAAAAAGAACTAAAAACACTTTGTTTGTCTCACCTGTCTCAAATACGCCTGATGAGTGAAATAGGAAAACCATCTGTCCAGCAATGCTTATTAACACAATTTGTCCCCACTATCCAACCATATTTACAGTATAACCTAAGTCATTACGGAACATTTTTGTTGACCCGTTTTAGGTTTAATATATTTCACCGCATGATTTCATTTCCTAACCAAAATGACTGGTCTCCTAATCTCCCCGTTTGCCCTTGTGATTCAATGTCTGTGCAATCCACCATTCATGTTCTCTTTTTTTGTAAATTTTATGTGTCATTACGTAGGCGGTGGATAGTACCACTTCTAAAGGCTCTAAAGATCCATCAATGCCGTCCGGCCTATTTGGCTTTACAGTTTTTGGAAAATGAACGGATGGCAAAATCGATTGTACACTATCTCAAACTTTGTATCAGGCACCGAATGAACCTCTGAAGTGTGGACTGAATTGTCTTTGTGTAAAAAGAAGAACTGGTAAAAAATAGTTTTAAAAAAATTTCTGAAACTAGAATTTAATGTGAATTTTTAATACTTTTTAACACGTTTTTATGAACTTTTATGGTCTTTCAAAAAATGATTTAAAACCGAATAAAGATAATTTTATTTGATTTGATTTGCAAGCCTCCATTCCCCCATCAGATCCTGTGAGACTCTCGGGATGCAGTATGGCAAGCACGATCTCCGCGATTCAGTGAAGGTTAGTGGTGGTATGAAAGGGCTGCCACCAGTGCTTTGGGCTGCCTCATGGTTCCTATGGCCCCGATGCCTGACACGGGCCTTGAGGTCGACCCACCATCTTTTGATGTCACGCAGTGTGCGTAGGGTGGTCCCTACAGCATTGACTTTGTTGTAGATCCTTGTCCACATCTGGGTTTTGAGCACAAGTGGTGTGTGTTGGACCAGGCTTCCATACAAATGTGGTTCTACCCTATAGATTTCATCTACCATCACTTTCAACTCAGTGTTGGTGAATTTTGGCATTTGCCATTTGGCCATGGTGCAAAGGTGAGAAAAGTGCAGGGGTGGTGGAGTTATGTGAAGTGTGTCAGGTGTTCAGGTGGAAAGTGGAGTTGTGTGTAGATCTGTGTCAGTGATGTTGAACTGTGTGCGTAAATGGTGTCCTGTCTCTCTGTTCAGCTTCTGGTGTGAAAAGGAAGCTGGTCCAAGAAAGGGTTGATTTTATGCTGTGGTATATGGGTATGTCCACATGTGTGATGTCCTCCAGGTGTTTCTTCCATGCTGGACATGGCTTACATTGCCAATAGATATTTGGGGTGTTTCATTGTGGCGTGTGTGAAGTGATTGAGGGCAGCGTTAAGTGCAGGCACATTTTGTGCATCGCTGTTCAGTTTGTTACTACCGCCATTCATTTGGCCTATGAGCGAGCAAGGAAATCGGAACGCAATGCTCCATCCTCCAGCTCTGCGGTTTCATCGTAATTGGCCATGCGGTCATTCTGCAGCAGGAGCTGCCCTTTTGGTCCCTTGAACTGCTTTCCCTGTCTGCCGCGGTCGGATTTGCAAATTTTCTGAGCATGGTGGATGGGTATTTGTGAGTTCCGTCTGCCGTGATAGGATTTTCCACGCATTGCATCATAATTTGGCCGACGGAGATGCTCACGGTCATGCAGGTGGATTTTTGCCGCGAGCATGGCGGAAGGAAGCCTTTTCTGTCCGGCATCATAATGAGCCCCTAAGTATAGGGCCCAAGCTGAAAAATTTGTTGAAAGTGTGTTAGGTAAATTTCTATAAACAATTAATTGTGGAACACATTCAGTCTTGAAAAATATGCATCTAAGTGAGTTTCAGCAGCCCTACAGGATTTGTGATGCACTGATGTGGACCTAGTGAAATCTCTACAGCACTGAGACACCCTGGTTTGCACTAAATGGTATTTGATTTTAAATTCCTTGTCATTATTAGGAGGTGCCTGGCTCCATTTACTGCTCCTCTTTCTCACAAACTGCAAATTTGCATCTTTTACTATCAGTGAACTCGAGACTTGCCTGCCCGCATTGGATGTAATCCTGCAGTATACCTATTGAACTCTACTCAGCCATTGGTGTCCTCTAGTGTTGACAATTGGCATATCCTTTCATTTTGCTTGTAATTTTAAGGAGGAGCTTGCCTCCATTTACCACTTTTATGCCTCAGGAGTGTCAACTTAGCATCTTTTAATGATCTGATTTGTTCATTACTGTTTCCCTGCCTTGCTGGTACAATCACTTTCTCAAAATCATCAACACAACCTCCGGCTCGTGCCCTCAAAGGGAAACCCCCATAGGAATTCACTGATCTCAAAGAGCCATCATGCCAATTCAACACTGGTTTTAGCAGAGTTTCGATTTGACTCCCCCTCTTTTCAAACAAGCATCTAGGCACCTTTCTCCCGCAGCAGCCTGACATATAGATAAACCGTGCATGACAAAACACAAATGTAAGCTACTGGAGTGAACATAAAAAAAGTCCTACTCATCAGAAATCAAGGAAGCTTATTTCATCATGATTAAAAAAAACAGGACTTTGTCCGTTTTAACCCGGTTAGATTAGTATAAGGATAAAAACCACTAAGCTGAAACCCAAACTAGGAAAAAAAAATCTTAGTCTGCAGCAAAATAGTTGTTCTCTCTCACAAATTCTGTGCAGACTTGACCAATGTTTTTTGCATGAAATAATTTCTACAATCCAATCAGAGCTCTCCTCACAGATCTCTGTGAAGTCAAAATCCTTTCTTGACCTACCTTCACAAGCTGGCAAT
The DNA here is from genome assembly GCF_964263255.1 of Lissotriton vulgaris. NCBI lineage: Eukaryota > Metazoa > Chordata > Amphibia > Caudata > Salamandridae > Lissotriton > Lissotriton vulgaris. The sequence continues at coordinate 1,441,717,025 of NC_141685.1, forward strand.
GAAGCATCTTTATCTCACCTCAAACTATTCACAATAAATGACATCCACACTTTCAATAATCCTAGTAAGTCTGGGTTGCCTCATTACCATTAAGTTCCCTCCAGTCTCTCTCTTCCATGATCAAAGATCTTTGCAATCTTTCCTTGTCCTCAGTAACCGTACATAAGCACTGGAAACATGCCATTGTCTTGCTTCTCCTTTAAAAAATAATCTGGGGACCCTACTGAAATACAAAACTACAATTCACTCTCCCTTCTGCCCTTCCCATCCAAAATTGTACAGCCAGTCGTCAGCTGTTGCTCTATTTTGAAAACAATCTGCTGCTGGACACAGTTGGGTCAGAAATTTGCTCTCTCCACAGCACTAAACCTGCTGCTCTTTCTTTGTTCTTTCTATGTGGGATGAACTTAGGTTTATAGTAGACCATTGAGGATCACCTGCTCTCTTCCTTCTGGATTTATGTGTATCATTCAACACAGTGATCCCTTCGATGTTGATCTCTATTCTCCATCAGATGTTGGTATGTCACTCTACCCTCAAGTGGTTATGCTCTTTTCTTACTGACAGTTATCAATCAATGTTCCTTTCTCCTTATCTGTCTGAATAGATGGTTCAATCTCTATTCCATGTGGAGTCTTGCAATATCCTCATATCTTGGGATTTGATCACATTTCCATTGGTAAATTATTATTCCTTTGTAATGTAATCAAGACTAATGATTGCCCCATGATAGCTGTCCAATCAATGAGCTAGTTGTTAAATATTCTTTTCATAAATAAAATTTATGAACGAGATGGTAAACAGTTACAATTCTTGGACGGCAATGGGGACGTGGCTCGGACGGCAATGGGGGTGTGGCTTGTACGTCAATGGGGGCGTGGCTTGGACGGCAATGGTGAAACCCACCTAAGATCTCAGCTCCGTCATACCGCAGGAGCAAAATAAGATTTTATGCCACTAATACCGAACGAACCGACGAAATAATCGCGAGAACGGCGTCGGAATAGATCAGCTGCAAGATAAACTACATACGAGATCTTGCGGGAAAAGAAGAAAGGAGAAAACCCCCGATGAGGAGCCCGAGCGGGGTAAGGCAGGGAGACCCCAAGATGGCGACCAGCAACTAAAGCAAAGTCAGCCGAACGCTAGCTCCGAGAAAAGCTAAGAGCAGGAGCAGAACACGAAAAGTGGTAAGAGGTAGTAGGAAATGCCACCCACTCTCACCCGGGAAGCGCACTGCGAGCAAAGGGGAAGAGAGGAAAGGAGAGGAGCCTACGGAGCGCACAGAATAGGCCGCGGCTGAAAACAAAACCGCAACGGAACAGGAGGCCGCCATTTTACCTCGAAAAAAAAAATGAGAGAAGGTGCAGCGAACTTGCACACAGCCAAAGACTTACGGGAGATTTTCAGTGCGAGAGGAGGGCTGCGATAACTTCATCCGCTTTCCTCCGGTAAGAGCACAGTGAGCGAAGAGGAACCTGGAGCCCAGCCCGGCATGGCAAAAACAAAACCGATACAGAACAGGATGCCGCCATTTTCCCCACAAGGAGAAAAGAGAGAGGCTGCAGGGAACCACAGTGGTTGCAAGAAACACCAGAGAGGCTCATAGTGAGGCGAGAGCTGTGGTGAGGAGCGAAGCAACAAAGTCAGTGTGGGGCAAGAGCTCAGGGGAAAACCTAGAGGAAATTAAAAAAGAAAACTGAAAACGAAACCCACTCTAACGGAGAAGAGACGGGACTGCAGGGGGGCACAGACCGGGGGGCATTAAAACAAGACAGCAACAGAGCGCAGCAGGAAGAGTACACAGCGAGACCTCAACACCCCAAGAGGGGGGTCGACAAGGCACAAGTAAGGCACAAGTGAAGCGAATATGAGAAGGAAGAGAGCAACGGGCACCGGAAAGTTTGTTGCAGGGGGTGTAGGATCATAAAAGGAGGAGTATTGAAAGACGATCGCACCAAGGAAAATAAATAAAGAAAATCACCAATAAGCTGCAACAAGCTGCGACAATGGTGGTCAATCTCACACCAAATGTCTGGGTAAATGAGTGGGGCCATCTAAGCAGGAACGCGACCCCGCAACCAGGTGGGCCTAGCAAGACAAACACGCAACTAAAAACTGAGGAAGTGGCAAGTAGATCCCAAGAACAAAAGGAAGAGATACAGACCAAAGCTCTGTCACAGGAAGACCCTGTAGATACAACAAAAGCGGCTCCGCGGCCACTAACCTGCCTGGATCAAACCTGCCACTGTGTAAACAAACAAGCGGAGTAAATCAGGAGGACAAAAGATACAAGATACACCAAACCAGATGAGGGCTAACAAACATGGCAGGAACAGAGAGAAAGTTCCAGCAGCAAGAAAAAAAGAAGAAAGGCGAACCCCTAACAGACTCCCCCATCAAGCAAAGACAAGACATAAACGTCACGTTAGACTTGATCCAAAGGAACCTGGTGGAGGTGCACGACCTAGCCAAGACAACGAAGCAGACCACAGATGCGATCCAGCAGGAACTGGCTGCCGTGAGAGCAGATATCCATGCCGCAAACAACAGGCTGTCGATAGTGGAGCAGCGAGTGAGCGATATTGAAGACAAAGACCAAAAAACAAACAAGAAGCTAACCGCTCTAACGAAGGCAACGTTAATGCTACAAAATCAGACTGCTGAATAGGAAGACAAACACTGGAAAGGCAACATAAGAATCCTAGGAGTCCCGAAGGGGGATGAAGACAAAGCAGGATCGTGTATGGCCCTAGTAGAGGAGTTACTCCCAAAGATAAAGGGAATCAATTTCAGCCCCCCACTTGAGCTGGACCAAGCATATAGAGTTCCAGCTTTTAAATCGTCAAAACGGACAGGGCCCCGCCCAATAGTCTGCAAACCCGTACGCTCTATGCACACGGAAGCTATCGGCGAGAAAAGCACAGAGCGTGCATTGGAATGGACAGAAAAAAATCCTCACACAGGATTACTCCAAGATGACGGTAGACACAAGAAAGGGATTCCTAGCCCTGAGAGACAAACTGAGGAAGGAGAACATAACATTCTCTTTCGCCGATCCCGCAAAGTTCAAAATCATGGACAAGGGAAAGACAATACTCTTTGAGGACCCAGCGGAACTGAACAGGTATTTGAGAGGCCCAACATCACAAGAAATGGATATGGCGCAAGCAGGAACAAGTAAAAGAAGAGCATCACCAGACCTGAGGGTTGAATAGCAAGAGAGATGTAACACAGCTTAAAAAATAAAGAGGAGTAAAAAAAAAACAACACTGAAACACATCTACCTCAAAAGACCGACATTGCGATGGAACACATCTACCTCACTGACTACTGGCTACCTCCAACAGGAAAAGATGGGTGAACTCATCTACCTCAAGCACCAGCAACAGCACAAAAAGAACAAAGCAGTATATCCTTTTCAGACTAAAATGACTCAATGACTAGCGACAAACGGGGATCACTCTGATGGGAGAAGGGAGGGGGAGGTAAGAGAAGGGCATGACAGGAGAAAAGATGTAGTCACAAGAGCGACCTATAACAACAAACACGAACTCCACAACCTGCCTTCGCAGAGACGCTCAATGACTGACGAGTAAGCAGAGAATATATACGACCTCTATGCCCTATGATAACCAATACTAACCTGATTAATCAGTTTCAGTTAGAGGCACAAGAAAAGCAGGAAGAGGTGAGGGGGGAAGGCAGAGACAGAACCAAGAGTATTAGCTCCTGGGGGTGGAGACGGGGGGATATTGCGTTGCACTCCAGACTATCACAGGAGGGAGGAGGGGGGAGGGAGGGGGTTCGGGGGGATTTAACGTATACTGTTTGTCTAGTCTAAATGCTTATTCGATATCCACTGTCCCCTTCACTATCTACCTACTCTACTCTCACAAGAAGAAACAGAAGAGCCGACCCTGGGGGGGGGAGCAAGCCCCACACAACAAAGCCCAAAGAGACGTCGACAGGCACTAAACATAAATCACACAAACCAACAGTTGCTCAATTGCCACAAACCTAAAGATTGTGTCCCTAAATGTCAAGGGCCTCAACCATCCGGTAAAAAGGAAAAAAAAAACCTAGATTACATAGCAAAATTAAAAGGGGATGTCCTGCTCCTGTAGGAAACCAGACTCTCATTAGAAGACTCACAAAGGCTAAGTGCGAGGTGGATCGAGGAAAATTACCTGCTCCCCGGCAACCGGTAAAAAACAGGGAGTGATCACGCTGGTGGCTAAGAACTCTAACATCACCATAGTTGACCAACAAAGTGATGAGAAAGGGAGGTTACTTATCACAGAGCTGAAAAGAGGGGAAGAGATCTTCCATATCGCAAACATTTACGGTCCGAACAAAGATGACCCTGAATTTTAGTTGGGGGTCTCGAGGAGATTGGAGACAATCTCCCAAAACGAGTAACTAGTCCTGGCAGGGGACTTTAACCTAACATTAGACCACACTCTAGACAGACAATCACACTGCCAATCCAGGGCGCCCAAAGCCCAAACGAACTTAAAGAACATCTGCAACAAATACAACCTGAATGACCCCTGGCGACTACAGCACCCAAAAACCAGAGACTACACATTCTACTCCAATCCTCACAACTCATACAGTAGAATAGATTACATTCTAATATCAGGCACCTACACACACCTAGTAGAACACTCGTATATAGCGGCTAGGACTATCTCAGACCACTCATGCATCAGTCTTCTGTTGAAGGGATGCCACAACGAAGACATGCCGCGTAGATGAAGGTTCAACTCTGATCTGCTGAAAGAGGAGAGTAACAAAAGTAAAATAGAAGGAGACATTAAGGAATACATACGACTCAACGACACACCGGACACTCAAGGCTACAATCAGGGGAACAATAATAGAAATTATGGGTAAAATTAACAAGAAGGCAAAAGCACAAATAGAACGACTAGAAGAAGAGATAAAAGGACTAGAAGTAGCCCACAGCAGAGACCTAAAGGACAAATCTAGCTTAACAATGCTCACAAAGAGGAAATATGAATACAACAGAACTCTGAGTGAAAGATCAGGACTGTGGGTAAACAAGTATAAGTCAATCAATCTATGCGAAGCAAACAAAGCAGGTAGGATCCTAGCCTCCCACTTAAAGCACAAACAAAAGCAACACAGCATAGCATCAATCACTGACGCGAAAAACATTACACACACGAGACATAAGGAGATACTAAAAACATTCAGCGTATTCTACCAGGACCTATACAATAAAGATCAGTCATTAGACGAGGAAGGGAGCACAAGGTACCTAGAAAGTCTGAGTCTACCGAAATTTACAGATGATGAAGCACACACCCTAGGGCAAGAGATAAGCGAAGCAGAGATTGAAGGGGCAGTGAGGTTTCTCAAGGACAACAAGGCCCTGGGCCCGGACGGCTACACAGCCACATTTTATAAAACATTCCTAATCATACTGACCCCCACATTGAAGAAAACCTTTAACCACCTAGACAAGGCAGGAGCAGTCTCCCCGACTATGTCGGAAGCAAACATAGTAGTAATACCGAAGGAAGGCAAGAACACACAGTTACCCCAAAACTATAGGCCTATTTCACTAAAACGTCGACTGTAAAAAGTCTATGTGAAAATATTGGCCTCCAGACTGAACAGGGTTCTACCGAAGGTAATAAGCAATGCGCAAGTAGGATCCTAAAGAACCGAATGTCACACGACAACACAAGACTCCTGTGTCACGTACTAGAGCAGGCAACATCAACTCAACACTAGATGCTGAGAAAGAGTTTGACAGAGTATCCTGGCAGTTTCTCAGGCAATGCATGCAGACTTTCAACCTGGGGGAGGCATTCATAAACAGAGTATTGTCCCTATACAAAAGGCCTAGCGCGAGGATAGTAATCAATGGGGCGGTCTCAGAACCATTTAACCTACAGCGAGGGACAAGACAGGGTTGTCCCCTGTCATCTTCACTGTTCCTGCTGGCCCTAGAGCCTCTGATCAGAGACATCGGGGCCAATGAAGAGATGAAGTGCTTTACCATAAATGACGTCACAGTCAAGCTAGCCGCATACGCAGATGACATACTCATACTTACTCATACTTACCGAGAGCCCTCAACTATACATTAACGCCTTAATGAGGTCCATAGGTAGATATTCTGCCCACTCTGGATACAAGCTAAACATATACAAATCCAAATCGGAATGTAGACCCCTTAATATCCACACCACGAAAGAAATGCTAGGGGACTCGGGTCTGGCATGGTAGACTGGTTTCATTACATACCTAGAGATACAATTTGGCAGGGGCCTCAAGTGCACACTGGACCAGAATGAAAGCCAACGGGTGGAGAAAGTAAAAGGGCTCTTGGAAGGGTGGACACCGAGATACATAACATGCTGGGGGAGGGTGGAGACAATAAAAATGATGATTACACCAATGGTCAACTACTTAGCCAATATGCTCCCCCTTGCACTAACAGACAAATTCCACAAAAAGCTAAACAAATGATCAACAAATTCCTGTGGAGAGATAAGAGAGCGAGGATTAGCCTGAGTGAAGAAGCTTAGACTACATAAGAAGCTAGGAGGGCTGAAACCTCGCTGACTTTCGAGCATTCCAGTCTGTCTACCTGGCAAGACAAGGGTCTTATTGGGTTCTCCCGAAACAGGAATATATGCCAGTGTGGCTAAAGATTGAGGGGAGCTTATTAAGCAACCAGGAGCCCATAACCCTCCTCACAGCCAACAAAAGCACACAACCCTCAAACCTGATACTTAGAAACACTCACAATGCCCTACTTAAGGTAGATCAGAAAATGGACATCAGCATAAAAAACACAAGATGGGAATCATTGTGGGGAAATAGGAAGATAAAATATAGGGGGAAACCACTATCCATGGAGACATGGATGGCAAAGGGTATCTCCTATCCCAAGTAGCTAGACGTGGAAGATAGGCCAGCCTCCTTTAATATGTTAAAAACGAAGCTGAACCTCCCCGAGCTGGAACTCTACAACTTCCTTAAGATTAGATCAGCCCTGTTGAAAGCGAAACTTAATAACAAAAAGCCCTCCATCTTCCAGTACATGACCAACATCAACAGGACAGGACACCAGGTGTCACATATATGGCGCCTACTAAGACCCAATACCACAAAACTAAACAAAAAGGCAACCGGATACTGGGAGAAAAAGCTAGGGACTACGCTCAGCGAGAGCGAACAACAACTGCTATGGTCTTCCCCCACACAAAACAAAAGAACACCAACGCTAGCACAAACAAAATTCTGGCTACAGCACAAGATCTATTGGACACCAGCACGTCTGGCGACCTTAGGACTCAGGGAAAACTACCTGCGTTGGAACTGTGACAAAGAGAAGGGCGACCTGGCACACCTTCTATACCACTGCTCCAAAGTTAAAAAATTCTGGACTAAAGTCTTCGACTTTATAAATAAGACACTAGGATGTACAATCAAACCACTCACTGCTGCATTCCTAACCACCGACCTAGACTCAAGTCAAGATAGAGACCTAGTAGACCAATTAATCACAGCAGCTGTAAAAACAGTCCTCTCCAAATGGAAGTACACTGCCAAGGCAACTTTCAAGGGCTGGCTCATTTGGGTCACATACTTAAGGGGGGTGGACACAATTACCCTCCAACACTCACCATGGAAGCAACAACATAGAGGCATTTGGGAGACCCTATGACCTGCCATAAAGAATATCAACGCTAAACCACCAACCTGTGTGCTGCATGCCCCCAATGTAGGAAATAGACACAATAGTAAGAGTAGGGAACTTCCTGTATTTTCTTTTCCTCTCACTCTCTACATTCCCCTTTCTTTCCTTCTCCATACCTCTGCCCCGCACTATAAGGAGACAGTTGGATAAGGGGGCAATCCCAGCACGAATATACCTGTGAAGTAGGTTTACACAACACAAAAAACCTGGGCTGTAACCCTGGAACAAGTTACCCATGATAACTGTATGTTATATGTTTATACGTGTATGTATATGTGACTATATGTACCATAAAACAATAAAAAACATATGAAAATTAAAAAAACATTTAAAACAAATCCTCATGGTTGTTTCTACTCCTTTCTGATGAATACATAGTGCATGGTTGTAGGAAAGGGCCTCTTTGGTTAGCTCCCCACTTTTTGCCTGATGTCTGATGTAATTTTGAATCTAAGTGGGTGCGGAGACAGCATATAAAAAAGAAATATCGAAATGCACAAGTATAGTAGCAAAAATATTGTTGGTCAGGAATATCGACAGACAAATTCTCGTGGTCAAGAATAATGATTTTAGGTAAGCAATATCGATGTAAAAAATATTGAAGTGTTTAATATCATTTGGAAAAAATATAATTGTTAAAAATATCGATTTTTTATTACTGTTATGTATTTTAGTATATATTTTATATGTGTGTGTTGTATTTTCTTATATAAGAATTGATTGTATGTTTATTATATATTCAAATGTTAGTAGTAATGATTTTTTTAAATTTGAATTTTGTGTTTTTAGTTCTTTCGCGGGTGGGTTCATAGGGGAATAGGGTGGGAAATAATTTAATGATATTACATTTATTGAATACGTTTTATTTATTAATATTTGTTTAATTGAGATTTTATAGTGTTAAATGTGTAAATTAATTTGTTATTAATCATTTAGTAATTTGTTAACTCATTTTAATTAATTAATTATTTGTCAATTAATTATGGTAAGTGTGTAATTAATTTTAGGTGGGTGTTGTGGTGTTTATAGGTGTACATGGTGGGAAGTAATTTTTTTAATGAATTATTAATTAGTTGTTAATTCATTTAAATGAGTGAATTAGTACTTAATTATGTTAATTGTTTATCAATTCAATTCAATTCTTTATTTGATCTTACACATAAGATCATAAAAGTACATAAAATGGCATTATTTTAAAACATAAATATATAAAGCATAAGTCCCAATAATTAAAAGGATACTCTCACTCAGTTTATCATGCATTCCATTTCATCTGTATGTTCATTGTCTACTTAACAACAGTTTAAAACATTAAATATTAAAAAGAATAAACATTTGAAAGGTACTGTTGTACTCACTGTAGTGGCAATAGTAATTATTACCCCTCCGTTATCCAACATTTTCCCTACTGTTACACTCACTGGAGTTGGAATAGTAGATTTAATTCCTCTGCTATCCAACTTTTACCCTACTTTTGCACTTACTGGAGTGGGCATAGTAAAATTTTCCCCTCCGCAATACAACACTTTCACTACTATTGAACCCTTTGGAGTGGGAATAGTAATTGTTACCCCTCTGCTATCCAACACTTTACCTACTGTTGTATTCACTGAAGTTGGAATAGTACATTTATTTATTCCGCTATCCAACATTTTCCCTACTGTTGAAGTTATTATACTGTGAAATGTACGTTTACATTTTTTTCAATAGTTTAATGTTTTAGTTAATTATAGAATAGTTTTTTTAAATTTCAAATTATTGATATATCGGTTCAGTATGAGAACAACCATAAAAGAAAAATTATACACGAAATTCATGAACAACATATAATACATTCATGTAACAATTGACTGCATAACACTAATATTGATTCAATAAAGTTAGTTAGGAATTATAATACTTTTCCTAGCATTAATTGATTTTAAAATACATTTTTCTAGATGAAAGCATATCCTGGGATCATTTAACGTAGATAGAAAATTCATAGCAGCTTTGGTAGTTCTCACATTATATTTCTTAGACAGTGTGTTTAAATATATACATCTAAAAAACAGATAAAAATCACGGATAAGGAAAAAGTGCTTTGTTTGAATGGGCATCACATGGGCATGAGGTTATAGGGTGTTTTTTCATTTCAGGAAAGGCCACTAAGTGATGCACAATTCCAAAACGCAGCCTTGTTAAAAGAAAGCGATGGGTAGGTTTTGTAATTAAAGATAGGTAGCTTTGAAAGCCGCCCCTGTTTGTAATGGTTTCGTAAAACATATACCTTGCTTGCTTCACTACTGTTCTCATTCGGATCTCATCTCTATAGGCCAGAAATGTATCCTTTAGCTCTTGCTTAGGCATATCTATTAGGAGTGCTGGTTTATACATGATCCTGACCTTGAACAAGGCATGGGTAACATCTGAAATATATTTAATCCAGAGGATTGATAGGCTGTTGTCTAAAAGCAGGCCATCCATAACTATTGTTTGGGTAAATTTAGTCTTATGCTATGCCCAAATAGACGTCCAAAGCATGAGGGGTCGCAGGGCTATCAAGTCTGATAGATATCTTAGGCCTCTTTCTTGGTGTGCTATCTCTAATGAAGCAGACTGTGGCAGACATAGGAGGCGTTTCAATTTGCAACAGCTGGCTATTGTTATGCCCCCACACCACAGCAAGGGGAACAGATGCACATCTAGCTTTGTAGATATCTATCATGGCCTTGATACGGCGATCACCTAATTTAGATGCTAAACGAAAAACCCTGTCTTTGCTCTTTAGCATCTTAGAGCGGACATTGGTTATTTCCTGGGACCAATTGCCTAAAAATATTATTCCTAAAGCAAAAATTGTTGACTGTTTCCACTTTAGTATTATCTATAAAAAGGGCTTTAGGTGTTTTAGGCTTTGGGCCGCATATCAAAGTAAAGGTTTTTGCCTTATTAATTTATAGTTTCCTGCTGGCAATAAAAGTTCCAAACTTGTCAATTAGCTGCTGTAAACCTACGGGTTCCAATCAATCAATCAATCAATCAAAGACACTTATAGAGCACACTACTTACCCGTAGGGTCTCAAGGCGCTGTGGGGAGGGGGGTGCCGTTACTGCTCGAACAGCCAGGTCTTCAACTTCTTCCTGAAGGAGAGGTGGTCTTGGGTCAGGCGCAGGTCGGTCGGGAGGGAGTTCCAGGTCTTGGCGGCCAGGTAGGAGAAGGACCTTCCTCCTGTTGTCGCTCTTCGGATACGGGGGACGGCAGCGAGGGTGTGGTTGGCTGATCGGAGGTGGCGTTTGGGAGCGTAGAAGTTGATTCGGTTGTTGAGGTAGCTCGGGCCTTGGTCGTGTAGGGCCTTGTGTGCGTGGGTGAGGAGGCGGAAGGTGATTCTTTTGTTGACGGGGAGCCAATGCAGGTCTCTCAGATGTCCAGAGATGTGGCTGGTTCGTGGGATGTCGAGGATGAGTCTGGCTGAGGCGTTCTGGATCCGCTGGAGTCTCTTCTGGAGCTTGGCGGTGGTACCGGCGTAGAGGGCGTTGCCGTAGTCCAGTTGACTGGTGACGAGGGCCTGGGTGACGGTCTTCCTGGTCTCGGTGGGGATCCACCAGAAGATCTTCCGTAGCATGCGTAGGATGTTGAAGCACGCCGAGGAGACGGTGTTGACTTGCCTGGTCATGGAGAGGGAGGAGTCCAGGATGAAGCCCAGGTTGCGTGCGTGGTCTGTCGGTTTGGGTGCGGTGCCCAGGGCGGGAGGCCACCAGGAGTCGTCCCAGGCGGAGGGTGAAGAGCCCAGGATGAGGACCTCCGTCTTGTCTGAGTTCAGTTTCAGGCGGCTGGTCGTCATCCACTCGGCTACCTCTTTCATCCCTTCGTGCAGATTGGCTCTGGCTCTGGCGGGGTCGTTGGTCAGGAAGAGGATCAGCTGGGTGTCGTCGGCGTAGGAGATTATGTTGAGGTTGTGTTGGCGTGCGATGGCAGCGAGGGGGCTCATGTAGACGTTGAAGAGGGTGGGGCTCAGCGAGGATCCTTGAGGGACGCCGCAGATGACTTCGGTGGCCTCTGACTTGTACGGCGGTAGGCGGACTCTCTGTGTTCTTCCGTCGAGGAAGGAGATGATCCATTCCAGAGCCTTCTCCTGGATTCCGACGTTGATGAGGCGCTGTACTAGGGTGTGGTGGCAGACAGTGTCGAATGCCGCGGAGAGGTCTAGGAGGATGAGGGCCGCTGTTTCTCCGTTGTCCATCAGGGCTTGGATGTCATCGGTGGCGGCGATGAGGGCGGTCCCGGTGCTGTGGTTGGCTCGGAAGCCAGACTGTGAGGGGTCGAGGGATCCATTCGTCTCGAGGAAGGCGGCCAGCTGCTTGTTGACGGTCTTCTTGATGACTTTGGCTGGAAACGGGAGGAGCGAGATGGGGCGGTAATTCTTGAGTTCGGTGGGGTCCGCTGTGGGTTTCTTGAGTAGAGCGCTGAGTTCGGCGTGCTTCCAGCTCTCAGGGAAGGTGGCGGTGTCGAAGGATGTGTTGATGATGTCTCGCAGGTGGGGTGCGATGACAACGTCGGCCTTGTTGAAGACGTGGTGAGGGCAGGGGTCGGTCGGAGATCCGGAGTGGACGGAGTTCATCGTGCGGACGGTGTCTTCGGTGCTGATCGGAGTCCAGGCGCGGAGGGTGGTGGTGGGGGGTGGTGGTTCGGTCGTGGTGTGCGTTGGTTGGTTGTTGAAGTCAGTCAAGTCAAGTCAAGTCAAAGAATTTATATAGCGCACTACATACCCGGAGGGTCTCAAGGCGCTTAGGGAGGGGAGGAGGATTACTTGTCAAATATCCACGTTTTAAGTTGCTTTCTGAATGCTAGGTGGTTCTGGGTGAGGCGAAGGTAAGTGGGGAGTGAGTTCCATGTTTTAGCAGCCAGGTATGAGAAGGATCTGCCTCCCATGGTGGTCTTGTTGATGCGAGGTACAGTGGCGAGGGCTTGGCTGGAAGAACGTAGTTGGCGGGGGGGGTGTAGAAGGACAGACGTGAGTTGAGGCATTCTGGTCCGATGTCGTAGAGTGCTTTGTGTGTGTGGGTTAGGAGCCGGAAAGTGATCCTCTTATTGACGGGAAGCCAGTGGAGGTTTTTCAGCTGACCAGAGATGTGTTCTTTACGCGGGATGTCTAATATGAGCCTGGCTGAAGCGTTCTGGATGCGTTGGAGTTTTTTCTGGAGTTTTGCGGTGGTACCGGCGTAGAGGGTGTTTCCGTAGTCCAGTCGGCTCGTGACCAGAGCGTGGGTGACTGTTTTTCTGGTTTCGGTGGGGATCCAGCGAAATGTTTTTTTGAGCATGCGAAGAATGTTGAAGCAGGATGAAGATACGGCGCTGACTTGTCTGTTCATTGAGAGTGAAGAATCCAGGATAACGCCTAGGTTCCGAGCGTGGTCTGTCGGGATGGGTGCTTTTCCAAGGGCTTCCGGCCACCAAGAGTCGTCCCATGCAGAGGGGGATGTACCTAAGATGAGGACTTCTGTTTTATCTGAGTTCAGTTTCAAACGGCTGTGTTTCATCCATTTGGCGACTTCTTTCATTCCTTCGTGTAGGTTAGTTTTGGCGTGCTGGGGTCATTGGTGAGAGAAAGGATCAGTTGAGTGTCATCCGCGTAAGAGATGATGTTGAGGCTGTGTTGGCGGGCGATGGCCGCGAGGGGGCTCATGTATACGTTGAAGAGGGTGGGACTAAGTGAGGACCCTTGGGGTACGCCACAGATGACTTCAGTGGCCTCGGACTTGAATGGTGGAAGGCGGACTCTCTGAGTTCTTCCGGTGAGGAACGAGGTGATCCATTCAAGTGCTTTTCCTTGGATTCCGATGTTTCTGAGGCGTTGTAAAAGGGTGCTGTGGCAGACTGTGTCGAAGGCTGCAGAGAGGTCGAGGAGGATGAGGGCGACTGTGTCTCCTTTGTCCAGTAGAGTTCGAATGTCGTCTGTTGCTGCGATGAGGGCGGTCTCAGTGCTGTGTTTTGCTCGGAAGCCAGATTGTGAGGGGTCGAGGGATTTGTTGGCTTCGAGGAAGGCGGCGAGTTGGTTGTTGACAGCTTTCTCGATGACTTTGGCCGGGAATGGAAGGAGCGAAATGGGGCGGTAATTTTTGAGTTCGGTGGGGTCCGCTGTGGGTTTTTTCAGAAGGGCGGTGAGTTCAGCGTGTTTCCAGCTTTCCGGGAAGGTGGCGGAGTTGAAGGAGCAGTTGATGACGTCTCGGAGGTGCGGAGCTATGACGGAGTCTGCTTTGTTGAAGATGTGGTGAGGACATGGGTCTGTGGGGGATCCTGAGTGGATGGAGTTCATCAGGCGGATGGTGTCCTCAGTGGAGATTGAGTTCCAGTTGTTAAGGGTGTTCAAGGGGGGGGAATGTTCAGCAAATTGTTGGGTGGGTTGGTCTCCGGGTTGGTTGTCGAAGCTGTTGTGGATGTCTGCAATTTTGTTGTGGAAGAATGAGGCTAGGGAGTCGCAGAGGACTTGAGAGGGGGTGATGTCGTTGGAGTTGGCCGAGGGATTGGTAAATTCCTTGACGATGTTGAAAAGTTCCTTGCTGTTGTGGGCGTTGTTGTCAAGTCGGTCCTTGAATGCTGTTTTCTTGGCCTTTCGGATTAGTTGGTGGTGTGTGCGGGTGGCGTTTTTGAAGGCGTCCTTGGTGCTAGTGGTAGGGTCTTTTTTCCAGGCCTTTTCAAGGGAGCGGCAGAGTTTCTTGGACTTCTTAAGATCATCGTTGAACCATGAGGCCTTCTTGCTGCCGGGTTTGCTTTGACGTTTTTTCAGTGGTGCTAAGGTGTCGGCGGTGTTGGATAACCATAGGGTGAAGTTGGCGGCGGCTTGGTCTGGGTTAGAAGAGTGGTCTGGGGTGTTTAGAAGGAGCGATGAGGAGATCTGGTCGATGGTGATTTTGTTCCAGTTTCTTTGCAGAGTTGGTTGGGGGTGGTTGATGGGTTTTGGCTTGTTGTAGGTGAAGTGAACGCAGCTGTGGTCAGTCCACAGGAGATCCGTAGTGTGGCTGAAGGAGACATGATTGCTGAAGGTGAAGATGGGGTCGAGTTTGTGACCTGCGATGTGGGTGGGGGAAGTGACCAGTTGTTTAAGTCCGAGGTTGGCGAGGTTGTCCAAGAGGGTGGTGGTGTTGCGGTCGTTGGTCTTTTCAAGGTGAAAGTTGAGGTCTCCCAGAAGGATGTAGTCTTTGGAGGGGAGCGCGTGTGGAGTGATGAAGTCCGTGATGTCTTCACTGAATTTTGCGCGGGGTCCTGGTGGTCTGTAGAGGAGTGTGCCTCTGAGTGTGGTCTTGGGGTCGATGTGGATCTGGAAGTGAAGGTGTTCGGAGTTGGCGAGGTTGGCGTCAGAGCTGGTTGAGATGCGGATTGATTTTTTATGGACGATAGCGATTCCTCCTCCTGTGTGGCCGGTACGGTCCTTGCGTGTGATCTTATAATCTTCCGGGATGGCGATGGTGATGTCTGGGGCGGAGTAAGCGTTCATCCATGTTTCTGTTAGGAAGGCGACGTCTGGAGAGATGGTGTCTAGTAGATTCCATAGGTCAATGGCGTGCCTGTGGACCGATCGGGTGTTGAGAAGGATGCATTGTAGGTGATTGGGGTTGGGAATCTGTGGTGTGGTCGTAGCGGAGATGTTACTGTTGCCGATGAATTTGCAGGGGTAGCAGGAGAAGGGTCCATGGGTGTGTCCAGGAGCGGCTTGGACGCAGTTGGGGGCGCGACCGGGGTTAAGGGCTAGGAGGGTGGTGGCATTGTAGGTAATGCGGGAGGGCTGGGCAGCGCGAGGGGCAGGGGTTCTGCCGCTGGGCGCGGTCCAGGCGCGGACGGGCGTAGACGGGCTTACCTTTGGCGCACCTTCTGCGCGAATGGGGCGCGGTCGCTGCGCGTGAACGCTGCGCGCGGGAACTACTGTCATATGTGGAGAGTGGAGGGGGAGGGGCGAGGGCGTCTCAGCTGGGAGGCGGGGCGGGCACACGAGGAGGGCAACAACAAACAAAATGGAGGCGGAGGGGGGAGCAAACTGGAGGTGAACGCGCTAGCAGCCTTAAAACACCACAATAAAATGCACAGAGCGCAAATGAGCAAAGCGGTAAATCGGCACACAGTAGGCAAAATAAATGACAAAATACAAAGCAAACGAAGCAATGCAGCGCTATGATACCAGATGTCTGGTCTGGTTTAGAAGAGTGGGCTGGGGTGTTTAGAAGGAGCGATGAGGAGATCTGGTCGATGGTGATTTTGTTCCAGTTTCTTTGCAGAGTTGGTTGGGGGTGGTTGATGGGTTTTGGCTTGTTGTAGGTGAAGTGAACGCAGCTGTGGTCAGTCCACAGGAGATCCGTAGTGTGGCTGAAGGAGACATGATTGCTGGAGGTGAAGATGGGGTCGAGTTTGTGACCTGCGATGTGGGTGGGGGAAGTGACCAGTTGTTTAAGTCCGAGGTTGGCGAGGTTGTCCAAGAGGGTGGTGGTGTTGCGGTCGTTGGTCTTTTCAAGGTGAAAGTTGAGGTCTCCCAGAAGGATGTAGTCTTTGGAGGGGAGCGCGTGTGGAGTGATGAAGTCCGTGATGTCTTCACTGAATTTTGCACGGGGTCCTGGTGGTCTGTAGAGGAGTGTGCCTCTGAGTGTGGTCTTGGGGTCGATGTGGATCTGGAAGTGAAGGTGTTCGGAGTTGGCGAGGTTGGCGTCAGAGCTGGTTGAGATGCGGATTGATTTTTTATGGACGATAGCGATTCCTCCTCCTGTGTGGCCGGTACGGTCCTTGCGTGTGATCTTATAATCTTCCGGGATGGCGATGGTGATGTCTGGGGCGGAGGAAGCGTTCATCCATGTTTCTGTTAGGAAGGCGACGTCTGGAGAGATGGTGTCTAGTAGATTCCATAGGTCAATGGCGTGCCTGTGGACCGATCGGGTGTTGAGAAGGATGCATTGTAGGTGATTGGGGTCGGGAATCTGTGGTGTGGTCGTAGCGGAGATGTTACTGTTGCCGATGAATTTGCAGGGGTAGCAGGAGAAGGGTCCATGGGTGTGTCCAGGAGCGGCTTGGACGCAGTTGGGGGCGCGACCGGGGTTAAGGGCTAGGAGGGTGGTGGCATTGTAGGTAATGCGGGAGGGCTGGGCAGCGCGAGGGGCAGGGGTTCTGGCGCTGGGCGCGGTCCAGGCACGGACGGGCGTAGACGGGCTTACCTTTGGCGCACCTTCTGCGCGAATGGGGCGCGGTCGCTGCGCGTGAACGCTGCGCGCGGGAACTACTGTCATATGTGGAGAGTGGAGGGGGAGGGGCGAGGGCGTCTCAGCTGGGAGGCGGGGCGGGCACACGAGGAGGGCAACAACAAACAAAATGGAGGCGGAGGGGGGAGCAAACTGGAGGTGAACGCGCTAGCAGCCTTAAAACACCACAATAAAATGCACAGAGCGCAAATGAGCAAAGCGGTAAATCGGCACACAGTAGGCAAAATAAATGACAAAATACAAAGCAAACAAAGCAATGCAGCGCTATGATACCAGATGTCTGCAGGGACACTGGGAGCGACCACTCAGCCTGTGAGAGGAGCGAGTCACGGCGCTTACCGGGAGAGGAGCGCTATTTCTATTCAGTGGGAGGGCGTCTCAGCTGGGAGGCGGGGCGGGCACACGAGGAGGGCAACAACAAACTGAAGCTGTTGTGTATGTCCGCGATCTTGTTGTGGAAGTATGAGGCAAGGGAGTTGCAGAGGTCTTGCGATGGGGTGATGTCGTTGTTTACTGCGCTGGGGTTGGATAGCTCTTTCACGATGTTGAAGAGTTCCTTGCAGTTGTGTGCGTTGTTGTCCAGCCGGTCCTTGAATGCAGTTTTCTTGGCGGCGCGGATCAGCTGGTGGTGCTTCCGGGTGGCAAGCTTGAGGGTGGTCATGTTGTCCGGTGTTGGTTCCCTTCTCCAGACTTTTTCGAGGGCTCGGCAGTTCTTCTTGGACCTCTTGAGTTCGTCAGTGAACCATGGGGCTTTCTTGCTGCCGGGTCTGCTGGGCGGGGTCCTCAGCGGGGCGAGCTCGTCCGCGCAGTTGCTGATCCACTTCGTGAGGTTGTCGGCGGCCTGGCTGGGGTTCGCTGATCTGGCAGGAGGGTGCTGGCTCAAGGAGGTGGCGAGCTGGTCGGCTGTGATCTTGTTCCAGCTTCTGCGGGCAACCTGTTGCTGGTGGTGGTGGATCGTCGTTCTTCTGAAGGTGAAGTGGACGCAGCTGTGGTCCGTCCAGTGAAGTTCTGTGGTATGGCTGAAGGCGATGTCTTTGCTGGATGAGAAGACGGCGTCGAGTGTGTGTCCGGCGAGGTGGGTGGGGGTGTTCACCAGCTGCTTGAGTCCCAGGTTGGCGAGGTTGTCGAGCAGGGTGCTGGTGTTGCGGTCGTTGTTGTTCTCCAGGTGGAAGTTGAGGTCCCCCAGGAGGATGTAGTCATCGTAGGGGAGGGCATGCGGGCTGACGAAGTCGGCGATGTCCTCGCAGAATTGAGTGCGTGGTCCCGGGGGTCGGTAGATCAGGGTGCCTCTGAGGGTGGTCTTCGGGTCGGTGTGGATCTGGAAGTGCAGGTGTTCGGCGGTTGTGAGGGTGTTGACGGTGCTAGTCGTGATTCGGATGGTGTTCCTGTGGATGATGGCGATGCCTCCTCCCATCTGGTTGGCGGTGCGGTCCCTCCGGGTGATCTTGTAGCCCTCTGGGATGGCGATGGCGATGGCGATGTCGGGCGCTGAAGAGGCGTTCATCCAGGTCTCCGTGATGAAGGCAACGTCAGGGGCTGTGGCGTCTAGGAGGTTCCAGAGTTCGATGGCGTGTCTGTGGACGGAGCGGGTGTTGAGCAGGATGCACTTGAGGTGGTTGCTGCTGGAGTTCGGCTTGGCAGGTGCTGGTGCCGGGCAGGTCCGGATGCAGGTGAACTTGCAGGCGTGGCAGCTGAAGGGTCCGTGGGTGCGTCTCGGGGTGGCTCGGTAGCATCCTGGGATTCGGCCGGTGTTGAGTGCGGTGAGTGTTGCGGCGTCGTAGGACTGTCGGGTCGTCTTCCGTCGGTGGGGTCCAGGGGTCCTGGCACTGGGCGCGGTCCAGGCGCGGACGGGCGTAGACGGGCTTACCTTTGGCGCGCCTTCGGCGCACAATCGGCGCACCCGCTGCGCGTGACCGCTGCACGTTCGCACGGTCGCCATATATGGCGAAGTGCGCGGGTGGGCGGAGCAGCTGGGAGGCGGGAGCGAGGAGGGTACAGAAAGAAAAAAGGGGCGGGGTCAGTGGTGGTGGCGGGAAGCGGGGAGCGGGGAGGGATGAGACGGGGGCGGCTGAAAAGAAAGGCAAAACAGGCAGAAATGGGGGGACAAAGATACAAATTGACAGCAAAATCTACTCTGAAACACAATACAGGCAGATACAGTAACACAGGGCAAGAAGCGAGCACAGACCACGCCGCTCGATGTCAGGGGGCGTGGTCACGCGGCGGAGCCGGGGCAGCGAGGCAGAAGGCGGGGAGGGCACACGCAGCAGCTGGTGGCCGTGCGGCGCGGGAG
Organism: Lissotriton vulgaris; assembly: GCF_964263255.1. Classification (NCBI taxonomy): domain Eukaryota; kingdom Metazoa; phylum Chordata; class Amphibia; order Caudata; family Salamandridae; genus Lissotriton; species Lissotriton vulgaris. The sequence continues at coordinate 1,441,736,281 of NC_141685.1, forward strand.
TGTTCTAGAACTAGGTCACACTCACCTGCGTCGCACGGTCGCCATATATGGCCAAGTGCGCGGGTGGGCGGAGCAGCTGGGAGGCGGGAGCGGGGAGGGTACAGAAAGAAAAAAGGGGCGGGGTCAGCGGTGGTGGCGGGAAGCGGGGAGCGGGGAGGGATGAGACGGGGGCGGCTAAAAAGAAAAGGCAAAACAGGCAGAAATGGGGGGACAAAGTTACAAATTGACAGCAAAATCTACTCTGAAACACAATACAGGCAGATACAGTAACACAGGGCAAGAAGCGAGCACAGACCACGCCGCTCGATGTCAGGGGGCGTGGTCACGCGGCGGAGCCGGGGCAGCGAGGCAGAAGGCGGGGAGGGCACACGCAGCAGCTGGTGGCCGTGCGGCGCGGGAGTGTCCTAGAACTAGGTCCAGACAAGAGAAGGGCATCATCTGCGTAAAGCAGAGCTGGTACAGCATGACCTTCGTCTTGGGGTGCATCTGCCTGCATAGACTTAAAAACTGTATCAACCTCATTTATAAATAAGGCAAAAAGTAATGGGGCTCAAACGCAGCCTTGCCGGATACCACGTTTCACTTTAAAGCTAGAGGTGCACTCACCATACTGGCCATACCGGACTCAGGAAGATAATCTTTCATACAGCCTTGCGAGGAAATAAATAATAGGTTCTGGGGCCCTGAGATTTAAGAAAACTGGCCAAAGGATTGCGCGATCAAGGAGATCAAATCCAATATTAAGATTAGCGTTCCATAAAAACAAGCTCCCCTTCTTTGCACACATGTATTTACCTATGAAAAGTTTCATTTTGACACATTGCTCTATCGTTCCTAGCCCGCTTCGAAACCCATATTGTGCCGGTGATAAAATCTCTATCTCAACAACCCACTCTTCCAGTCTAGCTAATAAAATTCTACTCATTACTTTGACCTATGACTCTAAAAGAGAAATAGGGTGGTAATTGTTAGCATCTGATTCATTCCCTTTTTTATATATGGGAATAGTAATTGATTGACCCCATGACAGTGGTGGACCTTTAGTCATGGCGCTATTAAAAGCTATTGTAAGTACAGGTGCCCATTGTTCCTGTGCTGATTTGTAAACATCAATAGGGACCCGTCGGGCCTGTGGCTTTCCCTCCTTTGCTCCCCATGATGCCCTCCTTAACCTCATCAAGCGAAATATTAAGGGGTATTACTGGCCAGTCGGTTTAAAAATGCTGGTAAAATGTAACACTCATTCCTCAGAGCTAACATGGGATAAAAGTTCTGGGAAGTAGTCATTTAAAAAAAAAAAGCGAATTAACTATTTCCCAGAAAGGTTTAATATTAGATGTTTCTGCTGGTTTGTCTAATTCTCCCAGGCAAGTTCCTGGAGCTCTTGTTATCTTGTTATTAGGGCTAATCTATACCTAGATCTTAAGCTATGTAATAGTACTTCATTCCTGGGCTTATAACTAAGGGCTTGTTTGTCAAACAGATTTTATTGTTGTCCACAGCTAAAGAATCAGGGCACATTCCGCCTACAAGCCCACGCAGGGGCCCCACAAGACAATGAGCACAACATGTACAACATGGCCAGGTTAAGGGGCCAATACTTCTTAATGCCCCAAGCCACCGCTGGACTGTTCTCCTTAAGTCTATACTGTTCTGTGCTTGAGTGGCCAGGGTTGAGTCCCAGGGGGGCCTAGAAGGGATAATCTGCAAGAGCAATGGTGCATCGCAAGAATCCTTTAACACAAAGTGCTCTCCCAACTCTCAAGTCCCATCAGTACCAGCGAGTGCGTTCCGCTAGTGTTGAGTCCCCAGAGCACCAGGATATCCGAAGGTGGACGTTTTACCTTGAATCAAACAGTAAAAAAAAAACATAGCCCTCAACTCTCCCTCCCCACCCCCTACCCCCCCTAACTCCCTCTCCCACCCCCCCCCAGTGGTGGAATTGCCATACAGTACTAAGGGCTTGTTTAAGTAATTTGGATGCGAGGGTGCATGCATAATTAAACCATCCTTTTTTCAGCATAGTTTTATCTTTAGGTGGAGCGGTTAATTTCTCTTCAATGGCTCTAATAATTGTACAGAAATTCAATAACAACAATGTCGAATTAACATCAGTGTTCAAAAAATATGACATCTCTTGACCACATTTTCTGGTAATGTGATGCAAAACTAAATTTGAGTCTACCCCGGCCGATTTACCACCTTGGGTGCTCATGGCGGCCGGGAGCTGTCCAAACGTTGCCGCTCCACCCACGCGGTATTAATTCCCCGCCTGTGCGAGGGAATTAATCAGTGGGCAGAGTTCGGATGTCTCCCGGCCATCATGAGCAACAGGATTTATGATGGCCGGGAGCCGTCCTCAGTACGGGAGCGCCAGGCCCGCCCACTCGCACCACGGTGGAATTTGCCCTGCAGCGAAGGGGTTAATATGTGTACCATTTGGCCTAATTTGGGTGATGTTACCAGCAGTGACTTGTTGGGGTGCAAATTTATTCCCCCATAACAATGTCGACATTATTATACAGTTGTGGTCACTGAGCAGCAATTAAGCTTTCCTCGGTGTGGGAAACAAAAAAGCAATACTAGAGGAAATTAACACGTGGTCAATCACTGATTTAGCATTCCTTCCAGTAAATGTGGGGCCACCCTTCCACTACAATCACGGGCACATACTAGCAAATCCAGATCATATTTGGCTATCATATAGTTTAGTGCTTCTCCATAACCGTTATGTGGGAAGTGAATATAGTTATCCCCTTCCTCACTCATGAGCCCACAGACTTTGCTCATGGATAGTGGGTATATCTGAATATTAAAGTCTCCTGCCCACATAAATACAGGGACAGTGTTCATCTGGCCAATCAAATTATCGAGCCCCTTTTCCAGTTCAAAAACTATATTTTAATGGGTTGAATCAAATACATTATTGTAAAAATTAACTAGGAAACCATCTCTTCCATAATTACATCTCATCAACAGGATCTGTTTATGTACACCTATTGTTACTGCTCTTTTAACAACACCTGGGAATTTATTTGACATTAAAATTTAGAGACCTCCTTTAGCTCTGCCAGCCGGTGAAGGCAGGGCCGGTAAGCAGTAAGAAGTAAATACTTAAAATATAACTGGGTCAGTGCTCCAGGTCTCTTGCAAAGAGATTATATCATGTTTATAAATGAAATCTGTCCATCCTAGAAGATCCTTTTTGCTTAACAACCCTGCTATATTCCACATGACAATTGTATAACCATTCACCAGTAAATTCCCGGTATTGTCATCGAGGAATTCACATAAAATTAGATCATCCCTACTTGCCAGTGGGGTCTCTTCCAATACACACTTTGTATTTGTAGAAAATGTGGGGATAGTTGTCACTGCCTTGTCAAGTGTCGGTTCGCCATCTCCCGGTGATCCTTCTCTATAATATTCAGTCTTGACATTGAGAGAGGGGAGTACACTAAGTCAATCATTGTCCTCTAATGTACTGAGGGCTTGATATCTATTTGTCACTGGTAAAGTATATTTCTGGGAAAGTTGGTACTACGGGGTGTGGACTATGGTACCCTCGATCAACACCCATTCGAGACATAGGCTTCAGGTGTCTATAAAAGAAGCCAAGGGGTTATAGAAAAGCATTAGGGTCATAGTAAGGTGGTACAACTGCTCTTTCCAGAGCATTCCTTGCCCAGCCTGGATGCCTAAAGTTAATCAAATTAATATAGTCCCCTTTAAAGATTTTTTCTAGGGGGCCGATCCAGCTCACTTTTCTTGTCAAAAGGATCTCGCTAGCATATCCCACTCGGTAGCCACAGTTCTTATGCTACCAGTGGACTACTTTGTTTTTAGAGCGTAATCAGGTTCCCTTTGACCAGGTTGTAACTGGGGCACATTAGCCCTTACGACCATGTATGGGAACCATTCTGGGGGTAGGCTTATGGTGGTATTAGTTCTATTCTCAATTGCCCTCGGCACACCAGAGTTGGTGTTTGTTATACTTGATTTAATCTGCTCTAATCTCTTCTCTCTAGGGGTGCCTGGCCAGTTATTGGGCGTCTGGTTCTGTGAAGTGACACATCTATTAGGGCTATTGGTACTCCTTAAAATAATTTTGGCCTTGCCCCCAAATCTCTGCCCGATACCATGCTTGGTGCCTTATTAACAAGAGCTGTTGCTTGTGGGCACTGTTCCAGAGGGACCCCCGTAGCTAAACTCATCCTTTCCTGTAGTGTACCGCTGATCCTAGAGATTTCTTCTTTTAACATATCCAATTTTTTTAAAAGGGGCTTTAATAATTCTTCTATTTTTAATTATATGAGGACTACAATTTGAGTAACTCGAGTTTTAGTTAGGGACCCTTGTTTAGGAGGATCACTCAGCTGAGTTGTAACGCTCTGCAGTGGAACCAGTTTTGTTTTTTATTATTACCATGAACCCCTGCCCTTGCCTTACACTTTTTGAATCTCTTTTCCTTTTTGGCATAGGTGAACCATTGCGTGATGGCAGTAACAATATATCAGTGTGGGGGAAGCAACTCCTGAATCCCCCACACTGTCACTTAGTATAGAGGGATGCAGTTGCTGGCTACATACGACTTCCTTTGACTGGGCAGGTTTAGATTGTACTACACTACTTCAGCAACCCCTTCAGATGCTGTACCTTGGCCTAGGGATAGACGGCGTTCTGTTCTATCAATTTCGATATTAATTGCACTGACAGCAAGTACAAGAAAAGCATCAATGGTGGCACAGGGAGGGTTAACTACTGTTTTTTGTAATTTACTCTTCGCCATTTCAAGTTCAACCTCTGTACAATATCCTTATCACTTCAAGCTTTGATGTACAAAGTACAGAAAAGTGCAAAGTGCAAAGCCTAAAGTGCAGGAAGCAAAGTGCAAAGTGTAAAAAGTACAGGGTGCAGAGTGCAAAGACAATGCCGAGGGTAAAGGATTCGTACAGGTACGGATACTTAAGATTGACAAAATAAAGTCGAGGTACCAAGAGCAATACAATACAGATAACAACAGTTAATTAGATAAAATAAGATAGGGAAATACAGTTTCAAAAAGTAAGATTGGGAGCCGACTGAAACACTGTTCACAACCAGGAATACATACCCCTTTCGTGGGGATATTCAATTCAATGTTATAGTCAATAGTCAATAATAAAGAATTAGAAAAGTTCCACACAGTTGCCAGGACCTTTAGAACCAGTTAAAAAAGCAAATGAACCTAAGAACCTAAAAAGTAAGGACTAATGTCTTACTGCCGGTCCGCTGCAAGGCCTCCCCCTGTTGAGATGCAATTGTTTTCTAATGCTCAATAGGATTTATCCACAAACAAAGTTACTAAAAATTCTCGCCTCTTTGCGGGGTTAGTTCTGATCAGTTTTTGGGTATTATCCACCACAGTTAAGATCCTTGCATTAGGGGGGTGGCAGCTGCGATCGGCCGTGGAGGCGCTGCAGTTTCCTGTGGTGATTTAAAGTCCCACTGAGCACTGGTCTTGCGATGTTGGTGCCTCCAGCTGCTACAGATTCTGGGCACTATAGACCCCCCAGCGGCACCAAACAGTTGTGAGCAGCAATAGCGGGCACCTGCGCTGCGGGTCTTTCCCCCGCTGATTTTAAGTGCCTACAGGCATTGGTCTCGCGATGTTGGTGGTGTTGGTACCTCCAGGTGCTATGGATTCTTGGCACTATAAGCCCCCCTGCGGCACCAAACAATTGCGAACAGAAATAGCTGCCTCCCGCACTGCAGGTGTCCCACAGTGATTTTAAGTGCCTCCAGGCACTGGTCTCGCGATGTTGGTGGTGTTGGTGCCTTCAGGCGCTATGGGTTCTGGGCACTGTTGGCCCCCCCAGCGGCACCAAACAGTGGTGAGTAGTAATAACGGGCTCCCTCGCTGCTGGTGTTTCATGGTGATTTTAAGTGCCTCCGGGCACTGGTCTTGCGAAGTTGGCGGTGTTGGCACCTCCAGGCGCTACAGATTCTGGGAATTGTAGCCCCCCCGCGGCACCAAATTATTGCTATATGTATATATTTTATTTCTATATAATTAAAAAGTTTAAAAATGAAATAAAGATAAAGTTAATACATTATTTTAAAGTAAACATTAGTATATGTATAAATGATTATATTTGTGTTCATTTTTTTTTAAATTGAGTTTTCTTTATTTATTTAGTTAAAATGTATGATAAATGTAATGTATTTTGTTAAAGATAATATTAATATTTTATATATTTAATATATATTATTTTATTTTATTAATATTTTTAAACCCATATTTTTTACATCTACATTTTTGACTTCGATATTTTTGATTCAACATTTTTTTACTTACCTGTTTAGGTATAGGGATTTGAAATTTTTGCATTCTATATTTTTTCATCAATATTTTCGTCATCTATATTTTTGCTATCAATATTTTGCCAGGGAAGCCTCTAAGTGCACTGGGCCCCTGCTAATCAGGTTCCCAGTGCCAGATCTCTTTCCCCAAAACTTAACCACGATTGACCCCTGTTAGTCCCAAATAAATTATGCAGATGGTACCCAGGGCATGGGTACTGATGAGGGTCCTCTGAGCAAGCAGCACTGGTTGCATCACCCCAGGGAGCCCTCACCAAGGCTATGCATGCTGCCATTGTGAGCTGTGTGTCTTGGTGCAGAGAAAACCGAAGAGTCAATATAACACCCAGCCCTGTGGGTCATGCTTCCCATACACTGCAAGGTAAATCACTGGTACTGCAGGCCTTTAGCCCCAAGGCAGGGTGCACTACATGCCCCTACAATGTCCAGTCAATTCTGGGATGTTGTAAGTGCACAGGGAAGCCATAAAGAATACATTGACTGGATACTTGTCAGCACAGGTTTCCAATCTCCTTGGTGGCTTCACTGATTTATGAGATGTTTGTTACCAAACAATGGCCTTCTTTAACCTTGCCTGTATCTCACCTCACACAGTAGTCCTCTTTCTTTTTGTCATTCCTGATCCTCTTCCTTTCTAGGGCATAGGCCCTGCGTGGGCCAGAGTTGTTTTATATGATCTGATAGTGAGCCCTCCAGTATAATTTTCCAAGCGGGTATCTGACCATAATATATTTTTCTTGTTTGGCATGGCCCTTCTGTTTCTCTTCACACCCCATGATTTATAGATGTGAAATCTGTCACTTTAAGGATTGCTCTTTCTGTTTACACTTCCTCATGCACTTTCTCCCCTAGCCTAAGGGCTTCTGGGGTCTCAGAACATATATTTTCTCATAAATTGAACAGACCATGTTTTATAAATATTTCATCTATGTTCAGCATGGTGCTGTTTTCATGTTATGAAAGAGGCTGTCATTGTTAATTTAGACTGGTTGGAAGTAATTCAGATGAGTGGGTTAAAGTGACTAACAAAATCCAGCAGCATCTTTTGTGTTTGTGTCCTATGTCACAATGTACTTGTTTTTCATTTTTAGGACTGCCATCCGCAAAGGAGTATTTTATATATGAGACAGATAAGATCCTTAGTTATAGGGGCGTTAAGTCATTAAGTCAACTATATTCATCTGATGGTGTATATATATATATATATATATATATATATATATATATATATATATATATATATATATATATATATATATTCACTGAAAAAACCATAGGTTTCACACTCGTTATAGTTAGGAATTAGCATTTAAAAAACCTTTGAAATTCACTGAGAAAAGCATAGGTTTCATACCAGTTATAGTTAGCTGAACATTTTACAAAACCATTGAAATTCCCACGTTATAGTTAGTTGGACTCACTATAACTCGCGCGCCCACAATCCACTGCTGATGATGTCACATATTACATCATTCATGACATGGTCAGTGACATCACTGATGACATCACTGATGACATTTCAAATGTTTTTTCAATGCTTATTCCTAACTATAACGATTGTGAAACCTATGGTTTTTTTAGTGAATTTCAAAGGTTCTTTAAAAACTAATTCCTAACTATAACGTTTGTGAATCTTATGGTTTTTTCAGTGAATTTCATAGTTTTTTTAACAGCTAATTCCTTTGTATATCGACTTTGTAACTTAGGATTTTTATTTTTTATTAGCTGTTTTTTACAACAATTAATTACATATTTTTTTAAATAAAAATTATTTGTTCAATGTATATATTTTTTTATCATTTTTTCCTGGGGCGCTCAGGGTGCGCGCACCGGTGAGCTTACCCGTATCATTTTGCCTTGGAGCGCTCCGGATGCGCGCACCGGTAAGCTCTCCCGAGACCTCACCAAGAGCGCTATTTCAGCATTCGTTAAAAAAATATGTATGAAAAGTAAATAATAACGCAAGACATTTAGGACCATACTTATAAAAGCAGTATTTTTGATTTACGAAATAAAAATGAATTTACATTTCCGTAAAGCTATCAAAACGTCACTCAGGCGCGCTGCGTAAGCACCCCCGGAAGCGCCTATGTTCGCGCCGCGTAAGCGCCCCCAGAAGCGGCTACGTTCGCGCCGCGTACGCGCCCCCGGAAGCGCTTCAGTGGGTGCAGTGTAAACGCGTCAAGCCATGTGACCTTAAAATAACTCTTTTCATTGGTTTCTAACAGTTTTTTTGACAAAGAATGAAATCCCCACCCATTTCCTTCACTTCTTCTTTCACTTTTGTGACTGCAAGACCTGTCTTTTTGCTCTTGGATCTTTGATGGATTACCATGGCTGCCAGAACATCCAGCAGCGATGATGACAGAGAGAGATTTATTGATGAAGAGGTTCCTCCGCCCTGGGTAAAAGAATACTTCATATGGAAGTTTTTTTCCATTCCAGATGATTAAAAAAAAGTAAATGCTCCAAAGGTGGAGTGCCGGAAATGTCACACTGTCCTCTCACGGGGTGACCCCACCAAAAAATATTCATTTGGGAACTCCACCATGATTCGCCACGTCGAGAGGAGGCACCCCCAGAACTTTGCCCGGGAGAGTGTCAGAGCTCTGGCACAAGAGGCTCCCAGGGATGGTGCTTCTACTTCAACCGGAGGACCAACAACATCGGTGAGGGGGCGACCAGAAGAGCTGATCCCTAACATTCAGCCTGCTTTTAATAAAGCCGTAATTAAATGCCAAAAATGTGATCAGCTACTTTTTTATGGGGAACAAAGTGTAATGCTCATGGTTCGAGCAATAGACAACCACAGCTGCCAACCCCAGTCCTAATTTTGATTTATTTTTTTTGCTCCTGTTGAGCAGTTTCCCATTCCCTGTTTTTGTTGAAAAAAAAAAAAAGTTCTTTTCAGAACTACCTCCAATTCTCATCAAAGAGCTGTATTCTTAAAAAAATGAAAAAGAGTAACTGAAGTGGAGTGCAGTGAGATAAGAGAGGAAAATGAGAGAGAAAGCAAAGAAAGGGACGAGAGGGGAAGGGAAGTGAAGTAGGGGGACTGAAAGAAGGTGAGTGTGGGGAACAAGAGTGAGGAGAAGGAGAGTGAACATGGGGAATGTGGATAAGTGAAGAAAATGTAGTAAAAGAACGGTGGTGTGGAAGGGTAAGAAAAGGGCAGTGATTTTTAGGAAAGAGTGGAGGTACAGACTGGATAAAGACAATTGAGTGTGAGACAAGGTGAGTAAGGCAGTGAAGAAACAGAGAAAGTGAAAGAAAAAGTTAGAGTGGAAGACAGAAGGACACATTTATGAGGCCATGCGTCACTTTTTGTGACGCACCAGTGGTGTAAAAAATGCACCTTGTTGAGTCATATTTACAAAGTGACGCATCTAGGTAGATACGTCACTTTGTAAACCCCTGCGCCACATTATACCTGCGCCAGGTGTAATGTTTGCAAAGGGGGCGTATTGACGCAAGAAAGGGTCGTAGAAGTGATGCAGTGAAATCTAGGAGATTTCACTGCGTTACTTTTAGGACACCGTTGCGTCAAAATCTTGCGCCTGCCTCACAGCAGGCGTAAGACTGATGCAGGCCCTTTCACATGTGGCTGGCCCCATGTGAAAGGATCCATTGCTGGAGTTGCGTCACTTTTGTGACACACTCCAGCAATGCATCACTTTTGCGCTTACAGATACGTCAGAAATACTGACGTATCTGTAACTACTTGCGACATAATGCGTCATACATTAAATATGACGCATGAGTAGAAGACTGAAGGCCTCATTTATGAGGCCATGCGTCACTTTTACGCCACCGGTGCGTCACTTTTTGTGATGCACCAGTGGTGTAAAAAATGCACCTTGTTGAGTCATATTTACAAAGTGACGCATCTAGGTAAATGCAGCACTTTGTAAACCCCTGCGCCACATTATACCTGTGCCAGGTGTAATGTATGCAAAAGGGGCGTATTGACGCAAGAAAGGGTCGTAGAAGTGACGCAGTGAAATCTATGAGATTTCACTGCGTCACTTTTACGACACCGTTGCGTCAAAATCTTGCGCCTTTCCTCACAGCAGGCGTAAGACTGACGCAGGCCCTTTTACATGGGGCTGGCCCCATGTGAAAGGATGCATTGCTGGAGTTGCGTCACTTTTGTGACACACTCCAGCAATGCATCACTTTTGCGCTTACAGATACGTCAGAAATACTGACGTATCTGTAACTCCTTGCGACATAATGCGTCATACATTAAATATGACGCATGAGTAGAAGACTGAAGGCCTCATTTATGAGGCCATGCATCACTTTTATGCCGCCGGTGCATCACTTTTTATGACGCACCAGTGGTGTAAAAAATGCACCTTGTTGAGTCATATTTACAAAGTGACGCATCTAGGTAGATGCGTCACTTTGTAAACCCCTGCGCCACATTATACCTGCGCCAGGTGTAATGTATGCAAAGGGGGCGTATTGACGCAAGAAAGGGTCGTAGAAGTGACGCAGTGAAATCTATGAGATTTCACTGCGTCACTTTTAAGACACAGTTGCGTCAAAATCTTGCGCCTGCCTCACAGCAGGCGTAAGACTGACTCAAGCCCTTTCACATGGGGCTGTCCCCATGTAAAAGGATGCATTGCTGGAGTTGCGTCACTTTTGTGACAAACTCCAACAATGCATCACTTTTGCGCTTACAGATACGTCAGAAATACTGACGTATCTGTAACTCCTTGCAACATAATGCGTCATACATTAAATATGACGCATGAGTAGAAGACTGAAGGCCTCATTTTTGAGGCCATGCGTCACTTTTACGCCACTGGTGCGTCACTTTTTGTGATGCACCAGTGGTGTAAAAAATGCACCTTGTTAAGTCATATTTATAAAGTGACGCATCTAGGTACATGCGTCATTTTGTAAACCCCTGCGCCACATTATACCTGCACCAGGTGTAATGTATGCAAAGGGGGCATATTGACGTAAGGAAGGGTCGTAGAAGTGACTCAGTGAAATCTATGATATTTCACTGCGTCACTTTTACGACGCTGTTGCGTCTTAAACTTGCGCCTGCCTCACATCAGGCGTAAGACTGACTCAGGCCCTTTCGCGTGGGACTAGCCCCATGTGAAAGGATACATTGCTGGAGTTGCATCATTTTTGTGACACACTCCAGCAATGCATCACTTTCCTCTAAACACTCAGCGGGTGTCTACTCTGCGCCCTTTTAATTATTTCCCCCTTTCTTTTTCACCTCTTGTGTCTCGATTCTACCGAGACACAAGATGGCGGACTCTCCGGACTGTTTAGAATGTTGACAGACACCCGACAGCCAATCAGCTTTCTGCTCACGCACTCCCGTAGCGCGCCCGGTGCGCTCCCCAGTACGCGCACCGGTGAGCGCTCGGTGCACGCCTATAGCTATATATGTGTTTTTGAAGTTAATTTTCAAAAAAACCACTGGAGCAATTTCCAGCAAATATAACAAAGGCACATCTGCGTACCAGTCCCTACAATTTCGCCAGGTTTGGCGTAATTCCATTCAGCTGTTCGGGCTGTAGACTTGTCAGACCGTCCAATGGAACTTAACATGGGGAAAACACGTTTTGGGACCCCCCTTTTTTCTCAGGCCCCACTTCACGAATCCCCCCGAAACTTTCAGGGAAGGAGCAGAGTGGAGCTGGCCAAAATTTGGGAAAATTACACGCAAATTCCTCAACCGGTGCCAGAGTTATTCCCAATAGAATGTTGTGGTTTTCCTATGGTAGCCAATCCTAACTATAACTACCTACTGGCGACCACCAGTAGGACATATATATATATATATATATATATATATATATATATATATATAGCAGAAATCTCCGTCTCGCTTGCGCTGCAGCCTTTCTCCTCAGCCACGAACAGGAACAGGCACGAACCAAGGTATTGGATGCGAAAAATGACTTTATTTTCTGTGCTGTCGCCATAACGTTTCGGCTCCATAGAGCCTTGATCACATGACAGCGTGCCATAAGGTTGAATCCATTTTTAAAGTGCAAGTGCTACCATTTCATTGGGTTACATTTGGTGAACATAATAAACAGACTTAATATGAATACCTCTCAGACATAAAAGAAATATACACAACTAAGTGTAACCAAATCTCATATGCAAGTAAAATACCAACAATTGTGAAAAATATTGCAAATACTGATAAATAATACCTATGTGCAAATTACGCTATTCATCACATCGGATGTCATTACCGTCAGGTATATTGTCATCACTAATACAATAGTGGGTTAAATCCCTTGACGTATAATGCAATAAAATACAAAATTCATGGTCTCTCAAGTAACCCATACCTAAAGTGCTACATACGTGAAAAAAGTGCATAAGTGCAATATGTGCAATTAAAAGTATCAACTTAATGTTACATTTATTTAGACCAACTGGGCCCAGTCCTGTCTAAAAAGATTGATCTACATTACCAGATATGCTCCCATAATGAACAACAAAAGAATATATCTATCAAGTATAGAGGAATGTATGGTTACGGTCAGACTGAAGATTGGAGGTGAAGCATGCCAGATTATACAGTACTCAATACAGTGTGTTAAACCACACACTGCAACCCAAAAAGTCTTGAGATGGGGGTACAGTACAAACAGCGCAATAAATGGTCCTCGGATGGTGCAATTAAAATAGAATTAAAATGAGTCATAATAAAACATCTCCTAAAGAACTATTTAAAATTAATTGACCCTTGCACCCTTATGTCACTGAAAATCCTGAATATTCCTCCTGAACCTATTGTAGACATGTATATAAATCCTCTGTGAGATTTAAACCCCCAAGTTGCTTGGTGTCTAACTGTAGGATATATTTGGTCTCAAGTTTGCGCAGTTTTGATTCCCTGTCCCTCCCCCCTTCTTCTGGCACCTACTGCCTCAATTACATAATATTGGAGTCCCTTGTTATCGCTCTGATGGTGCTCTTTGAAATGTCTTGCGACCGGGTAAGTGTTATCCTGACTAGTTATGGCCCTAAGATTTTGCAAAATGCGTTTATGGACAGGGAGCTTTGTGCTCCCCACATAACGTAGGGCACAGGAACATTCAAGAATGTAGACCGCATATTCGGTTTTACATGTAAGGATTTTGCTAATCCGATGTTCATGATTGCCAAATCCATCCTTGTATCTCATCCTGTTGACACGTGTGTACAGGCTTTACAGGTTTTACACCTGAAAAAACCTCTGTTGTGTTTTGTAGCCATTATGTTTTTTCTAACACTTCCGGGCCAGTGTCAACCAATCGATCCCTCATGGTCAGGGCTCGACTATATGTTATTGATGTCTTCATTGGAAGTAGGTTGCCTATTACTGGATCCTTGAGTATATAAATATATTATTCTATGCTTAACATTTATATAGGTCACTGAAACGTTTTCATATAAGTTATTTGCATGTTATTTGATTAGTTGCTAATGGGTCTCTGTTTATTATATTTGACTATCACAATACATCAATATATTCTTAACAATTGTATTTATAAGTGCTTCACTATTCAAATACTGAGGAAAATATAAAAAGTAAAGTAATATATAAAAAAGTAATAATTATACTCATACACAAAAGAATTAGCCTTACATACAGCAATACCTGAACGTCTGAATGGCTAACTATCTATCTATCCATACATACTATCTAACCATACATTTGGAACTGTATACAATTTTATTTTATATCTCTGTTATTTTCCTTCTGTATAATACCCTTTCTATGTAGTTATGTATCTATACATTTATTATATTACTCCTACTAAAGAAGAAATAAAACATGAATAAATACTTTTTTAAAGCCTCCAACTACCTTAAAAGTGCTACTGTAAGTCTCATCCTACACCTTTATCAGTATTTCCTCTACCTCCTCTTTCTTACTCATCCTAAACCTCATTTGACTACCATGATCTCCCTAAGATTCTCTCTTGACTCTTTCCATCCTCCATTCCTCCTTGACTCACTCCAAACCTCACTCAAAATAACACTTCCTAGATTCGTCACTCCTGTATCCCTCCTTTGACTCATCCCAAAACTCAATCAAACTAGCAGCCTCACATGCCCACCACTAAAATTAACAATTTATAATTCCCTCTACTAATCTACCTCTAATCCTTTGCTAACCGGCGTATCGAGCTACTCGCCGAAAATAACTTTAACACCTCGTATGGGGTAGTAAGAGCAATATAAATACAATTACAATTCCCAAACAAAAGTTAGCACACAATTGTTATAAGCCAACACAGAATTATACTATTCTAGAGGTAGGCCTCATAGCAGTGAAAAATAAATGTAGGAGTTTTTCACTACAAAGACATGCAAAACTTAAAAGTACAATGCACCCTGACCTATGGGCTACCTAGGACTTACCTTGGGGTGACATATATGCAATAAAAGGGATGTTTAAGGCTTGGCATGATAGTTATATTGCCAAGTCAAATTGATAGTTTAAAACTACATTCAATCTGCAATTGCAGACGTGGGACATGTTTTAAGGGGCTACTTAAGTAGGTGGTAGAATGAGTACTGCAGGCACACTGGAAGTATTTCAGTTTTTGACCCTGCGTATATGATATATAACTTTACTAGGGATTGATAAGTAAATTAGAAATGCCTATCAGGTGTAAGCCAATTTAACCATTTTTTAGGGACTGAGCAGAAGCACTTTAGCACTGGTTAGCAGTGGGGCTTCATAGTCTCCCAAGTTATTTTTGGTACTGACATCCCTCAATTCCTCACCATCTAGAGACACCATCTGTGAGGATTTGGCTTGTTTAAGTGAGGCACCTTTCTCCCAAGATATAATAGATAATCCACCATCCTTGAAAGCTCAAAAGTCCAAAAAGGAAAGACAGGAACAGAATGGTAAAGGTGCCTCCCAAAATTCTTTAGGGCCATATGTATCAAGCAAATTTTCATTCGCAAAGGCTGCGATTCACAAAAAACAGCGTTTGCGAATGAACATTCGCTATTTCAAATGTATGAAGCCTAAGAGCAACGCAAAATTAGAAATCGCAAAAATTGCGATTCCTTACATTGCGAGAGCCAAAAATCAGAGAATTTCCTTGTGATTTCTCAGTTAGCGAAATTCGCAAACGGGAAATCGCAAAGTAAGGAATCGCAATGGTATATATGAACGATCCGCAAATTGTGAATTCACAAAAATCGCAATTTGGAGAATCTCAATTACCACCAAGTAGGAGCAGGTGGTAACCAAGTGCAAACTATTTAAAGAGCCCAGAATGCAACAGACTTCTCTCCACAATGACTGGGCTGTATGTGATAGCCAGGAGGCTGCGACTCAGAGGTGCGGCACAGAGGAGGAGACGCCAGGAGAGGATATTTCGTGCACGCATTTCCATCTTACAGAGCACAGAGGAGGACATCTAAACAGACTACAGGCTGGATGAAGAGAGTATCCTTGATTTAATTGAGGTACTCACACAATTCCTTGAACACCCCACACGCAGGACACAATCCATCCCCACCCACATCCAGGTCCTGTGCTCACTGCCCTTCTTGGCATCAGGTAGTTTCCAGGGGGTGATAGCCTCAGCAGGAGGGGTGTCACAAAGTGCACTTTCATGCCTTTTCCACACATTCCTTGATGCCATGGTACAGAGGCTGCATCACCACATTCACTTCCCAAGCACACCACAGGCACTAGCCCAGACCAAGCAGGACATCTATCAGATTGCCCAATTCCCCCACGTCATAGGATTCATAGATGGGACATATGTTGCAATCTCTCCTCCCTCCCAGACTGAGTACCTGTTCAGGAATCACAAAAGCTACCATTCCCTGAATAGACAGGTGGTGTGTGATGCCAAACACATCATCACAGACATTGTTGCAAAATACCCAGGCAGCACGCACAATGCTTTCATCTTCCGTCACAGTGGGATACACCGTAGACTCACAAGTGGGGAGGTTGGTGAGGGATATTTACTAGGTAAATGCATTTGAACAGAGGCCACATTTTGTAAGACTTGCATGTGCAGAACTTTGCGAAACCATATCCATCCCACCACACAGGTGACAGTGCGTATGCGGTCCGGGACTTCATACTGACGCCCTACCTGAATCCTGCCAACGCTGGGGAACGGCGATACAACAGAGCACACATAGCAACCAGAGGCACCATTGAACGCACATTCAGGATACTCAACAGCAGATTCAGATGCCTCCACAAGAGCGGAGGGGCACTACAATACAGTCCCCAGACCTGTTGCAAGATAGTGGTAGCATGTGCCATGCTGCACAACATTGCCACCAGGAAAGGCACACCGGTGGAGCTCCGTGAATCCGATTCATCTGATGTGGAGGGGCCTGACCCAGGACGTATGCCAGCCTGTGTAGATGGTGCAGCTGCTGGGCGCCAGAGATGAGATGAAATTACACGCAATTATTTCTAGGTAAGTAAATGAGACACAATGCCAGATCCCATTAGTGCGACTGTGTTTTATTCCTTAACTGCAGGATCAATTATGTCACACAGCCTGAATGACACCCAATGTCTCTCCCAATGTCCAGCACATGTTATTGTCACAGAGCTAAATTTTAACAGGAGCAATAGTATAAGTACAGTGGGTAGCTGTACCCATACAGTGTTCACATTCGCTGCACCTCACATGCGGCGCTGTCGTGAGGAAGCCCTTGTTTGGGGTTGCACAGAGCCCTCCTCAGTTGGGCCAGTAGGCCTAGTGTTACGGGCACTACGGCGCCTATCCATGGTGGGTGGGGGGGTGGCGCTGCTCCTCCCTGATAGTGCGTCCTCTTCAGTGGGAGTCAGGACACCAGGACCAGTTGTGCGAACTGCCCGCAGCTCGTCTACTGCTGATGTGATTTGCACCAGTGCTCTAGAAACGTCCTGGCTGTTGTGGGCCACCTCGTGCTGCATGCAGATGCTGCGCCTGGATAGGACACTGGTGGCAGAGGACAAGCGGTTCATCGCACGTGTGTATAGGTCAAGTCGCTGCATCTCTCTGCGCCTAGCAGCGTGGTTAGCCTTCATTTCTTCACAGAGAGCCTCCATGGCACCTGTCTTGCCTCTGAAACTTGCCCTCACTTCCCTCTGTAATGCTTTAATGTTTTTTGCTTGCAGGCGCTGTACCTGCAACATGTGCATCTCCAGGCCGGCCTGTTTCCTTCCCAGGATCTGCACCACTGCTGGATGTGCTTGACCTGCGCCTGCTTGCGATTTGTGTTATTGCGCCAGCACGTGCAACTTCTTGTCGCTGTGGCTGTGTTGCCTCAGGGGGCACATTGAAATCGCTGTCCTGGCCCTCGTCCTCAAATGGGGGTAGTGGTCAGACAACATGTCTCCTGCGTTGTTTTGGAGGGTTGACAGGGCTGTCCTCCTCCTCTTGCCCTGCTGCTTCTATGTTTGGGGAACCTGCCTGTCTCCCACTGTCAGTAGGCTGTGTTCCAGATGGTGCTGTGGATGTAAAAGCACACGTTTATTAACTGTTCTGACTTACACTTGACAATTATTAAATATCACTGTTTGGTATTACAATTGTCTTGTATTTGCCTTTCCTGAGGTGCATATTCTATTGGGGACTTGCTGGGTGTACATGCACCACTGTTATGTGACTACATCTCCCATAATGCATTGCTATGTGTGCTTGGGTACCTTCCCTGGACTTTGTCCTGCCCCTGGCTCACTGCTGGGGGGGTTTGGGGGGTGTCAGGGGTGTGATGGCATGCTTCTTACCTGGTCCTGGTCCCAGGTGCTCGGAGCTGTCTAGGTCAGCCACGCCCATGACACCTTCAGGTAGCCGGGTCCCCTCCATCAGTTTTCTGTTAAGGAATCGCAAAATTGCGATTTCTTAGGTCTGGGAATCGCATTTGGGGATCTCGTAATGTAAATTGCGATTTTTACAGAATTGCTATTTATTTGCGATTTCTTTCATTCAATTTATTTTGCGATTCCCAAATTTTAGAATCGCAAAATGGTTACTTATACATATGGCCCTTAGTCATCTTGGAACCTTGGGAGCTGGGCAAAAGGTTTAGGGCTGGCAAATTAAACAATCCTACCCTCCAGAACGCCTGACAGAAGTCTAGAGAGAAGGAAGGGAAACATCTTCATGTATGCTGTTTGTTCCGGATACAAAAGGGTTGTTACAACACATAGGGAAGAAAGACGAGTTTCCTCAGTTAGGGTTCCTAACAGTTTTTGTGACCAAATTATGTTTTCACCCACTCACGTCTTATGCCAGGTCATTTCAGTATTATGAACCCCAATGTACCCCAATATAGGTCTAGGTAGTTATACAACCTTTTATCTACATCTGTCCTACCAATGTTCTGCATAACGGGTCCGACGCTGACCTTTTACTGCTAAATGACTGTTGTTTGGTTTTCTCTGAAAACTAGCCTCTTATTATGCATGTGGATTCTCAGTATCACAGCAGGATTACCATATTCTGTATAATAACTCTGTATAAGGGTCCCCTCTATCGTCATCCTTGCCCAACATGCCCCTAGTGCACTTCTGGGAAGAACCCCTAAGGGTACCTTTAATGGATATAAGCACCACATCTTCGCTGGACAAACCAGAGGAGAAAATGACTTCCATGCTGACACACTGACGTGAGACGCTGAAGTTCCTGCACGCAGACACTCCAGCTTACAGTGGTCTGACATCCCTCGTGGGGTGTCCTTCTTGAGACAAAGACGGGGTTTTTCGCTCTCCCACATCAGGTAATGGGGTTAACTCTATCCTAAGGGGATTCTTGGCCATACACCTACATACATGCTAAATACACTTAGGTATGTCTAGTTAGAGCTTGAATCGTAGGAGTACACACTGTTACTTTTATGTATCGATATCCATTGTTTTAGCACTGTGGCAGAATTCTATCTGTTATTTACTCTACTAGTGCTCATAATCATTACTATCTGGTTCTGTCTAATGGTTGTTGCAGCACACGTATTTTACACAAAATGACACTGGTTCAATAAATGCTTATTGAAAATGTCCCCACCGTTTATTCTGTGTATCTCTCCGAGATGAAGTGAGCATGAATGACTGAGCAAAAAATGTACTGTACTGTTTCTGAGATCCCTGAAGGGTCAGGGTTGTCATGTTCGATAGTTGCCAGAAACTATTAACTTCTTGGTAAGCAGGGCTTATAGTGGCACTGTGAGTTAGCTGGTCTACAAACTAACACATCCTTTGGAGGTGTCTGGAATCAGTCTGGACACCAAACCACTTAGTTTATGTTGTCTGAACGTGCAGATCCTATATTTATATATATATATATATTTGTCAGAACTACACACCATCAGGGCAGAAGAAATCACTTAAACCATATAAGCAAAGTTTTATTGGTAAGAAGTCTTGGCTCAGATTAAGAAATATTGTTAGGCATGTCAGGTATGTCAAAAGATAACTCACTAATTAACCTCCTAAAGTTCCACTTCAAAGAATGCCTATTATAGGGAAACACTTTGAAAGGGTAGGACTAGACCTTGTTATCCCATTGATTGTCTCTAGCAAAGGATATAAATATGTGCCAGTCATAGTGTACTATGCCACATGTTACCTTGATGCTGTCCCTCTTAGAGACTCCACTACCAAACTCATTGCCAGTGCAAACATTGAGTTTTTTTCTTGAATAAGCTTTCCAAATGAAATCCTAATGGATCAAGGTACTCCCTTTGTATCTAAATTAATGAGTCAAGTAAGGTAAGAAAACGACTAAATATCAAACATTTACAAACCTCCTTCTAGCATCCTCAAAATGATTCATTTATCGAACGGTGTAATGAGATTTAAAAGTTAATCTCAAAAAATTGAAGGGGGGTTGGAAGTCAGAAACCTGTGGATTCACAGAAAAATGTCATGAGATTCCTCGGAGTTCAGTAAACAGACGTATTAGGCATCTTACACTGCCCGTGCAAATGTTTTGCACCAGGAGCTCGTTCTTCACTGAAAAAATCAGCACAGATGGCACCAAGCAGTGAACCCGAGTATGCTGCTTCTCAGGTTGATTTTGCTGCTGCTCGAGGAGATTTTCTACTCGAGCAGCAGCTTTCTGACTGGGAATGGTTGTGACTACCCGTGTTAGGCAAGTCGTACCCGCTACCCTTTAAAGGATCGAAAATCATGCTAGCGGATGCCAAATCTCTCTCCCACTCACCATTTGCCATTGTCAAGCGGTATGCAAGAAAAAACTCTACTGTGTAGTGGTTGGCAGGTTTTGGTCAGAACTCAACATTACCTGCATAACATGGAGAGGCCAGTACTCTGCCTGTGGAGTAGAATTTATCGTCGACACCGGAAAAAAAAGGCTTACAGGAGAAGGCGTTATGTTGTCAATTAGACCCTGGCAAGAACACCAACATTTTATATGTTCAGGTTTAAAGTGGACATCTATCTTGAATGTTGACACTTGACACTCATTTGCTTGCATGTTTGTAGAGAATAATATTCTCTGAAATGCCTTTGCTTACATTTACATTTCTTCATAGGCATATTATCAGAGCCGTGAAAATTCTGCATGAGGGCTAAGTTCACTGTGCAAAATGTTGATGTTTAAATTATCCACTCGTTGACAACTCTGTGAAGATAAAATCAATAATGAAGGCCTAACTAGGACTTCCATATAATAAAATGGGAGAAGTTTATTATATAAACAACATAACTACTTTGTTTAGACAGAGGAGTATTTTGCTGACACTATTGAGGTCCTCCCATGTTGGGATTCCAGCTTGCCTAAATCCAGTTTACCCTCTGAGAAGGATGGTGTCCAGCTCTACACCAAAATGGTCCTTCAATGAAACATATCCACATGTAACCTGGGAGTTAGATCACCCGAAGGGATTCTGGCAGATTCACACACCTTAGGCACACTAAGATAGGGAGCGCTACGTAGGAGCATAACTATAATGATATGTAAGCATATAATCTGTGTAATGGCACAATGGTTGAACTGCGTTTTTTCTTTACTATTCTTGTGATGCTTATTGCTCTGCTTTGGTTCCTTCTATTAATCATTTCAGAAACAGCATTTTACACAAGTCTCATAATGCTTCTAAAAATAATTGAAATGCCAATTTGAGTATTTCTTGTGTCTCCCATGAATTACTAACAAAAGGGACTGATATGGTTCCATGATTTCCTTGAGGAGTCAAGGTTGTCAGTTCTAGGTTGCACATACCACCTGCTACCTTGTCAGGTGAGGGGTACAGGTGATGCATTGGGAGCTAGCAAGGACTAAAGTCAACCTATCCTGATGGTGTGCATGGAGTCAATATCCCACAATTTTGATGTTTATGTTGTCCTAACCAATAGTTTTACTGATATTGTATGAACCGCATGACAAAGGTAGGAATTGGGGCCCACTCCCCTTGAATTTATTTGTGATACCAAACCAAACTAAGAGTAGTCTGGGATTTCAACCCTTTGCTTGCTTTTTGTGAATAAATCCCGTACCCTGCTCAATATTTCTAGAGAGGCATGAGAAAATAACTCTTAAGAAGAAAGGAATTTATTTAATTATGCAATTAAAAGCATGATTGGATAAACTAAAAAAACTTGCTCAAAATTATTTAAAGAAGGCCCAGCAGAGACAGCCATATTTTTATAACACAGGAAAGAAATGGAAGACTGGAAGTTGGGGTCTGGACACTAGTATTATTCCCCACATCTGAGAATAAACTAGGATCTGTAAGGCTAGCATCTTATAATGTTGTAGGAAACACCAATCCAGTCACTTATAAATCACAGCTCGCGGGGTTGTCCCCAAATTTATCACATTAATCTACTGAAGAAATAGCCAGGTCTGTTGTGTAGTTCCTATAAAACCTATACAGGATCTACACTATCAGACAGCATACACTGTAGGATTGGTGTCAGACAGATTCTGAACACCCCCACTGGGTATAGTGGTCTTTTGTATCAGCTAGCTCACAATGCCACAATAATCTCCTCTAACCAAGAAGAGAATGGTTCTTGGCAACCATCGAACATGAAAACCCTGATCCCTCAGGCCCACGGCACTAAAATCAGCGGCCGAGCATCTGGCATTGATCCAGTGCTAATGAGAGGCCCCTGATTCACTGGAGGTAGGCAAGGGCTCCTACCTCAACTAACCAGTCCAAATCACCCATGGGAGACATTTGGAGGACATTGGGGGCATGTAAAACAGCAGCAAGGTAATGGGGAGCCCTCCTTTAATACTGCCTGATGCCAAAATGGGCAGACTCACGCATTCAAAACTGTGTTTTCAAGCCCACAACAGTTTGACACTAGCTTGGACTTTACTGGGAACCCAGTGCAAGCACAGAAGCATAAAGATACTGAAGATCAGGGAGTAGCTCGCCTCCAACAGGGCACCAGCGATAAATAGGGAGTGCCTGACCCTAAGATGCAGGGAAAAGGGGGGAGGCTTGGGTCCTGTCCCTGGCCGGCCTGGACCACTCTTATAGGATAAACAAACAAAGGGGCCGGACAGTGTAATGTTTAGAAGCAATTACAGACCTAGTATAATGAATTGCTAGGCTGCACAACCATTTGTGTTGAATCACTTATTTTTTATGCAAAATTATGAAACAAGTATTAAAGCATCTAAAGGTACACTACCACATTTACAAAGGTTCACAAATACATTGGATAAACCACAAACAGTACATACAATCAAATAGTACACAAATAAACAATTGTGATGAAAAAGTAAATATAGACAACTGTGCAATGCCTCAACAAATTACGTCATTGAGGCACCAATCCTGAATATAACATGAACAAGTGGACTGGCAAGTTGAAAGACTAGCCTACTTGTTACAACCACCACAGAATACACAGTGAGTTTGTCACGTGGTGTGCAAAATAGGAAACCACATAAACTATACGACAGTGTAGAAATGTGTAAGTTCTATTCCTATTACGCCCTAGTAGTTTGGTATCTTGGTGGAACTGGACGCCGACGCGTTTCGAACCCAATCAAACATTTAGCGGGTTCTCCTCAGGACATGGATTGGAGGGGTCGTTGTCACTGTGAATTAAATTAAAAAATGGTATCAATGCTAAGCTGACTAGAAACTCACTGCGACTCGAACACTATAAAAAATATGTACAGGTACCTTATACTCGGGGTGTCAGGATGCTCCCTGTGAAATAAGATAGTATAGAAAACCTCAGTTACTATAGTCTTCTAGAACTCCCTATGAGCCATCGTGTTTAAATTGTGGGATTTAAACATACCTCGATGTGGTAGAGACTGGAAAGCAATTACGGTGCCGGTGCGCCTAAAGTCGGGAGTTTGTGGTTTTCGAGCGCCTGCAAGAAGCAAAAATACTTCTTAGTATAGTCCTAAATATTTCAGCATAGTGGGAAGGTGTACTAAGATATACAATCCTACCTCCTTATGTAGGCATGCGGGCTTATTTGTACACATACGGGGGCGGCAGCCGCCGCGGGGATTGAGCAACTGAAAAGACAAAGAATGCGCGTTTTAGAAACGAGTCTGGTGTAGCGCTCGCTCTATCAAACTGGCCTTTGTCATGCGGGACTTACTTCAGGAGCGATGAATCCAGGCTCTGCAACCGGCACCGAAGTATCACTGACTGACAAGTCGAAGCTAGAGGGGAGGGGGCGTGTCCAATTGTATTTAACCCGGACAGCGCCCAAATGCATCTTGGGATATGTAGTTTACGGAGGGCACTAGCGCAAAGTCCACTACTGAATCAAAACGAAGGGCTCACAAGGGGGGTTCACAGTTAGAGATCTATGCCCGTAAGATGTCAAAAGGGCATGTACTTTAAAACAGATGTAGGAAACTAAAACCCAGGACACATAAGCGGCAGCAAGCGGAGACAGACAATCGCCGCGGACATGATATCTACAGGTTACTGAATTCATTGAGATCATTGAGTCCAGACATGGCAGTATTAAATCTCAAGATAAGGTAGGCCTCTTTTTGGGCCAGGCGTGCGTCAGGGTCCCCGCCTGCCCCTGGAGTGGTCTTAATGTTTGCAAGGATTGTCCATTTTAGATCATTGGCCAAATGTTCTTTTTTCAAAAAATGGGACACCAGGGGTGCTGTTAGGACTTTATTGTTAATCCGGGATCTGTGCTGGATAATGCGTTGGCGCACTTCTTGGGTTGTTTTGCCTATGTACACTTTTCCGCATGGGCACGTAATGGCATAAACTGCATATTTGGTCTTGCAATTCGTAAAGTTGTCATGTCGCCAAAATTTGTTACCATCTGTAAAGAGGGTTCCTTCCGTTGTCAAATTGCACACTGAACATGTGCCACACTTGTGGTGACCCTTTACCGGGCCCATGTTAAAGAGAGTTCCTTGTATTTCTCTTTTGCTTGTACCTCGTGTGGATGAGATCTGCTGTCCAATGCTTCGGTTTTTTTTGAGTGCAAACAGTGGTTTACCAATGTCAGGAAGAATTTCTTCTACCAGGTGCCAGTTACTTCGGATGATTTTTTGTACTGGATTGGTGTGGGGTCCAAAGGTAGAAACACAGACCATCCGTTCCACCTTCGGTTTTTCTCGTTTTTGCAATAGATGTTCCCGAGGTGTCCATCTTGCCCTCTTCATAGACTGTTTAAGGAGTTTAGCCGGATAGCCCCGCGCCCTCAATTTGTTAGTCAGTGCTTCTCCATTGGTGATGAATTCCTCCGTTCTTGAGCAGTTTCGTCTCACCCTGAGGTATTGACCGTAGGGGAGATTGTTCTTTAAGCTTTTAGGGTGGAAACTTGCATAATGTAGGGCATTGTTCTTATCGGTTTTCTTCTGGAAGAGTGTTGACTTCAGGCCTTCAGATG
The DNA here is from genome assembly GCF_964263255.1 of Lissotriton vulgaris. Lineage (NCBI taxonomy): Eukaryota > Metazoa > Chordata > Amphibia > Caudata > Salamandridae > Lissotriton > Lissotriton vulgaris. Next base: position 1,441,761,470 of record NC_141685.1, read on the forward strand.
TTGATTTTATCTCCACGTCTAAAAATGGCATAGTTCTGCAGTCGTACGACAGACTGAATTTTATATCTGCGCTGCGGTTGTTCAACCATTCGTGGAATTCTTCAAGGGCCTGTGGTGTGCCATTCCAGATGCACCACACATCGTCTATGTACCGAAGCCACTGCCCGATATGGGCTCTGTATGGGTTATTATTGTAAACAAATTTCTCTTCATATTGGGCCATATAAAGTATAGCCATCTCCGGGGCAAAGGGACACCCCATCGCCGATCCCTTTATTTGCAGGAACATTTCGTCCTCGAACACAAAGAAGTTTTTCTTTAGGGCGAGGGATGCCAAGTTCACAATCAATTCAGTCGGCACTCTGTGAGGGCGAGGTCTGGAATCGAGATACATTTCGATGACGTCCACTCCATCCTGCTGCGGAATTTGAGTATAGAGGGACGAAACGTCCATTGTCACTAGGAGCTGCGTACTGGGATCGAATTCTACTCCTTCTACCTTGGTTAAAAAATCCATGGTGTCACGGAGTAGGCTAGTCTTTCAACTTGCCAGTCCACTTGTTCATGTTATATTCAGGATTGGTGCCTCAATGACGTAATTTGTTGAGGCATTGCACAGTTGTCTATATTTACTTTTTCATCACAATTGTTTATTTGTGTACTATTTGATTGTATGTACTGTTTGTGGTTTATCCAATGTATTTGTGAACCTTTGTAAATGTGGTAGTGTACCTTTAGATGCTTTAATACTTGTTTCATAATTTTGCATAAAAAATAAGTGATTCAACACAAATGGTTGTGCAGCCTAGCAATTCATTATACTAGGTCTGTAATTGCTTCTAAACATTACACTGTCCGGCCCCTTTGTTTGCTGACCTTAAGATGGCCACCGCAGTTTCGTCTTCCTCCTAAGCATTCTCTCCCCTTTTGGGGCTGTGGGAGCCAGCATTGTTTACGGGGCCACAGGGGCCATTTAGAGAGTGCTTACAGTGGCATGAGGGGAGCATTAAGGAGAAGCTTGGGAGTCTGAGGCAGCCCCGGTTCCTAGTAGAGTCCGAATCTATGCCACCTAAGAAGGTGACCTCTAAGGTGTCTAGCTACTTTACGCCTGCGGAGAACACGCAAGCCCAGGAGAAAGAAACCCCTGATCCAATCAAGGCCCTGACCAAGGAAGACCTGCTCAGCTCTTTGAAGGACTTTAAAGCAGAACTCCACGCTCTGAACTGCAGGCCTCCATGGCTCAATTGAAAACCGATCTCTGACAACTGCCTGTTGTTTTCAAAATCAGGCCACAACTCGAATGGGTGTGGGGAAACCTCATCAGACACCCTCCCACCCCCCGTGGAGGGCAATGGTGAGATCTTGTGTCCTTTCTAAGAACTATTGTGAGTCTGGCCCTTCCTTCCCAGTTAACCTCTGTCATTCTCAGCACACTCACAGTGTGGAAAAGGGTCCCAGGATGCCCCACCCCCACATGGCCTACAGTCGTGACTTTTTTTCCCCCTTGCTGATCTTTTACTTTTACTTAGGAAACCCTGCCAGGACTGTGCCTGACCTCAAGAGGATGTCTGGAATTCTCTCTGACGATGGCTCTCCCCCCACCCCGCACTATACTAGGCATGGGCGGAAAATCCGTTACGCTCGCGGATTTTGCGGATTTTCGGTAAATTCGCAATCGGCGAGATTCGCGAATTTCCCGCAAAATCCGCAAATCCGCGAGCTGCGGATTTTTTGCTTGTGTTCGCACTGCTCGCGGCCCGCGGCGCGGGCAGCAACAATCTCGCACTCGCGAAATTACAAAAATTACAATTGGGGAGGGGTGAAGGAAGTGGCCCAGTCTCCAACTTCTTGTTCCTGTCCAGCAAGCTCCTCCCATTGGGGTGGGGTGAAGGAAGTGCCCCAGTCTCCAACTTCCTGTTCCTGTCCAGCAAGCTCCTCCCATTGCTTAGTCCATTTCCTGGCCACTTTGAATTCGATCTTGACTGGGAAGGATTACTTTTTGTGGATGCTGCTGGATATTTGGATTTGAGGCCTTTTGGATTACTTTTGGATTCTTTCACAAGTAAGTTGATAAGTTGATGTTGTTTGTTTGTGGTGATTTATTTTTGTGTGTGTTTTTCGACTTTTTGGGGTGGGTTTGGGGGCTGGCTATGTTGGTGGGGGGCCATTTTGAGGCATGGTCCTGCTGGTCCTGGCCATGTGGATGGGGTCAAGTGGCCATTTTGAAGTCAGGCAGTGTGCTTTGTGCCCTAGGCCCACCCAGTCTGCTCCTATTTCTTTCATGATACCCAGGGGGCCTCGAACTCCCGCGGATTTACCAAAAATCAGATTTTTTTGCTTGTGTTCGCACTGCTCGCGTCCCACGCAGCAACAATCTCGCACTCGCGAAATTGTAAAAATTACAATTCTGCACATGAATTGAAAACCACCAGGCTTAGTTATGGGTGCATGCATGATACAACTGTTTTGTTGAATTTTAACATGATTCTGGCCAGGGCATGGATGGCATTGGATTGTGGTGATTTTTGCTTGTTTTACGACGTTTTGAGGTGGTGTTGGAAGCTTGCTATGTGGGTGGGGGCCATTTTATTGCCTGGTCCCGTGTGGGTGGGGGTCTAGGGGCCATTTTTAAGCCAGTGTGTGTGCTTTGTGCCATAGGCCTGCACCCAGTGTGCTCTGATTTCATCCATTATGCCCAGGGGGCCCAGAATCGGTCTGTTCGCAGATTTTGCGGGTTTTTCGCCACGTTCGCGTCGTGAAGCAACAATCTTGCACTCGCGAAATTGCAAAAATTGCAATTCTGCACCAGAAAACCACCAGCAGGCAGCATAAACCTTCTGAAACTTGATGGATGGCATTGGATATTGGATTGTGGTGATTTGTGTTGTGTTTTTTGACTTTTTGGAGTAGGGGTTGGGGGCTGGCTATGTTGGTCGGGGCCATTTTGAGGCATGGTCCTGGCCATGTGGATGGGGGTCAAGCGGCCATTTTGAAGGCAGGCAGTGAGCTTTGTGACTGAGGCCTGCACCCATTTTGCCTTGCTTTCACCCATTGTGCCCAGGGGGCCCAGAATCGGTCTGTTCGCGGATTTTGCGGGTTTTTCGCCACATTCGCGTCGTGAAGCAACAATCTCGCACTCGCGAAATTGCAGAAATTGCAATTCTGCACCAGAAAACCACCAGCAGGCAGCATAAACCTTCTGAAACTTGATGGATGGCATTGGATATTGGATTGTGGTGATTTGTGTTGTGTTTTTTGACTTTTTGGAGTAGGGGTTGGGGGCTGGCTATGCTGGTGGGGGCCATTTTGAGGCATGGTCCTGGCCATGTGGATGGGGGTCAAGCGGCCATTTTGAAGGCAGGCAGTGAGCTTTGTGACATAGGCCTGCACCCATTTTGCCTTGCTTTCACCCATTGTGCCCAGGGTGAGTCAGTGGTACATGAAACTACAACCCTCTCTGTGGGCTCTCTTGGATCAATGTTAAATTCCTGTTTCCCAAAATTTTGCAATTCTTATTTTTGATATTTCCATATTATGGTGTGCACGTGTGTATTCATAAATGCCTACTTGCGAACTATAAATTGAAGCGCTACATATGCAACATATATTTAACTGATGTTCCTCTGTCTTCGTTTGCTTTCAGGTGCACAAAGTCAAGAACTCCGCATCATCGTTGAGCATCAGTGCCAGGAAGAAGTCCTGCTGCGGCCTGCTGTTCCGACATCTGAAGAAGATGGGTCCAAAAAGAGGTGGCCGTAGCTCCTCTTGCAAGAAAGATGTCTCTACTAAGGAGAAGAAGAAGCAAGTGGCACCACTTACCAAGGAGACTGGTGCCTCGACCACTAAATTTTTGTGGAAAAAAGAAAAGTCCACCATGAGTGCTGCACAGGTAGCCTGTTTAGTGGTTGAATCACCAACGACCAGTGATGTTGGCTCATCGCAAGAAAGTAGCAGCACACAATCAACACAGGTTGTAACTCATCTCACAAGTACTATTCAACAACCAAAGCCGCAACAACAACTGCATGGGCTACTGGTACAAGCACAAGTACATGCGCAAGGAGCTGTCCGAGAAGGAGCTGTCCGAGAAGGAGCTGTCCGAGAAGGAGCTGGCCGAGAAGGAGAAGGCCGAGAAGGAGCTGGCCGAGAAGGAGAAGGCCGAGAAGGAGCTGGCCGAGAAGGAGCTGGCCGAGAAGGAGAAGGCCGAGAAGGATCTGTCTGAGAAGGAGCTGTCCGAGAAGGCCGAGAAGGAGAAGGCCGAGAAGGAGAGGTCCATGGAGAGTTGCAAGTAGAGGTCAGTGAAGAGGCCCATGTAGCGGCGCATGGAGCGGTGCAAGTGGCCACAATGGTTGTTCTTCCAGAAGTAGGGGCACAGGAGGAAATTGACTTTGGAGCGGGGTATCATGTCAGGAAGACGAAGCCACTCCTCCTGATGATTCATTTTCTCCCAGCTCCCCAGCAAGGAAAAGATCAAGGAGGGTGTGTAGAAGTTCCTCTTCAAGCGCCGCTCCATCAGATGATCTGGATCTAGAATGACAACCATCTCCGACGTCAGAGAGGGAGGCACACCATGAGCTTAGAAAGGTATCAAATGTTAAAAGGAAGGGCCCCGGAAAGCTCATAATTATGGATCCGAACGTCGGACTTGATGAAGTGGTGCATTCTGATGTTGATGAACAGGATGACAGCAATGACCTAGTCATCACACACGTCATTCCAGCCACACCGGCCATGCAGCAGACAGACAATTATACCCTATCCCGACGTCATGCTGAGCGTGACCCTGGCGACGTGGCACTGGTAGCACCACCAACGCAGTCAATTAGTACAACAAGTTCAACAAAACCTACAGCTCCCATATTTTCTCCCCAGAGGGGAACTCCATCCAGCTCGACTCCCTCAAGTAGGGTTGCTGCAATAATTGCACAACCCAGTAGATGTCTGCAAGGCTCATCCACCACTGCTTCATCTGGCATTGGCAGAATCATCTCGTGCGGCAAAACCAGAAGTTTCCAGTCCCCAGTTTGGAACTTTTTTAGTGTCCATGCAAAGCATGATTATATAGCCGTTTGTTCCATTTGTAAGACTAGAGTTAGCCGTGGTAAGACTGGTACCAACTATGGTACCGGAGGCCAGATAGGTCATCTTCAAAGAAGGCACGCTGTCGAATGGTTTGCGCACCTAGCAAATATCAAGGGAAAGCAATCCCAAAGGGCAAGTGGCCAAAATATACCCGTACTAGGTGTTTCATCTGAAGATGACGGGGAGGTAGAAGAAGCGTCAGACATTTGTCCGGTTGCACCTAGTACCCCTGGCAGCACCACACCCTCCGGAACACATAGGAGGCACACTGAGAGTCTGGGAGACACACCAATGCGGAAAATGTCAACACTGAGCACAACTGGGTCAAAGAAGGCATCAGCATCATCCAGTAAATTTGTCATGCGCACCATTACAGACATGTTCTCCGCAGATGCGCCATTTCAACGCAACCACCCAATTGTGCGCCTGTATAATACTAAGCTGGCTAAAATGCTAGCGGTGGACCTTCTCCCTTTTTCGTTTGTCGAAGGTGTGGGTTTTCTTGAACTCGTGGGAACACTGGCCCCTAAATGGAAGGTTCCTAGCCGGTTCTATTTTGCCAGGGTTGCTGTTCCAGCACTACATAAAGAGGTGCTTGAGTTGGTTGGGGCAGCTTTGCAGAAGAGTGCTGTTCACACTATACACCTGACAACAGACATGTGGACCAGTTGACAAGCCCTTGATTACATGTGCGTCACTGCACACTGGGTCTCTTTTTCAGGGGTTGCAAAACAGATAAATGCAGGTGGTGACTTGGTCGAGATTTTTAAGGGTGCTCGTAAACATGCAACATTAGCCATGTTTGGCATGGAGAAAACTCATACTGCAGACAACATTTTGGATGACTTTAACAAAAAGGTCTCGCAATGGCTGCCCCCAAGAAATTGCAAGGTTGGTTATGTTTCTACTGATAATGGCAGCAATGTAGTTAAGGCCATGGAGGACGGTGACTATTTCAGAGTGACGTGTTTGGCGCACTGTATGAACCTGGTCGTGCAAAAGTTCTTGAAAAAAGAACCTGCAGTCGAGAAAATACTGACCATCTGCAGAAGAATATGCACACATTTCAACCATTCTTTTAAGGCCCGGAAGGAGCTGAGGCGCCAGCAAAATGTACGTAGAATGCCAGTGAAAGCACTTATCCAGGAGGTGGCAACACGTTGGAACTCAACCTTCTACATGCTTGAGCATCTGCATGAGCTGTTTCCAGTAGTCAATGAGTATTTCTACAACCTGGGTGGTGATACGACAGAAATGATGCTAGCAGTGGAGCAATGGCAGCTAGTTAAAAGCCTGACAGACATGCTTCGTCCTTTTGAGGTCTTCACACGTGAGGTCAGCAGGGAGGACTGTTCTTTGAGCAAAGCTATCCCATTGTTTGCTGAAGCTCGAGCACCAAGTCAAGGTGGTGTCTTAAAAATTAAAGGATGCTGGAAAGAATGAAGCATATGAGTTGGCGCAGAGATTATTACAACGCCTAGTTAGCAATGAACAGCTTGTAAATATCAAGAAACAACAGCACTACATTTGTGCTACTATTCTGGATCCACGTTACAAAAAGCCATTGTTTGGCAAAGTATTAATTCCTTTTGAAACTTCAGATGTTACAGAGTACAAAGGTTGGCTAGCTCAGTCAGCCATTCGTTTTGAAAGAGAGCGGAAGGAAACTGTAGGAGAAGACAGTACTAGTGAATCAGCAGGCCATCAGGCGTCCCAAAAAAGCACTTCTGCATCTGTGCCTGTGGCAGAAGTGAGTGTCTTTTCCTCTGAGCCGTTAACCACACCAGCAACCGTATCATCTGCACCAGGCCCAGGCGATATGTCTGAAGAGGATTGGCTAAGTCAGCTAGGGTTTCCTTGTCCCAGAAAGGACACAGAAGTGCAAAGTACAGGAATCCTGGAGAACATTGTTTCAATGGTGCAGGCCTACCTGGATGACTCAACAGCGGTCAATATTTCTGAGGACCCATTCGCGTATTGGCATGGGAAAAGAAACATATGGCGAGAGCTCACCAACCTGGCTATCAATTACTTGTCTTGCTCACTCGCAAGCGTGTCTTCAGAACGTGTTTTTAGTTCTGCTGGTGACATTGTGACTTCCAAAAGGTCCCTCCTCTTGCCCGCAAATGTGAAGCGGCTCACCATGATAAAGATGAACCAGCACTTCATACCACCAGATTACAAAGTACGAGAATGCACGCAGGAAGAAGAGGACACCGACCTACCTAAGGAAAGTTCTCCTCAGTTACCAGAAGTACTACCGACTGAATTTGCAGAGTATGAAGACGAGTTCTGCTTCCCTGACAGCAAGTTCTGAAAATGAGTCAATGATTCATTAACTTTATTTTTCGTCCTTATTCACTTTTATTCCTGTGTGTCTGTCTTTCTTTGTTTAGCAAGTGCTTGATCCCATTCACAACAAAACTGTAATCACCCAATCAAACAACAAGCCCATCAGCAGAACTGTCTTGATTTTGATGCCGCAGCATTCCTTAGGTTCACAAGTTAGTTGCCAAGAACTCAGTCCTGGTCGTCTATCCTCCTCCTCCAGACTCACCCTATCCATTTCCCGTAATGCTGATGCCTGGATTCCGCACAATGAAGAAACTTACGTTGACGAGTCCCCTAAAGAGGTACTGGAAGTAGTGAGTCCTCATTTAAATACATTTTGCTAAGTGTGGCTTTTTTCCCGGATTTGCTTTTTGGCTGTTTGGGGGGTGTCAAACTTGTTTGCGCTTGGGTTAACGGGTCTTGGCTGGGCCATTGCTGGCAAGGTCTATTAAGGGATGAAATTGGTTAGGAGGAAATGGGAGGTGAAAACGTTTAGGCGTTATTGCTCGCTTGCCTGTCATAGGGTTGCTGTCTGTGGGGCTTCTAGGGTTTTGGGGTCTGTGAGCACGGCTGCCACATTTCTAATGTTGATTGCTTTTGTTTTGCAGAAAATCCACGCCGGGAAACTCCAGTTGGTGCCCTGCTGCAGAACGCTTTAGGACACTGTGAATTCCAGGTGGAACCAGCCCTCAAACACAAATTACAGGTAAGATAAGCGTTTGGATGGGAGGTAGTGTAATTGAGTATTAGGAGAGGCGAGAGAGTGACAGTGGTACTAGTAAAGTCCTAGGACTCTTGAATTAACAAACTCTGTGACAGGCATTTACTTTGGAAAACATTTGGCCAATTACACGTGAACGTTTAGGCGTTATTATTGCTCGCTTGCCTGTCTTAGGGGTGCTGTCTGTGGGGCTTCTAGGTTTTTTGGGTGTGGGTTTTGGGGTCTGTGAGCACGGCTGCCACATTTCTAATGTTGATTGCTTTTGTTTTGCAGAAAATCCACGCCGGGAAACTCCAGTTGGGGCCCTGCTGCAGAACACTTTAGGACACTGTGAATTCCAGGTGGAGTCAGCCCTCGAACACAAATTACAGGTAAGATAAGCGTTTGGATGGGAGGTAGTATAATGGAGTATTAGGAGAGGCGAGAGAGTGACAGTGGTACTAGTAAAGTCCTAGGACTCTTGAATTAACAAACTCTGTGACAGGCATTTACTTTGGAAAACATTTGGCCAATTACACGTGAACCAACACGATGACAGTGTTCAGTAAAACAACTTACTGCAAAACCACCACCCACCAGGCTCAAAAGTAGTAAAAAACAGGTATGCTCAGATAAAGTTTGAAAAAGTATATTTTTATATCCCTAACAAAATAATCTCCCGCAAGACCCTCCCTAACCCCAACAAATAAATAGTCCTTCAAAAGTCCCCAAAAACCCCAACTCCCAATTCCCACCCCCCAAAAGTTTCTAAAAAAGGGGCAAGGGACACTCTAGGGATGCATGGTGTGGACTTTGGCCTTTAGGGCATCATGCCTTAGGGCCAGGGCATCGTACTGCTCCCGGAGGGTGGCGTGGTCTAAGCGGAGGCCCTCCAACAAATTTTGATATTCTTTCAACTTCCGGACCTCCGCCTCTAGGTCGGACACTCTGTGGATTGCACGGCGCAAGCGAGCCTTTAGAGTACTGTGAGGGGCAGCCTTTGCTGCTCGGTGGTGGCGTCTGCCAGCCCGGCTCCGTATCGCCGGAGCACTGCGCTGACAGGCAGAACGTGGGGTCACGGAGGAGGATGCAGGTGTCCCATTCGATGTACTGGACTGCGTGTCCTCCCCCTCCAGTTCCACCAGCCGCCGATATTGGGCAACAGTAGCATCCAGCCTCCGTTGCCGGGCCAGTGGAGCCTGCATAATCCTTGATGGTTTTGATGTTTTAGTATTACCAACTATATGAAGAAAGAAAGACATAATCTGTAGCCAATGCTCTTTAAGAATATGACTTTAAGAATATGATTAACACAAAATGATTCAGCAGAAAGTTGTGTCAGAGTACAACTAGCAACTAGCCAGCGCAGTACAAAACTATTGAGGCCAGTATCATGGGCGTCCGCAGGGAGGGGCAAGGGGGGGCGCTTGCCCCCCCCGGATCGCAGGTCCATCCAGTGCTGGTCCAGTGACAAATTACAATATGGTAATTACAGCAGGCTGGGACCGACAGACAGATAGAGGCAGAGACAGGGACAGAGAGATAGAGAGGGAGATGGCGAGGGAGAGAGAGAGAGGGATCGAGACTGAGGGTGACGGAGGGAGGGAGACAGAGAGGGAGACAGAGAGACGGAGACAGAGGGAGACAGAGAGACGGAGACAAAGGGAGACAGAGAGACGGAGACGGAGGGAGACAGAGAGAGAGGGAGACGGACAGAGTGAGTGAGACAGAGGGAGAGAGAGAGAGGGGGAGAGAGAGCAAGAGAGGGAGACAGGCAGAGAGGGAGGGAGACAGAGAGAGAGAGGGAGGGAGGGAGACAGAGACAGACAGAGAGACACAGACAGAGACAGATGGAGGCAGAGACAGGGAAGGGGCAGACAGGCAGAGACAGACAGAGAGACAGAGAGGGAGACAGAGAGAGGGAAACAGGGACAGATAGCGACAGGGACAGACTGACAGATAGGGGCAGAGACAGGGACAGACAGAGAGGAAGACAGAAGGAGAGAGAGCGAGAGGGAGGGAGCCAGAGGGTGACAGAGGGGGGGTGAGGGAGGGAGACAGAGAGAGAGAGACAGCGAGGTAGAGGGAGACACAGGGAGACAGAAAGAGGGAGAGAGAGAGAGAGAGAGAGAGAGGGAAACAGAGAGAGGGAGGGAGACAGAGAGAGAGGGAGGGAGACAGAGAGAGAGGGAGGGAGAGAGACAGAGAGAGAGACAGAGAGAGAGTGAAAGAAAGATGTGTGTAATGTGTATGCCAGGTCTGGTGGCTCAGTGGACAAAGGCATCCGCTGCAGGGGCATGAGTTCAACCTCATGGTCATAGTTTTTTGTTGTTGCTCTAGATCCACCCCCCTCCCCCACTGACCCTGCCCCCTTCGGTGCGGCCCTTGGCCACAAACCACACTGTCAATTTGGCCCGAGAGAAAGTTTGTGAGGACCCATGCTCTATAACCACATCCTCCTGATTTAGATTGAATTGTTTTTTTCTGGCATTTTTTGTTTTTCCCTCTGTTTTAATGTAGTTGCCAGGTCGTCTGCTGTGGTGCCGCACAAAATTTTTCTCTTCCCCCTATGGGGTTCTTTGTTTATTTAAGCTCTATGTCGTGTTAGATTTAAAAAAGATGAATTTAAAACTTGTGCTCAATCATGTCAGGACTCAGGAGATGGTGATGATGTTGCCCCTCCCCCCCGGAAATATTTCATAGTATTTTCGTAGTTCATCCAGTGACCGTCTACTCTCTGTAGATACACATCATATACTATCTAAGAGTCAGATAGTACCATGATCCAGCTTACATCTACCCGCCACCACCACTGTCTGTTTCCTCACAGTCTCTTCTTTGGCCACTTGCGCCGCCTCCTCCCCAGAGTTGTCCTCGGACTCGGATTCGACCACCACATCCGAGCTGGCCCCGCCACCAGATGTTCCACCTACAAAGTAGATTTAAGAATGTTAGATTACACCACTCACTAGTATTTGGTCTAGGAATGAAGAAATGTGAAAACAACAGAAAAATTAATTGACTGTCTACTCTAGTCTAAAGTAAAAATGTCCCTCCTTCCACGGAAGGCTGTTGTCTTGCTGCACTTTTTTGTCACAATTGATGAATGCTTGCTTAATTTTAACACACACCATTTTTCTCTGAACAGACAGAAGCTGGACTTCTAAGGACAAGAGCAACATCAACTTCAAACCAGGTGAAAGCTCGGCTCGACCACAAGAAATGTGTTCCATTACTCACCAACTCAGCACCAAGCACTTTTCCATTTCCAGCTAACTTAATTTTAATATATGTGTTTACTTTTACTTTTAATAAAGCTTTTAAACTTGAATAGACTCTGTGGTTTTTGGTCCTCCAGACTAGAGTGACTGAGCGAAAGGTTTTGCAAATTTTGGCAAGGAGGAGTCTGTGCCGCTGACACTACCAGGTTTATACAGTGTGCCAAACACGCCACTCTGAAATATTATTACTCTGGTGTTTAGTGTCCATAGTTCGGTTTGTGGAGAATTGTCCCTGCAACAGTAGTATTATGGATTGTGCTCCTATCTAAACACTATTTTGAAAAATTAAATTAGGAACGCTTGGACAACAATAGGTCCATAGGGCCCGATTCACAGAATGAACTTAAGACTCAATCCTAAACTTACTACTATTTTGGTATTCACAGAATGCACTTACTACTTTTGGCATTCACAGAATGAACTTACTACTTTTGGTGTTCACAGAAGTTAGGATTTTGTCTTAAGTCTGTCTTAAGTCTGTCTTAAGTTTGTCTTAAGACAAACTTAAGACAAAATCCTAACTTCTGTGAATACCAAAAGTAGTAAGTTCATTCTGTGAATGCCAAAAGTAGTAAGTGCATTCTGTGAATACCAAAATAGTAATAAGTTTAGGATTGAGTCTTAAGTTCATTCTGTGAATCGGGCCCTCTATATTTAAATGAAAACTTACTTGGGCCAGCAAAGGAGCACTCGCCGCCCTGGCCTGCATCATCCTCCTCTGGAGCCACGGCATCCTCCTGTTCCACTTCCGTCCGCTTGCCCCTGGGGGGACCTGACATACAACATGAAAGAAAGAACAGAAAACATTGATGATTGCTGCTTGTCGATGTCCTTGTCAATCAAATCAAACATTTAGAAAGAACAAGAACCAACTATTTCAGCCAAAAAGAGGGCTACAAAGGAAGGACTACACCTGAGCCTCTACTCTAGGGGCAGATTGACAAGCCCCTTGCAGCTCTTTTGCTCCGTTCTTGCGTCACTTTTGTGACGCAGCGCCACAACAAGAGAGGCGCCATGGTGTGGCGTATATTAACAACGTGACGCATATGGGAGATGCATCCCATTTCAAAGCCCTGCACCATAAGGGAGCGTTCCAACGCAAGGGAGGGCGTTCCTGCGCAGGAACGCATGCTAAAAGTGGCTATGGGGAATATATAAAATTTCAATCAGTCATTTAGGACAATGATGCGTCACTCAAACCCTGCGCCTGCATGAAGCAGACGTACGGCTTGACGCAGCATTGCTGAATCTGCGCCATCGTTGCGACGCAACTCCATCAATGAGCCGCCTTTACGGCACCGATGCGTAACGCTTCAGTGATGTTTTGGGACCATGGTGTGCCGCATTGTAAATACGGCGCACCATGGGTGGTGCTGGCGTGCCGCACACTTTGCAGGGATGCGCAGGTAATTGCAAATCTGACACTTAGGGGCATACTTACGAGTTCTGGGCTGCACACCTCCAGAGGTGCACCAGAACAAATGCGTAACGCAAAACTAACCTTGCATCACGGCAGATGCGCCGCAATTACAATGCGCAACACACTGGCGCAAGGGTAGGCAGATGCGTGACGCATCTCGTGACGAAAGAGGGGCGCATCTCTAGAGTCGCGTCGCAGGCGCGTTGCAACTCTAGCAATGCTCAGGGCTGCCCAATACTCAACATACCGCATCAGTCCTTACGCCTGCTTCAAGCAAGCAGGCATAAAGAATTGACGTAGCAGCGTCGCAGAAGTGCCTGCGTTAAATCCTGTAGATTTCACGCAGGCACGTTTGCGAGGCGCCTAGCTGACCAACCCCCCCCCCCCATCCCCCCCTGCGTGGGAACGCACCCATTGTGGCGCAGGCCCAGGCCTTAACGTGGCACATCTCCCTAGATGCATCACGTTGTACATGACTCGCAGGGATGCGCCACGTTTATGTCGCTGTTGCGTCAGGTAAGGCAGCGTAAACGTGGCGCAAGGGGCTTGTAAATCTGCCACTTTGTGTCTAGCATTACGCAGTTCTGTAAAGTACACTCATACATTACTCAGCCCAATTAAATGAACACAAAATAGAAAACAAATAAGCAGTGTCCCCGCCACAGAGAAGGAGCGCAGTGCACCTGAAATGCACAGAAGATTTTGAAATATTAATTTACCTCTACTATCAATGTAATCGGCAGCACTATTGCTCTTTGTAAAAAAGTTAAAACAAACATTTGCAATATAACCCACAGAGCAGGGGAAAAACAGAGTAGTGAGTGATGAAAAAATTGCTACTACTACTCACCAAGCCCGGGGACCTCCACTCCCAGCAGGTCGAGCAGGTCGCGCTCCCTGTCCAGGATATCCGTCCAGTGGTGGGTCACCTGGTTGTAGGTGCGCTGGACCCCCGAGATGTCAAACAGGGCCCGGCACACCTGCTCCCACCGCTTCCGTCGCTCCTGGCGGTTGGTGTAGCCAGCAGCGATCCTGCCGCCTGCCGCGATGGTCCTGGGGAGGCGCCGCTGTACATAGAAAACCAGTGCGCCCACCTCCTCAGGGCTGAAGATCTCCCTGGGCACCACCATTTCTGCCCTTAAACGGCCACACGGGAGCCGGGCACGGGCTGCGGGGCCCGTCTTGGGCAGCTTCACTGCTGGCTTCACCATGGTCTGGGCAGGTGGTAGCAACAAGGAGAAAAAATGAAAAAGAATAAGACTAGGGAAGAAGAAAATAAAAGTTTAAAAAAGTAGTTGAAAAGTAAACAAAAGTAGCTTAAAACACAAAAATATAAAGCTAGAAAACTAGAGGGATAGATAATAATTTAAATAGATTCAAAAAATATTAAAACAAGCAAAGGATGGCAGAGATATAGAGAGGATTAGAAACACCAAGCCCAGACACATAGGAATGAATGAAAAACAAGATGGCGGCCCGATCACGGGCGCGTAAGTAAGTTCGCACGCGATTTCTCTCGCGAACTCGTGCGAACTTGTATTCGCAAGGCGCTCATTCCGCGAGATTACACATAGCGGGCGGAAACGGAAATACGTCACGCAAACAAAATGGCGGCGCCCATACTCGACCTTGGGGTAATTCGCACGAGTTTGCGGCTTCCAAGGTCGATTTTGCACGACTCCGCGCCTCGCGAATAGCGCGAAATTACAGAAAAACGATTTTTGCAAAAGCAAAAGCAATGAGCAGGTGCAAAAGTTCAACCTCATCATTTGTAACCATTCCCTGTAGTGCTTCCTGAAGGGGCCCTCCAGAATTCGGTTAGGTTCCTGTTAAAAAAAAATTACATTGCAACAAAAAGGAAAAGGAAAGGAAAGGGAGCAGACAAGCAAGTGCCAGCCTTCATTAATGTCAGTTGGGGCAGGGCAGGTGTTGTTGTAATTTAATTTTGCAAAACTTAAAGCACTTAGCAGGTGTGCTTTGCTTTGCCACAATAATGTACACTCACTGGTCAACCAGAGGGTGCTGTGATGACACCGAGGGTGGCATGGGTGTGCCAGCCAGAGGGTGGCATGGGTGAACCAGAGTGCCAGTGTTGACAGAGGATGGCAGTGCTTTGCTTTGCCCCAATAATGTACACTGGTGAACCAGAGGGTGCTGTGATGACACAGAGGGTGACATGGGTGAGCCAGTGGGTGGCATGGGTGAACAAAGAGAGTGCCAGTGGGGACAGAGGGTGGCAGTGATGAAGAAAGGCTTGCAAACAGGCTGGGCACGTCGAAACAACAAGTTCGCAAAACTGGCGACCTGACAAGTAAGTTCGCAATTTGCGAAATTGTGCAAAACCCTCGCGAACTTGCAGAAACCCGTGCGAACACAAAAAAAAATCCGCAAAATCCGCGAATCCTCGCGGATTTTGCGGATTTTCGCAATCCGCAAATTCGCAAATCCGCAAATTCGCGGATTGCGAATCCGCAAAATCCGCCCATGCCTACACTATACTGACATTCCCCTGAGTACACTTCACTCCTACCCAGACAGTGGAGTTCAAGCATTTTGTCTGACGTCTGGTGGAGCTGCTCCGATCAGCTAATTAAGGAGATTGGCCTTGGTTCATTCCCTGACCATCACCTGCCCAGCCGGACACTGGACACAGTTTCTCCCCTTCTCCCTGTCTTGCCCCCCCTGCGTATTTCTGCTGTTCTGCCTTTTCCTTGTCTCCTTTCTTTCCATCTATCTGACCGATGCCTGTTGGACCTTCCTAGATAGCTATAGGTAAGACTGGATTTGGATTACCACCCTGGCCGTTACCTACCCTTCCAGTCTTTGGGCAGCCTTTCCCTTTATCTCTTATTCCATCTTCCCCCTCGTCCACTCCCTTCTCACTCCCCCTCTCCTCCTTCCCTCCCTACTTGTCTTGCTCGGAGTACACATGATCTCTAGCCTGACAGAGGAGTCCGAGCATTTTGTCCGACGCCCGGTGGAGCTGCTCTGTTCAGCTATTGAGGAGATCGGACTTGGTTCATCCCCTGACCGTCACCTGCCCAGCCGGACCTTGGGCACAGTTTCTCCCCTTCTCCCTATCTCTACTCATCGTATTTCTGGCGCTCTGCTTTCTCCTCGTCGCCTTTCTCTCCAGCTTTCAGACCGATGCCAGTTGGAGCTTCCTAGAGAGCTATAGAGGAGACTGGCTTTGGGTTATCCTCCTGGCCGTCTCCTACCCACTCGGTCTTTGGACTGACTTTCCCTTTATCTCTTTTTCGTCTTCCCCCTCGTCCTCTCCCTTCTCCCTCCACCTCTCCCCTTTCCCTCTCTATTTGTCTATCCAGACATTGAAGACAGTTCTTCCTCGTCTCCCTGCTATGGCTCCTTCCTCCCATCCTTTCCTATAAATTCTCTCAACCTCTTTGTTTGTTTACTGTACCTTACTACGCTATTGTAACTGATGTAATTTGTGATGCAATGTTCCTCTGTTATAGCGATCTGATACCTACGGGTCTAGCAAGCGATTTATAATCCTTTTGATGTACCTTCTAATGCAACGTTCCCATGGTTAAGCACTCTGACACTTCCGGGTCTAGTTAGTGCTACATAACCTTCGTAAATAAACTAAAAACTGTTTTTTCATGAGTGTTGGGACCTGAGCAACATGGCTGATGACCGGGTTTAGCTGCTTGACAGTTAATGAGGAGATTGGCCCTGGTTTCCCCCTTGACCGTCACCTAACTAGCTGGACATTGGTCATTGTTCCTCCCCGTCTCCCCACTATTACTCCTTCCTCCCCTCCCTCCTACGAATTATTGAAACATTGTTTATGTGTACTGTACCTTACTATGCTCTCGTATCTGATGTACCTTGTAATGCAACAACCCTAAATGTAAAGCGCTCTGATACCCTCTTGGGTTAAGTTTGCGCTTTTTAAAACTTTATAAACATGGAAACAACATACCACTTTTCGCTCAGTCACTCATGCTTACTTAGTCTGTCTTAGAGAGATACGCAGCAAAAACAGGCTTGGCATTTGCATTAAGTATTTTTTGAACAGTTGTTATTCTGGTGCAAAATAGATGAGCTGCAACACCGTTAGACAGTAGCAGAGATATATGATTAGAAGCACTATGAAAGTAAACAGATGGAAAATATCTATCATCTTGCAGTAATCCTGAACTAACCCCGGGCGTAGTTTGCGTAGTAGAGCTACGCGTAGCTACACAAAGTGCACTTCACACGAAGCGAGCTACACAAACTGTGTAGTGCAGTAGGGAAAATGCTGTTTGCACTGATTGCACAGTGCCATATTCTTGTCCGCATTGTGCAATCATTGCAAACGGCATCTTGCACAGTGCAAGCAGTCATTTTCTGCCGCTCGATTCGATTTTTACTCGAACTGCAACTTTCTCAACACGGAGTGGTAGTTTCTCATTGCGAACGGTCGTGAGCATACGCAACCACTCGCAATGAGAAACCTGACTGTGGAAAATAAACCTCCATGCGTTGAGAATCTAGCCGGGAGGTTTATTTTCCACGCTCGAGATCAGCAACTTGATGTTGCTGATCGCGAACAAGGAAAAAGTCTCGCTGGGATGTTGATTTTGCTCGCTCACGATCACCAACTTGACGTTGGGCACCACGAGCAAGCAAAACATGCCTGCTACGCTACGCGCTTTTGCACTGTGCTGCGTGCAAATTGCATAGCCTGTAGTAGCTCAAACTACGCATGCTCCGTGAGCGTAGCTTAGCATAGTACTACGCCCAGGCCTATCCAGAATACATAAGTATATAAAATACATGATAATAAAAAGATGCATACTCCTACGATGCCTCCCTCACTAGATGTACCTAAGTGTACCTAGCATGTGTGTAGGTGTTGCCAATAATCCCTCTAGGATAAATTCAACCCCATTACCTGAGGTGAGAGACTGTGGGACCCAGTCCTGGTCTCCGGTTGGACACACCGCAAGGGATGTTAGACCTCTGCGAGCTGGAGTATCTGCATGCAGGAACCTCAGCGTCTCGGGTCAGTGTGTCGGCTGGGAAGTCCCGGTCTCCTCTGTCTATCCTAGCAAGATCTTATGTATATTTACCCATAGGTCTCCCCAGGGGTCCTACCTCACTGTATTACTGTGTCAGACTTAGGATGATGTTGGGAATTAACTTTGTATATAGATAATATACAGGAGATGTTAGTCCTGCTGTGCTTCCAAGAATTCTCATGCATAAGATATGAGATTTCAAACTAGGGGAAACCTACATTCTGAATGTCGTGTTGTACCTAGGTAAAAGGTCAGTCCCTGTAAACCGTATTAAGTATAATGTAGGGAAGAATATAGTTGAAGGGTTATGAAGTTACCTCGGCCTATGTCAGGGTACCTATATGGAATATAACACCACTTCTCTTCCGAATGAACGACATAGTTAAATTCTAAAGATACTACTAGGTGGACTAGATACTGGTACGCTAATAGCTATAAAAAAAATCAATTCAATTTCAATTTCAAAGCTTTATCGACAGCAGTCATAAAAGCATTTTGACCCTATCGCTATACAATAAATACTAATCTAAAATACATTCATAAAAGCACATATTAAACAATTTATGCTGACGAAATTGATATAGGTATAAAAATCATTCCAATACAATCTTTACATTTGATGAAAAGAGAAACATAGTTGCCATAAATCATTAGGTTGCTTTACCCAGTAACATACGTGCGCGGATTACCCATGCCCGACCGAGGAATTTAGCGACTGCAATTGCAAAGTACGGTGTGCAGTCTGTTTCTAGTATTCTGAGTGCAACTATTTGCCTGCGAGTCCCCAGATTCAAACGCACTGGTTTTAACCATTTGCGGCGTGGCCCTGCATATATAGGACAAGCAAACAACACATGGGAGACATTCTCAATTTGATCTTTGCAGTGGAAGCAGTGTTCATCCCTGGTTGGTGACCAGTGTTTTGTGAAAGCATTGACTGGGAGGGTTCCAAATCTAAATTGGAAATACAGCTTTCTGTCCTGTGGCTTTTCGATGGTGTCCCAATAGGTTTCACAGAGTGGGACCATTTTTCATGTCTAGGAAGCGGCCAGTTAGATTGGATCTGCACCCAGAACGATAGGCTGTAGAGTAAACCATCTCCCAATAAAGTTTCTTCAGATTTGCCTTAGTAGGAAAACATGACGTATCCATGTTTCCACAGAGATGGTCTAACTTCAACTTGGCCAGCAACCCCCGTAGTTCCGTTAGCCACAGAATAGTGTGGAAGCGATCCGTTTTGATGACGTCAGCCAGTGCTGCAGCATAGTGGGAAAGTTCCGGGGTCACCATTAGGCGTCGCCCATATAGCAGGGGGCGCAGGCGAGCTAGGTCCTCTACACTTTTCCTTCCCAGGTCATACAACAAAGGTACAATCGGGGTACTTTGTGGGGCCATTACTAACCGCCGGGAAGCGCTAATTACCTTCATGTTATAGATCTCAAGGGCACAGTTCACTGGTTTAGTCAGCGAGGATCGATGTTTAAGTGCTACTACGCCTGCTAGCTGATTAAACTTTAGAACTGCCGTATCAACATGAGTATCCCATCTCATGTTGCCCTGGAGTGTTACACCTAGGTAGGTAAAAGCCTCTACCTGTTCTGAAGGGATGCCATTATATGTAATTACACCTTTGTATGTCGACCTTTGGTTCATGCACATGAATTTTGTCTTGGAAGTGTTCAGTTCTAGACCACGAATCTCACAGAACTCACCAAAAGCATTGATTGCCTTTTGCAAACCGCATGAGGTGCGAGAGAGTATTAACGTGTCGTCCGCAAACATGAGGACTGGCACGTGGGCACCAGCCAATATTGGAGCGTCTGTCGGAGTTCTTTTTAGATAATCCACTATTCCATTAATATAAATTGAAAACAGTGTTGGGGCCAGTACGCACCCTTGCCTTACACCACGCTCGACAGGGAAGGGCTCAGTTACTTCGCCCTGGGCACCCCACCTGATTTTGGCATAATTATTTTCGTGCAGACGAACCAGAAGTGTGAGGAGTTCTGGGCTTATACCGGATTCATCTAGGACCCTCCATAGCTTAGGTCTTGGAACTAGGCCAAAAGCTGACTTCAAGTCAACAAAGACAGCATAGAGAGGGCCGTTTATCAAGGTCACATTCCTCCAGTAAAGGGCAATAAAATAGAAGACCTGATCGATGGAACTAGTTAGGGGGCGTAAACCCGCTTGGTATGGGGACAAGATGTTATTCTCCGCTATCCATGTTTGCAGCTTATTCTGCACTAGTCGGCCCATCAGTTTTTGTGCTGAATCTATGAGACTGATGGGTCTGTAATTATTTGGGAGTGATTTGTCACCTTTTTTAAATATTGGGATTATTTCCGCACCCTTCCAGGAGGAAGGTACTTCTGCACCTAAGGCCACTGAGTTGGCTAGCCATACGAAATACTGGCACCATGCTTCTTGATCACTTAAAAAAACATCTGCGGGGATGCCATCCATACCTGGCGCTCTCCCTCCCGTCACACACTCCAAAGCAGTGCTAACATCATTCACGTCAAATAATTGATGGTTGTAATAGACAGTTGGTGGCAAAGTATAGCTTTCTGGCGGCAGGTTACAAGCATATTGGGGCTTAAAAAACTCGATCCACTTATTTTTGGGGACATGGTTTTGTGGGGGGGGGGGGGCAGCAATTCCGCCCCTGTCCCATTTTACGGTGGCCCAAAATTGCTTTGGATTTTTGTCCACGCAAGCAAGCCTCAGCTCGCCCCAGTATTCCTCATCCCACCGCCTCTTGGCTAGTTTTATTGTATTTCTGTATGAGTCCCTAGCCTTCCTTACTATTTCAGAGTTCCCCACCCTAAGTGCACTACTCAGGTTCTGGCGAGCTGTTCTGCAGTTTTTGTCATACCACCCCTGCTTTGGTTGGTCTTATTTGACTTTGTTGTTTTTAGGAAGAATCCCTGCAGTCTGTTAAAAAATTTAATATGGGCCTCTATCAAAATTTCTGGGAAGTTAGGATTGTTAGCAAGTGGTCTTAAATTGTTTATTTCTTCTAGTACAACTCTCTTAAGCTCACCAGCCCTTTCAGGATCCTCTACTAACTTCCCCCATTTTAAATGTCGTTGGTTATTTGAACATACAAGGTCTAGGTTCTCCATGTCATTCTCGTTGCTTACTCCTATGACCACTTGGTAAGATTGAAAAACCAGACAAAGAGGATTGTGATCACTTTCGACCCTATTTACCACAGTCATGTCTAGCAGTTTACCCCAAGGACTATTGTCCACCAAGAAGTAATCTATTCTACTGGATGCCCTGCCATTGTCAAATGTATTACTCCCCTGGCGATCAGACGGTGTACGCCCATTTGCAGCTCTCAGGCCCCTTGCTAGACATAGGCTTTTGGTTTGGATAGCCACAGCACTCCATCTATTAATCGTAGCCACCTCAAGCTGGGGGATTCCCCATTTACTGTCTTATTCCTGGGCAAGATACTTATCCTCTTCTCCCAAAGGTTCAAAGGTGGTATTAAAGTCCCCCCCAACAATAATGGTTAAGTCCATTGGCAATGCCTCCAACTCATGGTCAAGGATGGATATAGCTTCTGAGGACTTCCCCCCTTCACTCCCCTAGCATATACATTGAAAACAGCCAACTCTTGACCATTATCCCATTTTATGTTTACTGCCAGTATATCATGTGATGCCATGGACCTTTGCTCTATTGTACAGTGTAATGATTGGCGGATCCAAATCAACAGGCCGCCTGATGGGCGTCCTTTTGGATTTTTTATGGCCGGAATATAAAAATTTAAATATTCCTGGTGATAGACTGGTGTCAAGGACCAAGTTTCCTGTAGTAATATAATATCATGCTGGTCAATAAAATCACACCACTCAGGAGAGAGCAAGTTATTGCTACACCAGCAAGATTCCATGAGATAAAGGTGAGCTTGGATTTATCAGTGTTTAGGCCTTCTTGTCTTATGCAAGTAGATTTTATTGAATACTCAAAATGAGGGGGTAGGTTGGGGGGCACTATTATTGAGGGGGTACTTAGAGAATTGGACATTTGGGACCCAGATGCCAAGCCAATATCCTTCTCAGAGCCATTTTCTATATGCCTTTCAGGGACATCCGTCCCCCCTCCCCTGGTGAAGGTATCCGAGAGTACCCTATTATTTTCTACTGGTAACGTGGCCAATGAATGCTTACTTTTAACAATACTTGGGCTATTGGTCACCTTGAGGTTGTTTCCATCCATAAGTGTGCTACGTTCAAGTCTATCACACTCATTCAGATTAGACAAGGCTTCATATCTATTTACAAGGTGCAAACCCCATTCACTACCTTGACCACCCCTTGCCTTTCTCTTGGGTACAACAGACCATTTGGTCCTTAGCACTCCTGGATTTGCGATAATTCCCCTTCTACTGTAGAAAAAGTCAAGGGTGAGTGGGATTATTTCTGCAGTTCTATGTTGTGGGGGAAACAGATTATGTAAGATGTTGGGCAGTACGTCGGGCCCTATGAAATTCAGTACCACACAGTCACCAGCAAATCTTTTCTGGCTGTTCCCTATCCAATCAACTCTTCTAGCTGAGACTAGTTCATCTGAGAGCTATTGCTTACCCCACGGCAACATGGACATATTATTAGACAACCAGTGGAATGCTTTGCTTAGTAAGGATTGGGGTGATTCTATCTGCCCTGGTTTCAAAGGTGGCACATTGGCCAGAACCAGCACCAGGGGGGACGCCTCAACTATTAGCTCCACCGGGCCAGATTCTAAGCTAGAGACATTACACCCCTCTGATCTAGATTGGGGACCCTCTGTAGGTTGATCACTCACTCCTGAGGATAAATGTGAGATGATGGGCGGGTTCGTGTCTTGCATCTCAGCTCCCCCCTCCACAGCCCCTTCCATTTTTCCATGGTGGTCGATTTTGCTTAACACCTGGTTTGGTAAGTCACCTATACTATCACAGGTGTTCTTTAGAAGTCCCTCTAATCTGTTGACCTTGTCTGTTAAATGGTCAATCTTAGCAATCAATGGCTTGATAATCCCCCTTATTTTTGAATCCAACATGCTCGCTAGTTTCTAGAGTTGGGCTTCATCCCTCAGCAAGGTACCCTCATTGTCACACCTAGGATAATCTATATCGTTTGTCCTAGGTGGGGTGGCTGGTCTCTTTCTGCTGGAGCGCAAACCCACTCGTTTTGGCTGATTTTTAGTGTTCCCTCTGGTCACTCTGGGTGCTGGCACTGGCGCTGGTGGAAGGGATTCATTATCGGCAGTTTCAATATCAATAACATCAGAATCAACCTCGCCATTATTATCCACATTTGCAATAGCTGGAACGTTCTGCATGGGACTATCAGAAATAGGGTGAGAGGATGCAGAAATTTCGTTGGTGTGATCCAACTCCAATAGGTTATCTGGGATTTGTTCCGCTGGATCTGTAATGGCAGAATGGGTCAGACCCAGGGAAGACCTTCTGTCATTGTTTATTTTGGCAACAACCTGGACCAAATAGTTATCCATGGTGTTATTGGGTGCACATAAGGCTTTTTGTTTGGACATTCTGGGCTCTCTTTCATATAACAATATAGCACAAGTGTGATCAATAAGACAGCGACCCACACACAGTACCTGATGGTGAGCGACGGTGGAATTACAGGCTCGCAATAGAAAAGCAATGTTCCTGGCCCAGTCCAGTCATGGACAGTCTCGGCGGTAACTCGGCGTGTGGCGTGTGGCCCAGGTATATGTCAAACAGGCAGCAAGGGTCTCCAATTTCTGGTCGGGATTACAGCAGCAACACAGTCTGGTCGGGAGGACCCAGGCTTTTCAAGTGCCTCCTGGCGCAAGGTGATGACGCGCACTGCGTGCATCGAAGCAAGGCCCCCTGGGAAAGCGAGTCCGCTCTGCTGCCGCTGGTGTCTCAAGGCGCGGCGGTGGCGGTAACTTGGCGTGTGGCGTGTGGCCCAGGTATATGTCAAACAGGCAGCAAGGGTCTCCAATTTCTGGTCGGGATTACAGCAGCAAAAATAGTTTTCGCTTGAAAATAATTAAAAGCTCTAAAATAAAATCTTTAAAAAGTTTAAAAAGGAAATTGTCACTCAAGTCATAGCTCTAATGTGTTTGTAGGTATAGTTCAAACTAATACAAGCATTTGAAAGCAATGCATGCCCAAAACGAATGTCACTTTGTTTTGGAGCTCCAATATATATATATTTTTTTTAAAGTTGAATTTCTTCCAGCATTCGACCGGCCAAATTAGTCAAATGTTTATGTCTCCTGGCTGGTAGATGCAACATTGTTGTTGCCTGCCTACGCAGACGATGGTCCCTGTAACACCTCACAGATTATGTCAATTGAGCACAGATGATCTTCCGTACTGTCCACAGCCGCTGCTGGGACAGCCTGTGCGCCATCCAAGGCCTAGGTGTCAGAGGAGGAGCCGATGTTCATACCAACCTGTGGTGGCCCTAGGAATGCTGCCATCAACATTGGAATACACTGGGGACACTGCAGAACATGAGCCATAATTGGGTACAGTAAAGCGTCAACGTTTGGTTGTGCACATGATGGGAGTGTCAGACAGAGATCCAACATGCATTCTTCTCCGCAAAACAGGCATCAGAAGACAGGTAAGATGCAGTCTATCCAGACAGGTATAAATGACAGGAACCAAGATGCCCTTAGCTCTCTCAGGCGAGGTGTGTCTAGATGTTCTATCATGCAAACGCTGTATTTTCGCTCCAGGAGTTCTGTTTCCCTTGGTGACTGGGATAGCCATTGTATAGCAGAAAAATAACAATCAGGATACCTTCTATTAGAAATAGGATCAGTGGAAGTCCTCCAAAAATGCTTCCAAATATGGAGTGTGTAAAGTTTGGTACAACTTCGAGGACCGTCTGAAAGGTGCTTAATAGTCCAGAACTTACCTTCTAAAATAGGTGGACGATGCCTGTCATATAAAACATGTTAAAGATCTGATTTACCATTTCTGCAAAATGGAAGGGGCAGTTTGTACGTATGAGTGCCTGTATCTCTGCTGAAGACCTTCCAATCTGGGGATCAAAAGTATCTCGAGAGGAGGTTAAGGGCACGGACTTCTGTAAAAGCATGGTTTTCATTCTGCTCAAAGCATCAAACCGTATTAATGAAACATGTAGTGAAGGCCTACCTGACTCTATGTGTTGGTGGAAACAACACTTGCATACAGCAAGTAACCTTGGAACTGACGGTCACCAGATATGTGATGCTCGGAAGCATCCCACAGCAACCTTGATCATTCATCATCAAGTAACTCCCATTCGAAAGTAGCCTGAACACTAGAGTGATCAGAGCGGCTGGGGCACTCCCAAGTGACAGGATAAGTTTGCTACTGAACTGTTACAGGCCCCAAGCAGCATTATATCCTGACATAAGAGTGATCCACTTAAAGTGTTCTTACAGTTTGTACCACCTAAAAAAACGTCTCTATCCCCACTCCGGCATTGAAATCTGTACCCTAATTCCCAAGATTTCTTGATGAATTCCCTACCCATTTATTCATATCTGCCTGCTTGCTTTTGTTCAAGGCAATATGAAATTGAAAAGTAGTGACCATTACAGTTATGTGGCCATGGATTAACCATTCACTGGATGGTGATTCTGCCACTGTAAAAGCTAAACTATCCAGTTTTCAATATGCAGCATTGTATATTTTTCTCCCCTTTGTGCCATTTCAATCTGTTTTTCCGTTAGGTTGTATGAAGAAAAGATAGATGTACTGTTGATGAAATGCCAAGGCACATAGCCCGTGTGCAAAGATTACAGCATCAAGCTTAACAATATAATAGACCACAATTGTGATTGCACGTGTTGTAATATGGACAAATACTATCCTAATATATCTATTGCAGAAGATTCAATGTTGCCCAGTAAATATAGCCTGAAAGTTAGTTTAGTTAAATCATTGTCAACCACTGCGAGAGCTTTCTCTAGGTTTATACAATCTATTTCCCGTAATCTCTCTGCTGGCTCTTGTTTTTATATTTTCCAGATTTCATTATAGACAGCATAATAGAACCGTTTCTGGCGTGGCTTTCTAGGACCCAATAAAAAATCCACAGGATCCACATCCTTTGTAAGTAAGGATAAGTGTTGTTTTACCTGTGACAGTGTTGAGATTTTTACCCAATTGATGCATAACCTCTCAACACTGTATGATGTCACTGCCCCTGGATGTTCATTCTGTACATAGCGTGGATCTGGCCTGTGGATATTAAACCCCTTGGTTTTACACCCATGCATCTTTCCTGACATCTATTGGTGTCTGTGGATCAAATCAACCATCCCTTCCAATCGGGGTCTGATCTATTTTATTGCATGATCCCTTCTAACGTAATCCCTTCTTGTGATGTTATGTTACCTTCCGTGTGTGATGGTGTGGGCAACCGAGGTGTATTCAAGTCTTTGTTTTTGCCTATTCCAAGACAGGACGTTTGTTGCAGGGTGTCATTCAAAAAACATAATTTGCTGAGGAATGAGGCATGCTCTAAATAGTGCGTCTGTTCCCTGGACCTGCCATTCTCTAGTACCCCAGACAGATTTTAAGGCTATAGTGTCTTTCTATAAGTCGAAACCTTATTCAGACAACTGGGCAATAAAGGAAGCAGAATAAATCTGTTTGGTGTTTGTCAACATATTTTTTTGTGCTGGTGTTTGTACAAACTTATAATAATATGAGGGTGGGTCTGATGTGTTTAACCCTGAAAAATATGAACATTTCTTTGCAAATGTCTTTGAACTGCTTTTCGGCGGTGTTGGGCAATTTTCCCATTGGTGGTATGTGAAAACATTTATGGGATTAGTAGATTTATGCAGAAAACGATGACCACGATGTTGATAGCAATACATTGTTTCAAAATCTGATGTGTCTTCCAACATTTCAGTATTATAAAAGGCAGCAGATTTTTCTTAATCAGACACCATATTATTTACAGTTTCATAATCCCAATCATCGGAAAGCGTACTGGAGGTAATGATATCACTCAATGGTACTTTAAATAAATGTGGAATTTTTAAAAGTTCGGTCGGACAAAATATATCATAACCAATCTTGTCCCATGCTATACCATCAGGTATAGGAACTGCTGTTTATGTTCACTGATGACAAGTCTCTTTGTTCACGATGTGATGATAGGTGAGAGTTCAGAATCAGGTTAACTTTTTGTGCTGCAGAGCTTTGTCGAAGGTAAGTTCCATTTATAAGCATGCTAAAAACCGTTACTAAACCTATCCAGAAAAGAAAGAAAAGTATCCCCGTAATTACCCAGAGTTATATCCAAGGTAAATCCAGGTAAGCCTTTTTAAGCAAGTTCAGAAAGTCTTTAATTTTCTCGTTGCGTGTTTCTTGAGCTGGCATCGTTTCAGGTTCACTTGGATCCAAGGAAAGCATTTCAAAGTCTATGAAGTAGCGAGATGCAGTTCGACCAATTTTCCGTATTTCCACAGGTCCTCTGGAAACTAGCTTGCTTTTTTTGAGGTATGTTGATGTAGATCTTTGTTTGGTCGAATTGAAATTTGTCTTTCATTTTGATTTTGATTCTGATTTTGAACTTCAGTTTTAAGAGGAAGGAGTTCCATGGCATTATTGCATAGTTCCTCATTCCTTGTAGGGGACTCTTCAAATATGATAAGTCTTTCTGTTTGAACTTCTTGTATAGTAGCAAGAGGAGGGTGTTGGCTACTCCGTAGTCCACGAGGCCTACTATTCAGTTTCTGCCACATAGTGTGTTTCGATTAGGTTGATTGAGGCAAATGTTTTCTCCTTTTTTCCGCAAAGAGGCGGTAGAAGTACAGTTCCTGCTCCTTCAATGGCAAGGATACCGGCTTTCTGTATGATGGCCCAAATTCTTTATTGTCTGCAATTTTCTCTCTGAGCAGATCCCCAATTTTAGGGACCCAGACAGGTCTTGCCTTGACACACTTGACTTCCCCAGTGTCGGTCCGCTTTACCTGGGCATTACTTTGTAGTGCCATGGTTTCATTTAGCTCCAGTAAAACAGCCAAATGTTTATGGATGTCAAAAGGTTTTTCATCGCCACTGTGCCTTCACAATCAAGATCAGGTACCCACATTCTCGTCCCAAATAGGACCTCATAAGGAGTAACACCCTCTAGAGAATTTCTTGGAATAACATTTAATGCTTGTTGAACTCCATACAAATGTTTTACTCACGATACAAATGCTGGGCATGCACAGAATGATAGCAAAGTAAGATTTACAAAACTTCTTTATTGTTCAATCGATATCAAAGCTTTAAATTTCAGCCAACACTTTTCGTTTTCTCTAGGAGAACTTCATCAGGGCTGAAAAAAGGTATAAATACAACATTCGGTATATGTACAATCAAATAATATAACAAGGGAAGAAAAAACAAAAAAGAGGAGAAAAACAGAACACCACACAAAGCTACTATCACATGAGGAGTTAATAAACAAGACATGACTAGATACAACAACACCACATTGATAATAACAATATAATAACAATATATTGATTCAAATCGGATAAACAAGAAAAGTAAATGGGAGGCGAGGATTTGGATGAGGTCATAGGACAGCTCCCACTTGAATGTGGAGAGCTTATCATTGATAGGTCATTTGTTGGATACACATCATAGCACAATGAAGCACATAAACAGTAACATACATAGAAAAACGAGACTGCCATTCCAAATATGACATAAAAATCATTTTCAAACAGACATATATTACAGGGTAAGAGGAGGCGAGGGAGAGATAGACGTGAAGGGACACATTTTCGACAAGAGATAAAAGACAGTTATCGTCAGAAAATAGTTACATACATTTGAGGTAGATCAAAACCACAGAAGTAACTATAAAATGATTTGTAAAACGTGAAAAGGAAAAGGAAAAGAAATAAGTAAAACCACCCAGTGATACCCTTCAACAAATCCCCATAGAATCAAGCTATAATTAAAAGCTGAGGCGATACTTGCTCTATATTATAAGTTAACTATGAGGAGGAATATATAACTTCACAGAATATTCATTAACTTTAATAATACGGGAAAAAGGAGAAAAATATATTTCACCTCCTAAGGGCATTCACCCTTATGAGGGGGAAACCAAGTTGAGTATGAAAAAATCCTTCTGTCTAAGATATGTACTGAGCCGTACCAGAATGTGGTCACGGCAAGGATGTCTGGATTGAGAAACATAGATGTCTTTAAGTGACAGATAATTGTACATCATCACAGACAACGTTAGGAATAAACAGAAGTGTGAAAGAAAAACTAAAAATTTGAAAATTAAGAAAAATAATAAGGGTTGGAAGTTTGAAAATAGAAAGAAATAAAACCAAGATAATAAAAGAAAAATCAATCAAACAAACCTAGATCAATCACGAGTTCACGCAAAGGATAAGTAAGAAATCTGTATGATGGCTCCCACTGGTTGATGTCAAGAGGCTGCCGTGTGCTCAGAGACAGAACCGTGTAGATCCTAAGTTCTACAATCAGAAATGTAATGAGAGAAAGAGAAAGTGTCAATTGATATGATACCTGGCCAATATCTACCCTGGATAGACGTTTAGTAATAAACTGTGAAGTAATGTCACAAACCTGGACCAAATGCATATCCATAGGTATTAAAGATTCAGGTTTGATATAGAAGCAATCTCAAGTCGGGATGTTGATGCGAGTCTTGTGATCCCACACTTGTCGGCGAAGGTCCTAAATTTTTAAAACCAGGATATGAAAAGACAAATTGGAAAGGGGTATTAATACACCATTGCTATTGTCCCTGGGTAAGCAGCCATTCCCAAACTATGTATACGTTCTTACCTGTCAGGTGTACGATAGAACATGAATGTAGTACAGTGTTCAGGCAATAACTCTGGAGTTTCTCTAGGGAAAGTTCCCACGGCCTTGTTGGGCCTGAATGAGAAGAAAGGAAAAAACATATCTGTAAACCTGGTTCTAATATGTCCAGCATGTGGTTGTTATACAGCAATCTTTTCGATAAAGCACATGTGTACTGACTCCACTACGGGATAGTTGGATAGTGTACGATAGTTTTAGTGAAATAATCATGTTGAGTAAGTATGGGC
Organism: Lissotriton vulgaris; assembly: GCF_964263255.1. Classification (NCBI taxonomy): domain Eukaryota; kingdom Metazoa; phylum Chordata; class Amphibia; order Caudata; family Salamandridae; genus Lissotriton; species Lissotriton vulgaris. The sequence continues at coordinate 1,441,791,413 of NC_141685.1, forward strand.
GAAATTTGCGAATTCGCGTTCCGCGAATTTGCGCGAAATTGAGGAATTTTTTTTGCGCGTTCGCAGGACTTTTTGCGTGTTCGCGGGCCGCTTACAGCGCATCGACCGTGAACGTACCCATGCGGACTTACATGGGCGTGGCCATCTTGTTATCGTTGCGTATTTCCGGTTCCGGGGGCTAGCTGCATGCTCGCGTTGTGCGCGTGGCGCGCTTATGGGTTCGCAGGCGTTTTTGGGTGCTCGCGGGGGGAATATTGCGCGAACTTACCCACGCGGTCCTCTATGGGTGCGGCCATCTTGTTTTTCATTCATTGCTACGGTTTTGGGCATGCTATCCTTTCAATCTATCTCTAATCTTTGCAATCCTTTGTTTTTCTGAACTTTTTTTGCTCTTTTTTGCTTATTATCTATCTCTCTATTTTCCTACTATATTTTGTGTTTTTTTCAACTTTTTGTTACTTTATTACCTACTTTATTTGTTTAGCTCTCTCTCTTATTTCATTTCATTTTCACACCTATTCTTTACATCTGTGCCCAGGACAATGGCAAAGGGAGCCGACAAGGACAAGGGGAAAGGGCCCAGCACCCTGTAGCCGGCTCCCTTGCGGGCATTTGAGGGGGGAGGAAGTCCAGGCCAGGGAGATCTTCTCTGCGGTGGAGGTGTCTGCCTTGATGTTTTATGTTCAGTGACACCTCCCTAAGACCGTGGCAGCAGGGGGGAGGATTGCTTCCGGTTATGGCCTCCGGGAGCATCGCCAGCTGTGGAAGAAGGAGTGCCGGGCCATGCATAGGGAGTCTGGGGTCCAGCGCACCTACCAGCAAGCGACACACCGGAGGTCGGACATCCTCGACCGGGAGCAGGACATGCTCCACCTGCTAGGATTGGAGATCCCTGGCCTTGGTGAGTAGCTATTTAATAACTACTTTGTTTACTTCTGCTCTGTGTTATATTGCTAATCTATTTTTTTCCTGAAGAGTACGAATGCTGCTGATTCGATTACATTGCAGGTAAATTAATGTTTAAATAGCTTCTGTCATTGCAGGTGCTCATGTGGTTATAGGCGTTGCTACCATGCTTACTTGTTTGCAACTTTTTGTTCATTTGAGAGCATAACTGTGTAATGCTAGAGACAGTAGACTCAAGTCTAGTCCTTCTTTGTACTCCTGCTGCTGCCACTTTGAAGAGATAGTGGTGGATTGATACGTTGAGTATATTATTTATTACTTGTTATAGGACATTTGTTAGTGGTCTGCAATCATGATGACGGACTGTGTCTGTCACGTGACGTCTCGTGCTGATGAGTGATGGCAGTCGTAGTAGAACCTTTTTGTTGTTGGTGTAGTTAGTGAGTTACATAACTTTCCTATTAGACGGTCTGCGAATCCTGCAATACTGTACTACTTTCCTCCTAATTGACCAGATCAGATAGGTCAATACATGTAGGGCAATTGTTGTTAATTTGTTTCCCCGAGATAATTTTAGATTGTGTTCAAAGAAATCAAATATTTCAAAAAAACAATCATCCATGTTGTGGTTCTTTATTTCATGATCATCAGCACCTCCCAGGGGCAAGGCGACTAGCACCATTGAGACTCCGGTGGAAGAAGGTGGACAATCACAGGATCGGTCCCTTGCACGCTCTTCTGCTGGCCCCAGTAAGTTGTTTTATTGTTAAATTAATACTTATACTTCCCTAACTTTTACTGCTCCTATTCATTAAAAACTGTTTCCTAATTCTATATTTTACAAAATAGTCTTTGATCTTCTTCTAATCTAGACTACTTTCTACATTCTTATCCTGCCTCTACCATCACTCTCTGTTCTACTACTATTTACGATTATGGGTCGGTCTGTGAGGTAGCTAAGCTTGCCCAGTCGGCAAATGGTGTTAAACAAAACTCTGATCCAGCGATAGCTCTAGGCACTGAGTGCAGTACTCTGGGTTGCCCTTGCTGTCTATTCCAGTCTTCTTAATGTAAGTGCTTTGACAATTCCCAACAACAAAATGCCATTGTTTACACCAAGTAAATGGTAGTAGTTGCCTTTTTGATTTGAGAGGAGCACATACCATACTGCTAGTGTTTCAGGGACTATTCTGCACATAAAGAAGTATGGACATGAGAAATAGGACATTGTTGATGATAGGTGCAGTTCGACTTTCGACATGCCTCAGTCCGAACAGAAGTTGAACGCCCAATCCCCTGATCGACTCTCTAGTGTGTCTCACCAATGATTTTACGACCCAGAAGAACAGAAGAAGACTACCGCTGAGTCCCAGCCTATCTGAGTCACTGAAACATGACTGCCAAGTGCAGTAGTTCAAACCCTTCCGCTCACTCACTCGTGAACAAAAACCACACAGTGTTTGTTAGTTTTAAAGTTTTATTTTCAATTAAGAAATGAAAACATAATTTCTTTATTTTTTATAGCGTAGTATTCGGATCGAGCACTGGTGATGGATGAAGATGACGTCAAAGTTTAAACAACATTCCCATGAATAAAATTAGTATTACTTAAACTTAATAATAGTTAACAGACACATGAAATTATTAGAATAACTGTACGGGAGCCCCATCTTCCTTAAAGTACTACTGGTGATGACTTACTGGTAGTTGGTGAATCCTCCTGTTGGCAGAAAGGCAATGGAATCTTCTTTCTGTAGTTAAAAAAATGGTGCACGTTAAGCAAGCATTCATCAGTTGTCCTAAGAAGTGTAGCATTTAATGGAATAAGCATATAAAAGGTGAACACCCTCCCCAAAACCATTTATTTTTTCAATCCCAGTACTAAAGAATTTGTTTCTTCTATTACGAGACGAAATAGGGGGCTGTTTATGGCATCTGAAAATATGAAATGTTTTTGCTAGACGTCAAAACATCTGGTGTGGCACAGATGACCACCAGTGCCGGGGCCAGCAGTGCGGAGGGGTCCACTCTAGGGCTGGATGCGGCGGCACCAACAGGAGGAGCTGGGGGGAAGACTCAGCAGCGGCAGCCGGGTGTAAGTTATTATACTCCTTACTTATTTAATTTTTTTTGAGTAGGCTCACAAAGGAGTTTATGATGTACTGTACAGCAGTACACAGTACATTAGTACAAGTACACTGTACTGTTAAGAACAGTTACTAATTTAGAACTACTTTTTGGGCTATCACGAAGAAGACAGTCAACCTTGACTTGTAATAGCATTAGCGGCGGTACTTCTCGGGAAAGCAATGGCCCCCTCTATTTCACTTCAACTCAGCTGGCAAATTTTTATTGTGCAGCCAAGTCATATCAGATGTAGTTTAGGGTTGTGAAGAACGAAAAGTGAAAGAAGGGTGAAACTAAGGACGAGCGAGTCTTAATATTATGACTGTAAAGAATGGTTATGTTGAATGCAATTTAAGATAAGAAGACGGCGGTTTCCAAAATATAATGAAAAGGGTGTTAGTTGGTTGTTGACAAAAATAAATTTTGTCCATTAGAGACATTAAGAAGAATTATAGACGTACTTTGGAAGCCTGGATTTTATCTTCTTTTTCCTCATCGATAGCAGAGGTGTATGATGTAGTAGAGCAGACGCTGAGTGGATGAAGTATGGCCAGTGGCAGTGCCACGCTTTTGGAAAAGTAAGACCTTCCTATTCCCACCTGCATGTACTGCTTAAAGTACTGTGAGTCTGCGTCATCATGGCTTGTGTCTGTTTTTCTTGGGTGCAAGCTGAGTGAGCTGCCATTATGCTGGCTACCACAAGTTCACGTACCAGTAATTTCTTTTGCAAAACAAGAGAAAAAACAAAGGACTTTTTTAGTACTCGATGACTATGTATGTAGTAGTGAGTCCACCCATAGTGCTACTAGTGGAATTCCTGAAACTCCCAGTAATGTCACAGGCTTACAAAGATGGCGGAAAGATACATGCCAAAATGTTATACTGTGTTTGCTACTTGCTGGCGTTACTGAGAGTCAACTTTCCGTTGAATTATTTTTACTTCATGTTAAAGACTATTGGCTACAGTATTTTTCTTTCTTTCTTCATTTAGATGCTACTCCGAAAAATCTCACCCGCAAGGAGATGGCTGTCCGAGCCAGGGCCCGTAAGCTGGAGGCTATTTGTGCCGAGTATCGGCGGCTGTGGGCTCGGGAATAGGAGGAGACAGCAACCACTGCATCCTCCTCCAGTGCCCCCGGGTCCACCAGCCAGAAGCCTCCAGCCAAACGGAGCCGTGGCCCAACAGCCTCCCACCGCCGCCGCACAGCAGCAACACAATCAGATGCCCCCCCACAGCCTGGATGGTACGTCAGCGCCGGCTCCGTTAAAGAGTGGACTACCTGGAGCGGTTGGTCGAAAAACATCAGTGCCAGCCCTGGGACCTTCGCAAAGAGCTGCGGGATGTGCAGCACCAGCTGTCCACACTACGCCAGAGGAAGTGACTGTCCCTTGCCCCTTTTTTAAAGACTGTTGGGGGGGTGGGAATTGGGTGTTTGGGAAAGGGGACTTTTGGACTTTTGGACATTGGTTTGGTTAGGGAGGGGGGTGAGTTGGGTTAATTTATTTTATTTTTTGACAACAACATCAATAATATATATTTCTTAATAATTACTTTTCATACCAAAACACAGTATACACGTTCATATTATTTTGTGTGGGGGTTGGCGGTGGTTACTGGACGTTTGGTTTCTTCCAACTTACTAAGCATGAATTAAACATCTAGTCCTGAAATTTACCAAAATGCAAGTAACCAACTTAGTGAAATCAGTAACCTTAGCCCTACTAGTAGCCCTACTTTCGGGGAGCATGCATGGCCTTAACTACATTATTGCCATTATGTGTGGAAACATAACCAATCATGCGCTTTCTTGGAGATAGCCATTGAAAGTCCTTTGTGTTAAACTCATCCAAAATGTTTAATACAGTATGAGATTTCTCCATGGCAAACATGGCTACTGTTGCATGTTTCCGAGTAGCTAGAAAAATTGTGTCCTGGTCAACACCTGCGTTTATCTTTGCTCTAACCCCTGAAAGAGGGTCCCCAGTGTGCAGTGATGCACATGTAAGCAAGGGCTTGGCAACTGGTCCACATGTCTGTTGTAAGGTGTAGTTGTCGTATTTTGACGATGGCTGGGTTAGCGCTTAGCTTTGCTACACGTTTCCCGCTTAAATTAGCTATACGTAGAAACGCCATTTTGTATGAAGTGGCGGCCATCTTAGACCATGAGCGGCCTCGTGGCCAGCGTGCCCTTTAGTCCTTTGTCCGTTCCACTGACCACTTGAGTCTGCCCAGCAACAGGCTATTTTTAGTATTGGTCAAACTCACACATGCGCAGTTCACACTGACCAGTCACTCCTTAGGAATGTGTCGCAAACTGACCAGTGGGTTTGAAACCCTCCAATGAGCTGGCAGTATTCCAAAACATGCCCTTATATGTACATAATGTTCTGTAACTTTGTGCCGCGTGTTCGTTTTATTACCTGTAGAATTGTATAAAAGAGGGGGTCACACCGATGTTCGGTGTGATACCTCTTGCATTACCGAAGGGTGCTGTATGAGTGTACCACCACCCCATGGGGTCTTAATAAACTTGTTCTTTGACTTTTACAGTTTCCGTGCCAACAGTTCTTCCAATGTATGTGGGTTATCTTCGGAACATGTAGGCCTTGGGAACCCGATACAACAAATTGGCGACCACGAAGGGACTCATCGGCGACTCGGATGCCCGAAGGAGAGGTCGTGACGAAGGTTTGGACACTCGCCATGGACGCGCGCTGCCACTAAGTGACCCGAGTCTTGGCTCCCACGGTGTTTTTTCCTTTCCTTCCGATCTGACCTTCCAGGTGGCGCCGGTCTCCGACTGAGTTTCGATCGTCTGTGTTGCTGGATAAAGTGCCGTTTGGCTGATTCGATTAAAAGACCTTGGCAGTTGGAATCTGGACCTTTGAGATTTTGGGTAAGATTTGTGATCGGTAAGGAGTCGGACGCTTGCCGAAATTTTGTGACCTATGACTTTGATTTGAGTTAGCTAACATTTGTGAACTTGTGAATTTGTGAATTTGTGAACTTTGAATCTATATGTGTAGTGCACTTCACATAGGCAGGCATGTAGAGATGTTTCTCTAACTTTGTTTTTTCCTCTGAGCGGCACATTTGTGTGAAGTACTGTAAGTGCCTTTTTATACGGTGTCACGCTTTCGTGATACTCTTTGAACATGCCTGTTTTTAGCACGCTTCGAGGGATGTGCTGTCTTGGAAATGGTACCACAATTAGGTTAGCGGAATCACAGCCGGCTCCCCCAGAGGGAACACCAAATCGCGAAATGTATATTAAACATGGCCTTCCCCCTATAATGTACAGTAAACTCTGGCACAAGTACACCAAGTCGGATCCTGAATTGCAATGGCCACTACATGGGTCGTTCGATTTGCAAAAAGTACAGTTTGTGGAGCAATGTCTGTTTCAACGCAGGTCTAGACAAAACATGTTTGATTGTGTGCGAATGTGGGAGAAAGCGGTGCGTGAGCGAATGAAACGTGAAGTTGCCTTGGCGGACAAAGAGCAGCGCAAGGCTGCTCGGGATAAGGCTTTACAGCTTGAGGAAAAAGAGGCTCAGGAGAAAAGAGAGAGGGAGGAACGGGAACGTAAATTGCAAACGACGGGTCAATTCCCTATTCGTCGACCGCTTTATCCTGTCCTTAATAATGAAATTGATGATTTTTCATTGCTAGATCGGTCACCGCCTCCGTATGTTTCGCCGACGGCTCCAGCTGAAGATTCGGGTGATGATGGGCAGGATAAGTCGGAAAAGAAGGGTATAACTGCTCTCAGGTTTACTGCGGAGAGGTCCGCGCAGTTACGTAGTTGGGCTCGTAAAGTGAATAAGAATTGTGTTTCTCAGGCTGAGGTGGTTGCGGAGAGGAGTAGGTGGACGGATCATGAATTACTGTATTTTCTGTCTAATTTGGCGGATGAAGTTGTTGCCGCGTATCGTCAACTTTCAGATATGTTTGAACCTAAAGCTGTGTCAGTATATCGTGAGAATTTGGATAAAGGTGTATTTGATCTTACAGATGTTGATGACCTTTTCAAGCAACTGCTCCAGCTGCGAGATGAAACAACCAGATTACGGGAAGAGCGGAAAAAGAAGCAAAAGGAGTCTGAGTCGGAGAATAGCGAGCAGATTAAGGAGTGTTCTCTCCGGGGTTCAGATAAGAATTCTGCAATGCATGTTATGCCTATGCATGAAGCTGCGCCTTTGTATGTTCCACCGAAAGGGGAAGGTACAGATGATGATAGAAGATCGAAAGATGCGAAGGGGTATTTTGTATATAATTGGGTGTATACGCCTTGGAATAGAGCGGATGTTATGGCACTGAAAAATTCTTTACCTGATCTTCGTAAGAATCCGGCAGCATTCTACGAGGGGGTGGAAGGGGCTATTTCATCTTGTGTGATGACTCTGGTTGATACAGATTTGTTCTTTGGGTTAATACTTCCGCCTGATATGTGGAGACAAATTTGTAAGAATAATGATGAAACAGTGCTAGGGGGTACATGGAAAGAGATTAATGAAGCTGATTTAGAAAGGAAACCAGCATGCAAACCTTGTCAGTTGATTTTAGACCTTCCAGCGGCTATTTTGACTAAATTAAAAACGCTCGTTCCTTCTAAAAAGATCGATTGGACTATGTTAGCCTCGTGCAAACAAAAGCCTGATGAAACGGTTTCAGATTTCTTTACACGCTTCGAGGAGGCATTCCATGATTATAGTGGTCAATCATTAACAGACGATACAGGTCGGCATTTGTTTGTAGATAAGTATGTGACTAATCTCCTACCGGAGATTGCAAAACGATTGAAAACGAGTGAAAGTTCCTGGGCCACGGCGACCCCTGCGTCTTTGTTAACGATGGCTCAGTATTATGAGCGGCAGGAGATAGAGGCTAAAGAAAGTGTTGATAAGAAAGCGAAAAAATTGAAGACGAAGGTGATGTTGGCACAGGTCCGTGGGACTCAGTATAGAGGGAGTGATAGAGGAAGACGAGGTGGAGGTACTACGTCGTATGGTCGTACGGATATAGCGGAGGATCAGTGTGCCTACTGTAAGGAGTTTGGGCATTGGGCTGATGATTGTCCGGTACTTCGTGAGCAGCGTAGTCAGCGTGGTCGAGGAGGTGGTAGGTCGAGAGGAGGTTATACGGGAGCAAGAGGTGGCAGAAGTGATCGTGGAAGGGTTGAGGGCAGGGGCCGTGGCCAGGATGAACGAAATACTTTCGATAGACGAAACCAATATCAGATATCGGAAAGTGAGAATGTGGAACACCAGGATTATGTACATGCATAGGACTGCGTAGGATGGGGTGCGGAACCAATTGAAGTGCCTGTAGATCAGGAGGGTCCATATGTAACAGCGGGTATTTTGGGTTCTACTGATCAATTCCTAGTTGACACCGGAGCTACCCGTAGCGCTTTGTCTAAAAGGTTGGTTCCGAGGGCTCCCCTGTCTGGCGAAATGATTACATGTGTAGGGTTTGATGGCACACCCTCCCCTAGCCCATTGTCAAAACCCCTAGCGCTTTGTCTCGACAAATTTTTTAGTTTTGGCCAATTTTTGTTATCGCCCTACACCCCAGATAATATCCTGGGCATTGATTTGCTTAAATATTTACGAGCAACGATACGGTGCGCTCCGGAGGGAGTGCATGTCATTCTCAATGACAACTATCCTGACCCAAATAGGTTCTATACTATACAAGATATTTCAGCTTTGGCCTCTCTCCCGCACACGTTATGGGCGACCTCAGACACGGATGTGGGAGAGATGCGCATTCCACCTATTCACATTACTGTTAAGGAAGGGGCTTCTCTGCCACGTGTGCCACAGTACAAGATTTCGAAGGAAGGAGAAATTGCCCTGACATACATTGTCCAAGATCTGATTGCGGCTGGGGTGGTAGAAGAGGTTTCTTATAATGTTTGTAATAGTCCTATTCTGCCGATTCTGAAGAGAGATACTGACGACAAAATTTATCGGTTTATTTTTGACTTGAGAGAGATCAACAAAATTGTCGTTCCCCAATACCCGGTGGTGTCTGATATTACAACATTGCTTACGATGGTACCACCAACGGCTATGACCTTTAGCGTAATTGATTTGAAGAATGCTTTCTTTTCTATTCCAGTCCATCCCGATAGTAGATACCTATTTGGCTTTACGTTAAATAATAAATCGTATAGATTTTGTCGTGTTCCTCAAGGGTACACTGAGAGCCCGAGTATCTACAGCCAGGCTTTGAAAAGACAGCTTGACTCTTTTGAGTTGCAGTCAGGGGTTGTCCTTATCCAATATGTGGATGACCTCCTGCTTGCCGCTGACTCTTATGCACAATGTGAAGAAAGTACGATTGCGCTGCTTTCTTTTCTGGCACAGAATAATCATAAAGTTTCCAAGAAAAAGCTTCAATATTGTAGACCCAAGGTGACCTCCTTAGACAAAAGATGACCGAGGTCGGTCATCTTTTGTCTAAGGAGGGGCGTGCATTGACATCAGATCGAATTCAAGCAATTTTAGACACACCAGTCCCCCGCACACAGAGAGATGTACGTGCCTTCATAGGGTTGACGTCCTTTTGTAGACAATGGATCATGGGGTTTTCACACATTATAAAGCCCTTGCTAGCGTTACTGTCCAAAGCCACACCAATGCCCCTTGAATGGACAGATGAATGTCAGAATGCTTTTGAACAGTTGAGACAGGCCCTTTGTTCTGCACCTGTGTTAGGCACACCAGACTACACGAAACTTTTTACATTGTACGTGCACGAGAATGATGGGTGCGCGTTGTCAGTGTTAGTGCAATTACACGGGGATAAGCAGAGACCATGTGCGTATTTCTCTGCCATTCTTGATCCTGTAGCACGAGGATTGCCTGGGTGTTTCCGAGCGGTAGCAGCTACAGCAGTAGCCATACGGCAGAGTGAGGGAATAGTGTTATCACATAAACTGTTGGTGTTAGTTCCTCATGCAGTAGATGCCCTGTTAAACCAAACGAAAACCCAATATCTCACGAGTGCACGGTTAACAGGATATGAGCTTACACTGTTGGCGCCACATATTACACTGAAAAGATGTGCTACTTTGAACCCTGCCACTTTATTGCCCTATCCGGTCGAGGAGGGTCAGGAAGAAAAACATCACGACTGTGTTTTCCTGACCGAGGAACAGACAAAGGGTCGTATCGACTTACAGGATATGCCACTTCCAGATGTGGATGGGGAACTGTGGGTCGATGGGTCGTGTCTAAGGCTGCCAGATGGCACGACTTCCGCAGCTTATGCGATCACGACACTTAAGACAGTGGTGGAAACAGCTAGAATACCACAGAAATCGGCTCAGGCAGCAGAGCTGATAGCCTTAACAAGAGCCTGCGAATTGAGCGCTGGTTTATGTGTGAACATATACACAGACAGCCGGTATGCCTTCGGAGTAGCGCATGACTTTGGGCTACTCTGGAGAGAACGTGGGTTTCTGACTTCTCATGGAGAACACATTATGCACGGAGAACTGGTGCGTGATCTCCTAAATGCGTTGCTTTGTCCGAAGAAGGTAGCGATCATAAAATGTAGTGCCCACAAGAAGATCACTGATAAAGTGGGTCAGGGAAATGCCTTTGCGGATAGTATAGCAAGACAAACGGCTATGTTTCGAACCGACTCCCCCATGTACGTGACAAAGTCTCAAGCTGAACGATGGAATGATGCTAGAGCTGAGATATTAGATATTCAAAAGTCAGCTACTGAAGCTGAACTTGCGGCATGGGCAGTAGATGGGGTGCTAGATGATGAAGGGTGTTGGAGAAATGGAAATTGCCTGCAGCTTACTTGCAGGTGATGGTCCAAATGGCACACGGGTTGGCACACGTGGGGGCTCTTGCAATCACTCGACTGTTGACACGAGTTTGGGAGCATCCCGAGATTGCCAATACTGCTAAGAGAGTAGTGCAGACCTGTCTGATATGCTTGCAGCACAACCCTGGAAAGGGGACCCATACTCCGAAAGGAGGGTTCGTTCCACCTTCTGCACCATTCGAGGTACTCCAAATGGATTATATCCAGCTTGAGCGTTGTAATAACCTGAAGTATGTTTTAGTGGTGGTATGTGCTTTTAGCAAATGGGTTGAGGCTTTCCCCACGAAAGACAATACTGCTTTGACAACAGCTAAGGTTTTGCTCAAGGAGTACTTCCCTCGATTTGGAATTTGCAAATATCTGTGGAGCGACAATGGGCCTCATTTTGTCGGGAAAATTGTGGAATATGTGTTGAAGGGGTTAGGGATTCAGCAGAAGTTCCATGCTGTGTTCCACCCTCAGTCGGCAGGTCTTGTTGAGCGGTACAATGCCACGTTGAAATTAAAACTGGCTAAGATCGTGGCGTCCACGTCATTAAAATGGCCGGATGCCTTACCGCTAGCATTACTCTCCCTCAGATCAATACCCCATTCTCGAACGGGCCTCACACCATATGAAGTGGTGTTCGGAAGGCCGATGAATATCTGGGGGTGCCTAAGCCGCGATTGATACATGATGTGCCTTGTGTAATGATGAACGACTATTTGGCACGATTAACAAATGATTTGCTTTCTATTCATCAACAGGTTCGAGAAGCGCTCCCTGACAACTCTACTGGGGAGGGCCATGATCTTCGTCCTGGGGATTTCGTGATAATTCGGTCGTTCGAGAGGACGGATAGCTTGGAACCGAGGTGGCGTGGCCCTGAGCAAGTCCTTCTCGCCACTCGGACAGCTGTACGAGTGACCAACAGGAAGCGGTGGATACATTCAACCCACTGCCGTTGTGTTTCTCCTGATCTGGCAAATCCTGTTGTGTTGACCGATTATAAAGAGATTTTGGAAAAAGAGAAGAGCCCAGCTGTGACGTCGGCCGAAGTTGAGGGAGCCTTCCCGGACCACACTGCTTCTGGACGAGAGCGTTATAATCTACGGCCACGATAAAGAAGAGTTTCTTTTTGTGTTTTTTTTTAATGACTGGTTGGTTACCGCTCCAGGTTTGTGAAACAGAAACCGGGAATTCCAAGGGGGGGGGGATCAGTTCTGCCAGTGTAGCGACACCCGTCTTGGCCCGGAGAAGAAAACAACGGCTACCTCGGAGTTCAGCACCAAATTTTTCTTTTTTTTAGGTATACACGCATGTGTATGTGAGACTTTGTGACCAATTCGAACTATTTGAGACTCGGCAACAAAAAAAAACTTTTCTGAACTATGGCATCATCAGCATCACGAGATAAGAGACTCTTGGGTGCCATTCTCTTTGTCTTGACTATTGTGGTGATTGCTGTAATAGCCTGGGTAGTTGAACTTGTGGTGCCTGCACGCGAACATTTGCTACCGACTACCCCGGCTCCATCTGAACATTTTCATTTCACCCTGCCTTATCACGAAGAACGGCACCGACAGACTTATCTGAACAATAGCTTTATTCAGATCTTACATCATACACACAATATGACAAATACCTCAAATTGCTGGGTGTGTGGGATGTTGCCTGGGCACCAGAAGAAAGGGGGTACTCCACTCATTCCTCTCCCGTTTTTCGCATAATGGATCCTGCAATGCATTTTACACTCTCCTCTTTACTTTGAGATGGCCCACAAAAGGGGGAGTGCTTTTCCGTTTGAATAAATTCTGTCATCATGACTGGGATGGGTATCCACAAGCTGAGGGTACTCGATTTGAATGGGAGGAATACCGCCCTGATAATGTGTCTGCTTCACGAATTTACAGCAACCAGCGAAATGTCAATGTATCGAATGCACATGTCATTAATGTTATTGCTACTAAAGCAGACCTATGTATACATAATAAAGGTGTAATTTCTGTTGGGAAAAGTGAATGCAACACCACACTCACGTTTGATAGTTCTACTGGCATATCGTTTGTGACATCCCGAAATACTTACTTCATCTGTGGAACGAAGGGTTATCACCAGCTTCCTTTGGGATGGTCAGGCACTTGCTACGTGTCTTTTGTATTACCGCCTGTATTCATTGCCCCACCAATGTATCACAATAACTACATTCTATATCATGACTTTGTTTTAAGCCGTGATAAACGCTCTGTTGTTTTGGATGATATAGATCAAACGGACACTACTTTGCAGCAGTATGTGGACTTTAATTTGGGTCTGTTCTCCTTCGTTGGGGCAGCTTTGAACAGTCGAAAGATCCGACGACTAACTCGTGTTGTTGAGGCTGTGGCTAATGATACTGCAATTGCACTTGGAAATATCACTGAAGAAGTACAGATTTCTAGAATTGTTGCGCTTCAGAACCGGATGGTTCTAGATGTAGTGTTAGCTGACCGTGGGGGGGCATGTAGAATCATCTGAAGTAGCTTTTGTGTCTATATACCTGACAATTCACCATCTGTATATGATGCTATCACTAAACTACATAAGATAGCCGCTGAAATACATCCGGATAATGGTACCTGGACTCTGTCAGGATGGTTCTGGTCAATACTCACCACCTGGGGATGGAAACTGTTAACGATTCTATGTATCATTGTGGGAATTCTGTTCTTCATTTGCTTATGTATCCAATGTGGCCCAGTTTTTTGTTCTATGTGCTTATCAGTTTGTGTACCATCGAGACGAGCTCTTGCTCATGACAAAATGATGCTTCATAAAGAAGTAACACAAATAATGCTAATTGATATAGAAGATGAACACCCCGATTATGTCCACTATGAGGTAGCTTCAGCTAAACGCTAAAAGGGTCGTCTGTCGTATTTTGACGATGGCTGGGTTAGCGCTTAGCTTTGCTACAAGTTTCCCGCTTACATTAGCTATACGTAGAAACGCCATTTTGTATGAAGTGGCGGCCATCTTAGACCATGAGCGGCCTCGTGGCCAGCGTGCCCTTTAGTCCTTTGTCCGTTCCACTGACCACTTGAGTCTGCCCAGCAACAGGCTATTTTTAGTATTGGTCAAACTCACACATGCGCAGTTCACACTGACCAGTCACTCCTTAGGAATGTGTCGCAAACTGACCAGTGGGTTTGAAACCCTCCAATGAGCTGGCAGTATTCCAAAACATGCCCTTACATGTACATAATGTTCTGTAACTTTGTGCCGCGTGTTCGTTTTATTACCTGTAGAATTGTATAAAAGAGGGGGTCACACCGATGTTCGGTGTGATACCTCTTGCATTACCGAAGGGTGCTGTATGAGTGTACCACCACCCCATGGGGTCTTAATAAACTTGTTCTTTGACTTTTACAGTTTCCGTGCCAACAGTTCTTCCAGTGTATGTGGGTTATCTTCGGAACATGTAGGCCTTGGGAACCCGATACAACAAAGTGTGAAAAGCACTCTTCTGCAAAGCTGCCCCAATCACCTCCAGCACATTTTCATGTAGTGCTGGAACCGCAACTCTGGCAAAATAGGACCGGCTAGGAACCTTCCATGTAGGGCAGACTGTTGCCACAAATTCTAGAAAACCCACCCCTTCCACGAAAGAAAAAGGAAGAAGGTCCAGTGCTAGCATTTTAGCCAGCTTTGCGTTATACAGACGCGCCATTGGGTGCTTGTGTTCAAATGGCGCTTCCGACCAAAGCATTGTCTAATGGTGGGCTGGTGCATTTTACGGGATGATGATGATGATGACTTCCACCCAGTTAGGCTCAATGGTTTACTTTTTCGCATTGGTGTCTCTCCCAGACTCTTAGTCTGCCTCACAAATGTTGCAGGGGTAGAGGGTGTGCCCTGCCAGGGGTACTGGGTGTACCTGAAAAAATGTCTGTCGCTTCTTCAGTCCCCCCTGCACGATAGGCCCCTCGGCATCATCATCAGATGCAATATCAACGGATACATTTGGATTTGTCGTACTTTTGTCTCCCTCGATCTTCATTAGGTGCGCATCCCAAATGAATGGGTGGTGTTTTTTTAGATGACCTCTCTGGCCTCCGGTGCCATAGGTGGTACCAAGCTTACCACGACTAACATACATATTACAAATGGAACAAATGACCATGTTTTCCTGCTTTTTGCTAACACTAAAGAAGTCCCAAACTGGGGACTGGAAATGTCTGCTGATGGTGGAGGTGCTACTTTCACTTTCAATGCCAGATGAAGTGGAGGATGGGCGTTGATGAAATTTACTGTGTTGTGCACTTATTACAGCACCGCTACTTGAGGTAATGGAGGTTGTGCTGGATGGAGGTCCCTGCCGGACCTTCTGACGAGAAAATATTGAAGCTGTAAGTGGTGTTGGTGTACTAGTTAACTGCGTTGGTGGTGGTCCCAGTTCCACGCCACCCACATCCCGTTCAGCAGCATTTCAGGATAGGATAAAAATGTCTGTTTGCTGCATGCCCGCTGGGGCTGGAGTCACGTCTGTGAAGACTGGGTCGTCGTCAGATCGTTCAGCAGAATACACCACTTTTTGTTCGTCGTCCTCACCCATAATTAAAAGCTTTGCGGGAATCTTCCTTTTAGACTTAGCTACCTTTGTAGGCTCATGGCATGCCTCACTCTCAGACTCAGAATGCATTGTTGTATATGTTGGTGGGTTCCAGTCGCCATCAAGGTCATCAGAAAGAAGGGGGCTTGAAGAAGAACTTGTAGTAGCTCTCCTTGATCTTTTTCTTGCTGGGGATCTGGAAGACAATGAATCATCAGGAGGAGTGGCTTCCTCAGATGATACCTTGGCTTGAATGTTGATTTCCTGATGTGCCCCTACTTCTGGAGGAACAAGCATTGTGGGAACTTGTGCCGCTCCATGCGCCTCTAGTTGCGCCTCTCCATGCACCTCTCCATGCGCCTCTCCTTGTGCCTCTCCTCGTGCATGTACTTGGGCTTCTACTTGCTGCACCTGTGGTTGTTGTTGCGGCTGTGGTTGTTGAACACTCGTCAGATGAGTTACAACTTGTGTTGTTGGATGCTACTTTCTTGCGATGAGCCAACATCACTGGTCGATGGTGATTGAACAAGTAAAGTGGCTGCCTTTGCAGCACTCATGGACTTGGACTTGGACCTAACTTGGTGTGGTGGTGGCACTGAGCCCAATGAAGCGGAGGTGCTGCTCCCAGCTTGGTCCCCAGCAGACCCTGCTGCTGCAGGCGTAGTTTTTTTTCCCCAAAAAATGTGCCGGTCGGCACACCAGTCTCCTTGGTAAGTGGCGCCACTTGCTTCTTCTGCTCCACCTTACTGGCAACTTTCTTGCTAGAGGAGCTATGGGCACCTTTTATTGGGGCCATCTTCTTCAGATGTCAGAACAGCAGGCAGCAGTTGTATGAGTTGCAGAGTTGTCTGTGGCCACTCGTGATGTTGTGCTGCAGGACTTCTTACTGGCACTGATGATGATGAACGATGAGGCTGATTCGTCTTTGTGCACCTAAAAGCAAACGAAGCCAGAGGAACATCAGTTAAATAATGTTGCATATGTCGTGCTTCAATTAATAGTTTGCAACTAGGCATTTATTATTACAACACACCCCAAAATGGAAAGACCAAAAATAAAAATTGCAAATTTATTTCTAATAAGAAAATTGGATGTTTACATTAATAGAAGAGAGACCACACAGAGAGGGTTGTTTCATGTACCACTGAGTACCCTTGGGCAAAATATATCAAAGCAAGGCATACTGGGTGCAGAACTATGGCACAAAGCACACTGCCTGGCTTCAAAATGGACCCTTGGCCCCCAGCAACATGGCCAGGCCCTGCCTGGACCAGGCCTCAAAATGGCCCCCACCCACATGGCCAGGCCCCAACACCACCCCAAAAAGTCGAAAAACACACAAAAATCACCACAATCCAATGACATCCATGCCCTCAATGATGTTTAAATTCAAGACACCCCACAGAAAGACTTGGTCCATGCACCACTCACTACCCCTGGGCCTACTGGCTAGTGAGGCTTTATAGGCAACCCCAAAATTAAAAAAAAACCACATATAACAGTGAGCTACAATTCCATAACATAAATGAGATGTAAGTTCAACAAAACTCACAGAAACAGTTGTATCATGCACCCATGACTAACCCTGGACCTACTGGATACTGTGGCTACCCAACAATTTATATTTTTTAAAGTTGGGAAAAAGTTTTAAAATTGTAGTTGCAGCAACTGCAATGCCCCAAACAAACAATACCAACTTACTTGTAAAATCTCAAATCCGAAAGTGATCCAAACTCCAAACTCCAAAAAGTCCTCAAATACAAATATCCAGCAGCAGCCACAAAAAGTAATCCTTCCAGCTCCAGATCCAAATTTAAAGTGACCAGGACATGGACAAAAACTGGGAGGAGCCTGCTGGACAGGAACAGGAAGTTGGAGACTCTGGGACACTCCCTTCCTCCCACCCACCTAAAAATGGACTCCTTGCACAAAAAAGTGCAGCCAAATGTCAATCTAAGGAGTTATTCTGATCAAAATCAACATTTTCTGAAGGTTTATGCTGCCTGCGGTGGATTTCTTGTGCAGAATTGCAATTTTTGCAAGTTCGGGAAAGCGAGCTGTTCAAATCTCCCGCCGGAAGTCAACTGCGCGCCGCAGCTACGTGTTCGCAATTGTTCACTCCCGCGATGCGTGATCGCGGGCCCTTATGACGTACTCGCGTAGTCAAACTCTCGCTGTGCAAGATGGCGGGCCGCAATGACATACTCGGGGTTGAAAAAATCTCGCGCAATCACGCAGCAAGATCCAAAATGGCGCACCACACACAAACAGGGAGGAAAACAACTCTTCGAAGGCAGAATCACGGTAAGTCAACGCCTCACGCGCAAGATTGTATTTTTCAAGCGCGAGCAAGGAAAAAATCTGTCAGCTTGCGAATTTTCGGATTTTTGGGCAAATTCGCGGGATTCGCGGATCGGGAAATTGCCAAAAATCCGCAAATTCCACGAACGAAAAGGATTTTACGCCCACGCTTAATGTTGAGTAACTAACATAATTATGTAATGTAATAGTCTTAGATCAAGCATGATCTAACATCAGGCAGTTCCAAGCCCGAAGACCTCTCGCAAGTAACACAAGGCCTGCTGCGCTGGGGAATGAGGTTGCACCTAGTGATTAGTCTAGGGATACTCTAAATGCAAGAAGACCAAGTACATAAGGTTGCAAAGAAATTAAAACAAAAACGTGTTCATAGTTGAGCGGGACATCCGGCACTAAAATTAAATGTAATGGCCTATGGATAAAATATCCTTGTCAAACATAGACTGTTGCTAAGGTAATTGACCCCCAAGAATTGAGAAGTTAAGGATGTGAGTAAACTGCCTCACCATCAGAGAAATAACCTATGTTAGACAGCAATCAACGTCACACACAGGTATATTCAAGAATATCAACCCGTAGCGTTTGAAAGGCCAATCGCAACATGCATATCAAAACTTACCTGTCCATGACCAATAAAACGCTCAGAGTGCCGAGAGAGAATCCTTCAAATAGCCCCCCATTTCCAGTATGGGCATGGCCAGTACGCTGTGCGTGGGTCCAGCCCAAAAAAGAACTAGATCACAACCTGGTGAGTCTCTATGTTTACTGATGCGGAAGTGAAACCGGCGAAAGAGTTGTCACATCTTGTAAAAGAATAAATGAACAAGACTGCGTCCTCCAGAGTAGATCTAATGTGATAGATACCATTGTATTTAAAGGAAACCCCGGATGTAGGTGGGGTCTGGAAAGTCTGAGTATGGCATTCAAAAAAAAAAATTGCCACATAAAAGATTTTTACATAAACAGGGGTAATCCTCCTCAAACATGGAGAATAATACCCAATGATATGCCCCAGGAAAGGTAATTGTCTCAGTATATATAATATGACAAAGACTCCAAAATAAATAATGTCCCAAGAGTAAAAACCCAGGGGTTAGAGGGACAAAGGAGTGTAAGAAGAAAATGAATTGAAAAGACTCAGATCGAGGGTAAATTAGTCCAGAGTCCATAGTGAGTAACCTCCCAAGAAAGAACTCCCAAGGGTTAGAGGGACAAAGGAATGTAAGCCAAAAAACATTTAAAAGACTCACATCAGGGAAAAGTTGATTAGAAACAGGCTACAAGTTGATCATTGAGATTTATCAAACTGAGTACTGGTGAGTAATAAGCAGAAACAAATGGTTTATTATTTCAGAAAAAAGTGCATTTCAGTATCAATAAGATGACCATGTGAAATTGTCCATAATATACAAATCCATTTTGCTTCATTTTGTCTTAGGCTGAGTTCCTTGTTCCCACCTCTGGTACATGCTTCAATGTGCTCAATGCCATAGAACCAAAATTGGCTATTCCCAGGATGGAATTCTGAAAAACTTTCATCCCAGGGGGTATTTAGTGTCACTTTTCTGTATAGCTCTTTAGTGTTCTTGGAATCTTAGTTTCAGGTTCCTTTTTGTACTTCCAACGTATATTAAATCACAGTGATGTAAATAACATACAGAGTGTTAAAGTTGATAAATTGCCTGACTGTATGTTGAATAGGTCCATTGTGGCTGAAGCTCTTGGTTTTGTTGATCCCAAATTTGAAAACATTGCATGAGCTGCAGATATTAAACTCCCTAGGTTTTTCCCGAAGCCATGTTTCAGTACTGTTGGTAGCCATGACATACTTAGGGCAAAGTTTATTCCTAAGGGTAGCGCCTCTCCTGTATGTAATCGAGGGATTATTACATATGGTACCCTTGAGGCTCGGTATTGCCTGTAACAGGTGTCAATTATGTTTGAACAGTTTCAACATGTCATTACTGTGGTTAGTATACTGGGTAATAAAACGTAACTTCCTATTCTGACCATTGTTATATTCTTTGGATTCTTTGTTGACAATGTGGTCTCTCGTTCAAGAGTGTGAACCCTTCCCTCTGCTTTATCAAGAACTTTGTTTGAGTAGCCTCTAGTGATGAATGAATCTCTTTTTAGCTTTTGTGATGTTTTTGGTGAAATTGTCATTCTCGCTACAGTTGCGCCTAATCCTTACCATCTTCCCAAATGGTATATTGTTAATGACTGAGCTGGTGTGTGCGCTACTGGCATGCAGTACACAGTTGTACGATGTGCTCTTACGGTGCAGAGTGCTTTGTATAGTACCTTCCTTTATATAGAAATGCAAGTCAAGAAAATTAATTGACTCATGACTGAAGTCCATGGTAAAACTCACATTGGACGGATTTGTATTAAGGAATCTGAAGTATTCTCTTAGAGTGTTTTCTGATCCTGACCATAGGCAAATGATGTTGCCAATGTACCTCCCCCAGAACAAGAAATGTTCGATTCCAGGGGGAGGCACCTCTACCCAAGGCATGCTCCCTCGCAAACCACCCCATGAAGAGGTAGATGTAAGAGGGAGCAAACTGTGAGCCCATGGCCGTGCCCTGTTTCTGATGGTACCAGGCACCGTCATGTAAAAAAAAAAAAGTTTTTAGTAGGAATCAGTTCAATCATTTCCATGATAATTTCATGATGTTCATAGAAATCAGTCCCACCCTTGTCAAACTGAAGGCCAAGATACCAAATCGATGTTCGAATCAAGTGTAAAGGCTGACAACATCTAGAGTGACAAAGAGTAAGTCATCAGACCGGCTGAAATTTTTGAGCTTGGTCAAAATATCCTTCCTATCACGGATATAAAAGGGTAGATTCCACACGAAGTTCTGTAATTTAAGATCAACATATTCTGATAGTCCCTCAGTAGGTGAACCCACACCAGATATGATAGATCTTCTTGGTGGAAAATTCCCTTCCTTATGTTTCTTGGGTAAGATGTAGCTACACGGATATTGTGAATTCTCTACTCTCAAATAGCGATATTCATTCCCAGATAGTAAACAAACCTCCTTCCATTCAGTGAGTTTCATATTGATGTTCCTTGTTAGTTCAACAATTGGGTTGGTCCTAACCCGTTCATAGCAATGGATGTCGCTAAGTTGTCGTGTAATTTCACCCATATAGTCCGGAGTATTCAGCACAACAACATTGCAACCTTCATCGGCTTCGCAAATGCCTGTACTATTGTCCTTCTGGCATCTATTTAGTGCCCTTCTTTCACCGGGAGAGAGATTCACGGGGGTTCTATTTCTGAACCTATTTGGTGTTTCCATTTTATGCAGTCCCTCAGTAATTCTTTAATGGAATAAGTCAATGGTTGGATGGTATGATGAGGAAGGAATAAAGTTAAATTTAGGCTTGGGGCCACTCTCCCCATTCAGATCTTCGGTGATATTTAGTTCATCTAGAATCGTTTGCAGTTCAACCGCCTCCCCCCTTTCCAAAGAAGTTAGAGATTGGATATTCTTAATCTCGACCGAATAGTGTGATGCAGGTATAGAAGTGTTTGTACATACAGATACACATTGTGATTTTTCATGAAAGAAATCTTTTAATTTTACAGTTCTCACAAATTTGAACAGGTCAATGTGAATGTCAAGAGAGCCCGTAATAACAACGCGAGGCCCTACTTGAAGACACAGAGAAAAAAGAATCGGACATGAGACCGATTTGTGTAACAACATATAACACTAACTCCCACCGCATTACCAAGATTGTAAACAAACATTGGAAAATTCTAAACTGTGGAGAACTTGATATCCCAAAACCAATGTTTTCGCACAAGAGAGGTAAAAACCTAAAAGACATGTTGGTCCACACTAGACCTCGAAGTGTTGGGCCAGCTGCACCCACCAGACTAACATCGGTTGGAGGCCACCATCCATGTGGCTCATGTATATCCTGCCAGTCCACGCAGAAAAGCCATGTCATTACATTCTCAAACCAAACCACATGGGAACAATGCCAGTTCACCAATTGTAACAGTCGCAACGTTGTGTATTTAATCACTTGCCCATGTGGGAAAGAGTACGTGGGCATGACCAGTAGACCAGTTAAAATTCGAATGGGGGAACACCGCAGCAACATACGCTGCAAGAAAACCACCACGAAAATGTCCACACACTATCTTAGCAAGGGGCACAGTGTCCAAGACCTGAAATGGACAATCATAGAGGCCTTCAACAATGATCAAAACCTCCTTGTAAAGGAACAACGCTGGGTGCACAGGCTGGGCACTCATCATTCAGGCCTGAATGACGACATACCCTGGTCGCAACTCAACTAGAAATTGAGTCTGTAGCCTTTTGACACCACACCTAGCTCCCCTTTAGAAATAACAACTTCAGAAATAATAACCCTGCACCTTAGTCTACAAGACCCCAGCTTTACCTTGTAAAAACCCCAAACCTTTATTTCTTTATTTCTTAATTTAGTGTGAGGACTATATTTATTCCTTTTCCCACTGAAAAATAAGGTCATTTACCGATTACCAATCTGACAATAGTGCCATCTGCGCATGCGCGGCCAGGACACTGCTCCTCCATGCATGCGAAAAACAACCCCCCCCGGTAGTTTGTCCTAAGCGCTCATCGTGCATGCGCGGGGATGGAACACTTCCTCCGCGCATGCGCGTTCATCGCTGGGCCCACCCCGGAAAGGAAAACGACTTCTACGGAGTCGCCGGTCCCCATTCCCCCACTGGTCCCATTATCTCGCAAAAGAAGGCTGAGCCAACGGCAATCATTTAAAATAATACATCCTACCTGGCCCTCGTGTTAATGTGCATACTAACCAATGGCCACCACGCTTACCTTCAGGGGCGGCCACTGTTTGCAAACACACGTGTCCCGACTTAATGGTCATTAACCAATTAAGCTTAGCAATTTACAATCGAAATCCGACTATATAAGCCTCCGCCCCAGCTCCTTTCCTCACAATCACGGAAGCCACGGACAGAGGAGGAAGCACCATGAGGCTGGAGGTTTAGTAAGTACGGCATAGCCGATCAAGGATAGGCACAAAAACTTTGCTGTCCATATCGTTTTTCCCTCATTACAGAACAGATATAGAAAACCAATAGACATTTTCTTCTCTCTTGTTTTTCTTCCCATTTTTCTCCCCAACTGCAGCTGGACCTCCAATTACCCGTCTGTTCAGTTTTGGCTCATGGGGCACTGTCCCCCCCCTGCCTAGTATGTATACACCGCTTTGCACAAACTTTCCCATAATGTACTGAAGTGTGTATTTGATTATGTGTTGTCCTTAGTTGAAACTACGTACCCAGCAATATTTGTCTACAGATTCGATGAAAAACTGTTTACCTCCCATAGGTCTTCCAGCAGCATCTGTATGTACTATGTATATTAGTCTTTCTTTCCACAAACTTTTTTTCACAGGTACCTTTAAGCGAAGCGCTTTGGGATCATCGCACTTTTAACACCTGGTTCTTGTTTTTCAGGCATACAACCAAGTATACCAGTACTAGCAAGGGCTGTGTATTTATATAACAAATAAAATAAAATACACATTGATAGGAGTAAGTACCTTACAGTTTAGGGTACATACACGCACTGTGGCACAACATTTAGTGAGTGACAGGGGGATCTGACCCCGGTCCTGACGAAGGGGCATGGAGCCCCGAAACATGTTGACCCGCACAGGAAAGTTAGCCCACTAACTAGCTTAACCTTTCCGACATCACCTATTTTAATAATACCAGCCAGTGCCTAATAAATAATTTTTTCTTTACACTAGGCCAGGTATTTTTTAACATCACTATATCACCCCTGACCCTACTGACACTCACTTCCACTCACTCACATAGCACCTTCACTTAAAAGGTGCTCCGGCGTAGTCGCTTGTTGCAGCACTGCCCCGTTCGGCAGCCGAGCGGGAAGACCCCGATGATGAAGCATGACACCAAGGGCCCTTTTGGTGTGTGAGGGGTATTTTAACACATCAAGTGTATTCCAACACCAACAGGATGCACAATAACCTTCTCGGAGGTGGACCTTTGTGATTACAAGTACCTTGACAAGAGGAGGACGTGCCCACCTCGGTGCCTACCAGCACCACCTCTTCCATCCCCTTTTTTTGATTTCCTCACAATGTGAATGTCAGTCATATTGCCATCCTGGGTTGGACAAAAGTTCAAACCCTTACATAATAGTTTTTTCTCATCAGTATCTGAAGGTCTGCTTGAGAGGTTCACTATCTTTGGGTCATCAAAAGGCAAAGCATTTAGAGAGTCTGAATTGTTAGTTACTACCTCTGACCCTTTTTTGGAACGAGTAGACATTCCGAGATCTTCTTTGGTTGGAACCCCCAAGCCTCCCTTTTTGGCTAAGCATCCCTTTCCTTATTTTTTTGAGTCTTTTTTCTTTTGCCTCCCACAGATTCTCAATTTTGCCAGCTCTCTCACAAATGAGGTTCCTTCCTAAAGGGTGGTCATTTGTAATGTTACTGGATGCTGCACTACTGGTTGAGGAGATAGATATACTACTAGCTGCCCTGGCTTCTTCACTCTCCTCCCTCATTCTTTTTCTGTCATCTTGTACTGTAACCTAGTCAAATTTTTTTGCAAAGGTATATATTCGACCGTCTCTATAATCTCGGTCGTCACGCATTATTTTTCTCTTTGAGCTTTCCACATTCAAGTGAGAGCTGTCCTATGACCTAATCCAAATGCTCTCCTTCTATGTGTGGTAATTAGTCACTGATTTTTTTAATATTTTCTAACAAGTTTGAGATGAGGTCCCCTTTCGGTTATACATTTTTAATTTGTGGTTTATATGTCTAAATTTCATGTATGGCCACTTACTTTTCTTGTTTATCCAATCGGAATTAATATATTGTTATTATATTGCTATTATTAATGTGGTGTTGTCATATGTAGTCATGTCTTGTTTATTAACTCTCCATGTGATAGTGGCTTTGTTTGTCTTTCTGTTTTTCTCCTCTTTTTAGTTGTTTCTTCCCTTGTTATATTATTTGATTGTATATATACTGAATGTTGTTTCTATACCTTTTTTCAGCCCTGATGAAGTTCTCCTAGGGAGAACGAAACAAGTTCTCTGGAATCTAAAGCTTTGATATCGATTGAACAATAAAGAAATTTTGTAAATCTTCCTTTGCTATCAAGACTTTAACATTCTGCGCATGCCCATCATTCGTATCTCAAGGATCTGGAGCACAGAGGCATCATTAGACGGTTGATGCCAGAGCTTGCATGGGACCTGTATATATGTCAAAAATGGTGTGAGGTGCAGAAATCTTAGTCAACCGTCTATTCACGTGTTTACGCTTTTCAAATCTTTTACCCAACTTTCACCCGAGCCTAACACTCTAGCTGACAAAGACTACTTTAAGTCCTGCTTTCTCCTTTCCTTTACCAAATTTCCCTTGGGATGGTATGGAAGGAGTAATGCAATGCTACACCCAACCATCCCATGGCTTCCTTGTAAGCCAGAGAGCTAAACGTGGGGCCGTCATAATAATGTGATGTGCCAATTGTGTATGTCCCTATAAAGACATGCAAATCTTTTATAACAGTTTGAGCATCAGCCAGATGCTGGGACCACAACTAATAGGAATCAAGAGCAGGACTCAACTGCAACCATGATATACCTGTAAGCCCCATCTGTTTGTAAGGTGCCGCAGTGGTCCAAATAAACACACAAGAGTGTGTGTCTGATATTAATAATGCTGTCTGCGCTGGATGTGTTATGGTGGAGCCTTTCATCTGCTGACTGATGTCGCATTTCAAGACATAGTCCTTAGTCTGTTTTGTTAATCCTGGCCATCAGTAGTATTGTATCAGTAAGGAAACAGTCACCTTAACTCCTGTGTGTGCAGAACCTATACCCTCTTGTGCTGCCTAATTAAACCTAACCTGCAACCCATAGTTGGTATTACTCTATCTCACACTCGAGGAATCTGAGCAAATGGAACATTATTAGCATCTAACTTGTAGGAGTACCTGAGTTGAAATCTTATTGGTAGTGCCGATTTAATGAATTTAGCAATAATTGCAACCAGAATCTTACTGTCTAGTCTTGTTTTTGCAACTACGAAAGCCATGCGTATAGCCCCCTTTGTGGCCTCATCAGCCAATGAATTCCCTTCAACGTGAATGCCATCACGTTGATGACTCAGTGTGTGTATCACATGAGACCTTGGTAGTTTGCTTTTCAACTCCACTACCTGTTCCCATAGCAATTTGTGCTTAATTGTATCTCCTTTTGCATCTTTGAACCCGTTTTGTCCCCAGTAGTGTAAGTATTCATTGTATGACTGTACACAGTAAAAGGAATCACACACAATTAATGTGGGCAATTCTCGATCCGTATTTACCAGTGCCAGTAACAGGGCTTTTAATTCTGACAGCTGTGCTGTGCAGTCTCCAAGAAACTGTGTTTTTTGTACAACTCAGATGAAACTTTCCATCCTTCATGCGTCCTTTAATGATTGTGCATGCAGCGCTGTATTGCTGTTTACTCCCAACGGCCAGCTGAGCAGATCCGTCAGTGTAAATTATATATTCATACTGATCTAGAGGCAATATTTCATTAGGGATGCAGGAATGCTTGTGTTTTTAGACTTGGGTCGTACCTGTATTCTACATCTGTTGCAGTAAGAGAATTAGCCCATTGTAGCCATCTCAGATGTATGGCTTTAGCGTTAGGAACACAAGCCTTTGTAGCAGCCTCTAAGGCTTGTACCGGGGTTATGATAATTATTTGCTTCCCCTGAGCCAGCACTCTTTCTTTCACTACAGCGATCTGTACTGCTGTGAGAATCTTTTCTGTTGATGCAAAGCGCATCTTTGCACTTTTGTACAAATTGGATTTGTTTGCGATTGACACTGTTTCACCTTCATTATATGTTAGGTAGATGGATCCTGATTGACTTGCAACCATACAGATCACTAAGTTGCATACATTTACGAGTGTCTGTAAGTGTTTTGAAGCTATCATATCAGTGTGTAGGGAACAAAAAATATCTGTGTGTTTCTGTGTCCATTGTCTAACTAAAAAGTCAGGTCAAATCATAGAAACGTTTAACTCTTTCTGCGTAATCCAAAATGTATGTTCAGCCCAAGTTCAGGAATCCCTGTATTGATTGTAAGTTCTTTAATGATTTTGGAGGTTGGAGCAGCTCAGCCTAAATCCATTGTTGTTTTGCTCACCACACTACCCCATTTTAGACATAGCCATATGCAAATCAGCCTTGACCATGTGCCTCATGCGAACAGTCCAGCCTGAACTGCCAAGCCATGTCTTCCCTTGTTGTATATCAACGGCGATTGGGTTAAGCATTAGCAGAAGACATGCTGTATCTGATCATTATCGTAGCAAATGAACCGACTCCATTTTGTATTCGTAGCGGCCATTTGGTATGCCATACATCGCCATGTGCTGATCAAGTGCTTTGTCCTACCCCCTTTTTATCTGCTCGTGAAGTCCACCCGGCAACGGGCTATATTTAGCATCCCCCACTTCCAGCATGCCCAGACATGCCCAGTAGGGTCTGCGACTGTTACTAATTAGTTCCAGATAGGAACGTGTTTCCTGGTTTCCAAAGACTGTTAACTCCGCCCACTTATCGATTGTGCTTTCCAAAATGTCCTTGTATGGTCATGAAACTGCTCTTCTATTCTGTACCGCCTTCTTTTGAGCCCCCTCATTGTGTATATAAGGGGCCATGTGCTTTAGTTCGGTGTGCTACTCTATACAATTCTGAAGGGTGTTGTGTGGACTGTAGTACCACCTTTAAAGGTTTAATAAACTTTGCTTTTGTATTTTCCAGTTTCATTGCCAACTTCTTCCTATGGTCTGAGAACTCAGTGCAGAGAAGGGCGAACCCCTTGCAATAAGTAGGCCTAGCTGAGGCTTGCTTACAACACCCTGGACCGGAATCTAGCATCCTAGGACTGGTTTCAGGCTATCAGCCGTCTTCAGCCAGGAACGCTTGACTCCAGTGGCGTGGAGAGCACAGGACTCACGTCTGAGCATACCCGCCCCACTCGGGGTGACAAAAATGCAAAAACAACAGTTGGTGAACAGAATGCAGAACAATGTCACACATTCACCCCAGTACAGAGATCTGGGCCTAAATCTATCATTTTTTTGCTCACCACACTACCCCAGTGTAGACATGGCCATATGCAAATCAGCCTTGACCCTGTGCCTCATGGGAACAGTCCAGCCCGAACTGCCAAGCCATGTCTTCCCTCGACCGGAATCAAGCATCCTAGGACCAGTTTCTGGTTATTAGCCGTCTTAAGCCAGGATAGCTTGACTCCAGTGGCGTGGAGAGCACAGGACTCATGTCTGAGCATACCCGTCCCACTCGGGGTGACAAATGCAAAAACTGAACTGGGGTGGTGGATTGAGATAAAAAATGATGATGGATTAAACCCAGATCAGTTGACTGGGGGTGAGTATTTGATTTGCTTAAGCACTCCGTCCATCATCCCATTTGGTATCACTTTAGACAATATGAGTTGTCAGGTTTCATTATGGGAAACAAAGGAATATTCATTTGAGAGGTGCAAGTTTCAATCAAACCTTGGAATTCAAGTCGATCTATGATCTCCCTGACCTGTTTTTTAGATTCTTGCTTTATTACACACTGCCTCTGTGGAGTCGAAGTATTTTTTTATGCAATTATGTAGTGGGTTGAATCCTCATCTCATCCAACATGCTTTATATACAATGCTGGGGCTAGGGCTACCGCCCACTCCTGTGCATATGTGTATTTTTAGATATTTGGGAACAGGGTTATAAAATGCTGTTAAGATTACTGTTTCTCCCCTAGGGCAGTCCATGACAAATGCTGGTGGCCAATCTGGTTCAGCTAATAGAATGTCATAACTAAACGTCACGTTCTCCCAAAAGAGACCTCTAACATTCCTGGGCTTGTCCCCTTCCACTTGGAGTGCTATTGCATTAAATTTAAGTGGGACACTTACCCTAGTATCGGTTGTTTCCACCGTGATATAATCATTCAAGTCCGCTGTCATGGGAAATTTCATCAGGTTCTGCTGAGCTTTTGTTACTTCGCCTCACTCTCTAGCATCGTCATAGCCCATTCCCCGTTCATTAGTTAAGTCCTCAGAATTCTGGGCATGTCTGATCTTTAGACCTGCAAACTTCTTCTTTATGAACTGTGGTTTTGGTTTGGTTTTATCTTCTTTTTTGGAGGTAAGGTCTTGAGCGTGCTGCTTGTCTCTGGACTTTGTACACTCTTCTTGTCTGTCTGACTGTCCTTCTCTCTCTGAGTTTTTCGTTGAACTCTGAAAGGAACGAGAGAAACTTGTATCAGTATCCTGATACCGGTCAGGTTTCCGAATATTGTCCCTACTCCTAAGGTTGTAACTCCTTTCGGAGCGCTCCTGTGGAGGAGATCTAAGTCTGGATTGTGATCTCTTGTGTTTATTTTTCTTTTTTTTTTAATGTACCACTTCTTCTTTGAAGAAGCAGGTGCCTGCGTAACCCCTTCGCTGCGGCCGCGATTTTACCGCTGTGCTGTAAACAAAAGAACAGGGCGGGGCCGTGACGAATCCCAGCCGTCATCAGCACACGCCCACCGCGGGGCGTGACGGCTGGGGTTTGTCACCAGCATGGGTGAGGTTAAAGGTGTCCTTCTCTGGAATACTCATCAGTTGTGGTTTTAATGCTTTCCCAACTGTCTCTGCCTAACTCTGCATAAGCAGTCTCAATTATTTTAGGAAATTCATGCTCCTGTTGTCAAGAACTGAACTCCCTTAGGCTTTGACAGATTGCCACTGTCGCTGCTTCCCCCTTAATATTTGCTAATATTATAGCTGATGCCTGGGCATAATTACCTAGTAATTTCATCCCTAAGCTCAGAGCAGGTTCTGCTCAGTACGCATTTTGTATTTGTCTCAATACATCTGGTATTACTGCTAATGACGGGATTCCATATGTTCTGGTATAAATATGGCTGCAAAAACTGTACTCCAAGAGGTACAATCCTCTAACTGTGGTGTTATCCCCATGGGCGAGCAGATTGTCAGAATTCTATGTTTTTCATTAGGGCTAGTATTCGGGAATACTGCTTGCAGCTGTGTTATTTTTTAGTTACCCAGGATGGCATTTGTTCAAGTTTTCCAGTCATTTTACCCATTACTGACTGTAAAGTTTGTGGTGCGATTTTAGTTGCTGTATTTTGAACAGTATTTGTTTGTTGTAGCCATTGCTGGCTGGACCATAAGTGTCCTCATGATGAACTGTGTCATGTTTCTGTAAAGTTTTATCAATTCTTTGTGAAGGGTATGTAAGTCCCCTCCTGGCATTGTTTCAATGTCAGGATGAGGTGTGTAGGCCACTAATACCGGCCACATCGCTCCTTCTCTTCCAAGCAGACCGAGAATTACTTTATTTCTTGTATGGTGGAGGGCACCTTTTAACCAGTATAAATGTTCCTGGTATGTTAGTGAAACTTCAATGTCCTTATAGGGACAATATTCGTCTGGTATTCCACTTTTTGTGTAGAAATTAAATGTTTTTGTCCTTGCATTTGCAACTGGGAATGTACCCCATGAATAGAATACCTCTGTTCAATATGAATTTTGTGCCTCAATCATAAAAGCTACTGGTCCACCCTTGGATGTTAGACCAGTGCACCTATTTTTATTGTAGCAGCATTACTAACATTTTCTGCAACGTGAATTGCATCTGCGTCTTTTTGGTATGCTGAGAGATGCAGTTCTCTGTTTTAGAGAAGAACGTTTCAAGTGAACTGAGATAAGGTGTTTTGCACAGATTAGGAACAAAGTGTCCTTCAAGCTTGATTAACCAACAGCCAGTACATTGGATTTTTGCCTACTCAGCTGTGGCAGAGTTTGTGCCCATCCACTCCAGAAGTCTCTGGAGAATTGTGATTCGGGGTTTCTGAGACTAGCACGACTTAACTACTCAGCTTCTACTGTTAAATAGGTTCCACACCAACCTTGGGCACGCCATGTCGTGTAGTTCCTGTAAAACCTATACAGGATCTGTGTGTTCGGAAAAGCATACACTGTAGGATTGGTGTCAGACTGATTCAGAACCCCCACAGGGTATGGTGGCCTTTTGTACCAGCTAGCTCACAGTACCACTAGAATCTCCTCTAACCAAGGAGAAAATAGTTATTGGCAACAATCGAACACAACAACCCAGATCTCTCAGGACCGTGGAAACAATATACCACTTTTCGCTAAGTCACTCGTGCTGACTTAGTCTGTCTTAGGTGATACACAGATAAACAGGCTGGGCATTTTCAATAAGTATTTATTGAACAGTTGTTATTCTGGTGTAAAATAGATGAGCTGCAACAACAGTTAGACAGTAGCAGAGATATAGGATTAGAAGCACTATGAAAGTAAACGGATGGTAAAGCTATACCAACTTGCAGTAATTCTGAATACATAAAAGTATAAAATACATGATAATAAAAAGATGCTTACTCCCAAGATGCCTCCCTAACTAGATGCACCTAAGTGTACCTAGCTGTTAAGCCAAGAATCCCTCTAGGATAAAATCAACCCCATTACCTGAAGTGAGAGACTGTCGGACCCTGTCCTGTTCTCGGGTTGGACACCCCACAAGGGATGTTAGACCACTGCGAGCTGGAGTATCTGCATGCAGGAACCTCAGTTTTTCTGTTCAGTGTGTCGGCCGGGAAGACCTGGTTTCCTTTGTCTATCTTAGCAAGATGTGATATATATCCATAGGTCTCCCCAGAATCCTACCTCTCTGTATCACTGTGTCGGATTTAGGATGACATTGGGAATGAATTTTATACATAGATATTATACAGGAGATGCTGGTCCTGCTGAGCTCCCAAAAATTCTCATGCAATAATATATGAGATTTCAAACTAGGGAAAACCTGCGTTCTGAATGCAGTGTTGTATCGAGGTGAAAGGTCAGTCCCTGTAAACCGTTATAAGTGTAATTTAGGGAAGAATATAGGTGAAGGGTTACGAAGTTACATGGGCCTATATCATCGATGTGGAATATAACAGGTCATCGTCTTGTACAAGCTCAAACAGCAAAAAAGTTGAGGCTTGAAGAAAGTACTCTAAGGGATATTACCCTGGGAAACATGTTAACTCAAGTACTAAAAATAAATTATTGAATGCCTGTTAACTTTTTTGAGAATCTTCTCAGAACTTCTCGGGAAAGACACACCTTATAAACCATTCTAGTCATACTGAGACAGGGAAAGTGGTAAAACAGCAACACTATTGTATACTGGAAGCTAGGCGGAGGGCTATCCAAAGAGAAGTAGAACAAATGTTAGAATTTGGGGTGATTGAGCCCTCGTCTACTGAATTGAGCTCCCTCAGTGTCCTTGTAAAAAAATGAATGGTAGTGTCAGGCTTTGTATCTATTACTGTGCTGTCCATGAGCTATCCAAATTCAATAATTATCCAATGCTGAGAATAGATGAGTTGATAGATCAGCTTGGAGAGCCCTGTTAAACAGAAATTAAGGGTACTGGCAAATTACCCTATGCCCAGATGACAATGAAAAAACTGCCTTTAAATCACAATATCAGCTTTATCAATTTACCATTCTCCTATTCAGGTTGCATAGGTCTCCAGGCACACATGTATGCACTACAAGCTAGATGCACACAATAGCTGCTGATCTCCATATTTAGACGATATTGTTGTTTTGAGCAAAATCTGGGAAGACGTCCCTGCACATTATTACATGCAGTTCTGTCAGACCTACATTTCGCTAGTCTTCAGATTAATGCAACAAAATCAAAGCTATGCAAAATAAGGTTAAGTATTGTGCATACTTACTTGCCAAGGTCCTGATTGAGCCACAGAGGGATAAGGTAATGGCCATCATGAGCATTTCTTTCCCAAGAACCTAAAGAGAAGTGCAGCTAGTTTTAGGCCGTCTAGGATACAACAAGTGGTTTAGTTTCCAGTATTCTTAAGATTTCTGCCCCACTGACAGATCTCCTGAAAATGACAGCTAATAATAGATCTTTTGTATACTCCTCTATGAGTGCTCCTGAACCATTCAACTACCTAAATGGATTAATCCATTTTGCATATATGGATATTAGTAAGCATTTGCCTCTGATGTTGGCATGAGAGCTATCCTTTCTCAAATTAATGATGCAGGAGAAAAGAATCCCATTATCTTTGTTAGTTGTAAAGTACTCCCTAGAGAGAGTCTCTATCCTATTATTGAAAAGGAGTGCTTAGCAATTAAATGGGCTTTAGAGAAGTTGTGATATTAGTTACATAGCCGCCCTTTCCTCTTTCACACTGGCCATGCCTCTTTAACTTGGTTAAGTAGGAATAAAGGGTCAAACGCCAGAGTTCACCATTGGTTCCTCTCCCTACAGCATTTTCAATTTGAGGTTTGGCATTGACATGGGAGGGATCAGGGTAATGTTGACTTATTATATAGGTATCTTATTGTTCCTGATTGGAAAATGTGGTGGGAGGGAATGTGTAACAAGTGGACTGAGTAGGCAGGGAGCAATGTAGACTTACCTGTGTTTCCTCACTGAAACACTGCTCCACAGATGCCTGAAAGAGAAAACAACATGATTGGACAAAAAGAGGAAGGGCAACAACAAGGGACACTAAAAAACTGAAATAGAGGAAGTACTTTTATCTCCCCAACAGGAGAAACAGAGAAAAGGTGAAAGAGAAAGGCGCTAGGGGGAAGAACATGGGGCATGGAAAAGCAGGGAAAGGTACACACATAGAGAGGCAAAGTGGGAAGGCAGGACAAAAGAGGAACACAGCGTCTAGACCCCCATTGCAGGAACTAAGGGGCAAATTACCAAGCAATAGCGATAATTATCGCTATTGCATGGTTAGCGGGAAAAATTTACCGCTGAGCTGCGGCGATTTTTACCGCAAATAAACCTTGGTATTACCAAGGTTTATCGCAAATGCGATAAAAATCGCCGCAATGCATGAATATCGCTGAAAAGTCAGCGATAGTCATGCATTACCGAGCTAATGCTCTTAGCCATGTTATCCACCTCCCATTGGATAACATGGCTAAGAACTGTTGAATGAATGAAAAGGCATTTGTAACGCGCAACTATGCCCAATGGGCGTCAAGGCGCCTAACTCAAATAACTAGCTGTCAGCAATCAGAATCAGAGCTTACTAGTATGCTTTAATGAAAAACCAAGTTTTCAACGCTTTCCTAAAGAGGTCAAGTGAAGGCAATGATTTAATCTCAAGGGGAAGAGTGTTCCATATCTGGGGTGCCAGAATGGAAAAGGCCTTGCTCCCCCAGCTAGCCTTCTTAGCACGGGGGATTACAAGTTGGTTGAGCTCGCCCGAGCGTAAGCATCTGTTCGGGACATACCTAGTAAGTAAGGATCCAAGGGCATCTGCCGGACCTGCCATCAGGGCACTGTAGGTGAGGCAAAGAAGTTTGAACATAATCCTTGAGGGAATAGGGAGCCAATGGAGATTCTTCTTCGCCAAGGTCATAGAGGACAGCCAAGGCAGCACAAGAGCAAAACGGGCCGCCGCATTCTGTACAGCTTGCAGGCGCTGCAGAAGGCCCTTGTTGGCCCCGGCATAGAGTGAATTACAATAGTCAAGCCTTGAGCCAACACCAAGGTTCCTGGCAGATTGTGTAGGAGTGGGGCAGATGCCTAAAGATGGAGGCCACCACTCACCTTACCACATGCCCTGGTCTTTGCCAAAGACCAGGACCTCTGTCTTGTCCCCGTTCAACTTTAGGGAGTTGGAAATCATCCACTCTGCAACAAGTTGCATGCAGGACCTAAAGTTTGATGCGGCGACATTCACAGAGTGGGTCAGGGACACCATAATCTGCATGTCGTCGGCATACGACACTACCTCCATCCCCTGGGATCTTACTAGTCTTGCAAGGGGGGCAACATAGATGTTGAACAGGGTCGGACTCAATGCCGACCCCTGTGGCACCCCACATTGCAGAGACTTGGCTGGGGAGAGGTATTCTCCTAGCATAACACGCTGCTCTCGTTGATGTAAGAAGGAGCTCAGGAGACTGAGGGCCGGTCCTGCTACCCCTGCCTCCCTTAACCTAGATGTTAAAGTGGAGGGAGACAGGGTATCGAATACTGCTGTAAGGTCCAGCAGTACCAGCACGGTAGTTTGACCCAGATCAACTTTCCTGCGGATGTTATCCATGACTTTGGTCAAAGCAGACTCCGTGCTATGCAGCTTTCTAAAGCCATGTTGGGACCCATCCAAAAAGCCTGAAGCATCAAGGAAGTTGGAAAGATGAGAGTTCAAATGGGCCTCCAGCATCTTAGCAGGGGCAGGCAGTAGGGATATGGGTCTGAAGTTCTTCAATATGCCGGGATCCAGGGTAGACTTTTTCAGAAGAGGCTTTACAATAGCTCTCTTCCATGCTAATGGAAAAATACCTTGTTCCATGGCTCCATTCATTACTTCCAACATCGGAGGAAGAATGGTATCCCTACAATCCTTTAGTATTTTTAAAGGAACCGGGTCCAGAGGAGAAGATGATTTTGTTTTATCTAGAAGGAGATTGAGTCCCTCCAAGGAGAGCGCAGGGAAATGGTTAAGGGTCTGTTCAGGGCAGGTGTTAGCTTTTGGAGATATTCGCGCTTAGTGCGAATATCTCCAAAAGTTGTTAATAGGAGATAGCGATGTTAGCGACTGTTTTCAGTCGCTAACATCTTGGCACGCCCGCTTTGCATGTCATTAGTGATAAGTATCACTGACATGCAAAGTGGGGCCCAAGATGGTCGCTATCTCCTACTAGCTGTCGCTAACTGGTGTTAGCGACAGCTAGGTAATAGGGAGATAATGTTATCTCCGCTTTCTTGGCTTTTAAAGCCAAAAAAGCGGAGATAAACCCCCTTGATAATATGCCCCTAAGTCTCCCTGACGAGATAGGAGGCTGCCACAACACACTGAAGCACCTCCTGCAAAAGAAGTCCTCCAGAGAGTCCGTTGACCCTGCCACAGACCTGTAGAAGCATGACTTACACAGATTAGGTCTTAGGTATGAAGGTGGTGGGAGTAGGATGGAGAAAAGGGAGCTGGTGAGCCTCCCAAACAGTAAAGTGTTATTGCTAGCCAGGAAATAGAGAACACAAAACTTGACATTTCTTTTTTTCTATATTTTTCTGAAACTTGAGTAACAGCTTGGGAATATGGGTTATCAAAATGAATACCACATATTACGTTTTCTTTTAAACAGTTTGAAAGGGGTATTCTTCCTAGGGGAGTTTTTGCTTTTGCTGAAAGAAAAAGAGAGAGGGAATATCATTACAGGCCACTCAACGTTAGATTAAAGGGGACAGATAGAGAATACCCAAAAGGGATTGAAAGAATAGAATACCTCACCCTAGAAACCAAGAAAGAGAAGAGAAGTAATAGAAGCAAGAGAAGATGACCCCTAGACAATGTTCATGGCAACTTAAAGGAAAATAGAAAAAATAGAGAATTAGTGTACAATTGCAGTGGCTGAGTCTACGTACCTGTGTGCATTTTTTACAGACAGAGACCACACCTAGAAGAGAAAAAGAAAGTAAGAATTGGGAAGGAAGTCATACAAGATAATTCAGCCTGGATTACATTCTATGACTACGAACTCCTGGAACCTCTGCAGACTTCTGCTTCCTTTTTTAAATTACCTAAGTTAATAAAGACTGAAGTGAGAAACAATCATATAAAAGAGTGAACACACTTGTGGATCTGAGATTTTATTTATTAAAATGCAACCACTGGCTCATAGTCTATTTTCGTTGGAGAGTGCTTTCGCTATCATTTCATCCATTTTGAGTGCATGTACCAGGGCAAAAGGTAGTCCACATTTTAGTAGTATCACTACAAGACAAATAAGGAAAATCTCAGGCAAGAGAAAATATGGATTTTTTCACATTCCTCAGGAAAAAAATATAATAATAAAGTTCCACAATGTTTGAATATTATCACTTTCCAATCTTTAAATTAAAATGTTTTTACTTTAAAAAAAAATGGCCATTGTAGAAAACCTATATTTAATTTTAAGACAATATGTCAACTTTTTAAAACAAAGAATTATTGCATATGATTGCATATTTAAAAACAAACTGCTTCTTTCAAATAAGGGTTTAGACAAACACTGTCAGCTAAACTACTGTTGAATATCTTGCATGTATTTGACCATCTTGTATATTATGTTGTTGGTCATCAATTTTAGCAAACAAGCTTCTTTAAAGTTGTTTAAATATTTATGGATTTTAATTCATCATATGGACCTTTTGAAAATAAAAGAGCCTTTTTGGAAATTGTTAGCTCTTAAACCTATCTTTTTTTTTTAAAACAAAAAGACTGCACTTTTTGTCACTCTAAAAGAAAAACAAATAAAGTCCAAGGTTGCACTTTGTGAATACAATTATAAAGGTAGCTTGTTGTTTTTATTTATTTAGAATTGTTGGTGAAATGTTTCGGAATATATTTTAAAAATTCATCAATTTAAATGAAATATCTAAACTACTTATTGTCCAGTTCTTGGCTTAGTTCCGAGTAGACAAATAGCAACTCTTTTCAAAGGAAGAAAATCCAATCAGCAGGCAGTAATCTTCCTGAGGCTAACTAAATACACCTTTAGTTACTTCTTTTTCATGAGTAGGTCTGATCTGAAGAGGACAATACTTGAAGGATTCATTTAATTTTTTTTCATTTAAAATCTTTATTCGATCTATTTATAAATAAATCATAAAAGCACAGATTCATCATGCCAAACCATTACAATTATAAAAGACAGTTTACAATCATGTTTATCTAAAAGAAAGGGGAAAAAAGAAAAAGCCTTTACAGTATTTCAGGTCAACATGGCCATCCGCTTTCTTTTTCTCGTGCAAGCCCACTAAAAAGATGCTACCGAGAAGCAAACGTACGGATTGGGTAAAGGCTTTAAAAAGTACAATGCCACACTACATTGTTTGAAGTTTTGGCGTCTTAAAATGTGCAAAATAAAGTCACCTCTTTCGCTGTGATAAAATATACAAAACGATACCAAATGCAGGTCCGTTTGAGGGGAGGCATTGTCACGTGGACACAAAGCAAGGTCAGCATGATTAAACACCTTCTCCGGGAACCCCAGCATCAATGGAACACAGTCAAGCTGGAAACACACCAAAATAAATCTATGTTGGGCCATAGTGATGAGTGAAAGATAGAAATAATGGTCTCCCTCAGTTCTAGGCGGGACAAGGGCATTAGCGATAAACGCTTTTTGGGAGCAGTTCTTTCCCCTGTGAATGAAACCAACCCTCGTCATGAATAGATCAGTCAGTTTCCGTTTGGAATCATTACTGAAGGAAGGTGGGTCCCTAAACAAATCCTCCTGCATGATGGCACTCAGCTCCACTTCCACGTAGCTGAGCCAGCCGATCCTGTTGCAACCCTCCAACCTAAGGCAGTCCCTAATTATACATTGGGTTAAATTAACTGTCCTGCTTCGCCATATGGAGAGCCACAACAGAATCGATGCCAGTCTAACACAGTCAGACAGGCAGGGGAGCCCTGATCTGAGATGTAAGATGTAATTAGATGCAGTGGGTGGTAGTGAGACACTGGACTTGAAGAAGATATCTTCCATTCTCTGCAATTGCTCGATATGAGGCATCCCCCAGACTCCAGCCGCATAAGTTGCCTCCGCCTTTGTTTTGGCTAAATAAATGTTTTTAACTGTATCCACTGGACTGGCCCCCAGCTTCTTAGAGAAGCCCTTTATTGCTAGGAGGCTTCTTCCATGGCCAGGGCCCTAGCTGCCACCAATTTCGACCAGGTTTGTTTACTAATAAACAGGAAGCCCATGTATGCAAAGGAGTCAAATACTTCAAATTTCTTGAAGGCCAGATGGAAATGGCGCACTTTTGCGCCTCTGGCGGTGCCAGCTATAATAATAAAGGATTTGGCTTCATTGACACCGAGGTCTAGGGAGGCCATAGATGAGGCATAAGCAGTTAAATGGCTCTGGAGTGCAATCCCTGTCCTTGCTAATAACACTGCATCATCAGTGTAAGCCAGTAATGGTACAGGGGAGACATCAAATCTGAGCACAG
Organism: Lissotriton vulgaris; assembly: GCF_964263255.1. Lineage (NCBI taxonomy): Eukaryota > Metazoa > Chordata > Amphibia > Caudata > Salamandridae > Lissotriton > Lissotriton vulgaris. The sequence continues at coordinate 1,441,830,306 of NC_141685.1, forward strand.
CGAGAGTTGAGCCAGACAGGGCCACCTCCACCCCGTTAGTATAGATGGAGAAAAGGAACGGAACGAGGACACAGCCCTGCCTGACCTCTTCTGGATTTTAAACACAAGTGTACATTCTCCGTTTCAGCCGTACCTCACACAGGCCGTAGCGTTGGCATATAGCTGATAAATGAAATGGATAATTGGTGGATCAATCCCCATCTCCGTCATCATAGGCCACAACTGCTGGTGGGACACACAGTCAAACGTGGCTGACAAGTCCATGAAGGCCATATATAGCTTACCGCCCTTGGCTTTCATGTACTTGTCTATGCACAGCTAGAGATTGAGACATTGTTCTACTGTCCCCTTCCCCCTCTGGAAGCCATATTGCGCCTGCATTAAAATGTTTCGTTCCTGGGCCCATTTCTCCAGCCTAGCTAGTAATAGTCGTCCCTTTACCTTTGCTGTTGTATCTAGAAGGTAGATGGGTCCGTAGTTCTTCGGACAGGCCCTATCTTGAAAATGGGCACTAGGATACTATGGGGTCCATTATGATATCGGGCGGATTGCCTCCGCCCGATATCATAATGTTTGAAAATTATAACTATTGGCATTACTTTCAGGAGAACTGAAGTTATATCGAAAGGATAATGATGCTGGCCTTGACAGCTAGATGTAAAGAGAAAGACATTTTTAAAAAATGGGTTGCCACCACCAATTACATATATTGAAATTCTGTATAGGTGAATGATCAGGTCAGCAAAAGGATGTCCATGGCTAGCTTGCTGTTAATATTGTAATTGCATATCACTGCACAAAAGTACCATATTTTCCAGGCAAACAATAGTTTCTTAGAAATCACGAATATTGATTCATTCAAAATGAAAGTATGATTATGTTGTAATAGTTACAATAATTGTGAAGGTTATGTTATGTTATGTTATGTTATGTTATGTTATGTTATGTTATTCGCACTTATACCGCGCTCAGCTGCCCCAGCAAAGGGGCGTCCCGGCGCTTTGCAAGGTACACAAAACACAACTCAGTTAAAAGGCCAGAGAGAGGGAACAACAGAGATACAATTTAATAAAAGCTAAACAAATCAAATAGTCTTGATGGCTTGAAGGTGGAAGGTTAGTTAATAAAATTAATTGACTGAAATTTCAACAACATAAATAGGCATACTGGATCGCAGTGAATACATTGTTTATAAGAAAGTTTGAATTCACATTCCTACTTCTGTAACACATTTGTTTGTCAAATTTCGTAAATTTATTTGGTGAAAGAAACAATGACAATCGAAAACTGTTAACATTTTATTGCAAAATGTAAATAAAAATGTACAATTGAGGCAAATTCACATACTTTTAAAAATCTGGTAGCAATTCACCAGCAAGACCATTGGATGCAAGAGTTTTGTAATTTGACAAGACTGGACATATAAAGCTAAATATGCTGTTATCTTGAATCACTTTGAAGACTTATGTAAATGTTTTTGTACTTGTATAGCGCACAGCTACCCGCTGTGGGTTTCCCGGCGCTTGTACGAATACCGCAAGGGAACCCTTCCTGGCTTTCCCTGTGAAGTGTCCACTCCTTGGCACCCCCATGGTGCAGACCAGGCATCCCTCGAGTTGTGGGGGCCGTTGTGGAGACTAAGCAAGCTATTGCCCAGAGTTGCCGCGTGGGACCCATGTTCAGAATAGGCACTGAGGCGAGAATATCTGGTCAGGGGAATTAATGAGCCCGAGACCCGCCGAGGCGGGAATCGAACCCTTGTCCCTGGCCAGAGCTCTGCATCGAGGTCTGCCTGCTCTAACCATTGAGCCACACTTCCCCGCTTATGTGTTATGCCTTCGCCTTTATCATGTTTTTGCAAGATGATTTGTACTGTTTAGGTCTCGCTTATGTTTGTTATGCTATGTTAAATTTATTTCAATAGCGCACGACTTACCAGGAGGCATCTCGGCGCTTGCCTCGAAATTTTACCTGAGAGCTGAAATAGGAACGAAGTTAGAACAGGAATGCTTTTAGTTGTTTCCTAAAGGTGCTGTATCTCGAGATTTTGCGTAGGGGCAACAGTAGTTTATTCGAGTATCTTGGGGCCAGATACAAAAATGGTTTCACCCAAGTGCGACTCAAACGTATCCAATGCACCTGTAGGCCTAGAGAACTGGATCTAAGATTTCTGTTCGGTGTATGTTTTATGAGTTTCTTTTGTAGATAGTAAGGGCCTCTGCTATTCAGCGCATTGTAAGTGAGACAACAGATTTTAAAAAATGATCTCTTTCTTACTGGTAACCAATGCAGCTCTCTAAGCAAGGGAGCCGAGGGAGAGCATGTTGGGCGGTTCAGTATCATTTTGGCTGCCGTGTTCTGAATCACTTGTAATTTCTTAAGAAGGGTCTCTCCCACTTCCTCCATCAGAGCATTACTATAGTCTAATTGGCTAATGACCATGGCTTGAACTAAGGTTTTGCGGTGATTAGTAGGCATGTAGGGAAGAATTTTGCGAAGTAGACGCAAACTATAATAGCAGGAGCTAGTGGTGGCAACAATTTGGTCTTTCATAGTTAATGACTGATCAAATTTTAGGCCTAGATTTTTAACACATTGTTTGGGAACAGTAGCTGCTCCCAATTGTGAGGGCCACCATTCATCAGACCAGCTAGCTGAGGCTTTCTCCTTTAGCATGACCTCGGTTTTTCCAGGATTCAACTGGAGGCTGTTTTGCGTCATCCAGCTAGAGATTACAAGCATTCCACTGGAGAACTGCAATTTCGCTGCTTCTATATTAGGGCCAATAGTAAACGTAAGCTGAATATCATCAGCGTATGAAATTATCTAAAAACCTAGCTGTGCTACGATTTTTGCCAACGGTGCCATATATATGTGATATTGTCGGGCTTAGGCAGGAGCCATGGGGTACACCCCTATCTAGGCACATTTTTTCTGACAAATATGGCCCTAGCATGATAGTTTTCGTTCTGTCTGACATAAAGTTCTGCAACCACTTCAAGGCTGTCCCCTGAATACCACAGGAAGCTAGTCTCTCCGCAAACACAGAATGTGAGATGGTATTGAACGCTGCAGAGAGATCTAGAAGGATCAGTACTACCGATCCTCCTATGTCTATTTCTGTCTGAGCGAGTCAGTTACAGCTAGAATGGCGGTCTCGGTACTGAAGCCCAGACAAAAAGCGGATTGTGATGGATGCAGAATTTTGTTGGACTCCTGGTATTCCAGCAGCTTGCCCAATAAGGGTAGTAAAGAAATAGTAGTTGCTGGGTTCTCAGGGGATCCGCCGCCAATTTCTTCAATATTTTGCGTACAAACGCTTCCTTCCATGTTATTGGAATGTCACCTGATTGTATTGAATGATTATAAATATTTACAATTACTGGCGCGCAACTAGTTGCTAAAAGGGCCATTGTTTGGGGGGGCAAAGATCCGGAGGTGAGCTGGATTTTGCAGAGGAGAGTGCATTGGAAACATCCTCAAGCGTGGTTAATTCGAAACAATCTAAGGCACTACCTGACATTTTTTCTAAGCCCTATGGTCTAGAAGAGGTTTCATGGTCTTGAAACGCTATCAATGAAAAGTTAGCATAAATATTAATTATCTTTTCTTGAAAATAGATTGCTAACGAATTGCAAAGATCTTGGGTTTCCATAGGTGATTGTCTAGAAACTTGAGGAGATACAAAGTTTATTACTATATTAAAAAGAACCTTTGGGGCATTGCTGGCAAGTTCAATTTGGTTAATAATAAATAGACGTTTTGCTGATTTTAAGTTCAGATGATAACTAGACAGGGATTGTTTATACCGTAGTCTGTTTTGCAGGTCTTTCTAACTCGCCAAAGTCTCTCCAATCTCTTGCATTTAGATTTTTCAATCTTTAGCTCCGAAGTGTACCAGGGGGCTGAATGCCGGCATTGGGGAGAGCCATATTTTTTGGGGGGAATCACGGAATCCAAAGCTGTCACAAAGGCGGTGTTAAATTCTTCCAGCATCATGGGAGCTTCCGTATCCTTCTGTGGGCATTCCAGGTGAAAAGCCTCGTTAAAGGCTTCAACAGAAAGATTTCACCAAGGTCTGTGCCCCACTTGTTGTTTTCCTGCACTTATGTCTAAGCTCTTAGGGCACGGCTGTTGGATAGAGAACCTAATCATTGAATGATCAGTCCAAGTGAGAGGGTCTGGGATGTTAGAAGTTAGAGGATCAGTATTAGAAAAGATTAGGTCTAGCGAGTGGCCAGCTAGATGACTTGGGCCTGTAACTCTTTGGGCGAGTCCAATCATGTCAAGAGTGGAGAGGAGTTCATTGACCTCAGGGTTTGTGTGATTTTCACCATGAAAATTGAAGTCCCCAACAAAAGAAATGTATTTGAGGATAGCAAGTAGATCTATCAGTTGGTCCATGAAAGTGGTCTTAGTTCCTGGGGGACGGTATATTAATGCTCCGTTCCAACTATCTGTGGGTGATGTAATAATCTGGAAAATTCCCAGTTCTATGCTTTCATTACTTAAAGTTGTTTCATATTCACCGAGAGATGATTTTTGAAAACTATGGCTATCCCGCCTCCTGTTTTTCCCTCCCTATCCGGATGTAAAAATGTATAGTTCTCTGGAATGGCCAGCTTTATAAGTGGATAGGTGCTTGAGTTTAGCCAAGTTTCTAAGAGAAAACATATGTTCCGGGATTGGGCTGTCATCATATCCCAGATTTCAAAAGGGTGTTTTGCTAATGATCTTACATTACATAGTAAGCTGTTTAGCCCGCTAGCATCTTGATCCCTATTCTTCTTTAAGTATTCAGGGCAGAGTACCGTCTGATCACTTTCAAATAGACAGTGTCTACAAGCTACTGGACCTCCAGCATACTTGGAAACTTCCAAGGACAATATGGACAATCTCGATGATTGTCTTGTTCGCGAGTTCTAATCATCCGCAAGGAGTTAGCCGAATATGATATGCGGGTCAAGTAAGAGGCATTTACCTCAATTCGGGCAGAGTCTATGGCCTCTGGGACGGGTTGTGCGTGGACGGGCACAGACAGCTTTAGCAATATGTTTGCCACACCTTTTGTTTCTAGCACACATACAGACAGCACCTTTGTTGGTAGATAAATGACCTTGTTGTCCATCTTAGCATCCTCCTCTTGATTTAATGGCTTTCTTCCTTATCCTTCTGCTTGTCCAATCTAAAAAGTTTAGGTTTTAAGTTGTCTAATTGGTTGACTTGTACCCGTCTGTCTTGGTCTCAGCCACTGCACGACCCTCTTTACCCCTAAGATTTAGATAAACATTTCCCCTTTTTCCTTGTTCCCTCCTCCTTCCCCAAATTGCATGTTCGCTCTGTGGTGTGGGTTGCTGTGTGTTCCTTCCCTGGTGGCATGGTGGGGACTATGGTCCTTAACATACAGCGGACTGAATTTAAAAGTCTGCTCATTAAATATCCATAAGAACACTCCAGAATCATAGGTACTGTGACAGGTGCAGCTATTAACCAAATTCATGAGGATACACTGTCAAGACAAAACGCTCTGACCAATCTGAATGTTACAGGGCCCTGGGGGCAGGTGCACTCCAAGACTGATTACTTTGCTCAAGTTGATCTTTCCATGGCCCTGGAGGTAGCAGCAGGTGCACTTGCTAATAAAACTCATATGGAGTAATTGCCAAAAATAAACAGATATTGTTTTCTAGAAACACACGGCCGACTACTATTTAAAGGCTGCTCCCACCCCAGTTTCCTGCGTGGTCTCTTTGTCCCAAACTTACTTGCTTCTCTTCCCGTGCCTTCTCTCGCCATTCCAGTCATCTTCTGTTCTGTGCTTCAGGCTTCAGCAGCTCTTCAGCTTTGTCCTGACCCGGAGACAGCTCCAGCATCAGATTACTAGAGAAATAAAAAGGCAACAAAGAAACAAGCTGATGTCATATAATTTGCTAAAAACTGTTATCGTTGTTTTTGCTCTGAGCTCAATAGCGGTTGATTCTAAGAAATGAAATAATCCTTTGATTTTTTGAAGCACACAATAGACTCTCACAGTTGGCAGGGCTCTGCCAAGAATACACTCTTCTAGCCCTAAAACCTTCTGTGCAACTTAGGAATACAAGTTGGGTAGATGTTGGCTTGACACACATAATACAATTGGGACACTTGGGCGCAGCCAAGGGATTCCTGGATTTGCATTTGGGCCACTACAGGATAATTGTGATGGCATACATTGAGTGATTCATTGAGACTCCATACTCCAAATACAAGGTAACACAGGCCTTCTGAAATGAAATACAGAGACTAAATGTCTGTTTTGGAGTATGAACTAATGGCATACAAATAAGTTACGATTATTTTGTTGAACAACTACATTGTGAGTCAAATCACTTTTCAAGTAATTCGTAGATGCTCCTCTGACCAGCCATTCATACAAGATGGGTGACAGACCTTTTATGACCCCACTGTAGCTGGCACAGAGGAGTACCACTGCATCTTTTTTGTCTTTCTCAGTCCCAGCCCCCTTTACCCTTGGGGACTGCCATCTGTAAAGTGTCATTTTCTTTCACTAGGGGTAGACTCTAGGAGGAACTCAGAGATCTAGAGTCACCCTTTCGGAACCGCCTGAGATTCAGTTGAGTGGCCTCACAACACCTTCCTCTGCCAATATTTCTTGGATAAAGGGAACACATTTTTATTTTCAATAAGCATTCCAGGTATTCAGGTAGCATTCCAGGCAAATCAGTAAGCTCCTCGCTTACTTAGTTGCTTTCCTGTGCTTCTCCTAGTACTTTCTCGTTCTCCATATAGCTTTTCCTGCCACACCCCCAGCTCCTTCATTGCTTACCTGCCAATTTCGACTTATTATGTTTAAATATAGGGGGGCATATTACCAACTATTAGCGATATTTATCGCTAACTAGGCTTAGCAACGAATTTTTTATCGCTAAGCATCGCCGGAAATTATCGCTGAGATAACGTGCTATTAGCAACGTTTATCTCCAAAGCGATACATTTTCCGGCGATAGCGTGAATATCGCTGAGAATACAGCGATATTCACGCATTAGCGACACAATGCTCTTAGCCATGTTATCCACCTCCCATTGGATAACTTGGCTAAGAACTGGTCAGAGCAGGCGTTAGTTTTGGGCGATAGCTGGAATATTTCCATCGCTACGCCTGCCTTGCTAATAGGCGATAGCGATGTTAGCGACTGCTTTTAGTCGCTAACAGGTTGGGTACTCCCACTTTGCATGTCATTAGCAATAAATATCGCTGACATTCAAAGCGGGACCCAAACCGCTCACTATCGCCTAAAGCTGTCGCTAACAGCTGTTAGCGACAGCTTTGCTAATAGAACGATAGAATTATCGCCACTTAGCGGCCAAAAACTGCCGCTATAGCGGCAATAATTGTCTACCGCCCTGCTTGGTAATATGCCCCAGTATTTCCAGCCTCCACCCTTGCTCTTCGTCACTTTCCTTCTTCCTGCTTGTCTGTCCCTTTACCCCACCATTTACAACAACATTTCATTTTGTTTTTTTGTTTGCCATGGTGCTGGAACGATTTCTAATATTCAAACAAACCCAATTAAATATCACACATGTATCCACAAAGACTATTTAAAAATTGCATGGCAACGCCAAACACATTGTGTTTGCCAGTGCTTTTTTGAGATACCTTTGAATATTTCAATTGGTTAGAGCATTGCAACTTATTATTTTCATTTAATCTCTCCTCCACCTCTACCTCCTCTTTCCTTTTGCCCATTGCAATTTGTTTCTACTTGATAAAAATGAACGTTTTAATTATATATGTAGAGCTAAATGGGCGTTAAAAGGTAATGTATTTATGGAAAGCCCAGATATCTCTTTGCAAGGATCACAGCATTAACAATCTCACCCATATAGTGAACTTTTCATATTTTATAAAAAATCTATTGATACTATGTGAGCTACTTCCATGTATGCTTCCATTTCTCTTCTATGTAATTTACAATTGTGCAAACAAACTTACACACTCATGATTGAGAAAAAGTGTTTTAAATGTCCTATTTATATATTCGTTAACACGGCAGATATCCTAAAACTAAAACAAACAGTGGGAGATTTCTAAAACAGGGCGATGGTCGTCGAATCCATTTTACAACTGCAGAGCATTTTTCTACTTTGAAAATTGTTCGCTCCACAACATTTTATTTGTCACCCAATCTGTCTCTGGAGATAAGGTTGCCTTGGCTGTCATACTCTCCCTTTTCTTCTGACAAGTTTGACATCTATTTATTTCGTCCGTGTTTTGTGAAAATCACACTGATGCGAGATGTTGTTACAGTAGGTGTTTGCGGCATGGCATGGTGCTGTTGACATAAAATCAGAAGGGCGAGATGAAACTGTAGACACTTCCAGTAAATAACACCAAAATGGACCATCTGTATTTTCTACTAAAGAACAATATTATTTTAAGAAAAAAACGATACCTAGCACTATATTTTCGTCATTAATTCACAGCTAAAGTTTTCCCTGCTTTATTATTAAACCATTACAGTACATCAGAGCAATATTATTGTCAATTGAAGACCCTAGAAATACCCCACTCCTCTCGAGTCACAAGGCTTGAAGTAAAAGCAAGCGCACATTTCAAAGTGGCAAGCTATTATATTCTAACATAGGCCTTTGCAGAGGTTTACAAAGCAAGAGAGCATATACTATTGAACTGCTGATACAATGCCCCCATCCTAGTGGGGTCCGGTTTGAACAATGCACATTGTGGACCGTAAATCAAGTTCAAATTCCAAGCTATTCTTAAATCATGGTTCATTCGGTTATTTAAAAAAATGTTGAGGACTTTCCCCAATAAGTAAAGTAAAATAGTCCAATAGTGGTTGTGGAATGAGAAAACCCTCATTGCAGCCACGTTGTATTCCCCTTCCCCGCTAGCACATAGCATTTCTTTCTATGCAGCTGAGTTTGTGCTTTACATATCCAACCCACATGCATGAATACACATGTAGGTGGAGAGATGCCTGACCACAGCTCCATATCTTCCACTGCATATAGAGAAATTAAACTATCACAACCAAAAGTAATTTTTTTGCACGTTATTGTCTTTCTTCTGTTGAGAGCCTGGAAACAGGTCTAAGTGTTCCTCAAATGGCAAGGAGATTTTTTTTAAAGAAAAGCTGATGGATGCATGTGATAATTTACAGATGAGATATGTTGAGGTTCCGGTGCTGGCAAGACAACAAGGAAAGAACAGAGAACCACCAGAGAGCTTCCAAGTGTCCTAAATCCATGTGTGTGTAGAGCAACCAGACCAGGGATTTGTCTTTGCCTTCTGGTACTTTTTGTTTTTATTCCCTTATAGAAGCAGGGCTACAAGTCCAAGAATGCATAGAATAGTCTTAGCATGGCCATGCTACTTCATATGCATAGTCAGGACCAGACCCAAAGAAGCCCTGGCAGATTTTATCAAGCCAGCCCATATACGGTGCATAGCGAGCGAGCGCAGAGAGCAAGCCTGACCACTACAAGCTGGGTTTGGGGGGTCCCCCCCAAGAAAATTTGAGAAATAATGAAAAAATTGTGCTTTCTACAACATATTTTTCATTATATATTACATTGTGTTTGTTTTTGAAGCATAGTAAATGATGACCTTACAGTGCACTAGGATACATCTATCTTTTTTTGGGACTCTCCAATGATTACCTCATTATTACCCTCCAACTGTGTCTCTCATCTCTCCATAGTCCCTCTCTCACATGTATATCATTTGTTTTATAGCACCTCTCATACCAGTGTCAGGTGTTGGAGCATTTTACATCACACAGATATACAACGACAATGAATCATACATGTATAAATCAGTGTTTAGAAAATGTGGCATAAGACAAATGGGATTGCAAGGTGTAGGATTCAAATGTCATCTATACTGGTAAGTATTTTTTAAGAGTGCTTGGTCTGGGGAAGCACAAACTCAGGATTCAGAATGTAACACAGTGGTTAGGGTTGACTTTAGTAACAAGAATTTATTTCTACCCAAAGAAACGATTTTTAGCAAATTTAGGATAATAAAAGCCTGGGACAAAAAAGCATACATTTCTAACCTAGATGATGATTGTAACTTATGAACTGCACAGTAACAAAATGATCTCTGTGACAAAAGCAGTAACCCACTGAGCTATGCACATTAAATAATGTTCAGTGATCTCCATAGTACACATTCTTTGTTGCAGGCATATTAACCCTCTGCGCTAAATTAGATGAGTCAAAATTGGCACTAGACAAAACTCTGATCTCGCTCCAGCAAGTGCATTAATCAGCACAGTTATCTTGGCACTTTTATTGTAAACTGAACACTGTTGGATATTCAAAGAACACTTTATACTGCATTTGAAACTGCTGCACTGTGTAGTAAAGGAAGATGCACAGTCCAACTGTGTAAGTAGGTAAATTCTTTATTGTAGATTCCTTCTAGGATAGATGAGTAGGAGAAGATAAGAAATATAGATAAAACCCCACCAGGAGCAAGCTCCAAGCATCTCAGCCTGAGTTGACCAACTGACACTGTGAGCCCGAGAGTCACCCAGGTATTTTATGATGTCATGGACATTCTAAACAGTGGAGAACAGTAGAGTAGTAATTTACTACACACTGCTACAAAACCGTCCCACAGTAACAAAAGTGCCCCCCTACCCTTCCAGCCTTGGGGAAATGCCTGATGCCAGGTACGGCCAGTCAGGCCTTGCACATAGTTGAATAACCTGAGAGCTCTACCATTGAAACAAATGGCCGGCCCCCAAAGTAGGTAAGTGAAATAGTAGATAAAAGCAAACACAATGCAGAAGCTTTGTGACAGAGAAAACATTGAGAGGCTAAGGGATGTGAGTATATGACTAGCCAGCAGGCAAGTGAGCAAGCAGAATTGTTGGGACGTTTGTTGTATCTTACCACAGGTAACCCCATTGCCTTTTAAGTATTTCTTTATTAGTCTTGTAGTTGCAGGATATTAATTAAGTACAAATGTCAATTAGCATGGTGTTCCTTATTCTCCAGCCCACCAGTTGCATCCTGCCTGCTGCTCAGCTCATCTTCCAACTTTCACCATTCATCCACACAGGCACCCAAACATTCCAAGCAGCACAATCACACAAACATTCCACTGCCAACACTCACACTGGCTGAGCAGCAAGGGGATAGCTAAGCTGGGATACATATACACAGATATGCAGGATATAACAAAGTCAGCATAGAACCTGTATAGAGGGATGGAAAACAGAATTGGTTTGGGGTTGTAACAGGACCTGAATAAGTGAACCATAATAACAACCATCATTTGAACCCTCGTTATAAAACCTGAATGCTGAAGTCCGTCTTGAAGGCAAGAAAAATGTTTTTGAAAGTAAAAAGCTCAATTGATTTGAAGCAAAGAATCAGTATCAGAAAACATAGTAGAGCAATATTTGATTGATTTGTTAGGACACTGCTAGTGGATGGTGTCCAATTTAGATGCACTTTGATTTGCTGCTTTATTTTAGCATTCAGATCATGACTTGCAGATTATGTTTTATGCGAAAAGTGGCTTGCTTGTGTGATGTGTCTTGTTTGGGCAGAACACTGCAGGCAATGCGTGACACATGTAGAATAGAGCTTATTTATAAGCTGTGTTGAAAGTCATCACTTAAAGCCAGGCATTAACCCCTTCGATGCTGATGACGGAGCGGTTACGTCATCAGCATTGGTTGGGCTGTGCTGATGATGGAACCGCTCCGTCATCAGCACAACCCCTGGGGGGAGTGCTGGCGCTCCCCCCCTGGGGCATCGATCTTGCCCCCACACCACCCCTCACCACCCCTTGTTGTAAATATTTTTGTCCACCCTAAGCGTGGAAGGGTATACTCAGATGTGAGTCCCTTGCTCATTGCACCATCAGGATTCAAGCAAACCGGGCCGAAGACGGCTGTAATGCCAGAAACCGGTCCCCGGGAGCTTGTTTCCTTCCCAGTGTAAGAATTGGCTTTTGTAGTTTGGTTTGCCCTGTTCCCATCATGCACTGGGACAGGAACAGACTAATTTGCATACAGCCAGGTTCTGAAACTGGGATGGTGCAGTGAGCTAGAAATTGGTGTTGGATCTAGCCCTGATCTCTTGACTGGGTGAGAGTTTTCTGCTTAATTCAGAGACTCTGTCCCTCACCACCCCTTGTTGTAAATATTTTTGTCCACCCTAAGCGTGGAAGGGTATACTCAGATGTGAGTCCCTTGCTCATTGCACCATCAGGATTCAAGCAAACCGGGCCGAAGACGGCTGTAATGCCAGAAACCGGTCCCCGGGAGCTTGTTTCCTTCCCAGTGTAAGAATTGGCTTTTGTAGTTTGGTTTGCCCTGTTCCCATCATGCACTGGGACAGGAACAGACTAATTTGCATACAGCCAGGTTCTGAAACTGGGATGGTGCAGTGAGCTAGAAAACGGTGTTGGATCTAGCCCTGATCTCTTGACTGGGTGAGAGTTTTCTGCTTAATTCAGAGACTCTGTCCCTCACCACCCCTTGTTGTAAATACCCACAAACAAGGATGGCAGGGGAAGAGTTTTCACTGCCACCAGAGCCACCCCACACTTCCCCATGACGTCAGCGCGCACAACGCTCGCCGATGTCATCAGGAAGCGATGGATGCGCTGGAACCCATTTGTTTCCAGTACGTCCAGGAAGAGGAGGTAGATTTGGGCCTCCGTTGAGACGGGGTGGCATTTCTTTGTGCCTTGAGGCATCAGGGGGAGGAAACAGTGTTTCCTCTCCCCTGATGTCCCAATGCAGGGCATTCATAGTGCGCGATTGCGCACTGTGTCGCGATCATGCGCCAGGAAGGCCCCCACTAGACACCAGGGATGTTTTTTTTAGTGAAAAGGAAGTGAACCCTTGAGCAAGGGTCGCTTCCTGGGGGGCATATATTAATTCAGACTTTTCTGTCCCCCCTTATTTTGGCCAATTCTGGACCCAGGGGGGGCAGAAAAGCCCACTGGAGCCAGGCATTATATTTTTATCAAAATCGGAAGCGACCCCTTGGGCAAGGGTTGCTTCCTTGGGCCCTAAATTATAAATAAGTAGATTCTACCCCTCTGGGGGCAGATTGGTTTATATGTTTGGCCTTTCTGCCCCCATGGGGGCAGAAAACCCCACTAGACACCAGGGATTTTTTTTTCCAATGGTAGCGACCCCTTGGGCAAGGGTCACTTCCAGGGGGCCCAATTTATTTTAGAATTATATTCTGCCCCCCCCGCCCTGGGGACAGACAGCCTGATTTTTTGGCGTTTCTAGCCCCAGGGGGGGGCAGAAAACCCCACTAGGCACCAGGGAATATATATATATATATATTTTAATTGAAGCCATCCCTTGGGCAAGGGTCACTTCCAGGGGGCCCAATTTATTTTAAAATTATATTCTGCCCCCCCCCCCCGGGGACAGATAGCCTGATTTTTTGGAGTGTCTGGCCCCAGGGGGGCGGGGGGGGGGGGGCAGAAAAGCGAAGTAGAGAAAGGGAATTGGGGCAGATTGGTTTGTTAATTTGGCCTTTCTGCTTCCAGGGGAGAGCAGCAAACCCCACTAGACACCAGGGAGTGTTTTAAATTTGAAATGGAAGCGACCTCTTGGGCAAGGGTCGCTTCCTTATGGGCCTAAATAATTTGTAAGACTTTTCTGCCCCCCCCCCCCCCCTTGGGGACACAGACCTATATTTTTGGCATTTCTGGCCCCGGGGGGGGGTAGAAAAGCCACTAGTACCAGGGATTTAAAAATAAATAAATTGGTTGCTTCCAGGGTACATATATTTTGTTTATGTGTATTCAGCCCGTTTATTTGACCTTTTTGCCCCCATTTGAGTAGTGACATAGCCTGTTATAATGTGTATTGTTTTTATTTCTTGTGAATTGTAATGTTTTATTTCCCCCTTTTTTGTTCTAGTTCAAGGCTTTTGCTCTTTAGACTGTAACAGGTTGCGGTTTCGTTACTGGTGGTTCTGCTGTTTGTGTAGTTGCAAGTGTTTGGCAAGTGACATATTTTGTACAATTACAATGTAAATGTGTTTTTTGCAAAGCGTGTAATAATACCAGTATGTTTGGTTTCTGATTTTTGAGTGTCTAAAAAATGTTTTGCATTTGTGCTTGATGTCTATTTTGTTTTCTGTAGATTATTTTTTTTTCTTCTTTCTAGTGGGATATCATTGACTATTTGCTGTGTCTTTGCAGAGCAGGTGCTGGTAAGTGTAGCTGTCCCTTGTAAGTGAATTGTATAGTTTTGGAGTATATAGATCTTTGTGATTAAGGCACACATTTTTTTACTTACTTTGCACAGTGTTGGTTGTTGACTTGTTTGTGCAGTCTCCTTTCTTAGTAAGGATAATGGCTAGCCGCCGGATTACAGCTCAGCAGGTTGTTGGAATGCTTTTTGATTCTTCCTCTGACCATGGTCCAGTGACAGACTCTGATTCTGAGGCAGAGGTGGGAGGGGAAGATTCAGGCAGTGAATTTTCTCTCCACATGGCATCATCCTATGATGAAGATACTCTCAGTGCAGATGAAGCTACTCTTGGTGCAGATGAAGTGCCTGTGTTGTGTTAGAGGAGGACATTGATGTGCCAATAGTGCGGCAAGAGGCATCAGGGCTGCAGGACTTCCTGTTGGTATAGTGAGACAAGAGGCATCTGGGCTGCAGCCTAGGGCTACAAGATGTCCCGTTGCTATAGTGAGACAAGAGGCATCTGGATTGCAGCCTGGGGCTGCAAGACTTCCCATTGGTATAGTGAGTCAAGAGGCATTTGGGCGGTAGCCTGGGGCTGCAAGGCTTCCCGTTGAAAGTGCTGACCTCTGGGTTGCCCCAGGCATGGTGCAGCCGGCATTGCCAGACTTTACTAGTGTTCCAGGGTGTAGGGTGAACACTGAAAACTTTTTGCAAATAGATATTTTTCAGTTGTTTAAGGATGATGTGTTTTTGGCAGAGATTGTTGAGTAGACTAATTTGTATGCCGAACAGTTTTTGAGGGAAAACAGTGCCTTAAACCCCACTCTAGAGCTACCCGGTGGACTCCCACAAATCTAGAAGAGATGAAGAAGTTCTTGGGTTTAGCTTTTTTGATGGGCTTGCGAAGGAAACCATCAATGGCTTTATATTGGTCTACTAGTCCCTTGATGGCAACTGCTATATTTCCAGCAGTCATGAGTCGTGATAGGTATTTGCTTCTGCTTCGGATGATGCATTTTTTCAATAATGGTTTAGCTTTGCCACAAGATCACCCTGATTGTGACCATCTTTTCAAGATTTGGCCTGTCATTGATCACTTTGTTGATCAATTTTTTTAGATCTATGCTCCAGGGAAAGAAATTGAAGTGGATGAGTCTTTGGTGTTGTTCAGGGGCCGCTTGGATTTTAGGCAATATATTCCTAGTAAGAGGGAACGCTATGGAATTAAGCTGTATATGCTGTGTGACAGTCAGACTGGATATGTCTCTAATTTCAGGGTGTACACCGGTAAGGAATCCAGGATTAACCCCTGGTTGTCCGTCCACTTTTGGAGTGACTGAGAAAATTGTGTGGGAACTTGATAGAGGATTATTTAACTAAGGCCATCATTTATATGTAGATAGCTTCTACACTGGTGTACGGTTGTTCAGGGAATTGGCCAACGTGGACACTGTTGCTTGTGGCACAATGCGCTGTAACCGTAAAGGTTTCCTAAAAGAACTTGTTTGTCAAAAGCTTGTCCGGGGACAGTGCAGTGCATTGCGTTGCGAGGAGCTTCTAGCTGTGAAGTTTTCCAACAGGAGAGATGTCTACTTGTTGACTTCCATCCATGATGAAAGCACTGAACCGATGACTGTTTGGGGTGAGGTTGCTGAAGCGCACAAACCTGTGAGCATTTTAGACTATAATAGGCACATGGGTGGTGTTGACAGAGTAGATCAGAGGTTGGAACCGTATGCTGCTCTTCGTAAGGCTTACATTTGGTACAAGAAGTTGGCTATCCATCTTTTCCACTTGGCAACCTTCAATGCTTTTGTTGTGTTCCAGGAATCTTGTCCTGAGTCAAAGATGACTTTTGTAAAGTTTTAGGAGTCTGTAATAGGCAGCCTTGTTTTAGCAGAACAGGCAAGTGTTCCTAGAGTTGGAGTGGTGGAGGATGTTGCTAGATTGAAGGAACGCCCCTTTCCTGATTACATTCCTCTTACATCCTCAAAAGACTTTCCCAGTATGAGATGTAGAGTCTGTTGGCGAAGAGGTATGCGGAAGGAGGTTCGTATGTACTGCCCCGAGTGCCCTTCAATTCCAGGGCTGTGCGTGCCTGCTTGTTTTAGAATGTACCACACGCAAAAGAATTTATGGGAGCATCCATGAGTGGTAAAGTGAACTGCTTGGCCTCTATTGTTTAATAATTTTTGTTCAGTTTCAAGGTTGGCATTTATGTAGTGTATTTAGTTTTAGTTGTTGTGTTAGTAGATTTGTATCAATTTGTAATTTGTTTTTGTTTTTTTATTTATATTAAATAAAATCCTAAATGTGATGTTGGTTTGCGTGGAGTGGCGATTGTCTGGCGTTGTGTTTGTATTGGTGCTTGATTGGCGGTGTGCCTTGACTGGTGCTTGGCTGGTGGTGTGCGTGGACTGGCGCTTGGCTGGTGGTGTGTTTGTACTGGCGCTTGGCTGGCAGTCTGTTTGTACTGGCGCTTGGCCAGCAGTGTGGGTGGATTGGCGCTTGGCTGGCAGTGTGTGTGGATTGGCTCTTGGCTGACAGTGTGCGTGGATTGGCGCTTGGCTGGCGGTGTGCCTGGACTGGGGTTTGGATGGCGGTGTGTGTGGACTGGTGCTTGGCTGGGGGTGTGCGTGGACTGGCGCGGCTGCCGGTGTGTGAGTAGTAACTTGATGCTGGTCACTACACACACTGCTAGCTGAGTGCCACTCCATGCAATCCATCAGTTTGTGTAGTTGCTGTGTCAGGAATGTGGGTGTGTGAAAGTGATGGGCCCTTGAATAGCGCTGTCTGCTGTTGGAAGTGTTGTAATGTGCTGGCGATGTGAATGTTTTGTATGTGTCACACGTATGAAAGGTGTCTGAATGGCCTGTAAAGAGGTTGGTGCCTTGTTGTAGCTTTCCACCTCACAAGCTGTGAGTCAATGGTTAATTTTTTTGTCCTTTCAAATATTAACAGTGCATTTCATTTTTGTGAAATCACTTGCTAATACAATTGTATATACTGAACCATCACTCACCCTTGTGCCAAATCCAACCAGTATGTGTGTGTGTTTGAGGAATAGATGGCTGTGCAGGAATATTTGTCTTTTTAGTCTCTCTGCCAAGGTGTACATTCCACCTAAGAATAACCTACCAACTGTAGATATTGTTGAAAATCCATTGGAGTACATGGTGATGTCTCTCTGGTGAATTCTAACAAGTTTATTTATCTACAACGTCCTGCAAACCTCACAATGTCTTTCACATTTTCCTTACAATATTGTGCCTAAATTGTCACGCTGCACGCTAAACAACTAATTTTGTCAAAACAATCTGGTTTTACTAGGGGGG
Organism: Lissotriton vulgaris; assembly: GCF_964263255.1. Taxonomy (NCBI): domain Eukaryota; kingdom Metazoa; phylum Chordata; class Amphibia; order Caudata; family Salamandridae; genus Lissotriton; species Lissotriton vulgaris. Next base: position 1,441,847,851 of record NC_141685.1, read on the forward strand.
TCACCTGGGTTTTTGACCCCGTGCTTGCCGGTAGTCTAGGGAAACCTACCAAGCCCACACATTTCTGAAAAGTAGACACCCGGGGCTTCCAAGGAGGTATGCCTTGCATGGATCCCCCAAAGTCCCCTTACCCAGAATCCCTTGCAAACCTCAATTTTAGCTGAAATAAATCTGTCAAACATTTTTGTGTGGGAAAGTGTGGTATCACTAGGCTCACACAAATTTCCTATCACCCAGTGTTTCCCCAGGTCACCCGATGAAAATGGTGCCTCACTTGTGTGGGAGGCCCAAGTAACCGCGACAGGCAAGGGCCCAAAACATTTTGAGGCAATATCGACATTGCCTATCAAAAAATGACAATTTTTAAGGTTTGCAAGGGTTTCTGGGTAACAGAACCTGGTGGGAGGCAGTCAAGTCACAGCATCCTGGATTTCCCTGGCTGTCTAGTTTTCAAAAAAAGTATAGGTTTGCTTGGTTTCCCTAGGTACCGGCAGAGAGTTCAAAAACTACAGCTAGGCACTTTGCCAAAAAAGGGTCATTTTTCACTGCGAAATTGAGGTGTGACCATGTCGCGTTTTGCTCCGTTTCCTGTCGCAGGCACTAGGCCGACCCACATAAGTGGGGTACCATTTTTCTCAGAAGACTTTGGGGATCGTGGTGTGGAAGGAAATTTGTGGATACACGCAGATTCCAGAACTTTCCACCACAGAAATGTCTAGAAAATTAGTTTTTTTGACAATTTTTTAGGTTTGCAAGGGTTTCTGGGTAACAGAACCTGGTGGGAGGCAGTCAAGTCACCCCATCCTGCATTCCCTGGGTGTCTATTTTTTGAAAATATATAGGTTTGCTAGTTTTCCAGAGGTGCTGGCAGAGCGAGGGTTCAAAAACTACATCTAGGCACTTTGCCAAAAAAGGGTCATTTTTCACTGCGAAATTGAGGTGTAACCACGTTGCGTTTTGTGCTGTTTCCTGTCGCTGGCACTAGGCTGACCCACACAAGTGGGGTACCATTTTTCTCTGAAGACTTTGGGGAACGCGGGGTGGGTGGAAATTTGTGGATCTAGTTTAAAAAAATGTATAGGTTTGCTAGGTTTCCCTAGGTGCCGGAAGAGCTAGGATACAAGAACGACAGCTACACACTTTGCAAAAAAAGGGTAAATTTTCATTGTGAAAATGTGGTGTGTTCACGTTGGGTTTTGAGCCCTTTCTGGTCGTGGGCACTATGCCTACCCACACAAGTGAGGTACCATTTTTATTGGGAGACTTAGGGTGTGAAGCAACTGTTATTACCTGTTAATTTTTGATGCATTTCTGCTCTCCAAATGAAAGACGTTGTGTAAATAAGAAGTCATTTTGAAAAATGACCAATGATTCTCATGCTTGTATGAAAATTCCCAATTTTGAAAATGTGCAAATATGTACTGTTTCTTAACTTTAGAATTTGTACCCATTTCAGAAATACATAGGTGTGTTTCATACAGATTTTTCCATGTATACATTTTTGCACAATAATTGCTATATACCCGGTACATATTAAAAAGCCATTGCAAATTGCTACTCAGTTTTTGACTCTGGGTTTGTCTGCTTCTTGGTGAACCTACAAGTCCTATATATCCCCACAACTAGTAAGGTCCAGTCAATCAATCAATAAAGACATTTATAGAGCGCACTACTTACCCGGAGGGTCTCAAGGCGCTGAGGGGAGGGGGGGGGGGTGCTGCTACTGCTCGAACAGCCAGGTCTTGAGCTTCTTCCTGAAGGAGAGGTGGTCTTGGGTCAGGCGCAGGTCGGTCGGGAGGGAGTTCCAGGTCTTGGCGGCCAGGTAGGAGAAGGACCTTCCTCCTGTAGTCGTTCTTCGGATGCGGGGGACGGCGGCGAGGGCGTGGCTGGCTGATCGGAGGTGGCGTTTGGGAGCGTAGAAGTTGATGCGGTTGTTGAGGTAGCTCGGGCCTTGATCGTGTAGGGCTTTGTGTGCGTGGGTGAGGAGACGGAAGGTGATTCTTTTGTTGACGGGGAGCCAATGCAGGTCTCTCAGATGTCCGGAGATGTGGCTGTGTCATGGGATGTCAAGGATGAGTCTGGCTGAGGTGTTCTGGATCCGCTGGAGTCTCTTCTGGAGCTTGGCGGTGGTTCCGGTGTAGAGGGCGTTGCCGTAGTCCAGTCGGCTGGTGACGAGGGCCTGGGTGACCGTCTTCCTGGTCTTGGTGGGGATCCACCGTAGCATGCGCAGGATGTTGAAGCACGACGAGGAGACGGCGTTGACTTGTCTGGTCATGGAGAGGGAGGAGTCCAGGATGAAGCCCAGGTTGTGTGCGTGGTCCGTCAGTTTGGGTGCGGTGCCCAGGGTGGGGGCCCACCAGGAGTCGTCCCAGGCGGAGGGCGAAGAACCCAGGATGAGGACTTCCGTCTTGTCTGAGTTCAGTTTCAGGCGGCTGGTCGTCATCCATTCGGCTACGTCTTTCATCCCTTCGTGAAGGTTGGCTCTGGCGGCGGCGGGGTCGTTGGTCAGGGAGAGGATCAGCTGGGTGTCGTCTGCGTAGGAGATGATGTTGAGGTTGTGTTGGCGTGCGATGGCCGCGAGGGGGCTCATGTAGACGTTGAAGAGGGTGGGGCTCAGCGAGGATCCTTGAGGGACGCCGCAGATGACTTTGGTGGCCTCTGACTTGTACGGTGGTAGACAGACTCTCTGTGTTCTTCCGTCGAGGAAGGAGATGATCCATTCCAGTGCCCTCTCCTGGATTCCGACGTTGCTGAGGCGCTGCACTAGGGTGCGGTGGCAGACAGTGTCGAATGCCGCAGAGAGGTCCAGGAGGATGAGGGCCGCTGTTTCTCCGTTGTCCATCAGGGCTCGGATGTCATCGGTGGTGGCGATGAGGGCGGTCTGGGTGCTGTGGTTGGCTTGGAAGCCAGACTGTGAGGGGTCGAGGGATCCATTTGTCTCGAGGAAGGCGGCCAGCTGCTTGTTGACGGTCTTCTCGATGACTTTGGCTGGAAACGGGAGGAGCGAGATGGGGCGGTAATTCTTGAGTTCGGTGGGGTCCGCAGTTGGATTCTTTAGTAGAGCGCTGAGTTCGGCGTGCTTCCAGCTCTCCGGGAAGGTGGCGGTGTCGAAGGAGGTGTTGATGATGTCCCGCAGGTGGGGTGCGATGACAGCGTCGGCCTTGTTGAAGACGTGGTGAGGGCAGGGGACGGTCGGAGATCCGGAGTGGATGGAGTTCATCATGCGGACGTGTCTTCGGTGCTGATCGGAGTCCAGGCGCGGAGATGGTGGTGGGGGGCGTTGGTGCGGTCGTGGCGTGCGTCGGTTGCGTGCTGAAGCTGTTGTGTATGTCCGCGATCTTGTTGTGGAAGTAGGAGGCGAGAGAATTGCAGAGGTCTTGCGATGGGGTGATGTCGTTGTTTCCGGCGTTGGGGTTGGAGAGCTCTTTCACGATGTTGAAGAGTTCCTTGCAGTTGTGTGCGTTGTTGTCCAGCCGGTCCTTGAATGCAGTTTTCTTGGTGGCGTGGATCAGTTGGTGGTGCTTCCGGGTGGCAAGCTTGAAGGTGGTCATGTTGTCCGGTGTTGGTTCCCTTCTCCAGACTTTCTCGAGGGCTCTGCAGTTCTTCTTGGAGCTCTTGAGTTCGTCGGTGAACCATGGTGCTTTCTTACTGCCGGGTCTGCTGGGCGGGGTCCTCAGTGGGGAGAGTTTGTCCGCGCAGTTGCTGATCCTCTTCGTGAGGTTGCCGGCGGCCTGGCTGGGGTTCGCTGAGCTGGGGGGAGGGTGCTGGCTCAGGGAAGCGGCAAGCTGGTCGGCTGTGATCTTGTTCCAGCTTCTTCGAGCAACCTGTTGCTGGTGGTGGTGGATCGTCGTTCTTCTGAAGGTGAAGTGGACGCAGCTGTGGTCCGTCCAGTGGAGTCCTGTGGCATGGCTGAAGGCGATGTCTTTGCTGGATGAGAAGACGGCGTCGAGTGTGTGTCCGGCGAGGTGGGTGGGGGTGGACACCAGCTGCTTGAGTCCGAGGTTGTCGAGGTTGTCGAGCAGGGTGATGGTGTTGCGGTCGTTGTTGTTCTCCAGGAGGAAGTTGATGTCCCCCAGGAGGATGTAGTCAGTGGAGGGGAGGGCATGCGGGCTGACGAAGTCGGCGATGTCCTCGCTGAATTGTGTGCATGGTCCCGGGGGTCGGTAGATCAGGGTGCCTCTGAGGGTGGTCTTCGGGTCGGTGTGGATCTGGAAGTGTAGGTGTTCGGCGGTGGTCAGGGTGTCGTCGGTGTTGGTCGTGATGTGGATGGTGTCCCTGTGGATGATGGCGATGCCTCCTCCCATCTGGTTGGCGGTGCGGTCCCTCCGGGTGATCTTGTAGCCCTCTGGGATGGCGATGGCGATGTCGGGCGCTGAGGAGTCGTTCATCCAGGTTTCCGTGAGGAAGGCAACGTCAGGTGCTGTGGTGTCGAGGAGGTTCCAGAGTTCGATGGCGTGTCTGTGGACGGAGCGGGCGTTGAGCAGGATGCACTTGAGGTGGTTGCTGCTGGTGTTCGGCTTGGCGGGTGCTGGTGCGAGGCAGGTCCGGATGCAGGTGAACTTGCAGGCGTGGCAGCTGAAGGGTCCGTGGGTGCGTCTCGGGGTGGCTCGGTAGCATCCAGTGGTTCGGCCGGTGTTGAGTGTGTTGAGGGTGGCGGCGTCGTACGTCCGGCGGGTGGGCAGGGGTCTGCGAGGGCCAGGGGTCCTGGCGCTGGGCGCGGTCCAGGCGCGGACGGGCGCAGACGGGCTTACCTTTGGCGCACCTTCGGCGCTCAGTCGGTGCTCCCGCTGCGCGCGTCCGCTGCGCGGTCGCTCTGGGGGCGTCATAAGAGGGGAGCCGGGAGGGAGGGTCTGCGGGGAGGCAGGGAGCGCGGCAACCAAACGGCGGGCTGGGGGGCGGGGATGTAACAGTATATTGCTTTCAAAGAGCTGTCATATTTACAAAAAATTACAGGTGAAAACGTTGACACAAAAGGCTGTTTTTTCAACTAATTTTCAATTTTTCCAATATTTAATGTTAGTTTATATAAAGAAAGCGTTATGTATCTACACAAATGACTCCTTTCTGAATTCTGAATTTTGTCTACTTTTCAAAAATGTATAGCTTTCCAAGATCCATTATTGCTTTTATACTAATTTTTGCCATTAACTGGAAGGAGGTTGAAAGCACTAAAAATAGCAAAAATAGGCTATGTCCCAGAAAAATGCCACAACTGTGTAAAAAATGTTGGTTCTCTGACAAAAGACTGTCATTTCCTAAAAGCTGGGAAAATGGTGATTTCAGCCCCACAAACCCTTTTTTGATAACATTTGCAGGGAAAAACCCAGAGGCTTTCATTTGTAGCCCATTTTTCCAATTTTTCTGAAAAAAACTAAAGCTTTACTGTATTTTGGCTAATTTCTGAGACACAACCAAGGGAATCCACAATCCCTGGGTAACTTTGGAATCCCCATAATGTTGGAAGAAAAGGACGCAAAATTGGCGTGGATACCTTATGTGGTCAAAGAATTACAGGGGCCTAAGCGCACACTACCCCAATTAGCCAAAAAAAGGCTTAGCACAGGAGGGGAAAAGGCCTAGCAGCGAAGGGGTTAAAACATGCATTTCTTAGAGTGTGCTTATATGAGAAGCAATTCAGTTTTTATTATTATGTGCTGCTGTGAAATGTCTAACTTTCTGACTATCTGTGCAAGGCAGGCATGTGTAGAAGGCAGCAGGGCTATTTCTCTAAGAGTGCATGTTGAGGACTGTAAAGGAACCAACCATTCCTTTTGACCTTCACACTGACTAAAAGCCCATGCTGGTAAACTCTGCTCCGCTGGCGAATTTTGTTCTGCCAAACTCCGCACTCCAAGCAGAGCATGGAGGGACACAACTCTGTGAACTCCGCCAACGGAGGTCATCGTCCACTCTTAGTAGCAGCGGTGGAAGCAGCCGCGGGCCGTGGAGGGAGTTACGGTGGGGCAGGGAGGCGGGGAGGGGGAGGGGTGGGGTGGAGAGGACTAAAAACCGGCATATGGATAATTACAGGTAAGTAAACAATTTAAATAATAAAACGAATTTCGTAGCGAGCCCTGCACTGCATTTTGCGATGCAGTGTGCGCTACGAAATTCGTTTTATTATTTAAATTGTTTACTTACCTGTAATTATCCATATGCCGGTTTTTAGTCCTCTCCACCCCACCCCTCCCCCTCCTCGCCTCCCTGCCCCACCGTAACTCCCTCCACGGCCCGCGGCTGGGTGGAAGTGCCAAACAGCCTATAGATTCTCACTACAGTGAGGCCTACTCTTTCCATAGGTTAACATTGGTATTTCCCTCATATGTGTTTAAGTGGTAATTTCTCATCTGAAAGGGGTAGCATTGCCATGTATGGTATGTTTATAGGGGTAATGTTAAATCCTACTTAGTGGTGTTTGTGGACTTTGCATTATTATTATAGAAATAACACTTTTAGAAAGTGGGCATTTCTCTGTTTTTATGATTCTCTGGGGTATATTCACAAGAACGTGTGAGAACTACTGCAAGAGTAGCGTAACAAAACTTAAAACATCGCAGCCTATCACAGGAAAATAACCCTGTGTCAACGTGGAATTTACAACGCAGCGGTAGCATGAGATAGACACCAGATAACGCGTCAATTGTCCACCTGAAAATCAATGCCACACCGCAAAAATTTGATACGTGAATGCTAAAAAACATGCGATGAGGTCAATTGTGGTACAAAAAGTAACGAAAACCACCCACAGGCCTGCAAATCCCATGCGTCTGGGGGGGACAATGCACCATAAAAACCACAGAAACACTGCACCAGACATAAGCCAAAGCACATAGCAACAAGGATGCACCCTGACCCTGCGCAGAGGCCAACTCGAACCCCACAGACTACCAGCAAGGAACAATGGGGTAAGGGAAGGCCAAGGAGAAGAGGTAGAGAAAGACGGGGTGCAGACCGCCGGAAAACAAGACCAGTGTCACAGAGGTGACAGAACACTGCCAGCAATTGACCCACAAGCAGACCATCTGGAATGCAGTCAGAGTGCTGAGGAGGCCAATCGAGGAGGCCAATAGGTGCCGGCATGACGTGAAACCGAAACCAAGCACACACCCGCTGCCAACAGGAAGGCAGCAATGGTGACTGGAGGTGGCAGCCGAGTGCCACAGAAGGAGCTGGAGGAAACCATGACAACAGTCATCAGTATGGAGACGGTACAAGGAGTAGGGAGTACAGACACATCTCGAGAGGACCTGACACAACATCAACAGGGAGTGTAATGAACAGGGACGGGGGGACGGGGGAGATGGACACAATGGCACACATACACAATGAGGTGTAGCACAATGCACACTCACAATTGCCCAGGATCATGTCACAGATCCCCTTGGACCACTGTAGAACACACACATAGCAAGAACAGCACACCAACATTGACGGCAACGTGGTACAATGCGCATAGCCGACATTGAAGTACAGAGGACACAACTGGCTCCGCACATTGTGGTAGCAGGCCTCAGCCAGACCCGCTAGTGCAAGGGGTTCGCCCTTCTCTGCACAAAGTCCTCAGACCAATAGGAAGAAGTTGGCACGGAAACTGTAATAGAAAAAGTAACATTTATTACACCTCATGAGGTGGTGCTACGGTTCAAACAGTACCCTTCGGCATTGCAAGAAGTAGCACAACAAGCAAAGAAAGCATGGTTTATTTATACCCGCACAGGGGCTCACAAGAAGGCGGTACAAACACAAGAGCACAGTTTATGGACATATAAGGCAATATCGAGAGGCATAATCGATCAGTGGGAGGAGCTAACAGTTTTGGGGGTCGACAAGCACATTCCTATCTGGAACTAATCACTAACAGATGTGGACCCTACTTGACATGCGCGAAAGTGAGGGATGTTAATATCCATCTCACTTTCCTGCCATTCAGTGCAGCGCCCACAAAAGAGAACAGGCCCAAACTCAATGCTAACGAAACTGAGTTCCTTCTAATCTCCCCGCCCAAGAGCAACTCTGAGATACAGACTTTGATCAAAGCTATCACAGCCCTAAACTGTTCCCCTACCATAGTGGACTCTGCCAAATCACTGGGAATCACCTTGGATTACAACCTAAACATGCTAAACCACATCAACTCAGTGGCCAAATCTGCCAGATTCCACCTGAGTTACCTATGGAAACTGAAACCATTTCTAGCTGCTCCCGACCTAAAACTAGCAGTCCAATCCTTAGTCATCTCCACCCTCTGTGGTTTACCCAAGATCACTCTGGCACCCTTAAAAGCCTGCCTCAATGCAGCCGCCAAACTACTTACGGGCTCTAGAAAATTTGATCACATCACCCCTCACCTGAAAGCGTTGAACTGGCTCCCTCTCGAGGCTAGGATTCACCTCAAGTTGGCATGCATCACGCACAAGGCCCTACACACCAACTCCCCTGTGTATCTTGCACAGAAGCTCGCGATATCCGGAGGAAGCAGAACTTCTCGATCGGCAAATACCTTCCTACTCCGGCCTGCATGTTTTAGGAAAAAATAAACTACAATCGCTCTTTCACCGGGTCTGCTCCAAGAGTATGGAACGCCTTCCCGCCTGACATTAGAAGTATCCACTCCCTGGCATGCTTTAAAAAAGAGGCTAAATACTTCCTCATGGCTAAATTCCTTGGCTAACTCGCTCCACAAGCATCGAGAGACTTATTACCTTTGTGATACCCTGTTCTATTGTATGATCCTTGACTCTGTAAAGATCACTGTGTTATAGTTCTTTTTTTTTCAGCCTCGTAATGTAAAGCAGCCCTGCACTTTCCTCCCTAATGTATGACCATATATTCAGTCAAATGTTCCTATGTACCTTTTCATCCCCTCCCTCCTTGCACATACCCCTTTGACTCCCTACCTACCATATGACCCTTGTTTCTGTATATCCTCCCGATTTATTGCTATCATTTGTCAACCAATCTTTCTGTATTACTCTTTGAACCTGTAAAGCGCTCTGATACCCTCAAGGGTCAAGTTCGCACTCTATAAAACTTTAAAATAAATAAATAAATAATAACTTGTTGCCGGGCAGATTTCAGGCGCCATGGACAGGGAGATAGGACAAAGCGCATGGTCGGCACGAGGCAGCATGCGGCAGACAAGATGGCTGCCGTAAATACAAAATGGAGTCGGCTAAATGTCAAGATAACGGCTAGAACTAGGATGTCTTCTGCTAATGCTTAATCTAATCGTTGTCAAATTACTACAGACGACCCTTTCAACATTAGCTGAAGACATTCGCTTTTCTAGGATAATCTAAATATTCATCCTGTATATTTATTTGCATCATATCAGCTACTTCCTTATTTAACATGTGTTGTGCTTTTGTTTTCACAATATTCTTCCTGGTTAGCATACAAGCACTAATGCACATAGAACATAGCATCGGGCCACAATGGATACACATACAACAGAGGAACATCACTGCAATAACGATACATAGAACAGTCAGTAGTTTCCAACCCCAAGCAGAGACTAGAGCCCAAAACCATCCAGTAAAAGACCAAGTGCCATTCTTTGTATGAATATCTGTAGCTATCTTATGCAGTTTAAAAATTGCATCATACACTGAGGACAAATTATCAGGGATGTAAACACAACAACTACTACCAATAATTTTACATGCTCCTCCTCGATCTGCTAGCATCACATCTAGAACCATTTGGTTCTGGAGCGCTACAATTCTAGTAACTTGCAGTTCTTCTGTGATATTTCCCAGTGCTATTGCAGTCTGATTGGTGACAGCTTCTACAACTCTAGTTACCCATCTCTCTTTCCTGCCATTCAGTGCAGCGCCCACAAAAGAGAACAGACCCAAATTAAAATCAACATATTGCTGTAGACTAGTATCTGTCTGATCTACTTCATCAGTGCTTATGGTCCTCTTGCTAATATTCAATAAAACATTTTAGTACAGTTTAAAATCTCGATGATATGATGCAGGTGTCAAGAAAACAGGAGGTAACAAGAAAGATACATAACATACACCTGACCACCCAACTGGTAGCCGATAGTATCCATTATTGCCACATACTAGATATGTGTTATGCGAAGCTAAAAAAGAACTATCATTTGCTCCATCTATACCTAATACAGTAATACAATCACTGACTCCTACTGGGATATTTCCAATGCTTTGTACACAAAAGTCTGCTTTAGTCTTTGTAACAGTAATCACAAATTGTTCACTTTTGGCAAAGTCTCTTGTGTGGGTGAAGACATATGGCGTATAGAAATTATCTGGTCGATATTCCTCCCATTCCCATATAGTTCCATTGGCTTAGGGATACCCATCTTTGTCCTGATAACACTCTTTATTCAAACGGAAAAGAAGACCACCTACTGCAGGTTTCCTAGTTGCGAACAAAAGAGTGTATCAGGCTCGACAAGAGCCAATATGCAAGAAAGGAAGTGGAATAAAAGACGTTCCTCCTTTCTTTTGATGCGCTGGAATCATTCCACATGCCCAACAGTTAGTGATGTTCGTAGCGTTATGGGTGTGGTGAAGCATCTGAACAAAAGTGTTATTGAAATACGATTGACAGTGTTTCTGCTCATGATATGGAAGAGTGAAATGCTGGTGCTCCTCTGGGACTGGAGTATAAACAACAAACAACTCACGAGCAGGAATCATCACTTCAACAGACCAAGTAATCACTGCTATAATTGTCAATGCAGCAAAAACTCCTATAACACCTAATATTTTCCTTTGTTTATTAATTTTAGCAACAAAATCAACTCTCTCTAAAAAAAATTTACAACAAATATTCGTAGGAGCTCTTCTCCCGTGGGTAGATGTTGGTTTCTTCACCGAAGATCAAGACAGGTGTCACTACACTACGCAGGGCTGATCCCCCCACTTGTCATATCGGCATTCCCTTTCCACTACCCAGGGCGGTTGCTCAACCTGTCTCTTTCAAAACTGTAGATTCTTTTCTCGGTCTCAAGTTATATCGCGATGCTCCAGGGATCGTCTGGTCCGGGATGAACTCTGTAGATTTGTCAGGTGATACAGCGTGGCCTCTCTCGGTAGTCAAGATCTCTCGATGATCGGTCAGCACAGCAGGTTCCACCAAGGTCGACAACACCTTGTGACAGTGGGTACTATGCACCCAATTTTCTTATTTGTGACTCAAACCGATGTTCTCGTGGCAAGGAGCACCTGTTCTGGTCCACGCCACCTTGGCTTCAAGCTGCTTGACCTCTCAAATACCTTGATCATAACCTGATCACTAGGTCAGAGTGCATGGCCTTCACCTGCAGAGCTGTTGGGAAGTGCTTCTCGGACCTGTTGATAATTAGAAACCAAGCTGTCAGTTAACTGTTCCAAATAGTCATTCATCAAGACACAAGGTGCATCATACACAGAGCTCGGTTTCGGAACTCCCCAAATATTCAAGGGCCTCCCAAATACCACCTCAAAGGGAGTGAGGCCTGTTTGAGAATGCGGTACTGATCTAATAGACAACAATGCCATAGGCAATGCATCCGGCCAAGTCAAAGATGTGGAAGCCTGAATTTTCGCTATTTTCAACTTCAGAGTAGCATTATACCTTTCCACCAATCCTGCTGATTGTGGATGGAGCACTGCATGGAACTTCTGTTTAATTCCTAATCCTTTCAGGACATGTTTGATAACTTCCCCACCAAAATGAGGTCCGTTATCATTCCATAAGAATTTACAAACACCAAATCTCGGAAAGAATTCCTTCAACAACACCTTTGCAGTAGTAATAGCAGTATTGTCCTTCGTGGGGTATGCCTCAATCCATTTACTGAAGGCACAGACCACCACTAAGACATACTTCAAATTATTACAATGCTCAAGTTGGATATAATCCATTTGTAAGACTTCAAAAGGTGCAGTTGGTGTAGCAAATCCTCAAGCTGGAGTTTGCGTCCCTTTTCCAGGATTATATTGTAAACAGATCAAACAGGACTTTAGTACTCTCTTAGCTGTGCTAGCAATTTCTGGATGCTCCCAAACTTGTGCTAGCCCATGTGCCATTTGAACCATAGGTTGTACAAAGGCTATAGGCAGCTTCCATCTATCCATCTACTTATTTCGCCAACAACCTTCATCATCCAACTCTCCTTCTTCAGACCATTGTTCACGTTCCTTTACAGAAGCAGATTTCTGTATCTCTCGTACTTCTTGCCTATTATCATGCCAACACTCAGCTTGTGACTTCACTACATACATAGAAGTAGTGATTCTTTGCATTGCAGTCTCACGTGCAACATGATCTGCAAAGGCATTACTTTGTCCAATCTTATCTGTCACTTTCTTATGCGCACTACACTTCACAATAGCTATTTTCTTCGGGTATGTCAAAGCAGTCAAAAGATTATGTACTAAATCTCTGTGCATTATCTGCATTCCGTGAGATGTAAGAAAGCCTCTTTCCTTCCAGAGTAGGCCAAAATCATGCGCCACTCCAAAAGCATAGCGGCTATCTGTATTAATATTCACACATAGATCAGTACTAAGCCCTCATGCTCATGTCAAGGCTATCAATTCAGCTGCTTGAGCCGATTTCTGTGGTATGCAAGCTGTCTCCACTATTGTCTCAAGCGTGGTGATTGCATATGCAGCTGAGGTCGTGCCATCTGGCAATTTCAAACAAGACCCATCAACCCACAATTCACCATCCACATCTGGAAGGGGCATAACTTGTAAATCAATACAACCCTTTGTCTGTTACTCAGTCAGGAATATACAATCATGTGTTTCTTGTGACTGAGGCTGAGTCGTCAGATATGGCAACAAAGTAGCTGGATTTAAAGTTGCACTTCTCTTCAATGTAATGTGAGGAGCTAGCAATGTCAGTCCATATCCTGTCAGACGAGCACTAGTTAAGTGCTGCGTCTTTGTCTGATTTAAGAGAGCATCAACAGCATGGGGTACCAACACTAACAGCTTATGTGACAAAACTATTCCTTCACTCTGTCGTATTGACACAGCTGTTGCTGCAACTAAGCGAAAACACCCAGGCAACGCTCGGGCAACAGGATCAAGGACTGCTGAAAAATAAGCCCAGAGACGTTGCTTATCACCATGTAACTGAACTAAAACTGACAACGCGCATCCATCTTTCTCATGCACGTAAAGTGTGAAAGGCTTCGTGTAATCTGGTGTACCTAACACTGGTGCTGAAAAGGGCTTGTCGTAACTGCCGAAAAGCAGGTTCACATTCATCTGTCCATGGAACGGGTAATGGAGTATCTTTTGTCAACAGTGCTAGCAAAGGTTTAACAATGTAGGAAAACCCCAAAATTCATTGTCTACTAAAAGAAGTAAGACCAAGAAATGCACGCACTTTTTTCTGTGTCGAAGGTACTGGTGTGTCTAAAATTGCTTGTATGTGATCTGATGTCAATGCACGTCCCTCCTTAGACAAAAGGTGACCTAAATAGGTTACCTTTGGTCTACAATATTGCAATTTCTTTTGTGACACTTTATGATGATGTGAAGCAAGACAAGAAAGCAAGAACAGAGTACACGCTTCACATTGTTAGAGGTATCGGCTGCCAACAAGATGTCATCAACATATTCTATGAGAGCCACACTTTCAGGCAAAACAAAGGAATCAAGTTCTCTTTTCAATGCTTGACTGAAAATACTCGGACTCTCGGTATAGCCTTGAGGAACTCTACAAAATCTGTACGATCGATTATTCAAAGTGAAACCGAACAAATATCGGCTATCAGGATGAATAGGGATCGAAAAGAAAGCATTCTTCAAGTCTATAACAGAGAACATGGTTGCTGTTGGAGGAACCAAAGTAAGGATTGTCGTAATATCAGAAACCACAGGGTATTGTGGTACTACGATCTTGTTCACCTCTCTAAGGTCTATAATAAACCTGTAAACTCTAGTATCAGTATCTTTTTTCAAAATCGGGAGAATCGGGCTGTTACAAATGTTAAATGGAACTTCTTCAACAACTCCAACTTGAATGAGATAATGTACAATTCGTATAAGTGCTTTCTCACCCTCCTGTGAAATTCTGTATTGAGGCGACAGAGAGGGGTACCGACAGATAGAGCAGTGCCTCAGTTTTCCCGAGCGGTTGCCGGGCGAGGTGAGGTCTACCACCCACACAAAGCTGGGTAAGGAAATCGCTATCTAACATCCCCAGGGCACATTGGGGCTCCAAGGTCCTGGTAGGATGATTTCATCTTTGTGAGAATTTTCTCTTTTACACCACAGCACTTACACTTTTATTTTGTAAGTACTTTGCACAACACTTATTATAAGAAATTAATTTGTGCAGTAGCATTACACCCTTACTTGGTCCTGAAGAAAGCCGGATAATACTTCCTCCTGGCTGAAACATGTCGACCGTCTTGCACAGCACCACTGGGTAGCCATATTGTCAGACTACCAGGCATGGTTTTAACTTTTGATACCAGAACAATACCTATTAAACATATTTTTTGTTCTGATAATCAATTTTAATTTCACTCACTTTCACGCACTGCACCTCATCAGCAGCCCAAATTGAGAAACCTCTGGTTGGAGACAACATTTGGTATCCACAACCGCACCGCCATATGATGGGCTGGGCATTGTTTGGATCCATCATCTAACCTCATGTGATGATACTCCGCAAATTGGGTGGTCTGATGAGAATTTCTCAGCCTCTGGCTACTTATTTTGGTTAGCTGTTAGTCCCTATGTTTTGCCTAGATTCCTGTTTCAGGACACACTTGTTCATTTGTGACCCGGATATTCCTCTTTGTAGTTACGGTTTCAATATAGGGCCTTTGGGATATCGGGGTCAATAAATATAGGCCCTTAGACCCTCATCTCACTGTATTTTTTGGCACTAAATTTATCAATATGGAATGCAAGTGGTTGTGACAGTGGGCTAAGGGAAGGTGTTCCATCGAAACCTATCTAAGTAATGGTTACGCCAGACAGGGGAGCCCTTGGAACCAATTGCTTAGACAAAGCGCTACGAGTAGCTCCTGTATCGACCAGAAACCGATCAGTAGAACCCAAAACATGTGCTGTAACATAGGGACCCCTCTGATCTACTGGAAGTTCAACTGATTCCCTACCCCATCCTAGGCAATCCTATGTATGAACAGAATCGTAATGGTCAGGCTGCACATAATCGGACATTTGATACTGATTTCGTCTATCAAAGGTGTTAAACCTATCCTGAGTTCGTACATTGGCGTCAAAGCGAACGCGATCATTCGCATTCCCTCTAGGCCCTGAATAACCAGACCAATTTCTCATTTGTCCCCGACCTCGCGGACCCTGTTGAGCACACAACACTGGACAATCGGCCATCCAATGGCCAAATTGCTTATAATACGCACATTGATTAATAGACAAATTCGAACGAGTATAGGGGGATTAAAAGATCCACGTCCGTCTCTATCATATCCTCTAGAGGGTGGACCATAAACTTGAGCTAACATAACCTTCGTTTTCATATCTTTAGATTTATTTTCTTCAATGCCTTTCGCTTCTAATTCTTCACGCTCATAATATTGAGCCATTGTTAAAACAGATTCTGGAGAAGATGTAGTCCAAGAACTTTCACGGGCTTTTAAACAGCTAGCTATCCCTGGTAACAGATTCGTAACATATTTATCGATAAAAAGATCATGTCATCTGTCAAAGACTGACCGCTAAAATCGTGAAACATCTACCTTTTGTTTGCACGATGCTAAACAGTCCAATCTATCTTTTTAGGGGGAATAACTGTTTTAAGCTTAGTTAATATAGCTGCAGGGAGATCTAATATTAACTTATGTGGCTTTTGAGCGGGTTTCCTCCCCACATCCAATTGTTCTAATTCTTTCCATTCCGCACCAAAAGTAGCACGATCGTTAATTCTATGAATGGTCCTCCACATATCCGGTGGTAATATCAACCCAAAAAAAAATCAATGTCACACAAAGTCATAGTACAGGAATTTATAGCGACTTTAACTACCTCATAATAAGCGGCTGGACTTTTACGTGGATTGGGTAATGCTGCTTTAAGCGCCATTACATCTGCCCTATTCCAAGGAGTATAGACCCAATTATAAATAAAATAACCTTTAGCATCAACAGAATTTTTATCATCATTGTCACCCGCTCCTTTAGGGGGAACATACAAGGGCGCGGCTTTCCGCATGGGCTTCATATAACCGCCATTAGCTCATCTGTTCCGAAGATAGAAGACTGCGACCCTCCGGTCTGAGATTTCTGTGCAGCTTCGTCTGCAAGCTTTTTCTTCTCCTTCAAGTGAACCGCATCAGTTCGTAATTTAACCAACCGTCTAATCATGTCAGCCACCTGAGGGAAAACAAAAAGACCATCATGCATGTTCTTACAATCAACTGCTACATCATCAGGTTCTAAATCTGGAGAGAATTTCTGAAATAATTCAACAACTTCTGAAGCAAACATCTCAGTGAAATATATCTTCTCCCTTTCCGACCACCCCTGCATACTAGCTAAGAGATTGGAAGCAGGATCAGTGCTATGTAATGCTTTACAAGCAGCTTGTCTGATATCGGCTGCACGTTGTGCGGACAGCATAGAACGAGTGTCCCGCGCCTTTCGTTGAATCAGAATCCTCACCACCTTCGGATGGAGCGGACGGATCGGCATACGGAGGTGGAGGTCGATCTAATAACAAAAAATCATCTTGAGGTTTATTAAGGACAGAATAGAGAGGTTGTCGGACAGGGTATTGGCCAGATACCTGCAATCTGTGTTCTTTCTCCTCTCTCTCTTTCAGCTCTTTCACTTCTTTCTTTCTCAACTCCAGCGCTTTCTCATACACATTCTTCCGCTGCTCTTTCTCAATCAATGCTTGCTCACGTCTCGCTTGTTCATGCACTTCTTTCTCCCACATACGCATACATTCAAACATATCACATCTAGACTTCCGCTAAAACATACATCGCTCCACATACTCAATCTTTCGTATATCAAATGACCCATGCATAGGCCAACGTAACTCAGGATCTTTGCGGGTATAATTATTCCATAACGTGCTGTACATTATGGAAGAAAGACCACTCTGGGGGAGCCAGTTGCGATTCTTCGAGTCTAAGTCGGGTCCCATTACAAATGCAGCACATCCTTCAAAGTGCGCTAAAAACAGGCATGCCAAAAATAAAGCAAAATATGCAGTATTATACACCAAGTGGCACTTAAGGTACTTCTAGTACGTTGCACCGTTCAAATTTAACTCATTGAAGAAAAATCTCTACATTGCCTGCCTATATGTGTTATAACGCATATATCATACCAAATCATACAAATACAAATACAAATAAGACTGGTCTTTACCAAATACAAATATGCCACAATAAGTGTTCCTAAAGCTACCTTACCATACAAGGGCATTCAAAACTCGTAGTATGTGCCGTAGAACGGCCCTTACCAATCATATGGTGTCCAGGTTCCAACTGCCAAGTTCTAAATTCGACCAAACGGCCACTGTACATCGAATCGACAGAAGAGATCTCAGTCAAAGACCGGCGCCACCTGGATGGTCAGATCGGAAAGAAGGGAAAAACGCCTAGGATGCCAAGACTCGGGTCTCCTCTGGCATTGATCACGTCTGCAGCAAGATCCCAATCCTTCGTCGCGACCACTCCTTCGGGCATCCGAGTCGCCGATGAGCCCCACGTGTCAGGCGCCAATTTGTGGTAGCAGGCCTCAGCCAGACCCGCTAGTGCAAGGGGTTCGCCCTTCTCTGCACAAAGTCCTCAGACCAATAGGAAGAAGTTGGCATGGAAAATGGAATAGAAAAAGTAACATTTATTACACCGCATGAGGTGGTGCTACGGTTCAAACAGTACCCTTTGGCATTGCAAGAAGTAGCATCACGAGCCAAGAAAGCGTGGTTTATTTATACCCGCACAGGGGCTCAAAAGAAGGCGGTACAAACACAAGAGCACAGTTTATGTACATATAAGGCAGTATCGAGATGCACAATCGATCAGTGGGAGGAGCTAACAGTTTTGGGGGTCGACAAGCACATTCCTATCTGGAACTAATCACTAACAGATGTGGACCCTACTTGACATGTGCAAAAGTGAGGGATGCTAAATATAACTTGTTGCTGGGCAGATTTTAAGCGCCGTGGACAGGGAGATAGGACAAAGCGCATGGTCGGCACGAGGCAGCATGTGGCAGACAAGATGGCTGCCGTAAATACGAAATGGAGTCCGCTACATGTCAAGATAACGGCTAGATCTAAGGTGTCTTCTGCTAATGCTTAATCTAATTGTTGTCAAATTACTACAACATGCACAGAAACATGCCTACTACATCTAACAGAGCTGGAAACTGTGAAATAGAAATGTATGCGTACGACCTCACATCCGTCATGTAGTCCAAATGTACACTGTCCGCAGAAGAATCCAGCACCTACCAAACAATCTCAATGTACATTGCCATACAGTCTGCATGCAAACCAGCACAATTCACCAACAAACATGTCAACACAATGTCAACATGCATCTCCCCTTCACATTGCAGAAGGGCACACAACAACTTCAGCAGAGCAGAGAATACAACACATCTGTGATGCCGGAGATGGCATGTTGGTTGTCTGCTGTGTTGGTGCCGTAGGCCTGTTAGGCG
This sequence comes from Lissotriton vulgaris, assembly GCF_964263255.1. Taxonomy (NCBI): domain Eukaryota; kingdom Metazoa; phylum Chordata; class Amphibia; order Caudata; family Salamandridae; genus Lissotriton; species Lissotriton vulgaris. Next base: position 1,441,866,500 of record NC_141685.1, read on the forward strand.
ATGATGGTCAGGATGTGTAGGATGGTTGGCCATTTCAGCCTGTAGTAGACAGTGACATTTTCGATAAAATGCAAGCAGTCTGTGACCCCTTTCAAAACATCCCTAATGGGCCTCCCGCAAAAATTGTTCCTTCTATTAACCCTCTGAGTTTTTCCTTTTCCCCACCCAGCTGGGACCAAATTATACAAACTATCAGACACTAAATCAGGGCCTTCTGACCCTTGCGCCCCTAAAGTATTCCATCTCTCTCCCGATGAGCTTAGCACTCAACTAAAAGATCTGTTTGGGGGAATTATACACCGCGGAAAGTTCCCAATAGCATGGAAAATAGCTTCCGTGCTTCCTCTGCAAAAAAACCCACACCTGAACCCCGTTGATCCTAATAGCTATCGGCCCATCTCCAGAATTCTGTTTTGCTCTAAGGTTTTGGAGAAACTTCTTAATACTCAGCTTTCTACCTTTATTACTTCAAATAATTTGTTAGACCATTCTCAGAATGGATTCATAGAAGGACATGGGATCGAATCTGCTCTAATTACGGCAAGCGAAGAGCTTAGGAAATCTCTCGATGGAGGCGGGAAGGCCACTTTGATATTGTTAGACCTTCGATACCGTCAACCATAATATGCTAATATCGAGACTATCGAAGCTGGGTGTTCATAGCTCGGCCACAATACTTCTTTTATCCTATCTCTCCGAAAGATCTTTTAGAGTAGAAGTAGGCGGTACAAGATCACACATTATCAATCAGCATTGTGGAGTGCCTCAGTGCTCTTCCTTGAGCCCCACACTCTTCAATGTTTATGTGGCCCCTCTGGCCGCTCTGATTAGACAGTTTGGTTTCTCAGTAATCAGCTACGCAGACGACACACAAATTGTGGTGTCAATTACCAACAATGAAGATGAGGTGGCAGAACGTTTTAACATCTGTATGTCACATGTTAATAGCTGGATGCAATCTAACTGTCTAAAATTAAATGGCAGCAAAGCAGAGGTCCTATTGCTAGGGACTAATCCATTGGGCTGATCACCGAAATGGTGGCCCGCTGAGTTGGGCGTTTGCCCCCTACCAGTCCCCAAGGTTAGAAATCTCGGGGTGATCTTGGACAGTCGGTTAACCTTTGACAGTCAGATCAATTGCCTTACGGCAAGGTTCTGGGCTATACTAAAATTGATCAGAAAGATCCGATCTTTTATTCCTCCTGAAGCCCTGAAAACAGTGGTAACTGCCCTTGCAATCTCAAGGTTGGATTACGGTAATGCTCTTTACCTTGGGATCCAAAATCAACATTTGAGCAGGCTTCAACGCCTGCAGAACACAGCAGCTAGATTGATCTTCAATATTCCCAGACACGAATCAGTGGCCCAGCGGCTAGTGGCACTTCACTGGCTGCCGGTTCGGAAAAGAATAGCATTCAAAGTACTTTGCATCACGTTTAAGGCACTCCATGGCAGAGGTCCTTCCTATTTGACCTCTAGAATAATGTATTATGCCCCTTCCAGGAACCTCAGATCAGTACAACAGAAGCTGCTCCAAGCACCTAGGTTTAAGCAGGTCCGTTGGGGGGGGGGGGGCAGGAGTTTTCTGGTAAGAGCGGCAAAACTTTGGAATAGCCTACCTCTTTTAATTAAAAACAGCCCGAACCTTACCTTATTCAGTAAATGTAAAAAAAATGGCTTTTTCAAGCAGATCTTTAATGCGCCCTATCCATTCTGACTCGACCTTTTAGCTATTAGCACCAAGACGCCTCTGGGCATTCGTTGCGCTTTATAAATTTGAAGTCATTTTCAGATGTTGGGTCTGTGAGGCAGGTGCGTTTCCTGGGGGGCCACTGACTTTGTCTGTGCTGCCTCTGTCATGGTACAGGGGTGTTCTGGGTAGGGGTTGGGGTCCTGGGGTGATGGTGGTGGGTGTTGTGGCCCTCTTGAGTGTCTGGGCTGTATGGTGAGTTGCTCCATGGCTTCTGTTGCCCATCCGATGTCGCCCTGGCTGGGCTCCCTTGTGTGGTGCAGGCTGCTGTTCGACTATACACCAGATCAGAGCAGGTGTTAATTTCCTGCTGCTAACGTGCCTTATCGCCTTTTTTGTGTTGTTATCCCCGATCTGACTGGTCATTGAGAATGTTGAGGTGTCGTGTTATCACGGCTTTTAGCACTGGAATGCATACTCTGCATCTCAATAGCGATAGTTTTGGGAGTCCTCTGTGGCAATGTTTTTTGAGGCTGATATTGCGGGTAAATTGGTGCTCTGGGCTGTTAACACCCGCTTGTGAATGGAGAGGTATATTTATCATTACTTTGGCTGCGATAAAGTGCCGTTAATTCAGCGATAGCTTCTTTTGAACATGCCCCTTTGTGCTTTGCAGCCTGACCCAAATCTAGGTCTAGGGCCTGGTTGACAGCTCCACTCTGTTCATACTTTCCAGACAACCGGCACACAGGAAGGGATGGGTGTGACAGGGTTACATTTGCATACTGATAGTCTCCCTGGGTTGGGAGAGAGGGAGTCTGGGTACACTTACATTCGTATAGGCTGTGCCCTGCCATCACACAATGGGCTAATTTTTGCGCTACTGAGCCAGGACTGGAGTTGAAAGCGGCGCTGTGCAATTCTAAGGTTTCTTTTGAAGTCACCTCTTGAACAAAGACATTTTGGAGTATAAGTACAGGAGCTCTGACTCCTTTTTAGACACTGTGTGGGACTTATAGCCAACTGCTACTGGCTCTACATCAGCACTTCGCAGAAGGACTCCTGTGCTACTTAAAGGACCCATATGGACTGCTTACCTGTTTGTTGCCCTGCTGCCTGCTGTGCTGATCAAAGGATCAAAGGACTCAACTGGACTGCTCTTCTGCTTGTTCCCCTACTGCTTGCTGCTCCCTGTATCTGCTTTGGTGCCCTCCAAGTGTTCTCCAAGGGCTTGTTGCCTTGTACCCCGTTTTTCTTTTGAAATCCCAGGGCCATAAAGGATTTCACATTGCTCCTATTGTGGTTGCTGGACTCTGTATTCCATATAGTCCCCTAAAGGCAGTTAATAAATGGTGTCTGAGCTGCCCCAGGGGCTTGACAACCATACTGTGCTTCCCTTGAGACCTGCCCACTCAACAACAATCACACACGCTCTGTGGCAGCTGAAATCTCCTGTGTTTGTTACTTTGTGATAATAGAGGGCTGAGGGAAGCCTCTCGTCATCTCAGCAGGTTTATTGTGGCAACCCAGAGCCATTGTGGTATCAACGCCGCTGTGACTCTCACGTGACCTGCTTTGATGCTGAATGGCAGCCTTCACACAGAGAGTGCCGAAGCTGGAAGCCTTTGGATTCCTCATACAGCCTAACACCCCGCCACTTTCTGGCCTGATCTCTGCAAACCACCCTCAGGTGCTGTGAAGCCTGACCCACAGGGCCTGTTTTATCTTGTAGAGTCATGCACCTGCAGATGACAGTGTTTCTTTTCAATACCAGGCACCAGGGGACATTCACGTACAGGCACTGCCTTTGTTTAAGGACCCTGCATTCTGGCTTCGATAAATCGGGGAAACCTTCATCTCCCATTTCCACTTTGTTATGGGTCATTCTCGCCAAAATCCATATGTGGCTGCACAAACTTTAGCATTGCTGATCTCAGAAGTTACTTGGGACACCTCATTTGCCCACAGCTCCCGGGCTTCTCAAAGCTACACTGCATGTGCGCAGGCAGCTGCCCACTTTATCATTTCTAGAAGTGGAGGACCCAGCAAGGCTCGCCACCATCTTTCACTGTGGGTGCCTCTTCACCTGCATCAGGAATGTACCTTGGGGTATCCTCCTTGTGGTGGCATTACAGGGTGAGCCCTCGATGGAGGCACCCGAGCAAGAACTTGCAGTACTGGGGAAATTCACTGTGAAATGCCACATTATAATTTAAAGCAATGCAGGTTGTCCTGTGCTTTACATTTTTGCATTTGTAAGTGCGCTGGCTAGGCCCATCGTGATTACCATACTACTGCTAAGTGCAGATGTTCCTGGATCAATGTATCCTATTACAGATGCGCTTAAGGTAATATTTGGTGATGCAGGTGCTTTTTCCCTAAAGAAAGTTATATTTCTTGCTCTACTGTGGCAATTCCTGTAGTGTTTTATAAACCGATCAGCATTTCATGCCCTGATGCTGATGTATAATGCTTTGTGATTCTTGCATTGCCACGATAACGAGTACTATTTCAGAATAAGCATAATATGCAACATTTTTGTGATTCATGTTGTTTTGGTCTATGTTTTATGTACAATGTATACTATACGTTCATATAATCCTGAGTGATGTCTCTTTTGTGGTTTACTCATTGTGCTACTAGTGTGAGTGTGTTGCGCAAACACTTTACACATTGCCTCTTATGGCAAGTCTGCCTGCTCTGTGCCGCGCAACCAGAGAGTGAGCTGTGGTATCCTGACTGCAGTGCACACATCCAGCTCCATAATAATAATAATAATAATACTGTATTTTATAAAGCGCGAACAGCTACCTCACGAGGAGGTGTCCCGGCGCTAGAAGAACCACAGGAGTCCAGGGGCAAAGATAGGAGACCTAGCGAGGCTGGAAGAAGAGCCAGGTCTTTAGCATCTTCTTAAAGCAAGGTTCAGATGGAGCCTGCTGGATTGCTTGAGGTAGGGAGTTCCACAGAGCGGAGACGTTTGCTGAAAAGGTAAGACCGCCAAGGCGTGCCTTTTTTGCTCGTGGGACGACCAGTTGGACACGGTCATTTGACCGTAATGCACGGCTTTGGGAATACCTTGGAAGGCGTTTTTTTAGGTAAAGTGGGCAGGAGCCATGCAAAGATCTGAACGCAAGCGTCAGAGCTTTGAATTTTATCCGGTTGGCCACAGGGAGCCAGTGCAGGGTTCGAAGATGCGGAGAGACTGACTGCTTGAAAGGAATTCGCAGTAACAGCCTCGCAGCCGCATTTTGAACTACCTGCAGTTTATGGGTTAGGAATTTTGGGAGGCCCAGGTATAGACCATTGGCATAGTCCAGCCGTGAGGTGACAGTTGCATGGACTACCATTTTTCTGCAGCTCTCTGGTAGAAGTTTAAGAAATTTTCGGAGGTTTCTTAATTTACTTAAACAGCAACCAGCCACTTGTTGGATATGGGAAGTAAAAGACATTTTATCATCCCATCTCACTCCAAGGTTTTTTGCCGAGTGACTGGGCAAGGGGGGGGGGGCCCATCTCCACCGGCCACCATAGCTCTGGGGCGGGGGTGGGACCCTTACCAAAAAAGATAACTTCGGTTTTATTGGCATTTAGTTTTAGTTTGTTAGTATTCATCCAGTGAGCAATGTCCTGGAGACAGCCTTTAAAGTTTGCGAAGGATTCCTGTGTCATCTCAGAGTAAGGAAATACCAACTGGGTGTCGTCGGCATAAGAAATTGCCTTAACACCCCAGTTGGCAATTAGCGTAAAGAGGGGGGCCAGATAGATATTGAATAAGAGAGGGCTGAGGGCCGAGCCCTGCGGGACTCCACAGTTGAGGGTTTTAGGTGTGGAAGAAATCGTCCCAAGTGCCACCTTCTGCGTTCTCTGAGATAGATAGGAGTTTATCCACCTCAACGCGTTGTCTTGAATGCCTATCTCTGCCAGCCGGCTGAGTAATCTGGCGTGGTCCACCGTATCGAAGGCGGCCGACAGATCCAGGAGTACCAGCATAGCTGAACTTCCTGCATCCATCGACCACCTCACTGACTCGGCTACCTCTAGGAGCGCTGTTTCTGTGCTGAAACCGGGCCGAAAGCCAGATTGAGTTTCATGGAGAATGTTGTTGGTTTCCACAAATTTACTCAATTGGCGTTGTATCACTTTTTCCAGCATTTTTCCCGGGGCGGCTAGAAGGGATATTGGGCGGAGATTCGTGAGGTCATCTGGGTCCCCGTTTGGTTTTTTCTTTAGGGGAAGGAGAGTGGCATGCTTCCAGACGTCAGGGAAGATTCCTGACGTGATGGAAGAATTCCAGATACTTTGAAGTGTGGGCGCTACAGAGTCCGCTATGGTGCTCCATAGTTTAGCCGGACAGGGGTCATCAGGGGAGCCGGACAACTGGATGATGCTCTACAGTAGGATTCCAGAATGATGTGGGTAGGGAGACAGTTGAAGGAGAGATATTGGAGATGTGAGATGTACCTGATTGTTCTGCAATAAAAGATTACTTTACTTCCAATACTGGATATTCATCTTTACATTTTGGCGACAATTTATGGGATGAAAAAGCAGAGATTATTGTGGACCCATGCAATTTCAATAGTTTTTTTTTTTTTTTTAATTCTTCCTGGACTCACAATCATTGTTTAATATAATTGCTCTCCAAGGATTACTACTCATCAATATTTTTATGAAAACTCAAGAGAAGAAAATTCCACTTTTAACAGCTGGTTGTCAAGGATTCTCTTGTGTTTTAATCGTGAGTAGAGCACACTTGATTGAGCTGTACAAGGATAATTTAAGACTTTATTATTTTAACAGTAGTTATCGTTAAACACCTTACTATTTTGGAATGATTTACAGCCTGAATGTGGAGTGCATCTTACAAAAAGTTATCGCTGACAGCTGGAGTTAGTTATAGCCTGAACTTGGAGTGCTTCGCATCCTACAGTGTTGATTGGCGTTAAATTATTTCCAAAGTATTCACTGGTATTGTTCACTTTACAAAGCATTTCACCTGTTCTAATCTCCCTGGAAACTGTACGCTCAATCACTTTACTGCTGACAGTTGAGCTAACGGTATTTCTTGCCAGCGGTGCGTCTCGGCCGCATTGTTCGAGTGGCTGAGCCATTCTTTGTGTGAGCCATTCTTCCATGCGACCTTCCTGTTGCGCGCTCCACACAAGGATTCTTCTTCTTGGATTTGACGTTGTATGCTTGATCACGTCGGGTCACGTATGTGACGTTGCGTACCGCCATTTTGGAAATTCTATTTTTTTCTACTCTTCAACATGATTTGCCGATCGGAAACTATTTATTTTCGGATCTCTTCAAGGAAGCTAAGGTACTTTATTTTAAAAAGTGGATACATTGAGCAGTGTTCTGAAGTGATATGCACACCGCATATTACAATGTTTTTTTTTTTTCACAGTGATGTGCACACTTCACAGCGGTTATAGCACATCGATTTCTCTTGTTCACAGTCATGTGCACACCTCATATTAACTATTGCACATCGGAATTTTTGGTCTCCACACGGTGATGTGCACATCTTATAACAGTTATTGCACATCTCATATTTTAGGTATTTTCCACACTTTATATTGATTATTACAAACGTTTTCAGTGACTGTCACTAGTGTCATACTTACCTTAGTCATTATATTGTTCTCTTGAACAGTTAATTTTGCGTATTTATTTTATTATTCAACTTCTACTCACATTTTACAATGGCATCACAAGGGAGTTCAAATACTCTTGTCTCATTCTTACCACGTTCTGGTGAACCCTTAATTAAATGGTCAGACTGGAAAGACTATTTTTTAAACTATATTGAGGCTTTAGAGGAAGAACAAGAAGAAGCATTTTATCAATCTAGGAAGAAAAAGATGCTTCTCCATAGTCTTGGTCCTGAAAGAAACAAAGTGTTTAACCAAATGGAGAAAAAAGTGAGACCTGCTGATAGCAAGAATGTATTCCTTGATGCCTTAGATGATTTAGATGCTCATTACCACCCTCCTGTGTGTGTAGGAATTAGTAGATATGAATTCTTCAAAAGGAAGTAAGCAAAATCCCTAGAGGATTATGTATCATCCTTAAAAAAGTTAGCGATTAATTGTGAATTTGGTACACTTCATGACAGTTTCATTAGAGACCAATTAGTCATGCATTCTAACAATTCGTCCATTCAAGAAAAATTATGGACCTCTGGAGACTCTCCCCTCAATAATATTTTTGCAATTGTAAGGAAAGCAGAAATGTCCAAAAGGTGTGTGAAAGTAGCACTGAAAGACAAAGAAGAAGGCTTAATTGTTAGAAAAGTTTCTCAGTCATTTTAAAAAGAGTGATAAATCATCAACTTCTAGCAAGAAAATTGTTAGTGTTCCCAACAAACCTAAAATCGAGAAGTCTCCCAATTGCTACAGATGTGGTTATAATGGTCAATATGCAAATGATACTAAATGTCCTGCGCTTAAGTCCAAATGCAACTATTGTGGTAAGGTAGGCTATTTCACTAAAGCTTGTAGAGTAAAACTAAGTAAGGAAAAAAGACAGTTGGGTGTATTGACGAAGTTGAAATTGTAGTAAATAATAATTCCGATTCATCCAGTGATGATGGCATTCTTTGTATTATTGATGACTGTGATGCTGATGACATAGTGTCAAATGTCAACTCAAAATCCTAAAACAAGTCCACTTGTGACATTAAAATTGGAGGTATCCTCATTAATATAGTACCATGTTCAGGTTCCCCCGTACACTATCAATCAACGTGATGAGTTTTTTGCTAACACCTTAAACAAAAGTTTAGTACCTCCTGATATTCAACCAGTTACCTTCACAGGTGAGAAAATTCCGATGGTTGGGTTTGTAGAAGAGGTTTTTAAATCTAAAGGTAGGAAATCGTTAGGTAAACTATATGTTGCTGAGGTGGGTCCTTCTGTTCTGGGTTGGATAGACCAAGGAGCCCTGGGTATTATTTTAAATCCCTAGAATGATAGCCAAGTTATGGTTTTGGAAGAAGGTGACAAGGAGGTCATGGATAAAATAGTGGAACAATTCCCAAAATTTTCTCTGGTGCAGTGGGCAAGTTAATTGGATTTTCACCTAAAATTGTACTTAAGGATGATGCCAGTCTTATTTGTCTTAAAACTAGGAATATTCTTTTAAGTGTAAAGGACGTTGTGATGAATGAATTAGATATTTAATAGAAGAAAGGTGTGATTGAACCTATAGAGAGTGATGAGAGGTTGGCCCCATTGGTCATCGCAAGGAAATCGGATGGCCGTCTTCCTTTGTGTATAGACTTGAGGGATCTAAACAAGAACATATTAAAAGATACGTTTCCTTTATCGAGGATAGACAAACTATTAGATCAAATGAAAGGCTTAGTATGGTTTTCCACAATTGACTCAACGTCCGCTTACCACCAGATACCATTGCATGACTCCAGCAAAAATCTTACTGCTTTCATCACACGCTTTGGATGTTATCAATTCATTAGAATACCTTTCGGACTGGCTTCCCCAGCTGCAGTCTTTCAAAGACTAATGCACAAACTATTCAAGAACGTAAAGGGAGTCACTTACTTCCAAGATGACATTTTAATTATGGGGAAGAACAAAGAAGAGCATGATGAAAGACTTGTCAAAGTGTTAAGCATACTTGCAGATAAAGGTCTGACGACTGAACTCAAAAAATGTATATTTGGTATGAACTCAGTAACTTATTTAGGACATGAAGTGAGCGGGGATGGTATTTCTCCTAAGAAAAAGTTAATCTGTGCTATTGAAAATGCTCCTATACCAATATCCAAGGATGACTTAAGATCCTTCCTGGGTATGGCAGATTTTTATTCAAAATTTGTGAAAAACTTTGCCAGTAAAACCTTTAACCTCAGACAACTCCTTAAGATTAAACAAGAATTTCATTGGAATAATGTCCTGCAAAATGATTTTGATAAAATAAGGAATTAACTTGTGTCTGCCTTTCCCTTACAAGCCTTTGACTGTTCAGCTCACAGCACTATCACTACTGATGCTAGTGGGAAAGGTTTAGGCCCAGTTCTGTCTCAAACTTGTGACAATGGTTTGGAAGTGACAATTGGGTTTGCATCTCATTCCCTGACCTCTCCTGAAGATACATTTTCAGTATTAGAGAAAGAGATGCTAGCTACAGTCTGGGCCATGGAAAAGTTCCGGAAGTTTATTTGGGACACCAGATTTACTTTGCGAACCGACCATAAACCTCTGCTTAAGGTACTCACACCAGATGGTATGTTAAAAGCCACTCCCAGGTTGGCTAGAATGAGCCTTAAATTATTAGAATATATTTATGAAGTTGAGTATCTACCTGGTAAGAAGAACCAGATTGCAGATTATCTCAGCAGATCTCAATTACCTATTCAAGACAATTTATATTTCATGTTTGAAGATTACAATGTTGTAATTGTTCATGATGTTGGCAATCACATGGTAAATGCTATTTCTACAAAAGAATGGGATGAGGAATGTGAGAAGGACAACATTTTAAACATTGTTTCCAGACATGTTATCACTGGTTGGCCCAATTAATCTAGTTTACAGGAAGAGTTAAAACCAATTTGGGAGATCAAGGACGAACTAAGTATTGATGATTTTAACCATTTGTGCAGGGGTGAAAGGTTAATTGTACCTTCAAATCTACATATTAAAATCTTATCTATTAATTATGAAGGCCATTTAGGAATAATTAAACTTAAATCTAGAATTAGATTGTCCTTTTGGTGGCCTGGAGTAGACAAAGATATTGAAAGATTCGTCCAGCAATTTTCTACATGTGCCAATTCAGACAAAACCCAACACGTTTTCAAACCTTCTCTGGGGTTGAGACAAATTCCTGAACATCCTTGGGAGGATTTTAGCATAGACTGGCTTGGTCCTATTGCGGACAATCAGGGATACATGAAATATATCCTAGCTGTTATCGACAACTACTCCAGATGGCGTGAGATCGAGATCACTGGAAAATGTGACTCAAACGAAGGTGCCATGTTTTTAGAAAAGTTATTCTTACGTGAAGGTATTCCCTGATACATTCTAAGTGGCAATGGTCCTCAACTTATTTCTGATCATTTTGTTAAATTTTTAGAAAGGAATGGTATTTTGGGGAAGAAAACTCCTGTTTACCACCCAGCAGGGAATAGAATTGTTGAAAGAAAGATTTAACAGAGTCATTATGGGAAGTGTACAAGCTACAATCAGCGCTGGAAAAAATTGGGAGAAAGAATTATATAGCACCATCTGGGCATATAGAATTACTCCCACATGCACTAGTTATAGCCCTTTCAGGATTCTTAGAGGAAGAGAACCTTTTACAAAGGACAATAATGATTGGAATAAGAAAAAAGTGTGTGGAAAATGGCCTCCTGCCTTAGTTTGTTCTAAGTGACGCAAGATCCATGAGTCATATATAAATGAGTTTGAGAAGAAACATACCACCAAGGATGCCGAGCTACAGGTTGGTGATTGGGTTCAAATCAAACTGGGCTCCAAAGGCAAAAACTTACATTATCTTTACTTTATAGTATACTTATAAGTGTACCTTGTATTCTTACATATTTAATCTTGTTTTGTATTAAGTGTACTTATTATGTGTGCTTTACACCCTTATATATATATTCTATTTACATAGATTATTTTCCTGTTAATTATACAGAGGGAAGATGGGGGTATCCTGACTGCAGTGCATGGATCCAGCTCCATGGCAACTGGATGATGCTCTACAGTAGGATTCCAGAATGATGTGAGTAGGAGGACAATTGAAGGAGAGATGCTGAATATGTGAGCTGTACCTGCTTGTTCTGCAATAACAGATTACTTTACTTCCAATACTGGATATTCATCTTTACATGAGCACAGGTTATCTTTGGTGAGAAACTAATTTGTCCTGACTAGAGGGGTGGATTCTGTCTGGCTTAGGTGCCCACCCTAGCCAACCAGACACCAATTTCTAACACACTTGTGTCAAATGGCTCAATTTCAGGCATAATTTCTTCCGTCGATCGATCACAACCAATAAGAAGTCCATAACATTTATGGACCTTAGAATCTGGGCAAAAAGTAACACACTGAAGTCTGAGGTCTTTCCCAAGCTAACAGATTGTAGCAACTTGCTATGGTATGATAGTTTTCATCCAAAAGCACTGAGGGAAAACTTTCCGGTTGGACATTTCCTGGGACTCTGCAGCAACTGCACAGACAAGAGTGATTATGATAAACACACAGAGCTACTGTCTAATAAAATAGAGGCCAAACTGTATCCACACCATTTAGTTATAAAGCCAAAAAAGAAAGCTCAGAACAATTTTAGGGATCTACTACTGAAAACATTTGAGAAACCCAAAACCAACCACATAATATGTATCACCACTTCTGGTACATATTCAAATCAAATAAACAGGCTTGCTTTAAGGCACTTGAAGATTTTGAATTCAGGACCTCACTATTTTGAAAAGCCTATTTTTGCCTTTAAGATGGGTAAAATCTCTAAAAGACTTGCTGGTCCACACAAGACCACAGAAACAAAACATCCCAAATCCTATCAGAGAAAAACTGTGGAAACTCCATCCAGTAGTAGGTCATTTTCATTGCAATATCTGTTCCTGCACCAAACCCACCAAGCATTAAATTGGATCTTGGCTTAAGTACACCCTGGGTCTTGACGTTCTGATCTGCTCCTGTGGCCTGAAATATATAGGCATGATGACAAAGAAAATTAGAAAATGTATCAATAAACACAGGAGCACTTTTAGGTGTAAAAAAGATGACCACCAAATTGACGTTCCAGTTTCTATTCACAAGTTATTATTATTATTATTATTAATTGGGTTTTGTAAAGCGCAAACAACCCGGAGGCCTCGTAGCGCTGTGTATAGTCAGACTATTGTAAGGTGAAAGAGGATTAGATGAACAGGTGGGTTTTTAATTCCTTCCGAAATTTTAGAAGGTTGGGTTCACTGCGAAGGGAGATGGGCAAGGAATTCCATGCTTTTGCGGCATTCCAGGAGAAGGAGCGCCCGCCCCATCTGGTGCGTCTGATTTTGTTGACAGTAGCCAGGAATGTTGTGCTAGAACGCAGCGCTCTGTGGGGGAGGTGGGGGTTTCCATGGAGCAAATCATAGTTGTGGCGGTCTTCCACATGGCCTTGTGCATAATACACATGGATTTGAACAGCACTCTGGCCTTAATAGGAAGCCAATGCAGTTTCCTAAGAGACGCTGTACCTCATTCCCGTTGATTAAGGCCTAATAGTAGGCAGGCTGCAGCATTTTGGGTTACCTGCATCTTCCTTATTGTGGAGGTGGGAGCCCCTAAATATAGGGAGTTCCCATAGTCCAGACGGGACAAGATGATGGCTTGCACCATTATTCTACGGGCTTCGAAGGGGAGAAGTGGTAGCACTTTCCTCAGCATGCGCATAAGCCCAAAACAGGTGGCGGACAAAGTGGTAGCTTGTTGCAGAAAGCTGAGGTTTGCGTCCAGCCAAATGCCCAAACTTTTTATATGGGGCTTTGGTTGGGGCGGGGGCCCATGCAGGGGGGCCAGTCCATCATAGGGCTAGGGATGGTTGGGTTGCCTAACATCATGAGCTCCGTTTTCTCGCCATTTAGTTTCAAATGCGAGGCAGTCATCCACTGGGCGACCGCTACCAGGCAATTGCTGAGGTTTGACAGGGAAGAGCCAGATTGGTTCATGGATACAACTAATTGTGTATCGTCGGCGTAGGTCACTATGTCTAGGCTGAACGAGTGCACAATGTCAGCAAGAGGCTGCATATAAATATTAAAAAGGGTAGGGCTCAGGGCAGAGCCCTGGGGCACACCCTGATCCAGGGGCCAGATTTTGAGTGAGTGGTGCCCGCGACAACCTCAAAGGAGCGATTCTCCAGAAAAGACTGAAGCCAGTGCATGGCCTTCCCTGAGATTCCTATTAGGCCGAGGCGTTGAAGGAGGATGCTGGTGTTGACAGTATCGAAGGCGGCACTGAGGTCAAGCAGCATAATTGCTGTGGTGCCGCCTTGATCCATTTGTTTCCAGGCCAGCTCAGTTACCGCCAAAAGAGCCGCCTCAGTTCCCAACTTGGGGCGGAAATCTGCTTGGGAATCATGAAGTAGATGATAGTTTTCTAGGAATTGGGTAATGGATGCGTTAATATGTTTTTCTAACAGTTTGCTGACCCACGGGAGAAGAGAAATAGGTCGGTAGTTGGCCATATTCTCGGGGTCCAAGGTAGGCTTTTTCAGTAGTGCCTTGACTTAGGCACGTTTCCAGGCATTGGGCACTGAGCCTGTGCTAATAGAGGCGTTCATAATATTGAGGATGACAGGTTTGATGGTATCTTTGATCTTTATTAGCTGACAGGGGGGGGCCGGATCAGTGGGAGACCCAGATTTAATTTTCCGCATGAGGGCATCAAGAGAGTCCTCATTTAGCAAAGGGAACTCGTCTAGTTTGTGAATCACGGTGCTAGGTGAAGTAGTTCCTTCGTCCTGGGTCAAATTGGGTGGGCTAAAAGCAGATGCAATTTTCTGTATTTTATTGTGAAAATATTCAGCCTGACTATCCCAGCGACTTTGGGCTTTACTGGGGTCAATGGGAGTCGGAGGGGTATCGACAAGGAATTTAGCTATTTGAAAAATTTCTCTAGGAGAGTTGGAGGCAGTAGTAATTTTTTCCTCGAAGTACAAGGTTTTAGTACGTCTGATTTCTGTTTTATATTTTTTGATAGTCTCCAGATGGATTGTTTTGTCTACATTACTACGGGAGACCCTCCAAGTCCTTTCAAGCTTCCTGCACACCCTTTTTAGTTCTTTAAGTTGAGGAGTGTACCATGGTGAGTTCCTTGATTTGGTCTTTTCTTTGAGGGCTTTAATGGGTGCGATGGAGTCCAGGGCTTTGCACATCCAGTTAGTATAATTCTCATACTGTGCTGCAGGGTCTATCTCAGTTTGGGGGGGAGCGGAGGAGAGAGAGTTGGCCCATTGCTCCGAGGGGATTTTCAACCAGTCTCTTCCTTGTAAGATGGTCCGAGGGGGGGGTTGGAGTGGCATGGCTGGCATCCACTGTATAGGTATCAAATAGTGGTCCGTCCATGTAAGGGGCAGGGGGGTCCCTACTTCCAGTCTATGGTCATTACTGAATACCCCATCTAGGAGATGGCCCTTTTCGTGTGTGGGTTCAAAGCCCTTCTGTGTAATCTGGAGAGCCGCCAGACTATCCAGGAGCGCCTTGGCAGTTGAGATGTTAGGGTCATCTAGATGAATATTGATGTCTCCTACTAAAGAGAAGTAGGGTCTACTGGCCACTGACTCCGCGATAATAGATTGGAGTGAGTCCACAAATTCTCCCATTTGGTTAGGGGGGCGATAGATAAGAACGCCGGAGAATGAGACTGTAGGTGAGAAATCCAAAGTAAAATACATGCTCTCACAGTTGGAGATTGCGTACGGAGTAGTCCTACAGAGATATTGGTTTTTGAAGAGAATGCCTAAGCCTCCTTCTCTACCTTCCGGTCTATCCACCCTCTGCAGTGAGTATCCCAGCTGCATAAGGGAAGTAATGTCCGGGTCAGGCACATCTTTTAGCCACGTCTCTGTCAAGAATATTGCGTCAGGGTTGGTCTCTTCTAACAGAAGTGACATATGAACTGCGTGTTTAGTAAGTGACCGGCAGTTTAAAAGAAACATTTGATATGTTTTAGCAGAGTGCAATTTACCTTCATGGCTGGTCAGGAGGAACTTGCAGTGGGAACATGTTCCGGTAGAGGTGTTGGGATGTATAGAGTGCCGACAGGTATCATTAATTGGTGGCATTAAGTTTTTCAGTGAAATAGAGTCATATCGCATAGGTGTGCTGCGTTCTGCTCCGCATTGGACAGGGGGGGTGGCCCCTGGTCCCGTCCTGTCGCGGACGGGCGCAGACGGACTTGCCTTTGGCGCGCCTTCGGCGCGCCCCCGGCTCGCCCGCTGCGCCCGCCCGCTGCGCGGATGGGCGGGTCTGATGTTTTTATCCACTGTGAGGGGAGGGAGGAGGGTGGGATAAGCGATCATCTAGACCGCGATCCTTCCCCTACCCAAGATGGCGCCTAAAGTCAATTCAGTGCCTAGCGCCGAAAATGACTGTACATGGTACATTATTGGGAAGATACCAACATCCACAGAACAATACCTTTTTTTGGTGTGAGCAGAGATTGATATGCAGGCTGCCGAGTATGAGCTTAGGTCTAATTGATGAAATCCCATGGTCACAACTGAATGATCGATGAATCATAGAGTCTATAGCAGCCATGTGCTATCCGTGTATGATCAAAGAGTGGCAGTTACTCTTGGCTGTTCTTGAATCGCACCACTTTAGATTCTTCCAAATCATCTGAATGCACAGGGCTCGGCACACTACGGGCCTCATTTATGAAAAGTGACGCATCGCTGCGTGAAAACAGCGATGCCTCACTTTTCATTGCGCCCTACTTGCAACATCCTGGATGCGTCATATTTACAGTGACACATTATGTCGCAAGGAGTTTCTGACGTATCTGTAGGCAATAAAATGACTCATTGCTGGAGTGTGTCACAAAAGTGACGCAACTCCAGCAATTGGTCATTTCACATGGGCAAGTCCCATGTGAAATGTCCCTGAGTCAGTCTTACAGAGATTGACGCATTTGCGTCCTAGAACTGGTGCAGTGAAATCTTATAGATTTCACTGCGCCACTTCTATGACCCTTTCTTACGTTGGAATGCCCCCCTGCATAAATTATACCTCGTGCAGGTATAATGTGGAGCAGGGGTTTACAAAGTGAAGCATCTACCTAGATGCGTCACTTTGTAAATATGGTGCAACAAGGTGCATTTTTTTATGCCGCTGGTGCATCACAAAAAGTGACGCACTGGCAACGCAAATGTGACGCAAGGGCTCATAAATAAGCCCCTATGTACATTATGTATGTCACCTTATATACTAATGTCCCCCTTAACAAACAGGTGTTACATTGATTGAGTTTGTGAACAGTTGGTCTGAAACATTATCCCCAGAAGTGGTCCATGATGGGTTCACTATGATATGAGTGAATAGTAGTGAATACAATTTTGAGTACTAGTTTTAAAGAACACTGGCTTATATAATTTGCACTGTGCTGATATTAAAGTACTCATACACAATGAGTAAGCTTTATCTCCAACTATGCCTAGCCTGTGGGTTTTCCACACAGTCATACCTAACCCAAAACAAATCTCCCCCTTGATGGTGCTCTGGCATAGTACTTGAATGTCAAACATAACTGGCATAGCAACCCCACTATCTGAATTTTATGATGTAAATACCGCTAAAATTTAGATATGAACCTGTCCAATGGACATAATTCCTCATAAAGCTGAGTGTGTTTAGGACCAAGAACAGCACTCTCTGCTTCCGCTTTAGGTATCCACCCACTGTCTTCTATTCAACCTTTTAAATATGAGTTTGGATTACCTCTCTGAATGTCTGACAACAGGTATTGTAATACAAGATATGATAATAACCAAACAGCCTATAGTAACCAGAAGGCCTGAGGGTCACTTGACTTTAGTGCTAAGCGTAACACCAGCTGCTTCCATTTTTAGGTTTAAAGCATTTTATTAAGACAAAAAAACATAGGAGGTAAGGGAACATGAGGATTAGGGTTACATACATTCAGGTGAAAAGAGCTGAGCATAAATCTATGAGTGCGATGGTGGACAAGGCTACTGCAAAAGAAAAATCAATGGCAAAATTAGAAGGGCTGAATACAGTCGACACCATCAAGCAGACCAGAAAAGGAAAGGCAATAATGCAAGAAACCAACCCCACCAACCCCCAGAACCCCTCCCTCCAAACTCCCCAACACACCCCAACACCCCCCCATCTCCCCCCCGTCCAATACTTGGCTATAACGCAACCTGCCCTCCCGCCACGCCCCCCTCCCCGTGGGCCCAGATCTTGTGTCGCCTTAGTCAGTTGAAATCACCGGTGGTGTTAATCTCAGAAGTCTGAGGTACCTCGGGCAGGTGAGTTCCCTAAATTCTGTAGTTGAAAAGGTTGCCATAGCTCATCAAATTGGTCCACGTCCCCCGCCACCATAAGCGATAGTTTCTCCATACCCAGCACATGCCAAAGCCTGTGCAGCCAGCCTGTGATGGAGGGGACCGTGGTGGTACGCCAGTGGATCAAGATGTTCTGTATCGCTGAACACAGCGCTATCGCAATTTGCCTGCCCCTGCGGGACTTTAGCGGGTACATCAGGCCATTCGGGAGGCCCAGCAATACATACGCCGGGAAGTGTGGCAATTCAGTTTCAAAATGAACATCAATCTCGTCGAGAACCTCCTTCCAGTAAGCCTCTAACAAGGGACAGTCCCAAAGTATATGTGTAAGGGTCCCCACCCGACCACAACCCCTCCAGCACTCCTTCTCGATATGCCTATTCATTTCGTGTAGCCTCTCCGGGGTATAATACCAATACGTGGACACCTTGGTGAGTGTTTCTGTGAGACCTGTATGATATGCAGAGTGTCTCGCTCGGTGCGCAATTTGATCCCATTCTTTATGACTAAGCGTCCTTCCCAGTTCCCTATTCCTGCGTTTCCTGCCCGGGTTATAGAAATGAAATGGAGGGGGCTGCAGGAATTTGTAAAGGTCGGTGATTAGCTTAGCATCAGAGGCGCGGGTCACCAACCACCGTTCGTATGGTGTTATCTGGCGATCAGCAGTGCCCCGCACCTGAGATTGAAGCGCCCAGTGCCTAACCTGCATATATCGCAATCTATCTGACTCAGGCAGTTGAAACTCCTGTTTCAATTGCTGAAAGGGGACCACCCCCTCCGGTCCATATATCTGGAAGAGCGCTCGGCAGCCCGCTGCCCTCCAGTGGGAGAAAGCGCCTGGTTCCATCCCGGGGGAGAAATCAGGGTTATCCGCTATCGGCGTGAAAGGCGAAGGGAACGTGGTGAGTTCACGAACCTCATTGACTGTGTCCCACACCCTCAAGGGGACTCGCGTGACGAAGGAAGCGTAGAGGTTGGGGGGCGATGAATCCGACGCAAGAATGGAACTTCCTGGAGGGTGCGCCCCGCCACCGCCTGGTCTTGAAAGAGCCAATGCTTGTCGGATTCCCACCTGCTCCACTCCACCAGGTAGCGCAGCTGCGCCGCCTGGAAGTATTTCCGGAGGTCCGGTATACCAAGGCCCCCCGCCTCCGGGGCCAGCGTGGAAAGAACCCTCTTCATCCTCGGCTTGCGGCCTTGCCAGACGAAGCGAGCAATGTCGGCTTGTGTCTGTCTAATCCAGCCCACAGGAGGCTGGAGCGGCAAGGCTCGAAAGAGGTACAGGATTTGGGGCAGGACCGTCATCTTGACCGCTGCAATCCTGCCGAGCCAGGACAGCAGGCTTTTACTCCAGCGGCCCAGCTCCTCCTTGATTTTCCTGCTAAGAGAGGCATAGTTGGCCGTTACCATCGCTGGCAACGTTGGCGCTAGCAGAATCCCCAGATACGGCACCAGGGATGATGACCACTGCATGGGGAAAAGCCACTGCAGATCTTGTCTAGTATCCACGGCCAGGGACACATCCAGAGCCACCGACTTGCCCATGTTCATCTTAAAACCAGCCACTTTCGAAAAAGCGTCTAGTTCCTGAATACAAGCGGGGAGGGCCCGTCTAGGATCGTCCAAGGTCAACAGGACGTCGTCCGCATAAAGACTGACCGTGTGGATATACTGCCCCATCTTGATCCCAATCGCATCCGGGTTTTGGCGAATTCTCTGGGCAAACGGCTCCATATAGAGAGCAAAGAGGAGTGGGGAAAGCGGGCATCCCCGCCTAGTACCCCGTTCGATCGCAAAGCTACGGGAGCTGCACCCGTTTACTCTCACTGTCGCCGAAGGGTACTTGTAGCAATTGAAGACCATCGAACAGAATTTGTCTCCAATACCCAGTTTCCGGAGCACCTGCTCGAGATAAGGCCAGTGAACCGGATCGAATGCCTTCTCGGCATCCGCCGCCAGCAGCATCTGTTCACCCGGGATCCGCGAAGCTTTCTCCAAAATGTGTGCTACTCTCTTAGTGTTATCAACGGTTTGTCTGCCAGGCACAAAGCCAGCTTGATCAGCCTCAACCAGGCCCGGCAGATGCAGGGCCAACCTAGATGCTAGAATCCCTGTGTATAATTTAAGGTCGACATTCAGGAGTGAGATAGGCATGTATGAGCCGCAGAGGGCCCGGTCTTTCCCAGGTTTCGGGATCACTGAGACCGTTGCTCTTAACAGGTCCGGTGGGATGGCTCCCGGCTCGAAAAAGGAGTTAAACAGGCGGGTGAGAATAGGGGCCACGACCGGGCTAAAGGTTTTATAAAACAAGGACGTGTAACCGTCCGGGCCTGGAGCTTTCCCGTGTTTGAGCCTGGCTATCGCTGATATCACCTCCTCCACATGGATGTTGCGCTCGAGGTGTTCCGCCTGTGCTGGGTCCAGCGCCGGAAGGGCTACTGACTCCAAATATTCCGTGGCATCCTGCGACGAGGGGGGTTCCCCCGTGTAGAGCGCCTCATAGAAACTACAGAACGTTTCTGCCACCGCGGCGTCATCATAGACCGCCACCCCATCAGCGCCGAGCAGTTCCTTCACCACGTTACGTTGGTGCGCGATACGGAGCCTATTTGCCAAAAGTTTGCCACACCTATCCCCACCCGTGTAAAACGCATGTTTTAGACGCAGCGCCGCGTATTCCGCCCTATCCATGTCCAATGCCGACAGGAGCTTCCTGGCAGCCTTCAACTGCCTCCACACCCTAGGAGCTCCGGTACGGCGATGGACCTGTTCCAATTCCCGGACCTGGGAAGTCAGCTCCTCCTTCTTGTGCTGTCTCTCCCTGTTTTCTGCGGAGGAGATGGAAATAAACTCCCCCCTAAGAACCGCTGCTTCCATTTTTATATGTTTTTCGCTCACAGCTTTACTCTTAAGTTTGAATGATAAAATATCTGTCAAAATTGCTGACAACAAACCTTTGAAGATCAGATATGAGCAGTTTTAACATGACTAACTGTTCGAAGAAAGGAATGAACCACATTAGCCAGAGGGCCTGGGGGAAGCAGGAAATGAATGTCATTACTATTACCGCTTGGGTGGACAATTAGCACATATGTATAATACTTTGGTGGGGGCTTTGAAATGGTTTTAATGGTGAGTTTACGAACACGGCGAGTCCCCTTTACTACATAGTAACCTTGTTCTTGAATCCCAGTTCCTTGGCGGGAGTTCTGACCAACTTTAGAGGCACTCTGTAAACTATACTCACTGATAGTGGTATGCCTCATTGATTACGCTTCAGGTGTAATTTAACGCTCACAAATAACTGTAGTGACATCAGTGTAACAGGAGACCAATGAGTATTTACTTCGACCACGTAGCAATCACGATTAATCTACATTGTGAACTTTGGTGGGAGCTCGGATTATGGGGTCAGTAAACATTGAAGCAATCTCTCAGAACCAAACTTATTTAGCAGTAATAGAGCAACAAATACAAATAGGATATACGAAGTGTACATCCATCATGGGATTTTCCATGATATGAATTGAATTGCGGTCCTAATGAAGCTTTAGAATAACCACATAGGGTTTTACAATCCCAAGAGTAAGCGTATTAAAGAGTGTGTATTCAACCACTGAAATATTACTCAGGAAAACACACACAACTGCTAATAATGACCAGGTATCATCACTAAAAGTTAGGTTACACATCATTATAATGAATTGTTTTTAAGTGTTTGACTACAGGACAGCATCCCCTGCCAGACACGCATGATTTCCGACACATCCAATAATAGAGTAAGGTGTGAAAGTGGCAGCGGAAACCTGCTGTGTGATTGAGTCATGAATGTGTATGCATTGGAAAGGTACGAGTGTATCATGCACACACACACATGCTTGATAGCTTTACAGCTGGTTTGCTGTGGCACACACACACATGGTAGCTTTACAGCAATTTCAGAGTGGTATACAACGTGAATTTCAAAACACTGCGGTCACTTTCACAGCACTATAGTTGGGTAATTGGGACCACTATTTAGTTCCTTTGGATAAATAGGCAACTGAGGGCCATATTATCAAGCTCCAGCGATAATTATCGCTAAGAGCACTTATCGCTAGGATAATTATCGCCGGGTAGCGTGGATTTTTATCACTGAGATAGCGTGCTATAAGCAACGCTTATCTCAGAAGTGATAAAAATCCTCCCGCTAGCTGCCAAATGAGAGATTATCGCTGGAAAACCAACGATAATCTCTCGAAGTTTGGTGTTAGCTTGATGATAGGGGCTCACAATCTTAGCCATGATATCCACCTTCCATCGGATATCATGGCTAAGTCAGGAAAATACCAGGTGTAAAAAAAGGCACCGCTAACCGCGGTTAGCGCTGCTTTTTTATCACTAACAGGGTTAGCGTTATCCTTGATAATAGGAGAAATGTCGCTTAACAACATTTCTCCTATTATTTTTCTATGGAACGCCCCCTTTGCATCTCATTAGAGATGCAAGGGGAAGCGTAGAGAAAAAGAGTGCTAACATGCGAATTTGCGTGTTAGCACCCTGTTGCTGATAAGGAGATAATTTTACCTCCACTTTCTTGTCTTTTAAAGCCAAAAAAGCAGAGATAAATCCCTTGATAATATGCCCCTAAATTTTGAGAGATCAGGTGTCTGTAAGAGGGTCAAAATCAGCACTTGAATCATAATTAACACTTATATAGCTTTCTTTCATTGGTTATGAATTCTTCTATATTCCTAGAGCTTTCAGCACCCTTTCATGACTTCTGGCATGATTGGTATTTTAACAATATGTACACTATTAATGGTTCAATGTTTGTCTTTTTCTTAATCTACTTTGCATTTCCTCAGGTACCTCTAAATGAGAAGTTACATCAAGCGCAGGGAAGAGCACAAGGCCTCACAACTATGCATGAAGTCCCCAGACCCGGATAAGCTCTTGGCGAGGCCTGAAATATGTTGGCGTATTGAGAGGTTTTATGGGACACTAATTCCCTTAACGAACCCCACTCTGTTTTTTTTTTCATACCCTTGGTACACTAGAATAAAAAAAATCCTTTGGAACTCAGGAGGCATTTTTAACAGTCCTTTTCTTTCCTGGATGCCTGTTTCTATCCAGTATTTATACGAGAACTCCCATGTATGGCTGAGTGTGCCGTGGATATATCATCCTACCCCGGTGTAGATAGATGTAGATGATAAAGCATGCCACTATTAGTGGGTGGGGAGTCTATTCCAATTCTTTTTGGATACCCGAGGTACACTTTAATAGTGGTTCCTATCCTTCGCCCCCATTCTTTCTGAGCCTAGTTGCTATTTTGTGCTTATTTGTCTATTGTGGGAGAATGCAACAAGAAAAATGTTCTCGCTCTCTTTGTGTGTAAAATAGGTGTCATAAGAAAGTACCTTGGATGGAGCAAAAAGGTGATGCTGAGGGCTCGGTGTTTTGATCTTTTGAACGGAGTTGAGTCGCTGTGTCATCGTTGAGCTTTGCTGAAGAGAAGGTAATTTATAGTCATTGAGCCACACAGAGCATAGTCATCAGGCTGCACAAGCTGTAGAACCACTGTCATCAAACAGCATCTGCATCAAAGGGTGATTTGTCAGTTCCAATCTATGCAGTGGTGAGAATGTGTCAGTTTTGATGTAAGGAGCTGCAGAACTCACTTCTGAGGCCCAGAGTGTGGAGGCAGAACCTCAGGCAAGGGTAAGACACACTGAAGGCATAGTTCAGCAGCACCAGCAGATTTACAGGAAGTCTTTTGTATCCCTGAGACTTCAGAGAACAGGTGGTAAGCCAGCAAGCCCTTGGAGATCACTTGGTGGAAAGGCAGAGTCCAGATCTCCTTCAGCAGAGTCAGGGAGCAGCTGGCAGAAGATCAACAAGCAGAAAAGCAGTTCAGCAGTTCTTCCAGAAAAGCAGCCCAGTTGAATCCTTTAAGCAGCACAGCAGTTCTTCTGACAGATGATCAGTTCAAGATCCAGAAGTGTCTGATTTTAGTGGGTCAGAGACCCAGTACTTCTACCTAAATGTACCTTTGATGTAGGGGGTGACTTCAAAGCAGCTCTCCAATATGCACAAGGATCACTTTCTACCTAGTCCTTTCGTCCAGGCTGTCTGTGTTGTAAATCAGTGCTTTGTGTATACACAGGACACTACCTGTTGAACTGTAACTGTCAGCCTCTCCTGTCTAGGAAGACACATAAGAATGCAGATCAGTGCTCAGAATGTGGAAAAGCATCACCTTCCTGTGTTTGTGGCTGTCTAGAAGGAAGGCACAAAGTGTAGCTGTCACCCAACCCAGGCGTGTATTGGAGACAGGCTGTAAGGCACAAAAAGAGCTAAGAGCAGAGAAATATCCACTTTCAAAAAGGGGCATTTCTAAAATAGTAATGTTAAGTCTACCTTCACTAGTAAGGACGATTTATTATTCCCATTCCAAACATTAGAAACATGAAAAGGCTACTCAGGAATTACAGCTCAAAAGTATACCAAGGAATTCCCTATGCTGGACATATGAGAGGGGTAGGTCTAAAAGTAGTGAACAATTAAACAGGCTGATTGTCACTACCAGTGGAGTTTAATCCTTGGCAAGTTGTTTTAAAGTGGATGTGGCAGCAAATTGCACAAACAGGCACTGCAGTAGCAGGCCTAAAACAGGTTTTAAAAGCTACTTCACTGGGTGATACAGTTAGTGTCGCAGCCCACTTGTAACATTTGAAGGACAGGCCTGGGTATATAATAGACCACTTTAGAAGTGACTTACCAGTCAGGTATCCAACAATGTTGTCATGCTTAGGGGAGAAGCACATGCATTTTAGCACTCATTAAAAGTGGTAAAGAGATAAGAGTCCTAAGGCCAACAAAAACAGTGCAGCAAAAAGAGGAGGACGGCAAAAAGTTTGGGGTGACCCTTCAGAGAGGGCAATTTTCCAACACAGACTTAGTTTCTCCTTCAAAAGTTGGATCAAATACATGATTAGTTAAGTGCCTGAAATGGTAAGAGTCTCTGGTAATAGGCTTTCCAGGATGCTGGGCTGTCATCATATGTCTATTGGTATACTCCACTTGAAAACATTCATCACATTTTCTTCTCAGCATCTGCCATGCGAGCACTCAACCTCCTTTCTTAAAGACAATGTTTTTCGCATGTCGTCTCTTCTCAGTATATGCTCTCAGCATTTGCTTGTTAACCAAGTCCTTCTCATGAGTTGCTTTCTCGTCTGTTTTTCTCTCATTGATCCAGTGAGGTAACTTGGTGTTCATTGTTCTCCCAAAAATCAAAGTTGCAAGACTGTTGCCTGTGGCTGAGTGAGGTGTTGAACGATAGGCTCTCATGGTACAATTCAACACAGTTTTCAAATTGAGCGTCTCAAGAGTAGCACGCTGCACTGTTTTCTTTAGCATAGTCATAAAGCTCTTGGGCTGTGGCACTAAGGTGTGCTCTTTTGGTGCTTTTTATTCAAATGCTCGAAGAAATCTTTAATCTCTCGAATGTTGAAAGGGGGGGGCATTGTCAGACTTCAATAAAGATGCAACACCCCATGTCACAAAGATTCCATCTTGTCTTTCAATTACTCTTTCTTGAATGGTAGATGAAATAATGGATATCATGTGTAATCAGCCATAATCACCAGCAGGTGATGTCCTTTATCAAATGGACAGAAAAAGTCAATGGTTATTCCCTCCCCTGAATGCTTCAGGAGTTCTGACATGTTCAAGGTGTGGTGAGTAGTTTTTGTAGAAAGGCAGTTGCATAGATGACAGTCCTTTGATTATTTTTCAACTATTTCATCAAGATAAGGAAACCAGACTTGGTCTAGGAGAGCTTGTGTTGTGGCAACGATTCCACAATATCCTCAATGAGCCACTTCAATTATTTTCTGTTGCACACACTCTCCAGACTCAGAATTCTCGTCCCTCATAGTATAAATCCTACCTGAGTTATGGACAGTTCATCCTTGAGATTTTGTATTATATATATTCGCCATCACTGGTGAGCAGTCAAGTGCGTTGGTCTCATGACTGATGCATTATTATATCCTTCAACTTTAGCATGTCACTATCATGGCTCCTGGCAGTGACAATCTATCAGTTGGTGTGTTTGATTTTACAATGAAATTATTATAGGCCTCAGCCGTCTTGGTTGGAGTACAATGAACTGATATAGGCACTCTGAAAAAGTAGTCAGAAGGGTACTGATCCTTTCCTAGACAATGCGCAATTGCATAATTCTACTATAGTAACTACAGTCCCCTTCGTTCAAAGTGAGAAGGCATTTTGGCCTTTGGATTGCCAAATATAGTAAGTAACACTTGATCATCAGTTACCATCATAAGAGGTTTTCCATACAGGAATAAATTGAAATATTTACAAGCCCATACCACAGCTAAACGTTTTTGTGCCATTTTAGTAACATTCTCAATGGCTTGTTTGCATTCATGTGACCAATGAAATTGAACATTCTTTTGCAAGTCTCTCAACGGAGCACTTACAGTGGCAAAGTCTAGTATGTATCTGTGTATCTGGAACAGTAAATGGCCATACAAAGAAATGAACGCACCATAGAAACATCTTGTGGCAGATCAGCATATGACAGTGCTTGTACTTTGGTAGGATCTGGAGTCCTAATCCCATCAGAAAATATATGGCGAAAGAAGTTTAGCTTTGTCTTATGGAACTCACACTTGTCTGCATTCAAATTCAAACCTGCTTCAGCAAGTACCAAGTAAAAGAATTACTTGTGTAGGAGCTTTATCTTAGTCCTTGTGTGTGGCTCCAAAAAACAATATGTCTACACTGAAATTGAACACATTTATGAGAGGCTGTATGTCGATTGACATCTTGAAATAGTTCTGCAGTGGATGATACACCAAAACTTAGGTCTTGATTACGATGTTGGGTGGATTTGCGTCTGCCCGAAAGAATACATGGCGTTACAAAGCAAACAATTACAACGCATTATTTACAACACATTTTTTTAAACTACATTTACAACGAATTCCATTACAACACATACCATTACAAGGCATACCATTACAAGGCCTAATACTTTTAGTGCAACAGTAAGGTAAGTGTTGTATAGCGTAAGGGTAAAATGTACTATTCCCCATCCACTGAGTGCAACAGTAGGAAAAGTGTTGGATAGCGTAGGAGTAAAAATGACTACCCCCACTCCAGTGAGTGCAACAGTAGGGAAAGTGTTGGATAGCATTGGGGTACAATTTACTATTCTCCCTCCAGTGAATGCGATTGTAGGGAAAGTGTTGGATAGCGTAGGGGTACAAATTACTATGCCCAACTACCCCAAGACATATACCCACCCTAAAACTTAAAAATCTCCATTACTAACCTTATAATGCATTGTGATGGCATACGTTGTAATGGCATGCGTTGTAATGGCATGCCTTGTAATGAAATGCATTGTAATGGCATGTGTTGTAATGGTATGCGGTGTAAAGGCACTTGCTTTGTAAAAGTTGAGTTGTAAAGGCATTGTGATATAATGCCTGCGTTGTAATGGGCGTTTCCAGCCTGCAACTGTAGTGGTCTGGAAATCACCCGACCTTAGGTTGGCGATTCCATCCTGAGTATTACAATGCTACCACCCGGCATTTTATAATGAAATTATAATGAAAGCTTGTGCAGCGGGCGGAAAAGGGCTGCAGCATAAGCTTCTATTGTAAAATGCATGTTTGGTAACATCCCTGCACCATGCGGAAGGCACCTCACGGTGCAAGTTGCTGCAATAGAGATAATTCATTGTATTTCTCCTCGGACAAAATATTTATTGATGCACCACTTTCAATAATGAAAGGCATCAATCAACCTCAAACTTTCAGTGTAATCTTTGGACAATGTTTGAATGACTTTTGTGCTTTGTCATGTCGATCTTTCTTTGGCTGAAATTATTCTTCAAAAGCAGCCAAATCAGCAACCATATGCTTTTCTGAGGTAATCATTGACATGGCACAATCATTTTCATCACTTCCACTTGATACTGATGGAGAACAACTGTTTGTCAATTATTTAGATGATGATTGTCTTGTTCAGTTTGTTCTTTGTTCAGTGTCGATTTGTGTTAACTGATGTCACTGCTTGGCCCGGTGGGTGTTTGCCGAATGTTGCTCCCGGAACATTTTTGTGTCCGTTTTGTCTTTACACCATGATGCACTTACTTTTTCCTTTGCTTTACAAACAGTCACTATGTGGTTCTCCTTGTGATAGCCTTTATATATCTGTTTCTGGAAAGAAAAGCCACGTCTAAAATACAACTTCATTTTACAAGTAGAAATGACTTTGTCTTTCAGTCTTTTGTTTTGGGTTCCTATTCACACTCATGATACATTTATTCTGAGCACCTCTGGCTCCCATGTCAGCAGCATATCTATCAACACACTCTTCAGCTCTGGCAGCCATTAACACTGGCTCCAGACTAAGTTAGTAGCTGTGCTGGGACCGGCTGCCAGGCGTGCGGCGTTCTCGCACGCTAATTATGATGTGACCACCACCCTGGCGGTCGCATTCCGCATCTTTGACACTGTGGCAGGTGCTGCTGGAAGCAGCACCTGCCACAATGCCAAAGTGCCATGTTGTGCATTCCCATGCCATAGGTACTCCACAAGTGCAGCTCCCACCCCCCACCCCCCATGGGCCTGCAACGGGCCCTCAAATCAATTTCCCACCAGCCTTTCCATGGCGGCCTTTCCATGGCAGCATCGCCGCCATGGAAAGGCCTCAGAAGCCACCCATCATAATATGGATGGCAGTGCCTGCTAAGCACCGCCACCACATTGTGGCCAAGCGCCGCCCGGCCGGCAATCGTAACGATTGCCAACCGGCAGAAAAGCACTTTGCATCCGCTGCAATACCCCTTAATGGCGGGGGTAAATCAGGTCACGATGGTGGGCAGATCGCCACCTCAGGACCGGCGGTGGCGATCTGCCCGCCATCGTGCTCAGGCCCTGAGAGTTTCTTTCAGCATTCGCTTCTAAATGAATCTGGCATGAATCCATCAATAACTATCATAGCTTTGTCATCATTACATTCACTCAACTTACAATGTCTGATGAGTGTGTTGAGTCTCTCCATAAATTTATCAATGGTTTTATTGACTTTCTGGTGTTATTGATTGAAGATGTATCATTCATAATCAACATTTGCCATCAGATTAAACTTGAGATTCAACACTTCGTTAATCTGAAAATATGTCACTTTTTCATTAGTTTGCAGCATTTCCTTTATGACTTCTTCTACACCATCAACAGCAAGGTATTTTAGATACTTGATAATCTTTGTGTTAACAGTCTCTTCAAGTGCATAAATGAAATCATCAAATGTCACTATACAACCAGTCCATCTATCACCAATATTTTGCTTTTTCGCAGTATCGAACTGTGGTGGTTGTTTAAAGAAAGCTGTAGTATTGTAGCCATTTTTGAGAGTGGCTGACATTGTTATTTTTGCATTCGACATTGAAAGTGGAGCTTTTTCTGGTTCCCTCAACAGGTCATCTTCAACCATATTCATGTGAGCAATCTCTGAGGCTTTGAGATGTGCTGGCCTCTGCATCATCCTTGATGGCTTTTCGAAAGATTGCCTCAGTCTTCTCATCCATCAACACCCTTCACTATTCTCAAGATAGTGGAGATGATTGTGATTGTCATGCAATTGTGAAACACAATTCCCGTCGGGTTGCGACGCCTGGCGTTAAGAACTTACCTGATCATTTTACTCATGTCCTTTTAAGTAAATAACAGTTTTTGGCAGCCCTTTGCTCGCCCTTTGTCTTCATCGTTTTCTAATTGTAACATTATCTTGCAATTTGTGATTATCGATAACTGCTCTTTGAAAGCTTATTTGGATCTGCCTTCAGCAGTAGTGCTCCGTATTGCATCTGGCTTAATATTGCATTGCAGAGCAGTGCTTGTATGTACGGTCTGACCTGCACAAGCTGATTCCCTGGACCACGGCAAACTCTCTGGGAGAGCACTGTAGATCTTCGTGTTACCTTTCCCTTAACTCTTTGCTATTTGTAGAATCTTCCTGAGCCTGTGTACTCACCAATGACTACTCCACACATGAAGCTCAAAAGTACATGTCTTTATTAATCTGTGTGTAACAGCAAATTTATGTCACTGTTCTATGGAGTCCATGGGGCGACAAAATGGTTCGATAATTTCCAACTCCAAAGACACCACAGATGTTATAGTATAAAACCACAATAAATATAGAAATACAGAACAGAACAAAAAGGAAACTCTGTTATGAGCTTAATACCTCTACGTTTTGCAACAGGGATGGTCTTTGTTCGATATATATATATATATATATATATATATATATATATATATATATATATATATATATATATTCAATGAAAAAACCATTGGTTTTAGGCCATATATAGTTAGGGATTTGCATTTACAAAACCTTATTTTACTCGCATAAAACCATTGAAATTCCATATATAGTTATAAGCGCTAACTATATATCGCGCACCCGCAATCCACTGCTGATGATGTCACATATTACATCATTCATGACATGGTTAGTGACATCACTGATGACATCACTGATGACATCTCAAATGACATCACTGATGACATCACTGATGACAACATCCAGTGACTGTATGTTTCTGTAAAGTTAAAATATGTCTTACATATTGAAGAATGAGTGGATGTATAAGTGTCTGGATGAAGGATTTAGTAGGTGCATGACTGACTGTATGAGTGAGTGATTAAATGTGTCTCACTGAGTGCATGGGTTAGTGACTAAACTGTCTTAATTTGTGCATCATTATGTCTGTTGTTCCGTAAACTGTTGCATGTGTTGATAAGTAGCTATATGAGTAACTATATGGGTTATTGATTGGTTGCCCAAGTATTTGTATGGGATACTGAGTGTGTGTGTGGGTGGCTGGGAGGTGTATGACTCTGTGCATAGATGTGTGAGCAGTTGATTCACTAGATGTATGGTTTCAAAAGTGCATGTGGAAACAGCTGTATGGGCGGTTGACTGTGTGCATGAGTGTATTGGTGAGTGAATGGATATCTCAGTGCTACATGTCAAAGTAAGTACATATGTAAAACACAGTACATGTGAGAGTTGACATATATAAATAACTGTGCATAAGAGCCAGTGAATGTGTGAGTGGCTGTATGGATCATTGTGAACTTGTATCAGGGATTGTATAATAGAGTAAATATGTGTTAGTATATGTTTGAATAAGTAAAGTTTGTATAACTGTATAGTTGAGGAAATGGAGGTGTGATTGATTCTTTGCATAACTGACTAGGTGTGTGAGTAACTCCATGGATGAGAGACAGTCTGTGAGTGTCTGTTTACACTGATTGTATCTAAGGTTATATTAGAGTCTGAAGAGGTTCATCGTATTATCACATGAATGATATCATCAGTGATGTTATCAGTCATGTCAAATGAGATGTTTTCAGTGATGTCATCAGTGATGTCATTTGAGATGTCATCAGTGATGTCATCAGTGATGTCACTAACCATGTCATGAATGATGTAATATGTGACATCATCAGCAGTGGATTGCGGGTGCGCGATATATAGTTAGCGCTTATAACTATATATGGAATTTCAATGGTTTTATGCGAGTAAAATAAGGTTTTGTAAATGCAAATCCCTAACTATATATGGCCTAAAACCAATGGTTTTTTCATTGAATTTTCAAGGTTTTGTAAATGCAAATTCCTAACTATATATCCACTATAACCTATGGTTTTTTCTGTGAATTTCATTGGTTTTTTTAATAGCAAATATGAAAAGCTTTAAAATGTCAAGTACGTGATAGATAAAAACATTTTCGTATTTATGCACGCTGATGTGCTTTGAACGCTGCCCCCCCCTCCCCTCTTTTCTCTTAGTAGTACTCTCTCTTTGCAGATAGTGAACGGTAGTTAACGCAGGCCTTTGCCCCCGTTGTAATCCGTCGTGCCTGCTTGTCTCTCCATTTGATTGATTGTTATCCAAGCATTTACTGTTTTTGAATTGGTTCTCTTTGGATCATTCTCTATTTACAAACAAGCACAAAGTCGCAATACTCTGTTTAGTCTTTGCAGATCGGGAAAAATCGTGTAAAAAAATAAAAGTAATCGAGCAAAATCAGTAGGCCACTAATTGGATCTTTTTTTGACCTCGCTAAAATAGAAATATTATAAACAACCCTTCATGAGAAATACGAAAATAGTGAGATGAACTGAGCTCCACACCATGAGGGCTGCAAGACAGCTCGGCTCCATCACCCATCCCGCACAAAATAACGACAAACCCTATGCAAATATTAAAAATATAGACAACACACCAGCAAAGAAACAGGGTAAAACATTTTATTAAAAAACTATTTACATAACGTTGGTTTATAAGATGATGTCAGTAGTGGACCGATGTGTGAATAGGTCGAAAACAGCACAAGGCTCCAAGATCCGGATGGCAAGCTCCTGGATGTTGGGTGCCATAGTTCAGACTTCTGAGTTTGAGCCTTTTTCAATGCCTGTGCTTTGTTGTTTCCCCTCCATCAAAAACAAAAAAAATATATAAAACTGTGCAAAAATACAAAAAAAACAAAAAATGTTTACAAAAGCAGTGCTTGTAAGACTGTCTGAAGCTTATTTCCACCTACTGCAGCTTCACTATTCTCAAAGTAAGTGAGGGTCGTTTGTGGACCTGACTGCATTTGAAAACAATGTTATATGGTACCTCCCTAAACCGCTTGACGGAGGCCCCCGAGGGACGGTGTGATGGCACGGACTCGGAGAAGACGCTTGGCTCCGACACCCTCCCCAAGTCTTATAGCACTGGTATAGCCGGAGATCGCCCCCGACATAGGCGGCCGGCTCCCGGGGTCCGGCGGAACTTTTTGCCTTTTGATGACTCTTCAATTCTGGACCTTGTCCCACAATCCGTTTGACCTGAAGACAAGCTGTAGTGGGGCGCCCCTTTACCGTTTCAGTTGCCATTCCGCCCGCTTTTGCTACACTGTGCCTCTTCCGCCATTCAGCTGTTTACCGCCCGCTCTTGCGACTACAGCGTCTCGCTCATCATGTAGTTGAGTTGCTCCCGCTCTTGCGGTGCAGCGATAGGCGGCTGCCACAGGACTCTCAAAATGGCGGCCGGCTCTTCGGTTTTGGGCCTGGTCCACTAAAATGGCCCTGGGACACCTTTGAACTCGGACGCTTGTCTGCTAGGGCTTGGGTCCCATTCTCGAAAGCGTCCCCTCAGCCGTGAAGATTCTACAAAACTCTTGGGGGCCTCCGACTCCCGCAGGCTTCTGGTGGGGAGCGGCTGCCATGTCTGCTCGTGGAATGGCCACGACGGAGCTACGAGATGGAAGTGCTCTCATGCTGACGCCAGCTTTAGTCTGAAACATCCAGAAACACTGTAGACTACCAATTCGATCAGTTCCGGTAGCGCCCCAACATGACCCGGAAGAGAAGAACTTGCCCTCCCCTCTTTGACTGATGGTTCTTGTTGCCTGTCCCCTCTGTTGTCATTTAACAGAACTTTTTGGACTACTGAAAGGGGTTGTGTTCCGAACGCTGGTTGGTGGAGACATTTTGACTATATTCTTGACCTACGTTGTCGTGTAATGCGTTATATGACACGCCGCGTTAGCGCACCCGGAAGTGATCCGAGGCGCGGCGCGCAGCGCGTAACGTAAGCATAACAGGTCATGTGACTTGTTAATAAAACTTTTCATTGGTTCATTTTACTTTTGTTATTTTAATGATGGAAAGCTTGGTCATATGACCTAAAAATTACGCTTTTTATTGTTTTCGAACATTATTTTTTTTAAAACATATGTTATAATATTCCAGGCTAATGTACTTTCCCGGAAAATGTACAACTGTCCTGCAAGTAAAATATATTCCTTTTTCGAGAAAAAGGGCGTTTCTTCGTTCCATGACGGAGCCGTTGAGTAAAAGATACTCGGCCTGCTGTCTTAGTCGCCGATACGCCTGATTATCAGATTCTTATCGATCACTTTATGTTGCAGGAGTGGAAAACACAACTGACCTTGACCATTGATCTTTACTGCGTTCCTACATATAATACCTTTTATCCGTCATGTAATTGGACTGCTTTATTTCACTTGCCTTTTACTGATTCGAAAACAGTGACTAAAAGTAAAAACTTTACCAATGTAAATACTACTACCGTGTTTTGTTTTAAAAACCTTTATTGTGAAAATGTCAGTATACAAATACGGGCCTATAACCACGTGGGCCGGCCACGGAGCAAACTGAAATCGTATATGATGAGGAGACATTTACACTGTAGAGGAACGTAACGAGCGGGCCATTAGGTTGCAAGAACTAAGGTGTCTAACAGTTGCGGAATCGGTGGACGTACATTTTGTAATTAAAATAAGACAGGGCCACTTACAATAACATTTTCTAGATATACATTTGCGGGCAAGGAGTTACGAGTCCCATTTATACCGGCGCCATTTTGTGCGAGGCCGGGCAAGTCCAAGATATAGTCAAAATGTCTCCACCAACCAACGGCCAGACCAGAACCCCTTTCGGCCCTTTATGCTACAAGATGGTGTCTTCCATTCAGAAAATATTGTTGGCAGCATTTTGAAAGGAAACAGAAACAGCCGTTCTCCTAGTGAGTTTCACATTGTTACATTTAGGAAGAATGTTGAAGAGTAGTATGTGGAAAATCTGAAGCCATTTTTCTACAAACTCTCAATCAGACTTGGATAGAAAAAAAAATCCTGAAGAATGTACAAACTGAAAACCAATTTTTGTCTGTATAGCATCAACAGCAACGCTTGAGTCAGCTTTGTGTCAAGCCGCCATTTTCATTCAATCAATAGCGTCCCCCTGCACACATTCAGGGACCTGGTCGTGTCTTCAGATGAAACGGATTGTAGGAAAAGAAGCAGAAAGGAAAAGGAAAAAAGTTCCGCCGGACCTCGGGAGCCGGCCGCCTATGTCATGTGCGACCTTTTGCCACACCAGGGCAATAGTGAAGCTGCAGCAGGTGCAAATAAGCTTCAGACAATCTTACAAGCACTGCTCAGAAATCTCAACTGAGGCACTCAACATCCAGGACTTGCCATTCGGATCTTGGCGCCTTGTGCTGGTTCCGACCTATTCACACATCGGTCCACTACTGACATCACCTCATAAGCCAACGGGGCACCCCACGCCGACTTTCGGCGCAGCATTGTAGGATGGCCACACCAGTGCGGCAAATTGCTGGACACCACCTCGGTGCCATCCGGATCTCGGCGCGTTCGACTCACTGTACCGCAAGAGTGACCGCAACTCAGCTGGACACGCCGTCTTTCGGCGCAGCATTGTAGGATGGCCACACCAGTGCGGCAATTTGCTGGACACCACCCCGGTGCCATCCGGATCTCGGCGCGTTCGAGTCACTGTACCGCAAGAGTGACCGCAACTCAGCTGGACACGCCGTCTTTCGGCGCAGCATTGTAGGATGGCCACACCAGTGCGGCAATTTGCTGGACACCACCTCGGTGCCATCCGGATGTCGGCGCGTTCGAGTCACTGTACCGCAAGAGTGACCGCAACTCAGCTGGACACGCCGTCTTTCGGCGCAGCATTGTAGGATGGCCACACCAGTGCGGCAATTTGCTGGACACCACCTCGGTGCCATCCGGATCTCGACGCGTTGTGCTGCCTTCGGCCTATTCGCACATCGGTCCGCTACTGACGCCGCCTCACGTGCCAACGGATTTTCTACGCTTTTTGTAGCCCTATGCCGCAGAACAGGTCATGTGACTTGTTTATAAAACTTTTCATTGGTTCATTTTACTTTTGGTTTCCTAAAGATGGAAGGTTTGGTCATATGACCTAAAAATAACACTTTTCATTGGTTTAGAACATTTTTTTTTCCCAAACGATGAAAGCCCCACCTTGTTTCTGGATCATTCAGACTGAAGCTGGCGTCAGCATGAGAGCACCACCATCTCGTGGCTCCGTCGTGGTCATTCCACGAGCAATCATGGCAGCCGCTCCCCACCGGAAGCCTGCGGGAGTCGGGGGCCCCCAAGACTTTTGTAGAATCTTCACGGCTGAGGGGACGCTTTTCGAGAATGGAGCCCAAGCCCTAGCAGGCAAGCGTCCGAGTTCCAAGGTGTCCCAGGGCCATTTCAGTGGACCAGGCCCAAAACCGAAGAGCCGTCCGCCATTTTAAGAGTCATGTTGCAGCCGCCTATCGCTGCACTGCAAGAGTGGGAGCAACTCAACAACATGGTGAGCGAGACGCTGTAGCCGCAAGAGCGGGCGCAACTCAGCTGGATGGCCGCCACCTGGGGAGGCCCGTTCACGCCGCCTCCCCCACGCCCCCCCCCCCCCCGGGCCGCCGCACGCCAATTTTCGGAGCAGCATTGTAGGATACCAAAACCAGTGCGGCAGTTTACTGGACATCACCTGGGTGCCATCAACATCTCAGCGCGTTCTGCTGCCTTGGGACTATTCGCACAACAGACCGCTACTGACGAGGCCTCCCCCCGCACCACCCGGGACGCCCCACACCAATTTTCGGAGCAGCATTGTAGGATCCCAAAACCAGTGCGGCACCCAGGCGACATCACCTGGGTGCCGTCCAGAACTCTGCACGTTGTGCTGCCTTGGGACTATTCGCACAAAAGACAGCTTCTGACCATTGTTGCTTTTTGGGGTGAAAAATGTTTAAATGTTTTTACAGTTTTTGTTCCGTTCATTATAGTTAAAAGTTAATAAAGTTTTATAATCTTACTTTGTTGGAGTGTTATCTATTTTTTTAAAAACGGGTGAATGGGGCCTTGAATCGGGTTACTGTCATGTGTGGGCTTTGGAAGTGTGCTGCTGCAGGATCGGACATTTCAAACTCAAATGCACGTTCTTTTTCTTACCTTTCCGAAGCATGGAGCGCAATAGCAGGCAGAGAAAGGGTGATGCACGTGTTGAACACTACCTGACCTGGCAAGTTGCTGGCAGTGCCCCCCCGCCCGCTCCTGAAAGAGGGCACACACACACCGCCGCCCCGAGTACTTCACAAATCTTTAAAAAACCATGCGCTTGTTCATGAGGCTTAAATGGTTTATCACCTCTTCTAGAACCCCTGCATCGACCCTCTGACGTTTCCTGGAAAAATTACCATGTAACACAATACCAAGCCCTGTCAGCTGAAACCCCCAAGGAATCGTGGGGCATATTATCAAGGGGGTTTATCTCCGCTTTTTTGGCTTTAAAAGCCATGAAAGCGGAGATAAAATTATCTCCCTATTACCAAGCTGTCGCTAACACCAGTTAGTGACAGCTAAAAGGAGATAGCGACCATCTTGGGCCCCGCTTTGCATGTCAGTGATACTTATCACTAATGACATGAAAAGTGGCGTGCCAAGATGTTAGCGACTGGAAACAGTCCCTAACATCGCTATCTCCTATTACCAACTTTTGGAGATATTCGCGCTAAGCGCGAATATCTCCAAAATCTAACACCTGCCCTGAGCAGTTCTTAGCCATGTTATCCAATGGGAGGTGGATAACATGGCTAAGAGCATTTGCTCGATAATACATGAATATCGCTGACTTTTCTGCAATAATAGCAAAGTTTATCTGCGATAAAAATCGCCGATGTGCGGCGATAATTTTTGTCTCTAAACAAGTTAGAGACAAAAATTATCGCTAGTTGTTCGTAATATGCCCCCGGGTTTTTGCTTGCAGAAATCGGGAGGCGGGAGACTAGCACTGAAATCAGTAGTCTCACGCCTGAATCGGGAGGGTTGGCATGTCTGAATTCTCTACAGCTGAGGCCATAAACTACATCCGCAGGGGTAGGTGATAGCCTGGGACCAGCCTGGCATCTAAAATGGCTGCCGTGCACGACAAAATTGTGGCATTGGAAAAAAGGCAAGATGGCGCAGCCGCTGGAAGAGATGTATCAACATATATGAGCCTCCTCAGCCACCCTCAGGAAACAGAGGGGATTAGGATACGTCTCCCGCACCCCCTTATACCTAGTAATTTAATTAACGAAGCACAAAATGGCGAATTCCCGTTTCGCTACCAGTTTGCGGCCCAGTTCGCGGCCCGTGAAGCGCTTCTACCGTGAAAAATCATTTTTTTTTAATTTTCCCCATAGGACCCTTTAATAACCCCAACAACATTCCTAGGGGGTCAAGAGGGGGATACCTTGCCCCCTTTCATTAAATTCCCCCTTCGTTTTTCACCTCTTCTTCTCTCTCGATCCTACCGAGAGATAAGATGGCGGCCGCTCCGGACTGTCACGCAGCAAAAAAAAAAAAAAGCTCACGCACAGCCGCTGGAAGAGATGTATCAACATATATGAGCCTCCTCAGCCACCCTCAGGAAACATAGGGGATTAGGATACGTCTCCCGCACCCCCTTATACCTAGTAATTTAATTAACGAAGCACAAAATGGCGAATTCCCGTTTCGCTACCAGTTTGCGGCCCAGTTCGCGGCCCGTGAAGCGCTTCTACCGTGAAAATTTTTTTATTTTTTTATTTTCCCCATAGGACCCTTTAATAACCCCAACAACATTCCTAGGGGGTCAAGAGGGGGATACCTTGCCCCCTTTCATTAAATTCCCCCTTCGTTTTTCACCTCTTCTTCTCTCTCGATCCTACCGAGAGATAAGATGGCGGCCGCTCCGGACTGTCACGCAGCAAAAAAAAAAAAAGCTCACGCACAGCCGCTGGAAGAGATGTATCAACATATATGAGCCTCCTGAGCCACCCTCAGGAAACATAGGGGATTAGGATACATCTCCCGCACCCCCTTATACCTAGTAATTTAATTAACGAAGCACAAAATGGCGAATTCCCGTTTCGCTACCAGTTTGCGGCCCAGTTCGCGGCCCGTGAAGCGCTTCTACCGTGAAAAATCATTTTTTTTTTATTTTCCCCACAGGACCCTTTAATAACCCCAACAACATTCCTAGGGGGTCAAGAGGGGGATACCTTGCCCCCTTTCATTAAATTCCCCCTTCGTTTTTCACCTCTTCTTCTCTCTCGATCCTACCGAGAGATAAGATGGCGGCCGCTCCGGACTGTTTAGAATGTTGACAGACACCGAAGAGCCAATCAGCTTTCTGCGCGCAAAGTTCCGTTTCGCGAAAAGTAAGCGGACCGGATCGCTGCCCAGAGCGCTGTTACAGATATATATCTTGATTTAAACGTTAATTTCTCAAAATCCACTGAAGCACATATATTGAGACCTAGCAAAGGCACATCGGGCTAACAGTCCCTACAATTTTGCCAAGTTTTGTGAAAATCCATTCAGCCGTTCGAGCTAAAAGTGAGTCCAACCGCCCTATGGAAATTAACATGGGAAAAACGTGTTTTGGGACCCCCCTTTTTTCTCGGACCCCCCTCGACAAAACCCCCCCAAATTTTCAAGGGCTGCTCAGAAACAAAATGTGCCATTTTCCTGAAAATTTCAGCCGATTCCGTCCACAAACGCCAAAGTTATTAGACATAGAATTTTCAAAAATGCCATAGGGAAAAAATCCTAACTATATATACCTACTGGCGATAGCCAGTAGGTAATATATATATATAGTTTGTGCTCTCTTACTGGCCTCTGAAGGATGTATTTATTATATGACTTGTGTTTTAACTGAAAGCCTTAAAAAGTCCCAGGGAATGCGTTGCAGTAGCCTCTGTCTACCTAGCAAGGGACCCTCTCTATTCATTAACTTTCCAAGTGGATAACAAAGTGTTCTTTCATGATCAATTGCATTGCAATGAGGAGAAAAATGTGCAGCATTCCAATTGAAATAATTATTCTTTCAGTCATTTCTATCTGGCTCCACTTTACGGCAAAAGGGCAAAATGTAACGTAACACTGTAAAAACTCTGTATATGAAGAGAAGCAGGACAAAGGAGAATAAATATATAGATGGTAGGCGATGGGATGAAACGATTACAAAGGGGTACAGTATATATAAAGGAAACCCCCTTTTTTTATCAGAGGTAGTATCGAATCCCCAAATGTCTTAAGCATCATCCTTCAAAAATAGGAGTAGTGACCCAAAACATCCAAAGGAGCAGACCAGTGCTCCCTAATACTTGAATAATGTTTGAAAGATGGGAATGAAAGCATCAAGCAAAGGCAAATGAAAGGTGTGATGGAGATACAAAGTGCAGGTATAATGTTTGAGAGCTAATTAGGCCATTCACCATTCAACCTACATAAGGAGATCCTACCCGAAAAATTGCTATATCACTTGTGATATTTGTTCTAGAATTTGACTACAAAATGTTTCATGTGGCATGAATCCTTGTGTGGAGTTGAAGCAGGCGGGAAAACGTAGGCATGTGTGTTACTCACCCATAAGCGTATAGCTGTTAATTGCTTTGTGGATCCTCCGTAAAAAGAACCAGTACAGAATTTTGGAAGTAGAGTAGCCACTTGACTCCATGTCATTATGGACTCTGTTTCCAGACGACCTTTTTACCTTCAAATCATTGATTTTAATTGTGTTCTAATTAGAAGTAAAATGATTTTTTTTTTTGCAGATGTATATAGCGGGAACTCGACCCGAAGGTATTGGAGCGCTTTACAAGGGCACAAGTTACATTACACAGGGACACATTTATTTTTGGTAGGCACAGGGACATTAGTGGGCTTATTTACAAGCCTCCTGCGCCCCTTTTGCGTCATTTTTAACATCGGAAAAGTGATTTACAGGTAGCAGAAGGTGCTTGTAAATAAGCCCCTAAGTGTTTTTGCCAAGAATCGCAGGATGTGGAGTGGACCCCGAGGCGCGAACTTTGGTTTACCATCTCCAAAGTCAGCAGTCTAGCCGTAAGACCACATCCTCTCCCCATATCACAGGGCGGGGAGTGTAGGTGTGTCATGATGTAAAGGGAGTTAAATTATGAGTTGGCACAAAAAGTGTTGAACGTTTTAGTTGGATTTCAGTTTGATAACAAAGGCATCAGGAAAGTGCTGTAGAAGGAGGTAGTCAAAGCACTGTTGGGGGGGGGGGGCGAGGTTGATGCCATTCTCAGATTATAAACTAGATCGGTAACATTTATAGAAGAAAATGTGGTATACTCTAAACAGCTTGAAAATAATTATCGTTTCATTTCCTGTTAATATTTCCAGTTTATAAAGAAATCAAAAAAATAATTGAAACTATGATTAGAAATACTGATAAATGGTTCAATCAATACAACAAAGAGAGACCTTTACATGAAACAAACTTGAGCCCAAAATCGGTGCAAAAATGATGGATATGCACTTTGTGAAATTACATATAATTTTATAAAGTTTGGCTGGAATTTAAAGTACCCCAAAGCATACTGCACACATTTCGCATTTCCTTAGTCATTAGGGGCTAGATGTAGGTAAATAGGTTTTACCGATTCTAAAATACCGAATTTTACCGATCCGGTAAATCCTATGTAGGTAATTAATCGGTAAAAAATACAGAAGCGTTAAGATTCGGTATTTACCGAATCGGTAATTACCGATTCGGTATTTGCCATTCATTCCTATGGGCCTGGAGGCCCAAAGGAATGAATGTCAATTACCAAATCGGTAAATACTGATTCATTATTTACCGAATAGGTAAATAGCCTACTAAATAGGAAAAGGCTTTTACCGGTCGTTAACTGCCGATTTCGGCTGTTACCGACCGGTAAAAGCCTACCTACATCTGGCCCTAGATCTTCTAATCAATTCATGGGTCAGATAATGTTTGGGAAACGTCTTATACATTCGCTTCTATTAAAATCTGTATTCGGCACAAAGACAGAAGGCCATGAAAGTGTATGAAAAGGACACATTAACAGTAATCCTCCATGAATGCACATCAGTTTTTACAAAGAACACTGATAATAAAAAAACTTCTTAAAAGACTCCCACATAAAAATACATTACAGTACTTTTCCTAAAATGTACTGTACCCCATGTATATAGTTCAGTTCTAACACAAACCAAAGGATTCTCAAATGCAAAAATAAATTTAAAAGCATCTTTATAATCTCTAATATGGCCCTCGGGGACAAAGGGTTTTAAGTAATATTGTCTCAAACCCTCACAAAAACCGCAGAATGAAATAAAGTGAAGTGTGCTTTGGGCTGACAGCATCACAAGGACAGGGTATTGTTGTTGGTGGGTGCTTTTTCATTTCAGGGAAAGACACAAGGTGGTGGACTATGCCCAATCATAGTCTAGTTAACACAACAGGACGCTGGGTGTTAGTCGCACAAATCAGGTAATGTTGACACCCATCCAACAAGTCATTTGATACATAAGAAGCTATGGTATGTCCCTTATATTCTTTAAGCGTTCTAAACTCCTTTCTTTAGTTCAGGAAGGAACTCTTGCAGGGTTGGTCAGGATGGATTAAACAAACTGCAGATACAACAAAAATATTTATATAAAACAGCCAAGGTATTTTCAGAGCATGGTCGAGGGCTTGGCAGTCAGATATAATGGACTTGGTAAAATTGTTTCTACTTTTGTCCTTAGGGACAGCCAAAGCTGTGAAGGTGTTAAGGCTAA
This sequence comes from Lissotriton vulgaris, assembly GCF_964263255.1. Lineage (NCBI taxonomy): Eukaryota > Metazoa > Chordata > Amphibia > Caudata > Salamandridae > Lissotriton > Lissotriton vulgaris. Next base: position 1,441,908,790 of record NC_141685.1, read on the forward strand.
TATGTGCTCTAAAAATTGTAACCCTGCCTCCTTATGGGATATAAAGAATGAGCGCAAGCAGCAGGAGGAGAAGATGAGGTGGTGGGCATGGTGGCAGCAGCTTGAACGCTGCTTGAAGCGGCTCGAGGCACAGCGCACGAGACCTAGAGACCTTGCTGAGACTTTGCCTATTTACCACTTGATGCTGCATGTGAGATTGCGAGCGGCAAGCAGCGAGCAGTGCGAGGAAGGGGAGAACGGCGCACTTCTCCCCCGCTACCTTTACCCTGCTACTACCACCGCCGAACCCCTCAAGGTACTTGCGGTGCTCAGCGGAATTCTGCCTTGGCCCCTGCGACCCTGCGACCTCGCTGTGGCTCACGGGCATGTTCCTGCTTTGCATCTTCCTGCTTTGAGTGGAATCTGCAGGCAGCTGCTGCTGAGGGATTTGGACCAGCCTGTGCCACAGCCTGTGCCGCAGCGTGGGATTGAGCCTGGTCCTATGTGCCAGGTGCTGAGGAGCTGAAGATGAGAGAAGGAGAGGAGAGGAGCTGGATACTGGAAGCTGTATGCACAAGGTGAGGGTGTGATGTTCCTCTTCCCCCCCTAACTGCACTGCACAAATATTGATCTCCCGAACCACCCAACCACCAGACAGGTAGCCCTGACTCCCATTTCCTGATTATCGACTACTGGTGTTCATCATCTTAGATTCGTTCTGATTTATGTGCAGTCCATCTGTGCAAGAAAGTCCAGACAATCTTGATGATCCGGACCGGTATTTCCTGCACGCTCTCGAAGCAAGAGTGGCTTTGGAGCGTGGCGCAGGTACGGGTTGCGGACCTCTGACCTGCGGGATTGTTTTCACTGGATCACCAAAGCTTTGCAGGGTGTTGTAGGGTGGCGCAAACCTAGGGGGCTTACGGGTTTGGTTCCTTCCCACCTCCGTTACCGACCTCTATCTGCCTCAGATCAACGGAGCGCGTGGGGTAGCCCTGGACGGATTGAAGGCACCGAAGGCAGACCCTATTCTATTATTTGCCTCACATGCCTGTGTTTGTCAGTAGGGAGATGGGGCTGCAGTAGGCAGTAGGGAGCTGGGGCTGCAGGGAATTTGGAGCAGCTGCTCTTAGTCTGTTTAACCTGCGAGTTTGAGCCCGCCGCCCTACAGAAGCAGCCTGGAGGCTCCGGAATTGGCTCCAGAATCGATTAGCAGCGTCTGGAACTCGCCTCCTCGCCGTGCCTGTCTGGTGCTCTCATCTTTGGGTCCTTACCGCCACTCGTACGGTAAGAAGCTTTGTCTGTAAGCCCTTCAATCCGATTACACTTGAAGTCTCTGGGCTTTCTCTTTTTGTTCTGTTTGTTCCGTTTCACCCCCGTCCAGATGCTGCTTCCATCCTCAGCATGCCGATTCGAGAGAGGAAGTCACCGCTGGGGTTCATTTTCCAGCAAGCAATCTGAGTGGAGGCAAGAGTCTGTCCCTTTTGTCATTTAAGTACGCCGGTGTGAGATGTCTTAAAAAAAATTAAGCTCATGCTGTGTTCTTTCCTCGTCTCCAAGGCATACAGGTAGATTAAGGAGATGGGATAGTGGGTCCAGACATTTACAGCATCTCTGTTATGAAGTTCAACCCGCCATCACTGGCTACTTCTCCAAAACTCCCCGGTCCTCTCCTGTGGAGGCAATACTGGGTTAAGAAGGCTTGCTTCTTAAGCCCATTCCAATGACATCTCCTTATCTATCCTCAGGGGAAGCACAGAGGATTCCTTGTGACCTCACAGGGGGTCATACAAGGCACTGCGAAGGGGCCACGACCCAGACGACTCAGACAAATTTAGTACTGGAGGACTACTCAAGTGGGTAGCTATCAGACCCACCTCTAAGTACAAATATGGGCCCGGTTTACGCGTCCGCCACTCAACCCAACTGAGCCAGCTGAGTATACAGCACATCTCTTTAAACTAATCAAATTTGGAGGATCTTACGGATGGTTCATTTGCTGTCTCTGTCGCAGGCTTTTTGTGCAAAACGGAACCCGGAACTTCTCTTTACCCAGCAGAGTAATCAAAACATTACTGTGAATAGGGAAAAACCTAATAGTATGCCTGTGGCTGCATCTGTCGTCTCTTCGGAACAGGGTGACGCTGACAAGGGATCAAACAGTAATTGTGCTCTCAGGTGGGGTTGTTCTGGTTACGGATGAGAAGGCAACTGCCTGTAGAAAAATCGATCAAAGGGAAGACTTTACACTCCCAGATATTGATATAGAAGTATAATCAAGGGGTTGGGAAGTCGCTTATGACCAAGTTGGCAAAGATGGCTATTCGAAAAGTAGATTCAGGGAGAAGAATACCGCAATGGTAAGCTCCTCCCCAGACAACTCTTATTGCCTTTCTTATATTGTAGCTCAAGTTATCTGACAGGTACTTGTGTGGAATCTGATCATGTTGCACTTATTGTACACAATGTTTTCTTGCATTGTTCTCAAGTGATACTGGGAAATGAAAATGAGAAGTATGATGTGCCCTCTGAATATTTGGTCTACATTGAAAGAACGCTAGGTTCCATTCTATCTTTACTGGAGAAATTGGTATTGAGTTCAGATCATTTGCTTGAAATTATCTCTGTAATGTTGTTCGTAGTGCAAAAGGTAACAAAATCTGACATCATTAACTATTCGCCTAAGATATGTACACAATCGGAGGAACAGTTAGATGCTAGGCCTCTTTCTCTTGCTCTCCAGGGAGAGCTGAGTGATGTGTCTGTCCAAGCCGGAATACCCCTTTTTCTATTACCCCCCCCATTGAACCTTTGTTGGCAAGGAAGAGCTTTGATTAAGCTCACTCTTCACGGAGTCCTTAGTGGGGCCTCCTCTGGGAAATGTCACACTAAAACCTTATCCCTTGTTTATCAAGGGAAAAAAGGGGGGCTGTATGGAAAACAAGAAAGATGAGATAACCAGGAGCTATGTGGGTCAAAAAGGTAGGAAAGAGATGGAGGGGAGGCCCCACCCCATCCACCTCTCAGGGTCATCCCCTACTTTATCAGGGAAAGGGGGGTTAAAAGCTAGGAAGAAGGGAGGTTTCACAATAACTCCTAAAGGGGATAATATGAAAAAGAAACATAAAAAGACAAGACAAATCCCTGAATGTAAAACGGAAAAATTACCTTCCCACAGATTCCTGATAATCAGAGTGAACCTCAAATTACAATGGTGGAGGGAGGTCCTAAATTGCCAGTTGAGGAGGATACTCCCAGGGACCCGACTACAGTGACCTTACATTAGACGGGGATATGGGGGTGACAAGAATGGCAGATATTCCATCATGCCCAGTGTTACAGTCTCCACAAGTACCCTATCAACTCCAGACCAGTGAGTTGCCAGCTCCTCCGACTGGGGGGTTTGTAAAGGGAGGTGGGGCTGTCATACCTCAGACACGACCTAGAGCATTGGGGCCAGAGTGGAAGCAAGTTTAATGGTGGGGTCTCATGCACGGGGTAACTCACAGATGGGATCTAATAGAACTTTCTCATGGACAACAACAGTGCGTAAAAGAAAGTCAGATACCAAATCACCACTATAGTATCGCATCTAACTACTCAGTTTAATGAGGAGGCACAAGCTGTCAGTTTTGGCGATCGAGTGCCTCTATGGATCCCTCCAAATGGTGTTGTAAGGAAAGATATTGGGGTGCAGAAGGTCTCCTCTTCCACTGTGGATTTTATCTGGCTATTCGACGGTGAATCCTGCCCGATAAATAGAGGATTCATTCTCAAGCTCTTTTCTGAGATAAAGGCACTAAAGCTCGTAAAAAGTAGGGATATCTCATCTGTGAAGATTAACTTGCATGAGAACCTCTTTTATTCCAGGGTTGTTTTTAGCTCTATGATTGTGGCAAATTTGGTCCTGCAAAATTGTTAAAATTTTTTTAAACGAGGGCTAGATTTAATGCCTGTATTAGATTCTAAGGAATATCACACTTTGTGCCCTACACTTCAGTACCCAAAAGTACATAGGCCCGGTAATCCTGTGATGTTAGACGCTTTGGGCCCCGAGTCAGAGATCCCATTGGGTAACAGTATAAAAATTAAGGTGTCATTGGATAAAAGGGGTCGTTCAATAAACCTGGTGTCAGATGCCATTGGCACCTATCAGGACACAGACATAGATGACGATTTGGCTCAGTGGAGTTGGGTCGCAAAATCCTTGAATACCAACTGCCCGGTGGTAGAAAGAAGTGGTTCATTGAGGTAGCCAGGGTGGGGGGGGTGGTACTTCTGTCCGGGAATATGGGCAGTTTAGGTCATAAAGATGAGAAACTGAATTTTCTAAAATCCCTGAATCCTTCAATTAAATGCTTACATGAAACCTGCGCGTGTAAAGATTTAGATTGTGATGGCTTTTTTGTATTTTCTAGTTATGCCAAGCACTCTGAAAGGGGTCACGCTAGCGGGGGGTATCCATCTTGCTTAATAATACGATAAACTGGAATCAGAAAGTCTTCCACAATCCAACAAATCTTTGTATCTACCTCAAGCTGTCATGTTTGGGAGAATCCGGTAGCCTTATTTTCTTTCTGGTGGCAAATCTATATATCCGTCCAGGGAGACACTTTGACCATTTGTTAAGTACACTTCTCTAATATATTCATGAGATAGCTACCCTGGAAGAATGCCACTTGGTTGTTTCAGTGGGAGATCTGAATGCGAAAATTTCGAATTCTGCACTGGAGATTTATGCCAATCCAGATAAAGAGGAGATTTGGCATATTCCAGATTCTCTCCTACCTCATAAAATAAAAATGGACAAACGGGGTCTACTTTTGCTTGATACTATCAGAAGCACAGACTTGGTCATTTTAAATAGTAGGGTTCTGCTCGATAAAACAGCAGATTTTACTTTCAACTCCCATCATCCACAAAGCTTATTGAACTACGTGGTTGTCTCCTACCAAATGTTTGGGGCCTGTGAACATTTTGTGGTATCTCCGTCAATATGGAGTGACCAGAGTGTATTGGGTTTGACAATTGCCACCCGCATTGAACCAAAGGAACCTGGACCAGGGCTCGGTGGTCTTTAATAAAGCTAATGGCCGCTCCTTTGGACCCCAAAAGATACCATTGAGTTAGGTGTGATGGTGAAGAAAGGTTATGTAGAATGGCAGGGCTCTGATTCCCCAAACATTTTACAGTTTTTCGAGGCACAGATAAAGGAGATAAAAAATGTAAGTACTGATTCAACTGGCCCTTGTGTTGTAAACCAGGGTTTGCCACTGCTGAAAGTTTTAAACCAAGGTATTAACCATTTAATCAGAAAACATTTACAATTCTCCATTGGCAAACAACAGGAAATCAACCACCGTCAAATTTAGAGTAAAGAGAAGGGAGTTTGAAGCCAAATGGATCGGGCTAAGGGAAGCCGCCAGAGCCAAAAACTCAAAAAAAGACTGGCATCTGATCTCAGAATACTGCGATTTAAGACAGAGGGCTCTGCCTATTCCAATCCCAGAAAGGCAGTGGGTGGTTTATATCTCACTATTATATAAAAACAATGGTACAGAACCTATTTTGACAACCTCTATAGAGGAGTTTTCTCTCCTGGAAAATGGACCTTCATCAAGGGATGAAGTAGTGGGTTACATAAAGAATTGTAGATCTTCAGGTGCACAAGGGCCGGATGGAATTCCGATTGTGTTAATAAAAAGGAGCCAGCAGCTTGGGGAGCTTTTTTAGCACCTTTGTTTTATTTCTGCTTCCAAATTACTAACATACCCTTCTCCTGGAAGGGGAGCATTATAGTTCCTTTGTATAAAAAGGGCCCAAAGAGTCATCCTACCAGTTTTAGACAGATTGCATTGTTGCACGCTATGGGAAAGGGAAAGGCAGGATTTAGAAAGAATCACGGAACGCTGTCCAGACCATTGTAGAGAAATATACTTTCTCACGAAGCATGCCGGTCTATACGGTTTTCATTGACTTCTCCACAGCATTTGATAAAGTAGATCATCAAACGCTGTGAAGAGAGCTTCATCATCTTGGAATGCCACACCATCTTCTGGGCCTTTTGATAGAATTACATACAGACACTTGGGGTTCCATTAGGATGACGGGCGGATTGCCCCCACCAGTCTGGTGGTAGCCACCGCAGGCCTGGCCGTGGCGATCTGCCCGCCATCCCTGCAGAAATGACCCCCTGCCATATTAGAATGGCTGGGGGGGTCCGTTCTGGACGCAAAGACCGTCCGCCGCTTTTCTGCCCCGGTTGCCTTGTGACTGGTGCGGAAAAGGCTGCAATATGGTGGCGGTGTCTGTGTGACACCGCCAGCCATATTACAATGTGCTGTTTTGGATGCGGAGTCTGCTTTGAGGGCCCGTTGCGGGCCCCCTTGGACTCCGGGGGGTGGGGGTGCACATGGGGGGTACATATGGTACCCCCCTGCCTTTCAAAGAACAACGTGACAGGCACCGCACGGAGCCTGACACGTTGTGTTTTGAAATGCACAAGATGTATTCTTAGCATTGCGGCGGGTGGTGCTTTCAGCACCGCCCGCCACAATGTTGAGAATACGGGATGCGCCCGCCACTGTGGCGGGCGCATCCTAATATCCCCCATGGAACCCCGCCCTTATGGCAGGCGGTCCCTTGTACCGTGAGGATGGTGGGCGGGCAAAGTCCGCCCACCATCCTAATTGGGGCCTTGGTGTCAAGTGATGATGGGAGGCCACAGGGTGTATCTTGCAGGATCGAGACTGATAATGGGCTGAAGCAGGGCTGCCTGTTGGCTCCTCTTCTGTTTTCCCTCTATATATATGATCGTCCGGCCACATTAAATTCAGTGACGGGGATGCCCCTAGAATTGGTTCATTGTCTATAGCGTCCCTAATTTACTCAGACGATGTTGCAATTTTTGATTTAACTCCTATTGGCTTGCAACTTCGACTCGATGTCCTAACTAAATATGAGGAGGGTCATTTTTTGAAAATATTATTTCCAAAAGCAAAATCTTAATCTTCCACAAGAAAGGTCTTAGAATAAATAAAGGATATAAGTGGTTAATTTGGCATAAGGAATTATAATTGGTCGACTCCTATTTGTATCTGGGAAAGGTTTCTGCAAAAAACGGGCGAGACTCAGAACATAATAAATAATGTGTTGGTAAGGCCGCCTCCCAGGCTGGAGCTCTGAACAGATTTTATCAAATTTGTGGGAGACGTCATTTTGGTCATGTCCTGTCAGTATTCAAGGTTAAAATTTCGCCCTTAATAACTTATGCTGCAGAAGTATTGGATAATAATTACTAGCTCACCTTTGACAAGACTGAATGCCGGTTCTTCCACCAAATTGGTAATCTAAATTCTCTGGCCACCCCACATGTTTTAGGCTTGGAATTTGGTTTAGTCTCTTCTTTTATTTTAGCTTTGTCAGCGGTCCTGAGGTGGGGGAACGCTCACCTTTCGGGAGATGAGGGTTCCCTAGGGCTGCCCTGATTGTGGAAATCTTTGACAAGCGAAAGGATCATTCAGCATTTCTTAGATCATTTGCTTATGCAAAAGACTTATTTGGGCTCAGTTTAAATAGTAATTCTCCTATGCCAAAGGCTGCATTGAAGCTATTCGTAAAGAAGTCTGCAAGCTCGATTAGCATGGCGAGAGATATTGCTCTAAGTAAATCTAAGTCTCAAAATGAGTTTGTTTGAGGTAGTGCCTTGGGGAAAAGTCCACAACCTTACTTAATTTAATTAATCTGTTGCCCTTAAGAGATGTTACTGGATTATGGGATAAAATCCTGAAAGAGGAGAGAATTTGCGAATTATGTTATACCAAAATCCAGGATCCTAATCATGTTTTATTTGTGTGTCCGGAATTACAAAGGGCTAGGCATCTGTTTTTAAGACCATTATTTATTAAATGTAATATTCATTCAGCCCAGGAGGCCTGAAAATTTGTTTTATCCCCATCCAAATGAAATGGTCTGTTATAGGATATTCCAATTTTGCAGGGTTAATTTAAAATGTTGCATTATTGTATAAAAAGCTAATTCATCCTTCTGCCGCACTTTTTAATCTATTGTTGTATTTTAGGAAAAAAATGAAAATATTCTTTGTATTGTATTTAAAATTGTCTTTTTTACTGTATTGATGCATTTTGTGGAACTCCGTAGGAGTTCCTTAACAAATAAAGCTTTTTGTCTTTGTATTTGGGATATAAAGAATGACGCAGATCTAGGTGCACACAAGAAATGGGTCTCTTCCATTTGAAGTGAGTAACTCAGCGCGTAACTACATAGACCTCCCCCAAAAGTATCGGTTGTAAGACCCCCTATAAATTTCAATCATTGCCTTGAATGGGTGACTACTGATAATATGAGAAAATCTGAACACTTCCTCGCAAATGCTACTCAATTCCAGCTGCATGCTTAGAACGTGCTAGACCTAAGATCCACAGCTTCGGAATAAAACACCTAGATAGCAAACTTAATTAACATCAGAAAATAGGGCTGCCTCAATATAAAAGGTTCTGTATTTTTGCAAGTTCCCACACACCATTGTGAAGGTTTTTGCATTATTAATTTTCATTTTCCTGGAGACCATAAAGTGCCCAAAAGTGTCCAGCAATTTTTGTAAACCAATGGGTGTCCTAGATAGTAGGGCAGTGTCATCAGCATACAATACAATTGGTACTGGATGCCTACCAACGACAGAGGCATCGACATGCACAGTCTAAAAGGAGCAGTCTACCCTGTTAATAAAGAGTGAAAAAAGGAGCAGTGCTAGTATGCATCCCTGTCTGATTCCACACTTGATTTTAAACAAGAGGGAACATTCCCCATTGGGGCCGTACAGCACTGTGCAAGACAGGTTTCCACAGAGGTGTGCAATTAAATGAATTATATTCCTGGTGGCACTCTGATCGATCAATGTAGATAGGAGTAGTCTGTGGTCAACCAAATCAAAGGCACCAATGAGGTCAGCAAAATAAAGATAAAGGGATCCAAGCTTAGCTTTAGTATATTTCCCAATAAGTAAATCGAGATCCGCACATTGTTCCACTGCCCCATCCTCTCCTAAATCCAAATTGTGCATCAGAGATAATGAAATTACTCTCAGCCCAATCTTAACAGGCCTGAGTTGAATTTGAGATGGTCCATGTCCTTTCCTTCCGAAAGAGCGACCACCAGCTGCGTGTCGTCAGCGTACGACACGATGTTAAGGTCCCACGCTTTGGCGACGGCAGCTAGAGGCTGGACGTACAAATTGAACAGGGTTGGGTTCAGAGCCGAGCCCTGAGGAACCCCCTGTCCAATAGAGTACGCCTTGGAGAGGAAGGGAGGAGTGGAGACACAAAATGACCTGTTGGTCAAGAATGACCTAAACCAGGCAAGAGCCATATTGGTGATCCCAGCCTCTTCCAGCCGGTGAAGCAAGGTCTGGTGGCAAACAGTGTCAAACGCGGCACTGAGGTCTAATAGGATAAGTACCGCTGTTTGACCATGGTCCAGGGAAGCCCGAAGGTGCTCCGTCATAGCCAGGAGAGCAGTCTCTGTGCTATGCCCGGCACAAAATCCGTGCTGAGTATCATCCAGAGTGTTATTGGAGTTTAAAACATTAGTAAGGATGGTGTTTACATGGGCTTCAGCGATCTTAGTGGCCCAGGGGAGCAGCGATATGGGTCTAAAACTTCGGGTTTCTGAGGGTCTAAGGTAGGCTTCTTTAGTATAGGGGAGACCCAAGCTTGTTTCCATTTAGTTGGCACCACTCCTGTGGAAAAGGAGGCATTGATGATACTATGTAATGGAGCAAAGCAATGCAGGGAGGAGTCTCAAAATTGGGCAGGCTTAAGAGGGTGCATTGGAGAGCCCGATTTAATGAGCTTAGTAAGCTGATTGAACCTTTCATTAGGTATTTCGGGGATGGTAGATAACCTAGAGACAGGACGGGATGAAGTGTCTAAGTCATCGCTGGGCTGAGTCTCAGGGGTAAAAGCCAGATATATGCCCGAATCTTTTCCATGAAGATGGAGGCTATCTCTTCACATTGAGCCGCTGAGGTAACAACATTAACAGCAGATTTCTTTGTGTTAAGTTCTTTTAGAATTTTAAAAATCACTTTGGCCGGATTAGGGTTAATTTTTATTTCTGTGGCATAGTATAATGCCTGAGTCTTACAGATGGCTTTATGATATGGTTTGAGTTGTTTAATATAGCCAACTTTTTTTTCGGTGGAGTAGTCTTTCCTTCAATCGCGTTCATATCTCTTGCAAGTCTTTTTCAGGCCAGCCAATGTCTTGTCGTACCAAGGATTGGCATCCTGGGTACGTGTCGTACTCCAGGTTACTGGAATAAGCCTGTCCAGTGCCTGGGTAAGCCAAGCACAAAACGAGTCATAGCCTGATTCAATGTCAGAAAAGGGATTCAAAGGATCGGTTTCCAGAAGAGCGTGAAAATCCGCTAGACGAAGTTTACGCCAGGGCCTTTTACGTACGGCTAGTTGGGTTTTACAGTTATCAGGGGTAGCTGTACAAAAGGTCAGTGTAACCATATAGTGATCTGACCAAGCAATAGGTGTAGGAGCAGGATGATTCAATGTTTGTAAAAATAGGATCCAGTGTGTGTCCTCCATTGTGTGTGGGACCTTTAACTAATTGGGAGAGCTGGAAAGCTGCAAGATCAGCAATCAGGGTGCAGATCATCGGTTCTTGCTCCAGCTCGAAATGGAGATTGAGGTCACCAAGAATGCTAAAGTTGGCTGATCTCATGGCGCAGGCTTCCACAATTTGCAAAAGAGAGGTGTTAAACCCACACATTGGTCCAGGGGGGTCTGTAAATAAGTAGCCCCGAAAAAGTAAAATGGGCGTTAATAGAGATATTAAAATGTCCACATTCAGCCCCGTTTAAGTTCATTTTCTCAAAGGAGCAGGAGTAGATAGTTTTAGTAATTACAGCAATACCGCCTCCTCTAGATGCCCTGTTAATCAGGGTAATCGAGAAGCCAGGCGGAAGTGCTAGATTTAAAATAGTCATTAGATCATCACTCATCCAAGTTTCAGTAATGAAAAGGATATCCGGGGATTCGTCCACTATGAGGTCGAATAATTCAGCGTAGTGCTTAGGTAGCGATCTAACATTTAGCTGGAGTACTTTCAGTTGATGCTGTGGAAGGGGAGAAGCGAAGGCTCCTATAGTAGTGGGGGCCAGGAGACTTAATAGGTTACAAGAACAGGTGAACGGGCCGCTCATGGGCTCAAAGGGGGGGTGACAGTCAGTAAGTATGGTGGGGCGTAATTTAAGTAGCTCAGTTCTAGAATAAGCTCGCTTACCCGGCCTAATTTCACCAGCATCTCTGGCGAGAGGCGCAGGACTGGCACGCACGGGCGCAGACGGGCTTGCCTTTGGCGCGCCGGCTGCGCTCGCCCGCTGCGCGGACGCGGTCCTATACACATTTATAGGGCGTGAGGAGGGTGGGAAGAATGTCAACTAGTCCGCACCCCTCCAGTTTCCCCAAGACGGCGGCCCGCCCCTCCACAGTCCGGCGTCAGCAAGCAATCTGCTGCGCGAGGACAGGGGATCGGACCGCAGTGGAGCTAGGGCAGATCAGCCCTTTAGGCAAAATAGCAAGCGCGAAGTACTTCGCAAGTAAAAACAAGTAATATTTAAAATTGCAGGACACAATCTCCCGGCTTCCGCCTCAGGAACGTTTTACAGAGGATCTGCGCGCGAGCGATGTAGGCAGGGTTTTAACTTCCTGGGAGGGCGGGAAGAATGGCAACTAGTCCGCACCCCCCCAGTTTCCCCCAAGATGGCGGCGACTCTTACTAAATGGTTCAATCAATACAAAAGAAAGACCTTTACATGAAACAAATTTGTGCTAAAAGTGTGTGCAATTGCAAGTAATTTTGCAAATTTTTTCTGGAATTTCACATAAATACTTCAAATGATATTGCACAAATGTCACATCACCTTAGTCATTAAATCTTTGCAGCAAGCCATGGGTCACAACATATTTGGTAAATGTCATGCACATTCAAATAACCAAATAATCGCGAACTAAGTATTTTTAAGAACAGAAAATTAATATCAGGGGCTGCAAAAACCTTCAGCTGTAAAAATATGTCAGTCTCTGTTTTATGGCAGAAAATTCAAAGGCCTAGGAGCCATATTATGATGTGCTTTGCTGGTTCAACCAGGAGCTGAGAGGATGTTTTTACGCTCCTACAGTTTGAAAAATGAATTAATTTTTTCCAAATATTTCTCTGCAAGTGCTTTATTTTCAGACAGTAGAACTCAGAAACATAAAGTGGTGAAACAAGCTAACTGCATCTACAGCATTGCACTATATATTTTAAAAACACTTGAATGCCTTTCTAATAATGCATAACACACAGTACTTAGATTTCTTTAAACTTTTAAAACTCAATAGACTATGGGCCATATGTAGGTGGGAAAATACCGGTCGGTAACGGCCGATTTCGGCGTTACTGACTGGTATTCGTAATTCCAGATGTAGGGGGCCTGAAAATTACTGATTCTGTATATTTACCGAATCGGTAAAGTACCGATTCGGTAAATGTACAGAATCGGAATTTTGGGATGTAGGTGGCACTGGAAACAGTGCCACAGGCCCTTAGAAATTCGTTATTTACCATGAAATACAATGGCATGGTAAATAACGAATTTCTGTGTACATGCACATCTGTGCATGTACACCTGTGCCATGTGGCACACATACATGCCCTAAGGGCATGTATGTGTGTCACACTGCACACAAGCCAAAATCAGGGGTGCTACAGGGTGTCAAAGTGACACCCTGTCCCCCTTGGCAAATCGTTAAAATTACCGAATCGGTATTTACCGATTCGGTAATTGCCATTGATTCCTATGGGCCTCAAGGCCCATATGAATCTATGACAATTACCGAATCGGTAAATACCGCATATTACCGATTCGGTAATATTTACAGAATAATTACCTACATGGCATTTACCGAATTGTAAATACCGAATCGGTAAAATTCGGTATTTACGATTCGGTAAATGCCATTTACCTACATATGGCCCTATATGTTTTTGCTAGTTATCCTAGTAATTTCCTCTTCTACTACTGTTCTTGGATTTATGTTAATATTATTAAATGGCAATCAACAGACTAAAATATAAATATTTAAATTAAGCAAATAATCTTTAGGTTTTATGTTAGTTGTTTATCAATAAATATTGTCTCTTGAGCCATTAAGGAGTAATTAAAGCACCATTGTGCATATGCATATCAAAATTGAAACATTACTTCGAATTATGCAAAATGCTACAAAACCAGCTATCCACTAGTAATTCTATAACCACTTGAAAGTTCTTGAAATGCTAAAATGTTATGGTCATCTAGTTCTTGATCATTAATGTCATTGTGCCACTAATTTCACCCAGGATATCCCATAGATGGTGCTATTCACACTGTTTTTGAGTCAATTACCATGTAGCTGCAGAAATTCCAAGAGTTTACAGTTGATCCGGGGGTTGGTGGGTTCTAGACTCTTCGTTATGACCGCCCAACAGGTTTGAATCACCTGATCATTAAAAATGTGCTTGGGCAATAAAATGCTGGAGTCCTTTAGAGCAGCACCTAAGCAAACCAGATGTATGATGTCTTCCTTTAGGGCACCAAATAGAGAGGATAAAGGATCTAAATCATGTATACTGATTCACCTGGACTCCAGGTGGGGTAGTCAGCCAGGGTTGGCAACACCCCTTGCCGAATGGCCAGCAGCTTCCTCTTTAGGTAAGCTGGATATGTTGTATCGAAATATGAAGCTGCGTGTAAAGTTTTATATGTTTGTATTACCATCCATGGATTGAACAACAGGAGTAAACCTGTTAATCCAGCTGAGACCCGGGTAGAGTTTGTAACCAAAAGACAACGTCTCAACCGATAATCATTTGAGGGGGCAAGTACTAGGAGAGAAAAAAATCACTCAGGACAGGGAAAAAAGGAGACCACTTAAAGATTCATCAGGAAGTAAATTATTTTTGTAAGTAGTTATATTTGCACTACAATACAGTTCATGCAAAAGTAACCAGAACACTCAAAGTGGTGAAGAACAGCGTGAGCGGCACAAGAAATACATACAAAGATTGAAAAGTGGTTAATGAAACAATGAGGATCCTATACAGAGTCAAGATATCTTTGTTAGGGCTGTTTAAGTAGACCACAGTGAAGCCAAGTATACACTGAATAGTCGACGGCGTTTCGATCTGTTTAATTCCAGGTCATCATTAGGACAAGGTTACTTTATTCAAAGTAGTGCTGAGACGGTAGTGGTGAGAGGGGTCCAGAAGGTACTGAGAAATTGGAAAAAGGTGGATTCACAGGGTGCTTGGGTCCCCTAGCACCCCTGAGACCCCCAGCAAGGGCTGCAGTGCAGCCCCCAGGTTCTCCATCAGCTGGGCAGTTTCAAAGATAACGCTCCCAGGCCCTGAATTAAGCAACAGTCCTGGGGTAAAGAGCATAAGTCCTTGAGGAGTTTAGGGGAATAGCTGGGCCCAGGGGCCAGCACACAGGGCCCTCCAGCAGGGAGGCAGCCCCCATGGTGGTTCCTCCTGGGCCCCAGCAGCAGCAAGCCCCCCTCTCGGTCAGGAACAAGAAGTGTACATTTTCCTGGGGTCACAGCCCCTATATTTATATGCCCTTTTCCTTTGTGTCACAGCACAGGGCTTGGGGATACCAGTCAGTACTGGTTATGGGGAACTTTGGAGCACTTCGTTTTGCTCAGCTCCTCTCTCCTTTGTCAGGTGGGGGGTCAGTGATTAGATGCACCACAGGGGGCGGAGCCAGCATTGTGGAAGGAAGGCACATCCCTATTCAGGTCTCAGGAGCAACTCCTCCCGCCCATCTGCATGCAGATATCTCTATTCACCACTGGGTTGACTCCCCCCGGCTCCTGGACCCACCCACACCTCCCAGCTCCTGTCAATCACAAGCCAGACATGCAATTCACATCAGGCAGGCAGACACACAGTACACAGGAATGCAAACTTCTAAAAGTGGAATTTCTCCACCAGTCACCATAAATCTGCGCACACCATTGTGCAGCATTTATCTTCACAAGTTCATACGTACTTAACTCGCCCCTGAACTCCTCTCATGCCAGGAATTACCATGGACACACATATACCCCATGCATTCCTATGGGAGGGCAGGCCAATCTCACCACACGCACTTTACACTGGGCCACAGTGCTAAAGTGCCCAGAGACCTAAAATCATTACCACTATCTCAGAGCTTAAGGCCAAAAGTTCAGGGGTCAATCTGCCAAAAGGGCCAACTCAACCCCCTTCCAGCCAAAACATAGGGCAGACCAATCACCAGCGTGATGGGCTCCCCTGCTTGCAACAATAGAACACGGAGGCGGGCCCGGACTGCAGGGACACCCTCCAGTTCTATGCCACTTTGAGTCCATGTGGTTCTCTCTGAAAAATAACTTTCAGGCCCCTTAGATACCCCACAGGTACTCCCTAGTTGTCCACTGCCAGGACCAGGCCCTAGGCCATCCAGATACCACTGGTCCTTGTCAATCCACAGAGTGGGGGGCAGTAACCCCTGACACCGAATAGCCATTCTCCACTCTCCCTCTCAGTGTAGTTCCAAACTATCACTGATCCTTCAACCTAGGGTCTGCACCCTCAGGCTGACCAGAGGTCACAGGCAAAGTGTCTCCTCACCCTACCTCTACTTCTGGGGTTGCGCACTCTCCCAGGAGAAGCACCCTCCAGAACACAACTCTCCCACCAGTTCAGGACCTCTCTCCATCAACTGTTCTACCACTTGGGATCCATATTCCCCGGATGCACTGGGGTCAGAGGCGAGTACTCCCTCCCTCTGCACCCCCTCCCAGAATTCAGCACCCTCCCACTGTAGAACAGGGTCCCTTCACTTAAGATAGGCCCCACCAGCTCTCAGGGTAGTACAACCACACTCAACCAAGGACCCTAAAGATCCCGGATAGGCCTGCACCACCCATTCTGGGAAAAACATGGTCCCTTCACTTACGATGGGCCCCACCTTTATTCACAGGGGTATCCCTAGAAGGCAAACTGGCCAGGACACTGATTACAGCTGCCCTGCTGTCCAGGTCAGGCAATCACCTGAACATGGCTCCCCAACCCAGGGACGCGACCCTTTGGTCAGATGCCCAGTGAACCAGGACTTCACGAGGGTGACACATAACTAATGTGTTGCGCGACAGTCTGTCTGGCGCAGATCTCACGACCTCCTGTCCAACTGACTGTGTGGACAGAAGTGGCGTCACCATTGGCCAATCATTGGCGGCTCAGCCTTCTGGCTGGCCCATGACCCACTGGGGACTCTTTTCCCCTCTCACCCCTCCATTTGGACTTCTGTACCCTCCCAAATGGAGCAATACTGTCAGACACCAGAACCGCTGGAGCTCTGCTTACAGACGCTCCAGGTTCCACAGACACTAGGAGATCCTCCTCAAATGGCCTATTAGTACAGCCTAGGCTCCCAAACTGGTCTTCCCTCAAAGAACCACCCAGGCTTGAGATGAGGTTTCAGGGACCTGGACACACGCAGTCCGACCCACTCCTTCTCCTCTGAGACAGGACGTGAGCCCCTACATCCCTGCCACTATACAGGGACCTAGCTGGGCTACTCTGAACCTCTTCCACTACTCTGGGCTGGAAGACACCTCAGCCACTCCTTTTGGAATCACTCCCCAATGCCTCTTTAGATCTTCTAACATGGGGAGATCCCCCCCACAGAACAGTCAAACAGGACAGACTAGGGTCCTTTCCTGGAGTTCCATCTAAGAACCATACAGTACTGAAGACTGAGGTTGAGGCACGGAACACGGCCCAGTCTCACACCTTCTTCACGGGACATGATGTGAGGCCTTGCAACCTCTTCACCATAACAGCACCTAACTCTGGACATCTTCCACCACCCTGGCTTGGAAAACACCTGTACCATTCCTCTAGGGTCACTCCCCCATGCAAGTTCCTGATTTCAGAGAACTCACACCCAATCATCCAGTGCAACACACCACTCATCCACACACGCCCCCCCAGACTGGTGAGACAGTATCTACTACCCCTGAATCTCAACCTGCACCCCTCTTACTGAGCACCAGGTACCATACTCTGGGAACGGGACTGGAACTTCATGCACTGGACACACTTCTGCTGCCACCACTTGATCCCACCCTTACTGGTGAATCCAGACAACTCATACTGCATTTAGGGGATAATCTACCCTCCCGAGCTAGTTACTCCATACCAATTAATGCCCCACTGTAGGCCAACCCAAGAACCAGCGCAATCGTTCAAGGGCAGTCTCTCCTCCAGATTCTCTGGTTTCTGTCCTTGGCAGGACACCCAACTCATAGTGCACAAGAAACACATTCCCAAAGAAATGGCACTTAAGACCCTTCTCTAAACAATATTGCAAGTGCGTGTTGTGTGCAAAGCAGAGCAGGAAAACAAAAATGGCGTTTAAGCTTATAATAAAACCATGCTAACTTAACACGTGTGAGTGCAAGGGTCAGCCCACAACACATTTCCTTGACCAAAGCACATAATATAAACCTGGGCAAATTACGAACGCACAGTCCAAGCCAAAAAAGCAGAGTCAAGTTCAATTTTGCAAAAAAAATGATTTGATCTTTGATAAAAAGCAGTAACTAAATAATAAAGAACAGGTAGAAAAAGCAAACAGTCTTATTCCACTAGCGTATAAGCACAGTATGTAGCAACAGCCTCCAACAGGAAGGCATTGTTCTCATCTGAAAACATTTCAGCCATCCAATTCAATAGTGAGAATGAACATACATGTTCCTCAACGACCGGAGCCTCCATCGCCATCGGAGGAAAACTCAGATCATCTTCAATGTAACTGCGTGCCAAGAAGTCATGCGCCGCTGCAAAAACATTCCAACATCCCATTATTCCATGTGTCACTGCTAAGGCCATAATCCCCCCGCCAGAACAGAGCAAGTCATGAACCACTAAGGGGCTCATCAGCTGGTCATAATCCGCGTTGGGAGACACCGTACTGCAGAGACACAAATCCAGGGCCGAGTCAAAAGCTGCACTCAACATTTCAAGAGGCAGCGCTCCAAAGTAACTAAGCATTCGGTTGCAGACCAGCAACAACCGAGAAATATTGTTGTCGGCTGCACGATGTGCATTTATATTTAACTAAACAAATTAATACAAGCACACATGCAACTAATGTGAGCATTAAGCACAATTCACCATGCTGGAAAAAATGCTGGAAAAAAATTGAATAAAAAAAACACAGACAAGACACCAAATATAGTTTCTACAGATGCCACAAAGCCAATGCTTATAAATGTAAAAAAGTAAACTAACCCCCTACTCGAGGACGCATTAAAGTTAGTCTAAATTAACTCCCTAAAATTCCAGGGCATGTCTGTATTTAATAAAGCATACACTTCTGTGCGGGTGTTTGCTACATGAAGGACAAATGTTTCTGTAGCAGATATAACAGCGACCTCTTTTTGAGACAATAGCACTCTTATACAGCTCATTTGGTTGACTCCTCTTTCAAGGTCGGAATCAACGGCCAGATGGAAACATCCAGCTTCCCATGCAGAGGAGTAAACACAACTTTTTATAGCAAACCACACGCTCAGTTACCGTAATCATGTAAGCGATGCCTGCTAACATCGCACAATAAGCCACACAGCTGAATCGGATCTCCAATAAGTGACCACTTCTAACTATTCTCTTAGCGCGCCCTGTGCTCTGATATGACAGTGAGAGAGTGATTGCACCATAGTTTCTACTGCTAATCATTCTCAGCATACCCTACGAATACGATAAAACAGCGATAATTTTAACACCGGTCCTTAATAATATGCCCCGAATTTCGTAGCGCACCCTGCATCGCATAATGCGATGCAGGGCATGGAACGAAGGGGCATATTATCAACAACATAATGCGATACATTATCGCCGCTTTTATCGGCAAGAAACTGCTGATAAAGCGGCCATAATAGGCCCTTGTAAATTCTCAGTAAGTTGTGGTGTTAACCTGGGCTGCTATGGGAATTCACAAGGTTATATTATCAAGGCCATTATCGCCGCTAAAACCGGCGATAATGTAGCACCTTATGTTGTTGATAATATGGCCCGAAATTCGTTTTATTAATTTAATTGTTTACTTACCTACAATCAACCAGATTCCGTTGTTTATCACCCCCCACCGTGCCCCTCCCCCGCCCCACCTGTCCCACCGCAGCTCCCTCCATGGGCCACGTCTGGGCTTGATAATACGCCCTTGTTATTTCCCGTAGAAGCCCATGTTAACACCAGAACATGGGCTTCTATGGGAATTAACAAGGGCGTATTATCAAGACCATTTTTGCCATTTTATCAGCAGTTTCCTGCCCATAAAACGTCGATAATTTTAACACCGGTCCTTGATAATATGCCCGTCAGTGCCATATTATCATTAAAGGGCGATACATTATAGCCACTTTTATCGTCAGATAATGGGCTTGATAATAGGCCCTTGTAAATTCCCATAGCATCCAAGGTTCTAGTGTTAACCTGGGCTCCTACGGCAATTCACAAGGATATATTATCAAGACCATTATCACCGCTTTACCGGCAGTTTCCTGCCGATAAAAGTGGCGATAATGTATTGCCCTTTATTAATAATATGGCCCATAATCCCTTAATGTACACAGACGCACAAACTGATATTAAACAAAAAAACATAACAGCATGCATTATAGCAAAACACATTTACTACTATAAAACGTTTAACAACAGAAAAATATAGGGGCATATTATCAAGACAGGCGATAACGTTATCGCCGCTTTATCAGCAGCTTTCTACCCATAAAGCAGCAATATTAATATCGCCTGTCTTGATATACCCCATAATTCCTTAATGTACAAAGATGCACCGCACACACTCCCATACAATTTATCAACTCCCCTTTCAAATTGATTTGTAGATTAAGAAGAATACCACTCACACACTGGATATTCTTGTACAGAATCTCTCTAGTTCCGTTTTTGCAGCAGAACCGTCAAATGGAACATTTTCCCTCTCATTTTACACATACATACATACATATAAATAACCAATTAAAATCCTGCACACATTAATTCAAAACAAAACACACATTTCTATTGAATTAACATTCCAAATCTTTCCAACTGACATAATTTTCCACCCTACCCCCAACAGATCATGCAAAAGTCAACTGTCAACAGAGGTCAAAAGTTCAGCACTGTATAAAACACTGCTCCTCAACAAATTTAGACTATGCATAAGCACTTATAAGTACCAATAAAGCAAAACCGTCTCATTACAAGCAACAAAGATATAAACACATAAACTTGATAAATATCTGTAAAAGATTTATTTTTAATAGACTTTTTTTTGCTTACGTACACTTATGGAACAACTTTCAAAATTCGCACTGTACGCGCACAATAAATATACCCTAAAAAAAAAATAGCATACATCACTCATTTTTTACAATCACCGGACACCCCATCCATCAAGCCTTAAATATAACGTTTAAGACCGTAGGTAAAGCCCCAAATCCACCACGGTACCAGCCGGCTCCCTGCATCATTCGGGAGCCGGCATTGCTATTCCTCATAGAGAGCAGCTTACATGCTTTCATTGTAATTTCAAACATGATTTCAACAGTTTGTTGTACATTTTATTAAATAATATAGTACTATGGTACTGCACTCTAAAGCAGAAAAGTCAGCACAATTATGATAGAATACAAAATAGAAAAAAATATATATACTTCTACACTCAACAAACTCATAACAGTTTAATTTAAAAAGCACCCTACCACAACTAGTTTTTCAAACGCATTGTACAATAAAATGCGTCACAAAATAGATTACATACATGGTGACTCTATAATGTCACATAAAAAAAGAAGGCCACTCTTACGCTTCCAGGAAAACACAACAAATGTACAAGGCCCAAACTTCCATTGTACTGATTTCTTAGTTGCAGGTCTAGTTGTAAGATCGACTCACCCACTCCCTCATGGCTGGTATACACCCACAGCGCACCAATTCAGGGCATCCGTCACTACACACGTGACCCTATCTATAAAAAAGACGGAGAGCACGTGTTGTACGCCATTTTAGAGTTGTTCCCAAAGCACCGAACAAAGGGCCCACTACTACATGCATGGCCTCTTTGGTCACTGAGTTAGTAGTGCCCGAAGCACTGAGCTGGTGAAGAACCTGCGATGATGATGATGATGAGAGCATGAGTATGTCATGAGCCATAGAGGTATCAAGACTCGGCAACACGTTTGAGACTTCTTTGTTGAAGATCGTGACTACATCATGAAGAAACTCGTTTCCATAAAAGGTGAGCAGTGACACTTGAGTACGCATCAGAAGGAGTCAAAGAGTTGTAGCTGACTACATACAAAAATGCGACTTAATATGTTAGACGAACGCACTCCTATATAATGTATTAATTTACATATTTAATTTTTTTTCCCAATAGCAGTAACATTTTTATAAATCGCTGAAATGTCCGGAATATATTTAGAATACAAACAGACATATTATAAAGGACCGGTGTTCAAATTATCGCCGTTTTATCATCGAGTAACTGCTGATAAAGCGATGATAATGGGCTTGATAATATGCCCTTGGGAATTCCCATAGCACCGCTGTGTTTATACAACGTTAAGCACAGAGGCCTAGATCTACAAAGCCTTCATAGCAATGCATTAGAAATAAGTCAGCATAACAGGCGTCAGTAACGCAGTAGGCACTTCCATATAGACACCACTTGAAGGCAGCACTATAACAAGTGAAATGTACCAGGTGCACTGCACTCGTAAAACTGTAGTGTTACCTTTATTTGTGAAATTAGAGAGGGCCATAATATCAAGCCTGGGCGACAAAATTATCCCCACTTTATCAGCAGGAAAGTGCCCCTAAAGTGGCGATAATGGGTTTGAAAATATGCTCTATGGAATTTCAATCGAAGCTCATGGTAGATGTGAAGGACATCTAACATGAGCTTTGATTGGAATTGTACGAGGCACACTGCGCACATAAAACCGTAGAGTTACCAAAACTTGTAATGCTTCAGCTCATTTACTCACATCTACATAATTCTAAACTCTAATTTTCTTTTTTGTTTTGCAGATTACCAATCGGACATCTTTTGCAGTCCATTTAACAATTTTTTATAATATTGTTCATTGTTAAAGTTATTTTTCTAGTTGCTTCTAATGTAGTTATAATTCAGTTTCGTTTACATTTATTGATTTAATAAAAGTTAATAAAAAAACTACATACTTCTTTTATTTTGTGGGGGAGGGGTATGACGGTCCACAATAAAAATAATGTTGAAATACTATAGTAAGATATTCAAGACTAGGATTGAAAACTACTGAGTTCTAAGTAACATATATAATACAAATAACGGTGAAAAACTACTAAAATGGCGGTGGACGGAGTACGTAATCAACGTTTGGCGCCTCAGCACTACCTTTCAAATAAATATAGAAAAAATATGATTTATTAATATATTACAAAAGTACAGCAGTGGATGACACACGACCCGGGAAAAGATAGCGTCAAATTTACTAACTGAAATAAAGAAAGGTTTGCTTGTTCAACTTGAAGAGTAAGAAAAAACGTGGGCTTCGAAACGAGGCTGCGCATGCGTGGAGTACAACTGCTACACAAAAAACAAGGAAAGTTTTACATACTATCATAGAAATGAAGGGGCATATTATCAACAAAAGGCGATACATTATTGCCACTTTTATCGGCAGGAAACTGCCGATAAAGCAGCGATAATGGGCTTGATAATAGGCCCTTGTTAATTCCCATAGAAGCCTATGTTCTGGTGTTAACATGGGCTTCTATGGAAAATAACAAGGTCGTATAAAAGCGGCGATAATGTATCGCCTTTTGTTGGTAATATGGCCCATTGCTCTTTTTTTTGACCAGTAAACTTAGGTTCATATTATCAAGGACCGGTGTTAAAATTATCGCCGTTTTATTGGCAGGAAACTGCTGATAAAACAGCGATAATGAGCTTGGCAATACAGCCTTGTTATTTCCCATAGAAGCCCATGTTAACACCAGAACATAGGCTTCTATGGGAATTAACAAGGACGTATTATCAAGCCCACCCTCCCAACATTAATTAAAAAAACCCATACAATGCAGGAACCCGGAGCTGGAAGGTAATTTTACATATTACTGCCCTAGAAAGGTGGCCTTCCCAGCAACGTGTACGGGTAGCGATAGAGAGAGACAGCTCAAAACATTTTTTTTTCAAAAACACCTGAGTAGGACCGTAACCACCGCATGATTCAAAATAAAACCAGAGGAGTGCCGTTCCCCAGTGCTCGGACACCTTACAAGCCCCCATTATGCAAAAAAATTGCCCCTGAGACCGAATGAATAAAGCGGACTTCTAGTTTCTTTTCACCTTTTCCACTGCGTACAAGTACTGCACGAGTACCCTGCAATTTTTTATTAAAAAAAAAATTGAGCCTAAAGATCCATGTACTACCTCCTGACCAAGACTATAGGTTCAGAATGTTTCTAGCCTGCCCCCTTCCATTAATTCTCAACTTTGTTTTACTGTTTACTTGTGACTCGGTGCTACCGAGGCACAAGATGGTCGCCAACACTTCCTGGTTTTGAGTGTTGATAGACAGTTCACAGCCAATCAGTATGGAGCTTGCGCTCGTAATTGAACGCGTGCTGAACTCCGTCTCCAGATATCTCTGTGATTTTACTTGCAATTTTCTCAGAAACTACTGAACAGATTTACACCATTTGAGAAAAAGCACAATCTGCGAACCAAACTCTACCTCATTGCCAAATTTAGTGTAATTCCGTTCAGCCGTTCGGGCTGTAACTATGGCTAAAGGTCCCTATGGAAAATTGCATGGGGAAAACACGTTTTGGGACCCTTTTTCTCAGCCCCGACTTGACGAATCACCCCCAAACTTTCAGGGAAAGAGTAGAACCGAGCAGGTCATTTTCATGGAGAAATTCAAGAAGATGGAGGAAAAAATATCGGAAGATTTCCATTTGAATTATGAACAATCCACACAATGCACTATGGGACTTGAAGTAAGTTAATTCCAGTCATGTGACTTACCTTTGAGAAAGCGCGCCCTAGCACACCTGCGTGTTATTGAATTCCCTCTGTGAGCAAGGCGTAGAGCCGAAACGTTAGAGACTATGGAATGTGGTGCTGCTTAACTTGGAAAATAAACGTCATCTGCAGTATTGGGCCTCACTTTTTGTGCTACAGTTGTGTAAGGATGGGCTGCTCCGTGCCCATTGTGTGAGGCCGCTCTGAAGGGTCCTGGGCTCCAGAACGGGGGACTTGTGTATATATATATATATATATATATATATATATATATATATATATATATATATGCATAAGACTCAGTGATTGTATGAGTGACGTATGGATAACTGTATACTTGTACTTGTAATAGTGATTTTATAACACACTAACTATGATGTACTTTCTATATGAATAAATAAAGTGGTGTTTGTGTAAGTGTGTAACTTAGTAGATATAAGTATGATCAATTGTTTGCATAAGTGAGTAGAATGTCTGCATAAGTGAACACGATGTGTGCTGGTGTGTAATGTTGATGTAGGTGTATAAGTATATTTAATAGTTTTCTATTGATCTTTGTTACCATGTATGAGTGAATTTATAGGTAAGAGTTTACATGTGTGTGTAGATTTAGGTATCACTGAGTGGGTTTTTAGAAACTTGTATTGGTGTGTCAATGGTTTCAGATATGGTACTCCATATTTTACTATGAGTGTTGAAAGGTTATACTAGGGTATGATAAGATTTATCAGATTGTCACGTGGATGCTGTCATCAGTGATGTCATCAGTAATGTCATTTGAGATGTCATCAGTGATGTCATCAGCGATATCACTGACCAAGTCATGAATGATGTAATATGTGACATCTTTAGCAGTGGATTGCTGGCGCGCGAGTTACTTTTAGTGCAACAAACTATAACGCAAGAATTTCAATGGTTTTGTATGAGTGAAATGTCCAACTAACTATAACACCCCTAAAACCTATGGTTTTTTCAGTGAACTTCTAAGGTTTTTTAAATACTAATTACTAACTATAATATGTTTTTTTCAGTGAATTTCAAAGGTTTTGTAAAGGGCAATTTTTAAATGTTTTAATTCTTATATTATTTTTTTGATACGGATTTACTACATTTTTTAAACTATTTATTTTTAGATATTTTATTTTTTAAATGACATTATGATTACATTATACATTCCATTACAACATATACTTTCTCAGAATGAATTACTTTAGTTTAAATACTTTGCAAATAGGCAATAGAGTTTTAAGTACAGTAGTTAGAGTTGTTGCAATGTACAACACAATTTCAAACACAATGCAACATTGAGCTGAATGGGAATTTCTAGTTAAATGCAATTAGTTACTTTATGGATTACTTTGCTAGCCACAGGACTGGATCCTAGATTCAGTCCTGGGACATCTTCTGTAAACAGTTGGGCAAAAGTGTTTTGGTTTAAGTAGTCATTTTTAGGGAATATTATTGTATTTTAAAAGTTGACACAAACATTTCTCACAAAGAATCACCAATGGTATCCTATGGGACGAAATTCACTTAGTCGGTAAGTAGTGTTATCGTTACTTTTTCTTAATCAGTGGTGGATCCTGAATCCAGCACTGGTGCATCTCCTGTAAACAGTTGAAAGAATGCATTTAAGTCATACAGGTGATTTTTAAGGAATATTTTTAGTTTGTATAAATAGACACTTCGAAACGTTTCTGGTGAAAAGCTGACAATGGATTCCTATGGAAGGAAATTCAAGTTACTGGTAAGTACGGTTAGAATTACTTTTCATCGTCAGTACTGGGCTCAAAGATTCAGCATTGAGGTCTCGCCTGATAACAGGTGAATAAATTGGAATTCGTAGTTTGGCTGATTTTAGGTGAATATTTTAAAGTTCCAAAACTCCACACTTAAAAGATTTTCCAAGTGAAACCAGTCAATGTTGCCCTATGGAAGGAAATTCACTTAGCAGGTAAGTAGTGTTAGCGTTACTTTTTCTTACTCAGTGGTAGATCCTGGATTCAGCACTGGTGCATCTCCTGTAAACAGTTGAAAGAATGTGTTTAAGTAAATCAGGCGATTTTCTAAGGAATATTTGTAGTTTGTGAAAATCGACACTTAGAAGAGGCGGGGAGAGGGGAAAGGTACCAAGAGGGAGGAGAGGAAGGAAACACACAGCGGAAGGTGTGGGGAAAAGGGAAAAGAGATTACAACACAAACTTTTCTGGTGAAAACCACATAATGGATTCCTATGGAAGGAAATACAAGTTACTGGTAAGTACAGTTAGAATTACTTTTCAGGATCAGTACTGGGCACAAAAAGCAGCACTGAGGTCTCTCCTGATAACAGGTGAGTAAATTAGAATTCCTTGATCGGCTGATTTTAGAGGAATATTTTTAATTTCCAAAAGTCCACACAGAAGAATTTCCAAGTGAAAGCAGTCAATGTTAGCCTATGGAAGGAATTTCAAGTAACTGGTAAGTACGGTTAAAATGACTTTTCAGGATCAATACTGGACTCAAAGTTGCAGCACTGAGGTCACTCCTGATATCAGGTGAGTAAATCAGAATTCGTAGTTCGGCAGTTTCAAAAATCGACACTTCGAAACTTTTCTGGTGAAAACCTCACAATGGATTCCTATGGAAGGAATTACAAGTTACAGGTACGTACGGTTAAAATTACTTTTCAGGATCAATACTGGGCTCAAAGAAGCATCACTGAGGTCTCTCCTGATAACAGGTGAGTAAATCGGAGTTCGTAGTTTGGCTGATTTTAGAGGAATATTTGCACAATGGTGAAGGAAGGGGGCGGGCCTGAGGTGACATGTGTGCAAACACGCCCTCTGGCGCGTTTTAAGTTGGGGAATTAATTCCTCTTCAATCCTGAGGTTCCCTGGGGGCCAACTAGTCCACCAGGTACCTCCAGTATGCGCCAGGAAGCTGCGTTGCAGAGGCCTCGCCCCTATTTACAACACTCTGCAACGCAGCTCTGTGGCGCTTACTAGAGGTACCTGGTGGGTTAGTTGGCCCCCAGGGGACCTCAGGATTGAAGAGGAATTAATTCTCCAACTTAAAACATGCAACAGGGCGTGTTGCACACATATTAACTCAGGCCCCGCCCCCTACCTTAACCACTGTGCAAACACGCCCCATGGCATGTTTTAAGTTGGCTGGATTAAGTCCGTTTGAATCCTGAGGGTCCCTGGGATCCAACTAGTCCACCAGGTACCTTCAGTAAGAACCATGGAGCTGCGTTGCAGAGTGTTGTAAAAAGGGGCGTGGCCTCTAAACACCTCTCTGCAACACAGCTCCCTGGCGCATACTGGAGTAGTGGGCTAGTTGGCCCCCAGGGACCCCCAGCATTGAAGGGGAATTAATGCCCCGATTTAAAACGCGCCACAGGGTGCGTTTGCAGAGTGTGTTTGTGAGGGGGCGGGGCCTAGGGACGATTGCATCTTTTTTTTTGAAAGGGGGGCTGTGTGGTCCTCCTTCCTTTTACTTTTTTGTGGCCCTGGGGACCCTATCCCCAGGGCCTCACCCCCAAATTAAAATAAAAAAAATGAGAAGGGGGCTGAGTGGCCCCCTCCCGTGGCTAATTCTGGGCCCTGGGGACCCCATCCCCCGGGGCATGGCCAATTTTTTAAATATTTTTATGGAGGGAGGCTGCGTAGCCCCCCTCCTCATTCCATTTAAGGCCCTGGGGACCCCATCCCCTGGGGCCGACCATTGACTTAAAAAAAAAACTCAAAGCTCTCGTTGGGGAACGTGGTGGGGTCCCCAATCCCCCCACGGCCCAATGCCGGCTCCCCTACTCCTGCAGGAGCCGGCATTGCTTTTCCACATGGGGAGCAACTAAGATGCTGCTCCCCATATGGAAAAGCAATATGCTTTGCTTCATTGAAGCGAGAGCAGGCTTCCCTGCTCTCGCTTCAATGAAGCAAGCAGTTTGAAATGACAGGGTGGGAGCAGCGAGGCCATTGCAAACTGCAGTGTACCGGAGGTCGGCACCCCAGGACACTGCAGGAGCCAGCCCTGGGGGGGTGGCGGTCCCCAGGGCCTGTACAAGGCTCCAGGAGGGGGGCAACGTGGCCCCCCTCCCACATATGTTTGAAGCCCCAGTGGTGGCGGTCCTTGGGGCTGGGGGGCCTGGGAGCCCCCCGCCCCCTATTTATTGTAGCCCCAGGGGGTGGCGGTCCCTGGGTTGGGGGGGCCTGAGAGCCCCCCCCCACTCAAATTGAATAAACCCCAGGGGTGGTGCTCCCCAGGGCTGGATGGCCTGAGAACCCCCAACCCAAATTGAATAAGCCCCGGGGTGGCGGTCCCCGGGGCTGGGGGCCCCTTTGAGCCCCCATAACAATTAAATCATTGCCCCCCGGAATTTGGCCCACCTGGGGGCTAAATAGCAATGAAGCATGCTAGACCGCGCTTTGCTTTTTTTTATTTTGGCCGTAATTTGCGTTGGATGCGTGAATCTCACCAATTTCTTTTTTTCAAAAAATACTTTTTTTGGCCCTGGGGGTCCTTGTGGGACCCCCTGAGCAGACCTAGGGGGTCAGGGTGTATCTACCCTGCCCCCCTTTTAACATTTTGTGGCGTTTGTTTTTCGTTTCTTGTGCCTCGGGCACAAGATGGCTGCCAACACTTCCTGATTTTGACAGTTGTCAGCCAATTAGCATTCAGCGCAGGCACTGCAGGGTGCTTGTAGGCTGCGCTTAGGGTACGTGGACTATACACTGATCCTCCGGCCCATAGATATATATGTACTTTTAAATGTCATTTTCTCAGGAACTACTGAACAGATTTACTCCAACTAAGCAAAAGGCATGAGTCTGAACCAAGGACTACCTCCTTGCCAAATTTGGTGTAATTCCGTTCAGCAGTTCAGGCTGTAGCTGTGCTAAAGGTCCTATGGGAAATTTCATGGGGAAAATGCGTTTTGGGACCTACCTTTTTTCTTGGCCCCCGCTTGATGAATCATCGTGAAACTTTCAGGATAGGAGCGGACCGGAGCTGGCCAAAAATTTAGAAAATTTTGCGCAGATTCGTCAATCGGCCCCAAAGTTATTCCAAATAGAGTGTTGCGGATTTCCTATGGATAGTAGGTCTTATCTATAACTATCTACTGGCGACCACCAGAAGATTATATATATGTATATATCAATATATACATACATATATATATGTATTAATTTATTTTTTTCAATGAAAACAGATGTTCTAGCTAGGCTCAGATTTCCCTCTTAAAAAACTGTGAGATTCAGCAGTTATAGTTACCTGAGGTAACTATTACTTGTGCCCGACAATGTACAGCTATGACCTCATAAATTACATCACTCATGACAGGGACAGTGACATCAATCATGATATCTTAAGTGTTTTTAGGAGTTTTTGGGCCAGATATATCAAGAATTGCTTTTGCGATTCCTAACTAGCGAATTTTACCAATTCACTATAAAATGATGTATGTAGGATTTGCAATTTTTTTTGCGAATACTTAACATTCCCTATTAGTGAATTGCAAATTGCGATTTGCTATTAGGGAATGCATTCCCATTCATTTCTATGGGCCCTATAGGAAATGCATTCGCAATTTGCGAGTACCAAATTGGTAATCACAAATTACGAATGTAATTGTGAGGGTGCTATGGGGCCTGAAGGCATCCCTGATGCACCCCCAGAAAAGGTAGGTATGCACATGTGGTGCACATACTGTAAGGGTTTGTTCCATGCAAAGAGCCTGTCCTCAATCCCTGCATTAAGGCTGACATTAGGATGGCATGAACCATTTCTGAGGCATTGTATGTAGCAAGGTACCTTTTGTGTTTGTCTTATTTCATTCTGTTTTATTTGATCTTGTTCTATTTGATCTTGGTTTTGTCAAGGCTTGTTCACCCCCAAAGTGCTCACAGACTTCAATTGTATATGGAGTACAGCACGAATCCTTGGCAGTATGTTAATCAGCGCTGCACGTTTTTAAACTGAATCTCCAGCAACGTGCAGCGCGTGTGAGCCCCACCCGTCCTTGCCTATAAAAGGCTCTGCGGAGCACTTCTGGCTGCTTGTGCTCGTCGGAACCAACTTACCTGAAGATCCCGCATTATCCCTGCTTCCTCGCTCCGCTGATCCGGTTCTTGCTTCGGCGCTTGGTCCGTCCCCCGGAGGTCTCCGTGGCAATTCGGGCATCCCTGGCTTCCGGTCCCCTCGTGCACCGATCCGCCCTGCAACAATAAAAGAAACAACAGTAAGATTAGCACGCTAAGTTCTTATCGGCAATAAAAGTAAGTGCCCAGTTTTTTCTCTACGTGAAGAATATTTAACGGAGATTTACCAGACTATAAGAATATGGCGCAGAAACCCAGATAAACATTGTTTCAAGGCATAGACTTTGTGTTTTCAACAACCCCTTTGACACTCTTGAATAACGTGCCGCATTATTGATGAACATGGTCTTAAAAGACACGGTGACAGAGACACTGAATGAAAGTACATGTTGTATTCATTCTTTGTTTTTATGCAAGAACTGCTCGTAGTACAAGGAAAGGCTCACAGTAAGAGAGCTAATATTGGAACACAGTTTATATTGAATTATATGGACAATTGCATATATGGTTATTCTCAGTGAGTTATTTTACAGGTCCTTATTATATACTCATTCCAGGAAAGTGAGATAAAGGGTGTGCATATTTTTATCACAATTAATAAGGAATCTGTTTTGTTTTAAGGAACCAGAATAGAGAGGTATTTAGTAATGCAAGTTGTATTGCTTCAAATTGTGAATTAGGAATAAGAAGCAGTAAGTAATACATATCTTTGTTTTTATGTCATTGATAGGTGAACAGCCTGATTGCATTCTTCTCTGGCAGATGTTACAAGAGGAGCTGTGTTTATCTCTCTTTTATTAGTTTATCCACTTCCCCCTTCCCTTGGGCTTCTTGTTTTTGTGCACTGTTTAGGTTCAGTGCAGTAAGGGCAAGGGGTTCAGGGGTGGGTTCGAACTGTCTTCAGCTTCCCAACAGAATACGCTGGATGTTCAGGTGAGCTAACCTTGACACATACATGCACTAATGGCATGTTTGCGTGCCACATGAAAAATGCGATATTTTGTGCATTTTTCAAAGGAATCGCAAATGACCATTAACTTGAAGGTGGTGGTCATTTGTGTTCCTAAATGCAAATTTGCATTTGGCTATTGATAGATGGATTGCATTTAGGGGATCACAAATTGCGATGGGTGAGTGTGTGGCTTTGTGAGTGGCTCTTCAGGTGAGTGACTGGTTGTGTAAGTAACTATATGGGCGAGTGAATGGTTGTTTTAAGTGGCTGCATGAGTGAGTGAGTGAGTGAGTGTGTGACTTCCTCTGTGGAAGAGTATGTAGGTATGTGAGTACTGGTATGGTCTGTGAATGGGTATGTGAGTGGTTGTATGAAGGTGTGAGTGGGCGTACAAGAGATTGTATGGGGACATGAGTGGGTGTGTGAGTTATCAGTAATGTCATATGAGATGTCACTTACCATGTCATATTTGAAGTTATAAGCAGTGCATTGCATGCATGTAAGTTATATTTAGGTCATGTAACTATAACTACGTAATTTCACTGGTTTTGTATTAGGGAAATCCGAGCCTAACCATAACATTCCTTATAACCTTTTTTTCAGTGAGTTTCTAAGGATTTTTAATTGAATTTCCTAACTATAACGATCCTATAACCTTTGTTTTTTCAGTTAATTGCTAAGGTTTTTCAAAATCTATTTCCTACAATAATGTCACTGTAACCTTTGTATTTTTAAGTGAATTTCTATGTTTTTTAACTGGTAGTTCTGTTTCCAGAGTGGTGGAGTAAGGGCGTGGTGTTCTCCGACCAGTTCTTAGGCATTGCCTCAAACAACATCTCAGTAGTCCCACTGTGTGTGACTTGCTGGAGGTAAATGGAGGGGTAGTTGGCCCCCCAAGTACCCTGAGCAGCCAATAGGACTTAATTCCCCACCAGCAGTGAGCCAAGAGGCACATTTCCAAAGTGGTGGTGAAAAGGGGCGGATCAACAGTGACTTGCTGGTCAAATTTTTACATTTATTTTTAATTTGTGGGCTGTTTTAGGCCTGGTAAACCAATCCCCTGGGGCAAGCTATGTTCTCAAAGGAGAGGCGGGCCCTGTGGGCCCCCTCCCTGGGCTAATTTCAGCCTAGGGACCTCATCACCGTGGCCCAGGAGGCTCTCCCGTGGTCCATGCTGGCTCCCAGCATAATGTAGGGGCTAGTATTGGTTTTGGATGGAGGGAACCTCTGAACCTGCAGCTCCCTGTGTCCAAAAGCAATTCTGCTTTGCTTTCAGCGAGTGAGAGCATTTTTAATGCTCTCGCTTGCTAAAAGCAGAGCAGCATTTGCTATGACTTTGTGGGAGTGGTAAAGCTTGGCTCCTACCAAGTCATACCAAATAGCTATGTTCCGGAGGTAGGCACCTCGGGACACAGCAGGAGCCGACCCTGTGGTGCTGGTCTACAGGGCCATCTAAGGCTCCAGGAGGATGGCTAAGCGGACCTCCTCCTTTCTTTGAATATGCCCCAGGGAGGTTGTGATCTGGGACTGCAGGGGAGTCCTCATGGCCCTCCCACATTATTTAAACAAAAAGGCCCTGGGAGATGGCTGTCCCTGGGGCTGAAGGGGCAGGACGCCCCCATTTAATTATTAAAGAAACCCCAGGGAGGTGTTGGTCCTCAGGGCGTGGGTGTTTGGTGCAGGCATCCCCTCATAATTTAAATACAAATCTCTGGGGAGGTGGTGGTCCCTGGATTTTCTTTAAACCCTAAGAGGGGAGCCCTCTCCTATATTTTTCATTTGGTGCAGAGAATTGGCCCACCCAGGGGCTTCCGTTAAAAGACGTTTGGGAGCCCACGCTGTTTTTTTCCCCAATTTTGCCACAAATCAGCGGATCCACTTGCGAATTTGCTGCAAAATTGACCAAAACAAATCTCTCTTAAATGCATGGTGGGGTCCCTGTGGGGACCTTCCCCATCATATCTGGGGCATCAGGTTATTCCTACATTGCCCCCTTTTCTTTATTTGTCACTTATTTTGTGGGGCTCTCTTCAAGCCAAGTCCCAAGATGGCTGCCAATACTTTCAGCCAATCAAACTTCAGTAGGATTTCAGTAAGATTTTGGGCTCCCAGACATCTATATTTTTTAACTTAAATATCTCTGAAACTACTGAACAGATTTACACCAAATCACAAAAAGTACACTTTCTTGACAAACATATATCCTTCTCCCAAAATTTGTGAAATTCCGTTCAGTGGTTTGGGCTGTAGTCGTGTTAATAAAATTAAAAATCCCCATAGTCATAACATGGGAAAAACATATTTTGAGAACCCCCCTTTTTTCTCAGCCCCTGCAGGACAGATCACCCTGAAACTTTCAACATAGCAGCTGAAACAAAAAAGGGAAGTTTTTTTAAAATGTCATGAAGATTCATCAAACGGCAAGTTATTGGAAAAACAAAAACCTATTTTTCTATGGAAACTTTGGTTCTTACTATAACTACCCACTGGCTATAGCTGGTAGGTATATATACTGAAAAATGCAAAGGTTAAAGTAAAGGTATAGTTAGGCATGATAAAAAGATCTGTTTTTGTTTAAACTGCGTTATGATTCCGCATACCATTATTCCGCATGTCGGAACAACGACTTGCGGAGGGAGGGGGGGTGTGTTGGATTTAAAATCCAACACCTTCCCTATTGTCCGCACAGACTGAAGTCAGAATAGAATATTATACTATTCAAACATCCAGCAGACCCTCTCCGCAAGTCGTTTTTCTGACTTGCGGTGTAATAGTATGCGGAATTACAACATGGTCGTTGTAACAACCGCGTTGTGATTCCCTGCAGGGAGAAATACAGTAGGATAGCATCATACATACATTCCTCCACTCTATGTCATTCCACTCGATGCCACTCCACTTTATGCCACTGCACTCTATTCTATGAAACACCACTCTACTCTATGTCACTCCACTATGCCACTCTACTCTCTACTCTCCACCAATCTACTGTACACCACTCCACTCTGTGCCATACGACTCTATGTTATGTTATGTTAAAATGTTTCTAAAGCGCTCGAATACCCATCGGTGTCTAGGCGCTGTTTGAGTGGCAGTTAGGTGAGGGTTCTGAGAGTGATTATGCACCTAAGAATTGAAAAGCCAGGTTTTTATTAGCTTCCTAAAATCCAACAAAGTAGGAGCTGCTTTGAAGTTTATAGGTAAGCTGTTCCACAGGGCAGGGGCTTCGGTGGTAAAACAACTGCCTCCCCATCTTTGTCTCTTGTATCTGGAGCAGGGCATTATCATGGCATTTTTAGAGCGCAGTTCTCTATTAGGAACATACCATAAAAGAGATTTTTTTAAATAGCAAGGGCCTTCATTGTGCAGGGCTTTGATAGTAAGGCATAATGCCTTGAACTTAATGCGGTTTGCATTCTTCAGCCAATGCAATTCCTTGATGGCCAACGAAACTGGGTGAAATTTAGACAAGTCGAAAACAAGCCTGGCTGCTGCATTCTGGACACTCTGGAGTTTCTTCAGATGTTGTTTTTGAAGTTTGGCAAGAAGACCATTACAGTAATCCAATTGCAATAGGATTGATAAAGAGACAACTGTTTTTCTGGTGGTCATGGGAATAAACTGAAGAATCTTTTTAGTGATCCTTAGGGTGTTAAAGCTAGCCGAGATGACCGAGCTGATGTGTTTATCACATCTTAACTTGTCGTCTAATATTACACCCAAATTTCTTGCTTTTTGTACAGGAATGGGAAGAGTTCCCATCTCTGTTGGCCAACATGCTGAGTTCCAAAAAGATGGGTTGTTGCCAAAAGGTATAACCTTGGTTTTCTCAGCATTTAGCTTGAGACAATGCACTTCGATCCAGCCACTAACTGCTCATACAGTTGTGGAACTGGGAGGAAGTGGCATCTATGTTGTTCGAGGCTCCAACCACAATTTGGGTCTCGTCTGCATAAGACATGGGGGAAAAAACAAAAGATCTAATTAGTGGGGCAAGTTCTGAAACATAAATATTAAAAAGCAGTGGACTCAAAGATGATCCTTGTGGAACCCCACAAGGGAGTAAAAAGGAACCAGAAGAGAAATTCTCCAACATAACAGAATTGTTTCTATTTGTCAGGAATGATTGGAGTAAAGACAGTGCTTTGTCGGCGATGCCTAATTTACTGAGACGGTTGACAAGAGTGACATGGTCAACCGTATCAAAGGCCGCCGACAAGTCCAAAAGGTTAAGTGCTGCAGAGCCCCCTTTATCCAGGACAGTTCTTAGCTCATCCGTTGTTTTTATTAGACCCGTCTGGGTTCTATGTTCGGCCCTAAAGCCAAACTGAGAGGGATCCAACAGATGATTATCCTGAAAAAACGTTGATAATTGTGTATTTATCAGTTTATCCACCAATTTGGCCGGAAAAGGTAATCTGGAGATTGGACGGTAATTGGCTGGGTTATCCGGGTCTAAATTTGTCTTCTTCAAGAGCGGTAGAAGGGGAGCTCTTTTCCAAAGATCTGGAAAAAATACCTGTGTTGTACATGCCATTAAAGATATTGGCTAAAGGTGTATCAATGAGAGCTGGTATTTGTTTTAGTACCAAAGGAGGGCATGGATCGAATGGTGATCCTGGCTTTGTGGAATTAATTCGTTTTGAGAATTCATCCGAAGTGGTGACTGTGAATTGTGTAAGTTTAGAAGAAAAACTAATGTTGTTTACATCAAAGTCGTTTATGTAGCCTTTGCTAAATGAAAGGTCACTAGAGATAGAAAATGTATTATATATTCATTCCACTTTGTGGCGGAAATATGAAGCAATTTCTTCACAAAAAGATTGACTGATGTTGTTACTTTTCAACTCAGGGAGCTTAGTCAATTTTTTTATGACCAGGAAGAGTTATTTGGCCGAGTTTTTTCAAGCTTCTATTTGCTGAGTGAAAAAAGATGATATTTTTTGGATAATGGCTGCTTTATAATTAGCCACGGCCTTTTTATATATTATTTTATCAGTGGGGCTGTATTTTAGCCTCCAAGCCCTTTCTAGTTTCCTGCAATTTTGTTTTTGGAGCTGGAGAGCATCCGAATACCACGTTGCAGATTTTTTAACTTTATTTCTGTTGGTGCCTTTTTTTAGGACCACATTTTGAGATGGCCATGTTTAGCCAATTGAAGTACGTCTCTGAGGCTTCATTTGGGTCTGATCGCAGAGTACAAGTGACTTTATATAGATGGTTTTCTAAGGTATCGAAATTGGTTTTGGACCACTGGTACGACGGTAACTGGCTAATGTCACGTTCCCTATTTTGAAAGGAAGGCTGGACTGTCAGACCATGTGAGGGGCAGAATATCTTTGACCAATTATTGTTAGAAAAAATTGCATCCAACGTATGTCCACCATTATGAGTAGTACAAAAGGGGGTGGTGATGGACGGAGCATCTGAGCCAATCAAACACTCACACCCAGTCAACAGATCTGGGTTTAATCCATCACTGTTCTTTAGCCCACTCTGCCACCCCAGTTCAGACATGACCATATGCAAATCAGTCTGACCCTGTGCCTCATGGGAACAGTCCAGCCCGAACTGCCAAGCCATGCCTTCCCTGGACCGGAAACAAGCTTCCGAGGACCGGTTTCTGGCATTTCAGCCATCTTCAGCCCAGCTTGCTTGAATCCATTATGAGTAGGCTGAAGGGCTAGTTGAGGGAGATTAAAGGAATTCATAATCTCCAAGATAGCTTCTGTATCTTTATCCTCCTTACAGTCTAAGTGGAAATTAAAGTCTCCAAGTACTTTATAATCATTCTTGCATGCTCCCCCCCTCTACTAGTGAATGAACTGATTGGAGAACCTTGTATCTAGTAGCTGGAGGGTGGTAGATAAGAAGACCATTTAGAGAATAATAATTAGTTATGTCAATCTTGAAGGATAATAGTTCACAGTCTGCTTTTAGTAAGAGGTCGATTTTAATTTTAAACTTGTTTCTATAGATTATCCCCAAGCTGCCTCCCCTATTTCCCCCTCTATCTACTCTCCTCATTGAGCACCCTTGAGGAGTAGCAATCAGTAAGTCAGGACTAGAATGGTCATTAGCCCAAGTTTCAGTTATGAAAAGAACATCAAGATGTTTGTTCACGATAAGCTCTGATACTTCAAATGCATGCTTCACAAAAGACCATGCATTGACTAAAGCCACTTGATATTTGCTGTTGGGAGGAAGATTAATATTTTTACTGTTACGCATTTGACAGTTGGGGGGCGATTCAAAAATAGTAGTCTTGAAGCCACACTTATAGCATAGTAGGCTGGAGGAATCCTGGGTCATATCCATTAAAGGGCAACCTCCATTAGATTTGTTAAAGGATAGAAGGGAGTCACCTGACAACTTTATCCTCTCTAAAGTAGTCTGTGTGAGTCGGGCAGCTTCTCTGGCGCATGGCGCGATCTTAGCGCGGACAGGTGCAGACGGGCTTGCCTTTGGCGCCCCTTCGGCGGCGGGCGCCCGCTGTGCGTCCGGTCCTGCTTGAGTTTTATGGCCGGTCGACGCGATGTGCGCTGCAATGCAAGCGTTTCTGCCGGAAGTCAGGCGGTAAGGCCTGGAAAGAGGGTGTGTTCGCATCCCTCCGCTCAATTGGCTCTGCCGTGGTGGACCGGGGAAGTGAAGCTGAGGACAACAACTAAGAGCACAGTGAGTAAAACTTCCTGTGAGCAGTGGTGTAGAGGTCGTTTTTTTAAAACAGATAAACAAAATAATAACAATGTGTCCAAACGATTTTAAAAGCAACTCCTAAAATACCCCCAGTACAATGTGCCCGAACAGTTTAGAGCAGTTCAAAATGCCCGCAAATACTCTAGCGAAATTCCCACCAATGCGTTTTTAAAACTGGCATCAGGTCAGAGGTTCCCCTCATCTATGCCCCTCTACTGCATGCTACTCCAATCAATTGTATTCTACTCTACGCCACTCCACTTTATGCTATTCCACTCCATGTCACTCTACTCTATGCCACTCACCTGTAAGTATTTACACCCTGTG
Organism: Lissotriton vulgaris; assembly: GCF_964263255.1. NCBI lineage: Eukaryota > Metazoa > Chordata > Amphibia > Caudata > Salamandridae > Lissotriton > Lissotriton vulgaris. The sequence goes on from NC_141685.1 coordinate 1,441,946,986, forward strand.
CTATTCCACTCTGTGCCACTCCACTCTACATCACTCCACTCAACGCTCAAAGCCACTCCACCCCACCCCACTCTATGCCACTCCACTCTTTTCTATGACACACCACTCTACTGTACGCCACTCCACTATATCCCACTCTACTCTCTGCCAATCTACTGTACCCCACTCCACTCTGCGCCAGTTGAAGTTAGTTGAAGTTGAAGTTAGAAAGTTCTTGATAGAGCGCACTGTGACCAAGCGGCTTCCTGGCGCTAGAGTTTAGACTGAGAAGCACAGAAGTCTGCCAAAATGAAGATCAGCAGGAGTACGCTTGAGAGAACAGGAAAGTCTTGAGCGCCTTACGAAATTGTGAATAAACTGGAATGGATCTAAGGGACAGCGGAAGACTGTTCCAGAAGCGAGGAGCTAGTACAGAGAATCTGGTGCCTCCAGTTTTGGACCTGCGGAAATGAGGGACATTGAGAAGAGCATGATTGGAGTAGCGGAGGGTACAGCTGGGGGTATAGGGACTTATGAGGGAATTAATAAAAACCGGGGCAGTACGGGCACGGGCCATGAAGGCCAGACATCCCATCTTGAAAAGGGATCTCTGGAAAATGGGGAGCCAGTGAAGGGATTTCAAAAAAGGAGTGATGTGGTGGGACTTGGGAAGGTGGTGAACGAGGCGGGCGGCCTGATTCTGGATAGCCTAAAGACGGCGAAGTTCGTAGGCCAGAATACCCACGTAGAGGCTATTCCCATAATCAAGACGGGAGAGAATCATGGTCAAAATAATAAGTTTAAGAGCATCAGGAGAAAAAAAACGGGAGACTTTCCGAATGATCCGGAGGGATAGGAAGCAGGAGGAGACAACTGAACTAATCTGGGCATGCATGGAGAGGTCCTGACTGACGTTAATGCCCAAGGTCCTTACTGAGGCCGCTGGTACTGGGGGGAGGGGGCGGGGGGGCGGAGATGGAAGGCCAAAAGGCGGCGGACCAAGGGGTGATGGTAGCGCCTGTCAGGACCTGCTCCGTCTTGTCCGGATTAAGTTTAAGGTGGTTGTGGTTCATCCACTCAGAAATGAAATCAAGGGTAGAATGAAATTTCTGCAGGGAGTCAGAAGGAGAGGAAAGATCAAATACATGCTGGAGGTCATCCGCATAATTGTACACGGAGACCCCCATATCTAGAAGGGAAATAATAAGGGGGAGGATATAGAGAGATTAAAAAGGAGGGGGGACAGGGAAGAACCTAGGGGGACCCCACAAGGAACCAGGCGGGTAGAGGCAGAGAAGCCGGAAAGATGGACCGCCTGAGTCCGCCCTTTGAGAAAAGAGGCGAACCAAGAGAGGGCAGTGCCCCAAACGCCCACTGCGCTGACACGGCTGAGAAGGATGGAGTGATCGACCGTGTCAAACGCAGCGGACAAGTCAAGGAGCACCAGGGCTTGGGTTAAGTTGGAGTCAGCCTTGCTCTTTAGCTCGTCTAGGACGGACAGGACCACTGACTTGGTCGAGTGGACCGGGCGGAATCCTGCTTGGTGGGAGGCCAGAAGATGGTTGTCCTCAACAAAAGTGGAGAGGTTGGTTATAATGTGACTCTCCAAGATCTTCCCTAAATATGGAAGAAGGGAAATGGGTCTAAAGTTGGACGGAAGGGAAGGGTCTAAACCAGGCTTTTTTAAAATGGGAAGAACTATGGCCGATTTAAAGGATTTAGGAACTAGACCTTGAGAAATAGAGGCATTAAGAAGGGTGAGGGGGGGTCAGGACAGTTGATGAAAAGCTCTCTCAGGATGCGAGCTGGATCACAATCAGCGACTTCACTTTCTGGAGTAAAACAAGAAAGGAGTCCATAGAGATAGGGGGAAGTGGTCAAGAAGAGAGGAGGGCAGAGAAAGAGCAGGGGAAGGGAGTGGTGAAGATGCTGATGGAATATTAGATTTAATCTTCACAATCTTCTCTATGAAAAAATCATTAAGGGACGGACAGAGAGCTTGGGAAGCGACGAGATTGGGGTTGACCCTATTGGAAGCAACTAAGTTGCGAACTATGGAGAAAATCTCTTTGGACTTGTTGGCTGATAATGTGATTTTCTCTGAAAAATATGAGGTTTTAGCTGAGAGGACGGCCCTCTTGTAGTTAGTTAAAAGTGACTTATATTTGGCCGCAAAAGGGGACAATAGTTGCGCCTCCAATAGCGTTCAGAGCCCCTGAGGTCCAATTTAAGGTTTTTCAGCTCGCCAGTGAACCACTTATGGGCATCATGAGGGTGGCAGGCCTTAACTTTCCTGAGAAGGGCAACCAGATTGCAAGATGAAGACAGCCAAGAATTCAAGGCGTCTACTTGGAGGTCAAGGGGAAGCTCAGAAATATCAGGGAAAGAAGAAGTGAGGGAAGCACAGAGAGAGTTAAAATCGACCCGATTCCAATTTCGAGCAGAAATATTCTTGGGTAGAAGGGGTTTCTCTAGGTCGATGGAAAAGGAGATCAATGAGTGATCGGACCAGGTGCATGGGAGAATACTAGGAGAAAGAATGGTGCGACTGGCTGACCATATTTGATCTAAAATATGGCCATGGACATGGGTAAGTGTGTGAACGTGGGGGAGGAAGTTGAGGCAATGGAGAGTGGCCAAAAAATCTTTAGAAGACTGGTCTTCCCTGGGGTCGCCCGGCCAATATTTAAAGTCTCCCAGAAGGAGAACGGACGAATTATTGACCACGAGCGTAGCCAAGAGTTCCTGCAGGGTGGACACAAAAGAGGGCAGGTTTTGGGGAGGGCGATACATAAGAACTATGGTAAGGGGGCCAGAAAGATTAACTGAACGGGCAACTAGGAAATCAACACTAGGTATGGGAGGGTCTGGAAGAAGTTGGAACTGAAGGTTGGAGCGGGTAATCAGAGCCACACCCCCGCCGACTTTACCATCAGGGCCGTCCGCCCAAAGGGCGTAGTAAGAGTCGGGGAGGGTGGACAATACATCAGGCAGGGAATCGGCCGAGAACCAAGTCTCTGTGAGAAACAGAAAATCAGGAGCATCGGTATCCAGTAGGTTGAAGAGCTTCAGCTGGTGCCTGCCTGCCGATAGAGTGCCAGTCTACTTTATGCTATTCTTCTCAATGACACTTCCTACGTCACTGAACTCTACGTCCTTCCGCTGTATGCCACTCTTCTCTATGCCACTCCGCTTTGCACAACTCTACTGTAAACCACTACACTGTACACCACTTTACTCCATGCCAGTCCACTCTCTGCTATTCCACTCAATGCCACTTAACTCTATGTCAATCAACTCTTCATCCCTCCACTGTTTGCCACTCGGCTCTACGCAACCCCACTCTTTCTATGCCGCTCGACTTTATGCAATTCCACTCCTTGCCACTACACTCTAAACTAGTGCACTCTTCACTTTCCGACTCTACCCCACTCCACTCTTGATTACACGCTCCACTGCACTCTACACCTCTCCACTCTATGACACTCCACTCTACACAACTGAACTCTGTTCCACTCATTAGTTTGCCACTTTACTCTATCCCAGTCTACTCTAGGCTACTTCAGTCAAGGCCACTTGACTCTTGTCACTCAACTGTAGGTCCCCCCACCTTACGGTACTCAACGCTATGCTACTCCAATCTAAAGTATTAGACTCTATGAAACTAGACTCAATGGCACTCAAATCCACTCCAGTATATGCTTGTCTGCTCTACACTACTCCACTCAATGTCACCACAATCGATTCCACACAACTCTACATCTCGCCACTCTACGACACTCCACTTTATGCCACTCTACGCCTCTCCTCTCTACCACACTCCCTTCTGAGCTACTCCACTCTAGCCTACTCTACTGTACATGATTCCATTTGACGCTAGTCCACTCTACCCCACTGCACTCTATGTTACTCCACTCTACACCATTCCATGGTATGCTATTTCTCTAATGCCAGTTGACTCTACATCAATCAACTCTACGTCCCTCCACTTTTTGCAACTCAACTCTACGCAACTCCACTCCGTTGTACGCTACTCCACTATATGCCACTACAATTTACACAACTCTACTGTAAGCCTCTCCACTATACGCCACTACACTGTAAGCCACTCCACTCTAAACCATTCTACTCTCTGCCATTTCACTGGACACCACTTGGCTCTATGTCATCCAATGTTATGTCCCTCCACTGTACGCCACACGACTCTACACCACTCCATGCAAATCCACTCTTCGCTGTTCGACTATATACCTCAACAGCATTCCACCCCACTCTGTGCCACTCTACTGTATGCCACTCCACTGTATGCTATTCCACTCAATGCCACTTGACGCTACGTCACTCTATTCTCCAGGTCCCTCCACAAGACACCTTATGACTCTATGCCACTCCACTCTATACTATTCCACTGTAAGCCACTCGACTCAACATCACTCTATGCCACTTCACTCTATGCTATTCCACTCTACGCCACTTGACTTTACCCCTTTCCACTTTACACTGCACCACTCTACGTCATTCCACTCTATACCACTCCTCTCGATGGCGACCCACTCTTGACTCTTCACTGTACACCACTTCACATTTTTCTACTCCACTCTACCCACTCCATTCTATGTTACTCCACTCTATGCTCAGCTCAGCACTTTTGTGGAGGAAAATAAGATATTGGCCCCTAGGCAGGCAGGGTTCCGTCCATCTCACTCAACCGAGTCCGTGGCCCTCTCGGTCTTGGACACCCTCAGAGAGGGCATGGACAACAATCACCCCCAGGCCCTGGTCCTCCTCGATCTCTCCGCCGCCTTTGACACGGTTGACCACTCCATCTTACTTTCCCGTGTCAGGGCGGCGGGCATCGGAGGCGTTGCCCTGGTCTGGCTGTCCTACTTTCTGAGCGGCCACTCCCAAGCGGTGCACCTGGGAGACTTTGCAGCAGACTTCCAGGCGGTCAAATGCGGGGTCCCCCAGGGCTCCTCGCTATCCCCGTTACTATTCAACCTGTACATCGCCCCCCTCATCTTTGCTCTCCAACAGCTGGAGGTCTCTGTCTTTAATTACGCGGATGACCTCCAGCTGATCTTCTCCCTATCTCCTTCCCCACAGTCTATAGTCAATTTTCAATCTACCATGACCTTTATCCGGGACTGGATGAACCACAACCACCTGAAGCTCAACCCCGATAAAACGGAGTTGGTGCTGACTGGTGGTTGCTCCAGCCCCTGGACCCCCCTCTTCTGGCCTCCCTCTTTGGGCTCTCCACCTACCCCATCTCCCTCTGTAAAAACCCTTGGATTTAAACTAGATGGTCAAATCTCACTTCACTCCCAGGTCAGTTCGGTGGTGTCCTCATCTTTCCACTCCCTCCGCACCATCCGTAAAGTCTCCCGGTTCTTCTCCTATTCAGCTCTCAAACTTATAGTTCTTGCCATGGTCATCTCCCGCCTGGACTACGGCAATGCCCTTTATTGTGGCATGCCCGCGTACAGTTCGCGTCGCCTTCAATTAGTACAAAATCAGGCGGCCAGGCTGGTTTTTAACCTACCCAAGTCCCACCATGTCACCCCTCTTCTCAAGACTCTACACTGGCTCCCCATCCGCGAACGCACCCAGTTCAAACTAGGATGTATCATTTTCAACGCTCGGGTTGGATCAGCCCCCGCCTTCATCACCTCCGAAATTCATCACTACGTTCCCCCAAGGGAGCTGCGCTCCTCTACCCAACATCTCCTCCAAGTCCCCCGTTTCAAGTGTAAAAAGTGGGGTGGATCCAAATTCTCCACTCTCGCCCCACTTTCTGGAACTCCCTCCCGGATCACCTGAGATCCTGCCCTCAATACTCACTTTTTCACAAAGCTTTAAAGACTTTTCTCTTCACTCAGGCTTTTCCCTCCTAAAATTCCCCCCTCTTCTTTCCTCCCGTTCCTGAAGCTTCAGGGGCTCAGTTCAATCAGCACCATAAAACCGCTCGGTGTACGCGCGCTTAACAAATACTTTAAACTCTAACTCAACTCTATGCCATTCCATTCTATCCCACTCTATAGTACACAATTCCACTTGACACTATTCCACTCTACACCACTCCACTGCATGCCATTCAAGTCAATGCCACTCCACTGTAAATCAGAAAACTGTTAGCTACTCCACTCTATGTCACTCCACTCTACACCACTCTATTCTATGCTATTCCACAGGCCACCAGTCCACTCTGTACAACGCTACTCTACTTCATAGTACTTCCAGCCACAACACTCACGGCACTCTATGCCATGACACTATATGTCACAACAATCTACGATATAACAGTGTATATCACTTCACTCTACGCCACTCCACAGTAGACCACTCCACTGTATGCTACTCCACTCTATGTCACTCTACTTTACATAACTCTACTGCACTCCACTCCACTGTATGTCACTACAAGCTATGCCACTCCATTCTATGCCAGTCCACTCTCTGCTATTCCACTCTTTGCCACTTGACTCTATGTCACATGACTCTATGTCCCTCCACGGTATGCCTCTTGACTCTACACCACTCCACCCCACTCTATGCTATTACACTCTATGCCACTTCACTATACACGATTTCACTCTTTGCAATTCAACTCTAAGATACTCCACTCTATACTATTACACTCTAACCCACTCAACTCTACCCCACTCCACTCTACTCCACTCTACATTATCTACTCTATGCCACTTTACTATATGTAACTCCCACCTACTTCTGTCCACTCTACCACCCCACTGTACACCACTCCACTCTATTGGCATGAATCACGGGACTAACTTTAGACAAAATCCTAAACCTACTACCATTTACTCATTTCGGTATTCTCAGAAGGAAGGCACTTACTCATGTTGGTATCCACAGAAGGCACTTACTCATTGATGAGTAAGTGCCTTCTGTGAATAACCACATGAGTAAGTACACTTACTCATTTTGGTATTCACAGAAGGCACTTACTCATCAATGTGTAAATGCCTTCTTTGAATACCAAAATGAGTAAGTGCCTTCTGTGAATACCAACATAGTAGTAAATTTAGGATTTTGTCTTAAGTTAGTTCTGTGAATCGGGCCCAGTGCCACTGCACTCTACACCACTCCACTCTATGCCTCTCTACTGTATGCCACTCTACTTTGCGCGCCAGTCTACTGCATGGGGCAGAACTTTGGATAATTTTATGAGACAGATCTTGGGCCTCCCCTCTAGTACCCCCCTCATTCCCCTGTGGCTGGGCTTAGGAATTAGGCCTATCGGGGAGGAGTTGGCCCTCAGACCCTAACTATTTGGCACCGATTATGGGTGACCCCAGAACTGGCAACTTGCAGAGCAGAATTAAAAGTGAAATTGGGTTTTCCAGAAGTTGCAAAAATCCCCTGGTTTGCACATATAAAAGAAAAATGCAATAGGGTGGAAAAGCCAACACTCCAGAGGAAGCATGTCCCGTAATCTCACCCATTGAAGTGATAAAAGCCTACCTACTGAGCAAGCTAGCCGCTTTACAGGGGTGTTCTTCCACAGGCCAGTTGAAGGTCCAATTCTTGCTCTTGAAAGATGACTACAGAATAGAATCCTTCTTGGATGACCTCCAACTATTTTTTGCAAGGAAACATTATGTCCAGTTTCGACTGGGCACCTTGCCGCTCCATGTCTTTGCATTTAAATGGTCAAACTTTGCTCTGCAAGAGGGCCCAGCTTGTAATTGGTAGGAAGAGTCGGAGCTTCATGTTTTTTTTCTTTTGCCCTGGCTACAAACCAGCAAGCAAGCGTTGGCTCCTCCAAATTTGTATTAATCTAGGATTTGCTCAATGTGCAGAGGCATTTTGAGTTCTAAAGCCTCACACTCGCAAGCCCATTGTTTTTGCTGTTACAAAATTTTTGATTTCAATGTGGTGTAGGCGCTGGTCCTTTGTATAATCGTTAATCTAGCTGTAAGCAGCATATTATCCAAAATCTCTCTAGCTTTCCAACTTTGTTTTTGTACACATTTTCTATTTATTTGTTGTTGACGATGCAATTCTAACTGAATCACCAATGTATGAGTAATCATAGAATTTCTAATACTGCTCAGAACTAAATTAACTGCTTCTTTATTGACTTTGTTGGAACTTTTTACACAGAGTTGTGTCTGTTAGCTGCCTTCTGCACAGTATACATATCACACATGCACTTTATTGAGCCTATTGGATTTGGAACAGTATTGAATTCCAGGACTGGATGTTATTTTACCATTTTATCTTTTTATTCTTCTATTTTTATTAATTTTATGTTGTCTATTTTGTGTACTTTCATGGTTGCAAAAGACCCAAATACATGTTTTGACTGACTGGCTATTCCATTAAACTGCCACTTGACTCTATACTATTCCAGTCTAGACTACTCATCTGTATGTCATTCGACTCAATAGCACTCTATAGCTCTCCACCTATGATATTCCACTCTACACCACTCAACTCTACCCCATTCCACTCTACACCACTCTACTGTGCATTATTCCACTCTATGCCAGCCCACTCTACTTTATTCCACTCTTTGCCGCTCAATTCTGCCCTATTCCATTATATTCCACTGTACACTATTCAACTCTACATCACAACACACTACGCCATGACATTCTATGCAATGACACTCTAAAGCTTTTGCACTCTATGCTCCTCCACTCTAAGCAACTTCACTCTACGCCACTCCTCTGTACCCCACATCACACTACCCTACTTCAATCTGCCCCACTTCACTCTGTGCCACTCTACTCTACCCTACTCCACTCTACACCATTCTACTCTGCATTATTCTACTCTATGCCATGCCACTCAACGCCATTCCACTGTATGCTACTCTATTGTATGCCATTCCACTTGATGCTAATCCACTCCACTCCACAGTATGCCACTCAACTCTAGGCCACTCTACAGTACGCTACTCCACTCTATGCTACTCCACTGTATGCATTCCACTCTCCGCTATTCCACAGTACGCCACTCCACTCTACGTAACTCCACTGTCTTAATACTGTATGCCACAGCACACTGTAACAACACTCTACACCATGACACTATGTCACTCCACTCTATGCCACACCACTCTATGCTATGACAGTGTATGCCTCTCCGCTATATGCCACTCCATATTACACCACTCCATTCTACGATACTCCACTATTCGCCACTCCACTCTACGATACTCCAGTGTAAGCTTTTCCACTCTACGCCACTCCACTCTATGCTAATTTACTGTACCCCACTTCACACTTCCACAGTCCACTGTATGCTACTATATTCAATGCCACTTGACACTATGGCACTCATCTCTACATCCCTCCAGAGGACAACACTCAACTCTACAGTACTCCACTGGACACCACTCCACTGTATGCTACTCAACTTTATGCCACTCGAATATTTGCCACTTTACTGTACTTGACTCCACTCTATGCCCGTCTACTCTATTCTATTCCACTCAATGCCACTTTACTGTACATCACTCAACTCTACATCCCTCCATTGTACACCACTCAACTTTACATCATTCCACTCTAAGCTATTTTACTCTATATCACCCAAATCCAAACCACGTTATGCCACTCCAATATATGCTATTCCACTCTATGCCATTCCACTCAATGGTATTCAACTCTACGCCATTCCACTCTTCGGCACTCCACTCTACACTTTTCGATTCTCCACTACTCAACTCTATCACTCCACTCTACTGTATGTCATTCTATTCTATGTCATACCATTCAACTCAACCCCTCTCAACTCTGACACTCGACTCTCTGCCACTCTATTGCATTCCACTCCACTCCACGTCAACCCACTAAATGCTATACCACTCATCGAAACTTGACTCAAATCAACATCTTTCCACTGTGCGACACTTGACTCTAAACTACTCTACTCTATGCCACATGACTCAATGACACTCTATGCCCCTCCACTCTAAGATATTCCTCTCTACTCCATTCCACTCTAGGCTACTCCATTCTATGCCATTCCACTCTACGTTACTCAACTCTACCCCACTCCACTCTACACCCCTCCACCCTAAGTCATTCCACTCTATGCCAGCCCACTCTACTTTATTCCACTCTTTGCCGCTCAATTCTGCCCTATTCCATTATATTCCACTGTACACTATTCAACTCTACATCACAACATACTACGCCATGACATTCTATGCAATGACACTCTAAAGCTTTTGCACTCTATGCTCCTCCACTCTAAGCAACTTCACTCTACGCCACTCCTCTGTACCCCACATCACACTACCCTACTTCAATCTGCCCCACTTCACTCTGTGCCACTCTACTCTACCCTACTACACTCTACACCATTCTACTTAACGACACTCTGCTGTACGCCACTTTACTCTGTGCCACTCAAAGCAACTGCATAAAAAGTAAAGCAATGATGAATTTTGTTTTTGATATAGTGCAAAAAAAACATTAAATGCAATTTAAAAAGCCATAGCTTAAAACTTAGTTGTAGTTAGGAAAACTTTATCTATTGATTGTACTGAATACAAACTAAAACTACACAAATATTATAAATTCTAAAGTTATGGTTATACCTTCAGTTTATAATTAGCATACCACCTTCAAATTACTATAACTTGTGCACCTGCGTGCACAGCATTTTTGACTCGCTAGCCACACTGCAATAACTATAACTCTATCCTCTAAAATACACAGTGTTCTGAAAAATTATATAATTTGAGTTGTCATAAGTGTTGTTAAGAATGCTAACATTTCATATGCTACAAGTGATATAATATGAACGGGTATAAGCAGTGCATGATAAAGGTGCAAGTATTTTCTAAATATTACCAAATGACTGGGCGAGTGCCAACAGTGAAGTGTACTACCAGAATATAGTGAGACCTGCCCCGTGAGAATAACAAAGTCCTAAATTAAAAAAAAAATCATCTTTGTCTTACTATAATTTTGTGTTATATATTTTCACACTGCAGTCACTTTACTTACCACCCTCCTTTTTAAATGGTGATTTATTTCTCTTTGCTATTCAAATCGTTTTCCACCTTCACTAAATATTTATGTCATTTTTAATGGACAATGAATGTTCTTGAATCATGCATGCATTTTTCCAAGGTTCAATGGTTGATTATGCATTTGCAGTGGCATGTTTGGCCCACGTGACACCAATCTTTTTTAGCCTTCCTGACAGAAGACCGATAACCAACTCAGTTGTCCCTGAAGTCTGTTCCACGTCACAGATTTAATGAATGATGGGCAAAACGCTTCGTTGTACAGACGAAGAGAGATTTCATTTGATCATTTCATAGTCATAAGGAATTATTTTCCTCAAAGAACAGTTTTGTAGTGCCTACTGGTAAGGGTAGCACACTACACTATACAAATGCATGTTATGCTGAGTAGAGATCAAAGAACGATAAATACAATTTTGTCAAGGGAGTTTGGCGGAAAAAAGCAAAAAAGCAAACACAAGTGCTGAATAAAATGCAAACAATACAGCGTAGATTGATACATTGTTACATCCTTAAGGAGACTGGGGCCAGATCATGATCAGTAGTTGACTCAGTTTAAAGCACAGCCCCCGGTTGTGTACGTTTACAGGGGCAGATTTACAAGGAACCGACGCATCTGCTTAGATGTGTCAGTTTCCTTGCATCAGCGCCGATTGTCCTTGATTCACTATTGATGGGCTGTATTTACAATACTGTGCTCCATGGCGCAAGGATTAACAGATGCGTCAGAAATTCTGACGCATCTGTTTGTGCAATAGTGACACATTTCCTGGAGTTGCTCATGAAAGTGATGCAACTCCTGCAATGCACCACAATAGATAGGTGAGTCCCATTCAAAAATCTTTGCGTCATTCTTTACGCCTGGTCAGAGCAGGCGTAGGGATTTTGACGCAGTGAAGGCATAGAGTGACCCAGTGAAACCTTGTAGATTTCAGTGAGTCAGTTCTCCATGGCTTTTTGCGTGGGAGAGCCCACCCTGCTTACATTATACCTGACACAGGTATAATGTGACACAGGGCTTTCCAACATTATGCATCTCCTTAGAAGCGTCACGTAAATGGGCCGCAACATTTATGGCGCGGCTGCATCACAAAGGTGACGCAACAGTGGCGCAAAACTTACTCAATGGCCTTGTAAATCTGCCCCACAGGGTCTAAAGCTCATACAGATTACTAGGATATTCGGCGATTTAATAGATGGGCTGCAGACAGCACAACAGAGAAAGGAGGAGCAGTGATTGTCTTTCTCTGTTTCGAGGCGTGCTGTCTACAGGGTATTCGCTAACTAGGAGATATTCTGAGTTTTATGAATGTACTTTAGACACCGCAGTGACACTACAAGAATTGCATCTGCCCTTGGCATGCTGCTGCAATTGTTATTTATTTAGGTTTTCATTTTGTAATGCAAGTATACCATAAAAAAGGGAATCAGACCTCCTCCTAAATGTGGCCACCATATATGTCTCCAATAAAAATGTGCAAATGGAAAAACATTCACTGATGTGGCTATTTTACTAGAGACTTAAAAAAAACGCCAATTCTTTCAGTTTTGTAATACAATTTATTATTTTATATTGTAAAAGTGACAAAAATCACTGACCCGCACATGAATTGCAGGCAGCTAAAATGTCACAATGACACTTTAAAATGGAGAAAGGAAATAAATCACCATAGATCGTGGCACCTTAAATGCAGGCAAAAAGAAATAGCTGTTTTGAAAGGAAACTATACAAAAATGAAACTAAAAAAGCACACTTTAAAGAGCTATGCCATTAAAGAAAGGGAAACAATTTTAAGCAGTCATTCAAAATGTGGCTGGAAGCAAAACGTGAACAATACCAATTCAACAGGCAATGAGTGAAGGTTGGGGGGGGGGGCAAGACTTCCTTTGCATGTATATTATATATGCCTTTTTTGTGAAACAATAGCTTTCTGATACAGATAAAGCTGTCTCAAAAGCCAGGCCTAAACACTGGAATTTGCTTTGAGCCCACAAACATATTCATGATCTGACGAATGTATAACGAAACAAAAAAGTACTATAGTCTGCATGAAGGTTTCATTAGGATACAGTCAAAATATGGGTAACACAATATATGACAGCTGCAATTTCTTTTTCTTTAATTTCTTTTAAAATCACATGATAAATCTAAAAACAACTTTTTGTGTGATTTACAAGAATTATTACATTTACAATCAAAGAGGTATTTAGTCTTTCAACAGTACACCTCAAAATGAGTATTTGTCACACTTAGAAATCATGCAATTTTATGGCAAGACTGGAGGCTCATATTATACTTTCTTATCTTGATTTTATTTAAATAGCAGCCAAGATAAGCGCTAAACTACAGTTCCCAGAGGGCACAGGAAACAACTGTCTAATGGGAACACAAACAAACAAAATCAGATAACCAATTAGTAACAGACCATATGAATAACATCACCCCTGACTGCGAGCAGTCTTCTTTTCTTGCTGCTCGCAGACAGAGAAGTGCCTTATCTTTATTGCTCTGCTGTACCTGCTTTAATGTTTATGTTATTATTATTATTATTATGTTTCTTATATAGCGCCAGAATCGACCCCCGAAGGGGTATCTCCGCACTTGCCTTGGGAACCCGTCCTGGCTTTTCCCTGTGAGATAGCCCCCTACAGGGCATCCCCAAGGTGAAAGCCAGGCATCCCGCCGCAGGGGGCCGTTGTGGAGATTAAGCAAGCTTAATGCCCAGAGTTGCAGAGTGTGAACCCATGATTAGGTCAGGCACCGAAGCGAGAATTATCGAGTCCATGGACATTTGAGCTCAAGACCCTGCCGCGTCAGGAATTGAACCCTGGTCCTGGGTCTGACCTCTGCTTCAGGGTCTGCCTGCTCTAACCAGTGAGCCACACTTCTCCACAATCTTATCTTTGATATTTCATATGCTATTGTGTATTGGTGCTTTATTTCCTATACCGCGTTATCAAAAACAGCGATTGTCTCCCCTGATTGTTCAGCTGTGTCGGAACTCGCAAACGGGGCTTCTCCAGCCTTCTGCGTCGCGAGGCTCCGTTCCCCTTTTTCGCTCTCACCTCGAGTTTTCCTTCCTGGTCGGGCCTTGCCCACGGGGCTTCTTCAGCCAGGCGCCCTAAGCATTTACCGTGTCTCCCTGGGGCTTCTGGTTTTGCTCTACCTCGCTCGCAAGTGCGTTTAACATTCGGGTTCACGCGTCGCGCGCTGCATCTCTGCCGGTTCTTTCCCTGCTTTGCCGCGCACATACCTGGTCTCTGCTGCGTTAGGCTGGTGGTTTTTTCAGGCCCTTCAGGTTCTCGTTTTCAGGGACGTCTACTCTCCACCAGCTGCATTGAGACGGCATCATTTCCTGTCTGTTGTGGGGCTGTCTTGTGCTGACTCTGCCATTAGGCCGGCCTCCGGCTCCTCCCTGCTCCTTTGTTTACCCTTTCTCCCCCTGGTTTTTCATTCAATTCTGCTAATATGGAACTCAAGAGTTCTTCTGAGTCTGAATTCAATAATGAACAAGGTGAAGCCTTTAAAGGTGATTTGGAGACCTTTATTAATACTTTTGTGGAGAATGCGGTTGAAGCATTTATGAACGCCTTTCCAAAGGTATGGAGAACTCTATGCTCAGTCTGTTGTCGAAAGCATTGGCCCATTCTGCGGGGGGAAAGCAGAAAGAGGAAATTGATTCCCTCTGTACCGTCCAGCACTTCCAAAAATGCGTCACGCTTAGTTTGCGAGGTTTCCTCGCACCAGGATGGGGGCTTGGCTCCTCCCAGGCCTCCTTCTAAGGAGGGGTTACTATCCTCTGCTGAGGGTAAAAGAAAATCTTAGTCCACACATGCTACGTTACAAGAAAAATTGGTAATTTCCATGGTACCGGACACAGACGATGACATGGGTGATGCAGATGATGATTTGTTTGACGTCTTTGATGTTCAGGACCCCTCTTCTCCCCCTGCTAAGAAACATAAAGCTGACTCCTTGGCTTTATCACCAGTGCTAGATACGATAGAGTTCATATGTTTGATCCTTCCTCTAGCCATCATCCCAACTCTACTGAGTGGTTCCCTTCTTCGCACCTGGGAGAGTATATTTCAGCTAGACTTCGTCTGCTCCTTGACAAGTCTGTCCGCTCCAAACTAAAATCTGAATGTCCCAAACCTTCCTTACCTTCAAACATCAGTATGGTTCCTTCCATCCATCAACCTCTTCTTACCTTTTTCTCGGAATTTGGCAAAGACCCATGTAAATGAGTAGATAAGGTTTGGTCCACATGCTAGGACAAGCTTTTGGATGTGGTGGGTCCTTTAGCTTGCATTTTGGATTCAGCAGAATCTGCTCGCCTTGAGGGCCAGGATTTGAACACGGAGGACATTTCTTTGTGCGTTCAACGAGCCTTGTCTTTTAGGCAATGCCAACGCAGCTATTACCCACTAACGTAGCAAAGGACTACTAATCAAGCTTAATCCTAAACTTGCCAATCTGGCTCCACTGGATCCCAGCATCAAAGCTGACGGTCTTTTGTTTGGAGATTCCTTAGTGAAGGACCTCAGCCAATTTGTCATTACTTTTACCCCTTTGGACAGAGCCCAACAATCAATTAAAACAAGTTTTTTCCCCTCTGGTTTCTGGGAGGGCTGGCAGAGGCAGGTGTCACTCTTCCAGCCGTTCCTATCCAAATCAAGGCTCCAGAGGCTCCTACAACTCCGGCCACCAGGAGTACAGGCCACAATTCTACCCACAACGAGGTCATGGATACAGAGATCGTGGACAGAAAATGTTCTGCCACAACAACAACCAACAAGGTAGGTCATCCCCAGTGGGGGGACGTTTTAAACTTTTTCTCCAAAAATGGCGCACTCTTACTCCAGATTTCTGGGTTCTAAACTCAGGCCAAGGTTATCTTATAGAATTTTACGTGCCGCCTTTCCAGACCATTTTTACTCCTCCTCCAGTTTTCTCGGCGGACATGTCTCATCTCATCTCAGTAGAAATCCTAAACCTTCTGTGTAACATGTAAAGGATGCCCCCAACTCGCAATAAAAATAGTACAAAAGTTCCAAGATATAGAAAAATTCCACCCACAGAACAGCTCAATTAAATTTCATTATTTATTTTTTATCATTCAGTATTTTTGTCATTCTCTTTTTTTAGAAAATAGAAACAATATAAAATAGAACACATAAGTAAATTCATTTAGTAAAAATACAAAGAAAACATCACAATAATCTAATCTTATCTAACTAGCACGTAAAAATTCATGATCCAAAACCGTCTTCAAAAACAGGCTATTCTTATCGCACCCTTAGATCCGATGAGGTTTCTCAGTTCCATTTTTCTGGTCCAAAAGAAAAACAAGAAAATGCATCCTGTCGTAAACCTGAAGTGGTTCAATCAGTTTGTGGTGTATCGCCACTTCAAAATGGAAACCATCACTTAAGAGACACTCTTGGTCCACGTGACTGGATGGTCAGGCTAGATCTTCAAGATGCTTATCTTACAATTCCCATTCACGCATATCACACCACATTTTTTCAATTCCAATGGTCAGGCGTCACCTACCACTTCTGTTCTCTTCCTTTTGGTCTTTCATCAGCACCATGGTGCTTTAAAAAACTGTTGACACCAGTGGTGGCCTACCTGCAATCCCTCAGGATCAGACTGATTATTTACCTGAACGACATACTGCTCATGAACTCAGACAGAGTCTTTTGTCCGATCTAAAGACCACCCAAGCTCTTCTCCTGGATCTGGGTTTCCTTATTAATTCCCAAAAGTCCATGCTCATTCCTTCTCAAAGTATCGAGTTTGTGGGTTTTCTTATGGACTCATCGACGGCGTCCCTCCGGCTTCCTCAAAGCAAAAGTCTTGACCATAGAGTCGGAGATCCTTCAGGTCCTTCATTCCTCTCCGATCTCTCTAAGGTCTCTTGTGCGGATCATGGGTCTTCTTTCCGCTTCCATCCAAGCTATCTTTCCAGGACCGCTTCAATACAGCACTCTACAACGTCTAAAGATTCGACACCTTCATCAGAGCCCGTCTAATTCCGAGGTCATCACGTTAGATCAAGAGTCTAGTGTGGAACTCCAATGGTGGATAGGCCATTTAGATGCCTAGAAAGGGCGAACTATCTTCGATTCAGCCCCTGATCTTGTATTAGAATCCGACGCAAGCCTATCGGGTTGGGGTGCCCGTTGTGGGCCAATATCGACTCGCGGTACATGGTCTCGCGAGGAGTTGAAATTGCACATCAATTGTTTAGAGATGCTGGCAGGCTCCTTTGCAATACAAAGCCTTACCAAGAACAGGGTACGCTGCTCCATTCTTCTTTGCATGGACAATGTTTCTGCAGTCCGTTACATAAACCACCTAGGTTGCACCAAGTCCAAACCCCTTGCAGAACTCGCAAAGAGTCTTTGGGAGGATTGCCTTGCAAACAGGCTTTTTCTAACAGCGGAATATCTCCCAGGAGATCTCAACTCGATTGCAGACTGGCACTCTCGCTATCTATGAGATTCCAGCGATTGGAAGCTTCTTCCATCCATTTGCCAATCCCTCTCTCGAAAATGGGGCATTTTTCACATCGACCTCTTTGTGTCTCACCTCAATGCCCAATTCCCACATTTCTTCAGTTCGCGTCCAGACCCCCTGGCACTGGCGACGGACGCGTTTCTTCAGGAATAGTCCCTTCATCTCAATTATGCCTTTCCTCCTTTTATCATGATCAACAGGGTACTTTCTCAAGTTCGCCGTCAATCGACCTCCCTGGTTGTAGTAGTTCCTTTTTGGCAATCACAGATTTGGTTTCCGTCCCTTCTGGGGATGTCGGTGGATTTTCCGGTTCTTCTTCCGGCCTACAATGACCTACTCTTGAACCCCATGGAAAATCTCCAGTCTCCCCCTGCTGACCTCCTCATTTCACAAGAAGCGTCACTTTTTATCAGTAAAGCCTGGGCCCCTGGCACATCCAAAGCATTCAAGTCTGCTTGGAAATTATGGTCTAGCTGGTGTATGGAAAAACGCACAGATCCCTTTTCAGCCCCTCTAAATTTTGTGGTGAATTTCTTAGCTTCCGAAGCTTGTTCAGGTAAGTCCTACAGGACGGTCAATTTGTAAAGATCAGCCATCTCTCTCAACCATTGTCCTATTGACGGCAAACCGGTTGGAGTGCACCCGCTCGTTTGCCGTCTCTTACGAGGAGTACAATTTTCCAAACCACCGTTGGCTAAGTATTCGTCTGTATGGGATGTTAATTTGGTTCTCAAATTGTTTCCTGACTGGCCTGAAGATTCTGATCTTTCCCTCAAAATGCTCTCTGCAAAACTTACAATGTTACTCTGTCTCGTTTCCATCATGCGTGTTTCAGATGTTAAGGCATTAGACATTTCAAGTTCACAAACGTACAAAAATTAACTTGAATTCTGTGTTTTACCCTTATTTCCCTGCCCATCCTAAACTATGTGTAGGTCAATACCTCAAGGTTTATGAGCATAGAACCTCTGATCTCAGAACGTCCTTTCACTCTCAACTTCTCATTTCCTTCCGCAAATCTCATCTCCCTGTTTCCTCTGCTGCTCTAACCCGGTGGGTTCGGTGGGTTGTGTCCCTTTCTGGTATTGACGTCTCTGTCTTTGGGGCCCATTCAAACAGGGGAGCCATGGCCTCCAAAGCCTTTTGGCCGGGTTCCCGTTTAGAGGACATTCTGAGATCTGCAGATTGGTCCTATGATAATGTTTTCTGTATGTTCTGCTGTAAACCAATGGTCTCTGCTGTTTCTTTGGTTGTTGTTATGCTTTAAACAAGCATAATATGAGCCTCCAGTCTTGTTATAAAATGTAGATTTTCCTAGTTTGTTATGACGGAAAGTCTTAATTTTATTAAAGACACGGAGGCGAGTATTATACCGCCTCAACACTTCTAATCTATGTATCCTCCCTCCCTACAGCGACTTCAGCATTCCCTCCCGCATCCTCATGATGAGTCACCTAGTCTGCAAGATTGTTCTTCACTGCTTCATGCCGCTTCTACTTCCGGATTGCCTTCCTCCACGTGGATGCCTCCAGTTCACCTATCCTGGCTAGACGTCGGTCAACAGTTTTGTTCGTGGACTTTAGCTTGTTGTATTGTTCTTTCAATTGTTCCTCTCTTTATTGACTCTATCTGAACTGCTCGCCAGCGAAAAAGAGGACTGCTCGCGGTCAGGGGTGACTTTATTCATATGGTCTGTTACTGATTGGTTACCTGGTTTTGTTTGATTGCGTTCCCATTGGCCACTTCTTTCCTCGGCCCTCTGGGAACTGTAGTTTAGCGCTTATCTTGGCTGCTATTTAATTCAATGCAAGAATAAAAAGCATAATACTCGCCTCCGTGTCTTTAATGAAATTAAGGCTTTTCATCATAACTAACTAGGAAAATCTACATTGTAATGTACTTAGCAGCTCTCACTCCCCTAGAGGCTTAACACGTTTACCGCAGCGAAAATTGCGCCACGGTTCGGGCGTTCGACGGAGTAGGCGGGGCTGCGTCGGCCGTTGGTCGTGCGCAGCACATGGGAGGTAGAGCACGGAAGGGGTTAATATGTCCGTCGCTTTTGATTGCCACAACCAAATTTCGTATTGCTTACTTTTACGCTCCAATTTTCTCAATTCTGCTTTCTTATTCCTCTCCATATAGTTTTCACTTTAATAGGATATGATGCTCTATGTCCATGCATGTCTTTATCTCACAGCAAATTAGATAGTTTATCTACAAGCCTCTTGCGCTGCCAGTGCGTCACTTTCAATATGGGTAAAAGTGACGTACCTGTAAATAAGCCCCTAAATCCCTCCTTCAAAATACTGATAATGCCGATGTACCACTGGGAGTGTATCTCTTGAGTCCGACTGTAAAATCATTTCCTAGAATTATGTGAACAATCAGGGAGAACCATGCCAGACTGCTCGTTTGGGCCAGGTAGTACCAACATCAATGCTGCAGATGAGGTTGGCATGGCAATGATACTTAATATAACGGAGAAACGTGGACAGTGCCTGCTACGGCAACTGTGAAAATCTAAGTATAAATGTTCTAGTTAATTACAAGGTGGCAATGTGGATTCCGATAATGTAATCTGTGTTGACATAACTGGCAAAGTTACAATGACATGAGGTGAAGAAGATTCTGAGAAGGCAGAGCATACACTTCATAGAAAGGGCCAAAAAGTTGAAATAGGCATGGCAACGTTTCTCTAATAAATGGAAAGTCTTATATTTTATAGTAATATCACATTACACAAGTTAATCTACACCTAGTGTAGATTAATTGACTGACAACTCTCAAACAACATTCTCTATTTCATTTCACTGATTTTGTAGATGTATCAGTTATCCCTGAAAAAATTAACATGTCACCGTGACATGGACTTCAAGGCAAATGAATAGGTGTCCAGCGATCTGCTCCCTAGTGAATTCATTTCTGGTAAACCGAGTGTCAGCATACAGTGTGCATACCTCCAACTTTCTCTTTTTAGGTCCCTTTACCCTTTAATTAAGATCTCCCTTACCCCATTCCTCTAACCTTGCTGATGATGAACAACTACTGACAAAGATAAACAGCAATGATTATCATTTCATTTTTATGTAACTCATTTTATTAGCAGTTTGCAGGAAAAGAGTGCATGTTTGCATTCAATGAATATAAATGATCAGTACATACAATGCCATCAATCCTATACATGTAAGGTCCTTCTCTGATTTGTTGGAGCATTATTCCCAAGTATTAGTGTTTACTTCGCATTGTGGTCCATGTCAGCACAATCAATTACTACAACATAACTAAAGGTAGCCATACAACCATGAAAAACGATAACATTCCCTCCATCCGACCTCTTGCTTGATACTATTGATGCTCAATGGTGATAGGTGGTGACGTATTTTTTGAGAATATCCAACCATGTAATGTGAAGTCAAGAAGTGCAGTGAGGGGGAGGTTACTCCGCTATTTACTCATGTCCTAGAGAGTTGATGTAGTCAGTGAATATGTTGGTCTATTTAATATTTTGGCAAATACGTAAGGTATGCTTTATGTATATAATAACAATTCACTAATTTGAAGCAAAACGTATTTCTAGATACTCGTGGAATACCTACTAGGGGTCCTACCCAATCCACGTCAGATAGTAGGGTGCCCAAATCTGCCGCCCATGTGTCTCTTAGGTCATGTAAGGGGGGTAGTTATAACCTCTCTTAATGCAATATAAAGGCCTGTAACTGCTTTATATTGCCCATGGTGGTGCAAAGAGTGTGACATCCCCTGTCTGTCCTGTGCTCTTTCTGGCCTTTTTTCCAAAATCTTCTCTGCATTGCAATAATCAATCGACATAGTAAGTGCTGCCCTGACTGTAAATCATAGGTGGTCTGCAGTTCCTCAAATGAACGCAGCGTGTCAGCAGAATATACAGCACCCACTTTTTCTAAGCCTAATGCTGTCCAATCTAACATTTGAGTCTGGGCATCTTTGTGTAGAAAACCCCTAACCAATTAAATGGTAGTTCTGGAGAGTAGGGAGTACCTGTTCTAGTTTTCTTGTGACAGCATAGCCAGCGGTTTTTGGCCACAGTCTGTAAACCCCAAGGTTCAGTCTTAACTCATTTGGGTTAGCAATGGTTATCATTCCACCCTACAATTTGAAAATTGCCTTTTTGGTACCTGATAGCTGTGTGCTAAAAAGTCAGATAAAAAGAATGTTGGTACAACTGAAATCTTGGTTTTATGATGTACATTTCTATATAAGACAGCAAATATTCTTTCAGTTTTGCTCCCTCAACTCATGTAATGCAGGTAAGAGATAGGCATTGTATTTAAAGCAGAATCCAGAGATCTGCTCTGAAGATGTTTTCTTTCTTCAACTTGAAATTGCACTGCATCGCCAAATGTGTACCTTTATGATCATCCAACTCTGAGTCTAGGCAGTACTTCAACTTTGTATCTCTAGGATAGACTGCCTTATCAGCATGTATGTGAGACCTTCAAACTCCTAGTTTGCTGTATCCAGCTGAACCAAGTTTGTTAAGCTCACATGTTTTAGACTCTGAAAGGAAGATACTAGCTCATCGGGCAATAGAGATAGTGTGAGAGAATGTGTGACATAGAGCAAGCAATAGGGAAAGAGAAATAGAGATAGCGCAGTGCGTGCTCGTGTAGCTTATGCATCTATTGATCTGGTTCCGTTGAGGCTACAGAGACCAGGATTTGAAGTGTAAGTTGGGTGCACTATATATGTTTTACTTCAAGCATATCTGCAATTAGTAATCAGAGGGAGGGAGATGTGACACCTACTCTGAAGCAGGGCATGTTTCCAGTTGCACTTCTTCCCCTCATAGGGGGAGATAAACCATCGTAAGTGACCATGGCAGGAATTACACTCCCTCCAACCATTAGTATTTGTGGGTACCATGTGACTGCTGCTCTGTCCAGCATCTACTGATGTAATACTGCTGCTGCTACTTAAAATACATACAAAAATCAAGTGAGTTGCACAATATTCAAAGAGACCTCACTGGAACCCTTTCGGCACGGCCCCCCTTTAACCCACTTAAAGTCACCTACGTCGAGCGGCTGTTACAGGCTGGGCAAACGCACTGACGTCGCACGAGTGCACGGGATCTCTTCTGATTGGCTCCTACTTTATTGAAACATCATCTTGCCCTGCTCACCAGTGCCAACATCAGTTGTATGAAGGACCTCAGAGACTTCCCACTGCCCACAAAGCCCAGCTTCAGTGTGCTACTGCTGACACCAGGACACTGGTGTGGGCTCTGGATACAGCCTCTCTTTAAAACTCGCGAACGGACCAATAGCAAGTCCCCAAGGGTGAAATCCGTCCTTGTGAGGTACGTGGGAGCTGCCTTTTAACTTGTGATTATTTCCAAATTGACATTATGCTCAAAAGAGTCTGATACAAAGTCTGTTGTGGGGGTGGTCTTTGAAACCGCGAGCCAGCACCTGAATAATCTAATTATTAAATATTTGTGTCGCATATTTTACTCGCTCTTGTAGTGTCACGCTCTAGTTTCTGACGCCCTGTGTGATGACGCGGTGCGCCGGAGCAAGGGCAGACGACACTAGCGCATGCGCAGAGAGTGGGAGGAAAGCGCGCGAAGCGATAGGGACGGCAGAAGCGACCGGAGCTGGTCAGAATTAGACTCTCGGCGCTCTTATGAATAGCGCAATTGTTGAATTAATCAAAGCAGTTACACATTCAACCTGGCTGCATGTCCTCTGTGGTGGGAAGCAAGAAAGAACATTATAGTGGTGACGAGGACTGGGATCACCCCACCTATTCCACCACAGCAGCACAGAGAACAGAGCTGCAGCTGAGGACACCGACAGACACACAGGTCAGAACTGCAGAAAGGAGCACTACACAGTGAGCGCCCCCGAGGCAACAGCGCTATTTACAAAAGAGCGCGGCAGCAGCGCACGACCGCATCAACCCACAAACACGTGGCCCCGAGCTTAAAGAGAGCAACCCAAGGCCAGCACAACGTGCAGTGGAGCACGCAGCTGAGACCCTGGCAGAAAGAAGGGACAGTGATACGGAGGGCGGAAGAAAATGCCTCCCTAGCGAAACACGAGGAGCAAGTACCGGTGCACCTGGCAGCCCCAAAAGTAAGGGAAGCGACGAGGACCGAGAAGAGAACCTCAGCACACCAGGCAGCCCAAGTAACCGAGACGGTGAACCAGGTGCCGAGCCCAGTATGAGCAATCAGATGACATCACTCACTGCACCCATCCCCTTCCTACCCAGACCAGGTGAGCCCCTGATGAAGTGGGAGGACTGGAGGGAGTATTTCAAGAACTATGTGGAGGCCTTGGAGGATGAAAATGGTGAGCCATTTCCCAGCGCCAGAAAGAAACTCTTATTGCTGCATAACCTGGGTCCGGAAGGTGTGCGATTATTTGCGAACATTGTCCCAGCAGAGAGGCAAGCTGCATACGACGACGTCTTCAAACACGCCCTAGAAGACCTGGATAATCACTATCGCCCGGCGGTGTGTGTATCCATAGACCGGTACAATTTCCAACACAGGAAGCAGGAAGAATGAGAATCTATAGATGATTATGTGGCAGCATTGAGACGATTGGCCATCACGTGCAAATATGGACAACTGCAGGACGAATATATCAAGGACCAAATAGTCATGCACACCACGAAAAAGTCAGTCCAGGACAAGTTATGGGCGCAAGGAGAAACGTCGCTCAAAGATGTGATCGCAATGGTAAAGAAAGCTGAACTTTCAAAACGCTGTGCAGATGCAGCCAAAAAGGAGAATCCTCAAAAACAAATGGTCAACAAAATAGATGAGGCTCAATCGTCAAACAGGCAAAGGAAACCCACTGGAGAAGGGAGACATGAACCCAGGTGGACAGGGAAACAGGCCTCACCAGGGAGGCAGTCCACGGACAACAGATTCTCGTGCTACAGGTGCGGGAGCACAGCGCACTCGGCACAGGACAAACGGTGTCCAGCTTTTCGCGCCAGATGCTCATTCTGTGGCCTGGTAGGCCATTATGAGAAAGTATGCCGTAAGAAAGGGAAGAAGTCCATGGTGAAATGCATCGGCCAGTCCCAGTCAGAGGACCAGATCGAAGAAGACAAGGAAGATGACGACATGGTCTTATGCGTCGATGAACAAGTGTTGGAGGTAACGGGCAAACGCTCGGACAAACCACGCACAGACATGCTGAAAGGAGGTGTGAAAGTCCACATAGCGATTGATTCGGGGTCACCATACTCCATTGTGCAGAGATCCGTATAGGAGGAGGACTTTGTGCCCACCTTGGGTCCGCAGTTAAACCCACCAGATATACGACCAATCTCATATACCAGCAAAGCAATTCCCATGGTAGGGTTCCGTGCCCTGAAATTTGAATTCAGAGGAAGATCAGCAATATGCAAGCTTTATGTGGCGGAGCGAGGGCCCTCAGTGCTAGGCTGGAGAGACCAGGGAGACTTGGGAATAAAACTAGACCCAGGGGGCAAGGAACAAATTCTTCTGACGGAAGATAGCCGCTGGCCAGAGCTAGAGAAGTTGAAGCAAGCCTTCCCTAAGGTATTCGGAGGAACGGTCGGAAAATTGGACAAATTTGTCCACAAGATACTCCTCAGAGAGGGTGCTCGTCCAGTATCCCACAAGGTCAGAAACATTCCCATTGCCATTAATGACTCCGTCCAACAGGAACTTCAAAGATTAGAGGAGCAGGGAATAATTGAACCAATTGACAGCTCGGAATGGCTGGCCCCCTTGGTCGTGGCCAGGAAGCCCAATGGCAAGGTACGCCTATGCGTGGACCTTCGCGAGCTCAACAAATGCCTGATAGTGGAAAAGTTTCCCCTACCGAAAATCGAGGAAATGTTAGCAAGAACGAGGGAAGTGACCTGGTTTTCCACCATTGACCTCACCTCAGCGTATCATCAGATCGACTTGCACCCAGCAAGCAGAAAGTACACATCCTTCATCACACCCTTCGGGTGTTATCAGTTCCGCCGCATGCCGTTTGGGCTGGCCTCTGCAGCTGTGGTGTTCCAGAAGCTGATGCACCGCCTATTCAAGGACCAACAAGGCGTTCAGTACTTTCAGGACAACATCCTGATAATGGGAACGAACCAAGAGGACCATGACAGGAAACTGAACAAGGTGCTCACAGTACTACAGGGAAAAGGCCTCACTGCCGAGTGGAGTAAATGTAAGCTGGGCATGTCAGCCGTCACCTATCTGGGACATGAGATTGGTAGTCAAGGCATCACTCCCAAAAGACAAAAAGTTAAAGCCATCTGCGATGCCAGAGCACCGGTCAACAAGGAGGAAGTGAGGTCATTCCTCGGAATGGCGGAGTATTATAGTAAATTTGACATTTCGCCACCAAGACGCATAAACTCAGACAATTAATCAGAGACAAGTTAACATTCCAGTGGGACGAGGAAGCACAGTATGAATTTGAGGGTCTGAAGAATGACATAATCAGGGCAATACCCCTGCATGGATATGATCCGGCGGGCAACACCATCTTAACAACCGACGCCAGTGAAAAAGGTTTGGGAGCAGTGCTGGCACAGGAAAGAAACGATGGCACAGTGGAGACACTCAGTTTTGCATCCCGAGCGTTGTCCTCCACCGAACAGAAATTTAGTGTCATAGAGAAGGAGATGCTGGCGGTCACATGGGCCATGGGGAAATTCAGACAGTTCCTGCGGGGCACCCGGTTCAAACTGCAGACGGATCATAAACCACTGGTCAAGGTGCTGACCTCCAGCGGCCACGACACAGCCACGCCACGCATCACAAAGATGAGACTCAAGCTATTAGACTACACCTACGATGTGGAGTACTTTCCAGGGACACGGAATAAGGTAGCGGACTATTTGAGCAGGGCCTCAGCCATGGAAGAAGCGCCTGCAGTCCCACCTGGCACAGATGAAATGGTGGCGGAAATGGCTGACTCAGAGAGGACAATCAGCAGGCAAGAATGGGCCCAGGCCTATGATAGTGACTGTGCCATGGAAGAAGTCAAACAGTATCTGATCCCTGGGTGGCCAGAAAAAAGGCATCTCAAGGAGAGCTTGAGGAAATTCTACGAAGTACGGGAGGAGCTATCGATAAGTGACTCAGGCATCTTCATGTACAGGGGAGATAAGGTAGTCCCTCCAGAGACTTTAATCCCTCTGCTGTTAAAACAACTCCATGAAGGGCACCTCGGTATTGTGAAAACAAAGATGAGGGTAAAACAAATGTACTGGTGGCCGGGAATGGACAATCAGATAGAAAAACAAGTGAGAGACTGTGCTCAGTGCCAAGGAGCGGATACAATTCTGAGACCTGCGCTAGGTACATTCGAGCAGCCCCACAATCCCTGGGAAGACATAGCAGTGGACATATTAGGTCCAGTGCTCGACTACAGAGGCACCGCCAAGTACCTATGTGTGGTAGTAGACAAATACTCCAAATGGCCGGAAGTGGACGTGCAAGAAGTCATGAACATGGACACAGTGTTGAGATTCCTCACTTCTGTGTTCTTACGTGAAGGAATACCGAGGACGATATTAAGTGACAATGGGCCACAATTTACCTCGATAAATGGACCAAGTACATGGAAAGAAATGGAATAAAGTCCAAACACACAGCAGTGTACCATCCCGCCTGCAACAGACAAGTGGAACGGTTCAACTGTGTGCTGATGGGATCCATACAAGCCGCCATAATGCAAGGAAAAGATTGGGAAACCGAAGTTCAGAGGATGTTGTGGGCCTACAGAATCACCCCGACTGCACTAGGCTACAGTCCCTTCCAAATTCTGAGAGGCCGATTCCCCTTTACGAGAGACAATGTTGTGTGGAGAGAAAAGACAGTGACGAGCAAGTGGTCACCTGCGGTGGTACAACACAACCTGGAAAGAGCCCAAAAAGTGTACACTGCACTTTACAACAGGAGACACAATACTAAAGACACTGACCTGGAAAGAGGGGAATGGGTTAGAGTAAAACTTGCCACGCTCCAAAGAAAAGGTGAAAGCAAGTACAGCAAACCCCTGCAGGTTAAAGAAGTGTATGAAAGAGCGGCCTTGCTCAGTGACGGAAGAGTGTGGTCCCAAGACCGCATGGCGAAAGTCAACAAGATCGTGCAATGGCCGGCAGGCAAGGAGGAAGAGATCGAGGATCAAGGGCAAGCCAGCAGAGAAGAAGAGACGATGGTAGGAAGTGAAAAGACAGAAGGACGGACAGGTTCCAGTGGATAATTAGGAGAACGAGGAAGCACAAACAGATGAAGGAGCAGCAGCAAGCATGGTCCCGGCTGAAGAGAGGGAAGCTAGCATAAAGAAGGGGGCTAGGAGTCTTGCCAGTGAAGGTACCAGGAAAGAACTCACCCCGGTAAGACGAACCCGTGCTGGGAGGGCAGTCATCCAGCCCTCTCGATTTAAAGACTATGAAATGAGTGACCATTGAAACTAGGACCTCTGTTGTTTGACATTGTTGGAAAAGGAGGAGATATGTAGTGTCGCACTCTAGTCTACGACGCCTTGCGTGATGACGCGGTGTGCCGGAGCAAGGGCAGACGACACTAGCGCATGCGCAGAGAGTGGGAGGAAAGCGCGCGAAGCGATAGGGACGGCAGTAGCGACAGGAGCTGGTCAGAATTAGACGCTCGGCGCTCTTATGAATAGCGCAATTGTTGAATTAATAAAAGCAGTTACACATTCAACCTGGCTGCATGTCCTCTGTGGTGGGAAGCAAGAAAGAACATTATAGCTCTTGCGTGAAATTCCCAGCCTCTTTTTCATGTTGCTGACTAATTTGGAGAAGGTTCAATTTAAATTTTACAGAAATTGTTTCGACACGAAATATGACTAATAAAACAAATGTCTGTTATAAAGTTTAAATTAACTATTACTTATTTAAAAATATTTCCAAAAACATTCCACAAAGGACAGGAAAGGAAAATGAAAACGTGCATTAATAAAATACCCTCACTGTATATTTTTATCTGGACCCCTGCTGTCTTTAATTTTTTATCAAAATACTCTTTTGTGCTTGAATGCCAAGGGGAGGGGAAAGAGGACCAATGGAGGTCGACAAAAGTCTTCCCATACAGAGACTTTGTTAGGAAAGTAGAAAGAAGGGGCATGTGAAAGTGTTATGATGTATTTTACTTGATATTCTACATAAAGAGTCTCCAAGCTGGCGCTTAGCTTGCAGCACCTTATGGTTTAGTATAAATAAAACGAGACAACGAAGTTTAATCCCCCTCCCATGCCGCTTAGAATAATGTGTGAAGCAATCAAGTACAACGGTTAACTTACAACTGACCTGCCCGCTGTTGGCTTCTCTAGAGGCACTGAGTAGAGACATCCTTGAAGACTCGCAGTGTCAGGAAGTGGATCAGCAGCCCTCCTGCTGCAGCTTTTCAGGAGGTGGACCGCTTGAGATTGCATGAAAGCACGTACGTGAGCATCCACCTGGTTAAGCTTCCACCCAAAGGAAGAGAGAATAAAGTGTAAACTTCCCAAGAATGTATCTTTTTGCACCTCTCCCGAAGTCAACTTTGAAAAGGGCTCTGGTCACACCTTGGCTCTGATTCACCAAACCACCTGTGTGAAGAGAGGGGGGCCTGGCTTTCTCCGAATATAAGGCCAAACCCTTTGCTATGGATTTTGACAGCACGCCATTGTGCCAGTGAATCTGTGCTGTGGCCCCTCAGGTTTCACGTTTAATGGAGCTGGATCCCCTTGGAGAAGGGCAGGTCGCAGCACCCATGTTAAGGAGTACAGGTCAGGTGCTAATAGTTAATGTAATCCCATTCACAGCAGGTAACAGAGATTGGCACAGGATAGCGCCTCTGCTCTCTTTGCAGCTCTACGCCGGGAGGGGCCCTTGCATTGTAATTCAGGGATATTATAAGGAACACAAATGGAACAATCAAATGCGGTAATTCACTTCCATTTGAGACGCACTTCCAGTGCTGGTCTCTCAGGATCATGAGTGAACGCTGATTTGGTAGGAAGGTTTAAAATCTCAAGAAAATCAGACATTGGTTTTCAGTATGTTTTGCCCATACAAGCTTTCAAGGAGCTTCGAGTGTATATTTGCACCACAATGTGACAACTTTATCAAGAGCTTTTGACTTGTTTTCTAACATCCTAAATCCCTAAACTAGCAAAAGTATCTGAATGAAATTGCCATCAATCGGAATGTAGCATTTACTGACCTAAGCCAATGGAAAACATGGGTGGAGAGTGGGTGGAGCTTCAATGAAGCTTCCACACTAAAGTGTACACTGCATGTCTAGGAGAGACAGTGCAAGCGCTATCAAGGCGAGACCTAAAAATGATCACAGCGCTAGCCTAAAAATACCTTCCAAAACATGCCTTATAAACCAAACATATATGTCGTACAATAATAATAAATAAGGTGAGAAATATATATAAAACAAAACCATGAGTGTAAAATGTAAGTGATGTCTTGTGCTAGTATGATGTACTGTGTTCTGGCTATACAAACATCAATGAACGTATTTAAGCCATATAGAATGACATCATAAAAATTGGATGGATGCATAGTGTCCAATTTCTTGATCCAATGAAATTCTGCTTGAGATAGACTTTCCCGAGGATCCATGTCTGGCCTGGTTATAATTTCTAAAACTTGAAATCTAGCTAATGTATTGCCACACTTAAGTTTTGTTTTATTCTGAATATTGCTTTTATGTTCCGTTATGTGGGTTTTGATTTTTCTTTCTGTCTTTCCTACATATAGTTTGCACATTGGCATTGCAATGCATATTTTACATTCTTCGTGTCATTAGTCTCAGAATGTTTCAGTTAAATGCCATCGCCTTTGGTGGGATGTGCTACGGTGTTACCTCTATTGACATTGTTACAATGAATACAGTTCAAGCACAGTGGTGTTCATTTATATTGTTCCTGTTTTGGTGGACAGTATTTTGATGTTTCTCGATCTGCTGTACGCAAGCATGGGTTTAACATCAAATAAACCTTGAAAGTCTGGTTCTTTTTGCAGAATATGCCATCTCTAGATGATTATTGATTTAATAACTTGAGATTTTGTGGAATATTATAACACATATACCACCGCGTTGGCTTCCTTCTTTGCTGTATCAATAAACACGTTCTTTTGCTCAAACTGTTCAAACTGTTCAACTCAGTTCAGAGATTCTACAGGGGCGAATAGCACTACTGTTTGAAATCATTTTGAATTTCTCATTCATGATAGCTTGGTCTGAGAAGATCCTGTTTAGTCTCAGGAATTGTGAGAAGGGTAAGTGATGTTTTAGAGTAGGTTGGTGAAAACCTTGGTAGTGCAAGATCTGTGGGTTTGGTAAAAACATTTGTTTTGATGTCTGTTAGTGGTACTTAGATTGATACATCCCAAAAGGAAATTTCTTGTTTCATTTCTATATGTTCTAAGCATGTTCTTTGATATGGTTGTATAGACAGAGCAAAGTAAATCATAGCACAAGAATTGCCCTTCATTTTACACTCAAGATTGCTTTTTCAGTAGATATCTCACCCTAGTTATTGTTATTTAACGAATGGATATTTTTTGTTTATTAGGCATGTTTGGGAAGGTACTTCTCGGCCACTACTGTGAACATTTTTGTTGTGATTACATGCCTCCTTTTACATGTCAAGCACAAGTTTTTTTTAATTAACGCACCAGGCACCTTTAGATTTTAAAGCCTGAAACACTTGCATGAAACATTCTGGTACCTTTAAATTTTGAAGCTTGAAGCACTGGTGTTAAAATGTCCTACGTCACAGGTTTACTTCAGAGAGTGCAGCGGCATACTTGGCAGCTTTTTACCGTTAGGGATATAGAGAATGTGGGCTGTATTCCTTGATCAGGGTATGGAGTCATCATTGCAGTACCAGAACGTGGCGTACACACACACATGTTATTGTTTTAATTAACCAGTTATCACCAAGCAATTGTTTTCAAGAAAATGGATCTGTAAAACATGTTTAACCTGGTGAACACAAACACGGCAGCATAACGCCAGGCATTTGTTAGACACAGTAACACCTTTATGTAAGCACATAATGCACACAGATGAGCCAGAATCTAATTATTACAGGAGTCTTGTTTTCTAAAAAACGAGGTTGTTAAGCATTTTAAAAACTGTGATCTAAAACAAGTACATATCCCAGGTCTCTGAAATAATGCAACCCATTGTTTTTCATAAGCTTTTCACTTGTGGAGTACCGTCTATGGCTTTGTACATGATTTTTTGCACTGGGTCGGTTTGAAATTTTGCACACATATTTTTGGGACTGGTTCTGAATTGTTTTGAGCAGCAAATCATCCTCTGAGAATTATAGGATCACTTCACACTGAACATTGTAATTGACATAGATAAGAGAACAACTTCGGTGCAGATCAGTGTAATATGGGCTGGATTGAGGCTGAGATCGGAACACCGGGACTTCCAAGATGGCGCCCGGTTGGTCGCCATTAGAACGGGGCGTCGACAGTCTAGTGGTTGAGGCGGAGAAAGACCGGACATCACAGGAGGAAAAGGACGGTTGGAACAGCTGCAGAGATTTGAGTGATTGCGAGAAGGACGCAAGGAGAAAGGAGTGTGGAGGAGCGAGAGAGACGACAACGAAGGACAGACCCGGACCGGAGGAGCCCTGCGAGGTGGAGAACAGAGACAGAGCGGCCCAGCGGAGGGAGAAGTCCTCAACATGCACTGCGCTAGTATCCGGTAGTCCCCCGAGGAAACAGTACACCGAGATACCCACTGCTATGGTCCAGGGAGACCGTAGCTCCAGGCAAGTAACTTGGAAAAAAGGGTGGAGTAGGAGGTTGTCGGGGAAGGGCTTCTTGGGGCTGTGGCACTCGTCAAAACACGAATGAGAGTGTGAGTGGAGTCCTCAACACAGAACCTTCACTTTCCCAGCCCTATAGTATATTTCCCAACCATCACTAAGTAGTGACCTTAGTATGTTGGTGATGGGGAGCACCATATAAAGCTATAAGAAAAATAGAGTGGATAGTGACAGTGGTGTCCTTTGTTTTCTGTTCTCCTTTTGGGGGAACGCCGGCCCTGACTGAAGCCCGAGAGGACTTTAGCACAAAAGGAGAACGCTTGAAGACGAAGGCCCTCACTCAGTGACTGTATTTCCAGGCTGTGCCGTTTCCTCATTATGTTGTGGTGACTTTAAATGGTCGGACTATTATCAGTGAATAAAACTAAGATATTGATTTATACCCACACACTCCGTGTCTTATCCTACCACCAGACTATAGATTCAGGAGACTCAGGAGACCTCTCAAAGCGGAAGAGGTGAAAACGCTTACAATCAGGTTTTAATATTTTCATTTCTCAAAGACCCCTGAAGAAGGGTCATCAGACCCGAAGTACATTTGGTAACAGGTACTCATGCAAAACTGGAGGAATAGCCCACTCCTGGTCAGCACAGGTATACGATTGGAATAAATATTGCATAATTTAAAAACCACAGAAGTATGAGTTTGCAGCATAATCCAGTAATGTGGCTACTGTCATGTCTACATATTGTTCAGGGAGAGAAGTGGTAAAGCTGGCAACATATTATGCTCACAGTCATGTCATTTTGCTGTATAATATATTACATTGTTAGAGACTGTCTACATAAGCTTTGGGCACTTTATATTTGAGCAGGGTAATTTGGATTTAGGTGCAATGAGTCCTTGGTAAGTTTAAATTAAATGAATGAACGCTATTAAACTTAGACTACATTCTAAACAAAGTTGCCAAAGGAAGGTTTGTAATAATATATAGCCGACAACGAGTTCCAGTTGGAGGAACGTAGGCGCTGACTGTTGTTGAATGTGTTTGTAATAGAAAGTACTTCAACAAATGGAATAACGTATTGTTTTTAAAGTAAATCACAGGTTTCTGAAGAGGCATAGCATGGTCAGTATGATGGGGGGCTTAAGGGGCAGTGGAAAGTGACATGAATGTGGATTGGTAGAGGTGCTAAGAGTGAGAAAACACAACACTTTGTAAAATAATCATACTTTTTGAATATTTTCAAAAAGTAAAGAGGGAGACTGTGTGTGTGTTCATTTTTTTCCATATGTATGTAAAAATGCTTTGTGAAATCCGACAGACGCTTCTCCATACCCGACTGAAACCCCTCTGTACCCAACTATTTACCAGAAACTACATTTATTAGGGGGTTGTAACTCCCCAAACACCCCTCTGAGGCTACACCCTGAAATTACCAAGGCCATGTTAATAATCTTTCCTTGAGAGGAAAATGAACGTATCTAACTGTTCACTGTGGGTGCCACTGCCTCTACCGGTGCAGTTTTATGGCAATATCTGTGTTCATTTACTAGGGGCAATTAGCATACTAGCATAGAAAACTGTGATTTAAATACCATTCTCTGCAGTCTATCTTACAGTCTAAGATTCATATGTTGTATGAAACTGGAAGCATAAGTTGACTACTACGATTATCGTTTCGTATCACTGTACTCAAGAGGTTCAATCTGATGCAAGTTCTGAATTATCTACAAGCAAAACACAGCTCTAAAACCTTTAAATGTAGGACCCCAACAACTCAGGGGTTGTTGCATTGAAATAGAACTCATTAATCGCAGCAAACCTGATTACATTATTGCAGAAAACAAAACAGGTGATTATCTCGTCAATTATTACATATGTATCTATTTGATAAATTTGTATAGTGCTTTCACCTAAGCAATTAACACAATCCTATGAAATCAAATAACTAAATGATGCAAACCGAAAACGAATACATGATGGCAGGAAAAAAAAAGACAATATGAGCAAATAACTAATAACTAGGATGAACGAAAGCGGTAATATGCAGGATTGCAGAGCTAGCTAAAATTGCACATCATGTATGAAATGTGAGAAATAAAATATAATTTCTAGTATATACCACACTTTCCTAATGAGGAAGAGAAGACATGACCAGTAACTGTGCTAGAAGTTAAATTGAGCACCAGTATCATGCAGCAAATTCAAAGGCCAAGCTTGTTGATAATCAGAACCTTAGTGATCGGTGGGAGAAAACATACAGGACCTCTTGATGACACAGGCCAAGGAAACCAGAGGTAAGTGAAAAATCTAGGGGCAGATTTATCATTCTATCATGCAGTGCAACAAAATGCAATGCAACACAAACTCAACAAGCCTCCTTGTTCTGCTGTGCTGAGTGAAAGGGTAGGAATGCACCATATTTACAAGTATAATGCACATTCATGTTCTTTATTAGCACTGGTGCACTTTTGGCTGCCTAGCACCATCATAGTCACCCTTGTTCCTTGGTGCAAAGGTACCTGTGTTGTAGGCATGTTTTTCTTTCTGCACAAAAATAATCCTGAGAGGCAATTTCCTCGTCCTTTCTGTGCTGCAAAATGCAGCACAGGGAGAAAGAGGAAAAAACAAGGAGAAATACAGATGTTTCTTCTCATTCTGCCTCCCCTGAGGAGGAGTAGCATTTTGATACTCCCAGTTCTACCACTAATGGTAAATCTGGGAATCTGGCAGGGGTCAGATTTACTAATCTAACTCCAGTCTTACAAACCCTGGGCAAATGCATACACTGAGCAGGTCTGCATTACTATTTTATCTCCAGCCTATTGGTGAATGTCCATACAATTGGGTGGCTGATTTCCTACTCTAAATCTAGTCAAACGAAAAAGAGAGCTGCTGGTGGTAAGATGGCAGCTGTGTGTGTGATGCAGGGGCCACCCACCTACAACTCCCTAATATCTTGATGTTATGAGGAGTTTCTTGCAGGCATAAAAACGATATCAATGAGCCTTGTGGTAAACTCATCTACCTTGAGATTCGACCATGGGGGAATTTGAACTGGCTTTTGAAAACGGGCTTACTTGCTGGTGCGTGCTGTTTGGAAAACCCTGGCTGGCTGGATTGGCTTCAGAGATCGGCTTTGGTGTAGTGGCATGCCACCAAATCTGTCCAAACCTCTGAAGGACTGTCTGGAGAATGGCACTTCGGGTACTGCCGGGAACCTACTCGGCCCTCCTGCTGCTAAGAAAACTCCAAAAGGGGGTGGTGATGGACGGAGCATCTGAATCAATCAAACACTCACACCCAGTCAAAAGCCATGTCTTCCCTGGACCAGAAACATGCTTCTGAGGACCGGTTTCTGGCATTCCAGCCGTCTTCAGAGTGGTTTGCTTGAATCCAGCGGAAGCTAGTTTCCGGTCCAGGGAAGACATGGCTTGGCAGTTTGGGCTGGACTGTTCCCATGAGGCACAGGGTCAGACTGATTTGCACATAGCCATGTCTGAACTGGGAAGGCAGAGTGGGCTAAAGAACGGTGATGGATTAAACCCAGATCTTTGGACTGGGTGTGAGTGTTTGATTGATTCGGATACTCCGTCCATCACCACCCCCTTCTGTACCGCTTTTGGCTGCCATAAGTGTGCAGGGTATGCTCAGACGTGAGTCCCTTGCTCACTTTGCCACTGGATTCAAGCAAGCAGGGCTGAAGACGGCTGGAATGCCAGAAACCGGTCCTCGGAAGCTTGTTTTCAGTCCAGGGAAGACATGGCTTGGCAGTTCGGGCTGGACTGTTCCCATGAGGCACAGGGTCAGACTGATTTGCATATAGCCATGTCTGACTGGGGTGGCAGAGTGGGCTAAAGAACGGTGATGGAATAAATCCAGATCTTTTGACTGGGTGTGAGTGTTTGATTGATTCTGATACTCTGTCCATCACCACCCCCTTTTGTACCACTTTTGGCCACCATAAGTGTGGCAGGGTATGCTCAGACGTGAGTCCCTTGCTCACTTTGCCACTGGATTCAAGCAAGCCGGGCTGAAGACGGCTGGAATGCCAGAAACCGGTCCTCGGAAGCTTGTTTCCGGTCCAGGGAAGACATGGCTTGGCAGTTCGGGCTGGACTGTTCCCATGAAGCACAGGGTCAGACTGATTTGCATATAGCCATGTCTGAACTGGGGTGGCAGAGTGGGCTAAAGAACGGTGATGGGTTAAACCCAGATCTTTTGACTGGGTGTGAGTGTTTGATTGATTCGGATACTCCGTCCATCACCACCCCATTTTGTACCGCTTTTGGCCGCCATAAGTGTGGCAGGGTATGCTCAGACAAGAGTCCCTTGCTCACTTTGCCACTGGATTCAAGCAAGCCGGGCTGAAGACGGCTGGAATGCCAGAAACTGGTCCTCGGAAGCTTGTTTCCGGTCCAGGGAAGACATGGCTTGGCAGTTCGGGCTGGACTGTTCCCATGAGGCACAGGGTCAGACTGATTTGCATATAGCCATGTCTGAACTGGGATGGCAGAGAGGGCTAAAGAACGGTGATGGATTAAACCCAGATCTTTTGACTGGGTGTGAGTGTTTGATTGATTCGGAAACTCCGTCCATCACCACCCCCTTTTGTACCGCTTTTGGCCACCATAAGTGTGGCAGGGTATGCTCAGACGTGAGTCCCTTGCTCACTTTGCCACTGGATTCAAGCAAGCCGGGCTGAAGACGGCTGGAATGCCAGAAACCGGTCCTCAGAAGCTTGTTTCCGGTCCAGGGAAGACATGGCTTGGCAGTTCGGGCTGGACTGTTCCAATGAGGCACAGGGTCAGACTGATTTGCATATAGCCATGTCTGAACTGGGGTGGCAGAGTGGGCTAAAGAACGGTGATGGATTAAACCCAGATCTTTTGACTGGGTGTGAGTGTTTGATTGATTCGGATACTCCGTCCATCACCACCCCCTTTTGTACCGCTTTTGGCCGCCATAAGTGTGGCAGGGTATGCTCAGACAAGAGTCCCTTGCTCACTTTGACACTGGATTCAAGCAAGCAGGGCTGAAGACAGCTGGAATGCCAGAAACCGGTCCTCGGAAGCTTGTTTCCGGTCCAGGGAAGACATGGCTTGGCAGTTCGGGCTGGACTGTTCCCATGAGGCACAGGGTCAGACTGATTTGCATATAGCCATGTCTGAACTGGGATGGCAGAGAGGGCTAAAGAACGGTGATGGATTAAACCCAGATCTTTTGACTGGGTGTGAGTGTTTGAGTGATTCGGAAACTCCGCCCATCACCACCCCCTTTTGTACCACTTTTGGCCGCCATAAGTGTGGCAGGGTATGCTCAGACGTGAGTCCCTTGCTAACTTTGCCACTGGATTCAAGCAAGCCGGGCTGAAGACGGCTGGAATACCAGAAATCGGTCCTCTGAAGCTTTTTTCCGGTCCAGGGAAGACATGGCTTGGCAGTTCGGGCTGGACTGTTCCCATGAGGCACAGGGTCAGACTGATTTGCATATAGCCATGTCTGAACTGGGATGGCAGAGAGGGCTAAAGAACAGTGATGGATTAAACCCAGATCTTTTGACTGGGTGTGAGTGTTTGATTGATTCGGATACTCCGTCCATCACCACCCCCTTCTGTACCACTTTTGGCCGCCATAAGTGTGGGAGGGTATGCTCAGACATGAGTCCCTTGCTCACTTTGCCACTGGATTCAAGCAAGCCGGGTTGAAGATGGCTGAATGCCAGAAACCGGTCCTCGGAAGCTTGTTTCTGGTCCAGGGAAGACATGGCTTGGCAGTTCGGGCTGGACTGTTCCCATGAGGCACAGGGTCAGACTGATTTGCATATAGCCATGTCTGAACTGGGGTGGCAGAGTGGGCTAAAGAACGGTGATGGATTAAATGCAGATCTTTTGACTGGGTGTGAGTGTTTGATTGATTTGGATACTCCGTCCATCACCACCCCCTTCTGTACCGCTTTTGGCTGCCATAAGTGTGGCAGGGTATGCTCAGACGTGAGTACCTTACTCACTTTGCCACTGGATTCAAGCAAGCCGGCCTGAAGACGGCTGAATGCCAGAAACCGGTCCTCAGAAGCTTTTTTCCGGTCCAGGGAAGACATGGCTTGGCAGTTCGGGCTGGACTGTTCCCATGAGGCACAGGGTCAGACTGATTTGCATATAGCCATGTCTGAACTGGGGTGGCAGAGTGGGCTAAAGAACGGTGATGGATTAAACCCAGATCTTTTGACTGGGTGTGAGTGTTTGATTGATTTGGATACTCCGTCCATCACCGCCCCCTTTTTTACCTCTTTTGGCCGCCATAAGTGTGGTAGGGTATGCTCAGACCTGAGTCCCTTGCTCACTTTGCCACTGGATTCAAGCAAGCCGGGCTGAAGACGGCTGGAATGCCAGAAACCGGTCCTCGGAAGCTTGTTTCCGGTCCAGGGAAGACATGGCTTGGCAGTTCGGGCTGGACTGTTCCCATGAAGCACAGGGTCAGACTGATTTGCATATAGCCATGTCTGAACTGGGGTGGCAGAGTGGGCTAAAGAACGGAGATGGATTAAACCCAGATCTTTTGACTGGGTGTGAGTGTTTGATTGATTCGGATACTCCGTCCATCACCACCCCCTTTTGTACCGCTTTTGGCCGCCATAAGTGTGGCAGGGTATGCTCAGACAAGAGTCCCTTGCTCACTTTGCCACTGGATTCAAGCAATCCGGGCTCAAGACGGCTGGAATGCCAGAAACCGGTCCTCAGAAGCTTGTTTCCGGTCCAGGGAAGACATGGCTTGGCAGTTCGGGCTGGACTGTTCCCATGAGGCACAGGGTCAGACTGATTTGCATATAGCCATGTCTGAACGGGGATGGCAGAGAGGGCTAAAGAACGGTGATGGATTAAACCCAGATCTTTTGACTGGGTGTGAGTGTTTGATTGATTCGGATACTCCGTCCATCACCACCCCCTTTTGTACCGCTTTTGGCCGCCATAAGTGTGGCAGGGTATGCTCAGACGTGAGTCCCTTGCTCACTTTGCCACTGGATTCAAGCAAGCCGGGCTGAAGACGGCTGGAATGCCAGAAACCGGTCTTCGGAAGCTTGTTTCCGGACCAGGGAAGACATGGCTTGGCAGTTCGGGCTGGACTGATCCCATGAGGCACAGGGTCAGACTGATTTGCATATAGCCATGTCTGAACTGGGATGGCAGAGAGGGCTAAAGAACGGTGATGGATTAAACCCAGATCTTTTGACTGGGTGTGAGTGTTTGATTGATTTGGATACTCCGTCCACCACCACCCCCTTCTGTACCGCTTTTGGCCGCCATAAGTGTGGCAGGGTATGCTCAGAGGTGAGTCCCTTGCTCACTTTGCCACTGGATTCAAGCAAGCCGGGCTGAAGACGGCTGAATGCCAGAAACAGGTCCTCGGAAGCTTTTTTCCGGTCCAGGGAAGACATGGCTTGGCAGTTCGGGCTGGACTGTTCCCATGAGGCACAGGGTCAGACTGATTTGCATATAGCCATGTCTGAACTGGGGTGGCAGAGTGGGCTAAAGAACGGTGATGGATTAAACCCAGATCTTTTGACTGGGTGTGAGTGTTTGAATGATTTGGATACTCCGTCCATCAACGCCCCCTTTTTTAACTCTTTTGGCCGCCATAAGTTTGGCAGGGTATACTCAGACGTGAGTCCCTTGCTCACTTTGCCACTGGATTCAAGCAAGCCGGGCTGAAGACTGCTGGAATGCCATAAACCGGTCCTCGGAAACTTGTTTCTGGTCCAGGGAAGACATGGCTTGGCATTTCGGGCTGGACTGTTCCCATGAGGCACAGGGTCAGACTGATTTGCATATAGTCATGTCTTAACTGGGATGGCAGAGTGGGCTAAAGAACAGTGATGGATTAAACCCAGATCTTTTGACTGGGTGTGAGTGTTTGATTGATTTGGATACTCCTTCCATCACCACCCCCTTTTGTACCGCTTTTGGCCGCCATAAGTGTGGCAGGGTATGCTCAGACCTGAGTCCCTTGCTCACTTTGCCACTGGATTCAAGCAAGCCGGGCTGAAGCTGGCTGGAATGCCAGAAACCAGTCCTCGGAAGCTTGTTTCTGGTCCAGGGAAGACATGGCTTGGCAGTTCCGGCTGGACTGTTCCCAAGAGGCACAGGGTCAGACTGCTTTGCATATAGCCATGTCTGAACTGGGGTGTCAGAGTGGGCTAAAGAACGGTGATGGATTAAACCCAGATCTTTTGACTGGGTGTGAGTGTTTGATTGATTCGGATACTCCGTCCATCACCACCCCCTTTTGTACCGCTTTTGGCCGCCATAAGTGTGGCAGGGTATGCTCAGACGTGAGTCCCTTGCTCACTTTGCCACTGGATTCAAGCAAGCCGGGCTGAAGACGGCTGGATTTTCAGAAACCGGTCCTCGGAAGCTTGTTTCCGGTCCAGGGAAGACATGGCTTGGCAGTTCGGGCTGGACTGTTCCCATGAGGCACAGGGTCAGACTGATTTGCATATAGCCATGTCTGAACTCGGGTGGCAGAGTGGGCTAAAGAACGGTGATGGATTAAACCCAGATCTTTTGACTGGGTGTGAGTGTTTGATTGATTCGGATACTCCGTCCATCACCACCCCCTTTTGTACCGCTGTTGGCCGCCATAAGTGTGGCAGGGTATGCTCAGACAAGAGTCCCTTGCTCACTTTGCCACTGGATTCAAGCAAGCCGGGCTGAAGACGGCTGGAATGCCAGAAACCAGTCCTCGGAAGCTTGTTTCCGGTCCAGGGAAGACATGGCTTGGCAG
Source organism: Lissotriton vulgaris (assembly GCF_964263255.1). Classification (NCBI taxonomy): domain Eukaryota; kingdom Metazoa; phylum Chordata; class Amphibia; order Caudata; family Salamandridae; genus Lissotriton; species Lissotriton vulgaris. Next base: position 1,441,988,076 of record NC_141685.1, read on the forward strand.
TTCGGGCTGGACTGTTCCCATGAGGCACAGGGTCAGACTGATTTGCATATAGCCATGTCTGAACTGGGATGGCAGAGAGGGCTAAAGAACGGTGATGGATTAAACCCAGATCTTTTGACTGGGTGTGAGTGATTCGGAAACTCCGCCCATCACCACCCCCTTTTGTACCACTTTTGGCCGCCATAAGTGTGGCAGGGTATGCTCAGACGTGAGTCCCTTGCTCACTTTGCCACTGGATTCAAGCAAGCCGGGCTGAAGACGGCTGGAATACCAGAAATCGGTCCTCGGAAGCTTTTTTCCGGTCCAGGGAAGACATGGCTTGGCAGTTCGGGCTGGACTGTTCCCATGAGGCACAGGGTCAGACTGATTTGCATATAGCCATGTCTGAACTGGGATGGCAGAGAGGGCTAAAGAACAGTGATGGATTAAACCCAGATCTTTTGACTGGGTGTGAGTGTTTGATTGATTTGGATACTCCGTCCATCACCACCCCCTTCTGTACCACTTTTGGCCGCCATAAGTGTGGGAGGGTATGCTCAGACATGAGTCCCTTGCTCACTTTGCCACTGGATTCAAGCAAGCCGGGTTGAAGATGGCTGAATGCCAGAAACCGGTCCTCGGAAGCTTGTTTCTGGTCCAGGGAAGACATGGCTTGGCAGTTCGGGCTGGACTGTTCCCATGAGGCACAGGGTCAGACTGATTTGCATATAGCCATGTCTGAACTGGGGTGGCAGAGTGGGCTAAAGAACGGTGATGGATTAAATGCAGATCTTTTGACTGGGTGTGAGTGTTTGATTGATTTGGATACTCCGTCCATCACCACCCCCTTCTGTACCGCTTTTGGCTGCCATAAGTGTGGCAGGGTATGCTCAGACGTGAGTACCTTACTCACTTTGCCACTGGATTCAAGCAAGCCGGCCTGAAGACGGCTGAATGCCAGAAACCGGTCCTCAGAAGCTTTTTTCCGGTCCAGGGAGGACATGGCTTGGCAGTTCGGGCTGGACTGTTCCCATGAGGCACAGGGTCAGACTGATTTGCATATAGCCATGTCTGAACTGGGGTGGCAGAGTGGGCTAAAGAACGGTGATGGATTAAACCCAGATCTTTTGACTGGGTGTGAGTGTTTGATTGATTTGGATACTCCGTCCATCACCGCCCCCTTTTGTACCGCTTTTGGCCGCCATAAGTGTGGCAGGGTATGCTCAGACAAGAGTCCCTTGCTCACTTTGCCACTGGATTCAAGCAAGCCGGGCTGAAGACGGCTGGAATGCCAGAAACCGGTCCTCAGAAGCTTGTTTCCGGTCCAGGGAAGACATGGCTTGGCAGTTCGGGCTGGACTGTTCCCATGAGGCACAGGGTCAGACTGATTTGCATATAGCCATGTCTGAACGGGGATGGCAGAGAGGGCTAAAGAACGGTGATGGATTAAACCCAGATCTTTTGACTGGGTGTGAGTGTTTGAATGATTTGGATACTCCGTCCATCACCGCCCCCTTTTTGAACTCTTTTGGCCGCCATAAGTTTGGCAGGGTATACTCAGACGTGAGTCCCTTGCTCACTTTGCCACTGGATTCAAGCAAGCCGGGCTGAAGACTGCTGGAATGCCATAAACCGGTCCTCGGAAACTTGTTTCTGGTCCAGGGAAGACATGGCTTGGCATTTCGGGCTGGACTGTTCCCATGAGGCACAGGGTCAGACTGATTTGCATATAGTCATGTCTTAACTGGGATGGCAGAGTGGGCTAAAGAACGGTGATGGATTAAACCCAGATCTTTTGACTGGGTGTGAGTGTTTGATTGATTTGGATACTCCTTCCATCACCACCCCCTTTTGTACCGCTTTTGGCCGCCATAAGTGTGGCAGGGTATGCTCAGACCTGAGTCCCTTGCTCACTTTGCCACTGGATTCAAGCAAGCCGGGCTGAAGCTGGCTGGAATGCCAGAAACCGGTCCTCGGAAGCTTGTTTCTGGTCCAGGGAAGACATGGCTTGGCAGTTCCGGCTGGACTGTTCCCAAGAGGCACAGGGTCAGACTGCTTTGCATATAGCCATGTCTGAACTGGGGTGTCAGAGTGGGCTAAAGAACGGTGATGGATTAAACCCAGATCTTTTGACTGGGTGTGAGTGTTTGATTGATTCGGATACTCCGTCCATCACCACCCCCTTTTGTACCGCTTTTGGCCGCCATAAGTGTGGCAGGGTATGCTCAGACGTGAGTCCCTTGCTCACTTTGCCACTGGATTCAAGCAAGCCGGGCTGAAGACGGCTGGATTTTCAGAAACCGGTCCTCGGAAGCTTGTTTCCGGTCCAGGGAAGACATGGCTTGGCAGTTCGGGCTGGACTGTTCCCATGAGGCACAGGGTCAGACTGATTTGCATATAGCCATGTCTGAACTCGGGTGGCAGAGTGGGCTAAAGAACGGTGATGGATTAAACCCAGATCTTTTGACTGGGTGTGAGTGTTTGATTGATTCGGATACTCCGTCCATCACCACCCCCTTTTGTACCGCTGTTGGCCGCCATAAGTGTGGCAGGGTATGCTCAGACAAGAGTCCCTTGCTCACTTTGCCACTGGATTCAAGCAAGCCGGGCTGAAGACGGCTGGAATGCCAGAAACCAGTCCTCGGAAGCTTGTTTCCGGTCCAGGGAAGACATGGCTTGGCAGTTCGGGCTGGACTGTTCCCATGAGGCACAGGGTCAGACTGGTTTGCATATAGCCATGTCTGAACTTGGGTGGCAGAGTGGGCTAAAGAACGGTGATGGATTAAGCCCAGATCTTTTGACTGGGTGTGAGTGTTTGATTGATTCGGATACTCCGTCCATCACCACCCCCTTTTGTACCGCTAAGAAAACTCCGGCTGCCACAAAGTCAGGAGACGCTACTCCCTTAGTCAGATGCAAAGAACTGGAGGCGGGGAAACAGAGCTCCAAGGAGCACCATCCCAATGGGGAGGTGGAGACCTAGACAAAGCAGCAAGTTATTCCAGGGTTGTTCTCCAGTCACAGCAGGGCGGACGGCAAAAAGGGAGACTGCGACTGGGGAGACTCTTTTGCAGTCAGCAACAGCAGTGAACATCGAGCTTCCCTCCAAAGATGCTGTAAGTACGGGACTTTCCATGAGTAATGCAGTAGTGGAGGGGGTTGAGAGGGGAAACCTGAATAACGCTAACACTAATGACTTGAGGAATAACATAAATAATACAGATAAGGAGGAGGAGGGAAAAGAAAAAAAGGCACCGGAGGGGGCCACAGCAATTAGTCCCAAGCTGACCCAGACTCTATGCAAGGTTGGAGGAACCCCAGAGGGGGGGAGAGTTCTTTTCTCTAAATGAGGACTTTGCACTGTCTGATAGCAGTGAGAATGATATATCGGCAGATGCGGACTCTGACAGCACACTCTCCAATCCTAGCACCCAGAAGCGGCTATCAGCCCAGAGAAAGAGAAGGAAGACTAAAGATCGGAAAGAAACTGAAGAAGTACAATCCAATTCAGATCATAGTCAACTGAAGTGGGACTACTCTTCTTCGCATTTTCTGATAGATGATGAGGGACCTGCTGGTGAAGATGGTAAATATTGTTCACACGGGTCAAACCAAAGTATGTCTGAGGTGAAGAAAGGAGCAGAGTCATTTCCCTCAATAGGGCTGATCTATTCGACCCTCAAGCAAATGTAAGTGGAAGCAAAGCAAGAGCATAAAAGGGCTTATTTGGTAACCAAAAAGTTGCAAGGTGCTATTATGAAGGCTAATAAGACATGCACAGAATTTACAGAGTGGACACCTGAACTGGAGGACACAGTTGTGGCCTTGGAGGCGGGAGTCGAGGCTACTGTACACCACATCACTACCAATGAGACCAGGATGGTGGATGTCATGTGGAAGTTAGAAGACTTTGAAAATCACCAATGGCGCAACAATCTCAGGCTTTTGGCCATACCAAAAATTGCAGGAGAAGAGGCTATCAGAGGCTTTGTGCTACACCTGCTAAAAGGGGGCCTTCCAGAACTAGCGCACTGGGACTGGGACATGGAGGTGCAAAGAGTGTACCATTTTCCACTCATGCTGAAAAAGAAGAAGGGACTAGAACACAATGAAAGGCCTAAAGCTATTTTAATATTTTTTGGTAACTTTCTTCTAAGACAAGCAGTCTTTGATAAAGCAAGACTGGAAGCAAGACGCTCAGCAGAAGGGTTTAACTTCTTTGTTGGGCCAGACAGTTGCCACATTACTGTGGAAAGAATGTAGAGACTTCAACAACTAATATTATCTTTTCAAAAGATTGGGTGTGAGGTCTATCCTTTTAGCCCCGCACGTCTCAAGGTCATTTACAAGGGGGTCAGAAGAGTGTTCCGCTCAGAAATACAGGCACCTCATTGCCTTCATGAGATTTCTGAGACAGGGAGATAGAAGGAATTTAGAGAGAGGGGGGTATAAACTTGTTTAAGATGGCTGGTGTTTTTTTTCTTTTTTTTCTGTCTGATATTTCCCTTTTCAGTCCCCTGCTGTGTTTTTTCTCTTTTTTTCAGATATATTATAAGATATTTATTATAATGGAAGCCTTTCTTTTCTCACGGTGGTCTTTGCGGAGTGATAGTGGGTGGTGGTGGGAAGCAGCACTTTACAGGAGGCATCACAAAGGTCCCTGGACCTATTTTGCCTAATGTCAGGGATGAGGGTGGGAGAAGGGAGGAGTTGGGTTGGGAAGTGGTGGGGTTGGGAAGTGGTGGGTCCAGATGTCTGTTCAAGATGAGATGATATTACTAACTTTAAAAATGTTGCTGGGACTTTTTAAATACCAGGGGGAGAAATGGGTAAGCTGAGAATAGCATCTATCAATATTTGCGGATTGAATAGTCCCCTTAAAAAATGTACGATTGATGAGGACATTCGACATCTCAGGGCAGACATAGTGTGTCTACAGGAAACACATGTTGAACCTGGCATACAAAAAGTGGCAGAACTTGCAAGCAAATAGCTAGTTTCTAGTACAACGCAGGGAATACAGACAAGAGGGGCTCGTAAGAATTTAGCTGGATTTACACGTTCAAAATCCGATCAGATGGGCAGGTGGGTGATTACTCAATGTTGTATTCATAATAACCTGTTCACATTATGCTCAGTATACGGCTCCGTGTTAGATCATCCTTCCTTGCTGGACTGGCTAAATATAGAACTAGTAAGCTGGCCACTTCCACTAATCTCATGTGGGGACTTCAATATTAATTTGAATTCCAGCTCTATCAAGCCGGGGAAAAGGTCATACTCGGGCCGTAAGCCAAAAGTGTTTCAGTCTTTATTTAGCTAGTCTATGTATGACACATGGCTTAACAGATTCCTCAGCAGTACAGGAACTTCAGGACCCAGGATACACTTTTTTTAGCCCCACATCAATCGTATGCCAGACTTGACTACTTCTTTATATCCCATGGGCTTTTGTCAAAGTGTCAGATATTTAAATTCCCCTGTATTATGTCAGATCACAACCCGCTGGTTTTAGAATTTTCAATACAAATGCAGAACCCTCCAACATCACGCTGAACTTTTGACAGAGCTCTACTCTATGATCTGGAATATATAGACCAAATGAAGAGTTGAATACCAAGATTGATATCTGAAATTAGAGAGGGTACAAGGCAAGATTTTGTAAAAGATTCTCTAAAAGCATGAATAAGAGGGGAAACTATTAGATGTGGGAGGACAGCTCAGAATAAGAAAAAGTAACATATGCAGGAACTATATATAAAACTACTGGAAGCGGAAACTCAATTGGTATGGGTAATTAGAGAGGGGGAAGATATAGAACAAGTGCAGGTAAAGGTAAAATCATTAATTCTTTATATCTCGGCCAAAAAAGCAGCAGGCAAATAGACAGCTTGGTGGACTAGAATGTACGAATGCAGTGAAAGAGTTGGGCGCCTCCTGGCACTGCGGACTAGACAGGGCGTGATCCAAGTGATAACTGAGGAAATTGAAGATCCTTTGGTTGTCTCAGTCATGGAGCCCTCTGACATATGGCGCTCTAAATGTAGTCAAACATTGTAGAACATGATTGCTTTGGATTCACTAAACTGAAACATTATGAGTACCTGTAAAACATATTGCAGAGATATCAGTAAAAATCATTGAACTGAGAAATTCGTCAAACACATGCAGCATTGGATGGTATCATTCTGGGAAATTAATAGAGAGAGTGCCCCCCCCCCCCCCAGGGGTCGCCTGGGATGCATTTAAAGCCGATATCAGAGGGTGTTGTAAATCAACAGCGATTAGGTTAAGAATTAGCAGAAGACATGCTGTGTTTGACCATTATCGTAACAAATGTACCGACTCCATTTTGTATTTGCAGCGGCCATTTTGTATGCCATACATCGCCATGTGCTCGTCATGTGCTTTGTCCTACCTCCTTTTTAACTGCGCCTGAAGTCTGCCCGGCAACAGGCTATATTTAGCATTCCCCGCTTCCAGCATGTCCAGACATGCGCAGTAGAGTCTATGACCGTTACTAATTAGTTCCAGATAGGAATGTGTTTACTAGTTTCCGAAGACTGTTAACTCCGCCCATCTATCGATTGTGCTATCCAATATGTCCTTGTATGGTCATGAAACCTGCTCTTGTCTTCTGTACCTCCTTCTTTGAGCCCCCTCATTGTGTATAAAAGGGGCCATGTGCTTTAGTTCGGTGTGCTACTCGATACAATACTAAAGGGTGTTGTGTGGACTGTAGTACCACCTTTAAAGGTTTAATAAACTTTGCTTTTTTATTTTCCAGTTTCATTGCCAACTTCTTCCTAAGGTCTGAGGACTCCGTGCAGAGAAGGGCGAACCCCTTGCACTAAGTAGGCCTAGCTGAGATTTGCTTACAACAAATTGGCGCCCGACACGTGGGGCTCATCGGCGACTCGGATGCCCGAAGGAGTGGTCGTGACGAAGGATTGGAATCTCGCTGCGGACGCAATCGCATGCCAGAAGAGACCCGAGTCTTGGCATCCAAGGAGTTTTTTCCTTTCTTTCCGATCTGACCATCCAGGTGGTGCCGATCCTTAGCTGAGATCTCTTCTGTTGGCTTGCCGTGCAGTGGCCGTTTGGTCGAATTTAGAACTTGGCAGTTGGAATCTGGACGCCCTGTGATTGGTAAGAACCGTTGTACGGTACTTGCTGTGGGATTTGGAAGCCTGGGATTGGCAAGGCAGTTTTAGGATACGCTTGCTGCGGCAATTTTGGTTTGGAATGACTAGTCAATGATGTGTATGTGTATGTGAAATATATGTGTTGCAATACATATAGGCAGGTAATGAGGAGATTTTTCTCTACAATTTTCTTTTTTATTTGAACGGCACAACGTATTACAGATGCCTTAAGTGCTACTTTGATTATAATACTGCATATTTTGCACTATTTTTGGCATGCCTGCTTTTAGCGCACTTCGTAGGTTGTGCTGCTTTTGTGGAAATAACCAGTTAAGTCTTGAGGAATCGCAGCCGGCTCCCCCAGAGGGGACGCCTCATAGAGATATGTATGTTAAATATGGTCTTTCTTCTATAATGTACTGCACATTGTGGAGGAAATACACGTGAAAGGATCCTGAGTTATGTTGGCCAAAGTATGGGTCATTTGATATGCGAAAGATTGAGTATGTGGAATAGATCTAGACAAGACAAGACATGTTTGAGAGTGTGCGAATGTGGGTGAAAGAAGTACGTGAGGGTGAGAAACGTGAGCAAGCGCTGATTGAGAAAGAACAACGGAAGAATGTGTATGAAAAAGCGCAAGAACTAAGAAAGAAGGAGGCTAAAGAATTGTAAGAGAGACAGGAGAAGGAGTGCAGATTACAGATATCTGGCCAATATGCTGTTCGACAACCTCTTTATCCTCATTATCCTGTCCTTAATAAACTGCAAGATGATTTTTTTTTGTTAGATCGTCCTCTGCCTCCGTATGTCGCTCCATCCGCTCCATCTGACGAAGATGAGGATTCCGGGGCAGATACAACGAAACGTGATACCCGCTCCATGATGTCGACCGATCGTGCGGCTGAATTTAGAAAAATTGCTCGACAGTCACTTCAGGATACTGTTACTGTTTCTGGTATTTTAGAGTCTTTAAAGGGATAGCAAGATAGAGAGCAGATGTATTTTACTGAGCATTTTGCAGAAGAAGTTGTTGACATGTCCCGCAAAGTTTCTGACATTCTCGAACCTGATGATGTGGCAATCGATTGTGAGCAATTGCGTAAAGGTCTTTTTACTCTCCCCCAGGTGACTGATACCATCAGGCGGCTGGTTAAAATTCGAACTGAGGCGCTTCGTCTATGGGAGGAGAAACGGAAAGGTAAAGCAGATGGAAGATGGGATTGGTCGACGGTAAACAATCATCTATTTTTGAAACAGATAAGACCGCGATAGTGCAAGCAAAGCCTTTGCGAGAGGCCGCGCCTTTATACGTTCCTCCTAAAGGAGCGGGTAGAAGTGACGATAAATATTCTGTAGATACTAAAGGGTATTTTATTCATAATTGGGTATATACTCCCTGGAATAGAGCAGATGTTATGGCACTTAAAGCCGTATTGCCTGATCCGAGTAAAAATCCTGCCGCTTTCTATGAGGAAGTTGAGGGACCCTTAAATTCTTGTACCATGACATTAGCTGATATTGATTTATTTTTCGGGCTAATATTGCCGCCTAATATGTGGAGATCCGTGCGTAAAGTCGATGATCGCGCAGAGTATGGGGCATTATGGAAAGAAATAGAGAGGGAAGATGAGGACAGGGAACCAGCAAAAAAGCCATGTCAGTTGATTTTAGATCTCCCCGGTGCAATATTAGCTAAGTTAAAAATGATTATTCCCCCCTAAAAAGATTGATTGGACTATTCTAGCATCCTGTAAGCAAAAAACAGATGAATCAGTTTCAGATTTCTTCACACGTTTCGAGGAAGCTTTTCATGATTTTAGTGGCCAGTCGCTAACGGACGATACAGCCCGACACTCGTTTGTAGATAAGTATGTTACGAATCTATTACCGGGAGTGGCTAGCCGTTTGAAAGCTAGCAAAAGCTCTTGGACCACCTCTTCTCCGGCATCCCTCCTGACGATGGCTCAATATTACGAGCGTCAGGAACTAGAAGTGAAGGGTAGCGAGGATAAAAAGTCTAAAGAATTAAAAACAAAGGTTATGTTATCTCAGGTTTATGGTTCACCCCTTCGAGGTAACAATAGAGGCGGACGAGGATTTTATAGTTCCTGTTATACTCGTCCCTCTTTGTCCATTGATCAATGCGCGTATTGTAGAAAATGTGGCCATTGGGCAGATGAGTGTCCATTGTTGCGCTCACAGAGCTATGTCCGTGGCCGAGGATCCATGAGAAACCGCTCGGGAAACTCAGGACCCAGAGGTGCTATGAACGATCGTGCTAGGTTTGATTCTAATGTGCGGGTACAAAATGGGTTCAATACTTTTGATTGGCGCAACCAATACCAGATGTCTGATTATGTGCAGCCTGAGTCGGATGATTCTGCTTTTGCATAGGATTGCGTAGGATGGGGTAAGGAATCAGTTGAAGTTCCAGTAGATCAGAGGGGTCCTTATGTTACAGAACATGTTTTGGTTCTACTGATCAGTTTCTGGTTGATACAGGAGCTACTCATAGCGCTTTGTCTAAACAATTGCTTCCAAGGGCTGCCCTGTCTGGCTTAACGATTACATCGATAGGGTTCGATGGAAAACCTTCCCTTAGCCCATTGTCACAACCACTTGCATTTCATGTTGATAAGTTTGCTGGTCCATGTCCGTTTTTCCTTTCCCCAAATACACCAGACAATATTGTGGGTCTTAATATGCTCAAGTATTTCAGAGCCACAATAAGATGTTCCCCTGAAGGAGTGCACGTGATTTTGAATGACAATTATCCAGTAACAGACAGAGTTTGTATTGTTCAAGAGGATACTGCATTAGCCTCCCTACCTAAAACTTTGTGGGCTACTTCAGATACTGATGTGGGACAGATGGTTATTCCACCAGTGCATATTAGTGTAAAGGAGGGAGCTGTGTTGCCACGCTTGCCTCAATATCGAATTTCACAGGAGGGTGAGGAAGCACTCATACGAATTGTACAAGATCTCATTAAAGTTGGAGTTGTTGAGGAAGTTCCATTTAATATTTGTAATAGTCTGATCCTCCCAATTTTGAAGAAAGAAACTGATACCAGGATCTATCGATTTATTATTGATTTGCGGGAGGTAAATAAGATAGTGGTATCACAATATCCAGTGGTTTCTGATATCACAACACTTCTTACTTTAGTTCCACCTACTGCAACTACGTTTTCTGTTATAGACTTGAAGAACGCTTTCTTTTCGATCCCTATTCATCTTGATAGCCGATATCTGTTTGGTTTCACTTTGAATAATCGATCGTATAGATTTTGTAGAGTTCCTCAAGGCTATACTGAGAGTCCTAGTATTTACAGCAAAGCATTGAAAAGACAACTTGATTCTTTTGTTCTACCTGAGGGTGTGGCTCTCATACAGTATGTTGATGATATTTTTTTAGCAGCCGATACTCCTGAGCAATGTGAGAAGTGTACTCTGTCTTTGCTTTCTTTTCTTGCCTTACATCACCATAAGGTATCGAGAAAGAAACTGCAGTATTGTAGACCAAAGGTAACCTACTTAGGTCACCTTTTGTCTAAGGAGGGGCGTGCACTCACATCAGATCGCATTCAGGCAATCTTATACACACCAGTACCTTCGACACAGAAAGAGGTTCGAGCATTTTTAGGTCTTACTTCTTTTTGTAGGCAATGGGTATTAGGATTTTCATATATTGCTAAACCCTGGTTAGCGCTTTTGACAATAGATACTCCAATACCCCTTCCTTGGACAGATTAATGTGAGAATGCTTTTCAACAGTTACGACAAGCTCTTTGTTCAGCACCAGTGTTAGGTACTCCAGATTACACAAAGCTCTTTACATTGTACGTACACGAGAAGGATGGATATGCATTGTCAGTTTTAGTACAGACACATGGTGATAAGCAGCGCCCTTGTGCATATTTTTCAGCAGTACTTGACCCTGTTGCTCGAGCGTTGCCTGGATGTTTTCGCTCGGTTGCAGCAACAGCTGTGTCAATATGCCAGAGTGAAGGGATAGTCTTATCACATAAGCTGTTGGTGCTGGTACCCCATGCTGTGGATGCCCTTTTGAATCAAACAAAGAGGCAGCATTTAACTAGTGCTCGTCTGACAGGATATGAGCTGACGTTGTTAGCTCCTCACATTACATTGAAGAGATGTGCAACACTAAATCCAACCACGTTGTTGCCATTTCCGGCGACTCAGCCTGAGGCGCAGGAAACACATGATTCTATTTTCTTGGCTGAGGAACAGACAAAGGGTCGTATTGATTTGCAAGATACGCCCCTTTCAGATGTGGATGGAGAACTGTGGGTTGATGGGTCTTGTCTGAAGTTACCGGATGGTACAACTTCAGCCGCATATGCAATTACTACGCTTCACACAATAGTAGAAACAGCTCGCATACCACAGAAGTCAGCTCAAGCAGCGGAATTAATAGCTTTGACACGAGCGTGTGAGCTTAGTACAGGTTTGTGTGTGAATATTTATACAGATAGCCGCTATGCTTTTGGAGTGGGGCCTGATTTTGGCCTGCTCTGGAAGGAAAGAGGCTTTCTGACATCACATGGGATGCAGATAATGCACGGAGAACTAGTGCATAATCTTTTGACTGCATTAACATATCCAAAGAAAATAGCTATAGTGAAATGTAGTGCGCATAAAAAGGTGACTGATAAGGTGGGACAAGGAAATACTTTTGTAGATCGAGTGGCCTGTGAGACTGCGATGCAGCATGACACTACTTCTATGTATGTAGTGAAGTCACAAGCTGAGCGGGGGCACAATGCTAGGAAGGAAGTAGTAGAGATACAGAGGACCGCTTCTGACAAAGAACGAGAGCAATGGTCCAAGGATGGAGAGTTGATGATGAAGGTTGTTGGCGAAACAAACAGATGGATAGATGGAAGTTGCCTACAGCTTTTGTACAACCTATGGTTCAGATGGCACATGGGCTAGCACATGTTGGAGCTTCAGCATTAGCAAAATTGCTTACACAAGTTTGGGAGCATCCAGAAATTGCTAGCACAGCTAGGAGAGTAGTACAGTCCTGTATGATCTGCCTACGATTTAATCCTGGAAAAGGGACACGAACTCCAGCAGGAGGATTTGCTACACCCACTGCACCTTTTGAAGTTTTGCAGATGGATTATATTCAGCTTGAACACTGTAATAATCTGAAGTATGTCTTGGTGGTGGTATGTGCCTTCAGTAAATGGATTGAGGCGTACCCCACAAAGGACAACACTGCAATTACTACGGCAAAGGTGCTTCTGAAGGAATTCTTCCCTCGCTATGGTGTTTGTAGATTTTTGTGGAGTGATAACGGACCTCATTTTGTAGGGGACGTTATAAAGTATGTCCTGAAAGAAGATTTTTTGTGCTGTTGGGTTTGTTGTTGCCTTGGTGATTGCGGCAACAATAACATGGTCTGTTGAGGAGACAACTCCTGCTCATGAGTTGTTTGTTGTTACTACACCTACACCAGAGGAGCATTATTTCTTTACGCTCCCATATCAAGAATTGAAACATTGACAATCTTATCTCAATAATACTTTCATTCAAATGTTACATCATACCCACATTGCTACGAATTGCACAAACTGTTGGATTTGTGGGATGATGCCTGCACACCAAAAGAAAGGAGGTACACCGTTCATACCTCTCCCTTTTTCGCATAATGGCTCTTGTCGGGCCTGGTATACTTTGCTCTTTACGACTAGGAAGCCTACAGTGGGCAGACTACTTTTCCGGTTAAATGAAGAGTGCCATCAAGACAAAGATGGGTATCCCCAAGCGAATGGAACTAAATGGGAGTGGGAGGAATATCGACCGGACAATATTTTAACGCCATATATCTTCACCAACACAAGAGACTCATCCAATGCCGAACATTTTGTTATTTCTGTTACTCAGACACAAGCAGAACTGTGTGAACAGAGCATTGGACATATCCCTGTTGGGATCAGCGACTGTATTACTGTGTTGAATATAGATGGCTTAAATAATAGTACCTTTTTGGCTTCACATAATACATATTTTGTGTGTGGGAATCGTGGATATTATCGATTGCCAGCTGGCTGGGCTGGGATCTATTATGTGTCATTTTTGTTGCCCCCTGTGTTTCTGGCACCTCCATTGTATCATCGAAATCTTAAATTGTTCAACAATATTACTGTAAATAGATATAAGAGAACCTTGACTACTGATAACGTTGACCACACTGACACTAGTCTACAACAATATATAGATTTCAATTTAGGATTGTTCTTTTTTGTGGGTGCTGCATTAAGCAGCAGAAAAGTGCGACAATTGACTAGAGTAGTAGAAGCTGTCACAGATCAAACAGCTGTAGCTTTAGGAAATATTACTGAAGAATTGCAAATTGCTAGAATTGTGGCTTTACAGAATAGAATGATTTTGGATGTCATGCTAGTGGATAGAGGTGGTGCATGTCATGTTATAGGTAGTAGCTGCTGCATGTTTATACCAGTCCACACCCCATCAGTGTACAAGGCGATTATTAAAACTTCATAAAATCGCTGCAGACCTTCACACAGAAAATGGTACATGGACTTTTACAGGGAGGCTTTGGACTCTGATTTCTGCCTGGGGCTTGAAAGTATTAACCGCTCTATGTATAATAATTGCAATAATCTTCACTTGTGGTATATGTATCCAGTTCAGTCGGATGATATGTTCTATGTGTGTCACTGCTTGCATACCGACCAAAAGCAATGTTACAGAAGTCAAAATGCAGAATGATTTGAAAAAGGAGATAGCTAGCATGATGGGCATTGATATAAGGGACGAGTATCTAGCTTTTCCCAGGAAGTCAAATGTCTTGAGCTAATGCTGAAAGGGTCGTCTGTTGTAAATCAACAGCGATTAGGTTAACCATTTTGTATTTGCAGCGGCCATTTTGTATGCCATACATCGCCATGTGCTCGTCATGTGCTTTGTCCTACCTCCTTGTTAACTGCGCCTGAAGTCTGCCCGGCAACAGGCTATATTTAGCATTCCCCGCTTCCAGCATGTCCAGACATGCGCAGTAGGGTCTATGACCGTTACTAATTAGTTCCAGATAGGAATGTGTTTACTAGTTTCCGAAGACTGTTAACTCCGCCCATCTATCGATTGAGACTTCCAATATGTCCTTGTATGGTCATGAAAACTGCTCTTGTCTTCTGTACCTCCTTCTTTGAGCCCCCTCATTGTGTATAAAAGGGGCCATGTGTTTTAGTTCGGTGTGCTACTCGATACAATACTGAAGGGTGTTGTGTGGACTGTAGTACCTACTTTAAAGGTTTAATAAACTTTGCTTTTGTATTTTCCAGTTTCATTGCCAACTTCTTCCTAAGGTCTGAGGACTCCATGCAGAGAAGGGCGAATCCCTTGCACTAAGTAGGCCTAGCTGAGATTTGCTTACAACAAGCGGAAACACTAAGTTATTCACTACATAGAAACAGACAGGAGAAGGCTAGAATAGTTAAAGTTACAAAAGATCTAGCAGAATTAGAAGAGCAGTTGACTAGGGCCATAGAAAGAAAGGATTCTTTGCAGGATGTTCTCCTGAAAAATGATCTCAACAAAGCAGAGGCAAGTGAAAGTTTCTCTAGTAAGGCAGCCATTGACTACTTAACTAAGAAGGAAAGATGCTATGAGTTCAGCGAACGTATTGGTCATATACTGGCAATCCGAACAAGGAAGAAACTGGCAGAGGGTGAAATTAAGGAAATCTCAGATGGCAAGGGGAGGGGGGATGGTAAACAGCCCGGAGGATATTAGGGAGGTTTTTAGAGAATTCAATGCATCCCTCTGCGATCAACAACAGTCAATACCCACAAACTGTATTATTGAGTACCTCAAAGGTATTCCACATTCGATACTCTCCGAGGAGGAAAAAGAGGCACTGGATCTCCCAATCACATTACAGGAAATAGCTGTAGCCTTGGAGATCTCCCCTCGGGGAAAGCAGCAGGCCCGGACCAAATTCCCACTGAATTTTATAAAATTTTCAGGGGGTCACTCAGTAGAGCTCTACACACGACCCTAATACAAGCACAGCATTTCCCCCCACGTTCATGGGGGGGGGCGGACATAATAGTTATTTTAAAAAAAGACAAATTCCCCCTGGAGCTGGGTTCTTACAGACTATTACGTTGATGAACGCAGATGCCAAAATCTTCTCCAAAATTCTGACTACTAGATTAGGGAGGGTGAGTGAGAGCCTGGTCAGTCCCACGCAACATGGGTTAATTCCCGGGAAAGGCACTAAATAGCACAAGAGGCAGATGATTACAATATTGGATGCAACGGAAGTCTCAGGGGACCCTGCCGCAGCTGTATTTTTAGACCCAGAGAAGGCCTTCGACAGGGTCACCTGGGACTATCTTTGGAAGGCTATGGAATGGTGCGGTATTGGGGAAGGATTCATAAGGGCAATGCAGGCCTAATACAAGGGTCCTTCGGCTAGAGCGAAAATAAATAAAGGATTTACAGGCACGTTGCAGATTAAGCGGGGGACTAGGCAGGGATGTCCCTCTTCACCTTTGTTATTCGCTTTGTATCTGGACCCGTTACTTCGTAGGTTAGAATTTAATATCAAAATTCCCCCAGTTAGTATGCATGGCATAACATACAAGACATTTGCTTACGCAGATGATGTGGCTATTATTACCCCAGCCCCAATCAAGGCTATTAAAGAAATCGAATCGGAGCCAAGGAGATTTGGAGCAATTTCAGGGTACGCGATTAACAGAGGCAAAACACAAATTGTTAAAAACGTATTCGCAGTGTGCGAGGAAGAGAGGGTGGTTCCAGCAGCTACATATTTAGGGATTAGGATTACCTCGGACCTGAATAGCTTAGTAGATTTAACCATGGAGCCATTAATAACAAAAGTTAAAAGGGATCTCAAAAGGATACACAACTTGCATCTAACCCTCGTGGGACGTACTAATGTTATTAAAATGCTTATCCTGCCGAAATTTTTGTATATGTTTAGGGCGATCCCTCTGTTTTTTTAACACGTCTGGATTAATATATTAGAACACATATTGAATAGATTTATCTGGGCACAAGGGAAAACAAGGAGGGCATATCGCTACATCGCCCTACCAAGAGAAAGAGGCGGCTGGGGGGGCTCCAGATTTTAGGCTATATTACTGGGCGGCAGTGCTGCAATATATCCAGGGGTTAATAGGTGGTGGAGGTGGAGGGAGGGGGCAACCCGGAATCAGACCTAGTTGCACAAATTTATATTTCACTTTGTTGGGTCGGGATGCAGATAATTGTTTCTTAAACACTATCGACTTCAGCTACTATAAACACACTAAGTTCAAGACATTACAAGCAGCGTACAAAATCTGGATGGCCTTTTCTAAAAACATCCGGCTTGGCAGATATAATAGTTACACCCGCATGACAACAAATGCTTCTCTACCAGGGGAAATATTTAGAGATTCAGTTATGCTGGATTGGAAGAGTAGTGGCATACAGAAAGTAGGAGACCTCTTGGGCCCGGGTGAAATGCTCCAGTGCCAGGGATTACAGTCTAAGTTCACCATAAATAGTAGGAGTTTTATTAAGTACCTGCAGGTGAGAAGTTTTTTTGCTGGCAAGCGGGGGGGACCTTTAGGATTCGGCCAAAATCGCATACTAGACATAATCGAGGGCAGGGGGGATTGCTCAATCCATCAGTTTTATGCAGAGCTGAATATACTCAAACCGTATGATTGTGATAAATATGCCTCTAAATGGGTAGAGAAACTAGGTACCACTCAGGAGGGATTCCAGGGTTCCCTGGACCTGGGACGTACTATGCTTTGCTCAGCCACCCTACAAGCACAACACTACAAAACCCTGTATTCCCTGTATTACACCCCCGCTAGAATAGCACAGTGGGGGGGCACGTCAGGAACAACATGTCCACGATGCGACTCAACAGACGCAGATATAATTCAAATCTTTGCCACCTGTCCACAATTATATACTCTTCTCAGGGCAATTGAGAACTTTTTGGATACGTCACTGGGGGTCAAGACTATCCTGTCACCAGAGTTAATCATCTTAGTGGTTGAGGGAGAGACAGGAGGCCGGGCTACAGAGTTCCTCTTCATGGCTGCGGCAGTGATTTGCATATTTATAGCAAAGGCATGGCTTGACAAGCCCCCCCCCAACATTTCAAACTTGGCTAGCCAGGTTGTTGGCTTCTTACAACCTGGAAAAAGCAATCTATGCCAGGAAAGTCCGCAGTGCCAGAACACTAGGGAGCAAAATCTGCAGTCCCATCGCACAATGGAAAAGGGGATTGTCTAGCACATTTGGATAGACAATACGAACGGTTGTACTTTATAACTAAAATTGTGAATGTATACTTCTTTTTTAACGCCATTTTTCCCTTTCGGCTTCTTTCTTTTCTCTATCTTTATTGTGTAACATGTTAAAGATTATTGGGTTGTATTGTGCTTAGATAGACAGTGTGCTGTAACACTTGGTATAACAATTATTTTCACAAAACATTTAAAATAAAATAAAAAAGTTTTTAAAAAAATAATTGAACTTATAAGTATTCATCAAATTCTCCATAAAGCACACAAAGCTAAAAGAAAAGTAACATATTGCACAAATATCAGTAAAAATCATTGAAATAATAAGTATTCATCAAACTCTCCATAAAGCACACAAACCTCAAAGAAAAGTAATACATTATTTTATGATAGTAAAAAGAATTGTTCCACAAAACGATAATTTACAGTTGTAACATTTTATAAATTTAACATATTAAACAATTATCACTAAAAAATGTTTTAAAAATAACGCAACTCACCTAAATATTGACAACATCATACAACCTATAAAAACTGTTTAAAATTATTTAACATATAAAAATAATTACCAATTTAAAAATGTAAAAAAATAAATTATTCAATTCATAACAATGTATAAACATTTTATGTCAAACACTAGTCACCCGGTCCTCCAATAAATGGCACAAACTAAAAATGTGTTAAATATGTATTGCACATTTAAACACATACTCAATAACTAAATAAATACCAAATAAAATATAAAACATTCAATAATAGTAATATATATCTTAAAATCTGTCTTTATAAATTGCCCAATAGACTCAACAACCCAAAAAATATACATTACCAATTCAATTCAATTCAATTAGTCTTTATTCGATTATAAACAATCATAAAAGACGCATTTGAACAATGTTAAAAACGAAAGAGGTAACTTTTTAAAAGAATCACATAGTAAAATTCATAATAATTCATAGTAAAATCCCAACAAAACATGTCATAATATGAAAAATATATACATATCATAGTTCCTTTGTTCTTGGGTCCAGGTAAAAAACCTTTGAACAAGGAAAATCTATAAATACACAGGTTTTAGATAGACACCTCAATTTAAAAGCAGGTTGTGTTAAAAGAAGCTAAAGTGCCCCATTTTCACAAAAGCATTGGCAACCTAGTACCCTGCAACCTGTTCCTTCTAAGGACCCAGGATCAGCTCCAAAATTTGGCCATAGCAATAATTATGACGTCGCTGGTATCAGTTCTTAATATACACATAGCCGTTTGGCAAGACCTTGTTCCAATGTTGGCACAAACTGGCTTGAGCCATTTGTGGCGGGGACCCTTATATGTAGGGCACACAAAAAAATATGCGGTAAAGACTCTTCCTCCCCAGGGCAGGAATGACATATTGAATCTTGTACTGTCCCCCATTTTTTAGTGAAGGACTTTAAGGGGAGGGAACCCACTCTAAATTGGTGGTACAGCTTTTTATCACCAGGGCTCATAGTGATATCCCAATAGGTTTCCAGCCTATAGTCGATTTTGTGTTCCAGAAAGAGACCTGTTAAGGAAGCGCCATTCACAGGAGAGAAGGACTTCAAATGGACCATGTCCCTATATAAAACTTTAAAATCTGATTTACAGGGGAATACATTCCCTTCTGGGTCCGGCCACAAATGAATAAGGCCCATATCCAACAGGGTAGCCTTAATCATTTGTAACCATGAAATTTTGTTAGTTTTGTCAGCTTCTCTTATATGCTTTAAAGCTTGCGCACAAGGAGCTAATTCCGGGGTAGTCCAAAGCCTTCGCTAATAAGCAAGAGGTCTAAAACCTGCAGCTTCCTCAAACGGAATACACCCCAAATCTAGATATAAAGGTCTAAGTGGGGTAGACTGTGGAAGGCCGGTCAGTGCCCTCAGAAACCTATATGGTCCGGGATGCCCGCCACCCCTTCCACCACCAATCCCAATGGGAGGAGACAGACACAGTTTGAACTTTTGGAAGGCAGGGGGGCCTCACGACCCCCCCGGCCGTATTTTTTAAATATGAAACAAAATTTAGAACTTTAAATTAAAAACGTTTCATGTATCATGTACAAATTCAATTTCCATTACATTTGATGAAGACAGGTATTAAGGCTAACCTTAACAAATCTCTAATAAAAAGATTTCCTAACCGAGTCTAACATCATGACATAATGCATTGCATACGAATTTGTACATCCTAACGTTAGGGGACAACGGCAAGGTCTTAACCAGTGTCAGGTCCCTATCACCAAAATCCCGCCCTCACGTGTGAGTGGCGCATGCGCAGAGGACTTTACCCTCGTAGCCAACTGTAACTTCCCTTGTCGTGGGGGCCCCCATTCACTCGACGCCATCTTAAGGTCGTCCGAGTTCCCATGCTGGGTATCCGTAAGAAGGACAGCGTGCATTCCCCCCCTTTCCCCACACTCTCTTCCACCGGAGCGGATATCTGGCCCCCGGGAAATTCTGGGGAGGGGCATATAGCCGTCTCCCCCTGGGAGGGGCCTATGGCCGTCTCCCCCTGGGCGACCAATTCGTAATGGGTGCCGCCCCCCCATGGGAGGGGCCCTATGGCCGCCTCCCCCCGGGCGCTCCCATCCATAATGGGTGGCGCCCCCCCTAGGGACCTTGAAATCACTGCTCAACGATCATGACCTTACCGCCCGACCGAAGACTAAATAAATACGACAGTTAGTTACCTACTAGGGAGAAAAAAACCTATGCTTACTCTTAAAGTACAGCTCGATCAATCCAATGACTTTAACATTGCTAAAAAGGCAAAAAGGTCCTATAGCACAGAATGTTCTTTATTGCATACATTCCGCAACATTTCTACAAAGGAAAAAGGCCTATAAGCAAGTATTCAGTTACAAGCATACTCATGGCATTGAATTACGATGAAGGCAACTATTCCCACAAGACATGTTTTATTACAATCCAATTGCAACCTAGAACTTTGTTTAATCCCAAACTTTTGCAACAGGGGCTGGTGGGTGGGTCAAAAACTGCAGCTTGTTCCCTTCAGGGCTCACGAGCGGCGAGTGGTGCAGCCTTCAGAGCGCAGGAACAACAGGACGCTTCCCTGGATTCCCACGCCTTTATCCAGCAGCGGGAAGGCGGGGCCGCGACCCCATCCTGCCCATAGGTATACGGCCTTCCGGGCGGGTGTTTAGGACAACCCTTTTAGGCGGCGGGGGCGTGCTCCGACCACGCCGCTATGGGCATACCGGCCGGGACACGCCCCCCGCCCGCAACTGTTTCCCTGGGGATCGGGGCACCCGGCCATACGTTCGGGGTGACCGATTGGTCTCCCCTTTCCATTCTGTGCTTGGAATAAAGAAGATAAACTTTCGAAGCCCCAGAGTTCAGCTCCATAAATTATTGAGGCTCTAACCTTCCCTTGGTATATAGTTAAAACGGGAGCAACTGGTTTGGTTTGGGATTGACCAATGTTCTTTTAGGAGGGCCATTACCATAATCATTTAAACAAAGCTTAAAAACATTTAACCTCATATATAATGACAAGGAAACATCATAGACAACAATAAAACAACCTAAAAACAATTTTATAACAACATATTTGTTTTATTATTATTCAGGTGGACTAGCCGTTTTGATACATCTGTCTTTATTATCACATTGCCCTAATGCCAATTGAAGATATTCTCAAGACTCACAAAGATTTGAAAACTTACCAATTTACAACCAAAAGTGGTGGACATTTTCTCCCACTGTCCCATTTTCATAGTCTGGTGTAGGCAGCACATTCTATACTTCACAAAGTCAGCAGAAATGTCCCAAATTATCGTGTGTTGTGGCCAAAATACTGTACATGTTCTGAAATATCCTTACATGTATAGTATTTTCTCCAATTAAATTTGCTCTAATGAATTTTTAAAGTTGGTTACAGAAGCTGGCAGACCTAAGTGGTTGTTGTCTCTGGTCAAGTAAGTCCCACGCACAACGTGTTGTGATTTACTTTGATGGTAAAATAAGAGGCAAGTAGGTCGGTGAAAACTCTGGCCAAGTTTATTTTCAGATTAAGTGAAGATGACACAAAGTCAACACTGTAGACAGATGGATGCACTCCAACTGGCAATCAGTGGAACGCTTCCTGAGCCAGCCACATCAATTAAACCCTTCAATAACACCGCAAGCATAAAAGCATTCAACTTGACACAAACCTCGATGTGGGACACAACACTGTTGTTCACTGTGAAGCATAGCATAATAACTTGTCCATTGCCCTTTCATGATATACATGGGTGAAACATGTGTAGGGGGAGCTCCAGGGGACAATGCAGGATGCCGGACCTCTTTAGGTGTGAGCTGCACCTCAGAGTTTGGTTGGCGTGCCATACCTCATGACTGCAATAGTGCACTGCCACCGTGTACATCCTTGTGAGGGATGCAGTGGAAAAGAAGGCAGGAGGGGTTTCAGAGCAGGGCTGGGGGGGACACCTGCCTAGCATTATCACACCACCGACTGTCCTGCAAAGCCATTTGCAGCAGTAGGAATCTTTTTTAGCTGCAGAGGGCTGCTTACATTGACCCTCTTCAGTTAAAAGAAAAAAAACTAACGAGCTTCACAATATGTAAAGGACCAGAGGGTTTAAAAAAAAACGCTATGAGTTTGCACTTCTGCATACCCTTCATATCATATACCTAGACATAAGGTGCTTTCTATGGAT
Source organism: Lissotriton vulgaris (assembly GCF_964263255.1). Classification (NCBI taxonomy): domain Eukaryota; kingdom Metazoa; phylum Chordata; class Amphibia; order Caudata; family Salamandridae; genus Lissotriton; species Lissotriton vulgaris. Next base: position 1,442,010,235 of record NC_141685.1, read on the forward strand.
TTGTCAACTGGAAGAATTACAAAACTGTGGGCCCTGACCTTCACATCTCCTCACATGGTTTGTATAGGCAGGTTCAAGTAGCGGTGCATATTTTAAAGGACTTTTTGGTGCCATTTGCATGAAGTCCTACACTTAGAACCTGCATGCAGCACCACTACACAGGCACGTTTACATGAACCTCATTGGGCTCCTGGGGAGGGATCTTAATTGTAAGTTCTAGCCAAAGGCAAGGCTCTACTAAGGGATCAAGGTACGTGGATCAGAGGCGGGCAAGCCAAGAAACTAACAGGGAGAGTCGAGCCAAGTATCAGCTAAGCCCTGAAAATATTTTCTATGCAAATCATATTACAAACAACATAAAGTATCTTCAAAATTCAAAATAATTGCATTTCTTGAACATGAGAAAACTTCAATACGTTAAATTATAGCACTGCATTGAGAAGTGCTTATAAAAAGTGATAATTTTTAAATATGAACTTAAAACCATTCCTGCCCCATCCCCACACTGAGGACAGTGCGATTAGTGAACCAAAAGGCAAGACAATTGTCATTTGAACTCTTTATGTGGCCTAGATTATTATAGAGTAAAATTATAATCTTTTAAATCAATCACAATAGGTTTTTGTACAGCTGGTTTTCTGAACTCAAGAATTAGTGCTTTCATATGCAAATATGAAAAAAGGGAGTTTGGTGAAATAAGATATTTGCCTATGATAATCAATGAATCTGCATTTGAATAGAGCAGCACTGTGAAGCCCTTAGTATCTGAGTGGTGTGGGTGCGACGTGTAAGGAAGCGGAAATCCACTTCAAAGAGCTTTGCTTCATGCCGATGTTGTAGAATCTGTTGATGAGGGTGCAGTGGGATACGGTGTTGAAAGCAGTGGAGAGGTGAAGGAGTGTTGGACCTGGCTCTTTTTTCAGGGTAATCCCCAAACAATTCACCTTCTTCCAATTTTTCTGACCTATTTTGTTGGCTTTGGACTCTGAGCACTTTACCATTGCTAACCAGTGCTGAAGTGCATTTGCTTCCGTTGTAAGTTGTATTAGTGATTGGTTTACCCATGATTGGCATATTTGATTTACTAAAGTTCCTAGAAAATTGCACCAGGTGTGCCCAGGGTCTGTGACTCAAAGCTACTAGTGCATATGGCTGAGATACCCGCCACCCCCTCTCAACACAATCCCCAAGAATTGGGAAACCGGAAACAGTTCTTTAACTTTTGGAAGGCGGGAAGGGAGTTACCCTTCCCGGCCGAATTTATTAAAATATGAAACAAAATAAAACATTAAAATAACAGTTTCATATTATGTACAATTTCTTTTCCACATTATGATGTTTGGCTAACCTTAACAGATCTCTAATACAAAGGTTCTCCTAGCCGAACTAACATCCTACAAAACATTTGACTTGAAATTGTACATCCTAACGTTAAGGGCCAACGGCAAGGTCGTAACCGGTGTCAGATCCCTAAACCAGAAATACCCCCCTCACTTGTGAGAGGAGCGACCGCACAGAGGCGTACCTCAAGTGCATCTACCAATTTCCCTTTGTACTTGACGGGGGCCCCAATAAACTCGACGCCATTTAACGGTCGTTCGAGGACTCGTGTGAGGTGTCTAAAAGGTAGCGTAAACCCCCTCCCGCACCCCACACAACTTACCCATCTGCCGTCGCAGATGTCCTGGCCCCGGGAAATTCCCCAGGAGGGGCCGTAGCCCCTCCTATCCAGGAAGGGGCCTTGACCACCTTTCCTTTCCTTCCGGCGGCCTCTCCTTAGACAGGACCGCCTCCCCGTTGAGGGGCCAATTGGCCACCTCCCCCGAGCGCTCCCATCCGTAATGGGTGACGCCCCCTCATAGGGATCTTCGAATTACTGCTCACCGATCATGACCTTACCGCCACAGGCCGGATAGTTGACCGGCTATCCGGACCCCCCACAAAACACTCCTACCTAAAGGTCATGCTGTAAACTCCTTAACCAGGCTATGAAGTCTCCTATGAGTAACTCGTTCCCCACCCGGGACAAATGAACACCGTCCCCCAAATACATACTGTCCCCTTTGATACAACCATGCGAAACAGAATGCAGTGTATTTGAACGAAACAATCTACTCACTTTGTTATTTATCTTCCTCACTGAATGATTCAATGCAGTAACCGAAATAGCCTCCCGCCACACTTTCCGTGGGATCATATGGGACCATGCAATTGTGCACCCTGGAACTCTTCTTGCCAACCAACTTACTGTGGAAAGCATTGCCTCAAGAAGAAGTCGTCTACCAGTGGCCACCAGATCGTTACCCCCAAGATGGACTATGATTATAGACGGCGGTGACCTCGTCCGCTCTAACAAACCCTCAAAAAAGAATTGGAACTGGTCAATACAGAGCCCGCCCTTTCCGTAGAAGGACACCCTGTACCCGTATTCCCCAGCCACGTGACTCATATCACCTGCTTTGAATACGTCCGCGGCATGCCTCACATATGAGTGGCCCACGACCCACACCTCCTTATTCGCAGACGGTGATTTCTGACCGCTGGTCCCCAGGAGTCGGGTCGACTGTACAGTCCGCCCCGCTTCGTAAGCTTGCGTAACTGAAAATCAAACAGAGACAAGAAGCGTGAGTATATCATTACAGCTTCACAACATGTGCAACCGCACATACCTTTTATAACAGTTAGAGGACCAACGCCCCACACGTTTTACTTGCTCCACACTCAGACCCCTGGCTGTAGCCTCAGTAGCAGCCCCTATCCGAAAGGAATGGGTCCCGAACTCGCCGGGGTTCAAGCCCGCGGCCGAAATAGACATCGCAAGCACCCTCTGGAACTGAAACCTCGTCAGTGGGGTGGCGTCAGCGTGTCTCAAGAAGGTCCCCCCCCATGCTGCCACCCTCTGCGCTAAATATTGCTCTACGCACACCACAGGGCACATGGAAGAACCGGGGATCCTCTGAATGATTACGCAGTCCCCGATTGCACCCTGATCGGATTTGGACCTAACAAACAAGACCGTCATCGTCTACCCCCTGACCTGAATGTGCTCCCGGCACAGTCCCCCCATCGTATCCCGCTTGTTCTTCGCCACCAATTCGCTTACCCGCATAGCCCCATGGAATGCTAGTGCAAATGCGGCTCGGAACAACACTGCTTCGTACTGGGATGAACACGTTGCCGGGAGTACGGACCATAACAGGGTCAGCCTATCCAGACCTATCGGGTGCCTCACATCTACTCTGCGACCCTCAAGGCGTTGCCACCCACGTAGCGCTTTCTGCACAACGAAAGACGCTGTCGGGTCCTGGATCCCATGAGCCTTTGCCATAAAGGAAATGGCGGCCCGATGCCTCTGAGCCGTAGCTACTGATTTGCCTGCCTGATGTAAAGAGAGCAGGAATTTCACTACAAACTCTTCCTGACCCCAAAGCTCCCCCCTAGCAGTACCCAAAAAGGCCCAATAGGAACGGAACGCCCCTTCATATGCCTTCCTCGTCCTGGGTGCTAAACTCTCTCCCACGAGGTTTTGTAGTTCGGGGCACCGAGAGACCAGAGAGCTTCGGGAAAGGGTGCCGCCACCGGGTCCGCTGTGGGCAGAAAACCCCAGAAGGCCTGCATACGGAAACGAGAAAGCGCATCAGCCGCTTGGTTCATCACCCCCGGCACATGTCTTGCCCTAAACAGTACATTCAGTTGCATGCATAACAACACAATTTCCTTGAGCAGTCTCAGAATCAATTTGCATCGTGCTGCCTGACTATTGATACACTCCACCACGGTCATGTTATCAGACCAGAACACCACAGAGTGATCACGGAAACCCCCAGGCCACGTTTTCAGGGCCACCAAAATAGGAAAAAGTTTGAGAAAAGCAATGTTACTCGTCAACCCGCACTCATGCCACCATGACGGCCATTTTTGAGCCGACCATTGTGTACCAAATATGGCGCCAAAACCCATACTCCCCGCCGAATCTGTCCAAAGCCCCAGCTCCTCGGAGGACACCGCTGGTTTGTTCCAGACAATTCGACCATTGAAATCCGCCAGAAATGCCAACCAAATGCGCATGTCCTGGCGAACCTCTGCCGAGAGTCTCGTGCGGTGATGTCCTTCCTTCAGGCCGACCATGGATTGTGCAATCGAGCGGGAAAAGGGGCGCGCCATCGGTATCACTCTTAGGGCAAAATTCAACTGACCCACCACCTGTTGCAATCGATGCAGGTTTACTTTTGTTGCACGAATACATGTCTCAAGGGATAATCTGAATTTCAACACTTTTTCCTTGGGTAATCGAAAACAACCTTCCACCGAGTGGAGCTCGATCCCCAGAAACTCGATCAAGGTCGAGGGACCCACAGTCTTACCTGGCGCCAATGGCACACCAAATCCATTCATTAAGACACAAAATTCATGTAAAGCCTGTCCACACTCAGGATCCCCGGCTGCCCCCAAAAACAGAAAGTCATCGAGATAGTGCATGACATGTTGAAAACCTGTCTTCTTTGTGAACACCCACTGCAGAAAACAACTGAACTTCTCGAAATAGGCACATGAAATCGAGCACCCCATTGGCATACATCTATCCATGTAATAGCGACCCTGAAACATGAAACCAAGAAGACGCTGATCGTCTGGATGTACCGGGAGCAACCGAAACGCTGACTCGATGTCTGATTTTGCCATCAGCGCCCCAGGCGATTCAACATGGCTACGGCCTCATCGAAAGATGCGTACCGCACCGAACACACTTCCGGGTCTATCGCGTCATTCACGGAAAGACCACGTGGGGCTGACAAGTTATGTATCAGCCGAAACTCACCCGGGTCCTTCTTGGGGACCACCCCTAGAGGAGAACAAACAAAGTTAGCAACCGGTGGTAAATCGAATGGACTGGCGACACGACCTCGAGTCACCTCTTTCCCAATCTTTACCTGCACCACTGCCGTGTGCTGCAAGACCGACAGTTGATTCTTACAGTTTGCTACACCCTGAAAATCCCCCACTGGGATGCGGAAACCATATGAGAACCCATTTCGCAACACCCCAGCGGAAGCATGATCCGGGTATTCGTTGAGCCAAGGAATCATTGCCATGGTATCAATCGGGGTAGGTAAAGGCGCCCCTCGGACTATATCAGACCTGTTTGGCGCCTCCCTTACCACCGTTATCACCCGTTTTGGCTCTGCACAAGGACTCAGGATGGGATGGCTGCCCACACCCCCCACACTCATGTCTGAATTTGCATGACCCCTGGGGCCTCGTACATTTCCCTCTGTTAAAATTCCAACAGATCCCCCTTTTTCCTGTGTTGCCACTCGGCTTCGAGTGGTACTCATTACCTGCACCCGTCCGAAAGGGCGTCCCAGGGTTTTGGCGGGAAGATTCTCCTCCGTTACTCCCTACCAATGGTACCTTCAACATTCCTGTACTCTCCATTTTTTGCCATGACACGGAGTCGTAACAATCCCAAGTCAACAATGGGTTGTGTTCCTTAGCTTTTCTAAAAAGATTGTCATAGCAGAACCACTGATTGCCCCCATATGCCACAAAATACTCCATAATACGTGACTGATAAATGGGTAACTCGGTCAACAACTCGGGCCTGCGCTCGCCCATGATGGAGGTAAATATGCCCCACGCTCTGCCCCAAGTACCAATGTTCTCGTATACCCTAAAGGCGCCCATTTTTGCGCGCCAAACACTCGGATGCATGAGCTCCTTTTGGCTCTTCACATGCTCTATCTCGTAATGGTCGGTAAGCAATGAAAACATGTTTACATACTTATCCGCCCAAATCAATTCCTTAATTTCTAGTGGGACATGCTGGGCAATCTTCTCCCTTCGAGAAGGTACAGACCCCTCCCCCGCAATCGGCAATGGCCGCTTACCTGAAGTAGACCCCGCGCTTGTCGCCGAACTTGGGCCTGCTGTACTTCCAGCCGCCGGAACCTGTGGGGGAACAGAAGGTGTTGCCTTCGCAGCCTCCCTAGATTCCCGCAGTTGCCTCATTACTGCCCGGGCGTCGTCAGCCGTGGCGCCCTCGCTATCTTTTCCCAACCACGCTGCCAATTGTGCCGCTAACTCGAGGGGCATATCCTCCCTGTTCACGGGGGTGACCACCACAGGGATTGGATTCCCCTCTTTCGGCACCGGGATTGGCTCCTCACGTGGGGTATCGGGAACCGGGGTGTCTCCCCCAAGTGCTCCCCTTCTGGGCCTCTTGCTTTTTCCACCGGGGACTGTTCCCTGCAAAGGCCGTTTCGGTCCTCCCTCCCCGTCCTTAGCCTCCACCTTTTTCTTCAGATCGGCTATCTCCTTCATGAGCATGCGGAGCATCTGCTCGGTACCGACCCGCTTTCCGACTTTCTTGGGCATTCTCAGACGGGATATCTGTAAGACAAAAGAAAGATTACAACGCTCAAAATTGGCTCTTCGTTCCGTCTCGAGCTCACGTGCAGCGGGGAGGTGCAGCTTCAGAGCACAGGAACAAGAGGATGCTTTCTTGGCTTCCGCTCCCTTTATCCGTCTTCAGGGCGGGCGTAAACCCGCCCCCGCCTGCCTCCGAGGGCGTGGCCGGCCGCGTCGGTGTCTAGGCCAGCCCACTCTGGGGCGGGAAAAAGTCGCGCCCCGGCTACGCCGCTTCGGGCATACCAGCCGAGACTCGCCTCCCGCCCAAGATGGCTTCCCGGGGGGATCGTGGTACTCCACCATACGTTCGGGGGGACCGAATGGTCGCCCCTTTCCAGTTTTATTGCAGTTTTAAACTGCCAATTCGACCTCGCAAGTGCACCCCCTTTCCAGGCCCAAACCTTCCCTTTTATTACATCTAAGGCACCAGCAAGTTAGGCCCAAGGGAGCCCTACGGGCAGGATGAAGTATATTTTAAAGGTAGGACATGTGCTGTTGTGGTCTAAATGTCCTACCAGTGAAATGCTGCTAATTATTTTTATTACTGTTGCAAGGACTATCTCTCTCATAGGTAAACATAGGGATTGCCTTGAAATATGTTTTAAGTGTTAGTTTGGGGTCTTTGAACTCCCAATTTTAAATGCACGTTATGGTGAAGATAGTTTTTAAACAGTGTGTTTGAAAGTGCCTTCTGTTAAAATGTCTCAGGGCCACAAAAGATGTCTCTGTGCTCAGCCCAAGCACCCCGTGCAAGCAAGCCTTGGTGATCATACTACTGGACATAGTTTGCCCCTTGCTGCACTCCCTGCAAATTAATCACCATTCTGCCTACATTGAGCCTGCAGTCACCATCCTCTACTTGCTCAAGTGCTGAGAGCTTTGAGTGGTTGCCTAGCAACCTCAACATGTGGGGGATGCCTTCACCAGGTTACCTGGGGCCGAAGATTTGAAGATATTCTACCGACCTCGAAGGAGCCACAGCGCAAACCCCGCCTTCACATGTGAGTGATTACCACGCAGGCCTCATGTGTGAGGCCCAATAGCTGACCTGCCGTCTACCTGAGGGTCACGCCAGAGCTGACTCTACACTCTACAACGTGGGTCCGTGTGCGAGGCCCTCCGATGCCCAGAGTAGCAACTTCCCACATCAGGTACTGTGCCAGTGGGAGTGTGCGCGGCCTGCCTTTAAGCACTGTTAAGGTGTGTTAAATGGTAGCATTCTGGTTCGGTAAGGCCGAATCGAAGCTCCCAGGCTCCCCTAGGCCTGCTTTTGAAACGCATCAGCACTGCTAGCTGAGATTACTGCAAAACTTGAGGACAGTGTTTTTTCAACATGCTTGTTTTGCTTTCCTCACATTGATTTCACAGCTACGGTAATTGCTTCACAAGAAGCGTACTAGCTTCAAGAGTCATTGTTATTCATGCCATCGTGATTAAGTATTCTAAAGTACAACGTAGGAATTACTGGTTGAAATTAGTGTATTGTGTAAAGTATTGATTGGATTTTTCTCGTTTTGGTCTTGTTTTACTAAAATAAATAATGGCTTTTCATCTAAACTGTTGTGGACTCCTTTTGTAATGTTTTCACTGTGTTACTGTTTGAGTATGAACAGCTGCTTTAAACTTTGTGTCTGAGATAAGCCTGACTGTTCTTCCCAAGCTACCAAGGGGGTGATCAGGGGTTATCTTAGCTTTGTGACTTCTTTACCCTGAATAGAGTGAAGGTCCCTACTTGGAGAGGGTGCAAACCACTGCCAACTGGAGACCCCATTTCTAACATTGGTGGTCAGAGGTGAGGATAGGACTTGTATTTGTACTTTGCATACAGTGATTGGTGTACACTACGTCAATATCAAAGACAATTACATACCAGCATACTGTTTTGTTCCAGAAATTGCCCTGGTGATGACACTTCTTGTCTGGGGGGTCTTCATGCTCTGTCAGATGGACAGGGATCAGAACAAGACTGCCAGGCAGACTCTCACGCAACACATGAAGAATGTGTTTCACTTGGGGGAGGAGGCATACTCCCTTGGAGGTCCTGGCTTGCCAGGTACAGTAAGTAGCTTAAGGGTACAGACCCGGGATTGGTGGGCCAGTTGCTTGATAGCACCCCTGAACTGGTGGGAGAATTGTGCAGGGCGTTTGCCACAAGTGCCCTGACAGTTTGGGATTCTGGGGTATTAGTCCCACTAGGAGGGTATAGGGACCCAGGAAAGGGACACAGTGAGGGAGCATCCATCTCTGTCTCCTGTTCAACCTAAGGGTACAGGTCCTGGGCTGGAGGACCAGTCTCAGGATACCACCCCAGAACTGGTGGAATGGAGGGAGAGTAGACAGAGGGTGCCCGTCACCCGGGCCTACCAACCCCCATTCCGAGAAACCACAGAGATTGGAGAGCCCTTACAGGCCTGGGGCCTGGCTCTTGTTACTGACTGCTGTCAGTGGTCACTGTGGATTGCTGTCCTGGTGGACAGAGTTTCCCTTGGGTTAGGGACAGAGTTCACACCCTGAGAGTGAAATGAGCCAGACCACTGTGTTGGCCATGATGGTATTGTCTGTCTACTGGGATACATCTGTGAGCAAAATGAGGTTACGTGCTGCATATATTAAAATCCACAGGTGAGGAGAATTTCCCATGGGTTATCTTAGTGGACTCTGATAGTATGGACAGAGGGACCCAACTGGGTTCAGAGAAGCATAGAAGTGGAGTGTGCCAACGCTGTTATGGGCTAGGGTCCATGTTCTATCTCCTGAAGCAGGGGAGACCATCAAGGTATTGATTAGTCTACTACCCTGACTTTAGGTTGGAAGGGATTTGTGTTGGACCTGGCCCTTTTTGCAGGGTTAGCCCCAACAATGTTGCCTTCATTCTCCTATATTTTCTGACCTGTTTTTTTGGCTTTAGGACTCTGGGCACTTCACCACTGCTAAGCAGTGCTGAAGGGCATATTCTCCTTGTGTACATTGTATTGATGATTGGTTTATCCACCATTGGCATATTTGATTTACTAGAAAGTCCCTAGTAAAGGGTGGCAGGTGTGCCCAGGGCCTGTGTCTCAAATGCGACTAGTGGGCCTGCAGCACTGAATGTGCCACCCAAAGGAGTACCCCATCAGACATATCTCAAGCCTACCACTGCAGTGTCTGTGAGGGCAGAAGTTTGAAACTGCTGTTTCGACATCACAAGTTCACCCACTTGCCAGGCCCAAATCTTCCCTTTTATACATGTAAGGCACAACTAAAGTATACCCAAGGTAGCCCTATTGGTAGGGTGCAGTGCATTTAAAAGGTAGGACATGTACTGGTTTCTTTTACATGTCCTGGAAGTGAAATACAGCTAATTTCATATTTCACTATTGCAAGAACTATCTCTCCCATAAGGTGACATGCGGATAGCCTTCAAATATCTTTTAGAAAGTGGTCATTTTCTTGCTTAACTATTCTGTGCCTCTGCCTGTCTGGGCTGGCTGACAGTTTGAGCTCTTGTGCATTAACTCTAAACAGTCACACAAAGGGAGCTGAGGTGTGTCTTACATATCCTGATGGCCCACCACTGGACTGATGGGCCTTCCTGAGCAAGAGTGGTGATATTAGCTGTCACTGACACCTGAATAGGGCTGTGCCTGTCCTCACACAAAGCTGTCTCCACCCCCTGTAGTGTGCCTGGAGCCACATCAGTGAAAGGCAGTGTCTTGTGCACTACAAGGGCTTCCTGTGAAGTTTGCATACTTCAAAGGCAGAAAGGAGTATAGGTATTGGATCTCAGTAACCCCAAAATTAGTTCATTTTGGGGGTATTGAGGAGACTCTGCAACAACGAAGGGCTGAGCTACCAGGAAGAACTGTCACTCTGCCACTGCTCTGCTGTTGTCTTGCTACAAGTTGATTGCTGTGTGACCAGGAGGAACTGCCACTTTGTACTGCACATCACTGTGTTGGCCTGTTGCCTCTGCAGAGAGGGAGGAAGTAGTCCTGGCCTTTGCACCCTCTTGTATCTACAGGACCTCCAAAGGCTTGTCAATTTTGAGTCCTGTTAAAACATCTAAGGGCTACAAAAGACGTCTCCGTGATCAGCCCAAGGAGCCCCTGCAAGTCAGCCTTGGTGATCGTACTACTGAACACAATTTTCCCCTAGCTGCACTCCCTGCAAAGAGATCAACACTCTGCCTAATGTGAGCCTGCAGTAACTAGCCTCTGCTTGTCCAAGTCCCCCCTGCACTCCCAAGTACCATGTAGGAGCACCTCTGTCTGGGCCAAGCACTGAGGAATTGGGCCTCTGCCACAGTCAAGCACTGAGAGATTTGAGTGGTTGCCTAGCAACCTCAATGTGTGGGGTGCACCTTCACGAGGTTTCCCTGAGCTAAAGATTTGCAGAGATTCCACTAACCATGACGGAGCCCAAACTTCATCTACACATGTGAGAGATTCTCCAATATTAGTGGGCCCCATGTGTAAGGCTTGATTTCTGACCAGTCATGTACCTGGGGCTGTGCCTGAGCCGACTGTACAATCTACAACGCAGGCCCTGTGTACAAGGCATGCAGACACCTAGAGCAGTAACATCCCACTTCAGGTACTGTATCAGCAGGATTGCGCATGGCCTGCCCTTGCAGAAAGTTAGGGGCGTTACCTGGTGGCATTCCGGGCTCTGTGAGGCTGATTCAAATCTCCCTCACTCCCTGAGGAAGAGATAAATTACCTTAACTCCCTTAAAGGGAGTGCCCTCAATTTGTGTTCTGAACTATGTTCTTTGGGGCACATTGACTGCTTTTGAAATGCGCTAACTCTGCTGGCTGAGATTATTGCAATACTTAAGGACAGACTGATTTTTTTTACTTTGAAATAGAGTGGTTCCAATGTACTCTTTTGAGTTCCTTGCATTAATTGCAAAGATACCGTAATTTTTTTACTGGAAGCTCACTAGCTTCAAGAGTCATCACAATTCATGCAGTTCTGAGTACTTAAGTATTCGAAAGGAGAATTGAGGTATTGGTGCTTGAAATAAGTGTTTTTTTGCAAAGTATTGATTAGATGTTTGTCGTTTTGTTCTTGTTTTATTCAGAAAAATATTGCCTATTTTTCCAAATTGGTGTGGACTTCCTTTGTAGTGGTTTGACTGTGCTACTGTGTGTGTGTGTGTATGTACAGACGCTTTACACATTGCCTTTCAGATAAGTCTGACTGCTCCTGCCATGCTACCAAAGGGGTGAGTAGGGGTTATCTTAGCTGTGTGACTCCCTTTCCCTGACTAGAGTGAGGGTCCCTACTTGGACAGGGTACAAACTACTGCCAACTAGTGACCCCATTTCTATCAAGGAGGATCTCTGCAGTGGGGGAGTATTCTGATGGCATTTGTGACAGCAATCAGTGCAGTCTCAGTGTTTTGGTTGGCCCGAATTCTGATTAGGACAAGTCAAGTAGGAGGTTGTGTTCCAGGGATTCAGTGAGCTGTAGGTTGATGGCCTTCTCAAGTGCTTTGGCAGGGAGTAAGGAGATTGGTTGATAATCTTTTAGTTCGCTGTGGTCGGCGGAGGTTTTTTTTTTTTAGTAATTGACCTCTGCATGTTAAGATCTGTCCAGGAAAGCTACTGTGGTGATGGTGGTGTTGTTGATGCTGGTGAGTTCTGTGCTAATTCGGTTCTATCCAAGGATTTAAAGACGGTGGGGGCAGGGGGTAGTGAGTGCCCTGGAGTGGATGGATAACACGATGGCCTTGATGGTCCAAGAGTTGAACGGTGGTGATCATTCAACTGGTTTCAACAGGCTGGTCAAGGCTGCAGAGTGTGGTAGGTTGGGGGTCGAAGTTTTTGTAGATTGTGGCAATCTTGCTGTGGACGTAGTCCGAGAGGGTGTCGCAAAGTTCATTGAAGTGGTGGATTGTGCTTTATGTGGTTGCCGGGTTGGAGAATTCCTTGACTATATTGGAGCGTGTTTTTGTGTGGTTGGCCACTGTATCATTGCTGGCTTTGAAGTCTGCCTTTTGGCTTCCTTGATGCGCAGGTGCTAGTTGATGAGGGCTGTTTGTGGGCAGTTCTGTCAGATGGGATCCAATGTTTCTTAATAACACAGCTTAAACGTGGAAGCCATGCATATTCAGTTTTCTGGTTTCACCTTGCACAAAACAGCTACCATATGCAGATATATTTCTCTCTCTTTTTCATGTTAGGCTTTATTTTTACCTCTTTGTGCTTTTTTCTGCAGTTCTTATATAGTGCAAACTCAAACCGGAGGTTTTGGAGCACTAGTTATGTTGAGCTGATGCCGCCACTCCAATGTTGACGCTCTGGCTCTCCAACTACATCCTAGGTAGAGCCAAGATGGCAGGTAATAGCTACACGAAAGCTCAACTCGTTAATGGGCTTCAGGTTCCAACAGGACCTCGAGCTGAGTCATGCTTGAGCCTTATTTCTGGCCCTGGGTAGTGGTGCTGTGTGCTAGTTCTGATTGGAGGGTTGGTTCCAAATGCAAAGAACTAAACCAAAGGTTGTGTTCAATATATACAAATGTCATTAATTTTTTATCTATACGCATAGGGGTTCTCATGTTGCATTGGTTTATCATAGACTCGCTGAATGTTAACCTGTTCTGGGTTTTATGAAGTGCTGTAACAGTCTTTTTTGATGGACATTATTAAAAATAAATGGAAATGTGTCTAACAGAAAATTGAACTGATTAAAAATAAAAATGTCTGCAATTATTCAATGCAATTTAGGAAAACAACAAACACTACTGAGAAATGTGACTTATTATTGGAGGCAACGTTCCACAAATCCCTAAGTTTATAAATAAATTATGCAAATCGATTGTTAAATAATGAAATGGAGCAATAGGATGCTAAATTTGTTTTGACAAGGTCATACCAACCGCTGGGAGCTCATCAGCTACTCCCACAAAATATTACAGCATTCCAAATTTCACAGATGTTTTTTAACTGCCTCCGGTTATCTTCTCTTCACATAAATATTTTGAAGGGGTATAAAGTATTAAAATGTGCAGAAATACAAATATATAATCTGAGCTTTTCTTTTCCTTCATGGGATCTACTCTCCTGAGTCAACCCACTGGGCATTGCCTTAAGATTTTGTGGCACCGAGGTGATCACATTTACTATTGCATCTGCTGGTAACCAAATGCCCGTCATGTCTTGCTGCCTAATTATTATTGTTCAGCTCAGCTGGCATTCACTGAATAGAGTGATAGCACGTTTCCACGTGATCATTTCTGAAACTCTGCCCAAGGAGAAGATGAAACACGAAATGTAGCTTAAAGGTTTTCAGTATCATAATGCATTGCTGTTCTTTGGCCCTCAGCTGATATGAAGTGGACGTATATACTGTGTAGACAGAATACACAGCTCAGCCGCAAGGGTTGGGGCAGACTGCTTTTGTGTGGAGTTGTGCCCTGTGCAAGCATAGCTTCATTATGTCTTTGTCTAGAGACACTGCAGTGTAATTTACTTTTTACAATGCTGATAGAGGAAGAGAATAGTTTTTAAAGTAGCATTAGCATTTTGCTAGAGAGAATGAGGCGCTAGGGCCAGAGTTGCTGACTTTGGAACTTGAGGACTAGGTTCGAGTCTCAGCGTTGGCTAAACATCATGTGATTCTGGGTAAATCAGTTAATCACCCTGTGCCTAAAAAAAGTTAATGTGACCTTGTAATGCAACCGGTGCTTATGTAAAGCGCTCTAATGCCATGACAAGGGTGCCTGCATTGCACGCAGGATTGTTTTTGTGCAGGAAGGGGCACCAAACAATCCTGAGCAGCATATTCCTCTATATATATGTGCTGCAGGATTCAGCACACATAGAAAGAGGAAGTAAAGAGGAGAAATAAAGATATTTATCCTTGTTACTCCTCTCCTGTGTAGGTGTATCTTTTTGTCACATTCCCAGGTTTACAAGGTCTTGTAAATCTGGAAATGCATCAAAGACTATGGGAGTTGCAAGGGACACACTCACAACGCCCATGAAATTCCTTCTGAGGGCAGAGTAACGCAATGCAGTGATTTGTGCTGTGTTGCATTACTTCAGATTCTTGGCGCCACTCAAAGCTACGCAAAGTGGTTTTGCAAGACTTCAAAAATCTGATTTAAGAATTGTGTAGCTCTGCACCACGTTTCGAAGTTCAAGAGCGACGGAAATCCAGTCAGAAATATGACCCCTAGTTTCACCAGGTGTGATTCCTCCTGTGGTAAAACTCCTGGTCTGAACTGGCCTGTCCCTCCACGCCATTCCCCCACTCCTATTGGCCCTACACTGACATCTTCCACGTGCTGGAATCTCATCAGACCTTATGCCAGGGACAGAACTCGTAATTATCAAATTGTAATGCAGGCATGCTTTGCCTCGGATTCTGACCACTTGGTACCCTTACAACAAAAATCTGCCAAATTTGTAATGTGTCACAAAGCACCAAAAGGGTATTTTTACAAGGGCTTTATCTCCGCTATTGTGGCTTAAAAAGCCAAACAGGCAAAGATAAAACTATCACCCTATTTAAAAGAGGGTGCTACCATGCATAGTCGGATGTTAGCACCCTTTTTCCCAACGCCTCCCTTTGCATCTCTAATCAGATGCAAAGTGGGCGTTACTGGGCGTACTCCGGATGGACAACCTTGGAAATGTCGCTTATGTTCACATTGCGATATTTACAAGGCTGCCCCAGCATTTTAGCATACGTAAGTTTTTGGAGAAAAACGCTGTTTTCTCCAAATACTAACGTCTGCTAAAATCCAGACTTACCAATCCCTAACATTGGGGTGGATTATGCTGATACGACCCTCAGGGTCGTATCAGCAAGGTTATCGCCGTTTTGTAGGGAACATCGCTGGAAAACCATTGATGTTCCCTGCAAAATGGCGATAACCTTGCTATATCTGGAATTTTTATCGCACTGGAGAAATGCGTTGATAATAACGCGCTACCAGGGCGATAAATTACAGAAGATAGCCTGCGATTATAAAATTATCGCTAAGCACGGCCAGCGATAATTATTGCTGGCCGTTGATAATCTGCCTCAAAGAGATTAGCGCTGGTAAGCTTGCTCAGCTTCAGTCCAACACCAGAAATAACAGAATGATGCTATGCTGACCTGACACAATTTTAATGTGGGATACTTTCAGAATGAGACAGTCATAGTGTGATAGTCCTTATAAACATGAGCTTTCATTTTTTTTTTATATTACAGTAAACATCCAGTCACTAAAAATACATAACATCTTTACCCAATCCTACAATAACAAAAATAAGGATTCCAGAATATCCATCTGTTTGACACGTGATCTAGTTTTTAAACTTATTCAGACAGCATTTACTAAATGGTCCCTTAAAACACTTATGCTCATTAGTTATGCTATTAGGCGGCGATGAAATATTTCGTTTTCTCTCGTTTGGAGCATGGAGTTCCCTGAGGCCAAAAGAGATGGATTTTAATGTATCTGCTTGTCTAAGAAGGTTATGTATTTTGCACTTACAAACTGTAATTTATATCAATAAACATTTTTGTGACTATTGTGGACTGTGCTGACTATCATACTGCTCTACATTTGTGCTGTTTGGGAGTGAGGCCTACAGCAGAGTTATCTGAGTAATGGTGGTGCTTCAAGGCGCACGACAGCGGATTAGAAGACTTCGTGCATTGGGAGTGTTACACAGGCTGATGTGTGCAGGAAACTGGTAACGTCCTTTTAGCCAAGAACTCTTGATAGGTAGTGCTTTTATATGATGACTAGGTCAAGTATCCAGTTACTCACTAACCTAATGGCGCGTTAGTGAGATGGCAATGTCCTGATGAGAACCTATTAGTCGTCATGGGTTGAAACATCCACAACCCCCTCCCTCCCTTTTGATTATGTGGTGATTGTATATCACCAAGAGATATTGTATACACATAGATATTTTTTCTTGATTAGTGTATTCTGGAGTTATTGTTCAACAATTGAGGACGGTAGCGTATGCTTTATATATGTTATGCAGCACAGTGTCATCTGCATTATATTCACAGCGTAGGTTGTTGCACCTTGCCTGTAAATAGAAATTATTCAAACAAAAAAAGTGTGTACTGTACTTGTCATCAATTGTCATTTATTCAATCACCCCTGCTCGTTATGGTAGTGGAATCTTTAGCCATCACTATCCACCAAACTGCTCCCATTACTAGTATCTTTTATGGCTGTCAATCCCACAAAGTCAGCCTATTTACGGATGGCCTGTTACTTACTCTCACACAGCCCTCTACCTCACTACCTGCTGTGGTACAATGACTCACTGGCTTTGAAGCAGTGTTGTGTTTTAGAATAAACATGTAAAAATCCTATGCTCTGAACCTTACTATATCCAAGCAGGAACTGTCCAGGCTGCATTGTCTGCACCGTTCCAATGGGCATCACACTCTATATGAAACCTATGCCTTAAAATAACACCCACATTACATTCCTGGACACAGGCCAAGTGGCCAGTGTAGCAGTGCTCTATCTTAGAAGACCTCCGTCGCTGGAAGCCGCTACACATCTCATGGCTGGGCCATATTAATATTATTAAAATGAATGTCCTTCCCAGGATACTATATCTTTTCCAAACCCTGCCACATCCATTCCCACTGACGTCATCATGTGCTTGCCACAGAATATAGGCATTTTCAGCTGGTAGGCAACCAACCCAGGATCACCAACTCCTTGCTTACTAGAGATAGGGGTCTGGTCTGCCCCACTTTATGTGAATTCTACTGGGAGGTTCACCTCTGCTTTATCTCTGAATAGGTTACTGGCAAACGTAACAAACACTGGTTTCATATGTACCTCGCAGTGGCTTGTCATCCTGTGTGGGATTTAGCCTGGCTCCTCAAACATGCCCAGCCTAAAAGTGCATACATTGCTACCCCCACCAGAATAGTTCTTGAGATCTGGGATAAACTTGCACTCGCAAGGTGCCTCACTACTTTCCTGTCTCCCAACACGCCGATTGCCAGAAACCAGGATTTCACTCCAGCCCTCCAACCCCACAGCTTTAACCTTTGGGAAAATATTAAATGTAGAACCTTGTGCAACCTCTTTGCGGGTGGCACCATTAAGCCCTTTGAGGAATGCAAACTAGATTTTAAGATCCCTACAATTTTCATTCAGCAATACTGCCAATTGAGACATTGGAAACTTCATCCCTCAACGCTCAAGAATTGATGCAGCCTTCCACACCCTTTGAGAAACTAGTCAGTGTCATTAATGGATCCACTGGTCTTATATCTAAAATGTATCAAGTCATCCAACATTCAGCGCCAGCCTACATCCACCCTTATTAAATGCAATGGCACCCTGACACCTCCAAAGGACTCTCGCAAAAGCAATGGAAAACATTCTGGTGTCACATTCCCAAGACATAAAAAAGTATACCTCAAGAGAAACTGCTTATTACATTATTGTACACAGGTACTACACTTCGATACATCTGCATGCAGTCTTCCCCTCGATGCCTGCTACATGTTGACGTTGTGGACTGGCACCAGGCGACCTCCAACACATTTGGTGGTCTTGCTCCTCTTCTTGACCGAGACCTGGTTCTGCGACGACTCCCTCCCCGCACTTCTTTCCACCTTACCGGCCTCCTACTACGCCCTCAGGGCGGATCGTCCATCAGGCAGAGCCAGAGGCGGCGTGGCGGTCGTCGCACGTACCGATCTCCCCTTTCAAATCCTATCCCTACCTACCATTGCTACTACTGAATTTCTAGTGATCCGCACAGTCTCCACTTCTCCCCCCCTAACCTGCTTCCTCACTTACCGTCCCCCCCAGTCCCCCCTACAGTTCCTCCCCGACTTTCTGGAGGTCCTGGCCACTATTACTGTCAACAATTCTTCTATCTTACTCCTCGGCGATTTTAATTTCTGGCCTTCTGATCCCGCCGAATGTCCATCATCAAAGGAATTCTCCGAAACCCTCCACTCCCTCAACTTTACATCCCATGTCCACTCCCCCACCCACACTAAAGGTCATCGGCTTGACCAGATCTGGTCCCTGAACTGCCCTGTGGAATCACTCTCTATCTCCCCTTGCCCTTGGTCTGACCATCACTTGATTTCCTTTCTCCTTCCCATTCTTCCCCCAGCTAAACCCCTTCGACCCAAAAACACCTGGGTCCGATCATGGAGCCGTGTCAATCTTGAAAATTTCTCCTCCCTCCTGACTAACTCTCTTCCCTCTCTTCAGGGCCTCACCACCGCTTCCCAGGTTGATGCCATTAATCAATGGCTCACTCACAGCTGCGACTCTGCTGCCCCGCTCAAACGCATCACCTCCAAACGCGACAAAGACGCCAACCGGTGGTTTAATAATGAGCTTAAAACCACCAAATTAACAGTCCGTCGCGCGGAGCGGGCTTGGAGAAGAAGCTATTGCCCCACTTTGAAACTGGAATACACTAACATCCTGAGCCAGTACAAAAAAGCCATCTTGGAGGCCAAAACATCTTACTTCTCCTCCAAAATCCTAGCAGCAGAGAACCAGTCCAAAGAGATTTTTTCCATCGTCCACAACCTGGCGTTCTCGGACAGAACTACTCTTAAACCAGCTCCATCCGAAGATCTCTGTCTCTCTCTTAATAATTATTTCATTCACAAAATCACCACCATTAAGGCCAACATCCCCCCTCCCTCCCCATCTTTTGTTGATCCTCAATGCCCTCCCCCAAAAGGTGCACTGACCTCCTTTCCCCCTATCACTCGGGAAAGTCTGACCTCTGTGGTACCACTGATCAAATCTGGCTCTCCGCTCGATCCCTGTCCTGCCCACATCCTCCGTCACGTCTTTGTCTCTTGCCCAGACCCTCCCCTCCACCTTCTCAACAGTTCCCTCTCTCAAGGCATAGTCCCAAACTCCATGAAATCCGCGGTCATCGTGCCCATTCTCAAGAAACCGGAGGCAGATCCTTCTCTCCCGGCCAATTTCCGCCCTATTTCCCTTCTGCCATTTCTGGCCAAGGTGCTCGAGCGTCATGTGACCTGCGCTCTGAGCTCCTTCGTGGAGAAGCACGGTGCCCTTGCCCCCCGTCAAGCCGGTTTCCGCCCCGCACACTCTACGGAGTCCGTTGTTATGTCGGTCCTTGACACCCTCAGGGAGGGTATGGACACCAATCAGTACCAGGCTCTTGTGCTCCTAGATCTCTCAGCCGCTTTCGATACGGTGGATCACAACATCCTACTTTCCCGTATCGCAGCGGCGGGGATCGGGGGGAGTGCCCTGGTCTGGTTGTCCTCCTTCCTGAGTGACCGCACCCAGGCGGTCCACCTGGGTGACTACACAGCGGACATCCGAAGAGTTCAGTGCGGGGTCCCCCAGGGTTCCTCTCTCTCTCCTCTATTGTTTAATCTGTATATTGCCCCTCTTATTTTCTCTCTTCAACAGATGGAGGTCACCGTATTTAATTATGCGGATGACCTCCAGCTGGTCTTCAATCTCTCTTCTCCTTCTGCTGCACTTAACTTTCAAACTGTCATGCTTCATATCAGGGACTGGATGAACCACAACCACCTTAAACTCAACCCTGACAAAACCGAACTGGTGTTGACGGGTGGTTCATCCAGCCCCTGGTCCCCTCTCTTTTGGCCCCCCTCTCTCGGTCCTTCTCCTGTTCCCTCTCCCTCAGTCAAAACATTAGGCATAAAACTTAACTCTCAACTCACCCTTCACTCCCAGGTTAGCTCTGTGGTATCTTCTTCCTTTCTCTCACTGCGTACTATACGCAGGGTGTCCCGCTTCTTCACTTTCTCTGCCCTCAAACTCATCATTTTGGCCATGGTGGTGTCCCGCCTGGACTATGGGAACGCCCTGTATGCCGGCATTCCCGCATACAGCTTGCATCGCCTTCAACAAATACAGAACCAGGCGGCCCGCCTGGCCTTCAATTTCCCTAAATTCCACCACTCTACCCCGCTCCTGAAATCTCTGCACTGGCTCCCCGTGCGAGCTAGAATTCAATTCAAGCTCGCATGCATTACCTTCCTGGCCCGAACCAGTTCGGCGCCAGCCTTCATCTCCTCTGAGATTGTCTCCTATATCCCCACTAGGGCTTTACGATCCTCCACTCAGTCCCTCCTTACCGTCCCACGCTTCCGGAGAAAGAAGTGGGGTGGATCTAAATTTGCTTTCCTTGCCCCTACCCTCTGGAATTCCCTTCCCCTTGAACTCCGCTCCATCCCCCTCTATTCACAATTCCGTAAATGCCTTAAAACCCATCTTTTTACAAAATCCTTTGACTAAATGTTCTGTCTGACCTCCCTACTTCCAACCTCAGTCCCCGTTAGCTATAGCGCCAAGAAGCCGCTGGTAAACGTGCGCTCAACAAGAACTTTCAAACTCAAACTCAAACTTGCTCCCTTATAACCAGATTCTGGGACGTGGCAAGGATGGCGGATGGGTGAGATGCTCTATCGGCTCTCTGGACTCCCTGCAGCTAGGGCCCACTGCCAATAGCATAATTTAGAGAGGATTCGCCCCTCCAGTCACAACACGCCACCCCCTGAAGTCGACGGGCATGCCTCAAGAGCACCTCTGGACCATCCGAGCCTGGATGAGAGATCACGGAGACTGGGTGCAGACTGGGCGAACATCAGCCTGAGCCTTTGGCACCTGCTGGGCCGTTGGGGGTTTCACACCCTACCTGGATATTCCACAGAACTGGACCCATGCCAGAAGGGTCTGAGTGCCTACCTGCATCCGAGTGGTGACCATATTGCTGCTGAGTGAACCATTAGGCGCCGGACCGCCACTGGAGGGCCGGAGCAGACGAGGTTAAGTGCGGGCACCCCAGCAAGTCACTCTTGACTGGTAGGTCCTGAGAAGTGGGCCGGTGGGAGAAACACTGCACTGGTGCTAGATTAGTTGACCTGCCTCCAGTGGGGGACAAATTCAGACTTTCTTGCCCCAGACCCGGAGGGCCCTGTCACATATGCCCGGCGACCCACCTTGCATTGCAGATCTGCAGCTGCCATGAGCAACCCTTCAGGAGACCTGTGGCCCTGTGCTCCAAAGATGCAGCCTCACAAGAAGAGCCAGGGGGCCTGCTACTGCTCTTCCTCCGACCAGGCAGTGAACACAGGGAGAGGTCTGGGTGGCGGTGTTGATAACCGACAAGGCTTATTGAGGTGGGAGCCCCCCCACTAGGGGCAGACAGCTAAACATTTAGAGGTGAGAGAGGGGAAGTTCATGGCTGTCCCGCATCCGGCAGGGGCCCCCACCATCTGCAACCTATCGCCTCCATATGAGGGAGTAGTTGAACACTCCCCACAACCAGTGTGAGCTGAACCCACAGCACCACACCTACTCACTAAGCAGCTCCAGCTCTCCCTTTTGACACAGCCTACACAGGCGCCCAGTCTGCCCAGGTGGAGAACACGAGCACGTGGGCTCGGTGCCCACCAAACCCATCAGGCACAAGCACACCTGCACACCCCTCTCCCTTTAAGATCCAGCAGGATCCAGCACCCCAGTACTACACTGCAGGAGGTCAAGAAGCCCCATGCCAGACTGCCCTCCAACCTAGAATGAAGTGATCCGCTATTGATGGGCCCCGAGTTTCAACTCCCCCGGAGCCCAGGGTCTGTCACCCGGAGAGACCTTCCACTGCTGTCTTGCCCCCAGGTGATATACTTTTCACTTTTGTTGGTTGGGTGAAGGCCTCTTGCTATCTCCCATCATGGCCTCAGGAAAAAGCAAAAGAGACAGAAATGTCAAAGAACTGCTCCTTAAGCAATCGGGGGCCCAGGTGGGAGATCTTGCTTTAACAACATCCACGGAAGACCTCACAGACTCCATGCAAGCAGAGGGGCCAATTACCAGCTCCTATCTAGAGACACTGTTCACCTGCTTACATGAGGATCTCCTGTCCATCAAGGCTGAACTGGTGGGGGAGCTTAAGAAAGTAGGCTGGGACTTTGACGTGTTGGGTGAACAGGTCTCCACACTGGAGGATCACGGACAGTGGTGTGATGAAGAAATTGAGCAGCTCCAACAGGTGATCTTCCACCTCAGAGACCAACACCTAGACCTGCAAGCCCACACCGAGGACCTGGAGAACCAGTCCCATCCCAACAATATATGCAATCGAAGCATCGCTTCTGGGGCAGAGGGAATGGACATTACTGCATTTTTGATGGAGCTGTTCAAAACCATCACGGAGATCAAGATTGATTGCGCCCACAGGTTGGCCCCAAGAGGTGTACGGATGGACCCCCTGCATTTATTATGACCTGAGTTCATAATTTCTCCCTGAAAGAGAACATACTACACAAAGTATCAGAGAGAAGCATTCCTTACAGTTCCAAGTTGAGTCTTCAGTCCTGTACCAAGATTTAGCGCTGTCCACCTTAAAGAAGAAAAATGCCTTTCGGCTGGTCACCTCGTACATATGGGAGAGGGGGTGCCCTAAACATGGTGGCATCCCTTCAGAATTGTCTTTCGCCTGGAGGGGAAATTGCACCAGAGCCGCTCCCTGGACGAGGCATGCCACCTCCTTGACCCGAAAGACCGGCTGACTGAACATTCCTGAGTGAGGCGTCATGGGCGAGAGGTAGCCTGTAGTCCGGATGGCATTGGGTCCTACCCGGTTGACCTACACCCAGACTCAGAGACCATCGCTAGAGAATGAGAGGCGGTCCTTGTCACATTGGGTAAAGATCCAGCTGTACTGATGAAGCCATAATGAAGACATAATGCAAGCACTTCCACACTAGACACAATAAATCCACGTACATCATCGCGCAGCATTCAATCTCACGAGTCCATACATACCAAACTCAACCCTGCACTCCCCACACATCAGGAACTACCATGGACACACATATCCCCAATGCATTCCTATGGGAGGGCAGGCCAATCTCACACACACACTCAGAGAGCCCACACACTTTATACTGGGACACAGTGTCAAAGTGAGCAAAGACCAGAAATAGCTATAATTATGTAATATTAAAAGGCAAAAAGTTCAGGGGTGAACCTGCCAGAAGGGCCAAGCCCAACAGTATCCCATGGAGACATATATCCTGGACATTGATTCATGTTCTAAGGACACCTTGTTAATGTTCCTTTGGGCCACTTGACTTTTTTGTTTGGGTTTTATGTTGGACCTGGGGACCCAACACACACACATATCTCCAGTCCCCAACCTTCAATATCTGACTGGATTGCTCTTTTTTACAGGCAACAGGGGTAAGGCTAGACACTGCAGGGCCAAGCCAAGCACAGCATTGTGCTGTAAGCCAGCATGACAGATACTTTAAGGATACTCACTCTCAATGTCAAAGGCCTTAACCACTCACTGAAACAGAGCTCTTTCCTTTCTTATCTGGAAAGTACGGAAGCTCACATATGCATGTTGCAGGAGACACATCTCCTTCCTAAAGACCAACACAGGCTTCATTCCAAGGTCATCAATTTTTCTCATCCCTCCCATCTAAGTTGGCTGGGGTAGGGATTCTGATTTCTTGGGAGTCAAGGGGAAGGTGAGCCCCAAGTAGGCAGAAATTAAGGGTAGACTCTTAGCAGATTTCCTTACCCTGGGATCCAGCAGCATCACAGTGGGGACCATATACTCTCCAAATGAAGGGCAGGAATCCTTTCTCCACAAGGCGGTGGAAGAGATTATGGGCTCACAAGACAGATGGCAGCTGTTGGGGGAGACTTAAACATTGTGTCATATAATGACCCAGACAGATCAGCGAAGCGCCAT
Organism: Lissotriton vulgaris; assembly: GCF_964263255.1. Lineage (NCBI taxonomy): Eukaryota > Metazoa > Chordata > Amphibia > Caudata > Salamandridae > Lissotriton > Lissotriton vulgaris. The sequence goes on from NC_141685.1 coordinate 1,442,034,358, forward strand.
TGAGAGACTGGGTCAATTCCCTTAGCAGGTCTCACCTGGTTGAGGAACATGGGCCTGACTGATTTAAGGAAACTGTCCCACCCACTCTCCTGAGACTACACTTTTTACTTGCACACCTTCAAGACTTATGCCAGACTCAACTACTTCTTAGGCAACTCGGAGGTCACCGCTCTGGTCCGTCTATGGAGTTTATGCCTCACTGCCTATCTGACCACACCTCAGTGACAGTGAATCTTGCATTCCCAATAAATGGCCCATCCTCCAGGACTTGCTGACTTAGAGATACTCTGCTCCAGCGTCCAGAGTTATTGCCCAAATTACTAAGACAATTGAGGACTGCCTGCTGATTAATGACACTCCAGAGGTCTTAGTCTCTACTTTGTGGGATTCCTTGAAAGCTGTAGTCAGGAGGAGTTCATTGCGATAGCAGGCGCAGAATATAATAAGCTCTGCTGGGACAAGAGGGAGACACTATCTCGTCAAGTCCTGGAACTTGAATGCATACACAAGAGAACAGGAGTCCCAGGGTCTGGAGGCAGCTAGAGGCAGCCCGAGCTCAACTGACTGGCCTCAATATCAACAAAACTGAATATGTGGCATTTAGGCTCTGCGACCGCTTCTATGTGGGTGGTGACCTCTCTGGTCGACTTCTAGCCAATTGACTCCGTATTCAATTACAAGAATCAGGAGTCCAGAGCATCACGGATGCCAAGAGTCAGGAATGGACAAACAACGTGAGTATTCTAATAGCCTTCCAGTATTACTACCAGACTCTATACATGGCGCAGGCTCTCCCCCCAGATGTAGCTCTGACGTATTTAAAGGAGTCTGACACTACCTCCCTAACACCTGCCCAAGCATTTGAGCTGGATAAGCCGTTCCAAATTAAGTATGTAATTTCCACTATATCTCACCAAAAGCTATCAAGCATGGGACTTCTGTTAAATTTGTCAAGAACCAAAATGTGGAATTAAATGGGATGCATACTGGCTTGGGGTTCGTGACTTTGGAGAAACCATGTGGGGAATGTAACCAAACATTTGGGGGCAAGGACTCAACTATTTTAAGTATCTTAAGTAACCAGGGGGCTGAGCATAATAATGCTGTCGTAACAAGACATAGGGTGGGAGGAGATGTAACCCAGAAAAATCTGCCAATGAGGCCCTCTGTATAACCAGTGCCCAGGGACAACCCAAGTATAGGGAAGTTTTTTTCGTGGAATATTGCGGGGCTGGCTGGTAAACTGATGTCCCAGGATTGGATAGATTTTGTTAATGGTTTTGAAGTCTGTCTATTCCAGGAGACATGGGCATGTGACCCTATTTCTTTCCCCGGCTATCTAAACTTTTCAAACCCGGCAAGTAAAGGTCCCAAGGGTCGACCAATGGGTGGTCTCAAAATTTGGGTGAAACAAAACCTACAAATTGAAGCAAAAGTGATCGACCTGGGCTGTAGGGACATCCAAATGCTAACATTGGCTCCAGTAAAGGGGGGAGTGATAGATATGTATAATATCTATGCTAGGGGTACCAACTCAGGAAGCTCCCCCACTCTTCAGGCTCTGTTTACCTCACTAGAGTCACAGTCTTTGGGGAATAAAATTATAGTGGCGGGTGACCTAAACAGGACCTTTGAGCCACTAGATAGTATAGATGACCCCCTGGGACAGGACGAGGACACACATTGGGGTGTCCCGATCCTAACCCTGGCTCCTGTTAAACGATGGACCAAAGATATCTTGTTAATGAATGCTATCTGCCTGGAACATGGGTTGAGAGCTCTCAATGGGAGAACAAAAGGTGATAGGGAAGGGGCTTGTACCTTTGACAATGGTCTTAACCATAGTAGGATAGACTGTGTCATTTGCAGCCTGAGTCTGTGGCAGTGGGTATGGGACATGAAAGTAGAGGGAAGATTGGAAAGTGACCACAATCCCCTCTGCGTGACCCACAATTGGTGGTTAACTACGCCAGGTAGCCAGCAATTGAATGATGATCAAATGCCCACTATGACCAACGATATGCGTAGACTTAATTGGCCAAGTGTGCTGGCGAATGCGGATTCAATGGACTTTATAAGTTCCGAGTTGGATGCTGCAATGGAATCTAAAAATTCCGTTAACCCAGGGTCTAGGGAAGTAACGGATATACATAACAAGCTCTTTTCCCTTATAAGACCACATTTCATTAGAGCACGCAAGACAAACATGAAACAACCACCTAAACCAGCTAGGTGGTTCAACCACCAGTGCAGGGCAGCCAGGCTAGCTTTAGGTAGCGCCATTAGGAATAGGGATAGGGAAGCTATTAGTAAGGCTAGGAAACACTACAAGGCTAGTACATTACTAGCGAAAAAAATATGGGATGAAGAGTATTGGGCAGAGTTGAAGGAAGCGTCAGGGGTCAAGGACTCCAGGTTGTTTTGGAGATTATTGAAGTGGGGTAGAGGTGGCACTCCGAATAAACCCGATAGTAATGTCGCTGAGGGTGCCTGGGTGGAATACTTTAAACCCCAATATGCAGAGTCCAAGGAGGTTGGGTCTGTGAAAACGATTCCAGTTGTCTTTCCAACTTGAAATCTGTTCTCTTTTAAAGAAACTGAAATCCCAATATGTGCTGCCCAAGGGGGAAGGGCCCCGGGTCTTGACGGGATACCCTCTGACGTCTTTAAAAATGACACGGATCGGTGGGTTAGGTATGTTTCCCTCTTGGGAAATTCTATCGCTAAAGGAGATGAAGTCCCAGAAGTATGGAAGGGGGCAATCATTATACCCATTTATAAAAAGGGTGATAGGTCCCTCCCGGCTAACTATAGGCCGATAAGCTTGATTGCCACCATTCAGAAAGTGGTAGGGAGAATGGTGGTAAACAAGCTAATGGACTGGGTTGAAGAGAACAGCGCATTGTCCCCTTACCAGGCCGGTTTTAGGCAGGCCACAAGTACGGTTGACCAGGTGTTTCGGTTTGCCTTACTCCAATGGGGGACGGTGGTGCTTGGCAAGGGCAGCCTGTAAGTCGCTTTTGTCGACCTGCGGGCTGCCTTCGACCTGGTCCCAAGGGGAAAGCTTTGGGCAGTCCTGAATGATATTGGTCTCCCAGCCGAGCTACTCACCCTAATTATGAGGCTGCACGAGGCTAATTTTGCTAGGGTTCAATGGGGCACGAAAGATGAATCTTCCGCCGACTTTCCCGTCGAGCGTGGTGTTCGCCAGAGATGTGCAATGGCACCCTTGCTCTTTTTGTTATTTATTAACGGTATAGTGGCTAGGATGTTAGATGCCTGTGTCGTTACACCCTCGTTGGCGGGCATCAGGGTTCCGGTCCCGATGTTCGCCGACGATACATTAATTTTGTCCAAAACACCGGGTGGTCTGCAGCGTGCCCTACATATTTTTGACCATTTTTGTGGGGGACACGGTTTGGTAGTGAATGTGGGCAAGACTAAGTTGATGACTTTCTCGCCTAAGCGTAGAGTCCAAAGCCCAAAAATACTTTTGAATAATTGCGAGTTAGAGATGGTTAGTGTGTTTACTTATCTCTGGGTTCAGATCACATAGAAAAGGCGGTCCTGAAACACCAACAGATTGCGGGAGCATTAAGGGTTGAACATAAAAAATCGAAATATAAACCTATCAAACCAGTCCTGGCAGTTTATGATGCAAAGGCCATTGGGTCTGCCCTGTACGGGGCGGAACTATGGGGCTTTGATAAGGTTCTCCCCTTGCAGACGTCAGAGAATAGGTTTATCAGGGGTATGACGGGACTCCCCCAGAGTACCCCACTAATCCCGCTTGGTCTTGATCTTGGGAGAAGATCAGTCAGTGACCGAGTAAGATTGCGCCCAATTCTTTATTGGCGACGCCTTTGGACCACCCCAGAGATACGGCATTATGCCGATGGATTCCTTGCAATAATTAAAGCAGATGTTTTCCACAAAATAACTTGGCTCAAACACCTCAGGGCTGCTTTAGGAGAACTCGACCTTTCCAATCTTTGGAATAATCCTTCTGGGGAAGTTTTTCCTAGCAAAAGTACCATCAAAAGTTTATACTGGGATAAGGTTGATGGCAGACTTTGGAGCAGAACAAAATCTGACACGATGGGGGGGCGCTTCTTGGAAATTAAACAGTGTCCATTATTAGAATTATACTGGGACAGTATCACCGTCCCAGGAGACAGGAAGCTAATGTTCCAGCTAAGATCTGGTTCTCTCCCCCTGAGATCTTTGACGGGTAGGTGGAGGAGTACAACCAACTCGTGCTGCCCGGTGTGTGGTGCAGCCAAGGAAAGTATAGGCCACTTCTTATTTCTTTGTAAGGCATATGCAACTCCTCGAAGAGTATGGCTAGCTCCCGTTTGTAAGAACCTAGGGACATCTAGTGGTGTTGAAGCTTTAAGAATTATTTGCACTTCCACTGACTTGCCAATTGTTTTGGGAACAGCTAAATACTTGGGGTGGGCTTGGTCTATCAGACGGAGGGCTATCTCTTTTAATGAACACTGATTCCCGAGTAAATGTGTTATTAATTGTTTTTTATCTTTCTCTTGTTAAAGCTTGCACAACGGTTTTTATCATTGAATGTATAAAATGGCTAATTTTTTGTATCTTTTAAATGTATGTTGTGCTTTTATGAGTATGTTGCTTGAATAAAGCTTTGAAACCGTTAACCGTTAACCGCTATCCAAGTCACTGGGCCCGGATGTATTTTCGATCTCCTTCTATAAAGTTTTTCGTCAAAGCATAGCACCCCTCCTCACCAGATTATCCAACGCAATTGGAGGTACGGTTTCTCTTCCCCCTCCATGCTTCAGTCGGCGACAGTGGTAATCCTTAAGCCAGGAAGGACAAAACCCAGTGCTCTTCTTATCACCCTATTTTCCTACTAAACATAGACCGTAAGCTTTGCACAGGCATCCTTGCAGCCAGGCACAATCCCATACTCCAGGCGGGATTTGTACCCCAAAGGCAGTGCAGTGACAACACCAGACATGTTTTACAACTGATTGATGAACCCCAGAGGTATGAACAAGAGAGAATGCTTCTATCTGTCGTTGTCGAAAAGGCATTCAAAAAAAGTCCACTGGCTGTACCTTACAGCACACTCTGGCTCATTTTGGCCTGGGAGATTCCAATTCAAAAGTGGATTCTTAGTAGCTATACCCAGCCCACGGCAGTGGTCCGTGTGGATGGATACTCCTCCACCCCATTCTGCATTGGTAGAGGGTCGAGACAGGGGTGTACTCTGTTACCTCCGTTGTCCTTCCTCTACATCGAATCTATGGCCTACAAAGCCTATAACAACCCGCAGATAAACGTAATAGAATTTAGAGGTGAATGGCATCTTATTGGCTTATATGCACTTGATGTCATAGTGTCCCTGGTGGAGCCATTAAGTTCCCTGCCTGTGATGCTAGCCGAATTGGAAGCATTTGGCCTTACTTTGGATTTTAAGATAAACATACATAAATCGCAGGTCCTGGATCTCACCCTTCGCCCACATACTCTGGAACCTCTGCGTCATACACTGCCTATCCAATCAGCTCCCAAATCCATCCCCTATCTTGGCCTCCTTCTCACCCCAACCATTTCTGAGATTAAATTCCTCAATTATTGGACCCTGACTCAGCAGATCAAGTCAGACCTGCATTGCTGGCAGTTCTACTCTCTATCCTGGCTAGGGCGAATCTCGGCAATTAAAATGACGGCCCTCCCAAAGACCCTATTCCTCTTTAAGGCATCCCAGTTCCGCCCCCCTCTGGAACATTACGCTCCCTCCAACAGGAGATAAATACATTTTTCTGGACGGACGAGCATTCACATCTCCATAAGGACTTTAGCTACAGACCCCCTGCAGAGGGAGGCCTGAGCATCCTGGACCTCCAACACTACCATCAAGCTACCCAACTCAGCGTTTTTGTTGAATGATCTCATACAGAATACAAAAAGTGCTCGTTATTTATGAACAGGGCTCTGGTTGGATAGGCCTTATGGAAATCCCTGTTTTCCCTAAACAAGCAAGACCCAAAGCCCTATATCTCTCCCCTATAACAAAGGCATTGTTGGCAGTATGGAATGGGCTAGTGACACAGAGGGACTTGACATATTTTTCTTCAACTCTCACACCCATAGTAAAAAACCCAGACTTTAACCCGGGTTTACAGGACCCGACATTTCTGTTATGGTACCAGACAGTCTGTAGGTCAGTGGGCGACCTATTTGAGGTGGAGGGCCCTCTTCCTTTTGAGACCCTGTGTACTGACTTCGTGCTCCCAAAAATTGGAGCGTTGGCTCTGTACACAGATCCGCCACTGGGTAATTCACCCCTCCATCCACACCAGAGCCGAGCAGCAACTTACTCCCTTTGAGTGCTCGCTCCTAGCCAAAACACCTGACAAACGCATGATCTCAGAACTGTATCGACTAATAGGCCCATCTACGGAAATTTCTAAAGCCAAGAGCCAGCTTCGGTGGGAGACCGAGATAGGTAGGGAACTAACAGTAGAAGTGTGGGGAGATAAGGCCCGATGTAGGTAAATTCCATTTACCGATTTTGAAATACCGAATCCTACCGATTCGGTATTTCAAAATCGGTAAATGGTATGTAGGTCCCAACATCTGGATTCTTTACCGAATCCTTAGCAATTCTTTAATTACCGATTCGGTAAATACCGAATCGGTAATGCCCATTCATTCCTATGGGCTTTGAAGCCCATAGGAATGATTAGGCATTACCGATTCGGTATTTACAGAATCGGTAATTAAAGAATTCACAAGGGTGCAGGGGGTGTCACTTTGACACCCTCTGGCACCCCCAAAACAGGCACAGGTGCCATGTGGCAGGCATACCTGCCCTAAGGGCAGGTCTGCCTGTCACATGACATAGGTGTGCATGCACACATGTGCATGCACACCGGAATCGGTATTTTACCATGGATTTGTATTCCATGGTAAAATACTGATTCTGTAAGCCATGTGCAGAAGGTACATTGCCTACCTACATAGCATTTTCGGTAATTTTACCGAATCTGTAAATATTACCGAATCGGTAATTATTTTACCGATTCGGTACATATTACCGAATCTGTAATTTTACCGATTCGGTAATGATACCGATTCGGTAAAATTACCGAAAATTTGCCCCTACATCTCGGTAGCCCTTTACCGATCGGAAACGGCCGAAAATCGGTATTTTCGGCCATTTCGGATCGGTAAAGGGCTACCTACATCGGGCCCATAGTCACTACCGAGCAAGATACACTGCCCACAATATTGCTAAGAATGAAACAGCTACCAAAATCTTTAATTCCTGGTTTTACACACCCCTCCGACTACACGATTATAACCCATCCAGATCACCGTAGTGTTGGCGCCACTGTGGGCACCCAGCCATGCTGCTGCATATTCCATTGGACTGCACAAAAATACAGCAACATTGGGTGCAGGTAATCACAGATATTGCCACTCATTTTGACACGGAACTCCACAAATTTCCAGCATACATAGTTTTAGGCCTCCCCAACCCTCTCACTTTCCGCCTTAGGTTGAGATCGGCTTGGCCCTAGGGGCAGCCCTGCAGAACATCTTATCCCACTGGGGCACGGGGCTACTACCCACACACTTAGGATGGTTGCACCGGCTATGGCATATACTAGGGATGGAAAGCATTACTAGCAGCCGTTAGTTGACTATATCTCCCCAAATGAACTTACCTGCTTCACCCCCCCTAAGCTGCTTAAAGGACTACAACTCTTTGAACAAGGGTTTCACTCTACAACACGACTGGGACTATTGTACTGGACCTCCATCCTTTGCCCATCCCCTAAGATGTTTTCGATGGTAAATACCCAAAATATTGAGTTTGAAATATCGACTGGCCAGAAAATCGAATAAAAAAATATAGAGAGGTCAGAATATCGAATTACCAAAATATAGTTTGATAGAATATTGAAATTGAGGTTTAAAATATCGATTTCCTTAATATCGAATTTAAAATATAGTTTTCCATAATATAATTTTTTTTTAGGGTTATGTATGCTAATATATGTGTTAAAATGATATATCATTTTTGTAATGTATGTTTAATTTTTTTAAAGTAATGAATGTTATGTTATTTTATTTTTGCGTAATTTAATACTGTAGCGGGTTGTGGGTTTATAGGGGAATAGGGTGGGAAGTAATTTAATTATAGTAAATTAAATATAAATTTTTATGAATTATTAGTTATTTTTAATTTAATTTTGAGTTTTAGTTCTCTAGCGGGTTGTGGGTTTATAGGGGAATAGGGTGGAAAGTAATTTGATTGTAATTAAGTAAATATTAATTTTAATGGATTTGTATTGATAATTAATTTATTGCTAATAAATAAATAAGTGGTCATTAATTTTTATTAATTGATTAATTGATAATTATGTTAATTGTATTAATGTATTATTTGGAGTGGGTTGTAGGTTATAGGGGAATAGGGTGTGAAGGCATTTAATTGTAATTAAGTCATTATTGAATTCATTTTCGTGTATTGATAAATAACTTATTGTTAATTATTAATTGGTAATTTTTTGATTACTTATTACATTTGTGGGATTGGAAATTCATTAGCTGTTAAATAATTATTAAAAGGTAATTAATTTTTAATACAAAAATATGTATTTGTATTTATAATTAATTAATTATTAGATATTTTGTGATTGCTAATTAATTGTTTGATTGGTATTGATAAATAATGTATTCTTATTTAAATATTAAATTATTACTTTTCCTACTGATGCACTCTCTGGAGTGGGAATAGTAATTTTTACCCCTACGCTATCCAACGTTTTCCCTACTGTTGCACTCATTGAAGTCGGAATAGTAATTTTTACCCCTACGCTATCCAATGCTTTCCCTACTGTTGCACTCACTGGAGTGGGAATACTAATTTTTACCCCAACGCTATGCAACACTTTCCCTACTGTCGCACTCCCATATGTCCAAAAAATATTTTTTACATTACATTTATTATTTTTAAATTTTAAGCTTTTTTACATTATTTTAACTATGTTTAATTTAGTTGTGTTTGTTATTTAATTACTTTTAGATTATTTTTAATACATTTAAAACATTCGATATTTTAGTCAACTATATTTCAACATTCTATATTTTGTACTCGATATTTAAGTACTTACCTGTTTGTTGATAGGCATTCTTTATTCTGTCCCTCGATATTTTAGAGTCGATATTTTGGGCAGTCTATATTTTGTACCTCGATATTTAGTCACTGAACCGTTTTCGATTATCACCTCCCAGATGGTGTAGTGTAAGCCCGTACCTCCTGAGGTTGTATTATGACCTGATGCTTATTGACCTTTCCGTTTTGTTGTTATCTGTTCCATAACATGCCCTTCTGCTGGTTACTCATACCTGTAATGTGTTCCAAACCAGAGATGTCCCTAACCAAGTATAGTAACATTCATTTTGAGCTGCTTGCCGATGTTCTATGCTATGTGAAAGTGTTGTGTCTTTGACTCAAACAATGTCTTGTTTTACTTCATAATGATAAAAACCTTAATAAACAGATTACTAGTAAAACAAAAAAAAACGAATGACTAACAGCCACACTTTCAATGTCTAAGGCAGGTGAATTTCCAATATGAGTTGCTGTACATAGAACAAAAGGTGTGTGCTATCCAGTTGAGAACAATTCATAGTAGAAACTAGGATGTTATTAGAAAGGATGGAATTTGGTGGAATGGGGAAAGTGCTGTACAGCATAATGTGTAGTTAGAATTTACATGTTTTACTCATTCAACTACAGTATACAAGTGGATATTGTTGCAATACATTACACAAAGTAATTGTTGGAACCATATGGAGGAAGGATAATTTATCTAGAAGCACACTGGTTTAGACATCTGAACAAGCAAGGATTAGAATCAAGGTCTCCAGCTTTCAAGGTCAGCATTCTTTTTCTCTTTTGGAGAATAAGAGCTGTTAAGATACACATTTCTACAGCGGTAGCTGAATTTATGTTGCCTTATGGAGAGCTGTGGCTGAAGTAGAGCTGGTGCTACACGCATCTGTCAGTCAATGGGTCTGGTTCTTCCAGTTGTTTACCTAGTTGTGAGTGATGGGGCTAAGGATCCGGATTTGGAGCTAGGCATAAGTGTCATTTGCTTGTTGGCTCGCATCTTTGAATGGTTACTAATGAATAAAGTGTGTTGGGATTTACAAAGAGCACACAACATGTCTACATGTGGCGTTTCATGATTTTGCTGGTGCTGCTGAATCAGCAGGAGGCAATAAGTTGGCAGACTGAGGGTGGTTGCAAACACAGACTAATGCTTATGTTTCTGTGCTCCCCAAAGTTTACACATGGCAAGATGTGATTGAGATCAGGTGGTTGTTAACCTTTGGGGAAATTTGTTTAATTTCCATTGCAGAAAATATGCTCCAAATAATTAAGCAGAGTTGCACAAAATGTTGGGCCGGCATTCTGTTCTATTTTTTAACATGAAGTTCACTTTCAGGTCCATTATGGGTGCAAGGATGCATTTCCAGCAATACAATAGCTCAAAACCACATGTGATTGTTTGTGAACACTGTAGGAGAGTAGGGTCTGCTATCCTATGGTCACCCCAATTTTTGCTCTTTTGCTTCACTGGTTTTCGACTTAATGTGGCTGTGGGCCTGCTAATCGGACCCACAGCCTGCTGTTCTCTCTCTAAATTCACATACATGTACTATAGGTACATAACCCAATTGGAACTGGACACCTTGTCAGCCCCTGTACCATGCACTATAGGTGCTCAGGGCATAGGTGCATCCAAGGCCTACCAGGGGCTGCAGCATACCTTTTGCCACCCCTGGCTGGTACTTAAATCGACACAACTGGCTGATCACTCAGCTGGGGCAAGGTGGTGTAATCACCCCTTGCTTAAATATAGTATACCTATATCTAAACCTATATCTGGACACATATATACCTATAAGTCACTCTTATGGCAGGCCTTAACAATCCTGGAGGCAGAGTGCTTGGTTTTATGTGAGATGGTGCTCTAGCATGAGCTGAGCCTGTCTGCAGCTGTCGGGACCAACTCCCTTAGCTGTTCCGGGATAATGCCATACCATATACACTTAAGTGCTTTATAATCCTCGCAGTTATGTGCTAACTTTGGTTTGGCTTTATCAAAACATGTCGTGTTTGGTGTCATATGCTTTGGAATACTACCCCCTCGCCAGTCCTGGTGACGGGGGTAGCATTCCACCCTTCTAGAGGGAGAAGACATGTTACTTTACTGAAAACGCGGTTAATCCTAACCAGAGCCTCAGCATCACAAAATGGATGCTGCTGCCCCGACACAAGTCTGACCTCCTGCTGCTGACCGAAACTTGGCAGAGGAGGACTGGACAAAGACTTTCCTGTCACGGGGAGGTGCTACACCACCCCAGACAGGAGATAGTGGATTGGAGCAGGGAGGGCTGAAAGAAACTAGACACTGCCTGGGGCGCAGAAGGTGTCCCCGGTCAAATTCCAGTCAAACCGGTTCTGGGGCACTCCAGCCCCAGTCCCAGTGCGACCCTGGACAAAGGGAAAGGGGTGTAACCACCCCATTCCTGGGTCCCACCAATAAGAGGGACCTAGCAGGTAATCCAGCCCCCCAGTTTGGAATAAAGGTGGGAGCAGTGCCAACACACATCAGATTATCCTGACTGAAACTTATGAAATGAAATTCTGGACCCTTCGACATCCTACTCGACTTAGAGGACTGAAGAATCTCCCTTGTGGTCAAGGAGTGACCACCCTGTGCAAACAGGCACTATACAGCGCGTCACCGTTTGCTTTGTTGCAGTTCCGGCCGGAACTCGAGCAACAGAGGTCGACAAGACCCAGCGTTCCTGCCTTCCAACAGCCCGATCCACAGTCCCAGCGAATCTGAGACCCGTGGAAGAGACCTGAAGCGTGGGGCTAGTCATCTTGGAAAAACCATGAAGTGCTGACCGTGCAGCTCCCGAGGCTCCCTCGATGCTGTGCATTGGGGTTTGAGAAGCTTAGCTCTGAGCAGCTTTTGCACCGAAGCACACCCCTCCACACTCGACGAGTGCTGCATGGGGGCCTTTTGCATTTTCCTGCTCAATGCGTTGGTCCGTTCGCTTGCCCGTTGGCTAGCGGCCCCAGTACCGACAAACCTTTGAATTTGCTCCGCCAGTCCGGTTGTTCTGGACTGGCCCTCGCTCCCCTGAAAAGGAGCACCCGCTCTGACCTTAATGGTCCGAGTAAGAAGCGATCTTTGAATCCTGCGTGGGTTGCGCTTGCCAAGGTTTGTTTGCGCCAATCCGGAAGCCGACACCGCCGAAAGCGAGAGCCTTTGTGGGACAGCTCATCATCCTCTCCTGGACATCCTCGGTGCCCCAGAGTCCACGTGGCAGCGGAGACAAGCTTCACAACAACCACCTGATTGCGCCCGACATTGCCTGGTTCCATCCTGGTTCCACCCTGGTCACTGCTGAGTGACCCAGGCTCTGTCCCTTCTGCTTTCAGGTACTCTTCATATTCGATCCACCCTTGGATCGCAACGGACACCTCTCTTCTGGCCGCCTGCAGCATCATCATCTACAGGCTCCATAGATCTACACGACGTAAGCCGACACGACTTTGCACCTGTGCACCGCTTCCTGTGGGGGAGGTAACACTTGAACGCCGGTGCTCCTGTATTGATAATCACCTCTAGTTTCTAAGTCTAAAGTTTTGTACTACTAGTCCAGTCGGAAGACTCTTAAATCAGTAACTCGATAACTTTTACGCACCATTGACTTTGCATTGGTGCAACATTGTGTGCTTTCAGCGCTGCACCCGATTCCCACGGGCTTTTCCCGACTTCAGCATTGCTATTCCCGATTGGTCCCAGCGATTCCCCAGGCCCTAGGCCTGACCACTGTTCGATTAGTGATACTTTTACCACTTTTTTAATATATGGTTTGCGTGGCCCCCCGGCCTCATCCATAATTCTGCAACTTTTATATGTTTAACTGTGCTTTTGTTTAAACGCTTGTGCCTCTGCACTCATAAAGAGTACAGAGGATTATTCTAGTAATAAATACATATATTTTTATAATATATAACTTGTGTGGTGTCCTTTCATTTGATATTACAGTATTGTGATTGGTAAAACAGCTGCCCTCTTGAGTTAAGCCTTTAAGGCTCCTTAGTCCATGCTACCCTTAGGATAGCTTGTCTATAAGGTTGACTTACAACAATCACCATAAGGGATTGTTTGGACTGATACAAGGTGCCCCCAGAATTGGAGACATCATATATCAGGCCAACTTCTCACAAACACTTCTGTTCTGTTCATTTCCGTTGTTCCTGTGCCCCTACAGTAGGATTTTTACCCAAATACCATCTCAATAATGCAGCGTGCCATAATGGCGTAATCACAGGTATTTTGCAAAATTTGCTTATTTTGGTGTTAGCAAAATTTCACCCAGGCTTAGTGCTGCTTTTGGCAACTTAGTATACCTGAAGCCAGCAATGTAATACAGGGGAGTGCTTGCTGGCAGATAATTCAGCCCAGTCTCTTTCGAGTAACTCTTTACAGACTTGATAATTGGACAGAAACAGAGGCAGGTAAGCTATTGGGTACTTGTTGAGATTGTCCCTCTTTGTGATATTTCATCAGGACAAGGTTGATTTTGGTTGCCATGTGAGTATGGAGTTCACATTGTTCCACATCTTGATGGTCTATATCACACTTCATAGAGGTTGGCAGTGAAATTATTCAACAAGACCTATTTGTGCATAGATTTTATGGAGTGTTAGCATTTGATGAATTTATAGAAAGGTCCCACTCTTAGGATTCCAACACACCACAGAACAACTGTTGCTTGCGCCACCCAAATTCACCATAAAATACTTGTTAAGGTTTCAGAGTGACCCTTTATCAGATCAACATAACACTGCTGCCATCTGCACACCACTAGTGCTTTCCATGATGGAGACACCAGATATGGAACAAGCCTCAAACATACCTGGAATATTGCAGCAGTCAGGCTATTGTGTTCCCCCTATTTTATTACTTTTTGAACCACTTTATTACGTTGCACCACTTGTTTTATTAGGGTGACTTTTGGATAATGTGTGTTTTAGGACACTCATGGATCATCTTAAACCAAGTCTATTTGTTTATTTGTGTACCTATGAGACTTATGCTCCTGTAGCTGGTGTGGTATATCTCTTCATTATCACTTAATCCACTTAGAGGTTATAATTAATCCAAAACTGCTTTTACCCTTTATGTGTTGCTGCATGACTCACAGTGAACAGAGAGCTAACTGGAGCATAAAATAAAGGAGAAACTTCCTGCTTCTGTACTGAAGAATACCTACTACATAAGATAAGTATGAGCAAGATTTTTCCCCAGTTAGTCCTTCTTTGATCTCTGGGACAGGAAAGTTGCTTCAGGGGGTGAGAGGAGCTCAATCATTCAAGCAGGGTATAGTAGAGTGCACTACTCACCAGTTAGGGTCTCAAGGCACTGAAGGGAGGGTGTGAGCAGGTCCGTTGGGGTCATTCGAAGAGCCAGGTCTTGAGAGTTTTCTAGAATTGATGAAGTGTTGGGCTTCGCCGAAGGTGATGGGGGAGATCATTTCAGGTCTTGGTTGTGAGGTAGGAGAAGGACCTTCAACCCACTCTGGTCCTGTAGAAATGTGGGATGGTGGCTAGAGAGAGGTCAGCTGAGCAGAGGTTTCTCTTGGTAGCGTGGAAGGAGAGGCGGTCGTTGAGGTATTGAGATTCGATGTTGTGGAGCGCCTTGTAGGCGTATGTGAGCACCTTGAAAATAGTTCTCCTTTTGCCAGAGAGCCAGTGGAGGTCACGGATGTGGTTGTGCCATGAAATTCTGGCATAGAGGGCATTGCCATAGTCCAGTCTGCTGGTGATGAGGGCGTGAGTGACCATTTTCCTGGAGTCGAGTGGATCCACTTGAAAGTTTTACGTGGTATGCGGAGGGTTTTGAAGCATGTGGAAAATACAGCATTGATCTGATGATTCATGGTGAGCGATGAGTCCAGGATGATGCTGAGGTTGGGTGCATGGGCTGTCGGGTGGGTGGGTTTCCGAGGGTGGGTGGCAGAGGGGGTGGAGCCGAGGATGAGGACTTCTTTTTTCTCTAAATTGAGTTTCAGGCAACTGTTCTTCATCCAGGTTGCGACAGCTTTCAACCTTCTTGAAAGCGGTGCCTGGTGATGTCGAGTTCCTTGATGAGGGAGAGGATGAGCTGGGTGTCATCGGCATAGGAGACAGTGTTGAGCCTGTGGTTTCTGAGTTGTGAGGGGGGCCATGTAGACATTGAAGAGGGTGGTCTGAGGGAGGATCCTTGGGGTACTCCGCATCTGATCTCTATTAGTTCTGAGAGGAAGGGTGGGAGATGTATTCTCTGTGTTCTGCCCATGAGAAATGACCATAACCAGTCTAAGGCCTTTCCACGGATGCCGGCGTCGTGGAGTCGGAGACGGTGTCGAAGCCCCGCGTATAGGTCCAGGAGGAGGAGGGCTGCCATTTGGCTTCGGTTGAGGAGGGCGCGGATGTCGTCTGTGGCGGCGAGAAGGGCGGTCTCTGTGCTACGGTTGCTACAGAATCAGGATTGAGAGGTGTCTAGGATGTTGTTGATCTCAATGAAGTGTGCTAGCTGTGTGTTAATGGCTTTTTCGAAGACCTTGGCTGCGAAAGAAAGCAGTGAGATGGGCCTGAAGTTCTTGAGGTTTGTTGGGTCTCCAGAGGGTTTCTTTAGGAGGGGGTTGACTCTGGAACGCTTTCAGTTTCAGGGAATGTGGAAGCCTTGAGGGAGCAGTTGATGGTTTGACGTAGCTCGGGTGCAAAGGCAGTGATGGCCCTGTTGAAGATGTTCGGCGGGCAGAGGTCTGAAGGTGCTCCGGAATGAATGCTCTTCATGATCTTTAGAGTGCCATCTATTGTGATCGGGTCCAGGTTAGTAGGTTTTGTTGGGTGGCGTCACTGGGGGTGGAGATTGGGGCGGTGCAGAGGTAATGGTTGTTAAAGTTGTCTTAGAGGGTCTTCCTCTTGAGGTGAAAGAAGGAGCTGGGTCTGTTGCAGAGGTCCTGCGAGAAGAGACATCAGTTGCTTCGCTGTTGGGTTTGGTACATTCCTGTATGATGGCAAGGAGTTCCTTGGAGTTGTAAGCATTGGAGAGGACTCTGTCTTGGAGAAAATTCTTCTTTGTGGATTTGATGAGGTGGTGATGTGCCATGGTGGCTGTTTTGTAGGCGGAGCATGCTTCCAGAATTTTGCTGTTTTTCCATATTTTTTCCAGTCATCGGCAGTAGCGCTTGGATTCTTGAAGCGCCGTGGTGAACCAGTTTGCTTTCCTGTTGTGTTGTTTTGTGTTGTTCCAGAGGAAGGTGAGTGTATTGGCGCAGTTGGCGAACCATTGGTGCATGTTGCCTGCCGTCGTGTTGGCGTCTATCGTAGTTGGTGGTGGAGTGCACGTGAGGGCTGAGGTGAGGTGTTCTTCGGAGACTTTGTTCCAGATTCTGCATGGGAGGCGTCGCACGTGTTTAGTAAGGGAGACATGGATTCAGTGGTGGTCAGTCCAGAGCAGATTCGTGGCGTGGCTGAAGAAGATGCTACTTCCTCCTGTGAAGATGGGGTTGAGTGTGTGTCCCACTGTGTGAATGGGGGCGGAGATGAGTTGCTTCAGTTCTATATTGGTGAGGTTCTCAAGGAGGTCAGTGGTATTGGGGTTTTTTGTGGTTGTCCAGGTGGAAGTTCGGGTCACGAATAGTATCTAGTCTGTGGAGGCGAGGCCACGGGGTGCAATGAGTTTGACTATGACGTTGATGAATGAGGAGTGGGGCCAGGTGGTCTTTAGGTGAGTGCCCCGCAGAGCATCGTTTTGGGGTTGGTCTGGATCTGGAAGTGGATTTGTTTAATAGGGGTCAGGCATCATTCGATTTGGTGGTTGTCAATCAGAGGGAACACTTTTGGATGATGGCTAGGCCTCTTCCTGGGTGGGTGGGCCATCTTTTCTCAGGATGTTGTATCTTTTGAGGATGGCGGTTGCAATGTCGGGTGCAGAGCTGGCGTTGGTCCAGGTCTAAGTGAAGAAGGTGACCTCGGGCATGTGAGTGTTGAGGAGGTCCCACATTTCCACAGTGTGTTTGTGCAGGGAGCGTACATTGAGGAGGATGAAGTTCAGTGGTTTGGGTGCGCTGGCATCCGGTGGGCTGGTGGCTACTGTTGAGGTCCGGAAGTGGGTGAAGGTGCAGCAGCAGTAATGGCAGGAGAATGGGCACTGGGTGGTGCTCAACGTCGAGAGCGGCAGTTGTTGCTCCATCCAGGCTTTAGAGTGTGTAGGGTGATGGGATCATAACGGTGGGGGCTTGGGGGACCAGGGTCCCTGGCGCTGGCTGCAAACAGGCACACACGGGCTTGCCTTTGGCATGCTTTGAAGCTAGTCTTTTGATGACCGCTAAGACATATGGTACAGATCCTGCCAGGAAAATCTACTAGAAACTCATTTCCTGTGACTGGGAAATGCAAAAGGTCCTTGAAAAAGAGGAAGTGGGAGCTGTTGGTTGTCAACTCCCACCTTCAATAATGGACTTGTGTCACGCTAACCTTTCCCTGAAACCCTGAACACCAGAAAAGTGTAAATTCAGGACATAGAAAAAAAGTAATGTCCCCAGGATTGGTACACGGTGCCAAGGTTACCCAAAGATGGATTCATCTCAGCAGTGTTTCCTATTCTAAGGATTTTTTATGCAAAGTTCAATACTGTTGTGGCACCATTTAATACATGTATTAGATCACATTAAAACCTGCTTGGCTACAGCTTCCAGTCTTGTCCTTCAGAGGAATCACTGACATAACTTAGACAGACCGAATATCGACTAGACTGTGGGGCAGATTTATGTTAACTGGCGCAACCCTAGGGATGCGCCATTTAATGTGCGCCACAGTGCGCCACAGCTCCGCCACCCATGGTGCGCCGCATTTACAATGCGGTGCACCATGGGGAAAAAACGGCACAGATGCGTGACGCATCTGTGCCGTAAAGGTGGCGCATTGCTGGAGTTGCGTCGCAAGCGCGACGCAGCTCCAGCAAGGCTCGGGGGTGCCCCATCTTCACAATGCTGCGTCAAGACCTACGCCTGCTTCAAGCAGGCTCAGGGTTTTGACGCAGCATTGGCCTGAAAGTGACTGAGTGAAATCTTATAGATTTCACTCAGCCACTTTTAGGAGGAGTTCCTGCGTAGGAACGCCCCCCCTGCGCAGGAACGCCTCCTTATGGCGCAGGGCTTTACAACGTGACGCATCTCCTAGATGCATCACGTTGTAAATAGGGCGCATTGTTTGCGCTGCCGTTGTGTCAAATAAAGTGACGCAATTGCGGCGCAAAGAGGCTCAAGGGCCTCATAAATCTGCCCCAAAATATCGATGTCAAATTATCGACTACAAAAATATCGACTCCCAATACTTAAACAAGAAATAACAAATATATCGAAACAACAATATCGATTAAAAAAATGATTGACTCCTAAATTATTGACGATCTATATTATCGAATGTAAAAAACTCTGAGCACCAATCCTTAACATTAAACACCGTCAAAATATCGAACATAGAAATATCAAAAAATAATTTACAAAATACATACAAAATACGCTTTATAATTAAAATACATATTATACACTTCCCAAATATACATATTATATTTTTTAAAAAGGATACTACATACAATAAACATTTCTAAAATAAAAAAAAAATATTTACATCAAATATACATTTTAGAATACATATAAAACATGGCAAATAATTATACACTGCTTAATACACTAAATAAATATTCTTCCTCTTTAAATATAACAAAACGACATTAAACATTGAAATAAATTGCTTTATCCATAAAAAAAACACGAATTGGCGTCCACCATTGAAGGACAACAATTACCAAAACAAGTAAAAAAATTCAAATAAACCAATAAGAACAAGGTATGAAAGTGGATAACCAATAAACTTTCACAAACAATTTACCACACCCTATAAAAAGACAAATTACACCTGCTAAAATCGCAATCTAAAACACCAAAAAAAGGAAGGCGAAACTCTGCCAGTTTGCTGAAAGAAAACGGATTAACTTCTACCAAAAAGCTGCTACACCTATCTAAAGTAAGTACAACCACCTTTTTATCTTCAGAAAAAGTAAATCTAAAACTTCTAACTGCTATTTAGAAAACAAATAACTGACACATCTCTTGTATTCCTACTCTATTTTCTACAGATAAAAAGAAATTATAAAAAACCTGCACGACATCAACACTTCAAAGAAAAAGATATAAAAAGTAGGTATCTAATCTAAAAAATGACTAAAAAACTTAGTAAATAGAAAACTAAGGAAAAACTAGGTAGCTGACCAAAACCAAAGAAACATTAAGAAATAAACATTCTTCTAACACAACTTCTCCATCTTAACAGGTACAGAAAAAATAAAGCAAAAAGAAAATTTCGAAGAAAACCAACAACTGCATTCAACATAGAAATAAACTGGTAAATAATTAACGTGCAAATAAATGTTATGATAATACTAAATACATGATTTAAATACTTTTCTAATAATGTAATGTTTGATCTCTCCTAGCACCAAAAAGCAAATATGACTGAAGGAGCTACATTTGTTTATTATCAAAAAGGCAAAAATGCTTCTGTGTTACATGGGATAGGTATACACTCAAGAGAAACAGAAAGCTATGAAAGTTTTTTGGAAATGCACCAAAACATATTCTAACAAATGTTATGGGAGAGCTATAACTCAGGAAAATACTGTAACTTATACTAAGGAACATAACTACCCACCCAATGTTACAGAAATAGAAATTAGAGAAGTGCTTGATTCCCTTAAAGATGCTAGCACTACTAGTGATACACCAACAACTACTATTCTAAAACAGCACTCTACCCCAACATGCCTCTAGCCAACTACCAAGTATAGATTCCCCTAAAAGAACCAGAGCTAGACAAAAAAGAGCTACAGCAACTTCTCCTCCCACACCTAAAACTTTAGAAGAAGTTCAATTTCCCCCTGAACTCTGTATAACTCATAATAATGAACCATTTATACTATATGACAACAACTCAAAAGATAAAAGAATAATACTGTTTGCCACTGCAGACTACATGACTAAACTAAACCAATTGCAAACTTGGATGATGGATGGTACTTTTGCAGTATGTCCTAAACCTTTTTACCAATTGTACACTATCCATGGTCATTTCCAAAATGCTAATATTCCATTCCTATATGCCCTCCTACCAAACAAACAACAATCTACCTACCAAGAAATCCTAACCAAAGTCAAACAACTAACTAATGACTCTTTCCCACAAAAAATTATCATTGATTTTGAAAAAGCACTGATAAACAGTATCCTAAAACTATACCCACATACAGCAATACAAGGTTGCTATTATCATTTTTATCAATGTATATGGCGACATCTACAAAAATCTACATTAAGGGGCCGATTCTGATCCGGTAAAAAGCGCTCCAAATAGCCGTTCGGAGCGTTTTTTCCCGTACGAATCGTTGCCGTAATCGTCCCTGTACAAACGACGTAGTACGATCCACACCCAATGCAGCTATCAGTACGAATCGTATCAGGAACCATATGAATAGAATTCCTGTACGAATCGCCCTCGGAACCCGCTGTACACGACGTTCGTACGGTTCGGGGCTGCTTTGTACGACCCGGCAAGTACGATCCGTGTAGGATACACTCCGTACGACCCTTTTTCTACGGGAGCTGGAATGTGCCGTAAAAGCTGAGTTCGCCCCGAAACAGGTACGGAACGGCCCCCCCCGGGTATAGCGCCTACCCCCCATGATTGCAGGGGTACGGCGCGTACCCCTGCGATCATGGGGTGTACGTACCGTACCCCGCGATCTTGGAGTGTACGCGCCGTACCCCATGTTCGCTGGGTGTACGGTGCGTACACCCTGCGATTGTGGGGTATGGCACGTACCCCCCATGATCGCAGGGGTACGCGCCGTACCCCTGCGTTCATGGGGGGTAGGCGTGTATGTGATTGTGCGCTTTACCGTACGAATCGCCCTTACCTGACGTGGACCGTACGAATCGCGTCCTGATTCCCGGGTCCGGATCGAACTCGTCGGGTCGTACGGCGTGTGTAAGAGTCATACGGTTCGCGGTTTCAGCCTTGCAATACGAACGGATCGCGACGATTCAGATGGATTCACAGAATGCGGATCGTACTACGCGACTCGGACGGACGGGTACGATTCATACGGAAAGGGCTCCGGATGCGATTCGTACGGCTGAATTTTTTTCTGGATGGGAATCGACCCCTAAGTGTCCAATACGCCACAGATAGCGCCTTTGCTTATCAAATCAAAAAACTTATCTCTCTAGCCTATGTTCCTGTAACAGACGTTGCAGAGCACTACAACCTTTTAATAGACAGCCCCTACTATAAAATAAATGAAGAAAGATTAAGCCCTATGCTTGACTACTTCGAAGATACATGGGTAGGAAGGCTACACCAATCAGGTCATAGAAGACAACCTAAATATCAAATAGCCTGGTGGAATGTCTACCTTAGCACCCTAAATAAGCAAGCAAAAACAAACAACGCAGTTGAAGGATGGCACAATGCCTTCCAAGCAACCACAGGCAGAGGAACACCTATCCTTTACAAATTAATTCAATCCCTACAAAAATAACAGTTACCAAGAGCTCCGAATGGAGCAATCAGTAACCCTGATAGGACCAAAATTAACTAAACAAACCAAAAAAACTGTATAACACACTCCAAAGCCAAGTTTTCCTCTATCCAAGTACCAGAGGACTAGAATACCTCTCAATGATATCTAAAACGATTCTATAAAATATATAACAACTATACAAACATTAGCCATTTATAAATACACATTTTTCCACCATTACCATATGTAACAAATTGTAATTAAATTATCAAATAAATTACAAACACATTTATTAAATTTATTTTGATAATTTACTTTCAAACTGTTACATATAACATAGCAATACAAAACATTTAAACAGATTTCCCACCCAAAAACATTTCCTTATACACTTACAGTTTTTGCCGCTTCTTCAAAAGTAATCCAATGTAAAAAAATCCATACGAAATAATCCAAAATATCCATACAATCCAAGGAAGTCCAAAAAAAAATGAAAAAATACAAGCAAATCCATGGCGACTCCTCTCCAATGTATTCTACAGAGTATATCCTTCAAAACCCAAAAATGGTAATTTAAAAAAATAAATGCTCCTGGAAAACGCGAAAAACAAAGTATGTGTGTAAAAATCTGAGTATATAATACTCGTCACACTACTTTAAAAAAAAAAATGGACCTCCTCCAAAAACTAAAAGAGCGACGACAACCTAAAAATAGAAAAAACACAAACCCACCCACACAAATACATGCATACACATATAAAATACATTTTTATCCTATGAACATAAGAATTTAGTAACATTAAAACGTATAAACATCTTTCACACACCTTGTACTAAAGCGCGATAAACACTAAATATCGTACACTCGAGCTAACACCTAAAACACAATTGACGATATATATTACAATCCTACTCAAGCTAAATACACCCCACATACACTTAAATTAAATTTCCTAGCTTATAAAATACAACAAAAACAAACGTACCCTCTCCAATGCCATGCAGCATCCAACCGCGAGCTGTTCCAGTACCAAATCAAACATAATAACATTATGCGGTTAAAAAATAGTCCCTGTATAACTGAAAAGCCTATTTATTTTCTATTTTCTTACACTTTAAAATTAATAATATAGGCTTACATTATATAATATTTCTCCTAATAATTTATTTTTAACCCCTTCCATGCTCATGACGAGCTCAGCTCGTCATGAGGCACAGTGGAGCTGTGCTGATGACGAGCTGAGCTCGTCATGAACAATGTAAATCTGAAGCCTTCAGCACCGGAGGGGAAAATGCGCAGCAGCGATGTGGTTAAATAATTATAAATATATATTCATTTAAAAAAATATTTACAACATTATTTAATAAAGAATGAAAAAGAAAATATTATTTATATGTACAATTTGTAATTAATTATAATGTTGAAATTACTTTAATCATTCACCTTCTGCTAAACCTTATGCTTATAAATATGTTAATGTGATAATAAAATGTATGCACAATTTAAAAATGTTTTCTCATTATTCACTTTTGTAAAAAATAATATTATTAATATTTTCAATAATAATTTTATTAATTTATAAAATAAATATTATCACTTTGTAAGCAACAAAAAACGTTACTATTTTGACATCTGTAAAAAATGTATCTATCAATAATTTGTACTATAAAAGACTAAAAAATGTATGTACAACAAATATAACAAGTATTTTCAACATGTTTACTATTAAAATATATCTATTTTGTATGTGATTTATAATTATTGTTAAGAAATAAATTGTACACTATGTAATAATATCTGTATTAAAAATTGACCTTTGCAACACATTTTAATTAACATAAAAATTGTTTCATTGTAATTTATTAAAATGTTTTATATAAAAAAATTAACTTGCAATTTATTTTTATTTTTTAAAACTATTCACTTACAAAATTAAACTACAAATAAAAACTTTTACTCTAATTGCCATTTGTTTTTACATCTTAATAAACAGTTTGTAAACGTTTTCACTTAAACATGTGTGTGTTTCCTTTTTTAATTTTCAAAATAAAATAAAATGCAAATATTCTTTAAATTATTTATTCATTCTTTTTATTAAACTATAAAAATTGTGAGATCTTTATTAATCTACTACTAATTTAACAATCATTTAAACTACTACTATAGTTAATTAATTTACAAAAAAATAAGAATTGTAATATTCTACCAACCAAAATGTATATCTCTAAAAAGTTTTTGCTATTCTCACTCCACCAATTATAAACTCAGAAAAGGTGCTGGACATTCAACCCATATAAATTACTATTCCCACTCCACCCACCAAGTATAAAGTCTGGGAAGGTGCTGGACATTAAACCCATATAAATTACTATTCCCACTCCACCAAGTATAAACTCAGGGAAGGTGCTGGACAGTAAACCCATATAAATTACTATTCCCACTCCACAAAAGATAAACTAAGAAAAGATACTGGACATTCACCCCTTACAAATTACCATTACCACTCCACAAAAAAACTCATTAAACATACTGGACACTAAAACCATATAACTTAAAACTCCCATTATTCTATATATTTCATACAATAAAACAGTTTTAATTTTATAAATAAATTACAATTTTTAAAAAAAATTGTTTTGAAATTATTTTAATTTTAATTTAAAAAACTAAATAAAAAATTTCACATACATTTTTAATTTAATAATAAATAATTATCTAAAATTAAAAAAGAATAGTATAAATTATTTATAAATTAATTTCTATTAAAATTTCAAATAATAATTTCGATGTATTTTCTATTTTATTTAAAAAAAAGAAATTCTAAAGTTTACAAAAATATTAAATTTTTATCTCCAAATTATTTGTTAAAAAAATTCAAATTTTTAACAATAAATCTATTTATTTTCTTATTTAATTTCTAAATATTTTCTAAACTTAAAAAAAGATTATCACATAAAATTAGGAATTATTCTCAAATAATTGTCTAAATTTAAATAATTATTTTGAAAATAATTTCAAAATTAATTTCTAATTAATTTAGAAATTCCTATAAAAAAATTCACAATTTCGAAAAAAAATTCACAACAATTTCAAATTTCAAATAAATAATTTTAAATTCAATTACAAATTTAATTTTAAATTATTTTAAAACACTTCCCACCCTATTCCCCTAATAACACATAACCTGCTACTAAAACATAAATTTTGACTACATTTTACAATCATTATACATTTATTTTACTTTAATTCTATATATTTTAAAACACGTCCCACCCTATTCCCCTAAAAACCCACAACCCGCTCCTAATTTTTTTTATTATTTTTAAACTACATATTTATTTATTTTTTAAAAATTATTTACATATTTTATTACATTAAATAACAAACATAAAAAAATTAAATTAAAATAAATTAAAAATACAACATTTTTAACATTATACATTCCACAAATCGATATTTTAACAGTCGATATTTTCTCTTTAGATATTCTGACTGTCTATATTTTGACATTCAATATTTTTTACATATACAACAAATCAATATTTTCTACACTCGATATAAACTACTTGATATTCTATACTTCAATATTTTTAAATACACTTAAAAATCGATAAAATTAACATTGATATTACTTACCTCGATATTACTGCAATGTCGATATTCTGTAGTCGATATTCTGTCCAGTCGATAAAAAAAACTCGATATTTAGACTGCACACCCCTTCAGAGCTTTTCTAACCTCCAGAAAATAAAATGTTATCTTAGGCAAACCACCAGGGTTTATGCGGATGGGTTCCATAGTGATATACATGTGAATCTAACTTAAGTCTGTGCCAAACGCACTGTATAGACTACATTTTTTTTTTTACTTATCCGTGGTTTTAAATGGCCTAGCTTTAGCTTTTTGGTTATTCTTCTGCTTTCATTACAATTTATTAATTATAAGTGCTCTTTAAAATGTACTTACTTTTAAAATTCTTTATATATTAATTGCTTTGTTTTTCTGGTGCTCTGTACATTTCACTTGCTTTTTCCTTAAAACAGTGTGCAACTTGGGTGAAGAATAGCAAGAATGAGCCAGGGATCCCTCACAGAAACCAGTCTGCCTTTTATGAGTTAGATTGTTCTGCTCTGTGGTAGCTTAGTCAAAGCTCACATTCTGTCTTTGTGGGATATCACAGTCCTTTCTTTGCTCATCAAGACAATCAAGACCCCTCTATTCAAAGAATTGATGAAAATATATCAGTTACTCAACCAAACCAGAATACAATTCAAAATTGGCTATTTGACTCATAACACCTTTCATTTTGGTTTTGCTCCATGCCTAGCTTCACTACTTACTGTCTTCTGACACAGCGGGTACGCTGTAGCTGCGGTGCGGTTACTTTTAAAAAACGTTTGTTCTTATGATTTGGCACACAGTTCTTGTTTTCATTTAAACTGCTTTCAAAATTCACTAACCTTATCCAATTTCCGACTACTCCTCAGCCCCGGTCCGACGCGGCGTGTGCCGTTTGTTCGGAGGGCCCCCTGGAGTGTGGAATCTCGGCTTTCGGGTGGTTAGCGCTCTAGCTTCTTGCGCTCACACCAGTATTTAGGGGGTAAGCATATACGCACTTGCAGCGGACACAGAAAGGATGATGTCAGCTGCGGTGCGTTTACTTTTAAAAAACGTTTGTTCTGATGTTTTGGCACACAGTTCTTGTTTTCATTTAAATTGGTTTTAAAATTCACTAACCTTATCCAATTCCTGGCTACTCCACGGCCCCGGTCTGACGCTGAGTGTGCCGTTTGTTCGGAGGGCCCCCTGTAATGTGGAATCTCAGCTTCCGGGGGGTTA
The DNA here is from genome assembly GCF_964263255.1 of Lissotriton vulgaris. Taxonomy (NCBI): domain Eukaryota; kingdom Metazoa; phylum Chordata; class Amphibia; order Caudata; family Salamandridae; genus Lissotriton; species Lissotriton vulgaris. The sequence goes on from NC_141685.1 coordinate 1,442,060,908, forward strand.
GCGCTCTAGCTTCTTGCGCTCACACCAGTAATTAGTGGGAAGCATGTGCGCACGCGCAGCGAACACAGCAGGGACGCTGTCAGTTGCGGTGTGGTTACATTTAAAAAACTTTTTTTCTTATAAGTTGGCACACAGTTCTTGTTTTCATTGAAACTACTTTTAAAATTCACTAACCTTATCCAATTCCTGGCTACTCCTCCTCCCGGTGCGACCCGTCGAGTGCCGTTTGTTCGGCGGGCCCCGTGGAGTGTGGAATCTTGGCTTCCGGGTGGTTAGCACTGTAGCTTTTTGCGCTCACACCAGTATTTAGGGGGAAGTATAGGCGCTCGCGCAGCGGGCGCCCCAGCGACGCCCCGAAGGGGGGGCCAAAGGCAAGCCCGTCTGCACCCATCCGCGCCTGGCCCGGGCCAAGGGCAAGAACCCCAGCATCACAAAGCTCATTTCATCATCTACTCTAGGGAAGACCTATTAGGTTGGAGACCCAGGTCAGCGTCTTCCTGTTGTCCCAGGCTTAACCCTTTGATGGAGCTACGTAATTGCCCAAACTGCAATCTACGCCTGTCTTATGATCCAATAAAACAGTTGTTGCCTTCAACTAAACACAAACAGCAAGAGCCTATCAAAGAGATCAGGGCTATGCTACTTAACACTCGCTCATTAATCAGACATAATATGGAAATGGTGGAGATGATAGACAGTCTCGAGCTAGATCTAGTATTTGTTACGGACACCTGGGCTAATGAGACCTCTGACCCGGACTTACTACAAGCTTTTCCCCCAGATTATCAAATTACCAGAGCGGACAGAACCAATAAACGAGGTGGCAGACTTGCGATCATCGCTAAAGATGAAATATCAGTAAAGGCATCCTAGCTGGGCACCTTACAGGACTGCGGACTGCTCGCGTTTCAGATCCTACTAAATCCTAATGATATTGAATGGCCTATTAATTTATCGACCACCTAAAGCCCTGCTACCTTTGCTCGACTTACTTACCCCATTCCTGGAAGCTAGCATAAACTACACAAACTACACTGTCCTTGGTGATTTTAATTACCTCCTGGAGAATGTTTCTGACGTCACTAACGTCGAAATTCTCGAGGTAATGGCGGGTCTGGGCATAGTGCAACTGATCAAAGAGAGCACCCACAATGCCGGACACACCCTTGATGGTATTTTCACTTCCAACCCCAAGATTAAGATAGACAAGATACTTCCGGTGGTATGGTCAGACCATAGAGCAAGGCTACTTCCCAAGAAAAAGCAGGGTCCGATCCGCCGGTGATTCATTCTTATCGTAACTGGGCAAAAATCGAACTTGACCACTTTCACACACTACTGCAGGAGAATGACCCTAACTTGGGGCTAGACACCAACTTGGCGGTTCACAATTTAACTAAATGGATTGCACAGGCAGCCAACACAGCTGCCCCTTTCATAACTTCCTCTACTGGAAGGAAAAAAGCATCTGAACCTTGGTTATCAGACAAGCTAAGGACTCAAAAACAACTATGTAGAAGGACGGAAAAACAATGGAGACTAAACTATAATATGAAATTGAAAATAAAATATGCCCAGTCTTTGGCCATATATAAAAAGCTAATCAGGGAGGAAAAATGCAGATACTATGCAGCCAAAATTCCGGCAACTAGCAACTCAAGCAAAGAGCTCTTCAAGACGGTTAAAAAACTGGCCATACTTCCTGACAAAGCCACTACAGGCGACAACTCAGAGTTCTGTAACTCTCTGGGACAAGCCTTTGCCGGCAAGGTGCAAGCAGTCGATGACACCTTTTTAAATACCCTTAATGAGCTGCCTTACGCAAAAACTGTCTCCGTCCTAAATCCTCCTAGTTTCTCATTCTCCCAACCCAGCAGGGATCAAATTACACAAACCATTAAAGAAACGAAATCAGGGGCCCCCTCAGATCCATGTCCCCCTAAAATATTCCATCTCTGTCCGCAGTTGTTCAGCGCTCATTTAAATGAGCTGTTCTCTGGAATTATACTTCATGGGAAGTTCCCCGAGGCTTGGTAAAGAGCTTCCATGCTTCCCTTGCTGAAAAAACCCCACCTGAACCCCAATGATCCCAATAGTTATCGGCCTATCTCCAGAATCCCTTTTTTATCTAAGGTTCTGGAGAAAATACTCAATGTACAGCTTTCTACCTCCATCACAACAAACAATCTACTAGACTACTCTCAAAATGGGTTCAGAGAAGGCCAAGGGACTGAATCTGCCTTAATCACTGCAAGTGAAAAGCTCAGGAAATCCCTAGACGGAGGCGGGAAGTCCGCCTTGATATTATTAGACTTATCGGCTGCCTTCGATACCGTCAACCACAATCTATTAATTATGAGACTGTCTGAGCTGGGTGTTCACAAATCTGCTACGACGTTACTGTCATCTTATCTCTCTGAAAGATCTTTCAGAGGAGAAGTAGACGGAACAAGCTCACAAACCTTTAATCTTCATTGTGGAGTACCGCAAGGCTTGTCTTTGAGCCCCACGCTCTTCAATGTTTATGTCGTCCCACTGGCTGCACTGATCAGACAATTTGGGTTCTCAGTAATCAGCTATGCAGATGACACACAAATTGTAGTGTCAATCACCAACAATGAAGACGAGGTGGCAGAACGTTTTAACATGTGCATGTCCCACATCAACAACTGGATGCAATCTAATTGCCTAAAAATTAAACGGCAGCAAAACGGAAGTCCTACTGTTGGGTGCGAATCTGTTAGGTTGGTCTCCGAAATGGTGGCCCACTGAGTTTGGCGAATGCCCTCCACCAGTTTCCAGGGTCAAAAATCTAGGGTTGATTTTTGACTGTCGGCTAACTTTTGATGGCTAGATCAACTGCCTTTCAGCGAAGTTCTGGGCTATATTAAAACTCATCAGAAAGATTTGATCTTTTATTCCAGCGGATGCCCTGAAACCGTGGTAACCACCCTTGCAATCTCCAGGCTGGATGTTGGTAATGCACTTTACCTAGGGATTCAAACACAGCATTTGAGTAAGCTCCAACGCCTGCAGAATGCAGCAGCCAGACTGAGCTTGAACATCCCCAGGCAGGTATCAGTGTCTCAGCGGCTAGCAGCTCTCCACTGGCTGCCGGTCCGGAAAAGAATCATATTCAAGTCACTCTGTATTACGTTTAAGTCACTCCAAGGAAGGTGACCCTCTTACTTGACTTCTAGGATAAAATACTATGTTCCGTCCAGGAATCTCAGATCTGCACAACTGAAACTGCTTCAAGTAGCTAGGTTTAAGCAGGTGCGTTGGGGAGGAAGGAGTTTTTTGCTAAGAGCTGGAATCTTCTACCATTCTCAATCAAAAACAGCCCGAATCTCACCTCATTCAGAAAATCACTAAAAACCTGGCTATTCCGAGCAGACCTTTAATTCGTCCCTTCACCTATTCTGGCTTCACCTTCTTAGTCGTCAGCGCCGAGACGCCTCCGGGCATTTGTTGCGCTTTATAAATGTAAAAACCAAATCAAATCAAATTCTGAGGCCATACAAAGACTCAAGGCCTGATTAAGAGTCTGGCAGTCTTGGACCTCCAGGCTCGCGGTGGCTCAGAGGTGGCGGTCATGCCTCCGCCTCATTATGAGCTGGCTTGTGGAACTGGACCCTGCTGTGCCAGGGAACAGCTGTTCCCTGGCAGTGGCACAACGCAGAGGGCCCTATATACTATGCAAGGCTGGACCGCCATGGTCCGCCGAGCATATTAGGAATTTCCAGCCATAAAAAGGCTGGCGGAGGGAAAACAAAGTGGGCCCTACTTGCCCTCCATGCCCCTAATGCCATGGTGATGCATTCAGAGAGGCACTACAACTGCCTTAAACACATCAATGTTTGCAAAGCAAACATTGATTGGCATCGCAATCAGTCTCCGAAAATCTCTTACACCATCATCCACGATCCAACTGGACCTCTTTGTCTCCAGGAAGTTGCCAGAAATGCAGCTATTCTGGCTGTACCTGAGCTGATTGTATCTATTTAGTATTTCCTTTTATCACTGTTGTTTTTTTATTTCTGCCTTCTCACTTTTCACAAATACATGCAACGGTATTCACCCATCATTTGTAACAGGTACTCAGGCATACTGAATCAGAATAAAAATATAGCAAAAATGAACAAATAAATAGCCTTTGTCTCTCATATGTATGCTTTTTTGAATTTGAGAATTTTTTTTTGCCAAATTCATAGAAACAACATTGTCACTATTACACGTTGTAAGTGCAAAAAAGCTTCATAAATGTTTTATGTGTTTTTATATCTAAACAGCATTTCATTATGAAAACGTGCCTTAAGAAAAAATAATTTGAATTCTGTTGAGCGAAGTAGCAGAGTGTGTCATTCATTCTAGTGAAATAACCTCTTCACTAATCAAAAAGTGAATATTCAAAAGAGAGCAAGGGGCATATCGAACGATTTTGTATTCACAAACACTGCGATTTGCAAAAAAACAGCGTTTGCAAATACAAAATCGCAAAAGGAGATGTATGAGCCTTTTTGGCATCGCATTATTAAGGAATAGCTAATTTCGCGATTCCTTAATTTTGCGTAAACATTCAAGGAATGGCAAATTGCGATTCCTTAAATGCTATGTAACAAGCACCCAAGTTGTGCGATTTCTCCTTAAGAAATCACAAATTACCACCAAATTCAAGTCGGTGGTAATTTGCGATTTCTTTAAAAAATGCAGTTTGTGGCATTTTTCAAAGTGCCATATGGCGCACATACATGCCCCTTGGACATGTATGTGCGCCATATGCACACACATGCTCATTTCAGGGGTGCATCAGGGTGTCCTTATGACACCCTTGCACCCTTGAAGTTATTCTCAATCTGTAATTCTCTAATTGCGAATCACGAATTGAGAATGACTTCCCGTTCATTCCAATGGGCCTCCTGGCCCATAGAAATGAATGGGAAGGTATTCCTTAGTTGCGATTTCGCAATGTGCTTATCGCAATTAGGGAATACTAAGAAATCATAAAATATTTGCGAATTTTTAAATACATCCCGTTTTGCGATTCTCAAACAGAAATTCTCAAAAAATCGCTATTTGAGAATCACAATAACGGATTTTGATACATATGCCCCCAAATCTTTATAAACCAATGGCCCTTCGAAGGTTACTAGTCGGGTGAGCATAACCATCCACCCCTTCAAACACTACAACACTAATAGTTTGTAGACAACAGTGTTATCACCTCTGCCTCTTGTGGATAAAGACTGTTACATGCGTATTTTAATTAGTTTTGTTGATAAAAGACTTCTCGTGACATAGCTGGATGTTTCAGCCTCAGTCCATTCATTTTACATTCTTCTGAAATGGCCTTGTCTGACTAAAGGTCATGTTAAGTTGTCATGCTTCACAAGACATGACCGCTGGAGCAAAACAGCCATTTTGGTTAAAATAGAACTTGAGACAGATTGCCACTGGATTTGTAAGAGCAGATCACTGCACTGTGCATTTGTCCTTCCAGAATGCTGTTCAGCTCTAATAACCCTGCCGGATAAGCGAAGGACTTCCTAACAGCAAAAACAGAACGTTTCTAAAATGGTAGCATTAATATTGTATGACTAAGAGCTCATGTTTGCGCTGTGCACGTATAAAAATGAGATTTATTCAATTATTTAGATTTGCGATGCCAGCTTGCTCTTTTTCAGGCCGTACCAAATCCCTAAAATGCACTTTAATGTGTTGGCAAACTGTGCACTACTGATCTCATTTTAAGGAAAGAATTATGATCTCTTTTTTTTTTTTTGCTTTTTTTTGGACTGCACATGTAAATCTTCTTTTACGAAAATAATGAAACAGTGTTTCAGCTTTTGTTACGCTTCATTCAGTAAATCTACCCCATCTCCTGTACTTTGAAAAACACCTGAGAACTGTCAGCAAACAAAAATCACCTTGTTGGAGAAGCTGCCAAGCCCTATCAATTTATAAAAAATAAAAAAATCATTTAAAAAATGTTCTTCTGAAACAGCACTCATTTTCATAGTAGAGCACTTAAGATTGCTAAATTGTGTGTGAATGTGCGCCTTGCGCAAGGTCAGAATGCTGCCACTCACAGTAAGGTGAGCCAATGGCTAAAATTGCCTGCCCCACGATGTATGTTGTAGAGGGAGGAAGGAAAATGAGAATGACACAGTAACTGAACATTGGATGAAGAGGAGTGACTGAAAGCCCCTATAAGTAACTATGGTATTCATGTAATTTTTGCAAATTCAAAACCTAATAGTTGTATGCCTGAGTCAGATTTGAACCTTGGCTTTCGCATATATTGAAGAAACTATTCCTACTGCAGAGTGTTTTATTACCTGCAAAAGCTGTTCATTAAGTATGTGGTGTTTACACAGAATAGCATTTTTTTATATCAGTATATAGAAATAGCAAAAACAAATATTGTACTACAAAAATATTCTGATTCAGAAATATTGTCAAGATGATCGTTTTTTTAGGTAATTAATATTGTTGTTAAGAATATCGCTGGTGTTAATCATGTTTTCTATAATATCATTGTAAAAATATTGTTTTTTAATTCTTTTAAATTGTTTCCCATTACATATTAATTTTATGTATTATTATGGTTTGAATAATGGCTAAAACATATTTATATGTAGGTGCACATGAATCAAAATAGGCAACCGTGATTCCTTAATTGTGATGATTAAGGAATCGCAATTATAGAATTGCAATTGCCTATGCATGTAGGAATCGCAAAAAAAAATTGCGATTCCTACACATTCCTTGATTGCGGCTCGCAAATTGTGAGTCGCAATTAAGGAATGGCTTCCCATGAATTCCTCTGGGACTAGAGGCCTATAGGAATGAATGGGGATTGCATGCGCAATTTGCGAGTACCCAATGGGTACTCGCTAATTGCGCATGCAATTTCAAGGGTGCAAGGGTGCCAAAAGTACACCCTGTTGCACCACTGAAATTTCCATTTTACCACATGTTGCGCACACACATGCCCCAAGGGCATATGTGTGTGTAACATGGAACTTTGAAAAATGCACTTTAGTGCATTTTTCAAAGTTTTCGCAAATTACCATCAACATAATATTGACGGTAACTTGCGCTATTTGTGAAATCACAATTTTATTTAGTTAATGTATTGCATTCAACGAATCGGAATTTGCGATTCCTTAAATGCAATCGCAATTGAAGTAATCGCAAATTTAGTGATTACTTAAATTGCGATTTTTGCATTTGGAAAGTTAAATAAATAATCATGAAATAATAATAAATAAATGAGTAAGTACGTGATTGATATTAATTACGAACATTATGTAATACTTATTTATTTTAGTTATATTTTAGTTGCAGGTTGCTAAGTTTGTTGGGGTGTAGGGTGGGAAGTTAATTTAGTAATTCATTTTAATTAGGTGGTAACTTTAATTAATATTTTAATTGTTTAATAATTCTGTGTATTGTGTATATTTTAGTTGTATTATTTGATGTGGGAAGTATATTAGGTAATATTTATTTAACAATCAATGATTGTCAAATAGTTATTTATTTGATTATTAAATATGAAAAAATAGTGTTATCAATATTTATTTTAGTTATATTTTAGTTGTGTGAGGCCTGATTTGCAGGAGCTTAGGGTGGGAAATCAATTAAGTATTAATAAAACAATTATTTTTAATTGATTTATATTCAAAAATATATTAAGTATGTACATTGTTTAGTTGCTTTACATTTTTAATACATATATTTTAGTGTCAAATAATATTGTTTATCTTAATAGTTTTACATTTTTGAAAATGTATACAGTTATTCACATTATAGTGTGTTTGATGAGAAGTACGTTCCCTACTGTTGCTCAGATAGGAGTGAAAATATTAAATTTAATCCATCTAAAGTCCAATGCTTTCCCTACTCTTGCATGGACTGGAGTGCGAATAATAAATGTAACCCTTCTGAAGTCCTACTGTTCCACGCACTGGAGTGGGTATAGAAAATTGAACTCGTCCGAAGTCAATCACTTTCCCTACTGTAGCACAGACTGGAGTGAGGATAGTAAATGTTACCCCTCCGAAGACTAACGCTTTCCTTACTGTTGTAAAAGCTTGAGTGGGAATAGTAAATGGAACCCCTGTAAAGTCCAATGCTTTTCCTGCTGCTGCTCAGACTGGAGTCAGAATAGTCAATCTCCCCCCTTCAAAGTCCAATGGTTTTGCTACTGTTGCACAGCCTGGAGTGGGAATAGCAAATCTTCCCCCCCTCTGAACTCCAATACCTTTCCTACTGTTGCACAGCTGGAGTGAGAATAGTAAATTGAATCCCTCCAAAGTCCACCACATTCCCTACTGTTGTACAGAGTGCAGTGGGAGCAGTACATTTATCTTCTCCGAAGTCCACTACTTTCCCTACTGTTCATAGTATTTTCATAAATGGAGTTTTGGGGGTTTTACATTTCTAACATTTAATTTATTGTCTAAAATAATTTACATTTTTGTTGTTGAATTGTTTTATATTTCATGTTTACATTATGTCTATGTGATATGTATATATTCGCTGAATACAGGGGCATTATAGCTAGGATACACAATTTTGAAATATATATATATTAACAAAGGTTACAGGGGCGATATAGTTAGGTTCAGATTTTACACACTAAAAAACTTAAAATTCAACATTTATAGTTATAGTTATCTCAGGTAACTATAACTTGTGCCCTACGGTAACTATAACTCGTGCCCCAGCCATGCAGTTTTCTCATCAATAATTTCACTGTAAATGTTGCAGTGATATTATCAATGAAGTCATAGAAAATGTCATGACTGATGCAATATGTGGGGTAATTAGCACTGTATGATGATGGAGCTAGTTATAGTTACTGACAGGATGATCCTGTTGCAAGTACATGTTTTACTTCGAATGTCAGACTTCATTCTTATATGACTGAGAAAAATAGAGTGAATTTACAGAAAATATGCTCTCACTCTAGTTTTTAGGGCACCTGCTATGACTTCTATGTGAAAACCATGAGATCGGACCCTAATCACAGATCTCATGGTGAGATTTGATTGTCTTTGAGCACTTCAATCAGGAAAAGCTGTCAGCCATTATGGGAGCAATATAAATTATAGGGCCCTAATTAAATGCATTGTAGTGAATAGCAGGGTTTGAGGCTCACAAAAAGGAGAATGTATAAAAGGTGAGAACATATTTTAGTTACAATATAAATCATTTGTTAATGGTACCATACTAGATTTGAGAATTGTGGTGTCTTCTAAGGTGAGTTTACCCTGTGGAAAAGTGTTTCTGTTCGGATTTCAAGAATCATGTTTAAGAGAAAACTGTTTTCTCATGATTTCTCCATGAAGGTTATGGAAGGTGCTTCAGAAGCTAACATGAGAACAAATTTTCTGTAAATTTACAAAATCTTTCTCAGCCATATTAAAATGAAGGCTGACAGTTGATTCCCTTGTAATCTATTCCAACCTCCCAGACTGTTCTAAAGAACAATCAGAGCGCTAACAGTGTTAGTTAAGGCACAAGTATGGCACACCTGAAACCATGTTGATTGAAACAAACTGGTAAAACTTAAAACATTGAGTTTAGAAAGGAACAAAGTGAGGGGGTTTAGTTTGTCATATAAATTATAGTTAGTGCTGTAAAAAGACAAATTAGGACACATTTTGAGTGAGTTCTCAAAGATCTTCCTCTTCTATTTCATTAACAAATTCAGACATGAACACTGACACATGCTTACTGAAATATGTAATTTCAACACATGCACACATGCAGACTGAAACATGCACTTTCAAAACCAGCAGAAGACTGCCAGTTAACTCCCTGGTGATCAGCATTTTTAATGTAGAATTCTGATGAGCAACTAGAGTGGTAATGTTGCTGAATTTATGCCAAAGATGTGGCACATATGAAGACTATCTTGATGGAATCAAAGTAGAAAAATGAAAGCAATTTCTATGGAGGATACTGCAGTAAATGATGAAATTAGGGAGCTTCATACCAAATAATTCTCCCAAGATGGCCACCAGAGAAAAAAGAGCCTAAATATAGCACGAAGATCACTGAAGTGTAGCCCAATGACAGAACTGTGCAAAACAATTAACTATTTTGTTTTTTTTGCAGCTTTATATAGTGCAGAGTCGACCCGTAAAGCATAGGAGTGGTTTACATGATCATCCTTTACATTACACAAGGACACACAGCTTTTGGTTATAGGCATGGGGAGATTAAGGGCCCCATTAGGATGCCGGGTGGAAAACCACCCCGATCGCCATGGACGCGGAAAACAACCGTCTGCCGGGACTGTGGATAAACCGGCGGTCAAATTAGGATCACCCGCCCAAGAAGACCGACCACGGCGGTATCGGGTGAAAAAAAAAAAGGTGACCATAAAAAAACGACTGCGGCGGTCAGAAACGCAGCGGAAAAGCAACAACCCGCCACCAGCATAGCGGAGACACCACACAGGAAATTAGGAAATCCCGGAAGGTCCCGCGGAACGATCCCTGTTTCCGACTGCTGTGGTAACACACTGGAGTGAATGGGAGAGTCAGCTGAAGATCTGCAGCATAGCCACCGCAGCTGACGATCCATACAAAACCCGGCAGACGATGCAAAAACACCACAACAAAGGCAAACATTGCACAAATAAAACTAGCCATGCCACCTATAAACCAAACACATCCCAATGAAACAAATACATGCCAAACAGAAACATACAATTTACAGGACAATTCCCTCAACACACCTGACAGCAAAACTCCATTGGGACACAACCACATAGCTGAGTATAAAACCAGCCCCTTCACTGACCACAATCCTTTGCAACACTCAAGAAGAGAAGGGTATACACCAGACCTCACAGGAGAGGCAAAAGAACACAGTACACTCACCACCACCACCACCATCACACCAGCACCAACAATCCCCCAGCACATAACACACCCCACACACAAACACCAAACCCACCACCCACACCCTTGCACCCACATACACTTTGCCCACTACACACCATGGCATCACAGAAAATGCTCAAATTCACAGAGAGTGAGATGACAGTCATGGTAAATGAGATAGTCAGAGTGGAACCACAACTGTTTGGTAGCCTGGTCCATCAGAAACCGTTAGCCACAAGGACCCAAATGTGGCAAAGGATAGTCCAAAGGGTCAATGCAGTAGGGAACACCCTGCAATCCAAAAAGGAGATCATGAAGCGGTGGCATGATCTCAAGAGGGTTGTCAAAGAGAGGAGAAGCAAGAACCAAGAGCTGGCTGACAGGACTGGCGGTGGCCCTCCCATTACACCAAAAACATTCACACCATGGGAGGAGAAGGTGCTTGCCATGCTGCATCCTGAGAGTCTCACATGAGTATCCAGGGGAGTGGAGGCTGGTAAGTACAAACAAATATTAACCAACACACTGATACATTCTTTCTTGCACAACTTAAAACGCCAGTGTATTGTACACCCTCACCTAACAGGTAGGTAGCCATCTTGCCTGGGAGGCCTGTTTAGGGTAGGAAGGCCAGTTCCACTTCTCCCACCATGCTCCCTGTCCCACCCCTATGCAGGATGTAGCACACCACACTAACCCAGAAGCAGTTTGCAGCCATTGTGTTGTTCACTTTCACCTAACAGGTAGGTAGTCATCTTGCCTGGGAGGTCTGTGTGGGGGAGGGAGGACTGTACCACTACTCTCACAATGCCACCTGTCCCACACCCCAGCAGTATGGATCACTCCCCCACCCAGAAGCAATTGGAAGACATTGCAGTACGCCAAACAAACTAACAGGTAGGTAGCCATCCTGCCTGGGAGGCCTGTTTGGGGGATGGAGGGCTGTACCACTACTCCCACGATGCACCCTGTCCCACAAGACCAGCAAGATGGATCACTCCTTCACCCAGAAGCACTTGAAAGCCATTACAGTACACCAAACAAACTAACAGGTAGGTAGCCATCTTGCCTTGGAGGCCTGTTTTGGGGAGGGAGGCCTGTACCACTTCTCCCATGATGCCCCCTGTCCCACACCCCAGTAGGATGGAGCACTCCCTCACTCCACCCAGAAGCACTTGGGAGCCATTGCAGTACAGCAAACAAACTTAAAGGTAGGTAGCCATCTTCACAGGCAGGGCGTTTGTGGGTGGGAGCCTGTACCACTACTCCCACAATGCACTCTCTCCCACAGCACCATCAAGATTGATCCCTCACCCACTCTACCCAGAAGCACTTGGGAGCCATTGCATTGTTCACCTTCACCTAACAGGTAGGTAGCGATCTTACCTGGGAGGTCTGTTTGGGGGAGGGAGGCCTGTACCACTTCCCCCACCATGCCCCCTGTCCCACACCCCAGCAGGATAGAGCACTCCCCTACCCCACCCAGAAGCAATTGGGAGCCATTGCAGTACACCAAACAAACTTACATATAGGTAGCCATCTTCACAGGCAGGGTGTTTGTGGGTTGGAGGCCTGTACCCCTACTCCCACCATTCACCCTGTCCCACAGTACCATCAAGATTGATCCCTCCCCCACCCCACCCAGAAGCACTTGGGAGCCATTGCATTGTTCACCTTCACCTAACAGGTAGGTAGCCATCTTGCCTGGGATGTGTGTTTAGGGGAGGGAGGCCTGTACCACTACTCCCACCATGCCCCCTGTCCCATACCCCAGCAGGATAGATAACTCCCCCACCCCACCCAGAGGCACTTGGGAGCCATTGCATCACCCTAATCAAACTTACAGATTGGTAGCCATCTTCACAAGCAGGGTAAATATGGGTGGGAGGCCTGCACTACTACTCGCACCATGCCCCCAGTCCCATACCCCAGCAGGGTGGATCACTCCCTCCCACTCACAACAAGCACGTGACAGTCATTGCATTGTTCTGCTTCACCTAACAGGTAGGTAGCATGTAGGTGCAGCCACACATCTGTCACCAATGAAATGGTGCCATATGCCAACACCAGTGCTCTCCATGCACAAATATGCACACCGACCCCGCTTGACACACACCATGTGCACACAGGTAAGCAAAGAAAACTGTCACAGATAACAAAGAGTCACACACCAATGGAAATGCACAAGGAAGACCGTGCACAACCATGCACAGCATACACTGGTGAGTGCATTGCCATGTGGCCCAATCAGCAAGGAGAATGTGAAATCAGAGAAAGCATGTGTGGGCTCATTAATATAAATATGTACATTACAGGTCAAAGTCATGCAGTACAATACAATGGCCACTTCATGGCCAGATGTGACGTCAGTCAGGGCATACGAATCAACATTGAGAGAACCATTAAACTCATTTGTGCTGGTCCCTACATGGCAACTGGTCCCTGTGAACATGATCACAGCGTGATTTGCATGCAATGTATCGACATCTGGCAACATGTACGAGTAACGTATTTACCTCTACATCATGTCATGAGGCACAGTATTGCACATAGCAAAATATGTGAAGATCAGTCAATTGCGTACTGTACAGACACTGGATGGCACACAGCTAACAGAATTCTTGCTGAGTGCACAACACTGACCATTCCCCATCTAATCCACAGGTGACCAAGAACTCACTGCTGAGGACAACATCAATGACCAGCAGAGCCAGTCTCCACCCCCCCGGTACATAGACTCTCGGATGTAGACTCCCAGGATTTCCCGGACTATGAGCTCAAGGCCGGCCCATCTGGTGTGCCAGGGAGCACCAGGTCCCAGGACCCCAACCTCCCCACCACCATGCCTGTTGCAAAAAAACCAGCAGAGCAAGGCCTTGCTGTTACGGCCTGTGCATCCACCGCCACCACCACCAGTGCCACCTGCAGCACCCTCGGTGTGCCAGGGGATGACCAGCCCACACCAAAAACTGTGGATGGCAGGGAGAGTGTGCAGGGACCCACAGTGGTGAGGCAACAGGTCCGTGGCAGCAGGGCAGGTGGGAGGGCCAGGGTCACCCCCAGACATCAGGAGGTTAGGACCCCATCCCTGGACCACTTCACCAGAATCATTGGGACCTACAAACAGGTCCAGGGACAAAGTGGCCGGTCTGACGAACTATTACGCAAGCTCATCCTGCTGATGAGGTCCATCAACACACGCCTTGGACAAATGGTGGACCTCATGGACCAGCAAGTGGTGTTACTGAGAGACAGGCCTGTGTCCCAAACAACACCTCCGCCCCCCTCGGTTGTGCAGCAGGATGACAGTGCACCATCCACCCCTACGGCCACAGAGAGAGGAAAATCCTAAGACACCGCTGGCCATGCAGCAGGGCCCCCCCCCAGCCAAGCGAGCAAGGGGGCATCCAAAGAAGAGCCTGGGAGTCTCTAGAGGCAAAGCACCAGCCAAATGCCAGTCACGGAGCCAGCCTTGATGACAACCCTCTTCCCCACTGCTGCAACTGTTTGGACTGTCCTTCCCCACACTGCCTCTGGAATGGCACCTGTCTGTTGGACTGGATCACCACATCGATGTGGTGTCTGCTCTTTCATCTCACTTACCATGACTGTCAACTTACTGCTCCATCACCACCTTCATGCAAATATGCCTGCACCCCTCACATGTCAATAAAATACCTCACTTTAAATGTGTCAGCTTTGTCATTAGTGCATTATTTACAGTCTTCTAAATGTCCATCATTTATCCAAAAGATGTACAGTATGTCGTCATGGATAATTTTTAGGCACCTAGGAAAACACAACAGAACAACATTCACTGGTGTGAGTGTGGCATCACAGATATTACAATACACCAACCATGTACATAAGCCAACATGCAGACAACACAATGGGCAACAAGTGTCAACAAACACGTCCCGTATACATTCACAGATGACATGTCACTGGCACATTTCCACACAGAGGTGACTTTACATCTGGCAGTCTGTATCATTCGCACATAGCCCTTCACTACAACAGCAATCTCACCAGGCAATGCACATGTTGTACTTCGTCGCCCACTGTCAAGTGAAGCACCTGCACATTGATCGAGTGGTAATGTTTTCTATTACAGAAAATATGCTCACTCGCCTGTGGTGGCACAAGGCCGACATGTATGCAATCAATGGCCCCAACAACATGGGAGATGTGTCCAAGGGGATAGAAGTCTGCCTGCAGACCTGCCAATTCTGCTCGCCAGGGGAAATGTATGTATCTGTCCCTGTAGATATTCATGGCTGCAAGAACATCCCGCAGCACCATGCTGAACAAGGGTTGAGACATCCCAGCAGTGCTGGCGACGGTCTCCTGGCAGGATCCAGTGGCAAAAAAATGGAAGGCTGTCATCACTTTGTTAGTTGGTGTGAAAGCTGTTGGGTAGTGGCGACAAGGCTGCAGGTGGGGCTCCAACAGATCACAAAGCGTCTTCAGGGTGGATCTGTAGAAATGGAACTTGCAAATGATCGCTATATCCTCCATGTCCTCCAGCAGTGTCAAGTGACGTATCAGATTAGGCCTCCTCCTAGTTGTGATGAAATTGGACACATGTCAATGACATCCATCATGAGATGGCCACAGCATATCATGTTCAAGATGAAACATAATAAACAAACACTGACTTGAGGGATGTGTGACACACCATGTTACATGGGTGTACATTTGAGCCACACAGAGGGCACACCTCTCAATTTACAATACACCAGTGAGTAAAACACTATATAGGTCAATGTGAATGCACATATTTTCATGCCCACATTCCACATGTGCACGCCTGGGAGCGTGGCATCCAGCCATTGTGCAACAAATCAACACAACTGTCTCATACTCATCTGCTGTACCTGTCACACCTCAATGCATCATTCAAACTTGGCACACATCCACAACACAATGCTCACAGTTGGTGGTGAATTGACAATTGTGTGTATGAGCACACAGATAAGCACAAGTAAGTAGCAACATCATACAGTGAGACAAGCCTTGCAGAGGTCATCACTGCCCCACAACACATTTATATGTGTACATATTGTAGAGTCCACTACAACACTGTCCTACCTCATCAACCATCTAATGCATTTGTGACATGTTAGGAACTACAGACCAATGTATGTCACACATATACAACCATGGCCCATGTAGGCACCTGTGGAGTTAATGGAACATTGACATTGTGTGCAAGATGATGTGCCCTCCAACATGTGGCCATTGTGCACTGTTGAAGTGTTCCCGATGGACATTGCCAATGTATGTGCCACAAATTGCGGTCACTACCGCCTGGTGTCACCAACACCCCCTATTCACACAAGTGCGGTAGTCATTGGCATGGAGACATGCCCAAATGGCGGTTGGCATGCTCTGCCACCCAACTCACTCTACCTATCGCCTGGCCCCGGCGGTGTGTCACCAGCACCACCCATTCACACAAGTGCGGTAGTTCATTGGCATGGAGACATGCCCAAATGGCGGTTGACATACTCCGCCACCCTGTTAAAAAAAACAAGGGAACCCAAAAGGTATAGTATAGGGACCATGGGCAGTATCATGTTAAAGAGAACATTTGCCCCTATTTTCAAAAGAAGAGTCACTTACATACAATAATCATACTCTAAATAGGTAGTATGTCTTTTGTCCAGCCGGACAAGAATTTATTTGATATATATACATAAAATTAATTTGTTTGAAACACTCAATGACAAATGAGCACAGCCGTGACCCACGAAACAATGAGACAAAACAACGAAGCACAGAATGGCCAAAGGGCAAAGTGAAATGCGTCAGTACACTCCTATTTGAACATTTTTAACAGACTTAAATCATTCTCTCATGCACCATTGCACATTACAATATTGCATAATCATATTGCATATGCCGTTTTTTGGTGTCGACGATGTTTCGATGCCACCACTAGATACTGGGCATCATCATCAGGATAACATAATATTTCATTGTTGTCTTTATGAATTTACAATTGCACTATGCCTTAATCGCATTACTGTACATATACATGACACAGGGAAAGAAATTGGGAAGAAAACAAAAAGAACATGGATTGATAAACATGAATGTTACTAGGCATGTAAAAAAGTGACTGTCGTGAGTTTAAAATCGGCGGGATGTATGGGGCAACAAGTGAGTGAGAAAGGATAAAACCCCGACGATTGGTGCGTCTGAGTGCTATTTGTGCGTAGTCAGAGAGGTGAGACCACTCTTTTCAGATCATATCCAACACAGAAAAGGACACTGTGATAAAATGGAGGAAAAATTGTTCAATACTGATTGTAGAAACATAGCGCAGTGAGCGGTATGGTAACGCTAAGGAGAGAGCACATAGAGGGTTCATGCATTAATTTAAAGGCGGATGCAATCTAATGTCGTGATGTGAACATTCAAAAGTACGGCGCAGTGGTCGGTGTGATTACACAATGGCGGGAGCACAATAAAAGGTTTCATGCATTATTTCGGGCAGACATGGAGTTAATAACGCATTACATAAAAGAGTGAGGATAGAAACGGTGCAGTGATGGGTAGAACACATTCAAATGATAATTGCATCAGAAACACAAAACCGATACTGTCTCATGCCGTGATTAGATCACTAATAATTACGGCGCCGTGGTCAGTGTAAGGACATATTTAAGGGTTCATGCATTATTATCGGGCTGACACAGAGTTGGAAGGGCTGAATGAAAGGATTGAGGCGTGAAGTGGGTATAAAAAAAAAACGGGCTCGTGAGAGGAGCGGTACCTGCAAAACGGATCAGGGATGGGCCCGATAGCTCGCGGTCAAAAAGGGCAGTGAGCCAGCTAGTTGGGATCTACAAGCGAAAGGAGGGCAGAATTAATAACACTCTAGCCATTGTTAGGAGGCGGCAGCAAACGGGTGGGCCGAATTTCGGAAAAACTGTAGTTATCGTGCTAGTTCAGGAGTCCAAATGGATTGTGGAGATAAGGATTCCTTACAAGTGCGCAATCGCACAATCTGAAAGAGAGGGGGTTTACAAATGCGTTATATCGCGGGTTGCAATTACGGTGAACTGAGCATGGTCTCGAGTTCCAGGATTGGGAACTTTAAGTAAGTTACTTCTAGAACAGGAGCTCGATGGCTAGTCCGGCTTCATGGAGGAGAATGGCAGCCATCGGGGAAGCCATATTGTGGCCTTGGATGGGCGTAGAGAGAGAGAAAGGACTGCGGTATGGGTGTAGAGACAGAGGAAGGACTAAGGTTCAGGGAAAACAATGAGGGGAAGGAGTGGCCATTTTGAAATGGAGTGCACAGGGCAGACTAGTGTGGTGAATGGTAATAGTCTTGTCGATAGTGAAAGTGAAAGCGACGCACGTGACTCGAAAAAGCAGTACAAATAATTATTGACTTTTATACAGAATTACATCCTTACAAGCCGTGAGGTGAACGGCCAGCGAGCAGAGCAGACAGGTTGGCAGCGCCAGGAATTCTAGCGCTACAGCGCCCTACCAAACGACGCCGTGAGGGAAACGGCTAGCGCTATCAGCCCGGCCAGACTACAACTCCCAGGTGCCCCGGCGGCGGAAGTGACGCCGCACGAGCGCCCGGAGGCGCTTGAAAGAACGGAGCGCCCAGAGCTCCGGTGGGACATCCTTACAAGCCGTGAGGTGAACGGCCAGCGAGCAGAGCAGACAGGTTGGCAGCGCCAGGAATTCTAGCGCTACAGCGCCCTACCAAACGACGCCGTGAGGGAAACGGCTAGCGCTATCAGCCCGGCCAGACTACAACTCCCAGGTGCCCCGGCGGCGGAAGTGACGCCGCACGAGCGCCTGGAGGCGCTTGAAAGAACGGAGCGCCCAGAGCTCCGGTGGGACATCCTTACAAGCCGTGAGGTGAACGGCCAGCGAGCAGAGCAGACAGGTTGGCAGCGCCAGGAATTCTAGCGCTACAGCGCCCTACCAAACGACGCCGTGAGGGAAACGGCTAGCGCTATCAGCCCGGCCAGACTACAACTCCCAGGTGCCCCGGCGGCGGAAGTGACGCCGCACGAGCGCCCGGAGGCGCTTGAAAGAACGGAGCGCCCAGAGCTCCGGTGGGACATCCTTACAAGCCGTGAGGTGAACGGCCAGCGAGCAGAGCAGACAGGTTGGCAGCGCCAGGAATTCTAGCGCTACAGCGCCCTACCAATCGACGCCGTGAGGGAAACGGCTAGCGCTATCAGCCCGGCCAGACTACAACTCCCAGGTGCCCCGGCGGCGGAAGTGACGCCGCACGAGCGCCCGGAGGCGCTTGAAAGAACGGAGCGCCCAGAGCTCCGGTGGGACATCCTTACAAGCCGTGAGGTGAACGGCCAGCGAGCAGAGCAGACAGGTTGGCAGCGCCAGGAATTCTAGCACTACAGCGCCCTACCAAACGACGCCGTGAGGGAAACGGCTAGCGCTATCAGCCCGGCCAGACTACAACTCCCAGGTGCCCCGGCGGCGGAAGTGACGCCGCACGAGCGCCCGGAGGCGCTTGAAAGAACGGAGCGCCCAGAGCTCCGGTGGGACATCCTTACAAGCCGTGAGGTGAACGGCCAGCGAGCAGAGCAGACAGGTTGGCAGCGCCAGGAATTCTAGCGCTACAGCGCCCTACCAAACGACGCCGTGAGGGAAACGGCTAGCGCTATCAGCCCGGCCAGACTACAACTCCCAGGTGCCCCGGCGGCGGAAGTGACGCCGCACGAGCGCCCGGAGGCGCTTGAAAGAACGGAGCGCCCAGAGCTCCGGTGGGACATCCTTACAAGCCGTGAGGTGAACGGCCAGCGAGCAGAGCAGACAGGTTGGCAGCGCCAGGAATTCTAGCGCTACAGCGCCCTACCAAACGACGCCGTGAGGGAAACGGCTAGCGCTATCAGCCCGGCCAGACTACAACTCCCAGGTGCCCCGGCGGCGGAAGTGACGCCGCACGAGCGCCCGGAGGCGCTTGAAAGAACGGAGCACCCAGAGCTCCGGTGGGACATCCTTACAAGCCGTGAGGTGAATGGCCAGCGAGCAGAGCAGACAGGTTGGCAGCGCCAGGAATTCTAGCGCTACAGCGCCCTACCAAACGACGCCGTGAGGGAAACGGCTAGCGCTATCAGCCCGGCCAGACTACAACTCCCAGGTGCCCCGGCGGCGGAAGTGACGCCGCACGAGCGCCCGGAGGCGCTTGAAAGAACGGAGCGCCCAGAGCTCCGGTGGGACATCCTTACAAGCCGTGAGGTGAACGGCCAGCGAGCAGAGCAGACAGGTTGGCAGCGCCAGGAATTCTAGCGCTACAGCGCCCTACCAAACGACGCCGTGAGGGAAACGGCTAGCGCTATCAGCCCGGCCAGACTACAACTCCCAGGTGCCCCGGCGGCGGAAGTGACGCCGCACGAGCGCCCGGAGGCGCTTGAAAGAACGGAACGCCCCTCGCACCCGCGAGTCGC
Source organism: Lissotriton vulgaris (assembly GCF_964263255.1). Classification (NCBI taxonomy): domain Eukaryota; kingdom Metazoa; phylum Chordata; class Amphibia; order Caudata; family Salamandridae; genus Lissotriton; species Lissotriton vulgaris. The sequence goes on from NC_141685.1 coordinate 1,442,081,258, forward strand.
GCGCGGGAGCGCCCGGGGCTAAGCCCGGGCAAAGGGCGGGCCCTCTACGGCCCTCATCGGCAGGAGGAGGCAGGGGCAGGGCACGACCCCCTGTTCCATCAGAGACGCGCCCACAAGTAAGACTCTGTTGTTGTCCCTGTGTTAATCGTCAATAGCATTTTATACATAGACCATGTCTAAAAAGAAACCTGCTGCTTCGGCCGCAAATACCATGGACAACTATGTTGTACAAACAGTCAAGAAAATTAATGAACAGAGGAGGGAATCACTTGGGCTAAGCCAGTCACCAGACTTGTGTAGACTAAGCCCTACCTTACCTCTGTCTACTGATGATAGCCCTTTCGTGTTGGTGGAAACCAGGGTCTCACCAATTGCTCCACTAATTATTGAGTCTAGCAGCCAGCCATCGACCATGTTACCATCCCCTGTCATTCTGGACGGTGACTCAGAAAATGTTATAGATTCTGACCCAGAAACTGAAACTGGTCCTGTGGAGGATGATTTACCACCGATTGAGTACATACCCCGGCCTGTGCGCACCTGTGTGAAGAATCAGCGGAAGCAGGGCGGCCCAAGGCCAAGAGTGAAAAGGAAAAGAACATTATCCCCAGGTCCTTCGAGAGCTCCCCAAAAGATTGTTGGGGAAGGGTCTTTAAGAAACAGAGGAGATGATGAAATGTTGAGTAAACTGCTTGAGGTTGTAGAGGGCAAACTTATTGAAATTGTTAAACCCTTGATCTCCAAAATCGACAAATTGCAGGCTGAAGTGAAAAGACTTGGTGGTGTGCAAACTAAACTGACGGAGGAAATAGGCAACCTTAATACTTTATTAACAACGAGAAGCAGTACCGAAGGGATTAACCTAGTGGGAGAAGGGTCATCTGGTGTGCTGAGTAATCCAGTACACATGCCGGCCCCGAAAGTTAATCAACCTGTAACAACAGCAGAAGGGCGTCCGTTAACAGTAAATTTACCACAAGCACAAGTTCACGGTACAGACCCACTGCAGTTTATTGAGGAAGCCTCACCCGTTGTACTGGTGCTAGCTAATGTACCTCCTTTGGATGACGGCATCACCGAGTCATCTAGCTCTTTGAGTAGTAAGGCCCTCCATTGGCTCTCAGGCAACATGAGGTTAGCACCCGGAGGGTCACAGCAACTGTCGCATGATATTAAAACAGCTAAACGTGTCCCTTGGATAGGGAATCGCCCCAAAAGATTTAAAGGGGATTGTGTGGTGGTAACATTTGCACACCCCGATGTACTTCCAAATGTCTTAACACATATTCTTCCGCCTCAGCGTAGAAGAGGTTCGGTCGTTCCCCTAACATTAAAATTCTTCTACGGGGAACATCATAATGTAACCCTGCCTAAAACGCCAGCACTAGGATGGGACAACAACTTAAATATACATAACCGCTGGGCTTCTCCCCTAGTACCAAGCCTGCTATTACATAACAGATTTGATGCCCTGTCTGGTCTTAATAACTGCGATTGACAAGAGGTTAGTCACGAGATTGCCGAAGTGTTCGCAGGAGTAGACTTATATCAGCCCCCAAATTCTATAGGTGGTACATTGCCTAAGTCTGTGGGTGCTATCTGTAATACCGTAAAGGGGGCATCAATATCTTGCCACATTGCTAGTTGGAATATAGCAGGATTAGTTTCTAAATTTGAAGTACTAGGATGGTTAGAACTAATTAGAACATTTGATATTCTTTGTTTACAAGAGACCTGGTGTTTAAATTTTAAGGGACTTGACGGTTTTGTAGCATATGAGCTACCAGCAGTAACAACTACTTCAGGGAGGGCCAAAGGTGGTTTGCTGACTCTGATTTCTGTGAAAATGCGAATTAGGGTGAAGGAGCATATCACCGTGGGCAATAACTCTCAACTGCTGTGGCTAGTGGATGTGGCAGACAAAAACATTCTGTTGATAAATATGTATAATAATGTTTTTGATGCTAGTAGATATACTGTTATTTTAGAATTAGACGTCGCAATCAAACAATTGATGAAAGCTTCTAATACAGTTTTTGAGTTCATATATGTTGGAGATTTTAATATTCCTGTTTGCCCACTCTCTAATCAAAAGTTGTGTGGCACATTGAACCGTGTTGGAGAGCCAACCATACACTTCCAACACAACATATATGGAGAAACCCTGAACTCTTTCCTACTGGCCCACGATATGGAGATCATAGAGATTGAGCAGGACGAGAAGGGTGATAGCCTGCCAACTTTTGTAGGGAGAGGGGCGAACACTGTAATTGATTTTATCTGCATGTCTTCCGAACTAGCTATTTTTAGTTCTGGTGTCAAGGTTGTAGACCACATGGTTAGCGATCATAACTGTCTTGTTATTGAAACTAGGTTTTGGGATGCTTGTATAACCCCAGATAGTAGCCCTATCACAAACATTGAGGTACATAGGCCGAACGGATTCAGAATAAGGTGGGCTGGGGATAAGGCTGAAGTAACTTCAAATTGTATTATCTCTGGCTGTTTAAATGACATTATATCAATCACTGACGAGAATTCAAATATGAAGGCCTGTATTTTTCACTTTACAAAAATCAATGTTTTTATTAGTGATAAGTTTACTAGGGCTGCTGGAAATTCTACAAACAAAGCAAGGGGATGGTTCAATAATGCCTGTACTGTGGCACTGAAGACTCTAAAAAAGGCATTAACCATTAAACCTAGAGATAAAACAGTTGTAGCTAAGCTTAGATTTGACTATAATTCAGCTCTTAAGCAAAGGAAAGCTGAATTACGTGAGGAAGCTTGGGAGCGTTTTGATCAAGCGGCTGTTTCAAATAACTGTACTCTTTTCTGGGCAGCAGTTAACAGCCCCTTCTTAAAAGATGATAAACTCCCCGTGTTGACCTCAAACGTTGGTAAGGAATCATGGGTACAGCATTTTTCTGGCATTTTTAATCCTAAAACTGAAGTGTTGCCGATAAGTTGCTCTTGGCCAGTACTTAACATAGATATCACCTTACAGGAGGTCCTAAGTAGTATCCGGGCTAGTAAGGGCGGAAAGGCCCAGGGACCCGACGGTGTCCCAGTTGATGTATACAAATTTGCACCTGAGACTTGGGGGCCAGTACTAGTCAAAGTTTTTAATGCTGCTGTTCACTGTACTATTCCTTGCACTTGGTCTGAATCAATAATAGTTCCGATTCACAAGAAAGGGGACCGAGGAAACGTCAAAAACTACCGGCCAATCTCATTGTTGGATTCGTCCGTCAAGATTATGAGCCGTGTACTCCTCGCCCGACTAGAAGAGTGGGCAGAGTCTAATCAGATAATGACAGACTGCCAATACGGGTTTAGGAAAGGAAGAGGTTGCATTGAACAATGTTTAAACCTGGAACTCCTGATAGGGAAATACACCCGTGCAAAGAATGGGTCACTCTACCTTTGTTTCGCTGATTTGAGCAGCGCTTTCGACTTGGTGGATCACGCCATACTATGGACTACCTTGCTAGAAATGGGAGCACCTAGGGAAATTATATATTTCCTGGCCCGCCTGTACGAGAGACTCAGCTCGAGTGTCCGGTATGGGCCTTCGGGCGAATGTACAGACAAATTCCGGGTCAGGAGAGGTATTAGACAAGGGTGCGTCCTGGCACCCCTGCTTTTCACTCTTTTTATTAACGAAGTAGACTCGATCCTTAAGAATGCACCAGCGGACGCCCCTAGAGTAAACACAAGTACTATCCCTGTGTTACTCTATGCGGATGACGCTGTGTTGCTCTCTAGGACCCCCCGGGGTCTACAGCTCTTGATGGACAAATTTGTGGCCTTTATAGAAAAAAGAAAGCTGGTCATCAACAAGAGCAAGACATATGTGATGGAGTGTGGAGCTAGTAATGTTAAAACTAAAAGGCCCTATAGGTATCACATTGATGGCCAAGTGGTGCAGTGTGTGGAAAACTTCTGTTACCTGGGGGTTACCTTTTCCAAAAATGGGCGCAGGGATGTCGAGCACAAGGTGGTGCGCGATAAAATGATCAGGAGCGCCAATGGAATATTTGCTTTCGCAAGTAAATTAGGTAGTAGAAGGCCTAAGGTAATGCTTAAGATCTTTAAAGCCAGGTGTCTCTCGGCTGCTCTCTACGGAGCAGGGGTTTGGGGGGTATCCAGGGTAGAACCTTTACAGGTAGAAGAGAATATCTTTTTGAAAAAATTATTGTGTCTCCCGACATCCACCGCTAATAGTCTGGTCCACAAAGAATTAGGACTACAACATCTAAATGATCTATTACTGTTGAGACCTCTGATGTTATGGCGCTTGGTCTGGATGAAAGACGAAACCTCATTTAATAGGGCTATTATTGAGGATTGTCTACGTCTAGACTATTTTCTCAAAATCCCATGGATTAAATACACAATTGAATCCTTTTCTAGTGTGTTTGGGTTAAACGTTACACTAGATCACTGTTCTGCCTCGGATCTCTCTAAAGAGAGTTTAAAATCAATCTTTTTAAATCATTGTGCAGAAAGACGAGCTACGGATGATCTCAAACTTTCCACCTGTATACGTTATAATCAACTGAACGAATTTGTGGGCCTACATCCCTACCTCCCCCAGGTGACCAAAGGGCAACACCGGTTTGTCCTCACCAGGATGAGGATGGGTACGGTCCACCTATTGGTTGCATTCCCTGAGATCAAGATGCGCCCTACAGGTCCATGTCGGTGCGACAACTTTTCAGAACAAAGCACAGAGCACTTTCTACTTGTATGTAACCTGTACAGTGAATATCGTAAATTCTTTTTAAAACCCCTATTTATTAAATTTGGAGCAAGAACCATCAAAGCGGCAATGAAGTTACTTTTTAATTTGCATCACCCTGACATCTGTTTTTATACGGCTAGTTATATACTCAGGGCCATTAGCTCTAGGAAAAGCATGATTTTTTAAGCTAACAATTTTAAGTAATTTATTTATTGGAATCTTTTTAACAAAAGTGTGCTATCTGACATGTTATATGTATCTTACTGTATTTTTAGCGGATTGCGATTGTCAAGTGTATTTTTTCTTTTAACATGTATTGTATGTATGTACTTTTATGGACATGATTTACATGTTTCCGAATAAACTTTTTGACTTGACTTGACTATACAGAATTACACATTAAAGCAGGGAGGTCCAGTCTTCAAGGTGATTTAATCCAGTGCGGAAACTGTTGGTCTTTAGGATCCAATGCAGTTCCTCTTTGTTATGTAGCATAGAGACATCTGCTCCCCTAGGTGGAGGTTTGATCAGTGTTATTATAGTCCAAATCAGATCTTTTTCAGTGTGTCCTTTCTCTGTGAAATGATCCACGAGGGGGGCGTTTGCCGTTTTGCAGCGGATCCTGCTGCAGTGTTGTCCAGTCCTGAGATTTATCTTCTGGCTGGTTTGACCTATGTAAATCAACATGCAGGAACAGAAGATAGCATATACCACGTTTGTTGAATTACAGTTTGAGAAGTATTTCCTGTCCAATTTGATGGTACCGAATTCAAAACTTTTTCCTTCTATGGTTGATTCACAACACACGCAACTACCGCATTTGGCATGACCTGTCAATGTAGGGAGACCCCATGCATCATTAAGTGTTGTTTTTAGTGGTTGTTGGTGTAAGGAGGCCCTTTGAAAGGCGAACATTGGGCGTTCCAGGTTGAGTTGCCCAGCATTAAGTACGGGCCAGTGTTTTAACACACTTTTCCTGATGGCATTGGAAGCTGGAGAATAGTGACACAGATAAGCCTATATTGATCTTTTTTGGTTTTTGATTCAAGGAGGGTCTCCCTTGGGCAATACCACGCTCGTTTTAGAGAGCGGGGCACAAGTTTGCGTGGGTACCTCCTATTTCTAAGTTTATGGCTTAGGACTTTGGCCTCAGTAAAGTAGTCCTCTTTAAAGTAACAGTTTCTCCTAATGCGTAAAAACTGTGAGAAGGGAAGGGAGTCTCTCAATGCCCGTGGATGGTGAGTATTTCTCTCTGTAGGTTTACGGTGAAGGCTGGTGGTAAGTCGGCCTTCCTATTCAGTATAAAAGTCAATAATCATTTGTACTGCTTTTTCAAGTCACCTGCGTCGCTTTCACTTTCACTATCGACAAGACTATCACCATTCACCACACTAATCTGCCCTGTGCAGTCCATTTCAAAATGGCCACTCCTTCCCCTCATTGTCTTCCCTGAACCTCAGTCCTTCCTCTGTCTCTACGCCCATCCCTCAGTCCTTTCTCTCTCTCTAAGCCCATCCAAGGCCACAATATGGCTTCCCCAGATGACTGCCATTCTCCTCCATGAAGTCGGACTAGCCATCGAGCTCCTGTTCTAGAAGTAACTTACTTAAAGTTCCCAATCCTGGAACTCGAGACCATGCTCAGCTCACCGCAATTGCAACCCGCGATATAATGCATTTGTAAACCCCCTCTCTTTCAGATTGTGCGATCGCGCACTTGTAAGGAATCCTTATCTCCACAATCCATTTGGATTCCCGAACTAGCACGGTAACTACAGTTATTCCCAAATTCGGCCCACCCGTTTGCTGCCGCCTTCTCACAATGGCTAGAGTGTTATTAATTCTGCCCTCCTTTCGCTTCTAGATTCCAACTAGCTGGCTCACTGCCCTTTTTGACCGCGAGCTATCACGCCCGCCCCTGATCCGTTTTGCAGGTACCGCTCCTCTCATGAGCCCGTTTTTTTTAAACCCACTTCACGCCTCAATCCTTTCATTTAGCCCTTCCAACTCTGTGTCAGCCCGATAATAATGCATGAACCCTTAACTATGTCCTTACACCGACCACGGTGCCGTAATTATTAGTGATCTAATCCCGGCATGAGACAGCATTGGTTTTGTGTTTCTGATGCAATTATCATTCGAATGTGTTCTACGGATCACTCCGCCGTTTCTATCTACACTCTTTTATATAATGCGTTATAACCTCCATGTCTGCCCGAAATACTGCATGAAACCTTTTATTGTGGTCCCGCCATTGTGTAATCACACCGACCGCTGCGCCGTACCTATGAATGTTCACGTCACGACATTAGATTGCATCCGCCTTTACATTAATGCATGAACCCTCTATGTGCTCTCTCCTTAGCGTTACCATACCGCTCACTGCGCCATGTTTCTACAATCAGTATTTAACAATTTTTTCCTCCATTTTATCACAGTGTCCTTTTCGGTGTTGGATATGATCTGAAAAGAGTGGTCTCACCTCTCTGGCTACGCACAAATAGCACTCAGTCACGCCAATCGTCAGTTTTAATCCTTTCTCACTCACTTGTTGCCCCACGCATCTCGCCGATTTTAAACTCACAACAGTCACTTTTTTACATGCCTAGTAACATTCATGTTTATCAATCCATGTTCTTTTTGTTTTTTTTCCCAATTTCTTTCCCTGTGTCATGTATATGTACAGTAATGCGATTAAGGCATAGTGCAATTGTAAATACATAAAGACAACAATGAAATATTATGTTGTCCTGATGATGATGCCCAGTATCTAGTGGTGGCATCAAAACATCGTCGACACCAAAAAACGCCATACGGAATATGATTATGCAATATTGTAATGTGCAATGGTGCATGAGAGAATGATTTAAGTCTGCTAAAAATTTTCAAATAGGAGTATACAGACGCATTTCACTTTGCCCTTTGGGCATTCTGTGCTTCGTTGTTTTGTCTCATTGTTTCGTGGGTCACGGCTGTACCCATTTGTCATTGAGTTGTTCAAACTAATTAATTTTATTAATATATATATAAAATAAATTCTTGTCCGGCTGGACAAAAGACATACTACCTATTTAGAGTATGGTTATTGTATGTAAGTGACTCTTCATTTGAAAATAGGGGCCAATGTTCTCTTTAACATGCTCCGCCACCCAACTCGCGGTAGCTACCGCCTGGAACCGGTGGTACATCAACGCCATGGAGCATTGCCTACAGCCAATGGGAATGATGATTGGGTGGCATGATGCAGTTTTATAAATCACGGTAGGTGTGCTACGCCACCACGGAGATGGACATTGGATGCTTTTGAAAGATGCACCATCGCAGTAGCGCACACCGGGCTCCTGCGGTGCATCACCGCCATGGAGCATTGCCTACAGCCAATGGAACTGATGATTGCAGTGGCATGATGCAGTTTTGAAAATCGCGGAAGCGGACATTGGATGCTTTTGAAAGAGGCAGACCTGGACAACCAATTATTGCAGCTTGGCACCTTAGAAACGACCCCAGGGGGCTATATATGTGTGGGAGTGAGCCTCAAATTTCCACTGCTAACAGAGCCTGCTGCCTGGGACCACCTCTGCTGCTGCCTCCAGAGCCTACTACCAGAGACCCTCATCTGCTGCTGCCTCCAGAGCCTGCTGCCTGGGACCCTCATCTGCTGCTGCCTCAAGAGCCTGCTGTCAGAGACCCTCAACTGCTGCTGCCTCCAGAGCATGGGCGTCCGCTGGGGGGGCAAGAAGGGGCGCTTGCCCCCCCCGGAGCACCCCTGTGAAATGGATCCAAAAAAGAAAGATGCTTTTGCTGGAAATGTCGTATTTTTCTGATTCTCCGCCTACTGTTCTCCTACTTTTTCCTCCCACTTCGACCACTGTGTAAGACTCAGCATCCCTGGACCTGTGATGTGCCACCGCTGCGGGCGCCGCATGTGCCACACATTTACGGGCAGGGCTTCCGCATAAGGGACCTGGCCATTAATGTATCCATAAACATGTGCATGTTGTCAGTTTGACATTGACTACACGTAGAGGGACTCTATTTGATATTTGATATTTATTGATTTGTATAGCGCTGAATCACCCATGAGGGTATATTGGCGCTTTGGACGAAGGGACATCAGAACTAGAGGGAGAAATTAGAAGAGGTGGGTTTTTAGCATTTTTCTAAATTGAGACAAATTCTGTCCTGAGCGTAACGGAGAAGGCAGACTATTCCAGAATCAGGGGGCAAGATAAGAAAAGGATTTGCCACCACTACGAGTTTTTTTGATTCTGGGGACAGTTAGCAAATGCTCGTTACTGGACCTGAGAATACGTGTTGGTGCATAAGAGGAGAGCATGTTAGTGAGATACTTGGGGCCCCTGCCATTACGAGCCTTGTAAATAATACAGCCTATTTTGAACTTTACCCTTTTCTTTATGGGGAGCCAGTGGAGTTGATTGAGGAGTGGTCCGGAGGGTGTTCTGGATGGGGCTTTGTTGGTGAGTCGGGCAGCTGTATTCTGTACCATCTGGAGTTTATTGATGGCGCTTTCATTGGCCGAAACCAGCAGGGCATTGCAGTAATCAAGTCCACTCAATATTAGGGCTTGTATTAGGTGTTTTTTAGTGGAGGAAGGTAAGAGTGGAAAAATCCTATGCAGGAGGCCCAGAATATAGTAGCAGGAGCCTGTAATAGTATTGGCATGTGTGTTATGTGTGAGTGTGTGATCAATCCTGACACCCAAGTTCTTAACCACTTCTTTGGGAGTGGGGGCACTTCCCAGCTCTTCCGGCCACCAAGTAGGTGACCAGTGAGTGGTAACTCCTCCAAACAACATGATCTCTGATTTGCCCCCGTTAAGTTGTAGATAGTTATTACGCATCCAAGCAACGATAGATTTCATGCCCTCGGAGAACAACAGATCGATGTTGGGTGTGTTTTTGTCAAATGTTAGAAGGAGCTGGGTGTCGTCAGCGTTTGAGACTGGAATGAATCCCAAAGATCTCTTGAGCCTGGCCAGGGGGGTGACATATATATTGAAAAGAGTTGGGCTTAGGCAGGATCCCTGCATGACTCCCTTGCTCACTTTGGTAGTGGCAGATGTAAAGGATCCCATGGTGACTCTTTGTGTTCTATCTGTAAGAAAGTTGGTAATCCAACTCAGCGCTTGCCCCTGAATGCCTAGGTCTTGGAGCCTTTCCAGAAGGATGTGATGAGAGATAGTGTCAAATGCTGCTGACAGGTAAAGCAGCACCAAAAGTGCCACTTGTCCCTTGTCAGCAGCCATGCGTATATTATCGGTGACCTCAATAAGGGCGGACTCGGTGTTATCTTTAGTCCAAAATCCTGATTGGGAAATGTCTAGTAATTGATGAGTTTCCAGATAATTAGAGAGGTGTCTATTAATATGTTTCTCGATGAGTTTTGACTGTAAGGGTAGAAGGGATATCGGGCAATAGTTATTGATTTCGGTGGTCGGGACCTTGGGGTCTTTCCGTATGGGTCTGATTTGCGCATCCTTCCATGCCGAAGAAAGGCAGCCTTCCCTAAGGGAGCAATCCAGGATAGAGCAGATCGGGGGAGCTAGTTGTTCAGCAAATTTAGCAGAAATCCAGGCAAGGATGATGTCCATGGGTGAGCCAGATTTCATAGATTCTATAAGGAAAGTAACTTCCTTCGTATGGAGCTGGGGAAAGGCGTGGAGTTGAGCAGATGTAGCATACGTGTCCGGAGGGCAGGCCGTGGGGGGAAGGGCAAAGGTGTTAGCCGCAATAATTTTCTGGTAGATGGAATCAATTTTAAGAATAAAATGTTCCGCCACATTGTTGCATATGGACTGTGAGGGGGCTTCCGCAGTATCACATGCCGATGGGCTAGAGAAGGCTTTTACGATTTTAAATAGTTCCCTGGAGTTGGATCCAGCCTTCTCCAATTGTTGGGTAATGTGCATTTTACGTGCTATTTTAATGGTATTGTGGTACACTGCTAAGGCGCATTTATATTTAATTCTGTCTTTTTCTAAATGAGTGAGTCGCCAGGTGCGCTTCAGTTTTTTGCATCCACTCTTTTCGGTACGTAGGGCCGGGGAGTACAATTCAGTAGTAGCAGCAGAGTTTTAGGGGGACATTGGATGCTTTTGAATGATGCACCATCGCGGTAGCGCACACCGGGCTCCTGCGGTGCATCACCGCCATGGAGCATTGCCTACAGCCAATGGAGCTGATGATTGCAGTGGCATGATGCAGTTTTGAAAATCGTGGAGGCGGACATTGGATGCTTTTGAAAGAGGCAGACCTGGACAACCAATTGTTGCAGCTTGGCACCTTAGAAACGACCCCAGGGGGCTATATATGTGTGGGAGTGAGCCTCACATTTCCACTGCTAACAGAGCCTGCTGCCTGGGACCACCTCTGCTGCTGCCTCCAGAGCCTGCTGCCAGAGACCCTCATCTGCTGCTGCCTCCAGAGCCTGCTGCCTGGGACCCTCATCTGCTGCTGCCTCAAGAGCCTGCTGTCAGAGACCCTCATCTGCTGCTGCCTCCAGAGCATGGGCGTCCGCAGGGGGGGCAAGAAGGGGCGCTGGCCCCCCCCCCCCCGAGCACCCCTGTGAATGGATCCAAAAAAGAAAGATGCTTTTGCTGGAAATGTCGTATTTTTCTGAATCTCCGCCCACTGTTCTCCTACTTTTTCCCCCCACTTCGACCACTGTGTAAGACTCAGCATCCCTGGACCTGTGATGTGCCGCCGCTGCGGGCGCCGCATGTGCCACACATTTACGGGCAGGGCTTCCGCATAAGGGAGCTGGCCATTATTGTATCCCTAAACATGTGCATGTTGTCAGTTTGGCATTGACTACACGTAGAGGGACTCTATTTGATATTTGATATTTATTGATTTGCATAGCGCTGATTCACCCATGAGGGTATATTGGCGCTTTGGACGAAGGAACATCAGAACTAGAGGGAGAAATTAGGAGAGGTGGGTTTTTAGCATTTTTCTAAATTGAGACAAATTCTGTCCTGAGCGTAACGGAGAAGGCAGACTATTCCAGAATCAGGGGGCAAGATAAAAAAAGGATTTGCCACCACTACGAGTTTTTTTGATTCTGGGGACGGTTAGCAAATGCTCGTTACTGGACCTGAGATTATGTGTTGGTGTATAAGAGGAGAGCATGTTAGTGAGATACTTGGGGCCCCTGCCATTATGAGCCTTGTAAATAATACAGCCTATTTTGAACTTTACCCTTTTCTTTATGGGGAGCCGGTGGAGTTGATTGAGGAGTGGTCCGGAGGGTGTTCTGGATGGGGCGTTGTTGGTGAGTCGGGCAGCTGTATTCTGTACCACCTGGAGTTTATTAATGGCGCTTTCATTGGCCGAAACCAGCAGGGCATTGCAGTAATCAAGTCTACTCAATATCAGGGCTTGTATTAGGTGTTTTTTAGTGGAGGAAGGTAAGAGTGGAAAAATCCTACGCAGGAGGCCCAGAATATAGTAGCAGGAGCCTGTAATAGTATTGGCATGTGTGTTATGTGTGAGTCTGTGATCAATCCTGACACCCAAGTTCTTAACCACTTCTTTGGGAGTGGGGGCACTTCCCAGCTCTTCCGGCCACCAAGTAGGTGACCAGTGAGTGGTAACTCCTCCAAAAAACATGATCTCTGATTTGCCCCCGTTAAGTTGTAGATAGTTATTACGCATCCAAGCAACGATAGATTTCGTGCCCTCGGAGAACAACAGATTGATGTTGGGTGTGTTTTTGTCAAATGTTAGAAGGAGCTGGGTGTCGTCGGCGTATGAGACTGGAATGAATCCCAAAGATCTCTTGAGTCTGGCCAGGGGGATGACATATATATTGAAAAGAGTTGGGCTTAGGCAGGATCCCTGCGGGACTCCCTTTCTCACTTTGGTAGTGGCAGATGTAAAGGATCCCATGGTGACTCTTTGTGTTCTATCTGTAAGAAAGTTGGTAATCCAACTCAGCGCTTGCCCCTGAATGCCTAGGTCTTGGAGCCTTTCCAGAAGGATGTGATGAGAGATAGTGTCAAATGCTGCTGACAGGTAAAGCAGCACCAAAAGTGCCACTTGTCCCTTGTCAGCAGCCATGCGTACATTATCGGTGACCTCAATAAGGGCGGACTCGGTGTTATCTTTAGCCCAAAATCCTGATAGGGAAATGTCTAGTAATTGATGAGTTTCCAGATAATTAGAGAGGTGTCTATTAATATGTTTCTAGATGAGTTTTGACTGTAAGGGTAGAAGGGATATCGGGCAATAGTTATTGATTTCAGTGGTCGGGACCTTGGGGTCTTTCCGTATGGGTCTGATTTGCGCATCCTTCCATGCCGAAGAAAGGCAGCCTTCCCTAAGCGAGCAATTCAGGATAGAGCAGATCGGGGGAGCAAGTTGTTCAGCAAATTTAGTAGAAATCCAGGCAAGGATGATGTCCATGGGTGAGTCAGATTTCATAGATTCTATAAGGAAAGTAAGTTCCTTCGTATGGAGCTGGGGAAAGGCGTGGAGTTGAGCAGATGTAGCATACGTGTCCGGAGGGCAGGCCGTGGGGGGAAGGGCAAAGGTGTTAGCCGCAATAATTTTATGGTAGATGGAATCAATTTTTTGAATAAAATGTTCCGCCACATTGTTGTATATGGACTGTGAGGGGGCTTCCGCAGTATCACATGCCGATGGGCGGGCTAGAGTAGGCTTTTACCATTTTAAATAGTTTCCTGGAGTTGGATTCAGCCTTCTCCAATTGTTGGGTAATGTGCATTTTACGTGCTATTTTAATGGTATTGTGGTACACTGCTAAGGCGCATTTATATTTAATTCTGTCTTGTTCTAAATGAGTGAGTCGTCAGGTGCGCTCCAGTTTTTTGCATCCACTCTTTTCGGTACGTAGGGCCGGGGAGTACAATTCAATAGTAGCAGTAGAGTTTTTGGGGGGATGAGTAACTGGTTTTAAAGGTGCCACTTTATCCAGAACGCTGGAGATAGTGTTGTTAAAGTGGTATAGTTGCTGGTTACATTGAGATTGTGGGTGTCAGTGTCCCATATCAGGAAAGGAGGGACAAGGTGTTGAGCTTCGATTTTATGCCAAGTTCATACCACCTATCAGTAAGGGGTATAGGAGAAGGTAAAGTGAAGGGGCTTGTCAGATGGAAGTTAACTACAGAATGATCTGACCAAGTGAGCGGTATAGTATCTCTATATTCAATACATTGTGAGTTAGAGAGAATGAGATCAAGGGTGTGCCCCGCTAGGTGAGTGGGATCGTTATTGAGCTTGAGAAGCCCATGGGAGGCCAAATCCTCTAGACCTCTAAGTTTCTCTTAAAAAATATAGCTAACATTTGGACCTATACATTTTATTAATTGAATGTGTGTAACATTTTGCAATGCCCGGGGAATTCTAGTAAAGGGAGCACCCCTTGGTGAATCACTAGCGTGTGTGATAGTAAAGGGAGGTGTAGGGCAGAGGGGGCAGACATGAAGTTGGACTGCTGCTGTATATGCCTGAGGGTGTGGTGTTGTGTCATACACTGACAAACATGCTGTCTCCAGGGGAAAAGAGTGTGTGCCCCAATGTCACAGGTTTCCCTTCCTGCAGTTGTATGTCTAAGTGGAGTGTGTTACATTATCAGCCATACAGGGACACAGTATGTTGGACATGCAGGTGCCAGGACATTAATTGCTTGGCTGAACGTCTCTGTGTGCCCCTGTTGTCCGACTCAGTGTAAACCCAGATGCTCTGCACAATGCCCGCCCACCAAGGTGAGATCACATCACTGCACTTACTGCGTCCTTATTCTTGTTCATTCACACTGAAATCCAAATATGCACCATCTCAGCCCTGTATAATTGCACACAACCACACTAGTGTAGATCTATATTTTGTGGGTGAGTCCAAGTACCCCAATGCCACACACATAAAATACAGATATGTTCACAGGACATTCTCATTGAATGCTGCTCAGTCATGCACACAGTGAGTCTACACACAGACACAGGTCGATATGTGACGTATGTAGTGGCAGACATGCATAGGACTGGAGATGTGTGCAAGCCACAGAGGGGGTTCAGTGCAGATATCCTGCATGTGTGTGAGATTAGCAGGGACCCTGGCCAGTAGGCCCTCATAAATGCAGGCAATCACATCCGCTTGGCCCATGCAGAGTGCCCATGTGAGGAGTACCCCAGGGTGGGATGGAAAGAGATTACATTTGCTAATGAGTTTGTTTATTGCTACTGTACTGATAGATGTTGGTACATGACACTGTTTTACTGATCATTTCCCCTCTTTTTTCCCATGCCTGCAGCTCAAAGTACACCAACGTAAGGTCACGTGGAGGGCCATTGCAGCAAAAGTGCAAGCCCTGGGGTATCTAACCGACAACGTACCCACTGCCACAAGAGGTGGGACAACATCAGCCGGCTGGCAAAGAACGTGGCAGAGATGACCTTGGGGCTGCTACCATGCACTGGACGTATGGCATGGCGCAGGATGACATCACTGATGGGCCGCATCTTGGCAGTGACTCATCCTGAGCTTGATGCACATCTGAAGGAGCATCGGCAGCAAGGCAGGGGTGAGTATTTGGAGAGGGTGACTTTGGCAGGGAGCGGATGCATGTGTACAGGGCCTGTGGCAGTGGTGGCCTATGTGATGTTCATGGGGTGGTGCTGTGATGTGTCATGTAAGTGGCTGCTGGGATGGTTGCCAGTGTCATGCATTAGCCCAAACTGGCCTTACAAAGGTGATCCTCACTGCTGTGCATTCCCATAGCCATATGTGTTAGGATCTACATGGTCATTCAGCATTGGGATAGTGTGGGGAATCTATTTGGCTGTGAACAGCAGTGTCCACTATCTGAGTGTGACTTCATGTATGCGTTCTTTGCATGCACCATGATTGTTGAGGCCCACACATCTGACAACAATGTGCCCTAGAGCACAACATGGTGTTTGGCATGGACTACTTGCCATTGTGGACTGTCATGTCCTAATAGGTGTCTTTGTTGTCCCCTCCTGTTCCCTCAAGGTCTGTCATTGGCAATAAGTGGTATGCCCACATCATGTCCCTAGGTGTGGGCAGAGCAAGTTGTGTGTCTGGTATACTTCATCCATGAGCAAGGTGTTGTGCTGTGTGGCCTTAACATGGCTCAGTCATGGCAGATATTCAGGGTTACAGGCACTGTTGTGGTCAATGTAGTGAGTTGCTGCAATGTGATTGCAGAGTGTGGTGGTCAACAAGTAAATTTGGTCATCTTCTGTACTGCATTGATTGAATTGCTTTGTCCTGTTGACGACACTAACCCAACCCTGCATCTCTCTCTCATGCAGATTCACCAGTGGACACGGAGAAACAGGAGCCGGACACCAGTGGTGGCGAGAGTAGCACTACAGCTGCACAGGAGCCCAGTGTCACAGATGTCACCAGCGCATCAGAAGGGGGCCGTAGTTTGCAGGAGGAATCCCTGCCTGAGACACAAAGTACAACATCATCTGATGCCAGCGGGGATGCAGCCATGTTGGCAGGCACAGGGAATGGAGACTCTGCATCATCTTCTACCACAGAGTGGCCAGTGCCCACCCTCCCATCCACTTCCTCTGGTGCTGCCCATGTCCGTGTCAGTAAGAGGGGACAAGTTCCATTCACACCTGGCACCGTTGCCCCAGCCCCTGTCCCTCCTGCTGCCCTCAGTGCTGAGTCTGTTGATCTCCTGCACCAGCTTTGTGTGGGCCAGACAGCCCTGCTCAATGCCTTCAGTGGCCATGATAAAAAAATTAGGCCATGTGGTTGCCTACATGGAGGGAATACACACTGACGTGGGTGGGCTACACCGTACTGTCCAGGCTTTGTCGTCCACAGTGACGTCTGCCCTTCAAGAGGCACATACTCCCATTTCTGCTCCAGGGCCTTTGTCTATCCTCCAGTCAGTGGCCACATCTGATGATAATGACCACGGTTCCCATGCTTTACTATCATGATACAGCACAAGAAACACCCAGCAGAAACAACCAAAGCGGGCCCGCCCGCTGAAACCATTCCCACAGAAGAGCAAAGCCACCCCAGAATGCAAAGACAAGAGCTCCTCAGGGAATAGCAAGTCCCAAAAAGCAATGAAGCAGACATCAGGCTCACATGCCTCAGAGGCTTCAGCAGTGAAGGACTCTCCTGTCCGTAAAACTTCACGCAAAGCTAGGCGTGCAGTGTCTATACCCACTGAGGAGGTGTTGTATGGCAAGGATACACCTAGGAAGGGCTCAGGGCCACATTCCCCCTCCACATCAACTCCAATTCCAAGCCTAGTGAAACAGGTGAAGGAGGGCACAGTAGGGGCTACCCCTGGCTAACAGGCAAAGGAGGGCACTGTAGGGGGTACACCTGGAAAATAGGGGAAGCAGGGCGCTGTAGGGGGTACACCTGGCAAACAGGGGAAGGTGGTCCAGAGGCGTAGCCAGACAAATGTTCTGCAGGATCCAGGACGTCACCAGAGGGAGTGACAGTGTCTGCACCTGATGCGGCTCTATTGGTGTGTGTGCCTGTTGTGTCCGCACCAGTGCCCATTAACCTCAGTACAGGGAAGCCATTTCGAAATCCCAAGAAGTGGAAAGCCACCCCTCAAGCCTCTCCCACCCACACTGCATGACTCCACCTCCTTGTGCCACTACACCACCTGGTCCAATCAGCCCTCCAGCATGCCAAGCCACTGATAGCCCTACATCACCTGGCCCTCTCTCTCCCCAGTCATGTGGTCCTGCTGTCCACGACACACAGCCAGCTCCAAGTCCGCCTGGCAGCCAAGAGTGAGTGTAAGTCCCACTCACACACCTGTCTCTCATACAGGTGTGCTAGTCCTGCCCACTGTCTACCACCTGAGTGTGTTGCTGGCTAAGAAAGGGAACAGTCAAACACTCTCACTGTGCAGCTTCTTATGTCCTTACTCTGCACTTTGCCATGCCCACTGGCCTTCCTGTTCTGCCCTTGCCTGTGCAACTTCTCATATCCCGAATCTGTACTTTGCCATGCCCACTGGCCTTGTCATTCACTGCTGTTCTGCCCTTGCCTGTGCAGCTTCTCATGTACTGGCTCTGCACTTTGCCATGCCCACTGGCCTTCCTGTTCTGCCCTTGCCTGTGCAGCTTTTCATGTCCTGACTCTGTACTTTGCCATGACTACTGGCCTTGTCATTCACTGCTGCTCTGCCCTTGCCTGTGCAGCTTCTCATGTACTTGATCTGGACTTTGCCATGCCCACTGGCCTTGTCATTCACTGCTGTTCTGCCCTTGCCTGTACAGCTTCTCATGTACTCACTCTGCACTTTGCCATGCCCACTGGCCTTCCTGTTCTGCCCTTGCCTGTGCAGCTTCTCAAGTCCTGATTCTGCACTTTGCCATGCCCACTGGCCTTGTCATTCACTGCTGTTCTGCCCTTGCCTGTGCAGCTTCTCATGTACTCGCTCTGCACTTTGCCATGTCCACTGGCCTTGTCATTCCCTGCTGTCATGCCCTTACCTGTGCAGCCTCTCATGTACTTGCCTGTGAATTTTGCCCTGGACACTGGCCCTGTTGCTCTGCTGTGTTGGACTCTCCCCTGTGCAGCCTCTCATGTACTTGCTGTAGACCCTGCCATGGACACTGGCCCTGTTGATCTGCTGTATTGGACTCTCCCCTGTGCTGCCTCTCATGTACTTGATGTGCACCATGCCATGGATACTGGCCCTGTTGCTCTGCTGTGTTGGACTCTTTTCTGTGCAGCCTCTCATGTATTTGCCATGCACCCTGCACTGTTGGCTACATTGTTCAGGTTGGGGGACACCGCCAGCACAGGGTGTGATGCTGTGCACAGGTTTGCATGCAGGCTTGGCAAAGTCATCATGTATGTGTGTTATTCCTTTATGTGTGCCCAGCTGCTTATGTGTATGGCCATCTTGTGATGTCCCATAGTGCTGGTTCGATGGCCTGCAAGAGATGTGTGCTCTTGGGTAGTCAAGAGGTGTGCAATGTGAAGGGTGTGACTTTGTAGGGGGTGTGGATGTGTGTCTGGCCCTGGATTGTGAAAGACACACATGTGTCACCCAGGAGTTATGTCCCCGTTGTTTGGATTGTTCTGCCCTGTTAAGGTGGTTGTATGGACATGTGTGAGTTGTCTGTTGTGCACTGTGCAGTTTGTTGGTGTGTCTGTGCTGTTCTGTCTGACTCCTACTTGTTGTTTTAGTCACTTGTGAGTGTGCAGAGTGTGTAACTTGCACATCAGTGTTGTGTTTGTTTGATCATCCATGTGTCTTTAGTGTGTTTGTGTAGACTGTCCAGCCCTGCTGCTCCACACTGCCATTGTGGTTGTGTTTCTCATGCATTGCAGGCACATGGTGCCTTTTATCCTCCAGTACAGCATGGTGTGTTGGGTGTAATGCCATCCCCTATGTGGGCCACTTATGCCTACCCATTGTGAGTTGCACTCCCTCTATTTGTGTATGGTACACCCCTTACATGTCGACTACTGACATGCAAGACAGTTCAGCTGTCCCCTTGGTTTACATGTGTGTGTGCCTCCCCATCACTTCATTTGTGACACTGTGCTTTGTGAGGCAGTTCTTGGGCCTAGAGTAAAGTTCCACTCCGGACATTGCCCTAATGGTTTATGTGTGATGTTCTTGTGCTATTATTCAGTCAGGATTGCTCATGTGCACTTCAGCTGTGTGTGCTGCCCAGTGCTCTGGTCAAGATGGTTCTGCTCTTGCATCCCAGAGTGGTGCATCTGTTGTTGGTGTGTTGGATGTATGTGTGTTGGCTGTGGTATTGCTTCAAATCCTGGGTGTGCTGCTGTGTTTGTGCTGTGCTGATTTGTGTGGTGTGTGTTGAGGTTGTGTCAGTCATGTCTTGTGTGACCTATGTTTGGTGTGCACACACTGCTTGTTGTGCATACAGTGCTGTGTGTATATGGCATTGGCATTGCCTGATGTGCATCCCCTGATGTCCTGCAGTGTTTGTTCAGTTTTGATTTCATGTGCATCTGTAGTTGGTTTTACGTGGCAGTGTTGTTCTCTGATGGTGAACTTATTGTGTGATTTGTGGTATGTTGCGTGTGTTTTGGTCCTGGGTGATGGGGCTGTGCTCTCCTTTTGTGTCTGTGCTCCCATTGCCTTCCCACAGTTTGGCTGACAGAGTGTGTCTGTTTCTGATGGGGTTCTGTGTGTGTTTCTGTTTTGTTTTGTGTTTGTGTTTTGTTTTTGGGCAGATATCTGTTCAGGTATCCCTGTGTGTGTGTTATGTTTGTGGCTACAGCCAGGGTGTGTGTTTGTTTGTGTGTGTATGTACTGGCAAGTATTGGCAGCCTTCAGTGTGTGTCGTACTGGTGTTGTGTGCTGCTGTTGTGAGGGGGTATGTGTGTAAATTCCTCATGGTGTTTGTGAGTAATGGAGTATGTATATGGGCCCTGTGTGTTGTGCTGCAGGTGTACTCCTGTGGGGTTGTTGTATGCTCAGGTGGCTGTTCCCAGTTACACTTCCAGGATTTCCTTCCTTCCTTGTACCTTTACTTGGTGTGCCTTGCCGTCTCCCGGTGTTGTTGCACTTAGTTGGCTGTGGTTTGACTACACTGATTATAGCAGCCATGTGTGGTTTGATGGGCTGAGGGAGGTGTTCTGTGTTCCTGGTCTTGGATGAGATGTCCTCATGCTTGTTTTGTGTCTCCAAGGCCTTCCATTTGTGTACATCCCACTTTGGATTGCTGATCTGTTGTGCTTAATTGCTGTGGACATTTTGGGTGTCTGTGTGTGGTATGTATGGGTGAGTATGGAGGCTGTGTGTCCAATTGTGTTTGTTCCTTGAATGTGTTACTTTGGTGCTTGTATTCATGTTTGTTTCCATGTGTGGTGGTGTTGTGTTGTGTGTGTTTCGTGGCACTGTGCTGTGTGTTGTGTGCTCCTGTGCAGCCACTCCTGCAGTGGCTGTCTCCCTGGTTGTTTGTTGTGCGGTGCAGGGTGTGGATTGACCCTACTTGTCAGTGTGCATGGGGTGCCAGGATGCCACCTGGCCAGTGCCTTCATGGGGTGTGTTGATGTGTGGTGGGCGGAGGTGTGTCCCTGGGGTGTTTGCGCCCTGCCCATGCCTTGGACTGGCCCTGCCTTCTGCATTGTGCGCATGTATTCACCACAGCGGTGACGTGTCTGAGTCATTGCTGCAAGTTTGCGGTCGATGTGTGTCCAGGATGCAGAGGGGTGACTTGGTGGCAGGTGGGGCATGTGTGGGTGCCCTTGTGGATGTGTTGATGTCCCCAGCAGGGTGTCTGTTGTGGATTTGGACCCTGTTTCAGCCTGTGTGTTGTGTGTTGTAATTGTGTAGTTGCGTACCCGCAGCGGCGTCCGCAGCGGCCCATGAGATGATAGTGCTGTAGCAGGTACAGCACCGGGAACACGTGTAGGGCAGGGTCCATGGTGGTCGTGACCGGGTGGAGAGGACCGAGACTGTGGTTTCGCGCTCCGCTGTCAAGCTTCCACCATCTCTGGTTGGGTGGTGTCTCCGCTGCTTGTTTGGGCCATCCTAATGTGTGGAACGGGCAGACGTCATTCCGCATGGCGGAGAGTCTCCATTGGATCCCACCGCGGTGGCGGGAGCACTTTGATGGCGTTGCGCGGCACTCCACGGCGGATGGGAATTGACCTATACTTTACAATACTAATAAGGCGGACGTGTTTCCCACTGCTCGTGGGCAGAGAAAGGCATTTTTCCGCCCCGCCAGCACTGCGGTGGTTTCACCGCCCAACATCCTAATTGACCCCTAAGTGATTTTCCCAGAATCACAGGATGTCAAGCTGCCACCGAAACTCAAACCTGGTTCCACAGTTGCATAGTCTGCAGCTCTGGCTGTAATGCCACATCCTCTCCTTTAAGTGTAACATAATATCAAGTGATCAACTGAATACAAAGAAACAAAAAGATAGCAAATTATTTAAAAGTGCTTTACTACTATTTAAAAACTGAAAAAATATGTACTCATTTTAGTTGCTAAGAACAATAACCATTGTTTCTATGGAAATAAGGCCCTCTCATGTAGGAGGGTGCAGAGGCAACACGTTGACCAAACTGTGCAGGCAGGAGAGGCCATGGAGAACCGGAAAAAGGGGGCAGGGGCAACAAACCAAGCATGCAGTACAGGCAAGAGAGGCTGTGACAATATTAAAGATGGCAGAAAAAGCAGGGAGTGACATAACAACCAATCAAGCCAACAGACTAACCCTGGGCAAAGCACTATGCTACGCTTGTGTAGTTTGCGAAGTTTCCGCTACTTTGCACTATGCGAATTGCACGTAGCACAGTGCTGCGGTCGTTTTCTGCTTGTCGCAGTCCTCAACGTCAAGTTGGCGACCGCGAGCAAGCAAAATGACATCCCGGCGAGACTTTTTCCTCGTTTGCGGTCAGCAACATCAAGTTGCCGATCGCGAGCATGGAAAATAAACCTCCAGGCGAGAGTCTCAATGCGGGGAGGTCAGGTTTCTAATTGCGAGTGGTCGCGTATGCTCGCGATGAGAAACTACCTGTCCGCGTTGAGAAAGTTGCAGCTCGAGTTAAAATCTACTCGTGCAGCAGAAAACTAGCTTGCACTGTGCAAGATGCCGTTTTCAATGATTGCGCAGTGCCGTATGCTTGTCCGCACTGTGCAATCATTGAAAACGGCACTGGAAGCACAACACACCATTGAGTGCAACAATGAGACTATAATGGCATACACAGTGACAACGGAGGGAAGGTAGGAGGGGGTCTGGGCAGCAAGCTGACCACACAGGGCAGGTGGGAGGGACTGTGGTGGCACAATGGACAATACATGGCAAGCAGGAGGCTTAGTGGCAGGACAATGGCCATAGTGACCGGATATTTTGTCCTATTTCTGAGTGATGGTGACTTTAGTCTACTACCATCTTAGTATAGTGGATAGATCCCTATTTTCGGCCTATTCTTAGGGTTAGCCTATTGACTTTGGCATAATAATATGTCCTTTCATCATATTCGGGCCTGAAGGCCTTTATTAGAGGGTAGATCCTTCATTCCTGATATTATATTACCTATTGGTAGGGCTTGCTTATGTATTTAGATAGAGCTATGCGTCTCTTTCATCTTTTTCGGGCCTACAGGGCCCAAACGAGAGAGACTCCATTTTCTTTCTTGCCTCGGCTGCTCGAGGCACTTGTAGGTCAAGAGTGATGTTTTAGTTATGAGATGTTGTTTACTGGAGAGGAACCGGTCAGAGCTGGCCCTTATCGGAGGAATGTAAGCGGAGCTCGGGTTTTAGACAAAACAACAGTTGGCCACTGTGGGAGCGTTGGAGGCCCGGTGCCTGGTACAGGAATTTGGTGGGCGGCAGGTTACTGTCTGGAAATTTCCATGAACAAGGAGCTCTTTATATTATCGAGGTGTAGAGATGAGAGGCAGGCAGATGACAGTTAGCAGTTGCAGTCGACAGTTGGAGTTTGGAACAATCGAAGGTTGATGATCTTTTGGAGACACTGAAGCTACATTGTGAGTCAGTCTGTTAGAGCAGTTGAAGATAGTTAAACGTCAGAGTTAAAACAATCAGAGTGAAGAAGTTAGTTGAACAGATGGTTTCCAGAGCGGTTGTAACTATATCATTAGATTGAAGTCTGGAGGTGAAGACAGTTCGTGGGAGAGAGGAAGCCAGTGCAAAGTAATCGGTGCAGAGCTGAGAAACAGAGAAGAAGACGAGAGAAGGGTTCCAGTGCTTTGAAGGAGCATAGTGGTGCAGACGTGTACCCGTGAGTAGAATCTGAGATGAGCCAAGGCACAGACGAGAGAGGGACCCAGATGACAGCTAGAACCGGACTCCGTAATTATAAAGTGAAGTCTTTCCTGCTATTATAGTAGATATACTAACTCTTTATTTTACTTTTCAGGCTATGCTTAGACTGTTAGATAGTATTGTAACTTTATAATGTTTTCTTTGTCTGTTATTGTGTAATAAAGGGACCCCAGTTTGTAACGAACATATACATATATATGAGTATTATTTCTATGATAAGGCTAACCTTTCTTTACAGCCAGGTGCCAGCATATGGAAGGATGGGAGATTCCCTTCCTACAGGTAACTGATGCGGGAGATTGATGTGAGTTTTATGTCAGGGAATAATTCTTAAGTGTAACAATTTGGCAGTTCTTGTGTGAGAGGATCGGATCTCCTATCTATCACATGAGGGATAATATTTCATATAAGGTAGAAGATACTCCCAGTAAATATTAGGGGCCTCATTTATGAAAGCCTTGCGCCACTGGTGCGTCACTTTTTCCCATGTTAAAAGTGAAGCACCGGCGGTGCAAGGCCTTCATAAATAAGGCCCTAGGTCAGTGGTTCCCAAACTTTTTTGACCCGTGGCTCCCTTGACCTAATTGCCAGTTGGCCGTGGCTCCCCACAATTTTTTTTACCGGTGGGCCGGTGGGAGGGAGGGGGGGATCACCGGGGCGCGGCACACACTTTGGGAACCACTGGTCTATATCATCCCATATATACAAAGGCAACTGCTCTAATGATGTACTGAAGGATACGTCCTGGCAATCAACTGGCATGCCACTATGTTTATCATGTTTTGAGGTAATGTTCTAATTGAAGCTTTTTTTAATGGGCAGGTCCTGTCTGATACTGGCTACCTGCAATTCTTTGCTTTAGTAGGGAGATTTCTGGCACTTCTCAGCACCTTTGCAACAATAGCATTTCATGAGTTCCATGCACTGGTACATATCAGAAATGTCAGGAAATCATTTCTGCACATTTTGTACAAGAATAAGTGACTATTTGATTTTATGTTTTAGCACTTCCGTCCACTTTCCAAAATATGTTAGCTTTCGAACTTTATATACATCTGCACACCATGCCTGAGCTACTCTGATATAAAAATATCGACCAGTGTTCCCTCTAATTATTTTTGTCTCTGTGTGGCAGTGACCTGTTTGTGTGCACACATTTCTTGTTTGTATGCGCAACTGAGTGATATTAGCAAAATTGTCTAACAAGGATTGACAATGTCTGCACCCTGCACTTATACAAGTAAACCCCTCATCCTGCACACACAATACAGCTAAAAACGTACACCCAGGCACATACTCACCCTGCACTCATACAGCACACTCCTCATCCTAGACTTATGAAGACTCATCGCTTACCCTGCACTAACACAGACATATTGCTCCCCCTACATTCAGGCACTTTGCTTACCCAATAATCAGATACACTTATAAACGCACATAAATTCTGCATTCAAGCACATTATTCACTGTACACACACTGACATACTGCTTATTTCACGCTTACACAGACACGAGTCACAATACATTCACACAGACAAACCACTCAGTCTACACTCTGCAAGCAATCTTTTCACCTTGATCTCCCTATGCATATCACTCACTCTGCCCTCACATTACTCACTGCACTCATTTAGGCAAACAACTCATTGTATAGTCATAAAGCCACACCCAAACACTGCACTCACAATACACACTATTCAACCTGCACTCAAAACATACTTTGCTCACTTTGCACAGAATGAACACTTCCTCATTCTCACACTGCTGACCCTACATTCACACAATTCACCTTGCACTTATCCAATCACTTCACTATGCACTTCTGATGACTCTCACTCCTTCCAGAGTGTACTATGCCCATTACTAACCCTGCTCTCACTGTAAATTCACAAAGTTGCATCCCTCCCCCTACACTGAAACTGGTACACTGCTCATCTTCCCCTCAAAATGCACACTGCTCAGTTGTATCAGATAGCTTAAAAATAAAAGTAGGGAAATGTGTTTCCTAGAGGTGGAGAACAGCATGTATGAGAGGCAGATTATTTTATGGCAGTAATTT
The DNA here is from genome assembly GCF_964263255.1 of Lissotriton vulgaris. NCBI lineage: Eukaryota > Metazoa > Chordata > Amphibia > Caudata > Salamandridae > Lissotriton > Lissotriton vulgaris. Next base: position 1,442,106,853 of record NC_141685.1, read on the forward strand.
TCAACCGGCCTCATTTTCCAGAGTGGTATTTCTTTACATCCCTAATTAAGTGTTGAACATGACACTATTTTCTTGGAACGGCCGAGGCTTTTTTTTAGCAGCAACATCTTTTAAATACAAGCATCAAGTAAAAGCTTATGCTTTTATTATAAAAATGGTAGTACCATGCTTTTATTATAAAAATGGTAGTACCCACACAAAAATGCTTGCAATGTGTTTTAATCTTGTCTGCTATTGCCGTCTCAAAAACAGTTTGTCACTTGATTTTATTCAGAGAATGGCGATGGTGGGACAGGGGAGTCGCACCTTCAGGAGAAAAACATCACACCTACTAATTAGCAGGCCATCGAGAGCGCTTCTCCTGTCAGCAGGAGATTCCTTTGTTTTGTGCGCTCCTTAAGGCCCCCCTGCGCGGTGATTATTACACTGTGGCGGCTGCCCAGGATAGAGGTAACATAGACTATGGCCTAATCAAGACACTCGGGGTGCACCGTCCACACTTTACAGGGGAAGGGATGTAACATTTCTTAGGCTGCAGTTTCCACATCCTGCGCGGCGGCGCCCCTGGCTTCTCATCACGGCGCACCGGGGCGCCGCGGCGCACACTTTGGGAACCACTGCCCTAGGTACTTAGAAACTTCCCCAATAGAGAGAGAGCAGAAGGTATTAATAGGACAGTGAGATCGCTCAAGATAGGGCGTTAATGAGAACACAAATTGGGATTGGTGTGTGATGAAATTGCTCAAGATTAAGCATGGGCGAATTTTGCGAATCTGACGTTCGTGAATTTGCGTATTTGCGAACTCGCAATCCGCAAAATCCGCGAATTCTCGCGAATTTGGGGATTTTTTTGTTTTTATAGTGTTCGCGAGGGTTTCTCCCAGTTCGCGAGGATTTTGTACCAGTTCGCAATTGCAAACTTACTTGTCGGCACGCACGGTCGCGACTATGTTGTTTCTACGTCTGGTTCATCATCACAGGTTCACAGCACCCTCTGTTTCAACACTGCCACCCTCTGTTTCACCCATGCCACCCTCTGGTACATCAATGCCACCCTCTGGTTCATCATCATCACTGTAGATTATGGGGGGAAAAAGCAAGCACACCTGCCCTGCTTCAACTGACATGAATGAATTTGGGGTTGATTTATTAATGTGTCACTGTTTTAAAATTCCAGTCTGGCACCTGCTGCCTTATCTGTAATTTGCTTTCTGTTGCAGTGCAATTTTTTTTCCAGGACCTTTGTGGCCTACTTGTAGCTATTCTATGATCCGGCTGTGAGGGTCAGAGCAGGGTCATACAATTGTTGCAACTAGCAACTGAACTCTGGAGGGGCCCCAGTTAGGAAGCACTACAGGGAATGGTTACTAATGATGAATTTGAACTTTTGCACCTGCTGAGTGCTTTCAGTTTAGCAAAACTCGTTTTTCTGCAGAACAGCAAATGTAATGCCCCAAACAAACTTACTTGTGAAAGTTGATTTCTAATCCAAAAGTGATCCAAAGAAAGTCAAAAGGCCTCAAATCCAAAACAGGGCAGGCAAATGTCAACCTGAGGAGTTATTCTGATAAAAATCATCATTTTTAGAAGGTCTATGCTGCTTGCTAGTGGATTTCTTGTGCAGAATTACAAATTTTGTAATTTCGCGAGTGCGAGATTGTTGCTGCCCGCCGCACCTACATGTTCGCAATTGCGAACTTACGCCGCAAAATTGTATCACCAAGAAAAAAAAATCCGCTGCGTGCGAATTTGCGGATTTTCTGTAAATTCGCGAGCGTTCGCGGACGCGAATTTACCGAAAATCCGCAAAATCCGCGAGCGGAACGGATTTTCCGCCCATGCTTACTCAAGATAGGGCATTAGTGAGAACACCGATTGGGGATGGTGTGTAGTGAGATCGCTCAAGATAGGGCGTTAATGAGAACACCAATTGTGGTTTGTGTGGTATAGTGAGCTGCTTCCCAATATGAGAGGTAGGGTAGAATAGTCCGGGCCAGATTGTCACAGGGCTATAAGGTGAGATCATAGGATGAGATATGGAATTCCATAGTTATTAGTGACTATTCTTAGTAATCCCTTAGATCTAGCAGTGTTTTTGATGGTATAAGCTTGTATATTGCGAATTCCCCATTCCCGGGTAACTATTCAGGGACTGTTGTAAATAGGGTCCGGGAAGGGATGGTGTTACGTTTTGGCCGGGTTGGTTGTATCTGAGTGAGTGGGTAATTCTTGGTCCGAGATTCCGGTCATTACAGGGGCATGCACTAAAGACCATGGAGGACAGAAGGGAAGGGTAGGGGCTGGACACAGACAAAAGAGGGCAGGGGAAGGGACTTTACAACAGACCATGCAGGGCAGGCAGGAGGAGCAGTTGCAGCACAACAGAGCATGGAGAACCAAAGGGGGTGGCAGCAAAATGGACCATGGAGGAGAGGTGGGAGTGGATAGATGCATGGAATTTGGACAGGCAGGGTGGAGGTGGCAGGGACAGGCAGCATCCATCTGACCATGCTAGTACTCAGAGTAGATAGGAGGATGGCAGTTCCATGTAATATGGTGGGCAGAAAGGAGGGAGCAGGGGCATGAACACAGACATCAGAGGGCTAGGGGAAAGAGAGTAGAGACACCAAACTAAGCACAGAGGTTAAGCAGCAGGATAATGATTCTGCATAGAATTGGTAAATGGGGGAGAGGAGTGAAGCTTGTCTATGGGTCACCTGACTGGGTGAGGTAGGCATTTGGGCTTTGTGCTATCCTCTTAGACAGCCACTAAGTGAGGAGCTTAGGTGTGACCGAATTGGCCAGCCCTGGCATGATGGGAGGAAGGAGATGGTCCCAGTCCAACTTACACCTGACTACGCTGTGTACTGTCTCTACACAAACGCTGCATACCCCTTGTAGTTAACCCGACTATGCTATGGTACGAAGGGATACGTATCAAGGTATCAGTTAGGGAGTTAATTCTACCGCTTTTGCTATTTTAAACACAACCACAAAATGGTTGATGTAAGAAAGAGATCTGACTCATATATTCCAGACATCAATGGAATCGATGTATAAGTATTCCTCTTCAATATGAAATAAGATCTATGAATGACACACATATGAGCCCTGATGAAGTTCAGTAAGTAATTTGAATGAAAACGCGTTGGCTGAACGGTATGATTAAATGTTTTCATATCGATACAAAAAGGTATAAAATCATAATTGGAAAATACAGATTGCAATCCTATGGATTGTAATTTTTTTATGGTGCACCTTTCCATTTGTTGACATTTCAAGTTTGCTGGACAGTGGTTCTGAACAACAGCAGGTACGAGATAATCAGTGCACAGGACTATATACTTGTAACTCTGATTGAGGGGCAGTACTTTTGGTCCGCTGTTGTTTGTCTTTAAATACCCCCTGTAGTTAGTCTAGAGACAGAGCCAGGAAGTCAGGGCACCTGTGCACTTCAAAAGCATGCCTTTAGAAGCTTCTTCTCATGTCAATGGCACAACTGGGGGTATATATACTGGACTTAAGATACCACCAGCTCAGTACGCTTTTGGACCTATAAATGCTCTGCCAGGAGGAAGAACTACTGTGCTGCTACAAGGACTGACACTGTGCTGAACTACTGCTCTGAAGGAACTGCTGCCTTACTGTGCAGACCTGCTGCCTGCTTCCCTCTTGCCTGGGTGAGACGGCCTGGGTCTGAATCTCTTGAACCCATAACCCAGGTTGGCTGGCCTCCTGATCTGAAACCTCAGGGTTGCAACAGGATTCCAACAACCTTACACCTGCACTTGAACTCTGCCATTTGTCTGTTTACCCTGCCAAGTGGTACCTCCCCAGTCCTGGACACTTGGAATTGAGCTCAAAGTGTCTACAAGCTTCTGTGGATCCAGCAGAAACGATTATCCCCTCTGCTGCGTGGTGCAAACTTGAGCAGAACCAGCTCATGCCCACTGCTGTATGGGTTGGACTTGTTGCAAGGACCGACATCACTGCCAAAGCACATTGGAACCACCATTGTGTGACGCATGCTCAGCACAGGTCCTTGCATCCCTCGTCAACAGCAACCTAGAGGATAACGCCAAGCTCTGCATCTGTCTTGCAGCTCTTAGGGAACCAATGCATTGTGTCAACTTCACACTGCATTGTTGATGCTGAATTTCACATCTATGGGATCCTCAACGACGATGCAGGCCCTCACAGCCTCACATCCTCGCCGTATTTCAGAACCGAGACATTGCTTCAGCTGCTGGGCACATCTTCAACACAGATCCTCATAACACTCTGCAAATTAGAATTCAAAGTACTTTGTTCCATGGGTCTAACTGGGTCCCTGTAACCGGCTATTGTGGTCAGTTCGAACGTTTGACTTTGTCTCGGTCCAGCGTAATCCAATATCTTCAGTTGGCGCTCTATGCTTTTTGGTGCTATTTTCATTAAAATCTTTAAAATTGAATATCTCCAATTTTAGTCATTGGCATTTTGGTCTTATTTTATTCATTAAAATAGGATGCATTTCTCTAACAGGGGGAGGGATCGTGGTTTGTGTTTTGTTTTCATTTTATTGCTGTTTAAAGTGGTGCAAAAACCCCTTATACATTGCTTCTAAGTTAAGCTTCACTGTTCTGTGCCAAGCTACCAGAGGGTTGAGAACTGGTTAAATTAGGGTTGGCTTGTGACTCACCCTGGCAATAAATGTGGTTGTAGCGTGATCAGGGCTCACACCTCAGTCAACTAACAACCCAATTTCTCACATTGCAAATGTACTTCAGCTGCACTGTGGAAGGTTTCAGGGTGATCCTTCGAGCAGCGGTTAAAAAAAGGAGGACCGGGGGCGTGGCCAAGATGGCGTCGGAGTAAGACGTGCTTTTGAGTCGCTCCGGCGCCCGACCTGCTAAGCATTGTACAGCATCGCCTACGGGGCCTCAATCCGCTCTAGGACGACCGCAGAAGCCGGCGGTACTGAGCGGGGTGGTCCGGTGCTCTCGGCGAATCCCGGAGTGGTCGTACGGCGCCATTGAGAGCTCTTCGGCATTGGGCCTGCTAAGCACCGGCTTTGCGTGAGAGCGAGGCCGCCGTGGGGCGCAGTGGCTCGGCGTCGGCTGGGCGTGGCTTCACGGAGCGGCGGACGTCCTCTGCCTTCCCAGCCCTCAGGCTCCCTCCACTGCAGCGGGACGTTGGCTTGGTGGTGCACCACTTGCTTTGGACGGCCGGGAGGCTCGGCGGCCGGCAGCCTCGTGGAACCTGGACTGCCGCACGGCCCCTCCATCGGGCCTGTGCGATCCGGAGGCGGAGGGTTCAGTTGTGCACTGTGCCGGGTGGCTGACTGCGGCCTGGCTCCGTGAGACGGGAGGGCCGGCTCTGCTGCCACTCCTCGGCGTCTTTGCCGGGAGGCCTCGCGCCGCCATTTTCTTGAGCGGCCATTGCTTGTGACGCAGGTGCTCTTACACGGCCTACAGCTTGGACGGCCTTGCTCCGCAGCCCCGCCGCAATGTCGAACTTGCCTCGCAAAGGGAGGACAGTGAAGGAGGTAGCCTCCAAGGCATCGCAACCGCCAAACTCCCCAGGGGAGAGTGGCTAGGCTAGACAATCGGATGAGGAGGCGCCGGCCACCAAGGCATTCATGTCGGAACTCTTCGCCTCGATCAAAGAGGACATCTCCGAACTACGGGCTCAGCTGGCGTCGGACCTATGTGAGGTACGGAGGGATGTAGACGGCATTGGAGAGCAGGTGGCCGTGTTAGAAGACCATGACTTGAGTATGGCGAATGACGTCCACCAGTTACAGCAAGATGTTCTTCGAATTACAGACCAGAACTTGAATCTGCAAGCATACGCCGAGGACCTGGAGAACCGCTCCAGGAGAAACAACATCCATATCAGAGCGGTCCCCTGGGACGGTGAGGCTGGTGACTTGAGGGGATATGTGCAGGCCCTCTTCCTCCAGGTGCTAGACGAGGAGGACGTTCTGGAGATTAAATTGGACAGGGTGCACAGAGTTGGCCTGCCCAGGCGAGGAGGCCCTCCTCCAGACATCCTTGCATGTGTCCATGATTTTCAGATTAAGGAACGCATCCTCCGGAAAGCCAGGGCCCTCTCCTCCTTGAGCTTCCGAGGCCATCGACCGCAGCTGTTCCAGGATTTGGCAGCGTCCACGCTTCTGAAACGGAGGGAATTCCGGCCGGTGACTACCTATCTGAGGGAACAGGGCATCTCCTACTCCTGGGGTCACCCCTTCTGGATTATATTCCGGCGGCAGGACAGGTTGGTGCAAATCCGCTCCTTGAAGTCCGCGAGGGAGCTGTTGGGACTGGAGGAAGACCCACCTTCGCAAGCAGCGCAGTCCTCGCCTTTGCGGCGCCGGCGTCGCTCCTCATCATGGCACCGGGTTGGGGCTTCCCCGGAGCGGCTGCGACCGGACCCCTCTATTCGCCTGCAGGAGAGAGGATCGTCGGTGGCGTCGGTGGCCTCGGCCACCCTTGCGGATTCTCAGCAGTCCTCTGAAGCAGCATGACCCCTGCCTTCTTTGATGGTTGGGCGCCGGGGCGCCTCTGTTCCTACGGCCCTGGGGTACTATGGTACTTTTGGAGAAGACACCCCGGGCCTTGGCCCTGGGGGCCCCTGATCTGGTGCCCCCACCCCGATACCAGTCTGATGTGGACCGTGTGACCTGTGGCCCATTGGAACTGCTGACCGTACATTCCAGGTTGCGGGCCTTGTGCTCTGTTTCTTTGGCTTTTGGGTTGTTGTGGGGGGGGTGGGTCAGTTTGTGCTTTGCAAGCACTTGTAATGGCAGAACAGTTCTGGTTGGGGTTGGGGTTTGGGGGAGTGGTGGTGGCGACCTTGTGTGCTAGCTGTATGGTGTATGTGACTTCAGCGATGTTCACTCCTGCGCTTCGTATTTTACTCTGTACGGGGGGTCCTTGGGCCCTCGTGTTTTTTGGAACAGTAGCCGTTCTGGGGGTCTCGGGGAGTGGAGGGGTGGCTCCCTGGGTGTGGCTGTGGCAGGGCCCTTCCCTCTGGGTCCCTTTGATTACATGTCTTCGATGGGCTTGGGCCCCGGTATGTGTCGGGGTTTTGATTGGATGTGTGGCTGTCCGGACGTATGCATGGCGTGGAGTTCTAGTTCCCCATTATGACTATTAGCATAGGAACTTGGAATGTGAAAGGCCTCAACTCCCCACAGAAGAGGCAGAAGCTCTGGAAGTACATTGTGGACCATCATTTAGACGTGGTCGCCCTTCAGGAAACCCACTTGGCTAGGAGGGACGAGCTGAGGCTCCGCCATAGACAGTTCCCTCTTATCTACAGGGCGTCCGCGGCCACGAAGCATGGGGGGTGGCCCTTCTCTTCCGGGCTTCCCTACACTTTCAGCCCCTAGGAGTGAATGTTGATAAAGAGGGCCGCTGGCTGATGGTGAAGGGGATGTTGCACGGCCGCCTCTGTACTTTTGTTGTGGTGTATGCTCCGAATGCGGGTCAGAATGGCTTTTTGCAGGGCTTGCTGGATAAGATGGGGGACTTTGTGGAGGGACACTTGATCTTGCTGGGTGACTTCAATATGGTATGGGACAGGGAACTGGATGCTTCTGGAACATGCAGGGCGGACACTGGCGTTTTCTCAGAGGAAACTAAGCGTCAGTTGAGTGATATGGGGCTAGTAGACAGTTGGCGCTTTGTCCATACACAAACTAGGGACTACACATTTTTTTCTAACGTTCATCGCTCGTACTCCCGCATTGACTATGTCTGGGTTAGCCAGGCTCTCCGGGGGGATATACAATTGTCTAATATCTTTCCACTCTCCTTATCCGATCACAGCCTGGTAGTTCTGGGACTGCACTGGGCCCCCGGGGGGGACGGCTGGCGCAAATGGTACTTCCCAGCAGCTCTGGTGAGGGATGACCTGTCCTGTAAGGCCTTACGCAAGGCTATCGGTGATTTCTTTCTCCTCAACCCTCCTTCGGACACCTCGGTCTACAACACGTGGGACGCGTGCAAGGCCTCCTTGAGAGGCACCTGCCTCGCTCTCAACGCGAACCTGAACAAACTGAGACGCGAGGAGAGGGAGGCTCTTGAATCGGAACTTGCCACTTTAGAACAGGCCCACAAGGCGAACCCCTCCAGGGTGACTTTACGGCCCCTAACGGCGGTGCGCGGGAAGCTGAGGGCCCATTATAACAACAGGGCGGAATTTACTCTTCTGCACCTCCGGCGTACCTCCTACTCCCAGGGCAACAAGATTGGGCGCCATCTTGCCCGGCAACTTCGTGACAAACGCAAACGGGATTACATAGGAGGAGTGCGTGATCACGCGGGCTCTGTTCAGCACAGAGACGCGGACAAGGCGGCCATATTTGGTCGCTTCTATGCAGCACTTTACTCGAGCGACGCTCTCGACCCGGAGGCTCAGTCCAAATTTCTGGAGGGGCTCCCTCTCCCGAAAGTCTCTAATGAATGGAATGACTTGCTGTCCTCCCCCATCACTCGGGAGGAGGTCCTGGACGCCATCAAGGCCCTGAAGCTGCATAAGGCCCCTGGGCCTGACGGCTACACGGCCCTCTTCTACAAGACGTTCGCCTCTGATATTTGTGATTACTTAGTCTCCCTCTTCAATGCAATGGCGACTGATGGTAGGACCACGGACTCCATGGCCGAAGCGCTGATTACTATTATCCCCAAGCCGGGGAAGGACCCTACTTCCTGTACGTCTTACCGCCCGATAGCGCTCCTCAACCTGGACGCTAAACTGTATTCCTCCATCTTGGCGAGCAGACTTCAGGACCTCATGCCAGCTTTGATCCATCCTGACCAAACTGGTTTCATCAAGGGTCAGCAGACTCATGATAATCTGCGCCGCCTTTTCATTGAAAAGGCGGAACGGTTCCGCATACCTGCGGTGCTGGTAGGGCTTGATGCGGAAAAGGCCTTCGACCGCTTGGACTGGGGGTTCTTGCACCAGACACTGGTGGCCTTCGGGTTCTCGCCCCATTTCGTTCGCATGATTGAGGCCAATTACCGTAGCCCTACCTCTCGAGTGTTGGTCAATGGCCACAGGTCCGGGAGTTTTTGCCATTCCCGGGGGACGCGCCAGGGATGTCCCCTCTCGCCCCTCCTCTTCGCCCTCAGCATAGAACCGTTGGCGATGGCGGTGCGGGAGAATGAGCGGATTATGGGGCTTCCCTTTACGGGTGAACAGCATAAGATCTCACTCTTTGCCGACGACGTCCTATTGTCCATTCGTGACCCAGCACTGTCGCTACCCCATGTCCACTCAGTACTCTCCACTTACGAGGCGGTGGCGGGCTTTAAGGTTAACTTTGATAAGTCCCACATCTTGAATCTGACCCTGTCCCCGGGGGAGGTGCAACAAACTCGGATGCTCACTTCGCTTGCTTGGGCGTCGTCGTCCTTGCTTTACCTGGGGGTGCGACTGACTTCCACCATAGGTGCTCTGTTCCAGGCTAACTTTCCCCCGATGTTGACATCGATCCGGGCTGAACTGGAATGGTGGAAGCCCAAATTCATCTCCTGGCTGGGCAGGATTCATGCCCTCAAGATGGTTCTTCTTCCCAAACTTTTGTACCTCTTTCAGGCTTTACCTATCCGAATAGGGCTGGACTACTTTCGCCGATTGAAGACCGTGATGCTGAAATATGTTTGGCAAGGTGGCCGAGCGCGGCTTCCGTTTGCGGTTCTTCGGCGCCCGCGCTTAGAGGGGGGGGTGGGCTTTCCGGACATGCATTTGTACTACAAAGCTACCCAATTGAGAGTTCTTGTGAAGTGGTCCCAACAATTTTCGGAGAAGCATTGGCTCCACATGGATCGGAGTGTTGCGGGCCGCTCCATCTGGGATCTGGCCTGGAAACCTAAGATGGACCGGCCCAGGAACGCATACATTAGCACCCCCACAAGCACGGTCTTGAAGGTCTGGGACGCGGTGAGTGGCGATGACCGATGGACCACATTCCCATCCCCGTTCACCCCGATTCATTTTAACCCGGCCTTCCCCCCGGCTTTGACGGAGGGTCCCTTTGAAGCTTGGAGGGAGGGTGGCTGCAGGGCCCTAACCCACCTGTTCCATGGCGCCGAACCCCTCACTTTCCACAACTGTATGAGGGACTACGGAGTTCTGCCAACGGAGCGATTTCGACATCTCCAGCTCCTGCACTGGGCGACGTCGTCTGCAGTGGTGGATGCCGCCACCAGACCCTTGACGACATTTGAATCCTTCCTCCTCCGCACCTCCACCATGAAAGGAGCAATCTCTTTCCTATATCGGTTGCTACTAGATACTACTATGTCTCCGAGACCGCGATATCAGGACCATTGGGAATCCACGTTAGGGAGGGACATCTCTGGCTGTGAGTGGCGGGGCCTGTGGCGGGACGTGACGGCGCACAACCACTCTACTGATCTCAGAGAGGCCCATATGAAACTCATCTTTGATTGGTACCTGTATCCGTCTAAATTGCGCCGCATATTTCCAACAGCTACAGATAGGTGCTGGCGAAGGTGTGGGATGTTGGGGGACTTTAGCCATATATGGTGGGACTGCCCCTCCATTAAGCCATTTTGGGCCGAGCTCCTCTCCCACATAAAGGATATTTTGGGTTACCCACTCCCTGACTCCATGGCTTTTGTCCTATTAGGCCTTAGGGATCCACTGCTCGAGCATCAAACTAGGACGGATAAGCGTATTATGTGGTTGTGTTTGGGTGCGGCTAAGATGACCTTGGCAGCCGCCTGGAAGACCCCGTCTGCCCCTGCTGTCTCCTTGTGGCATGCCCGGTTGTGGCGCTTGTTGAGCATGGAACGTCTCTCTGACATTTTTCTGGGTAATTTTAAGAACTTTATGTATAATTGGGGCCCACTTGTGAGATTTCTGTCCCGAGCCCTTCCTTCGGCAGTGTGTCCGTCAGCGCTGCGGACCCTTCATCTTTTCCAGATTTGATTGTGAGAGTGACTGTGATGGACTGTGTGCTTGGTGTCGCCACCACTGGGGGGAGGTGAATCTTGGGGAGGGACGAGGGAGGGGGGGTAGTTGGGGAAGTTAATTCTTGTCTTCTTCTTTGCGACTTACTTTGCTTTTGGGATGGACAATAAGCCTTGATTGGGGCTGGGACTGCTCCCCCTGACCAAGGACACTGCCTCTTCTGTTGGAACGCCTGGCATAATTTGGACGCTATGATGGGCAGGCCTTCCTGCCCGCGCCTCTGTTGCTTTGCCCGGCCCCTGGCATCTTGGTGTGGACTTTGGAGTTCTGCTGCCCCTTCCTTTGCAGACATTTTCCCTCCCCATTCATTGCTCCCCCTGCGTGGGGATTCGTGACGACCTGTCGCCGGTTCTTCTTTTTCTTTCTCTCTTTGATCCTCTTGCTCTATACCCCTCCCCCTTTTCCGTTTCACCTTGCACACTACAAAATAAAAATTTTACACAAAAAAAAAAAGGAGGACCCAAAATCGAATTTCCCCATGTATTTTTAATAACTTCTTTAAGCAGCGTGTCCTCAAAACCGCTGAATAAGATGACACCAAATTTGGGAGGAAGATAGATTTGGTACTCAGGTTGTGCTGTTTGTGACTTGGTGTAAATCCGAACAGTAGTTTCTGAGAAATTAAGGTGCAATAATATTTCTATGTCTGGACAGTTGGGTCTGCAAGAGCCTTGCAAGAGTCTTGTGGGAGTGCAAATGAAAAAATTGAGACATCTGATCGGTGGAAAGCCCATTTTTTCTTTTTTCTCATCTTGCTCCCATGGGAGTGACAGACTTGTGAATTTAGCTATAGCGCACACTCTTATTGGCTGACTATTAGAAGTTTATAAATGAAATGGCTGCCTTTACTGTTTGCTGTGGGAAATTACTGGGGTTATGAGAATTAAGTAAAAAAGGTATATAAAGAGGAAGTTCAAAAGGAGCCTGTCCCTCTAGTTCTTAAGAGGCGGTCTGTAAGACAGAAGACCTGTGATGAAACAAAACGTTTTTTTTTGTATATTTTGCGATCCCGCTGGGCTGTCTTGGGATCGTAGGAAGGAGTTGGCGATTTCTCTATGCACTCTACTATAGACTGCTGTCACTGTAGGGAGAAGTCTTAGTGGAGAGGATAGCTGTTTATCAGAGCCGACTACTTATAAACATCACCTTGGAAGAGGTCGTAGTGGAGAGGGAAGTCTCTCCACAAACCCTCCTGATCAACCCTGTCAATTTGGGCAAGGGTCTCTGTGGGGAGGCCCCTTCCTTTACACACTCGAATATGCTTGTCTGTAACTCTAGGGACTGGGCTTAGTGAAGAGGCCACTAACTCCAAATACCCTACTAATCAAAACTATCATCCAAGAGAGAGAGAGATATAAGTAGAGAGACAGTCTTTTGGCAATCACTACTATGCAGAGGTATCACCCTTGGGAGAGCTCCCAAGGTAGAGGCCTTTCCTTCCCACACCCTCCTGTGCATGCTTTTCACTCTGGACAGATGTGTCTGGGGAGAGACTTCTTCCTCCTGGCTCCCTAATACATACATCAGTCACCATGGAGAGAGGTATGAGTGGAGAAGTCAGTGACTCTTCACACCCTACTATGCACAACTGTTATCCTGGGGGGAAGTGTGAGCAGAGACGCATCTTTCACCCCTCTCTCTACTATGTACACTTGTCACTCTGGGAGAGGCATTATTAGAGAGCAGAGTTTCTCCCCACACCCTACTAATCACACCTGTCACACTGAGGAGAAGGGTTAGTGGAGAGGCCAGTTACTTGCTACACTATACTATGCGGACCGGCAGTCTCTCCCCACACACTACTATGCACATCTTTCATGCTGGGGAGAGGAGTCAACAAAGAGGTTAGTGTCTTCCTGTGCCCAATTGCCCATCCTTGTGATGCTGGGGAGAGATCTCTGTAGAGAAGCTTTTCCCTCACCACAACTTACTATGCACATCTATCATCCTGGAGAGGAGTGTTAGTGGAGAGGACAGTAGCTTATTACACCCTACTATGCGCAGCTGTTGCCCTGGGGTGTAGTGTCAGCAGAGAGGTGTCTCGTTCACCATGCCTTAAAATGCACAGTTGTTGGCCTGGGAAGAGGTCTCAACAGAGAGTTAGTTGGAGGTGTCAGTGGAGAGGTCAGTCTCTCTTCACACTGTACTGCACATGCTTGTCACCCCGGGGGGACCCTCAGCAAAAAGGCTTGCCTCTCTCTACACTCTACAATGCATATATGTCACCATAGAGAGGTCTCAGTGGAGAGGACAGAATATACTTACACCCTACAATGCATACTTATTATTCTGTAGTTAGCAGAATGGTCACTCCCTTCCCACACACTCCTACATATACATGTGTCCCTGGTGACAGATGCCACACCTTAGTACGTATATACATCACTCTGATGAGAAGTCTCATTGGAGAGACTAGTCCCTATCTAAACACTACTAAGCATGCCTTTTACTCTGGGGAGGGATCTAATTAGACATATCTTGGCTCCATAATATATATTTACACCTTATAGGGAGAAGGCTCAATACATTGAGGGACATATTGAGGAGGTTTAAATCACATGATTGCGATATGCATGAAGAACTTTGAAGCAAGTAGGTAGAATTGTCATGCAGAGATACTGGAGGTGAGCTGGAAATGTTGTGTAGTTCTGAAGGAGACAGGCTAGAAATGTTGACCGAATATCAAGTTAACATTGTAATACAAGTAAAATGTGTCAATCAGAATGTGTTATGAATACATGATTGTTATAGTTCACAAGGGGAGCATGCCCTGGAAACACCTGTCCAATGAGCAGCCAAAATGGGGATTGTTTAAAAAGTTTAATAAACTTGTAAATTGTGTCAAGCTTGTAAAAGAATATTTGGTACAGACAGGTGATGGTTAGGGTATATGAATGAAGGTATGTTTATCTTTTTTCTAATAGTGAATGGAGGATATGTGAATCAGATGGAATTACATAAGCAATTACACTTTGTTTGTAAGAAATTATGCTTTGGAAATGATGAATTTGGTTCTCCTGTAAAAGCACACAGAAGAGATGTGCTCACCATGGAGTGAGAATTATATGAAATATTGGTAAATTGTGAATTGTTTGAATTGTAAAACGATTGAAAAACTGTTTGGGGCACGGATGGTCACTATATTATAGTCACAGGGCGAATTTGTGGTAGAATTGGGGTGTAGGGCTAATTTGGATTTTGAATATGTATTTGCTAAAGGTGTATACTTAATTTTAGATGAAAATGATAAAATGTTTAGAAAGAAAATTCAAAATGTTTTTTTTTTCCAAAAATTAACAAACTAGGAACTAAAGGCAAAACTTTTAAAATGTCTGTTTAAATGTTGATTATTGAAGATATTATTTTTTAGACGCTGATGAAGTCCCTTCTTTGGGAGGAAACTTGTTGGCTGTGTCTGTCTATGGTTGGGAAACTGGTTTGAAAATAAATAATATTGAAAATTACAGCCATCGTCAGACAGCATGGACTCAGCATTATATCCTACGCCGACGGCATCCAGCTCATCCTCTCCCTCATGGAGGACCCCAAAGCCACCAGACTCAGCTTCCAAGGAATGAAAGACGTTGCAGTATGGATGAGCAGCAGCTGTCTAAAACTAAACTCAGAGAAGACAGTCCTCGTCCTTGGACCCATCACCTCAGCTTGGGACAGCTCCTGGTGGCCCACCACCCTCAGCAACCCACCGCCCCCACGGACCACACCTGGCACCTCGGCATCATACTCAAATCCTCCCTCACCATGACCCCACAGATCCACACTGTCACCTCCACCTGCTACAACACCCTTTGCATCCTCAGCAACACCTTCAAGAGTATCCCCCTGAAGCCAGAAATACTGTCACCCACGCACTCATAACTAGCAGACTGAACTACGGAAATGCCCTCTATGCTGGAATCAACAAAACCTTGCTGTGAAAACTCCAGACCATCCAAAATACCGCAGTCAGACTTGACCTCGGGCTCCCACGAAATGAGCACATCACCCAACACCTGCAAGACCTTCACTGGCTTCTCGTCAAGAAGAGAGTAACCTTCAAGCTACTCACCCACTCCTAAAGAGTCTCGTTCCATGTACAAAACGAAACCTGTGCTTCACTGCCCTACCCCTAGCAGAAACCCTGCGGATCCACAGAACCAAAGCCGGTAAAAGAGCCTTCTCCTACCCCGCAGCCAAAGCTGGGAACGAGCTCCCGGTCAACGTCAGATGCTCTCCTACTCTGCACACCTTCGGGAAGAGCCTAAAGACCTGGCATTTCAGCGGATTAAGAGCTGCACCTCCCCCTCAAGCGCCTTGACACCCTCATGGTTCAGTAGCGCACTTCAAACCCTCGGTTGATTGGTTGATTGACAGCTATTGAAGAGCAAACTTTTCTGAGAAAAATAGACTTTATCTTATGATTATCGGATTATAAATTATTACAATTTTAACTCCATGGATGTTGTGACCCTCCTCTTCAGTTAATTTTCCACAAGTCGTCTAGGTGTTGGTGACAGTCTAAACTGTAGGAGTGTGCACAAAAATGTAAATGTTTTTGGGAAATACGGACCTGCGCGGTCTTTAAGAATTAGTACTGCCATTAGAAACGGTAATTCGATTGTAGTGAATTGGTCTAATCATTTCATCCTGAAGCTGGAAAGTCTTAAACACCTCTCATCAGTTTAATAATCTACTAAAGATCAGTTAATTAGCCAACATATATCTTTTCTTAACCCAGGCTCATCAAGCAACACCCATAATTTAAAAACTAACATCCAGTGTCCAACTGCAGTTGGACGAGCCATCCAATTTCCAGTTCAGCACTGACAAATAAATAGCCAAATCCAACAGAGAAAATCAACAGTGCCCCCTCTGGACCCCTTTTTAATTAAAAAACACATGATATATTTTTCTCGGGAATGTTGTAAACCCTCTATGTTTTGTGAGCAGTACCCTCCGAGTATCAAATAATGTGCAAGCAATTGTACTTGATTTCCAATTACATGTTAAAGTATGATTAAAATATTTGTCTCTTTTCCTCGAGGTGAACACTGTGTTGAATCTAAAAATGTTTCCATGTATAACACCATACGTTCTTAGCATCAGCATAACCCCCATTTGGTATTGGTCATCATTAGAATGATCCATTCATTCTCTTCTGCGGTTTTTTGATCTGCTAGAGGCTAATAGAATCCTGGACAAATATGATGCCCACTTCAAACTAATACCACTACTCTATAGAATTGGAACCATTTCCTGGTTGCAAAAATGCATCTGCATTGGAAATATTGCCAACCAAAACATATAACATCTAATTGTTCCAATTAAGTGCAGAGGATTGTGGTTTATATATGATTCAAACTTAACCAACTCATTCAAATTCCTAGAGCACGTTCATTAATTTTCGCATGTGCAGCCTTTCCCTGTTCTCTGAAAATTTCAGACAGACTGTGTGAACTCTTCACACAAAATTACAAATTGTATATACCAAGAATCGTTTGTGCATCACCATTATGATCTAGAGCTCATTATTTCTTTCTTCCATGCTTGTTCTTCTTCTAGGAAACCTAGCTTCATCTATTTGGACTACTTCCAACTTTGCGTGTTAGGTCAAATATGCATATCCCCCTGGTCTTTAAATAAATGTATAAATATTCAAAGCTCCTGGGTCAGTAACCTTGTAGCAAATTTCACAGTGAAACATTCTCCATATACGCCATAAACATGAGGTGACATGAATCATCTGCTATTACCTTAAATTAGAATAATTGAGCATATTAGATTTCTCTCTCCTAGTTTCAGCCTTTCAATTTAGACTTTATATTTTGGCACAACTTTATTAGAAATGTTTGTTGGTCAGATCCCTCGAAGAATACTTCAATTTTGAAAAATCAGAGGTTGTGATGTTTCATTTTGTTTTTTGAATCTTCAGCTTTCATACACAACACTTCAGTCCTTTCTATGCTGATCAGAATGCTTTGTCGAGGTGGCTACTAACATCTTCCAGAAGCCACAGTCTTCTTATTTACTATACAAAGAGGTACTCTTGGGCGTATTATCAAGAATGGTGTTAAAAATTATCACTGGTTTAGCGGCAGAAAACTTCTGCTGAAGTGGCGATAATGGGCTTGATAATATGCCCTTCAGAATGCAATTGAAGTCCATGTTCTGGTGCGAACATGAGCTTCTATTGGAATTCTACAGGGCATATTATGTTGAGAAGTGTGGCTCAGGGGTTAGAGGTGGCAGACCCAGAAGCTGAGATCGGTCCTGGACCAGGGTTCAATTCCCCACCTCGGCGGGTCTTGGGCTCAAAAATTCCACGGACTCGACAATTCTCGCTCCGGTGCCTACTCGACTCATGGGTTGTGACTCTGGGTATTAGCTTGCTTAATCTCCACAACGGCCCCTCGCGGTGGGATGCCTGGCTTTCACCTTGTGGATACCCTGCTGGGGTTATCTCACAGGGGAATACCAGGATGGGTTCCCTAAGCAAGTGCTTAGATACTGGGTCAGTGATTTGCGCTATATAAATACATTTACATATTATCAAGCCCATTATTGCCGCTTTAGCAGCAGTTTTCTGCCGCTAAACCAGCGATAATTTTAACACCATCCTTAATAATATGCCCCTAATTCCTTCCATATTTTGCTCAATATTCTGGAGATTTTCACAACTCTGAACATTATCTCTGTCAAGCAATCCATAACATATAGATCACAGCCTGTTGTTAAAAGCACCTTCTCATCATCAGTTTCCTGAAAACCCCATTTCTGCATGAGGGGAGTCTTCTGGAAGGGATATACTGTTAATATACAGGCTTTCCATCCTGGAGACCTTCAGGGTTGTTCTTCTGGGGAACATCTTTTTGACAATGGATTACCAAACAACAGAATCTAGGGTGTTGTTGTATCAGACTTTCAAGGCATCCTGGACAGCACAGCACATAGGATGCTGGCTCCAATAAACTGATGCATGGCACATTTGCACGTTGCAGAGTTTGCCAGTCAGTCAGTCAAAAGATACTTTTATTGGAACCATGGTCAATTAAACTTTTCCAATCATTTTAAAACAAAAGCATATACAAAATTGTTGTAAAATACCAAATAATCACATTCCCTTAAAAAACAGGAAATCTATTAGTACACAAAATACACACAGCCAGATAAATTAATATTCTACATTATTCTTTTCAGTCATTTGTAAAAAGTTTCCAACTGCCACTTCACCTCTAGAAAGTGCATAGTAGATAAAAGCCATAGTTCTATCTGGTGCATTTTTTTAAAGACATTCAACTAAAATAAGTTTAAAAAATCTTTGCCTTTTCACTATATAAACCTGCCGTCTAATAAGATGTGCACACCTGTATATTTCATGTCTATACCACAGTTGCAATATCCACAAAATTTCCAGATACCATTGGATAAGTGCATACGGTACAATAGTGGGTTTATTCCAAGTCTACATTTTTGTATTCTATGTTTCTTACTTTGGTCTGGCAGCCGAGAAATATGAGGTTACACGTCATCATTGCACCATGCAAGGCAGACACCTTAGATCATACATAACATAAATCAGGATCTTTAAACAGTGCTTACGTTTTCATATTCAGATGGAGTCGAGAGATTTTCATCGGTAATTCTAAAGTGGGAACAAATCAAATGTTTCTTTATATGCTCTCTTGCACTCGCAGCCCACTACAGCATTACTATACAAAAGCTCCTTTTTACAAAAATTGGCAATGTTATCCTCTCTATCGACCAACAGCCGATTAAAAAATCTTATCAGTTTCATCGAGGTGAAATGCCAGGAGACCAATTGTAATTCTTTCTTTATTGCTTGCACGATTGATGATTGATCAAGGCTTTAAAGTCTTTTTAGACACTACTCTTTCAGCTTATTTCAGTCTTGATCTCCACACACATATTTCCATCCCACCGATCTATCCTTTTTTTAATGGACGTTTGTATTGCCATTTGCCAACACAAACATTACATATGGGTGTAGGAGCCTTGGTTACAATCTGCACTCACATATTGATAGAATCCCGACTCATACAACTCTTCATATCATTTTACAAGGAAAACGTCCTATTGAAATATCTCCCCAACCTCCCAATCCTCCCCGCCTCCCTCTCCAACTTGTGTCAGTTTACATGATTACATGTAGAGAGTTAATACTGTGTCTAGGGTCTATATTACCGCTCATGGTCTGGGTATTACTCCCATTTTGTTCTTTCCTAGCGGAAACTTCCTCCCCCTAGGGTTCCCGAGTCTTGGGGGCCCGCTCTTCTTTTAATTCTGCTAACATTGAGGCCCATGCTAGGAGATCTTCCTCCACCCTATCATGCTTTCATTCTGACTGATTCTGTTGTTGCCCACTCACTCATACTATGACAATATGTCTCTTCCTCCCGCACTAGATCCAAGAAGCTTAAATCAGTTAGAAAACCTACTAAGAGACCAGCATCTACTCCTGTCAGTGTAGATTGTGATCCCGGTCCCCGTTTTTCCAACCCCGGTCCTCCTCTTTGGGCTACGCACCTATTGTCCGATCTCCAGGCACACATGGAACTGGTTATCAATACCCACTTTAAATCATTATCGTCTAGGATTGATAGACTAGTTTCCTTGATAAATAGTAAAGGCCCGGGGAAAGTACAGATAGCTACCACATTGGGGAATCCTTCTTTAGCAGGGGCCTCAGGACCGAGTCAGGCAGTGGCGAAGGGTCAACCGACGGGTGATAACCTCTGCCCCAATTCCTCAACTCCTGTCTCGGTCCCTTCTAGTACGCCGCATCCTACACCACCCACAAAAGGCCAAGGTTCTATTGCCCCAGTTGTCCCTGGTCTCAAATCCCGGGAACCGCCTCAGCACACAATGGCGGCTAAGTCCTCACACTGCCCACCCACGAACAACGATGTGATGGGTCCTACTAAACTCTCTCCCCTCCCCCAGCTTCCTCCGGAAGCTTCACCATACGTAGTGTTGCTCACAGGCGTTCTGCCCCTTGCTAGCGAACGAGGAGAATCTTTTCTCGAGCTGAAGAATAAAGTTATCTTCTGGCTAAGTAGGTACAGACCCCTAATGGAAGCCTGGCAGGGGGAAATCCTGTTCGCACGTAGAGTTAGCTGGTTGGGGACGAGACCTAAGGACATTAGTGGGGACTGTGTGATTGTAAATTTTCGGGATCCAAGGGTTGTGGGACACATATTACGTAATGGGGGGCATCCCTATCTGGACACTATCAACACTGCTCACCTGGGGTATTTTTATTCACAACCCTTTGTTGCGGGCGGGCCTGAACCATCTTACCCCTTCCCTGTTGGCCGAGACTATGAATATAATATTCCTGTGGGTAACAGATTCAATGCATTAAGTTCTCTAGATTGACCACCACCCGCATTGTGTCCAGAAGGAACTGTTTTGAATAAATTAGGAAGCAAGGATGTGGGGAACTCGAGTATATTGGAGGGCTCCCCTGGGCAGATTGCCCGCTTGAGTGGGGCAATTAGACACACATCCCCTCCATCCCCCAATTGTGGTTTAGCTTGCAGTGCAGGAGAATTAGGTAGCCCCCTACACTTAGAATCTTCTTGTCCTATAGAGCTTCAACCATTGGTAGAATCTCCAGCCCTCGTTCCATTACATTTACCGCTCATTGGGTCCTGGAATGTAGCAGGGTTCGGAACGAAACTGTCAAATCCGGAGTGGGGAGAGTTTATGGCAGCTATGATCTATGCCTCTTTCAAGAGACATGGCTGCTGACCCTGCCAGTTAGGGAAGGATATGCGTCCTTCCATGTTCCGGCAGTTAAGGGTCTGAGGGGAAGACCCTCGGGGGATTATGTATTTCGGTTGACCTCCATTTGGGATGCATAGTAAATGTCATAGACTCCCACTGCCCGGACATCCTGTGTATGCTACTCAATTTTACAGATGGCACGTCGGTGGCAGTGTTTACCATTTACTTGCGTCCCAACCCGCTCCAGCTGGGTTTATCAATTCTGGAAGCCCTGGAGTCTCTCCTTCATTCTTTTCCCCCATCGGTTCACAAAATCATTGGTGCCGATTTTAATTGTCACTTTGAACCACTCCCGGGGATCCCCTCTATAACCTCAGACGAGGACAAAAGTTGGCTGATCCCGGATTGCACCATGTACCCTGAAAAGCGCTTACTGCCTTTGGCCCTTGCGATGAATAAAATGGTTTTCACACATTCACTGAGGGCCTGTAATGGTAGATTGGCCCCAGATGTCCCTGGAACTAGTATGTTTAATAAACCAGGGGGAAGCTCGACAATCAATTATATCCTGGTGAATGTAGAGTTCTGGGCTCGCCTTAAAGCTTTTTCCGTGATCCCAAGGGTCGACAGTGACCACAATTTACTGTCTTTAGATTTACTAACTCCTTTCGGTAACCAAACGGAACTCGGGCAAGAGGAGACTGCCTCCAATTTAAATCGAGTCATAGCAGCAGGAGGCAGACGGGTTAGATGGGAGAGGTTTGCGATGGCGCCTGATAAGTTGGCAGAACTCTATCAACTTGTTGTAAGCTCCTTCTCTGAGGTTTTAAACCTCTTGGGTACCACCAGTGATCTTCTTCATTCTAACTCCCAGGTTCTCCAGTGCATACACAATAAGCTCTTTGGCTCCCTGGCTAGTCACTTGCACTCTAGTGATCCTAAGCGCCGCAGGGTAAAAAAGCAAGATCACTGGTTTAACAAAACATGTAGACACGCGAAGAAGCGCCTGGTCAGGGAGGTAAAATCGGGGACAATGCCGAGCATTAGAAAAGCGAGAGATACGTATAAACGCCTGATCAAGGAAGCTAGGTCTGAGTGGGAAGCCTCAAGGTGAGATAACATCAGGGCGGCTCTGAGAGCTCGAGATTTTAGGTCATTCTGGAATCTTGTCCAAGGGGGGTCGGCCGAGGGGATGTCCGCCATCATCCCTAACCTCAGCGAAGATGTGTGGCTGGATCACTTTAAGCCCCTTTATTCACTTCGCCATGTGGAACACCATGGCCAGGCAGTACCTCAAACTAGCCCCCACGAGCTGGCTCTTCCGGAGGCCTCGGTCCAAGTTTGTCCGCCCTGTTCTATCCACGAAATGCGGGTGGCCCTCTGAAGCTTGAAGCTTGAGAAAGCTCCGGGCCTTGATAGGATTCCCGGTGACCTTTACCGTAGTGAACAAAAGGTCTGGGCCCCCTACATCTGTGTCTATTTCAATGCCATCCTTCAGGGCCGGGAGATCCCCAACACCTGGGTGGGAGTGGAATTAATCCCCATCCATAAGAAAGCCTCTCCCCTTGACCCAGCTAACTACCGCCCCATAAGTTTGATTGACGTGCTTCAGAAACTCTTTGCCCGCCTCCTGTTATCAAGGTGGCAGAGTTGGGTGGGTGAACAACACATCTTAACCTCCCTTCAGGCGGGCTTTCGTGCGAAGGTTTCTACATTGACCAACTGTTCAGATTACGGTTGGTCTATTGGAAGACGGTCACTATTGGGGCGGGCAGTCTGTACATGATTTTTGTGGATCTTAGGTACACATTCGACCTGGTCCACAGCTCTGGTCCTTACTGCTGGAGATGGGTGCTCCGGCCTACCTGTACCACCTACTTAAACGCCTGCACCAGGTAACTTATGCAAGGGTGAGGTATGAGAGGAGTGGGCAGCTGTCGGCCCCCTTCCCGGTGAAAAGAGGAGTGAGGCAGGGGTGTGTTTTGGCTCCTACCCTCTTCTCCCTTTTCCTCGACGGGTTGATAGACCACCTCTCAGGGGCTAAAGACCTGGACTCTCCTAGCCTAGCAGGGCGAAGGATACCTGCCCTAATGTTCGCTGATGACACTCTCCTAGTGTCCAAATTGCCTGGGGGCATACAGCGGACATTTGAGACATTCTGTTCCTTCTGCCGGCTGAGGAATTTGGAGATTAATCTCTCCAAAACAAAGTTGATGGCATATAATTGCAAACTGGCTAATTGCCCCCGCCCACACATGGATGGAATGGTGTTGGACCGAGTGTCCACCTTTGAGTACTTGGGGGTCACACTTAATGATAAATTGGATTGGGGAAACCATACGGCTAGGGCCAACATAAAGCTGGCCCAATCATCGGGGGGCATTTTAAAAGTTTTTGACAACACGTCATCAAAACTGCTCAGTCCGCCCCTGGAGATGTATAAGGCTCAGGCAAGCGGGGGCACGCTCTATGGCGTAGAGCTATGGGGTCATACCAGCGCTGCTCCCCTGACGCTCACGGAGAACAGCTTTATTAGGCGTTTGCTCTGCTCGCCTATGAGCTCTCCCCTGACTCCACTGCTGTTGGACCTGGGCCTGGAACCTATTCAGGAGATTGTAGCAAATCGTCCTCTCCTGTACTGGAGACGTCTCTGGTCGACCCCTGAGCTTTTGAGCTATAGGGAGGACCTGATTGACATTTTGCAAAGAGGGACCTTGGGGAAATTACCCTGGTTAAACTATATTAAGCACCTCTGCCACACTCTAGGTAGAAGTGATATGTGGTTGTCTCCCCAAGAGTCCTGCCCCCTGCTCTCCAAGAAATCAATGAACATGGCACTAAGGAGTTACCGAATGGAATCTATTACAAGTAACCCTTCCAAGGGCAGGGTGACTGATACCTTCTTGAATATCAAGGCCCACCCTCGGTTCGAAGTTTTTTTGGATGATATTCAGCCTCCTTTGGCCAAGAAACTTTTTATTCAGTTTAGACACGGTTCTTTTCCGTTGAGGGCCGTAACACATAAGTGGCTGAATGCCCCCATACTGTGAGACCTTGCCCTGGGTGTTCGAGCAGCCGAGAGACAGATCTGCACGTTCTGCTCTTCTGCCCCTCCTACTCCAGGGCAAGGGAGAAATGGATCCTGCAGCTAAGTAGGGCTAGGGGCTTCAGGGACTACAGAGAGGTTTTTAGGATTCTTAAATATGACACCACCCCCTTGATAGTGTTTGCTACAGCTAGATTTCTTCAGTCTATGTGGTATACGAGGTGTGCAATAGTAAAGTTGGAAGCGCACACTTCGCCTCATGTACAGTAGAACATCCTCCGCAATGCTAGCGGCTCTTCTTGATGTCTCTTGGCCAAGGGTTATTTTCAGGGGATGTCATACTTCTTTTTTAATATATTTGTATACTGATATATTAGTTTTTAACTGATGCCTTTTGACATTTGTAGGAACTGTACTATATGAGATTTTTATATTTAAATCATCCATAATCTGTTTTTACTGTATAATTCTGATGTGTGTATTGTTTGTATGGCCTTTTTATGGTATTTTACCGAAATAAAGCTCTTTTGACTGACTGAATATGTCTCTTGGCCAGGACAAGCCCTAGGAGAGCGAACTGCCTACTGAGCATCTTGTGCAGTGGTGCATGTAACAGTCCTATTAAGACTTGCCTAATATCTTTGGGCATACTCCAGCCTGTAGCCATTTGTAAATGCGTGAGCACTTATTCCCAGAAAGAGAAAAGTAGCTGGCAAGACCAAATCATGTGAAGAAAGTCTGCTCCACATTCTTTACATCTGGGACATTCGTCTGTGTGGGATGGGTAGATTATGTGTAATGTACGTGGGGTGAGGTATTCTTGGTGGACTAGGTTATATTGGAGGAGCTTAAACCATATGTTGGCATTGACCTTCTGTACCCCTTGATGAACTTTCCTCTATTCAGCCCCCGTCAGTGGCTCATCCACAAGTGTGTCCCACTTTTACGGAATCTTGAGACCATTGTTCGATTGGTCGTCGCTCAGTGCTGTATAAAGATGGGAAACCAATTGTCTACCCTGCACCATGTATAACATGACCTTTAATGTGCTGGTGGTGGGAGGCTCCTCGGAGAACCTCGGCCAAAATTGTCGGGATACACTAGAATTTTTTTGATATTGCAGGAATTGACCCAGCCCTAAGCTGAAGGTGACCCTTGCATCCTCATGTGTGATAAATTGCCCATCAATGTAGAGGTCTTCCAACACCTGATAGGACCCTTCTCTCCATCTGCGCACCGACATGGAGTCAGAGATACCGGCAAAAGGGAGCAGCTCCCACAGGGGGCTGTATCTCGGTCATAAGGGGCATGTTGCACCACTTGGCGCACTACATTCTCCCACGGGCAGCTACATGTCGCACAATTTATTGGCTCTCTCGGGGGCGCTGCATCCCAGCATTAATAGCTCTGTCAGTGGACAGTCTCCATATATTACCACCAAGTGACGTCTCTCCCAGTTATCTTCTTTGTCCATTCAGTGCCCTGCATGCTGCAGCTGGGAGGCCATATCGTAAAATTTTAACCGGGGCACTTCCAGTCCTCCCTCCGCCCAAGTCTGTTTAGGTGTTGCCATATGCACCGTACTGTATTTCTTCCCCATAGGAGGTCTCTTAGTAAACTGTATAGTGTGCGTAAGTAATGTTGCAGTATCATGTGGAGTGAGTGTTGCATTGCATAGAAGGACAATCATTTTAACAATTGTGATGGCCCCATGAGCGACAACGCCAGCTACCACCAGAAATGTATGGACCCTGACAGTCCCTCAAAGACCCATCCAATATCAAGATCCAGGTATGTAGAGGCTGTATTCGCCAGCCGGATCCCTAGATTTCGCGTCCCTTTACCCGCCTACTGAAGCGCAAATCATGGAAGCTCTGTTACTGGTACCGTGGACAACATGCCCAGAAGAATCTACTTAGACTTCCCAGAGTTAATATGAAGGCCTGCGATGTCACCACAGGATAGCAACTCCATTAGGAGTAAAGGTATGGATCGCTCCGGATGAGATAAATAAACCAGCGTGTCGTCTGCAAACAGGGAGACTGCATGATTAGTCGTCCCCAACCTAATGCCACAGGGACCCAGCTGATCGTGCAGACGCAACACCAAAGTCTCCATAGCCACCACAAGTAGTAGAGGAGAGAGCGGACATCCCTGATGTGTGCCTTACCGAAGAGTGACTGGTTTGGATACCGTCCTTCCGATTCAAATTCTGGCCATAGGGGCTGAGTAAAGCAGCTGCATGCACTTGAGGAATCATTCTCCCAATTCGTCTGAGAACCTGCCACATATAGGACCAATCAACGGAATCAAAATCTTGTTCAATATCCAACATTGCCATGGCACAATCATTCTCCAATCAGCCTGAAGCGTGTCATACATGAGCCAAGCATTGTAAGTTACGGACCATACTCTGTCTCTGTATAAATCCTGCCCAATTTGTGTGGATCAGTTGGGGAATTCTCGAAAGGAGTTGCTCCACCATAATCCTGCTGAGTATTTTTACAACAATATTTAGTAGCGAGATGGGCCTATAGTAGGTCGGCAAAAGAGGGTCCCTGTCATTTTTAAGTATCATGGGCACCAACACTTCTCGCATGGACGGCGGTAATGAACCCTTTCCCAATGCTTCATTGTAGACTTCTAGTAATCTATCCGCTAAAAGGGGGGCAAACTGTCAATATAACTCTGCTGGGAGCCTATCGGAACCCAGACTCTTGGCCAGGTTAAGTTGGTATATGGCCAGCATGAGTTCCTCTTTTGTGATCGGGGCATACAGTGCCTCAGTCTCCTCAGGCGCCAACTGAGGGATCTCGACCGTCTTCAGATAGGGAAGAACTGTCTCCTGATGGGAAGAAGGCTGGTGTGCTTGTGCGGCCCGCAGATGACTAGCCATTGTCACTGAGATCGCCTGTTGTGTATCGACCACGGTCCTACTAATATTGCGAATCTGCCTTATTGAGGCCACAGGGATTTACTTCTTCACTAATCGTGCCAATAAGGCACCAGTCCTGTCTCTCTCTCTGTACAATCTTTGACATTATGTCATATGAACATGTTTTTCCAATCTACGGAGGTCCATCAACAGGGACTCCATGGAACTACACCACTCCGCTAGTCCCTGGGGAGCCAAGGGTATCTTAGCTTTCATTCTACCTATTATTGTCTCCTGCACAGCTACATCTTTCTCCAACTGCCTGCGTACCCCAAAGGACATTTTTATACATAGTCTCCTAAGAACCATTTTTGTGGCCTCCCATTCAACTGTGCGACTCAAAGCTGACCCCCAGTTATCCTCAAAGTAACGGTCCAGCTTCACAGTGAGTTTGGCCACAAATGGAGGGTTAGTCAAGGCATCAGTATTAAGCCGCCATAAGGGTTTCTATTACCTAGTCCCTCATCCACTAAGCTCCAACTGGACACGGGAGTGGTCTGAGAGATAGCTGGGTAAGTATGTTATCCCACCAACACTCCATCCAAGATCCAGAGAGAGAAATCAATAATCTACTGGAAGTCCCCGTAGCAGGGATGTGGCAGGAGAACTGCCTAGAGTTTGGATTTTGCTCATGCCATTCATCCCTTAGATGCATACCCTCAAGTATATCGCGCAGTGTGCTAGTCAGGTGTGGCTTGGTGTGGAGTCGTGGAGGCTCACGGTCAAGTGAACCGTCCAAGAGACAATAAACATTTCCAGCCAGCAGCATTAGTGGTCCCATATATGGTGATGCTGCCGCCATTAGGGAGGGGAAGAGGAAAAATCATCATTAGAGGCATATTTGTTATCATACACACTTTCGTACTTTCAAGTCTCCCATGCAGAATAGGATACCTCTCCTCCGAGTCAACCACATGATGCAAGTGTTGGAAGGGAACCCCTAAAGAGCCACCCAGATAGGAGCCCCTCTAGCAAACCCAGAGTAAGAGGTAGCATACATGGCATGGTATCATATCCCCCCCGATATGCGTCTCCTGTAGGCATGCTATGCTACCTTATCCCTTTTCAAATATGCAAATACTCATCTACGTTTTTCAAAGGTGGCTATGCCTCGGACGTTCCATGTGATCAACTTAGTCATGGTGGCTGCCATGAAGCACGTAGTTGTCGTGCTCTGTCGTCATATGGCCATTCTGCCTCAGACCCTTCATATGACCCTAAAACTGCAATCCTCACTTCTAGTTTTTTCCCCTGACATGGAGGTGGGAGAAACATTCTAAACCCCATCCCCAACATGGCCAAATACCCCCTCCCCTTGGGCAATATCACATCTCCCTCGGCATAAAACCAAAACAAGATGAAGGCATGCAGATGTTGCCCCATAACCCACCAGAGAAATCCCTGACTCTAAATGTCAAGGAAGGAAGAAAAACAATTCATCAAGGTAGATACCCACCTACCCATTCCAACATTAGTGGCTGGGTAGCTGGTGGGTGCGTGTGCAAGCCTCCAGCTCCCCAACCAGATAACCGCCTCTGGGATTGGCCCCCGTCAACTGTCTTTAACCTTTCTTGTAGCAGTCTCCGCCTATGTACCTCATCCCGGCCTCTCTGACAGACATCCAATAATTAGTACTCTGTTCTTACCACAGGTCCTTGAAATGGCAGTACCACAGAATGTGTCTATGTATCTCTTGTACCTCATCTACATATCCTTATCTGTTATTGGTATCATCGCTCGGGTTACTGTTTAAGTCTGAGACAACATCTGAGACCAGCAATGTTCCATCCAGGCACACTCTAATGCGACTAGGACTCCAAGTCCTGTCACCTGCCTGTGGAAGAGTTTGTTTTCGTTGGGCCCGGGGTGGCCTGCTCGACCTTGTCGCTTGGGTGACTCCGTTGAGGGCACCAGACAAGCGCCCCTGGGAACCCTGCTATGGAACCCAGCTGCTCGCCTTCCACGCTGAGAAAAAGAACAGCATTTTCACTTTGCTCACAAGTCTTAACTTGGCAGGGAAGAGGAGGCTATATTTGAGGTTTGAGTTTCTCAGGTGCGATTTACTGCCAGAAAGGTTCTTCTTTTATCTTATACTCGCTGCATGTAGTCAGGATAAATGGATATCTGGTAGCCTTCGTGGAGCAGCAGGCTCCAGCCTCGGGCAAGTTGCAGATTGACGTCCCGATCACAGAAATTGAGAAACCAAGCAATTATGGCTCTAAGTGGTACACCAAGTAGGGGCTGGGGACCAGTGCTTCATGTGCCCGCTCCACAGTAAAAACCTTTGATAGCCTCTTAGGGGCCAGTGCGGTGACATGCCAGTGCTCCAGAAACAGCACAACGGACAGTCCCTCCACCATTTCAGGAAAGCCCACAAAATTGAGGTTGTTCCTGTGTGACCTCCCTTCTGCATCTTTTGCTAGATCATCTAGGTGAACCACACGACTCTTGAGGTCAGTAACCATTGCCCGCAGGGCCTGAACCTCCGTCTGTAAGGCATCCACTGTTTGTTCAGTGGTGGTTACTCACTAAGAGAGTTTCCGCATATTACATCGGAGCAGGTTGGCGTCGATGGCGACGTAATCTATTTTATGTATCATCTCGTTCTTCATAGTATTGATCGCCGTCAGCAATAGAGTGGGCCCACTCCTCGCCCCGTGGTCCCGCACCTTCATGTGATGGCAAGCCACCCACTGCACTCACTTGTCTATGGGGAGGGGTTGTGCATAGTTCCAAATGTTGTTGGTCTGGGCAGTCTTGCTTCCTTTCTCTTTCACCATCTTAGGTGGATGGTCCTCTGACAGTCCCACAAAAACTCTCTTCGTACCACCCTGCAGACCCTCCCGGTCCGTGACATAGAGAATAGCACCTCTTTCGCTCTCTGCGTGGGCTGTATCACCGGTTAGCAGGTGGCTCACAGACAAGCCAGTCCTGCATGTTTCCTTAGGAGGCACCTCATTCCTTATTCATGCAACAACGGACTGAGCAAAAGGCTGCTCCAGGTTTTCCCTTCTGCTCCTTCCACTGAGGTTTGCAAAAATGGCACTCTGTAGTGACGTGTGTGTGTCAACAGGGCTATGCAGGCCTTTCACATAGGTTTTCGCCACTGCGCGGTGTGGCCAGCCTGAGAATGTTGGCCATCCAATGTGGCTGGTCCGCAGTTACCACCTATCTGCCGTCAGTGCTGGCAGTGTTTACTGTCAGCCCCAATCAGGGCCCGTGTTCAGGCTTCTTTATTTATTTATTTATTTATTTAAGTGATTTTTAAAGCGCAAACAATTACCCGTGGGTGTCTCGGCGCTAGGAGCTGTGTCTATTACCAGTATTTCAGAGAACAGATGCAGAGTTTAGGCAATGTCCGTTGGCTCCTCAGGAGGCCTTCAAGTTGGGGGCTCCATGCAAGAGGCTGCCCGTGAGCCAGAGTCCTAACTCCAGGGGGGCTATAGGCGCTTTACCCCCACTGCACCACTCTGTGCACCTCGGCATGTTGTGCCGTAGAGGAGGGAGCCCACCCCAAGTCACCTCTCCTCTGGGCCCAAGCATCAGTGTCCTGGGTGCGGCCGCACCTATTCAGGCCTGTCTTCCTTTTGAGCCCACAGAGCTATCTTGTTTGCACCATTGCCTTAAATGCTTGTAGCACTGGAAGCATGTTGGGTCCTTTATAATTCCTATACAACTTATGTTTTGTTGTTAGGGCTCCGCAAGTCCTTTAAAATTCATTCTTCATTGACTTTTCAATTTCCTCAAACCCAACTGTGCTTATAAAATGTCTTTTTAGTTCCACCTCTGCTGACAGTGCCAGGCTTTTCACTAAAGGGGAAAAGAAACTGATCATAGTCACTCCTTACCCCGGCCCTCATTTACAAACCCTACTTGTTTCAAATCCTTTCATATGATTAGAGAAAGGGTCACACAGTATTAGAGGACTGTCAAGAGTCTTCCCTTATTTAAGGGTTTTATCTTTTTCCCTTTTTTCCCCACTCCACTGATGTCAACATAAAGGTATTAATTTTCCCTTCCCCTAATTCAATGTTCCTGCATGCTTGTAACTCCATCTATACTACAACCCTTTGGATTTACCCTGATACAGTTTTTACCTACTTGACAATATTTTAGTGCTTTGTATAGACCTTCCTACACTTACAGTGTTAATTTTACACTCTTCCCTTGGAAACACCCAGCTTTCACTTAAAAGATCTTCCCCCTTGCATCATGCCATGCCTAGCTGGTCTCCTACATTTTGTTGTGTATCTTTTATTGTAATAGGGCCCCTACTCATCTTCTTAGTAAAGTAAGAACTGTAGACTGCTTCTTCCTCACCATTCCCTACTTCCTCCATTCTACATCTGCAATTCTTTCCCCTACTCTTTCACTCGCTGCTTTTGTAACAGGCCTTGCAAGTGTTGGCATACATTTATTGAATTTCTTTAGTTCACATGCAATATTATTTAAAAATCTAAGTTTAGATTTTATATCATAATTTAAATCCATTGTTTTAAATACCCCATGCAGAGTCCTTTGCATTAAAAATAGAATATTGAACATAAAAGATGACGTAATTGAAGTTGCATTTAAAGAAGAGGAAAGATTGTGTAACTTTTCTTCCGTTCTTATCAATTTTTCTTTGGATCCTACATCTTTCATGTCATCCAACATGGCTATTCAAAACATAGTGTCTCCACTTCCAGCACTAAGACTAGAGCTTCCCTTTGAGATATGGGGTGATGAGAAAGAGATCCGCAACAAAGTGTGATCATCTAAATATGTGGGCAGCCTTACACATAATCAAAAAATCATTAGATTTGTCAAGCACTTTGTGTCACCCTTGAGGGTATCCAGGTGCTGGCAGGGTCCAGTTGATTAGAAGCATAGCCAGGTTTTCAGGGACTTTCAGTACTCTGAAAGAGATGGGAAGTCCCTGGATTAAATGGCAGCTCATTCCATGTCTTCGATGCTTGGTAGGAGAAGGAGAGACTTCTGCATCTGCTACATTAGATGCGGGGGAGGAATCACTGACAGATTATCGAGGAGCAAAATATCAGCCTGACAAAATATCGGTGACCAAATATCGACTACATGAATATCGAATTCCTATCTACAAACAGGTAAGTAAAAAATATTGAATCCAATTATTTTTAATACATATATATTATCTTAATAATATAAAAACAAATCAATATTTTTAGCGTAGGATAGCGGGAGGGTAACATTTACTATTCCCACTTCAGTGAGTGCAACAGTACGGAAAGTGTTGGATGGCGGGAAGGTAAAAATTACTATTTCCACTCCAGCGAGTGCAACAGTAGGGAAAGTGTTGGATATCGAGAAGGTAAAAATTACTATTCCCTCTCCAGTGAGTGCAACAGTAGGAAAAGCGTTGGATAGCGGGAGGGTAAAAATTACTATTCCCACTCCAGAGAGTGCAACAGTAGGGAAAATGTTGGATAGCGTAGCTGTAAAAATTACTGTTCCTACTCCAGTGAGTGCAACAGTAGGGAAAGTGTTGGATAGCGAATGGGTAAAAATTACTATTCATCATGGTGGGGGATGCACACCAGTTTTCACGAACATTTTTTCATTCCTCAAGTTAATCCATCCTTCGTTTTGAATTGCGTGCAAATGTGATTTGTAGGCATGCCCTGCTGCCGTAAGTTAAGAAACATATAAGAGGAGGGACTTCGCAGCCCCTTATCCAAATGGATAGCTCTGTGCCGCTGAATTTGCGTGCACATAATATTCTCACACCTTAGTCCATTATAACTTTTTCATCCTTTTCTTTAATCCGTATTTCATATCTATGACATTTTGATTCTTGGTTGTAATTTGCCAATCGGGGAAAATAAAAGTGCCAATTTTCAATCTTTAACATTCAGACTGTGCCATTCCAGGCCTTCAAGAAAGAATGCGAAAATGCAAGAATAATAATACCTAAAAATGTATATTTAATTTACTATAATTAAATTACTTCCCACCCTATTCCCCTATAAACCCACAACCCACTACGGAATGAAATTAAGCAAAAATTAAATAACATAAAATTCATTATTTAAAAAAACGTTCAAACATTACATTACAGATATAATACATACTTT
Source organism: Lissotriton vulgaris (assembly GCF_964263255.1). Lineage (NCBI taxonomy): Eukaryota > Metazoa > Chordata > Amphibia > Caudata > Salamandridae > Lissotriton > Lissotriton vulgaris. Next base: position 1,442,139,662 of record NC_141685.1, read on the forward strand.
TAACACATATACTAACACTTAAAACCGTATAAAAAAAATGATATTTTTAACAACTATATTATGACTGTCGATATTACTAACTTCGATATTATGAAAATTGATATTTGTTAGCTGGATTTCGATATTCTGCACCACTATTTTTTTGCAATTCGATATACTGTATATTCCGTATAAAAAGCTCAATATTCTGTCCAGTCGACATTGTGACTGTTCACCGCGGGGGAGAAGGTTAGAGAAAGGGACGCGGAGGGGTCTGGTGGGCTGATGGAAGTTCAGGTGATGGTTCAAGTGGGCATATCCGCAGTTGTGAAAAGCCTTGTATGCATGAGTCAGGAGATTGTACTGGCATATTTTCTGTACAGGGATTTAGTGGAGTTCCCTGAGGGAGGGGTAAAGTGGGTTTGTCTAGGAAGAGCAGAGCCGGGCTGAGGCATTCTGTAAGTTCTGTAATCGTCGGAGGTGAGCTGCTATCTTTGCGTAGAGAGAATTGCCATAGTCCAGTCGGCTGGAGATGAGGGCCTGGGCGATGTTGTTTCTTAAGCTTTCGAGTAGCTATTTGAATATCCTACAAAGCATGCAGAGGAGGAAGCAGGAGGAGGAGGAGATGGAGTTGACCTGAGTCGTCATGGTTAGCTTGTTGTCCACAATGATGCATAGATTCCTAGCATGGTCAGTGGGGGTGGGAGTAGGTCCAAGTTATGAAGACCACCAGCATGCATCCCATGGGGTGCTTTTGTTTCCAAAAATCAGGACCTCTGTCTTGTCTGATCATGCGGGTGACTTTGGTTACCCGAATGATCCATCTCTGAGTTTGGTTCAGATTACTGTCCCATTCTACCTGTGCAGTTCACCCATCACCTATTTTCAAGTTATGCTGTCCTATTATATCTTCCTCCTTTTTTGACTTTGAAGTGCCTGCATACAAAGTTTTTTCACTAAAGCGGGAAGAGAAACAGCTGATGTGGACCTAGCATCCCTCATTGGTGGTCCACCTGTCGTATTCAACAATTCCTATTCACTGCCACTACTTTGGCCTCACACACCTTTTCCAGCATCTGTTTTTTTTTAACCAATTTGCATATTTTCCTTTCCTTTTTGACATAATAACTTGATGATTTTCCTACTTGCACCAGGCATCTCAATTGACTCTTTTAGGATCTTATGAAAAAAATCAGTGCAGGAGTGGGGAGTACACGTCATCCCTTTCAAGGTATCTCTATGTAAAGTACCGATCCCGTATGTCCTAAATAAAATGTTTCTTTTTTCTCCTTTAATGCACTCACAGTTTTTCCAGCTTCAGCTAATTCGAAGTCAAACGTGCCAAAGATCGTACCCACCTCTCCAACTGCTCAGGTACACATGCTCCTTTTTACCCCTTTTGTACATCCAGCACACTCCGGAAACACAATCAAGACTACCCGAACCAGCCCCTGACGCCCAGCACAGTTTTTGGCAGGACCCCCACCTCGATAGACTCCTCCTGGATGGGGCGGCTGGGGCAAAAGGCAGCATTAGTGGCTGCTTACCCCACAAACATGGCCTCCAATCTAGGGTGCAGGGACACATGCCTTCTGGTCGACTGAGGTTCTTCGATGTACTCCTCGAACGCCCCCAGGCGATTCAACGTGTTCCAATGAGGGCGCTGGTGAAGACATGGATGCTGGGAAACTGCAAGCAGTTAGAACAACTCCAGAGCCATCACAGGGCTTCGGTTCCGGAGCAGGAGTGGGAGCTGAGAGCAGTGCGCAACAGCATCTGCTTTGGATTACGGAGGGCAGAAGGGGCACACAGGCACGAGCAGTGCCCACCAGCATAGTCATTGTAGGGTTTATACGGGACTATCCCACTCCTTCGACAGTATTACCCATCCAGCACTTTTGTTATTTTGGACAGTTTGGTTCCCTCGCTTTCTCGATGAGTGTGTTCTTAGCATAATCTATATTGTTAGGATTTTGCCCTACTTTTCCTTCACGAAAAACTGCCTTTGTAATCACTCGTTTGCCAAAAAGGGTGCGCCTGGCTGTCTCTGTAATCTCTAGGGGCCCTATACCCCTTCCCCCACTTTCGCTCTAGTTGTCCTCTGGCCTGCAACGGCAAAGCGGGTAAGAAATGCTACATTTAAAGTTTGTCCTTGTAATCCTCACATGCCTTATATCTCCCGTTGCCACTGGATGAAATTAGTCTGCATTGGCGGTGTTCTCGACAAATACTGGAGGGCTATCCTCTCCATTCACACTTGAGTGTTTTCCAATTCCAGGAGGAATCTCGTGTGCGCTTTACTTTCTCTTTCAACCACTTTCCCCTTCTCCCTTGGGTAATTTATTGTGAACTCTATTTTTTGTTTCTCAGTGTTAGACACAAGAGAGTCATGGGCTTTCCAAAAGATGCAATAAAAACATCGGCCTTTTGAAAAAAAATAGTTACCGCAGTATTTTGCTGTATGTTCGTTTCGGGGTCACCGCTTTCAACGTGAACTTCATGTCCATAACATTCTTCTTTGAGGTCACAACTTAACTGTGTTAATGCACACTATTCACCCAAGTGGCCTCACTCACAGCTTCCAGACTGATGTAGCCCAAGGTATTGTTCAATATGGGATTTTTCTGTAGACCACTCAGGAAGATGCCCAACTGTTTGTGCACACTACCCCATCAAGAAGCACAATAATGAGCTTTACCGGATCTTGCTAGCTGCACAACATTGTAAGGCGGTTTGTTATTTTTGTGTCATAAAACTTAAAGGAGGGTTTGTGTGTTTCCAATGGTGAACATATTATTTTGGTGCATGTATAGTTGTATTCGTGCCACTTTGTTTCTACACCTTTCTGGATAGATTTACACTGTTCTGATTGCACTGCAGAGCATTTCCCCTTGTTTGGTGTGTTGTTACTCTCTTTCGTAGTTCCAGATATGGACTGTACCATTGTATTAAAAAAAGTATAACAAGCATGCACAGGTGCGCTGGTGGGATCTGTGGTACAGAAATCCTCAGCATCCATGTTCTGCTGAAGGCAAGAGATGATCTTTGATTGCTCCAAGCTTATTAGGACAGTCCTTGATATCAAGCGATACTAGCCTATTGAGGTGAACGAACACAGAGCACCACACTGTGAGCTTCATTTAAACAATGCCGCCCTGTTAGTTTGACAGAAACTGGTCTCCCTGAGCTCAGTGCATTTATAAAGGCATGTTGTCACGTTGAAAAGGAAGCTCCTGTACTGACTGTGAAACGTACATTCTACTACCTTATTTTTTATGTATAGGATCCATTATGTAATTCTGCTGAATACTACAAATAATTTGTTAATATAGAGTTTTTAAAAGTACTGTATTGGGCGTTGTAAAAACACGTGTTGTTATTGTCTAATTTGACTATGCTCTGTTTATCAACTTCAGAAGGGAAAACTTGTCCTGCTGGTATTCCAACTAGTGCCTCGTATCTGATTAACCCAGAGCGATTGCCTGTGGTTAGTCAAATTGCAAGCATATCTCCCATCAGTTTTTGTGTATTTGTTGTAATGCCTCAAGTGGCCGGGTTTGCCCAGATGCGGGTCTCGTGCTCACTTTGATAAAGCCGAAACTATGGATTCATAGTCTATAAAAGAAGAAATTAGAGAAGGCTAGAAGCACAGAGAGTTTAAGGAATATAGATGGAAAATGTGATGTGGATACATTAATCACAGAGATGCTGCACATTCCATGTAAAACTCTCTCCCAAGTTTTTCAGTGTCGAGTATCAATGATCTGTTTGCTTGATTAAGTTTGCTTTCAATGTTTTATGTGTATCGAAAATGTAATGAATTTTGAATTGATTATGAAAATGGCAGGACATATAGAAAATAAAGTATTTGCAATAGAGATTTGTTCTGTAATCTTTGGAGGCCTGACCAGTAAAGACAATCAACTTAAAGGATGTCAATTTTAACCCTAAGATTACATTTTGCCTAGACATCTATTTTAATAAAATGCCTACTCTTTTATAATATAGCACTGGAGCCAAGTGACAACTAACTGGAGAGGCCCAACTAGGTAAAATGGGATGCTTGTCTTCCTTTACAGAGAGCATCTGACTTGGCAGTTTAGATTGGACAGTGCTTTTTGGAGCAGGACCATGGCAGATTTGCATTTGACTGTTTCTAATCCTTGGTAATATGGTGGGCAAAAAAATGGTTAATTTGAATTAAACCCCAGGTGCTTGCCAGTGGTTCAACGTATTGCAAAAATTCCGCCAATCGCCTTTTGAGAGTTTTGTCTAATGCCGTAAGTGGTAAAGATATGTCAAGACTTGGGTCCTGTGCTCACCATGCCCCCTGGAGAAGAGCTGCACCCGCATGAAGAGGCCTAACTAGGCTGCAATCAGTCTGGGGTTGCTTCCGTTTCACTTTAGCGAGTTTCTTTTAAAGTTCGGGCTGGAATATTCCTGCTGGAGCCGATTCAAGACTAATCTTTGTATGGTTGGATCTAATTTGAGGTGAGATGGTTGGCGAAAAAAACAATGGATTGGACTGCTTCCCTGAGCAGCCAGGGGCGAGGCAAAATGCAAGCATTCGTTACTCCCTCTTTAGTGTGTTTGATTCAAAATATATACAACACCAAACGCTCAACTAATTTTAAATACAGACAATGCTTTATCACATTTAATTGTGAATTAAGGGTCTCACATTGTTTTCATGGTGCCATAGACTTCGTTCCTTTCTTTGCTCAGCTTGGCAAATATTTCTCAGACAGGTTATTCTTACCTATATGTTGCTTTCAATTAGTTATTGTTTAACCCTCACCATGAAGCCATAAATAGATTGCTCAGCAACTACATTCCTTGTGTTTATGATGTCAGAGGCAGCTGTTTCTTCCAGTATAGAATCTCACATCCTCTTGGCTGGAGCACAGCACCTAGAAGGAGTCAGGAGTGCAGCTGGTACCCTTTCCCGGCAAAATGGACATCAAGGTAAGAATTAAGCGTGGCCCTGTGTGCAGGATCACCCCGCCATTTTTGCCTTCACCCCTCCTGTTTCCTGAGCCTGTTTATGTTAGTCTTAGTACTCCCCACATTTTACCACTGCTATCCAGTTCTAAAAGGCTTGGGGTGTCTCCTCCAGACATGTTAAAATTAGCTTACATCCACTTGACACCTATAATTTACTTGTAAATCCCTAGTAAAGTGGTACTACATATACCCAGGGCCTGTAATTCAAATGCTATCAATTTTTGTTGGATGTATTACATTGCAATGCAAACTATTACAATGCATAACTTTACAACACGGTTTGTACAACTCACCTTCCATTACAACACATGGCATTACAATGAAACTTACTATTCTAACACCAGGCGAGTGCTTACGTCAGGGAAGGTGCTGCTCAGTGAGGGATATGTGATATGCATTGTAATTGCATGTGTATTAATGGCATGCGTTGTAATGGAACTTGCATTGTATTGACCACATTGTAAACGCATTATTTTGTAATGCCATCTTTTTAATGGATGTTTCCTATTTTTGTTTTTGGCAGGGGAAATGGCACGTTTGGTGTCCTAGAAATTGTAATTTAAAGCCCTGTTTACTAGTAAAGTTGAATTTTAAGTAACAATTCTGAAAAACCACTTTAGGAAAACCAATATTAGAGAAGCACAACCTGGGTGTGAAAATGTGCACCTAGTAATTTACCACGCTATTAAAGTTCATAAGTGAAAGGGTTCCTTCTCATGAATGATTATTTCTCTGAGCGCCGTCACACAAGCATACTGGCAGTGTTAACTAAGAGTCTGTTTTACACATGTTTTGGTAATATCCACTCCTTTGCCAACCTTTTCATCAGCTCCCTAAAGAGCTAATGCAGAAGGCACAGAAAGCATAGAAACAAGTATTTCCTCCTTTTAAGAACTGCAGAAGACAGAAATTGAGAACCTCAGCATTTTAAACTGGATTCTGTGGTTTCTAATTTTGTTGACAAAGTTTCAGTATTTGGTAGTATTACTAGACAAAACTAATAGATCTTAAAGGCTTAAAACTGGCTATGAGACAGACCTGTTACCCATGCCATCGATGTATCTCTGTCCCTAGTAAAGGAGATCCAGAACCCTCCTTAGCCCTTCAAAATGGGGAAACCTTTGAAGGAGCATTACTTGCCAGGGAAATCCTCACTAGACTCCCTTTAGATGTTTCTTTTATATAATTTAACATTTTCCGATTTATCATTAGGTGCCTCAGTTGATGACCATCATGTAGTACCTTGATTTTAGAATTGGAAGACGATGGGGCATAAAAATGATCTCTGTTCAAGTTGCCGTCCAAAGGTCAGCACTTGTTTGGAACTCAGTTAAAAGAGTTGGTGCTAAAGCCTTCAAAGATCACAAGCATAGGCCTCTTTCTGAGAAACTCAGAATGATTTTTGGATGTTTTAGTCCTTCCATTGCTGAACATATATTTTTTCAGGTTTTAGATTTGTTTTTTTGCTTCAACAGATCTTCCAGGGTTAGTCAGCTTTTTCTTCAAAGGATGTTATTCAGACAAACAATATTCCGACAAGGGTTTCCAAAACCTCCATGCCCTTTCAAGCAAAAACGTACCACTGTTTACTATGATGTGGACAACAGTTCTCTATCCTTTATAGTGGGTAGAACGGTCACTTGCTTCTACAATGCCAGATGTGATATTTTTTCTGATGATTGATCTCTGCACAGTTTTCAGAGAATGTTACAATATAGAGTTGTACTTCTCTTCCAGCTGGTTCAATGGATATGGCGAATCTTTGAATCAATCTGCAATGAGAACCTATTGGAACTTCTGACTAAAAGGCAGTACTAACAGTTACAAAAACAGAGCTCCATTAGACAGTCTTTTCCATTGTATTCTTGGTTGAAAGCAGTTGTTAGCTCTTGTCTCATTATCAAGGTAAAGGGTTTGAATAGTTTCATTCTCACAATTCTTTCCTGGGTGTACGGACTTCAGTGAATGCTTGTGGAGGTTTCTCCAGCTTCGGGCATCCCTGGATCAGCAAGAGTTTCACGTTCCAGTACAATCAGTTGATATAGGGGTCCTTTATTTTGCAGTGTAGAGCAGCCAGTACCAGTGTGAAGGTCTCCCCGTCACCAAGGCTGTTATTGAAGGTGATGTCTCCTACTGGCAATCCTTCACGACGAGGGAAGTGCAGTTCAACCCTACCTGCATGACTGGTTTGTATTAGCCAAATCTAAGGAACAGACCTCACTGGACGTAACAAGTAAGTGCAGCCTAAATCAAGAAGAAGGGTTTTTGTTGAACTGGGAAAAGTCCCATCTCACCCTGATTCAGGACTTGCAGCATATTGGAACAAGGTTCAGGATGGATCTAAGCTGGGTCTTTTTCTGTCTGGACAGAATTTAGAAATAGAAATACAGTTTTTTTTAGGATAAAGACAAAACCAGAGGTTCTAACCCTTTGGTGACTTCAGCTACAGAAAGACAAGTCAGCTGCTCCCTTGTTGGTTCATTGGGCTTGTCTTTCATTTGAAGACACATTTTGAAGTTCAGATCTCTTTTGAAAAGCAATCTGAGGGATCCCGTTCCTGTTCTACCGTATATATTCAGAGATAAACTGGTGATTGTGTTCTACACGTTTGCTTGAGGGAATGCTTCTGATCATTGCTACTCAGACAATGGTACATCAGGGAGTCCAGTTGATGGAGATTGTGTGCTACTGGGCAGACCCAGCCAAATTAGGGACCTTGTTTAACAAAACATTCTTGTTACTTCTCCTTTTGGAGGTAGTTGTCATCTGTGTTGCAAGCCTTACAAGTGTTCCAGTATATTACTTGGTGAAAACAGGTCTCATCCAAACAGACAATAACAACCACCAAAGCTTCTGATAACTATTACAAGGGCATCATATTGAAGTAACACGGTCCACACAGGTAGGAAGTAGTTCAAAATGTTTTATTGTAGTAAGTACAAGTTCTGTAGAGCAGCCCCACCAGGAGCAGCCTGCCTCCTGCTCAGCCCAGCCTCAACTGTCAGTCTTCCACTCAGGCACTTAACATTCCGAAGCACATCATAACTCCAGCATTCCATGCAGCACACAGCACACCATACTGGCTGAGCAGGTGGTGAAAATGGCATAATATTAACATGAACATGATCCTAAATATCCCCCTTTCTTATATAACAGAAGCAATTAATCTGGTAAACTGAAATGAGGAGCAACAGGGAAACCTGAAACAAGGAAGGAATAAGAGGAATACAAAAGCAGCATAAACAATGCAAAGGAGTGAACAACAAGGAGGGAACAGAAAAATAGATGGGAGTAGAAGAAGAAATAGCGTCACATAAATAAACAGATAAATATAACCCTTCCTCCCCTTCTATAAATAACACCGGAAAGGAATAGAAAGATACAGCAAAAAAAACAACGTGAAGAGGGATAGATGTGAACGCGCCAATGACTAAAGAATAAGAAACGCACTACGATAAGTGAGAGACAGAGAACAAAGAAAGACTAACAACAATATTATAGTCCAGAATCCACGGAGGACCAGAAGAAAAGACATCACGAGGAGAACTGAACAAGCGAGAAAATAGAGAAGATGAGAAAAAAATACAATATGATCACTCATTCTACCCCGTTATGAAATTGACAATGTAATAAAATAGAAACATAACATTGCGTTGCAAAATTGACAATGTAATATAATGAAAGCATAACGTTGAGAAAATAACAGCAAATGGGACTGAAACCCATGAGATACACCCTATGTAAGGATACTAATGTACCCAACGTATGTGAAAATGGGACTAAAACCCATGACCAACCCCTACCCCGAGGAAAAGGGGTGAGGAGCTACTGTGAATGGGACTAAGACCCATGAAATGATAGCCCATGTAAGGACAACCCCAGTGTAGAGGTCACATACTGTGCAATGTAGTAATGGGACTATAACCCATACAACACACCCTGTGAGAGGAAGCAGTATAAGAGAAGATTGGACTGAAACCCATGACCTACCCTGAGACAGAAGGTAGGTTAGCCACAGTAAATGGGACGGAACCCATAACCTATCCCTAAGCATAGGGATGATTAGCAAATATAAATGGAAATAACACCCATGCATCCATGCCCTGAGAGAGAGTGGAAACTGTAAGTGTCCCAAGAAGGCAAGTGTATTGTGAGCATATGGGGCCAGAACCCATTACCATCCTTATGTAGGGAAGAATAAAATGTAGATTGCACACATGTAAAATTAAACAATGAACACCTGAAGGTTTAAACCTAGAACTCTAACATTGTGGATGGACTGCACTCATAAAAGTACTCCTCATTTTGAGGAACACATGATAAAATGGGACTAGACCCATACGGAAGCTGTGAAAATGGGACTGGAACCCATAATGCAAGCTGTGAAATAGGGACGGATACCCATACAGACAAGTGCAGCGCAAGAAGACTACACAACATGACAAAAGTACAGCACAGGGTGGCTTACACATAAAATGTTACTGAAAACACATACGTTGTTTGACATACTGGTGACAGATCAAATAAGCTTGCACTTCCAACTTTGGATTTCAAGAATGTCAATGGTGTGCCTGTCACCACGATCCTGTGAGACAGGCATTCCTAGAAACAAACAGCACTTCGTAGTAAAAGGGCGACTCCAGGAAACTTGAGAACGAACAGTGCAATGGTGCACAGAAGGTGCCCACTGAAGACTGATGCGCACCATGGCTGGTAAAGAAAAGAAATCTCACCAGTCAAACAGTCGGCAAAGTCCAGTGTCCTAGGTGTGTACAAAACCAAAGAAAACTCGAAGACTTCGCCCAAATCTGGAGACTGACAAGGACTTAACTCAAGTCAGGATGACCGTTAGGCTTACATGAAAAGCGTTTTAGCAATACGAAGAGCAGAGAAGAACGATCTTCACAGTGGGACATGCAAAATCCATGAGGAGAGAAGAGCAGTCTTCACAACGTGGTTGGCATTAAACTGTATTCGATATGAAAGCTTCCTGGGACACTCTTACGCTATATTAAATGGCTAGAGCCTCAAACCAAAAGATGGCAGCACGATGAGCACGCCGCGCAGAATGGCTCTCGGTGCGCTGATGTTTGAAAACGTCTATGAGCAGGGTGTTTCTTGTAGAATGTAGATTTTCCTAGTTATTATGACGGAAAGTCTTAATTTTTATTAAAGACACAGAGGTGAGTATTATGCATTCTAATCTTGCATTTATTGCAATAGCAGCCAAATAAGTGAATAAACTACAGTTCCCAGAGGGCCAGGCGACAACTGGGCCATGGGAACGTGAATAAACGATAATACAGTAGCCAATCAGAATCAGGTAAACAGATAAGAGGCCATACTGACTGCGCAGCTTCCTCTTTTCGCTGACGAACAGATCAGATAAAATTGAACAAAGGAAATATAGTCATAACAATAGAAACAGCCAAAATCCAGGAGCAGACATCTTGAACCACGGAGATTAAAGACTAAAATCCAACTTGGGTATCCGGAGGAGGAATTGGGAGAGCTGAAGAAGTCCACAAGGGTGAAGCACGAAGACGATGGAGGGAAGACCTCTTAGGATGAAGCAGGTAGCAAGGCCGGATTCGCTGTAGGGAGGGAGAACACAAGTTAGTAGTGTAGAGGCGGGATAATACCCGCCTCCCTGTCCTTAATAAAAGTAAGACTTTCCGTCATAATAACTAGGAAAATCTACATTTTATGACAAGACCGGAGGCTCCTATTATGCTTGTTCAAAGCATATTTACAACATCAGAGGCAAAAGAATGAATAGGTTTACAATAGAGCATGCGAAAAACACTGTCATTGGACCAATCAGCTGATCTCAGAATGTCCTCCAGACGGGAGCCGGACCAAAAGGCCTTAGAGGCCATGGCTCCCCTGGCCGAATGCGCTCCGAAGACAGAGACGTCAATACCGGCAAGGGACATGACCCAACGAACCCACCTAGCTAGGGTAGGGGAAGAAACGGGAAGGTGGGGTTTGCGGAAGGAAATCAGAAGTTGGGAACAAGAGGACGCTCTGAGATTAGCGGTCTTTTGTTCATACACTTTCAAGCATTGTCCCACACAAAGTTGTGGTTGGTCAGGAAAATAAGGGTAAAACACTGAATCCAAATTAGTTTTTGTTCTTCTGCGAATCTGAAACAGAACACCTGTGGGGGAAAATTGACGAGAAGAAACATCTAAAGCTCTAACATCAGAAATTCTTTTGATAGCGATCAAACAAAGTAACATTGTTAATTTAGCAGATAACATTTTGAGAGATAAGGCAGAGTTAGCAGCCAAATTCATGAACAATTTAAGAACCACTGAAATATCCCATAAAAAGGTATACTTAGCCAACGGAGGTTTAGCACATTGAACGCCCTTGAGGAGGCGATAGATCAGAGGATGAGTGCCAACCGGTTTACCATCAATCTGAGAATGGTTGAGAGAAATCGTAGAGCGATAAAGATTGATAGTACGATAGGCTTTACCTGAGCTGGCCTCAGAGGCCAGAAAATTGATTATAAAATTCAGAGGGGCTGAAAGGGGATCGATAGACCTTTCCAAACACCAGCTTGCCCAAAGAGACCAGGCGGATTTGTATGCTTTAGATGTCCCAGAGGCCCAGGCCTGGTTGATGAAGAGAGCAGCCTCATGCGAAATGAGGATGTCAGAAGGGGAAGGCCGGAAACTTTCCAGGCCAACAGAGTCAAGGAGTTGTCCAGAATGAGGCTGTGACGAAGGCCCTGGGGATTGATGAGTAGGTCATCGAAAGATGGGAGAAGGATCGAAAAGTCTATTGCCATGTCCAACAAGGAGGGAAACCAAATTTGAGCTTGCCAGAAAGGAGCGATCAGTACCAGAGAAGTAGACTGGCGACGAACTTGAGACAAAACTCTGTTGATCATAAGAAAAGGGGGGAAAGCATAGTTGAGGTGAAGAGACCAATCCTGAAGGAATGCATCCGTAGCTAGGGCCAGAGGATCCGGCCGCCAACTGAAGAACTGGGGCAATTGACAATTGAGGCGGGAAGCAAAGAGATCTATGGAGAAAGGACCCCAAATGAGAGACAGAGAACGGAAAACGGAGGGACAAAGCTTCCAATCGCTGGAATCGTGAAGAAACCTGGAGTGCCAGTCCGCCACGGAGTTGAGATTTCCGGGAAGGTATTCCGCTGTCAAGGAATGATGATGAGAGAGGCAAAACTCCCACAGGCTTTTCGCTAGATCCGCCAGAGGCTTGGACCTGGTCCCGCCAAGTGATTGATATAGCGAACCGCAGAAACATTGTCCATGCGGAGAAGGATGGAACATTTGATTCTGTATTTGGAAAGGCTTTGGATCGCAAAGGAACCTGCAAGCATCTCTAAACAGTTGATGTGCAACTTGGACTCCTCGGACGACCATGTACCTCCAGTCGAGATTGGTCCACAGCAGGTGCCCCAACCCGTCAGGCTTGCATCGGATTCTAATACAAGATCTGGGGCAGTGGCAAAGATTGTACGCCCGTTTCAGGCATCTAAATGGTCTATCCACCATTGAAGCTCTGTGCGGGACTCTGAATCTAAGGCGACGAGGTCTGCGTAGGCAAGGCCTTGACGAAGATGTCTGATTTTTAGGCGCTGAAGAGCGCAATAGTGGAGAGGGCCCGGGAAGATGGCTTGGATAGAGGAGGAAAGGAGGCCGACGATCCTGGCCAAGGATGGGAGGGACAGAAGGAAAGACTGAAGGACAGAGGCAATCTCCGCTTTGATTCTGGCAACTTTGGAGAGAGGAAGGTGGAGAGAAGTGGCTACCGAGTCCACGAGGAACCCCAAGAACTCTGTATTCTGAGATGGAGTCAAAGAGGACTTCTCCAGGTTGATGAGGAAACCCAAGTCCAGAAGAAGAGACTGAGTCACCCTAAGATCGGACAGAAGAGAGAGTCTGTCGGAGTTGGGAATCAGAATATCGTCCAGGTAAATGATAAGACGTATTCCGAGAGAACGGAGGAAGGCAACCACTGGCTTCAGAAGCTTTGTGAAGCACCATGGAGCGGAAGAGAGACCAAAGGGGAGAGAGGTAAAACAATAGGTCACACCTGACCATTGGAATTGGAGAAACTTCCAGTGAGACTGATGGATAGGCACAGAGAGGTAAGCGTCTTGAAGATCCAGACGCACCATCCATCATTTTGAAGTGATGATAAATCAGGAACTGGTTGAACCATTTGAGGTTGATGACAGGACGCAGTTTTTTGTTTTTCTTTTGAACTAGAAAAATGGAGCTTAGAAAGCCTGAAGAGTCGAAGGGAAAAATCAGAATGCTCTGTTTCTGGAGAAGGGATTGAATCTCGTTCGAGATTAGATTGGCCATAAGGGTGGAGAAAACTAGAGGAGGGGGAAAAGAGGTTTGAAGAGGAGAAGAGGAGAACTCTATGAGGTAGCCCTGAACAGTGTTGAGAACTCAGGGGTCTGAACCTATGGGGTGCCATTTTGACAGAAACAATTTTAGACGGCCTCCGACAGGAGGGGAAAAAGAAGGGCTTACCTTGTTGGTTGGAGTTGGAATTGCGATATGTTTTCTGTCCTCTACCACGGAAGCCACGTCCCCGCTGAGGGTAGAATTGGGGCTTGTATTCCTGGGAGGTATTGTAGGAGCCTCTGGAGCCTTGATTGTAGGGACAGCCAGAAGAGCGGCCCCTGCCTCGTCCGGCCCGTCCAAAAACACGTGGAGTAAAAACTTTTTTAATGGATTGTTGGGCCTTGTCCAAGGAGGCAAATGTAGAGACAAACCTACTGAGGTCACGGACCAAGTTGTCACCAAAGAGAAGGCCATTGGCCTTGGGTCCTGGATCCATGGGGGCGAGATTGGAAGGTTTGGAATCCAATTTAATTAAGAGTCCTTTGCGACGTTCGTGGGTTAAGGCTGAATTAGCGTTGCCTGGGAGACAAAAGGCGCGTTGGGCCCACATGGAAATGTCCTCGGCAGAGAGGTCAGTACCCTCAAGCCGGGCAGACTCTGCCATGTCGAGAATACGGGCCAGAGGACCCACAACATCCAAAACCTTGTCCTGACAGGAAGACCATGCTTTATCAACTCCCTTGCGAGGGTCTTAGCCAAATTTGGAGAAAAATGTGAGAAGGGGCTGGTCAATTGCGGGAACTTGAGTATTTTTTTCTGGTAAGGAGGGTTTAGGGCATTCTGATTTAAGTCTCGACCGCACTGCGGTCTCCAGAGGAAGGCGAAGACGGGCCGAAATATATTCTCCCACATGGTGGGAGGGAAGCCATTCCGTGGAATTAGGGTGACGGATGGAAGCAGGGTCAAACATGGGGAGACCATCAGAGTCAAAGACCGGTTCAAAAGTGAAAGAATCAGATTTGGGAATTTTTGCAGGGGGGAAGGAGGGTCAGCCACATCATAAACATCAAATAAATCGTCTGCATCAGCCATATCATCGTCAGTGTCCAAGACGGTGGAAATTACCAGTTTTTTAACCGGTGATTCTGCGTGCATTGACTTATGTTTCTTTTTGCCCTCGGAACCAACAAACCCCTTCTTAGCAGGAGGCCTGGGAGACACTAAGTCCTCAGTCAAATGGGAGAAAGACTCGCCCACCTACAATGACGATTTTTTGGAAGTAAGCACAGGAGCAGAGTGGTACACCTTACGTTTTCTGCTTTCCCCCGCAGAATGGGCCAAAACCTTGGACATAATGCTGAGCATCGAGTTTTCCATTGTTTTAGACATACGTTGCATGGATAAATCCACTGCATGTTCCACAGAATTATTGATAAACTTGCTCAAATCTCGTTTGAAAGAGCCACTGTCCTCCTTAGAGGGCACATCCTCAGAGGAACTGTCATGTTCCATTGCAGAGCTACAAACAGCAAAGTGTGGCAGAAAAGGGTTAAAAGAACCAAGCAGCTCTGTGGGCGTGTGGGAGGCGTGTGAAGGGCGGGACTGAGGGGAGAGGCAGTCCGGTGCAGCGCTGAAAGTAAACGGAGAGGACAGAGGCTTCGGAAGCGCTGAGGAAGATTCATGCGACAGGGTGAGAAGGAGCGCGAGCGCGCAAAGGGCCAGGGCCGGGCGAAACCACCGGCAGGCAGAAGGGAGGGGGGGGCGAACAGCTGACAGGCTGTACAGAGGAGAGAAATGAAGCGCGAAACACGAGCGCGCCACTGCGCGAAGTCAGAAAACCAAGTACAATGACAACCAGTAAATACAATGAAATAATAATAAATACGTAATGACAATAAGCAATATTAAAATACAGAGAGCAAAGGATAAGAGCACTTTTCTGACTGCGAGCAGCAAGAAAAGAGGAAGCTGCGCAGTCAGTATGGCCTCTTATCTGTTTACCTGATTCTGATTGGCTACTGTATTATCGTTTTTTCACGTTCCCATGGCCCAGTTGTCGCCTGGCCCTCTGGGAACTGTAGTTTATTCACTTATTTGGCTGCTATTGCAATAAATGCAAGATTAGAATGCATAATAGGAGCCTCCGGTCTTGTCATAAAATTACAGCGACGTCTGGGAAGACAAAACAGAACCAGCACAAGACTAAGAAACTGGCAAGGAGACAACTATGTCATCAAAGGATCTCAGCGCGACTCGATGGAGGTAAGAGTGCACATGAAGAAGGGCTTGTGCTAAGATTTCAAACCGCACAGAAACGGTTTAAAAGTCCTTGCTTGAAAACATGCTTGAGAGTAATAGAAAACACCACAAATGTTTGGTCCACAACTGAAGCTCCCTTCCGATAGCACGCAAAGGCATGTCTGATACCCAACAGAAAAATGACAAATGAGACTGTTCTGTGTTGGTGAAAGCTCTGCTAGATTGGCTGTGCTGGCATAACTTGTGAAAGCTGTTCAAGCCAAAACTGTGTTTGATAACCCACGCCTGCTGCTGGCACTCAGACTAGGCTCCAGATGAAACACAGTGCATCACCTAACACTGGTAACACACGTACAAAAGACAGTACTGTCTATGCGAAATTCAAAACACAGTGTCTCTCTTGCCACCACAAAAACAGATGATGCATACTGAAGTATAAAAAATGTGCAAATCTTGTTACCAATAGAAGCCAACAAATGTGATAATTGTGCGCACAGCACACATTGGCTGGGGCTGTCCGGTGTGAGGGACACTGGTGGGGCTGGGAGGCTTAGTGCTTCATCTTGACCTATTTCTTGTTGTCTTCTTTGCTTTACTTTGAAAGACTTCTTTCTTTCATGCTGACGTCTTTGTTGTTCTGTGTAGAACATCCTTGTAATTATTTGCAGTTAATATTAACCTGTGGATACCTCCTCTTGTTCTTTGTGTTGCATGTGACTGTCCATTCTGTAGATAGTTTCGTCTTCAGGTCATCTTATATGCACTCGGTCCCTGAGATCCACTTGTAGCACGTAGGTAGTCACCAACTTGTCACCAAAATAATTGTAGTCACGAGGTCCACACAGGTAGGAAGTAGTTCAAGATGGTTTATTGTAGTAGGTTACAAGTTCTGTAGAGCAGCCTCACCAGGAGCAGCCTGCCTCCTGATTAGCCCATTCTCAACGGTCAGTCTACTACTCAGGCACTTAACATTCCGAAGCTCATCATAACTTCAGAATTCCATGCAGCACACAGCTCTACATACTGGCTGAGCAGGTGGCGAAAATGGCATAAGATAACCATGAACAGGATACTACACCTATCCATGGATCTGATCAATTTTCTCTCCAAAATAGGATGCCATCTCTCTCTCTCTACGCTAGTCATATCAGAGGCTTGAGCAAGTGATCAGTCATCCCTTAACTTTTCTTTGTCTTCCCCAAGCTTACGAACATTTTATATGAGGTCTGGCAATCCTGTTTAGGATCTCCTTAATTCCCAGCACAATGACTTATTGCCTCAGTATGGTTTCCAGTCCCAGGATCCAAAGGCATAGGCTGTGGTCATTCTCCTATGTCTTTGGCTAGAGGTTTTGCTGTACACCTTCTCTCCTATTCCACTGAGCCAGTATTTTCTCATTGGTATTGATTCTCACCATTTTCTGGATCAGAATGGCCCAGTTTCATTTACTCAGGAAGGTGTTCTCCTATTTTTCTCCCCCAAGATGCTCACATTGATGACCTGACTCTTGAGAGAATATGCAAAAACAACAGTTGATGGACAGAATGCAGAACAATGTCATACATTCACCCCAGCACAGAGATCTGGGCCTAAATCCATCGTTTGTTTGCACTCCATAACACCCCAGTTCAGACATGGCCATATGCAAATCAGCCTTGACCCTGTGCCTCATGGGAACAGTCCAGCCCGAACTGCCAAGCCATATCTTCCCTGGACCGGAATCAAGCATCCTAGGACCGGTTTCTGACTATCAGCCGTAATCAGCCAGGATATCTTGACTCCAGTGGTGTGGAGAGCACAGGACTCACGTCTGAGCATACCCGTCCCACTCTGGGTGACAAATGCAAAAACAACTGTTGATGGACAGAATGCAGAACAATGTCATACATTCACCCCAGGACAGAGATCTGGGCATAAATCCATTGTTTTTTTGCACTCCACAACACCCCAGTTCACACATGGCCGTATGCAAATCAGCCTTGACCCATGTGCCTCATGGGAACAGTCCAGCCCGAACTGCCAAGCCATGTCTTCCCTGGACCGGAATCAAGCATCCTAGGGTCAGACTGATTTGCATATGGCCATGTCTGAACTGGGGTGGCGGAGAAAGCTAAAGAATGGTGATGGATTAAACCCAGATCAGTTGACTGGGGGTGAGTGTTTGATTTGCTCAAACGCTCCGTCCATCATCCCCATTTGTATCTTCATGAGAGAATATGGATTGGACTGCATTGATGCAGTGGCTTTTGGGGTGCAGAATTCACATAGGCTTTCTACTTTGAAGGATGACAACCATCATTTTGCCACATTTAAGACCTCATGTTCTGTTTAGGGTGTACATGCTTGGGACTGCAAAGGAGTCTTTGTTCTTCATTTTTGTTTCGACAGTTGCTATATCGGTCAGTTTCTTCTGTGAAGGTTCAACAAGCAGCTATTAAGGAATTCAGAGAACTGTCGGGTGGTTCGAAAGATCTGGAACCCTATACTTTCCATTTGTTCATAGGTTAATATGTGGCTAATCCATTTTCCTAATCCAAGATCCTTTCATAAGACATTCATTTGATGTGTACGGCTGTGCAGTTTGCTGTGTTCTAACCTCTGGAAGAGATTTTTTTAATGTTTTTGTCTCTTAAAGTTTTGTTCCTTAGAACCATCAACTCAGCTAATTGATTGGGAGAACTATGTTAGCTTATTCCCCACACTTCTTTAGATTTTTTTTCTGATGGAGTAGTTCTCAGATTGGATCCTAATGTGGGTCCAAATGTTCCCTCTTGAGAAAATATGTATTTTAAAAAAAATAAAATTCTTTATCATTGTACAATTAAGGTGCATTCCGTGTTGTTGGCATGTTATATCATATAAACATAGATCCCGTGCATTCATGTGACATTTAGAAAGGTCACTTCTCAACAGGGACTTACAAAGTATTCTGTGCAAAGTTATTGATAACATTACAGTGTAGCTTTTCTTCCCCCCAGCACGGTTCTGTTTGGATTCCACCTCATTAATATTTAATCATATATCACAAACATTTACCTAGAAAAAGCAAGTCACTAAGTGGCCATAGTTTTGTGGTCCGAGCCTGCATAATATATGCACCTCAATATCCCTCTGCTACACTTTCCTCCTTGCATGCATGACCTTCTGATTATTGGTCGTCAGTGTCAGCTCCTGCTCTACTATGTAGGTAAGCTTTAAATGGTCCCCATATGTCGCAGGGTCTACTACGGATTGGCATCAAGGTATTAAGTGTGTCTGCATGTGTGCTTCAGGAAGTCATATCGGCGTACCATTCTGAAATTGTCAGTATGGGCCCCTCATCCAGTGCATCGCCACGCGTCACTTAGACAGCAGCAATCCCATTGCTACCAGTTTTCTAGGCTGCTTGGGTACACCAGAGTCTAGTCACGATAGTGCCAAATTGGGGGGGTCTGATGAAGCTCTTTCACCACCCTTAACCAAAATGCACGTATCTCAGGGTAGAGCCATGCAAGGTGACCAAACTCAGCCTTCCCAGCACCGCATCTCTTGCATTTGTCACCTCGCGTAGTCCATATCTACATAGTTGGGCAGGAGTGTAATATACTCTGTTAAGATATTTCAAATGCACTAGGTGATGCTTGCTGTTCTGCGATATAGTTTTAATAGCTGAGCAACCCTATGACCATTGATAATCAGTTATTGTTACTCCTAGACCATTTTGCCATTCCAGCTTTGCCTTTCTATTGGTGGAGTCATTGCTCAGTCTCATTCATTTATACTTTATTGAGAACCCATGGGCTGGGGAAGCAGGGTTCAATAGGTATGTCAGGGGGATTGTTTCTCGTGGCTCTGTCTTATCCGGACTCAACTGCAGATGCAATGATTGATATGTTCTGTGGCAATTATATCTAACACTTAGTGATATCTGAGATATTAAGTCTAGAACTTCTCTCCAGGGTCTCTGGGTTCTATCCTTAAAGAAGTCTCCCATTTTTAGTATTTTTGCCTGATTTAGTGAACGCTTTACTGCACTATCTGTGCTCAGCGGGTATCAGGTACACAATTTTATGGGAAGTTTTGGTGAGTACAGCAGCGGAGCCTGATTTTTCTTGGCTGTTGTCTGGATTAGGTAGCTCACAGCAACTATAGGGTCAATTACTTAGAATTTGTGTTGAGCCCTGCTTAGCAGATAGTGTGGGAGCACTATTAGAGCAGCAGCTTCCTTTTCCAAATATAGATGTGGTAGATCTTGTAGCCCATGAAACCAGTAATACGTGTGCATGATTTGCGCAGCTCTGTAACATGCTTCTAAATCTGGAACATCCAGCACACCCATGATGTAGGGAAGGGTCAACGTGTTCCTCCTATGTGAGCTTATTTCCTTGCCCTAGCTAGGTGGATTATTAGCATGCGTAGCGTGCTAAATACCGTATTTAGAAGCAGTATCGGTATGTTAACAAACAAAAAGAGAAATCTAGGGAGAACAATATTTTCATAAGCGCTATACGGTCCAGAAGTGAAAGGGGCAGTTGTGTATAGTGTTCCATTGCTTCTGTCAGTCGTTGCACGGCTGTCCTGTAATTCTCCTTTATTACCACTTCAGGGTCCGAGTGTATTTGTATCCCTAGGTATTGCACTGATTCGCTAGTCCACACTAAGGGGAGTTCAGTTTGAGTAGGTATGGTCAAGGCTGTGAGCGGGAATATCAGTGATTTCCCCCAGTTAATTCTCAGGCCCGAGTGGCCCCCTAAATAAGCAACTACCCGCAGCACTAGCGTTAGGTTCTGCTCGGGATTCCTGACGTATAACAAAGTGTCATCTGCGTATGCTGAAATAATTAATTTATAATTGGGGAGTTTTATGCCTCAATGTGAATGCTATTCGCGTAAAGTGCATGCCAAGGGTTCTGCCACTACCACATACAAGAAAGGGGAGAACGGGCATCCCTGGTGGGTTCCGTGTGTTTGGTGCAGAAAGTATAGGGTTCATATATAGTCGCGCAGTGCGATTTAAGTACAGGGCTTGTATTAATTTAACGTAGACTTCTCTCAAACCCACCCGGCATAACACAGCTAGCACAAAAGGCCATTCTACTGAATAGAATGCCTTTTTGGCATCTAAAAAAATGCTGCAGCCTGAATCGCTGGGGCAATTACAGTGACAGTGGCAAACAGAGTTCTAAGATTACCAGACAGATTTCATCCGGGAACATGCCCAGATTGTTCAGGTCCACTATTGCTTGGAAGTAGACGGGCCAATCTGTTTGCTAGAATCTTAGCAAATAGTTTTGCGTCAGAGTTTAATAGTGACAGGGGTCGATAGGAGGAGCATTGTTTCACAGGGTCACCTGGCTTCATGTTGCTATTAGCATCGCTTCTCGCATGGTTCGAGGCATGATTCCATTGCGTGCCATCTCTTCAAAGAGATTCACTAGATGGGGTACAAGCTTGTCTTGATATGCTTTATAGAGGGCCAACATTAGGCCAACACTACCAGAAGCCTTCTCGCTAGGCAACTCTTAAAGCACCATTGTTATTTCAGAGGGACGGAAGGGAGCTATCAGCTTTTCTCTATCGTTGTTCTTGAGCTACTACATTTTGATATGAGCTAAGTAATCTGAGTGTTCTTCCTCTGCCAGAGTGGGGCGAGTGTGCACAGTTCCGAATAATATTGGCAGAACCTGTCAACCACTTGTATTGTGCAATTAATGAGCTGACCTCTACCACCTCGCACTCTGATGACTACATTTTCAGTTCTACTTGGTCGAGTCACAGCTGCTAGCATGGCACCCAGCCTTTCCCCCTGTTCGTATATCCTGGCAGTGGCATACTTTCCTGAATGGGTAATATGGCTTTGGGCTAGCTTATTGTCCTCTTCTAGCGAGGTTTTAATCTGGGCCTGTAGGTCTGGATTTGGCTCCTACATCTGTTTTAATTCTAATATTTTTAGTTCCCCCTCTAGTTTCTGGAGTCACACTCGAATTGAGTGCAGCACTCCAGCATGTTTTGAAATCACGAGACCGTGAATATACACCTTAAAGGCTTCCCAAAGCGTGGACATTTTAGGAAGACTACCTGTTTAGTGTTGAATTAATCATAAATTGCTTGTGCAAAGACATCATGGAACACTGGATCCAGGAGCGAGTATTGTGGGAACCGCCATGGTGCCCCTGTGGGCTGCATATTTGTAACAAGCTGCTCTAGGGAGTGGTCTGAGTAGGTTCAGGAAGGTGTTCACAAGCCTCTAGGCACGACTGCAGAGAGCGGGATATCAGCCAATAATCAATGCGTGTATGGGTATCATAGACAGTAGAATAGTGTGTGTACTCTCTGCCTTGGGGATTCATTTGTCCCCAGGCTTCCACTAATCCGCTGGTTTCCACATGGCAGTAATGTTGTGTGCCGACTACTGCAGGACTGCGTGTGGAACCCTTGGATTTGTCAAATTCAGTATGTTAAAATGCAGTTAAAGTATTATCCTCGTATATGTGGCAAATGGCTATATGCTATCCTTTTGTTGTACAATATGTGATAGAATTGCGGGTCATTGTAGTTTGAGCAGTATATGCCTATAAATAAGGCCTCGAAAGGGCCCTGTCTGCAGTGTACAATCCCAAATCTGCAGTCTGAGTCAGTGTGCACCTTCTTAAGCACCAGAGTTGCATCAAGCCCATATCAACACTCAGCGCGCATGCAAGTTGAACCCAGCAGCCAAACGCTCTCCTCTCATTCTACGCTGCGTCAGAAGGCTGGTTTGGAGTGCTAGGTGCCTTTCCTGCAATGTAGTCATGTCTGTCTTATGTAACACTTGTCCTATGCACATGCTGATATCATTGACATTGGTGTCTGATTATACATCTCA
The DNA here is from genome assembly GCF_964263255.1 of Lissotriton vulgaris. Taxonomy (NCBI): domain Eukaryota; kingdom Metazoa; phylum Chordata; class Amphibia; order Caudata; family Salamandridae; genus Lissotriton; species Lissotriton vulgaris. The sequence continues at coordinate 1,442,162,082 of NC_141685.1, forward strand.
TGTCTTTATCACATTCATGTAGTAAAGATAACACAGTGAGATAAATTATTCTTAAATTTTTTTTATAATGAGTCGTTGGGTGTTCTGTTGTTCTTTTATTTCATATGAAATTGCCCAGCCAACACATGTTTCATCTTGGGAAGTATCCCAATTGACTTATTCAGGGCTACAAGAAAGAATATTGCGCCTTGGATCAACTGATCAAATACTGTTCCATAAAAGACTCAAAATTTGTGATAGTGAACACCCAGTGACTGTTTAGTTGAGAACATGTCACACAACATTGTGACCAATTCCATAGACCGATATCAAAGTGAGCCTAAGTGTTGTCCCATAACCAAAGCTCCAAACGGTGGGAAGTCTTAATACATTCCAATAGTGCTTTGTATTACATTAATATTTACAACAAGGGGTGGTGAGGGACAGAGTCTCTGAATTAAACAGAATACTCTCACCCAGTCAAGAGATCAGGGCTAGATCCAACACCGTTTTTTAGCTCACTGCACCATCCCAGTTTCAGAACCTGGCTGTATGCAAATTAGTCTGTTCCTGTCCCAGTGCATGATGGGAACAGGGCAAACCAAACTACAAAAGCCAATTCTTACACTGGGAAGGAAACAAGCTACCGGGGACCGGTTTCTGGCATTTCAGCCTCTTCGGCCCGGCTTGCTTGAATCCTGATGGTGCAATGAGCAAGGGACTCACATCTGAGCATACCCTTCCACGCTTAGGGTGGACAAAAATATTTACAACAAGGGGTGGTGAGGGACAGAGTCTCTGAATTAAACAGAATACTCTCACCCAGTCAAGAGATCAGGGCTAGATCCAACACCGTTTTTTAGCTCACTGCACCATCCCAGTTTCAGAACCTGGCTGTATGCAAATTAGTCTGTTCCTGTCCCAGTGCATGATGGGAACAGGGCAAACCAAACTACAAAAGCCAATTCTTACACTGGGAAGGAAACAAGCTACCGGGGACCGGTTTCTGGCATTTCAGCCTCTTCGGCCCGGCTTGCTTGAATCCTGATGGTGCAATGAGCAAGGGACTCACATCTGAGCATACCCTTCCACGCTTAGGGTGGACAAAAATATTTACAACAAGGGGTGGTGAGGGACAGAGTCTCTGAATTAAACAGAATACTCTCACCCAGTCAAGAGATCAGGGCTAGATCCAACACCGTTTTTTAGCTCACTGCACCATCCCAGTTTCAGAACCTGGCTGTATGCAAATTAGTCTGTTCCTGTCCCAGTGCATGATGGGAACAGGGCAAACCAAACTACAAAAGCCAATTCTTACACTGGGAAGGAAACAAGCTACCGGGGACCGGTTTCTGGCATTTCAGCCTCTTCGGCCCGGCTTGCTTGAATCCTGATGGTGCAATGAGCAAGGGACTCACATCTGAGCATACCCTTCCACGCTTAGGGTGGACAAAAATATTTACAACAAGGGGTGGTGAGGGACAGAGTCTCTGAATTAAACAGAATACTCTCACCCAGTCAAGAGATCAGGGCTAGATCCAACACCGTTTTTTAGCTCACTGCACCATCCCAGTTTCAGAACCTGGCTGTATGCAAATTAGTCTGTTCCTGTCCCAGTGCATGATGGGAACAGGGCAAACCAAACTACAAAAGCCAATTCTTACACTGGGAAGGAAACAAGCTACCGGGGACCGGTTTCTGGCATTTCAGCCTCTTCGGCCCGGCTTGCTTGAATCCTGATGGTGCAATGAGCAAGGGACTCACATCTGAGCATACCCTTCCACGCTTAGGGTGGACAATTTTGGCCACTATAGGTGTGGCAGGGTATACTCAGACATGAGTCCCTTTCTCACTGCTCCATCAGGATTCAAGCAAGCCGGGCCGAAGAGGCTGAAATGCCAGAAACCGGTCCCCGGTAGCTTGGCTCCTTTCTGGTAAAGAATTGGCTTGGTAGTTTAGTCTGCCCTGTTCCCATGATGCACTGGGCCAGGGACAGACTGATTTGCATATAGCCAGGTTCTGAGCTGGGATGGGGCAGTGAGATAAATAACGGTGATGGATCAAGCCCTGATCTTTGGACTGGGTAAGAGTGGTCTGCTCAATTCAGACACTCTGTTCATCACCACCCCCTTTTGTAAATCGATTTTGGCCACTATAGGTGTGGCAGGGTATACTCAGACATGAGTCCCTTTCTCACTGCTCCATCAGGATTCAAGCAAGCCGGGCCGAAGAGGCTGAAATGCCAGAAACCGGTCCCCGGTAGCTTGGCTCCTTTCTGGTAAAGAATTGGCTTGGTAGTTTAGTCTGCCCTGTTCCCATGATGCACTGGGCCAGGGACAGACTGATTTGCATATAGCCAGGTTCTGAGCTGGGATGGGGCAGTGAGATAAATAACGGTGATGGATCAAGCCCTGATCTTTGGACTGGGTAAGAGTGGTCTGCTCAATTCAGACACTCTGTTCATCACCACCCCCTTTTGTAAATCGATTTTGGCCACTATAGGTGTGGCAGGGTATACTCAGACATGAGTCCCTTTCTCACTGCTCCATCAGGATTCAAGCAAGCCGGGCCGAAGAGGCTGAAATGCCAGAAACCGGTCCCCGGTAGCTTGGCTCCTTTCTGGTAAAGAATTGGCTTGGTAGTTTAGTCTGCCCTGTTCCCATGATGCACTGGGCCAGGGACAGACTGATTTGCATATAGCCAGGTTCTGAGCTGGGATGGGGCAGTGAGATAAATAACGGTGATGGATCAAGCCCTGATCTTTGGACTGGGTAAGAGTGGTCTGCTCAATTCAGACACTCTGTTCATCACCACCCCCTTTTGTAAATCGATTTTGGCCACTATAGGTGTGGCAGGGTATACTCAGACATGAGTCCCTTTCTCACTGCTCCATCAGGATTCAAGCAAGCCGGGCCGAAGAGGCTGAAATGCCAGAAACCGGTCCCCGGTAGCTTGGCTCCTTTCTGGTAAAGAATTGGCTTGGTAGTTTAGTCTGCCCTGTTCCCATGATGCACTGGGCCAGGGACAGACTGATTTGCATATAGCCAGGTTCTGAGCTGGGATGGGGCAGTGAGATAAATAACGGTGATGGATCAAGCCCTGATCTTTGGACTGGGTAAGAGTGGTCTGCTCAATTCAGACACTCTGTTCATCACCACCCCCTTTTGTAAATCGATTTTGGCCACTATAGGTGTGGCAGGGTATACTCAGACATGAGTCCCTTTCTCACTGCTCCATCAGGATTCAAGCAAGCCGGGCCGAAGAGGCTGAAATGCCAGAAACCGGTCCCCGGTAGCTTGGCTCCTTTCTGGTAAAGAATTGGCTTGGTAGTTTAGTCTGCCCTGTTCCCATGATGCACTGGGCCAGGGACAGACTGATTTGCATATAGCCAGGTTCTGAGCTGGGATGGGGCAGTGAGATAAATAACGGTGATGGATCAAGCCCTGATCTTTGGACTGGGTAAGAGTGGTCTGCTCAATTCAGACACTCTGTTCATCACCACCCCCTTTTGTAAATCGATTTTGGCCACTATAGGTGTGGCAGGGTATACTCAGACATGAGTCCCTTTCTCACTGCTCCATCAGGATTCAAGCAAGCCGGGCCGAAGAGGCTGAAATGCCAGAAACCGGTCCCCGGTAGCTTGGCTCCTTTCTGGTAAAGAATTGGCTTGGTAGTTTAGTCTGCCCTGTTCCCATGATGCACTGGGCCAGGGACAGACTGATTTGCATATAGCCAGGTTCTGAGCTGGGATGGGGCAGTGAGATAAATAACGGTGATGGATCAAGCCCTGATCTTTGGACTGGGTAAGAGTGGTCTGCTCAATTCAGACACTCTGTTCATCACCACCCCCTTTTGTAAATCGATTTTGGCCACTATAGGTGTGGCAGGGTATACTCAGACATGAGTCCCTTTCTCACTGCTCCATCAGGATTCAAGCAAGCCGGGCCGAAGAGGCTGAAATGCCAGAAACCGGTCCCCGGTAGCTTGGCTCCTTTCTGGTAAAGAATTGGCTTGGTAGTTTAGTCTGCCCTGTTCCCATGATGCACTGGGCCAGGGACAGACTGATTTGCATATAGCCAGGTTCTGAGCTGGGATGGGGCAGTGAGATAAATAACGGTGATGGATCAAGCCCTGATCTTTGGACTGGGTAAGAGTGGTCTGCTCAATTCAGACACTCTGTTCATCACCACCCCCTTTTGTAAATCGATTTTGGCCACTATAGGTGTGGCAGGGTATACTCAGACATGAGTCCCTTTCTCACTGCTCCATCAGGATTCAAGCAAGCCGGGCCGAAGAGGCTGAAATGCCAGAAACCGGTCCCCGGTAGCTTGGCTCCTTTCTGGTAAAGAATTGGCTTGGTAGTTTAGTCTGCCCTGTTCCCATGATGCACTGGGCCAGGGACAGACTGATTTGCATATAGCCAGGTTCTGAGCTGGGATGGGGCAGTGAGATAAATAACGGTGATGGATCAAGCCCTGATCTTTGGACTGGGTAAGAGTGGTCTGCTCAATTCAGACACTCTGTTCATCACCACCCCCTTTTGTAAATCGATTTTGGCCACTATAGGTGTGGCAGGGTATACTCAGACATGAGTCCCTTTCTCACTGCTCCATCAGGATTCAAGCAAGCCGGGCCGAAGAGGCTGAAATGCCAGAAACCGGTCCCCGGTAGCTTGGCTCCTTTCTGGTGAAGAATTGGCTTGGTAGTTTAGTCTGCCCTGTTCCCATGATGCACTGGGCCAGGGACAGACTGATTTGCATATAGCCAGGTTCTGAGCTGGGATGGGGCAGTGAGATAAATAACGGTGATGGATCAAGCCCTGATCTTTGGACTGGGTAAGAGTGGTCTGCTCAATTCAGACACTCTGTTCATCACCACCCCCTTTTGTAAATTGTATTACATTAATGCATTGTCTCCTTGATTCACAAACAAGTAAATAAAATATATGGGCTTATATTATGTCCCAAAGACCTTGGATTGCTAAGGAAGCTGAAATATTGTGGCATAAAACAAAAGCAAAAAACGGTCTGGAGGGACACAATCAAACAGCTATTTGTAATTTATTGCAATCTTTGTGTGGTATTCATGTTCATAATGGTCTAGTGCTATTTAGGCCGAATGTGATTATATTTAAACATTGTTTTTCCTACCTGACAACAAAGGGGATGAATTTGTCTCGTTTTATTAAATAAAAAGTTAAGGGTTTCTTTTAAAACAGTGAATAATTCCACTGTCGACCTAGTCTCAAATAAATATACCACAGTTGTCAGTGAGATTTACTGAACTCCACGCCAGTTCTACTTCCATCCCGGCTGTGTATGAGTATTCCTTCATTTAAAATCGATTTAGTACTACCCCAAGATTAGTGGTGTGTCTAAAATGTAAACAAGTAGTCAGGTGAAGGTTTTATAACCGCAGTTCAACAGAGATATCGGGTTGTGGGATTGATATTGTGTAGGATCTTTTCCGAGTTTTAAAATCAGTGCAATGACTGCCTCTTTCCTAGAATCAGGCAATGGAGAGGACCCTCTTAAAATGTCATTAAATAATTTTACCCAAATGGAGATAACTTCATCAATTAGTATGGTATAGATCCTAAGGATCAAGTCCGGACCTGCATCTTTGCCTTTCTTGATTTTCTTAAGAGCTTCCACAAATTCACTCCCTGTTATATCTTGATTGAATAGCGTTAAACATTCAGCGCTCAACCTTGGAAGCTTTTTTTGAGCAAGCCATTGGTCTAGGGCTGGCTTAGCTACCTCTAAATCCTCCTTGTACAAGTCCTGAAAGAATTTACAAAACTCCCGCTCGATCTCACCCTTGTTATCAGAAAACTGATCAGGTGGCTTGCCACCACTTTCTATTCTAATCCTGATGAAGTTTTGAGACCTGTCCATTCTACGCTTTATTGCTAGAAATTTCCGACAATCCTTACCCTGACTAAACTCTCTCATTCTACTTTCTTCCCACTTCTGTAACATTATTCCTTCCATTGCCAGTCCTCAACTTTACCCACCAGTTTATCTTTTTCCTCCCCCTGAGCTTGACCTACCTTTCGACTTGCTTCCGCCTTTATCAACCGCTTCTCCAATAAGGCTGTATTTTCTTTCTCCCATCTGACCAAGCCTACCGCCACCCCCTTCAGTAACCCTCTGAGCCAGGCTATGAAAGAGTCCCAAAACAAATGAATGGGTGCAGACTCTAAGTTTTGGTTAAAAAAGGGAGCCGAGTCTAGTTTAATTTTCTCTATAACACCAGTTTGTGAGAGTAATCTTCTGTTCAATGTCCACCTCCTGACTGAGGGACTAGAGGGGAGTTCCCTTGTCCGATATCTGAATGGGCAAATATTCAATTTAATTTACTTATCTACTTCTGAAAGGTCCATAAATACATAATGGATCCTAGGAAAGTGGCCATTTTTTTAGGTAAAAAAGGAGTGGTCCCTTGCATTTCCCTTTTTCTTTCGCCATACATCACATGGATTTAGATTATTTAGCATAGCAGAAAGGCAAGCTCTAATTTGAGGCGCATTAATTTGAGTACGGGGTGAGGATCTATTCAACGTATTATTTAGTTGTAAATTAAAATCCCTGCCAATTATCAATGGGGCCTCAAACTCAAGCAAAGAAGAACAAAGACTGTTCATGAAACAAACCTCACCCTCATTTGGACTGTAATAAGCTAAGCCAGCGTATAGGTGCTAGTACAGGTTTTTATTTCTGCAACCACCCAGCGCCCTTTAATATCCACCTGCGTTTTACCCAGTTCTATTCCGGAGTTTTCTTTGATAACTATTGCAACTCCTTTAGAACAACATTGCTGATCTGTAGCTATCACCTTATTTACCCATTTCTGCTTAATAAATAATGCTAAGCACTCTGCCTTCAGAAGACGAGTCTCCTGGAGCGCAAGAACATTTGTGGAGGTGTTTTTCTAATATTCTAAAACCTCTTGCTGTCTCCTTTTAACTCTAAGTCCATTTACATTCCAACATAGTATGCCCAGGTGCTCTCTTCCTATAACCATATTCCAATCCTCCTTCTTCAGTCTTTCTAGTTCTCCTACTTTCAGTACAGTCAGCTATATCGAAAGAGGACAATTTTTCTGTGTTGCACTGCGATTATAAAACCTTTACCAGAATTATGAATGCCCGGTTAAGTAAAATCACAGGGGCTATAATACATGAAGATCAGAAGGGCTACCTTCCTGGGCATCAGATGAAGATTCTAGTTACACCCTTAATTGGTGCAATAGATTTGGCAACAGTGGGTAAAGTTCCTCTAACAATTATAACGTTAGATGCTGAAAAAGCCTTCGACCACGTTAATTGGTGTTATCTCTCTAGTGTATTTAAGGCTTTTGGGTTTGATTGCACCTGTAGAGATCTTCTTAGAAAAATCTATAGTGAACTGTGAGCCCAAATCTTAGTAAACAGAAACCTCTCAGCTCCAGTATCAAGAGGGCGTGGTACTAGACACATGCAAAAATAACAGGTGATGGACAGAATGCAGAACAATGTCATACATTCACCCCAGTACAGAGATCTGGGCCTAAATCCATCATTTTTTTGCTCACCATGCCTTTCCAGTTTGAAGCCAGCCATATGAAAATCAGTCTTGACCCTGTGCCCCATGGGAACAGTCCAGCCCGAACTGCCAAGTCAGAACCACCCTGGACTGGAAACAAGCATCCAAGGACCGGTTTTGGGCTTTCAGCCCTCATAAGCCTGGGTAGCTTGATTCCAGTGGCATGGGGAGCACGGGACTCACGAATGAGCATACCCGTCCCACTAGCGAGTGAATAATGCAAAAACAACAGGTGATGGACAGAATGCAGAACATGTCATACATTCACCCCAGTGGGAGGGGTATGCTCAGACGTGAGTCCCGTGCTCTCCACGCCACTGGAATCAAGCTATCGTGGCAGATGACGGCTGATAGCCAGAAACTGGTCATAGGATGATTGATTCCGGTCCAGGGAAAACATGGCTTGGCAGTTTGGGCAGGACTGTTCCCATGATGCACAGGGTCAAGACTGATTTGCATATGGCCATGTCTGAACTGGGGTGGTGTGGTGAGCAAAATAACGATGGATTAAACCCAGATTTGTGACTCGGGGTGAATGTTTTGCCATTGTGGAACATACCGTCCATCAATTGTTGTTCTTGCATTGTCACCCCGAGTTGGATGGGTATGCTCAGACATGAGTCCTGTGCTCTCCACTTGAAAGTAAAGTCCTGTGGTTTCTAATTCAAATAAAAGTCAAAAATATTGACTATTGCTAAAAACAGTGTGGAGGACTATTGGGGGGAGTGCTAACTGAAATACATTATACATTAAACATTAATCCCATTCAGTGTCACACTTACATTCAAGAAAAGATTGAACAAGAAATTATTAAAAAATATATCACAATTTATTAAGGTACCTCCCTGTTTGGGTTACATTCTAAATTAAAAACATTTAAAAATGATTAATTTCATGTTAAAAAACAATACAAATGAACATAAAAACAGTCAAAAAGCAAGAGTCGACACAGCGTTTCGGTGGCTTTATGATGGTTTCACCTTCATCAGGACGTTTGGCTATAGTGACTTGAAGTCTAAAAGTTAAAAACATTATTTTAGATGCCTATTTTTATACAGTGACACATAGATGACAATTGTTTATTTCTATTTCTATAAGGAATTTGCTAGCAATCATGCCATTTACGGGAGAAAGAAGCATGTTATCCCATCCACCACACATTTAAGCTATAGAGCACATATCTATGTGTGCTAATTTTCTATTTTATAGTTGTAGTTGTTGTCTTTATACAACTAATACCTCAAAGTTGAAGACTTATTTGGAAGAAAGACTTCTACATTAAATAGATCGTGTTCTATTATGTTTCTTCTGGTGATACTGGGCCTTTATGGAAATGAAAGAACACCAAAGTTGTATTTTAGTTCATATATTCTATTAAACAGATTTTTTAAAAGCATTCACTTTTTCTTTGTCTGTTACCTTTTCAGATATTATTCTGCTCATGTATCGGCACGGAGGAGCCACCGTAGTTATTTTAATGCTCTTGAGCGAATTGACCTTGTGACTTCCTTCTTCACATTGGAATCACTAATGATGGAAAATGAGAACACTATCGTCTGTTTTCAAAGATATACTCTGATCTTACAAACTATGTTCTCGACCTTTCGTATCTACTCACCAGAATAGAGCTTTGTATATACTCTGGCGGTAATGCGGTGGACGAATAGTTGTCCGGTTTCAGGGGGCAATTTTTCAAATTTTTAGCCTGTCAATATATTGATTTTATTTAGTCATTTATTTCTCCACTTATAGCTTATGGAAAATCAGATTTTAACTTTTCTGTGGAAAGTATCTTATTATGGTAACCTTCGATTAAGGTTATATAATGTTCATGCACTTATATGCATAATTATAAACGGTGTGCAGGTATATGAAACTGAAGAATTGAATTACCTGCACTAGGGCTTGTGTACCATGCTCATGCTGTTCGCGCATAACAAGTCATTTACATTGATTCTAGCTACAAGGCGGGTCGGTAGTCATTAATATACCGGCCTTTTTTTAGCTATCGCGCTAAATGGACTATCGGGGAGGTTATATTGCTAGCGTTTATTCTGTATATGGGAGGATATATATATATATATATACAGATAAGTTCCACAGAATAGTTAAAATCTGATTTTCCATAAGTTATAAGTGGAGAAATAAATGACTAAATAAAATCATTATATTGACAGGTTAAAGATTTGAAAAATTGACCCCCTGAAACCAGACTACTATTCGTCCACCGCATTACCGCCAGAGTATATACAAAGCTCTATTCTGGTGAGTAGATACGAAAGGTCGAGAACATAGATTGTAAGATCAGAGTGTATCTTTGAAAACAGACTATAGTGTTCCCATTTTCCATCATTAGTGATTCCAATGTGAAGAAGGAAGTCACAAGGTCAATTCGCTCAAGAGCATTAAAATAACTACGGTGGCTCCTCCGTGCCGATACATGAGCAGAATAATATCTGAAAAGGTAACGGACAAATATAAAGAGAATGCTTTAAAAAAAATCTGTTTAATAGAATATATGAACTAAAATACAACTTTGGTGTTCTTTCATTTCCATAAAGGCCCAGTATCACCAGAAGAAACATAATAGAACACGATCTATTTGATGTAGAAGTCTGTCTTCCAAATAAGTCTTCAACTTTGAGGTATTAGTTGTATAAAGACAACAACTACAACTATAAAATAGAAAATTAGCACACATAGATATGTGCTCTATAGCTTAAATGTGTGGTGGGTGGGATAACATGCTTCTTTCTCCCGTAAATGGCATGATTACTAGCAAATTCCTTATAGAAATAGAAATAAACAATTGTCATCTAAGTGTCACTGTATAAAAATAGGCATCTAAAATAATGTTTTTAACTTTTAGACTTCAAGTCACTATAGCCAAACGTCCTGATGAAGGTGCAACCATCATAAAGCCACCGAAACGCTGCGTCGACTCTTGCTTTTTGACTATTTTTATGCTCATTTGTATTGTTTTTTAACATGAAATTAATCATTTTTAAATGTTTTTAATTTAGAATGTAACCCAAACAGGGAGGTACCTTAATAAATTGTGATATATTTTTTAATAATTTCTTGTTCAATCTTTTCTTGAATTTAAGTGTGACACTCAATGGGATTAATGTTTAATGTATAATGTATTTCAGTTAGCACTCCCCCCAATAGTCCTCCACACTGTTTTTAGCAATAGTCAATATGTTTGACTTTTATTTGAATTAGAAACCACAGGACTTTACTTTCAAGTGTATTTGCTCCCCTCCCTGTGTATAGAGCCAAGGGAACCTTCCAAATTATATTTTTTGGTGTCCTGTGCTCTCCACGCCACTGGAATCAAGCTATCCTGGCTGATGACGGCTGATAGCCAGAAACCGGTCCTATGATGCTTGATTCCGGTCCAGGGAAGACATGGCTTGGCAGTTCGGGTTGGACAGTTCCCATGAGGCGCAGCGTCAAGACTGATTTGCATATGACCATGTCTGAACTGGGGTTGTGTGGTGAACAAAATAACGATGGATTAAACCCAGATCTGTGACTGGGGGTGAATGTTTTGCCATTGTGCAACATTTCGTCCATCAATTGTTGTTTGTGCATTGTCACCCCGAGTTGGACAGGTATGCTCAGACGTGAGTCCTGTGCTCTCAACGCCACTGGAATCAAGCTATCCTGGCTGATGACAGCTGATAACCTGAAACCGGTCCTAGGATGCTTGATTCCGGTCCAGGGAAGACATGGCTTGGCAGTTCAGGCTGGACTGTTCCCATGAGGCACAGGGTCGAGACTGATTTGCATATGGCCATGTCTGAACTGGGGTGGTGTGGTGAGCAAAATAACGATGGATTAAACCCAGATCTGGGACTGGGGGTGAATGTTTAGCTATTGTGCAACATTCCGTCCATCAATTGTTGTTTTTGCATTGTCACCCCGAGTGGGACAGGTATGCTCAGACGTGAGTCCCGTCCTCTCCACGCCACTGGAATCAAGCTATCCTGGCTGATGATGGCTGATAGCCAGAAACCGGTCCTAGGATGCTCGATTCCGGTCCAGGAAGGACATGGCTTGGCAGTTCGGGCCGGACTATTCCCATGAGGCACAGGGTCAAGACTGATTTGCAGATCTGTGACTGGGGGTGAATTTTTTGCTATTGTGCAACATTTAGTCCATAAATTGTTGTTTTTGCATTGTCACCCCGAGTGGGACGGGTATGCTCAGACGTCCATCAATTGTTGTTTTTGCGTGGTATTAGACAAGGCTGTCCGTTGTCCCCTATTCTTTTTTTTTATATATAGAGCCTTACGCTCAAAATTTAGGGATAAATAAAGAAATATACCCCTTCTTGATGAATGTTTCTTTAAGGAAACTAACACTGTACGCTGATGATTCGATACTTTTTACGTCTAATGTCAATCAAGCTCTACCCAGTTTATTCAGGGAAGTGCTGTTCTTTGGAAAAATTTCAGGGTATGAGATTGACAGCAATAAGACCGAGAGTATGACTTGGAACTCAGAGTGCAGGGTTTCAGCGTCTCAAAGGAGTTAAGGTATCTTTGAATAACTATCACACAAGAGCTGACTGAACTGCCTAAAACAAATATAGCTTGAGTTTCTTTTTTTTCTTTTTTTTATTGAGAAGTTTCAGGCATTTAAGCGATAAAAAATTCATTACATATAATAGTTCATTACATTATCATTACACAATCAGAATAAATAATCAAAATAAATATAGACAACATCAACTATACATAGGCAGTAGAAAAAACAGTAGAAAAATCGACTTGACTAAAAGGGGATACAAACAAGATTAAAACACGTACTACAATAGACTACAATAGACCAGCGGATATGTGAGAACCAGACCACCCTATACACGTTCGTTTTATATTTTCAGTGTCTAGATTCCCTCCATTTTCTGACTGGTGCCCATATATTCCTACTCCATTCCCGTTTTTTCTTCCCCTTAAAATCATGTAAAAACACTCCTCAATATTGTGCATTCCTAAGAATCTTGAGATCCATTGTTGGAAGGTGGGAGCAGAGATATCTTTCCATCCGGCTGAAATTAATAGACGTAATATAGCCGCAGATATAAAAACTAGGGCTTCCGCCCCACCTTCTGCCTTCAGTTTCCCATCCATGCCCACTAAGGCCACCGAAGGGGATAGAACGATGTTTTGTCCTAGCAACCCCTCCATAAATACCTGTATCTCCTTAATAACTGGTGTTAAATTCGGGAAATTATAAATCATATGGAGTAAGTCTGCAGGGCCTGAATTACACCTTGGGCATCTATCGTTATCCCTTACTCTCCAGGCGAACACTTTTGATGGGGTAAAATACAGATTAAAAAGTGACTTATAATGCTGAGCCCTTAAATTTGAGGAGCGGAAGATCTTTTTATTTAATACTAGGGCTCAATCTAGGTCCACATCTGGGTCACCAAGTTTTTGAGCTAGGATGGTTTCTGTTTTTTCCATATCATCCTCTAGTTCCTGCAGAAGATTATTGTAGCATATTTTAATTTTGCTACCTCCTCTTTTTAGATATTCCACTATTGGAGAGCTCGACAAAGGTGATAGCCTAGGCCTAAATGATCTAATTGTTTGAGCCAATTGTGCATATAATAGCCATTGACTAGATGGGAGCCCGAATTTTTGTTGCAGTGTATTAAAGCCAAGTATCTCGTCAACTAATATAACATCACCCAGACACTTAACTCCCAGCTCCCTCCAACGACGGCTATTTATGTTTTGGCCTAGATGGGAAAAGATGTTCGATTTCCATAAGTCAATATTAGCATGGATTTTTGGAATGTTTAAGAATTTCATTACCAACTTCCAAATTCCCCATGCACCCATCAAAATCTTATATCTGGCTCTTTTATAGTATCTTCTTTCAACCTCGCACATCAGCAATCCCACTGCCTTCCTACCTACTAAAAGCTCATATATAGTGGGGAGAGCTTGAGCGTCAAGCGGGGGTTCTGCTGTTCCTGAATCATGTTGAAACAATATATTCATATGTACTAACAAACAAGTCCAGTGATCTAACCTGATATTGGGCATCGCCAGGCCACCCCTTTCAAGTGGTAGAGACATGCGTGCAATCGACCTTCTAACTTTCCCATACTGCCAGATAAAATGGATAAATTTTCCTTCAATCTTCCTAATTGTCCCCTCTTCCAATAGCAGCGGTATGGCACGAAACAGGTAGAGCAGCTTCGGGAACATAGTCATTTTCAGAACGTTTTCCCTACCGATCAATTATAGATGTAACACGTCAATCCTTTTAAGCTCCTTTTCAATTGACTCTATCAATGGGAGATAGTTATCAGATATGATCTTATTCATATTGGCGCTCACCCTTATCCCCAGGTATACTGCTGAGTCCACATATCTTTGATCTGATTTGATGATATTAGTCGTACAAATGATCTGTGTTTTCCCCTCATTCAGGCGATACCCTGACCATGCCCCAAAATCTTTAGCCAACTGACAAATCTTAACCATTGCTTGTTGGGGGGCGGTTGTAATTATTGCCAGATCGTCAGCATATGCCAGGAGTTTGGTAGTGTGGCCATTGAGTATCACCGGAATGATCTGTTCAGACTTCAGGATATTTTGGATCAAAGGATCTATATACAGCAAGAATAGTATCGGGGAGCAGGGGCAACCTTGTCGGGTTCCCCTTCTGATTATTATCTTCTCCGAGCTTTGGCCCATAACCATAACCCTCGTGATCGGGTCACTATACATTGCCTTGATTGCCTTCAAACTCTTCTTTCCAAACCCTCTTCCGACCATGATCCCCCACAAGCATTCCCATGTCACACGGTCGAATGCTTTCGCAGCATCAAGAAGGATCATGGCCATGTCTTCACCCCAGGCATTATGGGCATCAAAGAGGGCTATAGCACGTCTTATATGGTCTGTGGTGCCACGGCCTGGTACAAACCCATGTTGCCACGGGGAAACCAACCGGCCAATGATCCCTCCCAATCTTTTTGCCCAAACCTTGGAATATAGTTTTGTGTCTGAGTTGATGAGGGAAATCGGACGGTATGATCCTGGATTATCCTTGGGTTTACCCTTTTTATGAAATAGGACGATGTTTGTCTCCTTCCACGTTTCAGGGATTAACCCTGAACATACTGCACCATTAAATAAATCCAGCAGAATTGGGGTAATTTCCTCCTCTAGACACTTATAGACCTCAAGGGGAATCCCGTCAGATCCCGCTGCTTTACCAGCAGCTAGTTCCTGAAGCGCAATCTTTTCCTCCGTTAGAGTCAGATCACATTCCAATATTTCCCTACTTCTTTCATCCACTTTTGGGCCATCATCTTTAAGTGTTGGGCTCTGTACAGGCCCCCCACCCTCTTCATCATATAATTTTTGATAAAAGGTCTGGAAGACTTTCAGAATCTCCTCCGGTTTGGTATATTCAATCCCATTTTCATGTATGTTGGGGATCAGATTGTTAGATCTCTCCTGCCTAATCCGGAGTGCCAACACTCTTTCTGCCTGCTCCCCCGTCTCATATCGATTCGCCCTTGAGGACTGGTATTCCCTAGACTCCTTCTGTGTCGCTATCCCCTGAAGGTCCGCTTTGATGGCAATCATTCTATTTAAACTTGCCTGACCATCAGCCCCCTGCCCGATCTCTTTAATATGTTGGGTTTCCACTATGCCCAACTCCCCGATCAGAGTTTCAACCTTCAACCTATCTTCCTTCCTCAATCTGGCTGAGCAATTTATTGTCTCCCCCCTCAGAGACGCCTTGAACGTATCCCAGACTGTGTTGCGAGAGGCACTGTACCGATTCATCTCATAAAATTCCTTTGTCCTTTGCCTTATATGCCTCACAAACCTATCATCAGCAAGAAGCTTTCTTTCGAATGTCCAATTAGTTTGCCGCCTTTTAACATTATCTACTATGCAGGTTAAAATCAGAGGATTATGGTCAGAGATATATTTAGGTAGTTTCGTTATATTAGCTTTACAGAGCTTATCTGAGGAGAGAAAGAAATAGTCTAGTTTGGAGTATTTCATATGCGGAAAAGAGAAGTAAGTAAAACACGGTTCTATTGGATGTTTCACATTCCACACATCTTCAAGCCCATGTGATCTCATAAGTGAGGTAAGCGCCCTGAACACTTTTGGCTTAGATCCCGTGTAACTACCTGTCCAATCACACATTATTATCGGTGTTGGCCAATCTACCAGCTCTTCCTCTAGGATATCAAAGACTTCCGGGTCGTCAAAATTTAAGCCGTACACTGTACACAGTGTATAGCCTAGGGTCAATTCCACCACAGCCCATCTTCCTGAGCTATCTGCTTTCACTCTCTTTGCCCCTCCTAGATTTTGATTGGTGAGAATAGCCACCACCCTAACCATTGAGGTTTGTGATGAGCTCGAGTTTCTAAGGAGGTTAATATTCTTTTGAAGAGATGGCAGAATCGTCCACTTACACATTATGGTAGGTCAAATCTGGTCAAAATGTGTGTTTTGCCGAAGTTCGCTTGTCTTTTTAATAATGTCGCCCTGACTTTTGAAAAAGCTTTTAAATAAAATTCAGGGGAAGATTTCTACTTTCATCTGGGCTGGTAAGGGGATCAGATTATCGTGTCAAAAGCTTAGACACAAGCTGGCACACAGAGACCTGGGTGTACCAGACCTACAATTATACTGTTGGCAATACCAACTGAAAAACAGTAAGATGCTACTATCCACGCCAGATGACAACCTGATTGGTTGCATGTTCAAGGCCATGCTACACAAGATTCCAGCTGAGGGTTTTAAGTATAAGTACAGCGCCCCTACTTTGTTTTTAAAAAGTCCGCCTGAAGGTTCTATACGCTGCTGCCAAATTATGATTTGACTACTGTATTACTTTCGGTATTTCCTACTTTAGCGAGTGGGCCCCAGTGTGGCATTCTCCAGGCACTCTGGAATGCCTGAATGACGCTTTAGCTCAACCCTTGAAAGAGGCTGGCGTTCAGCGATGGGGCGACATAGTTGAAGGAAACAGCTGTCTTCCCTGGGACACATGGAAGAACCTAACACAGGACAAGCTCTCCAGATTTAAATATCAATTTCAACCTGGAGTAAGAACCAAAACTGGCAATTTCCAGAAGACAATGCAATGGAGGATGATCTCCAAGATATAAATCCAAGAACGAATGAGATAGCTCTCTGGTACAATCATCTCCTGGATGCAGCACACAGAAAGCTGGATCCCCCTTGTACGGTCTAGGAGAAGGGCTTGCCAGATGAAGAGCTGCAAACCTTATGGCAAGTATCTTTAGATAAATTATGCCCTTTAATCAAATCTGCTGCAGTGAGAAAGAACCACCTTTTTACCCTTCATAGGATATATTGTTCTCCTTTTAAGATATCCTAAATGAGGGGAGGAGGAGATGCCAGATGTACAAGATGTCGCACCCATGAGGCAGATGATATCCACATGTTTTTCACCTGCCCAGTGTTGAAGGAATACTTGGACAATGTCGGTAAGACTTTGTCAAAAACACTGCTTAAAGATATGAAGGTAAGCCTTGTTTTTATTTTGTTTGGCATAGTACAGCCCTTAGAGGGGGAGGCGGACTTTCGGATGAACAGTGTAAACTTGTGTTTTATTTAACTCTCTTAGCAAGAAGAGAAATATGCTAAAGATGGCGTCAGGCTGAACCTCCATCTTGGCGGGAATGGTGGAATTCAGTAAGATATTTTAAAGATTTGGATCAAAAGGTTAATTGCCATAATAATAGAAACAAGCTTGGCCTATTCTGGAAATTACTAGACTCAGAGTAATTGGTATGGCTGGTAAGTACGGTCCAAAGATTACATCTCTTGGTCAGCTTAATATGTGCAATGTGGGCCTGGTCCCAACGAACATCAGCTGAGATCAGACCCCACGATATAAGCAATTGGGTTGCTAGTACCGAGAGGATACTTATACAATATTATGGAGGTTATATGAAGACAAAAACAAAACAAACATTTAAACAAATGGTTTTGTTGTAATAACTTTAACACAGGCTTTATGGTTAAAAAGATCTCCATAATAGTTTTTCATTATGCGCAAATGGCGTGTGGATCTTACCTATCGTTAGTTCAAGGTGGAGATCAGTGGTCGAGTCCATAGTGTCCCAATGCACTTCTGTAGTAAATAATCACTGCCATAGGTGAGTATCTGTCAATTGTAAAGGTTGTGGTAACCACTAGTCTGCAGCATAAATATGAACTCCCATTCCCTTTTCTCCAGGTTAATCTAGGATAGCATTATCTTACCTGTTAGAACTGGGAGTCTCTAGTTGGCAATGGTATTCAACTTTGACCCAATAGGGACCCTTGCTTCTAAGTCAGGGAAAGGGGATTACACTACTGAATAACCCCTGTTCACTCCTTAGTAGCTTGTCATGAGCAGACAGGCTTATCTCAGAGGCAGTGTGTTAAGCATTTCTGAACACATACAGTAATACAGTGAAAACACTACAAATGGACACAACATAGGTTTTAGAAAAATAAGTATTCTTTATATAGACTTATCACAAGACCATAAACAACAAAAATCCACAATACTGTACTCAATAATAATTCTTCAAGATGGTAGAAATGGTTCACAAATAGGTTATTAACTTAAAAGCAGTCTTTAGCAACAGATAACCCCAATTGGAGTTATCACAACATCAAGGTCAAAGAAATCCCAAAGTACGACCCCGACAGCGAGGTGCGTGGCGTCGGGCCCAGAGTCAAAACAGACCCACAGAGAACAGTACATGGGAAACGTGAAAAGAAAGACAGCTCACAGAGTCGGGGAGGTGCTCCGTCATTGGCGCGTTGCGGTGTTGGCTCCTTACTTCGGGGAGATGATGCGTCGGTGTACTGGATGCTTGCGCAGGCAGGGGAGGCATCGGTTCCGGACCGGAGAGGAGGTGACGTTACAATGGCGCCGAAACCACGGTTCCGTATGATGTCACGATGTTGATGGATTCTTGACCACCCACGTCCATGATCAGCTCCGCGATGATGTCGTCTTTGGAGTTGATGCGGCACAGCAGCAGGCGTCGGCCCGTGCCACAATGAAAAGAAATTAAAAGAATTTTTATTAAGCGCGTCTGCTGCCCTAAGGCGTCCAGGCGCTAAAAAATTGGCTTGGTGCCTCCCCAGGTAGTAGACTAGGGGCTAGTCTGCAGTGTTAAACAAGAAGGTCTTGAGCTGTTTGCGAAAGGTCGCCAGGTTGGAATTGGATCTTAAATGAAGGGGGAGTGAATTCCATAACTTGGCGGCATCATAGGAAAAAGATCGGCCACCCACTCTAGATCTTCTGATGCGGGGAACTGCCGCAAAAAAAACATGGTCGGAGAGAAGCTGTTTGTTTGAAGAGTGGGGGGTGATCAGAGAATGATTGATTTTCGGGCCATTTTTCCAGTACGCTTGATGGGAGATGCACAAGGACTTAAATTTGACTCTCTCCCTAACAGGTAGCCAGTGCAGGGTTCTCAGTCCAGGCTTCGCCGAAGCTCTGCGTGGGAGACTAAGCAGTGTTCGTGCTGCGCAGTTCTGGATCTGCTGCAGTTTTTGCAGACAGTATTCAGGCGCCCCTAAGTACAAGGCGTTACTGAATTCGAGGCGGGATTGAATTAAGCCCTGCATAACGACTTGCTTGGCTTCGAAGGGTAGAAGTGGAAAAATCTTCTTCAGCATCCGGATAAGTCCAAAGCAGATCGCTGACAATTTAGTTGTCTGGGTGTTGAAGGTCAAGTTTTTATCCATCCACACTCCAAGACTTGTTATGTCGTCTCTGGATGTGGGGGGCATGCCCATGCTAGTGGGCCATAACAAGTCTATGGTAGGCAGGGCTGGTGGGCCGAGAAGCATGAATTCGGTTTCATCACCATTGAGCTTGAGGTACGACATCGTCATCCAGCTCTTAACCTGTTCCAGACAGGTTGTTGGATCAGACTGTGGATGCTGACAGTTCCTCTGCGCAAGGGAGACCACTAGCTGAGTGTCATCCGCATAAGTAATGATCTTAAAACCATGAGGATGGACGATCTCAGCCTGCGGTCTCATATACCCATTAAATAGCGCCGGGCTCAAAGATGAGCCCTGCGGTACCCCACAGCCCAAAGGCTTGCTTAAGGAGACATGGGATCCCTCAAAGACTTGAAAACTCCTATCACTTAAAAAGGACTTGAGCCAGGCCAGAGCTTCTCCTGACATTCCCAAACTATGGAGCCGGCGTAATAGAGTTTTATGATTCACCGTATCAAACGCGGCGCTTAGATCAAGGAGGATCACTGCCACTGATCCTCCCTGATCCAAGACCTGCCAAGCTTCCTCTGTGACCGCCAGCAGAGCCGTTTCTGTCCCATGCTTTGGGCGGAAACACGTCTGGGTGACATCCAGCAGATGGTTACTCTCGAGAAACCTGGTGAGGCAGATGTTAATGTGCTTCTCGAGGATTTTGCTCACCCAGGGAAGCAGAGAAATTGGGCGGTAGTTGTTAAGGTTGCTGGGGTCAAGGGTAGGCTTCTTCAGGAGTGCTCATACCATGGCCTGTTTCCAAGTGCGAGGTACAGTGCTAGTCGCTATGGAGGTGTTCAATAACTCCATATTCGTGGGAAGAATAGTCTGACTAGCTAAGGCCAATGTGCGAGGTGGTGCAGGATCATATGGGGAGCCTGACTTCACTTGGCATAACTGTGGCTCCAGTGTTTCCAAGTCTAACAAGGGAAAGTGATCTAAGATATTTTGACCGAACTGTTCAGCTTCTATAGGGAAATGTGGACCGTGAGTGGTAGGGTCTGAGTCCAAGTCCGGAAAAGATGAGTAGATGTTATTTATTTTTTGATAAAAGAATTCCGCTAAGTCATTACAACGAGAGAGCGGGTTATGGTTGGCAGCCAGGGGAGGTTGGAGCCTAGTCAAACTTTTTACTATTTGAAACATTTCTTTAGGTTGTGACCTAGCCGACATGATTTTTTCACTGTAGTAGGTCGACTGAGTGGCTTTTATTTCTAGTTTATAGGCTTTAAAAGCCTCCCTGTATATGGCATAGTCCGCAGCAGCGTTTCCCAAGCGCCACTTCCTCTCCAGCTTCCTACAGAAGCGCTTTTTTTCTCTGAGCTCTTCCGAGTATCAGGGAGCAGTTTTCTGCTGTCTTTTAAGGTTGATGTTGTGAAGGGGGAGTATAGAGTCAAGTGAGTCCAAAATCCACTTGTCATACTCCTTGTTGTCTAGAGAAGAATCCCCGGTAAATGAGGGTCTGGAGGATGCCTGGGAATTGGTCCACTGGTTCAGAGAAAGTCTGGACGAGTTTCTCATTTTCCGCAGAGTGGTGGGACAGGGTAAAGATTTAGGTAAGGTGCAGTTAAAAGAAATCAAGAAATGGTCAGTCCAAGGCAGACGCCTAATGGAGCTCACTTTAAGATGCGAGCAATTACTGAATACAGGATCCAAAAGATGGCCTTTAACGTGAGTGGGGGATAGAACAAGTTGCTCCAACTGGACTGCGGCCAGGCTATCAATCAGTTCTACAGCGTCATTATCGGAAGGGTTATCAAAATGTATGTTGAGGTCGCCAAACAGCGTGAAATTGGAGGGGGACGTGACCAAGTCAGCCGCTAAAGAGGGAAGGGCTGTATGGAACTGTTTAATTGGCCCCGGAGGGCGATAAATGAGAATGCCTGTGAAACTATCATTAGGAGAAAATTCAATAGCGAAGGACAAACTCTCACAATCGGCAATGGTCTCAAGAAAGCAGCGACATGTAAATTGATCTTTGTAAATGATTGCAAGCCCGCCACCTTTCCCGTGCGTACGGTCTTTACGGACAATCTGATAGCCTGGTGGAAGGGCTTGCACCACGTCGGGCTCAGAGTCTAGCGTTAGCCATGTTTCAGTCAGAAAGACTGCGTCAGGAGTATATTCGTCCAGCAAAAGTGATATTTCCAGCCTATATTTAGGTAGGGACCTACAGTGTAACAAGAACATTTTAAAAGCCCGCAAATCATCCTTACTTTGCGGGGTAGTGAGCTCTGTATATTACAATGGGGGCAGATCTGGGGTAGCTACAGAGGATGAAAAGAGTGACGGCAGCCAGTTATTGCAGAAGTCCGATGTTTTTGAAGAGAGTCTGGACTATAATACCTCCTTTGAATCCCTAAAGGGGCAGGGTAGTGGACCCTGGTCCCGTCCTGCCGCGGACGGGCGCAGACGGGCTTGCCTTTGGCGCGCCTTTGGCGCGCCGCCGGCATGCCCGCTGCGCCCGCCAGCTGCGCGGATGGAAACCCAGGTTCATTTTATAGGAGCCTGAGAGGGCGGGAGGCAACCCAACAACTGGAGCGCTCACCTGTTTTCCCCCTAAGATGGCGGCCAGCCCTGTCTCCGGCCGTGTCAGAACCTAATCGTCTGAGCGGGGAGAAGGGTACAAATGCGGCGAGAAGCGAGGGTGACTTTCAGTTTTAAAACAAGTAAGTATTTTTTAAAAGAACAACTAAATCACACAGACGTTTAAAATCACAAGCAGCCTAACCCCCGGCTTCCGCCTCAGGGGATGAACACACTAATCAGTGCCCTTGCGTTTTTTCGTGATTTAAATACTTGAGAGGGTGGGAGGCAACCCAACAACTGGAGCGCTCACCTGTTTTCCCCCTAAGATGGAGGCCAGCCCTGTCTCCGGCCACATCAAAACCTAATCGTCTGAGCAAGGAGCAGGGTACAAATGCGTTGAGAAACGAGGGTGACTTTCAGTTTTAAAACTAGTAAGTATTTTTTTTAAAAACAACTAAATCACACAGACGTTTAAAATCACAAGCAGCCTAACCCCCGGCTTCCGCCTCAGGGGATGCACACACTAATCAGTGCCCGTGCGTTTTTTCGTGAATTAAATACTTGAGAGGGCAGGAGGCAACCCAACAACTGGAGCGCTCATCTGTTTTCCCCCTAGGATGGCAGCTAACCCTGTCTCCGCCTCAGGGGATGCACACACTAATCCACAAATCAGAGCAGCGCTCACGGCTATGCAGGCTTACGATGTCGTTTGATGACGTCGATGTGGCACGGCGACCGGCGTTGGGTCTACGTTGCAAGTCAGAGCAGCGCTCACGACTTCAATGCAGATGACGGCGTCGCTCACCTGTGTTGGTGTTGCAGAATTCCTTCTGTAGCAGCTAGAATAGCAAGTTCCAGACGCAGGCAAACAGAAGGGATGAAGTCTGGTTTTCCTGAGACTTCGGTCAGGAGGCAAGCTCAAATCAAGCCCTTGGAGTAATATTTTTCAAGATGATGAATGTCCTTTAGAAGTTCCTTCTCCTCTCCTTGGAATGGAATGGAATGGAATGGAAGAGGATTTATAAAGCGCGTTGTTTACCGTAGGCACCCAGCGCTAAGAGTAGAGATTACAGCAGGGGAAAGCGATATTTAGGGGACCTTAGGGAAGAGGAAAGTTTTGAGAAGCTTACGAAACTTCGGGAGACTGGGTTCAGTGCGGATCTTAACTGGAAGAGAATTCCACAGTGTCGCGGCATTGATAGAGAAGCGACGCCCTCCTGTTCGTGCCTTCTTTATTCTAGGTACATTAGCAAGGTACAGGTGGTCGGATCGGAGTGCTCTGTTGGCTTTATAAGGGCCCACCATACTTCTCAAGATGGGGGGACCCTTGCCCTGTAAAGATTTATGCATAATGCACAAGGATTTTAATTTAATTCTCTCCCGTATTGGCAGCCAGTGGAGAGTTCTGAGGGCGGG
Source organism: Lissotriton vulgaris (assembly GCF_964263255.1). NCBI lineage: Eukaryota > Metazoa > Chordata > Amphibia > Caudata > Salamandridae > Lissotriton > Lissotriton vulgaris. Next base: position 1,442,185,405 of record NC_141685.1, read on the forward strand.
TTTGGCTGAAAGCTTGGTTGATGATCCAATTAGCAGCCTCGCTGCTGAGTTCTGGATAAGTTGCAATTTGTTAATGGTGGCTTCTGGGACGCCCAGGTAAAGGGCATTATTGTAATCCAACCTGGAAAGGATTAGGCCCTGAATAAGGAGCTTCCTGGAGTGGGGAGGTAGAAGGGGGAGGACTTTCCGTGCAGTACGGAGTAATCCAAAGCATATGCCAGCAGTTTTCTTTGCTTGGGTTCTGAGCGAGAGATCTTGGTCTAGCCATACTCCGAGACTTTTAATTTTGCTTTTTGGGGTGGGGATTGCTCCCATACATGTAGGCCACATGGAGTCGGCGATGGATGTCGTCTTATGTCCTAGGAACATAAGCTCAGTTTTATCTCCGTTTAATTTAAGGAGGGATTTGCTCATCAACCATAGATTTCTGACAAACAGGATCGAAGGTTCTCGGAGCAGTGGTCTGATTGAGTAAGCGAGACGACCAGTTGTGTGTCGTCTGCATAGGTAACTAATTTAATCCCGAAAGGAGTGACTATATCTTCCAGTGGGGACACATATACATTGAAAAGTGTTGGGCTCAAAGATGAGCCCTGTGGTACACCACACTGGAGAGGGATAGATTTGGAGCGAGTGTTGCCTTCCCAGACCTGAACATGGTAGGCTTTTTAGAATGTTTTGGATTTTACTTGCAAAAAATTCCGCGAGTAGATTACATCTGGACCCTGAAGTGTCAGGGGCAGGAGGAGGATCAGGAACTTTCAGGAGTTCCTTCACTATCCGGAAGGTTTCTCTAGAAGAATTTGAGGAGGCTTGAATTTTCTCCTTGAAAAAAGCAGCCTGGGCGGCTTTGAGTGAGGCTTTATAGGACCTAATGGCTAATCTGGATGCAGATTTCTAATTATTAGCCCAGTATTTCCTCCATACCCGTTCACATTTTTTGCATCCTTTTCTCTTATCCCTAAGTTCTGACGTGTACCAGGGAGATTTAAACGATCTACTTTTCTTATCCACTCTTTTCCTAGGTAAAACTCAGTCAAGAGAGCTGTCAAGCCAGATTCTGAAGTTTTTGTCTGCTACCAGCAGATCTCGGTCGTGTGTGGGGGCAGACTGCTCCAATACACTTGTCCTGCTAACAGGTAAAAGCTTGGACCATGATCTTTCTTGACTTCGTATCACCGGGACTCGGCATGTGTCTGTGGTGATTTGCCAGTTGAACGGGATTAGGAAATGATCAGACCAGGGGATAGGTAGCGGATCCCTGGATTCCACAGTTGGAATGTTAGAGAATATGGGATCGAGAAGATGCCGTTTAGTATGTGTAGTATGTGTACTTTTGAGCCAAAGGTCGTAGGATTTTAGGTTGAGTGTTAATTCACCTGCCACTTTATCTAGAGGGTCCTCAAAGTGAAGATTTAGATCTCCCAGTAAAGTGAAGTTGGTCGAGGTAGTGGCTAAGGAGATAACTGTCTCCAATAGTGAGTTGCAAAAATACCCCAAAATGCCCGGAGGGCGGTACACCAGAAGACCTGACATAGGTCTTATAGGAGAGATTTGAATAGTAAAAGGAACATTCTCACAGTCTGAAATGCCGCTGTCAACCAGCCTGCAGGAAAGGTGTTTTTTTTGCAATAAGGCGATTTCGCCCCCTTTGCCGTTAGGCCTGTTCTGGAACTGGATAAGATATCCTGGAGGGAGAGCTTGGTCTATGTCCGGATCAGAGTTTGAAGACAGCCAAGTCTCCGTTAGAAACAATACATCGAGTTTATAATCATGAATCAAAAGGTTGATTTCTAGGGAATGTTTCGGCAACGACGTACAATTCAGTAGGGCCATGCGCAAGCAGGTCGTGGCATAGTTAGAGGACATTTTACAGGCATAGAGTAGTGGCAAAAACTGCAATGGGTATGTGGACTATCTGGGATAAGCAAATTGCTACACACAGGATTTCTATCCATTCTCCATTGAGGGAGAGCTTCGCGCGAGTAAGTGATATTGCGATTGGAGGAAATGGCAGGGGTTCCTAGCCCTGAGCCCGGACTGGCTTGTACGGGCGTGGACGGGCGCAGACGGGCTTGCCTCTGGTGTGCCATCGGCACACCCGCTGCGTGAACACGATGCATGGTTCATTTTGTAGTGTAAGGCCAAACTCGCCCGCAGCACTAGCCCGCCGACCTTCCCTCCCCCAAAGATGGCGCCCGTGGATATGCGCCCGAGTGTCTGAACCCGCGACCAAAGTGAGCCCAAATCGGCCCTTGGAAGCGCGTTAACCCCCGGGGAGAGCGAGTGTGGCAGGTGAGGAAAAATTATGTATTTAAAAAAATTTGCACAGGAAAGTGCGTGATTCTAAAATTGCTTTCAAAGACACAGCGTTTCAACACGATTTAAAAAGACTATGTTCTCTGATTCCCGGCCTCCGCCTCAGGAATCTCTAGCTCTATCCTTGGCACTGAAGACACAACTGTAGGCCAACCCAGCAACACAGCACACTGGCAGGGGACAGTACAACTTCTACAGTTTCCTTGATTCTTCTCCTTGGCTGAGGTTCATCTTGTTGTTCCAGAAGTGATCTAAAGTCTTTGGGTCGGGACCCAATATTTATACTAGCAAATCCTTTGTCCCATAAAGTCCTGGAGCACTTTGTTGACTAGACTCCTTCTTTCCTTTGACAGTGTGGGCCAGAGACATCAGATACACCACAGGAGGTGGAGCCAGCATGGTGGAAGGCAGGCACAGCCCTATTCAGACCCAGGTGCTACTCCTCCCACCGACCTGCATGCAGAAAATCTTTTTAACCTTGTGCTGACTCACCCTGTCTCCTGGAGTTTCCCAGCCCCTGCCACTCACAAAACCAGACACACAATACACAAGCTAGCAGAGGCAGGCTGGATGGTTTGGCAAGAAAATACCTACTTTCTAAAAGTGGTATTTTCAAACACAGAATGTTAAAACCAACTTCACTAAAAGATACATTTGATCAGTCTGAGTTCTGGCATACAAAATTCGAATTTCTACCTATTTCCCTGAGTCAGTAAGATTATAAGATGTTATAATCAAACTGCCCATTCTGGCCTACGGGGAACAGGTAGCCTTACAATAGTGAAAAACGAAAATGGCTGTAATTCACTATTAGGATATGGCACACACCTCAGGGCATGTCCTACCTTATACTTACAATGCACCCTGCCCTTGGGCCTACCTTAGGGGTGTCTGATATGAAGAAAAGGGGAGGTTTAGGGACTGGCAAGTGGGTTAGCTTATCAAGTCGACATGGCAGTACTAGACTACACACAGGCTCTGCAATGGCAGGCCTGAGACACACTTTACAAGCTGCTTCTGTGGGTGGCACAACCAGTGCTGCAAGCCCACCAGAAGCATTTGATTTACAAGCCCTGGGCACACATGGAGCACTGTACTAGGGTCTGACAAGTAAATCAAATAACCCAATCGTGGAGTCACTGCTCTCCGATACCAAGTTCTATGAAAAAATCCTAATTGACCCAACGACAAGGTTACAGAATACAATAAAGATAATCGTACATGAAGCAGAGACAAATTTATGGATAACGAAACATGAAGCTGATTACCTGGTGTCAAAGGATCCAGTAACACAATTTTCCTACTCACTCCCCAAGACGCATAAAAACAGATTGCCTCCACCAGGATGCCCGATAGTATCGGGAATAGGTTCAGTTCTCAAACCTTTGTCGAAGTTTGCGGTCGAGTTCCTAAAACCTCTAGTACAAAATACTCCCACATATCTTAACGATACGAGAGATCTATTAAACCAACTGACAGATATGAGCTTTGACGAAGAAACAATGCTACTAGTGGGACTAGATGTGGAGTCCCTCTACACAAGTCTTCCTCAAAAAGAAACACTGCAGACACTGGAAAATATCCTTTTCAAAGAAGAGTGGCACTATCGGACACCACGCCATTTCGTTTTAGAATGCTGCCATTTAGCTCTAACAGAGAAGTATTTTGAATATAACGGAACCCTATTTTTACAACGCCATGGAACTTCTATGGGCAGTGCATTTGCTCCTTCGGTAGCTGGATTGTATGTAAGTAACTTTGAGTCCCAATATGTCTTCCATAATTCTAATCCTTTTTCTGCCAACATAATTTTTGGGAAACGTTATATTGACAACATCCTAATGGTATGGAGAAACAACTCAAATCTAAACCTATTTATTGATTGGTTGACCCAGCAAGATGAATGTCTGAAATTTACGTTCACAGCAGATAAGCACAAGTTAGACTTCCTAGATATCACACTTTTTGTGGTGAATTTAAAAATAGAACAAGAACTTTCTATAAACCAACGGCAAAGGACAGTCTCCTTTCCTACAAGAGCTTTCATGCAAAACCATTGAGAGACAATTTACTGTATAGCCAATTTTTGAGGCTGAAAAGGAACTGCAGCAGGGCCCAAGACTACAATAAGCAAGCCCAAGACCTATGTCTTAAACTACAGAAAAGAGACTACCCCACTCCAATAATTCAGAGATGTCAAAAAAGAGCGAAATACCAACCAAGGGAATGTCTACTGCAAACAACAATACGAGAACCAATAAAGGATTTGGTGACCTGCGTAACGACGTTCAGTCCAGCGTCTTATTCAGTGAAGAAGATTGTGACAAAAACTGGAGAATCCTAACATCTGGAAAACTGGATTGGCCCAAACCTAGATTTGCTAATAAAAGAACAAGAAACATCAAAGACATGTTAATACATACACGACCACGAGAACAACACAAGGTTAAAATAACATGAAGTATAGATATGGCCCCCATCACAGGACATTATCCATGTGGAACCTGTTTGGTCTGTAAATTAACAACAGTCTCAAAAACACTCAAGTTAACAGAAATCTTGATTTGGACGCAAAGACAACATACAAATTGTAATTCGACACATGTCATTTATATGGTCCTATGCCCATGTGGTAAGAATTACATAGGGATGACATGTAGAACACTTAAGATAAGAATTGGAGAACACAAGAGCAATATCAAAACGAAGAAAAATACTAGGAAAATGAGTAGCCACTTCTTGGAACATCAACACAAAGCAGAAGACCTCAGATGGACAGTTATTGAAATGCTAACCAATAAAACCAGAAATGTAGAAAGAATCTTGTTTGAAAAGGAACAAAGATGGGTGGACCGCCTGAGGACAAATATAGAGGGACTGAATGACGAGGTACCATGGCATCAATTTGCAAAGTAGATCCAATCATTTAGCCACATTTGATAGATTATAAAAATGAAAACAACAGTATAACCTTCATGCACCACCTCGAAAGGTGTAGCAATGTGAGCAATCTAAGTTTAGTCCTATAAAGACTAATAACTAATTTAATGAGAGATACGTCTATAACCGTATACACCAACCCCATGAGTGAGGACCAACAGTAAATGTCCTCCTTAGACCCAGAGACTTTATAAATCAATGTATTGGTCTAACGAATGATGATACGAAGAATGTCTATTGAAATAGATGTGGATCCGAAGAATAAATTTACAAGAACTAAACTAATAACAGTATACATGAGCTCTTGATGTGTATCTATAACCGCGAGTTGCAGTTAATGATAATAAATAAGGATGACAAGTTAAGATCCCCGTTTCCATGAAACACTGTACCAGGAGTATTGTCACCATTCGTTATTAGACCACTTGGTCCTTTAACTATTTCTATGACCGTATACAACAAACGTGGCACTTTACTATTGAGTCTGAGACTATTTCCATGACCCCAGTTTCAGGTAAAAAAAGCAACCAGGAAGTAGCCTCCACTTCCGGGGGCAGAGCCAGCAAAAGGAGGCGCAACGCTAGTAGCGGGTAAGATCCACTCGTAGGGACCTAGGATTTCAACTATGTAATTTAGCGGGATTTATTAATAGTTGTTTGTTTCATCTACAACAGCTCTGGAATAACTTCCCACTGAGCCCGGATGAAGCACGCTTAAAAAGCTCGAGAGGTCATTTGTTATTTCACAACTTTTTTGGGACAGTCTAGTTAGGACCTAGCAAGCCCAGTACGCCCGATAAATCAAGAATGGCCAGAACATTGCACAAATTTGAAATATTTTTCTGGAGATAATCGGTGCATCACGATTAATGTTACTGCACTCTGAATAACCACATTTTGATCACCAGTGTAATTAAGATGATGCAGATCTTTTTATTGGAAGTCACTTGCCGTGTAGCAAACTGTAGTCACCTTCACATTTTATCACGTCCCAGATAAACGATAGGCGTAGTATAGCCTATATGTACAATGCTTAATTGGAGCTTATAATATTCATGTGTGTTGTATGAGTATGTATACATTATGTTTATGTTTCAAAAATTATAGGTGCAACATAACCTCAACTGAAAACACAGTGGCAACAAGAGAGTCCGCTATTGTAGCTGCACAATTCGTGTGAGTACAACTGTTCATGTCCTGATGAATGCCCCATAGACCCGGCTGGGCACAGTTGGGCAGAAACATGTCGACCTAACTGAATATAGGGTATAGTGGATCCAGTTACACGCTCCAACTGTATACCCAATAGATATTTTTAATAACCTCTCCCATCCACGTCTTAATTAAAGCTTCCTTTTTATGGATGTGGGAACGTTTTTTAATTTTGATCACTTCATGTGTAAGTGAGACTGACCATCAATCACTGGACACTACTGCGTTCTCAAGTGGTTGCCTCAAGCTTGAGGCTTGCATACAACACAACTGAACCCAATGATGATGATGCAATGACGCATATTTGAAGGCGGAGAACCAAGGTATACCGCCACCGTTTCAATCAATGCGTATATGAGGGTTTTAATGTGAAACCGTGATAACGCCGTTACAAGCTGTCCAGTCCTGCCCTTTTTTGATTTTTGTAGTATTTGAATGAGGAAAGTGAATGGACACATAAGATTCCTCCTCCCCACTGTTTGATTTTGAGTGTCACTAATCAAAACATCAATTTAATATAGGGCGCACTTGCACTGTGGCACAGAATAGCAGTGACACAGGGCCCAAAGCATCTAAACCAGCAAAACAAATCAAAAACAGAGGAGGCAATCAGCAAAAAAATGGAAGGGAGACTAACGCCAATGATACCAGGTATACCACGTGTCCCCTCCAGCTGAAATGTGGGGAGAACTACCCATTGTGATCAAAGGTTGGATAAGTATTTTTCAGTTCTGCATGGACTGGCAGTGAGGAACCCGTAAAGTCATGTTTCACTATTATGAGACCTACCTTAACTACAGGCTAACATTTGGTTGGTTTACAACATTTAATAAGTGCTACATTCTGATAGGGAACAGGTAAGTGTTTCATGTTTGGTGGCTGCGCAATTGTAATTAAAAATCCTCTATAAAGGTGAAATCCGATTTCAAGTTACAATTTTGAAACTACCACTTTTGGAAAGATTTCGTAGAGAGGGGTTGAACATTTTATGTCAGCTGGGATAGGCCACCATAAGGTCAAAAACTTGCATTGTTCTGAAATCATTCATTCAACACTTTTTTCATAAGAGCAAGTAATTTAATTGTCTTAATATTTTTAGGATTATTCTGACTTCATATTATTCAAAGGCATTTCAAAAACGCCTTTCATATTGAATGGACCTTGTATATGTATGAAGTACATCTCCGCAGGCCACATCTTCCCTTTCCCTCCGCATTCATTTTTCCCAAGGTGTCCAGGTTTTCCTTCTCTGCCCACGCTCTTTTTCTACTAGTCCCTTCATTTTAGACCTTGAGGGTGAATTGATTTTGATCTATTTCCCCTTACCTTCTAGGTTAGCTGCTCTAGGGATGTAGGCGCCTTATGGCCTCCTTCAATGTGCCCTTTGTCAAAGCGCTCCCTCTCCCCTTGTTGGGGAGGGATCTAGCACGCTTGCCCTGAAGTCTCAGATTCCCCTCTGAGAGAGTCCACACTGCTTGGGACTCACATATTATTGGAAAAGGCCTTAAATGGCCTCCTTTAAATGTACCCCTTGCCAGAGTACTCCTTCTCCCCTTGTTGGGGAGAGATCCTGCATTTCTGCCCTGGAGTTTCAGGTACCTTCTGAGAGAGTCCACAGTGTTTAGGGAATCTCAGATTATTGGAGGTTTAGGAATGTTCCCATTATCGCTGGGAACCCATTCACCTTACAACGTGATAGGCAGCCACCCTGTAACTTTTGACGATCAATCTACCTGGGCTGTCACCTACCCAGCCGGACTTTGGGCAGATGTTACTTTGTCTCTCTATCGTATCTAGCTCCTACCCCTTCACACTACCCCTTCCCCCATCTACGTTCCCTTCTTCTTGCCTTCTATCCCTTTAATGTTTTTCTGTTGAGAACTAGCAATTCGATCGATGCCCAGTGGAGCTACCTGATAGCTGTAGAGGAGATATGCTGCGGATTCCCCCTCGGCCGTCAGCTACCCAGCCAGATCTTGGGCAGAGTTTCCCTTTGTCTCTCCATTATATCTATACCCTACCCCTCGCTCCTCTACCCCCTTACCCTTCTCACTCCATTTTCTTTTTCTTCTATGCTCCTTAAATGTTTTTGCTGATATCATTGGTAACTTGTAACTTTGCAACCATGTGGAACCTTATGTAAAGCGCTCTGATGCCTTCGGGTCTAGCCAGCGCTATATAAAACTCTTTAAATAAATAATAGATTTCAAATTTCCAAAGCAACTTTTGTTTAACAAAATAATTTCAAACCAAAATATGGGTGAAAAACATTACACCTCTTAAAGTATATATCCAACATCAACAGATATAAATATCCATGTTGCATTTACACCAGTTAAATGATGTCATTGCTAATGAGGTCTCTATTATTCGTCTCCTTCATTACCTCTTTTGTTCAAGTCCAGCTATAGGGGTTAACTAGCAAATTTTTTGATGGTAGACAACCATTTTGTTTTTTCAGGATGGCCTACATACGGTTGTCTCAATGTTTATAAATAACTCCCCATGAATGGTCATTGACATGTTGCGTTTCAAACCTCACATTTCTATTGGGATTATCATCAGGAACTGACCAGTTAGTTGATTCTCTAAAGTAATGAATAGAATGAATGTTGGATTCATGTCACTCTATTTATATATGGACTATAGTCGCCCTTCATTTGAGTTAAAAAATGCTATTTGCCTTAAGCTTCCTGTCAAGCCTTTTACTTCCCATATTTAGTGAGGTCTCTGGTGGGCTCCACTCAATTCCATTTACTTGTGAAATATTTGTCATTCCGATTTTGTGACTTCTCCTTTTAATCTACAGGAATAGTAGAGAATATTTTCATTAGAGGCTGCCATGGGTGTTCAGACTTCATGTTTTTGGCAAAACCTTTGAAATTAGGCTTCAATCCTGTGTCTAATGCATTAAAAAAATGTCTCGTTTCTCCAGCTTTTTACTTTGTCTGCACATTTATTTTTACTTCAAAAGCTGTCTGTAGTTAGAGTGCTCTGCTGGTTGTTCAGATCGTGACCTTGCTACAATTCACTTAGATACATTGCGTAATTATCTTCAGCGCTGTGAGTCAATACATTGTATTTCTTAGCTCGTCTACCTAATCTTCCGTAATAATCTGTGCCAGCTTTAAATTTGTTATGCAGCTGGCTTGTGTTTTTTAACATAAATGTGGTTTGAAGCTTTTTACTAAGCTTGGGATTGCATTTACTGTGAGGGTTTTCTGCGCCCAGGGTGGGTCTTTGGTGATTTCTGGCCGCCGTGTTTTTTTGTTTGGCCTATATAATAGAAAGACTACTTTTTCAGCCAATTGAATGCTGGTCATCATAGTTGGAAATATGGTATGACTCCGGCAAATGTTTCTTCTTTGAAAAAAGTGCCGTCACATTTTTAAATCAGATGTATTATCCACCCAGGTTAATACTACTTAATGTAGATTGTATGTTAAATGGCAGGGAGCTTGAAAAAAGATCTTTAATTTCCATGTATTTCAGGTAGGGCAGACTTTGTTCTGGATCTTACTTGTACTATCACCAGTTTTGACTATTGTTATGTTTATAATCTGTGTAGTTCTGTCATTTTGTTGAGTCCTTTGGGGGCTCTTTTGCGCTGTTTGGGGGTCGTTGTTGCCCTCACCTGCCTTTGCTGACACTGCCGGGTTCGTCCAGGTCTCCCTCCCGCTGCCGCCATACCACCAGAGCAGCTGCCGAGTGGAGGAGATAAACTCCATTGCCCAGACTGCTTAGTGGCATCGTCACCAGCCACCAATCCTGCACCAGGAGGCGTGTTAAGAACACTGCTGAGCCCCAGTGGAGCGGGGGCTCTTTTGCGCTGTTTGGGGGTTGTTGTTGCCCTCACCTGCCTTTGCTGACACTGCCGGGCTCGTCCAGGTCTCCCTCCCGCTGCCGCCATAACACCAGAGTGGCCGCCGAGTGGAGGAGATAAACTCCATTGCCCAGACTGCTTAGCGGCATCGTCACCAGCCGCCAATTCCGCGCCAGGAGGCATGTTAAAAACACTGTTGAGCCCCGGTGGAGCGGGGGCTCTTTTGCGCTGTTTGGAGGTCCTCGTTGCCCTCACCTGCCTTTGCTGACACTGCCGGGCTCGTCCAGGTCTTCCTCCCGCTGCCGCCATACCACCAGATGGGCCACCAAGTGGAGGAGATAAACTCCATTGCCCAGACTGCTTAGCATCGTCACCACCAGCCGCTGAGCCCCCGCGTCGCAGGACACGTGCGGGCGTCGCCGGGAGAAACCCGGAACAAGGGCGGGACCGTCTGTGGCCGTCCGTGGCAGGACAAGGCAGGGCTGGGCTACGGACCTTAGTTCTGTGACTGCTTCTGGGTCTCCTGAAGTAGCTCGTATTGGACATGGTAATTGAGCCCACCACCTATTCTTTTTTTATATTGGGACTGTAATTGTTTTTTCACTTGCTTTCCTGATTGTTCGTTCCCAGGACTGCGTTTCTTTTAACAGTATTAGGGAATATTGTTTTGTTCCTCTTTAAGGCTTTTCGGATCTATATTTTATTTAACTTGTTGTAAGTATTCTGTGAGAGCAAATTATGTCTAAAGGTAATACTGTGGACACCCGTCCGGCCTTAGCTACCCTTGACAACTACCTTCTAAAAGTGGTAGACAAAATTACCAAAGAACGCCGACTCTCATTGGGTCGGGGGAGCCCTCCTGTTCCATTGCCTAGTTCGCCCAAGTCACCTACATCTTTGTCTACCTCTCTAGTAGATGTTAGTTGTAACCTGGAGTTTCCTGTACTTCCAACCACGGCTACTCCTATTGAATTAGAGCCTAACTTGGTCTCGCCTGAAGCTCCTCATGATCCAATAGTATCATGCTCACCGGCTCCTAGAGCCCAGAGAGTACTAAGATCAGGGAGGAGTTTTAGTAGGATAACCCTACCAAAACGGGGGGAACCATAACAAAAAAGACCTGAGCCATTACCCAACTGTGCTGTTAGTGACCCAGTAACAGTAATTAATAATCCCCAAGTTAAACTAGTTCCCGAGCAGTTAGAGGTCTTGATTAGCATTATAGATGTTAAGTTTGATAAAATTATTAAACCTTTAATGGACAAACTTGACACTATTTCAGGAGAAGTAAAGAGGTTGGGAGGCCTTCTTAGTTCACATACAGGGTCAAATGTTCGCCTGAAAGCAGTTAAAAGGATTCATGGATCTATAACAGAGACGCCAAAGATACCCAATGGGGGATCACGCCCAGCTATTGTAGCTGTTTCCAACCCTGTGCCTACGGTGTGTTTGAATACTCCTACTACTATAGTCCCAGTTGATAAGCCAGGGCTAATTAAAGAGAAGATTAAGCGATATGGTTATTCGCAGCCCAACTTACCCCCTGACTCTGCACCATATGTGGCAGTTTTAACCAATGTCCCACCAGTCAGGGAGACGGGGCCTCATAGTAATCCGTAAACACATGAATCTTTGAAGAATAAAACTGTGGGCTGCCTTAACCGAGAGTACGGTTTCCCAGTAGCTTTGTCTGATCCGATTCTAACCACCACTAGAACTAATTGGATAGGGAAATCACATAAAAATATTAGTGGTGACTGTGTAATTGTAAATTTTAAAAACCCACATCTTGCTACCACTTCTTTCATCAGAGCCACCTCTCGCCCACCGAATGACCAGGGAATTACACTCAGACCCTTGGGGTTTTTCTATAGACGTTTATTTGCCGAGCCTACTTACGATTTTGGGAGGGGTAGAGGTAGTGCCTCTAGTGTGTCTAGAGGTTTTGAGGTGGTAACATCTAACCATTATCAATCTCTGAGTGCTTTAGACTCCAATAATTGACTGGACCCTGACCAGGCTCTCTCTCTGCCTGAAGCAGAAACGGTACCTTGTGGAGTAGAGTCAGAAGGAAATTCTATGGGGCTCCCTGCCAACGTAAGTGTGCACTATGACTGCCGCATGTTAAACAGCTCTGTGGGTGAATCTGATGGGTGTAGTGGGGGTCTGCCTGTTGTAGATAGGCTAAGTGTAACCCCCCTAATTCTAATGATACTCTGGATAATCATTGTTTAAGTCCAACCATTACTATCGTTGAAATTATGCAAATACACACTGGGCCCCGAGCTGCTTTATTGCCAGTTGGAACGTTGCGGGTTTAGCGTCCAAAGACGATTGCCTGGGGTGGTCAGAATTTGTTGATCTTTTTGATATCATCTGTTTCCAGGAAACTTGGTGTAAAAATTTTACCGGTTATAACGTTTTTTTTTCTTACTAATTACCCGCTACGGCATCAACTTCTGGCCGAGCTAAGGGAGGGCTTTTGGTTTTGATTTGTATTGTATTGTATTGTATATTTGTATAGCGCTCTACTGTCACCCAAGGGCATCCTGGCGCTTGCGATCACTGTCAGCAACAGAACCAACATCTTAAACTGCCCTAGGGAACAAGTGGGTCTTCAACGCTTTTTTAAATGGTAGAAAGTCCCTTTGACCTCGTAAAAGGAGTGGCAGAGAATTCCAGAGTTTAGCCGCTGCGACACTAAACGAGCGTCCACCCATCCTCACTCTCTGGAATCTCGGTACCACCACCAACCACGCAGAAGAAGAGCGCAGACATCGCGCGGACGAATACCATGAAAACATATTCTGCAGTGGGACCGGGCCCTGTCCGTGCAAAGCCCTGAACACCAGGCAGGCAGCTTTTTACTGAACACGTAAATGGACCGGCAGCCAATGTAGGTCCCGAAGAGCAGCGGTGGAGGAGCTGAAGTTAGGGCGAGAGAGGGCCAGCTTGGCCGCCATGTTCTGCACCCGTTGCAGCTTGCATAGCAACGTTTTAGGGGCTTCCAGAAGTAGAGCGTTACAATAGTCTAAGCGACTTAAGATGGTCCCACGCACTACTTCTGGTCTAGACTGTTCAGGTAAAAGGGGCAAAACTTTACGGAGCATGCGCAACAGCATCATGCACGTAGTCGTGGTCTCATTTACGTGTATATCCAGCTGCAAGTTAGGCCCAAAAGTAACCCCTAAATTACGTGCAGACTCAGCGGCTGACACTGTCTCAGGAAAGGTCGAGGGCAAAAAGTTGTCGGAGAGTGAGCGCGGTATTTTATCAGAAGAACAGTAAAGCACCTCCGTTTTTTTGCTGTTAAACTGAAGGGAGTTAGATCGGAGCCAGTCAGCTGTAGCTGACATACAGCGGTGGAATGTTTCCAACGGGACCGAGTTATTTCCTTCCAGTGAAAAGACCAATTGGGTATCATCAGCATAATTGAATGCTGAGATACCGAATGATTTTATCAGATGGACCAGAGGGCGAAGGTAAAGATTGAAAAGTATGGGGCTGATGGCCGAGCCCTGTGGTACCCGCTGCCCCACATTCCTCACCTCCGATCATCTAAATGGGGGCAGCGCCACCACCTGCCATCGGTTGTTCAAATAAGAGACCAACCAATCCCTTGCCAGCCCGGTGACCCCACACTCTTCCAGTCTCCTGATGAGGGTAGAGTGGCAGACCGTGTCGAACGCGGCTGACATGTCGAGCAGCACTAAAAAGGCTGCCCGACCCATGTCAACCCGCGAATGAAGGTTGTCCAACACGGCCACCAGCGCAGATTCAGTCCCATGCGCTGGACGGAAGCCAAATTGTGCCTCATCAAACCAGGTGTTCTCTTCCAGGAAACCGGACAGGGCGCGGGTCACTAACTTCTCCATGATTTTGATAGGAACGGCAGCAAGGAGATGGGCAGGCAGGGTCCAATGTGGGTTTCTTTAAAAGAGGTGACACCACTGCCAGCTTCCAGCACTCGGGAACGATTGCAGTGTCAAAGGACTTGAGGCAGATGGAATGCAAGGGCTGGAAAAGTTCATCTTGGAACACCTTCCAGAATTTAGGAGGCAATGGGTCCAAGGGGGAACCCGATGACACAGTTAGTGCCAATTTACAGAACTCCTCGTAGGACGGGCTGGGGAAGCAACAGAGCTGGGGTCGACTTGCGTAGACCGCCAAGGCTTCCATGCTGGTAGAGCAACAACTCAGCTGGGGTCGACTGGGCACAGCGTCCGGAGCTCCCAGACTGAGACTAAATTTCCCATAATTGTTAAAAAAACATGTATTAGGGGGGCCCATTCTCAGATTTTATGGCTCTCGCAGGAAGAAGGAAGAAATATCCTTTAATTAATTTTTATAATAACATTTTCGACAGCACCAGGCATCTGGTGATCAATGCTTTAGAGAGTGCCCTTGCTGACATCATAGCGGATTCGAATGTTGTTTTTGAATTTATTTTGGCGGGGATTTCAATACTGCTGTTTATCCCCACTCCAATCAAAGTACGTGTGGGGTCACCAACCATTTTGGGGATGCCGATCTCCATTTCCCTCATAATAATTATGGGGATTCCCTGAATAACTTCCTAGCGGCACATGATATGGAAATATTGGCTAACGAGAAGAACGATTTAGGTGAGAGTATCCCCACTTATTCAGGTAGGAGGGCAAATACTGTTATTGATTTTATATGTATGTCATCTAACCTTATCCCGTGGAGTTTGGCCCCTAGGGTTGTGGATATCATGCTTAGCGACCATAATTGTGTTATTATTGTGGCCACTCTCTGGAAGGAAAAACCTGTACCTGATTCGGGTGTTATTGTTAACATCGAAACCCATAGACCTAACGATAGTAGGCTAAGATGGAAAGGGGATAAAGCCGAAATGACGTCTGATTCAATTATAAATAGCTGCTTATCAGAAATTACTGCAATCCTTGAGCATGCTGACGTCACTGTCGATCCTATTTGACATTTTATCAGAATTAATTCCATTATAGACAAAAAGTTTACTAAATTAGCTGAGCGTAAGTCCGACCAACGAAGGGGATGGTTCGACCACGCATGCACTATTGCGCTAAAAGAGCTTAAAGAGGCACTGGCAGCCAAACCTAGAGTTAGGAGTCAGGTGTCCCAGCTTAGAATAAATTACAAGACAATAGTAAAGCAAAGGAAGACGGAGCTGCAGCATGAGGCCTGGTATAAATTGACACAGGCTGCAGAGACAAGAAACTGTACATTATTTTGGGCCACTGTTAATTGCCCATTTCTTAAAGATGAGAAGGTACCAGAACTAACATCTAAGGTCAATATGGAAACATGGAATTCTCACTTTTCTACTATTTTTGACTCGGACAAAGCCCTGGGTAACCGAAAGGACTGTTGGCCTATTGTCCCTTTGGATATTACCATTACTGATGTTATATACAGCATAAACGCAAGCAAAGGGGGAAAGGCTCAGGGTCCTGATGGGGTACCCATCGACGTTTATAAGATAGTCCCCGAGGAATGGGGACCAATGTTGGCAAAAAATTTTAATGCAGCTGTTTGTTATGAGATACCCCCAACCTGGGAGGAATCAATTATTATACCCATATTCAAGAAAGTAGGTCGGGGGGGATGTGAAGAACTACCATCCCATTTCCCTCTTGGATTCTTCTGTGAAAATATTGAGCCGGGTACTTTTGGTTAGGCTGGAAGAATGGGCAGAAATCAACGGTATCGAGGCAAACTGCCAGTATGGGTTTAGAAAAGGGCGTGGGACGATTGAGCAATGTTTAAATCTGGAAATTTTGATCGGGAAATACACCCAGGCTAAGAAGGGCTCTATTTATCTCTGCTTTGCAGATTTGAGTAGTGCCTTTGACATGGTTGACCATGCAATTCTTTGGGCCAAATTGATTGAAACGGGGGCCCCAGAGGGTATTGTCTTTTTTTTGGCCCGACTCGATGTCAAACTACGTACCAGCGTACGATATGGTTCTAGGGGGGAGTGTACCTCCAAATTTAAGATCGGGCGGGGTATAAGGCAGGGGTGTGTTCTCACTCCCCAGCTTTTTACCCTTTTCATCACTGAAGAGGACTCCGTTCTACAGACAGTAGCGGCAGACGCTCCTAGAGTTAATGATATCAACGTCCCGGTATTACTCTACGCGGACGATGCCGTGCTACTGTCCAGGACCCTGATAGGCCTTCAACGCTTGATGGATGGGTTTTCACAGTTTATCAAAAGTAGAAAACTAGTGATTAACAAAACTAAAACCTATACCATGGAGTGTGGGCCGGGGCTGAGCATGCCCCACTCTTAATATTTAGAAGGACATAGGGTCCGAAAAGTTGACAATTTTTGCTATCTTGGCATCACATTTTCTAAGAATTGCACCTGGGCCAGTGAGCATAAGAATTTTAGGGCTAAGATGATGAGGAGTGCCAATGGGGTGTTTACTTTTGCCACCAAATTAGGGGGCAAACGGATTCGAGACATGCTCAAGATCTTTCAGTCTAGATGTCTCTCCATTGCCCTCCATGGGGCAGGGGTTTGGGGTTTGGCCCTGGCTGGGAGCCTACAGGTGGAGAAGAATGTCTTTCTAAAAAGACTTTTGTGTCTGCCCAAATCTGCCTCTAATGACTTAGTCCATTGAGAACTCGGAATTCAATATTAAAATTATTTGATTCTCCTGAGACAAATACTGTTGTGGCGTTCAATTTGGCTGAAAGAAGAGACATCCCTAAACAGAGCTATCATTAACGGTTGTCTCACTGTTGATAACCATTTAAAGATTCCATGGATTAAATATATTATCAACAGCTTTCAGGAGATCTATGGCCTTAATATAAATACTGACAGATATGGGGCCTCAGACATATCTAAATATGAAATGAAGAACATCTTTTTGAATCGTAAATCAGAGAGGCGGACCTGTAACGAAGGCAATTTATCCACCTGTGTGTTTTACAGTAGTATGAACGAAACAGTGGGCTATCAACCATATTTGACCCAAGTGACCAGAGTTTCTCACCAGTTTGTCCTAACAAGATTAAGGATGGGGATTGTGCATAATCTGGTTGCCTTCCCTTCATTGAACATCCACCCTGCTGGTCCCTGCCCGTGTGACAATATCTCAGCACAAAGCACTATGCACTTTCGTTTGCTGTGTCAATTGTATGGGAATTTCCGCAAAGCTTTTTTAAAACCTTTTTTTGTCAAGTTTGGTGTCAGGACAGTACATGATTCTATGAAATTGTTCTTTAACTTGCACCATCCTGATATTTGTTTTTTTACTGCTACTTTCCTGCTTAAAGCGATTAATTTCAGGAAAATTATGAGTTCTTAAATATTTATTCTGTCCTCGCCTGTATAATATGTTTCTTTTTAAACATTGGCTGTCTAATTGTAAATGTAATTGTACTGTAATTGTAATTGGAATCTTATTTAATATATGTGTGCTTTTATGGACATTGTTCTTTGCTCCGAATAAAGACTTATGAAATGAAATGAAATGAGTCATTTGGTCACTATATTAAATCACAGTATGAGATGTGCTTCTTTCTGCATTAAAGAGGCTTCAAGGTCTGCTCTTGGATTTGGTTGGGTTACCCATAATGCTGTACATTGAAAATCTCTTTCAGTGTGCCCATTAGTGATTAAATGAAGAACAATCATGACTGTCTTTATCTTTAAGCAGGACTTACGCTGGATGATTCTTTGTCTTATTTCTTGATTGGTTTTCCCTATGATTCTGTATACCGCGTTTTTGGTGCGGAAATTGGAGAAAAGGGTATGCTTCCATTTTATGTTGGTATTCTCGAAGGTTGTGCCCTCTATCTTTTTCTGAATGTGACACAATTTCAGCATTTATGGTGGCCTTCTAGGGGCTTCATTTTCTATTCAGTTAATAAGCTGCTTTTTGAGTACTACAAGCCCTTACTAGTTGTTTTCCAAAGCTCGCATGCTTTTTCATGGCAAATGATGGACAGCCAAAGCCAAATTCAGAGTCCTTAATTAGATGCAAATTTATCCATATTAGTGTCTTGAAATTGTTTGGGAATGTAGCTGTCTGCTTTTATCAATTGTTGGCCAATGCTCATGTTTTTGCTCATGGCGAAAATGGGTTTTTCCAACGGATGTTCCAAATTTTCCAATAGGTGCCAATTATTCAAAATGATACGTTTAAATTGGTGTGTGTGTGACCCAAAAGTTGTTGGCACCTATTGAAAAATTTGGAACATCCGTTGGAAAAACCCATTTTCGCCATGCGCAAAAACATGAGCATTGGCCAACAATTGATAAAAGCAGACAGCTACATTCCCAAACAGAGGAGCGATTTGCTAACACAGTGGAATTTAAAACCTATATGCGGGCACTACAAGTGTGGCAATTGTGTATCATGTTCAACTACATTGGAAGGTAATGTGTTTGACTATGACGGGGTCAAATGGAAGCATGAGATGTTTAAAAATTGTAAGACCAAGAATGTAATCTATGCCATGGTGTGTCCCTGCAACAGAGTGTACATTGGCAAAACTTGTCAACCAGTAAATGTACGAATCACGCAGCATCGTTCAAGAATCAAGAAAAAAGTAGTATCTGCACCCATGGTTGAACATTTCTCGAGCAACAACCATGGGGAAAATGATTTCAAGTGGACAGTACTTTCATGGGTTGATCCTAAACATCAATCACCAAATATTAAGGCTGCACTTTTGCATAAAGAGGCATACTTCATTATGAGATTCAACAGTGTAAATAATGATCTGAATTGTTTGAGTGAAGTAAATAGGATATCATTCCTTCCTACACTTTTATAAATAAAACCCAATGTCACTCTTTTCTAAAAAACACAATGTTCAAAATGAGAACTACAATTCCCATAATCCATAGCTGTTACATTGCATGCTCTTGACATGCTTGATTGGCTTGTCACATCACGTGACGGGACTGTGGTTTGTTTTACCACAACCGCGGCTGCACGCTGTTGCTCTAAACTGCTGGCATCAGAAACTGACATCGCGTCAAGGTCCACAACTAACGGTAAGACGTTTGCTCCGCACCTCTAGTGCAGACGTGATTCCTGTATCTAAAACAACGAGCCGAATTACTGATTCCCACGCGCTGGTCTTTTTCAGAACTCAGTCTCTGGTCATTCACTAGAAGTCACTACCTCCCGCTCCTGGCGTCTCAAAACAAGTATAGAAAACACACTGCGTCAAGTTTTACAACTTTCGGTGAGACGCTTCATTTTTCTTTAGTATAGACTTAAGTCCTTCTCTAAAACAACGAGTCAAATCACTGATTCCCTCGCGTTGTTTTTTTACAGGACACATTTTTTTGGCCACTTGAGAGAAGTAACTACCTCCCGCCTAACTCACGTCTTTAAACAAGTAAGGCAATTGCCGTTTTTTCTGCGGCTCTTAGTGTGCAAGTCAGTGCTCGTTTTTGAATGTTATATTAAATTTCGCTCAAATATTATTTTTTCAGATCAACAAAGAGCATACGACATTGGGATTTTATTTAACTCGCTGTTCGAGCTCTATTTGGATGTACCAAAATTTAAGGTAAATTCATTAAATCCTGACTCCGCCCACAGACTCGGGGGCAGTCTCCACCTCTGATTCAGTATACTCAAACGATATTCTCACTCTTCCGCAGGCTGACACCCACGCTATTTGATGACATTCTTAAAAGACCAGTAAATCTCTGGTCTCACAAGGTATGCTGCATCTTTTGATGCGTTTTTTCTTTAAAAAGTTATCTTGATTCAACGAGAGGACGACTCTCTAAAAATACCCCCCCTTCTTTTCTTTAAACAGTTCCTGTGGATACACTTATCCTGTCCTGAAGAGAGTCCTGTGATTATTACAGTGGGACTCGAAACGCATCGGCATTCAGTTATTTGTTACTTGTGCAAATTTTTGCCATCGCCATTTGTCACATTCCTGGTGTCAAATAATATGAATTTTAGCAACATTGGAACAGGAATGTTGGGTGGTATTAAATAAGGTTTAACCCCTGGAAATCAATGTATGGGTCAAACACAGTTCTTATGTACTGTTCTTTGGCAACTGTTTAATGATAATTTGATTTATTTTTTTGAGAGCACATTTGTATTGTATGCACATTAATTGTATATATTGTGTTTTCCTTTCAACAATGATGTATGGCATAATGTGAAGTTGATGATGATCTCTCCCTGTCTTGAAATGCTTAATGTTTTACAATTCAAAAAAAAGTAAATGACATAAATCAATTGTCTGGGTGAACTAATAAATTGTGGTTTACCCTTCTTTATGCATTAATTGTTTCTTCAATCACTAACAGAGGCATAGGTAAATTTCCCCTTTCATATTAGTAGAAAGTTGGCATTTTCATGTCCTAAGCTATTTATTGCTGCAGCCTCTCCTGGGTCACATGCCTGGGTGTAATAAGCAGTTGGCCTTTGTATATTCCTCCCAGACATCCAGAAAATAGATGGTTGAGGTAAGCCCGGAAAGGCCAACAACTGGAAGGATGGGGGGTTGAGCTGGGCACAGCCCCACTGGCAAATGAATAGGCAGCATTCTGCCTCCACACTAAGGACTTGTCACCCCTTCATTGTTCAAACATTCAGTTTGGAGCAAGGGCAGGGGATTCAGAAATCTTCAAGCATCGCAAAGTGAATTCTCTAGAAACCTCTCCTACTTCAAAGAAGGCACCGGGAATAAAAATAGGACAACCAGAGCCTTTTTTCAGTTCACTTCTTGGACCTGCAGAAGAACTTTTAGAGGACTGCCTGTTTCTGTGGCCTGCTGTGCACTCCACAAGCCTGCTTTGGTGCACCTGGAAGGACCTCTTTGCTGCTTGGAGCCTGCCCTCAGCCTTCAGAGACCTGCCCTGCTGCTTGAGCCCTTCTTCATCTCCTGCACGCAAGACTGCCAGGGTGCCTCTGAGGGCTAGTTTGACAGCCTTCTGTTTAGGGCCTCAGGAACAGAAAATGCTCCCTTCATCTTGAACCCACACCTGGATCCAGACAGAGTGAGTCCTAACCCCCCAAGGGGTGCCCCTCAAGTTCATGACCCTCTGTGGTGGTGCTAAATGTGGCTGATAGCCAAAATCCAAAACGTGGCACTTTAATTATTTTGAATAAATTCTGTTCTGAGAACCAAGGGAAGACAAGGACCATCCTGCTCTTCTGCCCACCCAAGAAGTATCGCGGTAGGGTCACACAGCTTCCTTGAACGCTTGTTGGGTACAGCCTCCAGCTTCGTCCCACTGAACATTTTTGTCTTCCAAAAAGTGATCAAGTCCTAATATAGAAATCTTCACAACTACTTTGCCCAGTGGCTCTCCGACAACGACGCTTCCTCCTCGGACACCATGCTGACCGGGCCCAATCCACTTTTTGTATCAAACCCATGCTCTATCTCAGTCGGACATCATTTTTTACTTTGACTTGGTCTTACATGACTCTAAGGCCATGGTCGGTGCTTTTCTTTAATAGGCGCTAGATTGCACCTTATTGTTAAAAATTCATAACACCGGTTCTACTGATTAGATTTTTGCCAATTTGTTAGCATGTTCTCTATTTTTCTAAATTGGTGTGGTATTTTTCTTGGGTTGTGTTTTCACTTTATTACAATGTATGCGCTGCATAAACACTTTACACATTGACTCTAAGTTAAGTCTGACTGCTTTGTGCCAAGCTACCAGAGGATTACGCACTAGTTACTTTAGCAACTTTAGTGGTTCACTCTGGCAGGGTCTGTGGCTGTTGCTTGAACAGGGGTGATCTGCCAATCAGTTAACAACCCAATTTCTCACATGGGTTATTTTATGCCTCTGCCCCAAGTGACAGTGGGGAGGTGGAGGGATAAACTAAATTATTTCAAAATATATATACAGGTAACTGAAGCCTGTCTGAGAATGTTACGTTATGTTATGTTACTTAATTTTTTTGAGCGCACAGCTGCCCCAGCGAAGGGGCGTCCTGGCGCTATAACTGAGAAGGCAACATAACTAACAGAGTAAAAATATCAGAAAATTTTAATAAGGCAGGGGGAAGAGATACGTTTTAACAGCCTTCCTGAAAACCAAAAGATCTTCTAAAGATCGAATGTGCGCAGGAAGCGCATTCCATAGCTTGGAAGCCAACACAGTAAAAGAGCGACCACCTAATCTACTTTTTTTAAAGGGCGGAACAAGTGCTAAATTTTGACCCGCAGAGCGAAGGCTACGAGATGGCGTATACAGGGTCAGAAGATGCTGGAGAATGATAGGGGTGTCGGTTTTGAGGATTTTGTACGCGAAACACAGAGTCTTAAACTCTATGCGCCTGATTACTGGCAGCCAATGTAATTTACAAATTATGCTGCGGGCTGAACAGAACCGTGGCAGGCCTACCAGAGCCCTGGCAGCCGCGTTCTGCACCCGTTGGAGTCGCTGGACCTCCGCCTGGTTGGCACCCAAAAACAGTGAACTTGCATAATCAAGCCTTGATGCAATGCTGGCTTGAATCACCAACTGGCGAGTGGGGGCATCAAAAAATTTGAGGATAGGCCTCAAACCACGCAGGATGCCAAAGCATGTAGATGCCACCTTCTTAGTATGACACGAGAAGGTAAGTTTGGAGTCCAGCCACACGCCAAGATTTTTCAATTCGGAGACCGGTTTAGGAGGGGGTCCCAACTCGTTTGGCCACCAGCTCGCACCCCACAGATCTGGATGTTTCCCTAACACCATCACCTCGGTTTTGAGGGCGTTGAGCTGTAAACAGTTGGTGGTAAGCCAGCCAGCAACAGCCCTCAGACCATCCGCAAAGTTTGATGCCAACTGGTCAGAGTCCCCATTGAGAACCACTGCCAGCTGGGTATCATCGGCGTAAGATACCATTGTGAGACCCCAACTCTTCGCAACCGCCGCCAATGGTTGGACGTATAAGTTGAAAAGAGTGGTGCTCAACGCCGACCCTTGCGGAACTCCTTGAGTAATGGCGTGAGGTTTTGATCTGAACGGTGGCACTACTACCTGAAATGATCGTTCCGAGAGAAACGATTGGAACCAATCCAGCGCCTTGCCAGATATGCCAGCCTCACCAAGCCTGTGGATAAGAATGGAATGGGATACAGTGTCGAAGGCGGCACTGAGGTCTAATAAGACCAGTGCGGCCGTCTGACCTGCATCTAGTACAGAGCGGAGATGTTCAACCATATATAGGAGTGCCGTCTCTGTACTATGGCCAGATCTAAAACCATTCTGTGTGGGATCCAGTAGGTGTGCGGAGGTCAGATGTTTCGTTAAGATGTTGAGGATAGGACTCAAACCACGCAGGATGCCAAAGCATGTAGTTAATTAACTTACTAAGTAAGGAATGGGATGAACAAGATCTCCTCATGAGCAATGAAGATTACAGCTAAATAAACTGGACATCACTCAACAGAAGCTAATTTTCCTAATTTTTGAAAACTCCTAGAAACGTAACTTTCCAAACAAGTCTTTAGCTAAACCCAAGAACCATATGGGAGCAAGCAAAGGTTCATCTTACTCATCTAACTGCACTCTTAATCCTAATGCAATTGGAACTACCCTCCGTTATGTTTTCCTTCATGTTTCTGCACTCTGACGTAGTCTAGTTGATATGCTTATATAAAAAAGTAAAATTAGTAAAGAAACATATTAATAAATAATGTGTGAGAAAAGAGAATAAAAATAGCATCCCACTTTTCTGATTTTTGCACCACCATTGTAAATAGAAGATTAGAACTCTAAAATGATCATAAAAGCCCAGTCTCTTCATAATATATCCACTACTTGAATTTACTATTCATCTTCCTGCACACTCATAGCATGAATCAGCTCCTTGAAAAATACCATGGTACTACGTTTGCGCTTTATAAATCTCATTTACACATAACTACATGCACAGTAATGGGCTGGTGAAAATTGCTCTAACTTTTTAGACAAAAGTATATGCATTACGTTTCGGGATCATCCCAAAGCAGCCCTGGCAACATTATTTAAACAAACAAACATTAGCAATGCCAATATGTCTGGCTTTAATTGTATAATAATATTGGTGTATTTCAAAAGGTAAAATGACAATTGTACTATCAAGCCAGACCTAAAAATACATTTAAGTTGATGACAGGCCTACCATCTGTGGTGCTGCCAGAGAAAACCAAAATAAATTATCTAGTTATATAGGACATCATAAACAAACTTTTATTTGATCAATCTTGTAATTCCACTGTGGGTACTAATATCCCAGAGGAAGAATGGGTCAACCATTTTAGTTCTATTTTTAAAAACAATGAGTCGCAGGCAGATCACATTCTAGTTGATTTTAAAGAAAATTTGTTGATCTTCTCAATTGATGAGGTTGTAAAGGGAATCGAAGGGCTGACAAACAACAAGGCCCCAGGACCGGATGGTCTCCCACCAGATCTTTTTAAATCCCGTATAACACTTTGGGCACCAGTTCTCACAGCCGTACTTAACGCGGCTGTGACATGCGGATGCCCAAAGTCATGGGGGGTATCACCCATCGTGCCCGTGTTAAAAAAAGGCAACCGTAATAGCCCCCTCTGCTATAGGCCAATATCGTAAATTAATTCTGTTGCCAAAGTAGTGGGGGGAGTAATTTTAAATAGACTGGTCACATGGTCAGAGGAAAATAATATAATATCCCCAATCCAATATGGATTTAGGCCTGGTCACTCTACGATTTCCCAATGCTTAAATTTATATCTAATCATAGGGAAGTATACCAAGGCCCAACAAGGAACAATTCACATGGCATTCATGGATCTTTCCTCAGCTTTCAATTGTGTGAGCCGTGGGAAGCTCTGGGATGCCATGGCGAAAATGGGTGTGGATCAGAATTTAATTAACCTGCTAGAAGATATGCATTCCGATAGGAAAGCGAATGTTAGATACACACAAGATCTAAATGTGACAAAAGATTTTGGAGTGTACCGGGAAGTTCGCCAAGGATGCATTTTGGCCCCGTTCCTTTTTAATTTATATATAAATGAATTGGAGGAGCACCTTTTAAGTACTAATACAGATTATCCGTACATTGGCCGTAAGGGACTGCCGGTTCTGCTTTATGCGGATGACGCAGTCCTTTTATCTAGAACCGCCAATGGTCTTCAAACCTTACTAGATTCCTTCTTCATCTTTATGAAATCCAGAGACCTAAGCATAAATAACTCTAAATCCTTCGTAGTGAAGGTAGGCCAGGAAAATAAAAAGCCAAATCGCCTAAATGTTAATGGAGTACAAATCCCTGTAACAAATACATTCCCCTACCTTGGAGTCCTGTTCGACCGTCAACTGAACTGGGGACCCGTAATACAAAAAAAGAAGGGAGAGGTAATCAGGGCTAATGCGGCTATATTTGATTTCTCAAGAAAAATGGGATATAGTGCAGTTGCTGCATTACTCCAACTTTACCAGGAAAGAGTGTTACTAAGGCATGCTATGGTAGTGAGATATGGGGATACGTCCCTCTGGGAGCCCTAGAGATAGTTGAAAACAACTTTTCAAAGCAGCTACTAAGGGTGCCCAGGGGAACGGCAAATTTTTCTGTGCATGAAGAATTGGGTATTCCATTTTATGCGATAAAATGGCAGTAAATCCCCTAATATGTTGGTTAAATTGCTGGATAAATGATAATATACCACTTACACAGCTTATACTGAGAGAAGCACTTACTTGGGAAAATAGGCTGAAGGTTCCTTGGATAAAGTATCTGAGCAATTGTTTTACCGATTTAGGCTGACCTGAACTTTTTTTATTCCCTGAATCTATTACCAAACTAGATGTCATCACGGTTAAGAAGGCTTTTATTTCTTCCAGATACCAAGATAGGGAGACATGTCAATTAAGAAAAGACAGTGTACGAAATCATGTATTAATAAAAACTACCCTGCTCATGGAACCATACCTAACATGGCCAATGTCTAGTTATGATCGCTTTTTATAGACAAGGTTCAGGTTCAATCTATTTCACTTACTTTTGGCTGTACCCAAAGGATCTCATCGTGGACAAGTGTTGCCGGCTTGCGGCTGCGACGATAAGTCTCCGCAAGACCTGGCACACTTCTTGTTTTTCTGTCCCTTTTACGATATACCGAGGAAGTTATACTTAAAACCTTGCCTAAAAAAAATGAACTTTTCTCAATTTAGACCAGCACTTTATTACCTTCAGCTGCTAAGAAGTGATTGTACCGTGTATGTATGTAGTTTTTTAAAACAGTCAATTAAATTTAGAAATAGTATGGAAGGATAATAGTATTGTTAATTGAAATGATATTTTTTTAAGATCTTTGAATGTTCTTATTTATTAACTTGAATGTCTAAGTGCCTGCAACTTTTGTGAGTATTTTTGTCTTGTTAAAGTTTTAACCGCCTCTTTTTTAATGATAAAATGCGTTCATATATGTAAAATGTAAAATGCTTTTATGGTTGTCAATAGAAATAACCGAATAAAGTTTCTTGACTTGACATAACTACATGCACAGTAATGGGCTGGTGAAAATTGCTCTCACTTTTTAGACAAAAGTATATGCATTACATTTCGGGATCAGCCCAAAGCAGCCCTGGCAAAATTATTTAAACAAACAAACATTAGCAATGCCAATATGTCTGGCTTTAATTGTATAATAATATTGGTGTATTTCAAAAGATGAAATGACAATTGTACTATCAAGCCAGACCTAAAAATACATTTAAGTTGATGACAGGCCTACCATCTGTGGTGCTGCCAGAGAAAACCAAAATAAATTATCTAGTTATCTAGGACCCTTTAACAGCATTCTATTGCATTGTATGTGTGCCCCTCAAATTTCAATCTTAGGCAGCTGGATAAATAAAGAAAATGATCGCAGTTAAATGGGAGCGAGTACATTTTTGTGGAACCACAGAAACTACTGCCCAATCAAAACATGTACTCCTGGCACCCCACATGTGGGCGGAGCCAAAGCCCCTATCTAGTGATACTTATATAATTGTCCTGTGACAGATGTGCTGTCAAGCCAGACCACAATCAGTTATGTTTCCATCCTCCTTTCTCTCTTTGGACTTTTCTCTCCCCCCTCTCTCTGTCTCATTATCTCTCTCTCGTTCTCTCCTCTATCTCTCATAAAACACGTAATGTGCCAGCTGCAATTGACCTGGGCGAGCTGAAGAAAAGAGCAGAGGTGCCAACAATGTTCTGAGTCTCATTCATATAAACGTGTTTTCTTCTTCCAAAATGTTTCCTTTATATATTTCTCAAGGGTCGGTGGGTTTTCCTTCCACGTACTGTATACTGTTTTTACACTTGTGGGTTCTCGGCTGTTGCTAGTCTGATAGCTACCTGAAGGAGTTCTTGAATTTTTTATAAATGTAGGCTTAATGTTTCCAAACAGCCCGTCTGGTCCTTCAAGTATGGTGTTTTATTGATAATTGTGAAAATTCAATCTGTAAACTAAACCCATAAAAATCACTACTCTTGAGTGATAACATCTATGTGATGAAGGCAAAAGGTTGCGAACTACATCATATTCGATCATTTCACAGGCTGATTAAGTGCTAAAAAATCATTGGCCACCGCAAAAATGTCATTCGTCCATTCACATGCTATTACGGACGTCGTTGCAAGATTGAATGGTATCCACCACGCATGCAATCTATTTTCTTTGGAAGTTCATCGGCAAAAATTACACAAGGCTAGTGGAATCTGCACCGCCTGGCTAATGATCTGATGTATTCAAATTTAAAATCTGTTTTCTGAAAATCGTCACGTTGCTCTTGTGTCCAGTCTATTAGTAAACGGCCATTGGCTAAACAACTCCCAAAACATATATAGGCTACTGCAAACAGGTCTGTCCAGTTCGAATACACTGATTTGGGATTCATGCTGCAATGTGTAAGCGTATGCCATGAATTAATGAACATATGCAAATGTGTTCCTTTTATTACACCTTTGCACGCAGGTTGTAGTAAGGAAAATCGTGTATTTGCTTCTTGAACATTGACAGCTTGTGAAGTTGCTGGTTCACGTTTGCAACATTGACAGCTTGTGACGTTGTTAGCTCACGCTTCCATACACTCTCCTCCGAACGTGCCAGAACGCTGTTGTGATAGGATGGCTGTTTCTCGTGGTGGTCACATTAGCACTGATGTGTTCATACAGGCAACATGTTTCCCTACTGAATAGATCCCACGAGACAGAGGTGGAGACCTCACGTCACAGGCGGGATGATCGGATGTGACAACCCGCCTCTGTGCCTTAGCAACAAGCACAGGTGTGTGCGCTGAGCACTAGGAGGCAATTAGGGATCAGAGCATCGAAGACGTCATCTACAGAGCCCACTGCCTTATTATATTCTCGTGATTTACTAGCCCGAAAAGGAAGCAAATTACGCCGTTTTTAATCGTGACTTTGTGAGAATAATTAACGATCTTGACACTGACAGTGAAGTGGAGCTCGGGGATCACTTGAAAATGTCGATGCCATGAGCTATGCCTATCATCTTTTTTTACTCCATTCATTACTGCTCATTTTCTTTCAGGTTAAACAGATTTTTAGTAACAGTTATAATAATATTACGCGTACCATGTCCTTCACAAAGAATAAAATGGGTGCTGATAAGTTGTGTTCGTGCTACTAATCAACTAATAGGAGTTGTTGTTCTGAGCACTAGCTCCATAAATGGAATGACTTAACTTTAACTCAGTCGGAATTGTGTTCAGTGCCCTTCCTTTTTTTGCCACCCTCAAATGCCCAGATGCCTAAGGTCAGTTCTGATGTCATTCCTACGGTTAGTGCTGTGAAACCAGTGGGTCTTCACGTGGAAGTCTGTTAGTTCCTCTGACCTCACGTAGACAGTTGTTATAACCATCAGCCAGTTTACCTCCATTCAACACTTCGTGACACATTCCTTCCACCAGCTCTTGCAGTTCACTTAATCCATCATTTGTATACTCGATCGACAGTATTCGGAGGAGGGCAGAAAAACCTGCTGCACTCACATAAAAAACTAAAAACAAATATTGTATGACTGCACAGTTGAAATTCTCACAAATTGTATTGCTGCTTGCCAATCACCTACACCCTATTGAACGTTCCAGGGGTGTAAGCATTTTAGCTGGTGAAATTTTAATAGTAATCATAACATTTGTAGCCAGTTGCTTATGGCTCTTATTACTTTTTCTTTTTATGTTAAGCTTTGGTTAAAGTTTTTAAAAAATCACACATTGCTTCTTAGACTTCCGCCTCTAGAGTCGCAAATGTTGACATGTAGGCCAACATCCAGCAGATCTCAGAATTAATACGTAATTCTTTTTTTTTACTTTACCTTTCTACATCCAAATTAAATTTCTCTGGGGGATCTACAGATATATTCTAATGAAAGAGATTAGCAAATCCCAACACTGCTGTCAACAAATTGAATGTT
This sequence comes from Lissotriton vulgaris, assembly GCF_964263255.1. Taxonomy (NCBI): domain Eukaryota; kingdom Metazoa; phylum Chordata; class Amphibia; order Caudata; family Salamandridae; genus Lissotriton; species Lissotriton vulgaris. Next base: position 1,442,215,105 of record NC_141685.1, read on the forward strand.
AGACCGCAGCGAAGGGTCTGCTGTGAAGTTGTCTTTATACCCTACAAAAATGAAACACATCTATCCTTAGAGACTTTTAACTTCGCCACGACTATACTAAATATAGTGAAGTAAAAACGCTTTATTTCTGCCCTCAGCACACAGGGGAATCACAAAAAAGATCAAGCGTGTTGGTTGCTCAAAGCTGTCTGTATCAGACCCCGAAGGAGATCACCAGTACCCCACCCATAGGTTCTTCTCAGTGAAACCAGCATACCTGATGAGATGCATTTAAGTCTCAAAGGAAAACTAGTGAATACTGATCTTATCTATTTTTTGAAAGATGTATGTATGGGTCGCTGTGTGCGGTACAAAAGGAAGTGGTGATGGACAGAGCCTCTGATCCAATCAAACACTCACACCCAATCAACAAATCTGGGTTTATTCCATCACCGTTCTTTAGCCCACTTTGCCACCCCAGTTCAGACATGGCCATATGTAAATCAGTCTGACCCTGTGCCTCATGGGAACAGTCCAGCCCGAACTTCCAAGCCATGCCTTCCCAGGACCGTAAACAAGCTTCCTAGGACCGGTTTCTGGCATTCCAGCCGTCTTCAGCCAGGCTTTCTTGAATCCAGTGGCAAAGTGAGCAAGGGACTCACGTCTGAGCATACCCTGCCAAATTAGGGCGAACAAAGCGGTACAAAAGGGGGTTTTGATGGATGGAGCATCTGAACCAATCAAACACTCACACCAGTCAACAGATCTGGGTTTAATCCATCACCGTTCTTTAGCCCACTCTGCCACCCCAGTTCCGACATGGCCAAATGCAAATCAGTCTGACCCTGTGCCTCATGGGAACAGTCAAGCCCGAACTGCCAAGCCATGCCTTCCCTGGACCAGAAACAAGCTTCCTAGGACCGGTTTCTGGGTCACTGTGTGCTCCATATACAATAGTGAGTTACTTTACCATCTTGTAGATTTTTCTTTAGTGTTCATCACAAGAGAACAAGCCATTTGTTGTCTTTAAAAAGCAGAAAAAAATCTATATCGCTAATGGCATAAAGTTTAGTTAAACCATTATATTAACCTTATTCCTTACACAGATACAAATAGAGAAGTGACTTTTGTACTATTAATAAAAGCTTCTGCTGACTAGTTTTAGCTCACGTTGGCTCACAAGGCCCTATAGTTTCATCAAGTCCAAGTCATAGTGTGGATGCTTACTAGTCATCTAAAAACATCAGTGATGTGTGACTTTTCCAAAACTTGTTTCTGCTGAGCTGAGCTGGGCTCGTCATGAGCATGGAAGAGGATAATATGCCTCACTCAGAATGATAAAATACATCTTTTAGTGAAGTTGGTTTTAACATTCTGTGTATGAAAATACCCCTGTTAGAAAGTAGGTATTTTCTTGCCTCACTATCCAAGCCTGCCTCTGCTAGTTTGTATATTTCTTGTCTGGTTTTTGAGTGACAGGGGCTGGGGGGCTCCAGGAGACAAGATGAGTCAGCACAGGACTGAATAGACCTATCTACATGTAGAGTGGTGAGAAGAGTTGCACCTGGCCCTGAATAGGGCTGTGCCTGCCTTCTGCCATTCTGGCTCCACCTCCTGTGGTTTGTCTGATGACCCTGGCCCACACTGTCAAAGGAAAGAAGGAGTCCTGTAAACAAAGTGCTCCAGGACTGCACGGAACTGGTTTGGACTAGGTACAGGCACTCTCTGCCTTCAGAGAAAAAGGATTTTGGTGTATAAAAGGGGAACCCAGACCCCAGAATTTCAGATCACCTATGGGAATCAAGACAAATCTTTGCTGAGGAGAAGAACCAGGAAGCTGAAGGAGGAGACTACCTCTGTGCTGTCTTTTTGGGGGTTGGAATGCAGTAGTTGCTTCATTGCTAAAGAAAGGAGAAGAGGACTGAGTGTGCTTTTCATCAACTTGAAGAAGAATCTCCAAGGGCTTGAACTTGAGCTTGCCTCCTGCTTGAAGTCTCAGGGATAGAAGACTTCACCAATCATCTCCCCCCTGAATTTCCTTGCTGGGAGTTGAAATGCCTGCTGTTGTGCTGGTCCTCATGAGAGAATGCATGTTGCTGAGAGCTGGAAGTGCGACTCAAAGCCGAAAAGCGTGTCCCCGCCGCAGAAGTTGCCGTTGCATCGTATCACCGGAGAAGCGGGTCGCAGGGCCTGTCGTGGCTTCAAAGATCATCGAGCCGCCGCACGGCCGTCGGGTGTGCACGCATTGCATCAACATTGTCGCATCGTAACCAAGACGCCATTTTGTTGCATCACACCGGAGAAGAGTATTGCATCGAGGTGCCATCCTGTTGCATCGTGCCGGAGAGCAGTAAGAAACCGACGCATCACCTCCCCACACAGTAAGGAAGCGAGCATCAACTACTCTGCGCAGCAGTAAGGAAACGACTCATTCACTCCCCTGCATGGAAGGAACCAGAAGAACCGGATTAACCCACTTACTGGGTCTCGGCGGCGGGGGAACCACCCAACCCTTCCATACCCTTCATACATAGTAAAAGGAGACACAGGAGCCTTTGTCTGCAGGAGGAACCCAGATTTATCCAAATAGCCCGGGCTATGGAAAAGAGTCCCAAGCTCGTCAGAAACAAGACATAGGAGGCTGCTGCTTTACTCCGCAGCTTACAAGCCTTTTATACTTTTTCATCTCAGTCTTTTGGCTGTTAGTTCATTGTTCAATCCGGGCAGTGTTTGCAGTTGATAACCAGATCCAGACGACGTTTGTAGATGGTGACCTGGTCAAGGCTTGGTACACAAATCATTGTTCTCTCTGCTTGATCAAGGCTCAGTTTTTCAGGTCATTGTTTAATCACCTTGATCAAAGCCCGGTCTTTCAGGTCATTGTTTAATCACCCTGATCAAGGCCCAGCAGTCAGACCATTGTCCAGATAACCTGATCACCTTGTCAAGGATGTTTACCAGGCTGGGAGCAGGAGATGGAAAACAAATCATTTACACAGGGTGTGAGTGTCTCATGGCTTTCTGTTAAACTGCAAGAAGAGGGGGGGTTGGGTGTGCGACAGTTCCTGGGCAGAAAAAGATGGCTGTTGTTGTGTTAGTTAGATTTTCGTCAGGCATCAGCAGAAACAACCAGGTGGGTTGTGTGGAAGTGTTTGACACGAGATGGCAATGAAAAAGCAATGGAGTCTCGGTACAAATGATGCCGATCAGAAGAACACTTTTCCTCAGACCCTCGTTTTGCCATTGAGTGGCAAATACTTTAAGAAGTGTCAATGTTCCTAAGGCCATTGGTTTCTTGTAGACAAACAGCGTCACCACGGTGGCCATGAAGCATTTACTATGTCGGAGACTGACATCTTGTGTCTGGATTCAGGTGTTTTGGACAGCTGCCATTGTGCTAAGCCAGGGACCTCTAGTGGCTGTCTGTGATTGGTGGTTGCTTCACTGGGTGCAGGTGCCAAGGGCCCTATGGTGTACATTAGTCTGACACACCAGCACTACTCTCAGCCGGGGTAGATCACAGCCCTACAGCCTATAGGTACTTGGTGAAGTCAAGGGCAAGCCTTCCCTTGGGGGCGCAGGTTGTATGGGTCGGAAGTAGGGATACTATGGTCGGGAAACAATTGATCTTGGTGTTGAGTAGAGTTAAGGGAGGGTTCCACCCTTCCTTTCAGTATGCTGTCACTCCCTGCTTCTGTGGATGTAGAATGCAGTCTGTCATCGCTGAATGGGACAAACGTCGGGACTGTCTCTGTTTCTGAGTCTCCTTGTCCTTCCCTCACCCACTAATCATAGGGGAGGGGCAGAGGCACACGCCTGCAGTGCGATGAATGCACCCAATTCTTCCAACCTTCTACTTTCACTGCGGTGCAGGTGGCCAGTAACACCAGACAGGGCTGTGTCCAACGGGGCCCGAGGCTCTTAGTCTGTTGAACATTTTTCACCAAGACCCAAACCCCAGGTTGGATGACGTGTCCTGGGCCCTCGCTCTTGTCAGGTATGGCCTCATGCACCTGGTGATAAAGAGTACGAAAGGTATTAGTCAGACTGTACAGATAATCAGTTAATACAGGGTATTCAACGTCAGACAGTTTCTTAGGCCGCGGGACACCCCATACATTGGCAGGCCTCCCGAACACAATCTCATGGGGAGATAGCCCTATCCTGGTGTGGGCCGTTGTTCTTGTGGACAGTAGGGCTTAGGGCAAAGCATCAACCCAAGGCTACTATTTTGGCCATTTTAGTTTTTAGGATGCCATTGTACACCTCCACTAGACCTGCTGACTCGGGGTAGTTAGCTGCATGAAATTTTTGTTTTATACCCAAAGTTGTACAGACATATTCCATAATTTGAGCCGTAAAGTGGGTCCCGTTGTCACTCCAGACCAAGCGGGGCAAACCGAATCATGGGAGGTACTCTTTTAATAGTACTTTGGCGGTTGTGATAGCCGTGCAGTCCTTGACAGGGTAGGCCTCCACCTATCGGCTGAAGGTACAGACCACTACCAGTTATCAATTGGAGAAGTTTGTCGTGCACACCTCGTTTAAAGTTCAGGTAATCATTTTTTAACGTGGTTTTTGTGCTTAATGCGTGAGCCATGGGATACGTGATCCGCCCCTTTATTCACGTAAACGTTTACAACAGTTGAGTGATGGAGTCAAGTTCCACTCGAATCCCAGCGCACAGCGTCAGACTTGTTTAGTAACTTTTCACCAAATTCAGTAATTCCAACGCGTGCTCTCAAATTATTCTTCGTTCGGTTTTTATTTTTCAAATTCATTTCACACGTGATATGCGCATGTGTTAATAACTTCTCATGACACGGATATGCTCCAGGCCTTTTTCCGTGCACGTTATGTCAACAATAAACATCCTTGGTTGTGAGATTTAATATACCCAATGCATTTCGGATTGTTCAAAATCCTTCATCAGGGGTTCACTACAAAATAAAAGACATTGCTGTCACCATCTGATTCAAAATTCTCTAACATTTCTAAAAAATTACACTTCAACAAATCCATACTTCGTTTTAGGCAAAACATATCAACTGCGCTTTCCCTCTAAACATAGAGCTGAGTGCCCCCGTTATCAAACCTATCATGACTTTTATCCACAGGGGGATAAAAGTCATGATAGGTTTGATAACGGGGGCACTCAGCTCTATGTTTAGAGGGAAAGCGCAGTTGATATGTTTTGCCTAAAACGAAGTATGGATTTGTTGAAGTGTCATTTTTTAGAAATGTTAGAGAATTTTGAATCAGATGGTGACAGCAATGTCTTTTATTTTGTAGTGAACCCCTGATGAAGGATTTTGAACAATCCGAAATGCATTGGGTATATTAAATCTCACAACCAAGGATGTTTATTGTTGACATAACGTGCACGGAAAAAGGCCTGGAGCATATCCGTGTCATGAGAAGTTATTAACACATGCGCATATCACGTGTGAAATGAATTTGAAAAATAAAAACCGAACGAAGAATAATTTGAGAGCACGAGTTGGAATTACTGAATTTGGTGAAAAGTTACTAAACAAGTCTGACGCTGTGCGCTGGGATTGGAGTGGAACTTGACTCCATCACTCAACTGTTGTAAACAGACCACTACCAGGACATATTTCAAATTGTTACATCTGTCCATCTGGATGTAATCCATTTGGAGGACTTCAAAAGGGAAGGTAGAAGGAGACAATCCTCCCTTAGGTGTAACTGTGCCTTTTTCTGGGTTATACATTAGGCAAATCATGCATGTTTTGACCAGTTTGTCAGCATATGCTGGTATCTTAGAGTTGTACCATGTAGGTTCCAACAGTTTACATATCCCTTTTGCACTGATGTGAGCAGGACCTTGGGCCATCTTAACCACTGGTAGCACGTGACTGTCAGGTAACATCCATTGTCTTTCCATAGTCGAACGGACCCAGCAACCATCAATTCCCTCCTTTGCTAATTGCTCCTTCCACACCCTTAGTTCCTCAGGAGTAGTATTGGACTGAATATCAATCACACTCTGTACTGTGTTTTCAACCATGCCCTCATCTGCCACCCACCTAGCGGGACCTCCTACATACTTTCCTTCCCTTTTTCTAAGAGCTGTTTGTCTGGCCGTCTGATCAGCCAGGGCATTGCCTTTCCCAACATCATCTGTCACTTTCCTATGGGCCTTATATTTTATAATGGCCACCTTTCTGGGGAGTGTCAGGGAGTCTAACAATCGGTGAATTAGGGGGCCATGTTGAATCTTGGTCCCATGGGAAGTAAGGAAATTCCTTTCTTTCCATAACCTCCCGAAGTTGTTGGCCACCCCGAAGGAATATTCGCTGTCAGTATAAATAAATAAATATTTATTGTCATCCCTTTGCTTAACTCACAAGCTCTAGTGAGGGCCACTAATTCTGCTGCTTGAGCAGAGCACTGCAGAATCTGAGCTGTTTCTACTACTCGCCCTTATGTTGTGAGGGCGTAGGCGGCTGAGGTGTCACCATCTGGCCCTCTGAGACATGATTCGTCCACATAGAGTGTACCTTCTGGTTCTGCTATTGGGGTGTCCTGTAAGTCAACCCGTCCCTTTGTCTCCTCCTCTGTCCGTAATATGCAGTCATGTGGGTCTAAGCAGGCATCCTGAGTATCCAGTGGGAGTAATGTGGCAGGGTTTAGTACAGTGCATCTTTTCATGTTAATGTGGCTGGCAAAGAGTGTCAGTTCATATCCTGTGAGTCGTGCGCTAGTGAGGTTCTGTGTCTTGGTGTTATTAAGGAGGGTATCTACAGAATGGGGGACCATCAGAGTCAGGGGGAGTTCATGACGATCCCCACACTCTGACGGACCATGAGGGCGGCCACAGCGGTCGCCCATAGGCATCCTGGGAGAGCCCTTGCAACAGGATCTAAGGTGGCTGAAAAATAGGCACATGGCTGATGGTGACCTCCGAACATCTGGGTCAAGACAGCGCATGCACTGCCATCTGTCTCATCTACAAAAATAAAAGAAAATTGTTTTAATTCGGAGTGCCGAGGACTGGAGCAGTACACAGAGCCTTTTTTAAATATTGGAAGGCCTGTGCATGCTCTCTAATCCATGGAAAGGAACTGTCTGATATGTCTTTAGTGGTGAGGGCAAGAAGAGGTTTAACCATGGCCGAAAATTTGGAAATCCACTATCTACAGTATGAGGTTAGGCCTATGAAGGCTCACACCTGCTTTTGTGTTACAGGGGCCGTCATAGCATTGATAATGGCTACACGATCAGCGGTGAGCTGCCTTCCCTCCTTTGAGAGGAAAATGACCTAAATAGGTTTCCTTCTCTTGACAAAACTGAAGCTTTTTCAAAGAGACTTTGTGATTATGGAGGGCAAAGTGACGTAACAAACAGAGAGTAGCTTCTTTACATGCTGGGGAAGAATTTGCAGCAATGAGGAGATCATCTACATATTGTATTAGTGTGGAATTATCAGGGAGTTCCAAGGAATCTAGTTGGCTTTTTAGGGCTTGACTATAGATACTGGGGCTCTCGGTGAAACCTTGAGGGTGCAGCAGAATCTAAAGCCCCGCCCACCAAGGGAAAAACCAAAGAAATGTCTGCTGTCAGGATGTATAGGAATGCTGAAAAAAGCATTCTTCAGGTCTATGACAGAAAAGTGTGTGGCATCAGAAGGGACCATCGTTAAGAGGGCTGTAATGTCGGGGACAACAGGATATAGGGAGATTTTTATTTTGTTAAGGGCTCTCAGGTCAATCACAAATCTTTATATTTTAGGGGAGAGAGCATCTCCATTCGTCTTTTTAAGAACGGGAATAATGGGACTGTTACAGATATTGCCACGTGTCTCCTCTACTAAGCCCTTGTCCATTAATTCAGATATTATTGTTAAAAGTGCCATTTCTCCTTTGCCGGCAGTCGATACTGCCGGAGGCGGGGGAGAAGTGCACCTGGCTGGATGCGTACCACATGAGGGGATATGTTGAAACACCCTACATTAGTGTCTGATGATGCCCAGAGGGAGGAAGTTAAAGACTGCCACTCTGGTGGGAGGGGACCTGATAGATACATATAGGAAGCTGCGGTGGGGGAAATTGTTAGGGATACACCTTGGGGACTACATGATATGGTTGCATACAGAGCTTTCAGTAAATCCATGCCTAACAAGTTTTCACTGCAACCTGTAGTAAGGACCATGGGAGCATCAACATGTGCAGGGCCAATATCGAGAGGAAGGGGTTCAGAGACTGGACTGGTCACAGGTGTTCCTGCAAAACCCACGGAGACATTCATATTGCCAGAAAGGGGTGCCTCCGGGACTGACAGACGTGCAACAGAAGACCTGGTGGCCCCAGAATCCAAAAGAAAAATCTGATCGTTCCCCACAACTGACATTTGAACATACGTGCCCCTTTGATCCATCCACTGGAATTTGCACTCTGGTAATACCCCTTTCCTGGCTGTCCTATGAATGTTAGGACCCTGTCTCATCAACTTCACCATATTCATCATTGTAGTAAGTGCGTGGTGCTTTGTACCCATCAAACCTATTGGCCGGGCGCTGCCGGATGGGAGCATCATCTCTGAGCCTGCGTTCTTTATCCTGTGGATGGGGCGGGCCATGGTCCCTAGTCGGCCTCCCCTCCCTGGGAGCGCGAGGTCAAGTCTTCCCTGATCGAATGTTTTTAGCTAACACAGGACACTCATCTATCCAATGGCCGTACCCCTTACAATAAGCACACTGATCTGTTTGGAGGGCTCCCGTATGTTGAAGGCTGGAGGGGGTAGACTGGCGAGCCCTCGGAGGGGTTTGGGGTTGAGGTCTGAAATTCCTGCGTGCATCGGGACCTTGTGGAGGGTAAGCCTGCTGCAGAAGTGCCTTAGTCTTAAGATCCCTAACCTTCTTACTTTCCTTGTCTCTATCTTCATTCTCCCTATTCTCGTGCTATTGTGCCATAGCCAAGATACCATTCATAGTTTGGGCAGATCACATACTTTCAACTTTTTTAAGCCTGGCGGAGATCTCAGGAAGCAAGTTGCTGACAAACTTATCGACAAATACTGGGCCAGAACCTGGGGTCCGTGGATCCAAACCACTATGTCCCTTGTATTCTGTCTCAAAACGGGTAAAGAAGTCAGCCACATTCTCATCTTTTCGCTGCCTACAGGCGTTTATTTTATCCCAGTTAATGAAAGTTTCCAGCTAAAGTGTTTTCATAAACGTTATTATTTTACCAGGAAAAGTCAGAATGGCAGCTTCTGGTTTAGTCCCTCCTACCCTTGCTTCTTCCATAGCTTCTTGGTCAAACCATTTACCTCCCAACGCTACTTCATGGTCAGCATGTTGAATTTTATCCCAAATTTTAGTGGGGACAACTGTACCAAGAAGTAAATCTATATCCTCAAGAACAAGAGTACCTGCAGATATAATCTGATCTAATTCTCTGTAAAAGACAGACGGATTCTTCCGGGGATCTGGTAATTTTCCTTTTAACTGCATTACTTCTGACCTTTTCCAAGGAACATGAACCCAAAGCCTTCGCCAGTGTGCCTCAACAGCCCCTCGGCCATTATTTTGGGTATCGGTAAGTGCGTTAAGAAAGACAGGGGCCGCCTCTCTCATTGGCATAGCTGTTTCTAGAGGGGTGTTAGGAAAAGCGGTCATATCACGTTAAGCCATTAAAGCAGACATAGTGCCAAACATCCCCTCTCCCTGAACATCGGCTCTTTTTATTTGCGACCAAAGGTCCATTTGTCCAGTGGGTATGTGCATAAGCGCATTCTCAAATCTTTGCATGACCAGGGTATACATGTATTCAGCCCAGGTGGTCTGTTCCATAATCGTCCACTGGGAAAAGGTGGACCATGTTTCTTTAAAGGCATAAATATTCTGGTTATTTATCCAACATTCACACTGTTGCCTCTGTAGGTCATTTTCTTGAAGGGACGAAAAGCTGACTGCAGAGCGCAAGGAGGCCAGTCGGGGGGAATTCAACACTTTATATAAATCCTGCTTAACTATAGAGCACGGGGAAGCAGGAAAAGGGTGTGTAGGGGTAAAGCCGCAGGGGTTGGGCGGATGGAGACTTGTTGTCATTCCCACAGTGAGGACAGGTTTAGCGGGCGTGGTTGGTGACATAGGAAAAATCTGGAAGGATGGTGTGACAGGGAGAACAGTAAGAGGGGCAGTGGGGGCAGGAGTGGGCTGTGGCGGGGGGACATGCGGGGTGTGAGGCGTCAGGGAAGGGTGCATTGGGGAATATGCAGGAGGGCTTTCTAGCATTGTATCAAGCAAGGAATCACATTCTTCTCCCTCTTCCATATGGCGCTTTCCTTTCTCCTCACGAGCTGGATAACGTTTTTGTACCCGTGCCCCATGCTCCCTATCGGCTATTTCTACTGATTTTGTCACTTGATTTGTAAATTTTCTCTGGCGTGGTCGGCCATTGACATACGTTCTTGTTTTCTTTCTTGAGTCTTCTGCTTTCTAGCTCTCTGCTCTATCTCACCGCCTGTGTGAAATATGATACAGTTCTGCAGGTTTGGAGACCTCTCCTGAGCCTGTTTGCAGCACAGATGACCCCGAAAATAATCCAGCGCTATATTTGCAAAACACACTGGAGGGTTTTAAATGACAGACAATGGAAGCAAAAATGAACTGTCAAAGACACCCAACGAGGGGATTAATGACACTACAACTACCGGCATGCTGCTCACCTGGGAACACGTGTGCCAAACGGAAATTTAAAAGTTGAGGATTTCCGTGCTTGCCAGCTTCCCTCCCCATGAAGAAGGAGCAGGGGCTCTGAAACGCGTTGGGAAAAGGAAATAATTGTAAATATCAGCGCTGTTTGGGAATAAAGGATTTTGAATCAGCATCTGTGGAGTGGCGTCCTTGGAGCTCAGGGCACCTTTGGGAAACATATGACACGGCAGCCTGGCCGTGTAAGGATGCACCGCCTGTGTGAAATATGATACAGTTCTGCGGGTTTGGAGACCTCTCCTGAGCCTGTTTGCAGCACAGATGACCCCGAAAATAATCCAGCGCTATATTTGCTAAACCCACTGGAGGGTTTTAAATGACAGACAATGGAAGCAAAAATGAACTGTCAAAGACACGGGCCCCAACGAGGGGATTAATGACACTACAACTACCGGCATGCTGCTCACCTGGGAGCACGTGTGCCAAACGGAAATTTAAAAGTTGAGGATTTCCGTGTTTGCCAGCTTCCCTCCCCATGAAGAAGGAGCAGGGGCTCTGAAATGCGTTGGGAAAAGGAAATAATTGTAAATATCAGCGCTGTTTGGGAATAAAGGATTTTGAATCAGCATCTGTGGAGTGGCGTCCTTGGAGCTCAGGGCACCTTTGGGAAATATATGACACGGCAGCCTGGCCGTGTAAGGATGCACCGCCTGTGTGAAATATGATACAGTTCTGCGGGTTTGGAGACCTCTCCTGAGCCTGTTTGCAGCACAGATGACCCCGAAAATAATCCAGCGCTATATTTGCAAAACCCACTGGAGGGTTTTAAATGACAGACAATGGAAGCAAAAATGAACTGTCAAAGACACGGGCCCCAACGAGGGGATTAATGACACTACAACTACCGGCATGCTGCTCACCTGGGAGCACGTGTGCCAAACGGAAATTTAAAAGTTGTAGGATTTCCGTGCTTGCCAGCTTCCCTCCCCATGAAGAAGGAGCAGGGGCTCTGAAACACGTTGGGAAAAGGAAATAATTGTAAATATCAGCGCTGTTTGGGAATAAAGGATTTTGAATCAGCATCTGTGGAGTGGCGTCCTTGGAGCTCAGGGCACCTTTGGGAAATATATATATATATATATATATATATATATATATATATATATATATATATATATATATATATATATATATAAAACCAACGACCCCGTTCCGCCAATGAAAGACGGAATCACACCAGGTGCGGACCTCCAACCAGCCTCGTTATTGCAGCGAGTAAATCATCCAAAAGAAGATACAGATCCTCGAGTAGGTAGCAGAATAAGTTCTTTTTTTTAAAATAAAGGACAAATGTCCATTCGACGACGCGTTTCACTCCTCCTGGGAGCTTGATCACATAACGCGCTCAGAAAGATCAACCATTTTATAGTAAACATAATAGTGGGACAAATCAGTAAAGTGCACGCCCTCGCAGTGAAGGTGGTGTAAAAACAAATGACAGACAAATGTGAATAATTATGCTCGTAATTTGCAAACACACGCCATTTTTAAATGACTAAAGTAACTAAAATTGTTGTTACAATGTTTCAACTTAATGCATACCTGTTTAGAGCCAACGCTTTATGGTTTTAAAAGCAGAACAGTCAATGAATGAATCGATTTCATTTATTCGACTTTTAAACAGGATATGTTCTGTCGGTCTGGCGTCCTAAGCTTTTGCCTCGTTCGTCTCCTTTAGGGTAAAGGAGACGAACGAGGCAAAAAGTCGAATAAATGAAATCGATATATGCCCGTTCATCAGAGCGTTTTATCTACAGAAAGACTTTTCCCGTTGTTTGAATTTATAACTATCGAGAAGAGAGGGAGAATCATAGTCTGCCCATACAAAGGAAGGACCCTCCTATCTTGAGCAGGTTCACTAATCCTAAGGCACAAGCCAAAGCAACTGACTGAAATTGTTCATAGAAGTCTCCTTGAGGACGGATGCCCCAGGGGAATCTATATACACTTAAAGGAAATTACTTAAATATAAGTGTAGAAGCCGGTGAACCCAAAGAGACGGCATGTTCTGATGAAGGTGTTACAACATCAAGTACAATAACACCGAAACGCGTTGACGCTTTTTCTGGCTAGAATCCCATAAAGGTCAAGGAGGTAGCGGATATCCATAAACTATAGATACTGCCTACTGTACCAACACCATTAAAGAAAAGACCTGAGGATCTATAAGAGTAGTGGCAAAAAATATCAGGGCCACAAGTTGAGGGGTTTGTGAAAATAATCTATTTGTCTTTTCTCTGTAAAACTGTACTGATTGAATTTTTTCTCCTTTGTTTTATTATTCCCATGAATGTGATATTATCTTTTTTATGTATTAGGAATTGTTTTTAACTGTTTTTTGATATTTCATTGTACTTATCCAAAGAATTGTACTTTGGATTTTTAACCTATTTTCTTGCGACAAGAAATTTTATTTCTATAAAATATTAAAAAGATTGTAAACGTTTACTTTTAGTGTGGAACTCCTTATCTAAATATTTCACTTTGTTTAAATATTTCTCATCTGTACCCTTATAAGGAATGTCTGCATGAGTGGTTAGAACCCATTTAGTGCACACAATAGATTCAGTTTAATGTACACCCAGGGATTTCTCTTTGACTTATTTCATCTATATTTAGCATTATAGTTTGTTAAAGAAAGTGCTCAAAATGTGCAGTTCAATACCAAAAAACATACATCATAAAATTAGAACCCACAAACAAATATAATTAAAATAAGTGTTGCTCACAGCCGAGTAAGCAGCCAGGACAGTTGTATTAAAGCCTTCAATAATTTATAATGATTTTTTTATAGAAACATGATTGTGCATAAATTCTTACATGAAACAATTATAGTTGTATTGGTCGTCAGCCGATGACCAAATTCATGTAGTAAAATCCAAGGAAAGAAAATGATTTCCAAACATTATATGAAATGTTACCGAAAGGAACAGACCTTCCAGCTAGATCTACAGAAAGTTATTTAGATCTTCCGTTAAATTTAACCCATTTGGGGCCTTGGTATCTAACGATAATATAAAGTGCGATTCTTTTTGCCTAAGTAATTTGTCCCGATTCCCAAACCGTCCGGGCTGGGGCACTGAGCACAAGACAGTGTATTCAAGATCTTTTAGTAATTTGTTATGTACAGATCGAAAATGTCTTGCCACAGGGTAGTTGTCATCACTGTTAATTATAGCTTGTATGTGCTGCAGGATGCGTTTATGGACAGGGAGTTTTGTGCTACCTATGTATTCGAGGTTGCAGGAGCACTTCAATTTATAAATTACATATTCTGACATACAGGTTAGAAGGTCCCAAATAGGCACAGGTACCTCACTAAATGCAGTCATATAGTGGGTGCTGTTTTTTGCAAATGTGCATGCACGGCAAGAAGTGCACTTAAAAAATCCTGTTTTATGATACCAAGGTTTTTTCGGGGAGACCTCAGGTGATGGTCTGTCCAATGCATCACACATTGAAGGTGCCCTCCTGAAAGTTATGTTAGGTGTAACAGGTAAGATGGGACCTAGAATGACATCTGTTAATATTATTGGCCATTCCTTGCAGATGATACGCCGTATTTTACGCTCTTGTGCACAAAAGGTTGTAATGAGTCTTACTGAGCACTCTGAGCTAATATTGTCAGAATTTTTAGGTGCAAGCAGGGATTTGCGATCAAGCGATCTAGCCTTAATTAAAGCTTGATCCGGAGTGTTTTCGGAGTATCCCCTATTCAAAAAGCGTTGTTTGGATTCATTTAAACAATGATCAAGTGATATGGCGTCACTGCAAATTCTACAGATACGAATAAATTCCCCATAAGGGATACTTTTATTGGTATGTAGTGGGTGGGCACTACAGGCATGAAGGATTGAATTGCCCGCTGTAGATTTGCGGTGTAGTCGGGTCTCAAGTTTGTCATCTTTTATGAACATCTGCACATCAAGGAATTCTGCCATTTCTGAAGTTATAGAAGCCGTGAATTTTAGATTTAGTGTGTTAGTGTTTAGATCAGATACAAAAGATGATGCTCCTCTGCTGTCCTCCTCCAGATTATACACATGTCATCAATGAATCGCCAATAGTTGACGATGTTAGGCAACCATCGCTGATGCGTGGTCCTGAGATTGTGCTCTTCCCACCAACCCACATGCAAGCATGAGTAGCTGGGGGAAAAGCACGAGCCCATCGCCACACCACACAGCTGTTGGTAGATGTTACCATGAAAACAGAAGATATTTGAGGTGAGGCAGATTCTGATCATTTCCATCAACATTACATTGTGGTCACAAAAACATATATCCCGTTTGCTCAAATAATAATTACAAGCATTAATACCCTGATGGTGATTAATAGAGGTATATAATGATTCGATGTCCATTACTTGGAATAGATAATTTGCACACCATTTCACATCTATAATTTTAGTTAGGAAGTCTGTAGTGTCCTTTAGGTAAGACGTTGGATTGGTCATGTGGGGTTGCAAAAAAAAGTCTACATATTTTGATATGTTTTCATTCATACTTCCAATCGCAGATATAATAGGGCGACCAGGAGTAGGTGTGACTTGTTTATGAATTTTAGGGAGGAAATATAGACTCGGAGTAATCGGATGCTCATTATTTAGGAATTTACTTTCCTCCTTCAACAGTAAACCAAGTCTTTTCCAATTGGAAATCTGTTTACGAGTTTTGTCATGGCTTTGAGACATAGCGAATTGTGTAGATATTAGATAACATGAGGTATCGGATAGATGTCTTTCTGCCTCAATCATATAATCCTTTACTTGCCAGAAGACTGTATTTCCTCCCTTATCTGCATTTTTTATTATCACATCCTTGTTGTTTTGTAGTTTTTTCACAAGCAGATGGTATTGATTTTTATTATAATCCTGCTGTTTCCTTTGAGTCATGACTTGTCAATTCAAAGCTTTTAATTCTGTCGTATATATATATATATATATATATATATATATATATATATATATATATATATATATATATATATATATTTAACATGTATAATATGTACTTCTGTATAGAGCACTGGATACAGAATGAGTTTCTTCATGCTATATAACTCAAATCAAAACACTTTGGGCTACGGATGTCATTGACTCAAGCAAAATGAAATGTGAAGTCAGCCATGCTAACATTCAAAAGTTAAACTTTAAGACTCCTTGAAGATCTAAGCACATTTTGCTGATCTCTCAGGTTAAAAAATGATCACTTCACAGTCAACAGCCCGGATTAGCCATTGTTTGCTCAAGGTAGCATTGCACAAAAAGGTGTTGTATTGCATTGCGCAAACTTAGATATTTAGCACAATGCTACATTTTCTTTGCATCAAAAGAAGAAGAGCAGATGACAGTTGCAGCCACCTGAGCGAAACTGGTGTGTGGCTGCCAAGGCCAAGACAAAGTAGACCTTAAGGACAAGGGAGGCCCAGATAAGAAAATAAAAATAAGGCCATGTGTGAATATGTGTCTTCATTATCACATGCATAGCAGTGATCTCCAGTCCATGTATATTTGCATACAGTCGTGCATGAGGATCTATTCTATCCAATCCAATATCCAGCCCCCAGAGCGCCCTTATTCATCACAGTGAAGGAAGAGGGTGTAGGAGCGGGTGTAAGAGGGTGTAGGAGAGATGTTTCTACATTATGGCCATTGCTGTGTGAAATGATGTGTACCTAATCAGAAATGCCAGAAACCGGTCCCCGGAAGCTTGTTTCCTTCCCAGTATAAGAATTGGCTTGGTAGTTTGGTTTGCCCTGTTCCCATCATGCACTGGGACAGGAACAGACTAATTTGCATGTAGCCAGGTTCTGAGCTGGGATGGTGCAATGAGCTAAAAAACGGTGATGGATCAAGCCCTGATCTCTTGACTGGGTAGGAGTATTCTGCATCATTCAGAAACTCTGTCCATCACCACCCCCTTTTCCAAAATCGATTTTGTCCACACTAAGTGTGGGAGGGTATACTCAGACGTGAGTCCCTTGCTTATTGCACCATCAGGATTCAAGCAGCCAGGCCGACGAAGGCTGAAATGCCCGAAACTGGTCCCCGGAAGCTTGTTTCCTTCCCAGTATAAGAATTGGCTTGGCAGCTTGGTTTGCCCTGTTCCCATCATGCACTGGGACAGGAACAGACTAATTTGCATGTAGCCAGGTTCTGAGCTGGGATGGTGCAGTGAGCTAAAAAACGGTGATGGATCAAGCCCTGATCTCTTGACTGGGTAGGAGTATTCTGCATCATTCAGAAACTCTGTCCATCACCACCCCCTTTTCCAAAATCGATTTTGTCCTCACTAAGTGTGGGAGGGTATACTCAGACGTGAGTCCCTTGCTCATTGCACCATCAGGATTCAAGCAAGCCGGGCCGACGACGGCTGAAATGCCAGAAACCGGTCCCCGGAAGCTTGTTTCCTTCCCAGTATAAGTATTGGCTTGGTAGTTTGGTTTGCCCTGTTCCCATCATGCACTGAGACAGGAACAGACTAATTTGCATGTAGCCAGGTTCTGAGCTGGGATGGTGCAGTGAGCTAAAAAACGGTGATGGATCAACCCTGATCTCTTGACTGGGTAGGCGTATTCTGCATCATTCAGAAACTCTGTCCATCACCACCCCCTTTTCCAAAACCTAATCAGTAATGTGCCACATAAGGGCAATTCGTGTCTATGTCAGCTTAAGGAGCGAAGAAAGTAAACCGCTACCTGTGCAGTAAGACACACTTGTAGAACGTGTTACAGCATGTGCGCTCCTCTCAAAATCAACATGGCGTAGCTAGATATTGTGCAGCAACAGATAGAAATACACTGCATACACCATACTCTCATGCAGTGCAAACTAAAATAGTGCAACTGCAGCATTTCACTCTATAATATACACGTACAGACTAACTATGTACGATGTATGATGGGTAGTCATGACTGCTAGGTGGAGCATGTTCATACCAGGGAAGAGGTGTGGCGCAGCGGCCAGGGCGGCTGACGCCGTAGCACAGGGGCTCACGGTTCAATCTTTGGCACTGGCGGCAGGTCAGCTCAGCACCATCTGACTCTAGTCAATAGCTCGCTTAATCTTCCTGAAGGCCCTTGGCGCCTTCGGGTAATTGTTTGCGCTTTACTAATACTGGATTTTTTGTTTTAGTTGTTTATACGACAATGATAGCAAGACACCTCCTCTATTGTATTCACTTATACAACAAGTGCATGGAGTATCAACACTGCCTAAGTCACATGTTCCCCTTCTGTCAAGATGCACCCATAAGAGCAGTCAATGCAACAACACCTTGATGTCAGCCAGACAGTGAATCCACCCATGTCATATAGTGAGGATCATTCAACTATATCTTTCCAGAAGAAGCCACTATTCCACCAACAGAGGAGCATAGATGATTGGCTCATGGCACCAAAATACTGCCATGTGCACAAAAGTCAAACACAGGACTCTAAAGGTCAAGACTATCATGATGTCATCTGGAAAGAAATGCAATCTTCCAATATGATAACAGGATAATTGACTGCCAGGCTTATACAGCCATGGTGGCTTAGCAAAGGCTATCAGCCATTCATATATATCTTTAGAACATGGGTCATGGGAGAGAACATTAAAATATGAATGCCTACCTTAATGAGGTGGTTGATTCCTTTAAGGAAATATTTTGTTTTCTAAATTGTCTTGAACACCATCCGGGAAATAGCATTTCTAGAGCTGCTGGCACTAAAGTGTTTTTCATTGGGCCAAGCTGAGACAGTACTTGAGTAAGTTGTTTTTTAGGTAAAGATCGGTTATATACAATTTCATACGGATAATAACTGGAATCCAAACCCTTTTTCATGATACAAAGGCACGCTCAAGAACAGTAAAAAACAATGAATACGTTTATTTTAAAACTATAATCCCATCCTACTGCACAATATGAATTGTAACTATTATAAAAACAAACTGAATAGTACCTGCAGTGTTTACGAGTAATTTGAACCGAAGTAAACATTCCACCATTTTTGCTGTTTAGAGTTATATCAGCCCCACCCCCATGTCTTTCGATTAGGAACCTAAACTCAGAACCAAAAGAGAAAGCTAATTCGAGTTTTAAAGATGACTCATGCTCTATCGCCTGCTTTGAACAACGAAGTTATTGTTCACAATATAATAGCATAGTCTGGTATTCTTTTCTATGTTGAATGGTAGGCTGATGAGCCCCCAGCAAGTGAAGACTGAATATGCCCCTGTTAGCTCTCAGCAAAAGTGGGTGAAGCGATTCTGCATGACCCATCTTATCTCTAGCATCGGGCACCAAGCTCCTCTCCAGCCCTTCATACCCTGTGCCTAACTTCTATGCGATTATCTCGTGATTGTTAAATATTTTACAATAATTAGCAGAAATTGGCTCGATGCCCTCTTACTTATTTTCGTGTTCATTGGATTATATTAATAAATGAGACATGGAACTATTAGCTTCCATGACATTTTATTTACAACCCAATAAACATTATTTTAGACAAAAGAATGCAACTTTAAACTGTGAATGTTTTTTAGCTTACTTGATTATCACTTTGCAAGGAAATGCAACATTTAACAAACTTGCATTCTACATTAGTCATTCATGCATACATGATTAGCAAATGTGACCAAAGTAGTATACCAAGAAGAGAAACAAAAACATGACCATATTAACACATACACAGAATGCCCTTCTGTAGAATGACCCTCTTAATGTTTCACACAAAACGTTATAGCATGATCTGCATTTATAGATTACTCAATCAAGAGTTTAGCTGGAGACTTGTATAATGGTATGCTTACCTTTCTATAACTTTTAAAATAGTATGATGAATAGGATTTCCTTCAACACGCTGTACGAGTAATGTGCCTTTTGAATACCCTAAAATAAGCTCTATATCAATATATGCAGTACTGCAAGTAATTTAACATGCGCTTGTCTTGCACGCAACTGAATCTCACTTTAGTAGGTCAAAGAAGAGTGCAATTTGTTCAAGGGGCTTTAATATTATTGTCCTGCTTTGCCTACACCTTCCTTTGTTCACATCCTCTCTGTTTCAAAAAACAGTGTTACTTTAACTTCGTAAAAATATTCTTAATGCGGTGGTCTCCTGAGGGCATTTCTGGCAAACTGCAGCAGTCATACTCTCTATCGGAGTATCACAACATACAGTGTGGCTTTTCGGGGGAAGAGGATGTGGGATTTCTGATGTATTTTATGTTTGCACCTCTTTTTATAGTTTTTTGTTTAGATTTCTTGTGCGCTCTTCCTACCCACGTTCACGTTATGCATAGAAGGTGTGGGTTAGTGCTACACGTGTTTTTGCACTGTCTCTCTCCGAAGGCGCTCACCGTTCATGCATTATGACAAATTTGAAATTTCACAGTACCGGGTGAACATTGTGTTTGTGCTGTTCGTTTGTCAGATTGTCGTGCAAAATGTCCTTGACTGCAAAAGTTGATCGATGCTACTTTATGTCAATTTGAATTGCATAGTGTTGCTTTTTGTCACGCCTGTGTTCAGAATAAACCATAGTAAATATGGGACACTTAGCCTTAGAAAAGACATCTGTTTTGGACAATCCACGTTTCCAATGATCCTTAAAACAAACCTGAAAAATCTTTCCTAACCATTTGATCAAGGAAGAATGGCAGCTGAAATACTGAAAGCTTGATTTGTCTTAATGTGTCACGATTGATTGCCTGTTCCTCCTCTGTGTGCTTCCTTGTTTGTGCAGCTCTGCTGTCTAGCGCGTGTCTGCAGCGAATGCCACGGCATCCCCTTGCTCCATTTCTATCATGAGGCTCAAAGACGGCCATTTTCTGAGGGGTGAAGCAATCATATTACTAGAGCCTTAATCTTGTATTTACCTCTTACAATAATGCTGCTTCCCAGAAATGGAATTTCTTGCAGGGTTTCATTGACCCCCACTGCCTCAGCAATAATACGACATGCTCCTGACTCTGTTGGATTGTTTATTGACCTGTCAGTGCAATCCAAATCCCATTACATGTAACTCACCGCCTCTCCTGACTGGTTAGCGAATGGGTTTAGCCATCAAAATGGATGGTTCACTGTCTGTCATCATGTATTGTCAGCTTCCAATAACCCGTGAGCCATAGACTCTATTGATGATAAAAAAAACATTTAATAGCTCAGGCTTAAGTTAGCTACAGATAGAGTTGCTTTATATAAACGAGGACGACGTTAGGACCTCGTTAAAGGATTATGGTTTTCTAAAAATGCAAGTAGGTAAACATCTGTCTGAATAGTGTATTAATAGTGCCATACACAAAGATACGTTTGGCCATGTACATATGTTTATACCTCAAAATGGCTGATTCATTACTTATAGGTATTCACAAAAGGATACCTAGCAGGACTAAATACCATGTAAGGATTGGGAAGTAAGTGTCTAGCCTTGTGAGCAGACACATTTTAGAGCTACTGAAAAGGTATGAGTTTGTGACATTAACTTTTATCCCCTTGGATCATTTTCAACCCAGGAAAAGGCCACAGGTAAGCTTCTATGGAGGGAATAAGAAGGACAATGTGCATTTGCACTCCAAATAGGACAATACCGAACTTGGCAGACTCGTTATGACCAAATAGATCACCTGACTTTTACAGGAGTATAACTCCAACCCTGCTACTGAAAGAGTTTCCCAGATGTACTATTGAAAACATTTGTGAATTCCCCAAAAGTGTAAACGTACATTCAAGCAGACATGTAAATCTACGTACATCTTTTTATACTTACTTTTTGCAAATTGTGCCTAACGTATGATAAGCCACTGGTTGCAAGGAGACTTTCAGAGCGAGCTCTAATATGTGATTTGTAATGCACTGAGTCCGATTTGACAAAGTGTGGAAGTGAATGACTATGAAAAAGTACACTTAAAGATGACAAAACACTTCTAAAAATTCCACAAACCCGCACTGTTGAAAGGTGAGGATTTATTTCCAGTAAAGTTACATCCAACCAACAGAACAGGCAGCAGCCAGCAACTGACATTCCAGGCTCCACCTTCGACACTGTTGTCAAGGTGGAACCAATAACTCCATTTTACTCATTTCTCCATCATGCATACTTAATTCCGCAAAAACATGCTTGAAGGCTTTCACTTCTTTGTCAACACCCTCATCAGACCATTTAGTACTCAAGATACCCACCACTTGTTGAATGATGTCATTCTTTTCCATAGCATTCTTCCACTCCTTCGATATGCACTCATATCCAGAACCCTGCAATGCAGCCACCACATTAAATTCTTCATCTAAACGATCCTCAGTTCCATCATTCTTAAGAGGTTTCCTTCATAAGCAGTCTGCAAAAACATTTTTGACACCAGGAATGTATTCCGATTGTAACTGAAATTCTAACAGCTTGCAATTCCATTTGGCTATGTGAGATGTGGCCTTGCCAGCACTCGACGTGGTAAAGGCACCCATCAAGTTTTTGTGATCCATGCAAATAACACATTTGGTGCCCCACAAATAATTCCCGAAGTGATTGACACCCCTCCAACACGCTAATGCTTCACGTTCGATTACAGAATAGGTGGATTCTGCACTTTATGGAGCTCTAGAAGCAAGCACCACCAATATTTCCCTACCTTCCCTTTTCTGTAATAGACCGGACCCCAAACCATGCTGACAGGTGTCAAATGGCTGTGTAGTGTAGTTCCTATATTCCCAATAGGCTCTGCGCAATGGAATAATATATCCTATAGATTAGACATAGGACTGAGGTCGACTAGGTCTCCATCTAATATATTAAACTTGAAGTGAATGCCAGCTAGCTCAGTGGTCACTAGAAACGTTCTCAAATTCACAAGAAGGGATTAGTTTCTGACAACCTCATAAACATGACAACTTTGTTTCCCAAGAATAAGAAATGTATCTCTAGAGTTGTGGAAACAATAGATAAGTATTTTGCTCGGTCACTCATGCATGCTTTGTTTCTACAGAGGTGCAGAGAAATAGAGAGACAGGCATTTTCAATAAAAGGTTTTATTGAACAGTCTTCTTTCTCATGCATGTAAAGTGAACTGCTACAATCGTAATGCAGACTGCAAAGTATAATACGTACAGCGAGAACAATATTATAAAATAATACTGTAAGAGCATTGTATGGTTTCTAAACCATACATAAATACATACATAAATAACAATGGCTAAAAGTATTCAAATGGTGGTTCTAAAATACACCTACCCCAATGTACCTAACCCAAATCTAGTACGCGGGAAGGAGTAAGTGTGGTGTAGCATAGGTTTAGTTTTTCTTTTCCAAGAATCTATCCAAGGTTTCACTAGGTGCTTATCAGCTCCATACCTTTAGTTTAGAATGAAGTAGGTCTGGTATCTCAGTCTCGGGGCTCGATTTCCCAACACCCCGCAAGGGGAGCTTGGAAACACTGAAGCTGGATTCTCGCCGAGAGAAATGCAGCCTCTCGATCAGTGCGTCTGCTGGAGGATCAACTTCCTTCGGCACTTGCTGTAGCGAGCTGCGTCGGGCAAGAAGATAGTCGAACTGCTCCGAACCACTGTGTCTTGCTAGAGTAAGTGAAGGCATATTTATACCTTGAAGGTATCTAGTTTGACGTAAAGTCGGGCATAATAACCTCAGGAAAGAACCCCAAGGGAATAGCAGTTCTTTGTAAAGTGCATGAGATCTTGGACAAATCAATATTCAAGCAAGGGAAGGTCCCTGACTGCTTAAGTCGATTTTCCAAGAAATCGTTGTGACATTTTGGTACGGGTGGAAGTAGCCATGCCTGTATTTGGTCTGCATAGGCTATGTCTAAATAAGGGAATGATTTCTATGCCTATATTAGGGCAGTGTGAATTGTACCTATATAAGGGCATGAATCGGGAAAATTCACTCTGATCCTAAAACGCCATACAACAGCTGCATAGGTATGGCATTATCTGATTCATTCTTAATACTCACACATTTGTGGGCTTGATTGCCAGTCCACAAACATCACTGATGGTTTTTCATTAGAGCCCTTATGTGAAAGGTTTTGCCATTGCAGTTGGGAATGAAGTGGGCAGAACACCCTAGCATACTAAAGAAAGGGTGAAGCTGATCCTTGGTCTGTGGCACCAGAAAATCATTTATAGCTCTAAGCAAACTCTTCTTGGGTTCTACACCTTAGGAAGATAATTTGTAACAGAAATGATCCACAGAGGTCACAGTGAATTTTAATGTAACCCATTTTCTATGAAAATGGTTAAAATTTTACCCAAAGTTTAATTGTGAATTTCCAGATACCGCCCTTACATGTAAGAGCGTTGGGGCCGGGTTAGGGGGAGATTCGATAGACGACCACAATGGAAAATAGATAAATACTTAATTTTCACTTGTCATCTATCGAAATCCTCCCAACCCGGCCCCACTGCCCCACCGCTCTTACCTGCACATGCTACGGCTGAATTTCCATTTTGCTCCCTTACACCAAAATATCATCCTGGAAGCATTTGCAATAGGCAAGCACCTTAAATTTGACTTCCACCATTTTTTGAAGAACCATTTCAAAAGATGGGGTTTACCCACTTATAGTCCTGGACTCCACGTGATACAAGAAACAGCGGTCCTAACCTGATTTAGATAAGATATGAATAATTAATCCTTCAAGTTTACGATTTATTAATCGGTAATAGAGCTAAAAATAAAAATAAATTGTAGAGCTCACGATCCTTAGTTGATTGTTCATAGATCAAATGTACAAACCAAAACCTGATTCATTATGCAATTTATTATACTTCGTTCTAGCTGGTGATATGTCGATTACAATTATAATAATGCAGTATTCTCAGACAGAGAAGGTTGCTCCAAGGGGGAACGTGCATAGGAGAATAGTGCTCAGTGTGAATCAGTGAGAATGGAGAATAGATGTGAAATGAAAGGTGCTTTACATAATTTATCACAATGGGGCTGGTTGTAAATCACAGTCCTAGTAGGCCTAGCCACATTTATGGTACATATGGTTGTGTTTGTCGAAATCATAGAGATACAAAATTAAATTCCTTTGGCACGATATTGGTCACAACATGAGGGGTCTAGGCCTTTCCAAGGGCATCAACTTTTTCACCTGGCTTAGGGCACAGGGGTAATTTCAAGCCTCAGCCGTGCGGGTCTTCATCAGGACAGGGGCGAGGTGTGGGAGTAAAACCTGGTTCAGAGGCTAGGTCATCTAAAATGAATAGGGATGCTTTCAGGTTTGTTGCATGAGAAAACAATTTAACCAAAAGCGCTCAAACTATGAAGATTGGCTTACCCTCAGCGTGGTGGGTGATGGGGAGGCCTTAGTGAGGTGTAGGCTCGGTACACACCAGGGGTGTGACCATCGGGGCAATCCCAGCCGATGATTGCGCAGGGTAACTGGAAGGAAAATTAATCAAAAGAGGTGGTCAGTCTCCCTAGCGTGAGGAAAGGCAAATGTGCACCATTTCCACAATAAGCTCATCCACTGGGCTCAATTGTCAAGTGGTTACATTACGATCTGATTAGGGATGCCGTCATGTTCAAACTTGACTGAATCAAGGTGGATGGATCGGCAACTGAATTGAGGATATAGAAAGGGGAGAGAGGAACATTAGTCACTCTCTAGATATGAGCATTAAAGGGTTAGCAATTAGACCAACCACGGGGTCTCAGAGGCCACTTTACCTTCGGTGTTCTGATTTCAGCGCGCACGTTCAATTTGAGTGCGGGCATTTTGACGATAGCCGCTTAGTCAGCCTCTCAGATAAAGCCACGTGTACGTATGCGAACGTGCTCCCCCCGGCACTGAGACTGTAATGGAGAACAGACTAGCGGAGGCATGAACCGGCTCAGGTCCCGGTGGGGATGTATTAGAAGAAAGATTCAACTGTCGGCCAGAGTGTCCTAATCAGTATTTACAGCAGAAGTTTTCAAATTGCATTACGGACAACACAATGCAGTTTACAATAAAATGAACATATTTGGGACATTTAAAGTATTGTGAACAGAATATATAGTGTAAATTACTAAATATACTGTAGGAATACAAACAGAATGTACAGTACATGGAATACAGTTTAAAAAAATCACATGTTCAGGATATGTATGGTATATACATTGAAAAACGATCAATATAGTGTGACACCCCATGGTGTAGATGTACAATATGGTACAGTTGAGCTATGGTGCAAACTCGGGGATACAGGGGTAACAATGCCAATTACTCTGGTTACCAGACATATCTGAGCCCTTCAGTCAATGAGTACACTAGGGCCCTAGTGTCTCAATGGGTGTCTTGGACCGTGAGAAGGTAGTTGGAATTAGCCATTGCTTAGGAGTTACCTGTCTGTTAATTTCCTCAGATTCATTAAGGCCCCTTACGATAGTGTCCAGAGAATGTATCCATCTACATTCATGTTTGCTCAATACACTGGAGAAATTGCCAGCCCTGGGTTTGGGTCTAACCTTCTCTATCACCCTCCATCTGAGGCTGTCAGTACTATGTTCAAAAGTAGAGAAATGGTCGACCAAGGGTGCGCCCTGTACCTTGCACCTTATGTGGCTGCAGTGCTGCAAGATGCAGCATTTTATATTTTTTGTGTAGTCTGCCCTACGTACATAAATCTACAAATCATCAATGTGCAATCCTCCTCCTCACCGTCTGAACTGGAGATGGTTTTAAGCACACTGTCAACAGACAGATTTTTAATTGGTTTGGATTTAACAAATACATTTTTAGGTTTGCAAACCTTTACAAAATGCCCCTTCTTTTTACACTTGGCATGTGTTTTTTCCACAGAAGGACATGTAATACGTACCTAAAGAGTGTTTTAATAATGCAAATGTCTTTTTTAAGAGAAATCCTTCCCATCAATGGCATCCAAATAAGCTTCTAAACCTTCCAACCATAACTCCTACTCAACTGGGGGAAGACCTGGAGAGGATAAAAAAGGAGGTGGAGGCAAAACCGCTTGTTACATGATGAATAAAAAAGAAAGAAAACAGTACCACTTCTGATCAATTTAAACTTCAATAGAGAAAAACAACCAACGCAGAAAACTTTAACAAGTACCCCAGACAAAGAAGTTTATGTCACCCAAAATGCTAAAGGATGTGCATAGTTTGGCCTGAATAAGAGCAAAAGAAAACACATGTTAAACCAAAATTACAGTTCAGGTGGTGTGCGTATCACTGATGACAATGTTGCAGCAAAGTATAAACAGTATGGAGTGCCTATCATTGTAAAAGTAGTTAAGGAAACTGTTAGATTTGGGGGTCTCTAGTTGGCACAGGTAGTGTGGGTGGCACAACCAGTGCTGCATGCCCACCTAAGTGCGCTAGGGATGCTCAGACGTGGGTCCCAGGCACTCCACACCACTGGAGTCAAGCTAGCCGGGCTGATGAGAGGTGTTACCTCGAAACCGGTCCGGTCCTCGGATGCATGATTCCGTTCTGGGAAGGACATGGCTTTTGTAGTTCGGACTGGACTGTTCCCATGGGGCACAGGGTCAGAGCTGATTTGCATATCGCCATTGTCTAACCCAGGGTGGTGTGGAGTGCAGAAAAACGATGGATTTGGGCCCAGATCTTGGGACTGGGGTGAATGTGTGACATTGATCCACATTCGGTCCATCACCTGTTTTGTTTGCAAATCCGCCCTAAGTGCGCTGGGGATGCTCAGACGTGGGTCCCAGGCACTCCACACCACTGGAGCCAAGCTAGCCGGGCTGATGAGAGGTGTTACCTCGAAACCGGTCCGGTCCTCGGATGCTTGATTCCGTTCTGGGAAGGACATGGCTTTTGTAGTTCGGACTGGACTGTTCCCTTGGGGCACAGGGTCAGAGCTGATTTGCATATCACCATTGTCTAACCCAGGGTGGTGTGGAGTGCAAAAAAACGATGGATTTGGGCCCAGATCTTCGGACTGGGGTGAATGTGTGACATTGATCCACATTCGGTCCATCACCTGTTTTGTTTGTAAATTCTGCCCTAAGTGCGCTGGGGATGCTCAGACGTGGGTCCCAGGCACTCCACACCACTGGAGTCAAGCTAGCCGGGCTGATGAGAGGTGTTACCTCGAAACCGGTCCGGTCCTCGGAAGCTTGATTCCGTTCTGGGAAGGACATGGCTTTTGTAGTTCGGACTGGACTGTTCCCATGGGGCACAGGGTCAGAGCTGATTTGCATATCGCCATTGTCTAACCCAGGGTGGTGTGGAGTGCAAAAAAACGATGGATTTGGGCCCAGATCTTCGGACTGGGGTGAATGTGTGACATTGATCCACATTCGGTCCATCACCTGTTTTGTTTGCAAATTCCGCCCTAAGTGCGCTGGGGATGCTCAGACGTGGGTCCCAGGCACTCCACGCCACTGGAGTCAAGCTAGCCGGGCTGATGAGAGGTGTTACCTCGAAACCGGTCCGGTCCTCGGATGCTTGATTCCGTTCTGGGAAGGACATGGCTTTTGTAGTTCGGACTGGACTGTTCCCATGGGGCACAGGGTCAGAGCTGATTTGCATATGGCCATTGTCTAACCCAGGGTGGTGTGGAGTGCAAAAAAACGATGGATTTGGGCCCAGATCTTCGGACTGGGGTGAATGTGTGACATTGATCCACATTTGGTCCATCACCTGTTTTGTTTGCAAATTCCGCCCTAAGTGCGCTGGGGATGCTCAGACGTGGGTCCCAGGCACTCCACACCACTGGAGCCAAGCTAGCCGGGCTGATGAGAGGTGTTACCTCGAAACCGGTCCGGTCCTCGGATGCTTGATTCCGTTCTGGGAAGGACATGGCTTTTGTAGTTCGGACTGGACTGTTCCCTTGGGGCACAGGGTCAGAGCTGATTTGCATATCACCATTGTCTAACCCAGGGTGGTGTGGAGTGCAAAAAAACGATGGATTTGGGCCCAGATCTTCGGACTGGGGTGAATGTGTGACATTGATCCACATTCGGTCCATCACCTGTTTTGTTTGTAAATTCTGCCCTAAGTGCGCTGGGGATGCTCAGACGTGGGTCCCAGGCACTCCACACCACTGGAGTCAAGCTAGCCGGGCTGATGAGAGGTGTTACCTCGAAACCGGTCCGGTCCTCGGAAGCTTGATTCCGTTCTGGGAAGGACATGGCTTTTGTAGTTCGGACTGGACTGTTCCCATGGGGCACAGGGTCAGAGCTGATTTGCATATCGCCATTGTCTAACCCAGGGTGGTGTGGAGTGCAAAAAAACGATGGATTTGGGCCCAGATCTTCGGACTGGGGTGAATGTGTGACATTGATCCACATTCGGTCCATCACCTGTTTTGTTTGCAAATTCCGCCCTAAGTGCGCTGGGGATGCTCAGACGTGGGTCCCAGGCACTCCACGCCACTGGAGTCAAGCTAGCCGGGCTGATGAGAGGTGTTACCTCGAAACCGGTCCGGTCCTCGGATGCTTGATTCCGTTCTGGGAAGGACATGGCTTTTGTAGTTCGGACTGGACTGTTCCCATGGGGCACAGGGTCAGAGCTGATTTGCATATGGCCATTGTCTAACCCAGGGTGGTGTGGAGTGCAAAAAAACGATGGATTTGGGCCCAGATCTCCGGACTGGGGTGAATGTGTGACATTGATCCACATTTGGTCCATCACCTGTTTTGTTTGCAAATTCCGCCCTAAGTGCGCTGGGGATGCTCAGACGTGGGTCCCAGGCACTCCACACCACTGGAGTCAAGCTAGCCGGGCTGATGAGAGGTGTTACCTCGAAACCGGTCCGGTCCTCGGATGCTTGATTCCGTTCTGGGAAGGACATGGCTTTTGTAGTTCGGACTGGACTGTTCCCATGGGGCACAGGGTCAGAGCTGATTTGCATATCGCCATTGTCTAACCCAGGGTGGTGTGGAGTGCAAAAAAACGATGGATTTGGGCCCAGATCTTCGGACTGGGGTGAATGTGTGACATTGATCCACATTCGGTCCATCACCTGTTTTGTTTGCATGCCCACCAGCAGCATTTGGATTACCAGCCCTGGGCACTCCTGGTGCACTGTACATTGGTCTGACAGGTAAACCAAACCAACCAATCATGGAATCACTAATGCATACATCAATTTTACAATAGGGAGAGCATATGCACTTTAGCACTGATTAGCAGTGGTTAAGTGCCCAGGGCCATAAAACCAACAAAAACAGGTCAGTGAAAGTACAGGAGAAAGGCAAAAGTTCAGGGATGACCCTGCAAAAAGGGCAAGTCCAACAGAAACAATAAAAATGCCTCACCAATATTGAGCAAACATGAAATAAGTTCCATGTAAGAATAAATGAAAATTGACTTCACAGCTAATTGGTGTGCCTGTCTCCATGCTAGTGTTATGATCAGAACTATCAATAAAGGAACGACTGCAGCAATTTCTGCAGTGATATGATGCCTGTCACTGCGAGTGTATGCTTTACACTTTAACCGGATGAGAATGCACCAACTTATCTGCAGCAGTGTCTTCACCGTGGGTGCAGGATTGATACTAAACATAACGAGAATGCACCCAAAAACTGCAGCAGTGTCTGCAGCAAAGGTGTCCCTGCCACTGCGAGTGCAGGCTGGGAGGCAGGGTTCTCCGTTTAAGCGGACAGCACTTCGTTGTTACTAAGCAACTAACTGCGCGCATACACATAAGACCACTGTAGGCGTTGCTAATGAAGCCATGGTGAGCCACTATAGATGTTGTTAGGGTACGCGACGAGCTCAGAAGGTGTTTTGTGAGGTCAACCCTTGATGACCTCAGAGAGTGAGTAAGGTCGCAGAAGCATTGTTACGCAACCAACAATGCGTGGCTTATGGAGTCAGTAGATAGCAACAGACGAGTGATGAGGGTGGGCCCAGCGTTTGCAAGAAACATGTCACTCGGAGTGTCAAGGAGCACGTCACTTGGGGCCCTCAACTATTACGATGTGCAAACAGAAACCAGGAAAAAGGGAAAAACTTACAGGAAAACGGAAAGCTCTGCCAGAATGGGTGGCGAAGAAGTCAATGGGCCATCACGCTTGCATAGAGCCGCCTACAGAACAGGTCTGAGTGCCGAATGAACTGCGGCAGCGCAGAGAGTTGACTGTGTTGCTGGTCATGGGGTTTTTGACCACTCATTACCAATAAAAAGTCCACAAACATGCAATGTTGAAAGGTGAGGATTTATTTCCAGTGAATGTTACCATCCAGCTTACAGGACAGGCAGCAGGTAGTAGTCAGCAACTGACAAAACTTTTTAAATAACTTTGTCAACCTTTGCACAATATGCTCAAAATGTCCTAAAAAAATAAATGCAGTTCCACTCACTTTCAATTGACCAAATGTGGTACATAAATGTGTATGGGGTGATGTGTAGAGTAGGGGAGATGTCCAATTTCTATTCTGTGTCTATTTTGGATTTTGTAACCTTTAGTTGAGCCAAAATGAGTGAAAATACCCAAGATAATTATGCATCCATTACAGGCTCTTTACATGTCCCTGATTTCCTGAACAGTAACAGTAACACATATGATTGGCTAACATTAAGTAAGCCCGTTGATTAAAAGGCATTTTCATCCATTTGAAGCTGTTACACTTCACCAGGCCTCTGCTGTCTTTAAGGACAACACTTGAGGGCACAGGCTCAGAGAACCGAGGAATTTACCTGTTCTGCTCGAGGTTCTTCTAGTATGTGGGCACATCATCAAAAGAGGAGTCTTCCACAATTTGGTAGCTCTAATTGAACTCTGCTTCTCCCTTCAGATGTAGGCTCTCCTATGATTGTTAGGAATGAAAACACACACTTTTCTTTGAGAGGGATGTGGACTCTCTTCAAAGGAAGACTGTCCTTTCAGCTGCATTGTGTGTGGCTCTTTGATGCTCTCGCTGGACTCTTGCAACTGCGCTGTATTACGGTTTTCTGACATGATTCCATATAGAAAAGGCATTCTCTTTATAAATTACACTGCAGTGCCAGAGTACAGGTCAGGAATTCTTTTGGGCTGGTATTATTTCTTCTTACATTTTTTAAAAGTTGAAACCTGAAGGAAACGGTGGAAAATTATTTCCTGTGGCATTCATTTGCTTCCTCCAGATCAATACTCTCCAGGCCAACAAAAATATAAAATGACCCTATTCTGATATCAAACATTGACATAGGGGTGGGGTAGACTCCAGTTTTGAAGAATGCTCATAAAAGGTGTTGATATGTAAAATATATTTATGGAAAATATTAGCTATTGCAAGAAAGTGCTCCTTAGGGTTATCAAAGTATTTTGTAGTTGGTTGCTAATGACAGAATTGTATTCAGTGCTTGCAGACAGTGCAGAACACTTAGAGACAGCTCAGTTTGGCACATGAAAATGGCTTAAATAGTTTGGAATACTACAATTCAATTGAGGGCTTTGACTGAGGCTACTCATTATTTATTGAGTACCTCAGGCGGAAGCCGCTGGTTAGCCCGTGGTTGGTTTCCAGTCCTCAAGAATGTAATTCTAGTTAACCGAGTGGTTGTTGAACCTAGCCTTTTCTGCAGAGTCATGCAAGATTTTTGCCTATCTTTGCTGAACCCATGTTTGTTTTAGTTTTCTTCTAATAACCAGTGAAAACATCATTGTGCTCTCCCTTGTAAACATTGTAAAATTGGTATACACCTGATTGGTACATTTAATTTACTTACATGTCCCTAGTAAATGATACTACATGTAGCCAGGGCCTGTAAATTAAATGCTACAAGTAGGCTGCAGGACTCATTGTGCCACACAGTCGCCACTGCAGCCTGTAGTGCAGTTTTAAAAGTAACCTTTCGCCAGGCCTAAATCTTGTTTTTTAGTACATATAAGTCACCCATAAGGTAGGTCCTAAAGGCTCATAGGGCAGGGTACTTGGTATTTACAAAAGCAGGACACGTGTGCTTACATTTTACACGTCCTGATAGAAGAAAACATCTGAGCTCGTTTTTCATGGTAGCAAGACTAGCTCTCTCATAGACTAACACTGGGTAACCTTATTACACTTAGTAAGTGATAACTTCAGTGTGAGAGCAGATATAAAAATGATTTTACTTATATAAATAATAATTGTAAATCTTCTTTAATAGTAATGGTCACATGACTATTAATGACTCTCCCACGGTATAATGTGTATCCCTTTGAGACAAGGGACAAAATCGCCTAGGGTGAGGGAAGGGTCTTCCCCTTCTGAGCAGGATGACCTCTGGGTTGTACTCAGCACTTCCTGTAATTAAAAAGTTAGCCTGAGGGGTGTGCCCACAGACTTCCTGACTTCAGGAGATGCCTGCCTTGATATTTGCAAATGCAGTCCACACCAACCCCTGCCTGTCCTTTTTACCCCAGACAAATTGGAGCACGACCCAGGTGAAGGAGAAGACTTGAGAAGAACCAATTTAGGGTTATACAAAGAGAATGACTACCATCCCACTCCTCATTCCAGACTGGAGAAAGTCCTGCCACCTTGCTGTTTGGCGAGATTCATGTCACTGACACCTGTCGCAAATGCAAAATGTAGGCTTACGTCGATAAGTTCTGATGCGCTCAAGACAGTCTTCGAGAAAGGAGACTGAGTCATGTCAAGCAAAAACGCACTTACAAGACTGATGCTTTGTTTGATTCTGAACCATTAAAACTTGTGGCGAGCAAAGGACATATGGTAATTGCCCAACAAACTGGAAAATCCATAACCAGACACCAATGACAATTTAAGCCTTTACCTCAATGTTTATCAGTTCCAAACCTCATGAATGAGGCAAGCTTACTGAGTGCCCAAGCCAAACATCCAACTGTACTCCAGAGACACCAGATGAAGTAGCCTCTCCTCTATCGCGCACAATTACACATGTGTGTATATATATATAAAACTGGAAACAGAAGTGGAGAAAAGGAAGGCTCACAAATTCACGACAGACAGGCTGGATTATCCCAACGGGCGCATCTACACATTTGCCCGCAAATACGATACGCTAAGAAGCAGAGTGGTGATGGACAAATGTGCAGGAACCTCAATAACAGCTATAGACAATTTGGATAGCTCAGAGGTGAGCTCTGCTGATGAAGATGCAAGCACAATGCCACTGGATTTTCGGGGGGAGATGCAACTAGCCCAAATGATCACGCGGCAAAGAGGAAGAGGCAGAATCAATTCATGGGGGAGAGGGCAGCCAAAAATACCAGAAGGGGCAGGAGAAGAAGTAAAATCAAAGAGAGGAAAAGGAAAACAAAAGTAGCTCTCATGAAGATTGAGGCAAACTTGAGCAACTATTTGGTCATCAACATCTCAAGTAAAACTCTGACGGAACCTCAACCAAAACTTTTGAACAGGGGTCTATCCTACTACCCAAATAAGGAGATGGACTATCCAAATGCACGAATAGATCTCTACAAATTCTGTAGAAAAATGTAACTCAAAAAATACTTCCTGAAGAAAAAACCAACACCCGAAAACCGTCAAAAAGAAAACATAGAACCATCACCAATTACTCAAAGGGAACTTCCAGCGCTTAAAACACTAACCTTGCTAGAAACAGGAGTGCCTTCAAACATCGAGGACACCCAAGATTCAATGGCATTGGATATAGACTTTTGCAACAGAATAGGAGTGGCCACAAATAGAGGAGGAGAGAGTGGACTTAAGAAACAGTCCAGATACTGTCCGCAACTACAAACTGGTAACAAAATAGATCTGTTGCAAGAGTTGATGGTAGAGGAAATCACAAAAATGGAGATGAGATCGGCCAATAACCAAAATCCAAAAAAAGATAAAACCCAGAAAAAGAAGGATTGGAACCTCACATCTAAAGAATACAGAGCGATGACAGAACTTAAGAACGACCCCTCAATAATAATCAAAGCCTCGGACAAAGGGGGCAATATTGTGGTCCAAAATGTTGCGGACTATATAGAAGAAGCCAATTGGCGATTGGGCAATGTAGAACACTATGAACTTTTGAAAGAAAAACCAAGTGAAAAGTGGATGGAGGAATATCATACTCTCCTACTAGAGATCTATTCGTGCATTTGGATAGTCCATCTCTCCTACTAGGATGGAAAGAGAGGGGACTAATTGATTTTGAGGAATACATGTACTTAAAAACGGACAATCCAATCATGGTGACAATTTACTTTCTGCCGAAAGTACATAAATCAGTTAACAAACCACCCGGCAGACCCATAGTCAGCTCAATTGGATCCCTATTAGAAACAGGAATATGTCTATGAACTTCGAGGTTCATAGATATATTCCTGATGAATTATGTGACAAAACTACCCTCGTATCTGCGAGATACCGTGGATTTCGTAAATAAATGGAACAATATAGAGTGGGCTACGGAATACCAAATGGCAACAATAGATGTCTCTTCTCTCTATACGTCCATACGAAATCAGGATGGGATAGATGCGGTTGAAACATTCTTAAAAGAGAGATCAGTGAATTTCTTGGAACACTCAGCCATGCTAATTGAGATGCTAACCTATTGCTTGAAACATAAAATCTTTCTTTTCCAAGGTAAACTGTATTTGCAACAACAAGGACAGCGATGGGGACATCTTTTGCCCCCACGTAGGCAAACCTACTAATGGCCATCTGGGAAACAGAAGTCCTGTTGGAAGAAAACAAGAAACATCGGAAAATAAAAAGTTGGTGTTGTTACATCGACAACCTCTTTGTCATATGGGATGGGAACCAGACACACTTACAGGCCTTCATCAACTCTCTGGAGAATCACAAGTATAACTTGCACTTCACATCGACTATCAGTAACACCAATGTGATATACTTGGATGTAGAAGTGAGCATACGGAACAACAGATTATGCACAAGTATGTACCGAAAACCCACATCCTGTAACAGCATCCTCCATGCCAACAGCGGTCATCCTTTGAACCTAAAATGGAGTATACCGTACGGTGAGATGTTGAGAGCGAAAAGAAACTGCTCGGAAAAAGAAGATTTGGATGCGGAAATTGAGAGGATGATTTACCGGTTCCTAAAAAGAGGATATTTATTTATTTATTTATTTATTTAATTTGTATAGCGCTACAGCTACCCACCAAGGGGTTTCCCGGCGCTAGTAGTTCAGAAATGCATATTTTGCCAGTCAATATCAGATGTTAAAAAGCCACGTTTTTAATGCTTTCCTTAACTTCACATGGCTGACTTCCGAACGTAAGGAATGAGGCATCTTAGTCCAGAGGGATGGGCCTAAGAAGGCAAAGGATCTTCCCCCCATCCGTGATAATTTGATTTTGGGAATAATGAAGTTATTAGCGGTTGCTGATCTAAGGACTCTCGAAGGTAAGTAAAGATGCACAAGGTTCCGCAGATATTTAGGAGCAGTTCCAGTTGAAATTTTGTGCATAAAGCATAAGAATTTGAGCCTAATCCTATTTTCAATTTTCAACCAATGAAGGTCACGGATGTATTTAGTAGTGGGGCAGGACATAGTGATTTTGAAAAGAAGTCTCGCCGCTGCATTTTGTACTAATTGCAGCCTTCTGATTGTAGCTTTCTTTGCCCCTAGGTACAGCACATTACTATAATCTAGCCTTGAAGTAATCAAGGCATTGATGACAGTTTTTTTGGTGCCATCAGGGAGCATCCAGCAGATCTCTCTATTTTTTCCAAGAATAATTAGCTCCGTTTTCTCGCCGTTAAGCTTAAGAAAATTATCCTGCATCCATCCAGCGATCTTACCTAACCCTAATTTTAGCATGGAAGGATGGTTACTTTCGGCTGAAGAAAGAGAGAAAAGGAGCTGTGAATCGTCAGCATATGAAAACATATTCAAACCTGTCTCCTCAACTAATCTCGCAAGAGGACTCATATACAAATTAAAAAGCAGTGGACTTAAAATTGAGCCCTGTGGTACTCCATGTTTAAGAAGTAAAGTCTCAGAGCAGGCAGACTGAGAAAAAACTTGAAACGTACGATTGCTTAACAGTGACTCAATCCAATTTATGGCTGCGCCAT
The DNA here is from genome assembly GCF_964263255.1 of Lissotriton vulgaris. Classification (NCBI taxonomy): domain Eukaryota; kingdom Metazoa; phylum Chordata; class Amphibia; order Caudata; family Salamandridae; genus Lissotriton; species Lissotriton vulgaris. The sequence continues at coordinate 1,442,251,763 of NC_141685.1, forward strand.
GAATACCTATGGAGGAGAGTGTTCGTAACAGCACCACATGTGAAACAGTGTCGAACGCGGCACTCAGGTCTAATAATATGAGTGCCACAGTTTCTCCTCTGTCTATCATGGCGCGGATGTTTTCTGTCACTCCAAGCAACGTCGTTTCCGTAGAAAAACCTACACGGAATCCAGATTGTTGTAAAGGAAGGAGATCGTGTGTTTTTATGAATTCCGACAGCACCTGATGCACGTGCTTTTCCAAGATTTTTTAAAAGATAGGCAGAAGAGATATTGGTCTAAAGTTGGAGGGCATATTTGGATCCGCTCCAGCCTTCTTCAACAATGGGTGGACCATAGCATGCTTCCATTCTGCTGGAACGTATGCTTCCTGAAGAGAGGCATTAAGTAGATCTGTAATGGACGTCAATACATTTCTATTCTATTGTTTTAGGACAGAGCAGGGTAAGGGGTCCTTTGGTGAGCCGGATTTGATCGTATTGAGTAAATTGACAACCATGTCGGCATTTAGCGGTGGCCAACATTCTAAGGTTGCATGTCTTTTGTCAATGGCACGAGAGTCCAACTCTTTGGAAGCATCGCCAACTTCCATAATTGGATCACCAGGAATGATCGTATTAAGCTGGTGTTGATTTTTTTGTGCGAGCTCTATGCCCTTATGAATTTTGTCCACTTTGTTGACAAAGAAGGAAGCTAACTGGTCACACTGTTTTTTGTTTAAATCGGGTGGTTTTTGAACAGTGTTAGATCCTGCAAGCTCTTTTACAACATTAAACAATGTTTTTGATTTGTTTAACGCCTCCGTAATTGTCATACAGACATAATCTGTTTTTGCTCTTCTACATAACATCTGATAGTGCGTCAATTTAGATTTATAAGTTTGTTTTGCTTCCAAGGAATAGGTTTTCCGCCAATTGCGCTCCGCACTTTTGCATTTAGTTTTTTCTTCCTTTAGAGTGTCATTAAACCAAGGGGCAGGAGGATGACGGGTATGGCCTCTTAATTTTGTTTTAGGTAGGCAAGAATCAATGGCTGTCATGAGCCAATTCTGTACTGAAAAAGAAAGGCTTTTAATGTCTGATTTTGTACATGGGCCATTAGTTTCAAGAAAAGGCATTTAAAGTATTAATGTCCAGCTTTTTCCACTTCCTAATATATTGAGCAATAGTTGATATATTTTCGTTCTTTCCTAAATTAGTTCGAATGGAAAATTTTACTAGGAAGTGATCAGACCATGGGATGGGAAGGGCAGGGAATGTAATCATATCCAGGATATTGGAGAAAATGGGATCCAATAAGTTATCCAATGGAAGTTCTTACAACAGCGAAATCCCGGATGCACCTGAAGAACAGATCAGACATCTTGATCTCTCGGAAAGAACGAGAACAAATAATGGGATTACAAGAAACTAAGAAAAGAGAGATGGAAGATCCAGAAAACAAAACACGTCTTATCATGGACTTTAACAATCAGAGTCAGAATCTCAAAAAGGTTATAAAAAGAAATTGGGAAATTCTATTACTAGATGAAACCCTTAGGGAAAATTTAACACCTTACCCAAGCATAACCTACAGAAAGACATCCCTACGAGATATCTTGACTCAAAGTCACCTGGAAATCAAGCAACAGGAAAAGACCTCATGACTGAACACACCAGGCTTTCGGAAGTGTGTAAAGTGTAAAGCTTGCGAGCATGGACAAAACATCAAGGAGTACAGAGCTGCAAAATGGAAAAATTTAGAAAATTGTGGAAATTTTTATATTGGGAGCACTATTAATAAATTAAAACTGCGGATTCTCCAACATCTGCGTGCAATAAAAAACAACGACCCAAACTATCCCATGCCGAAACACTTTAATGAACAACATCAAGGAGATTGCACCCAATTGACATACTCGGGGATAAAGCTCGCAAAAACATCTGAAAGAGGAGGCGCTCGTACCCTAACATTACGAAAGATGGAAAGCAGAATGATCTTTGGGATGGGAACTGAATACCCGCATGGACATAACTTGGATGCAGAATTTCATGTACACCTGAAGAAATGACCATTGTTTACCAAGTGACCACCTATATTGAAAAACTAACTCTCTACAATGTAATGAATACAAATGTATATACCCCCATGGGAAGGAAAAGAAATATAAGAATTTGATCACATCAGCAAACAACCCTACAGTAGTGCATAGTGAATGGATAATTCTAATCAATTCAATAACATTGCACATTAAGTGGATATAAGAAACTGTATCATAATACCACTAATGTTCCGGACTCTTGCTCAAAGGAGAGAAAAAGAGAGTGAAAATATGTTCAAACTTGTGGAAAGTACTTCACAAAAAAACGTTTTGATTGAATATGAAATAAAGATCCATAATACAAGATGAGAACACAAAACAGAAATAAAAACAAAAGTAACTCCTGTTTGGAAGATGGGCAAGAAGATATCATATGTAAGAACAATGCACAGTGTGATAAGATACAGTCTTCCTTAATTACATTTTAACACTGAAGTGAAGTCTTTTTTTATTTTTTGATTAATTAAAATCATTACAAGCAAGGAAAGATAAAAGCAACCGAGTAAAACAAGCATATACTATACACCGAGTTAATAACATCTTAAAATGATCCTCCAATAATACGTTGATAGATGACTATTCCATAAAAACATTAATAAATTACACAATAATAAAAATACATAACATTTACCAAAATGCCTTATAATCTTAACACTGAATAAATTATTTAATCTCAACATTTTTGCAAACTAATGAATATGACCTGAACAATGTACTTTACATGAATTATGAATTTATGAATTTATGAATCTCCTTGCACTATGCACTTTGCACTTTCTCAATACACTATTAAAAAAGTACTTTACAGTATATAAAGAATGATATAATTGAGAATGAAGTGTAAAATGGTGACTAAAATGTGCCATGTAATATGTTTTAGGTTGGTAGTCTAGTAGTTTTTAAATGGTATGGAAATAAATGAGGGTACTAGCACAGAGCACTTTATAAATGTTCTAGACACAAAGGACTCTATGGTCCACTTGAAGACTAAATGTAGTCGAAACGCGTAGGCCGTGCTTATTTGCATTGCACATGGTGTTTGAAGCGTGGAGACAAGAGGAATCGAAGCAATATATATTTATATATGTTAATATTTTATATATATACAAGGGGGATGTGTCTTGTGTTCATATGAATGAAGCCACTAGTGGCCCTTGTCAGACCCCTTACAAGTTCTATGTAATCTGGTAGGTGTGGCTGGGAGTGATTAATAAAGTTTGTGACTCAGTGCATTCAGTTAACTTTTGCATACTGAAGATTAAAGACTTAAAAACCAGAGCTCTGTGTGTGGCATGGTCTGTTACCTGCCCCCAGGTTCGGAGGATGCCACAGAGACTGCTTTTGTGAGTGACACAAAGAGTGCTGCTGACTACTAATAGCACCTATTTTACAGGATCTGGGTACTGGTGGTACTATTTACTAGGGTCTTACAAGTAAACTAAATATGCCAATTAAGTGTAGTCCAATTTTGCCATGCTTGAAGGAGAGAACACAAGCGCTGTTTAGCAGTGGTAAAATGCTAACGAAAATGAGTTCATCAAAAATCAGGGAGTGAAGGCAAAAGATTTGGGGAATGACAAGCTTAGGATGTTATATCATACATGATGCCTCTGTCCCAGTATATGTAGTTCTTCCTTGTTTTCGGATTGTGTTCCTGATTCCATATTCTTCCAAAATCAACTTCGAATCTTGATTGCGCAGAGAACTATAAAACAATTTGCCATGTGGTGCACATACATGCCCTTGGGGCATGTATGTGCGCCACATGGCACTTTGAAAAATGCAAAAAAGTTAATTTTTCAAAGAAATTGCGAATTACCACCAACCTGAAGTTGGTGGTAATTTGCGATTCCTTAAGCCAAAAACGCACAACTTGGGTGCTTCCTGCATTGCATTTAAGGAATCGCAATGTGTGATTCCTTAAATGCATTTGCAAAATAGGGAATCGCAAATTTTGCAATTCCTTATTTTGCAAGTGGGTTTTTGTGTGATGTATTGCAGACTGCTAAATTGCAATTGTAAACTCTGAATTACTGAGAATTTCAGCATTTGTGATTGCAATCAATTTGACTTGATACATATGGCCCATCATCTTTTTTTGTCTGCAATGCTGTTTCAGTTTGTAAATCACTGAACTACATAAGCTGGCGTTGATAATGTCTTCCAAATTCCGTTATTTGGCCCAAAGGGTGGTGAGTGGTTATTAAGGAGTATGCATGTTGGTTACAATTCTTTAGGAGAGGTGTTTCTTTTGCACACAAGTCTCTCCAATGACTTGCCCTAGGGGGCACTGGACTTTTGATTAATATAATTTACTAATCCAACTCCAGTCTGCCCATCAGTAGGGATGGTGTTGGATATTAAATCCAACACATCTGCACCAATGCACCCCTCTAAAACAATTCATTGTAATGACTTGCGTGCTAAAATAATGCTTGTTAATGACACGTTCGTTAAATTGTCAGTGCTGTAAAGGCACAGTGTGATTTCGGCATCATGCTAAAGGCTGTTACTCGTTGCAGGGCTTGAGGTAACATTGCACTCAGTGCTTAATTTGTAATACAATTACTGCTGGCATCCAATGTTTTGCACAGAAGTCCATACTTCTAGTTATGTGCAGCATATTATTGAAATGAATACAGGAACATACAGAGGGTGGGTCTGAAAAAAGGGGAATATTATCTGCACATCGGGTGGAATAAGAAGAAAATCCAGTAGGAGCACATGGTGAGCAATGCAAACCTACTGACACCTGCAAAAGAATGGGCAAGACTTGATAAAAAAAGATGCACCCAACACTACTCAAATAGTATACCACGCCAACCAGATTCAAATTTATACTCATCCAACCTCGAAGTAAATCACATACTAAAACATTTAAACAAAATAAAAATGTAAAACACAGTAATTGGAAATCTATGTATCATTATCTCACATAAATACATGGAGCTTGTCAACTGAAGAGCTAAAACAACAAAGTCTCAACAATGTACGTAGAAACACTCCAAAGTAAAGGATACTAAAAGAAAGGCAAGAGAACATGTACATTTTACAATGCACAAACCTGATTGGGGTGCTCACAATCAATGCCAATACCAAACTGTTTCTTATCAACCCACCGTCCAATCACACAGAAATCAGTTACAAAAGTTAAACCACCTACTAACACAAGAACCTTTCAACAATGTATACATCATTGCATTTGCATTACCGCTCAGCCCGAAAAGAACTACTTGAGAAGGGGAGTGAGGACATATAGAGAGATGGTCATTCTCTTTGATATGACTGAGAAAGAAACATGATGTTGTGGAGATACTCTTTGCCTCCAGGTGTGCTTTGATTTTGAATGTAATTGCAAAGTTGGAATAGGAGATCAACTAACCAAAAGCCCACTCCCATTCCATCCCTGTCCTTGTCCATGTTATTTGCTGCACTCCACTCCTGGCCACTAGATCTTTCCAGAGGACGTGAAGTGTTAGGTCAGGCATCTTACAGGTAAGACAATCCCGGTGCCACCATTACCGATTGCCTTCTATCATCAGACAAGTGAAGCAGTACATCACCAAACCACAGTCTTAGCTGGCCATACCACTAGTGCACTACAGTGCTGTGTTATTGACTTGCTTGTTAAGAGCACTTTAACCATTCTGACTGACTGCACAGTTGACACTGATAGCACTCCATCAATGTACAAGTCGTCTGTGATGCCAGGCCTGCTTCAAATCCTTCTCGTTGAAACACATGAAACATTTATCATCTCACATCCAACAATTGCAATTCAGTTGACTGCCATGGACTGGATCATAGCGAACCATTGATCACCTGGGGAATCCTATCTCTGCAATGCTGGAGAAAATACTAAAGTAGCACCTTTTCGGTTAGGTGGAAAGGGTATTCACTTAGGAAACATGTAGGGCAAGTGGTAAAGGTAGGTAACTCCATGCGACTTGGGACTTGTAGTCCAGAAGATCCCCAATGATTGAAACTAGTGAAAGTCAGTGATGTATGTAGCACATCTTGCACTGGGTCAGCAATCTCCCTGCCCTCTCAAATGGGGTGTGCAGCCATGGAGCAGCACTGTGGAAGCAGAGGAATCTCTCCCATGGCTGCTGTTCTCCTTTTTTAGGGGATGGAACCTCATCCACAAGCTCCATTTCGCCAGATGCTATGAATGAGACACAATTGTTCGCCAATGGGCTTTTGGTAGGATACATATGCAGGCAAACTCATAGGGACATAAAACAGATGACATCATGTGTCATGTGTTGTGCTCATAGGCCAGTGACACAAGTAATATCCAAACAAAAAGTGCGAGATCTGATTAAAGGTGTTTGCAATGGGCACCAGGCATGTTTATGTTAGCATTTCTCATCTGCCAATGCTACTGGTGGTTTGTATGTGGACAAATCAAACTGTTTTACCGCAGAGCAAGAACCGAGTTTGGGATAGGAGGACTTGGAAGAAACAGCTTTTTTAGAAGAATGGAGCAATATGTAAATCAGCTGTTAAAGAGCAAATGTTCACATCTGACATTTCTGGGGCTGATGTGTGGTCAAGAGGCCTGATACATAGATTCTAGATGGTGTCTAGTTGGTGACACAGCTGAAGCAGAAAGCCGAAGCTGACGTCTGATAAGCCTTACATGCCTGAACGTCGAGAGCGGTGAGCGGACAGGCAGACTCTCATGTTCCGGGACCCCCAGAACTCAAAGGAAAACAGGGGTCCCTCATGAGGACTACAGCTCAGTTCATCTCAGTCCAGCCAAGAAAAGCCCAGTCCATGTGCTGTGGCTGAAGGCAGCAGACTGTATGCCCCAGGTGGTCAATGGAAGATCAGTTAGAGTTGGGTGTGGCATGTGGAACCACCCGGTGTGCCCTACTTGCCAGCTTCCCTACTCCCCTGCCCTCGTCTTTCACCCCAGTCGCACCTTGTGGAGTACGGTGCAGCACGGCAATTGTGAGAGGTGCTGTACTATGATGACTCCATGCTGGATTGTGTCACTCCACGAATCTCTGGAGGCCTTGAGGCAAACCCTGGTGAGGAGTGGTGAGGGTGAGGAGTGGTGTGGGAACTTGAGGCTCACTGGTTTGTTTCAGCTGATACTGGGTGCTTCATGGATCATTTTTATTTAAATTTTTTTGTTTCTATGCTTATTTTTGCACGCAGCATCAGAATAGCCATACAAAGTCGGATTGGCATAAAACAATAGCAGTCTGTATGTTGTATGTGTTAAAAAAACACTGAATTATCTGCAGAAGCGGCCTGACTGGAACCTGTGTGGCTTGCAGCAGTACTATTGCATAGTATCTTCATATATTTTCCTATTGTGTCCCACTCCACTATCACCACCCATGCTTGGGGATAAGACTACCTCAATACATATTAGCTACTTATGAGATCCGGCCATTTGCGTGGGGCAGTGCAACACCAACTGCAACCTAAACAATGCAAAAAGAAGCAAAAATAAATCTAAAATGATGCCAGATCCAGTAGATAGCAATTTGAGCCTACTGCTCATTGAAGAGGCAGCTACTAGGTAGACTATTCCAAACTCTCATTCTCATTCTGTGGAGGGTTCTTTAAATCATCATACCATGCACATGTGGCAACCAACTTTCACAGATAACTTTAAAATCTCCACAAAGAGTAAGAAAGAACCTATACACCATACACCAATATATGACGTTAGCCGTTATTTCTAGTCCATCTAGGTAAGCGGATACTGAATTAAAACGCTGAGTCTACTGCAAACTGCCTGACATGGTTTTTTGCAATATTTAAATAACCCATACGAATCAGTTAATGTGATACACATCATATAAAATTACTATGGGTAATTTTTGGGACATATCACTCTAATGTCTAGCTAAGGTAACCAAAATTCTATACAAATATTTCTTGTTTTTCCTGTTTTTCCCACTTCTATGGTTTTTTTCACCCTCTATCATAAGTCTGTTTGTTGGTAAGCTTTTGTTTCAAAAGTAATATACTCCTCAATATGAGGGTATTAAGACAAAAAAATCTATAGTGAGCAACATTAGGTGTTCAGAGATATGTTGTATATTATGTATATAGGTGTCTGAGGACTTGTATATAGATATATGTATATATGTATAAATGATGTTTTCTTTTTCTCTTTGACAAACTCATACATCAGTACGTAGCGGTATTATCAAATATGAGAATCGAGAAACACTAGCTTTGTATATGTAATAACATAACTTGAATCAGAAACGGTTTTTTGCACTGTAATACATAGATTTGTAAATATTTTTAATATGTTTTACAGAAATACGGTGGTACAGTCCTGAGGAAGACACACCTGTGTCGAAACGCGTAGACAGGAAACCATCTTTTAATTGTATTGTAAATGTATTTGATAAACGTCTGAACTTATGCATATGTTTTGATCACTTTTTATTGTTTTGTTTGGCAAATGCCATTGTTCATGTGCTAGTGTTCATTAGAGATTTGCCTGAGTACTATATTCACACAAAATAAGAAAGAACCTATTACAAAAGCAAATATGATCAACCTACAGCAATATTTAATGTTGCTAGTGTAAGTACTGCCTAAATGAAAGTGCAAGTACATGCTTCCTGCCATTTCCCACCAGTGGAAGGAATTCAGACAAAATGGGAGTCAATCTTTGGAAGGAGAAAAATACACGGAGAAAGTTAATGGTATGTTCTTCAAAGACAATTTTATATGGATTCAGTAAAGTAAATTGCAATTCAAGATGTAGGGAGACAGAAATAAAAGAAGGAAAAAAGTACTGAACAGAGATATAAATAACATTAACACATCAGTTCAAAACTTGAACATCAACTCCAATAAATTAGAGCAAAGCAACCAAAAAAAATAATTGATAATGGTTGTGTGCTGGTGCACATGCAGCATAGATGGAGATGATGTAAATGTCGACATTTCGGTCTTATACTGCTGCCGTCATGAAGACCATCATCAGGACCACACAGTTCATTGCAGGTAAAAAGAACCCCGTGAGTTAAAACAGTAAATATTACATTATTATACATAAAAAAAATAAAAATATGACATAGCAATACATTTTCAAATTCTCACGTGTAACAAAGAGAATAAACCAAAGAGTAGTACCCCTTCCTGGTACTGATCAATTATAAAAACAGAAAAGCAAGACCAGAGATATATCAATCCGTAGTCATCTAGAGTCTTTCATGAATTGTTAAATGTAAACATAACTGAACAGGAATGTCCCTAAATTCAGTATAGTATCATTGGTAAATTCAAAAAGCCAGCGCTTGAGTATGACATGTAATAAAAGAGAGACGCCTCTCGGGGCATCGCTAGTTAGAAACATATATTTATCAGAGGTTGTATATTTAACCAAATTTATTGTAAGAAAGTTATTGCATTAGATAGTGTAAAAAAGACTAAACAGTGACTAGAGTACAAATTGGTATTCAATAGATCAAACAGAACATGTCTTTGAATGTAACATCAATCATATAGCACTGTGACATACACTTCTTGTCAGAAATGCGTCATATTTATACATATAACTCGTTAAGCAAAAATAATGATATCGTTTGTCACCTGAAGATTCCCAGTTGAAAGATACCGTTATTTGATGAAAATGTCCGAAAAGCGGATCTGCTGGGGAAAAACTACAAATTAGCGTCTACCCTCGAACATGTGTAGAGAGGGAATTGAATGAGCGAAGGCAGGGAAACATACCTAGTGTGTAGCGTGTGAGGTATCGGTGGTCATATAAATCCTACCAGTAAGAGGAAGTCCAAAACATGGAGCCTAAGAGAGACTGAAATACATGAACAGTATTTAAATACTGGGTTGGTTGCATACATTTCGAGCTTAAAGATGTAACATGTGTTAGAGCTCCGTGATTGACTGCTTTGCTCGCAGGCGTGGAAACAAATGTTGGTATGCGTACAATCAAAATACTTCTAAATAAATCTGTCTACGATGAGACGTGCCGGATGATTTAACTTAGAACAGAGCTACAACGTGCAAACCAGAGACTCTGCATTATAAAGCAGAACCGCCGGCAGCAGCATAGCCAGTTAAGCTATATTAAAGCTCAAGAAGCAAAACGCTCGGAGCTTAGATTGCAATCTCTTGACCAATTAAAAAGAGACTGTCGAAACATCAAGGCGGCAACGCGGTAACCAATCTATCAAAGTGCCAAGTCCTAAGATGCAAAGCCACAGATGGTAACTTACTTGATCTCCGGGAAAACAAAAGCGATGTATCCTCAGCAAGTAACGGAAAGACTTTGTCAACCGTATTCAGAAACGCATGGTTTATAAAGCCAGCGCCACTCGTAGTGTAGTGAGCTAGAGATAGGACTGCTACCTTAACGTAACCTGGCTGACAAATAAGCGGCCATTTTATAATGGACCAAGAAATGGTACAAACCCATACTAGTTCTAACCTTTTTATTGTGCTGTATAAACCAAGCGTCTGGATCATACTACAATTATGTTGTGGCTAGACACAACGTTCATTAATAGGCTAGGAGTTAGGGACTGTTCGATTGCATGTAAATTACTGCAAAGTGGTTGTGTATATCATGTGACAGCGTAATCTGTCTGGTTGTATGATAACACTCGAATAGGGTTAAAGACAGAGACATTGTAGTCTTTATCAAAACTAATTGAAGCCTTGGTTCAAGATGACGTATATATAAGAAAAAGATGGTTAACCACAACATCAAAGATAATTTCTAAAAAACTAATGTGTATAGATGTTTTGTATAATCTGAATGGTATTCGTTTGTCACCCTCAATTCCTTGTACATTTTGGGGCTCAAAGAGACTGTTGCTCCCTTATATCACCATTTTTTAGAAATTATCTTTGACGTTGTGGTTAACCATCTTTTTAGGTTACCTTAAGGTAGCAATCAAAATACTTCTACCGCGCGGTGCCTGCCGCTTTGTGCATGTAAATGCAATACATGCCGCAAGGTTAAAGATACGGGAAGTGACCGCCAGGGTGGCGGTCACATCCTAATTTGCATGGAGGGACCGCTGCTGCCCCTGCGGACGGTCCCTCTACTTCGGGGGGGGTCCGTCCGCCATCCTAATACCCCCCTAGTTACAAAAGCACAAACTGAAAGAGACAATCAAATAATTACCTGCACATGCTCTTATATTATAGATAAAATGATAGAAGTTCCAAGTTTGGTGAGGTCTCTAGCTGATGAAGTTAAACATAGGTCTGAACATGAAAATAAAGAGCTATTGCCTACAACAGAAGACTGTCAAAGCCAAAGCTTTGATGTAAAAAATTCAGAAGTCCAAATATCTATCCACTCAGGGACCGATGAACATGAAATTCCTAGCCTATGCAAAGAAAACCAACACCTTACTATGACTTAAGTGGAAATAACCCCATATCCCACTTTGATTGCTCTAAATGATAACATTTCCACAGCTAAACATAGAGCCCTCGTTTTGCAGGAGTCTGAAGTTATTCAAAAACTCAATCAGTCCAAGATGTTGGAGTCAACCAAACAATAGATAGCCAAACAATAAACCACTTAAACATATTTTTTCTACCACAAAAAAAACATTTACCTAAAAGAACAAGGAAAAGGCAAAGAAAAGCGCATAATAGAATAAACAAAACTAAAAATATAGTCAGGTCAAGTATGATTGACAGGCCAAAAAAAACCTATCCAATCTTCAAAGCTATCAAAGCTATCATAAAATCTATTGATCAGGAATGAGTAATAGACAAAGAGGTGACTGGGTAAAGAATAGATCAAAACTCACCCATTGTTCGGGAGAAGAACCAGTCAATCAGAAGAAAAAATCAAGTGAAACCCTCAAGTTGTAGAGAATATACAAAGACAATGTGAAGACAGTAGAGACACACATGTCCTTGGGAGTTGATGGTATGAGGCCTGAAAAACTTTAAATCTCCAGCAGTTAAAAACACAATGCCCATTGCTGCCTTCCTCTCTTTCATCAGCAAAATGTATCCAACAACTGCAAGGTAATCCCAGTGTTAACTAGAACAGCCAGGTCATGACATAACAAATTGAAAGCTACCCAGGTGATCGGCGAAACACAGCTCAGTAACAAATCAATATCTGCATAATATGAAAATTCTAGCCAAAGTTTCGGAAAAGTGTCCGCTCACTACCACAAAACTCTTGTTTATTCCACGATATAACTTAAGGGGTACACATGATATTATAACCTGTTGTAATATATTTAAACTACTAGCAGCTATCCCAGCTCTAAGCTATCTAACAACTGATGCTTTAGAATCTGTTCAATTTAACAATGATTCCACTATTTCCCCTCGAGAAATAACATGTATCATTTGGCGTAACAAGGAGATGGTCAATAAAATAATGAAAATACATCCAGTTTCAAAGAATGGGGAATAGAGATCAGGAAATGCACCAATAGCAACTATCTGACCATACTGATCCCAATGCCATTAGACAAAATGAAGAATGCTCAAATAAATGATACCACACCCAGAAATTACAGAGGGCAAATTAATGTCCTAAAAGGGGCTATTGGGCCATTATTCAATCTAGCCACTACAACAGGTATTACTATTACAAGAAGTATTATGGGCTTTCTTACTTGTAAGTCAATACAGAAGAACCCAGGTAAAGATGTGGACCGGTATTGGCTACCAACTCTTCTTACTAAAAGAACATCAATAGAGAGCACTTTAAAGTAAAACATCTTGGATAAACCATAAAAATTCATCATCATTATTTGTTCTTGGAATGTACATGGCCTGTCAAGACTACTGTAAGACCAAGAAATAATAAACTTCTTACAGATAATTCTTATGTTTGAAGAAAAATGGAAAATGGGCAAGGAACTGATTATTGGGTACCAGGATTATTTTTCCACTGCAACATGCTCATCTACCTTTGGTCGAGCGAAAGTCAAATTGTCTACACACATATCATTTGAACTAAGTACAAAGCATGAGGAAATTGAATTTCAACTCACATGACTACAATGTAGTAAAATGTATGTTTTTTTATCACCAATTATCCTATTAGATGTGTACCTCAGCACAGAAAAGAGTTCCTTTTCAGATAAGCTAAACAGTTATATAATTCATAGTTGTAGTATAATCTTCAAAAATATGAGCTCATGCTGAAAGAGGAAGAACATCAACTGAATAAAATAGGTGTACCAACTTTTAAAAATTCCAGACAAAATTTGATGATCAACGACATCAATGTCTCTAGGTGATTAACACCAGGAATTGGGGGGTACCATGTTGCTGCTCGAGTGTAGAGTTAACATAATCCCCCAATAACATAATTAGCTCAACTACCTGAATATCAACCGAGGATGAGAAATCTCGACTAATTGCCAAAGCATTTAACCTATGAAGAATATATGGAATGCAGATAACCAATCTGAGATCTTGGCCTTTGCGTAAGCAAAGATAGATCTGGCTCTCAGAGAGTTCTAAGTAGGAAACCCAATGGTGGTAACTTGGCCCTGTCTATGTTCTTAACTAACTGATCTCTTCCCCCCAAAAAAACAACCACTGGCTGCATCCTAACTAGGCAAACAATTCAAAGGTGGTACACACACAAATTATACCCCCAAAAGAAGGCCCTTAATAAAGCAACAAGGACAATATATAAACAACCAAATTATGTTCATAAAGATCTAAAAATACAACAATTAGAAAACCTGAGAAAAATAGATAAGAGTGAGATCTGGAAAGCAAAAAGGGCCTACCATGATGAAATATAGATAAAGTTGCACTACGCCAAAAACCTTTTGGGGAACAATTAATGAGTAAAAGTATGGTAGCAGGTAATCTCAGAATTAGGTTATGATTCTTACATCTCCAAATTGTATGGAACTCACTTGTAAAGACCACTGAAAATAGTGTTCAACAAAAAATGTCAGTTTCTCAAGGGGATAAGATCAATGAAAAATACCAGGAAAAACCCCATGGTGAATACCAACTTCTGTTGGACTCCATACAAGAGGAGGAGACCATAAACATGATCAGTAAGATTAAATCAAAGCATCCTCCAGGCCCTAATGGAATTTTAAATCCGGTGTTCAAGAGGAAATCAGATCTCTGGGCAAGAATCTTTACACCACTGTTTAAAGAAGCCGGCATGCTCAATGTAATTCTGGACTCCTTGCAGGGGAGTATGATTAAACACATTTACAAGAGTTGTCCCCCTGACAATCCTGCTAACTAATGCCTCATATCTCTAACTGATGTGGAGGGGAAAATGTTTGTGACACTTTCACTAAAGATAATTCAGATTTTCCAACCCGGATTTAGAAGAGGCCAGTCAACGATCACCAAGCTAATATCCCTTAAGCTGTAAGTGGAGAATGCTAAACAGAACAAAAAAAGTTACATATTTGCTTCGTAGACTTGAAAGTCGCTTTTGACTCTGTCCCTCATAGGTGCAGAGCAGGAATATCGACGGAGAAATATCGTCGGACATAAATATCGCCGCAAAAATATAGTGGGGAAAAAATATCGATAACAAAATTATAGTTGACAAGAATATCGCCTGACAGGTAAGTAATATCGATTACAAAAATATCATTGTAATAAATATTGTTTACAAAAATAGGGTTGATAAAAATATTGATTTAATAATAATGTTATGTAATTAAGTGTTTTTAATGAGAATTTTCATTTTAATATATGTTTTAGAATTATATTAGTTATAATTTATTTTACGTTTAATTCTGAGTTTTTATTTCCTTAGCGGGTTGTGGGTTTATAGGGGAATAGGGTGGGAAGTAATTTATTTATAAAGATTTCAATAATAATTTATAGTAGGTAATTTAGTTTTTTTTTCTTAGAATTTTGTGTTTTTTGTTCCGTAGCGGGTTGTGGATTTATAGGGGAATAGGGTGGGAAATAATTTAAATATGTTAAATGTATTGAATAATTAATGCGTCAATTGATTAATTAATAATAGTTTAATAATTAGTTGTTAATTAATTTTAATTCGTCAATTAATAATTTATTATGTTAATTAGTTAATTAATTTTAGGTGTGTGTTGTGGTGTTTAAATGTGTAAATGGTGTGAAGGGTGGTAAGTAATTAATTTTTTATTGAATAATTATTAAATATTTTAAAATAATTACCATTAATTAATTAGTAATTATTAATTGTAATTGTGTAATTAATTTTAGGTGTATGTTGTGGTGTTTATATGTGTAAATGGTGTGAAAGGTTGAAAGTAATTAATTTATTATTGATTAATTAATACATAATAATAAATGTATTTTAATAAGTAATTAGTAATTATTAAATTGAATTCTGTAATTAACTTTAGGTGTGTGTTGTGGATATTATAGTGTTAAATAATGTGTAAATAATTGTTTATTATCGTTGTTAATAATTATATATTTAAATGTATACATTCATTATGTTAATATTAGAAATTAAATTTAATAAAAATGTTGATGGTTTTGTTTTTTATTGATTTGGGATCCAGCGCTTTCCTTACTGTTGCACTCACTGGAGTGGGAATAGGAAATTTTACCCACCCACTATCCTACGCTTTCCCTACTGTTGCGCTCACTGGAGTGGGAATAGTAATTTTTACCCATATGTCATCCAACGCTTTCCCTTTTGTTGCACTCACCGGAGTGGGAATAGTAAATTTTACCCACCCGCTATCCAATGCTTTTCCTACTGGTGCACTCATTGGAGTGGGAATAGTAATTTTTACCCCTCCGCTATCTAGAGCTTTCCCTACTGTTGCACGTACTGGAGTGGGAATAGTAAATGTTACCCTTCCTCTATCCAGCGCTTTCCCTACTGTTGCACTCATTGGAGTGGGAGTAATAATTTTTAGCCCTACGCTATCCAGCGCTTTCCCTACTGTTGCACTCATTGGAGTGGGAATAGTAATTTTTACCCCCTCGCTATCCAACGTTTTAACTACTATTGTTTTTATTTTGTTATAAAATGTATGTATTATTCTTTTTTAAATAGTTTAATGTGTTAATTAAATATAGAATATTTTATGTTATTTTAAATTATTTATATGTGTTTATTTTATTTATATATCATTAAAAAAGTGTATAAATTAAATAAAGATTTTTTAACACTGTTAATAGTACAGCGAAATAAGCACATAGTCACTTTAAAGATGTGGAGTTAAAAAAAAAGTATAAGACAATGAGTGTGTGCAAGCATGGAGATATGTTATTAGTAAGGTAATGACCACAGAAACTATGATAATTATTGACAAAAGACAAGCTGCTTTTAAGATGTTTAGATGGCATCAATGTTCTAGTGCTGCATGTTATCCCTAACACATGTTGAAAATTGTAACATTTAAGTTGTCTTTCCGAATTTTCAGGTCGATGCATCAAGCATTTTTGCGAGAGCAAACGGTGCGAATCGCAAAATTCGTCCGTTTGCGCACGCAAAAATGGCATTTGAGATGCATCAAGGGTTCATGCACTTGCAAGTTAAGAATTCGCAAATAATTGCGAGTTCTTAAATTCCGATTGCATCTAAGGAATCGTAATTTGCGATTCCTTAAATGCAATGCATGAACGATTCCAAGATTGCGAAATCGCAATCTGGGGTCGCTATTTACCGCGAATCCAAACTACGTGGTAAAAAGCAAAAACTTTTTCTAAGTTGTATATTACACACACACACACATGTCCTTGGGACTTGTGTGTGCGCAACATCAGTGAACATTACCATTTCAAGGGTGCAACAGGGTGTCCTTTGGACACCCTAGCACCCTTGAATTTGTGGCACATTTGCGATTCGCTAATTGAATCGCAAATAACATTACGATTCCTACATGCATCCCGTTTTGCGAGTCTTCAATAGCGATTCCTTAAAATTCGCTATTCAGGACTCGCAAAACATAACTTTGATGCATCTGGGGTATGTCTATTTCGACATTTGAACTACTAAGTTTATAGCTGTCAATGTTCTAAATATTGTAATAATTTTTTATTAATCAATCAATAAACATTTACACACTGATAAATGGATTATGTCATCACCAAAATCATGCCCAAAACATCAGTAATATGCATGTGTTTGTTGTCAATTTACATTGTGCTGAGTGACTTACCACTATGCTTCTTAGGACCTCCAGATATAGGCAGACCATACTGATGTGTTGCAGAATGCTGATATCCTTCTTGCTGATTGAAACTGCTGAGTTGGTAGCAGTGATGTGACCAGCAGATGGTGAGTGAATGCAGCTGTGAAAAAAATACATACTGGTACTTCTCAATGGTTGATATAACATATTAAACGTAGTGGAGCAACAGGCAGCTATTCCATTTGGCTTTACTAGGTTCTTTCTCGTATGACTGATGCTGGCTTAAAGAGGCCATTTCCTCTAGTGTTTTAGAGTAAAGTGTCATATCAAACTGTCACATTTGCTTAAAAGACACTCAGGAGTTCAGCAGAAAGTACAATGATAACTAAAGGTATGTTGTTTCATCATGTGCAATCCGCAGACACCCACAGTCTGTGACACAACCTTAAAACAATGCTGACTTTTAGGAGATTGACAGGAATGAAAACTTTCATCTGCCTAAGAATGGCTATAATGTTTTAAGTTACAAACTGTAGGGATTGTGACACAAATCATGTTAGTTTTATTCATACAGGGGCCTTAGATACAGCAATACTGGTCATGACAAAGATGTGTGATGTGCTATGACAATGTAAATATGACATTTTAAAGGGCACCAGAAAACATAGCTAAAAGAGACACCACTACATACGTTTGCTGGTGATAAACACTGAGGTGTCATGCGGGTGAAATAATACATACTTTGATACATTTGTAGAAGCTGACATATGTTAGTACATGAAATTATGAGTGACCTCAAATAGCCAGTCCCTTGTGGTCTCCAAACCTGACAGTCCCTGCAGCTGGTGGGCATGCATGGTAGTAACAGTGATACTAAAAGTGGGCCAGGGGCATGGCTAAGGTCATCTGCCAGGCACATAAACAGCCACTTCCAATCTGATCATTACCATTTTTTTCTCCCTATCAGTGATGGGCTAATACAGGACTTGCTTCCCAGCTTCACTGAGGATTTGTGAAGCATACCGTGTAGTTCGCCGCAGTGGGCAACAACAAAGTTGTGAACAGTGTTAGCCTACTTTGTGATGTATTGTTCGATATGGAGTTGGGTGGTCTTCCAATTCAGTGGTGTTATAGTAGCCTGATTGCAAAGAGATGTGCACCACAAGAACAAGCGAGTAGGGCTTAACTTGTATTTTGTATGTGTGTGCTTTACATTTTTAATGCTGCATGTTGTTTGTGATTGTCGTCAGGAGTGGCTCCTTTTCTGTTTCGGCTTTTGAAGTGGCATACAGCAAAGATCAAGATGCATACAAATATGCAACATGGCATACAGAACGGTACAGATAAACCACAAATGTAATGTTACATATGGTTTCTTTGTGGCAAATCGCTTATTGCCAGGCAGACTTCACAAAAGATGATAAGTAAAGAAAGATAACTGTTACCCTTTTCATTCTGTTGTACATAAACAATATAACTGTGTAGTGAGCCAGTTCGCCTCACGCGCCCTGTGTGCGACGCGTGAGGCATTGGTCTCGTGCTGCCCGTTAATGATAATGATTTGTGACAGTTGATGGCGGGCGGACACAGCCATTTTGTATCTACCTGGCCAAGGCTGTGTCGTGCTGGCGGGAGCTATTAATAACGACTTTCTTACAATCTTTTATTTGTGCCTTTGAGGTACTACAACTCAATATTGGCGACGAGGCACTTAAGCTCCCGCAACAGACCCGCAAAAGAAAAAGGTAGAGGAAAAAATGGATTACCTTGGAAATGTGGCGTGTATTGTTTGAGCTGTGAATCAAAACGAAGCTGAGGGAAGCTGGCTGTGTCATCCAGGCGTGTAAAAAACGTTGTGCCTTTCCCGCTAATGTGAAGAAGTGTGCAGGAGTGTGGCGCTGCAGCGGAACAGTGTGGGGTCTGCTTCTCTTCTTTGCTGCTTCGAGGATAGACGCTTAAGTGAAGTACGACGCGTTGACAGAAACGTAAGTCAAGCGTGAAGCTGTACCCGCCTACCTCATGAAGCTTGCCTGATCAAGTAACAGCACATCCCCAGCGTCTTAAAGGGGAAGTAACTCATTTTCCAGAGTGTATTTGTGACGATTTGTATTTCTATTACCATAGACTTAAAGCAAAAGTAAAACACAAGGAAGATATCGCTGGGGCAAACACCACTTAAACAGTGGGTATAAGAATTAAAGCACGACATATTGGTTATATATGGAAAAAAAATAACACTGCAGTGTTACAACTTATGTCACGCATAGTGGAGTGCATACTGACAAAGACAAGCCCAGGAAAAGGGTTCTAGGGAACAATTGATGGTTTCCTTCCTGTTTAGGTGAAAACCACTGGTGTTTCACGCATTTTAAGAGTTAAATCTGAAGTTGTGGAAAAAAAAAACTCGCAGAGGCATATGTTATATTATTTGGACTCTCAAATAAAATAAGTAACACCTGAGAGTAATGATGCAGTCAATTCACCCTCCGCCTCCTTTCTTAGATACACCTAGGGGAACCACCAGTAACATGGAGAAAATGGTTTGATGCATTTGAAAATTATTTGGGGGCCATTGGAGCACACAGGTTCAGAGCAGAAAGAAAAAGATTTTTACTTCTTCACTCACTGGGGTTCGAAGGAAGAGAAACACTCAAACACTTACCTGATGTTGTTGATGAAGGTGGTGAAGAAACAGATGAATACCAAAACACTGTTAAAAAATTGAAAATAAGGTATGATAAGCAACCCAGTGTCATTGTTTCAAGACACAAATTCTTCAAAAGAGCGCAAAAAATAGAGGAAGATGTTGACACGTACATTACCGCCTTGAGGAAAATGGTGGCGGAATGCGAATTTGAAAATTTCAGGGAACAATTGGTGCCTGATCAATTCATAAGTAAATGTCTTGATAAATCCATAAGACAAAAGTTTTTGTCCTTGGAAATCCATCTTTAGATGAATCCATCCGTATAGCTAAGAGCTTTGAAACGTCACAATCCTCCATCAAAGAGCTCGAAAGCAAAAATGCAGAAATGGTAACACCCGTGCGCATAAAAAATGTGGTGAAGAGAAAAGAATTTCAACAGAACAATTTCTTCAAAAGAACAGATATCTGCTTCAGGTGTGGTTATCCTTCTCACGCAAAAAGCGGAAGACCATGTCCATTGCGAGGAATGCTACTTGTCGAAAATGTGGGAAGAGAGGGCATTTTGACAAAGTATGCCAAACTCATAAGAAAAGTACTAACCAAGTCGCATGTGTTAAAGACTCAAGTGGCAGTGACAGTGACAACACTCTCAGTGAACTTAAAGACATGGTTTTGGTGGTCAATGAAGGAGACATAAAAAGTGGTGATCCAAATGACTGTGTTGATCCTTACGCGATCATTGGTGTTGGAGATAAGAATCTGAGACTTTTGGTAGACTCAGGAGCTAGGATCACAATGATCAATGAATCTTTATTCAGGGAATAATGGGGGAATAGACCCCTGCAACCACCTGATCGAGAGCCAGTATCCTATGAAGGGAGGAGTATAGATCTTTTAGGGTATTTTGAAGACGTCTTGGTGTTCAAGAACAGACACATATATGGAAAAATATATGTGGCCGTCCATAGATTAGACATTTTAGGATGGTTCCATCAAGGTTTGTTCAGTATGATGCTATGTCCTGGAGCTAAAGAACAAATTTTGGTTATTTGCGACCAAACACATGTGGAAGAATTACTCAATAAATACCCGAGAGTGTTTTCTGGAGAACTGGGAAAGATCAAAGGGTTCAAGCACAAATTAAGGTTAAGGAGTGACTCTGTGCCTGTCAAGCACAAAATAAGAAGTATACCCTTCAGCATTTGAAGCGATTTGGAAAAAGAAGTATATTGCTCAAGGGTGGCCCAGAGAAAGGAATGTGAGGGTGGAAATACAACCCTACGTGAAGGTGGGAGATGAACTTTCTATTGAGGATGGCCTGGTTTTCAGGCTTGAAAAACTGGTGCCTCCTGAAAACATTAGATCCACTCTTTTAGTCAAAGCCCATGTAGGGCATCTTGGAGCCACACTCAACAAAAGTAGAGTAAGAGAGTAGTTTTGGTGGCTGCCCGTTAATGATAATGAGTTGTGACAGTTGGTGGCAGGCGGACACGGACATTTTGTATGTACCTGGCCAAGGCTGTGTCGTGCTGGCGGGAGCTATTAATAAAGACTTTCTCACAATCTTTTAAGTGTGCCTTTGAGTTACTACAAACTGTCTCTTAGAAATGCTCACTAAATGGGAAGTGTTCTGTCAAATGAACTTGTTGAGTTTGTTAACATGGGAACTCCCCTGAATAAATGCTTGACTAAGTTAGAACAAACGCCATTCTATTAATGTGTTTACTTTAGAGTCCTCGGTGACATCAACCTTCCGAGAAAGGTTTGTCGCATTGATGTACCACAAGCTATAGCAGTGTCTAACTTGAAAGCTCTGCCTTAATCACTAGGAGGCAGATTCTGGCCAAGCAGGGTTTTTTTCAGGGCAGCACTACATTGTTCTCTAGTGGGTTCACACATGCACATACAAACACACAGACACACAGGTGCAGGCTGACGAGGAAAGCCTTAGGTGCTGTTGAGATTTTTAAACTAGTGAGGTGCAAGAGTTCCTGTAACACTGGCACCCAAAATCCTTTTAAGAGAGCAACTTAGGGTCACAAATATAGACGGAAGGACTTCCCCTTTTTAACTGGTAAAGCAATGGACATTAATGTGCATAGCAGAGGCGGGTCGCCGTAGGTGGCTGAGGAGCCGTCGCCATAACCCGGCGGCGAGCCACCGGTGCAGCTAGGTGGGGGCAGGAGACAGCACAGGAGACACCAATTTAGCGTGAAAAGGGGGTCGACCCAGCAAGCAGGGGAAACCCCGAAAGGTGACTGGCTCAAGCCCCCCCCTGTTTCGCAGCGCGGCCAATGGGGGGGCGGGCGACATTCGAACCCCCAATGAGGGGAAGCCTCGTAGCCCAAGTACAACCTGGGTGGGGCATATAAGCGCCGCTCCAGGTATGCTCCTATCTACAGGAGTGGGGGGAGAGGCACTGCTCATGAAGAATCTTGTGGACGACAATGCGACGACGACGCGACACAGTGCAGCCCCACGTGGAGGCCACATCGGGAGAGCGACCGGAGCCCACCCGGTGCCTGCAGCTCCTGGACAAATGCGCCCTGCGGTAGCATACTCCGCTGCGCACTAGAGGCGGGAAGTACGCGACCGGAGCCCACCTGGCGCATCTGAACAGATGGGGGACAGCGGTGGTAATATCGTGGTCAGCCGACTCCACGGCACGACCGACTTGCCCCCGAGAAGGCGACCGGAGCCCACACGGTGCCTTGCTACCGGCCGGAAGCGCTCAGGCCACAGGAACGCAACTGGAGCCCACCTGGTACACCCTGACCAAGGGAAGCCCGCCCAAACCAACCAGAGCACGGCATGACTTCAGGAAACACGACCGAAGCCCACCCGGTGCTTCCTGTTGAAGGAGAGACCCGCCCGAACCAACCGGAGCCCACCCGGTGGGGGCGGGAAGCGGCAACACACAACCTTCGCGCCCGGAGATCACCCGGGGTGTGCAGGGGCCGAAGGGAGCTCGGGAAAGCAATCCCGAGCAGGAGCAACACCCCCCTTTTCAACGCACCTACCTCGCTCCAAGGCGGAAGGGAGAACGCGAGGAAAGCATAGAGCCCGCCCAGCAGCACCAGCGAGCAGGAGCAGAGTGGCCCTCCGTATCCAGGGAGCACAAGTCAGCAGCAGCAGGCACCCTCTAGTGGAGGGAGAGGGCAATAAGACACCGTAATAAGGACAACAAGCATTGGCAGAGCAGGAAGGTTCCAGCTGGGAACTTTCTGCCTTGGTGCATAAAACACAGTGGCTGCACCCCGCCACCACAGGCTACAGCAGACAAGTTTGGTGCAAGGGCATCGGCGGCAGCACCCCGCCCGACACACAGAGAGCCCTCTCCGACAACAGCGGCACCCCACCCAGAGGGGATGGCCAGGAGAGGGGGCAAACGGGGGGGCCAGGACGACCTGAGCGACCTGCTGAGGAGGATACGCGCAGCCTCGGAGGTGCATGGCGACAGTTGGTTGCAGGAGCACATCAACCACGACCCGGAGGAGGGGACGAGTGAGACGCGGCGCAACGCAAGCACGCCTCCCGTGGCCAAGAGGAGCAGGAAGGCGCCAGCAAAGCTCGCAGACGGACAAAGACCACGAAAGCGCCAAAACGGACCCAGCCAACTGCAGCCAGGACGGCGGCGGCAGGACCGGACAAGGGGACCAACGACGCACCAACCGGTGGTGAGCATATTAGCGCGATTATTCAAGAATGTTGTAGAGCAATGGCGCCACTGTTATTATAAGGGTTAGGGGTGTAGAACGCAGGGAGTGCAGGGACAGCAGGGGCGCAAAC
Organism: Lissotriton vulgaris; assembly: GCF_964263255.1. Lineage (NCBI taxonomy): Eukaryota > Metazoa > Chordata > Amphibia > Caudata > Salamandridae > Lissotriton > Lissotriton vulgaris. Next base: position 1,442,275,338 of record NC_141685.1, read on the forward strand.
GAGCACGGGGCAGGGGCCAGTGCGACCGGAGGGAGCGACAACCTCGCAGGGGGGGATGCCACAGGGGCTCCTTGGTACTTAATCAACCCAGGCGCGGCACGGCAGCAACAGATAGGGGAACAGGCCGCAGCCGCTCCAGAAAGGGAGGGGGGGTCACCCACAGCAGCATGGGGAAATTTCCAGCTACAGAGCGGACCCCCTACCAGAGTAGACATCATCAGGGCCTACGCGAGACCTTCACCGGGCCCCGCATCTATGACCACCAGAGCCACAGGCCTGGCTAGTCTCATTCCCTTGGCGGTAAAAGAAAGAATATGACATAAGGAATTCATAGTTATCTTCTCGCTATTGGAGATACAGTTAGAGGGGCTGGACTTGACAACTTATGACAAGAAGGAGGATGACAGGAGGGAAAGGAGAAGGGAGCGGAAGGAACGGACATTTGACAATTGGTTAGATGCGTTGCGGATAATGGCATGCATCATAGTCGAGAAGTTCCCGCGCTGCGCAGCTGACCTATGGCTTTACGAGGCGAGTATACACAATGCGCAAAGGCAGTTCCAGGGTAAGGCATGGCTACAATACGACAAGGGTTTCAGGCTAAAAATGCAGACACACCCGGAAATGGAATGGAACGAGGAAGACGTCTCCGGTTTCATGCATAAAATGTATGGCGGCGAAGGATGCAAGGTCTTGGGGGGAAGGGGCGAACACCCCTTTCGTGGGTCCTTTCAAAGAGGGAAATGAAGGCCGTTTCAGAAGCACAAACACTTCAGCACAGGGAAGGGAACGCACGCAAGCGGACCACCAGCAATATGCTGGAAATTTGAGGCCAACGAATGCACGTATGGGGCAGCATGTAAATTCTTACACACATGTTCAGCATGCGGGGGAAGACACCCAGCAGCAAATTGTAGGCGCAGGGATGAGCCAAAGCGTGACAAAAGGGAGAAGAAGAAGCAATGAGGCATGCAGGGAGGACAGCAAGGGTGAAGCGTGCCAGGGTACCCTCTCCCTTTCATGGTCCCCCATCAACACGCAACAACTACGCACACTGGCCAACAGATACCACAAGAAGTCAGACGCAGAAATATTAGTACAAGGATTTGAGAGAGTTTTCATCATACCATTCAGAGGACCCAACCCCGAGCTGCGAAAGGAACTTGAAATCAGCAATGCAGCACCCGGGGGGTAGCAAGGAACATAGAAAAGGAGAGGCAGCCGGGCAGGATTGAGGGCCTCCTCCCAGCCACTGCAGGGGGGGAGCTGGTCATCTCACCACTGGGAGTGGTGCCAAAGAAGGAGGTAGGGCAATTTAGACTGGTCCATCACTTGTCGTTCCCAGAGGGGTTTTCAGTTAATGATGGGATTGAGTCAGAGGTGTGCTCGGTGAGCTACTCCACGATAGACGATGCCATAGACTTGATAAGGGCCACAGGCAGCGGCAGGCTCATGGTAAAGGCAGACATCGAATCGGCGTTTCGCCTACGCCCAGTCCACCCCGACAGCTTCCACCTGTTAGGTTTCCACCGGGAGGGACAGTACTACCATGACAAAGCAATGCCAATGGGCTGTTCGGTGTCATGTGCCTACTTCAAGCTATTTAGCACATTTGTGGAACGGGCGTTGCACGACCGCCACCCAGCGGGAGGGAAGCTGCATTACTTAGATGATTTCTTATTTACTGGCCCAACAAAGTCCCCCGAGTGCTGAGATACCTTGGGGGCATTCATCAAGCTCGCAGGAGAACTAGGGATTCCCTTGTCCAAAGACAAAACCGAGGGGCCAACAACAAAGATCACGTTCCTAGGGATAGAACTGGATTCCGTCTCTGGCACATCCAGGCTCCCCCCGAGAAGGTAGAGGACTTCAGGCAAGAGATAAAAGGCCTGTGCGGGTGGGAAAAAGCCACACTAAGGGAGATTCAGCAACTCATTGGGAAGCTGAATTTCGCCAACAGGGTCATCCCAGCAGGCAGAGTGTTCGTAAGGAGATTGACAAAACTCACGCTCGGCCTCACACACAAGCACCACCACGTCCGCTTGGGGGCGGAGGTAAAAAGGGACCTGGCGGTGTGGGATTCCTTCCTAGCAGACTTCAACGGGGTCCTGATCTGGAGGGAAGGCTGGCTCGCCTGCAAGCAGGTCGAGCTGTACACTGATGCGTCAGGGAGCACAGGATTTGGCGCGATCTTGAGGGCCAATTGGTGCTCGGGGCAGTAGCCCGACAGCTGGCACAGGCAAGGCGTAACAAGCAATATGAAGTTCTTGGAGCTTTTTCCCATTGTAGTAGGTCTGGTGATCTGGAGGGAGGAACTGCAGAACATGAAATTGACCCTATGGTCTGATAACAAGGGCGTAGTTCAGGCGATTAACAGGGGATCGGCCAGGTGCCCAAACACACTGAGACTAATGTGACGTCTGGTTACCTTGCAGTTGGAAGGCAACATAGACCTGCGGGCAAGGCACGTGCCGGGGGTGGAGAACGAGATAGCGGATGCCCTATCCAGAGACAAGATGAGAAGATTCAGGGAACTGGCGCCCAGGGCACATGCAGAAATGACCCCCTTTCCGCACCAGCTGTGGAACCTGGCAGGGCAGTCCTCTCAGAACTGATCACACACGCGCTGACCCCCGGCGTGGCGAAAAGGTACAACAACTACGTAGCGACAGTGTTGAGAATTGGGGGAATACAATCACTGGCCAACCCAGGGGACACGCACAAGGCGGCAGAGAAATTTATTGTCTGGGCATACAGGAACGAGAAGTCCAGGTCTTGGGCACAAGCCCACCTAGCAGCCATAGCACATCATTTAAGTTAGAAACAGGACACAACCTGATTGCATCACACTACATAAAGACGGCAATGAAAGGCTGGAAGAGAAAGCAAGGAAAGAAAGCGGACACAAGGCACCCAATAGATTTTGAAAGATTAGGGGCGCTGCTAGGAGCACTGGAGAGCGTAGCATCAGGCAAATATGAGCGGCTGCTATTCAGGGCATCATTCACCACGGCTTTCTTTGGGGCATTCCGCATCAGCGAACTAGTGGGCCCCGCCAGGGAGGGCCTGGCAGAGCGCTGCCTACAGGCCAGGGATGTAACCGCAAGAGCCGGGGGCATAGAGTTGGTGCTGCGGCGCTCAAATACAGATCAGGCGGGTAAAGGGGTCACAGTGATATTGCATTGCATTCAGGACCAGGAACTCGCGGTATGCTGCCTGTTGACCTACATGGCTGTACGCCCAGCAGGAGGGGGCCCCCTACTTCAACATAGGGATGGTTCCCATCTGAGCAATTTCCAGTTTACAGCGGTAATGCGCCTCACACTTAGCAAGGCGGGTCTGCCACCTGGAGACTTTGGGTCCCACTCATTCCGGATAGGGGCAGCCACAACCGCGGCCCAGCACGGTATGCCCGAGGCGGGCATACAGGCAGAGGGGAGGTGGCACTCGTGCGCATACAAGACATATGTGAGGCCCCAGCTAATATGACCAGGGGGCACCCGGGGTAAGCAGGAGAGTGACCGGTCGCTTCCCATTTGCCTTTACAGGGAGCAGACCCCACCTAGTTTGGGTGGTTGGCCACTCATTCATCAGATGGATGGGCGCATGGTGGAAAAGCAGGGGACGCACTCTCAGGGCCAGACCACAACACACGTGCATCCGTTGGTTTGGCCAGTCAGGCATGCGCTGGGAGCAACTGCCGGAAGCCCTCAGACGCCTGAGGGAAGAGGAGGGGCGTCACCCGGACGTGCTGATCATACACCTCGGGGTAACGACCTGGCCAGTTTAGGGCGGAGGGCCCTACTCATCTGAATACAGAACGACCTGGCGGAGACAGCCAGGGCATTCGGGCGCTCGACAATCATATGGTCCGAACTGATCAGCAGGCAGGAATGGCGAGGTACAGATTCATACAAGGGGGTGGAGAACTCGCGGAAAAAGTTGAACCTCACAGTGAGCAAATTTTGCAGGGCAAACGGCCCAGGATCGATCAGGCATGGTGTGATACACACGGGGCGCACGGAATATTATGCCAAAGATGGGGTGCACCTCTCCGAGCAAGGGATGGAGATCTTCTGGAGCAACCTATGGGGCGGCATGATGTTGGCAGGATGCCACTAAATAAGGGGGCATAAGGGGGGAGCCGCAGGAAGATGGCAGCCTCCCTGACGGCTGAGAACGGTTGGTACTGGTGCGGTGCACCAGAATAGGTCCACTCACCTTCAGATGCCTCACGGCTGGGTGAGATGGCCTAAGGACAGCGGCTCTGGGATGCCTCACGGCTGGGTGACATGGCTATGAAGGGAAGGGGGAATATGCAGAGACGGCGCTTGCAGCCCAGCCCCCGCCGGGTGGCAGGGCACAACAAAGTCAGGAAAGGTAGCGAGGCGGCCTAACTCTGGGACAAAGGATATTCCCTTCCCGCGCAGAGGAAGTGCAAGCAAATCCAACCTACAGAAGAACCGCCCCCAGAAGGGCCAAAAGACAATGGCAAGGAAATATATGATGATATAACATGCAAATATAAGATATACCTGTTGTTTCCTTGTAACCCTAATAAACTGCGGCCAACAAATGACCACCACAAAGATACGACGTGTAGTGGCTTTCTTGGCGGGAGGGGAGGGACAAAGGAAAGGTATTGGGAATCACGGTGGGAGTGGGGCGAGTGCGGGGGTTATCGCAAAGGCGGGCCGCCGTAGGTGGCTGAGGAGCTATCGCCATAACCCGGCGGTGAGCCCCCCTCCGGTTCGCAGCCCGGCCAATGGGGGGGGGGGCGGGCGACATTCGAATCCCCCAATGAGGAGAAGCCTCGTAGCCCAAGTACAACCTGGTGGGGGCATATAAGCGCCACTCCCCCAGGTATGCTCCTATCTACAGGAGCGGGGGAGCAGCACGGCGCACAAAGAATCTTGTCCCACCCTCCCACACCTGAGGAACAGCGATGTCGCAGGGCTGAGATAGGGAAAGTGCGTGGCGAAGGGCTATGCTGAGAACGGTTGGTACGGAGGCACACCGGAGTGCGGTGCGCCAGAATAGGTCCACTCACCTTCAGATGCCACACGGTTGGGTGAGATGGCCTAAGGACAGCGGCTCAGGGATGCCTCACAGCTGGGTGACATGGCTACAAAGGGAAGGGGGAATATGCAGAGACGGCGCTCGCAGTCCAGCCCCCGCTGGATGGCAGGGCACAACAAAGTCAGGAAAGGTAGAGAGGCGGCCTAACTCTGCGACAAAGGATATCCCCTTCCCGCGCAGAGGAAGCGCAAGCAAATCCAACCTACAGAAGAACCGCCCCCAGAAGGACCAAAAGACAATGGCAAGGAAATATATGATGACATAACATGCAAATGCAAGATATACCTGTTGTTTCCTTGTAACCCTAATAAACTGCGGACCAACAAATGACCACCACAAAGATACGACATGTAGTGGCTTTCTTGGGGGGAGGGGAAGGACCAAGGAAAGCTATTGGGAATCACGTTGGGAGTGGGACGCGTGCGGGGGTTATATGTATCACCAAACCTGTTGACTGCCCAGTTACTGGGGAAGACTGAAGTAAAACATTGCAGTGGCTGGGGGCATTTAAATGGGTTGCGTTCACTTATACCAATCTACTACTTTGCTCAAAAGGTAGACTTTCTGGTGAAACACACCACCATCTACACCTCAGCTCTGCATACAAGAAGCACATATGCCTCGGTGGTAAACTGTTAGCTTTTGGAAATCCTTACTAAGGTCCGTTTGCCCATGAAGGTTCGTTTTGACACTGGAATCATCATGCTAGAAAATTAAAAAGGGGATGTGAAATGAAAGAAGAGTAAAATCCTAGTTTTCCAGCATGCACCACCCTAATACCAATGTGCTATTGAACTATAACAAGGCACTTGCGTTCAACAGGATTTTAGACCAATTTACTTTTTAGCCAGATCCTATGTAGACCTTTCTTGCCTTGCTGTGCCTTGTTGTGGTCACACCGTAATTTACCCCAAGGGCAAAGTATATATGACCAACACCTTCATCATCCCCTAATGGAAAAAGATGTCCTTCCTGGACTTGATACCAGGTCGCTGGCACCTTTGCATCATGAGATGATCAATTTACAAGTTTCAGAAAAGTCTGACCCGACACTGGGAGAAAAAACAGATCTCACAAAAAAGGTTTACTATAAAAACTCTAACGTGAACACTGAGAACTCCCATGCAGATATTTAAACAATGTTTTCCATAAGTTGCACAAATTGTATTGTGTCTTGTAATTTTTGCTATAGATGATTGTGATCGGCTAGTATGTACCAGCAGTAAAGGTCACCAGATTTGGTAGGAGGTTTGCTAGTCTTTTTCTCACTCATAAGATATAATTAGCCCTTATTTTCTATAACCAAAACATCTGATTAGGAACAATAAAGTGATGGAAATCATGATTTTGAACAGTAGTCATTGAAAGAAACTTGTCACGCTCTGGTCTACTTTGGCTCTTCTCTACTTATTTATTTTGAATACACAACTTATGCTTTACTTTATCTTGTCTCCCCTTGGTTCTTCCTTCACATCACTTTATTTAAGCAAGGCTCAAACAGAAAATCAAGCAGGCTCTGGAAAACAAGGGGCATATTTACAAGCCCCTAGAGCCACCAGGGTGTCACTTTTTTTCACGGTCCGATGACGTAGTGTGCTGGTCCATATTTACATGGCCACACAAAGCCACAACCTTGTAAATATGGCCCTCTTTCACGCAGTACTCTGCATCAAAGGGGCGTGTCATAAAACTGAGGCAGCACCAAAAATGAATGCCTTTCCAGGGGATGCGCTAAAGTTGCGCAATGTGGGGAAATACTTTTATTTCTCCTCGTTTTTTGCTTTTTTTATTTGTGCAGCACACATAGAAAGAGCAAAACACCATTAATGATTGTTTCTGTGCAGGAATGTGTCGGTTCTTGGACAAACACAATCATCGCTGCAACTCAGGTGCACATGCACAATTGTGCAAGGGTGCCTAGGTTAGTACACAGCTGCTGTTTGCGAAGAGACGCGGGGAGAGCACAGGAGTGCCATATTTTTGCAAATACAGCGCATTCCTGTATTTTTTAAATGACGCAGCTTGGCACAGCAAAATTGTTTGCGGCGCAGCGCAATGCCATTTTAATGTGAATATGTCCCCAAGTTTCTTCTCAGACCAAGTTCTTAGCATGCTGGTATTTAGACAACATATGCGGTCTCAACTTTGATAGTAGTAAGTGGTCTCCAAAACATAGTGGGCCTTATTTATGAAGGCCTTGCGCCACTGGTACGTCACTTTTTCCCATTTTAAAAGTGACGCTCCGGTGGCGCAAGTCCTTCATAAATAAGGCCCAGTGATCTGAAGTAATGCCTGGCAACATCTATGTCAACTTTTCACTTCTCAGAACATTCATAACTAATCCAGTTCGTATTTAGATCCTAATGCAACAAACAAAATAGGTTAACTAAACCTTAATTGGAAAGTTAAAAAAAGCATCAGTAACTGGAGTTTAGAGAGCTCTTCATAGCACTGGGCCTCGGTGTCACTAAACCTGCTGCACCATTGATCACTACTTCTCTGGTTGTGTCCTGACTTTCAAAAAAATTGTCGGGCTTTGCTCAGTGTGGCAAAACAAGTCCCTTTTATGCTAACGGTATGAAAGAAATCATGGAAGTCCTCCACTGTTTACAGACTCCTTTACTTTGTTGCCACAATAAAACAATGTAAACAAAGTCGGCCACATACTGCCTAAGGTACCGCACAACTCAAGCTTCTTTGAAGCGAATGGGCAAGAGCAGAAGCATTACTGCACTCACGTGCACTTTAACATCAAATATCACTTAAATTCATTTTTCAAACCTGGATATTGTCCAACTGCATTTTTAGAAGTAATAATTCAAGAAATTTTAATTAAATGATAGGCTTTGTTCGTCAAAGGTTAATTACTTAATTGAATACTTGGGGAAATAGCAGGGGAAAATAAATGAAGCATTCTTAAGAGAAAACAAAGGCTGTGACACAGAAGAAGGCAATTTTGAGTGCTTAGCTTTTTGCACTTTGGGACAGAATATTCATTGTGACTGAACAAACTGCAGGGGCTTTTACTTGCTCTAATATGGCAACTGGGAAAAGAACTTTCAGAGAGAGGCGAGTACTGTTTCATTCCTCATTCAAACCCCAGTCAGAACTGTGTTTGTTTTGTATAATAAGGAGGCATTTAACACTGCCCGTCTGCTGTCTCTGTTCTCACAGGAATTTGCATTGAACTGAAAATGTAAGTCATTTAAGTTAATGGAATTGAGCAGCGCAGCTCAGCCTAGCACTTAGAGAATACGGTTTAAAGGCTATAGCTGCAGGCTGCACTGTGAAGCTCAATTCGATTATCTTAAAGTACAGAAACTCAAAGAGATAGAGGATTCCGCAGACAGCAGAATGCAAGCAAGCTGTGGGTAGAATTTAAGAAACAGTGCTCGAACAATTTCTGCACTCTGGCTCACCTGGAAATAGGTGCTATTTCACTCATCTAATTCCAGGGAATGCACCCGTTGTCTCTCCTGCTGCTCCTCTCTCCGACGTGCACATTTTCAAGCTTTTTCAGTTTCCCCAGATTGGGGACATGATTTGCTCCGGAGATTGGTTTTATAATTGCGCTATTCTGCTTTGCGGGGGTTTTGTTCACACGCTTTGTTGTCCGGGAAGAGAAATGGCACGCTGACATAAAACTATTTTATGCAGTTTAAACGGGAAACATTCCAACTGAGAGCAAAGAATAGGTATATACATGCATCAGGGGCAGGTAGACAAATGAAAGAGTGATAAACAGCCAGGCCTTCCATGAATATGCGCATGAAGATGAGAGATCACACAGAGTTGAGATAGTAGATAAAATTCATTCTTAAGGTTACCGCTCATAGGTCAACTATTGCTCACAGACCTCGCGGGACACTTCCCACCCCAACATATTGCAAAATAGAATCTCAGCAAGGAGAATAGAGCAGATACCACACATCTTTCCTCCACAGACTAGCTATGAGAGGTGAAAAACTAGATACAAAAAAATCTCAGTAAGACATGTAAACAAAATCACATGAATTCCCATAAAAGAAAATGATAAATCTTCTTTTAAATATCAAACATAATCTTGTACGCCTGCTGATTTATAGGATACCCTGTTAGCACTCTCCATAGGATTGCACATTGCGGGGACAAAAATGTTGTTGTTTAGCTATAGTCTATTTCAGAAGTACTTCTCCCACTGTTCTCTAAACCAACTCCTGCGTTCTACAATACATACAAAAAAAACTCAAGTTCCAAACTCTATCATCTTCGGTTTCTGTGCTTTCTGGACATTTTGTAATAACCCGGCACGTTTTGATGAACTAAGAACAGTTCTCAGGACCAACAGGCAATCTTCTTTTGACACAAAATCCAAACCCCACAACAACATCTTTTGTTACCTTCTGTTTGTCCAAATTCTGCATTCTTTTCTTTTGTAACGTCATCTCTCTTTTTCTCCAGTGATCATTAAGAGATACATCAACATGTTTCTTATATCATTTCATCCATTCAGTAGAGGGCTTGGTATATTGGATTTTGCCTTTAAATACCTCAAATGGTCTTACAGTCATCAACTGAGGGGGCATTGTATATGATAACCAATTTGTTCTGTATGTAACTCATCCTTCCAATTAGGACCATTTACTATTGCAAGTTGGATGCTCTCTTTGTATATGTTATCGTTTGACAATGCTATTAGTTTCCAGACATTCATTTTGTCTGATCCCACACTCCCTCAAACAAATATAACTTTCCTTGAGGAGAGTTGTAGCCCATTGTCAGTTGATATTGACTTGGGCATACTCCGTATAGAAATGTTGACACATCTAATAATATATGTCACTGACAAACACCATCATGGGCTACTTAGAGAACAGGTCAATCAAAACAAACAGCTAGGTATTGGCTTGTTCATTCATTAGAAGTCTCAAAATATCTAGAGCCAAATCTTCCCAAAGTCTGTTAGATTACATCATTCCATGGAACGAATGCAGGTGTTGAGAATCTTGTTATTTTAGAATAATTTCGACCATTACTGATGCATTTTGTGCTAAGAGAAGAGCTCTGGATACAACAGAACACGAACAGCAACAGCCAGCAACCACTTGTTTGAAAACTGAGTTACTGGTTAAGGGAAATGAAACCCTACTCAAGCAGCAACCACAGTGCTTGTAAGGGTGAAACACAAACAAACCCCAAATAAAGCTGTGCTTAACCCTCTGGTAGCTTGGCACAAAAGTCAGACAGGCATAACTTAGAGGCAATGCATAAAGTATTTATACAGAACTTCAAACAGTAATAAAGGCAGAAAACAACATAAGAAAAATCTCATACAGATTTAAAGACATAGGGTAAAATCTAATTATTATGAGACCAAAATCACAAACATCCAGTCAGGAGAACCAGATATATAAGTTTTAAAGATTTCAGGTGAATAAGGAGCCTAGGAGCACAAAGTGCCACTTGCAATTATCTGGTCATGTGAGGCCGGGTGAAAGTCACAAGCTCAGGCCAACTGCGATGGAGTGTGGGCCAGACACAGGGAGCAGGTTAGTGCAGCTGAAAGAGTTATCTTCAAAAGCCCAGCGCAAAGAGATCTATTCATGCTGCAGGGCGATGTGAGGAGCATGGATATTGTCACAGTTGGTCATTGATGTAGCACGAAGTGCAGGCTGGGTGTCACATATGGTTGGCACTGTAGCACGAAGATCCTTTTAGGTGTTGCGGATAGTGATTGCTGGAGATTCGAGATGCGGTCACCCTGAGATGTTGATGCAGTAGCTCGCATAGCTGGGCGTTGCTGGCGGTTGCTGTGCCACAGAGTCTGGTTCACTGAAGCTTTGCAGCGGTGGGTAGAATGGAGGGCAGATCTTACCATGAACAGGCCCGTTCACAGTCACAAAGAGCCCATAATTTCAGGAATTCCAGGGGTCCAGGATCTGAGGGGCACTTCTTGTGGGTCAAGAAAATATTCCAGCAGAGGCCATCAGGGCTCAGCAGGCTCAGTTTCATGTTCAGTTGCAGGTCCAGGCAGCTGGTGAACTGGGCAGTTGCAGGGAGTTTCTGGAGATTGCTATGTCCCTGTACCTCAGAACAGGAGGTCAGTCAGCTGAACCTTGGAGTCACTACAGCCTAGGATGAAGAGTGCACGTCCAGTCTTCCTGCTCAGCAAGCAGGGTAGCAGGTGGCCGAGTAGCAGAGAAACAAAACAGCACAGCAGTCCTTCTTCTGTCCAGAAGTGTACTGAAAAGTGAGTCTAACGGTCCTATTTTTGTATCTAGTGACATCTTTAAAGCAGAAATTCTATAGGATTGCCTTTGAAATTCCTGAACTTTCTTGCCTACTCTTTCATGACTCCAAGATGCTGTAAAAAAATGCAGTGGTGGCAAGTCATTTGTGTGAAGGCAAAGCACTGCCTATTCAGTTGCAAGTAGGGCTGTGCTCAGCACCCCACCATCCTGCTAGTTGATGGCTCATTCAGGCAACCAAATCCTTCGATGGTATGGATGTCTGGCAGAAATATACAAAGTCAAACTGCCAACCGCACTCAGTCTTGTAACCCAGCACCAAATGGTTAGGGCAGAAAGAAGCACCTTCTAAAAGTGGCATTTTCAAAAGTGTAATTTAAAATTCAACTTGACCATTAAAGAGTGTTTTTTATTTCAATTACTCAGAAACCAAACATGAAATGTTCACCTGTTCCCAATCAAAAGTTAGCACTTTTTAACTGTAATAAGGCATCCCAATGTTATCATTTTGAAGGTCTTGCAGTTGTGAAAAACGAATGTAAGAGTTTTTCACAACGAGGACATATAAAAGTTAACTTTTAAATACACCTCACCCTGGCTTCTGGGCTGTATAAGGCCAACCCTAGAGATGGCTTATGTGTATTAACGAGAAGGTTTTAGGGCTGGCAAAGGGTTTATTTGGCAGGTCAAAGTGTCAGTTTAAAGCTGCACATAAAAGCTGAAATGGCAGACCTTAGACATATTTAAATGGGTCATTTAAGTGGTAGGCACAATACGTGCTGCTGGCCCTGTAGTAGCATTTAATTTATAGGCCCTGGGTACATGTAGTACAACTATACTAGAGACTTACAAGTAAATGTTATGTGTCAATTGGGTGTAAGCCAATTTCACCATCTTCAAGAGAGATAGCACAAGCACTTTAGCATTGGTTGCCAGTGGTAAAATGTGTCCTAAAAAACAAGAAAATGGGTTCAGGAAACAGGAGGGTTAAGGCAAATAGTTTAAAGATGACCCTGCAGAAAGGGCCAAGTTCAACTTGACCCCACTCAACCCAAAAGCTCGGGCAGACTAACCAATAACTTTATGGGCTTCCCTTCTTAAGAAATAAAATGTGGACGAAGGCCCTGCTATGCAGGGGCACTTGTCAGTTCGACACCTCTCCAAACTCAGTTGGATCTCTCTGCCTACACTCTCCTAAGCCCATGGACTGACCCATAGTCAACCCTTCTCCTCATTTGTTACCCACGCCTGTGACACGCCTAAGCTTAACTTACTCACAAAGGCATCCAAGTAGGCGGACAGCATCACCATAGCCAACAAAGTGATGTGGCCCATACAGCCCCTTGGATGAGACTTTTGTCCCCAACCCAAGGTAAATTCTGCACATAAGAACACTAACCAACAGATGACACTGACAACTGTTAGTGTCAAGTGCCAGATCCCAGGCCATCCACTTCCAGGCGGAAGCTCCAAGCAGGGAAATTGGGTAGTCCTCTCTTCCGTAGGGTTGGTAAGCAGTTCTCTATGTGCTCCTGAGGGTCCTCTGAACTCACATTTTTTCACTGCTATTTGTGTTTTTCTCCTTGTTTTGACTGTTGCTTTTTTCGTTACCTAGATGTCTCTTTTGACAATTGTATGATCTGTCTCACTCTGGTAAGTGCTCTGGGTAAAACAATCTGTTGCTCTTGGGCCTGTAAGTAATACATAAGCACCTATATTTATTAATATACATATATTTGGGCGAGAGAATAAATCAAACCATTGAAACCGTTTGTCACAAGGTCTGTTCAGCTATTTGTAAATTTTCTGTATTGGGAGCAATTGTTTTTCGCACGGTATCCAGTGAATGTCTTCCAGTACAATTGCTACGTCCAGAACAATGTCTAAACAGATCTGCAGAGCTACCACCCAAATATCTCCCTACATATTTGGACAATATTGTAATGACTTTGTGCAAGGAATAAATTGACGGATTGATGTAATCTGAAAACACTGGTTAAACCGTTTTCATGAGACAGGCACCAACGCAAAATATATTCCAATCACCACTTTGATTTTGTACGCCCTTTCCCACCACAGCAGGCAGGTTCATATTAATTTTAATTGTCTTTCAAATAAGGGATTGGCACCACCTCCTGAAAATATCTTTAGAAACCTTTTTTATTTTCATCATTCAATCTTTATTTCGGCCATTGGCCATCAAAGATATACAATAAAACATATATAATCACTATAAAATCAACATTTATTTTACTTTAGAACCTTTGTCGTAGGCAAGTAAGTCTTTTTTCCCCCAAATAATGTAAAGTTTCAGCACTTGTAACATTTGCCAAATCATTCACCCAGGGAGTAGTTGAGGACTGTCAGCCTCGCTGCGTGTAACAGAGACGGTGTGCACATTGCATCAATATAAATCACAACAGACAAGGTCAGGATTGCATGCTCTGCGTCCATCCATTTCTCCATCCGACCTTTTCAGCGTGGATTCAGACCAGCGGTAAGTGATGCATTGTCTAGAGTTGTCCCATGCATCAACCTTTCCTATAACGTGGATGATTAAAGTATGAGGGCTGTCATCACACTGCATATATATGCGAAGGGTGACAAAATGGCTCCTCTTTTCCATCTCTGTAGTATCCTGAACTTTGGGCAAATGTGCTCAATTAAAATGAGCCAAAACTACACCTCCTGGAATGCAGTGATATGTTAAATAAAACAAGCATATGCAAGGCAATCGGCCTCATCTTTGGGACCGTATATGTATGTAGCTATGCAGCACATTAGCCTGGGTGCTGAAACTTCTACTGTTGTTTAACATGGAGGGAAAGTAAGCACCAAACTGCGTGACACACCAGGTATTATTTTTGTTTTTTAAAACATAAATAAAAGGCATTGTCAATTACAATGCCAATAGCTTAAACGCACCTAAATGCGAGACCTATTGTATTGCAAATGCTTGTTAAAACTTCATCTCTAGCAAGACCTGACCTAGTTCACTCAAAAAAACTTTATTCGATCATTAGTTGATAATAATCATAAAAGTACATACATACAGCATAAAATACACAAAAATACAGCTTATTTAAGACATATTCATGAGTCAAAGGACATATTATTTCTCAGATGTACCGATTTTAAAATATATACAGCAGTAAAAAAACAGATATCATGCGAATCAAGACCAAATAAAAGCCTCATGGCAGATTCAATAGTGGATACATTATATTTTTTAAAAAGTGGTTTCAAATAGGTTTTACGCAGATGAAGATAAAAGGGGCATAACAATAAAAAGTGCTCCGAGCTTTGCTTTGTGATCCCATCACATGGACAGGGGGCAATAGTGTGAATCTTAATATATGGATACGCAACAAGCAAATGAACGGTCCCCATCCGCAATCTTGTCAATACATATTGATGAGAACGAATGGTAACCCATTTAAGGTATCCTGCGAATCCCGGACCTACCATATTATATCTATCATAAAAAACATGTGTAGAATACTGGAAAGTAACAGCCTTACGCTTCACAGCACTGGCCCTTAAAAATACATATTTAAGCTCTTTCTTGGGGATGTCTATAACACAGGATGGGTTTTCACGCACACTTAAGTTAAAAACATCTTTAAATGCATGAATGATATAATTGAGCCAGGGGATACGGGAACATTTGTCCAAGTGGAGACAGTCTAAAATGATCTTTTTTGTGAACCCCGTCTGCTCCTTGATCCAGATAGATCTCCACACTAGAAGAGGTCTAAGACTGATTAGGTCGGAAAGATGATCCAGACCAACCTCCCGATGGATCAGATTTGTTGATGCAGAGGATGGTAGACACAAAAGCTTTTTAAGAAATTTATTTTCCTCCACCTGGAGCACATTATGATTACAATGGCCCCAAACACCTGAACCGTAAAGGGCCAGGGCAACACATTTATGACGATATAGGTACAACATATCGGGTATCCGCCTGGAGCCTAACTTTGATGCAAACTTGAATATACCAAAAGAACACTTGCCCATTTTAGCTCTGACATTGATCAATTCAGAGGCCCACATCCCTCCGCTATTAAAAGTGATACCTAAGTAGCAAAATTTTTCAACCACTTGTATTGTATGATCCATAACTGTAAAAGGTCTTAGATTTTTAACTTTCTTGCTGCAGGCCAAAATAAAAGTTTTTGAATTATTAATTTTTAATTTCCTCCCTTTGATAAAATCCACAAATTTGTCCATGAGTTTCTGCAGCCCAAGGGGGGTTCTCGAAAGTAGGACCGCATCATCCGCGTAAAGCAGTATTGGAATGGGCATACCATCTGCGGTTGGTGCGTCGGCATTGACTGCACGTAATTCAGACTCAATGGCGTTAATAAAAAGGGAGAAAAGGAGGGGGGCAAGGACACATCCCTGCCTAATACCGCAGCCTACCGGGATATTCGGGGAACACTCACCTAATTGCCCATAGCGTATCTTTGCCGATAGGTTCCTATACAGTTCGGCCAGGAAGTAAATGATTTCCCGTGGGGCTCCCATATCCAGTAAAGTTGACCACAACAGACCATGGTTTACCAGGTCAAAGGCACTGGAAAGGTCGGCAAAGCAAAGAAACAGTGAGCCTTGCTTGGCACGAGTATATTTGCCTATGATAAGGTCCAAATTTATACACTGTTCTATCGTGCCTAACCCCTTACGGAATCCGAACTGGGAGTCCGCAAGGACACCTTTTTCCTCGGCCCAATCCTCCAGGCGACTCAATAGAACCCTGCTCATAATTTTTAGGGAGGCGGTAAGTAGTGAGATTGGGCGATAGTTTTTTGCCTCTTCTCTCGCACCTTTTTTGTAAATAGGGATTATAATAGACTCCCCCCAGACCTGTGGAGCCGTAGTCATTGCTGCTGCATTAAAAACCTTGGTTAACAGTGGGCTCCAAAGGGCTACCTCTGCTTTGTAAAGATCGACGGGTACCCCATCGGGACCAGGTGCCTTCCCCCCCTTGCTACACTGGATAGCAGTATCCACCTCGGTCACTGTAATGTTAAGGGGTAGAGGGGTGACCACAGCCTCCTTATCAGCCCCCACCTCTAAACCTTCAGGGTTAAAAATGCTAGAAACATGGGAAACCCACTGTTCTTCGCTCACCTGAGCGGACAATACCGGGGCTTCATCCTTTTGTAGGAAAGGGCTATTGACCGTTGACCAAAATAACTTAGTATCCTTAAGGTCAGCGGCCAAAGTCAGATTGTTCCATGCTTCTTCCCTCAATTCCTGTTTTCTCGCCTTCAGGTGAGTTGTATATTCCCTCCTCAGGGCCCTTACGGCTTCCCTATCCCTCGGTTTGTGGTTAAGAGCTGCTTTCAATTTAAGTAGGGATTTGGTGCATTCCTTATTGAACCATCCACTGGTGGTCCTAGTGCCTCTAGGTTTTGTACCGGTTAGAATTTTAGCAATGTTTTTATTGATGGTGTCAAAACTGGCTAATATATCGGCACTTCCTTGATCGGGTTCAAGACAACATTCTACCTCAGCTAAACAGGCAGACACTATGGTGTTTAATAGGCGTTCCTCATTATGCCTGCCCCATTTAATTCTCGGGCCATTTGCTCTGTGTGGGACTACGTCTGTCACTATACCATGTGACACCTTAGGCTTAACCCCCCACAAAGAGAGATACATGGTTAGGCAATTATGATCACTAAGGGATACGTCTACAATTACAGGGATGGTACACAAAGCCAAAATACTGGAGGAGACAATGAGGTAATCAATAACTGTCGCGTGGTTCCTGCCTATAAAGGTAGGTATCGGGTTACCCTCACTGTCTACACCGGTTGGCATAATACATAAATCCAGTTTAAGCATGAGTGTGTTTAAAGAATCTCCATAGGCCGAGTGTGAGAAGTGGTCCTGATCTTCGCCATCTTCCCCTCCATACCCGCACACCCTCATGCCAACAAGGGGGCACTTCTTAATATTGAAGTCGCCTCCCCACAAAAATTCAAAAGACACTCCACTGCGGTCACACAACCTATCAACCTCCGCCTCCAGTTCTTCAACCATAACGGTATTGGAGTGGTTAAAGACGTTATTGTAGTGGTTTATTAATAAGACATTCATCCCATTCCTATGTTGCAGCCATAACAACTGCGAGTGCCGACCAACAATCAGATGGATTTTCACTTGTACCGGCAACCTCACAGAAAGCAGTATCACCAACCCCCCACTGGCTCTCCCCTTGTTGGATGGCTGGGCTTGACAATTGTAGGCAACATACCCATCAAGATAAACGTCTTCAGTCGCCCAGGTCTCCTGAAGGCACATGATGTCAAATTGGGTTAAGAATTCTGACCACCCTAAACAATCCGTCTTGTTATTCCACCCAGCAATATTCCAGCTCCCCAACTTGTATCCTCTCTCAGATGAGATTACAGCCTCGTTGGATAGAGGACTTGTTTCGGGAGGGGTTATTTTCATAGTCGTTGGGGCATCAAATAACCTAGGGGTACTCCCACACATTGATGAGCTTATAGGTGTTATGGTACCAACTCTCTGTATAAGGGGTCCTGGATTGCATAGAGTCTGCCCATTATGAAATCTATTACAGCTGGAATAATGGGCTGTATCGTGCCCCTTAGGTAGGTTGTCCGTAATAGAACCTCCCACCTCCGCACACAAACCCAAATTCCCCGCTGCAACTTCACAAGTTCTCTCGCCCACCTCCCCCGTTGTTAGTTGGCTTCAATCACAGTCCTCCAAGCCACTAAACAGGTCAAACCTATTGCTGGTCTCTAAAGGCGTGAAGGGTTTGAGGTGGTCCATTCTTCTATGTGTTAGGGAATTATGCCGTGGAGCCACAATATTCCATCCATGTGGCTCAGCTACTAATGTGGTATAATGACCTTTGGATGTAAAGCCATTATTATAAATAGGTGGACAGTATGAATTAGGATACACTTGCCTATGCAATGGGGGAAGAGGGGCTAACAGGGATTGGTGATTGGGTGGAAAAACCACAGAGCGAGGATAAAAGTAAGTAAGAGGACGTGGGGTGATACGATTACTAACGTGATCAGAGGACCAGTTAAGGATAAACTGAACAGCATTCTGGTCTCTAAAATTTATGACCACTATATCTCCCTCAATGTCTTTGGGTCTTCCCCCCAGCCATGGGAGGCGTCGAACGTGGACGATTTCGCCATAGATGTTGTTATTTGCAATGGGTCTATTTATACTCAACCAATGCATGATTTTGTTTTTCAATTGGGCAAAGCCCTCACGTTTGTTTACCTCCAGCTCTGGCACCCCAGTGAGGACCACCACAAATGGCACTGCTTCTGGTGGAAGTTCTGGAAGGGGGCCCTTATTAACATTACCCCGAATAGGTCGTCCATTCCCCCTAGCACTCATCTGGTCCCCTACGGCTTGATCTGACCTCTTCGTCGATCCGCTGGCCGTTACAGCAGAAGGTGGTATGGTATTAGTTTTTGGTAATACGGGGATGGCTTTAGATATGTTATCTCTTGCCGTAAGTAGTGGTTGTAACATGACTGCAGACTGGGCAGGGACAGGGGGTAGAGTAGTAACTGGAATAGTAGATGGGGTTGGTAGAGTAGAAATTAGTGGATCAGGATTAGATGGTACCTTAGTAATTGCTAACTTGTTACCCAATTCACGCTCTATCTTTCCAAGCCTATCGTCCATTTTATTAAGTCTATCAACGATGGCAAGGGTATAGGTCCTAATTATAGACTCTATGCTATCAATTAGGATGCCATTTGAGGATTCCTGTAGTGTCTCAACAGCATGTAAATTATCTGATATAGAGCTGTCCTGTACTTCGTTAAGGGTGGGGCAAGGATGTGGAGGTGAAGTATGTATCCTTCCTTTATCCATACTTAATACCCGATTTCCCCCTATAGTAGCATCATTTTTAACTCCAAAAGTGGCATGATTAATTTTCTTCTTAGATAGGTCGGGCTGTTTCCGCCTTTTTTTGTTAGGTGGGGGATCAAATATTTTAGTAGACGTAACTTTCTTAGCCCCAGTTTTTACAATTTTAATTTGCCTGGGGAAAGGGGTAATTTGTGCCTCAGTAATGACTATGGTTTTAATGGTGCTGGGGTTAATAGGGTTAGGTGGAGTATTACTAATATCTTGGGATTCGGGGTCATTCGTGGGCATAACCTCTCTAAATAATAAAGGCACACTATCCTGGGTGAGAGGGCAATCAATCTCAGTTAAGGTGCCCTCCAAGGTAGATGGAATCAGGACAGGGGAGTCAGTTAGTAATCTGTTTTTTAGACTTTCTACCGAGCGGCGTCGCTCAGCCCGGCGTTCTGCTAAAGTAGGGGTAGTGGGGGTATCCATAACGGATTTCCTAAAGTAATTATCTAGAGTCCCATTGATCAGAGTCGCAGATTTGTCTGAGCCAACCTGCTCCGGGGTTAGAGTTCCAGTGGACATAACAACCAGTAATAATAAACCCCCGAACACTTACTCTAATAGTCCAGGATAGTACAAAGTTCGTTTAGGGGTTCAGGCCCGACCTGGCCTCCTCGGGCCACGGAGGGCAACAGAGGGCCCGCTCTTTGCCCGGTCTTAGCCCCGGCCTTAGTCCTGCGCGCGTCCCGCGTGCGCGTTCACAAATACGTATATGTAGGAGAGTTGGGGGCGGGAAGAGACTCCAGGAGCGCTCAGGTGTAAAGCGCTAGGCACCCTGGTTCTCGCAGTCCCGGCCCCGGCAGCGTCCAGGTAGAATCCAAAAGTCCTTTTCCTTTCTGAAACTGCACTCCAAGGATGGGGGGGTTGGCAGAATGCAATACACGTCGGCAAAGTCAGCACGATTGTCCCCCAGGCTGCGAGCGGCACCCGCGGAGCGGGGGCCGCGAGCCTTAAGTAGCTGACAAGGGCGGAGAGTTGGGGGCGGGAAGAGACTCCAGGAGCGCTCAGGTGTAAAGCGCTAGGCACCCTGGTTCTCGCAGTCCCGGCCCCGGCAGCGTCCAGGTAGAATCCAAAAGTCCTTTTCCTTTCTGAAACTGCACTCCAAGGATGTGGGGGTTGGCAGAATGCAATACACGTCGGCAAAGTCAGCACGATTGTCCCCCAGGCTGCGAGCGGCTCCCGCGGAGCGGGGGCCGCGAGCCTTAAGTAGCTGACAAGGGCGGAGAGTTGGGGGCGGGAAGAGACTCCAGGAGCGCTCAGGTGTAAAGCGCTAGGCACCCTGGTTCTCGCAGTCCCGGCCCCGGCAGCGTCCAGGTAGAATCCAAAAGTCCTTTTCCTTTCTGAAACTGCACTCCAAGGATGGGGGGGTTGGCAGAATGCAATACACGTCGGCAAAGTCAGCACAATTGTCCCCCAGGCTGCGAGCGGCACCTGACCTAGTTAAATCCCTGTATACATGCCAACATTTATTATGTAATGTAACTGTTAGCATGCACAGTGATAAAGTGACGTGATCATTCAAGCCCCCTTTCGTACCACTTGTACAGAGGTGGGCTCCCCCTCGGCCGACCATCACAAGGCCATCACAAGGCTGCAACCAGCCAAAGGACGGCCATATAGGCTGTCGCTTTATTGGCTAATACCGGAAGAGATTTGTACCCAGACTTGGCATCATAAACTCATGAAAAAAGCACGGCCTCCCTCCCTGGGCCCGAAGGAAGATGTCTGCAGTGTTACACACAACTCTAGCCGAGGCCTAAAAATCCACGCATGTGCCATTAGATAGAACATCTTGTAGTTAGGCGAGGGGGCTAGCTTCCATTGATGCAGCAGGTGCAGTGGCACCCGGGCCCAGAGACCAGAGTGGCTCTTTAGCCCAGATTATTGCTGAATGTAATAGTTCAAACAGGGGCCCCTTTCCTTCCTTACGCTAGGGCCCATGACACACTCGCCATGCCACTGAGTAACACAACAAAATAGTAGAGAAAAACTAGTGGTAGGATTGTAGACTGGTGAACACAACCTACTGACTATGGGAAAAAGAAGCTCGGAGCAAAAATGGAGGGGGATGCAATTTAGAACCGTGACCAGGAAGCGGAGACACAGTGTTAAGGGGCATAAGGTAGTCTTCTATAGACCTTGAAAGTAACCGACCTCGATCCCCCCTCCCTCACTCCTTCCCCGGAGCATCCCGCCTGGCCAAGGCATTCCTAGATCTGTTGAGCGAAATGTTATCATTACTTGGCCAAACTGCGCATTAGGCGAGCATAACCCCTTCGCTGCTCATGACGAGCTCAGCTCCTCATGCAGTACACTGGTCGTGTGCTCATGACGAGCTGAGCTCGTCATGAACAATGGGATATAACAACTTCCAGAACAGCAGAGGAATCAGCTTAAAATGTTTGCGTGACTTCACTGAAAGTAGCAACATGGTGACCTATTGCGAGGAAGATGGCGAGAGTGCGTTCGATCAACAGTTATTGAGTGGCAGAGGGGAGGGATTAAGCTGGAGAGGACTGCCTATATGGAGAGAGGGGAGCTGGGGAGAGAGCAATTTTCTGGATGACGCGATTAGGGTTGCTTAATTGTACCGGAAGGAATAGAGGGCGTGTATATAGAAATATATGAAGAGGAGATCTAGCACGAGAGAGAACCGGAGAGAGAGGGGGTAAGAAAGCGAGAGACATGTGGATTGAGTGAAAAGAGGAGCAACAGGTGGTTATAGAGAGCTAAAGAAACGGAGAGGAAGGCTAATGAGAGTTAATACAGGGGCATCTAAATGAGACAGGATGCCTAAGGAAGAGTGGGACAGAGTATATAAAATGAAGAAATAGATATATTGAGGAGAGGAAACAGAGAGTGCTAAATAGGAAAAAATAGTGGTAAGAAGCACAGGGGTAGAGAGAGGGGTGACTAAGGTAGAAGGGAAAATGTTCGCTCTTGTTATGTATACATGAGTGTACTGGCTGCAGGTTGTGCAAACACACTTTTAACACATCGAGTGTTTATAACCACACCACATAACAAACCCCTCGCGTGCTGGGGTGTTGTGGAAAAGAAAGGCCTCTGCATTCTATTCATCCTTAAGTGAGTTTGAATCCATCAGCTGGGGCATGGCTGTAAGTAGTGCAGGCACTGGAGCCGAGGTGTATGAGGAGGCCACTGCACCTCACTTGTAACTGATCTTTTAACTACTAAACTTGGTAATGGGGCCCCATTGCCTTTCTTACATAATGGTCCATGGCAACTAAGTATGTCATTGATCATCAGCAGACACATTTGTTACCTGGCCCCAAGAGGAAGGGACCTGTGGCAAAGGCTGCCATTTTTACACTCACCCGGGCCTCGAATGTCATTTTCAGATGCGCACATTTATGACCGGAAGCAGCAGTCTGGGAGACAACCACCTAATTATAACATGCTTTGAGCGTGCCTGAGTCAAGTACGCACAGTGCTTTTCACTAATATTTTTTTAAAACGATGACAATTCCACTGCATTACATTAATTGTTATTGTTGTTAATATGATCATCAGTATTCTTATTATTATCAACAGTAGATCAGACAGACACACATAATTTCTCAATGAAACTTGCAGCGTGCTTATTGTAACAAGTCAAGAGTTAAAAAATAAAACTAAAAAAGTCTGGAAATAGACCGTTGGCCTCTGACCAAACTTTGAGTGATTCCAGCATACACCAACACTGTGACTAATCGGCACCCTGGTGTCCAGGATTAAGCCCACCACAGGGGCGGTACAAATCCGAATAAATACAATACCTCCATGAGAGCCCGTGCAGGCTGTCAGCAATGCGCCGGTCCTAAAAATAGATAGCCGAGTACGTGGCGTTCCACCTCTTCCTGGTATGTAAATGTTTTCGCGACTGAGTTCTGTTCTGTCTAAGGTCCTGAATATTCAGAGCAGATTTTGAAGGAAAAAAAAACAGGCCCTGAGCACATTTGTAATTCGAAACGTTAATTTTGTGTTTTGTTCTCATCCGATTGATACAGTAGGTTACGTTTGAACATCAGTCAAGGGCACTCTGCTTTGTAGAGGAAGGAGGTGGGGGGATCAGGGAGGTCGGGTGGATAACTTGCTTTTGACATAACACTTTGTTTTTTCAGGGCAAAGGAACATATGCTATTGGTACCCAATTTATAGTCGTTAGAAGGATGAAAGGCTGAGTCAGCCTTGTCCAGATTCGAACAAGTGACTTGCAGGCTTAAAACAGTTTCTTCCTCTGCAGTTCTCTGTCCCCAATTCATGCTCCGCTTGCTGCCGAGGAGCGCTGTTGCTTTTTTACGACCTGGACACACGTCCCATTGGGGCCCATAGGGAGACGGGGAGGGGAAGAACTGACCAGAGACAGATGTAAGGTGTGATAAAGGCCACTTTATTGGGAAACAGGTGCATCCTGAAAATATACCACATCCTTGGCCTTTGCCGTACAAAACTAGGCCTAACTGAATATACATATACCTGACCAAACCCCCCACCCCCACCCCTAAGCAGTTCCCCGCCAACAACATAAACATCAGTACCAATTTACCCAAACGCCTGCCTCAACTGTTTAAACACCTGCCATATGTACACTCCCTCCCCCTCTGCCAGGAAAACTCATTCCTCCTATCCTACCCCCCTTTTAACTAGGAAAAAGTGCCACTCGAAAGCCCCATACGGCTTTCGACCCCCCCCAGGACCCCTGCACATTTGGATACCTGCGCACCCCTACAGCCCGATCCACTGCCTCCTTCAGCTGCACAATATAGAGCTCCATCCCATATCTCGATAAAGGCACTCCATCCTCCATGAAAAAGTAGACCGCCCCATATCTCAGCTCCGGGTGCTCCATTCAACCCAATCCCTCCTTCTCACAAAAGGCCCGCATCTCCCTGTTAATCTTCCTCCGAGTCTTGTCAATAGCCCCTGGTCTCTCCGCCCCTCTCCAACACCTCCTGGGTATGAATTCCGACCAAATGACATAACACCCCGCCCACTGTCTCCTGATCTCCAGCAAATCCCTCCTCATTTGTTTCACCAGTGCCAGTCCCTTACACTGCACCAAATCATTTTCACCCAAATGGATGACTACCACATCCGGACAGACCCCCCCGCACAACATTGTTCAAAACCGGCACCAACTCGTGCCAACACATGCCCCCATTTCCCCTCCAATGACACCTAAACAACTGCTCATCCAATTCCAGATTGAGGTTCCTGTGTTTCTCCCATTCGGCCCTCTCCGCTCTCTTTACAAAGGAATGGCCCACCACGTATATGCTCATCGCTGCCGCAGTAGGCCCGCCACCGCACCTGCAAAGATACATATGTAAGCAACAAGCCCAAACTTCAAGTCTACTCCACCTCTACCCCCGCATCCTGACATATGTCTTATAGCAGTCTGATTTCCAGCGTCCCAGCTTCTTAATCTCCTCCTTCCCCCAACCCTTTCGCGCCTCCTCCGTCGCCGCCCCAATGCGAAAGGAATGCGTCCCGAATTCCTTCGGGTCCTCACCCATAGACCGTAGGGCGTGCCGCAGGACCCACAGCAACTGTGCAGCTGTCACCCGACTAACCTCTCTCCTGCCAAAGACCTCCGCACCATCCTGCACCCGTCCGGCCACCAGCCTTCTCCCCTATTCCGCCAGACACACTGCCTCCGATCCCCCAGGACCCAACACCACCCAAGTACCCTCTCCACGCTGATCTGTCTTGGACCGTCGAAGCCGCATCGCAACCTCCCGACCGCGTAACTCCACCTCCCCCCAGGTCAAACCCGAACGTCCTTTCAACCCTACCAACTCCGACACCCAAAAAACATCAATGACATCAGCGTGGAAAACCACACCGTGTCCGCCTGGTCCCTGCACACTACCGGTAAGCGGCACACCAAACCCTCCAACATCGCCTCCGTGATTGGCCGTCTCCGCCACCCCTGAGCCCCTTTCTCCCTCTCCCAACCCTCCAGAAGACGCCCCCCAACTCTCCCGCCGAAGGTGCATAACCCCACCAGAGCTTGCCCATGAAAGCCACCCCTGCCAGTTTTCCTGCGATCGTCACTCTCACCAGTCCTTTGTCCATTAAACCCAGCATGAACTGCACCACCTGCTCCTCCCGACGCCACTTGCCGCGCTGCCTTACTGCTCAAAACGTAGAAACTCCAGCCAAGCCTGCTCATAACTCCTCCACGTGGATGCTGCCAGGGATGACCTCCCAACTGCACGACCCGCGCTCTCCCACCAACCACAGCTCCTCCGGCACCTGTGTCTTGTCCGCCGCTGCCTCCGTGGCTAGCCCATGGAACCTCTGCCACTGTGAATGAGACAAAACATCTGCAATGCCATGGTCCACTCCCGGCACTGGAACAAAATATCGTGCTCCAAACACCTCAGGACGAAAACGCGCATCAACTTCAGCACTTGGGGCTCCCTCGCGGACTGCCGGTTCACCACCTGCACCACAGACATATTGTCCACCCTGAACAAAACACGCTTGTGCGCCAACTCCTGTGCCCACACTGTCACAGCCACCACCAACGGGAACAGCTCCAAAAATGCAATGCTCCTCCCCTGCCTGCCATTGCTCTGGCCATTGCTTCGTGCACCACCTGCCTGCCCAGTAGAGGCCAAAACCTCCGACTCCCGCTGTGTCCGATAACATTGCCACGTCCCACTCCCAGTCTTCCGAGGGCGCCATGGGCACTCCATTGAAACACCCCAGAAAAGCCAGCCACATGCTCAGGTCCTCTCTCGAGCCCGCCAAAAGGCGTACATGATGATGGGGCAGTGTCAACCCGGACAAGGCCAAACCCAGTCGCCGACAAAAGGTCCACCCCACCCGCACCAAGCGGCACGCGAAGTTCAAATGCCCCAGCAACACCTGCACCTCTCGCACCGTCACCTTTCACCTGACCAACATGCCCTTCACCAAGTCCATCATCACCACCCGCTTTTCCTCCGGTAGGCGTGCTTCCATGGCCGCTGAGTCGAGCTCTATCCCGAGGAACGACAGCACCGTGCGGGGACCTTGCGTCTTCTCTGGCGCCAAAGGAACCCCTAGGTAACTTATCAGGTCCGTAAAACTGTCCAGTCGCTGCTGGCAGTCCGTCGAACCGGGCCGACCTACCAGGAAGAAGTCGTCCAGGTAATGCGTTATCGCCTCAGAGCCTGTGCACAAGGAAAAAACCCACTGCAAGAAGGAGCTGAATCTCTCGAACAAAGCACACGACACGGAGCACCCCATGGGAAGCGCTCTATCGACAAAAATGCAGCCGTCATACTGGATCCCCAGCAACTGATGATCCACCGGATGTACCGGCAGCAATCGAAACGCCGATTTTACATCGCATTTCGCCATGAGCGCCTCCCGACCTGCTGTCGTCACCAACCTCCACGCGACATCCACGGACGAGTACGACACCGACGCCAACTCTGCTGAGATAAAGTCGTTCACCGACGTGCCCTCCGGCCATGAGAGATGTTGAATCAGCCGGAATTGACCCGGCTCCTTTTTCGGGACCACCCCAATTGGTGAAATGATCAAATCCGGCAATGGCGCCTCCTCAAAAGGCCCCACCATCCTCCCTTCCTTCACCTCCTTGAAATGCTTCTCCCGGACGATACCTCTGTTCGCATTCACGGACTTCAGGTTCTCAGCCCATCGAGCGATCCGCGGACCCTCGAAGCCCAACCGGAAACCCTCCCTGAAACCCTGACCCAGCACGGCTGCATCGTCCGCCCGCGGATAAGCCGCCAAAAGAGGTTCCAGTCGGTCCAGCCTAACTGGTGTACAAGCCTTTTCCCAAGGTACTCCCCCCCTGCCGCCCCCTGTCCCCCCATTGGGCACGGGCGCCGGATTCTGGCCCTGAGCGGGGCCTCCCCCAAGCCCCCGGCAGCGCACCACCGGGTGGCGCCTCCCGCACTTGGAGCATTCGTGCCGGAAATGGCACGCCTGCCGGAGACAGGAACCCCTGTTGAAGTCCCAGCAGGCCCGACGCTGTGAGTACTCCCGGCTCCCCCCGCCCCCACACCCCTACAGGTGGGGCGGGCTGAAAAGGGGGGCAGCGCCAGCGGCAACCCGCTGGCCGTGTAGATGGTGCGGCCAAATTTTGCCCCACTCATCGTCTGCTGGTACAAGTCCGCATTCAAATCTCCCCACTTCGCCTCCGGATCCGATGCCATGCGTGCCTGAAACTCTTCATCGTAATGCGACCAAGCATTACCTCCGTACGTCACTTGCGCCCGCCGCACCACGTCCATGTACTTGAACAGTGCGACCGCCCTGCTGGGGTACTTTTCGCAGTACACACTGGCATATATCAGGAAAGCTGCCGACCAATTCTCAACGGTAACCGGCACCTTAGGTCGCCTGGCTAACTCCTGCTCCTCCTCCTTTGACCCCTCTTTGGCCATCAACTCCCTGTGGAGCAACTTCAAAATCTCCACATACTCCCCCTTCCAGATCTTCTCTCTAGTTGCCAGTGACAAATGCGCCCCCAGTGGCTTCACCACCCCCATGTACGGCGGCTTCCTGACCGGCACTTCACAGCTCTCCTTCGCCCCGTCGCTAGATGCCGCCGGCCCTCCGGACTTTGCCGCCTCTCCCGTCCCCGTCTCACCGACACCGCGTCACCCGCCACCTCCGTACACACCCTGGCATCCATCACATACCTCCCCTTCACCAATCTCACCTCATCCCCTCCCCCAGCATCTGTCCCCACCAACACCTGGCATCCGCCATCCACACCCCCAGCCGCCTGGCCTCCATGAGGCCCGCCCAAGCCACTCCCCAACCGTGCACCGGTCTTACCTGGCATCAAGGCTGGCGTCCTCACTGGATCCCGCCGCCTAACAAGTTCCGCTGGGGGGGCCGTCACTCGCGGCACCGTCTGCCGGGGGGGCACCTGTAAAACACTGCCAAAAACATTACTCGCCTCCCCCTCCCCCTCCCGAAGCTCCCCCTCCTCCTCTGACTCCATCTCTCCACCTCCATCTCCGTCCACCAAGACCCCTCCTGTGTGCACCCTGCTCAGACCTGCCTTGTCCCTGCATGCCGTCATCAGTGTCCCTAAATCCATACTCCCTCTCCTCCAGCCCTCCGCTTGGTAATCTGAGTAGCCTGCCAAATTGCTGCTCCATCCCTGTCCCCCGGCGGCCGGATCGACCCATCGGGAGTGGCGCGTTGGAGACCTATGGCCCTGCCGGCCGCTGTCATCACATACATGGTCCCTCGTTGGGGCGCCACCGCCCGTACTAGGAAGAGCCGGCCCATCCTCTCGGCGGGTTAGAGCCGCATGCTGCTCACCCGAGCCCCTTGCCAACTGCTCCTGCCAAGAAAAAAGCGGGGAAGTCCAGCATGCCGAGGCAAAATCACCCCCTTCGCCCCCCCAAACTCCTGGCGCACCTCTCCCCCATGCCGCCGAATGTCCTCCCCGCCGCGCCGGTCGCCCTCACCCCCAGCCCCCGCATCCCCGAGGCCGCTCCTTGTGCCTAACTCCGAACCCCCACAAGCCCCGCACCACCTCAACCCACCCCCGCTACCCCCGCGACCCCCCCTCCCCGTGACCCCACTGACCGAAACACCCCCTTCCCCTTCCCCTCCCCAAACCCTGTCCGCCCCCAACCCCCTTGGCCTCTCCTCCCCCCTGCCCGGCACCCCGCCCACTCCCGCCAGACCCCCTCCCTGCCCCGCACCCCTTCTCACTCCCTGCGGCGACACCGGCCTACTAGGCATGACCACGTCCTCCTCCGACGATGACCCCCAGTCCAGCCCGCTCTCACCCTCCCCCCCTGCCCCTCCCCCTCCTCCGATTTGTCAATCAGCAGCGGCGAACCCCCCCAGCCCTCCCCCTTGCCCCCCTGCTCCCTCCTCCCCCTCCGCGCCCCGGTCCTATGTCCCCCTCCCCCCTCCCCACTCCACCTCCTGGCATATAGGTGCTCCTATGGCATCCACTCCCACCGTGCACCCCCCCTTCCTGCTCACCTTGTCCTTGGCCCCCGCCCCCCCACTCCCTCCCCAGCCTGGCACTCCTTCTCGACTTCTGGGCACCCCCCCGAACCCTCTTGTCCTTTGCAGGCACCTTTCCCCTCAATGCCTCCCCCGCCGGCCAACCCGCTCGCCTCCCTGACTCCGCCCGCCCCCCCTGCCCCCCGCTCCCTCTACAAACTGAAGCGGCGCCTTCCTCCGGCCGCCGCACTTCTTGCCCGATCCCCCTCCCCGCCTCGGCGCCCCAGCCGCCCGCTGGCCGCCACCGCGCACCGCTCCTCCCTTCGCCCACGCCCCCTCCTTCCTCCTCGTGCAAGAACGCGGCGGCTCACAAGCCGCGGTGGCCTTACCCGCACATCGTCCTGCAGCAAATCCGTCCTGCCTGCTTCCCCCAAGAGGCGTAGAGCCTCACGCACACGGGGATCCGCCATCGCCTCTGCCGCCATGCCACCAGGTAAAGCCTCTCCCGCCATCCGCACTGCCGCCTCTAAGTCCTCCGCTCCACCACACGACCCTGCACACCAGTCCTGGAAGCCCACGACGCTCTCTACTATCGCCCTAACAACGATGCTGCCCCCAACAAAACCGTAACCTGCTAAATCACAATCCTGACTAAAACCACACAACGATTAAACTGCCCCCCGGCTGCTGGGTCACTGTCCCATGAAATGGTGCACAGTAACCCAAAATGGCCGCTCTTAAAGGCACTAGCCCAAAAAGAGCCCAATGCAGCCCAATTCCCCCCGGACTAGCCCAACCAGCCCAATCACCCTTCCTGTCCCCCGGCTAATTCCTCCCCTCACCCTTCCTCCCGGGGCCCCAAAATCCCTAGGGGAGCGTGCCTCCCTAAGGTCGGCCCCCCCCCCGCAAAGCCCCAATCACCAGTTTGACAGCTCCGTGCTGCATTATCCCTGCTTTCTGTAATCACTAACAAGGCCAAGTCAAATGGCAAACTTTCCTCGCCAGAGGCACCGGGGTAGCTCTAATGTGGGGCATTTGCCGCTGAGAAGACCATCCCCAGATAAACAGAAAGCCCTTGGCAGGGGGGGAGCTATGTGCACGCAAAGAAAGTGCACGAACGGGAGTGCGGGTGGGTGGGACCGAGAAGGACGGACTCCGGGAGGGGGGGTAGGGGGACAAATAGTGCCTGAAGTACAGGGGCCAGTAGCCATGGCAGGATACAAATGAGGATGTGGTCGTCATGAGGCAGGACTAACAAGCATAACACCTATGAGAAGGCTGCATTGAGGAAAAAAGCCAATAAGAAATATGAGTGGAGAGTTGGAGGAGCTTCCACAAAGCTTCCCCACTATAGTGTATACTCCATGCCTCGTAAAGCGAGCAGCACATACGCTGCAATGCTAGCTGAGGCCTAAAAAATAGGGGGCATATTTATTATTGTTGTTGCACTGCCCTTGCACCACACAAGGGGGTGCAAGTGCAACGCACCAACAAGGTAAGATTTATCAAGCCACGCAAGGCCACCTTGTGTGGAACTGCTTGGCTTGATAAATTTATAGTAAGGCAATACTGTTCAAATTGCTGCGACTCGTTACTCTTGTTCTAGTGAGGGGTTCCATGGATAGAATGTGGGTGCTCCCACGTATCCAGTCATGGATTTCGGGGCACTCCCAAATTTACTGCTAGTGATAGTGATAGGGAATGTGTCAAAATGCTACACTTCCCTAGGTGAGGTGTAACGAGGAGAAATATCTTTATTTATCCTGGCTTTTTCCTCTTTTTATGTATGCTACATTTTAAAGCACGCATAAAAAGAGGAACTGCCTCAGAAGATTGTTTTGTGGAGAAAGGTGTCCCTTCCTACATAGAAACAATAATGCATATTACGCAGGCACCCCTGGACCATGGTGCAAGGGTGCGTGCATTGGCAATAGGCAGCACATTGAGCGCCAGGACAAGGAAAAGACAGGAATGTGCTGCATAATATTAAATATGGTGCATTCTGGCAATTTACCGTTCAACCAATGCGGAAAAGGTGGCTTGTTGCTTGAACGTTTGATAAATTTGCCCCTAGAGCTGGAAACGTTGGTTTCCAGTGACATAGAGTCATTTTATACATGTGGCATTTATGTCAATTAATTGCAAGATGATAATATTCTAATATCATTGAAAAGGCAGGCCTTTTTGCTTGCATCAACAAACTAACATACTCTGATACATGTTGTAGAACGTGCAAACAATGGTGGCGTTTGTCCAATAGGCTCAATTAAAATGAACCAAGACTACAATTCCTGGAATGCACTGTTATGTTAAAAACTAGATTGGAAACATTTGTGTTCCTGTGACTTGGAGACATCTGGTCACCCTTTACACTTGGCATTTATGCCAGATTACTGCATAATGTTAAATACTATGCGTGTTCACCTCCTACAACAAATTAACATACTACAGTACATGGTGTAGAATGAGCCTAAAATGGTGGCATAGCGAAAACAGCTATCAGTAGTAATTCCAGTGGTAAAAAGCATGCTTATAAATTTACAGAAGACACAATTTCAAAAAACATGCAACAGAGTTAACGAAATCGACAGAATTTTTGCCCCACCAAAAATACAGATTACATACAATGTGCTGGATTTAAAGGCAATAGAAAATCCTTGAAAGCAATCTAGATTTACGGCCTCATTATGGGGTGGTCAGACTTTGGTGCAGATATGCCCGAGGTCAGATTTTACATCATCAATTGGCATTTCCATACCAAAATATTGCCATTACAGTTTTTTTTCACAAAAGGTGGAATAGCTGCTCAGACCCGGAGTCACTGTGCAGTTTTTCCTCAATTTCAGTAAAAATAAGGCTGATGTTTTCTGCCTGCTCTGAGCAGGTGGAAGTGTCAGCAGGAGTGCCTGTCCCGGGAAAGGTCCAGGGCATTCTTATCTTGCACCCGAACAGGAGGAGCACTGTCTCCTACCCTTGGACTGCTGTAGGGCAACAGGAGAGCCCATGCAACACTGTTATCTGCAACCCCTGCCCTGAAACATTTGTGAGAGGCCTGAGAAGCCTGTTTTCTCTGGGCCAAGAATGATACGTCAGGAGTTGTCAGATCCAATAATTCTTTACTGAGACACACTTGGGGTATTTCAACCAGAATTATCACTCTGAGTGAATTCATCCAACACTTGATTGGGATCTTAGCAAATGTACTTCTTGTTAGACATGTGCATGTACTTTAATTCCAATGAATTGTTGTTTTCATTGAACTTTCTGTTGTATTTGTCTACTTAGAGCGGAACCCTTGTGCCCTCCTTGTCTTCTTCAGATACATGTGGACATCTGTGGCATCTGACTGTAATATATGTAAGTCTCTGAAGCTGTTGGCTAAATGAGCTGAAGACGATATCTTACCAATTCATTGTATTCATATTACCAATAAAATAAGAGGAAGATTGGCTTTGTATTTATCTTTTGCCTGATACAAAATGGCCACCATGAATTCTCAGTCTAGCAGAGCCCAGACCTGCATTTTCTTGTGGTACTATGAGTCGTGCAGCACACATTGAGGTGGCAGAGCCCAGGGACTGGCGGAGGCAATGGCTACAAGAGACAGCATGGAGACAGGTTAACACCTTAGCTGCTATGGAACGTCCAGCTCCAGTGCTCAACGTTCCATTGCGCAGGTGCAGCTGGAACGTCCAACGGCCGACGGCAGCACTCCCGAGGTAGTGGTGCCGTCGGCCATTGGACTGGGCGCAGCACTTATGAGGTTAATACATCTATGTACAATTACAATTATTCTGCCCTGATGAATGCTTTCTATTTTGATGTAAAAGCAATGCTTTTGGTCGATCAGAACAGTTTCTAAGCAGAAATAACAGTCATAGGCCTGAGTGCCATTGTGCATTGTGATTTGGGTTGGGACCACTGACTGGCGTGCTTGTATTATGGTAGTTACTTATGATGGTAAATAGAAGGTAGTATGTGTGACTTGTTGTAAGAATGGACAGTGAATCATCTGAATAGAGCCTTCTGCTGTGATGATAATGATTTGGAAGGTGTGAAGGAGTTTGTGGGGCCAGATGTTAAGGTCTCCTGCCATGAATAGCTCCAACTGGCAGGAGATTACTGGTCAGTGAATCTTAAAACTTTGCAAACTTCACCTGATGCCAACTTTGCCATATTTTATAAGTCTGCAAACATTGTTTATGGCAGAATTGTATCACGAGCCCTTTTTTGCAAGAGAATTTCAGGACTACAAATGAAAAGTTGGTCAGATTTTGTTTCCCTGTAGCATTCTTTGCTAAGACATATTTTCCCCCAGTTTAAGGTTTGCTACTTGCACCATAGTTGTGAAGGTTGCAAAGGTTTGACCGCAACTTCTTAAAATCTGTGGGATCAAAAGTTCTATATTTTGCATTTCCATTTTGGAGATTGGACAGGTTGGAAATGTGCATAGCTAGTAGGTGGTAGATACTGGCAAGAATTAACTAAGAGAAGTTGGAAAGATGGCTTTTATGCAATAAGATTCAAAGCTTGGTTACAGTGGGATTGCTGGGTTATTGGGAGAGATTACTTCTCCTATACAGTCATGTAAAATGCTACTGTGTTTGCCATTTAAAATTAAACAGCTGGTTACATTCTGTTTTCTAGACATGCAGTATTACAAGTTTTGTGTAGTTTGTTTTTTTGACTCAATCCCCAAGGGACTTTTGAGAACACACACTTTCTCTCTCTATATAGGAGCCAATTTATAAGGGCAAATACACCTACCTACTCAACTGAGATGTTAGGATTGTTAAGTAAGTCAGATTGTGTCCTGCAATTGCCTATTCCTTTCACCTTACATATTTTGTTTGTCTGATAATTAAATGTGAGCTTCTGCTGGGTTAGGAATGTGCCAACTGTGCAGCATAAATGAAGAGCACCGGTAGCAAAGTGAAGATTGTAAGATGCTTTGTTCATTATATATATGGTGCAGAGGCTGGCAAGGTGGGCATAGTTAAAAAACGACAGGTTTCTGCAACACTTTCTGTCAGACCTCTCAAGATTTCCTTCAGAATTTCACAATTCTCTTTGAGGGAGAATAGATGAAGTGCTGTGAATGGAAACAACACAAATGAAGCTGTGGTTCTTTACTATGCAGCATCTTGCGCCTTTTAGAAGGGAGCAGAAGGGATGACAGGTTAGTGTCACAACTGGGCTGATCTCCCAATATAAGATATGTGCAGGGATGCAGGGACGGTGATAGAGACATTGACACTAACTGCCCGTCAACTGGGAACAGAGTGGTGATAAAATGCTAGTATATCAGAGGAATGGTCCCGTCAGGAACGTAATCTGAAGGATTGCAATGCTGCTGCATATGGTGGATGGCCACAGCATATTTCACAATAGGGGGTCCAAGTCTCCTGGGTGCCTGAAAGCAACTTTCTGGAGAAAAGCACACATTCAGAGTACCACTGACTAAAAGGAACACCTTGTGAAGTGTGAGGTGTTCATTGGCTTGCCATACCCCCACTTTGTTGGTTTTCCCACAAATGGAAAGGGACTGATCTTACAAGGATCATGTCAAAAATGTCCTCGTTTGGTTTTCTGAATGATGGGTGAAATATTAGTTATTAAGAGTCATCTGTTTAGGAAAAAACAGGTCTTTACTGTGTTTCTAGGAGATCTTGAATATTCCTTATTGCGTTGATTTTGTAAAGTTTTCACGTGTTGCTCTTTATATCGTATTTGGAGTGGGTTTCACTCACTAACTAGCAATCAGAGACATCATGAATGTAATGGAACAAGTCTTGTGGTATATCCTCAGGATTTCCGTGTTTAGTGTTAAAGATCAAGCACCAATAATTCAATCAGTTGTCCTTTGTGTCATTATAGACAATTTGCTCACCATTTATATGTACTGAAAGTCCAGTGGTGTCTGGCTTATATATAGAACTACATAGTGAGTCAAGTCTTCATCAAGTCAAAGGATATTTCCAGGTCCTACCCTATTTCAACCTAAGGGAGTTGGTGGATAACATGTTGGGTTAACCTTGAGCTAAAATTAAAGTAATCGCTTATCTTTCTAAGTGATTCTGCTTTTATACCTTTCCACACTCGTCCTATTGTCGCATTACCTCATGACAGGGCCGGCTTTCGCACTGTTAGGGCCCGGTGCGACAATCATTTTTGATGCCCCCACACCCCATGACTACCTCCTCGAATTCTCTCAGTACTAAGGGCGAAAATGCCCCTCATTTCTCCAAATATAAGTTATTACTAAACACAGCGCTCCCCACTGAGTTCAGCACCTCCTCAACAGGTCAGCGCCCAGTGCGGCCGCACAGGTCTCAATCCCCTAAAGCCTGCCCTGCCTCATCACCTGCTTGTGCTACCTGTTGAATGAGCTATAGTCCTCCACTAAACACAGAGATAGCTGCTCTGTTCTCTTTTGGACTCGTTCTTTAATGCCGATTCGAAAAGGCAGGCCAAAATAAAAGCTGTTTTCGTTGAAGAGAAAATATCGGCAGTCATTATGCTTTTCCAGCTGGAGATATACATCACAAACATGCTTGCACCTGTTGTTTTGACTATGGGTCTGGTTTAGAGTTCAGAGGAGGAGTGTCTCCCTCATCTGCTGTATTACAAGCGACATTGGCTATAATGCTCTTGTAAAATGGCGGACAGGATATCAGGCACATTTGTGATGGAGTAATCCTGTTCGCTAACTCTAAATTAGGGCTTATGTCACTGTCTAATGCATGAGTCCAACTTTGGGACATGTACTGGGCTCTACATGGATTTTCAGCAAATCACTGCTTATGTAAACGACTCGCAATTACTGTATGCAAGACATCTTGATAATCTGTGGAGAAGTGTGGCTCAGGGGTTGGAGGCGGCAGACCCGGAAGCTGAGATCGGCCCTGGACCAGGGTTCAATTCCCCGCCTCGGTGGGTCTTGGGCTCATTAATTCCACGGACTCGATAATTCTCGCTCCGGTGCCTTCTCGACTCACGGGTTCACACTCTGCGACTCTGGGCAATAGCTTGCTTAATCTCCACAACGGCCCCTCGCGGCGGGATGCCTGGCTTTCACCTTGTGGATACCCTGCCGGGGTTATCCCACAGGGGAATACCAGGACGGGTTCCCTAAGCAAGCGCTTAGATACCGACCTCAGTCAGTGATTTGCGCTATATAAATACATGTACATTTACATTTACAATCTTACCATAGATAGATCAACCTTTGACACCGCGGGGTAAGTTAAAGTGATTGAAGCGGTACTTCCAGTGTAGTAGTCACAGATGCTTTCCTTGTTCCATCTCTTCGACCCTGCCTCAGATCTAGATGTTTTCTGCGTCGTCACTCCTGAAGCTGGTTAAGCTTAAATGCTGCCCGCCATTTAGGATATGGATTTAGGTTCGAGCGCTCTATCTGAAAAGATATTTACTTTCGCTCTCAGAGGTATTTGTTGGTGAAGCCAGCTATCATTCAGCATCATACTGCAGAAGGTCGAGAGATAAACTTCAGTTGCATGATAACCCAGAGGCTATGAGGTTTCACTGGACAATAAATAGAAAACTGCAATAAGTTCAAAACCGTTTATTTTATTTATAGTATCAACATAGTCTGGGTTAAGCTTGCCAGAAAATGTTTTAGAGAGCGCTCTCTCTGCCTTCCTTACAAACCCCTAAAGGCAATGCATACTGTCTGTTTGTTCTGCTTAGTAAAAGCAACTCGACAGTGCGAAAGCAATTAGCAGTCCCATTATATTTTGAATTAATTTAATACAATAGGAAGAGTAGTGTTCAGCCCTCACTTATAACGAATTTTAAAGTCAAATTCAGCAAGCATCTGAAAATAAAATCGTTGGTTCTAAAATATTGCACTAATGGTCGCTTCTAGATCAGCATGAGTTAAAAGATATGTATTGGGCTGAATTGTCGCAGACATTACATCTGTCTGGAAATGACAGATTTAGATGCTCACATTTCCAGTGACATGGTGATAATAGGTTTCATGTCAATCATTCTCAATTATGGTGCAGACATATGCTGACTTCAGGCGGGGAAGCGACATGCTGTGTCATAGCTCATCGGAAATATTGCTATTTGAAGCAAAGCTTGGAACCTTGTCAAGAAATATGCATCTATTGACAAATACATTCTTTGTTTTCCCAATGAATGCCTTTTTTTTTGAAACTCTAATGCTAAAAATACCTAATAATTCTACACATCAAGTGCTGGATTACGTAGTCTGCACTGGACAACTTTCCACCTGTGTAATTAATGTTCTACCAATTTTAAACGCATATTTGTTCCGACCAGAATGTAGTTTTTTCACGGGCTGACTCTGCATACGTCTTTTGACACACGTGTCTTTAATGCAAAAGTCACCTGTAAATTGTCTTACTCTACATTCAAAATTGCCCAGATCCATTTTAAGACAGACTCAGCGTGTTGTCACATCCTCTAGATAAATCCACCTTCCCTACTGGCTTTGCCCAAAGGCCAGAAGGGCTGTAGCTGCCACCATGTATTGCTCAAGGCTAAAACTGTGTTTTGGCATTTTTTTAAACAAATCTATTTTAGTGTTCAAATACAGTGGTACGGATTAAAAACATAGGGGCATATTATCAAGACAAGCGAAAAAATTATTGCCGCTTTAGCGGCAGAAAAATGCCACTAAAACGGCAATAATGGGCTTGAAAATATGCTCTATGGAATTCCAATTGTAGCCCATGTTAGATGTCCTTCATATCTAACATGGGCTTCAACTGGAATTCCATAGAGCATATCATCAAGCCCATTATCGCCGTTTTAGCAGCAGTTTTCTGCCGCTAAAGTGTCGATAATTTTATCGCCTGTCTTGATAATATGCCCCATAGGGCCTTATTCCAATGTTGGTGGGTCCGCTACCGACAGGCTGTCGGTTGCGGGCCCACTGACATTTGCTAAAATGGCATAATCCAGTGGTCAGAGAAATTGGGCGGAGGGACCGACTACTGTTTTTCCAATGCACTCAAGGAGCCCGTTGGAGCAGCGTGGGACCGTAATCCCTACAATAGGGGCAGTGCCCGCTCAGGCACCGCCAATGGGATTACAATGTCCATTTTCCTCTGCCTTTTCAGGGTGGTTTGACCGCCCTGAAAAGGCAGACAGAAAGGGGCTTTGGGGGACCCAAGCAAAGAACCTGCCCCCCCTGGGCCACCGCTCTGGAGCCACACTTGGTGCCCCCTAAACACCCATTCACCCTGTGCCAGGTCCAGTGTGTGGCCTAGTACACGGTGCAGGGATGTTTGTGAACATGTCTTTTTCAGTTGTGCCTTAACAGTGGTCGGATCGTAATAAAGCAGGAGGAGCCAGCCACTACATGTCGGGCGGACACAACCCTGATACGATGTCGGTTAGATGCTCGTCTGACTGGCATCGTAATAAGGACCATAATACCTACTAAATTGATCTACAGTTGTATTGCTCTGCAGGAAGGGACAGCTATGCCCAGAGATTATGTCTATCCTTTTTATTAACTTTATTATACAACATTCTCTGTAGACAAACATCCACCAATCTCCTCTCCCTTGCTTATAGGCTGGGAGGGTATTCAGACAGAATATTGAGTTGGAAATGTCGACCTACACAAATATCGAGTTGGAAATATTGTGACACAGAAAAATCGAAAGTAAGAATATCGTGGTCAAGAATATCGAATTTAAGGTAAAAAATATGGTTTTGAAAATCATAGTAGTCATTAAAATCATTTGCAAAAATAAAGTTGTTTAAAATATCAATTACCTAGTTAGTGTTATGAATTTTAGTTCCTATTTTAAATGTATGTGATATATGTTTTTGTATAAGTATTGGTTATGTTTTTTAATATATGTATTAATTTTAAATAGTTATCAATTTTTATTCAATTAAATTTTGCTTTTTGAGTTCTGTAGTGGGTTGTGGGTTTATAGGGGAATAGAGTGGATCTCATTTATTTATAATAAATAATGAATATTTTTTAATTATTAATATTTATTCAATTGATATTTTATAGTGATAATTGTGGGGAGAAATGTATTTTAATGAATTATTGATTGGTTGTTAATTAATATTGATTAATTAATTGATTAATTAATTGATTATTATGGAAATTGTGTATTTTTTTAGGTGCAGGTTTTGGGGCTTATAGGGGAAAAGGGAGGGAAGTAATTTATTTTTGATTAATTAATTAGTTGTTAATTTTTATTAATTAAGTTATTGAAAATTAATTATGGCAATTGTGTAAATAATTTCAGGTACAGGTTGTGGGGTTTATAGTGGTAAAGGGTGGGAAGTGATTTATGTTTAACTAATTATTAATTAGTTCTTAATTAATAATAATTAATTGAACATTAAATATGGAAATTGTGTAATTTATTTTAGGTGTGTGTTGTGGGATTTTAGGGGTAAAGGGCGGGAAGTAATTTATGTTTAATTAATAAATATTTAGTTGATAATTAGTTGATCATTAATAATAAATAATTTAATAATATATAATTAGGGAAATTGCTTATATTTTTTTGTATGTAGGTTTTAGTTTTATTGAGGTAAAGGGTGGGGAGTAAAATAATGTTACTTAATTTATAATTAGTTGTTAAATATTATTAGGTTTTGAATTGAAAATAAGTTTTCATTGTGTAATGAATTTTTTTACAGTTTAATTTTAGCTGTAGTTTGTGGGGGTTATAGGGGTAAAGTGTGGGAAGTTTATGAATTCTGTATGAGTTTTAATTTGATTTATAATTAAATATATTTCTTTCATTGGTAATTAATTAAGCAAGTACATTTTTTAAACATTTAGATGTGGGTTGTGAATTGTGTGGTGTTATAGAGTAGGAAATAGAATAATAATTAATCTTTTTGTTTCTAAATAATTCCTAATTCAAAAAAATAAGTATTTGTTTAAAAATGTGTTTTTCTTTTATTTAATATAATATTTGTAGGTAATTGTCATATGCATTTTACATTATAATATGTTTTTTAAATTTGTAATATTAAATATATATTTTGGTTTTCATTTATAACATATTTATATATATATATATATATATATATATATATATATATATATATATATATATATATATATATATATATATATATATATATATATATATATATATATATATATATATATATATATATATATATATATATATATATATATATATATATGTGCTCTAGGGCACATTGTTGTAATTCATGAATTTGTGGCGGCCCGCGTTGTAGGAGAGGAGCACCCTCTTTTAAGAATAAAGAGGCTGGGAGTGCAACTATTTCAAATCCGCAGCACGGGAAGCCAAGTTTAATTAAAGCTGCTTTGGGGAGTCCGTAAACCTACAAAGGAAACAACGCTAAAATATGGAATCTGTGCATTGAGCCTACTATAGGTAATACTGATTCACATTCGGGACTACAGATCGCAGCATGCAAAGAGACAATGATGTACTATACATAGCCCACGAAGGACCAATCAAAGCATGAATTAATTAATTGAAACATGACTATTCACCGCTCATGTTTCAATTAAGCAGCACAGGATGAAGTTTATAACCCCGAAACGAGTTGGCGGAAAAGTGCACACCGGAAGACTGAGGTGGCCAGAGAAACAATACCTGATGGTGGTGACCCGTCGAGTGACCTCTCAATGCTCTAGGGCACATTGTTCTAATACATGAATTTGCGACTGCCTGTGTCATAGGAGAGGAGCACATCTTTCAAGATTAAAGAGGCTGGGAGTGAAACTATTTCAAATCCGCAGCACGGAAAGCCAGGATTAATTCAAGCTGCCTTGGGGAATCCGTAATCCTTCAAAGGAAACAATGCTAAAATATGGAATATGCGCATTGAGCCTACTGTAGGTAATTCTGATTCACATTTGGGGACTACAGATCCCAGCATTCAAAGGGACAATGGTGTACTATACATAGCCAACGAAGGTAGTGCTTGCGAGGACCGTTGGCCGACGGCAGCAGCCAATGGGTTAAGGAGCCCTGGAAGAAGAGGTTGATAACCTCAAAACACGTCGATAGAAAAGTGCACAACGGAACACTGAGGTGGCCAGAGAAACAATACCTGATGGTGGTGCCCCGTCAAGGTCCTCTCAATGCTTTAGGGCACATTGTTGTAATACATGAATTTGCGGTAGCCCGCATCGTAGGAGAGGAGCACCATCTTTCAATAATAAAGACGCTGGGAGTGAAACTACTTCAAATCCGCAGCACGGGAAGCTAAGATTAATTCAAGCTGCCTTGGAGAGTCCGTAACCCTACAAAGGAAACAATGCTAAAATATGGAATATGCACATTGAGCCTACTATACTTAATACTGATTCATATTTGGGGACTACATATCCCAGCATGCTAAGGGACTATATGCTATATGTACTATATGTACTATACATAGCCCACGAATGGCCCGTCAAAACATGAATTAATGAATTGAAATGTGACTATTCATCACGCATGCCCAGGATGAAGAGGTTGATAACCTCGAAACGAGTCAGCAGAAAAGTG
The DNA here is from genome assembly GCF_964263255.1 of Lissotriton vulgaris. NCBI lineage: Eukaryota > Metazoa > Chordata > Amphibia > Caudata > Salamandridae > Lissotriton > Lissotriton vulgaris. The sequence goes on from NC_141685.1 coordinate 1,442,317,051, forward strand.
CACAACGGAACACTGATGCGGCCAGAGAAACAATACCTGATGGTGGTGACTACTGTTGCTCTGACTGGAGTGGGAATAGTAAAATTGATCCCTCCACTATCCAACACTTTCCCTACTGTTGCACTCCCTGGAGTGGGAACAGTAATCCCCCCCCTGCCCTCCCCGGCTAACACTTACCCAACTGTTCTACTGACTGGAGTGGGAATAGTACATTTTATTCATTCGCTATCCAACACTTCCCCTACTGTTGCACTCACTGGAGTGGGAATATTAATTATTACCCCTCCACTATCCAACACTCTCCCTACTGTTGCACTTATTAGGATGGGAATAGTAATTTTTACCCTGTCCGCTATTCAACACTTTCCCTATTGCTGCACTCACTGAAGTGGGAATAGCAATTTTTACACCTCCGCCATCCAACACTTTTCCTACTGCTGCACTGATTGGAGTGGTAAATGTAAGTTACATTAAGCAGTTTAATATTTTACTTTATAATAGATTTTTTAAAAATAGATCAGTGATGTCATTTGAGATGTCATCAGTGATGTCATCAGTGATGTCACTGAGCATGTCATGAATGATGTAATATGTGACATGATCAGCAGTGGATTGCGGGTGCGCGATATATAGTTAGTGCCGATATTACGAACGATTGATAATGACTTTTCTTGAGAAACATTTGGATTTGGATTATCATGTCGTATACTTTGGAATTTTTTAAAGACTGACTTTGAGGATGCTATAAATTGCTCAAGTTTGCCCGAATTGTGTGGGTAAAATTGATACCTAGTCACTTTGAATAAGAATGTACTTACGTCTCACAAACATTTGGAAGAAATAATGTATGACAACAGGATACCGACAAAACTTGAAGGCAATAGGAACGCCCTGAAGAAGTTCTGTTGTACAGAACGAAATGCGTCGGCTGGCTGTGGTACATACACTTAAGGAAAATAAAAGCATTGAATATACACCAAGATTCAGCGCTTCAATAAGGACTCTAAGTGATATGATTTGATTGGACTTGTTGTGCAAGTGGTGCTGTGCCAAACTTTGGAATATTATTCTCCACTACTCTCTACTACTCACTCTCTACTATTCCACTACTCTCTAATACTCACTCTCTACTACTCATTCTCTACTACTCTACTACTCTCTACTACTCTCTCTCTACTACTCACTCCCTACTACTCACTATCTACTACTCTCTACTACTCACTCTCTACTACTCTCTACTCTCTACTACTAACTCTCTACTACTCTCTCTTTACTACTCACTCTCTACTACTCACTCTCTACTACTTTCTACTACTCACTCTCTACTTCTCACTCTCTACTACTCTCTACTACTCACTCTCTACTGCTCACTCTCTACTACTCACCCTCTACTACTCTCTCTCTACTACACTCTACTACTCACTCTACTACTCACTCTCTACTACTCTCTACTATTCTCTCTCTCTACTACTCACTCTCTACTACTCACTCTCTGCTACTCTCTACTACTCACTCTTTACTACTCTCTACTGCTCTCTACTACTTACTCTCTATTACTCTCTACTACTCTCTACTACTCACTCTTTACTACTCTCTACTACTCTCTCTACTGCTCTCTACTACTCACTCTCACTCTACTACTCTCTACTACTCACTCTCTACTCTCTACCTCTCTACCTCTACCTCTCTACCTCTACCTCTCTACCTCTCTACCTCTCTCTACACGCACACATATACACATATATAAATGCATATGACTACACTCTCGCCTCTTTCCTCAGCAGGCTCCCGGCGGGATCGCCACCTCCCAAAACATAAACAGTCTGTTTATATAAATGCATATATATGCATGTGCATTTATATATATGTATGTGTATATATATATATACATACATATATAAACATATATAATGTGCATATCTATATAAATACAAATATAAATGCATGCATACATATACATATATGCAAACATATGCATGTTATTTACATAAAAGTTTGAAAAACACTAATAAAAGCAAAGCTAAAAAGCCACCTCATTACAAACACTGTGGCTTTAACTTAAACGAGGGCGAGATCTATTGCATTTTCAATGCTTGTTTACTTTGGTTCCATCAAGAAGGCATTCAGATGTGTCACACATTTGCCATAAATTCTGAATGTTAGCACTCTAGTTGCTCATTAGATCACTGTAGTAAAGCTACTGCTCACCAGGGAAGTCTGCTGCTGGTATTCAAAGTGCATGTTTCAGTCTGCATATCAGAATTTCTTTCATGAAATAGAAGAGGATTTGAGAAGTCACTCAAAATGTGCCCTAATTTTTATTTCTGCAGCACTAATCATACATTCTATGGCAAAATATACCCCCTCATTTTGTTCCTTTTTAAAGTAAATGTTTTAAGAGTTACCACTTTATTCCAATCAAGATGGCTTCAGGCGTGCCATACCTTTGTAATAAGTAGGACTGTTAGCACTCTAGTTGTTCTTTAGAACACTCTAGGAGGCTGCAGTAGAACACAAAGGAATCAACTGACAGTCTCTGTCCTTGTTGAATGTACATGTTTTACTGAGAATGTCATACTTCATTCTCACATGACTAAGAAAGATAATATGAATGTACAGAAAATATGCTTTCAGCTTAGCTTAAAGATCCCCTTCCAAACCACTGTGAGAAAAGCATGAGATAATAGTTTTCTTTCAAACATGATTCATGATATCCCAGCAGAAGGCTTTTTCACATGGTAAAATCACCTTAGAACACATCACAATTCCTAAAATTAGTATGGTACCATCAACAAATGATTTATAATGTAACTAAAGTCCTAAAACCTTCTATTAACTGCACTGCTTTTTAATGAGGTGCTATCATGTATATTGGTCCCAAGATGGCTGCCAACACTTTTTGGATGAAGTGCTGACAGCCAATCAGATTGCACGATGAGATGTGTGGTTAGGCTCCGCCCAGATATATATATTTTTTTCCTTTTGATTTTCTCAGGAACTACTGGAGGGATTTACACCATTTAAGCAAAAGCGTGATCTGCGAACCAAACTCTACCTCTCTGCCAAATTCAGCGTAATTCCGTTCAGCCGTTTGGGCTGTAGCCGTGTCTAATCGTCCTATGGAAAAGAACATGGGGAAATCACGTTTTGGGAGCCCCCTTTTTTCTCAGCCCCCACTCGACGAATCCCCCCAAAACTTTCAGGGAAGGAGCGGAGCGGAGCAGGCCATCTTCTTTGAGAAATTTGCAAAGATTCAACAACCAGCGCCAAAGTTATTCCCAGTAGAATGTCTACTGGCGACCGCCAGTAGGTAATATATATATATATATATATATATATATATATATATATATATATATATATATATATATATATATATATATATATATATATATATATATATATATATATATATATATATATATATTTATATATATATTACCTACTGGCGGTAGCCAGTAGGTATATATAGTTAGGACCTAGTTTCCATAGGAAATCCCCAACATTCTATTGGGAATAACTTTGGCGCTGGTTGATGAATCTTCGCAAATTTCTCAAAGAAGATGGCTCGCTCCGCTCCACTCCTTCCCTGAAAGTTTGGGGGGGATTCGTCAAGTGGGGGCTGAGAAAAAAGGGGGGTCCCAAAACGTGTTTTCCCCATGTTAATTTCCATAGGACTCAAAGGTTTTTTAAATGCTAATTCCTAACTATAAAAGGCCTGAAACCTATGGTTTTTCAGTGAATTTGCAAGGTTTTTAAATGCTAATTCCCAACTATATAAGGCCTGAAACCTATGTTTTTTCAGTGAATTTCAAAGGTTTTTTTAATGCTAATTCCTAACTATTTAAGACCTGAAAGCCCACCAGGAATCTCCAGTATGCACCAGGGGACTGTATTGCAGAGAGGTGTAATGAAGCCACGCCCCTTTTTACACCTCTCTGCAAAGCAGCCCCCGTGCATGTTTGAAGAGGGGGAACTAATTCCCCTTGCATACTGGGGGCCCCTGGGGGCTAACTAGCCCACCTGGAACCTCCAGTATGCGCCAGGGGGCTGCATTGCAGAGGTGTAATGAGGCTATGCCCCTTGTTAAACCTCTCTGCAATGCAGCCCCCCTGGCGTGTTTGCAGAGGGGGAACTAATTCCCCTTGCATACTGGGGGTCCCTGGGGACCAACTAGCTCACCAGGAGCCTCCAGTATGCACCAGGGGGCTGCATTGCAGAGAGGTGTAATGAGGCCACACCCTTTTTTACACCTCTCTGCAACGCAGCCCCCGTGCATGTTTGAAGAGGGGGAACTAATTCCCCTTGCATACTGGGGGTCCCAAGGGGCCAAATAGCCCACCTGGAACCTCCAGTATGCACCAGGGGGCTGCATTGCACAGAGGTATAATGAGGCTATGCCCCTTTTTACACCTCTCTGCAACGAAGGCCACTGGCACGTTTGCAGAAGGGGGACTAATTCCCCATGCAAACTGGGGGTCCCTGGGTTATATCTGCACAAACGCCGATATTCCGAACGATTGAAAATGACTTTTCTTGAGAAAAATTTGGATTTGGATTATCATGTCCTATACTTTGTAATTTTTGAAAGACTGACTTTGAGGATGCTATACATTACTCAAGTCTGCCCGAATTGTGTGGGTAAAATTGATACCTAGTCACTTTGAATAAGAATGTACTTACGTCTCGTCTAACATTTGGAAGAAATATCTGGTTATATGATAACAGGATACCGACATAACTTGAAGGAAATAAGAATGCCCTGAAGAAGTTCTGTTGTACAGAACGAAACGATTCTGCTGGCTGTGGTACATAAACTTAAGGAAAATAAAAGCATTTGAACATACACCAAGATTCAGCGCTTCAATAAGGACTCTAAGTGATATGATTTGATTGGACTTATTGTGCAAGTGGTGCTGTGCCAAACTTTAGAATATTCTCCACTACTCTCTACTACTTACTCTATACTACTCCACTACTCTCTAATACTCACTCTCTACTACTCATTCTCTACTACTCTACTACTCTCTACTACTCACTACCTACTACTCACTATCTACTATTCTCTATTACTCACTCTCTACTACTCTCTACTCTCTACTACTCACTCTCTACTACTCTCTCTCTACTACTCACTCTTTACTACTCACTCTCTACTACTCTCTACTACTCACTCTCTACTTCTCACTCTCTACTATTCTCTACTACTCACTCTCTACTACTCTCTCTCTACTACTCTCTACTACTCACTCACTACTACTCACTCTCTACTACTCTCTACTACTTACTCTACTACTCACTCTCTACTATTCTCTCTCTCTGTTACTCACTCTCTACTAGTCTCTACTACTCACTCTCTACTACTCACTCTCTACTACTCTCTACTTCTCACTCTTTACCACTCTACTACTCACTCTACTACTTACTCTCTACTACTCTCTACTGCTCACTCTCTACTACTCACTCTCTACTACTCTCTACTCCACACTCTACTATTCACTCTACTATTCATTCTACTACTCTCTACTACTCACTCTCTGCTACTCTCTCTACTGCTCTCTACTATTCTCTACTACTCACACTCTACTCTCTATTACTCACTCTCTACTCTCTACCTCTCTCTACTTCTCTCTCTACTAGTCTCTACCTCTCTACCTCTACCTCTCTACCTCTACCTCTCTACCTCTTCACCTCTACCTCTCTACCTCTCTCTACACACACACATATACACATATATATATATGCATATTCACTGAAAAAACCATAGGTTTGACACCAGTTATAGTTAGCTGGAAATTTTACTGACATAAAACCATTGAAATTCCCACGTTATAGTTAGTTGGACTCACTATAACTTGCGCGCCTGCAATGCACTGCTGATGACGTCACATATTACATCACTCATAACATGGTCAGTGACATCACTCATGACATCACTGATGACACCATCCAGTGAATGTGTGCCTTCCTGAAAAATAAATGTTTTATATATGTATATGTAAAGGTCGATGGAAGAATAAATGTTTAAATAAGTGTCTTAATGGATGTTTTAAAAAAAATTGATTGGGTAACTGGCTTATTAAGTGTATCTTAGTGAATACATATATTAGTGAGTATTGTTTTAATATTTAAATGTTTTTATCAGTGTTTCACTTTGTGTATGCGTGGCTGCATGGGTTGGTGAGTAGCTACATGTGTGTGTATATGGGTTATTAGATGTTTTTTTTAGTATCAGTATGAGTGTCTGTATGGTTTGGTGGGGGTGTTACTAAGCACATAGATGCATCAATGACTGACTCACTGTTTGTATGTGTTTTGAAGACAGCATATGTGCAGGACTGTATGGGGGGATGAGTGTGTATATGTGTGTGTTAGTGAGTGAATGACTGTCTCACTAGTGTCTTTATGAGTAACTACATATGTTTTAATCTAGTATATGTGAGTATTGATGTATATAAGTGAGTATAAGTGAGAGTGAGAGATTGAAAGAGTTCATGTTTAAATAAGTATGTGTTTCTATGAGTGATTGTTTAAGAGAGTAAGTATGTGTAAGTTTCCTTATAAGTAATGTGCTAGTGTGTATAACCTGTATATGCAAATAAATGGATGTTCAATAGTTTTTTTGCATGTGTGAGTATGTGTGTGAGTAACTTTTGGATGACTGTCAGTGTGTAACAGGATGTATATGTGTATCACTACATATGATGAGTGAGTATATGTATGAGTGACTATATAGAACTGTTGCTGAATGAGTGGATGTGTATATAGATGGTGGAATTACTGAATTGGTTGTTGTAACTGGTATGGGTATCTCCATTTTTTTGAAAATGTTATTTTCTATTTTTGAATATGTGTTTCAAGGGTTACATTACACTGAAAGGAGGTCTGTCACTCTGTCACAAGGATGGTGTCATCAGTGATGTCATAAGTGATGTCACTGACCATGTCATGAATGATGTAATATGTGACGTCATCAGCAGTGCATTGCAGGCCCGCAAGTTATAGTGAGTCCAACTAACTATAACGTGTGAATTTCAATAGTTTTATGTCAGTAAAATTTCCAGCTAACTATAACTGGTGTCAAACCTATGTTTTTTCAGTGAATTTATTAGGTTTTTTAAATGCTAATTCCTAACTATAACTGGTGTGAAACCTATGTTTTTTTCAGTGAATTTCATAGGTTTTGTAAATGCTAATTCTTAACTATATATAGGGCTTCAAACCTATGTTTTTTTCAGTGAATTTCAAAGTTTTTTTAATAGCAAATTTCTATTGCTATCAAATATAATATTTTTTATAATGAATCATATATTGTATATTTATGTAATACTATTTTTTATATGTAAATATATATTTATTTTTTTTGCCCGTGAGCGCTCCCGGTGCGCGTACCGGTGAGCGCACCAGTAAGCGCAGTCTTGCGGCGCGTCCCGGTGCACGTACTGGTGAGCGTCCGTTAGCGATATTGCCGCGAACAAAAACATCATCGTGACGTATCGTGTAGCACCCGAGCGCATACGATCGGGCTACGTAAGCGCCCTGGGGCGCGCCCCGGGGCGCGCCCCGGGGCGCGTAGCGGAAGCGCGTCGGGTCATGTGACCTAAAAATAACACTTTTTATTGGTTCAGGACAGTTTTGGTTTCTAAATGATGAAAGGCCTGGTCATGTGACCTGAAAATAACACCTTTTATTGGTTCAGGACAGTTTTGTTTTCCTAATGATGAAAGCCCCCACCTTTTTTCCTCATTCTCACTTTGTACTTTGAGTGAGGAAGACCTGTTTCCAGACCTATTTGTACCGAAAAATGGCTACAGTAGCAGCAGCAGCAGGAGCATCTCAGCCACCACCACCACCACCACCACCACAAGGACCACCACAACACCACAGTGGTGGAGATGAAGAAGAGGAGGAGGAGAGGCGCTACCTGCCAGAAGATACTACCCCCTAAAGTCAAAGGAGCACATTGTCTGGGAGTTTTTTAAAATCCCAAGGGGCCTCAAGAAAGTTAATGCGCCAAAGGTTACTTGTCTGACCTGTGGCACTGTACTTTCCAGGGGAAACCCTGCCAAAAAATATTCTTTTGGCAACAACACCATGATTCGCCACATGCAACGCCGGCACCCTAACAACTATAGTGCGGTAGAGGTCAGAGAACTGAATAGAAACCCTCCCCAATCTTCTCCCAGCACCTCCCAAATTACCCAACCCACTCCATCGGGAACAGAGACAAGGGAGATGGTCCCAAACATCCAAATCGAGTTTGGAAATTTCAAAATAGTTTGCATATTTTGTGGGCGTACAATTTGCTATGGTGAGCAAAGTGTTAAACTCATCAACCGTGCTGGTGACAACCACAAGTGCCCAAAGAAACCTTAATTTTTTCGTGATTTTTTTTGCTCCAGTTGAGCCGTTTACAATTCCCTGTTTTTTGTTTGTCCCCATAAAAATTCCAAAAAATACATAAAATTATTCATAAAGGCCAAAATGTTCAAAAAAACAATAAAAAAATATAAAACAACAAAAAGAATTAAAAAACAGTTCATTTTAGAACTACCACCAATTTATAAACAAATGGTAAATTTTTTTAAAAATCTGTTGTTCTTCTTTCCCCATTGTAGGCTCCCCGGTACGCTCCCCGGTGCGCATACCGAGCGCTCCCCCTGCGGGGCCCTTTTAGGGGTCTACCCTGTCCCCTTTTGGTCATTTCCCCTTTGTTTTTGCCACCTCTTGTGTCTCAATCCTACCGAGACACAAGATGGCGGCCGCTCCGGACTGTTTGGAATGTTGACAGACACCCGAGAGCCAATCAGCTTTCCGCTCACAAACTCGCGTAGCGCGCTGGAGCGCGTCCCGGTGCGCGTAACGGGGCACGCTTATAGATATATATATTTTTTTTAACCTAAATCACTCAAAATCCACTGGAGCACATCGGGCTACCAGTCCCTACAATTTTGCAGCGTTTGGTGGAAATCCATTCAGCCGTTCGGGCTAAAAGTGAGTCCAACCGCCCTATGGAAATTAACATGGGGAAAACACGTTTTGGGACCCCCCTTTTATCTCGGCCCCCGCTTGACTAATCCCCCCCAACCTTTCAGGGAAGGAGCAGAGCGCAGCAAGGCAAATTTCAGGAAAATTACAGGCAGATCCCTCAATCGACGCCAAAGTAATTCCCAATAGAATGTTGCGGTTTCCCTATAGGAAATAATCCTAACTATAACTACCTACTGGCGACCGCCAGTTTATAATATAAATATATACATATAAACATATATATATATATATATATATATATAATCATTGTGCCAACTTGTCTACTTCTTGTGAGGAGGACAGTCTTTTGCATATATATATAGGTATATATAGGTATATATAGTTAGGATTTTTTCTCTATGGGACCTTTGAAAATTCTATGTCTAATAACTTTAGCGTTTGTGGACGGAATCGGCTGAAATTTTCAGGAATATGGCACATTTTGTTTCTGAGCAGCCTCTGAAAATTTGGGGGGGTTTCGTCAAGGGGGGGCCGAGAAAAAAGGGTGTCCCAAAACGCGTTTTTCCCATTCATTTTTCCAGAGGCCGTTTGGCCTCACTTTTAGCTCGAACGGCTGAATGGATTTGCACGAAACTTGGCAAAATTGTAGGGACTGTTAACCCGTTGTGTCTTTGCTAGGTCTCAAGATATGTGCTCCAGTGGATTTTGAGAAATTAACGATTTAAAAAACAGATATATCTGTGACAGCGTCCCGGGTAGCGCTCCGGTTCGCGAACTTTTCGCGTAACGGAACTTTGCGAAGCGAAGCTGATTGGCTCTCTGGTGTCTGTCAACATTCTAAACAGTCCGGAACGGCCGCCATCTTGTCTCTTGGTGAGATCGAGAGACAAGAGGAGGAGAAAAACGAAGGGGGAATTTAATGAAAGGGGGCAAGGTAGACCCTTCTTGACCCCCTAGGAATGATGTTGGGGTTATTAAAGGGTCCCGTGGGGCAAATAAAAAAAATTAGATTTTTTGCAATAGAAGCGCTTCTCGGTTCGCGAACCGGGTAGCGAACCGGGTCGCGAAACGGGAATTAGCCATTTTGTGTTTCGTTTTAATTAAATTACAAGATGGAGGAAAAACAATGTGAGAAATGGGTATAAGGGGGTACGGGAGACGTATCCTGATGCCCTATGTTTTCTGAGGGTGGCTGAGGATGCTCATATATGTTGATACTTGTCTTCCAGCGGCTGCGCCTGAGCGGTTTTTTTTTTTGCTGCGTGACGTCTGTTAACGTTCGATTTGAAGGAAATCAGGAAGTGTTGATCGCCATTTTGACACTGCGAGTAAATATATTGTTAAAAATAATTGTTATAAATTAATCCGTATTGATAAACATTGTCTGCGCCATCTTGCTTTTTTTCCAATGCCACACTTTTGTCGTGCACTGCAGCCATTTTAGATGCCTTGACCAGACCCACTCTCTGTACGCCGCCGATCCTCAGCATGGCTCCCCACCCTCGCAAGCATCCCCCCCACGCACTGTCACCCCCGCTCTCTCTCTCATGCATGGGCCATAAACCTCCCCCCATCTGCGCTGCTCTTTCCTGAGAATCACACCCTGTGCCCGCCCGACACCTCCCTTTCCCCCTATTCACTACCGCACCCTCTGACACTCCTCTTCCTCTGTGTCCGATTGTCCAGGCCGGTCCCAGGCTATCACCTAGCCCTGCGGATGTAGTTTATGGCCCCAACTGTAAATAATCACCCCTCTTCAAAGGAGTTACAGTAGATCAAGGCCCCCACCCATGAGATCCGTCACACCACACGCGTTCCTACTATCTGATAACGATCTTGTATGTGATTGGGGAGGGGATTCTCACTGTGAGGGTGTGTGGGACCGAGCCTGAAGCGGAAGATTCCAGGGATGCCTTTTTGTACATCAAAGTCTTCACAATTATGTTTCACATTAAAAATATATAGCACTCCAACAAAGTAGTAGGATTATAACACTTTAATAACTTATAAATATATACAACGCTCCAACAAAGTAAACACGTTAAAAAATTTTTTTTAAACAAAGCAACAATGGGCTGCTGTGAGGTGGCGTCAGTAACGGTCTGTTATGCGACTAGTCCGAAGGCAGCACAACGCGCTGAGATCTGGACGGCACCCAGGTGATGTCCTTTACTTGCCGCACTGGTCTTGGCATCCTACAATGCTGCGCCGAAAAACGGCGTGGGGCGCCTCGAGGGGGGGGGGGGGAGGCGGCGTGAACGGGCCTCCCCAAGTGGAGTCTCCTCTGCTGCAATGGGGCGCCCCTTTACCGTTTCAGTTGCCATTCAGCGGTTTTCCGCCCGCTTTTGCTGCACTGTGCCTCATCCGCCATTCAGCTGTTTACCGCCCGCTCTTGCGGCTACAGCGTCTCGCCCATCATCCAGTTGAGTTGCGCCCGCTCTTGCGGCTACAGCGTCTCGCCCACCATCTAGTTGAATTGAGCCCACTCTTGCGGTGCAGCGATAGGCGGCTGCCACAGGACTCTTAAAATGGCGGCTGGCTCTTCGGATTTGGGCCTGGTCCACTAAAATGGCCCTGGGACACATTTGAACTCGGACATTTGCCTGCTAGGGCTTGGGCCCCATTCTCAAAAGCTTGAAGATTCTACAAAAGTCATCGGGCCCCCGACTCCCGCAGGCTTCCGGTGGGGAGCGGCTGCCATGATTGCTTGCGGAATGGCCACGACGGAGCTACGAGATGGTGGTGCTCTCATGCTGACGCCAGCTTCAGTCTGAAACATCCAGAAACACTGTAGACTATCAATTTGATGACTTCCGGTGGAGCCCCAACGTGAGCCGGTAGGGAAGAACTTGCCCTCCCCTCTTCTGACTGATGGTTCTTTTTGCCTGTCCCCTCTGTTGTCATCTAACGGAACCTTTTTGGATTGCCGAGTGAGAAAAAAAATGGTGGGGCTTTCATCGTTTGGGAAAAAAAAATGTTTCAATCCAATGAAAAGTGTTATTTTTAGGTCATATGATCAAACATTTCATCATTAGGAAACTAAAAGTAAAATGAACCAATGAAAAGTTTTATAAACAAGTCACATGACCTGTTATGCGGCTTTGGGCTATAAAAAGCCTACAAAATCAGTTGGCCTGTGAGGCGGCATCAGTAGCGGACCGATGTGCGAATAGGCCGAAGGCAGCACAACGCGCCGAGATCCGGATGGCACCGAGGTGGTGTCCAGCAAGTTGCCGCACTGGTGTGGCCATCCTACAATGCTGCGCCGAAAGACGGCGTGGGGTGCCCGCGGGGGGGAGGCGGCGCAAACAGGCCTCTCCCGCCTCCCCAGGTGGAGGCACCTCATCTGCAGTGGGGCGCCTCTTAGCGTTTCACTCGCCTTCTAGCTGAGTTCCGCCCGCTCTTGCGGCACAGTGCCTCACCCTCCATCCAGCTGAGTTTCTCCCGCTCTTGCGGTACAGTGCCTCACCCGCCATCCAGCTGAGTTGCGCCCGCTCTTGCGGCTACAGCGTCTCGCCCACCATCCAGCTGAATTGCGCTTACTCTTGCGGTGCAGCGAAAGGCGGCTGCAACAAGATTCTCAAAATGGCGGCCGGCTCTTTGGTTTTGGGCCTGGTCCACTAAAATGGCCCTGGGACACCTTGGAACTCGGACGCTTGCCTGCTCGGGCATGGGCCCCATTCACGAAAGCGTCCCCTCTTTTGACTGATTGTTCTTGTTGCCTATCTCTTCTGTTGTCATTTAACGGAACCTTTTTGGACTGCCAAAAGGGGTTCTGGTCCGACCGCTGGTTGGTGGAGACATTTTGACTATATCCTGGACCTGCCCGGCCTTGCCCAAAATGGCGCCGGTATAAATGGGACTCGTAACTCCTTGTTGTGTACTGGTTGCCCAACCTTGATATCACGAGATACGTATGCAGTTTTGAAGCACATGGCGGGCGGGGACGAGTACTGATTGAACATTTGGACATCCCTATTGATATTAAGTTCTGATGTGTTATTGATTACTGTGCTATTGAAAGTTCGAATTAACGTCACCCATGGTACTTGCCCGCAAATGGATATCTAGATAATTTTACTGTAACTGGCCCTGTCGTACTTTAATTATAAAATGTACGTCCACCGATTCCGCAACTGTTAGACACCTTAGTTCTTGCAACCTAATGGGTCGCCCGTTACGTTCTTCTACAGTGTAAATGTCCCCTCATCATATACGATTCCAGTTTGCTCCGTGGCCGGCCCACGTGGTTATAGGCCCGTATTTGTATACTGACATTTTCACAATAAAGGTTTTTAAAACAAAACATGGTAGTAGTACCTAGATTGGTAAAGTTTTGAATAATAGCCACTGTTTTCGAATCAGTAAAAGGCAAGTGAAATAAAGCAGCCCGATTACATGACGGTTAAAACGTATAATAGGCAGGAACGCAGTAAAGATAAATGGTCAAGGGCTGTTGTGTTTTCCTCTCCTGGAACATAAAGTGATCGATAAGAATCCAATATTCATGCCTATCAGCGACTAAGACAGAAGGCCGAGCCTCTTTTGTTCAACGGCTCCCTCATGGGACGAAGAAACGCCCTTTTTCTTGAAATAGGAATATTTTACTTGCAGGACAGTTGTAAATTTCCCGGGAAAATACATTAGCCTGGAACATTGTTAGTGATAAACTGTAAATGCATCTGGGTCCTTTGCTTTACAAGTCAGAGTGAGAAAAAAAAAGGTGGGGCTTTCATCATTTGGGAAAAAAAAATGTTCGAAAGCAATGAAAAGTGTTATTTTTAGGTCATATGACCAAGCCTTTCATCATTAGAATAACAAAAGTAAAATGAACCAATGAAAAGTTTTATTAACAAGTCACATTACCCGTTATGCTTACGTTGCGCGCCGCGCGCCGCGCTCTGGATCGTTTCCGGGAAGCTGCGCCTCGCGCACCGGAGCACTTCCGGGTGCGCTAACGCGGCGCGTCATATGACGCATTACGCGACAACGCAGGTCCAGAATATAGTCAAAATGTCTCCACCAACCAGCGGTCGGAACACAACCCCTTTCAGCAGTCCAAAAAGTTCTGTTAAATGACAAGAGAAGGGACAGGCAACAAGAACCATCAGTCAAAGAGGGGAGGGCAAGTTCTTCTCTACTGGGTCACGTTGGGGCTCCACCGGAACTGATCGAATTGGTAGTCTACAGTGTTTATGGATGTTTTAGACTGAAGCTGGCGTCAGCATGAGAGCACCACCATCTCGTGGCTACGTCGTGGCCATTCCGCGAGCAATCATGGCAGTCGCTCCCCACCGGAAGTCTACGGGAGTCGGGGTCCCAGTGACTGTTGTAGAATCTTCAAGGCTGAGGGGACTCTTTTGGGAATGGGGCCCATGCCGTAGCAGTCAAGCGTCCGACTTCCACGGTTGCCCAGAGCCATCTTTGCAGGCCAGGCCCAAGTCTGTGGAGCCGACCGCCATTTTGTGAGCTCCGTAGCAGCCGCCTGTCACTGTACCGCAAGATTGGGTGCAATTCCGTTGGATGGCAGGTGAGACGTTGTAATAGCAAGAGCAGGCGCAATTCAGCTGGCCGAGCGAGGCACTGTGTCGCAAGAGGGGGCGCAAATCAGCTGGTCGAGTGAAGCGCTGGGGTGTAGCTGAGAAACCTCCACCTGGGGAGGTGGGGGAGGCTCGTTCGCGCCGCCTCTCCCTTCTACTGCACCCCACGCCGTCTCCTGGCGCAGGTATATGTGATGGTCGGACCAGGGCACCGCAGGACGTGTCTTCAGGTCAAACGGATTGTGGGACAAGGTGTGGAGCAGGCGCAATTATCTCGGGGGCCTCCGTCAAGTGGTTCAGGGAGGCACCGCATCACATTGTTTTCCAATGCAGTCAGGTCCACAAACAGCCCCCATTTACTTTGAGAATAGTGAAGCTGCAGCAGGTGAAAATAAGCTTCAGACAGTGTTACAAGCGCTGCTCGGAACCCTTAACTATGGCACCCAACATCCAGGACTTATGCCATTTGTGCAAGGCAGTGACATCGAAGCATCTCAGGGACCAAGTAACATACCATATCCAGAGTCCTTCCCACAACCACTGCCTTCCTTCTTACCTAGTTATTGTTCTTTCACTCCCACTCCAGGCTTTTAGTCTGTGGATGGAAAACCATGAACCTACACTCACCTATGAAAATCTTACTATTGATGGTTTATTTTGAGCCCAAAATACAAAGGCTTGTTTGGATTGATGTTGCAGCAGGCTGCCATGTAAATAGTTATTTAATAAAACGTTTTACCCTGTTACTTTGCTGGTGTGTTGTATATATTTATAAAATTTGCATAGTGTTTGTCGTTCTTTTGGGTGGGGTGGGCGGCGGAGCGGAGCTGTCTTGCAGCCATCATGGTGTCGAGCTCAGTTCCTCTCACTAGTTTCGTATTTGTCATGAGGGGTTGCTCATAATGTTTCTATTTTAGCGAGGTCAAAAAGAGATCCCATTAGTGGCCTACTGATTTTGCTTGATTCCTTTTGTTTTTTTAACGATTTTTCACTATCTGCAAAGACTAAACAGAGTATTGCGACTCTGTGCTTGTTTGTAAATAGAGAATGAACCAAAGAGAACCAATTCCAAAACAATAAATGCTAGGATAACAATCAATCAAATGGAGAGGGAAGCAGGCACGACGGATTACAACGGGGGCAAAGGCCTGTGTTACCTACCCTTCACTATCTGCAAAGAGAGAATACTCCTAAAAGAAAAGAGGAGGGGGGGGCAGCGTTCAAAGCACATCAGCGTGCATAAATACGAAAATGTTTTTACCTACCACGTACTTGACATTTTACAGCTTTTGATATTTCCTATTAAAAAACCATTGAAATTCACTGAAAAAACCATAGGTTATAGACCATATATAGTTAGGAATTAGCATTTACAAAACCTTGAAAATTCACTGAAAAAACCATAGGTTATAGACCATATATAGTTAGGGATTAGCATTTACAAAACCTTAATTTACTCGCACAAAACCATTGAAATTCGCATACATAGTTAGTTGCACTAACTATATATCGCGCACCCGCAATCCACTGCTGATGATGTCACATATTACATCATTCATGACATGGCCAGTGACATCACTGATGACATCACTGATGACATCTCAAATGACATCACTGATGACAACACCCAGTGACTGTATGTTTCTGTAAAGTTAAAATATGTCTTACATATTGAAGAATGAGTGGATGTATAAGTGTCTGGATGAAGGATTTAGTAGGTGCATGACTGACTGTATGAGTGAGTGATTTAATGTGTTTCACTGAGTGCATGGGTTAGTGACTAAACTGTCTTAATTTGTGCATCATTATGTCTGTTGTTCTGTAAACTGCTGCATGTGTTGATCAGTAGCTATATGAGTAACTATATGGGTTATTGATTGGTTGCCCAAGTATTTGTATGGGAGACTGCGTGTGTGTGTGGGTGGCTGGGAGGTGTGTGACTCTGTGCATAGATGTGTGAGTAGTTGATTCACTATATGTATGGGTTCAAAAGTGCATGTGGAAACAGCTGTATGGCCGGTTGACTGTCTGCATGAGTGTATTGGTGATTGAATGGATTTCTCAGTGCTACATGTCAAAGTAAGTACATATGTAAAACACAGTACATGTGAGAGTTGACATATATAAATAACTGTGCATAAGAGCCAGTGAATGTGTGAGTGGCTGTATGGATCATTGTGAACATGTATCAGGGATTGTATAAGAGAGTAAATATGTTTTAGTATATGTTTGAATAAGTAAGGTGTGTATAACTGTATAGTTGAGAAAATGGAGGTGTGATTGATTCTTTGCATGACTGACTAGGTGTGTGAGTAACTCCATGGATAAGTGAATGTCTGTGAGTGTCTGTTTACACTGATTGTATCTAAGGTTATATTAGAGTCTGAAGATGTTCATTGTATTATCACATAAATGATATCATCAGTGATGTGATCAGTAATGTCAAATGAGATGTCATCAGTTATGTCATCAGTGATATCATTTGAGATGTCATCAGTGATGTCATTTGAGATGTCATCAGTGATGTCATCAGTGATGTCACTGAACATGTCATGAATGATGTAATATTTGACATCATCAGCAGTGGATTGCGGGTGCGCGATATATAGTTAGTGCAACTAACTATATATGCTAATTTCAATGGTTTTGTGCGAGTAAATTAAGGTTTTGTAAATGCTAATCCCTAACTATATATGGTCTATAACCTATGTTTTTTTCAGTGAATTTTCAAGGTTTTGTAAATGCTAATTCCTAACTATATATGGTCTATAACCTATGGTTTTTTCAGTGAATGTATATATGTATATATAAATATTTGTACATTTTTATATAATAGCATCCCCTTTGGTTTTGATTGTTTGCCCTAAATTTGCAGGGTATGCCCAGGCATGGGTCCCTTGCTCACTTCGCCACTGGATTCAAGCTAGCCTGGCTGATGACAGCTGATTAGCCAGAAACCGGTCCTAGGATGCTTGTTTCCGGTCCAGCTAAGCCCTGGCTTGGCAGTTGGGGCTGGACTGTTTCCATGAGGCACAGGGTCAGGCTGATTTGCATATGGCCATATCTGAACTGGGTTGGCGGAGTGAGCTAAAGAATGATGATGGATTAAACCCAGATCAGTTGCAATGTTCAACACTCCGTCCATCATCCCCTCTAGTTTTGCTTTGTTTGCCCTAAGCTGGCAGGGTATGCCCAGACGTGGGTCCCTTGCTCACTTTGCCACTGGATTCAAGCTGGCCTGGCTGATGATGACTGATAAGCCAGAAACCGGTCCCAGGATGCTTGTTTCCGGTCCAAGGAAGACATGGCTTGGCCGTTCGGGCTGGACTGTTTGGATGAGGCACAGGGTCAGACTGATTTGCATATGGCCATGTCTGAACTGGGTTGGCGGAGTGAGCTAAAGAATGATGATGGATTAAACCCAGATCAGTTGACTGGGGGTGAGTGCTTGCAATGTTCAACACCCCGTCCATCATCCCCTTTGGTTTTGCAGAGTTATTGTTTGCTACCATTGCCACGGCCAAGATTAAGGGGGTAATTAAAAAAAAAACATTCATGGAGCAGATCATATCTTCACTAGTAACTTGTATCTGCACTTGTGACCTGTCCCTATTTAGGCACTAGGACGCTGCCCCCGTCCCCTGCCTCATTTTCTCATTGTTATTTGGGGTATGGGTGGCCTTCTATGACCAATACAGTACCAAATGTTGCAGAATTGTGCTCCATGCTTTTCTAACTTTTGGTGAAAATTGGTCAAGAAGGGTGTCTAACGGTATTAACAACACACACGCTTTCTTTCCTGTGGAGCATCATGTCAGCTTAACTAGAGAGGTACAAATACTGCTTCGGAAATGTTTGTACAATTGATTTACAAAATTCTGGAATTCATAAGGTGGGTTTATGATGCAAGGCAGGGCTATGCGTCAGATCACTCAGGAAATATTTAATAATGAAATCCATATTTAGTTGAACAGACCCAATGAGTTAGGCTTTTTTAAAATACCATAATCAGTAGATTACATAAATGTTCAATTGTAATCATAAATGTTCACACAAATACTGTCTCACCAATGTAAAAATGGCATTTGCACAAAACAACTGGAGCCTTATCAATATTTACAACAACACACTTATGCATGTTGCATCATTCAGTAAGTTATTTTTTTGCACTGAACACTATACAAATGCCTGCTACAATTAGAAATATACATAATGTGCTCGAGACTCTTCTTAGATAATTTGCAATCAAGGCTTCTCCTTAACACATACTTGACTTCCATCATTCCGTGTCCTCCATTAACTCTTGGCCCGTCTATGCCTCTGTGAATGTTGCTTTTGAAGCCCTGAAATGTCTGCTTCATATCTTTTTTTCTCAGCAGGGGAGCAAGAAATGGACTTTATTGCTTGAATATGATAGGCTACAAGGTGTGCAGGCCAAGTAGCTGGAGTTTCTGTAGGTATTTTGGGGTGCATCTGGTTGGCTGCCAGAATCCATCTCATGTAAATATGAAATAGGATTCTCTCAGTATGTGGAGTATGTTGCTCAGCTTTGCTGACACTGGAGGCATTGATAATGAGAGAACAGGTCTATTTTATAACAGACCTGCAGATGCAAATCGACATATGATTCTTCGAAATTTGGATCTCAGGATTTGTTGAAGATCCGAAGTTATTTTCCGTATCCAGAATTTTCAGTGCTTGGTGAGTAGATTTTTAAACCTGGAAGGTGAGCGCATCCACCTGAGTCTAGATTGCACTGTGGCACTTCAAGTTGCAGGATCTCAGGTACAACAGCTGATGAAATGAGCATGGAAGGGTATACCATTCTCCCTATCGAACAGGTGATCTGCAGGTAACAATGCATCGTCTAAAGGCAAGAAGAGATGTACACTGCTATTCCTAATTTTTTCATACATAAATAGTGGGGATATATTGTGCTGGATACAACCCTTCTGATCCCAGTGTAGGTTAGGAAATGTGACCCAATGCCCGTGATTGGCCACATGAGGTCTAGAATTTTTTAGGAGGATCCTTTTCCTCAAGTGATATTTATACCAATCAACATGTAGTGTTGCTGATTTTTTGTACGAAGAAGTATACAAAATTAATGGAACAGACTCCATGATTTGTGGCTGGGTTCATGCTTTGTTCCGTAGGAGCACTTATAGGACTCTATGGAAATTGATGTTGCCTGAAATCCCCCACTGGTGATTTGATACAAGGGCACTGTTTACAAACACTGCTTCACCAAATCAACCCCATTTAGAGTACAACCATGTGATGAGCAAGAAATATTACATCTCTTAGTCATCCCAATTCTCATTTCATCGCTGCAAATGCAAGTGCTCTTCAAACCAATGACCAAATTGTGGATGTATTGACCATCATGCATATGTGTTCCAGGCCAGACATTAAACTTCAGTCTGCATTGATGGAGGTTTCTGCTAAGGGAAGTTGATGCATACGCAGGCAGTGTGTACCACAGAGGCATTAATGCATGTATGGACGTTGAGAAAAACCTACGAATGTCTCCATGGACATGGCTTGCTGAGCAATAGACTTCCCTTGCCTTAGTACGACTGCATTCATTGTGACCAATCTCTTCATTGTGGTGCGCCATGGCCTGACCATAGCCTAAAACATATATTTCCAGAAGAAATACAGGGAAAGAGGAGATGGTGTCGACACAGGAACATTTCTAGATGCCTCGCTACTGCAGAAGAATGTTGGGGTCTTTAGGATGAGAGACAAACGAAAGTTGAGAGGCGGATTCTCATAAAAGGAAAGGAATGTTACACTTCATAACGCACATATTATATATTACATAGGCTTATGTTGCTAATCAGCGACACATTGGGTAGGTAAGATTGTAGATAGTTGAAAACTGAGGATGAGACCCCAGCAGTATGGAAGGAAGGTGAGCATTAAACTAGAAGGTCTTGCATTGTGGACTGTACCACTTATTCACTTATCATGCCGTTAAGATGCTGAGCAATACCTGGGAATCAAAACTTACTGACGACAATGAAAACTCACAACGGTGATGAGACACCCCCAAGGAAAGAACTTCAAACAGGCACTATCACAGATAATGCTGGATTGAGGGGATTTTAGAATTGTACAAATTTTAACAAACCTTCAAAATTCTGTTATTTCTTAAGGATCACTTAAATGACTTTCACAGCTTGATGTGTGTTTGATTTCTATAGCGCTTTTAACTGACATTATTATTTTCCTTGTAGCAACTGTAGCTATCAAACATTATGTATGTTTAATTTGTCACACAATCAAGGTACTGTATTGGCCTTATGGGCCTCAAGCAGGTGCTGAGGGCCATATTTATGAAATGTGGGAAGCAGGGCAGCGCCCCAAGTCACATTGCTGTGCTTCCCTGTGTCACAGGGAAAGGGCAGGAATGCACTGTATTTCTCAGTGCATTTCTGTCCTATCCCCCTGTGCTGGCACCATTTTAGCAGCCTAGCACCAATGCAGGTACTCTTGCACCATGGTGCAAGGTGCCTGTGATGTAGGCACAAAAACAGTCCTTAGAAGCATTTTCCTCTTTCTATGTGTGCTGCATAATGCAGCACACATAGTATGGAAAAACAAGGAGAAATACAGATTCCCAGGTTTACAGAGTAAGGCAACACAGCGATTTGCGCAGCATTGCCTTACTCCAGATGTTTAAGCCATTCAAAGCCACGCTAAATTGCTTTGAGTGATTCATAAATGTGACTTAGAGGTTTGCGTTTTGCCTGCATAACGTAAATCTCTCATAAACATGCCCCTGAGTCTGCATAAAATGTGAATGTTGGATCTGTTAACCTTGTGAGTCTGATAATTCTTGTGATATTTCTGTTACCCAGTGTCAGGGTTTTGTCTTTATCAAACCCCGTGCTATTTAAGGCTAAACATGATTGCTAAAGATGGATATTGACCAAAGGTTCTTGCTGCTGTAGAAATAATGGAACCCTAGAACATATAGCCATAAACACTGAACAACATGAACTTTTTATGTTACGCAAATTGAACTGGAAGCACATTTCAGTGCTAAAAGATATTTGTTTTTAACCTGCTACTCAATCAAGAATCTGGGTATAGTGACACTGAACAATACAACTGATATCATAGCTCGCTAAAAGAAAAAAATATTTGTCTCTGCTCTCTTTGGTACCTCTCATCTAGTGTTCCTTACCATACACAGTTGGTTGATTGCCTTAAGCAAGGCGTCAATATGTATGTTGTTGTCATATTAAATGAGATTTCACCATTGTAGTTCTGTACTTAAACTCAAGAATTTCTGGGGCAGATTTATAACAAACTGACACATCTGTAGAGATGCGTTAGTTTCCCTGTGCCAGCCTTGATACCCTTGCGCCACCATGGATGCGCCATATTTACAATACAGCAAAACACACAAGATGATAGACGGAATGTTGCACATTGGCAAAACATTCACCCCCAGTCACAGATCTGGGATTAATCCATTGTTATTTTGCTCACCACGCCACCCCAGTTCAGACATGGCCATATGCAAATCAGTCTTGACCCTGTTCCTCATGGGAACAATCTAACCCGAACTGCCAAGCCATGTCTTTCCTGGACCGGAATCAAGCATCCTAGGACCGGTTTCTGGCTATCAGCTGTCATCAGCCAGGATAGCTTGACTCCAGTTGCGTAGTGAGCACGGGACCCACGTCTGGGTATACACTTCCAACATAGGGCTAACAGCAAAACACACAAGATGATGGACAGAATGTTGCACATTGGCAAAACATTCAACCCCAGGCACAGATCTGGGTATAATCCATTGTTATTTTGCTCACCACGCCACCCCAGTTTAGACATGGCCATATACAAATCAATCTTGGTCCTGTGCCTCATGGGAACAGTCCAGCCCGAACTGCCAAGCCATGTCTTTCCTGGACCGGAGTCAAACATCCTAGGACCAGTTTCTGGCTATCAGCCGTCATCAGCCAGGATATCTTGACTCCAGTGGCGTAGTGAGCACGAGACCCACGTCAGGGCATACCCTTCCCACATAGGGCGAACACCAAAACACACAAGCTGATGGACGGAATGTTGCACATTGTCAAAACATTCACCCCCAGTCACAGATCTAGGTTTAATCTATTGTTATTTTGCTCACCAGGCCACCCCAGTTCAGACATGGCCATATGTAAATCAGTCTTGACCCTGTGCCTCATGAGAACAGTCCAGCCCGAACTGCTAAGGCGTGTCTTCCCTGGACCGGCATAAAGCATCCTAGGACTGGTTTCAGCCTTAATCAGCCAGGATAGCTTGACTCCAGTGGCGTAGTGAGCACGGGACCCAAGTCTGGGCATACCCTTCCCACATAGGGCGAACAGCAAAACACACAAGATGATGGACGGAGTGTTGCACATTGGCTTGTTTCCAGTCCAGGGAGGACCAGGCTTGGCAGTTCAGACTGGACTGTTCCCATGGGGCACAGGGTCAAGACTGATTTGCATATGGCTGGGTTCAAACTGGAATGGCATGGTGAGCAAAAAAAACGATGGATTTAGGCCCAGATCTCTGCACTAGGGAGAATGTATGACATTGTTTTGCATTCTGTCCATCAACTGTTGTTTTTGTATTTGTCACCCCTAGTGGGGCGGGTATGCTCATACGTGAGTCCCGTGCTCTCCATGCCACTGGAATCAAGCTATCCTGGCTGAGGAGGGTTGAAAGCCCGAAACCGGTCCTAGGATGCTTGTTTCCAGTCCAGGGAGGACCAGGCTTGGCAGTTCGGACTGTACTGTTCCCATGGGGCACATGGTCAAGACTGATTTGCATATGGCTGGTTTCAAACTGGAATGGCATGGTGAGCAAAAAAACAGTGGACTTAGGCCCAGATCTCTGTACTGGGGTGAATTTATGACATTGTTCTGCATTCTGTCCATCAATTGTTTTTGCATATATACAATATAGCGCACTATAGCGCAAAGATTGAAAGATGTGTCTGACGGATCTATTGGCCCAAAAGTCACGCATTGCTGGAGTCATGTCGCAAGCACGACGCAACTCCAGCAATGCATGTTGAGGCCTATACTGCGCCAATTATTATGCCTGCTTCAAGCAGGTGTAAGGTTTTGACACAGTAGCATCCTAGAATTGGCACAGTGAAATCCTGTTGATTTCACTGCGTCACTTCTACGCGACTTTCCTGGCTGGAAACGCGTACCCTGCATACATTATACCTGATTCAGGTATAATGTAACGCAGGGCTTCACAGAGTGACATCTCCCTAAATGTGCCACATTGTAAATTGGCTGCATTGTTTACGTCGCCGCTGCATCGCAAAAGGGAAGCAATGGTGGGGCAAAAGTGTTGCATGGGCTTGTTGTAAATTTGCCCCTTTGTTTATTTAAAGCGATACAAAAGGGGATGATGGACGGAGCGTTTGAGCAAATCAAACACTCACCCCCAGTCAACTGATCTAGGTTTAATCCATCAACATTCTTTAGCTCACTCAGCCACCCCAGTTCAGACATGGCCATATGCAAATCAGTCTGACCCTGTGCCTCATGGGAACAGTCCAGCCCCAATTGCCAAGCAATGTCTTCCCTGGACCGGAAACAAGCATCCTGGGACCGGTTTTGGATTCATAATCCTCATCAGCCAGGCTATCTTGAATCCAGTGGCCAAGTGAGCAAGGGACTCACTTCTGAGCATACCCTGCCAACTTAGGGCGAACCAAGCGATACAAAAGGGGATGATGGACGGAGCGTTTGAGCAAATCAAACACACACCCCAAACAACTGATCTGGGTTTAATCCATCACCATTCTTTAGCTCACTCAGCCACCCCAGTTCAGACGTGGCCATATGCAAATCAGTCTGACCCTGTGCCTCATGGGAACAGTCCAGCCCGAACAGCGAAGCCATGTCTTCCCTGTACCGGAAACAAGCATCCTAGGACCGATTTCGGATTCATAATCCTAATCAGCCAGGCTCTCTTGAATCCAGTGGCCTATTGAGCAAGGGACTCACGTCTGAGCATACCCTGCCAACTTAGGGCGAACAAAGCGATACAAAAGAGGATGATGGATGGAGCATTTGAGCAAATCAAACACTCACCCCCAGTCAACTGATCTGGGTTTAATCCATCACCATTCTTTAGCTCACTAAGCCACCCCAGTTCAGACATGGCCATATGCAAATCAGTCTGACCCTGTGCCTCATGGGAACAGTCCAGCCCAAACTGCCAAGCCATGTCTTCCCTGGACCGGAAACAAACATCCTGTACTGGTTTCGAATTCATAATACTCATCTGCCAGGCTATCTTGAATCCAGTGGCCAAGTGAGCAAAGGACTCATGTTTGAGCATACCCTGCCAACTTAGGGCAAACAAAGTGATACAAAAGGGGATGATGGACGGAGCGTTTGAGCAAATCAAACACTCACCCTCAGTTAACTGATCTGGGTATAATCCATCACCATTCTTTAGCTCATTCAGCCACCGCATTTCAGACATGGCCATACGCAAATCAGTCTGACCCTGTGCCTCATGGGAACACTCCGGCCCGAACTGCAAAGCCATGTCTTCCCTGGACCGGAAACAAGCATCCTGGGACCGGTTTCGGATTCATAATCCTCATCAGCCAGGCTATCTTGAATCCAGTGGCCAAGAGAGCAAGGGACTCACGTCTGAGCATACCCTGCCAATTTAGGGCGAACAAAGGGATACAAAAGGGGATGATGGATGGAGCATTTGAGCAAATCAAACACTCACCCCCAGTCAACTGATCTGTGTTTAATCCATCACTATTCTTTAGCTCACTCAGCCACCCCAGTTCAGACATGGCTATATGCAAATCAGTCTGACCCTGTGCCTCATGGGAACAGTCCAGCCCGAACTGCCAAGCCATGTCTTACCTGGACCGGAAACAAGCATCCTGGGACCGGTTTCCGATTCATAATCCTCATCAGCCAGGCTATCTTGCATCCAGTGGCCAAGTAAGCATGGGACTCACGCCTGAGCATACCCTGCCAAATTAGGGCGAACAAAGCGATACAAAAGGGGATGTTGGACGGAGCGTTTGAGCAAATCAAACACTTACCCCCAGTCAACTGATCTGGGTTTAATCCATCACCATTCTTTAGCTCACTCAGCCACCCTAGTTCAGACATGGCCATATGCAAATCAGTCTGACCCCGTGCCTCATGTGAACAGTCTAGCCCGAACTGCCAAGCCATGTCTTCCCTGGACCGGAAAAAAGCATACTGGGACCAGTTTTGGATTCATAATCCTCATCAGCCAGGCTATCTTGAATCCAGTGGCCAAGTGAGCAAGGACTCACGTCTGAGCATACCCTGCCAACTTAGGGCGAACAAAGCGATACAAAAGGGGATGATGGTCGGAGCGTCTGAGCAAATCAAACACTCACCCCTAGTCAACTGATCTGGATAATTCGTCACCATTCTTTAGCTCACTCAGCCACCCCAGTTCAGACATGGCTATATGCAAATCAGTCTGACCCTGTGACTCATGGGAACAGTCCAGCCTGAACTGCCAAGCCATGTCTTCCCTGGACCGGAAACAAACATCCTGGGACCAGTTTCGGATTCATAATTCTCATCAGCCAGGCTATCTTGAATCCGGTGGCCAAGTGAGCAAGGGACTCACGTCTGGGCATACCCTGCCAACTTATGGCGAACAAAGCGGTACAAAAGGGGGTGGTGATGGACGGAGCATTGGAACCAATCAAACACTCACACCCAGTCAACAGATCTGAGTGTAATCCATCACCGTTCTTTAGCCCACTCTGACACCCCAGTTCAGACATGGCCATATGCAAATCAGTCTGACACTGTGCCTCATGGGAACAGTCCAGCCCGAACTGCCAAGCCATGCCTTCCCTGGACCGGAAACAAGCTTCCGAGGACCGGTTTCTGGCATTTCAGCTGTCTTCAGCCCGGCTTGCTCGAATCCAGTGACAAAGTGAGCAAGGAACTAATGTCTGAGCATACCCTGCCAACTTATGGCGAACAAAGCTGTTCAAAAAGGGGTGGTAATGGACGAAGCATCTGAACTAATCAAACACTCACACCCAGTCAACAGTTCTGGGTTTAATCCATCACCGTTCTTTAGCCCACTCTGCCACCCCAGTTCACACAAGGCCATATGTAAATTAGTCTGACCCTGTGCCTCATGGGAACAGTCCAGCCCGAACTGCCAAGCCATGCCTTCCCTGGACCGGAAACAAGCCTCCAAGGACCGGTTTCTGTCATTTCAGCCGTCTTCAGCCCGGCTTGCTTGAATCCAGTGGCAAAGTGAGCAAGGGACTCACGTCTGAGCATACCCTGCCAACTTATGGCGAACAAAGCGGTACAAAAGGGGGTGGTGATGGACGAAGCCTCTGAACCAATCAAACACTCACACCCAGTAAACAGATCTGGGTTTAATCCATCACCGTTCTCTAGCCACTCTGCCACCCCAATTCAGACATGGCCATATGCAAATCAGTCTGACCCTGTGCCTCATGGGAACAGTTCAGCCCGAACTGCCAAGCCATGCCTTCCCTGGACCGGAAACAAGCTTCCGAGGACTGGTTTCTGCCATTTCAGCCGTCTTCAGCCCGGCTTGCTTGAATCAACCTACGTTGGCAGGGTATGCTCAGACTTGAGTCCCTTGCTCACTTGGCCACTGGATTCAAGATAGCCTGGCTGATGAGGATTATGAATCCGAAACCGGTTCCAGGATGCTTGTTTCCGGTCCAGGGAAGACATGGCTTGGCAGTTCTGGCTGGACTGTTCTCAGGAGGCACAGGGTCAGACTGATTTGCATATGGCCATGTCTGAACTGGGGTGGCTGAGTGAGCTAAAGAATGGTGCTAAAGAAAGTTGCTCAGACGCATTATGGCCTTGTGCATGTTTAGTACTTTTTCTGTGGATTAGGGTTTTGTTTCGAATACTGGAAGCAGATTCTAGCTAATGGGATTAGATGCATTCTGAGCTCTACTAAACCTCTTTATATTGTGTATTCTAGTAGGACAAGTTCCATTTTCTAAGTCACAAATCAGGTTTGTAATTCAAAAGCTATAATTTGTTATACTGTAGCTTAAATCAAATGAATTAATATACATGTTCACAATTTCATTTTGATTATAACCGTGTCCTGCATGGCACAATGGCCAGGATGCCACCAAGGCAGCACACTAAGCCAGGCATGATGGCGGCCTTGACTGCTGTTATGTTCAGTTCAGATTATGCATGCATTTGGCGGGCTTGACACTTGATGCCTGAGGAGTACTCTAGTTACTCCCCCGCCCATAACATATATATCCAACTGAACTGCATATTGTTCGCTAGTCTGGGCCTCCATAAAATTGTAACTGCCAGTTACTTGGGTAGATTCCTCCTTGATCATGCGCCATATCTTGCCAACTGTATGTGGCTGCAGAGAGTGGTCCTCCTTTGACTTAGAGAATTCCGCCAGATATTCTGACACATGTGATGTACCAGACTGACCTCTCTAAATCCCTAGATGTGTATATGTCCACTAACTGGGGCTCTACAAGCTTGAGGGCAAACAAATGGGAGGCAATTAAGGTGAAATCCCAAGGGGAGTGCATGTGGAAAGTATACGGGATATGGACGACTAGGAGGAAAAGCTATCAGAAGAGCAGTGGAGAGTAACTGCATCCCCAGAGGCCTATCTGGAAATGCTAGGTTTGTGACACCAAGCTGGTGATGCATGGCACTGGCTGGACAAGTTTACCCTTAAAGCTTAACAGCAGGGATTACTTAGGGAGGTGGATAAGCCTCGCTCAATACTGACATAGATGTTGAGATGAGGAACAGATGCACCTCTGGTGTGCTGCTTGGAGCGCCTAGATGGCACAATGGCGATTACACAGAAGGCCATAAACTATTTAAATCGTGACCATTTACAGGTTGTCTATAGGACAGGATGTATTGATGCTCGTCATGCTGCTAGTGAATAAATGGTGAGTGCTGCAGTCCCTAGGGTCGCAGAGGCTTTTCTGGAGGAACTTGAGGCTGAGCTTACCTTGGAGGAACTCAGGGAGCACTATGTGCAATACACCAAGCGTAATATGTTGGACTTTTTGCCCCAACTATCGGAGAAGCTTTTAGAGGTCCTTAATGAAGCGCAAGAGGTGAATACACTCCTGCAGACCTATCAAGAGAGCATAAAATGCATGATCCCCAAGCTGGGTGGGGAGCTGATGGATCTCACTTTGTATATGCAGCTGAATATCATTAACACATACCCTAAGGTCCTCTGTAAAGCGCCGGCCAATAGATTGCAGTCAGTGATTGGGCAGTTGGTCCATGACGACCCATGTGGCTTCCTACTGGGCTGAAGCACTTCTATGACTATAAAGAGACTCACTCATGTCTTTCATGCTGCTGCAGAAAGTAACAAAGAGCTCTGTCTGGTAGAGCTCACTTTGGAGAAGGTATTTGATATTCTGAGTTTATCCTATTTGATTAAAAAGCTTCAGCAGATGAAATTTGGGCCTTTGTTCTGTGGACAGGTCAGCATCCGCTGCACGAGTCCTGCAGCGTAAGTCAGGTTGGGAGGTGAACAACAGGATTGCCCTTTATCCCCTTTCCTCTTTGGTTGGTCCTGGAGCTGTTGGCGATTCAGCTTAGAAGAGACTTGCATGATTTGGGGAGTTAAGAGTTGGGGACTTGATCCATGTGGTGTGCTGATGACACCCTTTTCTATCTTAGGGAACCACAGGACTCAGTGCGCTGCCTGTTGCATCTGTCGGAGATGCTTGGGGCAATTTGTGGTCTTCGAGTTAACAGGCATAAAAGTATTTTTTTTCCATTGGGGCAGTCCATTTTTGAGGAGGCGCCTCCAAGATCCAGAGATTATATGGGAAATGGATGTTTTTCGATTCTTGGGCATCAGGGTGGCGGCAATGGCAGAAAGACAGCATGCAACATGGAGAGGGTGATAGAGGGGCTATGTGCATCGGTACACTTTTGGTGCACAATCCCACTCTCTATTATGGGATGTGTGGTGGTAGCTAAGATGGTGCTGCTTCCAAAATGTTTGTAGAATCTACAGAATGCACTGTCGCCCCTGAGACCTGATGTATTCAAGCTATTAAATAGTGTCCTAGTGTCACTGGTGTGGGGTAGGTCGCTGAGGGTAGCGCTGTATGTACTCTACATAGATCCGGAGTTAAGTGGCTTAGGGCTATCAAAACTAGAATTACATTATTACACGACTCTTATACAGCAAAGTTGTTGGTGGGGGAGATAGCTGGGAGTACCGATTCCTGAGGGGTACGTGTGGAGGGTATGCAGACATAATATCTATGTTTAAATATCGATGTATCAGAATATCGATGTTTAAATATTGATGTGGCACAGTATTGACCTGCAAGATTATCTTTGACCAGAATATCGACATGCAGGTAAGAAATATTGTTTTACTTAATATCGAAGTAAGTAATATCTTTAGTAAAAATATCAATTGTAATAACACCGACATTCATTTTAGTGTTTTGTATTTTAGTATATGTGTTAAAAGTATGTTATTTTTGTATTGTATGATTTAAATTTTTAGAAAGAATTAATTTTATGATAATTAATGTTTGCATATTTTAGTTCCATAGCGGGTTGTGGGTTTATAGGAGAATAGGGTAGGAAGTAATTTAATTATAATTAATTACTTTTTATTAATTTACATTTTGTTATGTAATAATTTATATTGTTAATTGAGTTAAATATTTGTTAATAATTAGGTATTAATTTGCTCCTAATTACTAATTATATATTGGTAAAAATTTTAATTGTGTCATTTTTTAGTAGCGGGTTTTGGGTTTATAGGGGAGTATGGTGGAAAGTAATTTAAATATAAATAATTAATTATTAATTGTATTAATTCATATTTATGTATTTACTAATTTAGTTTGTTAATAGTGATAAATGACTTACTATTAATTAGTTAATTGTATATTAATTATACATTTTTAATTGGGTAATGCTAATTGTATTATCTTTTGAAACGGATTGTGGGTTTATTAGGGAGTAGGCTGTGAAGTCATTTAATTATAAAAAAATAATTTATAATTTTTATTAATTCATATTTGTGTCTTTAATATTTTATTTTGTTAATTGTGTTAAATAATTTATTAATGATTATTCATTAATTGGTTATCAATTAAAATAATGAATTGGTAAGTATGTAAATTCTGTCATTTTTTAGGAGCGGATTGTAGGTTTTTTAGGGGAGTAGTGTGGGAAGTAATTAAAATTTCATATATTTTTATATAGTTATTTCTACTTTTCTATTCTTAGTAGTGTGAATTAATTTATTACTGCTTATTTTTAATTTAATTGTTTATTGGTATGAGTTAATTAATTACTTGTTAAGCTATTATGTTAATTATGTCATGTTTTACAATAATGGTGTTTTCATTTATAGGGGGAGTTGGTGGGAGGTAAATCCTATTTTATTAGTTAAGTATTTGTTAATTAAAGTTTATTATTTTGCGGGAGTGGGAATAGTAAATTACTCTACTCCGCTATCCAACACTTTCCCTACCATTGCAATTGTTGGAATGGGAATAGCCATTTTATCCCCAGCGCTATCCAACACTTTCCCTACTGTTAAACTTGTTGGAGTGGCAATAGTACTCCATGGAGTGGGAATAGTAAAATCTTACCCTTTGTTATCCAACACTTTCACTACTGTTGCACTTGCTGGAGAGGGAGTAGTAAATTATTCCCCTCCACTATCCAACACTTTCCCTACAGTTGCACTCCACGGAGTGGGAATAGTAATTCTATCCCCTCCACTATCCAACACTTTCCCTACTGTTGTACTTTCTGTAGTGGGAACAGTAAATTATTCCCCTCTGCTATCCAACAGTTTTGTATAGCTGTACTTGTTGGAGTGGGAATAGCAATTTTATCCCCTTCGCTATCCAACACTTTCTCCACTGTTGCACTTGTTGGATTGGGAATAGTAATTTTATACCCTACGCTATCCAACACTTTCCCTACTGTTGTACTTGCTGGAGTGGGAACAGTAAATTAGTCCCCTCTGCTATCCAACACTTTTGTATAGCTGTGCTTGCTGGAGTAGGAATAGCAATTTTATCCCCTTCGCTATCCAACACTTTCTCCACTGTTACACTTGTTGGATTGGGAATAGAAATTTTATACCCTACGCTATCCAACACTTTCCCTACTGTTACACTCCATTGAGTGAGAATAGTAAATTATTCCCTCCTCTATCCAACACTTTCCCTACTGTTGCACTTGTTGGAGTAGGAATAGTCCATAATTCCCCTCCTCTATCCAACACTTTCCATACTGTTGCACTCTTTAGATTGGGAATAGTGATTTTATCCCCTCCGCTATCCAACACTTTGCCTACTCTTGCACTATCTGGAGTGGGAATAGTAATTTTATCCCCTCTCCTATCCAACACTTTTTGTACAGTTACACTTGCTAGAGTGGGAATAGTAATTTTATCCCCTCCGCTATCCAACACTTTCCCTACTGTTGCACTCCGTGCAGTGGAAATGGTCAATTTTTCCCTCCACTATTGTTGCATTTGCTGGAGTGGGAATAGTAGATTATTCCCCTCCGCTATCAAACACTTTCCTACTGTTGCACTTGCTGGAGTGGGAATAGTAATTGTATCCCCTCCGCTGTATAACACTTTCCCTACTGTTGAACTCGCTGGAGTGGGAATAGTAATGTTATCCCCTCCACTATCCAACACTTCCCAACTTTTGCATTCTCTGGAGTGGGAATGGTAATTTTATCCTCTACACTATCCAACATTTTTCCTACTATTTCAATTAAGGTAGTGTAAAATGTTGTTATTAAATTACATAATTATTTTAAATGTTAATTATATATATATATATATATATATATATATATATATATATATATATATATATATATATATATATATATATATATATATATATATACATGTATATATATACATATATACACACTCATATGGTTTATTTTATATTTATGTTACAGGTGTATGTATTATATATGTATTTATAATTTTTATTATGTTTTTAACATTTTATAATGTACTAGAATAATTATTTATTAATATTATTAGGTAAATATATATATATATAACAATGTTTATATATATATATATATATGTTTAATAGTTTTTATATTACATTTATTATATATAATTTTTAAAAATATATATATAATTCTATCTATGTTTTTATTAATTATATTTATTATTTAACTCATTTTATATTATTTTTAAGACATTTAAAAAAACGATATTTTGAACAACAATATTTTAAACAACGATATTTTAGTTTCAATATTTTTGTACTTACCTTTGTAGAGATAGGATGTCGCTATTCTTGACATCGATATTTGTGTACCTCGATATTCCTGTTATCGATATTCTGTCAGTGATCCAGTGTGGAGGCATACTCATCCCTGTCCTGCTAATGAGAGTGGCACTCTGGGTCCTGCTTTGCCCTACGATGTGCATCAGACAGTACAGATGTGTGAGCAAATTGTATCAAGAGCCATTCAGCATCAACCCTTTGCAAGGGAATTGAAAATCGTGCAGTTCAAAGAACCGGACATGTGTATATAACATGATACGGCACAGGGTTTTCAAATGTAGCATGCATACGTAAGTTGTTGTGCAAGTATTAAAAGAATCGGAAAAAAATTATTATTGAAATATTTTAGAAATTAAGATGTGCCATTTGTGAGAAGGCAATATACAGGAAATGGTTTAGTATTCATATCAGTTATTGGTGTAATAGAATCATCATGTTAAGGTCATATTAGTACACATGTGGAGATAATGCATCAATATATAGCACCAACATATGGAATTAAACGCATATTTTTTCTGATTTTTTTCAATACTTGTACTACAACTTATGTATGCATTGGCTACATTTGAAAACCCTGTGCCTTATCATGTTATACACATATGTCCGGTTCTTTGAGCCACCTAACCATCAATGACTAATGCTTGCTCCCCATGATGTGTGTTCTAACTTCATGTAATTTGCCTGTACATAATAAAAAAATTTCTTCTTTGCCCTACACTGTTTAAAACGGCAAAACTATTTTTTTATGTAAATACACAGCCCTGAGGAAGCCCCAGGCTGGATGGCATTGTAAGGGGCGAAACACATGTTGGCTGTTACTTCTGGCTAGTTTCCGAAATATTAGTCCTGGCAACTGTATATAAAAACACTGCATATGAAAAACTGCATCTGGGAATTTTTTCCACGATTGGACCACTGAATTTTCAGTTTGTCCTGACAACCTTGAAGATGATGCAAGAGCTAGGGGACCCTGGGAGCATAACTGGTTAGTTGAAGCAGGGGCCAGTGGAACCAGGTGCAGAGTGAAAAGGTTAGCCCTGTGTCGTGCATCTTGATGTCCTCACGGTCAGGAGCAGGCAGCTTCTAGAGCGATCTCAGGACAGCTGTACCACTCAGGAAGTGAATCTTAGGTGTCTTGGTGTCCCTCAATAGGAGCCAGCTCCTGGTGCTTTTGAAGTCCAGTGTGGAGACTTCTTGGTGTTTGCCATTGGGGCTAAGTACCCAGGTTTTGGTACACTGAGGCTCCTGTAGGTCCTTGTATCTCTGAACTGGGTGGGGAGAGAGATTCAACCCTCTGGAGCTGTTGTATGTTTTCTTGCTTCAGTTTTGCATTGAGGAGATTGGGGAGCAGCAAGTTTACAAACCGGACTTCACAAGATCGGTGCCTGCGGAATGCAGGGGAATGATACCTTCATTGCAAGGGAGCTTCTTGGCAATTTATTGAAGGCTGGAGGTGCTCCAGTACTCTTTGAGTCCTTTTAGGTTTAGGATGACACAACAATCAGAGACTGACTTGCCCTTGGAGCAGCAGGCAGGGTTTGGCGCATTTTTCTTCTTCAGCAGCAGCTTTAGTTCTTCGGCAGCGGGTCACCTGTGTCCTGGTATTCTCTTGTCTGTCTAATCTGGTGCTCAGGTCTTGGGGGGCCACTTAAATACTGAATAAAGGGGCATTACAGAGGGAGACAGGTAGTAGCCAATAGTCTACTGGTCTACCTACCTTTACGGTGTCTACACCCTCTAGATACCACTTCCTCTGGGAAAAGGCACTACATGTTTTTACACCATCCCAAGATGGATTTCAGGAGAGGGGTTCACATTGCCACCCCCATTCTAGGGGTGGTGTAGGCTAAGTGGGGACCCTCCTCCGAATCTAACATATTTTTCCTCCTTTCCTCCTGCCAAACGTGGAGCAGGAAAAGGGCCCTGGCATCCCCCATTTACCTGAGGTTCCTGGATTTGATTTCAAAGACAGCATCGCGTTTGGAGCTTCCCAGGACAGATGGCACCCAGGAATGCCATCTGTCCTGGAGGAGGTCTGAAGCTCCTCCGCCCAGAGAAGACTTTGTCTCTTTCCTTGGAGAGCGCTAACTCTCACACTATGAGGTCAGAAACATGCCTGGAGGTGCCATCAGTGAGGGTTTATTAAGAAAAGATGTTTGGTAACAAACATCTTAGAAATCATAAGGCCATCATGGAGCTAGGAAACTCGGTGTTGATAAGTATCCAGTCCATGTAATTTTTATGGCTTTCCTGTTCACTTACAACATCTCAGGATAGGCTGGACATTGTAGGGACATATCTGCTCATGCTGATATGCCCTCACATAGGATACTGTGCACCCTGCCTTAGGGCTAAAGACCTGCAGCAGGGGTGAATTACCTATACCTTATTCAGTGTATGCATGACATGGCACTTAGGGCTGTGTGCCATGCCAACTCTTTGGATTTCCTTGCACCAAGACATGCAGCCTATAATGGCAAGGTGCATAGCCTTGGTGAATGGTACCTGAGGTGGCATGGCCTGTGCTGCAGCCCCAGCGGACCCTCTTCAGTCCCTATGCCCTAGGTGCCAGGGGCAGCATTCACTAGGGTCTTGCATTTGTGGCAATCATGGTACAGTGTTTTGGAAACCAGATCCGGCACTGGGAGCCTGGTTAGCAGGTACCTAGTGCACTTACCATTCAAAATCGCATTAGGCATCAGGCAAATTTCAAGATCACATACGGATTGACTCATCAGTCAGTTATGAACTTTTTACACTGATGGTGTGCAGATTATAAATGAGCTTCCCTTATTCCATTGTTTTTTAATTCCTAATTGTAGTGTTAGATTTTTTTAAATATTATCAAAAAATTATTTAAAAGAAGTCATGTAAATAGTTTAAAAAAAATAATTGATTGTCAATGGTTTATAAAAACCAAGTTGGTTACTAAACACTTAAATACTTTAATGGTCTCTGTCCAGTTTGTCTGCTATCACAGTGATCAATTTCACAAACCAGATATCAACTGGTCTTTACTGCAATTTACCCGGGCAGTATTGCATCCTGACAGGTGCGATCTTCAAGCATTCATAAGTGTTGTTGTTATAGTTGTTTTACAAGTGTTAATAAATGCTGGCTAGCAGCATAATATATCTGCAAAAGATTTGCTTTATAGTCGCACAAGTGGCAGCTGCTATCTTTTTGCTTGTAGTTCCACTAGTCAAAAATGTCGCCAATGTCAAACAAGCCAAAGAATAATCTTAAGTAATTAATTTTAAAATCCCAAAAGATTGAGAGTTTTAAATACAAGACCGCTTGATGACTAGAATTGATGGACATGTCAAAGAAGTTGTTTTGGAGCTGAAGAAAGACTCATCTTTGGTGCTTGATAATGAATTGCAGTTGTTTGATATACATATTTTAAAGTAAGGATAGGCTAGACCTTAGTTCCAAATCATGCTCATATTTAGCTTTTGTAAAGCTGATGCTGAAGTTGTATTCCCTGGGGATTGTGGACAGAATGATACAAGTCCATTTTCAAGTGTTATTATGAAGATCCAGGATTGTTGTGTGTTATATATACCAGCAGCAGGGAAGGCACACTTTTTTGGCTAGCGTTTGAATGTTGAGGTGGACCTCCAGTTACATTTGACATTAAGGGGCCGAAATGGAGCGATAAAACAGATTTCTAAATAAGTTGCATTATGCTATGTTCAACCAGTTTTCTAGTATTAAAGGGCAGCCTTATGAGCCATATGTGGGAGCCGGTAACATTTTTGCTCTTATTTCTTCCAAAAGAGGAAATTATAAGGGGCCTGACATAATCTGTCTAATTGTTTTAAGTGCATGCAGCAAAGAATGGATTTTGGTATCCGTATTTGTACCTTGAGGTAGCCTCTTGTATGGATAAGAGTTTACCTCATGGAGCTGTCTTCCATTTAGTCTCCATTTGAAAATGTGTTGTGATGTCATTATTAGCGATATGACTTTTGTCTTCGAGAGATGAATTTCAAAGCTGTTGTTTGAGCAGTTGTTTTGTAGAGCATTCACTGTATATTATAGAGTCAACTGTATTGGTCCATTAGAGGGTTAATATATCATGCGGAAGGGCTTGCATTAGTAGTTTTAATAGTCTCCCATACCTGCCACATATAGACTAAAAAGCAAAAGTGCCAGAATGTTTCCTTGTTGTAAACCTGTGTATACTGGGAGCATCTTTGTGAGTGCTGATTTTTTGTGGCACGTTTAATTTTATTCCAGTTATTGGTGTACAAATATCAAACAACCATTATTAGCTGGATTGAAGTACCCATTTGCTCAAGTTTAAGCCATGATAAGTAGCATTTTGTGAAGTTGAAGGCCTTTCTGATTTCAATGAAACGCAAACAGGTTTGAGCTTTGTTTGATTCTCCATTGGGTTAAGACCAAAAATACAGCAATGTTATCTATAATGGAGCAACTCAGAGAGAAACATATTTAGAATCAGTGATTTAGATTTTGTTTAGATGCCTACGCTGATATTTCTTTAAGGAGTATAATAGTATTTTCTTTTCTCATCAAGGAGAGCAATTCATTACAGTTGTCAGGTTTTCTTCTGAACTATTTTTTTAATTTAATGAAGAATTGATCCATTCCATGACGTTGGGCTGATCCTCTGGTTTAAAATGTAATGTATAGGATAACTAATGCCTCGGCCAACAATGTAAGAGTATATTAGAAAATTGCTGTGGGTAGCCCATTGGGGCCCGATTGCTGTTTAAATAGATGTTGAAATCTGTGAAAATTGATGATAGTAATCTGGGAATGTTTGATAATGTGTTCAATACACTTCCAAAAGAGGTGATCCCAGTTGGGGGGGTTGGGGGGAGGTAAATTTATGTCCACCTAGCTGAAGGTGATTTTGGATGAATGTGGCGTTACCTACGAGTATGAAACCCTGTATCATTCCCAGACCAATGGTGGCAAGATTCCATAAGACTCTGAGGGGCATGATCATGGGCATATCTGACAAGCTCTGGAGGAGATGGGATTTTCTCCTCCCATGACTACTGTTGGCTTACAGAGGGGTGCCACAGAAGGGAATTGGCTTTTGCCCCTTTGAGTTACTGTTTGGCCATCTTGTAAGACGGGTATTGAGTTTGTTTAGAGAAGCTTGGGAGAAGCCTCTCAAAGAGCCGAACTAAAAGGTGCTGGATTATGGGCTGGGCCAGCAACCTGGAGGCCAGCCAAGAACGTATTATACACTAATATGACTAGAAGGCTACTATGACTGAGCTCCACCCAGAACAGTTGCTGTGGGTGTTGGATCCTATGACACTCCAGGACACTCCAGGACAAGTCGACTGGGCCCTACCCCATTCTGGAGAAAAAGGGTGAAGTCACCTACTTGGTGGGCCTTAGCAACCCCAAGAGTCCCCAGAGGTACTCCATGTCAACAGATTGAAACACCACCAAAACAGGGCAGATATGGCCATGCTCATCATCATTATTCTTTATTCAGTTTCTTGCACAACAAATCATAAAAGCGCACATTGAGTACAATTGAGAACTTTCTCAAATAAAATGTGCAAATTAAAAGTATAAAGTAAAAAAGATTTTTTCCCTTTGGGTAGACCATGTATCATCAACATCAAACACATTCAATCAATACACTTAACCAGAATCACTCCCCTCAAAGAGTTAAATGCAACTAATATATCATGTGAAACACTTACAAAGAAAAAGGTAATACATGAATTATATCAAAACACTGTTTATTTTCATACTAAAAAACATTCATCTGAATGTGCAATAAATATAAATATAAAAACTCTAAAAAAAAGCCTAAATTACAATCATAAAAATTCATAAAGGTGCACAGGAGAAAGGAAAGACAATCAACTTTGTCTTGTCACTGTTAATTTAGACTCTATCAGGACAACACAGGGTTGGGCCTCCCTTCCCTATAACCCTTCACTTGTTGACCACTCCAAATTTAACAATTGTATAAAGTGTTGACGCGTTTCAGGGGCTTTCGTTGATTATAGCCGCCTTCTTCAGGACAATAAGTAATTTTTTCTCATATCCTCTGTATCACCTAATACATAGATAAAACATGCTTTTACCTCATGAATATATATGCCCTATATATGCTAAATTTTTAAATATAAAAACATCATTATTACATATCAATGTGAGGGTACATCCATATTTTTTGGCAAAGTTTGTCTAAATTCAATGCCACTTTATCAAAAACATCACATGTTATATAATTCCTTATACCACTATAGATGCGTACAAATCCCCCAACTTATAACAAAAAAAGTTATGATTTTTTTTTATTAAAAAAGGGAGAAAATTCCACCCCCCAATTCACATTTTTACACTGTAAGTGTTTCACTAACATCAGTCGGTATAACACCTTGCTTCTGTTACCCACCATACAGTCCAATTGGACTCACTCATACTGTTACCTCCTGGAAGGATCATTAGAAGTAGAATTATATACAAAATCTACAAATAAAAATACACTCCCACACTATAATAGTTATCACCCCCGGTCCCAACATGACAATGTACCATTCGGACAATTCCTCCGATTAAGGAGGAATTGTTCCAATATTGGAGACTATCTTAAACATGCAGATATATTGGGAGAAAAACTAAAAGATGGGGGATACCCAAAGAAACTGATAAAGAACTCTTGCAAAAGGTCCCGATTCTATAATTGTGAAAGTATGATAAATCCAGATCCCAACTTTAAGAAAGCAAACGCCACAATAGACTCTAAGTTGGTCTTTGTGAGCCAATTTTCCAATATTAGTAACAGATTGAAGAATGTCATTTACTCAAGTTGGAATATTCTTAATGATGGTAAAGATACAAAAATTCCGAAACCAATTTTTACATTAAGACGCAATGAAAATATCCGTAACAATCTGGTTCACACATATAGAGAGGAGAGCTACACCAACCAGAGGACCATCACAGGAAACAAAGCAGTTGGCAATTACAAATGTGACAATTGCTTGATATGCAAGAATTGTTGTGTTACTAAAACTCTTACCTATAAAAACTACATTATGACGGCCAAAACCCTTAATAACTGTAGGAGCAGTAATTTATTATACTTATTACTTTGCCCCTGTGGGCTGGCATACGTAGGGGAAACTGGAAGAGAGTAAAGATTACGCCTGCTCGAACATAGATCTGCATTAAAGACTGGGAAAGTGAATGCACCTATGGTAGATCACTTTACTAAATCTAAGCACAAACACACTGAATTTTCATGTTTCATTATAAAAAAGATCACATGTTCCAAGAGGGGAGGTAATGTAGAAATCAAATGTAAAAACAGAGAGCAGTGGTATATTTCCAGCCTTGATACTGTAAATAAGGGTCTTAACACAAAAGAGGATTGGATGAGAATTGCCCTATAATACCTCTCTCTCCACTAGTCTAACCCTCAATGAGTTATGACCTTGGAAACTCTAGTTATGACCTTGGATACTGTAATAATGCTTTTGGGCAAAATTGAGCTATGA
Source organism: Lissotriton vulgaris (assembly GCF_964263255.1). NCBI lineage: Eukaryota > Metazoa > Chordata > Amphibia > Caudata > Salamandridae > Lissotriton > Lissotriton vulgaris. The sequence continues at coordinate 1,442,357,445 of NC_141685.1, forward strand.
TTATAAACTGTGAATGCACTACTTGCCATCTGTAACCCAGGTAGCCTAAGGAGAGTAAGACCTAGTACAAAATGAGAAGTATATAGCAGTAAGCTGGTTATATACAATATGAGAACGAATGTGAATGATCACGCTCTACTTTTAGTTTAAAGGAATTGCAGGTGCTCTTAGGATAAAATATACAAATATACACGACATGGGGAATTAGCCCCAAAAAAAGGAAATAATAGCCTAAAAATTGAAATAATGGCCTCCGCGTGCATTTATGACGCACGCGATCGAGTGAAATTAACCCAAAATAAACTAAGTACTCGATCAGTGACTTGCAGTAAGCTGGTTATATACAATGGTAACTGGACATAATATCGACTACATATTATCGAATGGACAAAATATCGACGGAAAAATATCGACATTACCTAAATATCGACTATAGGAATATCGTTGGACAAAATATCGACTGAAAAAATGACCCAAAAATATCGAATACAAATATATCGACTCAAAAATATCGACCAGACAAAATATCGAAATATAGTGAAAGTAAAAAATATCGAAAATATTTAGAAAAAAATGTTAAAAAAAAATATATATATATAATATTTAAAAAAATAGTAGTTAATGTTTAGGAGCGGGTTGTGGGTTTATAGGGGAATAGGGTGGGAAGTAATTTAATAATAATTAATTAATCAATATATGTTTGGTAATTGTTTTAATTAGATTTTAATTGGTAATTAATTAATATTAATTAGTTAATTGTTTAATTAAGTATTTAGCATATAATTTAATTGATTAATTGATTAATTAATTATTAATAATTATTGTTTTTTTAATTGATTTGTATATTATTTTAATTGATAATTTGGTTATTAATTATAAATAATTAGTGATTTATTTTATTATGAATTAGCATATTATTGAAAATTTTAAATTGCTAACAAATTAATTATAATTAGTTAATGATCTTATTAATATTTTGCATATTATTTAAATTAATTAATTGGTAATTAATTTATAATAATGACTTAATTACATTAATTGGATACATTTAAATGTAATGTATAAATGTATGTTCATGTTAATGAATTAATTGGAATTAAACAATATTAATTAATCACATTTATTATTATAGCTAATGTGATAATATATTTTCTTTTTGTTTTTGTTAAATATTATTTTTTTGTTAATTTAATATTAATGTTTAATGTTGTGTTCATTATCATTTATAGTGTTCATGGTCAGTTTAATAATTTTTGGTATAGGGTAATTTTTTAGGGTTCTGGGTAATTTTTCTGTTCGTGATTAAAGGTGTATTTTGTGGGATTTGGGACATTTTTAAGTTTTTGGGTAAAGGAGTTTTGAAAGGGTGAAGGGTCAGTTTTCTGTTTGTGGGTAAACGGGTATTTGTAGGGTTCAGGGTCAGTTTTCAGTTTGTGGGTAAAGGAGTTTTTTTAAGGTTCAGGGTCAGTTTTCAGTTGTTGGGTAAAGGTGTATTTTTTGGGATCAGGGTCAGTTTTCAGTTTGTGGGTAAAGGGGTATTTTTGGGCATCTGGGTCAGTTTTCAGTTCTTGGGTAAAGGGGTATTTTTAGGGTTGAGGGTCAGTTTTCAGTTTGTGGGTAAAGGGGTATTTGTAGGGTTCAGGGTCAGTTTTCAGTTTGTGGGTAAAGGCGTTTTTTTAAGGCTCAGGGTCAGTTTTCAGTTGTTGGGTAAAAGTGTATTTTTTGGGATCAGGGTCAGTTTTCAGTTTGTGGGTAAAGGGGTATTTTTGGGCTTCTGGGTCAGTTTTCAGTTCTTGGGTAAAGGGGTATTTTTAGGGTTGAGGGTCAGTTTTCAGTTTGTGGGTAAAGGGGTATTTGTAGGGTTCAGGGTCAGTTTTCAGTTTGTGGGTAAAGGAGTTTTTTTAAGGTTCAGGGTCAGTTTTCAGTTGTTGGGTAAAGGTGTATTTTTTGGGATCAGGGTCAGTTTTCAGTTTGTGGGTAAAGGGGTATTTTTGGGCTTCTGGGTCAGTTTTCAGTTCTTGGGTAAAGGGGTATTTTTAGGGTTGAGGGTCAGTTTTCAGTTTGTGGGTAAAGGGGTATTTGTAGGGTTCAGGGTCAGTTTTCAGTTTGTGGGTAAAGGAGTTTTTTTTAAGGTTCTGGGTCAGTTTTTAGTTGTTGGGTAAAGGTGTATTTTTTGGGATCAGGGTCAGTTTTCAGTTTGTGGGCAAAGGGGTATTTTTGGGCTTCTGGGTCAGTTTTCAGTTCTTGGGTAAAGGGGTATTTTTAGGGTTGAGGGTCAGTTTTCAGTTTGTGGGTAAAGGGGTATATGGCTGAGATACCCGCCACCCCCTCTCAACACAATCCCCAAGGATGGGAAACCGGAAACAGTTCTGAAGTTTTTGGAAACGGGAGGGAGTGACCCTCCCGGGCCGTATTTATTAAAATATGAAACAAAATTAAAACATTAAAATAAACAGTTTCATATTATGTACAATTTCATTACCACATTGCGATGTTTGGCTAACCTTAACATATCCTCTAGTACAAAGGTTCTCCTAGCCGAACTAACATCCTACCAAATATTTACTTAACTTTTGAAATTGTACATCCTAACGTTTAAGGGCCAACGGCAAGGTCGTAACCGGTGTCAAGATCCCTAACCCAGACATATCCCCCTCACTTGAGAGGGGCGGCACGGAGGCATACCTCAAGTGCATCTACCAATTTCCCTTGACTTGACGGGGGCCCCAATAAAACTCGACGCCACTTAAAGGTCGTACGAGGACTCGTGTGAGGTATCTAGAAGGTAGCGTAGACCCCCCCCCAAACCCCACACAACTTACCACATCTGCCGTCGCAGACGTACTGGCCCCGGGAAATTCCCCAGGAGGGGGCTGTAACCCCTCCTACCCATGAAGGGGCCTTGACCGCCTTCCATTTCCTTTCGGCGACCCATCCTTAGAAGGGACCGCCTCCCCGTTGAGGGGCCAATGGCCACCTCCCCCAAGCGCCCCCATCCGTAATGGGTGACGCCCACTCCTAGGGATCTTCCAATTAGTGCTCACCGATCATGACCTTACCACCACAGGTCCGGATAGTTGACCGGCTATCCGGACCCCCCACCACACTCCTACCAAAAGGTCATGTTTAACGTCTTCAGCCAAGCTATAAAGTCTCCTATGAGTAACTCATTCCCCATCCGAGACAAATGAACACCATCCCCCAAGTACATACTGTCATCATTAATACATCCATGCGCGATAGAATGCAGTGCATTGGAACGGAACAACCTACTTACTTTGTTATTAATTTTCCTCACAGAATGATTTAAAGCAGAAACCGAAAAAGCCCCCCGCCACACTTTTCGTGGGATCATATGGGACCACGCAATCGTGCACCCTGGAACTCTCCTCGCTAACCAACTTACAGTGGAAAGCATCACCTCCAGGAGAAGTTGTCTACCAGTGGTGACCAAATCATTGCCCCCAAGATGTACTATGACTACAGACGGCGGTGACCTCGTCCGCCCTAGCAAACCCTCGAAAAATGATTGAAACTGGTCAATACAGAGACCGCCCTTTCCGTAGAAGGACACACTGTACCCGTATTCCCCAGCCACGTGCACCATGTCACCTGCCTTGAATACGTCCGCGGCACGCCTCACGTATGAGTGGCCCACGACCCACACCTCCTTTTTAACAGCCGGTGATGTCTGACCGCTGGCCCGGTGTTGGGTCGACTGCATAGTCCGCCCCGCCTCGTAGGCTTGCGTAACTGAAAACCAAACAAAAACAGGAAGCGTGAGTACATCATTACAGCTTCACAACATGTGCAAACGCACATACCTTTTATAACAATTGGAGGACCAACGCCCCACACGTTTAACTTGTTCCACATTCAGACCCCTGGCTGTAGCCTCTGTAGCAGCCCCTATCCGAAAGGAATGGGTCCCAAATTCGCCCGGGTTCAAGCCCGCAGCTGTAATCGACATCGCAAGCACCCGCTGAAACTGAAACCTTGTCAGTGGGGTGGCGTCCACGTGTCTCAACAAGGTCCCCCCCCATGATGCCACCCTTCGTGTTAAATAATCCTCTAAACACTTCACTGGGCACATGGACGACCCGGGAATCCTGCGTATAATTATGCATTCACCCATCCCACTCTGGTCGGTTTTGGACCGCACAAACGAGACAGTCATCGTCTCCCCTCTGATCTGAACGTGCTCTGCGCACAGTCCTCCCGTCACATCCTGCTTGTTCCTTGCCACTAATTCGCTCACCCGCATAGCCCCATGGAATGCCAGCGTAAAAGCGGCTCAGAATAACACTGTCTCAAACTGAGACGAACATGTTGTAGGGAGTCTGGATAATAACTGGGCCAACCTATCCAAACCTATCGGGCGCCTCTCATCTACTCTGCGACCCTCAAGGCGTTGCCACCCACGAAGCGCTTTTTGCACAACGAAAGACGCTGTCGGGTCCTGGATCCCATGAGCCCTAGCAACAAAGGAAATGGCAGCCCGATGCCTCTGGGCCGTGGCCACCGTTTTCCCAGCCAGATGTAATGACATCAGAAAGTTCACAACCCCTTCCTCCTGGCCCCAAAGCTCCTCTCTAGCAGTCCCCAAAAAGGCTAAATAGGACCGGAACGCCCCTTCATATGCCTTCCTCGTCCTGGGTGCTAAACTCTCTCCCACGAGGTTACGAAGTTCGGGGCACCGAGAGACCAAAGAGCTTCGGGAAAGGGTGCCGGCTCCGGGTCCGCTGTGGGCAGAAAACCCCAGAAGGCCTGCATACGAAAACGAGAAAGGGCATCAGCCGCCTGGTTCATTACCCCAGGGACATGTCTTGCTTTGAATAACACATTCAGTTGCATACACAGTAATACGATTTCCTTGAGCAGTCTCAAAACCCATTTGCATCGTGCTGCCTGACTATTGATACACTCAACCACGGTCATATTGTCAGACCAAAATACCACAGAGTGATCTCTGAACCCTTCGGGCCACGTTCTCAGGGCCACGAAAATGGGGAAAAGTTCCAGGAAGGCAATGTTACTTGTCAGCCCACTGTTATGCCACCATGCCGGCCATTTTTGTGCAGACCATCGAGCACCGAAAATGGCACCAAAACCTATACTCCCTGCCGAATCTGTCCACAGCCCCAGCTCCTCAGAGGACACGGCTGGTTTATTCCAGACGACCCGACCATTGAAATCAGCCAGAAATGCCAACCAAATGCGCATGTCCTGGCGGACCTCGGCCGAGAGCCTCGTGCGATGATGTCCCTCCTTCAATCCGACCATGGCTTGAGCGATCGAACGGGAAAAGGGGCGGGCCATAGGTATAACTCTCAGGGCAAAATTCAACTGGCCCACTAACTGCTGCAACTGATGCAGCTTAACCTTAGCTTCACTCAAACACATTTGCAGGGATGCCCTGAACTTTAACACTTTATCACTTGGTAAACGGAAACAACCTTCTCCGGAGTCTAACTCGATCCCCAGAAACTCGAGGCAAGTCGAAGGACCCACCGTCTTACCCGGTGCCAATGGCACGCCAAAGTGATTCATTAAAACACAAAATGCAGCCAAAGCTTGCCCACATTCCGGATCCCCCGCTGCCCCCAGGAACAAAAAATCATCGAGATAATGCATCACATGTTGAAAACCCGTCTTCTTTGTGAAGACCCATTGTAGGAAACTACTGAATTTCTCGAAATAGGCACAAGAAATTGAGCATCCCATCGGCATACATCTATCCATATAATACTGACCCTGAAACATGAAACCCAGTAGACGCTGATCGTCTGGATGTACCGGGAGCAACCGGAACGCTGACTCGATATCAGATTTTGCCATCAGCGCCCCGGGCCCCAGGCGATTCAAAATGGCCACGGCCTCATCGAAAGATGCGTACCGTACCGAACATATTTCCGGGTCTATCGCTTCGTTTACGGAAAGACCACGTGGGGCTGACAAATTATGTATCAGCCGAAACTCACCCGGGTCCTTCTTGGGGACCACTCCTAAAGGCGAACAGACAAAGTTAGCCACCGGGGGTACACTAAACGGACCGGCGACTCGACCTCGAGTAACCTCCTTCCGGATCTTTTCCTGTACCACGGTCGTATGCTGCAAGACCGATATCTGATTTTTGCATTTTTCCACACCCTGAAAGTCCCCCACTGGGATGCGGAAACCATATGAAAACCCGTTCCGCAACACCCCAGCAGAAGCACGATCCGGGTATTCACTGAGCCAGGGAATCATTGCCAAGGTATCAATCGGGGTAGGTAAAGGCGCCCCTCGGACTATGTTAGACCTGTTTGGCACCTCCTCTACCCCCGTTATCACCCGTTTTGGCTCTGCACGTGGACTCAGGATGGGATGATTGCCCACACCCACTACATTCGTGTTTAAATTTGCACGATCCCTGGGGCCTAGTACATTTACTCCTGTTAAAATTCCAACAAACCCCCTTTTTACCTGTATTACCGGTAGGCCTCGAGTGATTGTCGGTACCCGTACCTGATCGAAAAGGCGTCCCCGCATACTGACGGGAGGATTCGCCCACATTACTCCCTACTAATGGCACTTTCAACATACCAGTCTCCTTCATTTTGGACCAGGACACAGAATCATAACAATCCCAAGTTAAGTTCTTATCATGTTCTTTTGCTTTTCTAAAAAGATTATCATAGCAAAACCAATGATTACCCTCGTGTGATACCGAGTACCCCATGATCCGTGACTGATAACTCGGCAATTCGGGTAGCAAGTCGGGCCTCCGTTCTCCCAAGATCGATGTGAAAATTCCCCATGCCTTACCCCAATTGCCAATGTTTTCATTAACCTTAAAGGCGGCCATCTTTGCGCGCCAAACACTCGGATGCATGAGCTCCTTCTGACCTTTAACATGCTCCATCTCATAATGATCAGTAAGCAACGAGAAGATGTTTACATATTCCCCTGCCCATATCTTTTCTTTAATAGCTAAAGGAACATGCTGACCCAACCTCTCCCTTCGAGAGGGTGCCGACTCTTCCCTCGCAATCGGCAATGGCCGCTTACCTGAACTGGACGCTGTCTCTGCGACTAAAACCGTCCCCTGTGGCTTCTCTACGGCCGCAGCCGGCGTGGATACCTTCGCTGCTTCACGAGTTTCCCGCAGTTGCTTCATTAACACCTGCGCGTCGACAGCCGTGGCGCCCTCGCTACTTTTACCCAACCACGCTGCCACTTGTGCTGCCAGCTCGGGCGGCATATCTTCCCCGGACACGGGGTGACCACCACGGGAATCGGATTCCCTTCCTCCGGCACAGGAGTGGGTGCTTCGAGTGGGACACTGGGACCCGGGGTATCTCCCCCCGCTGCTCCTCTCCTGGGCCTCTTGCCCTTTCCTCCCGGGGCCGTTCCCTCCAAAGGACGTTTCGGGCCCCCTTCCTCATTTTTATCCATCCGCCTCTTTAGGTCGGCCATCTCCTTCATGAGAACACGCAGCATCTGTTCGGTAGTCATTCGCTTTCCCGCCTTCTTCGGCATTCTCCGACAGAGTATCTGTAAAACAAACGAGAAAGATTACAACGCTCAAAAATGGCTCTTCGTTCCGTCTCGAGCTCACGTGCAGCGAGGAGGTGCAGCTTCAGAGCACAGGAACAAGAGGATGCTTTCTGGTCTTGTTCCTCCTTTTATCCGTCTTCAGGTCGGGCGTAAACCCGCCCCTGCCTGCCCCAAGGGCGTGGCCAGCCGCGTCAGTGTCTAGGCCAACCCACTCTAGGGCGGGAAAAGGCGCGCCCCGGCTACGCCGCTTCGGGCATACCAGCCGAGACTTGCCTCCCGCCCAAGATGGCTTCCCGGGGGGATCGTGGTACTCTGCCATACGTTCGGGGGGACCGATTGGTCGCCCCTTGCCATTTGTAGGGTTCAGGGTCAGTTTTAAGCTTGTGGGTAAAGGGGTATTTGTAGGGTTCTGGGTCAGTTTTGGGCTTTGGGGTGAAGGGGTATTTTTAGTGTTTAGGGACAGTTTTGGGTATTTTAGAGTGCTGGTGTATAGTGTAACATAAAACACTTATACATTAAAGCTATTATAGGAAAATACTAAATAATAATACTTGACATTATTAAGTTTTACTTTGATCTAAAAAATATATGTATTAGCATGTTTCCAGACAGTAGCTAGAGTGGAGTTGGAATTCTAATTATTAATTGGTTAGTGTCCAGCACCATCACTGATATTACCTACACTGGAGTTGGATTAATAAATAAACATTGGTCAGTCTACACCACATTTTATGATATTAGCTTGAGTGGAGTAGGAATAGTAAATAATTTTTAGCTAGTGTCCTGCAGCTTCTATGATATTAGCTTGACTGGAGTAGCAATAGGACATATTAAATTGGTCAGTGTGCAGCACATTTGCATACATTTGTTCATTACCGTCTTTTAATATTAAAAAATAATGCAACATGGATGTTTTCAAAAAACTTTATTAAACAATTATTTAAATTTTTATTGTGTACTACAATACAATCACAAACAAATATAACATCACATTTTTTTTACTTTTAGTATTCACAGAATAACATATTTACATTTATATACATGTTGTCAATCATAAAAATAAATTTGTTTGCAACATTCTTGCAGTAAATTTTACATATTCCCATCAGTCACTTACAGTTTCAAGTATATATATAGAAATACATAAAACAATGATTTGTTATACATTTCTTACTTTAATATTTAATAATGTTAATATTAAATATTAATATTATTAAATATATATAAAACATTTTTAATTTTAACAAGTGACATGAGTATTATTACATTTGTTAGAAGAAATTGAAATACAAAATAAAATAATTCTTGGTGTATATTTCTGAAAATGTTGTTTTTACATTCAACATAGAAATCGATTCGGTTGTAAAGTTTATAATTGTATAGGAAAACAATATGTTTAATAATAATATCTGGTATTGCCAAAATATTAGTTAAGCTATTATATACTTTTGTTATAGTTAGAAATTATTATAAAACATTTTGTCATAATTAATAAAAATAATAATTATTTTATTAATTATTATTATTATTAATAATTAATAAACATAAACATTCTTTTCTTATTTTCAAAAATATATACATTCATGGATAAAATAAATAGTTTTTTCTGGCCATTGTTTATATAGTAAATGGTTCAAATTGTTATATTAATAACAATAAATAAGTTATATTATTTATCATTATTAATTATTACCATAAATATTTATAATGTTTACTTAAAAATAAACACAAACTTATTCATATAAATATACACAATAACCAAATATTTACATCTTTTATTCAAAGTGTTACATATTTTTTTAATATTATTAATATATAATAATTATTATATATTAATTTATATTAAATATATTTATTTTTCTTAAATAAGGAAAATTGTAATTAGTATAGTGTATTAATTTGTTACATTATACATGTGTATGTATTATATTTTTTACATATTACATTGTATTTTCTATTATCCTTTTACACAAATGGGTTAAGGGGACTACTTTTTTACCGCGTAAGGTTATTGCGCTCCATTCTGGACTGGAGAAGCTCGCGGTTGGGAGTTGCTTCGCGTGGAGAGAGGTAAGGTTATTTTTACCTACAAATTATAAGTAAGTGGTCATGTTTGAGGGTATAATCGAACTTTGTAGTGTTTTTTGGTGTATGTATTAATAGTTTAAGTAGCGTTTGGGTGAAAAGTCTCCGTTATAGATGTGTCGTGCTTTTTTTGCTTCAAGTCTTATTTTAAGTGTTCGGAAATGTCTTCTTACATGGTTAATGTTAATTGTTAGTATATTTACAAATGTGAAGGGGGTATTTGTGGGTGGGTTTCGTTATGTATGTTATTTTACAGGTTTCGGTTCCTCGCATGAAAAGTACATGGAAGGAAGCGTGTTTTTTAACGGAGAAACAAATGTTTGAGTTATTATGCTTATATTTTGACATTTATCTCCTATTTTTCGTGTTTGCCAGGAGCGGTTTTAACACTTTTCCTACCTTTTTCGTTTTTTTTTTAGGGTTTCGATTCGGATTGATACATTGATATGCGTGACCGTTTTTTTGAAATTGTGTGTATATCACTTTAAATACTAAAGTGTCCACACTACTGTTTTCGGAATTTCCTGGAGCGTTTTTTTACGTTTTACACTTTATTTTCGGGTTTTTGAGGGTTTCCCATATTGGAATAGTAAGATATTGGATTGGATTGTATGGATTGCTTTTTCCTTGTTTGCGTCTCTCATCTCCAAAAATTGTAAGTATTTAATTTACAATTTTGATTGGGTGGGAAATGTCGATTTTTAATGTTATGTGTATGTGTGAATAAATTATAAACATTGCATATTTGTTACGATATTTTTTTCATAATTTTAATAAGTTTGTGAAACAAATATGTATTATTTATAATTGATTATATATGTTTATGACATGTAAATTTTACTATTATTGTAAGAAGACATTCGTATATTTAGTTGACATTTTTATAGTAGACTTTTAGCTATTATTGCCAGGTATTCTAATCCTCTAGTTGTAGGGTATAGTGTAACTTGACTTTGAAGTAGTCGGAACATTTGTTTTGTTTGTTTAGTGAGTTTTGGACCTATTTGTGACACTGATTGTTCCATTCTTAGTTCCTGATAGCTTTGTTCTTTTTTCAAAGCTTCTAGAAGGTTATGGAACGTGGGTTTGCCTCTGTTTGTAGTTGCTTGGAAAGCATTATGCCACCCTTCTACACTGTTGTTAGTTTTAGCCTCTTGGTTTAAAGTACTAAGATAGACATTCCACCAAGGGATTTGGAATTTGGGCTGGCGTCGATGTCCAGATCTGTGCAACCTTCCCACCCAAGTGTCTTCAAAATAGTCCAGTAATGGGGTTAGTTTATCCTCATTCTTCTTGTAATATGCGCTGTCAATTAATAAATTGTAATGTTCAGCTACATCTGTAACAGGGACGTAGGCCAGGGCTATTAACTTTTTAACTTGATAGGCAAAGGTGCTATCTGTAGAGTAGAGTATACTTAAAGTAGATTTTTGGAGATGCCTCCATATACTCTGATTAAAATGATAATAGCAACCCTGGATTGCTGTGTGGGGAAATGTTCTCAAAATGCTATTAATCATAGCTAATTTGAAATCAATAATTATTTTTTCTGGAAAATAATTATTGATTTCCGTTTTGAGAACATTTAATATTTCGGTGTAAGTAGTTTGCTGTTTGTTGGGTAGCAAACAGTAAATGAAAGGTATGTTAGAATTATGGTATAAACCGTGGATGGAATACAGTTGATAAAAAGGTTTTGGGCAGGGTTTAAATGTTCCATCCATCATCCATTGGGGACACTGTTGGATTTTTCGTAAATTACTTGCAGTTGCAAACATAATTATTCTGTTTGTACTGCTTTCATTATCAAAAAGAATAAATTTATCTTTATTGTGAGTGATGGCCATTTCTGGTGAAATAATAATTTCTTCAAAAGTTGTTGGGTTGGGTTGGGTTGTGCTAGTGAGTCGTTTAGTGCGTGCAATTGTGCGTTTCAGGGAGTCAATAGAGGGTAGTTGAACTGAAGCGTGGGCTGGGACTTTTACCAGTTCTTCTTTAAGGATTTGGGTTGTTGGTTTGTCACTTTGTGTGCTAGCACTTTTAGTACTTTCTAAAGCATCTCTAATTTCAATTTCTGTGACATTTGGGGGATGATTGTGTTCCCTAGTAAATAGCACATTAGTTTCCTCAGTAGTGGCCCTCCCATAACATTTGTTGGAGTAATATTTGGTACACTTCCCAAAAACTTTTCTACCACTTTGTCTTTCCTGATTATACACATAACCCATGTAGCATAATAGTAATTTATTTTTCTGAGACATGACAAATTCTGCACCTTCAGTCATTTTGATTTACTTGTTCTAGGAAAGAGTAGAAAGAAACAAAATCAGAACACATTTTTTTTCCTTTTGTGGTGCTAACATCATTATTGATGCATTTATACTTACAGTTAATCAAAGTAGTAGTCCCAGAAGCAGAAATGTCTTTTGAAGGATGTTCTTGTATGTATGTCTTTATTTGCTGTTGGTATGAAAATATAGAAAAGCAACGTTAATGTTTACACATAACAAACGTATTTCCTACTCAAAAGCAGTTGTCATTTTTGCTTACTTGTACATTGGATGTAAACATTACATATACTTACTTGTTTAAATAGTAGAGTAGTAGTAATTGCTGGAGTACATCAAGTTAGTACAGGTTTGATCTGTAGAGTAGATAGAAGAAATAAAAGCAAAATATTATAATTTTTATATTGAACCATTTGGAAATGGAAAATATTTAAAAGTATACTAACTTCTAAATAAGTTGTTTTCTTTGTTGTAGGTAGAATAGCTGTATGATGTATTTAGAATATCTGTAGAGGAAATATAAAATAGATAACATGTTGTTAAGAACATAGTCTGTGTTATTTTCGGCAGTTTTTGAGAAATGACAAGTATACTTACATGTTTTTACAAGGCTATTCTTGTATATTGGATTAGTTTGTGTTGGATGTTTTCATAGGATATGCAGAATAGATGTATGATGTTTTCAGAATATCTGTAGAGGCAATTCAAAATATATAACATGGTGTTAAGAATATAGTTAGCATTTTTGGGGCCCACTTTTAGACACATTACAATTATACTTACATTTTTCTGAAGGGTACTCTTGTGTTTTGGTATAGTTGATGTTGGATCTTTCTAATGATCTATAGGGAAGATGTAAAAAGCAAGATATGTTCATTCGAAATGTGCAATAATGAAATTGGCAGTTTTATAACAAACACATCTATACTTACATGTGTAATTAGTGTAGTTTTATCCTTTTTGGTGTAGAAATAGGACAATCTCAGTATATCTGTAAATATAATGTTTTTAAAAATTAAATACTCTTGTAAATTAGTGTTTAAAAACAGCAGTTGGTGTATAACAGAGCATTATTATATACTTACTATCTGATTTTGCACGTGAAGAAATATGACCATGTAATTGGAATTGTGTTGGAGTAGTTTCTATCAGAAATGTAGGAAGAGATGAAAATAAAATAAGTGTAAGACTTAGGAGATGTAAGGAAAATAGTGCACTTCTAATTTAGATTTCTACAAAAATGCTGTGTTACTTACTTGATTAATTAGCTAGTGAGCTGGATCTTTAAAGATGTTTATTCTGCAACAAAATCTTCAGAGTGTTGGCATCTACTTTCCAGAGAGGTAGCAGCAACAAATGGTAGAATGCATGTATCCCTTTTATAGTATATGTATTATGTGTGCTTTGATTTGATTGGTTGTAGGATGTCAGGAAGCATTGTATAGGCTAGTTTGAATTTTTTTTTGTTAATTGGAGTGTTTGTTGATGTGAGAATGGTGGTATGTGGTAATTCCCGCATTAAAGCAGGTTTGTTTTTAAATGAAATATATTTTTATGTGAAAATAAGTAATGAAAATGTTACTTAAATGTAAAGAATATCTAGAAATTGATAAAATGCATGTAATAGAATGTATAGGAAATGTGTATTAATAGTAATTTTATGTAAGTAACAGGTATTATATGTGAAATGTATTTTGTATAGAGAAATGACTTTTATTGATGATAAAGATGGTATTTTAGAAAAGAAAGTGTACAAACATGAACTCGATATTTTTTTTTTTACGATATTTTGGTAGTCTATATTTTTGTAGTCGATATTTTTGTAGTGTTAGGGCTAATTTCATGTCCAACGATATATTTGTAGTCGATATTTATTGAGGCGATATTTATGTATTCGATATAGTTAGTACTCGATATTTTTTACTCGATATTTTTGTAATTTGTGTAATAAATATAGAAAGTCGATATTTTTGTCGTCGATAATTTGTCAACGATATTTTGGTAAGTCGATAATGTGACCGTCGATAATATTTCAGTGATCCATATACAATATGAGAACGAATGTCAATGATCACGCTCTACTTTTTGTCTAAAGGAATTGCAGGTGCTCTTAGGATAAAATATACAAATATACACAACATAGGGAATTAGCCCAAAAAAAGGAAATAATAGCCTAAAAATTTAAATAATGGCCTCCGCGTGCATTTATGACGCACGCGATCGAGTGAAATTAGCCCAAAATAAACTAAGTACTCGATCAGTGACTTTGATCAAACTTTAAATAGATTAGGAAGTAGGTGTTCCAAACAGTAATTGTCTGAACACTAAGGAACAATAAAGTTGTGTCAAAAAGGAAAGGCCAATAGTCCACGGGCAAACAGCAACCACGTCACTGTGTGACGTGCTTAAAAATGGCCCATTTTTGGAGATTGGTCCTTTCACCATTTCGTTATTGCGATCTCACAGACGTGGAAGAGACGAGACACGCTGGGGAAGCGTGCCGTTGGAACCAAAAGGTACGGGAACACACAGCGGGGCGGGTTCTAATAATATAATAGCAAAATATGAGAGCAACTACATGGATAATATATTCCATGGTAAATAAGGGAAATAGGTCCTTTCAAAAGCCCAAATGAACATCTTATAGTAATCTCTTTTGCCACTCGAACTTACGTGGAGTTGATATTATACAGTGATTAAACACGGAGGCTCCATGAACCCCGCGAGACAATATAGAGAAAGTCGGTTTTTGAATTACGGCTAATTGAATAGTTTGAGAAATAAACTTGTGCATTACAAAGGGCACGTTTGAGTATTAGCATATAACTAATAGGACTTTTGTTTCGCCCCTTCTCCCTGTTTGTATGTCAATGCAGCCACGAGCAACAATTACCCGGGGTAGAAAATAACATTATGACATACCGGTTGCTCATTAACCAGGTGAGAACTTATCTTAGTTAAAATAGGGTGGCTTCTTAGCTTTTTTGTAAAATGAGTGAAAATTTAAAAGGAGAAGCGTGTGATTAATATTGATATATATCTATTTCTCAAAATTTGGTGTCAAGGACTAGAAACTAACAACCTGTCCAGTTGATGAAACAAAGGGTGAAGTAAAGACACCTAACAACGAAGTAATTAATATAGCCCTGTTATGATGATAAAAAACAATGGATTCTGTATGTAAACGGATAGGATTTTAAAAGTATTCATTCTTTATTGACAGGGTGCAACCAGATTTTAACGGCCAAAATTGTGATAGGGAATTACGTAAAATTGAATACCGTTCTCCCAAGTCACCAACTAATCTAGTAGGTATTATCCAGACTTTTGTGACAAAAGAATTACATGGCTAGATTTATAACAGCGTGCCCAGTTACCGTTAAATAGCTGTATTGTATTGTATTCGACAGCACTGCCCTTTGTCACGCAAAAACAACTTCATTGATGAGCTGAACTTGAATAGGATTCTCACCCATGTGCGATTGCACAGGTGAGTTGTTTCCCATTTGAACAGGAGGTGACAGTATGAGTGAGTCCAATTGGTCTGTATGGTGGGTAACAGAAGCAAGGTGTGATACCGACTGATGTTAGTGAAACACTTATAATGTAAAAATGTGAATTGGGGGGTAGAATTTTCTCCCTTTTTTTAATTTAAAAAAGAAAAAATCATAAAGTTTTTTGTTATAAGTTGGGGGATTTGTTCGCATCTATAGTGGTATTAGGAATTATATAACGTGTGATGTTTTTTATAAAGTGGCATTAAATTTAGACAAATTTTGTGAAAAAATATGGATGTACCCTCACATTGATATGTAATAATGATGTTTTTATATATACAAATGTAGCATATATTGGGCATATATATTCATGAGGTAAAGGCATGTTTTATCTCTGTATTAGGTGATACCGAGGATATGGAGAAATAATTACTTATAGTCCTGAAGAAGGCAGCTATAATGAACGAAAGCCCCCGAAACGCGTCAACGCTTTACACAATTGTTAAATTTGGAATAGTCAACAACTGAAGGGTTATAGGGAAGGGATGCCCAACCCTGTGTTGTCCTGATAGAGTCTAAATTAACAGTGAAAAGACAAAGTTGATTGTCTTTCCTTTCTCCTGTGCAGCTTTATGAATTTTTATGATTGTAATTTAGGCTTTTTTAGAGTTTTTATATTTATATTTATTGCACATGCAGATGAATGTTTTTTAGTATGAAAATAAACAGTCTGTTTTGATATAATTCATGTATTACTTTTTCTTTGTAAGTGTTTCACATGATATATTAGTTGCATTTAACCGTGGGAGTGATTCTGGTTAAGTGTATTGATTGAATGTGTTTGATGTTGATGATACATGGTCTACCAGAAGGGAACATTCTTTTTTGCTTTATAGTAATTTGGTGCTCTATTCCCTTTTGGTTGTAATAGAGCCCCTCTCATTTGTTTAAGACCAATTAAAAGTAACCTAGGCAGAATATGGAAGTTAAGGTACAGAGAACACCATACTCACACAGACAAAATCAAGTGAGATAAGATAACCCAGTTAAAAACAGCTCTTCACATCACATGAAACAGTTGATAAACAGTAGAAATGTGCAGGACGTTACATAGTGCATCATGCCATGAGTAGAACATTAAGAACACACTAACTAATTACAGCTATATCTAAGCCTGACTACAGATTTTAAAAAACTAAGCACATAGTAAACTGTACTGCACGTGAGCGTTAATAAAAAACTTCTGGGTAGATCATAAAAGCTGCAGAACTGCAGAAGATCAAAAAGTGGAGCATGTCCTGTGGAGACTTACCGTCGCAGCCACAGGGCAACAGTCTCTGGGGCATATTTACTAAGAAGTGAGGGACTGCGACATTAGCCTTCCTGGCTAAACGCCGCACTCTGCCACTTCTGAAAGCCGGGCTGCACCATATTTACAACAATATGGTGCAGCCCTGCATTTTCCCCTGCAGCAGCGCTACATTTAGCAGCCTAGCACCAATGCAGACACCCATGTACAATAGTGCAAGGGTGTCTCAGTTGAGGGCAAGATTGTTTTTGTTCAAAAAGGTTTCACTTCCTGCACATAAACAATATTTAAATGGCATTTTAATGCAGCACACATTGATATTGCAAAGGGTGATTTAGAAAATGAATGTTGTTTATCTGCAGGAAGGGACACCTTATTGCACATAAACAATCAAAGGTGCTTTGCTGTTTTTATGTATGCTGCACAACACAGCACACATTAACCTAGCAAAGATGAGGAGAGATAAAGCATTTCATCTCATTATGCTTGTTTTCCCTGCTCTTAATTTTGGCTCTGTCTCCTCTTTACACCACCCTTGTAAATAGGAGGCAGCATCAAAATCAAGGGGTGTTGTGGTGGAATGCCCACCACAACACTCATTGCCCTCCCCTTTCAAGCAAAGTGTAGCATGTTAAAGGCGGCCTTATTTACCAGGCAGCATTTATCTATGTTAAGTGGCTTAACACTGCCTTGTAAATAAGGCAAAGCCCCTATCGCCACCACAACATCTGAAAATGTGATGTTGTGGTGGCGATGGGGGCTTGTAAATATGCCCCTCTGTCCCCTGCACTGCCCACTTGGGTGGGCGAGAAGAAGATGGAAAAGGTCGAAACGGAGCCTGGTCAATACAAAGCGATCGTACAAATTCACAAACCCTAACAAGTAAGGTTTGATCGACTGTGTGGTTCTTAACATGATAAAGTGGCATAGACTAGGCTTCAATAGCTCCTTACCCTCCCTGGTTTCTAACTGCTTTCTAAAAAAGGCTAACTCGATTACGACCAGGTCCTTCTTATTTCACGATTCTGGGGTGCTGATAGTCATAGATGAAGGAGGGAAGGAGGAAAGTGAGACGCTGAAAGACCTCCTCTCCACCAAGGTACAGGATGGGTCAGTGCAGGGTGCAGCACTCTCCCTCAAATTGAGAGACCAGCAGAAATAGGACTACAAACAAGTGTTAGAGCAGTCTGCTGGCCTATTCTCCCTGACCCATGGACTCACAACTTGGTGTGTCAATGATATTCACCCTGGTGACACCCTACCTGCCAAAAGCAAACTGTACAGGCTGCTTGACCTGGTCAAAACCAGCATTAAGGCTGAGGTAGCCAAAATGCTTGAGCTGGGGGTAATTAAGACCTCTGACAGTCCATGCCTCTGGGTGAGTAGTGCGCTATACAAATTTCTGAACTTGAACTTGAACTTGGAACTGGTGCCCAGTCTCCATCCCCAGGGGAAAAGAAAGAATTGAGGTATTGTGTGGCCTACAGAGATTTGAATGCAGTCATCAAGACTGACGCTCACGCCATATCTAGAAATGATGAGCTCATTGACAGGTTGAGCGCTGCAAAGTGCCTGAGTACATTTGATCTGACCTCATTTTACTGGCAGACTGCTCTACGACTCGGAGCACAGGAGAGGTCCGCATTTTCCAACCCAGAGGGCCGCTTTCAGTTGAAGGTGATGCCCTTCCACTTGAAGAATGCTCCTGTCTCCATCCAAAAGTTGGGTCCTGTCTGGGTTGGACACTTTCAGTGAGCTTATCTGGTTGATATAGCTGTAATCAGTTCCACCTAGGAGGAGCACCTGGTCCACTTGAAGAAAATGCTTCAGGCCCTGCTTAAAGATCTCAATTTTTATCAGCCCCAAAGATGATTCTAAATAAATATGTTGTATATATTCCTGTGTACAGCAGTATGTAGGAAACGTATCCTTTTTGCACATCTGTGCATGTACATCTGTGCCATGTGGCACACAGACATGCCCTAAGTGCATGTATGTGTGTCACATGGCACACAAGCCTGAATCAGGGGTGCAACAGGGTGTCAAAGTGACACCCTGTCCCCCTTGCAAAATCGGTAATTTTACCGAATCGGTATTTACCGATTCGGTAATTGACATTGATTCCTATGGGCCTCAAAGCCCATAGAAAATCAATGGCAATTACCGAATCGGTAAATATTGATTCGGTAATTACCGAATCATACAGATTCGGTAAAAATTACCGATTTTTTACCTACATCTGATTTACCGAATCTAGAATACCGAATCGGTACAATTCGGTATTCTAGAGTTGATAAATCAGATTTACCTATATCGGGCCCTTGGTCTCTCTCCTGAGTAGTATAGATTGAAATTTAGGGACACTCAGGAAGTCAGTAACCAGTCCTGATCTGCCTTTGAGGAAATCTCAGTGAAGGCACTGGAGGACTGGATATAGTGTAACAAAGGTAAGTACCTCTGAAGGGCTCTACAATTTGTTGTTGAAGGATCATATATTAACTAACTGTCCTTCAGAGAATTTACACCAGTATCTAGTTGACTCTAAATTGTCTGGTCTTGGGGACCTGGGGGAGACAGCAGATGAGTGGGTTTGTACCAGGGTGACCGAGAAGAACCAGAGATATGAGAAAGCCCTGGGCAACCCAGATACAAATCAAATCATCCAATGGTCCCCAAACACCAGCACAAGGGGAGTGGGTTTCCAGGGAAGTTATTTGACCCTACAGGGGCAGGGATGTGTTATGACTGTGTGCAGCCAGGACACAAGAAGGAAGTTGAAGTCTGCTCCAAGAAGCATCCCTCTGGTGGGCAGTGCACCACTCTGGTGGGCATTTCCAGCAGATTGCTAGTGTAGGTGTGGAGGTGGAAGTTAGCCCAGAGATGGAGAAGGGGTAAACTGAGGTGAGGGTAGATTCTCTGGATGGGTGGAAGGTGCAGCCCTGGCATTCTTACCTCCAAGCATGGAGAAGTACAGACAGAGGCCTAAAATTATCGAGATTGAGGCTGGGGCTCTGAGAGAAACAAGAGCCAGTGTTCCCGTGGTAGTGGACAAACTTGTTTCTCTAGAGCAGATCTTACCTGGTGTATTCCACCAGTTTACCTATGCAGACAGCAGTGCCAAGCTCCATCACGTGCTAAGAAGGTAATTGTGTCTCTTGCCCTCCCAGTAGTGTGTCTACTGCAAAATGACTTTGAAACTTCTGAATGGCGAGGAGTGAAAAGGAAGGTCCATACACAGATGCTGGACCTTCCAGAGTGGGTATGTGTTAGAACTAAGTCACAGACGGCATATCGGGGTAGTGTTGGACACTTGAACACTGGAACAATAGGCTAAACCACCAGAACCCAGAGAGAGTGCAACAGATCTGATGAGCCAGCCGAAACAACTCAAGAGGACCAGAAGCAATGCAACACTGAGGGAGAGATCTATCCTCTGTGGCAGGTACTCCACCCCGTAGGATCTTTCCGACTTTGCAAAATTGCAAGGAGCTGGTGGACACACCAGAGAGGAGCTGTGC
This sequence comes from Lissotriton vulgaris, assembly GCF_964263255.1. Lineage (NCBI taxonomy): Eukaryota > Metazoa > Chordata > Amphibia > Caudata > Salamandridae > Lissotriton > Lissotriton vulgaris. The sequence continues at coordinate 1,442,377,681 of NC_141685.1, forward strand.
CCAGGTCAAAGACATTTTCCAACTCTTGACGGCTTGATGCAGACTACCTCTAGGCAAGAACAGGTTCATTCTACTAGATTCTACTCAATTCTACATGGTCTACGGGAATGATGGAGTTCTCTATACTGAGGCCCAGGACCCAAAACCATCGGCAGCCAGGAGAGCGATAGTCCCCCAGAAGTATAGATAATTTCTCCTCACCATGGGCCATGAGATCCCCTTGGCAGGACATCTGGGTAAGACCAAGACCTGGAACATGGTAGTCAACCATTTCTTTTTTTAAGTTTGATTTTAAAGAAGAAATAAAGAAGGGGAGCGGAGGGAGGGAAAGGGGGAAGTAGTCGCTAAAATGAGTACATAAATGAAATAAGCAATACTGTAAAAACTCTCATGAAAGGCAAATATAACAAGGATGAGAATTTCATGAACATATCATATGTATACGAATGAAAGTTACAGTACAGTATAATGACACTTAAAATCATAGCAAAAAGGCAATAAGAAAATCATGGGGGTTTGCGTACCTCAACTGTACTAGAATATGGAGTGGCATGTACTGGAGCAGAGGAAGAAAGATATGTTACCAAAGGAAGCCAGGTCAGGTCACGTTTAATTGCCAGGGAGATGGGGGACACTTAATTGGTATCTAGGTGGTGATGAAAGCAGACCGCATTCCACCAAGATTGGTAGGAGACATTTGCAGCTTGCTTCCAGTTAGAAATAATGGTATGGAAAGCCACAGCAATTAAAGGGTCAAGTAATAGGTAGTGACGAGGGGACTGAGGAAGTTCCGGTGAAAGGGGACCTAGAAAAACTTGTGAAGGGGAGAAGGGAACCTGAAACTTGAAAATCTTTTGTATTTGCTTCCAAATTAGCTGCCAGAACTTGGAAATGGGAGGACAGTCAAACAGCATGTGTTTGACATCTGCAGAGGGACATGAGCATGACCAACAGGTAGAGGGAGTATCTGATGAAAAACGGGATAAAGTAAGTGGGGTAAATAAAGTTCTATTATAAATGAAGTATAAAGTTTGGGTAGTATTAGCAGCTCTAGAGGTCTTATGAAGTTCAGTCCATATTTGATCCCAAAAAAGCACCGGCCAATCCTGAGAGAGGTCCGATTGCCAAGCAGTCTCGATTTTAGATTTTAGTCTATCGTTTAGTATAATGGAAAGAATTATAAAGAGCAGAGGCAGAAGGAGAGTCCTCCAATAATAAAGAAGTGGATTTGCGTTCCAAAGGAATATCATTAGAAGATGATAAGGAGCGCAGATATAAGATCAGGACTGGGTAAAGAGCAACATATTGTGATTGAGCCGAATAGGGCAGTGAGAAAGAGGATTGGAGGTCCTGAAAGGAGAGAGGAATATCATTAGAAACCAGTTTCGAGATCCAACATAATCCTCGAGAGTACCAGGTCTTCCAAAAGATGGTGCGATTGCGAATTTTGAGAAGTGAATTGTTCCAGATCGGTTGTTCGTGGATGGAAAGGAGGGAGGGGTAAAATGAAGTTAAGTAGGGTAGAAGAAGATTGCGAGGACAAAAAATAACAGGTGTACGAAGACGAACTGAAGAAGATGTAAAGGACAAGAATTCTTGAAAGGTGAAAGGGGAAATAAAGGAAGATTCTATACTCAACCAGACAGGAGGATAATGAGGAAGGTCAGAAGAAAACCAGCGGGTTTATTGTTTCAAAGAGAAGGCTCGATGATACTCTCTAAAGTCAGGAAAGCGTATTCCAGAATGGACCGTGTCCTTACGTAAGGAGGCAAGAGCTATTCGAGGGAGCTTACCGTTCCACAAAAATTTCAGTAATAAAGAATCAATCTTTTTGAAAAAAGAAAGTGGAATGTGCAGAGGAAGCATGGAGATAGTATAAAGAAGATGGGGAGATAACATCATCTTTATAGAATTGAACCGACTTCACCTGGACAGAAAGAGTGGGTTCCAATGTGTGATAGCCGTGTCCATTTTCTTGGAAATATAATCGAAGTTTAGTTTGAGAGTATCAGATAAGAGAGGGGCAAACCAAACACCCAGATATTTGATTTTAGATGGCTGCCATGAGAAACCCGTGTGAGAAAAAAGATGCTTCTGGCAGAAAGGGTTTAAAGGCAGAATTTCGCATTTATTGGCGTTTAGGCGATAACCAGATACCAAAGAAAAGGAAGAAACCTGCTGAAGAAAGGAAGGAATAGAGGAGACAGGATCAGAACAATAAAAAAGAATATCGTCAGCATAAACCGAAAGTTTAACCTGACGAGAACCAAATTGGAAACCGGATATACTGTCATTCAGACAGATTTTAGTGAGGAAAGGCTCCAAAGCTAAAACAAAAAGCAAGGGGGACAAAGGACAACCCTGTCGAACTCCCCTATGTAAAGAGAAGTAGTCCGAGGACATCCCATTGACAAAAATGGAAGCCTGAGGATTAGAATAAAGTAAGGAAACAATAGAGATGGATTTGGAAGGGATGCCAATCCAACGCAAAGCCTGAAACATAAAAACCCACCCAATCCTGTCAAAAGCTTTCTCTGCGTCTAAAGAGATAGCCGCGAAAGGGAGAGCCAGAGAGGAAGCCTTGCTAAGTATGTTAAGGAAGACACAGGAAGTGTCGGAGGAGAGACGCCCCTTAACAAAACCCGATTGTTCAGGGCCAACCAGATCTGGTAAGAGGGGATCCATACATAATGCTAATATCTTAGCTAGAATTTTATAATCAGTATTGACCAGGGATATTGGTCTGTAATTCTTGCATAAAGAATGATCCTTAATCAAACAAATTAAAGCCTGTTGGAAAGAACCGCTTGAAGAACCCGCTCCAAGGAAGGATTGAAATAAGAGCAAAAGTTTAGGAAGAAGGAGAGAGAGGAAGTGGCTATAAAATCCGATAGTGAAGCCGTCAGGGCCTGGAGACTTACCGTGCCGTAATTTAAAAACAGCATGGGAGATTTCCGAAAGTGAAATGTCTCATTCCAGGGAATTAAAATCAACATGGGAAACCGGAGGAGAGGAAAGAGAATGAAAGTAAGAAAGAAGATCTGCAGACTCCGGGACTCGTTCGGGAGTATAGAGATTGTCATAAAATTTGACAAACTCAGTAAGAATTTCTTTATCCTTAAATCTAGATTCTCCAGAAGAAGTCTTAATGGATTCAATCTTTGTACGTTCCTTTCTTATTTTTAAGTAGTTGGCCAGGAGTTTCCCCATTGTATTCTTACCTCCATAATATCGGGAATTACATTTTAGCAAAAGATTAGAGGCAGCGTCAGTTGTAAACTTATTGAATGAGATTTTTGCATCAATAAGTTTCTTAAGGGAGGTCTCAGATTTAAAAGTGTGATAGGCAAGTTCTAAAGTTTTAATGTCAGCTAAAATTTGATCTGACTTGGCCTCTCGGAGTTTCTTCCGCCGGGCCACAAAATTGATAATAAAACCTCTAGAGGCTGTTTTGAAAGAGTCCCAAACCATAACAAAAGAGGAATCAGGGGTATGATTGAGTAGGAAAAATTCATTGGCGAAGGCAATAAATTCAGAACAAAAAGTGGGTTCTAAAAGCAGAGCATTGTTGAAACGCCATCTGCCAGAGTCGGGAGAAAATGGAAGTAAGTCAAGGTCCACAAAAACCGGAGCATGGTCGGAGAGCAGAATGGAGACAATTTCAGAGCGAATAGCGTGTTGGGACAAGGATTTGCTAAGGAAGATATGGTCAATGCGGGATTGGGATTGATGTGGAGGGTAGAAAAAACTGTACTCTCTAAGGACAGGATTACACAGTCTCCAAATATCTACTAAAGCATTGTTGTGAAAAGCATTTACAAATTGAGAGTGCATCCTAGAGGGGACAAATTAGACTTTTGAATGTCGATCAAGGAAGGGGTCAACAACTTGATTACAATCTCCCCGAGAAGTATGTAATCCCCAGAAAGGGAGGACAACTTAGTAGAGATAGGGGGCCAAAAGGACCTGTTGATCCCAGTAGGAGTGTACACATTAAAAAGGGTGAGAGGAATATTATCTATAAGCAATGTAACAATAACCCAACGGCCATCAACATCACATTCATGAGAAATTGAAGAAACGTTTAACTTTTTATGCAACAAAATCACAACACCATTCTTCCTGGTTACCGTGGGAGAGCAAATAACATGACCCACCCAACAACACTTGAGCTTCAGAGCTTCTACCTCAGAGAGATGAGTCTCCTGAAGGAGGGCAACATCAGTCTTGAGTCTTGCTAAGTGTGATAGAACCCTATGCCTTTCAATGGGATTATGAAATCCCTTAACGTTCAATGTCGTTACGCGGAATGGAATAGCAAAGAAAAACAACTAACAGCAACATGCTCATTAATGCATGAAATAAACTGAGAGAATTGAGAGAAATGCAAACATAGTGATAAGGAAAAGAGGATGGAAGAAGAGAAAGAAAGAAGGAGGAAAGAAATGAAATGAAAAGAAAGAAAAAAGAAAGAAAGAAGGAGATAGAAATAGGGAGTATGGTAGGAGAATACTGCACCGATAGTCTTAAGGGTGGAAGAAGATAGGGTGAAGGAGGTTATGCACGAAAGAAAAGAGAAGAAAGGGAAAGACTGAAGAAAATGAAAAGTTAAAAGAGACAGTAGAGATATAGGAAGAAAAAGGACAGAAAGAAAAAGTATCAAGAAGACAGTAGAAGTCCAAAACGAACGACTGAAAGACATACTTACTTACGAACGGAAAACGCAAACGAGAACGGGGGTGATGGCGCCAAACGGAAAAAGACGACGACAACATCTAGAGTGAACACCAGACCTCGAATGGCATAGATCCAAAGGCAGCATACAGTAACAATAGGAAACATCGAGGGTGGCACAAGATAGGAAAACACCCGTAAATAATAAGAAAGAGGTAAGTGGATGGGTTTTGGAAGAAACATGAAAAAAAAGATGCTAAACAAAGCTGGAAGAGAGAGAGGAAAAGTGACAACAATAGAACAAAAATACTACAAGTAAAGAACAACTAGTTCAACAATATTAATGAGTCCACAGAGCGAGTCAAACCGGTCTGGAAATATCCATGACATCAGGACCAAGACAACGGAGGAACTCCTGCAGGACAGCCGGATCTTCAAATGTGGTGGTTTTGTCTTTGTATGTAACCTTAAACAGGCAGGGGTGGAGAAGGCCATAACGAGCATTGAGTGCAAGTCCAGGAACCTTTTTCATCTATCCGCAGTGGCCTTGGAGACATCTTGAGATAAATACAAATGTTGACCTTCCCACAGGATTTGCTACTTGAGTTTAGCGGCTGAGAGGACCTGCAGAAGATCCGTTTTCTGAAGGAATAACCTGATGACTCCTCTGGGTTTAGTTGAGACTTTAGGACCAAGGCGGTGAGCCCTCTGCATATTGATAGAGGTTAAGGCTGGAGCGTCCAGAATCTTCGAGAGAAAGGACTGAAAGAACGCAGTAGGATTGGACCCTTCTGTAAGTTCAGGAAGACCGTACAGGTGAAGGTTGTTCCTTCGGTTTCTGTTTCCCAAATCCTCTGTTTGTTTCTTAAGTAGGCGAACCTCAGCCTCCAGAGTAGAGATGTGAGAACAGGAGGATTGAAGAGAATCCGTAGTTTGTTCCAGGACGGAGACTCAGGAGTCCAGGGAGGTCCATTTGTCCTGCATGGCCTGCATATTTTTAGTGGTAGCCTCCATGAATGGCTTGAGGGCTCTTAATTCGTCCAGAATAAGGTCCATGGATGAAGAGGAAGCTGCGTTGTCAGGAGAAGGAGGGTCCTCTTTGAGACGTTTCATGGAGGCTATGGAAGGAGATGGTTTGCCTCCATTTCGAGGTTTAGGAATTGCGCCATGCGAAGTTTCAGATTTTGACATTGTGTTACTCTCTTCCATATCTTGAGAAGGAGAATCAGAGTCCGAGCCTGTAGGTAGTTTAGTGAGTGTAGAAAGTTTCAAGTTGCGGAGTTTCCCCATGTAAGAGTCAGTACAGAAGGTGAAGAGGGCAGCAACTGAGCGGAAATGGAGAGATAATAAGACCAACAGTTCCTAAGCAAGGGAGAAAACTGCTGGACGTGGTTGGAAAGAAAGTAGGATTGCGTTGAATCCTGGCATGCATAGAAAAGGAACCCACCACTCTTTACAGCTGAGGAAAAGACATTGTAGGCTATCAGCGAGAAGCAGAATTATTAAAATGGGCAGAATGACCAAAAGAGCCGTAGCCAGACAGTGAATTTGAAAGAAAAATTGAAAATGTGAGACTCATTCATCATTATAGGCATCAAAGGTGGAAACCTGAGGAAGCTTGATAAAAACAACGTCATACAGGAGTAGCAAAACAAATGACAGGGTCATGGGACCTTGCTACCACGAAAAAATAGAACTGCAAATAATGCAGGAGCAGGCAGAATCCTCATAATCTTCATTCTCCAATGTAAGAGCTCGGAGAGAGGTGAAAAGAAAACATCTTCATGAGGCACAGATAGGAGGCAGAGAGCAAACAGCCACTAAAATGATGGCTGAAGTGATTAAGTCCAAATAACGGCCAAAAGAGTTCAATAAAAGCTTCCACAAGGTAGCAAATTGCAAGGGGGACTCACCGCTGAATAAAACCAGCATTGTATGGTGGAGCTGAAGCTGGTAAGAAGCCCCTCATAAGAAACGCCAGCCCCTCATAAATCGAAGTGCGTAGCGAATCCAAGATGGCGGCCGGGACCAAGACGCCCGGTCCGCACGAGTAAAATCCTTAAATCTGCACCAAAAGCTCCGAAAAGGGCGCTGGTCTCACCTCATATTCCGGTCCTCGATGATGTGCGCAGATAGGCTGGAGCGCTTCATATACTGCCGAATTTTAATAAAGAACGGAGGTCGGAGTCGGAGCTCCAGACCTTCGCCGCCATTTCCTCTGACGCGCAAGCCACGCCCCCGTAGTCAACCATTTCTATTGGTCCAACATGTCTGCCAAAGTGAAAAAATTATGAAGCACCTGTGCCTTTTGTCAAGCTAGTGGCAAGAGAGGAGGCAAGCCAAAGGCTCCCTTGATACTACTTCCTGTGGTTGGGACTCCTTTTGGGCGGGTGGAGATTGACATTGTTAGTCCCTTAGACCCACCAACTGCATCAGGGAATAGTGGACTGTGTCACCACATAGTGAGGAGAAAATTCCTCTAAGTGGTCTCTGCTCCCACAGTGGCCAGAGCCCTACTTCGTGGTTACAGTAGAGCGAGCTTTCCAATGGTGGTGGTCTCAGACAGGGGGACTAACTTTAGGTGTACCTGTCTGAAGGCAATGTGCGATGTTTGTGGTGTTACCTACAAGTTCACCACCCCATATCACCCCCAGAATAACGGTTTGGTGGAGAGACTTCATAAAACCCTGAAGGGCATGATTGTGGGTTTATCTGGCAATCTCAGGAGAAGGTTAGATCTTCTCCTCCCATGCTTATGTTTGCTTATGGAGAGGTGCCACAGAAAGGGGCTGGTTTTAGCCTCTCAAGGAACCCAAACAGATTGTGGTGGACTATGTGCTTGCCCTGCCATCCCACATGGCAGAGTCCATGAGTAGAGGAAGCAGCAACCTTGAGGCCAGCCAAGAACTCATTAAGATCTGGCTAGCAATGAGATTACTATGCCTGAGTACCTCCAGGACAGTTGGTGTGGATGTTGGAGCCTGTGACTCCTAGGGTCCTCCAGGACAAGTGGACTGGGTCCTATCCAATTCTGGAGAAAAAGGGGGACATCACCTACCTGGTGGACCTTGGCATCCCCAGGAATACACAAAGGGTACTACAAGCCAATAAGACCATACTGATGGTCACAGATGAAGGTGGGGAGGAGAAGAGTGAGCCTCTTACAGACCTCATCTCCACCAGTACGCAAGATGGGTCAGTGGAGGGAGTTATATGCTCTCCCAAGCTGACCGACTAGCAGCACAGAGACTGCACACATGTGTTAGAGCAGTTTGCTGGCCTTTATTATCCTTGACCCATGGGGTCACCACTTGATGTGTCCATGTTGTTGACACTGGTGACAGCCTAGCTGTTAAAAATAAGCTATACAGGTTGGCAGACCCTGTTAGAGGCAGCATTAAACCTGCAGTTGCCAAGATACTAGAGTTAGGGGTAATTGAGCCCTTTGACAGGCCATGGGCTAGTTCAGTGAAACTAGTCCCTTAACCAAATTCCCAAGGAGGGGAGAAATAATTAAGGTTTTTTGTGGACTACCACATTTGAATGCAGTTACCGAGACTGATGCTCACTTCATACCTATAACTGATGAGCCCATTGATGGGTTGGGGTCTGTAAAGTACCTGAGTACATTTGATCTGACCTCAGGTTACTGGCAGATTGCCCTAAGTCCAGAAGCAAAGGAGAGGTCAGCATTTTCCACTCAAGTGGGTGACTTTCAGTTCAAAGTTATGCACTTTGGCTTGAGGAATACCTCTGACACCTTCCAAAGGTCATGTCTGGGTTTGAACCTTTAAAAGCAGCTTATTTTGATGATATAGCTGTATTCTGTTCCAAATGGGAGAACCACTTGGTCCACCTGAAGGAGCGCTTTAGGCCCTGCAGCAGGCAGGCCTGACTGTCAAGGCAAGCAAATGCCAGATAGGGCAGAGTTCAGTGTTGTACTTAGGCAACCATTTACATCCTCTCCAGCCTATGTTCCAGCCCATCCTGGATTTTGAGGTTGCTAAAACCCAGACATGGGTCAGGGACTTTCTTGGCCTGATTGGGTACTATAGGAGGTCTGTACAGAACTATGGGACCATTGTTGTTCACCTGACGGTACTCAGGTCCAAAAAGCAGCTCAAAAAGGTCATTTGGACCCCAGAGTTACATAAGGCATTTTACACTCAGGACGAGACTATGTATGGAGGGATTACGGTCATTTTTAAAAGAAGTTACTCATGTAAACTGGAAGACTTCCCTCTGGCGGATTGCGAAGCTGCCCTTTTTAAATGTATGCTCTCCCCCAGCTCACTTTATCCGGGGCATTGATCTATCGCCTCCCTGGACTGGCTGGTTCTTGGGTGCCCCTACTTTCAGATATGCTGGTGCCCTGGCTACTTAAATCGGCTAATTTTACAGTTTTAGGAGATTTAAACCTTCATTTGGAAAGTACGGAATGTTAAGCAAGTAAGGCTCTGATTGCTGATTTATCTGCGCTGAACCTACCTCTTTGCAATGAAGGTCCCACTCACATTGCTGGTCATTTACTGGACCCTATTTTCTCTAATTTGTCTGATATTAGTTGTCCTCTTGCATCGCCTTTATGCTGGTCCGACCATTTTGCTGTTAAGTTTCAATACAGAAGTCCATTGAAAATGGTCCTACTGTTACCTGACATACCGAGTCGGACTAGAAACTGGGGCAAACTGGATATAGTAACATTTAACTATTTATTGTTAAATAATGCTCCTTGTTTGAATTCTATATCAGTGGCTTCCTTGGATAGTATCTATAAATGGATTGCTTCCGCTTCCAATGCCTGCCTTTCACCCTCTGTGAAAAAATGTAATAACCACCGTCCTCCGGCCCCCTGGTTTACAGAGCAGTTTAAAGATGAAAAAAGCAAGTGTAAAGCTATGGAAAGAATTTGGAGAAGGGATTATTCCCCTGAGTCTAAATTATTTACAAAGCCCCACTGACAAAATACCATGCTTTGTGTTAAATGGCATGAGACGATTATGTCTCCTCCACTATTTTAGGGGCAAAGAACTGTCCACGGACCATATTCTACATGGTTAAGAAGCTTGCAGGTTCAGGGACGCAATCTAGTCAGCCTGTTCTTGACGAACTACAATGTAATTCGCTTGCTAACTTCTTCATCACTAAAGTTGAACAAATCTACCAGTCTTTTGGAGGAACAAGTGCTACGAGTCTGGATATGCCTGGTCTTGCTCTGGTTCCCTCTGTAGCAGATCATTCTCTGCTAAAATTAGAGAAGGGGGCTCCTTTGGACATTGGTTCGTTCACAAAAATATTAGCGAGCATTAAATCAGGTTCTCCGTGTGACCCTCTTCCAGCTGCAGTGCTCTTACAAATGGAACAGCCTGCTTTAAAAATCGTTATGGAGCTACTGAATGCCTTTCTTAGTGAGGCAGAGATGCCAGCTGTCTGGAAACATGCAATGGACCTGCCTTTGCTGAAGAAGAAGCCAAATGCGGACCCTGCTATGCCCACTAATTTTAGGCCAATTTCCCTGCTCCCGATGTTTTCCAAAGTTTTGGAAAAACATGTAAACGCCCAGTTATCCATGTTTGTGTAATCCTCCAACTTTCTGCACACTTCACAATCGGGCTTTAGAGCAGGGTTCTCAACTGAGACTACACTGCTGGGCGTTACGGAGATGCTTCACCAGCGTCTGGACGCAGGTGATACAGTGGCCCTTATACTACTAGATCTAAGCGCCGCGTTTGATACGGTTTCTCACACCGTATTAATAAAGTCTTTACAGGTATTGGGCATCTCTGGATCAGCGCTTGGCTGGCTGTCTTCCTTTTTATCAGAACAAACATTTCAGGTATTTTCCACTAAGGCCACATCAAAGTCTTACACATCCCTGATGGAGTGCCACAGGGCTCAATTTTGAGTCCACTCTTCTTTAACATCTATGTGTAACCACTGGCAGTGATTGCTGAGGAAGCAGGGTTGGTGCTTTTTTCATACGCCGATGATACTCAAATTATCTTTTCCCTATCGGTTGATAAAAGATGGGGTCCTTCCGCTCTACAATTGGGCTTGCACAACATTGCATCGTGGATGCAATTGCATTTGCTTAAGCTCAATGTAGAAAAGACGGAAGTGCTTATTTTTGGTAAAAATTGTGAACATTGGGGCCCTCAACATTGGCCAGCTGAAATGGGGCCCTTACACAAGCCTTCCTCTTAGGTCCGCAATCTAAGCTTTATTATTGACAATAAATTGTCAATGAAACAACAGGCAGTACAAACCGCAGCCACCTGCTTTACCATCCTAAAATGGTTAAAAAAATAATTTGGATGCTCCCTGTTGATACCCAAAGTCTCGCCTAGACTATGGTAACATCCTTTTTCTGGGTTCAAACAGGGATGTGCTGCGTAAGCTTCAAATGGTACAGAACTCTGTGGCCAGATTGCTGTATGGACTTCCTAGAAGGTCCAGTACGACTAATGCCCTGAGAGAATTACATTGGCTCAAGGTGGAACAGCGTACTAAATTTAAAGCCCTGGGCTATATGTTTAGAATTAGGATTGGCTCACCTCCTAAATACCTACAAGATCTGGTACGCCCTTACCTCCCTTCTTCGCTCCTCCTCAGAAGAGAAATTTGAAATTCCCAGGAATAAATTAATGAGAATGGGAGGGCGCTCCTTTCCTCTTCTTGGGCCAACTTTATGGTATTCTCTACCTGATGTGATGCGGAAGGAGAAGCTGTACCCCAATTTTCGCAAGCAATTAAAAATGTGGCTTTTCACTCAACAATTCTAATTTCAGATTTCCAGAGTCTCTTTTATGGCCTGCGCTGGGAAACCCTTGTTGGGTAGCTATGCGCATTAGAAAAATAAATAAACATAACATAACATGTGTTCAGCACTAGTCCCACTGACACCTGATTAAAATAAGGAGTTTGTAGTACAGCCAGATGATCCAGAGCAAGGGATTGGGCCAGTATTGGCACAGATAAATGAAGAGGGACCAGACGCCAGCAAAGGCTTCCCTCCCAATGGCACTCCATCTTTGCTCTCTGGGGAATAGTAGATAATGAAGTTAACTGGTTGATCATGATTCCATTTGTAATAGTACATTTTTACTCTTCCAAAGCCCAACTCTTTCCCCTCTGTGGCTCATGTTGGAGTGGGAAGAGAAAATCTGTTCCCTCAAAAGTCCAGCACTTTCTCTTTTGTTGCTCAGGTTGAGATGCAAATAGTAAATCTGGACCCCCTAAAGTTTTATAAATTCCCTACTACTGCTTAGTTTGGAGTTGGGATAGTGAATTTAAGCTCTCAAAATTCTATTTGTTTTATTTGTTTTATTATTTAACATGCATTATGTGATTTAATTTCAAAAGGTATTGTAGCTGACACTTTTTTCATTGTATTTTTGGATAAAGACATTGTGTCAAATTATATAGCATTTTAAGGATTTCTTCTAAATGACAATTCACATTTTTGCTATTATGCATGCTCATTTAAATATTGTAATTATTTTCATAACGTGTATTTTTCAGATTCATTTTAAGGCATATACATGTTATTGCATTTTTTATGTATAGCATTTCTGAAGGTACTTTATATAATTGTTTTGTTTTATGCAATATCATTTTTAATCTTAATATTTTTTAAGTAAATATAATGTAAAATATTTAAAACTCTATATACTTACCTATTTAATTACAGTATTTTGGACTGCTATATTTTTTAAGTAATTCTTTTCCTACATTACATGCAAAGTATGTAAGGTTGATGGGCCTGATTTTCAATGTTAACCTACGCTTTTGTGTAAGTTTCAGTGTATTTGGTATTTGGTATTCAAAAACAACTAATTAATAGTATGTTTATGACTGTGCAGATTCCGCAGAGAGCTCCACACGTAAAAAGATAGGCATGTCCTATAATTTTATGTGTGAGGTTCTCCATCCCATCAACAGAGTCTCTGCAGTTGTAAACTTAATGTTAACCTGTATTTTGTGAATACCACAAAAAAGTTCACTTCCACAAAGCATAAGTTTACCCCCGTGAATCAGGCCCATAATGTGTGACCGAAATATTTTTTGGGATAGATTAGTGCAATATTTATGTGATAGAAGTTCCTTGAGTTATCCAGATGGGGGCCTTTGGGTTGCTTCAAATATATTTTTTAACTTTCTGAAATACCTGTAGGCATGTGAGTAATTTATGGAAGAATAACGTTTAAGCTCCTCACACATGCATACAAGGCCCTCCACAACATCGGACCAGCATACCTAAACAACTGCATCTACTTTCACGCACCCAAGAGACACCTTTGATCAGCCGACCTCTCTCTAGCCACGGTTCCATGCATCTACAAGACCAGAACATTTGGAAAGTCCTTCTACTACCTCGCAGCCAACACCTGGAATGACCTTGCCCTCCACCTCCGGCAAAGCCCCACAATACTCCAGTTCAGGAAGGACCCCAAGACCTAGCTCTTCAGATGACCCAGCAGACCTGGTTCTTCAGATGACCAAACACCCTATGGAGCTGCCCCCCCTGTGCCTTGAGATCCTCACTGGTAAGTAGTTGGGCTTTACAAGCCCCTGAATGATTTGATTGTGAGGTAACCAGGGGTCACAGTTGCAGCCCTTAGCTTGTCCCTTGCTGCCCCTGGCACTGCTTTTGCGACCACTGGCCTCAGAGATGGCAAAATCAGCGGCAAGAACAAAAGGGTGTCTCAAATTTTCAGAGTCAAGCTCTAAACATGTTTCTGGTCATTTTTATTACATAAGTAGTGAATAATAGTATAGTGAATAATAGTTTATTATTCACTACTAATGTAATAAAAAGGGGAGCAGCAAAATCTGCACCTTCACTGGCATTTGAGGTAAGAAAATAAATGGCTTTAAATATGTATTGTGGGCATGCATGTGAGTGAGAGTGAGTTTATGGGAGAAAGTGTGTTCATGTATGAGCATGTATGTTTGCATGTGAGATCATGGGTGAGCATGTGTCAAAACGAGTGAATAATTATAAGCTAGCCATAATGACTGTGAATGAGTGATTGAGGGTGAGAGTGAGTGCAAGACAAGACACTAGCTGAAAATGAATGAGTGCAGCTGAGTGCTAAAGAGAGAATGAGTGTGAGTAAGTGAATGTAAAAGAACCTGTGTGTTTATTCTTGAAAATCTGCATGCATGCTTCTTGGCATATATAGAAGCACCCATGGAAACATGTTGACACTGGCACACTGGGGAAAATACATGCATATGGGATAGTTTCAGCAAAATGCTAGTGTTGGCACACTGTAGGTAAATTTAGGAACATGGCACCATGAAAAAATGCCAGTGCTGGCCTATTAGTGGACATTTTTGATATAGGTAGCACCTGAGGCAAATTGCTGGTGATGGCACATTCAAGGAAATTCTTGCCATATGGAAACATACCTGAGGCAAGGTCATGGGCCCCTCCATGACAATATGTGGTCCATGACATATTAGACATAAGATGTGACATAAGGAACATTCATAGTGCAAGAGAAGCAGTATTAGGATAATTTGGGCGCTGGTATTTTATATGTAATGTGTGGGCAAAAAGGTCCACCATAGCAACATGATGGTCCTAAGAATGAAGGACATTTTTGACATGAGGGAGCACCCATAGGACATTTTAAAAACAAAATTGGGTGAACTCATGGAGACTGTCAGGTTTCCTTAGCTAGGCACACCATGACAAGATTTAAATATTTATTGAGTGTTTTTTCAGTGGCTATTGCTGTTTTCCCCTAGAAGACTATAGAATATGAATTGTGCAATCATTATGCGACTTTAGAAATGTTAATTATTGTAATCTAATGAGGATTAGGGTTGTGTGACATTACTTCTTGGGATGATTCAGGATTGAAGGTCTTACGATGTCGCTTCCTCTGACATCATTATGTTCAAAGGGTATATGATGTCACTTCCGCTACCCCTGGGATTTTGGTTAATCGACATCCATGCCTATAGGGAATGGTTAATAAGGAAGCAGGGGGTTAACTCAGCCTCCTTGAGGTTACCAATTTGGGGTTCAACAGTTAAGACTGTCCCAGCTTTCGAATGCTATTTATATGATGTGGAACTAGTGTTAGTAAGGGACCTATATATAAGTTAGAATTTTGGGATCCTGACACCTTCATCTTTTACACATGAATTTGAGTCTTCCTCTAGTCAATTCAGAACGTGCCATAATGGTATAGAGAGGGTGGGAGTTACATTTTCTGTTTTTCAAACTACTATATGGAAGCTGAAGAACAAACCTAGTATATGGAAGATGAACAACAAAAAGTGTAAGGCAACACATGAGTAGCAAAGGCATGCAGAGTTACAGTAACATATTAAATGTATGTATATTAGACACCCCTAGGACTGTTGTTTGTGTTTAGTCTGGTTTCCATTGTCAGTTTGGTGTATTCATCATCACACACTCGAATATGCATTTTAATAGGCACACATTTACAATTTTTTAAAATAAAAAATGCTTTATTTTTAATAGTAAGATTTTGTTTCGTAATATCTTGTTTTTATGGGTTGATGCCAGGAATGAACTATTTTTTCCCTTGCCTTTTCTATATGCGAAATTCAGAGCCAAAAAATTCACCCATGCAGCTTCTTCTTCAACAATATAGTTCAAATGAACACAGTTGTTTACCACCTTCATTAAATCCATTTTCAACCCCTTATTAATTTGCTCTAGTAATGTCCATACAATGAAAAGCATAAGACAGAATGTGTAACATTTAACCCTGTAAACATGTAGTCTATGGTATGGAGGCGATCTTATGATCTTATGATCATACTGAGAGGCTAAATTTTAAGACGCTGATTCGAGCCTACCATAAATCAATTTGGGAAGGTAAAAAATCCTATCTGGAATCTAGAATAAATGAAGCGGAGCATTCTTGCAAGGAAATTTTCAGGGTGGTAAAAGATTTCACCTCTCCTTCCGCTTATACTCCAACCCATGCTCATTCAGAAGCTTGGCTGAAGGAATTGGCTGTCTATTTTGTACAGAAAATTACCACCATTCAAGAATCTCTCCAGGCCACTTTTCAGCAGCATACGATGAGTCTGGGGTGCCCCTTACCAGACCACGGTCCCTTCCTGTGTGACTTTCCCCCACTAGATCAGGAGAGTTCTCTTGACATCTTGGCAAGTCTTAAATCCGGATCTCCACAAGATCCTTGCCCGGCCAAGTGTCTAGCAAATATGGCACCAGTTCTAAATGACCTGGTAAATCCCATCCTGAATCTGTCGCTCTCTTCCGGGGTAGTTCCCAAAGCTTGGAAGAGCGCCATGATCCTGCCACTCATTAAAAAACCAGCGCTCGACCCTTCAGTCCATGCCAATTACAGACCCATCTCCCTACTCCCTGCTCTGGTGAAAGTGACTGAGAGGTTTGTTCACAGATCTATCTCTAATTTCATCGAGGAAAAGGGTCTGTTGCATAACACTCAATCTGGCTTCCGTGCAAATTTCAGCACGGAGACTGCGCTCCTTGAAGTCACAGATGCCATCAGGGAGGAGTTGGATGTTGGAAACAAAGTGTTACTGATTATGCTAGACCTGTCGGCGGCTTTCGACACCGTTCCCCACGCACTTCTTCTTTCCAGACTCTGGGAATTTGGTCTGCGGGGAACGGTGTGGAATTGGCTTAAATCCTTCTTAGCCGACCGCCGGCAGACAATCTGGGTGCCTCCCTACTCCGCCGAAATGTCACCGCTAGAAGTGGGGGTTCCCCAAGGTTCCATTCTGAGCCCCCTCCTCTTTAACATCTTTATGGCCCCCCTGGCGGGGACGGCGGAGTCTTTCGGCGCCCGGATTGTCACTTACGCTGACGACACCCAGCTCCTCTTTGTAAGCAACAAGGATGGCCTGTTTGACGATGCCCAGGTCAGGGGCTGTTTGAGCGCTGTTTTTGAGTGGTTTGGACGTCATGGGCTGAAGTGCAACTCCGACAATTCGGAGTTGCTCTTCTTTGGTTGTACCTCTGAGCCTGATTGGAAACCCTGGTGGCCGCAAGATATGTTTCCTCCCACTAGTTTGTCCTCAAAAGCCAAAAACTTGGGAGTTTTGATTGACAATGAGCTATCTTTCGGACCGCATATCTCATCTCTTACTGGGAAATGTTTCGGCATCCTTCGGATGCTTCGTAAATTCCTCCCTCTAGTCTCCATCCAGCACAGAAAAATCATTGTCCAGGCACTGATTGGCTCTAGGCTTGATTATGCTAATGTTTTGTTCCTGGGACTTCCCAAATATTTGGTCAGGCGTCTGCAAATCGCCCAGAATTCTGCAGCCCGAGCCATCTTTGGTCTTCCAAGAAAAGCCAGAGCCACTGATCTTCTCTCAACACTACACTGGCTTCCTATTGCTAAAAGGATTCTGTTTAAAACTTTGACCACGACTTTCAAGGCCCTACATGGCATAGGCCCCAAATATATTTCTAAACGATTGTCCTGGTATAACCCCCCCAGATCTCTTAGATCTTCGTCCCTATCTAAAATGAGTGTTCCCATTATCAAGCGTGCTAGAGCAGGAGGACGGTCTTTTCCCTACTTAGCTCCTCATGCTTGGAACGACCTCCCAATCTCTTTGAGACAGACCTCTAGCCTTCTGTCCTTCCGAAAGGCCCTTAAGACATGGCTTTTCCCTTAATTTGATGCTGCTTCCTGTGTCCTCACGTCCTCTCAGTGTTATGTTCTCCCTTCTTCGGTTGGGTTTCCTTCGATAAAGCGCCGGGATACTCCGTGGAGTGGCCGTGCGCTATAGAAGTATAAAAATAACATAACATGGTTTTGCTGCAAAGGCCTGAAGAAAATCCACATACGGACCTCCTGTGCCTGTTTTTCCTGATGCAGCACCGTGTGCATTTAAAAAAACCAATGCATCACTGGGGTGCGACCAAAAAATTGACGCAGCACCTGCCATGCGGCCGAAAGCTCACCCCACCCCGAGTCCTGAAGACTGTCGCACCGATGTTAATGGCACCCGCTGTGACTCCGACACAGGCCGTGCCGTGTGGTTGAAAAAATCGATGCATCCCCTGCTTTGCAGCTGGAAAATCAATTGTTTTTCCACCGCTGCATTGACCCAGCACATCCAGATGTTCGAAGCATCACACCTGCACATCAGATTCTTCATCGAAATTGCCCAGCAGTAAGGGACCAAGGCTGCCTATCAAGAAACCAACACATTACCTCCCCTAACAGTAAGGCCCAACACATAACTGCATCTGCTCTGCAGTAAGGAACATTTGCATCATCTTTCCTGGCAGTTAGGAACTAACGGCCACATGCATCAAGGTATTTAGGAATCGCAAACGGTGCGATTCGGTAAAATCGGACGTTTGCGATTCCTAAATAACTTTTCAGTATGCATCAATCATTTTTGGAAAAATCGCTATTTTTACTCCTTTTGGCCCATAGGAATCAATGGGAATTGCGAAATCGCAAATTGGAATTCGCATAATATTTGCGATTCGGTAAAAATAGCGATTTTTACTGAATCGCAAATTTTATGCAATTTCAATCATGCATCCCGTTTTGCGATTTCTTATTTGCGATTCCCTAAAAATCGCAAATAAGGAATCGCAAAAACGGACTTTGATTTTTTTTTTTTTTTTTTTTTTTTTATATATCCTCATTTTGCGAATGAATGTATACGGATTACAGTAGAGAACTTTAAGACTTCCACTTTTATTCCTTCACTCTTTTCTCATATTTTCCGGCCACATAGAGTACCCCTTTGGTGGAACTGTCATGTTATAGTCCTCCTGTATCCTTTACCATATTCAATAATTCATGGCGGCAAGGAAGGAGAGCTAGCCTTTTTGGCTACTCGATGGAAATTATTCCCATCTGAATTATTGTCACCGCTTTAATCATCGGACAAGTTGTTTTAATCAAATTTCTCTTGTATATTAATTAGTATAATGGTTTTCCCAAATTTCCCAAAAGTTAAATTTTTTGGAGAGTTTCCCCTTTCTATCTAATTTGTTAATGTTAATAATGGAATTAAGCCAATCTCCATGCAGCGGCGGCGTTGGCTTTATCCAGTTCAGACAAATCTCTCTTCTGGCAAGAAGTATCAAGACAAATAATAAATTAACGGACTTTGATGCATGTGGCCGTAAGACTTCACCTCCCTTCACAGTAAGGAACCAATGCACACCTCTCCACTGTGCGGCAGTAATGAACCAACGCATCACCTACCCTGTCAGTAAGGAATCAATGCTTTACCTCCCCTTCCTTGTGCCTGTTTTTGTCTTTGATTTTAACATATCCCAGGTACTTTATGAAAGAATAACGCATCCATAGTTTCCTATGGACTAAACTGTTTTGAACCTTTCAAAAGTCATATCCTGATTTATGCATGTAGAATGTTTGTTCTTTAAGTCTTGTTTTTGTTCAGATAAATATTAGTTATTTTTCTAGCCAGGTGTGCTGTCCTTTTGTAGTGTTTTAACTGTGTTACTCTGTGTATAGGTATAAATGCTTCACTCATTGCCTCTGAGATAAGCCTAAGTCTGTTCATTGCAAGCTACCAAGGGGGTGAGCAGGGGTTATCTTGACTGTGTAATCCCCTTGTCCTGACTAGAATGAGGGTCCCTACGTGGACAGGGTGCAAACCTCTACCAAATAGAGACCCCGATTTCTGAAATCTACCCTGACAAGGATTGTGGTTGCTGCTTGAGAAGGGTTTTTACTCCCCTCAACCAGTAACCCAAATTCCTACAAACTGATTATAGTCCTCATTTTAATTATAAAACCCTATCCTGTAAACTGTTGTACTCCTACTGTTGTACTCCTACTGACCAACATCCCTTTTTTAATTGCCAATTAGCATGAACAGCCCTCCAACTAAATAGAGGTAAATAAAACTCCTTTCAATATCTTACCCCATTATTAATCGTGTGTGGGCTCCGTTTTTCTTCCGATATATCTCCTTGTAGAACTTAGTCATGTCAAGGTTTGCTTTCCATAACAACTTATTTATTTACTTCAGACAGCTCCTACATCACTGATTTTACTGCCACTGGCACTGTTGCTCAGTGCATACTTAATTATCATTGCTCAGAATGTCACTGCACTGAAGGAGCTGGGAGAGAGGATGCCTACTCATCATACGGGGCTATATTATTGATGCATTGAGATTTTCTAAAGGGGTGAATGATTACATGTGCTTTGTGCAGACATAATTATGGATGGATCAGTCTGTAATCACCCTTCTCACCAATCTCAGGTGTCAGCCACAACCTCACAAATGCTGGAGTCATCACCTATCTCAACCAAGCATCTAACCAAAACAAAGGAAGAAGATTTCAGAAATCTTTATTGATCAGCAGAACCAAAGCTTCACAGTGGCTCTGATCCAAAATCTGTGCTAATGCTTCTATGGCATGATCTCATACACTCAAGATAAGTGGGCCCCACACGTACTTGGTGGTGAAAAGGTGAAAACCAATGACAATAAGAAATAGTATGACTTTGAATAGGCTGACTCAAAGGAATATACCAGAAGCTGGACACCCTATGACACACCACCCTTCCTGAATTTCACAAATGTGTATACAAAACCAAAAGAAAGGCAAATAAAACAGCTATCCCAGCAATAATGTGAACACTTTAAAGGAATACTTAGTGACATGCCAAACCCTGAAGTATTGTAAACTCACCAAGCAATTCCCAGAAAACAATCTGAAGACTTTTTCAAGGCCAAGGTCTTTTACATCCGCAGATCCAAATCAGGTAATATTAGTCAATCATCTTGTCAACCACCGTCCATCCCTCCTGCAATCATACTCTTCCTCCTTAAAACCGATGTTGAAAAAGAAAATAATTCAGGTGGAATAGATAAAAAAGTCCACTAACCTCCCCATGGAAGCCTGCCCTGTCCCCTTCAATGCCGAAAGTTCTCCCTACCCTCTCAGGTTATGTTGCTGGTATAATGAATGCTTCACTTCGAGGGGATACTGTTTTTGGCTGTAATATGCAATCATATCCCCCGTCCTCAAGATGCCTACAAAATATGACAGGATCTTTCCATCTACTACCCAATGTCATGCATTTCATACAAAAGCGCAAATCTGGAAAGAGAAGTCGTGAAGCAACTGCAAAAATATGTGAAGACTAACCTCCATCTAAAAGATGAACAATCCAGATTTTTATTGTCTCAAGATCAAGTGCCAATGCTGACAAACATCGCAGAAGATCTCATCTCACTTGATGAAGGCCACCAACAGTCCTTCATAACTTCTGTAATAATATGATATTTTCAACTACACCATACTACTGACTAGTTTTATGAACTAGGAGAGAGTTTCAGGTTGACTTTTATTGGTTTCACTTATATATTTGCAACCTGAGAAACAGGGGCATGTAGGTATTTCCACATTATACTAAAGCAAATTACAAGGCAAAGCAGAGTTCTGCAGGGCTAGCCCCCTACCCACTTTTCTACACTATGAATATACTTCCATTCGTGCAGATTCATGTCCCCCATCGGATAAAAATCCAGCTATATGAGTACAATACTCAGATATACATTCTTTAGAGAATACTGTGGCGAAACATACAATCAATGCAAAATGCCTCATTTACAATATTTTGGTGCATAGCAGCGCTACAAGGCTTCTTGTTGCACTGCCTTGCGTCAAAAGAAAAGAGCGGGAATGTGCCATATCTATTAGATACAGTGCACTTCTGACCTTTTTCACAGCGCTGGTGCACAAATGTCTGGCATGTGCCGACAGAGGGACCCTTGCCTGCACTGAAATCAGGGTTGTATTTGTGCAAGAATGAACACAACAAATGCACCTGTCCTTGACAGGCACTAGGTTTTGACACATTCCACAATTTACCCTATGTTTAAATCTGTGAGTGTGTCAAAACCCAAGCGCGTTGATGGGGAACACTCACCACAACGCCCAAGACATGCCTCCCCCTCACTGTGGGAGGCAACACAACAACTTCTGCTGTGTTGCCTTACACAATAACTACAAGGCCATGAAAAGCCACACAGGGGTGGCTTTCCCTGGCCTTGTAGATATGAGAAAGCTCAGTATGCAACTGCAAAGTCAAAACAAGTGACGTTACAGTGGTGCACTGGGCTTGTAAATAAGTCTTAGAGTGCCTAGAAGAGGTCTGCTTCTGGATGAAAGAAAGTTATTTTCATTTGAATGTGTCAAAGATAGAATTAGATCAGAGTTTTTGTGTTTAAACTGCCTTTAAATCCTTCGGATTAATCCCCTATACCCAAGCCAGCAGTTCAGACAACAAGGAATTATTTTTGAGTAAGAGCTCAGTTTGAATCCACAAATCACTGCATAATTAACTTTCAGGCCTCCCTTTTTCAAGAGAGGCTTTTGACTATTCCGCTTGTTTAACCACACTATTTTCTTTAAATATAGAAGCCAGGCTGTTTATTTGTTTGGTCCCATGAGTATTAATGCTAGACGAAAAACTTTTTTTGTTGTCGTTACCCCTGATGAAGGGGTTTTGGACCCAAAATGGGAGGTTAAAACCACTAGATTGTATTATTGAACTCATTTGTCATCTCAAGCATGTTATAGATGGCATTTCAAGGCTAATGAGATTGATGAAACTTGGTTTAGCACGATTTGTTACCAACATTATACGTATAATCAACAGCAGTAAGCTTGCTCATATTTTTTTTAATACATTGGTATAAACTTTGGTGAACCTACTGGTCCCATACATAGAGCATCTTGGGACTGGGCAACAAGCTCACTCCTTCAAGCTGACACGCAGTGGTCATGGCTCTACCAGGCTCCTGTAACAACAACATATACACTCCCCTTTGGGAAAAACTGCAATTGCCAGAATCCAAAGAGTACAAAATCAGACAGCCAGAATTGGCCTACATTTTCAATTTTAGACACTGAACCATCCCCTGTCAGGCCATGACACTTTCCGTTCACTGTGGTTGAGTTTAGGATCACATTTAAAACACACTATCACAAGGATGTATTCCATCCCCCTACATGGTGGTAATTATATGAAATCTAGCTGTAACCTTATGAAAGGTCCTTCTGTTTTTCCAATTCTTTCCCAACTGACCACTGTTTTTCTGCCTGGATTTACTAGCTGACAAATCTGTCTCTCTGGCAAAGGCTCTCTGCGACTACCCTAAACCTTGGATTGTATGGATTGTACCAATTTTTTCTGAATAATTGTATCTGCGTCCCTGCCTACATGAATGTCTCCATGGTACATTCTCGCCATTTGTGAGAGCAAACAATCTGGCATGACTGGTCTGCCATCATAGTATACCCACACTTCATCTACTGCCCTATTTTCACAAGCCTGCTTTTTGCAGTTCTCCTTTTCACTCTTTTCCACTTCATCCTGCAACTGTCTCCCCTCCTGCCATGTTTTAGTAGCTGAGAATGACATAAGTTGGTAGCTGATTCCACTTGTTTCCATTTTTCTGTTTATTGACATGCTGTTTTTAGCACAATATTGAGCAACCTGGACAGCATATTTATTACCAGCTGTCACATAGTCATTTCCTGACTGGTGAGCAGCACCCTTGACCTGACCACTGCTAGTTCTTTTGGCAATTGTATTGCTTACAGTAGTTCTTTTACAAACTTCCCATTCCGTATAGGGGATCCTGATGAAGTCCTAAATCCCCTCTGCATCCAAAGTTGGCAAAAGTCATTCCCAACCCGTAACCATACTGGCTATTAATAAATATGGTCACTTTCCAATTTTTCTAAATTTTGCATGCTTTTATTATAGCTATCAATTCGGCTACTTGTGCAGACTTGACTCCAGGTAAACAGGATGCATCAACAACTCCAGTTAATTTACATACAGCATAAGCTGCACTCAGTCCACCTTCCTCAAGCCTTAAACAAGAGCTATCAACAAATAGTTCATGGTCGGGCTCCTTCAGAGGCTCTTCTTGATTGTCAGGGCATGGCTTAGTGCACATCTCGGTCACATCTAAGCAATCATGTTCTACCTCATCTCTTACTTCTTCACATCTTGAGTCTGGCAATAGTGTAGCCGGGTTTACCATGGTACACCAAATTACATTCACATTTTCTGCTCCCAGAATTATTCTTTCATACTTAGTCATCCTACTAGGGGTAAGATGCTGTGTTTGATTTCTTGTTAATAGAATCTCGACTGAATCTGGAACAAACATCTTGACTGGATGTCCCATCACAACTGACTCACTTTGTTCTATGCTCACAAAAGTAGCAGTTACTGCTTTTAAGCAGCCAGGTAATGCTGAAGACACAGGATCCAAAGTAGCAGAAAAATATGCTACTGGACATCTGCTTAATCTGTGTATTTGTGTTAAGACTGAGAGTGCACAACCTTTTCTCTCACAGCAGAATAGTGAAAATTCTTTTGTATAGTAAGGCATACCTAATGCTGGGGCCTCTCATAAACAGTTTCGTAATTTTACAAATGCTTCTACACTTTCATCGTCCCAAACTATTGGCTCCTTTACTCTTTTTCGTGTCATCTGAATTAATGGCTTCATCAGTAAGGAAAACCCCGCAATCCATTCCATTTACCCTTCAACCCAGCTCTAAGAACCTGCTACTCCTTCGGTGTTACCCTTACTAGGTGAAATAAGACCAAAGATTCACCAGCAAACTTTCTGCTATCAATCACTCTTACTTTCATTGCAAAATAGTCCCTAATTTGACACTGCCAGCCCTGCATAGCTTCTCAGTGCTATTCCAACAGACGAATAACCTCACTGCAGTGTGCTTTCTATTGCCGCTCGAAGGCGTGGACACTGGGTGAATCTCTCTTTTCCTTTTGACTACAGACTAGTGGAGGCAGAGCAAGGAACTCTTACTGATTGAGGGGCAGAGTAGTTCAGGACCAACAGCCGGTTCGGGACTGCGAGGACCAGTGGGCCTTGCGTTACATCATTGGCCGCATCTGGTGCCGATTCCCACACCCTCCTCCTCTCGTACTTAAAGCCTCGAAGGCCCCCTGCTTTTAAGCAGCCAGGTAATGCTGAAGACACAGGATCCAAAGTAGCAGAAAAATATGCTACTGGACATCTGCTTAATCTGTGTCTTTGTGTTAAGACTGAGAGTGCACAACCTTTTCTCTCACAGCAGAATAGTGAAAATTCTTTTGTATAGTAAGGCATACCTAATGATGGGGCCTCACATAAACAGTTCCGTAATTTTACAAATGCTTCTACACTTTCATCGTCCCAAACTATTGGCTCCTTTACTCTTTTTCGTGTCATCTGAATTAATGGCTTCATCAGTAAGGAAAACCACACAATCCGCTGCCTGAAGTATCCCCAACTCCAAGAAACATTCTGATCTCTCTCTGTGTTTGGGGTAATTGCATTTGCTTGAATATTATGATTCTCTCGGTGGTCACCTTCCTCACACCCCTTTCCATTTGGTGACCTAATTATTTTACTCCTGTTTGGAAAATTTGCAATTTTTCTGGAGATACTTTGTATCACCCATCAGCCAAATGATTTAGTAATGCAATTGAATCAGTAACTCAGTCATCTATGGATTTTGATGTTACAAGTACGTCATCAATATATATTGCACTAGGACTGAATTTCAGATCATAATTAGCTTCTCTAGACACTTTTTCAAAATCTGATCAAAAATTGAAGGACTTTCTGTATACCCTTGTGGAACTCGATTCCATACATAAATACGATCCTCAGATTTAAAAGAAAAAAGATACTGGCTGTCAGGGTATAAAGGAATTGAGAAAAAGGCCTGGCATGAATCAATTACAGTAAACCATCCAGTGTTCCAGGGTATCTGATATAGAATTACTGCTGGATTTGGTGATACAGGACAACATGGTACGACAATCTTATTAATGTTTTTTAAATCCTGGACCATACTTTTTTTCTGCTAGGCTTTTTAAGTCCGATTATAGGCGATTTACAAGGACTGCTCATTATTTCCTTTAAAATGCCTTTTTTAACCATTCGGTCAATTTCAGTAGCTACTCCTGCTTTAATTTTGGACTCATTCTGTATTATCGGGTGTTAGGCTAAACTGCACCTTCTTTTACAGTTACTTTCACTGGGTCTACATCTGCCATTAGACCTATTTCTTTTCTTGTAAAGTCCCACACTTCTGGATTCACAGTTGTTGTCAATTCTTCTGGTAAGTCATACTTTGTCATTAGAGAATACATCTCATCAATTTCTTTGCCTTGTTTAGCTAACATTATTTTGTATATCATATCTTCATCTGGGGTCTGAATAGCAACACCATCCAGTGTACAATATATTTTGCAATTCATCTTGCATAGAGGAATTCTGCCTAATAAATTCTCTGGACTAGAATCACCAAGGACGCATTCCTCTTCCTCCGCCCTCAGGCACCATCATTGCATATGACTACTTTCTTCGTTATTGTTCGGTAAAAAATATTGTGAAACCACAGAATTTTTCCTACCACTTCCTTGAAATCCGACGTCCGCACTCTACTTTTGCTGATTCACAAAATTTGGCAAAGGGGCAGGTGGCAACTGACACAGCTGATTAACTACCTGCTGCGGTTGATTGACAAACACCTCATTCTGCATATGCGGATTTAAATTTTTATTTGGGCCATTATTATTCTGAATATTCTTACTTCGTTTTTCCAATGTCCAAGCTTTCCACATCCATGACAAGGAAACCTTTTCTTTGCATTCTCTCTATTCATTTGTCCTTTTTGTTTACCACCACTTGCCACACTTTCAGTCTGATTCTGTTCCTTTACCTGACCTTCCATTTGACCATTTAATTTGATTTCCTGCTGTTCTGCCAATTTCACTTGTCCCACATCATTTTCTCGTTTAACTTTTTATGCCTAGCTTCAATGTCATCGCCACAATATTTGGGTATATCAAAATATCATCGATGCTTTTGTTTTGCCACCAAAGCATATGTTGCTGAATCATTTGACTAATCTCAGGTTTCAAACCATAAACAAATCGATACCCAAAATTACCCATATCCTTTGCTCCAATGTTTTTAAACCCACTGTACTGCTTAAACACCTGTAACAATCTTTCATAATAAACATAAACAGATTCATTTGACTCTTGTATTGTTCTATCTATCTTTACACAATCTGTGTCTTTTGTAGGAATATTTCCTTAAAAAAAAAGTGATTACTTGGTGATATTGCTTTATTACATCATCCGATGGTGCTCCTGTTTTCGAATCTCTTGGATATTCTTCACTGGGCCAATCAACTGTGATTTTACATTCTGTCCATAAATCTATGTCAAACAGACCATCTAAATCTTTCAACGGAACCTTTGAAAATGTTACTAATCTTTAAACTTGTTTGTACCATTCAACTGGCTTTTCTCTCAAATTCGGAAAATCATTTGTAAATGACCAACTATCTTGTCGACTCCATGGGACATGAATGTATCCTCCACCAGGTACCTATCTAATGGGACACAATCTTTTTACTTTCCCTGTCTCTTTCAATAGATATGCAGTAGACGCTTCCTTTGCCTGTGCTTCTTCCTTTTTCTTCAACCACCTTACTCTCCATTTGTCAATGTCTCCCCAGTTCTGTAAAATATTCAGCAACTCCTTTACTTGTAACTTCCTTCCAGACACATTCATATTTTCTAAATCTTTGTCAGAAAAATCCACTTGATAGGGCTTCTGTAATACTTTCGATCTCCCTATGTCTATTCCCATCTCAAATGAAAGTTCGGTTTTCTTCTCATGAAACAATCTTGCATTTCTAGTTATACTCCTGCATATAAACAACAACTCTTCCTCATTGTAGGTGTTTAATCTATCTATTCCCACATTTACAGCTATAACTTCTTCCAATTCCACTTTCAGTTTGTAAATATCTAAGATTTTAGGAGCTGAACGTTTTTTCTATCCCTTGTGCCCATCTTTCTAAGTCTTCTGGAGTTACTGCTGTGGCACTTCTGACTCCCGAGGATGTCACTGACCTTTCTTCTTTTCAACTACTAGGCATACCTCTCTTTGGAATTTCACTCACTGAGCCTCCAATTGGTAGATTGATTAATTAAATTACGGAATCACACTCAGTGGCTTGGTCATCAGTAATTATAATTTCTTTTCTGGGATTGTTCAAAGGAATTGCTGCAACTTTTGGTTTTGGAAAAATTACCTTGTCTCCATACAAAGGGACAACAGGATCTATAGTTACGTGTATTGTCAATGCTTCAGGATTTACATTTAGCTCAGTTATTTTCTGTATTAGTTCTTCTCTATTTTTATTCAATGCTTCTTTTTCTTTATCATATTATACTCTATTAACTGTCTGATCATGTAATACCTGTGCAATGAAAGGTGGTCCTAGTACTGGTGCACTAGGGGTAATTTTATTTGGTCCTTCTTGATACGGTGGAGGGTTTTTAGTTAAAATATCCTCCAATATTTCATCTTCTGACTCTCCATACCCTGTTGTATTTAAGTGTTTCACCTTTTCTTCACACGTACACCCTGTTTGTTCATCAGCCATTAGTACTGGATATAAACCTTCTGATACCACTGCTCTCCTCCTCTGTTTCATCAGTTCTTCATGCATAGCATTCATATGTCTGGTATAGAATCCTGTAAACTTTCCTCTTCTACATTTTTCTCTCTCAAATGACTCAGTTTCCCATTCTTCTAATGCCTCATATTGACTTAATCTAGGTCTTGGTTCTAATTCATACATCTGCATCCTCAAATTCTGTAAAATTCTTGCATTAAAGGTACCATGCGCTGGATAAATCTAAAACACCATCGTCCTTGGTATACTCCATCCCATTCTCCATCCATAAAAATGTATGATAACCTCTTTCCATCATCATAAATGTTGCTGGCATTTTTGATGGTGGAATAGGAATTCCCTCTCTAGTCAAAAGAGGTTTATCTTTCCTAAGGAAACTCTTAATTTTATTAATAAATGAAATTTTTCTTCTACATTTGGGCACACAATATATAGTTCAAAATCTGCAAAACTTCAAACGTTCTGTTTAGGCAACTCGTACAAAAGGACAAATGAGAATCAATTACACACATTTCCTCCATCCAATCCAAATTCAGCTTTTACCCAAGCTTTCAATCAAGTTTCAGGTCACAGCTGTGGTCCAACCAATGCAAGCGTGGCCTTTCAGATGTTATCAGTCCTGCTCCTCACACACACCCGCTGTTTCTACCTATCCCAGCGTGGCTCACTGTGACGTCAGTGCTACTCCAGCGACTGATTTTCCCTTTACAAGGTAATACGAGAAACGTATTTCTTTACTTTTCTTTCAAATACAATCCTTTAGCACCAACATAAAAACGTTTGCTACTCTGTCTGTTTCACTAACTCAAATAATAGATTAATTCTTTCAACTGCAAGTAAAACCTTCCGCTCACTCTTGTTTGAGTAATTCTTTCCGTTTAATTTTAATACACTGCAAGTGAAACTTTCCATTTACCCTTCAACCCAGCTCTAAGAACCTGCTACTCCTTCGGTGTTACCCTTACTAGGTGATATAAGACCAAAGATTCACCAGCAAACTTTCTGCTATCAATCACTCTTACTTTCATTGCAAAATAGTCCCTAATTTGACACTACCAGCCCTGCATAGCTTCTCAGTGCTATTCCAACAGACGAGTAACCTCACTGCAGTGTGCTTTCTATTGCCTCTCAAAGGCGTGGACGCTGGGTGAATCTCTCTTTTCCTTTTGACTACAGACTAGTGGAGGCAGAGCAAGGAACTCTTACTGATTGAGGGGCAGAGTACTCCAGGACCAACAGCCGGTTCGGGACTGCGAGGACCAGCGGGCCTTGCGTTATATCATTGGCCGCATCTGGTGCCTCTTCCCACACCCTCCTCCCTCTCGTACTTAAAGCCTCGCGGCCCCCGCTTCGCGGGGGTCGCTCGAAGGCGTGGACACTGGGTGAATCTCTCTTTTCCTTTTGACTACGGACTAGCGGAGGCAGAGCAAGGAACTCTTACCGATTGAGGGGCAGAGTACTTCAGGACCAACAGCTGGTTCGGGACTGCGAGGACCAGCGGGCCTTGCGTGACATCATTGGCCGCAGCTGGTGCCTCTTCCTGCACCCTCCTCCCTCTCGTACTTAACGCCTCGCGGCCCCCACTTCGCAGGAGCCGCTCAAAGGCGTGGACACTGGGTGAATCTCTCTTTTCCTTTTGACTACGGACTAGCGGAGGCAGAGCAAGGAACTCTTACTGATTGAGGGGCAGAGTACTTCAGGACCAACAGCCGGTTCGGGACTGCGAGGACCAGCGGGCCTTGCGTGACATCATTGGCCGCAGCTGGTGCCTCTTCCCGCACCCACCTTCCTCTCCTACTTAACGCCTCGTGGCCCCTGCTTCACGGGGGCCGCTCGAAGGCGTGGACACTGGGTGAATCTCTCTTTTCCTTTTGACTACGGACTAGTGGAGGCAGAGCAAGGAACTCTTACCGATTGAGGGGCAGAGTACTTCAGGACCAACAGCCGGTTGGGGACAGAGAGGACCAGCGGGCCTTGCGTGACATTATTGGCCGCAGCTGGTGCCTCTTCCCGCTCCACTCCTCCTATCTATTTTAGCTACGCCCACATCCGCCCACCAAAAACTAAACAGAGTCTGGCCACTACTAATGTCCAAAAGCTGGAAAAAGTAACCAAATGCAAGGGAAAAGCTCCAATTGACAAAGGGCAGGCCCCCAAGACTACTAAGGCAATTGTACATACTCCTAATGTAATCACGACCCCTGCGAGATTATCCCAGGAGGCTAACGGGTCAAAAAGTGGGGTACCTAACGGGTTGGATGTGGAGGACCCCTTCATTAATAAGATAGGTGATCTATTCAGACTTCTTCTCCGTCCAGTTCTTGAGAGGTTAACTAAGATTGAGCAAAAATTTGATAGGATTGGCATTGTGTCCTCTGGCAAGGCTGATTCATGGAAAAAGGCGAAAGAATCTAGGGTTGAAGTCCCTTCTACTAATCCTTCGGGAGTGGGAGCTGTTAATGATCCTATAATCCCGCTACCCAAGTCCTCGGACATACTGGTTGCAGCTGCTTCCTCTCCTAACTTACAGGCAAAGGTTCCAGGTGCAACACAGAGTAAAACGTCTCGAACAAACTTGGGTGATGGGTCCCCGAAGGAACTATCTGCCAGAGAAGGAATTAAAATCGACTTTCCCCCAGAAGTAAGTCCTTATCTGGTAGTCCTAGCAGGAATACCAGTTTTGGAAAAAGGTGACCATGAATCATATGCATCTTTATGCAATTAGGTTGTGGCCTGGCTTAACAATTTAAGACTACTACCCATGCATATTGTGAGTAGAACACTGATGGTCAAAAGGGTCTCTTGGGTGGGACACTCAGTCAAGGACATTAGGGGAGACTGTATTTTAGTCAACTTTGATGATCCTAGGACAGTAGGACACATTTGCAACTGGAAAAGTCATGGTCCAGGAACTTCCATTCTAGCACTCCCACTGTCCTATTTTTATCCCTCCGGCTTTCCTCCTCCCACAGATGACGGTTGGACTTTAATACAATGGAGAGATGGGAGATTTAACCCTGGGGAAACTGGAATCGAGTAGGTTGCTTAGGCCCCCATCTTGTTCCATCTTTTATCCCCTGCCAAAACCGGTACAGCGTACTGGAAGCTGTTGACTGACTTCCCGTACAGGTAGGGGTTTCTCCTGTTCCAACTGTCACCTCTAGAACCATCGACAATAGTCCCCTCAGGTCACCAGAACTCCATGATACTCTATTCCCAACCTTGGCCACTCTAACACATGGGGGTAATAAGGATAATGTCCAAGGTTTAGATCACCCTTTGGGCTTGATGACCTCTCTGGACTCCACTGTTCTGGTAGGAAATGGTAATGACGGGCTCACGGAGCCTACAGTGCCTGTATTGGCTTGCCCTTTGATTCCAACTGTGGGTAGCGACAAAGGATCTGTCCAAGGGTTAGTCTCACCACACGTTGATGTTGTTCCCATGAATGGTTATAACGGTAACCTTAACATTATTTGATGGAATGTAGCGGGCTTGCATAAAAAAATACTACTTCCTGATTGGAATAATCTCATTGATAAATATGACCTGTGCTTTTTCCACGAAACTTGGTGCCTTGAGCCAATGTATAAGTCTGGCTATTCTTCCTTTTATGTTCCAGCTATCTCTTCTGGGCGGGGTCGCCCGTCGGGCAGACTGTTAATTTGGGTCAAAATTGCGCTAAATTGTAAAATTACCCACCACCAAATTACATCAATGAATGTGATGAGGCTTACATCCAAGGGCGGCAGAGCCTTCTCTAGCACTCTCCCCCTGGCATGGAACCATCTTCCTGCTGAAAGGAAGGAAACAAACCTACTGCTGTTCAGGAAAAAGCTGAAGACGGTGCTCTTTGAGGAGGCGTGGGGACCTCTGTGATCTGGCTTCTGTACCCATTGATGTTGTGTATCCGCTGACAGCGCTTAGATACCCCTGGGTAATACAGCGCTTTACAAACTTATTATAAAATAACATAACTAACGATTAGGGATCCCCAATCTACAGTGACCCTGGAGCTTTTTAATATTAATGCCAGAGGTCTGCAAGGGGGGGCTAAATCTCCGACTATTTCTGCGTTGGCAGACTTACTCCTAAGTTGTACTTTTGAACCGCTGGCTGTGGATGGTGCTGGAGGATTCTACAATGAGGATGCTAGATGAGGCACACCGCGACTGACGATCGCACCAATTAAAAAATGTACACCGATTGTCATTCAAATAATGGAGCATGTCCTAGTAGCTGTTAACGGGTGCACGCCATCTGATTTCTCGGGAGCCCACACTTACAATAGGGTTTCCTGCCCAAGCAGAATAGATTACATCTTGGTTGACAAGAGGCTTTGGAAATTTGTGAGTGACATGACTGTCATCCCATCTTTCCACAGTGACCATAATCCCTTGTCCCTTTGTATGTGGAACCAGTAGTTGAATGGGAAACCTCAGTCTAGTAGCAGACCGAGGATGCTGACCAGGGAAATAATACCTTCCAATTGTAGAAGACTTATCAAATGGCAAAAATTCATCTTAGATGAACTAAAAACCAGCGCCCTTGGGGAGATTGTAAGAGACCAGACTGAGAAGCTTTCTGCAATTTGCATTAACGAATTGGGACCCTGTCAGGCTGATGTGATTTATGCTGAAACAATCGATGTGATGGGCGCTCTCCTCCTTGACACTCGGGCCACAAGCCAACCCAGGAGCAGGAAACCTGCAGCCAAGTGGTCTAATAAGGACTGCAGGGGGGCAAAATCAAAACTAATATTTGCCATTAAAACCCGCAATGCTGTTGAGGTTCGTTCAGCCCGATCCCAGTATAGGCGACCATTACTGGTGGCAAAGAGGGCTTGGGATGACTCCCATTGGGAGGAGCTGAAGTTGGCTAGTCAGTCTAAAAATGGAGAGCGATTTTGGGCTTTGGTCAGAAGCTCAAATGGTGGCGACACTGAACCAATACCCAACCATTTTACTGATGGGGAATGGTTTGACCACTTCAGGAGTCTATATGAAGGGGCAGGGGTAATAGATAAAAGTGGGCCCTTTGGACACGATTCATCACCCATGTTAAACACTTTGTCCTTCATCGATCCTGTAGGGCAAAAAGAGGTTGAGGCAGCCATTAACAAAATTGTATCTGGGAAGGCACCGGGCCAGGACGGCATCCCAGGCGATTTATTCCGTGCCAATATCGAGCAATGGGCCAAGTTCTTCTCCCTTTTAATTAATGCCCTTCTTCAGGAGTCTCCGGTTCCGAGCTCTTGGAAAGGGGCTGAGGTGATCCCAATTCATAAGAAGGGACCAAGGGAAGACCCTGCCAACTATCGTCCAATCAGCCTTATTGATGCTGGTCAGAAGGTGGTTGGCAGGGTCCTTCTGGAGAGGATCCTTTCATGGACGGAGGAGAACAACATCATCTCCCAATTTGAGGCAGGTTTTAGGGCGTGCACAAGCACTGTTGACCAGGCATTTAGGCTGGTTTTGTTGCACTGGAAGACAGTAACCATTGGTAAGGGCGGTCTGTATTTGGCCTTTATTGACCTAAAGACTGCGTTTGACCTGGTTCCCAGAGAGCGCCTGTGGACGGTTTTGCGGGAGATGGGGTTTCCCTTGCCCATTCTGAATTTGTTTGCCCGTATGCATGATGGAAATTATGCATGCATCCGGTGGGGTACACAGGAGCAGAAAACTGATAAAATCCCGGTAAATAGAGGTGTCCACCAGGGATGCGTCCTGGAGCCGACCATCTTTTCGTTGTTTGTTAATAGGGTTGTTTCATTTTTGTCTGACATTGATGCTGATGCCCCTACCCTGGCTGGTGTCAAAGTCCCTGCCATGCTCTTTGTGGACGATACGCTACTGGTATCTAAAAAACCAATGGGGCTCCAGAAGCTTTTTGATCGCTTCTGTACATTTTGTAACTTATGGGGCTTGGCAATTAAACCAACCAAAAACCAAGCTCCTTTATTTTAACCCTAGCAGGAAAGCCAACTGCACACTTACACTTGACGAGGTGCCCCTAGAGCATGTTAAAACATTTGACAATCTAGGGATAAGGATATCTGATCAAATGAAATGGCACCCACACATTGAGAAAATGGCCTTGAATCACAAGCGTGTTCTGGGAGTCATTGGGAGGGAACATAGAGCTTCAATATCCAGACCCATTGCACATGCACTAGAGATTTATGCTGCAAAAGCAGTAGGTAGTGCATTGTACGGAGCTGAGCTCTGGGGCTTCAACAGCGTTGATCCCCTTGTTACGGCTGAAAATACGTTTTTGAGAGAGCTCGTCTCATTACCTAGGGGTACTCCAAGCAAACCACTCCAGTGCGACATGGGACGCCCATCAATTAAAGATCTCATTATTTTGCACCCGCTCCTCTATTGGGCCCGTTTGTGGCGTACACCTGAGCTATCTAGCTATGCAGATGGCCTTAGAGAAGTCATAAATATGCAGGGGTCCCATAAAATTGTTTGGCTTACTAGAGTAAAGAAGCTTTTATTGGTTATTGGTTTTAACATTGCATGGGAGTCTGGTGTATCGGTGTCAAAACTGGAAATTAAGAGAGCTTACTGATTATGGGTTGATGCCCAAGATTCTAGAGATACAACCTGGGCAGGCTGACTGATGAGTTCCGCCTACACAAGACAGTACATTGTCTTGAACCCTACCTTGATTTCATTAGGAAACCCAGAGATAGGGCACTTTATATTCAGTTCAGATTGGGAACTCTTCCGGTTTGTGAACGCACTTGTAAATGGAAACCGCCCAACCAAACACCCGTTGATTGCCCGTTTTGTACCGATGCACCTGAAACTATCCCATACTTTTTTTTGTATGTCGCGCTTATAATAAACCTAGGTCGAAATGGTTAAAACCTGTTTTCCGCCAGCTTGAGACCAAGAATCATTCTTCTGCCCTTAGAATTTTGCAGACAGATCCTGATACCACACTAGCTTGTGGGGTGGCTAAATTCCTTAGTTGGGCGCGGGTGATCAGACTGAAAGACTTACGTTAATTTTACAAGGCGACTATTTTTTAACTGTGTCCAAAGCTGTAATTGGTTTAATGATCTTTTACTGTTGTATCCTTGTTTAAGTGTTTATTTGATGTATTTTAAAAAATGAATTGTATTTTTGACTGCCAATGTGCTTTTTTAATATATTTCATATCAAAATAAAGCTTTGTACTACTACTGCTATTCCAACAGACGAGTAACCTCACTACAGTGTGCTTTCTATTGCCACCCACTATTCAATTTCCCGTGAATTCTGGACAACATTAACCAAAACACAAGCTCTTTTTGTTAAACATAGATCAATAATCAACATCAATAATCAATACTAATCAATAAACTAGTCAATAATAACATAGCTCTGCTGCTAGAACACTGATACAGCTGCTTACCAGCAACAGGTAATCCAACACTATGTATTCACCTGGGCCCATACATGCATTCATAACAACCTGATAATAACCCCAGGGGTCATGTTTTATGAATTTCTTACCATATCACAATTAGTTACTTCTGGTTTCTAACTAATCTTTAACTGATCAAAAGGTTCTTTCCTCTGGTCGATGGACCATTAGTTGAACTAGTTGATGGAGAAATTGCATAAATCAACTACTTACAAATATTAAATGACCATAGAGTCAGGAAGTATTTTAAATCTTTATCTAAGAATAATTTCATGTGAACCTCTTACAAAGTACAGAACAGTCTCCGTCTTTTCATTAGGAAGGAAGATTCAATAAATCAACGATCAAATGTATTCATTTATACTACGCAATGACTATGCATGGAAAGGAGATCATAGAGAGGAAAGGACATAGGCACATAAACAGACATATAATTATAGTTACCAAGTATGATGTGAAAACCACCCCCTGGCCAAGGAGTTGGATAGCGTCCCCAAGGAAAGATCAGGCAACCAAAGGCTTCAGCACAGGAATCAGGAGAGGACAGATGACCTCTCTATCACCGACGCTTGCGTATCACCCCTCCCTGACAATCTCTTCCTCCTCGAGCTTCTTCTGCGATCTTCTTCTTAATTAAGTAGCTCAAGATATATGGTTCTGCAATTCGATTCTTCTTCAGCATTTCATGTCACTCCGACAGCATGCGATCTCAGGCTCTGTGCTTCTCAATGCATAACTAACTAACTAAGACCTACCTCAATTTTACTCTTCTGTGTTTCTGTACCGCCCATTAATGTTTCAAACTTACAAAAATACTAACTCTGATTGGACAGGTAAGGGGAGGTGAACATCACACCATGCTTATTTCTCAATACACTCTTTTGATTCTTTGTTCTAAATCCCACCCCTTAATTTTTATTCACAAGTCTTTATTCCCACCCGCATTCACATCTTAATTGTCACACATTGTAAATTTTCATGGGTTCCCATCCGGGTCAGTAAACTGTTGTTCTGTTTCCCAGGATATGTATCCCTTTATGTCCTTGGATGGTTTTCAAGTGTCACATCATTTCTCCCGGCTCAAGTGTATTACACATGTGCAGCAATGAGGAGGGAACAGACTTTGGTTCACGTAAAAGGTCCATTTTATGTACTATTGAAAAATTTAAAAAGACAAATGTTAAAATAAAAAAAAAATGGTTTCACTGTATACCACCTGTCTCTATTCTAACCCCATTTACTTTTGAATACTTTCCCTGCATTAACATTAGTAAAATAACTTGTTTTGGTTTTCAGCAAAGCAGATGCCAAGCATGTGAGTTTCCAAGCAGCCATCTTGTCAGCAACTGTGCAAGCACAAGAAATTCCCTCCAAGCGACAGCACGTCCTACTACGTAGATGCAGTAGATGCACGGGCACTAACGTTTTTCAGTTAGCGGCCATTTTAGAATCTTACTTGAGTATTTATTAGTAAAACACATAGGCAAGCTTCTTCTTCT
This sequence comes from Lissotriton vulgaris, assembly GCF_964263255.1. Taxonomy (NCBI): domain Eukaryota; kingdom Metazoa; phylum Chordata; class Amphibia; order Caudata; family Salamandridae; genus Lissotriton; species Lissotriton vulgaris. The sequence continues at coordinate 1,442,414,803 of NC_141685.1, forward strand.
TTAGTGTAGTCTGTTGTGCATAATAATTTACGCAATACAAGGTTAATACGAGGTTAAACGTTACATGAGAGGATTGTGTCCAAGCAATTCTCATTTCTATGAGTTCTTGCCCCAGCTTGTGGCAGTGTTACTGTAAATTGGAGTGTCTCAATCACTCCTGGTCTCACCTTCACACAATTTCGCTCCCCAGTTTCTCTGTTAGCCACTTTAGTTCTTGTTCTACTCAAATTTTTCTGAAACCCTCCATCTTCATTATCTCACACGTCTGTTGGAGTTATTCTTAACCCCCAAGTTGTGCCCCCTGGTCCTTGAACCTTGACAGGTTTTATGGTGTAACTTAGAAATATTTTGCCAACGTTTTGTCTGGAGAACTCACAGAGACAAAAACAGTTTTGAAGTTGCAGCCATTGGAGTCTAATCACAGGTCAGCCTTAGTTTCTTGGTTTGATTCACTTCGGGAGATCTGACTTCCAGAAAAGTTAGAAAGTAGAGTGCTTAATCCAGCCTGATGAAGAGCAGCACCCAATTGATGTTGAAGACTTCGCCAGCTTAGAGCTTTCCCAACTTTGTGGAAACCACTTTGGGACCCCGCTTTTCTGCAGCAGGCTGTCATTGACCCTTGCTTTTGATTTACCTTGAAGCTTGCAGACCAAACCACTTAGTTTATCTTTGTGAATCAGGCCATTGTTCCCTATATCCGGTTGACTATTCATGCAGTTGACCTTAACTCTTAACATTGACCCTGTCAGGTGCAACAAGGTTATCGAGGTAGGTTGGTGATTTGTGTTTTTTGAGGTGCTATTTTTAATTCAAACTTTAAAAATTAATGTCTCCAGTTACCATTCAATGGATGTTTGGGAGTTTGATTTAATTTTATTTCTTAAAATATTTTCTAATTTTCAAAATTGGTTGGGATTTTTCTTATGTTGTATTTTCATGTTTTTACTGTTTGAGTCCTGCATATATACTTTATACATTGCCTCTAAGTTGACACCTGACTGCTGTGTGCCAAGCTGCCAAAGGGTTAATAACAGGTTTATTTAGTGTCTTTATTGGGTCACCCTGACATGGATTGTGAATATATTTTGAGGTGGGTTCTCACCATTCCCAACTAATTCTTCAATTTCGTACAGTAGACTTACCATAGGATTCTACACAACCCCAAACCAAAATATTTTACTGTGATGGTGAAGATGATGTGATTGGTGCATATTAGCTTTTTAAGTAGAAATGATAATCATATTAGTCTTATTAGTAAGATCATACTAATATCAAAAACATTGGTACAACAGCATGAATTATGATAAAAAAACTAAATATATAACACCAGTTTCATCAACAAAAAACCAATATAGAGCTCAGAAAAAAGGTGTTTTTGTAGGTTTTGCCGGCTTTAAACTTATTTTAATAACAAATCCCACATTTTTTTTTAGCTCGAGGCAATTTAAATCATGATTTAAACTATTTGCCATGATGCAGGGAAATGGAAAGGAACGAGGCAGAGAGGTTAAGAAAACATTTTTGGGGAGAGAAGGGAGAAGCAGAAACTAAATGCAGAACAAGACTTGCAAAGCGGCTTTCAGACACAGGGTCAGGGCCCAGCTTTTTGTTCATTCTTTAACAAGTGCTTGCATTTTATCCTCTCGGTGTGCTGTGTAATGTTCTCTTCAGCTTCAAAACATTTTGACGTGTGTCTCCTGCATAAGGTAAAATAATACAATGACACTGGATCAAGAGGCAGAAACCCTTCCCTGAAACATCAGTTGCTTGTGGAAACAGACGTTCATTACTCAGATGTATCATTCACCGTCTGGTTACAACCCTTTTGTCATACATAATGGGTTGTGACTCACACTCCCCAATAACAGTAGCCCTTACCATATGATAAAAATATATGTCCATACATCACCAGGCGATTGAACTAGACTCTATCTGCAATCGGAAAATATCAAATCATTTAATTATTTTTGCTGCAAATTAAATATGAGAAATGTGATGCCGCAAAATTTCGCACAAATTTATGTGAAGAGAGAGAAAATGTAATGAATGCCAGCAAAACTATTGGACATGTCAATCTCACTAAAATATTCAATATGGAACTGGGAGACGGTCAGATATGAATCTGAATTCTTTTAGCAATGGGCATCTTAGTGGGCATTACCATGAGATGATTGACAGAACCCAATTTGTGGATCCCGAGCAGGCGACGAGGTAGCCAATGAGGGTGAAAGGCAATTATTTCAGTGGCAAGTGCTGTGGCTATGAAATGATGAGAAGCCAGGCAGTAAGGAGAAGAAGATGTAATCATCATTATTCAAATCCAAGCACATTGTCAAGTCGTTGGGGAACCCACTGCTAAAGAATCCTGGAATGTCGTAGAACACATAACAGAATGTTCCAAAGAGGTAGGGCAGGGAAGATGGAGAAAGAGATGAAGGACTGCATGAAGGGGAAACGGAAAGGGAACAGATTTAAAATTAATGTAATTCTTCACAGAAAATAACCAAGTTAGGAAATATTTTCCATATATGCCTATATATGTAGTGGAAACAAGGCTAAGACTACAATACATTTCCTCTCTTAAGAAAAGCACTTGATGTTTAACCTTACTTTGTGACTTACTATCTTGCGGATCTGTGGGGCATATTACTAAGCCCCTATCGCCACCACAACGTCACTTTTTGTGACATTGTGGTTGTGATAGGGTCAGCGCCCTATTACTAAGGCAGTGTTAAACCACATAACGTGGCTAAAAGCCACGTTGAGTGGCTTAACGCTGCCTTAGTAATAGGCCCCCTTTCTCGTTAAAATTAGCATGAAAGGGACATGCAGTGGGTGTTGCAGTGGGCGTTTCACTGCAACACCCATTCACTTCGACACTGACACCTATCATCAAGAGAGGCGATAATAGGTGGTAGCGCCTAACTTAAGACTAGAAAAATCCTGGTCTTCAGGTGGCAAAACGAGGAGAAATGCTTAATTTCTCCTTGTTTTTGCTTTTTCCATGTGTGGTGCATTGTGCAGCACACATGACACCCTAGATATCATCGGGAGCACGGATGGGTCCAGATGGTGAGCCCTGGAGGCTGGGGCTCATTACCATGCCCTCCTAAATTACTTTTGAGCATATCTATTTTTAAATGAGTGCCTCTTTTGTAAACAATTGTAAATTGATACTTGTATAGCGCACTACTCACCCGCAAGGGTCTCAAGGCGCTTGTACGAATACTGCTGTGGAACCCATCCTGGCTTTCCCTGTGAGGTGTCCACTCCTGGGCACCCCCAAGGTGGAGGCCAGGCATCCTTAGCGTTGTGGGGGCCGTTGTGGCGATTATGCAAGCTATTGCCCAGAGTTACAGAGTGAGACTCCATGATTGGAATAGGCACCGAGGCGAGAATTATCAGGTCCGTGGAATTTTGAGCCCAAGACCCGCCGAGACGGGGGATTGAACCCAGGTCCCGGGCCAGATATCTGCATCAGGGTCTGCCGCTCTAACTATTGAGCCACACATCTCCACGTGATGCGCCTGAATACAAAATGGCAACTGCAGTGGACCGTCGGCAGGGTTTGAGGTTACACCTTGATGAGACTCCCTGTTTCCATTAACAGCATATAGGCTAGGAAATCGATCAGAGTCTGCAATCTACTTCTCAGTCCTTTTTGGGACGTCCCTGTTCAGGGCTAATAAATGAGAAAGACACCTGAGGCTCCCCGCCTGACCTGCTAATGGCAGCAGTCTTTCACACTGGCAGACATTACTCGACATCTTGCTCTTCCTCAGTTCAAACGCTGCCGTTCGCTCTGTTCCTCGTGCTGATCCGCGGCTTGCTCACACCCAGTTTCCTATGTGTTATTGAGAACTATGGGGACCGACTTAATTCGAACCTCAATGACTCATCCCCCTTGCCTGGCTTCAAGATGGCCTCCCTGTGGAACCCTCCTTGTTACTGTATCTCTCCTGGTTCAAAATAACTAGTCATTGCCCTGATCCTGTTCAGCCCTCTCATAACCTTGTTCCTGATCTCGCTGCAGGACTTTTATTCTGTGTCCTCCACATTGACAGTTGAGAAATAGCCACTTTGACTGATGCCCGGTGGAGCTACTACAATAGCTACTGGGGAGATGGGTTGTGGTTTCCCTCCTCGCCCATCACCTACCCAGCCGGTCCTATGAAAGACCCTCCTTCATCTCTCCTGACCTCATCTTCCTCCTCCCCCTTCACCCTACCCCATACCCTTATCTGCTCTAATCATCTCTTCTTTCCGACTCTCGACCTTTGCCCTCTCCCGTCCTTGCTTATAGTTCCCATCCTGTCACACATCTGACATTCTTCTGGGAACTTTCCCTCATCTACTGAGACCTAGCTATCTGACCGATGCCCAATGGAGCTACTTGATAGCTATAGGGGAGACGGGCTGTGAATTCCCTCTGCGGCCGTCACCTACCCAGTCGGTCATGGGGCAGACTTTCCTTCGTCTCTCCTACTGTCTTTTCCCTCTTATTTTCCCTTCTCACTCCCCTCTTCCCACTCTCAACGTTATTTGGTGCACCTTCCTTTCTCTTTAAATGTTATGCTTAAACTTGATGAAACGTGTAATTGTTATCATTCTTGAAACATTGTGTAACCTAACATAAAGCGTTCTGATACCTACTGGTCTAGCCAGCACTATATAAACTCATCAAATAAATAAAATAAAAAATAAATAAATAAAATGGAAAAAGCCAAATGCCAAAAGTTTGATTATGTACAGGAAGGTGTCCCTTCCTGTACAAAAACAAACTTTTTTTTAAAAACGCCGTTTTGTAACTTACATGTGTGCTGCATGAATTACAAAATGGCATTTTAGGTTTGTTTATGTACAGGAAGTAACACATTCCTGTACATAAACAAACCACCCGGCTCGCTGACACCCTTGCACTCTGGTGCAAGGGTGCCTGCGTTGTTGTTAAGGCGTGAGACTTAGCACCATCGCAGGGGGAAATGCCAGGCTGCACCATATGTATCCTTCGTAATATGGTGCAGCCTGCCGCTTCTGAAGTGGCAAGGAGAGGCGTTAAGCGGAGGAGGCTAACGCCTCTCACCGCTACTTTCTAGATAATAGGGGGCATATTATCAAGCACGGTGTTAACATTACAGCCACTTTAGCAGCATAAAACTGCCGCTAAGGCGGCGCTAATGGCCTTGAGAACACGCCGTAGAGAATTCCCATAGAAGCCTATGTTCACACCAAAACATGGGCTTATATGCAAATTCACAAGGGAGTATGACCAAGCCCATTATCGCCGCTTTAGCTGCAGTTTTCTGCTGCTAAAGTGGCGATAATGTTAAGGCCGTTTCTTGATAACATACCCCATGGCCCTTTGTTTCTTACGAATTTTTGCTTTGTGCCACAATCAGACAGCAGCAGATGGTACTGAACAACGGCGTCTTCAGTACACTAAAGCTTGAGAATCCATGTGAGACGGTCCATGTTCCAAGATTCCCTGTTTTTTATTAGAATTACATTCTGTCGCACTTAGCAATTGTTAGGGGATCTGAAAAATAAGGAACAGTCCGGAAAGCATGAACCTCTCTACCTGTCATACCTACTTTTTACCTGTACTCATGGAGGTGGCTATATTCTTCATATTACCTTGCTTTACTTTAGTATCTTTACCCCATGTCAGCCAAATGGGAGGTATCTTGGTGCACAGTTGTCTAGCTTTTGAGGGACACAAAAGGTGAGACTATCAGATATTTGGGAGTGATAACATGCCAAATCGTTCTGTCCACAGATTCATCGACACAAAGTGAACTGTCCTTAATCACATGATTTAAACACTCATCTAGACCATTTGCCAAGGGGATTGCAAAAATCTTCTAAAATGGCCAATTGCGCCCTTGTGAAGAGACTCGTACATCTAAACATCACCAACAATCAAATACAAGCCACACATGCCCCTGAAATGGGCAACCTTTTCTTCCCTTTCTTCCTGCTCAGGGTCCTACCCACACACTAAGGTTAGCACAAAAGACCAACCCTTAGGACCCTTGAAAGAAATCTACACAGACAACATAATGCTTAACCACATGGCTGCTGCGGGGATTTTTGCGCTGTGCTGAAATATTCAGATTCCCCTTCTTCATGACGAGCTCAGCTCGTCATCAGCACACGACACCCGTGGGTGATGACGAGCTGAGCTCGTCATCAGCAGCGAAAGGGTTAAACTTATCTCACAAACGTTTAGCTACATGTCGGATGCCTACACCCTTCCAACCAGCTTCGACACGTTTTGGGAAAAATATGTGAACATCCACATCCCCATTAAAACATGTAATTGAACGCACAGACTTAATTTCTCTGATACTCTAAAGAGCTTGCTCACAATAAAAGATCTGTCCACATACTGGAAAGATAATGAAAAAAAACCATAACTTCTGATGGCCTCGTGATACTGAAGTTCCTTAGTGCAACACGGAGACAACTCATTGCAACAGGCAAAAAAAATGTGCTGTACCAACATCACCAGTGAAGCTACCAACAGAAGCAAAACTTTTTTCCCAATCAAGCTCTACATCAATACCCTACAGAACATACAGAGGATCTAACAGTACATCAACAAAGCCAAGCATGCTCGTCTCATAGAATCAATGTCATCAATGATGTTGTTTGAGATCACGCCAGCAATATCCACAATGATGCAAATAAACATGCCAAGACTGATGTAATATGTGAGTGCATGACGGGGGCACAAGTTACAGATGGTTCAGTACACTATAATTGGTACATTTCAGTGCTTTTTTTTGTTTTTAACAGTGGTTATCATAATGTTACAAGGTCTAACTACAACGTCACTGTAACCTTTGTTTAATGTGGTAGGGTGTTTAAATATCGATTACAAAAATATAGTTGACAAAAATATAGTTGCATAAATATCGTTTACAAAAATATCGACACCCTATACCTAAACAGGTAAGTACATAAATATCTACTCAAAAATATTGATGTAATAAATATAGATGTTAAAAATATCGACTTTTTAAATTAATTAAAATTACATTAAATAATTAAAAAATATAAGTACTATTAACAAAATACATTACATTACTTTTATATTTTAACTATTTATAAGAAATTAACTACACTTTTTCATTATAAACTTAATATTTGTGTACATATACATATATTTAACACATAAAATTATATAACAACAATAATACATACATTAAATTAAAATATAAAAAATATTATTAGTTACAACTTTTGATAGCAAAGGGGTAAAAATGACTATTCCCACTCCCGAGGGTGCAACAGTAGGGAAAGCGTTGGATAGCGTAGGGGTAAAAATTACTATTCCCACTCCAAAGGTTGCAACAGTAGGGAAAGCGTTGGATAGCATAGGGGTAAAAATTACTATTCCCACTCCAAAGGGTGCAACAGTAGGGAAAGCGCTGGACAGCGTAGGGGTAAAAATTGCTATTCCCACTCCAGAGAGTGCAACAGTAGGGAAAGCGTTGGATAGCGTAGGGGTAAAAATTACTATTCCCACTCCAAAGGGTGCAACAGTAGGGATAGCGTAGGGGTAAAAATTACTATTCCCACTCCAGCAGGTGCAACAGTGGGGAAAATGTTGGATAGCGTAGGGGTAAAAATTACTATTCCCACTCCAGAGGGTGCAACAGTAGGGAAAGCATTGGATAGCGTAGTGGTAAAAATTACTATTCCCACTCCAAAGGGTGCAACAGTTGGGAAATCGCTGGATAGCGTAGGGGTAAAAATTACTATTCCCACTCCAGAGGGTGCAACAGTAGGGAAAGCGCTGGATAGCGTAGGGGTAAAAATTATTATTCCCACTCCAGAGGGTGCAACAGTAGGGAAAGCATTGGATAGCGTAGGGGTAAAAACTACTATTCCCACTCCAAAGGGTGCAACAGTAGGGAAAGCGTTTACATAGCGTAGGGGTAAATATTGCTATTCCCACTCCAGCGGGTGCAACAGTGGGGAAAACGTTGGATAGCGTAGGGGTAAAAATGACTATTCCCACTCCAGAGGGTGCAACAGTAGGGAAAGCGTTGGATAGCGTAGGGGTAAAAATTACTATTCCCACTCCAAAGGGTGCAACAGTAGGGAAAGCGCTGGATAGCGTAGTGGTAAAAATTACAATTCCCTCTCCAGAGGGTGCAACAGTAGGGAAAGCGTTGGATAGCATAGGGGTAAAAATTACTATTCCCACTCGAAAGGGTGCAACAGTAGGGAAAGTGTTGGATAGCGTAGGGGTAAAAATTACTAGTCCCACTCCAGCGGGTGCAACAGTGGGGAAAACATTGGATAGCGTAGGGGTAAAAATTACTGTTCCCACTCCAGAGGATGCAACACTAGGGAAAGCGTTGGATAGCGTAGTGGTAAAAATTACTATTCCTTCTCCAGTGAGTACAACAGTAGGGAAAGCGCAGGAACTAAAAAAAAATAATAAACCATCTGTCAAATTTAGTATTAAATTTAATGTAGATTATAAACGTATTTAATATATACATTAAAATATATTACCTACACACCTATAATTAATTACTCAATTACATTTAATATTTACTAATTAATTATTGATTAGTATTGTATTTTCAAAATATTTACATAATTAATTATTTGACAGCTTTCACACCATATACACTTATAAACACCACAACACAAACTAAAATGTATTTACTCGTTTAAAAATAAAAAGTATTTAATTATAATTAATTAATTATTAATTACTTAATTATTCAATTAAAATGTAATTACTTCACTACATTTTCAATTTTAAATTCCAGTACACACACCTAAAATTATTTAAACAATTAACATAATTATTTACCATAATTAATTTTCAATTAAATCATTGAAATTAATTAACTAATAATTATTAAACTATTTATATTAAATTAACACATTAATTAATCAATTGTTTTATTATATTTAAATTACTTCCCACCATATTCCCCCATAAACCCACAACCCGCTACGGAACTTTTAACACTAAATTCTACATAAAATACATTATTAACTAATAAAATGCTAAAAAATATACTATTTTAACAAAAAATACTCATTAAAAATACTAAATTACTTATAATTATTTAAAAAACGATATTTTTGTAAACTATGTTTTTGTAAACGATATTTATTACAACTATATTATTGTTATCAATATTACTTACCTGTCTGTCGATATTCTTGTCAAACTATATTTTTGACATCGATATTTCTTCTTGTAGATATTTATGTGGTGATATTAAGGTAACTGTCAGGATTCACCGGGTAGCTACTGTAGTTTCCTCAAGACAGCTAGTTAGATTCCCTGCTATGCCCCGTTTTACACGGGCCAATGTTTGGTTCCCTTGCTCCTCTGGGAAGCTTAGAAATTCTGGGGGGAATCGGGAATATTAAACAGAAAGCTGCTTAAGATTGTAAATAGTTCACCTCCCTAAGATGGCCGCGCAATGTCCCGTTATGAGTAATCTGGGAGGTGCGCCCTCTAGTGGGTATCAGGAAGTCGCGCGCTTCCAACTGCGCACTTCAACAAAGATTCCGTTCGAGAAGCTGTTCCTTGCCGCCGCTCCGCGTCAGAAATTCATGACGGGAGAAGTCGGAGTAAGGAATGATAGAGAGTTTAGAGATAGAAGCAGAGTATCTCAGAGACTATTGTGAACAGTAAATTTCCCGCAGTGCGCTCTCACAGTCCAGAGAGGCAACAGCGTTTCTGAATTCAGTGGTTGAGTGTTCAGACCGCCCTACATTCTGAAGGGGCAAGAGGTTGACCAGCGAGAACGTCATAGCAGGTTCCAGACAAATTCCTGAATCCTATAAGACTCGACTTCAAGGAGTAAGACCTTTTATTCAGGAAAAGAGGTTGCAGAATTCGACAAGTACAAGAACTTAATTTGACTTCCTTACGGATTGTTCCTGGACATTCCCCTTGCGCTTCGCCTCTTTTTTCCCTCCCCTTTCTTCCTCCCTATTTCCTTTTTGCGCGCTTCGGAAAAGGCTGGATGGAACAATTCCTTGTACTGCTTTAAAGAATTCCAACCTTCTAACAGAACCCCCAAGACCAAGTCTGGCAGAAGGCTTCACAGGTATTAGTTCAGTCAGAGAGAGAGAGTAGGAGGGCTTCTCCATGGTAGAGAGACTAATGTTTGTGTATTTCTTCACAACAAGAAGCTCAGCCAGATATTTATCAACATTATAGAAGAGGGGCAAATACCTTGGCTAGAACTGGTAGGACAAGTTTTGTTTACCTTTAAGAACAGTCTGCGTAGTGAAGAAAGGTTTGTGGTATATTCTCTTTCTCTCCCTCTTCTGTGTATTAGGCACCTCCAGAGTAGACGGCAGGAAGTATAGCAGTCTCTCGAAGATACAGGTGTCAGTCAGAGGTAAGGTATTCTCTTCTCTGTCCAATTCCCCTTTCCCTTCTGCTTGTGGTCTTGCTCTTGAAGCGAGGGTACCGGTGGAGGGGTGATTGGGACATTCGTCACTACTGCCCCCGCGAAGAGTTGGAGCACCAGAGCATCGTGACAGTAACTCGATATTTTCCCGTCGATATTCCCGCTCTACACCGTTTAATGTAAGCTAAAGTCTTAGTACCATACCTAAGTAAAACATCACTTTGACCTTTGTTTTATTCTGTGATTTTTATTTTAACCTAAAGTGAGGTCTTATTACTATACCTAGTTATGACGTTGCTCTAACCTCTGGCTTTTTCAGGGAATTTCTTTGTTTTTTTACAAGTAAAGGGATATTTTATTTGCATACTTAATTATAAAGGCCACTCCAACCTTTGTTTTTTCCTGTGAATATCTGGAGATTTTACTCAAATTCCTCACTGAGGCTTTGGACCAAGCACAGTAGATGGCTGAGCCACCCACAGGCCTTTGGCTTTGTGTGGTGTGGGGTTTGCCCCCTTATACTTTATCTTTTGTTTTAGCTTCATAACACAGGGACCAAGTCCCTGTATTCTGGAATGGTGGCCGCAACATTTGTTATTGTGTGGTGCCAAGCCAATTAGATTTTTCTGTACCGCAGGTTTTCTAAAAGAGCATGTGTAAAAGTTTCCTGCATGCAAAGCTGAATGGAAAAGCTTTTTTTGCCACAGTTTTGGCACTTTTTAAAGAGGTATCCCATTTTTCCTGTTATTTATGGTTTTAACCTACATCCAGTCTGTGGTGGAAACTGGTGCAAAACCTATTCGTGATCCAGGACAAGCTATACATTTATGAAAAGTAGACACCATTCTGAATTCATCAAGCGGTCATATGTGTAGATCCCTCAAAGTTTTTTCAAAGAAACTAACTGTCAAAATAAAGAAATATTGAAAACGAGTAGGAAAAACCAGCCATATGTGACAAAGATTTCATCTGTAACCAACAGCGCATGTGCATGTAAGAGCAGTGGGGCAGTGCGGTTGGATGGGAGGGATTTTGACAGATGATGACGAGGGAACATTAATTATTTATTTAATTTTCCTTTGTGGTCATCTGTTGCATACACCCCAACCTGGTCCACCGCTCTTACCTGCACGGGCTGCTCCTGTCTGTAAACTTGTTCACAATGGCTAATTTAAAAAAGTAATATACCATTAGCATCCATTTCCCCTTTTTAGTTGCAGGTATGTATAACGTTTATATGTTATCCTAGAATCTTAGGTATTGTGATCCTACAATTTAGCTGCAATGTACAATGGTTTTTGCATTGCGTACAGAGTATAGACAAATTCATATGGTGAAATATGTATACTGAAACATAGAAATTAAGGAAACCCATGTATTTCTGAACTGGGTACACGATATGTTAATTAAAAGCAAGTGATGATTTATACATCTCTGAATTTGTAGTTTCTCATATTACTCATATTACCATGTGATTCAGAGGGCATTTATCAAATTGTCTTCTTTCTCACATACTGGCTTACATGTGGTAGGTATAAATGCAATACAATAAATAATAACAAATGTTCTACTATCCACTATTCCCAAATATCTTCTGATACAAATGGTACCTTACTTGTATGGGTGGACCTAGTGCACGTGACAGGGAGCAGGCCGAAGCGCAACTTGGACACAAAACATCATTCCACTGAAAACAGACCCTTTAATGTGCAATGTCAGTAGCTGTGTATTTGTGTGCCCTGGCTCAGGCAGCTGCTAATGAAAAACAAGCAAAAAGATACATTTTCTTGGAATGGGGTGAACTTGTGTTGATCTCACCAGCTGTTCCATTCCAGATCCCTGGAAAACCTCAAACCTTGACTAAAAAAAACATATTTTCCTTACGTTTTCTGTGATCAAAAGTTCTGAGGTCTGTGAAGATCCATAAACTTCCTACGACGTAGCATGCCTCCAAGGCTCCCAATAAAAATAGCATCTCACTTTTGCGGGTAAGCTTTGTGCCTGTGACAGGAAAAGGGCCAAAATGCAACATGGCCACATCACATTTTTCCTCTGAAAACTGATCTTTTTTTTGTAATGTCAGTAGAATTGGAATTTGGGTTCTAGCTCCGCTGTCATCTAGTGAAACAAAGCAAACCTTTATATTTTTTAAAACTAGACACCTATCAATAATCAAGGGTGGGGTGACGTTTGTGGCTTTCAACAGCTTTTCTAACTCACAATCCCCTGCAAATCTCAAACTTTGAATAAAGAAACACATTTTCCTCACATTTCTGTGATGGAATGTTTTGGCATATGCAAGGAGCTACAAACTGTCTACCACTTATCATTCCCTCCAAGGTGCCTGATAAAAATGGTACGTTATTTGTGTGGGTGTGCCAAGTGCTCATGTCAGTAAATTGCCCAATATGCAACATAGATACATCATATTTTCCACTGAAAACTGGCCCTTTTTTGCAATGTTATTATCTGTGGATTTGGGGCCATAGCTCACCTTGGAAAACTAGCAGACATGTGCATTTCTAAACGCTAGACACAAAGGCATCCAGGTTGGGATTACTTTCATGGCTGACAATTTCCTCACATCTTTGTGATGGAATGTTCTGTAATCTGTGGAAAGCCACAAACTTCCTATCACCTATCAATCCCTCAAGTCTCCCAATAAAAATGGGACCTCACTTGTGTAGGTCAGGCTAGTGCCCAAAACAAGAAAACACCCCTTAGACACATCACGGTTTTCCACTGACAACTGACCCTTTTTTGTTCTGATGGTGGCTGTGTATTGTGGGCCAGAGAGCAGCCAGCATCTAGGGAAACCTAGCAAATCAGTAAATCTTTAAAAACTAGTCACCTAGGAAAATAAGGGTGGGGTGACTTGCATGGCTTTCACCAGCTTTCCTTACTCAGAATCAAATCAAATTTCTGTGATGTAAAGGTCTGATATTTGCGGGGAGCAACAAAATCCCTACCACCTATCATGTGCCAATGTCTTCCCATGGTATGGTATCTCACTTGTGTGTTTAGGCCGAATGGCTGTGAAAGGAAATGAGCTAAAACAACAGGGACACATGGACCCTATTTTTGCAATGTGGGAGCTGTGGATTTCAGGCACTTGATCCTCAGCCAACACACAGGAAGACCTAGCAAACCTGTATATTTTTTAAACCGAGACACATAGGGGAATCCAAGGTGGCCTGACTTGTGTGGCTCTCACAAGCTTTTCTTAACCAGAATCTCTTGTGAAACTCAAACATTTACTAAAGAAACACATTTCCTCACATCTCAGTGATGGAAGGCCAACATGCATATCGTTAAAAAGTCGCCCAGAATTCACTGAGAAAAACAAAGGTCAATGTGCATTTGCTGTTTGCTTTGATACAAAACATGAATATAGGTTAAGGAAAACTTTAGAAATCGAGTAAAAAACAGAGTTAAAAAGGGAAGTTATTGTCACAAAATAAATCTTAAAAACCATTCAAATTCACCAATGCTACCCTTCCTCGCCACTGGGTATTTATAATTAGGTCTGTGTGTCCAGATAAAAAACATTATTGGTTCGCTAATTAACTTTGGCATTGTTTTGCGAATCTTCACAAAGGTTTCCAAAAAAAATGTTGCAAAGTTTCGGGGTAATCTGACAAGTAGGATATTGAAAATGGTCACCCCCAAACATTCTCCCTTTCTCCTCCTACTTTTGTTGAATTTGATTTTGTTGGCCTTTGGACTCTGAGCATGTTATCACTGCTAGCCAATGCTGAAGTGCATGGGCTTTCTCAGCTAAACATGATAACATTGACTTATCCCCAACTGGATTTTTAATTTACGTACAAGTAAAGTGGTTCTACATGTGGCCAGAGGCTGTACTAGTGGGTCTGCAGTGCACCGTTGATGGTGCCACCCAATTAAGTTTTTCATTCCATTGTTGAAATACATTTATACAGCCTTTCAGTGGCTGAGGTTGTCTTTGCTGTTTTTACCTCCTACTAGTCTACTGAAAGGAGGCAAATCATAGATAAAGAGCCTCTTTTTGGAACATTGTGGTGAGGACAGATTGCAGAAGGATTTGGTAAAGAGCACTGTTTTCGCTCACCATCGGATCCTTGCAAGGCCAGGGCCCATATTTTATCTTTCTCTTGAACTAACGCAATGTGAAAGGGCTCTCCTTTTTCTTTTTAGATCAAGCTCAGGATGGCAGCTCATGAGTTTTAGAATGCCGATTAATGATCTTTTTATGTAACTATTTAGCTATTGTTGAACACTCTTTCTGAAAATGCTTTAAAAATCCTTGGGGCATCAAAGCTATGAACAGGCTTTGCACAACCCGCAAACACTAGATACGCCAATGATTTGTGCCGGGGGACTTCTTTTCTTAAAGTTGCTATTACAGCCAGGAAATCAATGGATGAACAACAACACCTGCCTCAAAGGCTAATTATTCTGGTTTCAGATATTTATTCTTTTTGATTAGGTTACATTTCATAGTTGCACTATGCACTTTATATACAAATAGTTTTAATGGATTTATGTGATGTGGTTTTTACCTCATGGAGCTATTATGTTTTATGGTCACTGGGTTGTCTGTTTTTAATGTCAAGTAATTCTGTTGTGGATGATTGAGCTATTTTAAATTTGCTTTATGATCATTCAACTGTTCTCTATTGCTCTTGTCTTTCTTTCATGGTTCAGATGTACAAATAAAGATTAAAGATTGAGATTGAAGTAGCTCTGTGAGTGCAGTGTAAACTACCATTTTGACTTGGCAAAAGAACCCTCATGTCTGTCCTCACACTACGCATCAATATGATATTTAGACTTACCATCACATTGGGCTACTCCTGTGATATAGTAAAAGGCTTTTCTCAAACACCTCTCCATACTACAGGCCTTTCTACCTCTATCTGTCTCTATGATGTAATATCCTCAGCATGCAGAACTTTACTTGTACAGCAGGCTAACATGTATACAGTGATTCAAAGCTGCTGCTTGCTGTTTTGTTCTTACTTTCCCCCTTTTGTCCCTTCCTGGTTGGTCTATACACTGATTGTCTTAAGGTATACTACATACTATGTGTTATTGGAATAAAGTACAGCTTTAGAAAGCACATATACCTTTGACAGACCTACCAGTGAGTAGTCTAGTCTTCACTTTTTCCAATCCTGAAGAATTTGTACAATATTTTTTTTGCCATAAGAATGGCAAGAAACATGTCAACCACCACTTGATTTTAGAACCAACGCGGACCATTATATCCATTCTCGGCAATCACTTGTTTTTATTGTAACAGAGTGATCCAAACATTAAATACATTTTTTGATTGTATACTCACTTCAGCACATTTATATTGCACCTCACTCTTCCCATCGGCGACAGCAAAATAACTCTGGCAAAGAGACCCCCTGCATTGCAGCACCAGCCCAAAAAGGAGCTGCCAGATGATGAAACATGACACCCGTCAGGGGTGCTGAGAGCTCTTGCTCCTGATGGATGAGTTCCCTGATGTGATACCGCAGGTGCTCTCGACCTTCCCTTTCCCTTTCTAAGGAACTTCATACCTTTGACTCAACCAGTATTATTGGGGTCATGCATGCTGGATCCTCATTCACCTGATGTCCTTTTTTGTAGACTTAAAAGAGCACTTTTGCCAGGCCCAAACCTTCCTTCTAAATAAGTAAGCCCAGAATGCAGGGTGCAATCTGTTTAAAAAGAAGGGCATGTACTTTAAAATTTTACATGTCCTGGGCGTGAAAAACTCAAATTAATTTTTCACTACTGCAAGGCCTCTATCTCCCATAGGATAACCTTGGGATTACCTGTTTTGTTTATAATTTCTAAGCGTAATTTCCAATTGGGAAGATATAATTGATTCAAGTTTGGTGTCTCTGGAATCCTAATTCTAGAATGGAATCTAATTCTAAATTATGGTGAAGTTGGATTTTAAATTACAAGTCTGAAAATGGCACTTTTAGAAAGTTGGCATTTTCTTTTCCTTAGCCGTTTGGTGTCTACCGACAGTCTCTGGTCACCTGACTCAGTGTAGATGACAATTATGCTCTGTGCATTCCTCCTAGACAGCCACACACAATGGAAGCTTAGGAGTGCCTCAACGGGCTATCACTGGCAGGATCAGAGGGTGGAGCTTGACCCATCCTCACCTACACCAGAATAGGCTGTGGCCTGTCCCCACACTAAGGACTAGATACTCCCTGTAGTTAGTCTGGAGCATGGGCAAGACATATGTGCACTTCAAAGGCAAGTGTTTTGGAGTTTCCCTCCTTTCAAAAGCATCACTGGGTATAGACACTGGACCTCAGACACCACAACTCAGTACACCGCAGGACCTGATGATACTCTGCTAGGAAGAAGGACTGCTGTGCTGCTGAAGGACTGCTACTCTGCCGCTCTGGTGTGCTGATCTGCTGCCTGCTGCCTTCTTACATGGGTGAGAAGGACTGGATCTGCATCTCTTGACCCCAGAACCTAGAGTGACTCCAAGGGCTAGTTGGCTGGCCTCCTGACTTGAATTCTCAGATACATAACGGGCTTTCAGCTCTTGCACTTGGACTCAGCCACCTATGAGCCAACCATGCCAAGTGGTGCCACCCCAGTACCGGACCTTTGGAAGTGGGCCAAAGTTGCTTGGAAGTGGAACCAACAAATCTTCTCGGCTGAGCGGGATATCCCTGAGCAGAACCGACACATCTCCTTGGCCGAGCAGCGCATCCCCGAACAGAACCGATGCATCATCGCGGCTGCGTGAATTAGACCTATTGCAAAAGACTCACATTACCGGTGCAACCTGCATCTTACGCCTGAGGCATCACTTTCAGAACTCGCACTATGTGACTCTTTCCCCAGCTCAGGCCCTCGCAGCTCTAGTTGATGGCAGCCTCAATGCCAAAACTCTGCATTGCAGCTTCACCGCTCATCATTATCGACAAGTCACGTCAGCTGTTCATCGCAACTCCGACACTGGAATTCGCATTATAAGCCCTGTCAACAGGATCCTCATTGTCCACACAACAGGACCGAGCGCCACAGCCTCGCTGCATCTCGGAACTGATGCATCACCTCTGATCCATTCAACACTCTGCAACCAGGATTTAATCTACTCTGTTCAGCTGGTAAAACTGGGCCCCTCCAGCCTGCCCACGCTCCATCACACTTGACCTGAAATTGTGACTTCGTCCCAGTCCAGCGCAACCAGATATCCACAATAGTTCTTTGCTCTTGTTGGCACCATTTCTCACTATAAACATTAAACTTCAATAAATCCAGAAGACAGATTTTTTTTCTAACCTGGTGTGGGATCCTTTTTGAGTGGTTTATTATTATTATTATTATTGCATTTATTGAGCGCACAGCTACCCGGAGGTTTCCCGGCGCTTGCCTTGGGAACCCGTCCTGGCTTTTCCCTGTGAGATAGCCCCTACAGGGCATCCCCAAGGTGAAAGCCAGGCATCCCGCCGCAGGGGGCCGTTGTGGAGATTAAGCAAGCTTAATGCCCAGAGTTGCAGAGTGAGAACCCATGATTAGAGCAGGCACCGAAGTGAGAATTATCGAGTCCGTGGACATTTGAGCTCAAGACCCTGCCGCGTCGGGAATTGAACCCTGGTCCCGGGTCTGACCTCAGCTTCTGGGTCTGCCTGCTCTACACCGTGAGCCACACTTCCCTGTTTTACTGTTTAAAGAATTGCACAAATACTTTATACATTGCCTGTCAGTTAAGCATGACTGCGCTGTGCCAAGTTCCAGAGGTTGAACGCATGTTACATTTGGTGTTTGCCTGCCCCTTACCCTGACTGGGATTGTGATTGCTGCTTGACCAGGGCTCCTAGGCACCTACCCCAGTCAATGAGTAACTCAATTTCTAACACTGGGGCTGAGAAAAAAGGGGGACCGCAAAACTAAATTTTCCCATGCATTTCAAAAGGGCTATAATTAAAACTGCTGAACATAATTACATCGAATTTGGCAGTAAACTAGATCTTTGCTTAGAAAGCATACATTTTGATTTGGCATCAATCTGTTTAGTCTGTTTTTTAAGAAATTAGGGTTCAAAAATATTTATGTAACTTGATGGAGGGTTTGAGGGACTCTTGCAAGCTCAACTTAAAAACATAAATGGCCAAATTACTATGTGGTTTGAACCACAACAGATGGCTTTTTGGTTGTGGTCCGAACCGTATCTACTGCTGCAGTGCGACTGATGCATTATGATGCATGCGGTCGGAGTCAGCAATCGGAGGGACCGACTGAAGCTTTTTGTCGGAAACTCACCATAATCCCTTAGGACGGTTGAAACACTGTCTCGATTATGATGTTGGTTTTCAACAGCCTCTCCATGTCAGCCTTTCCAACATGGAAAGGCTATCGGAAAGCATCCTTGGGAGTCCCTAGCAGGGCCCCATGGCCCTCCACATTTGGGCCTGGGAAGCACCTATCGTGTTGCCCTGAATATACCTGCACCATGTGGCAGGCACCGTAAGGTGAGGTGCTTGCCGCATGGTGCAGCGATGTTCATAAACTTCCATTTCTCAATGGGAGCTTGTGCAGCGGTTGGTTTTTAGCAGTGTATGGCAATGGTTTGAGTTAAAGGTTTAAATAAAGGAGGCAATAGCTTAATGACATGAGCCTTCAAGTCACAGCCATCTCCTAGTCATTGGAAATTAACATCGCCAGCAACCTTCTGTCTTTGTTTCCTAGAGACATGCGCTGGTTAGAGGCAGAAAGGTTCAAATGCTAGACAGTGTCCATCAAGAATTGACAGAGGGGCAGGCCATGACATGCAGGGATTGCAGAATTCCAGGGTGAATGTTTGAAGATGAGAATAACTCTAAATGGTCCAAATAATCTTTTGAGGATCGTACTCAATCAATAACTTATTTCAGCTCACATAGTTGTGGTGTTCCACGTGGGGGTCTCACAGAAATTCTTGCTTTTAAATATTGTTTTTGAATGTTTATGGGATATGGTAATGTTTGCCTTTTCAGTACTGAAAACAATGAATGGCCCTTCTTTTTTTACCTGTATATGGATTTATTATGTCACCACATGTTTCAGCCTTACTGGGACAGGATGTATGCCATAGGAAAAGCCCAGGGCTGTTGGGTACTACGAGGATAGGAATGTCAAAATATTGCGTCTGTCTTGCCCACTGTAGCAAATGGCGATAGGCCCAAGTTTGCTTTGTTGTAGGAGGGGGTGGGAAGTGTGAGTTGATGGGTTCCATATGAAGCTCTGATGTAAGTGCCTGGATCCTGTAGGAAAGATGATCTTAAATTGCCTACTAATGTGCTCCTTGGAGTGAGGAAACCTTTCTGTAAACCAGTAAGGGGTGTTGTGTACTTTGTCTTCTACAGTCTTCACCAAAATCTCTGCCATACCACAAATGAGACTCTGCCAGTCAAGTGTAATACGTACAATATTGCTAACCTTGTAAAGGATTCCCGGATCTAATGAGTCAACAGTTGAAGAGTTGTTATTGAAGCCCTGTGTGTCATGTGATATGGCTCACACTGATACCCATTGTGAGTCATAGTGAGTTCTAAGTTCCATTGTATTGAACAGGGAATGGAATTTGAAGGGAGTTATCAGTTGATGATAGCTGTGGCTGGGACAGTAATAAACCCATGTGCTGTCAACTATTTCTACATGTATGTTCCTCTTGACTTTGCTACACCCTACAATGCACTATACACAAATATATTAGGAACGCTGACATTTTTATCAGTATATGTAGCATAGAGCTAAAAATGCTTACAATAGGAACAATTGCTTTACATGGAAAACAAAATATTGGTGCTGGACTTACTCCATCTCGCGAGCATATTTACTACTGTTTTGGGTCCTTTATTGCTTTAGTAACTTTAGAAGTATTATTTGTGAAAAACAATGGGCTTATCATATCTTGGTGGGTGCACGTCACTCATGAACCTCTCTCTAAACCTCATTAAACCTCTTCTTACTCCTCTCTAAACCCCATCACATTTACTAAGTTTGCCTCTTTCTCAAGCCACTCAACCTACCCGTCCTCACATTATGAAATAAACTTACACATATGTGGATCTCCCTGGAAAGATAGAAGAGGTACATATGGAGAACTACACCTGTAAATGTGTGAACTGCATTTTGTGGAAAGTAAAAAGCAGTGGTGTCTCCTCTGTTAAAGCGGAGGATTGTAGCCCCTCTGCTTCAGCTGCAAGCTGAATACAAAAAGTAAAGTGATAATAACATTTGCTAATATAATTTTGTTTTTTGCATTCAGCTTGCAGCTGAAGCAAGGCAGGTGGGGAAGGGTTCCCCGTGCCTCACAGGGGGCAGAGTGGTGGTAGCACCTAAAGTGTGCATGATGCTTTGGTTGGTCATCTCAGGCCTGCCAAAGCGCCATGTGCACTTTGCATGGTCTCCACCATGCACAGTCTACCAGCCCCAGTCTAAGCGCCGAACCACAGCGCTCAGACCAATGACAATGCTGCTAAGGCAGAGTTGTGATTAGCCAGGTGATTCTTGGGATTCTGGGAGTTGTGTGCTTCTGGCTGTTGCAGAGAGGATGGCAAAAGAAGAGGTGTAAGGTGGCGGTAAAAAGCGAAGTCCTTTTTTTTATTATTTCTCCCCTCCCTCTGTCCAATCCAATGTGTCACACTACATCCTTAATCAAATGTTATTTCTATTGTGTCCCATTTCATACACATACCTAAAGGGTATTTGCAAGACCTCCTGTCTCACCGACTCACCTAAGTCATGAGCCTTATGTATCAGATCCGTTTCCTGGCTTGCCAAATAGATAGGTATAATATATGAAAGTACACCAAGGTGTATAGAAAAAAACACTAGGGGGAAAAATATAAAGGATCTGTATACATTTCAACAATACCTTATCCTTCTCCTTCCTCTGTATGTGGGCTAAACAGCTACATACCTCTCCAAAACAATCAGGCCTGGATCGGCATCATCATTATTCTCAATCTTTTTATTCAACCCATTCTGTAGTCATTCACATGTTTCACTATATGTTGCAGTTTCAGAGTCCACGCTAAACATGAGTGTGTGTTACCAATAATATTTCAGAAATCTAAAATGAGGGTCCCCCCCAAAATGTTGACCCATAGGGAGTTTGTTACAATTAAACTGGCTGCCCCATCAAGAAGAACTTGTTAATCATGGGACCTCTTCTATTAGATTCTCCTTTATTTTGGGGCACTCAACTATAATTTAGTGTTTTACATTGCAAACATCCACATGTTGGTCGGAGTCTATCTATCTACCTACATCCTGATCCGTATTTTGTCTACATGCCGGGTGCATTGACGCCGCTGCAGTCATTTGCGTACTATGGCATCCTAAACTCGCCGCCGCCATTTTGGAGCTTGCAATAGTAATTCCCTTCAGATGACAATTCACAGGTCGAATTATAAAATCATTCCAAGGGATCCCTATAATTGAATAAAAAGCACAGCACTCATTATGTGTAGAAATGTACCTATGTGACTGGGTTCGCACATACGTCCGCTTAATAATCCGTAGGCAGGGGTCACATAAGGTACTAGCGATTCAAGCTGAACTATGCATAATGATGTGGACAAGATTTATAATGTATTTGTTCTCCTTCAAGTTTCAACTTACTCATTGTTTATAATGGGCAAAGAAACTCCAAAAACCCTTCACTTATAGCTGAACCTATAGGACATTGGGTATTTTGTTATATGCCCCATTATGCAAAATACCATTCGAGTCTTATAATTAGCAAAATAAAAATGTGTATATAAATAATAAAAATCACCTTCCACTAAATAGAAACCTGTTCAAATCACTATTTTCAATACAGGGAATGGGGTATACTGAAACAGAAACATGTATATATTTATACAATAACTGAAGTTTTGTCTTCTTTCAATTTGTCAAAGTTAGTTGACCCTGCTGTGACCTTCTTTCTACATTTTGCGTTTTTTGATTATAATGTGCTTTGAGGATTTTACTTTATGAGACAACACATTGAGTAGGGAATCAAATTGTGATTATTTTACAGATATGTGACTTTTAGTATATGTGATATTTACATGCAAGATAATTTTTTTAATCATCCAGCACTGATTTTTAGTTAATATCGCGGGACAACTGAATGTGAAATGTTGAGAACAATGTTGGATAATTGTTTGATTCCATTGGAATTGATGCAAATTCTACTGAGTCCCAAAGGGATATTTGTTCGACTTTATAAGTCTTATTTGGTGCCCTGTCCCTTTGGAGTGTGGGGGGGGCCCTCTCTAATGACTGCAGTTTTGGAAGTAAATAGTACTGCTGTAGTAATACTTTATCTTCTACAAAATGCAGTTTGTGAATTTGGCCCATACAGTGGTGGCTACTTCACTAAGGTGGAGGAGTGTCGCCCCGCTGCTCTGCAGCAGTAAAAAAAAGGAAAAAATAAACTTATAATAGCAAAATGTTACTATTATTTCAATTTGTCTTCCTGCTGCAGCACCTTTGCGTGAGGAGCAGGGCTGCAGAGCAGGGGAGGAGTGGTATGCCCACTCCTAAGTGCGCAATGAGTGTTTGGTCATCCCTCTCGGGCCGCCCAACACAGTCATGCACACTTTCCCTGTACTCAATGCAGGCTGCATTACAGCCTACATGGAGAACATGACCTACCTTCCAGCCCCTGGCAGAGCGCTGTGTCATGACGCTCAGACCAGTCACAACACTGAATTGCAGCGTTGCGATTGGTTAGAGGAGTCTGGCCTGTGCCTCCTGTTCCTGGAGTCAGATGCAGGAGAGCTGAAGCAGAGATGTGGGACCAGCGGAAGGGTAACTTTATAGTTTTATTTTTTATTACTTTGCGAGCCGCTCCCTGTCATTCCCCACCTGCCCCCCCGCCCACCGCACCACCGGTGAGCCGTGTCGGCCACCACTGGCCCATGTAAGTCTACACTTTCGAGTAACTTGACACTTTTAAATTGTGAATGTAAGACATTTGGCTACTGGTAAAGGGGGTGAAATCCTACTCCAACAGAAAACACAATTCCTGTGGAGGTGAAGTCACTAGTGACCCCAAATTAACATATGATTAACCCTCTGGTAGCTTGCCGCGAAAGCAGTACGGCTTAACTCAGAGATAGTGTGTAAAGTATTTATGCAGCACAAACAATAATAAAGCGAAAACACAACACAGGAAAAATACCACAAACATTTAGAGAAGTTGAATACTATTTAAAGCATTATTAGAGATCGAAACAAAAATGAATCCAATCAGTAGAGCCAGAGATATGCAATTTCCAAGAATGAATGGATTTAAGGGAAGTATAGTACATAAAAGTACAAAGTGCCACTTGTTGTTATCTGGTTGTGCGAGGGCAGGTAAAAATCACAAGTTCAGGCCAACCACAATGGAGCGTGGGCGGTGTACAGGGACCAGGTTAGTCTCACTGAAAGAGTTACTTCCCGGTGCAAAGATTTCCCTTCACGGTGGAGGAGACCACAAGGAGCAGGGAGAGCATAATCAATAGTATTTGTTGTAGCACAAAGAGCAGGTAGGATGACTTTGATGGTACTTGCTGTACTTTAAGAATTGGGTCCATCAGAGGTTCACATTGGCGGTCAGTGTAGATCTGGGCACAAACAGGCATGTTCGTGGTCATAAAGAACACAAAACTTCACAATTTCTCCTTTTCTTGTAGAGAGAGCTCAACTGATGCCACACCAAGAGACCTGGTTGACACATCTTGGGGTTCAAGTATTTAATCTATCAGAGGCCAGCAGGGCTCAAGCAGGTCCAGTTGCAGATTGAGCTGCAGGTCAACTGGCCAGATGCAGGGAGACCTCTGGAATGTGTTATGTCTCTCCAGTTCAGAACAGAGGATCAGTCAGCTGACCCTTGGAGTACCTTCAGCCTTGGACGAAGGGTGCAGGTCCCTTCTTTCTTCTCAGTATGCAGAGCATCAGAGAAGTAGTCCTTCTGGCAGCAGAGCTGCTCAACAATCTTTCTTCTGCAGTATCCACAGGTCCAGAGGTGTACTGAGTAGTCGTTTCTGATTGTCTACCATTTATACTTGTGGCCAGCTTTGACGGAGAAGTCGTTACTAGAGGGTTCCAATCCCAGAGAATCCTTTTTGATGCATGTGTCATAGTTGAAATCTCTGTGCCTCTATCAAGTTAGAGATGGCCCATCGTACGAACACCTACAGCCCCTTTGTCTCCCTGTCTAAGAGCAATACACAAAGACCAACTGCCAGCTACACCTAGTCATGTGGCACAGGATACAAGCTGCCGGTCCCAAATAAGGAAATGCCAACATTCTAAAAGTAGCATTTTCAGAATTATGACTTAAAATCCAACTTTACCATTAGAAACTGTTTTTAGTTACAATTCTTTAGAAACTAAACTTGACATTTCTACTTGTTCCCCTTTCAAAATTATCACACATTAAATGCAATAAGGTAACCCTATGTTATTTTATGGGAGAGGTATGCCTTGCAACTATGAAAAATGATTTTAAGAATTTTTCAATACGAGGACAAGAAAAGGTAAAAGTATATGTCCATCTATTTAAATAAACTGCATCCTGCCTATGGGCTATTTTGGGCCTACCATAAAGGCAACATATATGTATTGAAAAACTAACTGAAGGGTTAGAGCTGCCAAAAAGGTTAATTTTGCCAGGTTGAAATGACAGTTTAAAGTGCACATTATTTGTAGGTAACAAGGACCCCCTGAATAAATGGATATAGTAATTCCTAGGTCAGGGTTAAACAACACATGAAATGTAACAACCTAGGCAATTCAGAACTTAATGCTCAAGAGAAAAGGGACAAGGGAGAGAAACATTTTATGCCACTTTTTCTCTCTTTATAATTTATTTATAAAAACTGTAATTTTTAATTAGATTGTGATATGTATTGTTGATTTAACTATTTCTATATGTGATTAACTACATTTGACAATCAATTTTTAACTAATGTTTTTTATCTTTTCACTGACTTTATGTCTTTTTTGTTATGTTCTCTCCCTTGTCACTTTACTCTCGAGCATTAAGTACTGAATTGCCTAGATTGTTACATTTCATGTGTAGTTTAAAGTGCACACCCAGGCTGAAATGTCACTCCTGAGACATGTTTAAAAAAGCTACTTAAGTGGGTGGCCCTCTAGTAGAATTTAATTTACAGGCCCTGGGTACAAGTAGTATCACATTGCTAGGAACGTACAAGAAAATCAAATGTGCCAATTGGATGTAAGCCAATATTTTAGGGAGACAGCACAAGTACTTTTGCACTGGTTAGCACTGGTGAAGTGTGCAGAGTCCTAAGGCCAGCACAAATTAAGTCAGCAAAAATAGAGGATTTAAGGCAACTTATTGGGGAAACTACTCCAAGGATGTCAAGTCCAACAGTGAATAACAAAAAAGTTACTCAAAAGTGTAAAAGTGTAAGCATACATGTGTTACTTACTCACAAGCCTCAGTTACCTATGTGAATAGCATCACAAAGCTATTCCCCATTTATGATTTGCTTTGTAGATAGTATCAATAAAATGTGTGTAAATGAGTATAAATAAGGATACTTGTATCTAGCTGATGTCAAACTGCATTACTCAGTAGTATTTGAAAGCTTGAAATATTATTTCCGAAAGAGAGGGTAGAGAGAATAATCACAAGTATCACTGGCTGAACCAGGATAGGCCCAGTCATCAGCAAGATAGTTTTCACAATCCAAACTCTTAATCAATTCAGTCTTAAGATCATTTCTCATTTTGCGACTAAGATCATGGCATGACCTGAAGGGTTCTTGAACATGTCACACATTAAATGAGTACTTTCATTTTGGGGATTATCAAGATGCAGCAGGAAATTGAAAGGTGCTCTTAGTGAAGCTCTTAACAGGGAAGTGACAATGAGACTGTGGCACTTAATGGAAAACTGAGAATGATCTATTGTTATACTTTAAAGTCAAGACAAATCCAGAAATTGGCAGTTTTGCATACATACAGCTTAAATGCTGGATTCACAAAGAACTAATATAGCCATTGTCAGTAAGAGCACAAAAATAAGCATCAGATTGATGTTACCAAGGAAGAATGCTACCAGAATGGATGTGTTTGTGAAGCTGAACTCACAAAACACAAGGGAAATAGCATTTGATTTGTAATGTAATGTGTTAGACATGACATCTTTTGGCGTGGTTTCACCTGACTTTCTGTCTTCCGACCTCCTGTGTTTGACTACGTGCTGAACTTAATTTTCTTTGGGCTTTAGGACTCTACACTTTTATCAGTACTGAGCATTGCTAAAGTGCATGTGCTCTGTGTCTATAATGTAATGGCATTTGTTTTTTCCATGATTGCCATATTTGATTTACTGATAAGTCCCTAGTACAGTACACTACATGTGCCTAGGGTCTGTAACTCAAATGCTACTATTGAGCCTGCAGCACTGATTGTCCCTACCACATGAGTAGCCCTTCAAACATGTCTCAGGGTTGCCACTGTATATTCTATGTGTGCAGTTTTAAACTGCCATATTGACCTTACAAGATTACCTACTTGTCAGGCCTAAACCTTCCTTTTAATTTCACATAGATCACCCCTAGAGCAGGCACTGGACAGCCCTTGGGCAGGAAACAGTGTACCTAAAAGGTAGAAAAGTATTTGTTGAGTAAAATAACATTAAAATATTTTTTCACTACTGCAAAGCCTATCTCTCCTACATCTTAACATTGGTGCTGCCTTGCAACATTTTATAAATGTGACTTTCAATTGAGTAATGATAGGAAAAGTAAGTTTGGTGTCTCTGGACTCAATTTAAAACACATCTTTTAGGAAAGTTGTTTTTTAAATTGCAGGTCTGAAAATTACACTTTTAGAAAGTTGCAATTTCTGACTAACCATTCTGTGTACTCTGCCTGTCTCTGGAGTGCACATCTGGGTTGGGTGACAACTGGGCTTGTTGCATTCTCTCTAGATAGTCACACACAAAGGGAGCTGAGGTGCGCCACTCACATCCTGATAGGCCATCACCAGGCTGATGGGTCTACCTCAGCTAAAGTGAGAGGGAGGAGCTGACACTTGCACCTAAATAGGGCTGGGACTGTTCCTGCACAAAGGGTTGCATACCCCCTGTCATGAGTTTGGAGCCATGGCAGGAAAGGGAAGGGGCTTTGTGCACTACAACTACCTTTCTTTGAAGGCTCCGTACTTCAAAGGCGAAAATGGGCATAAGTTCTTGACCTCTGACACCATATATTCGTACAGATCTGCAATAAGCCTTTTTGTAAAATCCGCTCCGCTCGTGAAATTTGCAGATTTTTTGCAACTCTACTTTCCACATAGAACGCGGAGTTACCAAAACTCCACGCTCGGCAATCGAGATTTTTTGTGTGTATTCTTGCTCAAAAGGCATTTTCGCTCAAGCTGAGCGACTTACCGGGATGCCTGCTTGCGCTGACGAGATTTTCCATCCCTTTGCAGCCGCCACGAGATTTCGTAGCCGCCCGCACGGTGAAGCAATAGTATGCGATCGTAAACAGGTAATTTGGGTGAGCCATCGGACTTCCAGCTGAAGTATTTGGAAGATCGCGAACACGCAGAATTTGCAATCTGGAGAAGAATCTCTCTCAAGCCGCCTCAAAACCTTCTCAAAAGGATGATTTGGATTGAAAAAACTCCTCAGATTGAAATTTGGATGTACTGTTTTGTGCAAGGAGTCCTTTTTATTTTATAAAAAATGTTTGGGAAGAGGGAGTAAGTCCCCCAGAGACTCCAACTGCCTGTTCCTGTCCAGCAGGATCCTCCCAGTGTTTTGTCCATCTTCTGTTCACTTTTCATTTGGATTTGGAGCTGGAAGGATCACTCTTTGTGTCTTCTGTATCATATATCATTGGATTTGAGGACTTTTGTTTTCGAGATTTCACAACTAAGTTGGAAAATGTGTGTTGCTTGTTTGATTAGCGGTACAAAAGGGGGTGGTGATGAACGGAGCATCTGAATCAATCAAACACTCACACCCAGACAAAAGATCTGGGTTTAATCCATCACCGTTCTTTAGCCCACTCTGCCACCCCAGTTCAGACATGGCTATACGCAAATCAGTCTGACCCTGTGCCTCATGGGAACAGTCCAGCCCGAACTGCCAAGCCATGTCTTTCCCTGGCCCGGAAACAAGCTTCCGAGGACCGTTTTCTGGCATTCCAGCCGTCTTCAGCCTGGCTTGCTTGAATCCAGTGGCAAAGTGAGCAAGGGACTCACGTCTGAGCATACCCTGCCACACTTATGGTCGGCCAAAAGCGGTACAAAAGGGGGTAGTGATGGACGGAGCATCTGAATCAATCAAACACTCACACCCAGTCAGAAGATCTGGGTTTAATCCATCACCGTTCTTTAGCCCACTCTGCCACCCCAGTCGGGCTGAAGACGGCTGGAATGCCAGAAACCGGTCCTCGGAAGCTTGTTTCCGGTCCAAGGAAGACATGGCTTGGCAGTTCGGGCTGGACTGTTCCCATGGGGCACAGGGTCAGACTGATTTGCATATAGCCATTTCTGAACTGGGGTGACAGAGTGGGCTAAAGAATGGTGATGGATCAAACCCAGATCTTTTGACTGGGTGTGAGTGTTTGATTGATTCAGATGCTCCGTCCATCACCACCCCCTTTTGTGCCGTTTGTTTGATTAGGGCATTGCACCTACATTTTTTTGTAATGTTCATCATTTTAAAAAAATGTATTGTTGTGGGTGGCCTGTAGTTTCAGTAGGAGCCTAGTTCTTTCTTTGTAAGTAATTTTTCTACTAGTTTTTCTTTATAAAGTTTATAAAGTTTAATACATTTTATCCAACTTTTGAAACTTTAATCATTTAGCAATTTGTTTTTAATTCATTAGCCCAGTAGTCTGCCAATAGGTCTTTCAGCCAATAGGCCCAGAGCTACTTGTGGGTTCATGAAAAAACTGTTTCTGTGGTGTCTGTTGAATTTAAACATCATATGGGACATGGATGCTATTGGATTGAAATGCAAAATGTATTATTTTTGGTATTTCACTTATTCTATGTCTGTTAAATAAATGCCTTTGTTGGATGTGTGTGGTTGTAACTTGCAAACCTGTTTTTGCCCTTTTGAATTTTGTTTTTGGCATTGTTGCAATAAAACTGTGTTGTTTAGCATGCCTCCTTCCTTTGTCTGGCCAGTGTGTGAGTGTGTTTGTAATAGTGAGACAGCATTTGCCTTGGCTGAGCCTCCCCGTGTGGCCCGGGGCCATTTTGTAAAGTCTGTGTCCATATAGGCATGCTTGAAGTCATTGTTTTCCTGGCCTCCTGCTTGTTGTTGTTGTGAGTGAGCATGTGGCTGGTGGCCATTTTGTGGTGGTGGAAGTGCTTTTGCATTAGACCTGCGTGTCTTCTTTCCCTTGTTCCTCTTGGCTTACTGATTCTTGTTGTGGCCTGTCTGGCCATTTGTCTGGCAGACATTTTGTGAAGGCATCAAGTGTCCTTTTCCCATAGGCCTGCATTACCTGTTTTCTCTTTCTTGTTGTTGTGGCCTGCCTGGCCATGTGGCTGGCAGCCATTTTTGTGAATACAACCAGTGTGCTTTTACCATAGGACTGCATTGTCTGTCTTCACTTTCTAGTTGTTGTGGCCTGTCCATGTGGCTGGCGGCCATTTTGTGAAGGGGAAGCCAGGGTGCTTCTGTATTAGACCTGAAAGCCTTCTTTGTGGTGGCCAGGCCTTCTTTGTGGTGGCCAGGCCTTCTTGCTGGCTGTTGTTTTGCATGCAATGTTTTCTTTTTTTATCCAGCAGAAATTGTAGCACAGTTCACTACATTTTAGTAAATGTGCAATATTATTGATTTGAATATATTTAGTCACTATGTGGCCTATTCTGCCAATGGGTTTTCCAACCAGTAGGCTCAGAGCCACTCATGGGAGTATGAAACAACTATTTCTGTGGCGTCTGTTGAATTTAAACATCATTTAGGGCATGGATGACATTGGATTGAAATGCAAAATGTGTTTTTTGGGGTTTTCACTTTTTTCATGTGTGTTAAGTAAATGCCTTTGTTGGATGTGTGTGGTTGTTGTGTAACTCACACACCTTTTTGGCATTGTTATATTAAAGCTGTGTTTTTATCATGCCTCCTTTGTCTGGCCAGTGTGTTTTTGTAATAGTGTGTGGGCCAGCATTTGCCGTGGCTGAGCCTTCTCATGTGGCCAGGGGGCATTTTATAAATTCTGTGGCCATATAGGCCTACTTGAGTTCATTGTTTTCCAGGCCTCCTGCTTGTTGTGAGTGACAATGTGCCTGTGGGCATTTTTTGGTGGTAGTTAGTGTACTTTTGTCATAGGCCTGCATGTCTTTTCTTTGTTCCTCTTGGCTTATTGCTTCCATCCATTGTCAGCTACTGCTCCCTTAATGCTGTATCTCACGTGGTACACAATGCCAAACCGGGTCCCTTACATTTATATTTTTGTTCTTCTTTTTCCTGAGTGTACTGTACACTACAGTAAACCAACCATGAAAACCATTGATGTTGTCAAAGTCTCACAAATGGCCACACTGTATTGTTATGTTTTTTTATAACTGAGGTAATGCATTTATTAATATTAATAAAACAAAGAAGTGTAACCACACACTATTTGTTTGTTTCTACTATTAGTAATTGAACCACAACAATGAATGCCACGTGTCACTGATGTTCTTCTTGCTTCTTTGCTTTTCGGTCCACAAAAGAAGAGGAGATAACATCACCCATTGTACTGCCAGATAGAAGTCCTACTGCGCATGACATCACATGACGTGGACCCCTTCAACTTGTGCAACTGTGTGCTACTGACATCTTCAAGATGGCCCCAAAGAAAGGTGTCAGGTCCAGTACCAAGAATGTTGCCAGTGAGAGGGCACAACCAATGCTGAGTAAATTAAATAAATGTCCATCCATGATTGTCAATGTCCACGTCGAAAATCAAGAAAAGTAAACCAGAGGTTTACCCAACTCCCAACATCCCACCCACCCAAAAAAGATTTAAAAAGGGGCAAGGGTTGAAGACTTAGGCCAAGCGGCGGGGGCTCTCCAGGACCTTCTGCAGCTTGGCCTCTAGGCGTGCCATCCGGAGAAGCATGCGACGCCGAACGTTCCTGCAGGAACAACAGGGGTGGGCAGCAGTGGATGATGTTGATGAACCTGATGATAGGCAGCTGGCATCGGCCAGAACACGGCGCTGCCAGAACCAGAGGCTTGGGGGCTTGGCTGGGGCCAAGCGCATTGGAGGAAGAAGCTGCAGCTGCCGGTTCCTCCTCCATCAGGACAACCAGCCGGCGATATTCGTCCCAGATCACCTACAGTTTCCATTGCCGGGCCTCGACAGCTAACTCCTGCCTGTTGGTTTGGGAAGGAGTAGCTATGTCATGAAAGAAAAAAAACAATTGTAACCAATACTCTTAGCAAAACAGTTACACAAAATTACACACATACAAATTATAGTGGCACAGTAGCACCAGCAGTTGTGGTATCCTCCTTACTTCCTCTACTACTAAGATTTGGATGTGATGATGATTAAACTTTCAGGCACTAGGCACTATCGAGTAGAGTAGACATATTCTTCTCCCCTCTCTTGTTTAGCACAATCAATCTTGTAGCCATGCCAGTTCAGTCAGCTTGTGTTGTGCCCTAGACAGACATACTTGTGTCGCAGACTCATGTAACTGTACTATTTTCTGCAAGTGGGGCAGCCATACTACACAATTATATATTTTTCTATTACAGCCATACTCAAATCAATGGAAAATGCTCAGACAATTTCACTTTCACCCTGACTACTGCAATAAGGCAAATGATGATGATGACATACTCTGAACAATGATATACGGTGGCACGACATCATGTCTATCCATTTCAAACAGCGCTGCGATACTTAACAAGACCCGCGTTTTCCTTTTATTTCAGTGTAACATAACAAGCGAGCTTTTTGATCTACCTGAATGCTAAAGGCATGTAAGTTACCGTTTTCGTTTACTTTTCACTTTATCTCAGTGAAAACAGCATGCATACATATATAACTCTAACCTAGGATGATTACTTTTCTTGAATGCATTGTTTTATGTTTCTTTCCATAGCGTTATTCCCTGATGAAGGGCTCATCTGGTAGCCCGAAATGCATTGGACATTTCAAAAATAATGATGCCTCATGAATGATTGAACCATATATGTACACTAATGTGGATAAAGTTACATCTATTGAATATGCTACATATTAATATTCAGTGAACCTTGACAAATAAATGAAAAACACTTGAAATATACAAACTAACTGTGTGGAATCCTCTGTTGCCAAGAGGAGTAAAAGGTGTTCCCAAGGGGATGGTCCCAGTGACCCACTGGTATCACATTTTCACGACATCATGTCACTCATATGATGATGATGATGACATACTGAATTGTAAGTACTAGTTACCATGCAGTCGATAGGCCACCCATGGCTAACACATGTCAGGGACTGGAGTCCCCGCTCCTGTCCCTGACATGGACAGGTACTGGAGCGGAATTTGTCACCCTCCGACTCGGAGTCGTAGGGAGACGAATTATTATGGGTGGGTAGGGTACATAATACTAGTCATCCACAATATATGTTGTGCATGCAAACTACTGTGAATCAAGGAAGTATTCCATTCTGAAATACAACCATAAACCTTTGAATCAAAAATATTGAAAAAAGCAGTCCTTCTTCTTCCTAGGGATTTTTTCCTTTATCATTGCATTGCTCTTCTAGCATTAATATTTTATTTGTCACCCTTGGCTTTAGTGCTCCGGCACGGTTTAATTTTCTTTAACATTCTCTTCATCTAGTCTGAATCTTTATTCACCTACTATCTATGATACCATCCAGCCATCCATCCATCTAAACATGGCTATCATACATCTTTAACCGGCAACATACATTTGTCATAGATATATATGACCAACCACCACCCATGCGTCCTTGACCCCTCAAATCCCCCAGAGGATTCCTTTCACCAATACAGTTTCACCCAGCCAGGCAGGCATCCTTTCTGCTTTCTTTTACCTTTCACCCATCCTTTGACTACCCATGCATCCTATCATCTTCATCGGCCACCTATATGCACCTGGGGCCCCTTCCTTAACCCACGCATCCTTCTCTGCCAGTCAAGTATTACATGCTGTCTGACTCATTGTCTTGAACATAAAACTTTCTCTGTTGATTTGAAGATTGAATAGAATAGGCCATTAGTTACTCAACTCCTGCCGCTAATGCCAATGTTAAGTAAAGGGTGTTTTCTTCAACTGTTCAGTGTTTACAACAACTTAGTCCCAGCAGACGTACAGTGTGCTACTGACTGTACACCCTTGCAGCAAGTGTATTCATCATTTTCAATACATAAGGAATATGACTTACCACCGTCCACCACTGCTGCCGGTTCACCCCTTGCAGCTGCCACATCTGCTACCTCCGGAAAGGCATGGCCCTCACCGCTGGACCAGGCACGGGTGGGCGGCACGCCTGGAAAAACATTTCACATTTCACAATTTTTTAGATGCCATATACACCTCCCGTAATCATTTATTTCATTAGCAAGATTGAAAATACATAATTAATAATACATACAACAGACACATCACTATCTACAATTTGGATACTAGAGTAGAGTAGACATTATTGTCCTATCAATAATAACAAAATAATATCCAGTTGGGCATTTTGTTTGTGTCAATTTTTGAAAAGCCTCTTAAGAAGAGGACAACCCAAAATACTGGACTCAGTGGTTAGAGCTATTGGTGCATCAAACTTTTTGAAAAGAAGAAATCGGACAGGAGGTCTCTCTTAGTTGGAAAATAATGGTGCCGTCCTCCTACTCCTCATGTTTCCTTCCAGCCATAGCGCACAGTAATCAGTTCAGTGTTCACCATCAACTGCAGCTAATAGAAAAGTACTAGGCCTGGATTAGAAAAAGTAAAATACACCACTTTGGGGTGTCCAACATGAGTGGCCACCATTAACTGGTTGAGCACGAAGAGACAGTAGAAAAAATGAAAGCCTTCTCATCTCACAAACTTGCATAAAATACCTTACTTGGGCATGCAATCTGCACAGCAGATTAGTACTACTAGTACTAGTAGTGGTAAGGAGTCCTAACTACTACTAGTACTAGTAGTAGCCTAGGATCAAGGGGTTCTCTGAGTCTTACAGAACCACTAATAGGCAATCCACATATAGAGAGAGTGAAAGTTGAGTGGAAAGAAACACAGAAGAAAGAAAGCTACAGAAAGACTAATACAGAGTCAGAGCAGAGGTTAGTCAGATGCAGTTTGATTTGATGAACAAAAAAAACAGACACTAGAATCAATGTTTGTAGTACTTTGCAGTAGGTAATGTAGCAAAAACCAGAATTTAGAAACAGATAGTTTGCAGAACATATTGGAAAAATTAAATTTAGGACATGGAAATAATAGAGCTGCAAATGTTAGGGGAATATTAATATATAACAACACCAGGAGGACTTACTGAGGCCAGCAGCAGAGCCATCTGCACCTGAGTCTGCTTCCTGCTGCTCCTGGGAGGCCCCTCCAGCTCCCGCACCAGCCTCAGCCCTGCCAGCAGACCCAGTCTTCTTTTTGCTCCTGGATGCTGATCATGTAGGACATAATTAAAGAGACAAAAAATGATTTGTGGTAAATAAATAAATATAATTGCTCAAACAATATTTTTAGACAGGAAAAAGCAATTGCAATGAAATTTACCTATTCTAAATCAGATCTACTTATTTGACTAGTAGTAGTTGACTACTATGTATAGCACTATACAAACTACAAAACGTGCTACAAGGACTGAAGTCATGTGAGAAGACGCATCATGCAGGCCACTATATTAACAAATAATACTAACTAACTAACTACTACCACTTCCTTAGTGACTGGAGATAGGACAGCCTGACAGGACAAAGGAAAGGACTGGAGTCGTTCCTATCTGCATTACCTAACTTAAATTCTCTAACCTCTCTTACATAACCATCCAAGAGAGCACAAAGTTGCTAACAAGTAAGACTTGTTATTAGAGCAGAGCGTGAGCACCTGTCTGGAAGTAACAATCACATAATATAAGATTTTTAAACATAAGTTACCTGCATGTAAGCAGCAGCAGCATGTTAGCTATTGGCAAAAAAAATAATATACGCAAAACACAGAACAGAAGAACAAAATAGTAATATAATTAGCTACTCACCAAACCCCAGGACCTCAACACCTAGCAGGTTCTGCTCCTGGTCCAGGATGTTGGACCTCCGGTGCCTCAATTGGTTATGGGTGGGCCGGACCTCAGAGCAGCGAAACACGGCTCGATGCACCCTCACCCACTGCCGGTGGCGCTCCTGGAGCCTGTAACCAGACCCAGGCCTGCCGCCTGCTGCCAGGGGTAAGGGGAGATGGGGCTGGATAAAAAAACAGTGTGGCTACCTCCACCTCACTGAATAAGGCCCGTGGCTGCACCCCTTGTGGGCACCTCCATCCGCAAGGTAGACAGCCGCGTCTCTCACTCCTCAGCCTCTTCCCCTGGCCCTTAGTTTTTTTAAGGCACTTCACCATGGTTCTGGGTACGCGGGGCGGAAAAGAAAAATGTAGAAAGTAGGTAAAAGAAAATAAAAATACAAGAAATAAAGAGTGAAAAATGCACTAAAACACAAAAAAAGTAGAAAAAACACAAGATATACAATCAGGAATAGAGAGGATAGATAATAAATATAAAAGATCAGAAAAAAAGTTTCTAGAAACAAAGGATTGAAAAGGTATAGGGAGGAAAGACAGGCCAAGAACCATAGCAAAAAGTGAAAAACAGTATGGCCTCGCCCATTGGCGACTGCGTGGTAAAGTTTGCAAGATATTTCCCCCGAGCACGCAATAAGCATCCCATAACACACAATCCGCGTTGTTGACCGACAAAACGCATCGCGAACAGACGGAGCAAGCAACTCTGTGCGCTCGCGGATTTCCACATAGCTCGCTCAGTTTTTTTGCAACTGTGCAGAATTCCATGTAATGTGGCTTTGCAAACTCTGCCCAGGCTTAATCTGGAACTGAGGACATTCTACCAGGATGAAGAGCTGCTGTGTTGCCAGGAGCGACTGCCACTTTCATGCTAGCTTTGGTGTGTAGGCCCGTTGCCTACTGCTGCTACTTGCCTGTGAGTGAGAAGACTGGATTTGACTTTCTACATATTGCATCTCCAAAGGTTCTCCAAGGGCTTGCTGGGCTTGCCTCCTGTTTCTAAATTCTCAGGGACATCAACTCCTTCACTTGCATCTTGCTAATAGCACCTGGGCACCTCTGCTGCGAACCCTTCTCTGGCAAGTGATGCCGAATGCAGTCCTGGGCCCTTGAAAGTGAGTGGTTAGAGCTGCAACCCAAGAAACCAATGCATCAACACCAATGCATTGATCGGAACCATCTAATTTCTCTGCGATATTAACGCATTGTCGCTGCCTGCACTTAAGATGTGGACACCGTTCACCAACTGTGCAAAGCAATGATCATGACTTACAATGCATCCTCAACTTTGCCAATGCAGTGTCTCTGCATCACCACTGTTCGAGTCTTGGTCACAACATTGTCAACGTCTGCAACGCATCGCACCCAGACTCCTACGCATCCCCAGTCCTGCACAGCTCCATGCTGATGCATTGCTTTTTTTATAAACAAATTTTCATTAACATTTATAATAGGACATGCATAACAATATTAAACAACTTACCTCCACTACCGCCTCCCTCCCTTAAGTCCAGTCCCCATTACAGTATGTACACAGCAACTATTTATTTTCCAAATTTCATTTTTAACCCATTGTCTTCCCCAGTATCATCACTCTTTTCAAACTCTTTAAGGGAATCTAGTAAATGATCCCATGCACAAACGTTGTAAATTGATAATTTTCCTTTCCTCATATCACTATACAGTACTGAACTCTCATACATCGCCCAATAACCCAACTCCTCTTTCCATTTTGCTAACCTAGGGGCTCTGCGCACCTTCCAGTTCAAAGTTATTTCTCGTCTTGAAAGCACCAAAGCGAAATCAATAAATCCTGTAGTATTTTTACACTTTGTAAGTCTTGGAAATCCACTCAGCAGGAGCACACTCAATTGATCTCTTTGTTGCCTTGTTTATGCAGAATATTACTTCCCTTCCAGTATTCCACTAATATTGTGCATGACCACACCATGTCCAATATTTCTGCACCATGTTCACCACATCTCAATCATGCCACATTTGTCTGATAAATTTGAGCTAATGTTCCTGGTTAGATGTGCTCTGTGCAAGAAAAAAAGATTTATCATTTTAAATCTCACATTTCTAGATCCAGTGTATGAATTTCCAAGATCTTTACACCATTCCAACTATGGTATTGGTTGTGTCAAATCCTCCTTCCACTTTTCTCTTAGACCAACAAGAGGCATTATCACATGACTTCTGATTGACTGATAAAGGCATGTCACCATCTTTATATGACCTGTTGTGGTACGCAATATTTAACAAGCACTATATTCTTGTAACTCTACTAATCCCATACTCCAATGGTTGCGCATTGTAGCAATTACCACTCGATGCAACAAAAATTGCCCTCTCAGGATCTTAAAAGTGTCTGAAAATTCCTCAAGTGATAATATCAACCTGTCACTTTACAAATCGCCTAGCGTATGCACATCATGGTTTATCCACTCTGCTAAGCCCTACAAGCTGCCCCCCAGAATGGTTTGTTCCAAATTTCTCAATGGAATGCCTGGGGCATGGGTCCTCTGAGAATTCGCTTATTGAAGTACACAACGCCAACAGTGCTACACAACCTTCCACATAGTGGGTTTTCCTTGCACTGGTCCTCTGATGGGGGCCAGGAGTATTCTATACATCACATACAAATCTGATTTTCTCTCCATATTCTCCTCCCCTAAAATACCTTGTGAAGTAATCCATTGTGTAACCCATTGCAACTGTGCTGCTAGGAAATCGGTTTCCATATCTGGGGCAGCTAGTCCTACCTGACTAGTCCACTGTTGTAACTTTGCCAAATCCACTCTTCACCTACCTGTTCCCCAGATAAGATAAACCAACAAAAAGTACATTCCCCTAAATACTTTACAAGGTATCACCATGGGCAATGTTGTGAAGATTTAAAGTAATTGGGGCAACACCACCATTTTTGCTACAGCTATTCATCCTAAAACTGAAAGCAGAAGCGTTCTCCAAAAATTTACACTTTTCTGTAAACTTCTAATTGCCGCACCAATGTTACCGTCCATTAAATCAATGGGAGCTCAGTATAATCTTACCCCCAGATATTTTAGATAGTTCCCCCCTAATTAAGCTTCCCGTGGCACATCCTTCTGTAATAGGAACAAATTTGATTTATTCCAGTTGATGCATAACCCAGGACGCACGCTATAATTTTGTTGCGCTAGCTGCTGCAGGTTGTGCTTCCTTTTACTCTCGCCCTGATATTTGTAAAATAAATAGATTTTACTGTGTAAATACCTTTTGTATGCCTGAGCCGCTGCTCACTCGTAATGCCAGCTACTCCGCCCCTACCCCGGTCCACCACGGGCTCGCCCCGATTTATGTGGAGGGTAGGGCGGCCAATCGCCACTTACAATGCTGGGAGGGTGGAGTTAGGGGTCAGTGCGTCAGCCACTTAAGGCAAGGCTGCTACCTGTTCGCTGTGGACACGCGCTGGAATTTTGTTGCACTAGCTGCTGCAGGTTGTGCTTCCTTTTACTCTCGCCCTGATATTTTTAAAATAAATAGTTTTTACTGTGTAATTACCTTTTGTGTGCCTGAGCTGCTGTTCACTCGTAATGCCAGCTACTCCGTCCCTACCCCGGTCCACCATGGGCTCGCCCCGATTGATGTGGAGGGTAGGG
Organism: Lissotriton vulgaris; assembly: GCF_964263255.1. Lineage (NCBI taxonomy): Eukaryota > Metazoa > Chordata > Amphibia > Caudata > Salamandridae > Lissotriton > Lissotriton vulgaris. The sequence continues at coordinate 1,442,454,093 of NC_141685.1, forward strand.
TGGCCATTCGCCACTTACAATGCTGGGAGGGTGAAGTCAGGGGTCAGCGCGTCAGCCTCTTAAGGAGATGCACTTCCGGACGCGCACAGCGGGCGGCCTGCTGGCGCGCCGAAGGAAAGCCCGTCTGGTCCCATCCGCGCCTGTGCCGCGACCAGCACCAGCCATGCTGCCGGTGGCCCTCCAACTCGGAGAACCTGCTGGTCGAGGTCTCAACTATTAGCTTTGAGGCCTGAGATAGGCTGTAGCAACACCAAATGCAACCCCTCTTGGCTGCTTAGCAAGCACTTTGTGTGCAATGACTGCTCCTTCTCTCTTGCCCCTTTTCCTGATAGCCCGCGAGTATGTAACAAAGAGGAGCCACATCAAGTGCCACTGAGAGAGATAAAAGACTGTCTTCTTAACTGCCGGTCCCTCCCACGGCACCCGGGCGATATCTGCCTATCCCTAACTTTGCATTCTTAGGACATGATTTTCCTCACCGAAACTTGGATTAAAGGTACTTCCAACCCAGATATTACCCTAGCAATTCCTCCGGACTACCAATTTGTCGGGATCAGTCGGCCAGGCACTAAAGTAGGAGGAGGGATCGCCATAATATTACGGTCACAATGGAAGATAACTTCTAGGAAATTAGTTAACACGGGCCCTATTGAAGCAATTTATTTCAGTATTTCAGATTCAACGCATCTGATTCTTGCAGGTGCACTGATCTACAACCCGCCAGGCACTCAGCCTTCTTATCCCTCAGAGCTATTAGTGACCATGGCAGACTTATCCTTGAAACACCCCCATTTTACCATCTTGGGTGATTTTAATCTAAATGTTGATGACATGTCTTGTGCAAAAGCAAGGTCCCTGGTGGAAACTCTAGCAGGCATGGACCTAGACCAGAGAGTACATGGCCCTACTCACAAAGCGGGTCATACCCTGGACCTTGTATTTTCGAATTTTCTGGTCCTTACTACCTTGTTGCCACTTCCCTTGACCTGGTCAGACCACTTCTTAATCCCTTTTAACCTGACCACCACCCCCACTCCGACTTTTCACAGTAGGACTGAGAACTTGTGGAGAAAATGGTACAAAGTTACTTGTGACACGCTTGAACCCACAATGGCCAACCTGAATTGGCAACTTTCGGACGACTTGAACACCGATGTTAAGAAGTTTAATATGTACCTCTCCACAGCTATAGACACCATTGCCCCCCTACAATCCCTTTCATCGGCCCAAACTAAATGTTCCGCCCCTTGGTTCTCTCCGACCATACGTGAAGAATGAAGCAAATGTAAGAGGCTTGAACGTCTATAGCGACTCACCTATGACCCTTCTGCTAAAGTCATATACAGAAATGCCTTAAAAAAATTCCACAAACTCAAACAGGCCACCATGAAAGAATATTTTGCCAATAAAATTAACGCAGCTGACAATTCGGCCAAAACACTGTATCAAATTGTGAAGGACTTCACCTTTAACCCGGAGGCTCTTACTCGTCTTACTAAACCCAGTCAAGAGCTCTGTGATGGCCTCTCTGACTTTTCCATAATAAAGTTATTGATGTTTTCTCCTCCTTTAATCCCTCTAAGAGGTCCGGTGAGCAGACCTTATCCCAGCACCTTACCCCTCTAGTGAAAAGATGCTCTGTACCTTAAAGGCAATCTCTCTGGACACGGCCCTTCTGAAAATGCAACTGTGCAAATCAGTTTCACCTCTTGACCCGGTTCCCGCCCAGGTGTTCACTTCCTTTGCTCCAGTCATCATTAAACCACTAATTGCAAGCTGGACTTCCTCCCTTCTCTCCGGCTACTTCCCCTCAGCATGGAAACAGGCCACATTGATCCCTATTCTAAAAAAGCCAGAGGCTGATCCGTGAGTATACAGTTATTATCGGCCCATATCGCTCCTTCCCAAACCAGCAAAGATACTGGAAAAGGTTATGCAAGAACAGCTGGCCGACTATTTGGAGACCAGAAATCTCCTCCATGATTCGCATTCCAGATTTAGATCCGGAGATAGTATGGAGACAGCACTACTGGAGGTTACAGAGACGATTAGGGAGAGCGTGGACAGAGGCGAGGTAGCCTTGTTGGTGCTCCTCGATCTGTCCGCGGCTTTTGATAACGTCTCTCACTCCCTACCCCTCGATAGACTCCATAATATAGGGATATGAGACACTTCTTTGGCCTGGATAAGATCATTCCTAACTGATAGAACACAACAGGTGTGGTGTCGACCCTATCTGTCCAAGGTTAAAAAAACTCTTAGTTGTGGAGTCCCTCAGGGGTCGGCTCTTATCCCCCTCTTCTTTAATGATTACCTGTCACCTTTGGCAAAGATAATAGCGGCATATGGAGTCAGCGTGGTCTCTTATGCTGATGATACACAGCTAATTCTTTCTTTTAGAGACCACTCTGACAAAAGACTCGAGAATTTCAATGCCTGCCTTTCCAACATTTTATCATGGATGACTTTTAACACCTTGAAGCTAAACACCTACAAAACCGAGGAGCAATTCTTCAACCAAAAATCTCCTTTGCCGCCGTCTATGTGGTGGCCGTCCGAGCTGAACCCTTACTCATCTAATATGAAAGGTGCTCGAAATCTGGGCTTCCAAATTGAAAACGAGCTATTATATAAAACCCAAATTCACAAACTAACCTCTGCCTGCTTTGGCAAATTGCGTATGATAAAAAAGATCTCCCCATACTTGCCCATGGACTCTATGAAGACTATCGTGCATATGTATACTACAAAACGGAATATCTGGGTCATAGAATGAGATGTATTGGTATGTCCCAAGGCAGAGTGATTGGCAAACTAAGAAATCAAAAAAAGCTAACCCAAGAGAATAATCGGTGGGCGAAAGATTCTCATCAGACCACCCAAGATGGCGGAGTGTCCTCATATGAGATGGGATATGGATCCAGGCAACATCCTGACCATCATGTGACGGTATAGTTGCGGATACCAGTAGTTATCTCCATCCAAGGTTTATTCTCAATAGGTTGCTGATGAGGTGCAGTGTTAGTGAAAGAGTGTGAATTAAAATTGATTACCAGAACAAAAAGTATGTTTAATGAGTATTGCTCTGGTATCAACTATAAAAACTACGTCTAGTAGTCTGACAGTATGACTACTGAGTAAGGCTGTGCAAGACGGTCGACATGTTTCAGCCAAAGGAAATATATCCGGCTTTCTTGAGGACCAAAAATGAGATGAAAATACTACTGCACAGAAAGTTACATGTGAAAAGTGATTATATGCAACAAGAATAAGAACATCCTACCCGGACCTTGGAGCCCCAATGTTTCCAGGGATGTTTGGATAATGTGATCCTTACCTACAGAGAAACATAGTAGAAAACCACATACAAATTATAGTAAATAAAAATCTCTCCATTTGCATAACCTCATTACCTCCCATCTAAACTACTCTAATAGCCTATATGTGGGAGCTCCAGCATATCTCCTACAATGGTTGCAGATTGTTCAGAATGCTGCGACTAGGTTCCCTACCGCCATTCTATCTCCCCCAACTTAAAGAACCTGCACTGGCTCCCGATATCCTCCCGCATCCAGTTTAAAGCCCTGGTTCTTACTTTCAGGGCTCTGAATGGGAAAGGTCAAGGGTATCCCAGACGTAGGCTGAAGCTAGTCCTTTCATCTCGAGCTCTCAGATCCAACCACCTCCGTCTCCTGCTCCCCCCGCTTCCATCAATCCAGAAAAGGAGGCAGAGCTTTTGTGCGGTGGTCACGGCAAAACTATGGAATTCCCTCCCGTTAAATATTTGACTGAGCGAATCAGAATCTCAGTTCAGATGTAAACTGAAGACATGGCTGTTCTCCAGCTACTAACTTCTAGGTTCTAGGTCGCTGCTGTCCTCAGCGCCGGGACTCCCATGTTGGGAGTAGCCGCGCGCTTAATACATTTAATACATAAATAATAAATAAATACATAAATAAACCCTGAGGCTTGCTCAAACTGATCTAAAGGGTTTATGCAAAGCAGCAAATCAACATTAGCATCTTTGAGAAATAACAACATATCATCTGCATATAATGCTGAATAATGTTGCACAGCCCACACTTTTAGACACCTGTAAAGTCCTCCCTCTCATCACCCAACTAGCAAGTGCCTCCATAGCAATTGCATATAATAATGGTGAGAGCAGGCATCCTTGTCTAGCCCCTATTCCGCTCTGCATATTTGTCTGAAATATGCCTACCCATTTTGACACTAGCTGTAGGTTCTGTACACAGAAGGCTAACCCATGCAATAAATTGGTTTCCCAAACCTATCTTATTGAGCACTTCATAAAGGAAATCCCAATGTAAACTATCAGAAGTCTTTTCAATGTCAATTGGCGCAATTGGTTTCCTACTCTGCAAAATCAGATTCCATGATTGCCAATAGCCTGCTAATATTATGAGCCATTTTCATCACTGAATTAACTCATACTGCTCTGTAAGTATAAACATAGACATTAATGGTTAGGCGCACTGCCAATACTCTACTCCATATGTTGTAATCCATATTTTGCATTGCAAGTGGCAAATATGGCTGTATATCCTCAGAGGCCCTTCCTGGCTTTAACTGTGGAATCACTCTTGCTTTTGCAGTTGTGTGGGGCAATCACCCTGCCTTACGGGCTGCCATGTAAAGATTAACTAGTCATGGTGCCAATTATTCCATATATGTCAAATAAAATTTGACAGAGAGCCATTCCTTTCCAGGGACTTTTCCTCTTGCCATACATTTTATGGCAGCCTTCACTTCTAATTGTTACTTCCCCTTTTAGGTATATTTCTTCTGCCCCAGTAATCTTGGTAAATTCTACTGGCTCTAAACACTCATTATAAAATTTGGTGGAAGCTCCAATGGCATAGCATTTAACCTGTATAGAATTTACTAATTTTTTCTATTGATGGCTTTTCATTTATAGACACGTGTGTGTGAACCAGGCCAACAAACTCCCCGCCTTGCCATGTTCTAAATGCATCCTTTTCAGATACTCTCTATAATCAAAACTAGACAATTTCTCTACATCTACACCCTACTGCTCCCCGGCATCTAAAAGCTGTTGTTTCAACTCTGGTTCATCTGGTCTTGCCAACTCTAGCTCTTGCAGCTCTTTCTCATGTTTATTAATCACTTTCACAAGGGTAGGTCCAACCCCCGCTATCTCCACTAAACAGCACCCACATATAACAACCTTAAATGCACCCCACTCTGCCAGAGGGAACATAGTAGTAGCCTTATTTTCCTTAAATAATTCACCACTGCCTTTCCAATAACATCGTGGAACACTGGATCTTCCAAAGCCTCCACCCGCAAACGTCAGTCTGGTAATCGTGTCCATTCTCTATTCCACTACACTGATAGTAAAACAGGATTATGGTCAGAGATTATTCTGCATAAATACTCCACATTTCCGACTTCACTGTGCACTGCAGGATGACATAATAATGTATCCAATTACATATACATCATGCAGCCCTGAAAAGTATGAATTATCTTTTTTTCTGGGTACACCTCCAGGAGTCCACTAAACCCCATATGTATTACTATTTTCTACATTGCCTAGCCACCCAATGCACTAATCAATCCATCAGGGCTGGGTGTGATCTATCTCGGTCTGGGTCAGCAACACAATTAAACTCTCCTCCGATGAGGATATTCTGTGTCATGTACGGTGCCAATATCCTTGACAGTCCCTGAACAAACCATCCTTTCCCGCGTTAGGAGCATAGACCCCCACTATAGCCAACTCTCACCCAGCAGAGCACCCCAACAGTACCACACACATTCCTTCTGGATCAATTGATTCACCTGTTTTCTGAAAACCCATGTCAAAAACTAAAACCATATCAAAAAACCCTTGTGAAAGCAGAGTATGCTGCAGCAAACTGGCCCCCACCTATCTCTTATGTAATACTTCCCTTTCCGAGGCTGAGAGATGGGTCTCCTACAGTAATGCAACATGCTCACCCTGTCTTTTCAAATATGCATGGACTCTATAGCTCTTAGTCATGTTGTTCAGTCCCGCACATTCCAACTCATAAAATTGTAGAACTTGTCAGAATACTGATCTTTTTCATCTCTTTTGCATAATGGACCATTGGATTTCCTAACCTACCCACCCTGAACCAACTCCTCAACTGCCCAACCCCAGGACAAGAAGGAACTCACGCCCCATCCAAACTAAAAAACTCACATTTTCCATACTGCGTATAAGGGGTTAAACCGATACACTCGCCTCCTCGCCGCCCTTCACACCATCTACCTCACATTCAAAATATAATTGTCTACCTCATCTCCTACAATTATGATATTTATATTTTCCAATAATCTCAAAATTGTTCTACAGCACTTGTTCAAATTATATTGTGGCTATTTCTTTTTATTTCATCAGAAGTGCCTGGTATGAGATATGGCTCAGAACTAGATGTGTTCTGCTCATCTGTTTCCTTTGTCTTGTGGGCAATATGCATTGCTACAGCACAATAGTTCACCTTCGACACATCAGCCCAATGCATTTAACTTCTTGATAATGATGCTTGTATGAAGTTGCCTGACTTTCTAAATGAAGACTCGCCTTCAACAGCGATGCATCCCCCATTTTGTTCTATGCATCGTCTGTGAGCAACAACACAACCAAGGTACTGTCAGCGAGTATGCATGATTCCAGAGCCCGGACCACACTCAATTGAAGTTGGGCTGAACTTTAGGATTTGCACCCGTCAGGAGCGACCAGATAGCCCCTGATAGAGATCTGCATTTTGGTTTCATCTTACAAAATTCATAACTCGACTTGTGTATGTTGCATTGTTATTGTTTTGGTCTTTGTTTACTTAGATAAATATTTGCTATTTTTCTAAGCTGGTGTGGAGTACTTTTGAGGTGTTTTCACTGTGTTATTGTATGTCCAAATACTTGCCTCTAAAGTTTAGCCTAATTGCTCTGTTCCAAGCTTCCGTAAGGTGAGCACAGGTAAACCTTAAGTGTGTACTACACTTACCCTGACAAGGATTGTGGCTCCTGCTTGGACAGAGTGTATACCTCTGCCAACCAGAAACCCAATTTCTAACACAATGTTTAAAAACTCTTTCACTATAATGACTGTTGGACTTGGCCCTTTTGGCAAGTTCACCCCTGAATGTTTTGCCTTAAGCTCTGATTTAGTGATAGTGATTTTTTGCCTCTGTGCACTTTAGCACTGTGGCCCAGTGTAAGGTGTGTGCGCTCTCTGAGTGTGTGGAGTGAGATTGGCCTGCCCTTCCATATGAATGCATGGGTATATGTCTGTCCATGGTAATTCCTGATATGAGAGGAGTGCAGGTGCGAGTCTAGTATGTGTGAACTCGTGAGAATAAATGCTGTGCAATGGTGTGCGCAGATTTATGGTGACTGGTGGAGAAAGGCCGCTTTCAAAAGATGGCATTTATGTGTGCTGTGTGTCTGCCTGCCTGATGTGAATTGTATGTCTGGCCTGTGTTTGACAGGTGCTGGATGATGTGGGTGGCTCTAGGAGCCAGGATGGGTCTGCCCAGTGATGAATAGAGAGATCTACATGTAGATGGGAGGGAGGAGTTGCACCTGGGACCTGAAGAGGACTGTGCCTTTCCTCCACAATGCGGCTCCGCCCCCTGTGGTGCATCTAATCCCTGAGCCCCCACCTGACAAAGGAGAGAGAAGCTGAGCAAAACAAAGTGCTCACAAGCTCCCCTGAACCAGTTTCATCTGGTTCCCCCATGCCCTGCAACTTTACACAAAGGGATTTCCTAATATAAATATAGGGTCTGTGACCCCAGATAAATGTTCAGTTCTTGTTCTGTACCTGACAAAGGGGGACTTGCTGCTGGTGGGGCCCAGAAAAGACGGCCATGGGGGCTGCCTCCCTGCTGAAGGGCCTTGTGTGCTGGCCTCTGGGCCCTGCATTCTCCCTGGATACCTAAAGGACTATAGGGACCTTGTGCCTATTTTATTTATCCCTAAGGACTTTGTGTTTTACCTCAAGCGCCTGTGAGCATTTTACTTTTGTTTCTTAGGAGCGCTTTTCATAACGCCGTGCTCCCTGCAGCTGAGGAGAAGCACTTCTGTCCCGTGTAGAGGGAATCCCCGGCATAGAATTTCCCCTCATTGTTGGGTTCTTGCGGGTGCCCACCCCGCAGATGCAGCCGCATCGATGCTGTTTTGCGAAGCCAGAGACCACCCAGCATTGACGCATTTGTCTAATCTTGGCGGGAGCCCACCTACATTTTTGTCCTATCGAGCGGGTGCCCACCCTGCTGTGATGTCAAGTTTTACTTTAATAAACACGGGTGCCCACCCTGCCTATTTTGTGATAATTAATTGAGCGAGTGCCCACCTGCATTGTGCCCGAAGAAGATCACTGCTGCCAGCTCGATCGAAACCGGAAGTCAGGCAATGTGTTGCCTGATGTGGGGCGAGACTTCCGCTTTGAAGGGAGAAGCCCGGCACCCACGGAATCGCCGAGTCCCGGGTTCCAGGAGGAGGCCCGGGTGAAGAGAGGAGGCTGGAGCAGGCAGCGCTTGTTCCTTGTCCCCTCTGGGGCTCCCGTGGTGAAGACGAAGCCCCGGCGCCAGAGAGGAAGTGCGGTTTTCAAGTCCCGGTTCCCAGGAGGGGGCCCGGGTGAAGAGCAGCAGATAGCAGTGCAGGGTTCCCATGACCGAGGAGAGAGCCCCACGTCATGCCTGCAGACCAGGAGAGCAGTCGAGTGGAGATGGCTGGGGGGAGCAAAGTCGAGGCACCACACCGGTGCCTATTTCCCAAGCAGCCCTGCTTGACAGAGGGCTGCTCCAACAAGGGGCACAGATGTTTATTTTTAGAGCCTGTGCGTGGCTCCAACGAAGAGGGCATGTTTGTTTAAAGTGCCAGGGTGCTCCAAGGAGGGGGGATATTTGTTCTTTCCCCATGTTGGCCACTTTCTCACAATTGCCCCGCTTGACAGGGGACAACTGCAACGATAGGGGGGAAAGTGTATTTAAAAGCCCCAGTGAGGCCCGAGGGCAAGCCTTGCCAGGGCCCTTGATATGAGTCTCAGCTGCCCTGCTAGAGCGCAGTCAGTTGCAACATGTTGCATTGATTCGGCGGGCATATTAAAAGCCCAGGCCCTCATTTGATATTTACAGCTGCCCAGCAAGAATTGGGCAGCTGCACTGTTTAGGCTATTCTTTCTTTTAGAGCATGTGTTGGAAGTTAGGAGGTAGATGTACTCCTCGCCCCCATCCATTCACAGCTGCGCAACACTTAGTGCCAGCTGACACGTTTTGGCCTGCGCATATTGTGCATCCTTGACTTCCACTGCCTGGGGCATTTGAGCCTTTTTGAGATGGCCAGAGGGACTATTAGGTATGTAGGGCGCCAGGCCCTAATGCAATTTATAGGGTGCTAGGAAATGTAATGTATGTAGTATGATTTACGCACCCTGTTTGATACCTCTAAATGTGTTTCTATGATTATGAGGTTGTTTTGCATATCATAGTTCATGTTAGTGAGATTATGTTTCCCTGCATGATTTATGCCCCTAATGTGACTTATGCTTAGGAGGTTAAGTTCTAATGTGTTTAGACTTGTGAGAGGATTGCATAATGTGTTTATGCTGGTGAGGCTGGCACAGAATGTAATTCGCGCCTGATGTGATACTGTGCATAATGTAGTTTATGTTACAGGCTGATGCTAAGCACAGTGATTATCAGTGGTTTTTGGTTGTACGTTTAGAATCTGTTTTACTTTTACTAAGTTCGCTTTGTGATGGTTCTGAAAGGGGTCCAGTGGGCCCTGTCAGGTGTAAATAATCCCTTGTAAATATGACCCAGTGCCAGGTGGCACCTTGTATATTATGTCTTTACTATTCTAATGTGTTGTGAGAATACAAAGGCTATTTTTGATATAACCTTGTGTGAAGTTTCTTTTGTAGTGTGCCTGGGATGTTGTTGCTGTGTGCGTGTACAAATTGTTTACACAGGGCCTGACTGCTCGTGCCAAGCTACCAAGGGGGTGAGCAGGGGTTATCTTTGGCGTGTAACTCTTGCCCTGACTAGAGTGGTGGTCTCTGCCTGGCTTTGGCACAAGCCTTAGCTAACCAGAGATCCCATTTCTAACAATTACCTTTTTAAAGGTATACAGGTTGGTGTATTATACTGCAAAGCACTGTTTGGGTGAAATTAAGGGCCTCATTACGGTGTTGGTCGGTAAGCCTCTGACTGCTCATCGGAGGCGCATCTGACCGACATTGTTGGCTTACAGTTTGACGGCTTATTTCAACGTGAGCAGTCAGAGTGTAAAACGGCTGGTCAATATGATGAGCTGAAGGAGCCTGTAGGCCAGTCAGATTTCTATCAAAATCCCTTAAGGACAGCGTTTTCTCCATCAGGACTATGATGTTCATTTCCAACAGCCTTTCAATGTCGAGCTTTCTGAGATGGAAAGGCTCTCGTAAACTGACTTTGGTGGCCCCCAGCAGAGCCGCCATCCCTCCGGGGCCTACGGTTGTGGGCTGGAAAATCCCTGCACCCTGTGGCCAAATGAGAGTTTTGCATTGAAATCAGGTGTTTGGAACCCCGACCTATGGTCGGTCGGTTCCCAAACTGAGATGGGATCGGTCGGAGGCAACTAATAATAGGGCCCTAAATGTTTGAAATGTAGCTTGGAATAAACAGACAAGGAAAACATATTTGCATATTTCATGGATGTTGATTAGGGGAATGGAAAGTTGCAAACTTTTCTCTTATAAATGTACTATAATTTTCACTAACGACAAAACATGATTTTGACATTAAACAAGCTGAGTTAGTCCTTTCCAAAAAGTTGAAGGTCATAATTTTTATAGCGGAAATGTTGCCTAATGTAAATATTGTGTCCTCAATGTTGTTTGCAAAAAAGATGACTTTACTGAGCATAGGTTTTCTATTATTAACTCTGATAGGTAAATATTTTTATAAAAGATATTTAGGACAGAATATTTTTGACGGGCGATATTAAGGCAATTTCATTCTAGTGCCATACCGCCCAAAGAAGTTCAAATGGAGGATGTCACAGGACTTTAACTACCAGGGTATTAAACTAGGTACGTACAAGAGCTGGCACCATAAGCTGTGCTTGATTGCAGCCTTGTAAAATACAGAGGATTCCATGGATTCTAAACCTCCTGTGTGACTTAAATGGCCTAATGGATGCTAGTTGAACCTTGTGTAGACTGCAAGCATCAACGGAACCCTTACATTAAAAAACCTAATTTCTTTATGGATTATTGGATGTGTCCTACATCAATAACTTAATAAACCCAATTGATAGGATATGCCTATGGAAAGACTTCCTGATTGCTGGATGAACTACAATACTCCTGAAAACTCTTATGATGTAGGCCATAACTTTAAGCAACTATCAGACAACTAGCAGATGTACCAAAAAGGGTCAGTTGCAAAAGAAAATGTCAACACAAGGAGAAGGGCATGTGTAATTTTGTGTCTATCAGGGGAGAAGGAGAACCACCACCACTAAATATCTGCTGTACTGCAGGATCACTGGAGTGAAGAGAAAGGTGGAAATGGCACCATGGAATCCTGTGGGCTTCAGGACACCGAATACCTCTACTAGTAAATTGGGGATTGGTGATTTGGAGTCCTGGAGAAGAGGCACAGCAAGACCTATCATATGGCGTATTCTTTCCCCAGTAAAACTGTACATTTGTTGGGCAACATAACCATCAGAAATGTGCGAGACTAACTCCATGATCACCATTCGGATATGTTGGCCTAAGTCCCTCTAGCTCACAGAGCACCATCTGTATCCCTAACCTCATATGGCAACAAATGGATGTGCAACCTCAGAACATTACAACTCTGACTCCCCAAGGAAATCATCATAACCGATCTAGAACCCTTTTTCCTTGTTATTTATGCATACCCAAAGAAATACACAGTAAAGCGTTTCAACATTTATTGAAGAATTGTGATTATTCAGTAAAATACTTGTGCTGCAATAATCAGTAGAATGAAACTGAAAAATGTGATAATCATTACTCGAATGGTAAAAAAATAAACAGTTCAACCATTTCGCTGATTACAGAGAATATATGGTTGCAAACAAGTACTGCAATATTTTGTACGCCTACCTTATGCACTCTAACCTATCATGTCTAGGGGAAGTGAATCTGCCAGATCCATGTGCGTTGAGCTAACTCTCATTGCCTTAAACGTGATCATGCTTCCCACCTTTGTAGAGAGCTGGGCCGCATCCCTCACATTAGGTAAACAGGAATCAGATGGGCTGGAAGTCTGGCATGTAGGTGACCTCTCAGTGCCAGCAAAGTACTCCTGTGTCTAACCAAAGGATCAATGTTGTGTATATAATACCATCATCTACATTACCATGCCGAAGTCACAGTCAGGATACTATTGTTTATTCTATTGTGATAGCTCTGTTGCCGAGCAGCCAAAAGAAATACCATCATCTTGTGTGACGAACGTATATCTTGTACAGAATTTTCAAGGTATTTTGAGAGGGTACCTACAAGGTTGCAGAGTAAGCTAACAAAGGGCCTGATTATGATGGTGGTGGGACCGCCACTGTCAGGCTGTTATTGGCAGACCCACCGCCACAGGCCCCTGTATGTCTGCGCACAACATTACGATGCAGCGGGTGGAGGCATCTGGCGAAGGGACCATCCGCTGCGGTTCCAACTGGCTCAAGGAGCCAGTCAGACAGTTAGAGGGACAGTACTCCCTTCAATAGGGACGGTGCCTGTTCAGGCATTGGCATCGGTATTACAATGTCTGTTACCTCCTGCCCTTTTCATGACGGTAAGCCCGCCATGAACAGGCAGGCATACTGTGACATTGGGGGCCCCTAGTGGGCCCCCCTTTACACCTGGTCCTCCGATATGGACCTATGGTTCCCCCTAAACGTCCCTGCAGCATTTAGCAGCATCGGCTGCAGCCCATAATATACACATTTCAACTGCAATGGCGGCAGTTGCATCGTAATACAGGCAGCAGGACCGCTGGCTTCTAGTCAGGCAGTCCTGCTTCTGCCATGGTGCCGGTCAGACAAGAGTTGGACCTGCAACATAATCAGGCCGTAACTTAGAAGAATCTAATCCTGTATGTTCATGCAAATCAATGTGTGTTAAATGTCATTGTGTTTAGCGAAAAAACTTGAGTATGTAAAAATTGCATTTCTACCTAATGTAACCACGTGCCACCCACTCCTTGGACATGAGATGACTTAAAACCTATCTGAAAACAACACTAAACATATATGTAAAAACATAAAGCCTTAAAGGTATAAAAAGGCAATCTGCTAGTTTGAAGGTAAAAGCATTTCGAAAGCCAAATTTAAAAGTATAACATGTAAATTTAAAAGTGCTGCAATTTCTCAAAAATGATTTAGGATGGTAAAAACATCAAAAAGTTCCTACAACTCAATACTGCCAGATTGTTTATGTGTTTCGACTAGTAGATGAAACATTTCTGTTCTCAGCAACTGCAGATGATATTTACAAAGGCACCCAATACAACAGGTCCTAGTCCACCTCCCTCAGCATCTGCCAAGGGAGAAACAGCCACTGCTGAATCCACAGAAGCCAAGCCAGGATACAAATCACCAGGAGCCGACACATCCCAGGAAAATTGATAATATGCATTTAGGAGCAATGGCAAGCATGAAAGAGTGGAGTGGTGTGGCTCACTGGTTAGAGGCGGCAGACCCGGAAGCAGAGAACGGCCCGGGACCAGGGTTCAATTCCCGACGCGGCAGGGTCGTGGACCAGGGTCAGCGGACTCGATAATTCTCGACTCGGTGCCTACTCTAACCAAGAATCACACTCGGCAACTCTGGGCATTAGCTTGCCTCATCTCCACAACGGCCCCCCACAGACGCCGGGGATGCCTGGTTTCACCTTGGAGATACCCAGTGGGGACCATCTCACAGAGATAGCCAGGACGGGTTCCCCAGCGGTCTACAGCGCCACGACGCCTCAGGGCAGCAGTGCGCTTTACAAGACTACATTACATTACATTACATTACAATGGTACATGTGAATCATTAAGAGACTTACTAGTAGGACAGTGAACAGAGATTGAATCAGTCGTATACCCAAGCATATGTCCAGGCAACACTTGAAAGTACACACACAGTGGAAAATTAGCTGCAGGCCATGTAGCCAGACAGGTCTGAAAGGTTAAGAGCCATTGGTCAGTAAGTTTCTGAAGCAAAGGAGCCCAAATCACTGTATCATGCATTCACGAGACAGGAACACATATGGTAGTGCTATCTCCATTTGGCCTCATGACCGGACATCCGTTGTGGAGCTGAAAAAATAAAAGCAAAGTCCTGACAACTAGGAAGAGGACAAGTGTTAAGCCTCCAAAAATGCTTCCAAGCACAGAGTGTATGAATGATGGGAGCTGCTGACCAACCCAGAGCCACCTACCAGCACCCGACATGTAAAAAATGTGGTGCAAAAGCTCCTATAAATGGTGTGGGAAATATGTGTGGAGTAGTGACTGAAACTTGAAGACCAAACGTCTCCCTTGCAGATGTTAAGTCCACATCTTTCAGAGGCAATAAGTCTTTGAGTCTGCTTAAAGCATCTAAGCTTTACCAAAGGCCAAGGCATCTCATCCCTAACTGTGCATGCAGGTGGAAACTGTACTTGTGTAAACAGCTCACAATTGCAGAGACCATCACAAGATAGGCAATGCCTGGTCTAATGCCACAGAAGCCTCAATCATTCAGCATCAAGAACTCCCATTGGAGATTAATCTGAATGCTGGACAGATCACAGCAGCTGGATGACCTTTCAAATAACATAACAAGGTTGCCTTATATGCATTACAGGCACCATGACGCAAAACTTCCCTGCAAAATAAGGAATGTCCCAAGGTACTCTTGCAGTCAGTCCCGCTAAGGAAAACCTCAGTTTACATATTCCTCCATTGGAATTTGAAAGGTAAGTTTCATGTTTTGTGTAAATACCCATCTCCTAACACAACATATCTGTCCACTTGATAGTGTTGTAAGAAGTACTGAGAGTGAAATGCTGACATTGGCAGAGAAATAAATCCATGGATTATCCAAACCAACGAATTGTTTCTGCAATAATGAATGGGAATTTCTCTAACTTCTACATATGTACCATGGTATATGTTGCGTCCTTCTGCGCCATGAGGGTTTGTTGTTTTGTGAGATTGTTTGGTAGAAACAAACCTGTGGCATTCAGGTATTTCCATCAAATGTGACCAGCTTGATGTGTCTTTAGAGTCCAACAGAGTAATCAATCAATAAGGATTTATAAAGCGCGGCTAATCACTCCATAGGGTATCCAGGTGCTTGTAGACCCTGGAGGCTTATTTGAACAGCCAGGTCTTAAGGGCCATTTGGAATTCTGGAAGTGAGGTGATGGTCTCGACGTGTGTGGGGTGGGCTGTTCCTGGTCTTTGCTGTGATGTGAGAGAAGGAGCCTCCTCTACTTCTGCGGTGGTAGATGGGGAGCATGGGCAAGTGAACGGGAGGTGGAGCGTAGTTTTCTCAATGGTCAGTGTAATTGCAGGCGATGGTTAATGTTTTGTTTCACTGTTCTGAGTACTAGGGTATACCAGCTGGACCTTTTAGTGCATTTTCTCTGGATGTTGCTCTTGATAGGGACTTTGCTGTCTGTGCAATTGGTGATCCAGGAATTTAAATTTTTCATTACCTTTTTGAGGCCGGTGGTGGTAGCAGGGTTGGAGGTGTTGAGTGATTTCACCCAGCTGGTCTCTGATATTTTATTCCACCTCTGGTGGTGTTGTTCGTCATCTCGGAGGTAGTGGTGCAGGGCTGGTAATGCTGAAGTGGACAATGAAATGATTGGTCCATGTGAGTTCTGTGACACAGCTGTATTTGACGTAGTTGCTGGAGGTACAAATTGGGTCCAGTGAGTGTCCTGCATTGTGTAAAGGGTAATAGATAATCTGGGTCAATCCAAGAATGTTGAGGAGGTGTGCAGTGTTTTTTTCATTCAGGTTGTAGATGTGGAAATGTAGGTCGCCCAGGAAGATGTAGCCTTGGAGTCTAAGGCCAGTGGCTCAATGAAGTCTGCAATGGTATTCCATAAGCTGGTCTGAGGGCCTGGTGGTCGTAATGTGAAGGTGCCCCTGATGGTTGTCTTCTTGTCAGTTTGGCGCTTAAAGATGAGATGTCCATGGGGGTGGTGGCATTGTTGATGGTGGTGGTACACTCTATGGTCTCTTTGTGGATGATGGCTGTTGCTCATCTTGGAATGTTCGTGCAGTCCTGGTGAGTGATTTTTATCCATCTGGGATAGCTGTAGGAATGTCTGGGGTGGATATGGTGTTGAGCCAGGCCTCAGTGACGAAGACTATGTCAAGTGCAAGGGGGTGGAGATGATGTTCCATAATTCAGTGGAATGGTTATATAGTGAGCATGTGTTGAGAAGGGTGCATGCAAGTTGGTGTTTATGTTCATGTGGTGTCTGTGGTGTTTTCAGGGTGGGTCTGGTCATTGGGCTGGTGTGTGTGCAGTGGTAGATGAAGGCGCAGTGGGTGCAAGTGAAAGGTCCAACCTTAGCACGTGAGAAGATGCAGTGGCGGTGTTTGTTGTAGCATCCAGGGTCAAGAGTATAGACCTTGATGATGGTGTTACTTTGGGAGGGTCATGCGTCATGATGCTGGGTGCAGTCCAGGTAGGATGGGCACAGATGGGATTGTCTTTGGCATGCCATTGGTGTGCCGTTGGTGTGACAGAGGTGCGTCCGCTGCGTGCATCTGCTCTATGGTCGCACTTCCTCCTGCATTATGGAGGTCCTGGGGTGGGCGGGCTTCTGTTGGTGGAAAGAATGGTGCGTGGGAAAACCTGGTTGGGAAAACCCCAACAGAAAAACCTGGGCAGCTGCAGTGTCACTGGATCAATCTGGAACAAGCAGAAACTGGAGGCCACAGGCAAGTGGCAAGATACATATCCAGGTGCCTACTGATGTGGTCGCGTTGCAGCCTGCATTAGGTAGGTCCCAGGGTGGGTGGGTGGGTCTTCTCTTGGCAGGTAGAACAGTGACTGTGAAAACCCAGTCAGGAAAACCACAGTGGAAAATCCCAGGCAGCTGCAGTGTCACTGGATAAGTCTGGAGCAGGCAGGAACTGGACGCCACATTTAAGTGACAAGCTAGGTGACCAGGTGCCTTCTGATGTGATCATGCTGTGTCCTGCATTAAGTAGCTCCTGGGGTGGGCGCGGTTTCTTTTGGCTGAAAGAACAGTGAGTGGGAAAATCCAGTTGGGAAAACTCCAGTGGGAAAACCCGGGCAGATGTGGTGTCACTGGATCAGTCTGGAACAAGCAGGAACCGGAGGACACAGGCAAATGGCAAGCCAGGTGTCCAGATGTCTACTCCTTAAGTAACATTATAGCTCCCAGCTGTGACTGTCCATATTGTAAAGAAGAGATATCACTCTGTATTATGTTGATTGCAGACAAGACAATGATACCCAGAGACTAAATCCTGGTGCATAAAGTAATCATATCATTATTACCTACTGCCAGAGCCTTTTTTAAATTTGCTCTGTCAATTTCGCACAGTGTCTCAGCAGATTCCTGCTGTGAAATGGTCCGCACTTCATTGTATATTGCATACAGAACACAATTTAGACCTGGTCTTCTCGGACCTACTAAAAAGTCCTGTAATCCCATGTCATTGAAAAGAAGGGATAAGTGTTGTTTCACCTGAAAAAATATTGTGTGCCCGAAAAATAAATGGTATGAATATTGGTTTTACTAATACCTTTTCTTATTTGGGGATTTTATTCAACAAGGATGGTGTATTGAACAAGGCCGCTGCGACAAGTAGTTACAATTTAGCAAGGCCTGCATAGCTCTTGGAAGCTTTGCAAGACGATTGGGCTCTAACCCACTCGAGGTGATGATGACATTTTGCAAAGCCAAATGCCTTGGCATAGTACTTTATGGAGCAAAAGTATGGTAACACAAAAAATGTACAGATATGCAACTGGTAGAAAACGGATGTATGACGTTAGCACGCATACTATTACCACGCATACCTTTACAACGCGGTATTTACAACGAATACCGTTACAACGCATAGCGCTTTGAGGTGCTGGATAGTGGTAAGTATAATTTTATATTCCAACTCCAGTCCCCGTGGACACTAGGGAAGGTGTTGGATATAAAATTAAACGTATTCCCTATCCTAGAGCGCCCCCCAGCGCAATGCGTTGTAATGGTATGCGTGGTAATGCCTGCGTTGTAATGGTAGTGCGTTGTAAAAAATGCGTGCTAAACGTTGTATACCTGTATGATGTTAGCATGCATACTATTACCACGCATACCTTTACAACGTGGTATTTACAACGAATACCGTTACAACGCATAGCGCTTTGAGGTGCTGGATAGTGGTAAGTATAATTTTATATTCCAACTCCAGTCCCCGTGGACACTAGGGAAGGTGTTGGATATAAAATTAAACATATTCCCTATCCTAGAGCGCCCCCCAGCGCAATGCGTTGTAATGGTATGCGTGGTAATGCCTGCGTTGTAATGGTAGTGCGTTGTAAAAAATGCGTGCTAAACGTTGTATACTGTAGAAAAAGAGTTTTTAGATATCTTCTTGCTACCCATAAATATGCATGCCATGCCAAACTGGGTGCTCCATTCCTTACAGGCCGTAACTCTGCTGCTTCTTGCCGCCAGAGACCTGGGAGTGACTGGGAGAGCTGGGACAACACTACCCATGCTGCCCAGCGGCGCGCAAGCCGCCAACGGAGAATTCACTTGCCAGGAGGTGCTCAAGATCAGGCCAGGTTTCCTGGGCCAAGGGCGGGCCCTTATGCACCAGTCAGAGCCCAGAGGAGCTCACATTGAGGCTTTCGCCATCCACCATCAACATGGGTAAGTGTAAACAACCCTGCAGCCTGGATCAGGGGAGTGCAAGAGTCAAGGTGCCCAGAAAGTCAGCTTCCATAATATCCTATCTAACCTCCGCAGTGGGGATATTAAAACGCTGATGTTGAATTGGGATTGAGCTCTAACTGTCCAGGGACAAAAACCCTATTAGTTGTTGCCACTCAATACTCTGCTACCATAGAGTCAGGAGTACCGGACAGCTTGCTGCCAACAACGGGGGAGGACCCCTCAGTTAGTGATAGAGTGCAACAGGGTGAAGAGGGTATGTCACGGGATGAGACTATGAGAGTGGATGCACCTCTGCAGAAGGCCCAATTGCTACATCCAGGGAAGAATAAGGGGAAAAAGAGGCCCACAAAACACAGACGCTTTCCTGCTGATGCACCCATTAATCATGTTGTTGATTTAGACTTACTCATTCAATCAGCTATTCAGAAAGTGATGGAGGAACCCTTTATTCAAAGGCTGGAGCCTGTCTTCTTGACCACTGCTAAAAGCATCCTGGACTCGGTCAACACTCTAGTAGAGGGGGTAATTGGGTAACTAGAGCACCTCGAGACTCAGTTAGGAGGCCCAAAAAACAGCTACGTGCCACTTAACAATTATGACCACACCCAGAAAGAAATGCAATCCATAGGAAATAAAATGGAAGAGGGTTCTGTGAATAAAACTTTGACCAAGTTTAGTTTGGACTCTATCCCCTCAACAGCTCAGTTGCACCCTCTGGGAGACATGCAGTGGGTATTAAACCTAATTATATTCAGTAAGTTCAAAGGCCTGCGCCCAACTATGAGCCACCGTCTAAGGGTAAGAGTCACGGTCACCGAGAGGCCAACAAGGTAACAAATAGCTGTAGACTCAAATTGCCACCAAAAGCAACACCCTTAGTTGCGATTCTTACAGGGGTCCTCCCGCTTAGAGAGCACTGTCGAGAATCTACCACTGAGTTGTTACATAAAACTAAACACTGGTGTGATCAACATTCCAATAGTAGGGCCAGGATGTCCTCCCATATTATAATGGCTAGGAGAGTGGGTTGGGTTGGCCATAGGCCTAAACAGGTAGTAGGTAACTGTATTATAGTCAACTTTGATAGTGCAGACATAGCTGGGCAGCTATTTCATGAAGGCCCTAAGGAAGGTGAGGGGGCATTACAGTCCTACACCTGAGTTTTTTTATCCACCACCGAGGGGGTATAGCTATGGGGCAGATTTCACCAGGGGATCTGGCCTACAGTAGATAGATGTGGGAGTTTTTCTCCTCGTCCTAGTACCCAGTTGCCTGATACGCTTGCCCGCTGGTCATTGACCTCACATAAATTGCCTACTATGTCCACGATATGGTTGAAGGTGAAAACAATGTAGTTTTTCAAAAATAGATTTCTGCCATTTACTCTCCTAGGTGAAAATGATTGACTGGAGCAGCCTCCTAGTTATCGGAGCCCCATTAGTGATACAGTTATTGGACAGGGGACTGGCGAGAATGATTACTCTAACTGCAAGTTTATTAGTTGAAATATAGCAGGACTAAGAAGCAAAAAAGATGACTCCAGTTGGCTGGATTGTATAAAAGAATATGACATAGTGAGCTTACGGGAGACCTGGGATCAGGAGAGCAATTTCTGGGTGAATAGGTTTAACTCCCATGATGTGCCCGCACTGCCTTACTAGTCAGGCAAAACAGAAAGGGGTCTCCTAATGTTAATCTCACTTAAATTTTCAGGAACTCATAGAAGGGTGGATGTTGCTTCTCATAACTGTTTGGCAATTGAATTCATATTGAACAATACATCCAAAATGTTGGTGGTCAATTTTTATAATTCCAGTGAGAATAGATTTTTAAAAGGAACATTTATGTATTCTGGAATGTTTTTTTAGAGGAGTACAGACTGAAGCAAACAATTTATCATTCTATCATATTTATGGTCATTTTTAATATTCATTTATGTGACATGAATTGTCTGGTTGAAGTCTTTTTAGGGTTGACGAATTCTTCCATTCCTCATATTGAGCATACACAGTATGGGGATTGTCTGGAGGATGTTTTGGCTGTAGTAGACCTTATCAAACCTAGCTCTAATGTGATAGAGGCAAGAATACACACTTTCAAAGCGCGAGGGTGGGATACTATAATAGATTATATATTCACCTCTCCCATTTTGCAAAATTTTCTTTTTTTTAAACATCATATTAATAACAAAAAACGAAATGCTTTCCGTTCAATGAGAAAATATACTTAGTAATGGATCAGTCAAAACAGTTATATAGCATTATTCATACTGTACAGTTACTTTAGTTTTCTAATAGCCCGTAGCACTCCCAGTTTATCCCAGAGCCCTTCCGCACCATAGTGGGCAATATCCCTCAATCGGTCAGTAAATCCCCCGGTATGTCATCCATGCCTCCCAGATCTTTTCCCACTTACCTGGGCACCCTCTACTCTGATACACAGCGCGTTATGCCCTTTGATACCAGTCAAGATCCTTTTTCCAACCCACTATCGATTGAACCCCACCAGCCCCCAAAGTCTGGCTATATTTTGTTTCGCCACCACGCCCGCTATCGCAAGCCAGGTTGTAGCCCATTTGGGCCACACTACCTCCCTTGTCACTCCCAGGATAAGCCACCTGGCGTCTACTGGGACCGTGGAGCCCCCCAGTGGTGTCACTAGTGGGGTGCGGGGGGTGTGGACCGCACCGGGTGACACCCTCACATGGGTTGACACCATCCATCTGGTAACGCTGTGTATGTAACACAGCTCAGTCTGCAGCCGGCAGGAGCTTAATGATGCCGGGACTCTCCGGGGACCCAGTCACACAGCAACGACAATACGTACGCACGCATCCACGGCAGACGTGAGGCTTTATGGCAGTAATATCTCGAGCCGAGGGAAGGTAGTGGACGGCTCCGCTGTTACAGACATAAAAGGCAAACACATTTTAGGTCTTCTAGGTTTACAGCAAGAGTGACCCGTAAGGGGCTGAACAAACCAGACAAGGTGAGTGTTGTTTTAAAGATGTTGGCACGGATTCATGACACGCCTGCCCTTTGTTCAGTGGCACAAAAAAAGAGTCTGATATTCGCGTAAAACTGAAAAACAGATCACCAGCTATATACCACATGTGCATTACTATCACAAAACATGACATTTGTAGCTTTCAGATCTAGCACACATTTTCAGATATGCTTTTTGGAAAGGGGGGTAAAATATTGTCATCCTTTATTTTCTCTGAAGAACAAACAATATGCTGCTTCGGATATATTAAAAACCCACCAGTGCTGCCTTTCTGGCACCCTTTGGAGGAGTATTGCAGAAAGTGCATTTGGCTTAAGCGCCAACCCAATCGCTTGCAAGACATGTTCTGTGTGAAACAACGTTATTATCTGCAGTGTAGCAGGTGCATGGCACTGGTGCTTCTGGGTGCGAGGGGCTCACTGCACCCCAGCTTTAGCTTTTTTGCAACCAAACCGAGGCACGAGACCCATTTTCCTAGCTTGCATAATGCCAATCTTCCTGAAGCCCATCATTATTAGAGGTCCATCTGAAGTAGGCGACAATTATATCTTATCTCAAGTCATTACTAAAGGTCGTATGGTAGCCATAAAAAAGGGTGCAGTGGTCTCCATGAAGTCACTAGAATGGCTGCAGCACCCCAGGTCCTGCCTCCCACATTGGAAATTGTGAAAGGCAGCTCTGTATCAAGATACCGGTTTTGTACGAAAAATAACTTGTGTGTTCTGTTGTATGTGCACATTGCCTTCCTTAAAACATTTTAAACAAAGAAGAGGGACAAGGCGGGCTTTTCAAGAGGGTCCTGCGTAAGTGCCCGAAGGAGTGAGGACAAAGAAGGGTACGCAGTTCCCTAGGGGGAAAAGGGGGGGGAGGCGGGAGAGGAAGGTATGCACTGAGAGACCAAGCTAAATCAAGGGTACCCAGAGAGCAAGCAAAGAGTAACCAAGGGAGAAGGGGAGGGGTCCTCCCTTTTGGGACTTAAAACCCTCACACACCCAGCAAGCTAGGTGTCATGCTTCATCATATGAGTTTTTAAGTCCCGAAAGGGAGGACCTCTCCCTTTCTCCCTTGGTTACTCTTTGCCTGCTCTCTGGGTACCCTTGATTTAGCTTGGTCTCTCAGTACATACCTTCCTCTCCAGCCCCTCCACCACTTCCCCCCAGGGAACTGCGCAGGGCCGTTTCTCCCATTAGGCAGGACTAGGTGGCTGCCTAGGGCGGCAAAAGGGGGAGGGCAGCAAAAAGACGAGTTTGGGAATCCCCAGTACATTCAGCAAGTGGGTTTAATCTACCGTTCAAGAAAAAAAACACGCAATCTCGTCAAATTTACTTTGTTAATTAACCGAGATACCCTGGCAACAGAATACCGTCACATATTAAACATGACCCTGTCACCTATGTGTTCCTGCAGGCATTAACGTTTCCCTCCTTCAGCACGTGCTAATTGCTCTCAAACCGGCAGATTGCACAACTGTTTTACTTGAAATCATGATATGCAGAAACTGGCCATTCAAGTACGTAACTAACTGGCTTTAGTTAATCGATGCAGTTCTCTTGTTTTGTCTGCTTCCTGAGCACTTTGATTGCCTGTTTTATGTACATAGGATACAGTGATATCAGTTGAATAATTCTGGAAAAAACATAGCCAGCTATTCATTATACAGATATATGCACGAGGTTAAATATAGATGAAAATTCCATGTTCTTTCGGCCTACAGGTGTTGGTATATTCATCAGCGTAGGTTTGAGTATAAATGGAGAGTCAGGGCTGCATGTTGAAATGAGAAGGACTAGATCGACAGCATCAAATCACCAACTACTCTATAATATATGTGCACTGCTTAAATACACGTTTATCTTTAGATGCAATCCAATAAAGCAAGCTCTCAATTTAATTCATGATGAGGTGTTAAAAGGGCAGCAATATAGTTCCAAAAAAGTAAAGGTCTGAAAAACTGCTGTGAGGGACAATCAGCATAAATTAATTTTTATATCTGTTTATTTCGTAAGCGAGGATGCCTTTTGAACATGCAGAACTTGCTATTTATGAGTTTATGTCAGTTGCTGAGGAAAATATGGACTATTTAGCACTAATATACAGAGCTTCTTGGGAGCTGGAGATGGGCTGGAAATAGTAGTAACTTTCAAACTAATTATTTCGAGTCTCCTTTCACCTGTCCTTTCCCTGTCACCTTCCTTGTATCAGGCCCTTGGTACTAACTCTGAGCTTTAATAGCTAGCCGAGTCAGGGGTACCTTCAGGCAACCCTGATTTGGCTAGTAGCCAACCAATCCTGAGGCACAGAGGACCTCCCAGTGGACTTGACAGTAACAGGAATTGCAAGCTTCTTTCGAATGAACACTCCTAATGCCGCCCCTAAAATCTTGTTTACTTTCTATAGGTTCCAGCCATTGTACTTACCTTAGCTCCTCTGTAGCCAATAGGAAGATGCTGGGAGGTGAAGAGTTGTACAAGAGATCAACCCTGTGATGCTATTGGGGTCACAGGGAGTGTGATGTTCTCCTCGTCTTTTGTTGAATCTAGATAAGGTAGACGTGGCATTTTCTGTTGAAAATGCTTCCATAATTCACATTCTAAAAAATATATATTATCAATCTAAAAATGAAAACGAAAATAAACACAAGCGAGTATATTAAATGCACACGCCCGTGAAAGAATTTCAGACTTGGGCATAATTCTGAGTACAAATTTGTTTTTACAAGTTATTGCATTTGATAAGTGCATGATAAAAGTGAACACAAATCGCTTAAATACCAAACTGGGTCAATGATTCCCTTTCAACTAGTGAAAGAGAAAAACATGTCTTTGAAACCTTTCCCTTATAATCTCATTAAGGTAGACTGAAAGGCGTGAGTGGGAGTGACAATCTGTATTCCGAATCTTTGTACCTTTGTGGACGCCCATGCCTCGAGGTGCAAGTACTAAAAGGAACGTATTTTCTGCACGGTCTTCATAAAGACAATTTCCTCGGGTAACTATTTTTCACTCTCCACAGGTACTAATAATGCCTTTAAAAATATAGACATCCAACAAAGCAATTCTCCTTCCAGCAGAAACATTACCCAGTTTTCAAGAGTATATTTATTTAATCATAGCCAAGCCATCATTAAAGAAAAAGTTTATGAATGAAATGTTTGAATTATTCTCATCCGCTGGAAACAAATCTGGGTTTGAAACCAATTGATCAAATAGCCCAAAATGCCCATTCATATTGAGGCCAGACGTATTCAAAACATACATAGTCATGTTCTAATAGGAGCAGTCCAGTCTGAACTAATAGGTCAGATCCCACCTATATGAGAACACAAGTAACCCCGCACTGGTGTCGGCCTTAACCCCTTGCATGCTTGTGATGGAACCGTTCAGTCACAAGCCTCGGGTGAGCTGTGCTTGTGACGGAACGGTTCCATCACGGCCCGCTTGCCGCGCCTGCGCGGCGCGAATTCCGCGCCTGCGATGACCAATTAATGGGCGGGAGGGTTCGTGACGGAACCGTCCAGTAACAAGCACAGCTCACCCGCGAGCCGTGACGTAGCGGTTCCGTCACAAGCAAAGAACCGCTGCGCGCCCGCCCCACCCCCTTAGCGCTGCAGCAGAATAGCTGCCGCAGCGAAGGGGTTAAAGGGCCTTCTTCCTCAGTGAGAAGCAGCATAAGTCATACTGCAACCTGAGCATGAGTTCTAGGTCTGGGAATACCCATCATACTCAGAAAATCTCACAGGGAAAGACAAAAAAGGCAGGGATGGGATATTTCTATTAAATTCAGCCACTGGTAACTAAATGGTGCATCATCCAAATTCATCCTTTTTTCACCCACTAAGCCACTCCAGCCATTTTCAATTCAGTCTTGGGTGAGAGGGGTCAGAAAATTAATGAGGATAGGCAATGCCAATGCAGTCTGGTTGAGAGTCAGAGCACAAGCTGAGCCATCCAACAGCCGGTCCAGTTTGCAGTGTTTATTTTGTTGTGAATTTCAGTTGTATTTAATGTTTGATGGGGTTTTCTTCTAGCCTGGATGACAGGGGGAGAGAGTGATGGTAGTAAAAGGGAGGGGGCGGCATTTCTCAATTCTCGCCTAGGGCAGCAAAAGACCTAGAAACAGCCCTGGAACTGCGTACCCTTCCTTAAAACATGTAATGAAAGATCGTGCAATGTTTCTACGGGATGGAGTTGGCCATGGAGCTACCAAGGTCCAGAATGACTGGTCGGAGCTATGCAGCCTCGCCTCTGCTCTGTGTCTAACTATTTAAACGTATCCTCAGCGGCGCACGCACAAATTCAAAGTACATTTCATGTGTTTATTTCAGTCACTTTGAGAAAAGCCGAGAACTGTGAGAGAGAAACCATGGGTGGGGCGGTAGTTAAGAAGGCGACGAGGTAAGGGTTAAAAGAGCAGCAGGCGGGGGAGGGGGTGCAAGCAGAGTTGGAGGGATGGTGCAGGCAGAGAGGGAGATGGTGCAGGCTGGGGGTGAGATGGTGCAGGCGGAAGTGAGATGGTGCAGGCAGAGGGAGAGATGGTGCAGACAGAGGGAAGATGGTGCAGGCAGAGGGTGAGATGGTGCGGGCAGAGAGAGAGATGGTGCAGGCAGGGGTGAGATGGTGTAGCGAAGGAGAGATGGTACAGACAGAGGAAGAGATGGTGCAGGAGGAGGGGAGATGGTGCAGGCAGAGGGGAAGATGGTGCAGGCAGAGAGGGAGATGGTGTTGGCAGAGAGGGAGATGGTGCAGGCAGAGGGTGAGATGGTGCAGGCAGAGAGGGAGATGGTGCAGGCATAGTGTGAGATGGAGCAGGCTGAGGGGGAGATGTGCAGGCAGAGGGAGAGATGGTGTAGGCTGAGGGGAGATGGTGCAGGCAGAGGGAGAGATGGTGCAGTCAGAGGGGAGATGGTGCAGGCAGAGGGAGAGATGGTGCAGGCAGAGGGAGAGATGGTGCAGGTGGAGGGGAGATGGTGTGGGCACAGGGAGAGATGGTGCACCCAGAGGTTAGATGGTGCAGCCAGGGGGTGAAATGGTGCAGGCGGAGGTGAGATGGTGCGGGCAGAGGGGACATGGTGCAGGCAGAGGGGACATGGTGCAGGCAGAGGGTGAGTTGGTCCATCCGGTAAGTTGTGAGGGGGTGACACCATGAGTTACCCGCACCGGGTGACACCAAACCTAGTGACGCCACTGGAGCCCACCACCTCGGACATGACCTACGCTATGGCTTCCCAGTACCTTTGCATCACAGGACACGCCCACCGGATGTGAAAGAACGTCCCAGTCTTGTTACATCCCCTCATGCACTTGCCAGACCCACAGTAGCCAATGCGATACTGCACTGTCTTAGGAACATAGGAATGATGAAGAATTCAGAGCTGAACTAGGCGTAACCGTGCCCTTACCACTATTTCTCTGGGGCTCTATATGGCCTCCACTCAGTCGTCATCCTCGAGGAGGCCTATGTCTGATTCCCATGCCTCTCGTAATGGTCCCAGGCGGTCTGGCGTGTTGTTTATTAGTTTCCCTTTTGCAATTTTATACAATCCTCTATAATGCTAGGTGGTCCCATTTTTGTAATCATAACCCAGTCCTTCTGGTGCTCGGCAGGGGCTGCCGCTTAAAGGGTAAGCAGACAATATAGCGTATCAATATCTGTTTAAAACCACCAGACTAGGGATGGAGGTTAAAATGGGACAAAGTAATACCAGATGTTTTCTTTCAGGATCTCTGCGAGAAGGTTGACGAACAGTTAGCAACCTGCCTTGATAAATCTAAACAGAGAATTGAGATACTCACAGCCTTTGGAAACATTTGCGCTCATGTAGCGTTAAGCCTCTTCTTGCCCATTAGGACTCAAATATATCTGGGTGAGGGCTGGTTCGATGGTAGTTGTGCTGAAGCACATTGTAAGCTCGTAGTTGCACTGAAACACGACAAGGTTTATATAGCCTCACTAAGAAAGCTGTATAAATCTGCCCTAAATACCCGAAAAAATGAAATCAAAGAGGATGAATTTTTAGCACTGGAGGTCCTAAAGGATAGCTCTAGATTCTGGGCTATCGTTAATAAACCCTTTTTTTCTTGAATAGAGAATGCCCCGTTAGAATGTAACATCACAGAAGCACAATGGCTCTCTCATTTCGAATCCACACACCAGGACCCTGCTATCTTGGGCTCACCTGATAATTTAGATCATATAAGGAACCCTTCCAAAATGTTTTTTAGTGAAGATGTAGTGGAACTGGCTACAAAGCAAATGACCAGCAACAAGGCCCCTGGCCCGGACAGCATCCCGCCAATTTATATAAACAAAATCCAATTTTTTGGGCCAAACTTTTGACAAATAATAATAATGTGTCAAGTCAACAGGGTTTCCCCCCATCGTGGGCATCTTCCTTTATTATCCTATTTTTAAACAAAGGCCAGAGAGGAGACCCATGTTGTTATAGGCCAATATCTTTAATTGACTCTGCTGTTAAAGTTTTGGGGAGAGTAATCTTAAATAAGCTAATGGACTGGCCGGATGAGAATGGTGTTTTAACAATCCTCCAATAAGATTAAGGCAAGCAAGATATACATTGGATCAGTGCTTAAATTTACACTTATTAGCAGGGAAATACATATTGGCCAAAGCAGGGACACTACAGCTGGCCTTCATGGACCTTTCCTCTGCTTTTGATCTGGTAAATAGATCAAAGTTATGGTCCATTTTGAAAGAGATGGGAATAGATCAATGATTAGTTCACTTCTTGGCTGACTTACACAGGGATCTCTCCACAAGGGTGTGTGTCAACCAAGAAGGTAATTGCACAAAGCACTTTAGGTCCGGAAGAGGTGTCCGTCAGGGCTGCATTTTAGCACCACTGCTTTTTACCCGATATATAAATAACTTAGGAAAGTTTTTAGACTCAGCTAGTTTAGATATTCTGCGAGTAGGAGACAGGGTTATCCCTGTGCTGCTATACGCTGATGACGCTGTATTACTGGCCCGTACAGCTGTAGGGCTTTTGGACTCCTGTGGGGCCTTCATGAAATCACAGGACCTAGTAGTTAACATAACCAAATCACATATGACTATGGGTCAGAGGCCAAGAAAGCCAAAAACATTCTATTGTGAAGGTTCAGAGTTGTCTAGTGTGGCCTCTTTCACCTATTTGGGAGTTTTATTCGACAAAAAGGGTTCGTGGGTGCCTCAACAAAAAGCGGTAAAAAATGTGATGGCAAGGTCTACGGCTGCTGTTCATGGTTTTGTGCAGTTATTGGGGCCCAGGCCAATCGCAGCTATGCTTAAAATGTATAGGTCCAAATGCATAGTCATTGCAACATATGGAGCTGCCATCTTGAGCTATAAGACAGTGGAGGGGTTACAGACAGTTGAAAATAAGTTTTTACATACCCTTTTGTTGGTCCCCCAATTTACCTCTACTTTCATACCACACCAAGAGCTAGGTGTTAGTTATCTTTCTGATTGGTTAAGGTTGGCCCCAGTGGTTTTTTGGCTTATGACGTGGATCATCCCAGAACTAACTTTGAACCATTAGATCATTAGGGATTGTGTCCCTATGGACCGAGCTAGTTGTGCTTTTTGGCTACACTATGTTAAGCAAACATTATATAAACTAGGGCACCCAGAACTATTTGACTCCCCGTATAAAAAAAGGAAAAGAGGGTCTGTTGTGGGCTAAAAACATTTACTTACTTTAATGTCGGTAGAGAGAGAGAGGCGAATGAGCTAACAAAACCCTCAGTAAAAGCCTATTTCTTGCTAAAAACTTCTCCCAAGATTGAACCCTACATGACTTGTCACTAATCCCTTTCATCGCCTGCTTTTAACTAGGTTTTGATTTAACTTGATTCATTTTCTTTTAGCGATACATAAGGTTGGAGCAGGGAATGTGACTAAGGCCCCTGCAGATGTGACAATTTTTCATCTCAGGACACTATGCACTTTATAATGTTTTGTGATCATTACAGTGATATCCATAGGAGATTTTTACTCCCAATTATGAGAGGGAAAGCTTTTACTCAGGTTATGCCTGCCTTACTCTATCTTCAGATGCTAAATGACCAATGGGTGATATTTAATATTGCGAGTTACCTAGTGGCTGCCGTTAGACTTAGAAGAAAACGGTATCCTATGACAAACATTTTAGGATTACCCGCTATGATTAAATCATTACAGTTTTTATGCTGGCATATTTAACTCTGAAATATTTTTATCGGAGCTATTTATTAAGTATAGATGTATTAATGGTATTTCTGATTTTTATGTGTATCAATGAACTCTGACTTTGTAATGTATTTTAGGTCACCCATATTCAATGATGATTTGTATTTTAGATGTTTTATGGTGTTGTGTAATACATTGTACATTCTGTACTTTTATGGTTTTGAGTAACCGAATAACGTGGTTTGACTGACTGGACATTCCTTACAAAGTTAATAAGGCTGCAGCCAATTTTACTTTGGTATGAAATCTGGACTTCAGAACACACAGGCCTAAATCGAGCTATAATCAGGGATTGTCTCAAATCAAGCTCATATTTGTGTATATCGTGGATGGCCCATGTCCAACACTTTTTCTGTGAAATGGGCCAGCCCAAATATTTTGGTAAGAAACATTAGATATTATTAGTTGAAGTATCTTGAAAAAGAAAGGAACAACACACCTGGAATACCTTAGTTGGTAACTGAAGTTCATAAACCTAGTGTTTTAAAAAGATCAATTGATTTTAACCATTTTTGACATGCAAGCTTACCTTAAAATTGTACTAAAAGCAAGGCAAAGGTTTGTCTTGAGCCGCCTAACACTGGATATATTTTATCGACTAATTAGCTTCCCAAAAATTAACGACTGGTCTATTATTTCGGCCAATTGGCCCTGTGATGACTCTGTCCCCAGAACACTATGAATGTTGTTCTTTTCTATAAATTCTATAGTCAAGTTAGGAAACGTTACATCCTGCCGATAACTAGACCACTCTGCTTTACACGATGTCCCCCTGCATATTTATATTTACAATCACTGACTACCTTTGAGATTAGTCAAGTCAAGTCAAGTCAAATGATCTTTATTCGGAATTAATACACCCATAAAAGTACACACAGGTTGAAGCACAATAGAATCTGATAAAAACATACATTTAAAAAACAATCTTTTCCAATGTAGTTGAAGCAACATGTATATCAAGAAAGTGCAAAATGCATAGTACAAGAAAATCCCAATATACGGGTGTTTTGATTACAAATTACAATTTATATTTTCCGTAGAGTGATCAATTGCATCCAGCCATGCATGTAGAAAAGACTATGTGCAAAATATATCATAGTATACAAAGTGCAAATGTGCATTGAGTAACAAAATACTGTAGTTCGTCAGGCATGTTCCATACTCGCCCTTGATCTCACACTGGCTTTAAGAAAACAGCTCACAATAAATATCACCTCATCTGTGGGCAACATTTGTAAAGTTCTCATTGCCTGGGTAAAATACCGTTGGTCATATTTACGGAAGTACGGCATTAAATATTGGCGAGTATAAAGTTTATAATAACCACAAAAAAAGAAATAGTGTAGCAAACTTTGTTTTCCTCCCTCAGAGCAGGGACAATCCAACTGTTCTATGTTTTTATTATAGCCGAGGGGGAAGCTTAATAGGTTTATAATGCTTCCATCCCGGAATCGGAACAGAAGGCTCCGATTCCATCTTCCTATTGTTAGTGACAGATATCTACAAGGTGTATTTGGATTATCATTGCCAACTTCAGCATAGGACAAGTATTTGGTGACTGCGGATTTAGGGAATTCAGATCTTATCCGTTCCTCCTTATATGAATCAAGCAGTGCCCGTTTGACAATGTTCTTGTGAGCATGAACAATAGTATTAGGGGAGCTAAACAAAGAGCCCTGGCCCACGCTCAGCAGACTATTCTCAACGGCTTTTAACCAGGGTACAAGGTGAAATCTTTCACTTTATAAGCAGTCAGATATTATGCTGCGGGTTAGATTTACCGCTGGGTTTAGCCATATTTTTAACCAAAAGAGAGCGGGCCTAGATCGAATAAAATCCTTAATATACAGTAGCTTAAGCTCATTATGACAGATAAATGTAGGGGCACAGGGGACACCCCCCAGAACCTTCCTGCAGAATCTGTTTTTCTCTAACTGACCAGGCGTACTGTTAGAATAACCCCACACTTCTGCTCCATAAGTCCCCGTTGGTTGACATTGAGTACGGTAAATGTTTAGCAGAGGGGTAGTAACATCAGCCTGCTTGGGTTGCCGGAGAGATAGGATTTAATAATGGATTTGCCAATTTTATTTCTCGCATAGGTCACATGTGGCTGCCACGAACCTGTATTAGAAAATAACAACCCTAAGTAGGAAAAAGTGCTAGTGCATTTTAGAATGTTTTCACCTGACTTAATTGAGGTAATGTTATATTTTTTGGGTCCGCAATTCATAATGAATGATTTTTTAAAATTAGTGTTAAGACCCAAATCAGACATAAAAACAACAAACCCAGAAATTAAGGTACGCAAAGCGTTAGGTGTACGCTCCATTAATACTGCGTCGTCCGCATACATCAGGGCAGTAATGGGGGAGCCATTTATGATTGGTACATCTCTTGTGATCTTACTCAAGCTGCTGCTCAACCCATTAATATATAAAATAAAAAGCAGTGGAGCGAGTACGCAGCCCTGTCTAACTCCCCTGCTAATTAAAATATCATTTGAGACTTCGCCCTCATTATTAATATGTACTCTGGCCTTTAGGTCCCTGTGTAAATAAGAAAGAAAATACACGAAAGAATCATCCAAACCATAATTAAGCAAAAGTGACCACAAACTAGAACGATTAACAAAATCAAATGCAGAACTTAAATCCATGAATCCTAGGTACAACGGGGATTTTTTTACAATAGTGTACTTGGCCATAATCAGATTCAAATTTAGACATTGTTCAATGGTGCCCACATGACTTCTAAATCCGAATTGACTGCAATGTAAAACATTATTATCCTCTGCCCAGTTCCTAATCCTATTAAAAATTACCCTCCCAAGGACCTTTAGTGTATTGTCAATCAGTGAAATCGGGCGATAACAGGCAGGGTCCATCCTGTCGCCTTTTTTGAATATGGGTACGATGACACTATTTGACCATGATTCAGGAATTGAACTATCAGACAAGTTGTTAAATAGATTGCATAGTAGGGGGGCCCAAAAGTTGATTTCGGATTTAATTTGATCTATCGAGAGACCGTCCGGGCCGGGTGCTTTATTACTCGCACTTTCAACTATGGCATCCTCGACCTCGGATAGTAAAATGTTCAGGGGTCTGGCAGTCTTGGGTAGGGGGACTATATCTGGGAGGAGCCCAGATGTAGCGTAGATTTTAGAGAAATGCTCCACCCACGCCTCTCCAGTTATATTACAATTAATTGATTTGATATTTGAACCAAAGGATCTCAGGGACTTGACCTCTCTCCAGAAACCCGTGGTATCTTTTAATGTAGCAGTGCGAGCAAGAAATTCCCAATGGTCTATCACTAGGGCCTCAGATCGAGTACGTAACGTAGTTTTGTACTTTGATCTTAATTCTCTTATGAGTAGAGTATCCCTTGGTTTGGTTTTTAGAGCCTCCCTCAGTTCTCTGTTAGCCCTAGAGCATGAAGAATCAAACCAGCGAGGGCCATGGTCTTTATTGGGCCGAGCTGGTTTCGAGGTTTCTCTTTTAATAGCCAAACAGAGATTGCTAAAGGAAACGACCACATCATGGCCTGATCTATCGTGGGACAGACAAATCTCAATTAGCGTTGGGTGTTTATTGATGACTCTTGCTAAAATATCTTTATTGTCAACCCCTTTCCATATCAATCTTAATCTGTCAGTGGATACTACCAGATTTTGCACCCCAGTTTCTACTCTCGACACATCCTTTGTGTTCTGCAGATTTTTTAGGTGTATTCTGAGTGGGTAGTGATCACTATATACGGAACCGATGACCTCCGCTTTCAAAATTATGTCACTTAGTGAAGGAGAGATAAACATATATTCTATTGTAGAGGCACAACCCTGGCCAATATATGTGGGTGTCAACATATTGTTTGCCCCTATGCCCGCAATTTCCATGTCATTCATTAAATCATGGGAGGCTAAGTAATCTCTCAGTTCCTCACCATTTCTACAGGGTGGGTTGTTACGGTACATGTGGGTGTTAAAATCTCCTCCAATACAAATGCTATCAAAGGTCCCATGCTTCTGCCCCTCTATGATTTCATCAATGAAATTAAACAAAATCAAAAAATTAATATTAGGGCGGGTGACAAAATCATTATTATAAAAATTAATTAAACATAGTTTCAACCTATTAGTGTATTTTATGGCCATAAAACATTTACCCTGAGTAGGGATCATTTTAGTTTGTACCCCGGTTTTTATTCTGGCCCAGATGGATAGGCCCCCACTAGGCCGACCCATAGATGAAGCGGATGCCATTAAATTGTAGCAGCTAAAGCCCTCCAGTGTGGGCATGGTCGTGCACCAAGTCTCTTGTAGCATCAGTATATCACAGTTTGCAATGACCCAATCTGACCACTCTTTAATTTTCAATTTCTAGCTAAGACCCGCTATGTTCCAGCTAACAAGGGATAGTTCGGAGTCCTGACAATAGTTCTTGGGTTTGAAGATTGTTGTCTGGCTGCAGTTAGCGGGGAAAGTAGCGAAACGTCCGATATTTCAAGATTGGGTACCAAAGAAAGTTCATCTGGACTCATGGTGTCCGGATTGGTCACTGATGGTCAGTCTAGCATGTCCAAATCTGATAAAGGTTTAAACCTGTTAAACATCTTGAGTGGGAAGGGGAGCTGGCTGAAATTGCATTAGAGGTGGTCTGTAAAAAAAGCTTAGAGGTAGTAAGGTTGCAACAGTGGAAATACCAGAGCAGTTGTTGTTTCTATTGAGTAGGAGTCTTACAGTACCCGGATTTTTAAAATTAAGAACTATACAATCACCTTCTTTGTCTTTAAATAATGGCCCAACCCAAGACACCCTACAAGCTGATAAGATCTCTCTAGAGATATCATATCCGACCCCTTTGTGCTTGGTTAGCCAATCAATGCATTTATTACGTAGTTGGACCCATGATTCCCCCTGTTCCTCCCTCAGTGGTGGTACACCTGCTAGGACCAGGACAAAAGGGCAGGCATCAGGTGGTAGATGCAGGGCAGGCCCTTGATGTTTGAATGGCCTGCCATTCCCAGATTGCCCCGTGCCCTTGTTGTTATCAGAGGTTGACCTCACTGCTATAGTTGGCTGGATAGAACCTTTGTTCTGATTGGTGATATTTGGGTTAACAGTGGCAGGACGAGCTGCTTTTGGGGGTGCAGGCGGGGGTACGGGTTTGGGTGGTGGGTTGGATTTCGCCGAGTTGTTCCCGCCATTGGTGTGTCTGGGTTGGGTAGTAGATGGTACAGTAGGTGGTTGTGATCCGGGGATACTAGGGCCCCCACCTAATTTGGCGGAGACTTCGGGCTTTCCATGCGATAGAGTGTTGCTAACAGACTCAAGCTCTTTTAACAGGCGATCTTCCATAATTTGATCCAGGGTGATCGTCCCCTTTCTTTTTACCTCTTCATTTTTTACCAGGTTTTCTAATCTGTCAAGTCTTTTAAAAACATTATTAAACTGTTTGATCATTTGCTTCTCTAGATGATTAAAAATAGTATCAACTATGGTTTCTATAAGATTTCCATTTTGTTTGGATATGGTAATGTTATCTCCCATTAATGTGGTTTGTGTCCATATCGTATTAGAGTTCCCCCTTGGGTTACTAGTGGTTACGGTGGGAATGTCATCTGCATCCACTGAGTCTTTGGGGCTGATTCACAGAACTAACTTAAGACAAAATCCTAAACTTACTACTTTTGGTATTCGCAGAAGTTAGGATTTTGTCT
Organism: Lissotriton vulgaris; assembly: GCF_964263255.1. NCBI lineage: Eukaryota > Metazoa > Chordata > Amphibia > Caudata > Salamandridae > Lissotriton > Lissotriton vulgaris. The sequence continues at coordinate 1,442,489,989 of NC_141685.1, forward strand.
TAAGACAGACTTAAGACAGAATCCTAACTTAAGTCTGTCTTAAGTCTGTCTTAAGTCTGTCTTAAGACAAAATCCTAACTTCTGTGAATACCAAAAGTAGTAAGTTTAGGATTTTGTCTTAAGTAAGCTCTGTGAATCGGGACCTTTATCATTAATGTGAATAGTTTGTGCCCCAGAGGATTTTTGTTTGTTCCACAGGCTCTGCGGCGTAGGTTGACTCTTGTTAATTAACGGTTGTTTTCTTTTGTTTGCGCTTGGCTTGGCTGTACCTCTTTTACGCTTTTCCCCTCCCAGTTTGTTGTTTGCTTCCAGAGATCCAATAGCAATTACATCTTCCTGAGAGGAAATTGTTATAGTGGAGGCCGCCTCTGCCAACAGAACCTCAGGGAATATGGGTGCCAATGCAGGTTTTGTGATTACAACAGTTGGCGATAGGGGAATTCTTGGGCTTGTTAACGAGGATATTGGCTGTGTAATGTTGTTGGTACAGCTCAGGTACATTCTTCTTTCTGTATCGGCGATTTCGTTGGTAACCAAATTAAGAGCATTTTCAAGTAGGGACTCAAAAGTAGGAGGGAGAAATGGAAAATCATCCTGGGAAACAGCTTTATCTACTGACTCCATGATAACGGGTATTAGACTCACCACAGTCATGATGTTGTTGTTAGAGGGGTGGCCCGCCCGACCACTGTAGACCACAGACGGCCACAGACGGCCCGCCCTCTGCCCGGGCTCCGCCCGGCACCGCCCGCGCGCATCCGCGACGCGGAGGGAGCGTCCCTGCTTTGAAGCGCCTCCGGGCACGAAGAAGGCGGGAGGCAGGAAGTGCCCGCTAAGCTCACTGGGAGCTGTAGTCTCCAGCCGCCGGGATGGAGCAGCGGCGGCGAGACACACAGCGTTCCCCACCCAGGAGCGGGAGCAGCGTGCAGTGAGACCTCAGGAGCGCCCTGCCGGTAGGAGATTAGTTGTGGAATGTCATCTTTTTTATGGGCTATTTTTTATGCCAGGAAGAATATTTATTTATCCCTTGATTTTAATAGGGCATTGGGTGCAAACTCTTTAGGGATCCAGGTAGTGAGATCTACGTGACTAAAAGAAATTGGTATTGAATGTGTAATACATTGCATCTTTGCGCTCTTTTAACACCTTAGCAGCTATGGAACGTCCAGCTCCAGTGCTGGACATTCCATTGCGCAGGTGCAGTTCGAACGTTCAACGGCCGACGGCAGCACTACGGAGGTAGTGGTGCCGTCGGCGGCTGAACGGGCACAGCACTTAAGGTGTTAAGTGTACCAGATCTATGCACCTTAGGACCAGATAAGATGGAGGGCGTGGTGGACCTGAAATGAGGTTTTTGTCCTCCTCTTGTGCACTGGTTCTGCTTAAGCATAGGCCAACAGTGCCATGGGAATTTGTGCTGCTTTGTTTTCTTATGTTGAATACAAGTGAAATTGATGAATCAGTTTACCTAAACATGAATGTATCTTGTATTATTTTTTTATTTTTTCCTTAATAGTTGTACATTAATTCCTACATTACTGATACTTGGTGAAATCTGTAATAGATTTCATATGTTTCTAACGCTGACTGATGGAGACTGGTTTTAATACCTTTTTCTTAGCAACTAAGGGTGGGCGTAGTTCGCGAAGTAGCCCTACGCGAAGCTACGCGAAGTGCACTTTGCACTACGCAAACTTCACGTAGCGAGCTGGGTAGTAGCATGTTCGCACTGTGCAAGATGCGTTTTCAATGATTGCACAGTGCGGACAAGCATCCGGCACTGTGCAATCATTGAAAACTGCATCTGCACAGTGCGAGCTGTAGTTTTCTGCTGTTCGAGTAGATTTTTACTCAAGCGGCAGCTTTCTCAATGCGAACTGGTAGTTTCTCAATGAGAGACCTTACCTCCCCACGTTGAGAATCTCACTGGGATGTCATTTTGCTTGCTCGCGGTCGCGAACATGACGTTGAGGACCGCGAACAAGCAATAAATGACCGCTGCACTACGCTACGCTACACTACGCGTGTTCGCACTGTGCTACGTGCAGCTCGCGTAGTGCGAAGTTGTGCAAACTTCGCAAACTAGGCGAGCGTAGCGTAGTGCTTCGCCCAGGGTGATTAGCAACTAATTAATTAGGAAAGCGTTTTATATAGTGAGCCCTTTGGAATATCTGGATGGGACATGCATTCAAGCCTCGGCCCTCTGAAATTTGGCAGCAATATGATCTAATAATTTTACCAGGTTACCAGTTTTTATACTGTATTTTCTTTTATGCATGCTCTTTTGTCCTATGGTATGAATTGCATATTGATGTTTGTTCCCATTGTGCAACGTTTTTATGGATGTTTTATGCTTCTGAATACATTTATTAAAGAAAGAAAAGTAATCTAGTCATAACTGCCTAACACTAAGTTTTTACCACTCGAGTGGTGTGTCTGCACGTAACGTGAGTCTGGTCTATTAATCCGCAATCCTTTGGTGTTGTCAAAAAGAGGCCTGACATCTATTAGTTTCTACCAGCTACACTAACTATCCCTCTTGATTGGTTGATAAAGAAATTTATGTTCCAGTGCGAAGCATGCTGTCTGATGTTTCCTCTGTGTACCTTTTGAATTGTTGCCAGGTTGTTAACAGTGCAAATGTGGGAATGTTTGGTGCATTTAAATCTTTTATCTTGGCAAGTCCACAACAGGATGTTTGCTGCACACTCTTGTCCAGGAAAAACCCTTGTAGCTGTATAAGGCATAATCTAAATAAAACCTTGTTCCACTGAACCTGCAAATCCTTAGTTCCTCAAATGGACTTTTTTTATCAACATTGTCGTTCCAAAAGTCAAACCCTTATACAGACTGCTGGAAATGAAAGAAGCAGAATAATAAGCTTGGTGCCAGTAAGCATAGTTTTCTTAGCCTGGGAGGGCATCAATTTATAATAATGAGGCTCTTGGTCAGCTGGATTTTGACTCGAACAATGTACACAGTTCTGTGCAAATGCTTTTGAGCTACCACGTAGTGTTGTAGGACAGTGTCCTCATTGTGTGTAATTAAATACTGCACACAGAGTACTTGCTTTGTGCAGGAAATGGTGACCATGATGGTGAGAACAGAACATTTCATCATAATTAACCATACTATCATACATTTCATTTCCATTAAAAACTATTGAATGCTGTAGATCATCAACTATTTTACATACTGTATTGATGTCCCAATCATCAGAGATAGCACAAGGAGTGATAAAGTCAAGCAACAAATTGTTGATACATATGAAATCTAAATTGCTTCTGTAGGTCCATAGATATTATAGGATACTTTATCCCAAACTATTGCATCAGGAACCACAACAGCAGAAATGTTCACCATGGAAAGGTCTCTTCATACTTTGTGTGATGAGGAATGGGACGTTAAAACCAAGTTAACCAGTTCAACTGTCATAAAAGCAATCCAAATAAACACGATAAGTGACGCAATTGTAATCCAAATGTATATCCATGGAGGGAATAAGTATGTCTTTTTCGGTCAAATGTAAAATGAATGTAGCCTACCTCAGGCAGTAGTGGAAGTGGGTCAAATGTATATACAAAGAGAAATGTTAAAAGATGATTTAGAGACTTTTGTGGGATAGTTGCTTTCATATTGCTGACTAACCATTGTTCACACATTGAGTTCATTGCTCATCCTTTAACTTAGGTAAGAGGGTACTAATGAGAACCTATCCTCATGTAACAAATGTGGTAACAATTGTATTGATCATGGCAGCGAGATTACAGACAGTTAGAATTGGAAGAAGAAATATATTATGACTGATGACACCACCTAGTAAACTATTCTCATTGGATAGCGACAGAGCTCTAATTTGCTATTGGTGAAAACACAAGGATTCTCCACAGCAAAATTTGAAGTGGGTGCATGTTGAGATTGAACCATCTTGGAGAGTTCTGGGCCCCCACACATGTGATCTGAATTAGGTATCACTCGATCCCCCAGTCCAAGAATCTGATATAATGTTTTTTGCACTGAACTGGTAGGAGTATTGTGTTGGAGATCTTTCAGCACGTGTGTGATGCCTCGATCTATCCTCATACTTGAATCAGTAAATGCATAGACTGCAGCAGTTTGCACTGTTGCCTTTGCAGCTTCCTCAGCTATGGAATTGCCTACAATATGCATTTCTTCAAGCTGATGACTCGGTGTGTGTATGACACAAGTCTGAGACAAACAGTGTTTGAGTTTTGCCACCTGTTCCCAAAACAGCTTGTGCTTTATGGTGTACCCTTTGAAATCTCTTAATCCATTCTGTAAGTAGTCATTGTAAGACTGGACACAATAATAAAAATCATCCACTATAAGTGTGGGGATTTAGTGATCCATTTTCTCAAGTGTCAGATTTAGAGCTTTAAGTTAAGCCATCTGCACTATGCAATCCCCTAGTGAATGTGTGTAGGTTTTTTGAGGGCAGAATGCACCATCCTCCTTTCTACCCTTAATAGCTCAGATGTTGTAGAGTAGTAGTGCTTTGCCCCTATGGCAGGCGGTGCTGAACCATCAGTATAGATGATGTAATCATACTGGTTTAGTGGCATGACTTCATTTGGCAGAGGATATTCATTATCATATTGTATGTATGCTTGTGTTTGTAGTGTAGAGTCAAATTTGTGAGTTGGCTCACTGTATTAATCGTGGATGTAGAGCTTTCGCACTTGGAATAGAGACTTTTGTGACAGCTCCTAAGGCTGGAACTGGAGTCATGACAATAATGCCTTTACACTGAGCCAAGGGTCGTTGTCTCACTACAGCAGTTTAGACTGTCTTCAGAAACTTTTCTGTCATTGAATGTGACATATGTATATCATGATGCCTTTGCAATTATACAGATGCAAGAAGAACAATTAATGGAGAGAATGCAGAACAATGTCATACATTCACCCCAGTAGAGAGATCTGGGAATAAATCCATCGGTTTTTTTGCTCACCATGCCATTCCAGTTTGTACCCAGCCATATGCAAATCTGTCTTGACCCTGCGCCAGGTCGGTAGTGTTTACACATGTGTATAAGTGTTTTTAACCTTTTGGCGTTTCTGCATGCGCAATTAAATTAATTTGATTTATTTATATCTTTACATTACTCTGGTCGGCCGTGAGCCAGAGTTTACTACCCCCCCCCACCCTGCCCCTCCCCACCTCACTGCCACGCTGCACTCCTTCCATGAGCCGCTACTGGTATTTGGTGGTTGTAGAAGCACACACTTCCCACGGAAATGTATTGCTAGGTTTCTGCCTACGTATGATAACTCGTATCCTAGAAACAGGACATTGGGGTGGGCTATTTTTTTTTTATTGAACTGGTAGCACAAGTAATCAAATACCAAAGCTATGATATTTATTCTATCCAAAAAAAGTTGAAAGGTCATCATTCATTAGGTATATGTTACGATATAGGACAAAGCTTTGTCATCATTTTCTTTTAAAAATTCTGTAACCCCGACTGAAAATAGCCCTGGGCTGTTCTTATACTCCAGTGGCAAACAGCAGACTGCTTTTGAGAATCACTTGTTGTGAATGCTTAATCAGATTCAAAATGAGTAAGGAGCACCCCCTGCCCTGGATTTGGAGATGAAACTGATGGGCTACTTTTCCGCAGTATCTGTTAGAAAGTTAAGTAACATTAAAGGGGAAGCAACTGCATTGGCTGTACGTCAACGACTCACAAGCTTGACACAGAGAGAACAGGAGCAGAGCTATCAAAAAGCATTGAGGAAACCTATGCACAATAGGTAGAGATAATTTCAGAGCCAGACATAGTAAGCCACAAATTAAGAGTAATTCTGAAAAAAAAAACCTCAAAGCAGACATCAAATTCTTCCTCTAAGAAGAACACGGATAATAAGAAATATAAAGAAAAGACTAAATCGACTGGCGGATCTCCTCAATAGGAAGCGACTGAAAAGTGCTAGAATTTGTGTAACCGTGTTAATATTAAAATGCCTGACAGGAATCAGGATACTGATACATGTTCATCTTGGTACTTTCAGGAGTCATCTGAAAAAATTTTCAGAGAGAGGTGAATAATCAGAGCGCAATATGAGGAGTATGTGAAACCAAAGAAGGGCTCACAATGCTCTTCTGACTTCTTAATAATAAAAAAGGAAGATAAACTTAATCAGTCCAAGCCTCAATTAAAAATTAAGAAAGTGGAGCATAGAGCCCCTGGCCGACAGGATTAGGGGGAATCTGTACATAAGAGGGATATGTTTTGGCACAGACGATCATAAGATTTCGCTATTTGCTGATGACGTGCTTCTCCCAGTCTCAGAACCCTGGATCTCACTTCCGGCTATTCAAGACGAACTATTGAGGTTCAAGAGAATTGCAGGATATAAGATGAATCTATCTAAGTCTTTCCTTCTGAATTTGACCCTCCCCAAAGAAGCATGGAGATGGGTACAAGAGATGTCGCCATTTTGTTGCACCACTGAAGAGATCACCTACCTAGGGGTTAAGCTCACCCCTTGCATTCAAGACCTGTATAAAGCTAATTCCCCCCAACCCTCCTCCGTCAGCTAAAATCTGATATCAGTAATTGTAGTGTGGCATACATTACCTGGCTTAGCAGGAATAATGCCATCAAAATAAATGCTCTCCCCCTCTTTCTCTACCTCTTTCAGGGGTTGCCTATCGCAGTGGAGAACGGTCTCTACAGGGAGCTTCGACACATGGTTACTACATATATCTGGCAAGGAAAAAGGGCACGCCTGCCCTATGGCCTGCTCACGAGACCACGCAAAGAGGGGAGCCTGGCATTAATGGACTTTCAGGCATATTCAAAAGGCGGCCCAACTGCAGGTAATCACGGAATGGTCACTGTGAGTCTTGGAGAAGCATTGGCTTCACATAGACAGACAGGTAATGGGGCATACTATCTGAGATCTTTCATGGAAACCAAAGCAGGATAGACAACTCAAAGCTTACATCAGTACACCCACTTCTACCACTTTGAGGGTTTGGGATGTCCTTACTAAAAGGTTACAACTTACGACCTTCCCCTCCCCTACACACCTATCCATTTTAATGCTCTGCTCCCCCCTGCACTTAAGGAAGGACCTTTTTAGGCCTGAAGGGTTGGTGGGTGCCTTGTGATTATGATTTCTCATCTATTTGACACCGGTGAACTCCTTACCTTCCAAGAATGCAAGTCACAATTCGCAGTGACTGCCAAAGAAGAATATCATTACTTGCAGATGAAACATTGGGTTCAGCAACCCCTGGTGGGGCTGGCTGCTACCAGGGCTGTGCTCCCCATTGAGAAATTCGCCCAGTCTGGGCCCACCTCCAAGGGATGCATTTCCTTCTTATACGCTCTTAATCAAACCCTGAGCCCTAGACCGACCCCGCGCTCCTTAGCGGATAAGCAATGGGAACATGTCAGTAGGGATATAGTGAAACATAATTGCTCCATTTTCCTCAGGGGAGCGCATTATAGGCTTATGTACGATTGGTATCTCTACCCTCAGAAACTGCACAAGATCTTTCCCACTGCGTCGGGGCTGGCGGAGTTGCGGCATGCATCCGACTTCAGGCACATTTGGTGGGACTGTCCCTCCATTCAGCCTTTCTGGAAGGAAGTCCTATCCCAAATTAAACTTATTCTGGGCTCTCTGATTCCCAGCTCTCTGGAGCACACGTTGTTCGGTTTACGGGATCCTTCCTTGAAACGCACAACACAGGGTGATAGATCTTTCATGTGAGTTTATCTGAGGGCAGCAAAAATGGCAGTTGCTGCTGCATAGAAAAAAACAGGATGCACCATCTCTAGCCCGATGGCATGCAAGGCTGTGGCGGGTGCTGACGTTGGAGAGCATGGCTGACTTTGTTGATGACATCTGAAAAGGCTTCAACTATATTTGGTCTCCGTTAGTGAGCTACCTTTCAGAGGGGATCCCACTGACAGCCTGCGCCCCATGCCTCAGGGCGCTCAACTTGTTCCATATCTAATAATTCTATAGATATGCAGTGCAAAAGCTACCTGAGTGGCACTCCCGGCTTCCCCATACTCTGGATAACAGTATTATGGTTTGCACCATGACATCATAGTTTTGTTCTTTTTTAATTATATGTAAGTTTCCTTTTCAGGTTACCCTCTTACAAGAGTTGATAGACGTTCATAAGAAATAGACTGATTGCAACATGTAGTGATTGTGTGGATTTTAAAAGCTTATCGCCTCAGACCTAGTGAAGAAGCTGATACCGACATGTGAGATCTGTAACTCTGGGCTGCTTTTTTTTCTCTTTTTCTTACTTGACTAATGTTGTATTTGTCATGTTTCTGTTTCACTCTCTAATAAAAATTCTAATAAAAATAATTTGAAACAAAATTAAGAAAGTGGCTGGCATTACATGTATGCATGCCACAGATAATGAGGGCACTTCTTCTGAGAGGGAAGTTGGCTCTGACCATGCTGGACAGCGCAGCAGAAGTCACGTTAGTTAGCCAGAGCCTGATGAATTATCTGGCATCATCAGCATTAAATGACTATGTGCAGGTGGAAAGACCTGATATGAAAGTGAGTGTACTGCATCGATTATACGAGATGCAACTCCAAATGGAACGGGCTATACCATGTACCCTTAATGTTTTCTTTTAGGAGAACTTGTCATTCGATATGACATTCTCTTTGCTGAATGGGATTGGCCACCAGAATTTGTCAAGGACTATCCCGAGGGAGAAACTGTAAATGCATCTGCTTTCTCTGATCTTGTCCGAGACACAGTTAAAAATTCACACACTAGGGAGTGGGCTTTAGCGCTAGCTCCTGCGCTATACCTGAACCATGTTGGTTAGGATGATGGCTCCCCCTATCAAATGATGCCTCTCTTTTAATACAATTTAAATAATTATAAATGTTATAATTAGATATATCTTCAAGTTTTTCTACAGGGTTTTTGTCATAGTGTTTTTACAATGTATAATATATTTGTATCTGTAGAATGTATTTAATGTTTATTACTGTCTTAAAGCTGTAGTGCAATTCATTGAAATATTTTCCAGTGGGCACCGAGGCAAGATGGCTTTCGCTTGAGACAGTAGGTGCACATAGAGCACAGAGAGTCAGAGAGATCTATGATGCTGCACCAAGGAATTCGGAGGGATGAATCCAGCAATTTGGAGCACAGAGGTACATTATTCCCAAACGTCCAGCAAGAGTTTGCTACATTTACTGGAACTGCAATTAGACTGGCGGTGCTATGGCATTTTGCCAGAATAATCTCTGAGGTTGCTACAATCCACCATAAAGGATCCTACCAGGCAGCGGCATCCGGAGCTGAAGCTGGGCTTGTGGAGACTGCTGGGACTGCTGAGATTGATCCTAAGACGGCGGCGGGGGCTGTTAAGGCAAGAACGGCCCAGCTGCCGCTGAGGGGAATGTCGGAGACTGGCAATGCAGGCATGGAGACTGCGGCTTCAGCGGCGGGGGGGGGGAGGAGACGAGGGCATCGGAGGATGGTGGACGACCCGGAAAAAAGAGGAAGAGGCGGGTGGCTCTGAAAGGACACCCAGCAGGCCCTACTGTGGTTGATCTGCTGAGAGGGCTGGCCGGGAAAACAGCTCCCAGTCACAAGGGAAGCGACTGTGAATGCACTGAACGCTGGGGACGTCCCGAGCGAGGAGCAAGATGAGCAAGAAGAGCGGAGTGAGGGAGAGAATCTCATCTCTATGGAGACAGATGGTCAGGACTGGGGGCCGGCTAACACTGAAGGTAGGCCTGGGGGCTACCCCCCTCAACCTCTGACTCTGACTATTACTGGGGGTGTAGAGTGTACTTTTCCGATTGTACCGACCAATATGCCAATTGCTGAGAAGGCTGTGTAAGTCTCTAACTCAGATGATTCAGGAAAGGCTGATATGGTTGGGGGGCTGAGGGGGAGCAAGCCTACATGCAAGACACTTCAACCACACCACCCCAAGAGCAACCATCTTGCACCGACCTCAACACTGTTTATACAAGTCAGCCTCAAGAAGTTTCTAAGGCTAGTAAAGATAATATTGGGCATGTGGAACTGGATAAGGAGCCTAGTGAAGTTTTCTTTTCCGTATTGGATGGTGGGGAATGGTCTGAGGACTCATCTGTAGACACTACAGATTTGAGATATAGCGATTTGGAGGAGGCAGAAGGTTGTAAATCTAAAACTGTTCTGAGGAAAAAAAAGGAGACAGGGAGGGGAGGAGCTGGCCTGGGATTATACTCCCACAAATCAATGTACCAATCCTATGCCTATCGTCCAACAGGATTCCGATCCATCCGGGCCAACTCCTCCAACATTAGAGGCTATCTTCCAGGCGAGTTCAATACAATGTGAAGAAATGCGCCAAGATGGATGCAAGGCCCAGGTTGCCTTGCATAAGATGCAAGGGGTTGTGCGAAAACTGATCAAGACTTGCAGTGCATTTGGGGAATGGCTGACTGACTCGAGTCTAGGATAGTCTCTACTGAATCTGACCTTGCAACGAATCAAACGCTAGTAGATTGTCATGAGGCACAGCTAGCTGACGTCAAGTGAAAGCTGGAGTAGTCTGAGAACCCCCAGCAGAGAAACAACCTCTGGGTGCTTGGGGTTCCTGAGGGAGTTAAGGGGGCTGATGTCCGGCTAGATGCGGATCAGCTTTCAATGTACTAAACAGACCATGATCACTCACAAGGGGGAATTAAGTGGGGGACACAGAATTAAAAAAAAGGAAAAAGAATGTATGTATTACAATGAATACAAAATAAATAAAATGTTTGTTTAAGGTACAGGTGAACTTGGGAGCTTGGGTTTTTGGAAAGCAGCATGTAACTAAATAGCATAGGAAGGTCTTAGCATCTGTGCTCTCGCTCTGTGTAACACACCAATCATGAAAAGACTCAAGATTGAGTCTGCACGCCTCGTGTGGGGAGGTGGGGTGTTGGGGTATTGGGTGGGGGGAGTTGGGGGATACAGAAGCAAGGTGTGGGAAAGGGAAGGGTGGTGGGTAAAATGTGGGATAAAAATGCATATCTAGTAATAACAACAAAACAAAGAAACAGCCAAAAGAGAAAGATAAGAGGCAAAATGAGAGATGAAAAATGGAGGGGGAACCAGCAAGAGACTACCAATAGGAGGAATCCGGGAATCAGAAGCAAAACCAAGATGGTGTAGATAACTATCTGCTCATGGAATGTTGCAGGATTGAATGATAGGGCAAAGAGGATAAGATGTGCTGAGCTCATGAGGTTGAATTCCATGAATGTAGTATGTTTACAGGAGACACACATTCCCTGGGGAAAAAGAAAAGTACTGAGGGTTGGAGGGTATAACATCCTGGGATGTACAACTCAGAATTTTTGAGGGGTGGCCATTTTAGCAAAGACATCTTTAGGTTTGGCCAAACGCAACGCAGTGGATGCTCTGGGGAAGTAGGCTATACTAGAACTTGCAGTGGGAGGTATAGTATGCTTGGTCTATGGATCAAACCAAGAAGATCCCCAGATATTTGAAGATTTGGAAGTAGAACTTGCTACATGGCGAAACCCTTAAATTTGTGTGGAGATCTTAACATCTCTCTGGATATTGGATCCGGGAGGCAGAGGCAAGGGGGATATTTTGGTCAAAAACCTAGACTTTACAGGGCATTAAACTCCCCTAAAAGTAGCCATGGCCTAGTGGACATCTGGGCTACAAAAAAACCAACTAACCCTGGCTACACGTATTTTTCCTGTCCGCACAAAAAATATGTCAGGATTGATTACTTCTATGGTACAAGGAATCTATTAGATCGAGCTGGGATGAGGAAACTTCCTAAAATAATATTCAATTACAACCCTCTGAACTTAGAATTTGAAACAGCTAGCTTTAAGCGACCATGGAGTAAATGCAAGTTTGATAGGAAACTGCTAGTGAACAGTGAATATATTGAATTTATTAAAAAAGTGGGTGCAAGAATGTTTTGATATTAACAGATATAGGCTAGCAGGGGGGTTGTGTTGGAATCTTTTAAGGCCGCTATTAGAGGCAATACTGTTAGCTTTGTTGCCAGGGCTAAGAAGCAGCAGGAGATTAAGAACCAACAACTATCGTGGGACTTGGCCAGGGCTGAAGAGGAGCATGTCTTGACAATAATACTGGGACAAGAGGGGGATCAAATCCAGTATCGAATAGTCACTTTAAAAGCGGAATTAAATAACTGGTTAACACAGAGATCAGCAGAGGAATATCCAGCCCATCGAAATAGCACCTATGAAAACAGTGAGCAAGTCGGTAGGAGGTTAGCACTTCGTATCAAGCAGAAAGTATATCTTTAAACTCAATATTTTCAATTACAATAGACGGACAAGCATATACAGATCCAGAAGACATCATCAAAGGGTTTCAAAACTATTATCAAGTCCTGTACCAGGATGATACTAACAAAGATCGAACAGAAGTTGTACAGGTCATAGCAGGGCTGGTAGCTGGCACCGAAGCTGGAGGGGGCTTGGTTAGGCCAATTAGAGAAGAGCTAGAAGAAGAAATCACTTTAGCGGAAGTTCATTTAGCGCTGTTAGGAATGGCATTGGGGAAGGCTGCTGGTCCCGACAGGATTTGGCTGGAGGTCTATAAGATCCTTGAAACAGCTATAACACCTCTTTTTCTTGACTTGTTCAGGGGCATACAGTATAATGGAACCCCCCTTGAGTCTTGGAAAGAGACAGATATCATAATATTTCCTAAAAAAGGAAAATCAGTAGATAGTCCATCTTCATATCAGCCGATCTCTCTGATCAACTCAGACACAGAAATGTATTCTAAAATCCTGGCCAATAGGCTATGGAGGGTTATAGAACATCTGGTCTCCCCTTGGCAACACAGCTTTATCCCTGGCAAAGGAACAACTGATCATACCCGTAGAGGTATTTCTCTCTTTGACATCATAACCGGGATGGGGGCCCGATGGCTATGATCCTCCTCAACGCCAAAAAGGCCTATGATCAGGAGTTTTTATGGGGGATACTGGAGCTAAATGGTTTTGGGTTGCAGTTTATAAAGGCATTTAAGGCAATGTACTGTCAACCAAGAGACCAACTACAACTTATGGGGAAGTAATCCAATAATATTAATATATCAAGAGGGACCAAACAGGGATGCCCTTGCTCCCCAATTTTATTTGCTTTATATATATTAATCCCCTAGTGGTTAAGCTTCTACAGACTTGGAAGATTAAACCAATAATCAATGGTGGGTATGAGACGAAAGTATTGGTGTACGCTGATGATGCAGCGGTGTTAACTTCGAATCAAGCTGAGGCAATTGAAGAAATAAGGAAGATTGCTGAGAGTTATGGGCTCCTCTCTGGATACGCATTGAACAAAGGGAAAATGATTGTGCTATGCACAGATAACATAGATTTCAACGACAATAGGAAAGCAGATACAGTGGTCCGAATAAGCGGTAAGGTGGATGAAATTAGTAAATGCAATTTCAAACCTCTGATCAAATCTATAGGGAATAACTTAAGGAGAGTTAACAGGCTACATCTGTCTATCATAGGTAGGGGGGATTTTTCTTTCAAATGACCATGTTACAGAAAATACTGTATTTGTTTTGTGCAATACCGCTGGCTCTGAAAGATAGTATATGGAGGGCATTGGCATGGATAATAATAATGAACTAGAGCGAGGCCCAAAAATACCCACACTATACAAACTTTCTATTGGGAAGGAAGCTTCAGGGCTGCTACTAAGAGAACTGGAACCGAGCTATTACAAGAAGGTACGGTTTAAAGTAATCTATAGTTCAAGGTCTCTAAATTTATGGCAATTCCGAAAGTTTGTAAATATAACCCCCTATGGCGTTCATCGTTATTTCCATCCCAGGTTATTGACGGTATGGGGAAGTAGTGGGAAAGGTATGAGGTAGGAACAATTGGGGACTTCTGCGGGGGAGAGCAAGATTTTCAATTTTCTAGGCTACAGCAGGTCTTTGGTATACCGGATAACCAATACTTTATATTTATTCAGATTAGGAGCATCCTCACCCTATATAGTCCTAAGATTTAGCTCGATAAGATACCACTCTTTGAAGCTATAACTAGGAAGTCTAGCAGAATTAGGAATTGTTATAGTCTGTTTCTTGACAATATCCCAGATCTATATGAGCCTTTCTTTAACTGCCAAAATACTTTTATCTTCGAGCTTAAAAGCTCAACTGTACACAACTATATTTAATCTTTATTTTATACCTTCCAAACTGTACACATGGGGGAAAAGGATAGATGATAAATGCCCCAGATGTGGGTTAGGACCTGCCACCCTGATCCATTTGCTGTATAACTGCAACAAATTGGCTCTATTAAAAGAATGGCTGCTAGGTTTTTGGGAGGAACTATTTGGTCATGAGACAGGGAAGACGCATTGCACCGGCGCGGGGAGTGCATCGCACCGCGCTGTTTGGGGGCAAGTGCGTACACCCAGGACTACGCGACCCAGGAGGCTGCGGGGTGAACGGAGGACAAACGGCCCCTCCCCCGTCACCGGGGGAATTGATAAACTTCTCGCGCCTCCCGCTTTGCGGGAGATGCATCGCACCGGCGCTGTTTGGGGGCAAGCGCGTACACCCAGTACTACGGGACCCAGGAGGCTGTGGGTTGAATGGAAGACAAGCGGCCCCTCCCCCTGTCACAGGGGGCATTGATAAACTTCTCGAGCCTCCCGCTTCGCGGGAGACGCATCGCACCAGTGCCGTTTGGGGGCAAGCGCGTACACCCAGGACTACGCGACCCAGGAGGCTGCGGGGTGAGCGGAGGACAAGCGGCCCCTCCCCCCCGACACCGGGGGAGATTTAACATATTACCTGGTCCCGCCTCACCGGATGCATGCGGGCGGGCGCCGGGGTAAGCCCGGGCAATGGACAGGCCGTCTGTGGCCGACAGGGGCCAGAAGAGGCCGGGCTGGGCCGCCCCTTAAGGTTCCATCGATGGGTAAGCGAAAGCAAGATAATAGTGGGGAAAAGGAGGGTAAAAAGGAAAAAGTTCAGAGGAAATCTGAGTCGATCAATTCATATCTAATTTCAGCAGTGGGGGTTTTAAGTGTTGAAATTGCCAACGCCGAGAAGGAACTGAGCCTGGACCTCCCCACTACAGTAGGTGATGAGTTAACTAGTTCGCCCGTCCCGGAGTCTGTTATCCCCTTGGGCCCTGTAGTTGTCATTAAGAACCCCATGTCAGCACGTGTGAACAAATGTGTCGAACCTGTAAGCAAGGGTTTGGCCTCTGACAATGGGGGGAATCCCCCAGCCCAAGTTGCATCATGTAATGGGGAGAAACAAAGGCGGCCAAAAAAGTCCATCAAATGGCCAAAATCAGGAGTATGCCACAAGGTACGGACGCAAACAATTGGCGGTACTAGTGGAAGAATTGTTCGATTCCTGCCTGGAACCCGTTCTCGTAGGTACAGCCAAGGACATTGTGGACACTCTTAACACTTGTGTTGCTGGCTTATTAAAGAAATGTGAATATATTGATGAATTTATAAAAGAGTATAGAGGGCGGCAAAGTCTGGTTAAACATTCACAGGAAGATCACAATCATATTAGGGCTGAGAAGAGTCAAAAGGATAGTACTACAATGACTTTACCCCAAGAGTGTCTTATTAGTGCACCTAACCCGGAAAGATCAGGGGTTACTAGAAATACTCCTCAGCAAATAAGGGGAAGCCGGCCCCTAAATAACAATCAAGGGGCAAGACTTACTGAGGTCGGCGGAGTGAAATCTTTTAGGAGAGCCCTTAGTAGTAACAGGTCTATTACTCCAAGTGGCTTTACCCTAGATCAGGGGTCTCCAAACCGGTCCTGGAGGGCCGGATCCATGCCAGATTTTTTGGATATCCCCATTGAGATACATGTAGTAATTTTAAAAATCTGGCATGGATCCGGCCCTCCAGGACCGATTTGGAGACCCCTGCCCTAGATCTTCCACCAGAAGCCGCCCCTCTGGTGGCTGTCTTAACTGGGGTTCCCCCCCTTAATAACGACATGGCAGAGTCTACCCAAGATCTTCTCAGGAACTCTAAAATCTGGTGTACCCAGCTTAGTAGTGGTGGTTTAGATATTTCATCACAGATCATCATGGCTAGACGGTTTGGATGGGTTGGGAGGCGCACCAAGAGTATAAAGGGGGACTGTGTGGTGGTCAATTTTAACAAGTGCAATGTGGGGAACAGATTGTTTTGGGATGCCTCAGACATTGGTTGTTCTGGTATCAGGCCACTACCTTTGGGCTATTTTTATCCTCCGGAAAACACACATATAAAGGTGCATGCCACACAACCCTCATTGCCTTCCCAGAGGAATAATCTTCTGGTTTGAATCAGTTGTATGATGCCCCCCAAGGTAACCCAGTAAGAGGGTCCTCCCAGAGAGAGGAGAGTTCGGAACCAATTCTCCCCCAATACCTGTAATCCACCAATCCAATGGGATACAGATATAGCTCTTCTAAATCACTTTCCCCATTATCAAGTATGGAGGACAATGAATGACTATATGATCCAAGCCAACATCTAATGGAACAACCCAGGGTGTCAAGCCACGTACCTACATGTAAAATACTTAGTTGGAACTTGGCAGGAATTAGACATAAAAGAAACAATGAACTCTGGGTTGATTTTGTAAAGCAACATGACATTATTGCCCTCCAGGAAACAGGGCTACATCTAAAACTTTTAGCCTGGATGGGTATACAAGCTTTGTTATTCCAGCAATCCCTGGGTTAGGGGGTAGGCCAAAAGGTGGGTTAATCCTCCTTATCTCGTTAAAACTGAGAGGACTCCTGAAAATGCTGCAGTCTGGCTCTAATAATATATTAATTCTCGAGTGGGCCGTTTCAGATCTTTCTAATATTTTAATAATTAATTTTTATACTGCCAGTGAGAAGGATTTGATCAATTACCATTTAGATGCTCTGGCTGGTATTCTGTCAGTTTATAAATTAGCACATGACACTTTATTCAATATTATTATTTTGGGTGATTTTAATATTCGTCCATGTAGCTGGGATTGTACTTTAGATAGCCATCAAGGACCTCCAGGCTCTGTTGTCCCGCATTTTGAACATAGCAGGCAGGGAGAGGCCCTGGAGGACCTTTTAGCTAACCTGAACCATTTTGAGGTAGCATCCGGTCTGGGGGAAGAGAGGGTCCCCACATTTAAGGGTAAAGATTCTGATACTGTCATTGATTATATTTTTTTATCCTCTTATGTGCTAGCTAGGGCCATTCTTTATAAAGTAGTTCCATCTGTTTATAGTGATCATAACCCAGTTCCTCTGGAATTGGATCTGGGGGAGGTTAGTGATCTAAGGAACAGGGTAACTACTGAGATTAACTAATTAATTCCAAAAGACCAAGGTAGTAGGCTAAATTGGGCTAGGGTGGTCCCCGAAGCCTTCATGGAGGACTTTTTCAATAAGGCTGACGTAAATCTGGCCATATGTCTAGATAGTTCTGCTCCTAGTAGTGAGATCATTGGAGCCTTCATCTCCATTTGTACCCAGATCTCAACGGACTTGAAGGTTAAAAATAATGAAAGACCAAATCAGCTATATAGATGGTTTGATTGCAGTTACACCAAAGCTCACGGCGCTCTTCTCCAAGCACTAAAGCAAAAACCCAGAGACAGGGTGTTAGTCTCTAGATTAAGAAAGACATACAAGTTGGCTATTGCTAACCGTAAGCAAGATATTAAAACAGAGGCATGGAATAATCTTTTGTCTTCAGACGTCCTAAGGGATAGTAGTAAATTCTGGGCAACCATCAACCATCCTTTCATTACAGGACAAAAGATCACAACTCTGATGAGAAATGGCTCTCACACTTCAGTGAGATCTATGGCAGTGAGGGCCTTACCCACCAAGAGAATGATAATACGCTCACACAGTCATTACTACCCCTAATATTCAAGGAGGACGAGGTACAAAGAGCAATCCTCGAGATGTCTAAAAATAAAGCCCCTGGCCCGGATGGCGTCCCAGCGGACCTATACGGCACTTTACCCAAATTTTGGGCTAAGATTTTAACTAATGTTTTTAACGCTTCCAATATAAATGGGTTCCCTGCATCATGGGCTACTTCAATAATAATCCCAGTTTTTAAAAAAGGTTTAAGGGGGACCCCTCCTGCTACAGACCTATCTCTTTGATAGACTGCGATTAAAATCTTGGGCAGAGTCATCTTGCAGAAACTTAGGATTGGCTGGAGGATAGAGGGGTCCTCTCCAACCTTCAATAGGGCTTTAGGGAGAAGTGAAGTACCCTCAACAAATGTTTGAACTTGTATCTTTTGATAAGCAAATTCACTTTGGCCAAGGATGGGCTGCTCTATATGGGCTTTTTGGACCTTTCCTATGCCTTTGACCTGGTCAACCGGGCAAAGCTTTGATCAATTTTGCTGAGTATAGGGATTGACCCATCTTTGGTAAACTTTTTAGCTGCTCTTCATCAGGGTCTTTAAGCGTCAGTCAGGGTTACAAGGGAATGTAGATGCACCAGTCACTTCAGTTCTAAGCAGGGTGTTAGGCAGGGCTGCATCCTGGTGCCCCTTTTTTTTACTCTATATATCAATGCTCTTGACAAGTCTTTAGAGGGGGCCTCTCTGGATGTTCCGCGTATAGGAGATTCTGTAATCCCTGATCTTCTATACGCGGACGATGCAGTTTTATTGGCCCGTACTTGCCTTGGTCTCCAGAGGTTGCTGGACTCCTTTGGAGACTTTATGGGATCTTTGGACCTGCAGATTAATAACAAAAAATCACATGTGATGGTTGTTGGTAAACGCCCCACGGGACTAAAACTAAAACCCTTTTAATGCAAAGGTGAAGAGGTAACAAGGGTACCCGTCTTCACATACCTTGGGGTCCTCTTCGATGAAAGGGGTACATGGGGTCCTCAACATAAGATCCAAAGTAACGCTGTAGCTAGGTTCCACGGCAGCACTGATGGGCTTTGCAAAGCGGTTGGGGGCAAGACCCATGGAGACAATCCTGAATGTTTATGAATCCAAATGCCTGGCTATTGCCAAGTATGGTGCTTTTATATGGGGCTTTACACCACAAGAGAAGATACAGGTCGCAGAAAACACATTTTTAAGATCCCTTTTGACGGTACCGCAATCCACTCCCACATATTCATTGCACACAGAATTAGGGCTGGGGTATGTTACTGATCAGTTGAAAGTTGCCCCATTGATTTGTTGGATAAAGACCTGGATAAACAGAGAAATAACATTAAATTACCTTATTTTAAATGATTGTATTTCGATGGAGAAGGTTGATAGGGTGCCCTGGTTAACTTATAATAAAGAAATGTTTACAAAATTCGGGCGCCCTGAGATTTACACATCACCTGATCTTATTAAAAGGATTTAAGTTGGACAACGAAAAACTATTTGGTTATGCTATCATTGAATCGTGAGGAATTGGAGTTGAAGAAACCTTGTGTAAGAGCTAATTATGTGTTACTTACTTCTCCCTCACTTGAGCCGTACCTAAAAATTCTTACAATCCCTTTTCATCGTCATCTTTTAATTAAATTCCTATTTAATATAATTCATTTGTCTCTTGGTTCTTTTTCCAGTCTGGGGCAAACCTGAAACTTCTAACCCTTGCAGTTGTGACAACTTTTCTACCCAAGACACAATGCACTTTATTATGTTTTGTGAGTACTATGCGGATATTAGGAAAAAGTTTTTAGTTCCAATATTGAGAGAGGCGTGTTTTTTTACAAGTTAGGCCCGCTCCTATTTATCTGCAGTTGCTAAGCTGTACTCGTGACATTTTTGGTGTTGCTAGCTTCTTGGTGGCTGCTGTACGGAATAAGGCCAAAAAGACTAGCTGTTCATAATTTCCTTGTCTGACTTTTATTCGTTATTAAGATATTATGCCAATTTTTTATCATGGAATTTTATTATACTCTGTACATCGTATGACAATTGTAATTATGATTGGATGTATATATTTGTTATGAAGTGTTTATATTCTCTTTTATGTTTTTAAGTAATAGAATAAAGTGCTTTGACTGACTGACTGACTGGTCATAGACTAGAACTAACCCCTACTCTGTTGATCCTCGGGTATGATAGCACCATGGGTTTTAATACTGAACAGGAATATTGTCTTTTTTTAGGGACAGAGGTATTTAGGATATTACTAGCTGGTAGATGGAAAGATGCAGAACCACCAACTTTTCATATGTGGCTTGCCAGGCTTCTCAGAATTTACAATCTAAAGATGACCATCTATGCGTTTAGGGCAGACAGGTCAGAATCCAGGGGGAAGAAGATTTGGGCGCATATCACCGAATAGAGTAGAGATGGCATAGGAGAAAGCTAATTGGGGTTGCCTACAGCTCCTCTGGTCCCAAGGGGGTGGGTTTTACATTTTTTTCTTCTTCTTTTTAACAATATAAAATAGGGTTAGGCTGTATTGAACTGCTTTTCCTTTTAGATATTCCCAATGTATTGTTTTGGATTAACTGTTTTATGATGGACCAAGTTGACCTTTATGTGAAGTAACGCTTTTCAAAACTGCTTTTACTGTATCAACTGCTTTTATGACTACTCTTTTGTACGATACTAACTGGTTTCTTTTTATGTGATCATTGATTGTTATTTGATGTATTTGCATTTTCTGGAAATGCACAATAAAGAAAAAAATATATATATATTTTCTAGAATGATTTACAAAAATATTTTAATGCCCATTTTTATTTGTAGGGTGTATTATTGACCTATACTTTTATTAATGAATAATACATTTCATAAAGATTTGGGATCTCTGTTATTTTTAATTTTCAAAATAAATTCATACTTTTCACCATACATATATGTAATTTGTATGGCATGCTTGCATATTACATTACAGTTTTTTTTATATATTTCATTTGTTCAGTTACTCATGTGTTTATATATATATATATATATATATATATATATATATATATATATATATATATATATATATATATGTCAAACAACCAAGTTTGCCTGCAGTGAGAGGCCCTCGACAGGTAAGTGTTTATAGGCTTTTATTTGATGGGCGAAGACAGGCAAAGCGGCGTGATGCCGCACAATGAATTAAAAGTCCATCCGACGCGTTTCGTGCCTGAAGGCACTTCTTCCTGGGATCTGGGCTTTTCATCTGCTCCATGCTTGCGGCGATATTACAGCTCCACCTTGTTATATCCTTCCCGCCCGGGGTGGGCGTGGCCACCCGCTTGGCCTGTTGGTCTTTGTGGTGCCGTCAGTAACAACTCCAGTGAGTCGCCGAGCATTTCACAAATTAAATAACTTGCCCCAGTGGGTTTGTGAGAGCAATTCCGTCGCTTTCCAAGCCGTTAACATCTTCCATCAGCCAATACCCGTTCCCATTGTCAAAACGCCACATGACGCCTCGACAGGACTGCACACAGGCACAGTGGGGCGCTTCTCGCGGCTCAGGCGGTGCCGCTTCACATCAAACAACCAAGTTTGCCTGCAGTGAGAGGCCCTCGACAGGTAAGTGTTTATAGGCTTTTATTTGATGGGCGAAGACAGGCAAAGCGGCGTGATGCCGCACAATGAATTAAAAGTCCATCCGACGCGTTTCGTGCCTGAAGGCACTTCTTCCTGGGATCTGGGCTTTTCATCTGCTCCATGCTTGCGGCGATATTACAGCTCCACCTTGTTATATCCTTCCCGCCCGGGGTGGGCGTGGCCACCCGCTTGGCCTGTTGGTCTTTGTGGTGCCGTCAGTAACAACTCCAGTGAGTCGCCGAGCATTTCACAAATTAAATAACTTGCCCCAGTGGGTTTGTGAGAGCAATTCCGTCGCTTTCCAAGCCGTTAACATCTTCCATCAGCCAATACCCGTTCCCATTGTCAAAACGCCACATGACGCCTCGACAGGACTGCACACAGGCACAGTGGGGCGCTTCTCGCGGCTCAGGCGGTGCCGCTTCACATCAAACAACCAAGTTTGCCTGCAGTGAGAGGCCCTCGACAGGTAAGTGTTTATAGGCTTTTATTTGATGGGCGAAGACAGGCAAAGCGGCGTGATGCCGCACAATGAATTAAAAGTCCATCCGACGCGTTTCGTGCCTGAAGGCACTTCTTCCTGGGATCTGGGCTTTTCATCTGCTCCATGCTTGCGGCGATATTACAGCTCCACCTTGTTATATCCTTCCCGCCCGGGGTGGGCGTGGCCACCCGCTTGCCCTGTTGGTCTTTGTGGTGCCGTCAGTAACAACTCCAGTGAGTCGCCGAGCATTTCACAAATTAAATAACTTGCCCCAGTGGGTTTGTGAGAGCAATTCCGTCGCTTTCCAAGCCGTTAACATCTTCCATCAGCCAATACCCGTTCCCATTGTCAAAACGCCACATGACGCCTCGACAGGACTGCACACAGGCACAGTGGGGCGCTTCTCGCGGCTCAGGCGGTGCCGCTTCACATCAAACAACCAAGTTTGCCTGCAGTGAGAGGCCCTCGACAGGTAAGTGTTTATAGGCTTTTATTTGATGGGCGAAGACAGGCAAAGCGGCGTGATGCCGCACAATGAATTAAAAGTCCATCCGACGCGTTTCGTGCCTGAAGGCACTTCTTCCTGGGATCTGGGCTTTTCATCTGCTCCATGCTTGCGGCGATATTACAGCTCCACCTTGTTATATCCTTCCCGCCCGGGGTGGGCGTGGCCACCCGCTTGGCCTGTTGGTCTTTGTGGTGCCGTCAGTAACAACTCCAGTGAGTCGCCGAGCATTTCACAAATTAAATAACTTGCCCCAGTGGGTTTGTGAGAGCAATTCCGTCGCTTTCCAAGCCGTTAACATCTTCCATCAGCCAATACCCGTTCCCATTGTCAAAACGCCACATGACGCCTCGACAGGACTGCACACAGGCACAGTGGGGCGCTTCTCGCGGCTCAGGCGGTGCCGCTTCACATCAAACAACCAAGTTTGCCTGCAGTGAGAGGCCCTCGACAGGTAAGTGTTTATAGGCTTTTATTTGATGGGCGAAGACAGGCAAAGCGGCGTGATGCCGCACAATGAATTAAAAGTCCATCCGACGCGTTTCGTGCCTGAAGGCACTTCTTCCTGGGATCTGGGCTTTTCATCTGCTCCATGCTTGCGGCGATATTACAGCTCCACCTTGTTATATCCTTCCCGCCCGGGGTGGGCGTGGCCACCCGCTTGCCCTGTTGGTCTTTGTGGTGCCGTCAGTAACAACTCCAGTGAGTCGCCGAGCATTTCACAAATTAAATAACTTGCCCCAGTGGGTTTGTGAGAGCAATTCCGTCGCTTTCCAAGCCGTTAACATTTTCCATCAGCCAATACCCGTTCCCATTGTCAAAATGCCACATGACGCCTCGACAGGACTGCACACAGGCACAGTGGGGCGCTTCTCGCGGCTCAGGCGGTGCCGCTTCACATCAAACAACCAAGTTTGCCTGCAGTGAGAGGCCCTCGACAGGTAAGTGTTTATAGGCTTTTATTTGATGGGCGAAGAGAGGCAAAGCGGCGTGATGCCGCACAATGAATTAAAAGTCTATCCGACGCGTTTCGTGCCTGAAGACACTTCTTCCTGGGATCTGGGCTTTTCATCTGCTCCATGCTTGCGGCGATATTACAGCTCCACCTTGTTATATCCTTCCCGCCCGGGGTGGGCGTGGCCACCCGCTTGGCCTGTTGGTCTTTGTGGTGCCGTCAGTAACAACTCCAGTGAGTCGCCGAGCATTTCACAAATTAAATAACTTGCCCCAGTGGGTTTGTGAGAGCAATTCCGTCGCTTTCCAAGCCGTTAACATCTTCCATCAGCCAATACCCGTTCCCATTGTCAAAACGCCACATGACGCCTCGACAGGACTGCACACAGGCACAGTGGGGCGCTTCTCGCGGCTCAGGCGGTGCCGCTTCACATCAAACAACCAAGTTTGCCTGCAGTGAGAGGCCCTCGACAGGTAAGTGTTTATAGGCTTTTATTTGATGGGCGAAGACAGGCAAAGCGGCGTGATGCCGCACAATGAATTAAAAGTCCATCCGACGCGTTTCGTGCCTGAAGGCACTTCTTCCTGGGATCTGGGCTTTTCATCTGCTCCATGCTTGCGGCGATATTACAGCTCCACCTTGTTATATCCTTCCCGCCCGGGGTGGGCGTGGCCACCCGCTTGGCCTGTTGGTCTTTGTGGTGCCGTCTGTAACAACTCCAGTGAGTCGCCGAGCATTTCACAAATTAAATAACTTGCCCCAGTGGGTTTGTGAGAGCAATTCCGTCGCTTTCCAAGCCGTTAACATCTTCCATCAGCCAATACCCGTTCCCATTGTCAAAACGCCACATGACGCCTCGACAGGACTGCACACAGGCACAGTGGGGCGCTTCTCGCGGCTCAGGCGGTGCCGCTTCACATCAAACAACCAAGTTTGCCTGCAGTGAGAGGCCCTCGACAGGTAAGTGTTTATAGGCTTTTATTTGATGGGCGAAGACAGGCAAAGCGGCGTGATGCCGCACAATGAATTAAAAGTCCATCCGACGCGTTTCGTGCCTGAAGGCACTTCTTCCTGGGATCTGGGCTTTTCATCTGCTCCATGCTTGCGGCGATATTACAGCTCCACCTTGTTATATCCTTCCCGCCCGGGGTGGGCGTGGCCACCCGCTTGGCCTGTTGGTCTTTGTGGTGCCGTCAGTAACAACTCCAGTGAGTCGCCGAGCATTTCACAAATTAAATAACTTGCCCCAGTGGGTTTGTGAGAGCAATTCCGTCGCTTTCCAAGCCGTTAACATCTTCCATCAGCCAATACCCGTTCCCATTGTCAAAACGCCACATGACGCCTCAACAGGACTGCACACAGGCACAGTGGGGCGCTTCTCGCGGCTCAGGCGGTGCCGCTTCACATCAAACAACCAAGTTTGCCTGCAGTGAGAGGCCCTCGACAGGTAAGTGTTTATAGGCTTTTATTTGATGGGCGAAGACAGGCAAAGCGGCGTGATGCCGCACAATGAATTAAAAGTCCATCCGACGCGTTTCGTGCCTGAAGGCACTTCTTCCTGGGATCTGGGCTTTTCATCTGCTCCATGCTTGCGGCGATATTACAGCTCCACCTTGTTATATCCTTCCCGCCCGGGGTGGGCGTGGCCACCCGCTTGGTCTGTTGGTCTTTGTGGTGCGGTCAGTAACAACTCCAGTGAGTCGCCGAGCATTTCACAAATTAAATAACTTGCCCCAGTGGGTTTATGAGAGCAATTCCGTCGCTTTCCAAGCCGTTAACATCTTCCATCATCCAATACCCGTTCCCATTGTCAAAACGCCACATGACGCCTCGACAGGACTGCACACAGGCACAGTGGGGCGCTTCTCGCGGCTCAGGCGGTGCCGCTTCACATCAAACAACCAAGTTTGCCTGCAGTGAGAGGCCCTCGACAGGTAAGTGTTTATAGGCTTTTATTTGATGGGCGAAGACAGGCAAAGCGGCGTGATGCCGCACAATGAATTAAAAGTCCATCCGACGCGTTTCTTGCCTGAAGGCACTTCTTCCTGGGATCTGGGCTTTTCATCTGCTCCATGCTTGCGGCGATAATACAGCTCCACCTTGTTATATCCTTCCCGCCCGGGGTGGGCGTGGCCACCCGCTTGGCCTGTTGGTCTTTGTGGTGCCGTCAGTAACAACTCCAGTGAGTCGCCGAGCATTTCACAAATTAAATAACTTGCCCCAGTGGGTTTGTGAGAGCAATTCCGTCGCTTTCCAAGCCGTTAACATCTTCCATCAGCCAATACCCGTTCCCATTGTCAAAACGCCACATGACGCCTCGACAGGACTGCACACAGGCACAGTGGGGCGCTTCTCGCGGCTCAGGCGGTGCCGCTTCACATCAAAGAACCAAGTTTGCCTGCAGTGAGAGGCCCTCGACAGGTAAGTGTTTATAGGCTTTTATTTGATGGGCGAAGACAGGCAAAGCGGCGTGATGCCGCACAATGAATTAAAAGTCCATCCGACGCGTTTCGTGCCTGAAGGCACTTCTTCCTGGGATCTGGGCTTTTCATCTGCTCCATGCTTGCGGCGATATTACAGCTCCACCTTGTTATATCCTTCCCGCCCGGGGTGGGCGTGGCCACCCGCTTGGCCTGTTGGTCTTTGTGGTGCCGTCAGTAACAACTCCAGTGAGTCGCCGAGCATTTCACAAATTAAATAACTTGCCCCAGTGGGTTTGTGAGAGCAATTCCGTCGCTTTCCAAGCCGTTAACATCTTCCATCAGCCAATACCCGTTCCCATTGTCAAAACGCCACATGACGCCTCAACAGGACTGCACACAGGCACAGTGGGGCGCTTCTCGCGGCTCAGGCGGTGCCGCTTCACATCAAACAACCAAGTTTGCCTGCAGTGAGAGGCCCTCGACAGGTAAGTGTTTATAGGCTTTTATTTGATGGGCGAAGACAGGCAAAGCGGCGTGATGCCGCACAATGAATTAAAAGTCCATCCGACGCGTTTCGTGCCTGAAGGCACTTCTTCCTGGGATCTGGGCTTTTCATCTGCTCCATGCTTGCGGCGATATTACAGCTCCACCTTGTTATATCCTTCCCGCCCGGGGTGGGCGTGGCCACCCGCTTGGCCTGTTGGTCTTTGTGGTGCGGTCAGTAACAACTCCAGTGAGTCGCCGAGCATTTCACAAATTAAATAACTTGCCCCAGTGGGTTTGTGAGAGCAATTCCGTCGCTTTCCAAGCCGTTAACATCTTCCATCAGCCAATACCCGTTCCCATTGTCAAAACGCCACATGACGCCTCGACAGGACTGCACACAGGCACAGTGGGGCGCTTTTCGCGGCTCAGGCGGTGCTGCTTCACATCAAACAACCAAGTTTGCCTGCAGTGAGAGGCCCTCGACAGGTAAGTGTTTATAGGCTTTTATTTGATGGGCGAAGACAGGCAAAGCGGCGTGATGCCGCACAATGAATTAAAAGTCCATCCGACGCGTTTCTTGCCTGAAGGCACTTCTTCCTGGGATCTGGGCTTTTCATCTGCTCCATGCTTGCGGCGATATTACAGCTCCACCTTGTTATATCCTTCCCGCCCGGGGTGGGCGTGGCCACCCGCTTGGCCTTTTGGTCTTTGTGGTGCCGTCAGTAACAACTCCAGTGAGTCGCCGAGCATTTCACAAATTAAATAACTTGCCCCAGTGGGTTTGTGAGAGCAATTCCGTCGCTTTCCAAGCCGTTAACATCTTCCATCAGCCAATACCCGTTCCCATTGTCAAAACGCCACATGACGCCTCGACAGGACTGCACACAGGCACAGTGGGGCGCTTCTCGCGGCTCAGGCGGTGCCGCTTCACATCAAAGAACCAAGTTTGCCTGCAGTGAGAGGCCCTCGACAGGTAAGTGTTTATAGGCTTTTATTTGATGGGCGAAGACAGGCAAAGCGGCGTGATGCCGCACAATGAATTAAAAGTCCATCCGACGCGTTTCGTGCCTGAAGGCACTTCTTCCTGGGATCTGGGCTTTTCATCTGCTCCATGCTTGCGGCGATATTACAGCTCCACCTTGTTATATCCTTCCCGCCCGGGGTGGGCGTGGCCACCCACTTGGCCTGTTGGTCTTTGTGGTGCCGTCAGTAACAACTCCAGTGAGTCGCCGAGCATTTCACAAATTAAATAACTTGCCCCAGTGGGTTTGTGAGAGCAATTCCGTCGCTTTCCAAGCCGTTAACATCTTCCATCAGCCAATACCCGTTCCCATTGTCAAAACGCCACATGACAATGGGAATGTCTTCGCCCATCAAATAAAAGCCTATAAACACTTACCTGTCGAGGGCCTCTCACTGCAGGCAAACTTGGTTGTTTGATGTGAAGCGGCACCGCCTGAGCCGCGAGAAGCGCCCCACTGTGCCTGTGTGCAGTCCTGTCGAGGCGTCATGTGGCGTTTTGACAATGGGAACGGGTATTGGCTGATGGAAGATGTTAACGGCTTGGAAAGCGACGGAATTGCTCTCACAAACCCACTGGGGCAAGTTATTTAATTTGTGAAATGCTCGGCGACTCACTGGAGTTGTTACTGACGGCACCACAAAGACCAACAGGCCAAGCGGGTGGCCACGCCCACCCCGGGCGGGAAGGATATAACAAGGTGGAGCTGTAATATCGCCGCAAGCATGGAGCAGATGAAAAGCCCAGATCCCAGGAAGAAGTGCCTTCAGGCACGAAACGCGTCGGATGGACTTTTAATTCATTGTGCGGCATCACGCCGCTTTGCCTGTCTTCGCCCATCAAATAAAAGCCTATAAACACTTACCTGTCGAGGGCCTCTCACTGCAGGCAAACTTGGTTGTTTGATGTGAAGCGGCACCGCCTGAGCCGCGAGAAGCGCCCCACTGTGCCTGTGTGCAGTCCTGTCGAGGCGTCATGTGGCGTTTTGACAATGGGAACGGGTATTGGCTGATGGAAGATGTTAACGGCTTGGAAAGCGACGGAATTGCTCTCACAAACCCACTGGGGCAAGTTATTTAATTTGTGAAATGCTCGGCGACTCACTGGAGTTGTTACTGACGGCACCACAAAGACCAACAGGCCAAGCGGGTGGCCACGCCCACCCCGGGCGGGAAGGATATAACAAGGTGGAGCTGTAATATCGCCGCAAGCATGGAGCAGATGAAAAGCCCAGATCCCAGGAAGAAGTGCCTTCAGGCACGAAACGCGTCGGATGGACTTTTAATTCATTGTGCGGCATCACGCCGCTTTGCCTGTCTTCGCCCATCAAATAAAAGCCTATAAACACTTACCTGTCGAGGGCCTCTCACTGCAGGCAAACTTGGTTGTTTGATGTGAAGCGGCACCGCCTGAGCCGCGAGAAGCGCCCCACTGTGCCTGTGTGCAGTCCTGTCGAGGCGTCATGTGGCGTTTTGACAATGGGAACGGGTATTGGCTGATGGAAGATGTTAACGGCTTGGAAAGCGACGGAATTGCTCTCACAAACCCACTGGGGCAAGTTATTTAATTTGTGAAATGCTCGGCGACTCACTGGAGTTGTTACTGACGGCACCACAAAGACCAACAGGCCAAGCGGGTGGCCACGCCCACCCCGGGCGGGAAGGATATAACAAGGTGGAGCTGTAATATCGCCACAAGCATGGAGCAGATGAAAAGCCCAGATCCCAGGAAGAAGTGCCTTCAGGCACAAAACGCGTCGGATGGACTTTTAATTCATTGTGCGGCATCACGCCGCTTTGCCTGTCTTCGCCCATCAAATAAAAGCCTATAAACACTTACCTGTCGAGGGCCTCTCACTGCAGGCAAACTTGGTTGTTTGATATATATATATGTGTATATGCTTTCATACATTTTTGTGGGTTAACAGTTTGGACAATTGATATGACACCCAAAATGTATGCACTTGCCCCAGTGTTTGCGGGACTGGACTTATATAGTGGAATAGTAAAGCTACCCCCTCTACCATCAAATATATAAACTGTCCTTAATGTTTGATGAATTAAAATTTGAATAGTTATTCTGGACCCCTGAAACATATATGATCTTTCCTCAATGTTGATTTGACTAAAGTTCGAATTGTAAATTCATCCCCCAAAAATGTATAAAGGCACTCCCCCAACATTAGTTCGATTGGAGTTGGAATAGTACATCTGACCCCATAATATATACACTTTCATAAATGTTAGTTAGAATACGGCTAGAGTGGTAAATCGGATAGACCTTCCTTACCAAAAATATGCACTTTCACCCCATTTTTGTTGTATTGGACTCAAAATAGTAAGCTTTCACACGGATGCTTTTGCATCGGGAGAGGACGCCTCTTTTCGCTCGGCACATTAGCCATTTACTTTGATTTTGGACTTAGGACACAGAAAAACGAGATGTGATGTCTGTGCACATTGGACACAGTCAGCACGCCCTGATGAAGTTCTGTTGAACGAAACGCGTTGGCTGCCTAAAAGAAAATTGAATAAAGAAGAAACGAAACAAGACATAATACTTTTTGGACATTCTTTATTGATATATACATTACTTGAACTTTGGTGGTCCAACCCACACTGGGTGGAATTTTCAATGTTTTGGTTAAACAATTGCCCCTTGGGAGCAACAGGGGCAGTGGTAGTGCACACCATAAGAGCTAACAGCTCTGCATCAGATAAATAACGGAGACGGGCTGGCCCAAGGCCAATAGTGAGGTGCAGCACACTCAAAATGTCTTTTTGTGTGTCGAGTTGAGTTGCTCAGGAATAGGGTTATATATTAAAATATTTGCTTAAAATGTGTGTCCTGTCCTCTGTTGGATACATTCCTTCCCAAACAAAATGTAATTTATAGGCCAGTGTTATAGTATAGTCCATTTGCCGATATATTGAAACCATTTTGTGGTTGGAAGTATTTCTGTATGCAAGGATATGAGAAATAAAGTGTTCAGAGAATCTGAAAACACTGGATCAAAGAACCTGAGCCAGAGAATACAGAAGGAGTCTTTTTCTTCAATCAGCTTTTTCTGTAGTCTTCATTCCTTTTTCTCTTTTGAATTGTTTTTGTATTCTCAGCACCCTTGCACTTCGTATTGGCAATGCGAAAAACTTTCAAACTTTCAAACAAAATGGTTTCCATATAAGAACAGCAAACAGACTATATCAAATCACAGGACAATATAGGTTGAAATAAAGAAATGTGGATGTAAAGGCATGTTACAATAATTTCTGCAATGCTTGTTGAAATGGAGTTAGAATACGAAATATACTGGGTTTTGTTAGACGTTTTGGATTGGAGCTTATAAGAAATGCGATGTTATACATTTTCAGTATGTTAAATGTAATATGTTTATTTTTTTTTTGTTATTTCCATATTACTAGCTGTTTGAAGTGTTTTAAGGACATTACAAAATTATAATAGTATGTACATATGTTTATATTGCTGTAAATCTTTAACTTGTTAGTGAAGAACCACGTGGTGCCAGTACCAGGCATCAAGTGTGTGATGGAATTGGCATAAGTAACATATAAGCAGGCACTTCTGACGGAATCTTTTTGAAAAGATTGAAACAAGTGCTTAGAGGCTAGTCTGAGCCAAAAAAACTTTTATAAGAATTCATACCAGATATCATCATGTGCATATGTATTGGTGCACTGTATGTTAGGTTAGAATGTGCTGATGCAGAGGGATGTGAGGGATGTGGAAGTAGGCATCTTAGAGATTAATCAAAGTAAGGAAGTCCCAGGAACAAATCATGTAAATGTACCCGTAAGAGTATAATGGACTTCTTTTTTGCCGTTGTTTTGAGAAACAAACATCAGTTGCAAAATATTCTAGATCTCCACTCACCTTGGGAACCTAAATGCATGTAGTTTTTTAATGAAGAGCTCTTGGATACCCTTTCAGAGAGGAACGGAACTTCAGATGGTTTTAGGCCTGTGCCTCATGACTACTACTTAGTCTGTACGAAAACTGGTAACATTGATGGACCTTCCAAGTCATATTTTCCTTAGGCATCCTCTTCCTGGATCTGTAGAACTAGTGGATTTGTCAATGCTGATTTAGCCAGCCTGTTGTTGATTAAAGTCTCCCTCTACAATCAGGAATGCTTGTGACCAGTTTAGGATGGGGATCATCCATTGATCTATTTTAGGACCCTCAGGTCTGGCCCTGCACCCGCACTGAAGTGTAGCTGTATGAAGGCAGAATGACATAATTTTTGAAAGCTGGCTGCTAACTTGCTTCACATGTGACAAGGTGGTTTAGACCTGAAAAGGGGGCGCATTCACTGTATTCAGCTCCCATCCTCACAAGCTGCTCTGATCATGTTCAAGAATCTTCTCGTCTTTTATGAGGATGACCCTAGAACTAGTAACACAAGGCGGGGCCTGGGTAGTTGTAGTAAGCCTGGCTGGATTTAGAATCACTGTAGGAACATTGTGACTGTGTAACCAAGCTGGGAAACATTTCATAAGAGAAAGATGATTTTCTAGAGCACCTGTAATGATTCTTGTGTTGTTTGATATAACTTTGGGACTGATGTACGAATGTTGTTTGTGAACCATGATGTACAAATTGTACACCAACTTCTTTGAAAATAGGAATGCAAACCATAATGTGACCCACATACAAAGAAACAGTGTCACAATTGTCCATTCACAGAGTCTCAAAATAATTTGCATAATGAATAATAGTTGAGCTGGTATGTAGAGGTGGCGTGATCTGCTTGGGACAGGCAACCTATAAGGCATTTTTTAAAGTACCCAATGTCACTTAAAGGGTCAGCTGCTGCTTAAGAAATGTGTCCTGTTTACAAAGACAAAGGTCTTGTGAATCACTGCCAGCTTCTTCTGAGGCCACCCAACACTATTTCCAAAGAGAAAGTTGTCTCATGGGGAGAACTTCTCCTTTTCATGTCAGATACAAAAAATTGCAACCCAACTTTCCATCTATAACCAGCAGTTGGACATTTTAGGAAATTTGTATTTACATGTTGTGACGAGGGGGACCCGGACTCGGGCCCCCCTGGCTTGCCTATTCATAGGTCTCCTCTCTTTACACAGCACACAGACTCCTGGAAAACCACGGACGTGGTCGGCTGCCGTCCCGTGATGGACTCTGAGGAACCTTGTTACTTTAAGTGGGCGGACCCGGATCTGGGACCCGCCCTCTACAACTCGGTAAAACCCGGCCCTGAAAATGCACAGGTGTGTGTTACACCCGGGGGAGGAGAGTGGCGACTGGAGAGCGAGGACGGAGCGGAGTGGTGGAAGAGCGAGGACGGAGCGGAGTGGAGGAAGAGCGAGGACGGAGCGGAGTGGAGGAAGAGCGAGGACGGAGCAGAGTGGAGGGAGATCGAGGAGCGGAGAGCAAAGAGGAGAGACCAGACCGGCCAAGGAGCTGAGAACACCGGAGAAAGCCCTGAGGAGGAGCGAGACTGCAGCGACACGCCAGGAGGCCAACGAGAAGGCGCATCGCCCAGCCACGCTTCCCGGGAAGTGTGGCTAGGACAGGTACGGTCTCGTTTCCTGGGTTGGGCGGGACGTAAGCGGGACAAGCCCCCTTGACCCATATGGTGCACGAAGTAAAACAAAACCCCTTCCCCTCACTATCCCTCACGACTAGCGGGGTATCTAGTGTGCACGTGTGCTTCCTCACAACCCCATCCCGACCACTGTTCTTCTGGACAGCCGGGTAATATTGGTTTTCTTTTTCCTTTGGCTATCATTTCCCGGACCCCGCGCAACAACGGCGGAAGCCCGGACTATGCCTTCCAGACGACACCGGGAGTTGAGACGACGGGGAGGCACTCGTGAGGCTGCGGAGGAAGCTGCCAATCCGCTTCCCTACTACCGAATACCGGTGCTAAAGCGAAGACTGTACAAAGTAATAAAACCCGCCCTTCCTACAACCCCGTTGTCTGTGGATTTGTTCGGCGATCCCCCTGAGTCCCCACTCATGTCAATTACCACAGCAATCAAACTGTACCAACGGTGCTGAGTGCACTGGAACAATTGGGCTTCAAGAAGTGTGATATCCTTCATGCTTCAGAAAAGGGGGTGGTGATGGACAGAGTATCTGAATTAAGCAGAACACTCCAACCCAGTCAAGAGATCAGGGCTTGATCCATCACCGTTTTTTAGCTCACTGCGCCATCCCAGCTCAGAACCTGGCTACATGCAAATTAGTTAGTTTGGTTTGCCCTGTTCCCATGATGCACTGGGACAGGGACAGACTAATTTGCATGTAGCCAGGTTCTGAGCTGGGATGGTGCAGTGAGCTAAAAAACGGTGATGGATCAAGCCCTGATCTCTTGACTGGGTAAGAGTATTCTGCTTAATTCAGAAACTCTGTCCATTACCACCCCCTTTTCTGAATCATTATATCCTTCATGCATCACATATGCTAGCCCTTGTGTTGGCACTCTCAGACATGCTGAACATCAGTGTTAATTCCTTCCTATCTTGGACTTGCTATGTAATCCATCTCAGAATTAAGGTGCCATCTAAAAGAAATATATGACAGGTGGAGACAAGTACTGCAAACTATAATAGGATAACTTAAAAATACAGAAGGCTGTCATAGAGATGGGGGTAAATTAACAGATTTGACATGGATCTAGGTGTGAATTTGAGCATTGTGAATTAACAAGGAGAAAATTATCAACCCTTTAAGAAAGAAAGGGCATTTAGACCCAGAGGAGAATGCTAACTAGCACCCAAGCACTTGCTCTGGGTAAAACATTAGAAACGCTGGTGGCTAAACAGTTCTGTGATTGCTTTAAGGAAAAGGAGGTGCTGGAAGAACACCAGTCTGGCTTCCAGACAGGAAGTGGAACAGATCAAGACCCCATCCTGACCACTGAAGAACGACCGGAGCCACTAGATGGAGATCGTACAGGACACCTATCCTGATCTTTTATGGCCTCTTAACTACTGTTGATATGGTTTAGCACTATATTATGATAAATAGTTTGAGAAAGATTTGCATTGGTGGGCCAACTTGCGTTGGATGGTTTAAATACTAGTACAGGCAGTTAAACCTCACAAATTGTAATCCCTGGACAAGGACTGCATGGCAGGTGCCACCGACTGTGCTCTTCCCTCCATGCTTTTTAATGCACAAGTGAAACTGCATTCCAATTCTATCCTCCTTATGGATGCAAGGAGTTCTCCTATGCAGATGATACTCAGATTATCATTTGGCTTGAGCCGAAGGTTTGGATGCTGCATGCCACATACTTGATTTCAAGCTGTAGGTTTAGATTTGGATGGCATTTAATGTGTTTAACTCAATGCAAATCAAATCGAGTTTCTTTTTTTTTCTTTTTTTTAAAATAATTTTATTGAGAATTAATTGGCACAGAGAAAATAACTTCATAGTACAAAAAAAAGATATTATCCGACATTCAAACCACTAAAACCGCTTGCAGCTTTAGAAGAGAGAGACACCATATATACATAATCATACATTTACAAATTATACAATGATCAGAGAAGAGTAAAAACCATTATATGCATTAATATGTATTTCTACAATGTGATGTTTATTGCTACAGCCTTACGGCCCTACATTTATTCAAGGGTGCCCAGATCTTTAGACCCATCTCCCATGCTTTTCTGCCCTTAAGCTCGTATAAGCCGGCCTCTAGATTATGTATGCCTAAAAGTCTGGTCATCCACATCTGGAAAGACGGTGCAACCATATCTTTCCAAGCAGCTGAAATATGAATGCGAAGCACTGCCACTGATATAAAAACCAAAGCTTCCGTCTCTGCCTTTAGGGTCAGCTTACTTTCGCAACCTAAAATCATCAATGTTGGGATAGACTTATCTTGATGTCTAGCAGCCCCTCCCAGAATGCCTCGATCTCACTTTTAATCATACAAAGTTTTCTGCACTGATGAAACATGTGCAGTAAATCAGCTGGGCCCTCCAAACACCTGGGACACCTGTTATCCTCCCTCTTCCCCCATTCAAACAGCTTAGAGGATGTATAATATAGATTAAAGAGTGTTTTAAAATGTTGCGCTTTTAAATTGGAGAAAAGTACAAATCTTTTATCCAGCTGTAAAGCTTTATCCAGATCTACATCTGGGTCTTTCAGTTTTGTGGCCCATGAGACCTCATTTTTTTCCAGGTCATCTTGGATTTCATCCATTAAAATTTTGTAGATGACTTTGATCCTACGTCCTCCTCTTATCTGGTAATCTAATATACTACACCTTTTACCTGAATCTATATGTGGCCTCTTGGATTTTATTGTCTGGGCGACTAGAGCAAACTTAAAATCTTGGTTTCCAAGCAGGAGGTGTCTCTGTTGAAGATCTTCTAAGGTTCTAACCTCTTCCCCGTCCATAATATCTCCCACTGTCAGAATACCCTGTTGTTCCCAATGTTTTCATATACCATTGTTACATAATTTTGGGAATAGCCCCGATTTCCACAGGGGTGTATGGTAATTAAACTTTGGAATTCCCAATAATTTCTGCACTGCCCTCCAGACCCCCCAAATGCTTTCTATTGTCTTGTGTCTCATTTTCTTGAAGTATCCTTGCTCTGTCCTTCTCAATAATACCCCAATTGCCTCCCTCCGTAACATTAGTTCATATATTGAAGCGGAATTTTCATTTCTGTAGGGAGCATTTGGTTCATTCACGGAGGGGTTAAATAGGACTGCCATTTGGGTTAATAGGCAAGCCCAATGATAATACCTTATATTGGGGATCCCCAAACCTTCCTTTTCCTGTGGCAGTGACATACATTTTAGAGAACGTCTAACCTTTCCATATTGCCATAAAAAAATCATGAATATGGCTTCTATTGATTTAATACGTTTTCCGTCTATTAGGAAGGGACTAGCCCGAAACATATATAACAATTTTTGGAAATATTGTCATTTTCAGGACGTTGGCGCACCCTACTATTGACAAATATAATATGTCCATTCTTTTTAATTCTACCTCCATTGATTTCAGTATTGGGGTGAAGTTGTCTCTGATGATATGTTCAGGTGCCGCATTGATCGTTACCTCTAGATATACAGCTGAATCAACAAATCTTAAATCCGATTTGGCTATATTCTGGGAACAGATCACTTGAGTTTTCTCCTCATTTAACCGATAACCTGAGTACCTCCCAAATGACTTAGTGATGTCAACCAAGACCCGCAGAGTTGCGTCAGGTTCTACGGAAATAACTGTCAAATCATCGCCATATGCCAGAATTTTGATTTCGAAGCCCTTTGTAATAACCAGTTTTATTATTGGATTGCTGTATCAAAGGATCTATGTAAAGTGCAAACAAAATGGTGGAGCAGGGACACCCCTGCCGTGTCCCCCTTGTTATACAGATCTTGTCTGAGCTTTCACCCATCATTTGAATCTTAGCGACTGGATCTGAGTACATCGCTTGGATAGCAGTCGGAATTCTTGGACCAAACCCTCTTCCCTCCTATACTCCCCAGAGATAATTCCACCTGACACGATTGAATGCTTTCTCTGTATCGAGGAGGATCATTGCCATCCCCCCTCCCTAGCAGCATGGATATCAAACAGAATTATTGCTCATCTTGTATGATCCGTAGTACTCCGACCTGGGATGAAACCATGCTGCCAGGGAGAGACCAGACTCCCAATGATCCTCCCCAATCGGTTTGCCAGGATTTTTGCGTAAATTTTATTGTCCGTGTTTATAAGGGATATGGACCTATAGGAGCCGTGATTTTCTTTTGGCTTTCCTTTCTTATGGAACACCACTATATTTGTGTCTTTCCAAGATTCAGGTATTTTGCCCGTATTTATTATGCCATTAAATAGATCAAGAAGCAATGGAGCTGTCTCCTCTGACACCTTTTTGTATAATTCTAAGGGTATACCGTCCGTCCTGCCGCCTTGTCCAGGGCCAGCTCTTGTATGGCTCCCAGTAATTCATCCGTAGCGATATCCTTTTCCAAAGTTTCCCTCCCCCCGGTCCAATTTAATCCCTTCCTCCCCCAGCTCTCCCCGTGGTATCTCTAGGGCTGACTCCTCCTGATAAAGAATTTGATAATAGTTTTTAAACACATTCAGAATATCCTGGGGTTCAACAGGTGAACTTCTATTTGCCTTCCAGATCACTCAGATCGGCCACCCTGGCCTTGGCCGTGATTCCTGCCACGCGGCGGGCTAGGTGTGGCGGTCGTTCTTTCAAACTCCTTGCTCCTCAGTTATGGAATGCCCTTCCCGTGTCCCTCAGAACCACTGGCAATTTGCTTGCTTTCAGGAAGAGTTATAAAACCCTGCTGTTCACTCAGTAATGCAACTCCGCTCTCCCTCCCCGCTGTTCAGTTGAGGTTCCTAAGCGCCGGTACACTCCTCGGAGAAGCTGAGCGCTATAGAAATCCCCCATATAACATAACATAACATAACATAACATAACATATTCCTGTCCCTGCTCTAAAATACGGGTTATTACATTTTTAGATGAAATCTGTCTGATGCGAAGTGCAAGCGCCCTTCCCGCCTGTTCACCTGTCTCATAGAGCCTGCTCTCTGTGCTTGGTATTCAGAGGCTGCCTTTTTTGCCATTTGTTTGTGTTTTTCCACTTTAATAGAGCTAACTTTTGCTTGACTTTATGTCCCCTCTTTGCCCTGCGATATGTCTCTCCAGTGTTGTTCCTCTGCTCCTATCAGTTGATCCACTAACTATGCCCTCTCTGAACTGATTCTTTTCCTGGATTGGGCAGCATAACTGATAGTGTCCCCCCTTAATGCTACCTTGTAAGCATCCCAGACAGTGTTTCTTGATGCACTAAACCTGTTTGCATCGAAATATCCCTGAGACCAATTCTTGATATATTCCACATAGGCATTATCTGCTATTAACTTTTTTATATCAAAGGGCCAGGGCCTATACTTCCTAACTGGCCTTGGGGAGTCCAGAATCGGGGTTAGTGGATTGTGATCTGAGAGTATTTTCGGTAGTTTCCGGATCTTTGCCTTGCTGAGCTCTGTAGATGAAATCATAAAATAGTCTAGTTTGATATGGAATGGGCAGTAGAAATAAGTGAACCCAGGGTTTCCTGGTTCCTTATTCCCCCACACATCCCTTAATCCACGTGATTGCATCATGGAGCAGAGAGCACAGAATACCCTGGGCTTACAACCAGAATAGGGAGTTTCTCCTCCAAAATGCGCTGCGATATTCAAGTCCCCACAGACCACGATAGGGGTAGACCACCCAATCAGTTCCTTTTCTATAAATTCAAAAACCTCGGGATCGTCCTGATTTGATCAATATATCCCGCAGATGGTAATGCATATATTCATCTCGCACAGTGCCCATCTGCCCATAACATCAGCCCTAGAGTGTTTTACCCCACCTAGGCCAGCCTTTCCCATAATAGCCAACCCCCTTAATGTTGAGGTCTAAGAGGAGCAAGACAGAATCTCATAACCGCTTAAATTCAACAAATGTTTTTTCCCCCAAGGTAGATGCGTTTCTTGTAGACACAAGATATCCAGCAAGCCGTACTTTGCACCCTTACTATCCTTATAGGGCAGAAGGAAAGGTTCACTGACTGCCTAGAGAGTCCAGATATTCTAGCGCCTTTACTTCCGATGAAAAATACTGTGTCGGCCCTTCATTAATTATCTTCAATTGCGCCAGATTTATGAGCTAGGCTTGCATTTTTTTGTCCTGAAAAGACTTGATCAACTGCCTCAACCTCCAGCGCCTCTCAACCGTCGTGTAGCAGTAATCTGGACAGACAAAGAATGTAATTCCTTCGCTAGACCTCTTCGCATCTGGTCTCGCTTTTTCCGCTTTTTCGCCATAGCCATCCCGGACGCCTACAAAATCATCCGAAAAGACCACACCAACCAAACAGGAGGAGGCATCGCCATCGCCCATAAGAACACCATCCGAATTACGACCAGCTCAGACGATAACCTTGCGACCGCCAAACACCTTCAGTTCCAGATCCACACCGACCCCAGGACCACACTCAGAGGCACCCTCATCTACAGACCACCAGGAACCTGCACACAATTCAAAGAAGACATCACTGAATTCATCAGCCCACATGCCCTCACATCTGAGGATTACATTCTATTGGGAGACCTCAACTTCCACCTGGAAAAGAAAAACGACAACAACACCACCACCCTTCTGGACAACATGGCATATCTCGGACTCAAACAACTTGTTGACACCCCCACCCACCTAGCCGGACACACGCTCGACCCTATCTTCACATCGAGCAAGCACATCTCCTTCGATCACACCACAGCTCTCCATTGGACGGACCACAGCTGCGTTCACTTCAACTACAAAAAGTCCACGACCCACAACCCCCCACAACCTATTCCTCGAAGAAACTGGAATAAAATTACCACTGACCAACTCTTCACATCGCTTAACCAAAACCTTCCTGCCATATCATCGGACCGAAACCAAGCTGCCACCAAACTCACACAATGGATCACCCACAGCGCTGACGAATTAGCACCCTTGAAAAACCACCAGATCAAACAAGGTAGCAAAAAGGCCCCCTGGTTCAACGATGACCTTAAAAAATCCAAAAAGTTATGTTGTACCCTCGAGAAATCCTGGAGAAAAGACCGAACCACTGACAACCTGACCACCTTCAAGAACGCCACCCGCAAACACCGCCAATTGATCCGATCCACTAAAAAATCAGCTTTCAAGGATCGACTCGACAACAACGCCCACAACAGCAAGGAACTATTCAACATCGTCAAAGAATTTACCAACCCCACCGCCGGCACCAACGACATCACTCCCTCCCAAGCCCTCTGCGACTCCTTATCCTCTTTCTTTCACAACAAAATCGCCAAAATACATAACAGCTTTGAAAACCAGTCCGAAGAACAGGCCACTTCACTCACCCCGACCCTAAACAGCACTCTCACAACCTCTGTGCCTGGAACCCAATCACTACTGAAGACACCATCCGCCTGATGAACTCCATCCACTCAGGTTCACCAACCGACCCATGTCCTCACCACATCTTCAACAAAGCAGACTCCATCATCGCACCACATCTCCGCGATGTCATCAACTGTTCCTTCAACTCCGCTACCTTCCCGGAAAGCTGGAAACACGCCGAACTCAGCGCCCTTCTGAAGAAACCCACAGCTGACCCCTCTGAACTTAAGAACTACCGCCCCATCTCACTCCTCCCATTCCCTGCCAAAGTCATTGAAAACGCCGTCAACAGTCAGCTCGCCGCCTTCCTCGAATCCAGCAAATCCCTCGACCCCTCACAGACCGGCTTCCGAGCCAAACACAGCACCGAAACAGCCCTCATCGCTGCTACAGACGACATCAGAACGCTACTGGACAACGGAGAAACAGTTGCCCTCATCCTACTTGACCTCTCCGCCGCCTTCGACACAGTCTGCCATAGCACCCTCATACAACGACTCAACAACATCGGAATACAAGGAAAAGCTTTGGACTGGATCATCTCGTACCTCGCCGGAAGAACCCAGAGAGTCCGCCTCCCCCCATTCAAATCAGAGGCCACCGAAGTCATCTGCGGCATACCACAAGGATCATCACTCAGTCCCACCCTCTTCAACGTTTACATGAGTCCCCTCGCATCCATAGCGCGACAACACAACCTCAACATCATCTCCTATGCAGACGACACCC
This sequence comes from Lissotriton vulgaris, assembly GCF_964263255.1. Classification (NCBI taxonomy): domain Eukaryota; kingdom Metazoa; phylum Chordata; class Amphibia; order Caudata; family Salamandridae; genus Lissotriton; species Lissotriton vulgaris. Next base: position 1,442,531,114 of record NC_141685.1, read on the forward strand.
AGCTGATCCTCTCCCTCACCAAAGACCCAAACACCGCCAAAACCAATCTACACGAAGGAATGAAAGAAGTAGCCAAATGGATGAAAAACAGCTGTTTAAAACTAAACTCAGACAAAACAGAAGTCCTCATCTTAGGACCATCCCCCTCTGCCTGGGACAACTCATGGTGGCCACCGACCCTGGGCACAGCACCCATACCTACAGACGCAACCAAGGCTTCATCCTAGACTCCTCCCTCTCAATGACCAGACAAGTTAACGCCGTCTCATCTTCATGCTTCAACATCCTACGCATGCTCAAAAAAATCTTCTGTTGGATCCCCACCAAAACAAGAAAGACAGTCACCCACGCACTGGTAACTAGCCGACTGGATTATGGAAATACCCTCTACGCCGGAACCACAGCCAAACTACAGAAAAAGCTTCAAAGCATCCAAAACGCCTCAGCCAGACTCATTCTGGACATCCCCCGTCAAGCTCACATTTCCGGTCACCTGAAAGACCTCCACTGGCTCCCCGTCAACAAGATAATATCGTTCAGTCTCCTCACCCACGCACACAAAGCCCTCTACGACCTAGGATCCGAATGCCTCAACACACGACTGTCCTTCTACACACCCGCCCGACAACTACGATCATCCAATCAAGCCCTCGCCGCAATCCCGCGCATCCCTAGATCCACCATGGGAGGAAGATCCTTCTCCTACTTAGCGGCCAAAACGTGGAATTCTCTCCCCACTCACCTCCGCCTTACACAGAACCACCTCTCCTTCAGAAAACAGCTAAAAACCTGGCTTTTCGATAAGTAATGCACCCACCCTCCCTCAAGCGCCTTGAGACCCTCTAGGGGAATAGTGCGCTATACAAATACTGGAACTTGAACTTGAACTTGAACAAGATAAGATTACCCGGGAAGATTAAGATTGCTCGTGGTTTGTCCCCTTTCCTTGCATTTTGGCGTATTTTGAAAGGGGTTCAATGTGCCCTCTGAATTTCTCCAGACCAATTCCAGCTAGATAACTCTGGAAATGCAGACTTGAATAGCTTTATGACATAGGCTCTAACATCCGTCCCTTCAACTCCCTCAGGTACTCCCAGCACCCTAAGGTTGTTTCTTCTGAGCCTGTTCTCCATGTCCTCTAACTTCCATTGGATGTCAGTAACTTGGGCTCATTGAGACTCGACTTTGCTAGTTGCTGCGGCCACCTCCGCTTCTGTTGTAACTACCCTCTCATCAAGTTTCGAGACTCTGTCCCTCATATTAACACAGGCTTTAGATACTTTCCTGACCTCGCCCTGCATATTCCTCATTGCCACTTGGGATTTGCGGCTGTCCTGGCGTGTTTCCTCCCTATGTGCAAAGATTGCCTGATGGATCACCTCCAGGAGTGGGAGTTGGGTCATTTCCAAGTTAGGACTGCCCTGGAGTGGCATTGAGGAGGAGTGATCCCAGATTAGATCTCTTTGGGACTGCTTGTGTGTTTTTAGTAGAGTAATAGGTCTTATTGCAGTCGCCGGGAGTTCTTGTTCAGGGTCGCTCTCAGGCTCCAAGTTGCTGTCCCTCATACATGATCTTCGTACATCCTCCTCTTCTGACCATTCCGCCCCTTCTGAGATGGAAAAGAAACACTCACTGGGGTCTTTCTCTTTCTCTGAGTCTAGAGCACTTATGCCGCTCCCAGCGTCCAAAGGGCCTGGATTTGCAGTCTCCCCCACTACAGTCATGTCGCCATTATTTGTTATAAAGGCCTCAGAGCCTGCTGATCAATTGTAGCAGCCATAACCAAGCCGATCTGCTCCTGGGAATGCTGGCACCATTCACCAACTTGCTCATCCCTGACTCTTCCGATATTTCATCACTAGCAGTTAATAATCCACTGCCCGGCCCCATTAGGCTAGCCGCAGGCTGATCTGCCGCTCAAGAGTTTGTAGGGGTGGTTGCCAGCGTGGGGGGGGGATCTCTGGGTCACTACCAATATCTTTCCCTGGCAGTGGGGCTTGCATTACACCAGCGTGAGAATCAGCTTCCAGCCCCTGCCTTTTCCCTGCAGCCTCCTGAGCATCAGCTCCCTCTCCCGCATTGATAGCCGCCACTGTCCTTGCGCCATTCTCCTTACCGCTTCTTGAAAATAATTCGGCAATTGAGGCTGTTGCCTGGCGGTCCCTCACTGAGGTCTGTTTACTTTTCTTTGCTGGCTCCGCATGGGGCGTCCGCACCTTCCACGGTGTCTCTCCCCCGTCAAGTTCTGCCTCTGCATTTTCCGCCTTCCTCGTAGCTGCCGCCGCAGCTTTCGAGCCGGTCATTCCTTTTGGTGCCATGGCGTCCCCGCTCCGCTCCTCCCTCCGTGAACTACGCTCACTCCGCTTCTCGCTTCTCTCTTCCAGCCTCTATCCCAGCCTGCTCCGTCTACTCCACCTACCAGCACCTGTGCGGCTCACACGCCAGGAGGAGAGAAACGCTCTGACAAGTACCGCTGCCTGTCTGACGGAACTCGGCGTCCCCAGCCAGAACAGCCGACAGGTACATGCGACCAGCATCGAGTCCTTTCCCCAATTTCAGCCGAGTTTTTGGGCTATTAGTATGCAGCCGGAAAAACAGGGTTTTAGTGCTAGTCTATGCCCTTACTGCAGCGCAGCAAACGGCCACCACTACACGGCCGCCATCTTGCTTCTGTGCACTCAAATGGAGTTTCTTATATTAGGGGAACACAATGAACAATGGGACAGTTCCACATGGACGAATAGTATGGGTCCTTCGCATGCCCCAGAAGAAAATGCAAAATCCCTTATGGGTCTGAAAAGGAGCTCTCATTCAATGTGTGTGATGTGGTCTATAGCATCCGTTTTTAGCATTGGATTGTTGTAAAAACCTGTTCCTGAGCACGCATGAAGGCAAAACTACAAACAGTACCGAATAGAGCTGGCTGGCTGGTCTGCAGACTGAGGAAGTTTGATCATTTCTCACAGGCTCGCAATTGACCATTTTACAAAAGAAAAGGTAATCTAAATGTTTATATTTGATTAATAAATCTGTTCACCAACAAAAAAATAGTTGCCTTTATGTCTTATGTAAACTGTACAGTCCAGACTGGGCAATATAATATCAAAATATCAACTGGCAAGTATACAGAGATTTTCTGTACCTAGCTCCACATAAGTGTGTCTTGACGATATATATCCTTAAGGTATGTGGAGTTAAGAATAGCAAATCTGTACTCCCAGCTCTGCACTTTCCTCTCGAAATGCTGGCCACCGATATTTGGGTTATGAGTGTAAAGTCTGACAATATTGGGTCACTCGATATTCCAGACTACAATCATTTCAAGTGCTGATCACAAAAAAGAGTGGGCAGAGTCAGGGTGGACGCTCTCAGATTCCCAGGGGCAAAACGGTGAAATCAGGGGGCTATCCGTCTGAAACAAACTGATGATTTTCTTGCTTTTGGGGGGAAACGGCCACTACAACGAGGCCATTTCCACGAATACATTAACCACGCATGCATTACAACGCATGCGTGGTTACCACGAACGCCTTTACCACGCATACCTTTACTACGAGGTATGTAGTAAAGGCATATGTGGTAAAGGTACAAATTAAAAAAGGGGGGCTTGGGGGGGGGTCTCCCCCCCCCCCAAACAAAAACCTCACCTGAAATAATGTCAGAATGTGCTGGCAATCGGCGTCAGTTAAGAGGAAACGGAAAAACACTTCCGCTTCCTCTTAACGACGTACGACGTCACCACGGCAGAATAGAGGAAAAGGTTAAGCGTTGAAATATCATTCCGTTGTAACGCATGCGTGGTAAAGGCATGCGTTGCAACGGAATGCGTGGAAAGAACATATAACCGCTTTTGGGAAGACTTTGGAAAACATTTATTTCAGTAATTGTTAACCTCCTTCTGTGATGCTGAATTGTACCTATTAGTTTCACAAGCGGAATTGTAGTAAGCTTCCTTTGCAAAGCCTGACCAAAGAACTGTCAAATCATGATGCTCAAATATTAACAACATATGAAAATAGATTTAGAAGAATATCTAAGTAGTTCCTACCCCGGCGTTCCGACAGAGTCGCCCTCCTCTAGGCACTTGTTGGAAGGTTTGGGTCCTTCCACAAGGGATGAGAACGACCTTGAATATATATTGATTATTAGCAATAATGTTGAGAAATGTGGATTTGTTCACAGCGAGAAAGGAAATTATAAATGCCTTTTTTGAAACAACATTAACTGAATCAAAATGAATGGAATGTTGTTTCGTTTGAAGCTCAGAGGTACAATTATCAGTAGTCGAGCAGGTTGAGTGGCAGTAGTGTCCAGGGACCCTTTTCAGCTCAATTACAGCTCCATTTTACTTACCGGCACGCTGATATGGGCCCCATTTTGATAGTCTGCTCCCGTTTTTTAATGGAATAACCGTATAACTAGATGCATCAAAAATAAAAAACCTCAAACATATATATGGTATGTGCCAAATCAATTTTAACAGGATCACGCTTGGACTATGAAAATGTGCACAAAAAAAGTGTAAGCAAAAACACACTGATAATTAACATAATGTCTGTCCAAACAAGAACACAAAGCAGTGTAAAATGTTGACTTCACCAGGACTGTTTTTCACTGTTTTTGTATGAGCAGGATTTATGAGCACCACTCCAATGAAGCTGACAGAAAACAATCACCTGCCTTCCACTTAAACAAGCCAATTTTAGCAAACCCACTAGAAGGTATGTCACTTTCTGTTTCTCAAGCCACTGCTGTATGAGCTGTCACGTCATTCATGATTCACTGCTCAGTGTAAGAAGGGTGAATAGGTTTTCATGGGTCAAAGGCGGTACATTTCTATTGTAAATGATTTCCAAAACCCTGCTCACAAATCAACCATCAAAGAATAGCAGACATGTTTCAATTACTGCTCTTCAAAATCCTCGGATCAATATTTGTGCATGAGGACCCAAGATGGCATTTTGCAAACTAGTCAATGTGCCTTTTAAGCAAGAAGTACAATCAATACTCTGTTTGAGAAGTGGGTGCTCGAGTTGTTTATGGTGTTTGAAGTGTGATAAGTACCCTTTTACTCACAGACCATTATAATCATGTTCAGTCGCTGGCACGGATATTAGTTGGTATAGATTTAACAATAGAGACAAAAAGGGGGCAATTTAAAGTGGGTACAAAGTCCACATGTATTGCAAAACAAAAGTAAAATAAGGAAAAGTAATAGTAAATTCAGTAAATCATTATAGACCAAAACAAAGCACACTGAGTTTGGGTATCGACCATAGCACTCACACTATGTCGTAAAAGAAATAAGCATTGAAAGAGCAGATAGGCCAGATAGAACTGGAGTATTATAAATGAAAGTTGCTCTTCAGTCATTAATGATTCATCATACATACTGAGATTTGCAATTATGCATCCATTGTTTTACTCTTTGACTTATATTACATATACCCACTTACACAATCACAAAAAAAACACAAACTCGCATGACTGCCTCGTGTACAGCCAATGTCTTGGAATGGGAAGTCAAAGATACACTATAGCCAATACCATTCCATGATGGTCACCGGGTTTATAAGTTTATAAGCAGTAACCACACAGAATGCCTTGCACTGCATATGAAATAAGCATCATGCAAGTAGCCTTTTAGCAGAATGGGTAATTTTCCTGTAACCAACATACCTTTTCTTTTCTAGGTACCCGGTAACTATTTCCACATTTGACTAACTGGACATTACCGGTGCAGTATATCTAAGAATTTGTTTGTTTTTTCACTTCATCATTTTTTCACTTATATGACACTTAGCAGCAGCCTTGTTTATTTTTTATCTTGGTCCTGATGAATGACCCCGATACTAGTAGATTCGTGTGAGGGCAGAAACATTTTTACCTAATCACTTTGTCTAACGATTGGAATTTCCACTTGTTAGCATACTGCTTTTTAACCATGACAACGACACTCTGTGAATAAAAAGGTTTAGAGTGCCTACAGTCATTTTTAAGACACCACCTATTATTACTTCTTTTAAAAACCCTTCTCATTTAGAGGTAAGAAATTATTTGGGGTTCTTGAGCTATACCTCTCTGCAGTCAACAATTGACAGCTATCCTCAATCCCTTCAATCGGCAGGATTTACCCTAGTCAAGTTTGGAGACGTGGGTCCCTTATGAGAGAAGGCCATACTCAAATGATGAAACATTGCCTCCTGTTAATGATGGGTTCTGGATAAAGAGTGAATCCTCTCCTATAGAGGTGTCTTTGTTGACTCCGTTGTCAGGAATTACCTTTTGTATGTCTTATTTCTCAGATATCTAGACCCTAGGCGTAGAGTATTGTGTACATGTTTAAGGGGAAGTACAGCTTGCAGGTCTATAAAAGTTTTACCTGAGACCTTCCTATAAATGTATTGTTTTACTCAAAGACTTGTCCCCAACAGTCATTCTCCGCCGGGCAGTCCCAGGCCAGGTGCAGAAAATCAGTATTTGGAGCATGACACCTGTCACATCTGTCCGAGTCACGCAGCTGATCTTTGTGCATCCTAACTGGGGAAAATTACAACCTATGCAGGTATTTATAATTAATTATTCGCAACCTGCTGCGAGCTGAAACTTGCTCACTATATTCCCAGTGCTCATCGGTCAGTGTAAAGCCTAGTTCTTCGCCCCAGCGTGTGTGGGACAGCGTAGTCAGTACTTCCCTCTGTGCATGAACCGTGCGGTATATCGATGAGCCCAGGCAGTTAGCAGACAAATTTTGGAAGGCTAAGTGCAGTGGTCCAAGTGTTGGGGGTTCAGCTGGGAATTCCTGAGTTAGAGATCGGACTCCCATGTCTAAGCCTTATGTACAAGAAGGCGTCAAGCGGGGTCTGTCGCCTGTCCTGAAATACACTCCCTAAGTCCCGAAACTGTCCATCTTGGTACAGGTCACCCCAGGTATTAATTCCAGTTCGTTCTCTAAATGTATGAAATACTGTTTCCTGAAGAAGGGGCGTGTCCAGTTGAAACACATAGCATGGGGTATTCAGCAGTTGTCCAATGCGCCACCATGCCGTGATTGTGGCATTAACAGTAGTCTGCGTCCGCTCGTGGGCGCCCGGAACCGCATAAAGTGCACCTTCGATTTGCACCGGATGTGAAAGCCAATGTTCAGCTGCTACCTGTGGCATATATTTCGGTTGGTTCACCCAAAAGTATAGATAGTGGGCCTGTGTGCTAATATAGTAAAGCTCGAAGTCTGGAATTCCAAACCCACCTTTTGAATAGGGCCTTCTCAAAACATTCCATTGCAACCTTCGTTGCTAACCCCCCCCCACACTAGTCGTGTAAGCTCCGTCTTAAGAGCCTTGAAGAAGTGCCTCCCCGAAGAATATGGTATGTTTAGGAAAAGGTAGGGCAACTGGGGGAGTTTTACCATCTTAATTGGAGACGCCCGACCAGCCATATAGAGCGGTAATGTAATCCAGCCGGTGACACACTCCCCTATGCCATTCAGCCCAGTTCCATAATTAAGACGCATCAATTCCTCTCTATCCCTGGTAACTTGGATGCCTAGATAGCACAATTAATCAACCCACCACTCCAATGGGTAGTCCAGTGCGAAGTGTTTTACTGATGTGGTCAGCGGGAATAGGCAAGATTTTCCCCAGTTTATTTGGATCCCGGATAGTTTCCCAAAGACAATAAATTCCTGAAGAAGTGTGTTCAAATTATGTTCGGGGTCCCTGACATATAAAGTGATATTGTCGGCATATAACGAGATTAATATCTGCCACATGTTACATCTCAGGACTTTATCATTGTGGCGTTGTCTCAACCTTGCCGCCAATGACACCATCGCTAAGGTGCAAAGTAAAGGGGACAGGGGGCAACCTTGTCTTGTACCCCTGGTGATCGGGAAAGTCTGAGATGTGTGTCCATTCATGAGTACCTTAGCTCCTGGCCGGTGATACAACAATCGGATCCAAGACAAAAAAGTGCCGGGAATCCCATCTGTAGCAATATTCCAAAAATGTAGTCCCATTCTATGGAATCGAAAGCCTTGGTGGCATCTAGAGAGACCGCCGCCAAGGGCAGGTCAGGGGAAACGTAATGCAAAATGGTAAATAACGTTCTCAGATTGTGGGAAGTAGCTCTTCATGGGACAAATCCCGACTGATCCAAAAGGACCAGATGCTCTAATAACAAGCGAAGCCTATTAGCAACAAGTTTTGCCAAGATTTTGGCATCACAATTTAGAAGATAGCGATCTGTAAGACCAGCATTGTTGGGATGGCTTCTCCTGTTTAAAAAGGGAGATAATGAGAGCTTCTCTCATGGACGGTGGGAGGCATCCCACTTCCAGAGACTCCTCATACACTTCATGCAGAATGGGGGCCATCAAATCAATATACATTTTGTAGAATTCTATCGGGATGCCCTACGTGCCAGCTGCCCTCCCAGATTGCATTTGCATGATGGCTTCCCCAACGTCGTCTAGCTCAAAGGTAAGGCACAGAAATTCCTGGTGCATGTCGGTTAACCAGCCCAAAGACACGTCTCCCAAGTACGCCTCAAGGTCCAAGTCATCCTCTCTAGTCGTGGCGTATAGGTCAGTGTAGTGATATGTGAAGGCTTGAAGGATGTGTGCAGTGTCTCGCCAGATAGTACCATCTGGGCCCTCCACCTCTACTACATAATTGGAATAGCGCAGTTTCCTAATTGTGTCCGCTAATGCTTTTCCAGGCCTTTCGTCCTGTCCGTATCTGCAAGTCACCCAATGCCTGCCCCAAAATCGTGTTTCCCTCTGCGCCATGTCCATGTATTATGTAAGTGTCTCTCTGAACTTGTGTTGCGTAGCCCTATCCGGACCCAATGCCAACGCTTCGTTCAAATCCTTGAGCTCTGAGTCTAGCCTGCGAAATGTGTTGGTGATATCCTTTAGTATCCCAGCCCCCTTAGAGATGCAAAACCCTCGGAGTGTGACTTTGAATGCCTCCCAGATGGTTTCCACACTCTAGTGTTCTTTTGTTCCATTGAAAAAAGTCTCGGATCTCCTCCCCAGTTCCTCCTGGAAAACGACATCCAGTAGTACATGTGCATTGAGTCTCCTTGCACAGCGCGGGAGACTAAACTCTGCAGAGGATAGCGTAAGCTTCACCGATGCGTGGTCTGAGTATGTCCTAGCTAGGTGCTGCACCTTATGTATGACTGGGCCTATCCCCCTCGATACAATCCAATAATCTAGTCGCACCCATGATGCAGCTTGTGCTGTGTAATGTGTCCCCTCATGCCTCAAGGGGTTGGTCTGTCCCCACGCATCTAGTAAGTGGTAGTCAGCAAGTGTATTCTGTATAATAAGGTGCGCCTTAGTATAATGGTGGGGCCCTGACCCTGTCCATGTCAGGGTCATAAATAACAGTAAAATCCCCGCCCCAGATGACATAATTAGAGCTCAGGCATAAATTTCAGCCCCTAATGCAGTAAAGAAATCCGGGGCATCCGTATTAGGTCCATAGCAGCATGCCAGCGTTATTGAATCAGCTCCCAGTCGCCCCCATGCCAGGCAATATCTTCCCTGGGTATCACAGGAGGTTCCGGCCAGGTGAAAAGGGACCTGCTTCCTAACCAGTATTGCGGTGCCTCTAGCGTAGGGTGACTAGGAGGAAAAGATTCTATGTGTCACCCACCTAATCGCAAATGTATTGGTCCTCTGGGGTGCAAGGAAGTCTCCTGCAGCATAGCTATGTGCGTCTGTTGCCTATCCAAGTAGGTCAGGACCTGTCTCCTTTTCCTTGGGTCCCCCAGCCCCCTGACATTCCAAGTAATCACATTCAACTGTGCAGGGTCAGTGTTAGCCATGTGACCATGCCTTCAATAAAGTTGAATAGTGCCCCTGGGGTGAACTGCCCATTAGCCATATATGTGCAGTGTATTTTGCTGTGTTGCCTATCCAGAATCCCGCTTGCAACTGCCATGTTGACCCTGTCAGCATAGCAAAACCATCCTCATCATATTTGAGATACAAACTTGAATTAACCGGTTCCCCCCTGATTTCTTCCCCCTCCCACTGAAGCAACCCCAACTTGCCAGAAAGAGTGTCCCTCCCCCTCCACTGCTCCTATCTTAAGCAACAACAACCAACTGTCCCGCCAAAGTCTGCAGTGATCAACATTGGGGGAATAGCCATTAGGAGCGGTCCCCAGGTGACTGCACAAATACACCTCCACCCAGGAGCCCTTCACAGATGGTGGTATGTCTAGGCCCGGCGGGGTAGAGGGTGCCTGGTGTACATTAAATCAGCGCACCATGTCCTACAAGTTACACAGGATACGTAGTCCTTGCAGCAGGTCCGATTGGTACATATCCGTCCCTACTTGTAGTCCTCTTCCAACAGTTAGAAATGAGACCTATATTCAAAGTGAAGGAAAGGGACATTGGTCACTGTGAGTCATCTTCCGCTCCCGTCGAGGAGGATTGTTGCGACGCCGGCACAGCCCCTGAAGAGCGGTTCCTACGCTTTACATGTTTGAGAAATTCCTCCACCTGCTGCAGCTTGGTAAAGAAACGCTGTTTCCCTTGGTGGGTGACCCTAAGGCGAGCAGGATATACCAACGCATAATCGATTTGAGCCAGTCTCAATTTGTTTTTGACATCTATGAATTTGCGCCGTTCCTCCTGAACAATAGGGGTGAAGTCCGGGTAAATGGAGAAATTATTGCCATCATACGTCAGTTGTTGCTTACTCCGTGCCACCCGCAGTGCCACATCCCTATCCCTGTAGTTTAAAAGTCTTGCAATAATAGGTCAGGGAGTTTTGCCAGGCGCTGGTCGTGGTCCCAGCAAGCGGTGGGCTCTTTCAACTATGAACTGATTGGATAAGGACTCTGCCCCTATCGAGGACAGCAATAGTTGCTCCACGTAGTCTTCCATCTTGCTCGCGTTGGTCGACTCGGGAATTCCCACTATGCAAATATTATTTCGCCTACTGCTTCCTTCCAAGTCCTCATTCTTGGAGGCAATCAGTTTCATGAGTTTATCCATCTGAGCAGGCTGCGACGTGGCTCTGGCCGTCGTGTCTTCGGTGTCCGATATGTGCCTTTTTCGCCTCCTTCAGACGGTCCTCGTGTCCCTCCAGCTTATCAGCGATGGCGTCCATCCGCGAGGACATCCTATCTACCTTATCCACAATGGTGCCAAATCCCTGGCGCACCTCCTGCAGGATACTCTGCACATCTGATGTTTGCGCCCCCCCACTCGCCTGTGCTTCCTCTCTTCTGTCGCCCTCTTGGTCCTCCTGCAAGTTTTTGGCAGTGCGCTTTGCCGTTTCAAAGTTCAGCTTGGGCTGTCTGGTGTCTGGCTTGCCCATGTTGACTCTAGGATATTCCTCAGTTCTGCTCGGCCAGCCTCACGATAGGATAACTGCCGGTTATTGCGTGCAAGCCTATTAGATGTGTGCGGCGGCAGGTAAAGTATCTTCGTACAGCGCGCGCGCGTAAAATTGGCCAAGGGGCAGCCTCAGACGGCCAGGCAGGACCAGTGTCTTTAGCAAGGGCCCCCTCCTCCCAGTGGGTCAGTCCTGTACAAACAGCGAAGTTGGCGCCCTGCATTCTCTTAACATATCCATAGCCACTTTATGCGCCTCCTTCTGCAGAAGCGCTTAGTTCACTCTCCGGGCATCGGTGGTGGTGTTAGCATGTATGCACCTGTGGGAAAATCTAGGGCTCTTTCATTATGCCCTACGGGAGTGAGGGTTTGGTCTTCTGGACAGTTCCGCAGACGGTGGGGGCAGTCCTTCCAGACAAGTCTCACTCAGAGGCAGGCAGCCTACTGTCCCTCGCCCCCTGGCACGGTCAACGTTTCTCCCTAAGCGTTGCGGGCAGTGCCACCTACTCATTTGCACCACCGGCAGGGCACAGCAGTAGCTTTCTGGGGGATCTGGTGTCCACCGTGCGTATCTCTGCAGCTCTGGTCCTTGTTGTTGCCGCTGCTAATACTGGCCCCTTCCACAGTCCAGACAGCACAGGCGCATCTATTGCGTGCCTCCCAGGCTCGCACTGAGCAGCTACGGTACCTGCTTTTACTCGGGGAAGTTATGTGCCGCTAGGCGCAGGGCTGATTTCACACTCCTGGTCAGTCCGTGCTGACACCCAGGCAGCCGGCGGGGAGTCTACTATGGCCTGCGCTACCGCCCAGTCATAGGCCTCGGCAGCACTGCTAGTCAGTCTCTTCTCCCCCGTGCCCTGCTTCAAACATGTAAAATTGGGCACTGCCCTCCTTGCTCAGCTGGCTCCTGGTCGGTTCGTGCTGACACTCGGGCACCCAGCGGGGAGTCAACAATGGCCTCCGCTACAGCCCAGTTATAGGCCTTTGCAGCACCGCGAGTCAGTCTATTCTCCCCCGTGCCCTGCTTCAAACATGTAAAATTGGGCACTTCCCTCCTTGCTCAGCAGGTGATCCGGGCATCTCAGCACCTCCTTTCCTTGCGGACCCAGCCTTCCCTCCGTGTGTGCCCTTTTCCTCTGATGCGGTCTTTCGGATCTCCTCCCAGGGCCTGGACTCCTTGTGGCAGGCCGCGGGCTCACTTAGTGCTCCGAGCCGGTGCAGCGCTCCGCCACCATAACCTCCTCACTCCCGGCGGATTCTTCTTCGGGCGTCTCCGGGGCAGCTCAGTCCCAAATCAGCCGAAACTTGCAGCAGAGCACCCACAAGTCTTCCTCAGCCGTGTACCCCAGGAACTCCATCTTAGTTGAGCTGTAAGACAGGATAAATGCTGGATAAAAGCACCAGGCTGCAGGAGCCTCACTGGTGTGCAGCCATACTGCTTGCGCGCCACCTAGCGCCCCCATTTTGAAAACGTGTTGATAACATTTCTGTGATGTTAATAAATGGAGTGAATTAAAATCCATTGACCTAAATATCCTACCGATGTATAATTCCAGAGCACTGACCATAATTGCATTGTTTATCTTCTCTTTTTTAGAAATGGATGTGTAAATCTTCCTCAGTTTTATGGCCATTTAGGATCTTACTGTTGAAGTGTTAGATGTACCTCGACTCCAACTGTTTCAGGCATTTTTCCCTGTTGCTTCCTCTCAACCTTTGGGGAACCTCATCTAACACAAAATATACCAGATCCTCTACCTTGTTGTCATGGAATTTCACAAATTGCCTGGCCACTGGGTATGTTTGATCTGTATTGTTTATGACCCTGATGTGTTGTAGGCATTCTTGGTGGAATGATAAAACTGTGCTGCTTATATATAATTTGAGCCAACTGCACCTGTGGGCATAAACCACAAACTGGCACTTGCAGTTGAGAAGTTCTAGGATTTTTCACTTCCTGTCCGTGAAAGATAAAGACACTTCCATGGTATTCTCTCCAAACTTACGGGTTTTACACTTGTGGATCTCCTGAAACCCCTGCTTTCACGGAGCCAAGTTGTTTGTTGTGTGATCTCTGGGCTGTTTGTTACTATCGCCTGTCGCAAAGATCTAGTCTTACAACAGGCTTTTAGGGGACCATTGCCTAGCTTCTGTATCAGAAATTCATCACCTCGCAATACATGGGCATGTTTCTGCGAAAGGGCTCTGATGTTATGTTGCTGCCTGCTATATCCTGTAATGAATCGAAACTTTGGATCTACTGAGTCCCGGGACTTCCTCTTTTTCACTGAATTGGTAAAGATCAATCGTTCCCTGGGCTGAGAATTTACCTTTTTCTCTAGCTGTTTTCAGAACTGACTTGCTGTACCCCTGCTGCTCAAAGCACTCATTTAGCTCCTCTTGTACTTGATGCAATTGATCTGTACAGCTGCTGTTCCTTCTCATTCTCAAATTCTCAGCCTAAGGGATGCTGTTAACCATTTTCGGAGGGTGAGTGGATGGAGTATTGTGTTGCCAGCAGTGCTCTTTTGAAATGCTTCGGTGTTTATCCTCCTATCCTGTATGAATAATGTGAGGTCTAAATACTGGACCTCCTCCTGGTTAAGGTGTATTGTAAAATGTAACTTAAGCTCTTTGTTGTTGATCCTTTCAACGAATGCCTCTACTGATGGAATATCACCTTGCCAAATGATGAAAAGATCATCAATATAGCGGGTCCATAGGACCACGTTCTCTGACATTCCTCTGGGAACTGCACAGCCAGCACCTGCTGCTCCCACCAGCGCATATACAAATTAGCATAGCTGGGGGCGAAGTAGGTACCCATCGCTGTTCGAAAAACAAAACATTAAGGGAGGTCTCAGGGAAATTTTAAAGACCTGCAAGGTGTATTTCCCCTTTAGAACGTATACATACCACAAAACACCTCAGGTCTAGAAAGAAAGGTGGGAGAGTGAGAAAGGGCAGGGGTGAATGTATGTGAAAAGGTTAAGACACCAGCCTCCTCTATTGGAGAAGAGAACCTCTTTTGCCAGAACCCATCATTCACAGATTGTGATGTCTCATCATTTGGGTCTGGCCTCCTCTCTCCAGGGACCTCAGTCTCCAGAATTGACTAGGGTCCCCTTACCTGTTGATTCTGGTCGTTATCAAAAAGAAAAATGCTATTCTTAAGTCACCAACTTAACATATCCACCAGCATGTCAGTATGTCTGTACAGGGTTAGTAGTTGCGAACTCAAATAGTATTGCACTGCCCTTATACCATCCACATGTAAGATGCTGGTGTAGAGGGAGGATACGTCTAATGAAAGATTTTTAACATAATCTTGCAGAAAAAAATCTAAAAACCTTGAGGCATTTTCAAATAGACTGCTGAATGCTAATATTATCAGACGGCCTGGTGGAACACTCACATTATTGTGCACCTTTGGTTTGAGATGCAACACCTTCGTTACTGAAGAATCTACTTTCAGGAACGTATGCTCTGCTTGAGAAATGAGCCCCACAGATCTCCAGTGTTCTAGTCTTGAATAGGAAGTGACAGTGGTGGACTGTAATGTATCATTCTACCCTCTTAAGTGTCTGTCTCTAAGCTGTAATCTCGCTTCATCTTGATACATTGCAAGCGGCCAAAGGACGATGTTACCGCCTTTTTCCGCCTGTTTAGCCACTATGTCTGGTCTAGACTGTAATCTTTTCTCTAGATTTCTGTAGTCAATGTCTGAGGCCTCCATAGGATTCTTGGTCTATACAAATAAACTTGGTCCTAACTATAACTACCCATTAGCAATCACCACTGATTGGTTATAATTAAGACCCTGTTTCTGTAGGAAAATATTTTTGGGTTTGCCAATGACTTTGTCACCATTTGAAAAATCTTCACAAAACTTTCTAACTACAAAGTTCATCCACCTCAGCTCCTTCCTGTTAAGTTTTAGTGTGAGCCATAGAGGGAGTGGCCAAGAAAAAGCCGAAAGGGTCACAAGGGGGGAAACTGCTACAGCCAAAATGGAAACAGAATTGCACCAAATTTGTCAGAAATCTTGATCGTGGTCCAGAAAGCTTGCCTTTTATGTTTTGGTGTAGATCTGTTCACGTTTTTATTTTTGAAATTAAGGGTCAAAATATATGATCAAATATGTTCTGATTGGCTGACAACAAATGAACAAAAATGTGCTGTCAGCCATTTCAGGAATCAGTTCCTTGTCCTGAAAAAAAGTTGGCCGAAGGCCATAAATATAAAATAATTTATTGACATGGCAGATCCATGGAGGATCCGCAGATCTGTAGTGCAGTAAAAAAATGTGACCTTCTGCAATCTTTCTTTTTTAAGACTCCAGGTGGGCCTGAAGGGTAACATGTGCATATTTTATTCAGGAGGGGGTGTGTAGCCCCTCCCCCAGCCTTAAAGAGACCCATTGACCCCAGCCCCAAGGGGCCAATACTGATAACTAGGGGAGAAGGGCATGTTGTGCCCTTCCTAAAGCTTCTTGAAATCTCTGTTTTAGAGAGAGAATGAGGTCAGCAGCACGTTAGCACTGGTTAGCAGTCGTAAAGTGCAAAGAGTCCAAATAACAACAAAAACAACTTCAGAAGGGGTGAAGGCAAATGTGTGGGGCAGACACTACAAAAGGGCCAGGCCCAAAAATGCCACAAGTAATTCACTTCTGCAAATCAAAGTACTTTATTCGGTTACTAACCAACAAAGTTCATCATAAAAAAATAATCAACAGAATTAAAACATATTCTCCTTCGTAAATGACAAAGAATGATTAAGTAATCTCTGCTAAAACGCACAATCTCTAAAATTGTGTGCAAATACAACAATAGCAATAAATTCATGCTATACATAAGACTGCAGCTTCTTAAAAAAGGCTAGAATATAGATTAATTAATTTCTAGTTGGTTATACCCAATGCTTCATTTAAGAAGGACAATAAAATAGCCTACCACTTATCTAGACAAAGCAAGTAAATGTAAATCAGTACAATAATAAGTGGCAATCTAGAGTACAAACACTGCCTACTTACGCCATATATTGATCAAGTGTTGGCTCACAGCAAATATCACAGGAATGGAAGTATCACTTCTTAAAATCCTTAACGTCATTGCACATTGAAAAATCCCTATACTTAACAATAATGGCTGAATCCATTTCCTGCAAGAACCCAAATGCTCACAGCAAAAAAACTGCACATATTTAATAGTTTCATCTGCCTGACTGCATATAGAAAAAAAACACAGTTGATAGACAGAATGTAGAACAATGTCATACATTCACCCCAGTACAAGGATCTGGGCCTAAATCCATCATTTTTTGCACTCCACAACACCCTGGGTTAGACACTGGCTATATGCAAATCAGCTCTGACCCTGTGCCTCATGGGAACAGTCCAGTCCGAACTACCAAGCCATGTCTTTCCCAGACCGGAATCAAGCATCCAAGGACCGGTTTCTGGCTATCAGCCTTCATCAGCCTGGATAGCTTGACTCCAGTGGTGTGGAGAGCCTGGTACTCACGTCTGAGTATACCCAGCACACTCGGGGTGAAAATTGCAAAAAACACAGTTGATGGACAGAATGTAGAACAATGTCATACATTCACCCCAGTGCAAGGATCTGGGCCTAAATCCATCGTTTTTTGCACTCCACACCACCCTGGGTTAGACACTGGCTATGTGCAAATCAGCTCTGACCATGTGCCTCATGGGAACAGTCCAGTACGAACTACCAAGCCATGCCATTCCCAGACCGGAATCAAGCATCCAAGGACTGGTTTCTGGCTATCAGTCTTCATCAGCCTGGATAGCTTGACTCCAGTGGTGTGGAGAGCCTGGGACTCACGTCTGAGTATACCCAGCACACTCGGGGTGAAAATTGCAAAAAACACAGTTGATGGACAGAATGTAGAACAATGTCATACATTCACCCCAGTACAAGGATCTGGGCCTAAATCCATCATTTTTTGCACTCCACAACACCCTGGGTTAGACACTGGCTATATGCAATTCAGCTCTGACCCTGTGCCTCATGGGAACAGTCCAGTCCGAACTACCAAGCCATGTCTTTCCCAGACCGGAATCAAGCATCCAAGGACCGGTTTCTGGCTATCAGCCTTCATCAGCCTGGATAGCTTGACTCCAGTGGTGTGGAGAGCCTGGTACTCACGTCTGAGTATACCCAGCACACTCGGGGTGAAAATTGCAAAAAACACAGTTGATGGACAGAATGTAGAACAATGTCATCCATTCACCCCAGTACAAGGATCTGGGCCTAAATCCATCGTTTTGTTGCACTTCACACCACCCTGGGTTAGACACTGGCTATATGCAAATCAGCTCTGACCCTGTGCCTCATGGGAACAGTCCAGTCCTAACTACCAAGCCATGTCTTTCCCAGACCGGAATCAAGCATCCAAGGACCGGTTTCTGGCTATCAGCCTTCATCAGCCTGGATAGCTTGACTCCAGTGGTGTGGAGAGCCTGGGACTCACGTCTGTGTATACCCAGCACACTCGGGGTAAAAATTGCAAAAAAAACAGTTGATTTACAGAATGTAGAACAATGTCATACATTCACCCCAGTGCAAGGATCTGGGCCTAAATCCATCGTTTCTTTGCACTCCACACCACCCTGGGTTAGACACTGGCTATATGCAAATCAGCTCTGACCATGTGCCTCATGGGAACAGTCCAGTACGAACTACCAAGCCATGCCTTTCCCAGACCGGAATCAAGCATCCAAGGACTGGTTTCTGGCTATCAGTCTTCATCAGCCTGGATAGCTTGACTCCAGTGGTGTGGAGAGCCTGGGACTCACGTCTGAGTATACCCAGCACACTCGGGGTGAAAATTGCAAAAAACACAGTTGATGGACAGAATGTAGAACAATGTCATACATTCACCCCAGTACAAGGATCTGGGCCTAAATCCATCGTTTTTTTGCACTCCACACCACCCTGGGTTAGACACTGGCTATATGCAAATCAGCTCTGACCCTGTGCCTCATGGGAACAGTCCAGTCCAAACTACCAAGCCATGTCTTTCCGAGACCGGAATCAAGCATCCAAGGACCGGTTTCTGGCTACCAGCCTTCATCAGCCTGGATAGCTTGACCTCAGTGGTGTGGAGAGCCTGGGACTCACGTCTGAGTATACCCAGCACACTCGGGGTAAAAATTGCAAAAAACACCGTTGATGGACAGAATGTAGAACAATGTCATACATTCACCCCAGTACAAGGATCTGGGCCTAAATCCATCGTTTTTTTGCACTCCACGCCACCCTGGGTTAGACACTGGCTATATGCAAATCAGCTCTGACCATGTGCCTCATGGGAACAGTCCAGTACGAACTACCAAGCCATGCCTTTCCCAGAACGGAATCAAGCATCCAAGGACTGGTTTCTGGCTATCAGTCTTCATCAGCCTGGATAGCTTGACTCCAGTGGTGTGGAGAGCCTGGGACTCACGTCTGAGTATACCCAGCACACTTGGGGTGAAAATTGCAAAAAACACAGTTGATGGACAGAATGTAGAACAATGTCATACATTCACCCCAGTACAAGGATCTGGGCCTAAATCCATCGTTTTTTTGCACTCCACACCACCCTGGGTTAGACACTGGCTATATGCAAATCAGCTCTGACCCTGTGCCTCATGGGAACAGTCCAGTCCGAACTACCAAGCCATGTCTTTCCCAGACCGGAATCAAGCATCCAAGGACCGGTTTCTGGCTATCAGCCTTCATCAGCCTGGATAGCTTGAATCCAGTGGTGTGGAGAGCCTGGGACTCACGTCTGAGTATACCCAGCACAATCGGGGTGAAAATTGCAAAAAAGACAGTTGTTGGACAGAATGTAGAACAATGTCATACATTCACCCCAGTACAATGATCTGGGCCTAAATCCATCGTTTTTTTGCACTCCACACCACCCTGGGTTAGACACTGGCTACATGCAAATCAGCTCTGACCCTGTGCCTCATGGGAACAGTCCAGTCCGAACTACCAAGCCATGTCTTTCCCGGTCTGGAATCAAGCATCCAAGGACCGGTTTCTGGCTATCAGCCTTCATCAGCCTGGATAGCTTGACTCCAGTGGTGTGGAGAGCCTGGGACTCACGTCTGAGTATACCCAGCACGCTCGGGTGAAAATTGCAAAAAACATAGTTGATGGACAGAATGTAGAACAATGTCATACATTTACCCCAGTACAAGGATCTGGGCCTAAATCCATCGTTTTTTTGCACTCCACACCACCCTGGGTTAGACACTGGCTATATGCACATCAGCTCTGACCCTGTGCCTCATGGGAATAGTCCAGTCCGAACTACCAAGCCATGTCTTTCCCAGACCGGAATCAAGCATCCAAGGACCGGTTTCTGGCTATCAGCCTTCATCAGCCTGGATAGCTTGACTCCAGTGGTGTGGAGAGCCTGGGACTCACGTCTAAGTATACCCAGCACACTCGGGGTGAAAATTGCAAAAAACACAGTTGATGAACAGAATGTAGAACAATGTCATACATTCACCCCAGTACGAGGATCTGGGACTAAATCCATCGTTTTTTGCACTCCACACCACCCTGGGTTAGACACTGGCTATATGCAAATCAGCTCTGACCCTGTGCCTCATGGGAACAGTCCAGTCCGAACTACCAAGCCATGTCTTTCCCAGACCGGAATCGAGCATCCAAGGACCGGTTTCTGGCTATCAGCCTTCATCAGCCTGGATAGCTTGACTCCAGTGGTGTGGAGAGCCTGGGACTCACGTCTGAGTATACCCAGCACACTCGGGTGAAAATTGCAAAAAACACAGTTGATGGACAGAATGTAGAACAATGTCATACATTCACCCCAGTACAAGGATCTGGGCCTAAATCCATCGTTTATTTGCACTCCACACCACCCTGGGTTAGACACTGGCTATATGCAAATCAGCTCTGACCCTGTGCCTCATGGGAACAGTCCAGTCCGAACTACCAAGCCATGTCTTTCCCAGACCGGAATCAAGCATCCAAGGACCGGTTTCTGGCTATCTGCCTTCATCAGCCTGGATATCTTGACTCCAGTGGTGTGGAGAGCCTGGGACTCACGTCTGAGTATAACCAGCACACTCGGGGTGAAAATTGCAAAAAACACAGTTGATGGACAGAATGTAGAAGAATGTCATACATTCAGCCCAGTACAAGGATCTGGGCCTAAATCCATCGTTTTTTGCACTCCACACCACCCTGGGTTTGACACTGGCTATATGCAAATCAGCTCTGACCCTGTGCCTCATGGGAAAAGTCCAGTCCGAACTACCAAGCCATGTCTTTCCCAGACCGGAATCAAGCATCCAAGGACCGGTTTCTGGCTATCAGCCTTCATCAGCCTGGATAGCTTGACTCCAGTGGTGTGGAGAACCTGGGACTCACGTCTGAGTATACCCAGCACACTCGGGTGAAAATTGCAAAAAACACAGTTGATGGACAGAATGTAGAACAATGTCATACATTCACCCCAGTACAAGGATCTGGGCCTAAATCCATCGTTTATTTGCACTCCACACCACCCTGGGTTAGACACTGGCTATATGCAAATCAGCTCTGACCCTGTGCCTTATGGGAACAGTCCAGTCCGAACTACCAAGCCATGTCTCTACCAGACTGGAATCAAGCATCCAAGGACCGGTTTCTGGCTATCAGCCTTCATCAGCCTGGATAGCTTGACTCCAGTGGTGTGGAGAGCCTGGGACTCACGTCTGAGTATACCCAGCACACTCGGGTTGAAAATTGCAAAAAACACAGTTGATGGACAGAATGTAGAACACTGTCATACATTCACCCCAGTACAAGGATCTGGGCCTAAATCCATCGTATGCTCAGACGTGAGTCCCTTGCTCACTTTGCCACTGGATTCAAGCAAGCTGGGCTGATGACAGCAGGAATGCCAGAAACCGGTCCACGGAAGCTTGTTTCCGGTCCAGGGAAGACATGGCTTGGCAGTTCGGACTGGACTGTTTCCATGAGGCACAGGGTCAGACTGATTTGCATATAGCCATGTCTGAACTGGGGTGGCAGAGTGGGCTAAAGAATGGTGATGGATTAAACCCAGATCTTTTGACTGGGTGTGAGTGTTTGATTGATTCAGATGCTCCGTCCATCACCACCCCCTTTTGTACCGCTTTTGGCCGCCATAAGTGTGGCAGGGTATGCTCAGACTTGAGTACCTTGCTCACTTTGGCACTGGATTCAAGCAAGCCAGGCTGAAGACAGCTGGAATGCCAGAAACCGGTCCTCTGAAGCTTGTTTCCGGTCCAGGGAAGACATGGCTTCGCAGTTCGGGCTGGACTATTCCCATGAGGCACAGGGTCAGACTGATTTCCATATAGCCATGTCTGAACAGGGGTAGCAGAGTGGGCTAAAGAACGGTGATGGATTAAACCCAGATCTTTTGACTGGGTGTGAGTGTTTGATTGATTCAGATGCTCCATCCATCACCACCCCCTTTTGTACCGCTGACTGCATATAGGGCATCGTACGTCGGCCTGGTCATTACGCCATTGGCTAGTGCTAGATTTTAGTGGTAATGTACTAAATCAGAATCGCACACACAAGCTCTTGGCCTGTTGTGGAACAATAGTATCAAGAACAATTCAAAACTCAAAGAGATATTCAAATCAAAGAAGTTACTGGTTAAGTGCCTTTTAGAACCAGTCATAACATACTGTTCTTGGACATGTGTCCAATAGCAATTTTTTAATGAATCGATTCCTGCTTTGGTGATAGTGTTGGGATTGTGCTTTCCTTTCTAACAACCTAACTTCCCAAGCCATTTCAACCCACTGAACCCTCGTCGCATTGCTCATCTGCTTCAGTTCATTAACCCCTTCCCTGCTCATGACGAGCTCAGCTCGTCATGAGGCACAGTGGAGCTGTGCGTATGACGAGCTGAGCTTGTCATGAACAATGGTAAATCTTACTTTGCAGCACAGGAGTGGAAAACCTCTAGCAGCCAAGGTGTTAATTGAATCCCTATAGTTTAACAGAGCCGGGGTGAGACAAAGGCTTGGCCAGTATAGCAAAGGTTTCAAGGCAACCAAGTCCAATATTCTTTTCATGCCGAGGTCAAAGAAAGTGGAATCAGTGAAGTGCTAGTGGTAACTGAGACTAGTCTTCTGAAACAATTATTCTCAGCAATAGCCAAGGCTTGAGTGTTAGCACATCCCCACACATCTTCACCAAATAAGCTGCTGTTTGGTCTTTGGGGCTGGGGAGGTGAGTCTCTGTCTCCCCAACAACTAATAGACATTACTTAATCAACGTGAACGTCCAAGAGAACGAGGGATTCAGCCTCGTTCTAACGTTGGCCCGGGACTGGTCCTCCGTCCCAAGCCTCTCTCTGAGTACAATCAGAACAAGCGAGCTTGCTTCCCAAGCCTCGCTCTGAGAGCGGCCCGGGATTGGTCCCTTCTGGACTCTCCCTTCAAGCCTCTCCCTGAGGGCAACCTCTGATTGGCTGCATTTGCCCCTCCTATCCCGACACCCACTGGCACTCCATATCAGCGTCCCCGGCGCCGCGACCCACATCCACGGGGTCCGGAGCAGGAGAAGCTCGGTGCCAAGAGGGTGCTAGGCGTTGCGGGCGTAAGAATCCTTCGCATCTATAACTTTGAGCTAAGTAATTGCCCTGTCTGTCACCACTTTAGCCGCGCATATTTACGAGGCTTTTCTTTCATTTATTTTACTTATAGGGTGTGCCATTTTCGCCTCCACCCCCCTCCCGAGACCCATGGGGCGTGGATCTTTTACTTCACATGTGAGATCTCTTACCCCAACAACTTGTGTTTCACCCTAATTCCGTCTGGAGTTAGCACTTCAGGCCAATATCATTGGTCAATTGATCGCTATCCACGAGTGCTGTAATTTAGCCTCTCTGTCCTACGGCCTGCATTTCCTTCGCCATAGTGCATGCCCACGCGCCTGTAATGCCCCTCGGGCAACCATACAGCGCTTCAGTGTCAGGAATGGTCATGACATTGTCTCAAACACAAGTAAAACCCCTCCCCAGCTGTTCCTGGACAATACTAAGTTTCTTGGCAGAGCTGCAAATTGGACGCAGTTGGTGGCAATATTCAGACGCAAGATGGTGGCAGCCGCCTCTGATGCCACAGATTAATTGAGCTGTCAGCGTTCTAGTCGTTCCGTCTGATGCGGAACGTAGATACTTGATGCGCGTGCAACTGTTCTGCTGCGCACTTCAACCGTCATTCCCTGAGAGACGGTAGCCTTCCGTTCTCTCTTCTCTTCAGAGCCGCTTATTGCGGTAATAATAGTTTTGGGTCCTTTTCCTACCCATTTCAGTCACTGTCACCTTGTTCCCGTAATACCCTGTGTCCGCCCTGCAATTTCGTTGGAGCAGCTCGGACTTCGTCAGCTGTGTTCAACCTTCGTTGAGTTTTCCCCTCACGAAACGCTATCCGTTTGTTCAGCGTTTCCAGTTCAGTCGATTCCTTTTCTCCAGCAACCTTGACTCCGGTAAGACTTTCCCTTGAAGTACCGGTGCACTCCAGAGATGTCATTCCTGTGAGATTCACGAATGGTTCTATGCTGTCTATTTACCTGTTCTGTGAGAACTATCTGACTTTTTGACCTTGATTAAAGCACGAGGAAGAAATACAATTCTAGCACAGTTCAAACCTCGAATGTGGCGCAAGAAACTTTTAGACTTGTATTAGAGCGCCACCTTCTGGAATAAAATCGTATTACCTTCAGTTCCCAAATTCCCTTTGAATTCTGGCAGCAGTGTTGGTTCATTCAACGTTCTGGTTCCTGTATGTAGATGGAAATATATATATATATTTTTGCTTACCAACTTAATCTTCAGCAACGCAGTCAAGCCAGTTGTGAACTTGCTTAGAGATTATAATTCAATCCTTGAGAACTCAGCAACAGTGTCAGTTCTTGAAGCCTTCATTTCATCACATAAGACTTTGATCTAGCACCTGAAATTCCGCTCCTAAGCCTATCCAGCCTTTTGAATCAGTTCAGAGAGAGGCTAAAGCACACACTAGTCAGGTAATAGGAGGGTTAGTGTAAAAGCGTATTTAGTCTAAATTCAGATGCTGTGAGAATGTAGTAATGGTCTGTTAACTCTTACAGGTGAACTATCATTTCCTGAAGAAGAAGAAGTGAAGTCACGAGTGTGTCTGTCTCTCTTGTTTGTCATCCACTTCCCCTTTCCCCCTCATCTCTGGGGTCAGAGAAATCTGGTCCAGTGGTGTAGGGGAGTTGGGAAATTAGCATCACACCTTCAGCCAGGCGTTCCTACGGAAATCTGGAATTCCAGGTACTGACCCCTTGACAGATTGAAGTGCCAGCAGTTGCCTTCCGTCTGGGCGTCATGGCTGAAGGCTTAGATTTGAAGGCTCTGGGTTCCATTTTGGAAGGATTACAAAAACAGTTGAGTGAGACTAGAGAAGAGGTTAAAAAATCCAATCAGGAGACTAGTTATCTTCGTCAGCGGCTAAATGAACTTACAATTAGTCCCAGTCCAAATTTTGGGGGTCAGAGGTCTCAAACATTTAGTCCTTCCCCTTCTTCCTCAGAACTTACAACTCAGGTAGTGCATGCTATGTCTCCGACAATTCCATTAGCCCCTCCTGAAAGATTTCTGGGTGACCCAAACAAGGCACAGGTATTTGTTACACAATGCTCATTGCATTATTTGTGCAAACCGATAATTTTTAAAGAAGACCAATCAAAAGTGGCGTTCATGCTGTCTTATCTGAGTGGCGATGCTGCGGCGTGGTCCATGCCTTTGGTGTCCACCAATGATCCAGTGTTATACAATTTTGAAAATTTCAAAACTGAATTTTTGCGAATTTTTGATCGACGAGCAATTTCTCAGACAACAGACAATGAGCTTTTAGATCTGAAGCAAGGAAACAGAGAGTTGGTGGCTTATCTTGCTCAGTATAATAAATTAATTGTGGAGACAAAATGGCCAGAGACTAAAAGAGCAGCCATTTTCTATCGAGGTCTGAGGGACGAATTAAAGGATGGGTTGGCTCAGATCCCTAAAAGACCCACAGATGTTTCGGAATTAATTGATTTGGTTCTTCAAATTAATCAAAGACAATCAGAAAGACATTCTGAACGAAGAAAAGAAGTTCGACCGATTCCTCCAAGGTTTGACCGAATGCGTACCGAAGTTGGGAAGACAAAGGAAGAAGCAATCACTGAAGAACCGATGCAAATTGGTACCGTTCGAGGACCGCTGAGTAAAGAAGAAAGAGAGAAGAGGCGAGTTGGAAAACTGTGTATGTATTGTGGTGGTTCCGGTCATTTTTTGAGAGAGTGTCCTAGGCGGCCTAAGACTGCGTCGTGGGTAAAAGACAAGCTCCACCAGTAGAAGGAGTTGCTCTGGTGGAAGCGAATTCTAAGACAACTCCCAATCAGCAAAGTTTGGCTAATACATTGCAATTTTCTGCTCCTCATCTTATTCTCTCATGTCAGATATCATTTGGAAAATCGGAACAGGCCACGGTGGCAATCATGATTGATTCTGGAGCCACAGGAAATTTCTGTGATCTTGCATTTGCCCGGAGTTTGAGCATCCAGTTTGTGAAGAAACCCAAACCAGAACCTGTGCGTGCAGTAGATGGAACTCCTCTATCCTCAGGTCCAATATCTTTTGATACAGAAGTGATCACCATTCTGGGTCCAGGAGAACATTGTAGCTACATCAGTTTCAATTTAATTGATGCCCCGCAATTTCAATTGATTTTGGGGTTACCCTGGCTAACTGAACACAACCCCAAGATTGACTGGGCCAAGAGAACTGTTGAATTGAGTTCAGATTACTGTCTTCAGCATTGTTTTCATCCAATCCCAAAGGAGAGTGAATCAACAATCTTTTATTGTTTAGCTAATCAGCCACAGATGATTTGCACAGTGGAAATTCCAGAAATTCCGAAGGAATACCAAGATTTAAAGTCAGTCTTTGATGAAAAAGAAGCTCTTAAACTCCCTCCCCATCGGGAATATGATTGTAAGATAGAGTTAGAGCCTGGAGCGTCTTTGCCATGTAGTCGGATCTATGCTCTTTCAGAATCGGAGAATCTGCACTTAAAGGAGTACCTTGATCAGAATTTGGCTAATGGCTTTATTAGACCTTCACAGTCTCCAGTCTCCTCTCCTCTTTTCTTTATTCCAAAGAAGGACAAGAGCTTAAGGACTTGCATTGACTATAGGGCATTAAACCTGGTTACAAAGAAAAATCGCTACCCGTTACCACTCATTTCGGAGCTTCTGGATCAGGTGAAAGATGCCCATATTTACACCAAATTGGATCTAAGAGGGGCCTACCACTTGGTGCAGATGGCGGAAGGAGATGAGTGGAAAACGGCATTTCGAACTCGATTTGGTTTATTTGAATACCAGGTGATGCCTTTTGGACTGTGCAATGCACCCGCTGCTTTCCAGCATTTTGTGAATGATATCCTCCGGGAATTTCTGGATAGATTTGCTGTAGTCTACATTGACGATATCCTAATTTTTTCTAAGGATATGAATGAACATGTTCTCCATGTACGAGCCATTCTGAAATGTTTATTGGAGAATCAACTTTTTGTCAAACTGGAAAAATGTGTTTTTCATTCTTCTCGAGTTGAATTCTTGGGTTTTATTCTTTCTCCTCAAGGAGTTTACATGGATGATTCAAAATTAAAAGCAATACAAGATTGGCCCACTCCAAAATCAGTAAAAGAAATCCAAAGTTTCTTGGGGTTTGCCAATTTCTATCGACGTTTCATCCAAAACTTCTCTGAAAAAGTGAGTCCAATCACCCGATTGCTCAGAAAGAATGAAACGTTTGAGTGGAAGTCTGAGACAGAAGAAGCCTTCCAGTTCTTAAAGAAATCTTTTGTTTCAGCACCTATTCTACAGCATCCAGATTCAACAGAACAATTTTTTGTGGAAGCAGATGCTTCAAATTGGGCCATTGGTGGAGTTTTATCTCAGCGACACCGGAAGACGGGACAGCTCCATCCGGTAGCTTACCATTCCCGGAAATTATCTCCGGCTGAGATTAATTATTCCATAGCTGACAGAGAATTACTAGCTGTGAAAGAAGCATTTCAAGAATGGCGACATTACTTACTGGGAGCAAGACATGTGGTCACAGTATTTACTGATCATCGAAATTTGCAGTTCCTGAATCAGCTCGCACCCTGACCCCTCGACAGCTTAGGTGGTCTCTTTTCTTCGCCGACTTTGATTTTGTTTTAACCTACAAACTAGGGGCTGAAAATGGAAAAGCAGACGCACTTTCTCGTCTGAATTCTGAAGATGACTCAGCTGCGAAGTCAGTGAATAAATCGGAAGAGTTTATCATTCCTCCAGAAAGAATTGTGGCAGTTTCGGTGATCCATGATTTGGAGGAACAGATCAAAAAAGAATTTCAGAAAAAAGAATATGAGAATTGGGCGTCTGAGGGGCCAGATCGGTTAGTAATGAATGGAAAACCATCAGTTCAAGGCAAGACATTCGTTCCTGGAGTTGAATTACAAGAAAAGACTGTTGGAATGTTTCATGATCAACCATTGGCTGGACACAGAGGAGTAACTAAGACCTTGGAACTCTTGAAGCGAAATTTTGATTGGCCGGGCATGGAAGCTCAGGTGAGACAGTATGTTGCCACTTGTGAACAATGTTTAAAAGGGAAAAGTCTTAGACAATCTCCACAGGGTCTTCTCATGCCTTTGCCTGTTCCCCCTTATCCTTGGCACACCGTGTCGATGGATTTCATTGTCGAGTTACCAACTAGTCAGGGAAATTCAGTCATTTGGGTTGTGGTTGACCAATTTTCCAAGATGAGTCACTTTGTTCCTTTGAAGGGTCTTCCTAATGCCACCCAGTTAGCTACTCTGTTTGTCCAACATGTGGTAAAATTGCATGGAATTCCTAGAGTGGTCATTTCAGATCGAGGGTCACAGTTCGTGTCTCGTTTCTGGAGATCCTTCCTAAAAGGGTTGGGAGTGGACTCTCGTCTGTCCACCAGTTACCACCCAGAAACTGATGGACAGACGGAGAGGGTTAATCAAGACCTTGAACAGTATCTTCGAATTTATTTGATGGAACAAGCAGGGGAGTGGCCGTCTTTCCTTAGTACAGCAGAGTTTGCTTACAATAACTCAATCCACTCTGCTACTGGTTTCTCTCCTTTCTTTTTAAATTATGGCAGACATCCTAACATGTTGGTGAGTCAAGTGGAGGTTGAGGTTCCAGCTGCTGGTGATTTAGTTCAGAAATTGCAACAGGCCTATCAGTTAGCTTCAGCAAGGTTGATTAAATCAAAAGCTGAGTACAAGAAGCAGGCTGATAAAAGTCGTAAGGAGGGACCAGTTTTTGCACCTGGGGATCAAGTTTGGGTCTCCACTCGCCATATGCGATTAAAAGGTAATCGAAAGTTTCAGCCAAAGTTTGTGGGACCTTATCCAGTGGTGCGAATGATAAATCCAGTGAGTGTCAGAGTAGACCTGCCTAAAACCTTCAAAATTCATCCGACTTTCCATGTTTCATTAATCCGCAGGAATCCACCCAATTTGCGCAAGGTTCTTCCTCCAGCTCCAATCCAAGTACAATCAGCAGAAGAATTTGAAGTCAAAAGAATTCTTGACTCAAAGATTAAAAGAGGTCAGGTATTTTATTTGGTAGATTGGAAAGGCTATGGTCCAGAGGAAAGGTCCTGGGAACCCAGTTCTAACATTCATGCTCCCAGATTGGTGAGGGAGTTCCATAAAGTTCATCCACAGAAGCCTAGGGAGGGGGTTTTGGTGGGGGGTACTGTCAGGAATGGTCATGACATTGTCTCAAACACAAGTAAAACCCCTCCCCAGCTGTTCCTGGACAATACTAAGTTTCTTGGCAGAGCTGCAAATTGGACGCAGTTGGTGGCAATATTCAGACGCAAGATGGTGGCAGCCGCCTCTGATGCCACAGATTAATTGAGCTGTCAGCGTTCTAGTCGTTCCGTCTGATGCGGAACGTAGATACTTGATGCGCGTGCAACTGTTCTGCTGCGCACTTCAACCGTCATTCCCTGAGAGACGGTAGCCTTCCGTTCTCTCTTCTCTTCAAAGCCGCTTATTGCGGTAATAATAGTTTTGGGTCCTTTTCCTACCCATTTCAGTCACTGTCACCTTGTTCCCGTAATACCCTGTGTCCGCCCTGCAATTTCGTTGGAGCAGCTCGGACTTCGTCAGCTGTGTTCAACCTTCGTTGAGTTTTCCCCTCACGAAACGCTATCCGTTTGTTCAGCGTTTCCAGTTCAGTCGATTCCTTTTCTCCAGCAACCTTGACTCCGGTAAGACTTTCCCTTGAAGTACCGGTGCACTCCAGAGATGTCATTCCTGTGAGATTCACGAATGGTTCTATGCTGTCTATTTACCTGTTCTGTGAGAACTATCTGACTTTTTGACCTTGATTAAAGCACGAGGAAGAAATACAATTCTAGCACAGTTCAAACCTCGAATGTGGCGCAAGAAACTTTTAGACTTGTATTAGAGCGCCACCTTCTGGAATAAAATCGTATTACCTTCAGTTCCCAAATTCCCTTTGAATTCTGGCAGCAGTGTTGGTTCATTCAACGTTCTGGTTCCTGTATGTAGATGGAAATATATATATATATTTTTGCTTACCAACTTAATCTTCAGCAACGCAGTCAAGCCAGTTGTGAACTTGCTTAGAGATTATAATTCAATCCTTGAGAACTCAGCAACAGTGTCAGTTCTTGAAGCCTTCATTTCATCACATAAGACTTTGATCTAGCACCTGAAATTCCGCTCCTAAGCCTATCCAGCCTTTTGAATCAGTTCAGAGAGAGGCTAAAGCACACACTAGTCAGGTAATAGGAGGGTTAGTGTAAAAGCGTATTTAGTCTAAATTCAGATGCTGTGAGAATGTAGTAATGGTCTGTTAACTCTTACAGGTGAACTATCATTTCCTGAAGAAGAAGAAGTGAAGTCACGAGTGTGTCTGTCTCTCTTGTTTGTCATCCACTTCCCCTTTCCCCCTCATCTCTGGGGTCAGAGAAATCTGGTCCAGTGGTGTAGGGGAGTTGGGAAATTAGCATCACACCTTCAGCCAGGCGTTCCTACGGAAATCTGGAATTCCAGGTACTGACCCCTTGACATTCAGGCACTAAAATAGATTTATGGCACTAGGTCTATCTCTAGACCAATCTACAGCGTTTTAAACGCAGAGACTGTCCTGACAACCATAAACTATCAAACATTAACTATATGTTTTGTCTTACATGTATGTTTGTCTTTCTCTCTTTTCCAGACTATACAGGTTCCTCTGAGTGGAGGTAAATCCCATAACTTGTGGTTTGTGTTCTGTTTTGCACTTTTTTACACACAGCAGTTTTTAACTTTCAAGTTCTTTGGTTAGGGTGGGCCTTAGCGCGCCCATACCGCCAAGGTACACGCTACACGGTCCTGACGAATGCCCACGTAATTCTTACACTTATAAAGGGCAGAAACATGTTGACCCCACTTTAAGTGGAAACTCCCATCATAATCTGTTGTAGTTCTTCCACACATAACCTTTTTAACCATGTCTAAACTGACCAGTAAATAAATAATTTTGGTTGGTACAGTATTAGACATTGTTAACATCACTTTTTCACATCATTGTCACAAAGTAATCTGGCGTTGTAGCACACCAGGGAGGCACTCGGCTTCTCCTGGTGGGCCCGATGATGAAGCATGTCACCAACCAGGTTGGTGAGTGAGGGCTTCCCATAAAACCCTTGAAGGTTTCCAATGTGTCAACAAGGGGTTATCTTTCCAAAGTCCTTTTCACAGTCTTTGCCTCATTGTGTCTATGCAAGGTTAGAGATCCATCTGCATTCACTATCAGGTGGCCTGATTTCAGTGGAGTGTTGAGGGGGGGCAGGGTGGGGAGGGGCAGGGTGGGGGTAGTGGGGTCCGACATACAAGGGACAGGAGTAAGTTAAGTAATTGAATAAATAAAGCAATTTACCTTGCGCACGCTGCATCGCCAACTCGGCGATGCAGCGCGTGCAAGGGCAATTGGTCTTCACCCGATGACTAGGCCTTCATTTATTTCTCTATAATAAGATCTAAATTGTTTTATGATGCTCCAAAGACTAGACATAATGGCACTCAGAACAAATGTATGTTGAGTCAGTCCTTAGAACTGTTTCAGGGGATGTTTCCCAGCCGAATCATTTAAATAAAACAGCTCATCCTGCTTTGCCAAGCGCCTCTTGTCTTTTGTTTTTTCAAGGTAAATTCATATTCCAACAACAATTTAATAATGAAAACCTAAAGACCTGGTCCGAGGTGCTTATCCTCGGGCGAAATCTCACTTGGAATGATGGTAGGACTTGATTGGTTACATTCCTGTTTAACAATTTCCAAAGCACGTGTTTCACAAAGACTTTCTGAAAGTTATCAATGCGACTCATAGGGCTATAGTTTGCTGGAATACCTGGATGGCCTGTTTTGTAAATTGGGATGATCTCTGCTCCCTTCAAGGAATCTGAAATCCCCCCCCCCCCAAAACGTCACAGCATTAGATAGCGAATTAATATACCTGGTCCAAATTAAAGGTTCAGACTTGAAAAGGTCTCCTGGAATGTTATCGGGTCCTGGAGCTTTTGCTGACTTTAATTGAAAGATAGCATTTGCAGTGTCCTCAAGGGTAAAGGAAATAGGGTCCCCACTGGCAGACTGAGCTTGAGGAGAAACCTCAATGTACAATGCAGGACTTGAGCTGTGACAGATACCAGTAGAGTTATACTGAACGTACAATGTACTAAAATGGGCAGCCCAGGTTTCTGGTTTAATATGAAATCTGAAATGACCACCATCCTCACTACTGCCCCTAGTGGCTATGCTCCAAAATAGCCTATAGTCCCTCTATTCTGCGGCCTAGAACATGTCAAGCCAGACCCTATCATCCCACTTATTTTTGCCTGAACAAGAGCCTTTTTGTAATTTACTTGCTACTTCACGCATACATGTTAACTGGAGCATCGGTTCTCAGAGATCAAGCGTCCTGTCAAACGCGACCAATATTATTCAACCAGTACATGCAAAATCAGCCATTAAAAATCATCACAAAAAACCTTCACCCACCTGAGATAAAACAGGCACAGAAAAGTACACTTGAAAAATTGGCAACCAGGCCAGAGGTCAGGCGCACAGCAAATGGTAACAAACTATATCAAAAGGATTCATATGTATAGTGAACTCCAAGAGAGAAAGGGATAGGTTACCATGCAATCCCTAGAGAACTCTGAATGGATTCCAGAGTTATTCAAAAATTAACAATGGTATCTCACTGAGCTCCACAATTATAAATAACACAACATTTTTTTGATGAAACAACACGTGTTTCGTCTGATGCTAATCTTCGCATCAATTGACTTCATCAGGGCTGCAACCCAAAAAAATAAAATAATATATAAATCCACCATTCTAGACACTGGTTACTTCGTTACCCTTCACCGAAATCACCAAGAGGGTACGTGGTGTATAATACAGTCAATTAGAGAGGCTTCCAAACAACCAGTATAGGTCAATGAATCACCCAAGTGAAAATAGGTATATACCTTAATTAATAAAGAAGGGGAAATATTTGCAAAGTAAAAATGGTCCCAAACGTACCATGTAAGACTACTCAGTATAAGAAAAAAAGTATTACCTTAGACATAATCTAGTCCTGCCATAAGCCATGGTATTCCAAATCTGAGACAAGTTAGAAGTTACCTGTAATAGAGGTATACTGTCCTAATCAGTTTCAATCAATTGTGAAAATATGATAAATATTTAGCCATGATGTTTACGTAATCAACTGTATATAATTCACCAGGTAATGGTTATACTCTCACCATAAACTGCTAGTTTATCCAAATCCAACTGTATCCTGAACAAATTCGTAAATATTGCCGAATACCATGTAAAGACTTAACAATCCCAATGGACAATCCAGCTGCTCGGCTATCAAATGCGCACTGTCCTTAGACTTCTATAGACAGTTATTGAACACGTGTTTCCTCACCTCACTTCTTGCACGTTTAGTCTTCACTGCATGTAACGTCGGACAAGTCCACTGTGTTGATATTAAATCCCATGGATAGGATACACGAGTACGTGTACCTGTAAAATTAACGAAAATACGATTAAGTAACGATATTACAAAAAGACGTCCCTGCTCCCCTCAAGGTCGGTGCTCACCTATCTTTTCGCGGCTGTGCTCCCTCGTGTATTTCCTGGCTTTTGCGATCGCGTTGTGTTCTGGCGCCATATTTAAATGGTTATTCACGCACAAAAGTACAAGCGCCATGTTGTAGTAGGGTAGTACCCATTTTTAAAGTATATCACCATCAATATATCATATACATATATAAAGACCAATTGTCATGATAAATACGTGGTTATTGGGTAAACTAGTTACATTGATTAGCCGATTATCGATACATATTGTTCCGATATAGTCGCCAAATTGGGTTTGTATTATTCCCCAGATGGCCAACAGATTCCCAAATCTTTTGTATGGCTCATCATCGTTTTGTATATATCCTTAAACTACCAACTTGAGTCCGACAGTTATCAGGGAGTAAAAGTAGTCCTCTCTCTATTACCACATGGGTAAATACACAGCGACTCTCTTTGTCTAAATAACCATTCACTAGAGATAACATATAGTTCTTATCAAATTTATTCTAGTTTCTCTTCCAGTAATTCCCTCTGTAATGCATGACATTATTAAAACAAAAAACGGAGCCGTGTAAATAATGACCATAGCTCATTCGAACCGGCGATCTCAAAACCAACTGTCTCGCTCCAAACATCGTGGCTAAGAAAGCTATCCTGAGTAAGCACACAGACTTGTATACCTGTATCCCGATTCCTGCACCCTTGCCCCCGTATTATCCTAGTGTATGAAAGATAGAAGAATGGTAATGTACACCACAGAGATGAATTGTATGAGGAGAAAGAGGAAAGTAAAAGTCTGATAGACAAAGATAAAGAGCTTACAAAAATTGTTCCAATAGTAACAATGTAACTCAATATGACATTCGCAAATCTGTCTATATACATTAGTGATATTAATAAACACACTAAATCATGTTCAACTCTATATATGATCTGCGTCCATTAATTAGAACAATAGCCAGATTTAACTCAACATAACATTAACATAAACAAGTATGTACATTGTAAATATAGGCAGACACCATGATTCATATTCAATACAATATCCGATTTACATCCATTGGTCAGAACAAGAGTACAACATATATTCACGTAGTACTAAAATAACATTTCCTATGAGTCTGTAATATATGTTACAGCAAGCTACACTCTACCAGGTGATCTGTTCATTCACCTAAAAAATACTGTAAGTCAGAATCCAAATTAAGACCATCCTCAACTGCTCTAAGTTTCATTATCCATCTAGCCTCAACATGTCTCAATTTGAGTACTTTATTGCCGCCAAGAATGTCCATGGTAACATGTTCTATCCCATGATACATAAATCTATGATTGTCTCGTTCATGACAATTTTGTACTATATGGGCAGCAATTGGATACCTAGTATCCCCATTTTTTAATGCACGAAAGTGCTCAAACATTCTGTCTTTCAATCTTCTCATGGTACTCCCTACATAAATCTTGTTACATGTGCATACTGTGGCATAAACCACAAATGTAGTATCACATGTGATAAATGACTTAATAGTATATTTGCCTGTCTTATTGTATTCAAAGTGTTTTGATCTTTTTGAATGCCCATCTGCACGAGCTGCATCTACCACACTAATAAAAACCTGTCGGTCTATCAGTTAACCATTTATCGCTAGATATTGGTCTCGGATAACTAGGACTCACAATGTTCGCCAAAGTAATACCCTTTTCTAAATCTTAACGATGGTCTGTCCGTAAGAAGAGAAGAAATATCTTTGTCATGTTTCAAGAGGTGATAGTATTTATCAATTATGGAATATAGCTTGTGGCTACCTGTACCAAAATTTGTGACCAATCTAATCTTCTGTTATTTACACTCTCGACTATTAACTTGTTTTGGTTTCAATGTATCTCTACGTTTAATTCGCTTTGCTTTACACATAGCTTGAGTAACTATTTTCTTGTTATAACCTCTGTTTGTAAATCTATTAGCCATATCTGCCAGATTGTATTCAAAATCTGAGTCCTGTGAGCAATTCCTGCGGGCTCTGAGCATCTCCCCATATGGAATTGTGTTGATTTGGCTTCTCGGGTGACAACTGTCAGAATGTAAAACTGCATTATAGCTCGTTTCTTTACGGAACATGCAACTACAAAGTCTGTCCCGTTCCACAAACAATTCTATATCCAAAAAGGTAAGTCTAAATTCACTATAACAGGTTTTGAAAGACATGTTGACATCATTAGTGTGCAAATAGTCAAAGAAACTTTGAAGTTCTGTGGTGGTACCTCTCCAGATCAAAAGACAATCATCAATATATCGTCCCCAATAACATATATGGTCAATCCATTGTACGCCCCTGGAGCCCCAGATCCACTCCGCCTCAAACTATCCCATAAAGAGATTGGCAAAAGACGGAGCAAATCTGGAGCCCATCGCCGTACCAAGCTTCTGTTTATACCACTTATTGTCAAATAGAAAAATGTTGTTTTCCAAAACAATCTTGGTCATTTCCATAATCATTTGTGTGTGATCGAAATATTCTGCAGATCTTTTGTTCAGAAAGCTCTCCATGGCTTTCATCCCCAGCACATGATCAATGTTAGAGTATAATGAGACTACATCTAATGTAGCAAGGATCATATCTGGTTCCCAAACTACATCACTCATCAAATTGAGGACGTGTTCAGTGTCCTCAATGTGTGACGGGAGTTTCTCCACAAAGGGTCTAATAAACACATCAATAAATTGAGAAAGTCTCTCTGTAGGACCACCAATGCCTGAAATAATCGGCCTACCCGGTGGTTTCTCTCGATTCTTATGTATCTTAGGTAGACAGTATAGACGAGGGGCCCTGGGGAACTCCACTCGTAAGTAAACATACTCCTCATATTCAAGTGTGCCTGCATCATACCATTGTTTAAGTCTCAAGTTAATCATCTCAGTTACACGTACGAGGGGACTGACTAGCTCCTGTACATAATATCTCTCATTATTAAGTTGTGACAAAATTTCATCATTGTAGTCATTTCGGTTCATTTTAACAATGTTGCCACCCTTATCCGCCATACGTATAATCAATTCTGGATTGGATGACAGAGAGTTCAAAGCCAACCTTTCCTCTCTACTGAGGTTACCAGGTAAGGGAAAAAAGGAACACCTCTTCTCTTTGACAATTAGACGATCAATATCTAAATTGACAGCTTTGTAAAATGCATCAATCATATTACCTGCCGATAATTGAGGTATCCATTTTGATTTGGTTTTAAGCCCACTGCTAGTAGAGGAACTCTGTTTAATTTATAAATCTTGCAATAGGGTACTCATAGTAATAGGATCTTCTTCACTCTCTGTATTTGAGAGAAGAAGTTTGGTATCATAAACCTCCTGTATAGTAATGTTACTGGGTAGTATTGTAACCGGAGAAACATACCTTAGCTCAATGTCTTGATTAGAGAAATATTTCTTAAGTTTGAGTAACATCGCAAATTTATAAACATCAATCTTAGCAGTGTACCAATCAATACTCGTAGTCGACAGAATCCCAAACCTTTTTTTAATAGTGAAGTTATGTTATCTGACAGTACATGTGAAGATAGGTTGATAATCTCTATCTCATTCATTACTGCACGGTTCATTTCCAGGACCGTGTCCTCATCCCTACTCTTGTTTTCTCGCCTCCTTTTTCCTCTTGTACCTCTCCTTGTCTTTCCCCGCCTGTATCTCTTGTTCTCTCTATTGGTTCTCGATTCCCCATCCTGAACCGACGTACCTCTTGGAAAAAAGTATTATCTAGGATCTGACCTGTAGTTAGCTCATCCTCATTTTCACTGGTAGACACACTGCTAGAAGAGGAAGGAACCTCTGAACTGGAAGGAGTAGCGGTCTTTTAAGAGGCCCTCTCCTTATCCACTAGGTAATCAAATCTACGCGCAAATGTGAAAATACGACCAGTTTTATAGTCGTGCTCGTCTCGCTTGATTTTCCTAGCTTTTCTAAGTTTAATGTCTGCCTGTAGGTTAGTGAGTATCTCATCCAATATAATATACTTCTTTATTGTGGACTCTGGTAGATTTCATTCCTTAATCTCATCTTCATAAGTTTGAATTTCAGTAAGTAATTTAGCAATTTTTCTTTCAGCATTTTCAATCAGAATCTGTATAAGATTATTAGATCTATTAGTTAGTTCCTTCTCGCAACAGTCCAGAAAGTCAGGATCTAAATCTTCATATTACGGAACTATCTGTGATCTCAGACCACAGGGTAAACATTTTAGGGTGAGATACTGTTTTAGTGTAGCTGCATCCCACCACTTATTTAGCTCCAATCTCTTAAGCCTCTGTAGTTTGATAAATTTAGCACGTAAGCCTTCATTTTTAACTTTATTGGTTGATGCTACTGCTGCACTTATAGAGGTACCCGAGCTAAGGTTCTTGAACAAATCATGTGCCTCTTGATCCATATTCATGATGATACCAACTTAGCGGCTGCCCAGACCTGAAATAAGTACACTCGAAAAATTGGCAACTCTTCTTTATTAATTAAAGTATATACCTATTTTCACTTTGGTGATTCATTGACGTATACTGGTTGTTTGGAAGCCTCTCTAATTAACTGTATTATACACCACGTACCCTCTTGGTGATTTCGGTGAAGGGTAACGAAGGCACAGAAAAGTGTTCATTTTGGAGCTTGGATTGTCTCAGGATTACAAAGACTGATGAATAACGACTCAAGGATTGACCTAATGAAAAGCCTTAGCATGTTTTGCCACCAGGCAATATCGTGTACTGCACCGAATGTATTAACTGCTTTTCTCTTAGACACACCAGCACAACAACAGGGAAATCTCGAGGACCAAAAGGACGACTTGCAACTTACATAACTACATTTCGGGTTCTTGAAACCTCTGAATTTCTGAAAAAAACAGCCAATTAAAAAGCAAATGTCTAGGAAACGTAAACTTTGGTTAGCAGAAATCATAATAATAAACATTTACATCAATACAGAAATACATTGAAAGAAACAATAACAAACTTTTTGGAAGAACTCGTTATATTGAAGACCTCAACTATGGCACCTGTATTACTAATTAATAACAGACGGTTTGACAATGAACCTATTGAAAGGTAGCTCGAACGATGATATAATGGAAGTCCAGGACAGAGTACACCGAGCCCTGGATTTTATTTTCCCCAGACAAAAAAAAACAACCAGATTAAGCAAACATTCCACAAATAATGTAATCTCTTTTGTAGTAAAATACCTTATCAGGATATTAAAGGCAGAAAAAACGGATAACTTTACCAGAGTCACCAATTACAATGCAAAAACATTGGACTATACCTTCTCGATACTGTCCTTATGCAAATATAGGAAATGTTCAAATATGTAAAAGTTTGAAAGTTAGAATCTTGCCAAGAGCACGATTTTGGCGATAGACTTAGGCTACAATGACCACTTCTCTTGGCAAGTTCTCCAGCATGCAAGGAGTACAAAGGGGGATATGAACAATACCGAGAAAATGTACAGATTGAGGCACGAGCCAGCATTGATTCAATGCCAATTTATTATGGAGCACCACCAGGAGCATGACATTATTTCTAGTCAGCAATTCGAAAACTGCTACGATACATCAAATTTCTTATAACAAAGATACTGAATCTAGGGGCATATTATCAAGGGGGTTTATCTCCGCTTCTTTGGCTTTAAAAGCCAAGAAAGCGGAGATAAAATTATCTCCCTATTACTTAGCTGTCGCTAACACCAGTTAGCGACAGCTAGTAGGAGATAGCGACCATCTTGGGCCCCACTTTGCATGTCAGTGATATTTATCACTAATGACATGCAAAGTGGGTGTGCCAAGATGTTAGCGACTGGAAACAGTCCCTAACATCGCTATCTCCTATTGCCAACTTTTGGAGATATTCGCGCTAAGCTCGAATATCTCCAAAAGCTAACACCTGCCCTGAGCAGTTCTTAGCCATGTTATCCAATGGGAGGTGGATAACATGGCTAAGATTATTAGCTCGGTAATGCATGAATATCGCGGACTTTTCAGCGATATTCATGCATTGCGCCCAATTTTTATCGCATTTGAGATAAACCTTGGTAATACCAAGGTTTATCTGCGATAAAAATCGCCGCAGCTCAGCAGTAAATTTTTGTCTCTAACTAAGCAATAGCGATAATTATCGCTATTGCTTGGTAATATGCCCCCTAAATCCACTCAAAAGAGCATACAAAAAATCATAAAAACTGGTTCTCCCATATTCTGTTACAAAAAAGAGATCTTTTTAGCTTCACTTGCAAAGCAATACAAAGTAAGGCAAACCTAAATCATATTTCCTGCAGGAAATTATATAAAAACCTCTCTATGATACAAAGGAATTTCAAAAGGTCACAGAGGGCCTGACCTTGCTTGTTATTTGAGAAAAAAATACCGGCATGAAGTTTTGGGGCAATATCATTTCCATAGATTCAGCGAAAACAATAATACCAGGCATTAGCATACCTGCTTGTACATGGGAATAGCATATTCTGTCCTTCTACTGTTCCATCCAGGAAAAAACCCAACAAACAATAACCATGTAATGACTGTAATACCCCAGGATTGGTTCCTCCATCCCGGCTTTTTCCATTGCACAAAAAAGGCTCACAGTTACAGAATGATCACTTTGCTGGGCACAGAAACAAAACACTACTCAAGCCTACTTTTGAAGGGCATTACAACCTGGGCTGCAAAATGAGAGCTGGAGTTAAACAGGATTTAGAGACAGACAGGGCACACTCTATAACATAATGTCTAGCGATACTAGCCTCAAGCAGGGCCGGCTTTAGAGCAGTGTGATCAATGCAACCGCACTAGGCGCTGACCTGTGGAGGGGTCACTGACCTCAGGAGGAGGCTCTATGTTTAGCAATAACTTATGATTGGAGAGACGAGGGGCTCTTTTGCCCGTTGATAGCAAGAGAATGCGAGGAGGTGGTCATGGGGTGTAGGGGCACCCCAAAATATTGTTGCACAGGGCGCCACCAGGGCTAAAGCCGGCCATGGCCTTAAGCGCAGTGTTCCTGCCATTACGTACATCTTTGTGTCTTTCATTGACTTCCGATGGCATTTGACACAATAGACCAAAACAAATTATGGCATAAACATGGTTGATGCCCCCATCTCTCAATTATGGTCCGATCATAAACTTATCACCCTCAGTATTATGATGCCAGTTGCTAACTATCCTCCGAAGCGAATACCCTTATCACAGCCTAGGCGCAAATGGGCTAAATTGGTTACCATCCAAAGTTGCCTACCCTTGCTTATGCATCTATACCCACCCTAACTGGAGACACCTTGGAAGATACAAAACCATTCCATAAGTCAATGAAATCAATAAGTGAGGAATTAGCTCCACTGTAAAGCCAAATCCCACCAAGCCCCCTGGTACACGCCAACCCCAGCACAACTACATCTCCAGTGTAAACAACTGGAATGAAAGTGGAGAAGAGCATATGACCCAGTGGATCAAAACTCTTTTAAATTAATCAGACAACAATACCACATACACATTAAATTAGCTAAAAAAGAGTACTACTCGAACAACATTTTTGAGGCACACCTTAATCAGAAAACTATTTTCCCAATCATAAAGTCCTTTACAGACCCCAAACAATTGAGTAAAGAAATCCCCCCCCCATCACAGACCTTATGCAACCAGATTGTGGGCTTCTTTGAAGGAAAAAATCCATAATATACAAAAGGAATTTACTATAATCCCTAAGCAGAATCTGGATTTAGAGACTGACCCTGCCCACTTTGGTCCTTCATTCCATGTCATTGGAATATTGTCAATTGAGCAGACACATGAAGCAATAACTGCCAACAAATTGGGATCCCCTCTTGATGCCTGCCCACCTACGGTTTTTCACCAAATCATAGACATCGTCAACCCTGTGATCAACTGGATTATCAACTCCTCGCTGAGCACAGGCATAGTCCCAGATGAATGGAAACTAGGCACAGTTAAACCTCTGAAAAAAAACGAAATATTGACTCATTAACTTTCTCAAACCTCCAAACAATATTGTTCCTACCCATATTGGGTAAAATCACAGAAAGACTGGTCAACAGAGAATTATCCATATTCCTCGAAACCAATAGTATCCCACATCCGAGTCAATCAGGTTTCCGCCCTAAGCACTCAACGGAATCCGTGCTATTGGAAATAGTTGACACCCTAAAATCTACTTTAGATAAAGGCAGTTTTGATTTTACTCTATCTGTCAGTCGCCTTTAACACAATCTCACATGACATCCTCCTCACACGATTCAAGAATAGTGGCATCTCAAATACACCATTGGCCTTGATCAGATCCTTCCTTACTAACCGTAGGCAAGCAGTGGCTCTAGGAACGTTTCTTTTCTCCGAATGTCCCATTACATCTGGAGTCCCACAGGGCTCAGCCCTTTGTTATATAACATATACATGGCCCGCTCATCTCCTTGATTTCCTCTTTTGATACTAAGGTAATACACAATTGATCTTAAGTCTGGACAAAGATTCCACCAAGACAGAACTTAATTTTAAATTATACCTAACAGAGGTCATCCAGTGGATGAAGCTTAATCACCTTAGATGCAATACAGATAAAATGTAGATCCAACTGATAAGAAAGGACAATCCCTTTGAGCCGAGTCTATGGTGGCTGGAAGAAGGACCAACACCCCTGAATACAGTTGAAGTGGCAAAAAACCTGGGATTGAAATTCGATACTTCACTCTCCTTCCGACCAAATGCCCTGATGGTGGCAGGGACATGGTTCAACATAATTAAAACACTTAAAAAAATGATTTGATTTGATCCCACTTCCTGCGTGGAAGACTGTTGTGGTGGCGTTTATCCTTTCACAACTAGACTACTGCAACAGCCTACTCACAAGAGCAAATAAACAAACACTCAAGAGATTACAAGTGGTACAGTATGCAGTAGCACGCCTAGTGCTAAAACTACCACATAGGTCTTCCGCCTCAGCTACCCAAAAAACAATTCATTGGCTACCCTTGCATAAGATAATCCTATTAAAGGTACTCTTAATCACTTTCAGAGCATCCAGGAATCTAGGACCTATATATTTTTTCCACCAGATTCACCCCCTACACCACTGCCAGGACACTTAGGTCCTCATCTGCAAACTTTCTTAAGCCCCCTGATTTCGGTGCAAAACCAAAGGAGGAAAAACCATAGCTGCCTTTGGAAACAAAGCCTGGAACCTTATGCTCATGCACTTAAGGCTGATCGAAACAAAAAATTCAGTTCAGCAAGGCCTCGAAGATCTGGATCTTTGGATCCTCAGATGAAGTTTGCTTATCGCTCATATAGTGGCTGCTCCTGTCCACCTAACTCTCACCCGCACAGCGCCAGGATGCTCCTT
Organism: Lissotriton vulgaris; assembly: GCF_964263255.1. NCBI lineage: Eukaryota > Metazoa > Chordata > Amphibia > Caudata > Salamandridae > Lissotriton > Lissotriton vulgaris. Next base: position 1,442,574,108 of record NC_141685.1, read on the forward strand.
TTGGAGTGACAGTAGCTCTCTATAAATGCCTATTCATATTCAAAAACGTACAAGAGGGGGTTTCAATAGGATTCCCGCGAGGGCCATTCAGGCAATGTATATGGACACTTAAGTTTGGGTAAAAGTTGAAGAGGGCTTCATACTGACCAGAAAAACCTTCACAATAAGAACCCTGACCATGCCTGTGTTCTTCACTCACTACTTTTTATTCTTTATGTGATGTGCACTGCCATCAGTCTGTGGATGGTACTGAAATCTTCGAATAATCAGGTACTGGCAAACAAAATGCTTGCATCAGCTTGAATTTTATAGTGTAAGCAACCACCATGTTGTAAATGAAGGGAAAAATATTTTGACATATTGCATATCGGTAACATGATGAACAGGAAGAGCGGAGGCCACATAAAGATAAAATCAAGACAGGTGATTCATATATATTTTTAGGCATACAAATTAACAACAATGACTCCTTTGCTAGATAAAAATGGACAAAAAGAAGAAATAAATTAGAAAGAAAGTAACCTGATGTATGACCTCCTGAAGCTGACAAACAGTTTAACATGCCCCTCATGAATGCCAATATTCAATGTAATCAAAGCAAAACACAAGGCCTCAGTAAATTATGGTTTGAAACTATTCCTAGCTTCTCTGATTATACTACTAGAAACAGCAATGCAAATTTTTTCAGACAGCTGTTCTTGCCACCATCATCAGAATCCCAGTTACTAATCACGCTGGTATAAAATGCAACTTGGTAAACAAGTCAACATACCATGAAGGACAACTATTATGTTTTTGGCATAATTGCAAGAAGGATCAGCAGGGCTCACTGAGATCTCGAATATGGTATGAACTATGAGCAAGCAGGTAAAACACTTTGGGCCCGATTACGAGTCTGGCCGTCCGAGGACTGACAGACCTGCGGGGCGTGGTGGTGGCGGTCCGGCCACCACCTCACCTGCGGTCTAACCCCACCATTATGAGTTGGGTGGTAGATCTGCCCTGGTCTGACAACTACACCAGGGAACCTCCGTTGCCTGGAGGTGTCTCTGCAGTCATAGGATGGAATATGCTTTGCAGGACTGCCGTGGCCCTGCCAAGCATATTAGGAGTTTCATATCCACCAGATGTGTCATGGAGGTTCCTCATCCATGTACACCTTGGCAGAGAGGAAAGAAAGGGGTCCCTACAGGGCCTTCTGTGCATCCAACACATATAGATGCAAACACGGGGCATAACTTCTGACCCCCTGCGTGCATGCACGGCAGTTCCTGCAAGGCATGGACATTCAAGTCCATGCCATGCAGAAACTTTGTTGTTTGGTCCCACTGTAGTGCCTTTTTCACTGCTGCCTTTGAAAGAGGCACCACAGTATGACTGCCAAACCGCTCGCCTGCCAGATCACTTTGAAGTTATAATCTGGTGGGTGGGCAGCAGTGACTCTCTGCAGTGCGGGGGTCCAGCAGTTGCGTACCGCCCGCTCCCACACCACTGAAACTTGTAATCGGCTCCTGAGAGGTCATGACCAAATCCATCTTAAGCCTCCAGAAGTCTTAAGCATGATTTGAGACTCCATTCTGGTCTCCATTTAAAACAATAGTAAGGAAACAACAGTGTGTATGCTACTTTGCACTCGACGACTCATCCTGTTGAGTCTTAAAATACGCCATCACTTTGTTGAACAATTATGTCCAAGGCTCAATGCAATCCTACTTGATGGAGGCATTATTACTATTAACTAAAATGTGACCTGGCAAGATTGAGATAAAAGTAAAACCCTAGGAATAGGTTCAGAGGTAAAGTATAGAAAACACCTGCCCTGAAAGAGACATCTCAGCACTTGTGAAAGTGATTAAACTAGAACACAGGAGACAAATCAGCTAGGGCCTGTGCCACTAAACCTCTGTCCATGGAGAAAAGTAATTACAGAATTACGAATTGCAAATGTTTATCATTTACAGCAATTCCAGATGAAGCACCAGCAGTTTACAATTCCAGGAGCAAGATACTCGAGTACAGGTTTTTGTTCTCCTATCAGAAAAATCAAAGTAGGTTCAAGTGACCAGCTTTGACTAGGACTCTTTTCAGGTCTAAGATGAACTACACACGATTAGAGAAAAAGCCACTTTGACTCAGCGGTCGTCATTATTTTAGAAGAAATTAACATCATGGAGAAGTGGCTACTACTCTTGGCATTCAGAAAAATATTTTAAAGAATAGTGAGGAGCAGAAATATTGAGTTTGAAATATCTTGATGCACACATATCATATGTAAAAATATAACGGGCAAGAATAGCGATTTTAGGGTAAGTACTATTGATGTCAAAAATATCTATTTTGTCAGTATTGTTTTTTCATGTATTTCTGTATATATTCTAATTATATATGTTATAAATTGTTTGTATAGTTATTGTTCATGTATTTTAATATAGTTTGTAAATCATTAGTTGTTTTTAAAGGTAATTTAATAGTTTACTTGTATATTTCCCCTGTAGCCGGTTGTGGATACAGGGGTTAGAAGTAAATTAATTTCTAAATAGCAATTGGCTATGAATTAATAATACATATTTAATTGATAATTATATTGTGTAATTTCATTTACTAATAATTATTTTTCAATTACTATTAATTATTTAATTGATAATTGAGTTTGCATATTTTGCAATTATTTAAATGTTCTATTAATTTTTTCGATATGGGTTGTGGTTTTTGTTGGGGTAAAGTATGTGAAGGAAATTAATTCTACTAATTAATAAATGTTAATTATTAATAATTAACTTATTGATAATTAATTATGTACATTTTGTAATTACATTCTTTTCTTAAGGTATATATGAGTTGTAGGTTGTTGTGTTTGCAGGGGTAAAGGGTGGAAAATACATCAAATATAATACATTTTATTATGAGTAAATTGCCCTTAATTGTTCAATTGATAAATTATTGTTGGCTTTCCAGGGATAAAAGGTGGGAAGATTTTTTAAATATAATCATTTTATTATTATTTAATTACTATTAATTGTTTTATTGATCATTAAGTTTGTGTTGTTTACTTTATGGAGGGTCAGGTTAGAAAGTCATATAAGTAATAATAAACGTAAACGTATGCATTACTTTAAACATGTGTTATTTATTGTTATGTGTTAATTCTGTTATGATTTTTAATTGCAAATAACATTATATCAGTTGGTTGCTAAAATTGTGCAAATTTGGGGGCCCATTAGGATCTTGGGCAGATTGCCACCACCCACATGGCGGTGGCGATCCACCCGAGATCCGTCCCCACCCACCACCCATTTCCCCCCGCCATATTACCATGGCGGGGGGACCGCGGTGGATGGAAAGACAATCCACCGCTTTTCCGCCCGGTCAACAAGTTGACTGGGTGGAAAAGAGTTAAATATGGTGGCGGTGTCTGTTAGACACCGCCAGCCATATTACTATGGAAGTGGAAACATGCCTTTTTGTGGTGGCAATGAAAGGAATGTGGGAATTGCTTGCAGGGGCCTGTTGCGGGCCTCCAGGGACTCTAGTGGGTGGGGGGGTGCACCTATGGTACCCCCCTGGATTTCCATGCACAGCATGGCAGGTACCGCTCGGTGCCTCCCATGTTCACCGTGCAGATTCAAAAGGGGGAGCATGGTATACCCCCCTTTGTGCATCCACCAGGGGGCCCTGTAGGCTCCCATTTGTTTCCTCTCCGCCACAGTTTTCATGGTGAGCTCACCAGATGAAAGACTGAGCTGGAGTCAGAGACATATTCCAGCTCACACTTGTGTTAGAGGACATAGACTTTGTGCTGGAACACTATTTCAAGAGTAACTCATTATAGATTGTGAACTCTTACATGGCACTTGTTTGTTTTCACAAGTCATCAGTTAAGGATCACAAACTCTATATTGCATTTGTCTTGGTTTTACAAGTGTTGCTCAAAAACACTTTAACTTGAACTGACTTTTAATCCTTCTTTGAAGACATATCTTATTAGGTATTGCTTAAAATAAACATATAATTATTAGTTGTTTAGGCAAACTATATGATATTAATGAACACTTTTCATGTTACATGTTTATACATTTATAATCTAGATATGATGAAAGCAATCCAAAGCACAGAACATGTCTCTAAGGGGGTCATTACGATGGCGGACGGTCTTCAGTCCATCTGCCACTGTGTTGGGGAGTGGGATCGCCCGCCTACAAGGCGGCGGCCCCACAGGGGTTATTACAATGCAACCACCACCGTAGCGGTCACATCTGCCATATTTACACTTTGGCAGGTGCTGCTAGCTGCAGCACCCACCACAATATTAAAAATGCACAACTGACATTTCCCTGCATTACGTGGCAGGCACCACGCGGTGCTTGCCACATGGTGCAGGGAAATTTAAGTGCACACATCAACAGCCCCTACACAAGGGGGGCCCGCAATGGGCCCCCAAAGTAAATCCCCACCCGCCTTTCCATGGCGGGGTAACCTCCATAGAAAGGCTGGCGGGGATCCAGCATCAAATTCCCTTTCCCCAGGCCCACTTCTAACCTAGATGTGTCAGTGGTTGTTTGGGAGTGGGTTCAGAGAAGTGTGGAACCACACATCATCTCCATTGGAACTGTTTTAGTAGGTGAGTGCATCTTAGGAAAAGGTTTCTTTAGGAGTATCTAGAATAAAAAGTGATCTGCTTTAACTAATGGTACATATACCGAGAGACAACTGAAGTTTTGGTCAATGGATTTTGAAATTCCACTGATGTGGTGCAGGAAAAAGAAACAAACAATAGCAAGGTTGCCTTTCAGAGAAAAATACTCTCCAAAGACTAATCAATTGTAAACCAGGTAAAATAACACATGAGCTCACATTTCAATAAAAGTTTAAGTAAGGAATTTGAATGTAAATGAAATGTTGCTGTGCACAAAATAAACGTATTGTATTTCAGGACACCTAGGATCTCTTGTAATCAAGCCAGTCATGCAGAATATTGTTGTGAGCGGAAATCAATTGAAAACCCTAAACTCATTTTATTTTATTGACAATGGTAAACAAAGTTCAGCATAATCTTACTAAGGAAATCCTGCGGATGGCCCGTCTGGGAGATGTGTGGACCAAAAATAACCTTTTTCACAAAAAGTTTCTAGGGATCATGAAATAGGATGCTACTCTTCTTTTCAATGTAAAAAATCAGTTAAGGGACAGTTCCACTGCAAAGCATACTCACAGGAGCTGAAGTCTTGAACTAAGTTTACATACATATTACCTGCTACTTATCCCCACTCAGGAAAGATCTGCTATATACATATAAAGAAGCCCCAAGAGCTTTAACATGAAATATTTGAATGCAAAGTAATTATGAGATTTAGAGGCATATGCATGAAGCCCTTTTCCTGTTCGCAAACGGACGGATTCTCAGAATTGGCTGGTTTGCGAGCAGGAAAAAGCCTTTTGGGATGTATCATCCCAAAAGGCCCTCGCACAATAGGGAATTGCAATTCCTTAAATGCAATTCTGGAAGCACTCAAGTTGTGCGATTTTGCCTTTAGATATTGCAAATTACCACCAACTTCAGGTTTGTGGTAATTTGCAATTTCTTTGAAAAATTCACTTTTTTTCATTCTTCAAAGTAACATGTGGTGCACATACATGCCCTAGGGCCATGTATGTGCACCACATGTGTATACATGCCTATTTCAGCAGTGCAACAGGGTGTCCTTTTGACACCCTTGAAATTGCATTTGCAATTTGCGAGTTCCTAATGGGCACTCACAAATTGTGAATGTCTTCCCATTCATTCCTTTGGGCCTCTAGTCCCATAGGAATATGTAGGAATTGCAATTAATATTGCGAATCCACCATACATTGCCTTTTGCGAGTCCTTAATAGCGAATTGGTAAAATTTGCTATTAGGACTCGTAAACCGCTTTCTTGATACATATGCCCCTTTGGGTCTAATTAGGATGTCAGTCGGAAAGCCTCCAACAGACATCATTGGTTTGACTTCTGACCGCCATAATCATAATACAGTAATTCTGGCTGGTGGCCGATGGGCTTAAGGGCCCATTTGCCAGTCGGAAACCAAAACATAATGCTTTACAGGCAGCTTTACAGGCAGCATTTCCACCCTCGGGATTATGTTGTCAGTTTCTGAAGGGCTGTCCATTTGTAACCATTTCCCCATAATCGGGCCGATTACGAGAAATAGGCCCCGTTTTGCTAAACAACAACAAACAATTCCGAGAAGAAGAGCCCCCGAATGCTGAAACACGACAAACAGACATCCTGTCACGACCATCTCTCTCTTATCTAAGGAACCAGCCTAGGGTTATTTCTCCACATTTCTGTTTCTCTCGTGCTTCCTCATTTAATCATGACGCAGCCTCATCTCCTCTGCCATGTTTCCTCTTTTTCATGACGCAGCCTCTTTTCCTTAGTCATGACTTCTGTTTTATTACGACATATGACACGTGCCCGCATTAAAGGGAAGCTCCTTCCTCTTTTCTATGTATAAATACACTGTGTTCTGAGAATAAAGTTAGAGATTCTTCCGATCCTCCTCAGGTGACGGAGCTCTCCCTTAACTTGAGTTACTGAATAAAGACCTGAATTCGAACCACCACGGACTCTGCTCTTCATACTTGACCTTATTGATATTATAGAAATTCCGATCAAGGTAAATTACTAAAATATTTACCACAAGGCATTCCAGGGGCATTGGGTGGGTCCATAGATTGGTGTCATACCGACTTTTTGCGAACTGGTCTGCAGTTTTGGAAACTGCTTTTCTTGGTTTTATGACTCTGGGCATTTTCCCACTGCTGATCAGTGCTAAAGTGCATATGCTCTCCCTGTAAATTGTATTCATGGACTGATGATTCCATGATTGGCTTATTTAGTTTACTGGTAAGTCCCTATTACAGTGCAATGTGTGTGAGCAGGGCATGTAAATCATAAGCTGCAATTGGGCCTGCAGTACTGATTGTGCCACCTACATGAGCAGCCTGTAAATGTAACTCAGACCTGCCACTGCAGTGTCTGTGTGCAGTTTGATACTGGCATATCAACTTGGAAAGTGCTCCCTAACCTTCCCTTTTCTTACATGTAAGATACCTCAAAGGCAGGCCCCAGGTAGCCCTATGGCCAGGGTGTAGTGTATGTGAAAGGTAGGACATGCACTGAGGTGTGTGACATGTCCTAACAGTGAAATGCTGTGTATTTCATTTTCCACTATTGAAAGGCTATCTGTCCCATAGGATGGAATGATAGTTTATGTATTACATCTTATAAATATAACTTCCCTTTGGGACAAGATAGAAAAATTGAGTTTAGTATTCCTGAACTCAGAAAATCAAAATGCATCTTCTAGGGAAGATGATTTTTATATTGTGTGTTTTAAAATACCACTCTTAGAAAGTGGGTATTTTCTTGCTTAGTCATCCTGTGTGCCTCTGCTGGTTTGTGGATTGACTGTCTGGCTTTGGAGTGACAGGAGTTAGGGATGTGCATTCTCTCAGACAGCCACCGGGTGGGTGGTTGATGTGCTTCTTGCCTTTCCCTGAAAGACTCAGGGCTGGGCTGAATATACCTGGGCTGCATTCAGAGTGGGGGGAGAAGATTTCTTTCCCACCTGAATGGGCCTGGTCTGCGTGTGACAATGCTGTCGACACCTCCTGCCGGGCAGCTGCACCAGAGACGACAGAACTGGTTTTGGCTGAGCAAAGAGCTTCTCTGCCACCAGAGAACAAAGGAATTTGTACTATAAAAAGTGAAGCCCAGACCCTTGAACTTTATATTACTTCAGGTATTCAAGAGGAACCTTTGCCAAGTAGAAGAGCTGAGAAACTGAGGAAAAGTACTGCCCTTTTGCGGTGTGCTGTCTGGGGCTGGCCTGGCTGTTTCTGCCTAGGAAAGGACCAGGACTTTGCTGTGTGCTGTGTTCCATGCTCAAGATCTCAAAGGGCTTGCAGTGGAGATTGCCTACTGTTTTTTAAGTCTTAGGTATAAAAAACCTTCACCCGGCTCCCCTGAACTTCCATGCTGGGAGTTTTGACCTGCCAGGAAGTGCCTGCTACTGTTCTGGGACTCTGGAGGTTGTTCCTGCTGTGAAAGAACACTATGACGAGAAGCACGACACATCCACACCTGTTTCCGATGCATCGCTGAAGAAACTGACGCAGCGCCTGCCCAAGGCTGAAGAAATCAACACATGACGCATCGAGTGCACAGATCTACGAAGGCCAAGATAACTGAATCCATTCTGACACAGGCTTTGCAGTGCGTCTGCAAGAACTAATGCATCGTGGGACTGCGGATGAAGAAATTATTGCAGTGCAGCTGCCGCAGCATTTAAAACCGCAGCATCCCCGATCCTCATGCATCATACCAGGGAACCAAGTAGACATCAATGCTGGGGCGCATTAAGAAACCAATGCATCACTTCCCAGCACAGTAAGAAATTGACCCATCACCTCCCTTTCAGTAAGGAACCACGCATCACCTCCCCTGCGTGGCAGTAAAGAACTGACGCATCACCTACCCTGTAGTGAGTAACCGACGCATCACCTTCCGTGGCATTAGAAACTGATGCATCACATACCCTGCGGCTGTTTTTGTTTATGATATTGACGCATCCAAGGTACTTTGTGTTGAAAGTATTGCATCTATAGTGACATAACTGTTTCTACATCTTAAAAGTCATATTTTTACTCCTGTGTTGAGAATTTTTATCGTTTTGGTCTATTTTGGTTCAGATAAAGATTACTTATTTTTCTAAAATCGTGTGGTGTCCATTTGTAGTGTTTTCACTGTATTACTGTATATGCGCACAAATGCTTTACATACTGCCTCTGAGATAAGCCTGTCTGCTCGTGCCAAGCTACCTAGGGTGTGAGCAGGGGTTATTTTAGAAGTGTATCCCCCTTACCCACACTAGGAAGAAGGGTCCCTACTTGGACAAAGGAGCAGACCATTGCCAACTACAGATCCCCATTTCTAACAATATGAATGCGTAAAAAGGGAGAGATACACAATATATATAGCCTTGACAAAGGCCCAGACCCGGATGAGCTCTTAGCATGGGCTCAAACATGTTGTTTTTGACATACTAGGTTTAATTGAACAATTAGATTCAATAAGAACCCTTGAAAATTGTAACTTATACCCCTAGGTACCCTAAAGGTAAAGACATTCTTTGGGTTTAACAGAAGGCATTTTTAGACTTTCTACTGTATCTGAATCCCTGCTTATCCAACAGTAATTTATCTAGGAACTCCCATCTTTTTGGTTGTATCCGTCCTGGTGGTGCCACCAAACCAGGGTGTTGATAGGCATCATTAATGAAGCATGTCGCAATAAAGTGAGTGAGGCATTATATTTCAATATCTGAGTGGACCTAGGAAGTAGCATCCTTGTCGGACCTTGTCTGTCTCCTTCTTTCTCCTTTTTTGCCCAGATGCTCTTGTTCTACATATGAGGCCCTTTGATTAATACATCTCCTTTCCCACAGACAGTGATCACTTTCTAACCTTCTAATGTTTAGATATCATTGCATTAACAATGAACCATGTAAAAGAGGAAACATTAGCTTGCAATGTATTATTTAGCAATGCATTTCATTAATCCGACCAAGAAATAGTGCTTTAGAATGAAAAACTGTACTATTCAAGGCATTACATGTGGTGCATGAGAAATGAAAAGCCTGGTTATTACAATAAATGGGTTCTTTAGCATATCAATAAATACTTTCTGCATATTGGGCAACAAAAGATGTCAGAATAAGGTTAAGCTTTTTCTATTGTGCACATTTCAGCATGTTGAGTACGTTTTCAGTTGAAAAGAAACCTTGCTTAATCATTTATAAACATAGTTTAATGACTATGTCTGCTTAGTGCAGTTTGCACATTCAAACTGCATGTCATTTTAGTTTAAATTGCACACTAATCATTGCAGAGATAGTTGTTATTATTAAAATTTGCATTTTAAAGGATTATCTACCTCACCTGACTAGGGATCTTTTGTTCTTGCAAGTACTGTAATTGGCCTCTTTGTGCTTTATGTATTAGTGCGTTGGTGTGCTATATTATGGTGTGTTTTGAAGAAAATGTGACACTTGTCAGTGGGTGCAGAAGCATATTGCACGCATTTTAAGTGAGTGGGTGGTTCTTTTCTGCTAATGATACTCTAGTATATGATGTTTGAATTGGTTCTGTGCTGTACTTTCATAGCTGTACTAGGCTTCACACCCACCCTTTTATTTGCATAGTCTTCATTACTGGAGGGTTTAAGGAAAAGTGTGTAGAGTATCATCAGTTTCAAAATAATTAAAGAATAAAAAAACAGCACAATAAAAATCCCACAAACTATTTCTTACAAATAGAAATAAATGTCATTAGAAAAATTAAACAAAAACAAACAAATTTCAATATGGGGAGCCAGAGATAAGAATGTTAAAAGTTCTGGGGCAAAAAGTGCGAAGATAAAGTAAGCATGAATTTGAAGTCACTGTTTATGTTTGACTAGGACCGAAGCACAATTTCAGGCTATCGGCCATTGAGTAAAGAGGAGACATTCCAAGTGCATTTTTTCAGTGTTTCTTGTTTGCAGAGGTACGCCCGCTGTCCAAGCAGGAACCACAATCCTAGTCACAGTAAGTAAGATACATGTCGTAAATTAACCTGTGCTCACCCTTGGCAAAGAGCAGTCAGACTTATCTTAAGAGCCAATGTGTATTTGTTCAACACTTTAAACAGTAACATAGTGGAAACCCCACAAAAAGACTCTGTATTAGTTTAGAAAAATAGAGAGTATTATTATCAGTGGAGCAACACCAAAATGGCAAAGAACAAAGAAGTAGACGTCAAGATATGATTTTTTTAAACAGTAAACTGTTTTGTAGTGCTTAAAAACTAATTGTGCTAACCAGGGCTATCTGCTCACCCTTGGACAAGGCAAATTCAAAATTCCAGGCAGACAAGTTTTGGCCCGCTGAACAGGTTGAGGCATGAATCAAAGGAGGCAATGCATCACTCTTGATCCCACAGATGTAGGCAATGCGTCAGTCAAAGATGTGTTGAGAGGCAAGATGTGATAGATATCGGGGCGATGCGTCATCATTGAACCGCTAAGCTGTAGGCGATACAAGAAGTGCAAAGCCATCCATTAGCACAGAGCTGCGTCAAGTCAGAGATGAGTTAGAAACAGGGTGCGATGCCTCTAGCAGTCAGCGATGCAGTATCTGTTGTTTACGCAGCAGCGGAGATGCATTAGTGTTGAGGAAAATACCCCAATTCCGAACAGTGCAATGTCATCTATGGGTGGATTTTCTGGGTTGCAGAACTGGATATTCACTTCCAAGTGACCAGGACTGGATTGGCACCTCTTGACTGAGCAGGACTCACAGCAAAACTCCAGAGACCAGGTTTTAGTTGCAAGATGAAGAACAAAGTCTTCGATATCCCTCGATTTCAGAAACAGGACGCAGGCTAACAAGCCGTTGAAGGTAATTTGGTTCTGGGCTGTAGAGATGCAGGTCCAACCCATCTCACTCCAGGCAGCAGGCCAACACAGCAAAGCAGGTCAGCAAAGTGGCAGTCCCTCCAGCAGCACTGCAGTCCTTCTTCCTGGTAGAGTACCTTAAGTTCCAGTAGTTTTCTGATTTCTTAGTGTCAGCTGTCGAGTGCTTATACCCAGGAGGGCCTTTGAATTAAGGGTGTCTTCAAAAGGATGCTTTCAAGTGCACAGAGTCCCTTTGGTCCCTGTCCTGGGTCCAGCCTCACTACAGGGGGTTATGCAATCTTTTCTGTGGGGACAGGACACAACACTTTCAGGTGTAAGTGTCAGCTCCTCTCTCCCATACTTCTAAGGATGACCCATGAGCATGCAAATGGCCACTCAGTCAGACCTACCACTTCTTTGTTTGTGGCTGTTTCCAGGAAATGCAGGAATCCATTTGTCACCCACCCCAGATATGTATTCCAGAGAAAGGCAGAAGACATCACATGGTTACAGTAAGAAAATGGCAAATTTCTAAACGTGGTCCCTAAGCAGGTGTTATGTAGTTACAACCCAGGGAATGTTCAATCTGCTTATAAAACGTCAATCTATTTACACACAAAGTGAGATGCATGGGTAACATCCCCTACGGGCTCAATTGTACAGGTAAGTAACATATGCAGGCAAAACAATATAAAATTAAAGTCTGTAGAACAAAACACTGAACACCTATGTTTGGATCCACATATGTGTCAGGATCATCATCAGAATGATACAATGTATGCCTGGCACAACATAACTAAACAAGGAGAATTAGCTATACAGAAACCTGTATAGGGAGATAAGATGAAAGGGAAAGGAGAGAGAAAGAGAAAAAAATAATTAGTAAGAACAGTAGCGGCTCCTGGAGGGAGTGGTGCGGGTGGTGAGGTGGGGCGGGCAGGGGCACGGTGGGGGGTAGTAAACCACGGAATAGGGCTGAACGGAGGTAAGTACATAAATAAATAAACCTCCGTTTGGCTGTATTCCGTAGTTTACTACCCCCCATCGTGCCCCTCCCCTGCCTTGCCTCACCGCCAGCACCACTTTCTTCAGGAGCCGCTACTGAGCAAGAATAATAAAGTGATATAATGTCTACATGAGTGAGGTTCCATGCATCAAGACCTCCATGCGAGGTCATTGTGATGTTATAAAGTGGTAGACAAGCACGGTGCCTGTGGAAGTGGCGACAGTGGATCTTACTATGAGTTGTACCTAAGGTGAAGGAACAAAGGTTATTTATAAATGGCTAGTGATGCCACATGAATAATACAATTGGAGTAGTTGCTCGAGCGGGTAACTGAAATGGCAGAGAGCACAAAAAGTAGGCTCCAAACAATATGAATGGCTAAGTGGGATACAGCATCAGAATACCGGGGGCTAACTAAATGGAGGCCAGCTGGAAAGAGCACTGAGTATGGTGTGTTAATCTGCAACATAGCGTCCACACATGCATAACCATGGAGATTAAAAAGGAGCCAAAAAATAAATCAACTTCTATGCAGGTACACACTTAATATTTGTGGTGAAGTAATACCAGTGCATTCAACTTGCCTATGGAGCACAATGGTAACCAATAGTCTTCCTAATACTTCAATTTACGAACCCAAGGTAATGAATTAGGTGCAATATAGTGACGTTGCATGGTCTGTCCCATGTCACTGGAAGAAGAATGGGGAGAATTGAGTACACTGACATTCTATTAGCCTATTGTTAAGGGGTGAGGTAATGTGATAGAGAGTCTTACCGCAAGGAAGCATTTCTCATGTGGGTGCCAAACATGAACTTCAACTGCCGATTGGGTCAGGACTCGGCATGTACAGCCGCCCATAAGTAGGCAATAGAATTAAAAAGAGACAGTGGCATGGGTGGCAGCATACAATAGCCGTCATTTTGAAGCGGTGCACAACATGTATCGGTTCACATGGAGCTCCAAAATGAATGGGTAATACGGTGTGAATGTGATAGATTGGAAGGAGCATACCATGTGCATATGCAGGACCAAAGTGATGCACATAACTAAGGGATAGAGACATGATGGATTGAAAAGGAAAATAAAGCGGGCAGCCAAAGTGAATTTGGCATTGAAGAGACACAGCCCCAAAACAGTAATGAACATCCATAACTTGTATAAGGCATACATGAAGCTACAATGCACATGAAAATAAATGATTAAGCATAAGAATACTCAATAAGTAAGCAAGCTTGCCAATCATATTGTTCCTGAAGGTACTGATCCTTATCTATTGTCACAATGTAACTCATGTATAGGGCTCTGTGAAAATCATTATCAGCTAGGCGGAGCTTGGTGCCAGTGGCACAGTTAGCACAGGACCCACATCTGGGCAAACTCTTGCCACTTAGGGTGGTACATGAAACACACAAAATGTGATTGGATGAATGCTTGCAATTTGATGAATCACCTGCAATCTCTTGGGGTGCCAACCAATTATTCTTTGCTCATCATACCACCTCAGTTTGGACCCAGCCCTTGTGTAAATCTGTCTTGAACCTGCTCCTCATGGAAACAGTCCAGGTTGAACTAGCATGCCAGGTCCTCCCTGACCACAACACATGCAACCCAGGTCTAGTTTTGCCCTAGTTAGGGCTCAACATCCACATTTAGCTTGGTGCCAATGGCACTGTGAGCTTGGGACCCACATCTGGACATACCCTAGCCACTTAGTGTGGTACATAAAATACACAAAAGGTGATGGGAGGAATGCTTCCAATTTGTCAAGCCACTGACAATCACTCAGAGTGGCATTCTAACCCATCATTCTTTTGCTCACCATGCCACCTCAGTTTGGACCCAGCCACATGTGCATTATCCAGAACTGCCTAGTCAGGTCCTCCTTCAAGCAGAACACAGGCAATCCAGGACTAGTTTCACCCTAGTTAGAGCTCATCAGCCAGGTGTAGCTTGGTGGCAGTGACACAGTGAGCACAATGACCATGTCGGGGCATACCCTTGCCACTTAGGGCGGTACATGAAATACACAAAAACAATGAGAAGAATGCTTCCAATTTGTCTAACAACTGGCAATCACTCGGAGTGGCATCCTTACTCATCATCATCATCAAGAAAAGCTTTTTTCGACTGTATAAGTCATAAAAGAATTGCAGATAAAAAATTAAGACTATCAACAATACGAGAAATTAAAATCTGAATTAAAGCATTTTCATCAGGACCGTCATTTTGTTGCGCATAGAATGATAAGACAGAGTTAAAAACAGTATTAACACAGCACATGTAAAAAAGTCTCCAACACATTGCCAGGCTTAAAAGACCCCAAAGTCCAGGTGAGCTCAGTCCTATGCAATTGTGGGGGATTTCGTCATGTACTTTATCCAGCCCTGATTTCTAGAACGTATAAGCCACATTCACCTCAGAAATGTAGTCACCGGGATTGCATACCTGGGAGATTGATCAGTACAGAGGATACGCAGGGCTGTGTTATGTGATCTTGTACCAGGTTCTTGCAAAGCTTAACCAGCCAAGCTTTCCGTGCCCCAACATAAGAAGTGCAAACAAAAAAACACATGCACGAATGATTGTGTGGCTCATACATGACATTTGTTATCCTTAGTAGTGGACCATTAGGATGTAAAACACTTCAGGGGTAGAGATCCTGATATAAATTGAAAATAAAGTTTACCAGGCTTCTCAATGATATCCCAGTATGGCTCAAAAAAAGAGAAAAAGCCCAGAGAGAGAAGACTCTCTCTGGGCAATTTTTTGTTAGGAACATTTCGATGGAGGGGGAGTCCCACACATGTGATAGGCCCATTTTATTTAGCAAACTTCTGAGTTTGTGCAGCCATCTAATTTTATGAAAGCGGTCCAAGTTTGAGATGTTCCTTAAGCCCTGTGTAAAAACAGCCAGTTCCTGTGTGCACCAAATTCTACTCCAGAATAAATTGGTCGTAGTCTGGCTAAGTCAATCAAGCCTTTTCTACCTAGATCATTTTTTTTATGTTTGAGAAGTTTCATTGAATAAACAGAGGAGTAGGCAAAAATAGCAGCAGCTAATTTGAATATTGAAACATAGTGGTAACAGGACATATGTCTAGTAAAATAAAAGAAATAAAAGCTGTTTTAAGGTTTTATATTGGGAATTGATGGGAATAAATGAAGGGAAGGAAGGTGGAGGGGGGAATATTATCATATTGATATATAAGAAGAATGTATAATACATTGCATAACATAACGAAATGTGAACAAGCCATTGCTCTTAACAACATATACTAACTTATCTTGGATGATATAGAAAGAGAACAGAGAGAAGATATTCACAGAGGTTTCAATTTTTCGGAATAAAGGGAGGATTTATGTTTAAAAACAATCTGATCTAAATAAGTTGTAAGAGGTGACCAAAAGAGGTCTCTATTATGTATTGGTTTACAGGAGGAGGCGAAGGCAACATCAAGTCCATGAAAGTGGCAAAGGCTATTCCACCAGTGTTGTCTGGAGAGATTATTGAGAGATTTCCAAATGAGGATAATGTGTTGAAATGCTAGAGCGAGCATGAGGTCGAAAACACTATGATTATGAGAAGGTACAGATAAAGAGTCAGAAAGGCTTCCAGTAAACAAAAGAGGTAATGAATAAGAGATAGAGAGGTGAAAGATATGCAAAATATAAGACCAAACAGATCTCCATAAATTGGAAACTGAGGAACAGAGAAAAAGAAGATGCATAAGGCTAGGTCAGAAGAACCACAGGTCCAATCATTTGAATCTGAATCAGGAGAAAACAAGCTATAGAGACGGGAGTAAGATAAAGCATATGATAGAGAAAAAACATAGATTGAGTAAGAGAAGCAGAGCGAGAGATTTTTAAGGATCTACACCAAAGTTTGTTCCAGAAGCAAATACTCCATTCAAATCCCATATCAGACTCCCAGGAAAGTTCCAATTTAGATTTTACTCAATATTGATTGGGGGGATAAGTAATATTTATATATAAGGGAAGCTTTTTGAAGGGAGAGGAGGAGTTTAGAAGCAAGTTTTAGGCTTCAGTAGGAGACGAGGGGGGAAGAGAATAGTATACATCTAGAATGATTGCCATAAGGGTGGTAAACTTCTGTAAGAAGGAACGAGGACAGTGGAATAAGGCTTGAAATTCGGGAAAAGAGCATTGCGAAAGGCCATTAATAAGGTGTTTAACCCAAATGTGCTCTTTGCCCTCCAAGACTTAAAAAAAATGGGTCTATTATTGAGAAGAATGAGAATCATGAAATCATCCCGAGAAAGGGGATTAGGCAAAATTGAAGGCTTCAAAAGGTAACATGTAAGTCTAAAGAGGGGGAAGAATGTATGAGAAGTTTTAACAGAAAAAGCTATTACTTCCTTCAGAGTTTATGATAATAATAAGGTTTGTTCAATGGCTAGCCAAAGGGGTAGAAGGAGAATGCTCAGAAACGAGCCACTTCGAGGCTTGACAAAGAGAAAAGAACTTATGATAAAGGCAAAAATCTGGAAAATTCACACCACCATTAGATTTGGTCTTACGAAGAGAAGAAAGGGCAATTCTAACTTTTTAATTCTTCCAAAGAAATTTAGAAAGACAAGAATCAATACGTTTCATATATATGGAAGAAATGTGGACGGGAAGCATGGAGAGTATATACATTAAAATAGAGGTAATCATCATTTTAATTGAATCTAGTCGACTCCACCAAGAAGAAAAAGGGGATTCCAGGAAGAGAGTAATTTATCAATACGAGATAGAACAGCAGTCATGTTTAACTTAATCGAAGAGGCAAAAGAGTTTGAGAACCATATACCTAAATATTTAATTTTTGAATCTTTCCAGGTAAAACAAGTGGACGAAAGAGAATGGGGAAGACAAAATTTAGTAAGGAGAAGGATTACTGTTTTGTCCGAGTTAGATAGAGAGAGATAGAGGTGTCAGGTTCAGATATAAACAAAAGAATATCATCCCCATATACGGAAAGTTTACGTTGCTGGTCTCCAAAACAAAAACCTTAAATAGAGTCATTATTACAAATATAAGATAAAAATGGTTCAAGAGCTAGGACAAAAAGGAGAGGGGCTAAAGGGCATCCTTGATTAACTCCATGTTGAAGAGGGAAATAGAATGAAATAGAACCATTAACTAATACTGAGGCCCTTGGAGCAGAGTATAAAAGAGAGACTAAACCCATGCCAATGTAACAAGGCAAATAGGAAGGACCAGTCCACTCTATCAAAAGCCTTCTCGGCATCAACTGATATAGGCGCAAGAGGAGTAGCGATAGAGGGAAGTTTGTTGAGGACATTAAGAAAAAGTCGAGAGTTATCTGAAGTGTGCCTTCCTTTGACAAAGCCACACTGTTCTTTTCCAATAAGGTGGGGCCTGAGGGGATCGAGACGCAGAGCAAGTAGTTTAGCAAACAGCTTATAATCAACATTTACCAAGGATATCGGGCGATATTTGTTGCATTAGTTAGGATCACGACCCTCTTTATGAATTAAATAAATTGTTGCCTCTTGAAAGGTACCTTCCGTTTTACCAGCTAAAGAAAAGCAATGAAAAAGTGCTAACAGTTTTGGCAGTAAAAGATCTGAAAAGTGTAAATAAAATTCAACAGGAAAGCCATCTGGGCCAGGAGTCTTCCATTTAGTAAGAGAATTTTCTCAAGATATTCCTGAATGCTAGAAGAAGAAGGAGGAGATTCAGGGGTATAAAGATTTTGATAGAAGAGTTTGAACTCATTAAGTATTCCTTGATCTTTGTGTAGAAGAGAATCATTGGAGGAAAAAATAGCATCTATGAGGGTGCGGTTTTTACGTGTTTTGAAATAATTCACAAAAGCTTCCTTCCTTTGTTACGACCGCCATAATAGCCAGCGCTGCTACGTAAAAGCACAGAGGACGCGTTATCAGTAGTGGTTTTATTAAAAGCGAGTTGAGCTCGGATGAGTTCTGGAAGAACTGAATTTTTCGGGGAAGTATGAAATTTGGGTTTTAAACGTTTGATATGTGCCAAGGTGGTTTTAAGTTGTTTAAGAAAGCATTTCTTCTTTTTTGAGACAAAATCAATGATGAAGCCTCTTGCAGTAACTTTGAATGAGTCCCATATGATATGTGGAGATGAGTTGGGTGTACAGTAAAGATCAAACAATTCAGTTACAAATGAACGATAGGAAGAGGAGAAGAGAAGATCTAAGAGGAGAGAGTTAATAAATCACCAGCAAGATGATTTGGGATGGGGAGGAAGCAAATATAGGTCAGTTACTATTGGGGCATGGTCAGAAATAACAATAGTCTCTATAGAGGAAGAGACGAGATTTTAAGATAGAGGTTGAGAAAGAAAGATATGGTCCAATGAGAAAGAGAAGCTTGGGGGGGAAAGAAAAAAGAGAAGTCCAAAGAGTCAGGGTGGGAGAGTCTCCAAGAATCAATGAGATGTGCTTGAGAAATATCGTTGAGAAAATGTTTGTGGGTCTTAGAGGGAATAAAACAAACTTGAGATTGACGATCAAGAAATGGGTCTATAACTTGGTTGCAATCGCCTGCTAATATGAAAAAATCATCTTGAAATTGGGCACATTTTTGAATGACAACAGGCGAAACGGAACAGTCAGGATGCATAGGACCATAAACATTAAGAATGGTTAAAGGGACATTATTTATTTACAATTTAACTAGTAACCTTCTACCTTCAGAATCAATGTCTTGAGGGAAAACCTTACAGTTCAGTTTCTTATGACATAGAATAGAATAGAATAATGACCCCATTTTTTTTATTAGTAGAAGGAGAGAATAATATTGTACCCACCCAAGCTCTTTTTAATTTTAATGTTTCAGTTTCAGTGAGGTGGGTCTCCTGCAAAAGTACTAGATCAGGGTTATAAGAGGCAAGGTGCGAAAGGATTCTCTGTCTCTTAATTGGGTTATTAAAACCTTTCACATTCCAGGAAATAACTCTGAATGTAAAAACAGTAAAGCATTATGCAGAACCAAATATGCATTAATAGAAAGATGAAAGAAGAAATGGATACCAAGTAAGGAATGAAAAAAGGGTAGAAAAAGGGAAAGTAGGAAGCGAAGGAGAGAAAGAAGAAGAGACAGTATATATCCATAAAGGACAACTGAGAAGAACATACCCAAGGGGAGCAGAAACAAAAGAAGTCTGCGACAATGGCGACAAACGGAAGACAGGACGCCTGAACAGGCAGTCCAAACCACACCAGAACACATAAGAAAATGCAAACGGATCGGACAACTATAGACATGACAAAGGGAACCTGTATGAAAATAAATAGGGACTTAAGAGGGTATGAAAATAATAAGGAATAAATGAACAACATATGTCAAAAGCAAACTGAGAACAGAAGCTATAGATATGAACTATAGAAATGGCAAGTAGAACAGAAGAATAATAGTGGAGGAGATGACAGAAAAGAATAAGTCAAGTAAAACAATAGGAAAGGAAGGACAGCCGATATAACATGAGAAAAGAAAATGAGGAATTATACAGTTATGCATGTGATACATATAATATAACCAGTCTATAATGTGTAGACCAGTGCACAGCAGATCAGTCAGCAGTTCAAATGGTTGCTTAATTTAGAAGGTGATCCCTAGGTGTCGTCTCCTTCCCTTAGAACGATTGTCATTGAAAATAAGAAGTGCGTTCAATTGAAAATTAATTGCATCCTTGGGGGCACACCAATAAGGAAATACTTCCTAATCCAATGTTTGAAAAAATGTTCATTAAGCTGAATTGAAGATGATGAAATCCAAATTTATTGCTTCATATTTATGATTTCATTCTTGTAAACTGTATAGTTAATTCATACAATGGTTCATAGTTAATCCCTGCATTATTGTTATTAGCTCCACTGCATTTCGGGCAACCGCCCTTCATCAGGGAGCATATCTACAAGAAAACTACATAATTTCTATTTACTAATACAGTACATTTTTAGATATGTGCATGCAAGTAAAACAATACAAAACAGTCAAATGATACAAAATAGTCCCAACACGGAAATGTGTGGTGTGCAAAAGGTGAAAGCGTGCTCGAAAAACATGCAATGTGGCGAAGTGTGTGGTTCTTGTAAATGAGAACGGGACTGACTCGGTTTGTAAGTTCTGGGTACTCGAAACACCAGATCTAAAACAAAAAATGGGGACGGTAAACCCGATTTAGAAAGCCATCAACACGAATGGCTATTGGAAAATGTTATCTATTCGAACTGGCTGAGCTGTAAGCAATACTCACGAGGAAAGATTGGATGTTTGAGGTAAAAGGAAACCGGGTAGTGTGAGTTACGTGAATAATTCACGAGAACGGCCTACCTATTCGACAGTCCACTTTCTATTCCCTTGAATCATTCCGTTCACGTGACTTATTCACGTAACTCACGCTACCCAGTTTCCTTTTACCTCAACCGATTTCCACTACTCGGACAGCCAACTTCGCGTAACCAACTGCACGCAGACAGTGGAATTCCAAACTAAAGCGGAGCCCACGCTACCACATCCAAACTTTCCTCGTGAGTATTGCTTACTGCTCAGCCAGTTCGAATAGATACCATTTTCCAATAGCCATTCGTGTTGATGGCTTTCTACGTGTGGGTGTGTGCATGAGTATGTGCTAGCGGATGATGGGTGTATGTGTGCGTGTTTGTGAATGGATGGGTGTGAGTGCACTTGCAGATGGGTGGGAGTGAGTATGTATGTGTGGGTGCATCAGAGGTAGAGAGTGTGCTTGTGCGTGCCCTCCCCACTACTCGTCGACATTACGAGCCACCACTGGCTTTAGACCACACTCTTTTATTGGACTCCCTTCCTACTTCATAGAGAGGGTTCCCTTAGGATCATGAGAGGGTTCTCTTGCGAAGGGTTTCCTTAGCGCGGCTTGGCATAATCAGAATACCTCAGCCACTGTGTGAACAATAGATTCAACACACAAACTAAGTACGAAACTAATGGGAATTGTCTGAAATTTTGCAGCGCAATGCAGCATCATTTTAAAAAGGCAGGAATTGGCTATATGTACAAGAATATGGCATACCCCAGTGTTTTCCCTACAACTGTCGATAAAAATAGCTGCCTCACGCCAACACAGATACCATATGGAGCAGGGCATTGTGCCTCCGGAATGTTGGAAAAAGTGATGTTCCGGTGGGGCAATCCCCTTGTAAATATGCCCCTATGTCTTTGGTATCTTTCGCTAAACTGCCCATGGTACCTCTTCCTCCTTACTCTTACTAAACGACGTGATTCAAAGCAGATTAACTGAGATATACATTTGCCTTTGAAAGGCCCAAAGCTGATTTTGTCTTACTTCTTGGGACTGTACTCACAGTAATTCTGTACATTAATTTGCCTCTGTGGCCTGGACTTCTTCCTTTTGGTGTATGCTCATTGTTTGCAAGTGGATGTATTTAGTTATTTGCACCCCTTTATCAAGATTTTGGAAACCTTACATGAACTGTATATTTTTCAGGTGGGTGGGGGCAGGAAAAAGACTTGTGCAACACGCAGACGCCCCATTTTCTGCCCTCTTATGATGTGAAGCCATCCAGCTGCTTTAGTGAGCACCGCAGGGTCTGTCACCTTAAAACATAAAAAGGATAATTTGTTGGGTGGAAATCACATTGTGCAAGCCATCATACATTAGGCCTTGTTACCTTTAAAGCATCCACTCTGTGAATTCCTAATAAAACGGCCCACTGAAACCTCCCAGGTCTTGTCACCTTTACTGATAATATTTATTATTTATTTATTTAAGAAGCTTATAGAGCACACAGCTACCCAAAAGTGCAATGTATTCAAGTTTTCTCAAATAATCCTTATGGAGTCTTACTTAACTTTCTCAAGTATGCTTATCACCATGCATTTTGCCTGTTTACATGAAAACAACAAGTAGTTCACGTTACTTCCAATGTTTTCACATTGGCTTTCAAGATTTAGTGCCATATGTATCAAGGCAAATTGCGATTGCAAACCCTGAAATTCTCATGCATCGCAACACAATCTCTTTCAACAATCGTAAGATCCATTTGCAGCGTGCTGCCTGCTGATTAATGCACTCAACCACAGTCATGTTATTGGACCAAAATACCACCGAGCGGCCTCTGAAATCCTCCGGCCATGCCCACAGAGCCACCCAGATGGGGAAGACTTCTAGAAAACCAATGTTGCTCGTCAGGCCGCTTGTTTGCCACCACACCGGCCATCTTTGTGCCGACCAGCGGTTTCCCAGGATCGCACCAAACCCCACGCTGCCCGCAGAGTCAGTCCATAAGTCGAGTTCCGCCGACGTGGCTGGGGGTTTGCTCCAGACTATACGGCCGTTGAAGTCTGAAAGGAATGCTAGCCAGATGAGCATGTCCTGGCGAACCTCTGCCGACAGTCTCGTGCGGTGGTGTCCTTCCCTGAGGCCTACCATGGACTGGGCAATGGATCGAGAGAAAGGGCGAGCCATCGGTATCACTCTTAGTGCAAAATTAAGCTGACCAACTGTCTGCTGTAATTGGTGCAATGTCACCTTCTCAGTCCGGAGACACTGCAACAGGGAAGCCCTAAATTTGGTGATCTTATCCGCTGGCAAGCGGAAGCATCCCTCCACGGAGTCCAGTTCGATGCCCAGAAACTCCAGGGAGGTAGTCGGCCCCACTGTCTTACCTGGCGCGAACGGAACCCCGAAACCCCGCATGAGCACGCAGAAGTCCTGCAATTCCCGTGCACAGTCCCGAGTGCCCGCTGGGCCGAGAAAGAGGAAATCATCAAGATAATGCATCACATGTTGGTGCCCTGTGGCCTTTGTGAAAACCCACTCCAGAAATGAGCTAAACATTTCAAAATAGGCACACGAAATTGAACAACCCATTGGCATGCACATATACATGTAGTATTTCCCCTGAAACGTAAAACCCAACAAGCGCTGATCTTGAGGATGCACCGGAAGCAACCTGAATGCCAATTCAATGTCTGATTTTGCTAACAATGCGCCGGGACCCAGGTGATTCAACAGCACCACTGCGTCATCGAAAGATGCATACTTCACACTGCAAACCTCAGGGTCGATCGCCTCATTGACAGAAGCCCCCTTTGGTGCTGACGAAATTGTGAATGAGCCGGTACTCCCCCGGGTCCCTTTTTGGCCCTACCCCAAATGGGGAGCACACAAAATCACCCGTTGGTGGGTCACAAAAAGGTCCTGCCACTCGCCCCAAGCTAACCTCCTTGGCGATCTTTTTGGCGGCAACTGTCGGGTTGTGCTGAACGGACAATTGGTTCTTACAAGAAGTGGACCCACGAAAATTGCCCGCCGGGATCCTGAAGCCATATGAGAAACCATCTCGCAGAATCCCGGGGGACGCATGATCAGGGTATCTGTTCAGCCATGGGGTCAAAGCCAAGATATCTACGGGCGAAGATGTGTGCTTCCGGGGCACCGTATCAATCCTGCTTGGTACCCCCTTTGCCTCCTGTGCCATTGGCCCTGGATCAGCAGCTAGTTTCAGGATGTGAGGTGTTACCACAACCAGAGCACGCGTGCCGGAACCTACACGTTCCCTGTGGCCTGTTACACGTTCCCTTGTTGAAACCCCAACACACCCCTCGCTTACTTCCGTTCCCGCCCGACTTAGGCTGAGATTCCCCCCCGTAGATCGGACGAAAGGGCTGTGACTGCCTCTGTGGAAATGTCCTGGAGCCATTCGTACTCAACCCCGAACCTTCTGCTGATCCTGGCAAGAGCTGCGCATGCCATGATACCGTATCCAGACAATCCCAGGTCAAAGCCTCGTTGAACTCTTTCGCTTTCCTAAAAGCCACATCATATCCTTTCCACTCCTCACCTCCATACCTCTCATGGAAGTTCGTGATCCTGCTCTGAAAACAAGCCAAGCCACTCAACAGTTCTGGTGTACGTTCGGCGATAATAGCTACAAAGATAGAAAAGGCCCTGATCCAATTCATCATTGACTCCTCGACCCTGAATCCCGCCATCTTTGCCTGCCACACACTGGGGTGCCATAAATCCTTCTGGGTCTTTGCATATTCTAGCTCTCGATGATCAGTCAACAATGAAAACATATTAATATACTTGTTGGCCCACACCATCTCTTTAGTAACCATGGGAACATGTTGCGCCAAGCTTTCCCGCCTTGAGGGTACCGCGCCCTCCCCTATCATTGGTAATGATCTCTTACCAGCTTCTGCCGCACTTCCAGCCGTGTCCGTCGCTTTATCTCAGTTGCCTGCCGGGACCACCTTCGCCACCAGTGGGGAAATAGAAGGCACCTTCGCTGCCCCAGCATCCCTTGTCTGCCGTAACTGCTCAATAATTAGCCTAGCTTCTTCGGCCGGGTCTCCTGCAGCCGTGGATCCCCCCACCCCCTTTTTCAACCATGGAAGCACAGCCGCTAACTGAAGCGCTAACTCCGGAGGCATCTGATCGTTCTCCAGCAGTGTGATGACTACCGGGATAGGCAACCCCCTGTCCTGTACGGCTACCGGGCTGGCCGCTGGCGCTACTGGGATTGGTGGTATCTCCACTGGGACTGGGGCCTCACTAGGACCCGCTTTCACCCTCCTCTTTTTTCCCTTATCCCCTGGGGTAACATTTGGCAACGCCGGCCCTATGACTCGCTTAGGTCGCCCTGAGGGGGCAGCTTGCGCCTCCACCTGCTTTCTGAAAGCCGCCAAGCCGCGATCCAGCCGGTCTACTTTACCGAACTTTCAGTCCATCGCCGCAACCTGGTTCACCAATGTACGCAGCATTCGTTCCATCTCGGAGCTCTTTCCAGGCTTCTTGCCAGGCATATCCGCGTTGAACGTGAGCTCGGCCTGTCCTTTGTAAGTGACTCGAACTCCAGCTACGCCTTGATGACTGAAACAGAAAAACAAAGATTACAAGTTCTCAAAAAACTGCAGCTTGTTCCCTAGAGGGCTCACGAGCGACGAGTGGTGCAGCCTTCAGAGCGCAGGAACGCTTCCTTGGATTCCCGTGCCGTTTATCCAGTGGCGGGAGGGCGGGGCCGTGCCCTCAGCACGCCCATCGGTACACGGACTTCCGGGCGGGTGTTTAGGACAACCCTTTTTGGGCAGTAGGGGCGTGCTCCGGCCACGCTGCTTTGGGCATACCGGCCGGGACACGCCCCCCACCCGCAATGGTTTCCCGGGGGATCGGGGCACCCATCCATACATTCGGGGTGACCGAGTGGTCTCCCCTTTCCATTCCTATAGGCCTTCTAGCCCATAGGAATAAATGTGGAGGTATTCCTTAATTGCGAATCGCAAATTGCGATTCTCAATTAAGGAATGTGTAGGATTCACAAAATGTATTGCAAATCCTACATACATAGCGTTTTGCGATTTTAAAATAGCGATTCTCAAAAATTCGCTATTTGAAAATCGCAAAACCTAACACTGATACATATGGACCATTAACTCCTTTGAAAATGCAATCTTTCAAGGTGGGAGCGATTGCTCTCTCAAATAGTCTTTTCAGGATTTAATTTTACTCCTTTAAATTGGCTTTCCAGACGGGTCGGACAAGTTCGGAAAGGAGGATGGTTTTTAACTGTAATGGCCGGTTGTTTATGGAGAGGAAATGTGGTTCACTGTATACAGACCAGACTGGAAGTGTTAAAGGTCGTCTCTCTAATTTGTTCCGGGATCATGCGATGGGTGTTGCCTTCTTGGATTGAGGTATTTGAAACAGTGCAGACCTGTCACCAAGGAGCACCAGGGCGCTAGGAGGAGCACATTTGTATTGTAGCAGACGCATCTCAATTCTACACCAGCACGGTGTCTGAAGTCCAGTTAAAATTGGCCATGAAAAAGCAGACTGTGATGGTGAGCGATGGGCATGCTGCTGGAAAGTTCCATTTTGACTGATGTCAAAAGCAAACTATGCTTAGATTTGAATACTATCAACAGTGTAAAGTGTGAAATATTGGATCAGCATTTCTCTTTCTGATACTAAGTATGTTTGCAATTAACGATGAAGAATTCTATTTTGACTTGTATCTGACTTCAGTGATTGTTTTCACATTTTTAGTGTCTGCTGTAAAATGTACGTTTAAATAGTTTTTCATTGGCCGGAGACAAGGGCAGTGGTGTAGCAATTTATCTCTTTGCCAAACGTACTGCTGTTTGTGGGTATTAATGAGAACATTGCAATTTCACTAATTAAAAGCGAACAGGGCTTTCTTCAAATGTCTTAAACTTACATATTCTCTGCCAGTCCAGCTACACCACGCAGCCTTTTTGTGATGTAATACAGTATGAGAATCTATCTTTACCATGGCCAGAATGTAGCTTTTAGTCACTTAATAGCCCATGAATATGCGAGAATGGAAATTTCATTATAATGTGTAATTTATCACGATTTTCAATCTGGAAACTGTTTCTTCGTCAGCATTACATGAAACATTGCTCTGTAAGATTGAAGATGATGATATTTTTATTTTAAAAAGCTATGTTTCCATAGCACTTCCAAATAATCTTGGCCAAATCGATTTTGTTAGTGAAATCTGTAAAATATTCTAGTGCTGATTTCAGAGGATGAATCTGTCCCCAAAATAAGCCCATTTAAAATGAAATGTTCTTTTTTTAACTTTTCTTCAGAATGTACGGCTTTGAGAGCAGTGGATCGGGCAAATGAAGAGAGTGAGAAGCACCTACTTTGCATGAAATTGCTGACATGCAAAGTGGCAGTAACACGGGCGCTATTGCCAGTAAGCCGTCGCTAACAGCTGTTAGCGACAGCTTGCTGATAGGGTGAATAAAATATCGCCGCTTTAGCGGCAAAAAGTGCAGCTAAAGCGGCGATATTACCCTTGATGATATGCCCCAAAGTTTTCCTGAACTTTATGTCTGGGGAGTTTCTGGGGAATAACATGTAGATTTTTGCGTTTAAAGTACCATAATATGTAAGATACAAGAATTATCAAATGGTCTTCCGCTGTTAAATTTCGGCAGGTTTCATTTGCCAAAAACAAAAGGTGGGGTATTAAACACATCCAATCGTTGTCAGAGGCGTTAAAAAACACTCAACTTTTCATTCGGACCCGGGTCGGAAAGAAAATGGATAACTCCTATCTCCCACCTTGCCGATTAGTGCCATCACTAGTATGTCCATATTCTTGTTAGAGGTAATTATTGAATTGTATGGATTTTGGTAGGGTAAACACAAAAATATACATGTTATACCCCAGAAACTCATACTAGGTGCTATTTATTTCACCCGATAAATAACAAACCCCAATAATAGTTATTTACTGGATGTGGTAAATTACACCTCACTTGTAATCAGGCCCTTGATTGTAAGCAGAACTTTGACTATTGTGAGTGAACTTTAGAAAACAGGTATTCAAATCATCATTGTATTGTTGATAAGGTAGAGGTAGTATTATTATAAATAGATATACAATGTTTCTTGAAACTAGTACTCAGCTGAGTGTTGTCAGCTTACAGAAAGTATTAGAGACAAATGAACATTAGATGGGTGGCAAGAGGACAATAGTAAAAATGAAAAAGGAACAGAGAAATGAATGAACTCCTTTGATGTCTCATCTAACCCCTTGCGTGCTGATGACTGCTCCTGTCCGTCATGCGTCACAGTGCTCCTGTGCTGATGGCGGCTGGGATCCGTCATGACCACGCCCGCGATCGGAATGTCCAGCACAGGAGCGGAATTCCGGCCGCGGGCAAGGGGCCAATCTCCCTTTAGATGTATCTACTTATATCAGTGACTGATTATCAGCACCATTGGTTTTCATCCTGCTTTCATTTGTAACAGGCATAGCCACCAAATGTGTGATCATATCTGGTGCTGACAGCATAGGATTGAAAAGAGATATTCACTGACGGCAGATGTAGGGCCAGAGAATATTTCCAATAATTTTTCATTTTTGAGGTAAAACATGGATCATACTGAAATTCAGATGCTTTGTTCAAGGTATTACATTTCAAAATAAGTTAAGTCAATGTTTAAAGTAAGTGAACAATCGAAAAGTACTATTAATGGAAGATGGCAAGAAACGATCTTCAGGAATGGAAAAATATTCAGAGTTGGTATTAGGCCAAATCAATTCCATTTTGGAAATTGGAAAATTAACTTAAGAAGGGATTCACGACAGTGTGAAAGGAGATAATGGATAGTTTCAAAGAAACAGTGAATGTGAGTTTTCAATATTGCTGAAACAGTATTTAGAGTTATTAGGCAAAGAAAACAATCTGCCTGAGATGCATATTTCTAGTGTTATAGGAGGAGATTAAAAGTACTTAGTGCTGATGATATACTTTTCTATCACTGGATTTGTAGACATATTTTCATTTGTTCTTCTCTGAAAAAAATCCACTTTCTCTTGGTGAATTTTAGTTAGGACCCTTCTGCTATTTATGTGTTGGTTGCTGTCTCGAACTGGTCGAAAACTAGAATGGCAAGTAGTATAGATCTAACAGTTAGAACACAGGCAGCCAATGGACTCTTGAGAAATAGCTTAATTATTTCAAAGATAAAGATTAAGGGGCTTAATCGCTAACTGCAGTTTGTAGTACGCTTAGTATCACTATAAAAGTACTACTCACATACGACAAAATGTTGTTTGCAAATCTACATATGGAAGTTCAGACTCAGCCTCTTCTTTCTATTTCTGTGTGGATATATCCACCCCAACTGCAGATTCTCTGCACACATCAGTATATATTTTAGGAGCAAATGTGGAAGGAACAGGGATGAGTGGCTGGAAAATGGGAAAAGCTTGCTATTACAGACGAGAGGCTAAGATAGGACTTAGGATGAGTTAAGGGAATGTGCACCCCCCTTCCCCCCCAAATGAGTGGTTGCAGCTAAAGTAATTGCTACATGGCTATACCCATATATGAAATATAAAGTCTCTCCAGAGAAGTCTGTGTTTATACCTGGTCATTCTACATCTGATAAGCTACAGACCTTTCTCACATTCACACAAAAAACAGGCCCATATATTCCTATTGTAGCACTACTGCTAGATGCCCAGAATGCGGTTGATTCCCTTTCCCATGCCTATCCTTTTGAACTATTGTCCTGCAGTGGGATTGAGAAGGGCCTCTTGGGATGGATGCAGTTCCCGTATACTACTATACTCTTGGAAAATGGCCCTCTCTGAAGGGTCATTCTAAACACTTTTGCCTTCCTCCTCCTCTTTTTCTGATCTCACTTTTGCAGGCTTTAGGACTCTGGGTAATTTAGCACTGCTAACCTGTGCTAAAGTTAATGTGCTCCCTCCTTAACACATGGCAATATTGGTTCATGCCCAATTGCCATATTCAATTTACTTTTACACCTCTAGTAAAGTGTTCTACATGTTCCCAGAGCCTTGAAATGAAAAGCTACTGGTGGCACTACAGCACTGACTGTGCCACACACATAAGTAGCCCCTTAACCATGTGTAGAAAGCCGGCTCTCTATATAATGCACTAATTTGAAGTACACTGTATAAAAGAGTCTAAGGAATCCCTACTTGGTATACATAGGGAAAAGTAAATACTATTATTGCTCTTTTTCTGATAATGTGAGCGAGCAGTTGCGCTTATCAGAGGGTATTGCTAAGCATTTGCTGTACCCACAGAATCAATAAACGAGACACACATGCAAGAGTAATTTCACGACCAAGTTATAAAAATAATATTGATTTTTATGTAATTTTTAAGACTAAGAACACAATACTTTTGGAGATACTCTTATTCGAAGTTCGGAAAAAATATCCCCTTTGTGTGCAATTATGAATCATTAAAAATAATGAAAATGTAGTGAAATGCATATAAATCCATGCAATCTTTTCATAAAGTTCACCTTCTTGTTGTAGGTCGATGTCAGGACCAGGACCAAATTTCCAGTAGAAAAAGTTCGGAAGCGTCCCGGTTCAGCAAGGAACAGAGTGCTGAGGGTCTTGGAAACTGATGCACAAAGAAAAAGGGTGGCACTTGAAAACACACTGCAGAGGCGGACTTACATATAAGTCTGATGGGTTTCCTTGGAGGAAGGAGGTCACAAGAGCTTGGTAAACATGGGAGCATAGCCGGTTGCAAAGCGAATAGGTCAGCCATGGGTTGTGCCTTTTGAGGTCCTCGCGGACTGGAGCAGGCAACTTGGAGAGGCGTCTTCGGGACAGCTGGGCCACTCAGGAAGTAGGTCTTAGGTAATCTAATATTCCCACCTTTCCTCCTGCAAAAAGTGGAGCAAGAAAGGGGGCTTGGCCTTCCCCACTATCTGGAGGTTCCCCTGTGTTGGATTTCAAAGGTGGCATCGCCTTTGAAGCTTCCTGCCCGTGAAGGTCATCCTGTCCTGGAGGAGGTGTTAAACACCTCCGCCCAGAGCAGGCTTCTCTGTCTCAGTCCTTTGAGAGCACTGGCTCTAACCCAATGAGTTCAGAAACATGCCTGGTAGTGGCAGACTTGTGAAAACTGGTCATAGATAACACAAGTCCTTCGTAGATTTCCAGAGGACCCTCTTAAAAGGGTCTCCGGTGTGAGTTTATTATTAAATAATCCATCACTGGCATCAGTGAGGACTTATTAATAGAAAGCTAATTGGTACCAAACGTCTGAGTAATCAGGTAATCGATCATAGAGCTGGAAACTTTTTTTGACACGTATCCAGCCCATGTACTCTTTATGGTTTCCGTGTACAATTAGTAGTGGTATGTAATTTTTTTTGTGGTCCATCCACTTCATATGTGTTTGTTCTTAATAATTTGCCTGGGTTTTTACTCACATATGCAATTTGCCCTGACTCAGGACATTGAACTGAATCAGGGGGTCCTTGTTTTGTCTCACAGAGTTTCTGGGGAATAACATGTAGATTTTTGCGTTTAAAGTACCATAATCTGTAAGATACAAGAATTATCAAATGGTCTTCCGCTGTTAAATTTCGGCAGGTTTCATTTGCCAAAAACAAAAGGTGAGGTATTAAACACATCCAATCGTTGTTAGAGGCGTTAAAAAACACTCAACTTTTCATTCGGACCCAGGTCGGAAAGAAAATGGATAACTCCTATCTCCCACCTTGCCGATTAGTGCCATCACTAGTATGTCCATATTCTTGTTAGAGGTAATTATTGAATTGTGTGGATTTTGGTAGGGTAAACACAAAAATATGCATGTTATACCCCAGAAACTCATACTAGGTGCTATTTATTTCACCCGATAAATAACAAACCCCAATAATAGTTATTTACTGGATGTGGTAAATTGCACCTCACTTGTAATCAGGCCTTTGATGGTAAGCAGAACTTTGACTATTGTGAGTGAACTTTAGAAAACAGGTATTCAAATCATCATTGTATTGTTGATAAGATAGAGGTAGTATTATCCTAAATAGATATACAATGTTTCTTGAAACTAGTACTCAGCTGAGTGTTGTCAGCTTACAGAAAGTATTAGAGACATATGAACATTAGATGGGTGGCAAGAGGACAATAGTAAAAATGAAAAAGTAACAGAGAAATGAATGAACTCCTTTGATGTCTCATCTGACCCCTTGCGTGCTGATGACTGCTCCCGTCCGTCATGCGTCACAGTGCTCCTGTGCTGATGGCGGCCGGGATCCGTCATGACCACGCCCGCGATCGGAATGTCCAGCACAGGAGCGGAATTCCGGCCGCGGGCAAGGGGCCAATCTCCCTTTAGATGTATCTACTTATATCAGTGACTGATTATCAGCACCATTGTTTTTCATCCTGCTTTCATTTGTAACAGGCATAGCCACCAAATGTGTGATCATATCTGGTGCTGACAGCATAGGATTGAAAAGAGATATTCACTGACGGCAGATGTAGGGCCAGAGAATATTTCCAATAATTTTTCATTTTTGAGGTAAAACATGGATCATACTGAAATTCAGATGCTTTGTTCAAGGTATTACATTTCAAAATAAGTTAAGTCAATGTTTAAAGTAAGTGAACAATCGAAAAGTACTCTTAATGGAAGATGGCAGGAAACGATCTTCAGGAATGGAAAAATATTCAGAGTTGGTATTAGGCCAAATCAATTCCATTTTGGAAATTGGAAAATTAACTTAAGAATGGGTTCACGACAGTGTGAAAGGAGATAATGGATAGTTTCAAAGAAACAGTGAATGTGAGTTTTCAAAATTGCTGAAACAGTATTTAGAGTTATTAGGCAAAGAAAACAATCTGCCTGAGATGCATATTTCTAGTGTTATAGGAGGAGATTAAAAGTACTTAGTGCTGATGATATACTTTTCTATCACTGGATTTGTAGACATATTTTCATTTGTGCTTCTCTGAAAAAAATCCACTTTCTCTTGGTGAATTTTAGTTAAGACCCTTCTGCTATTTATGTGTTGGTTGCTGTCTTCAACTGGTCGAAAACTAGAATGGCAAGTAGTATAGATCTAACAGTTAGAACACAGGCAGCCAATGGACTCTTGAGAAATAGCTTAATTATTTCAAAGATAAAGATTAAGGGGCTTAATCGCTAACTGCAGTTTGTAGTACGCTTAGTATTACTATAAAAGTACTACTCACATACGACAAAATGTTGTTTGCAAATCTACATATGGAAGTTCAGACTCAGCCTCTTCTTTCTATTTCTGTGTGGATATCTCCACCCCAACTGCAGATTATCTGCACACATCAGTATATATTTTAGTAGCAAATGTGGGAGGAACAGGGATGAGTGGCTGGAAAATGGGAAAAGCTTGCTATTACAGACGAGAGGCTAAGATAGGACTTAGGATGAGTTAAGGGAATGTGCACCCCCCTTCCCCCCAAATGAGTGGTTGCAGCTAAAGTAATTGCTACATGGCTATACCCATATATGAAATATAAAGTCTCTCCAGAGAAGTCTGTGTTTATACCTGGTCATTCTACATCTGATAAGCTACAGACCTTTCTCACATTCACACAAAAAACAGGCCCATATATTCCTATTGTAGCACTACTGCTAGATGCCCAGAATGCGGTTGATTCCCTTTCCCATGCCTATCCTTTTGAACTATTGTCCTGCAGTGGGATTGAGAAGGGCCTCTTAGGATGGATGCAGTTCCCGTATACTACTATACTCTTGGAAAATGGCCCTCTCTGAAGGGTCATTCCAAACACTTTTGCCTTCCTCCTCCTCTTTTTCTGATCTCACTTTTGCAGGCTTTAGGACTCTGGGTAATTTAGCACTGCTAACCTGTGCTAAAGTTAATGTGCTCCCTCCTTAATACATGGCAATATTGGTTCATGCCCAATTGCTATATTCAATTTACTTTTACACCTCTAGTAAAGTGTTCTACATGTTCCCAGAGCCTTGAAATGAAAAGCTACTGGTGGCACTACAGCACTGACTGTGCCACACACATAAGTAGCCCCTTAACCATGTGTAGAAAGCTGGCTCTCTATATAATGCACTAAAATGAAGTACACTGTGTAAAAGAGTCTAAGGAATCCCTACTTGGTATACATAGGGAAAAGTAAATAATATTATTGCTCTTTTTCTGATAATGTGAGCGAGCAGTTGCGCTTATCAGAGGGTATTGCTAAGCATTTGCTGTACCCACAGAATCAATAAACGAGACACACATGCAAGAGTAATTCCACGACCAAGTTATAAAAATATTATTGATTTTTATGTAATTTTTAAGACTAAGAACACAATACTTTTGGAGATACTCTTATTCGAAGTTCAGAAAAAATATCACCTTTGTGCGCAATTATGAATCATTAAAAATAATGAAAATGTAGTGAAATGCATATAAATCCATGCAATCTTTTCATAAAGTTCACCTTCTTGTTGTAGGTCAATGTCAGGACCAGGACCAAATTTCCAGTAGAAAAAGTTCGGGAGCGTCCCGGTTCAGCAAGGAACAGAGTGCTGAGGGTCTTGGAAACTGATGCACAAAGAAAAAGGGTGGCACTTGAAAACACACTGCAGAGGAGGACTTACATATAAGTCTGATGGGTTTCCTTGGAGGAAGGAGGTCACAAGAGCTTGGTAAACATGGGAGCATAGCCGGTTGCAAAGCGAATAGGTAGGCCGTGGGGTGTGCCTTTTGAGGTCCTCGCGGACTGGAGCAGGCAACTTGGAGAGGCGTCTTCGGGACAGCTGGGCCACTCAGGAAGTAGGTCTTAGGTAATCTAATATTCCCACCTTTCCTCCTGCAAAAAGTGGAGCAGGAAAGGGGGCTTGACCTTCCCCACTATCTGGAGGTTCCCCTGTGTTGGATTTCAAAGGTGGCATCGCCTTTGAAGCTTCCTGCCCGTGAAGGTCATCCTGTCCTGGAGGAGGTGTTAAACACCTCCGCCCAGAGCAGGCTTCTCTGTCTCAGTCCTTTGAGAGCACTGGCTCTAACCCAATGAGTTCAGAAACATGCCTGGTAGTGGTAGACTTGTGAAAACTGGTCATAGATAACACAAGTCCTTCGTAGATTTCCAGAGGACCCTCTTAAAAGGGTCTCCGGTGTGAGTTTATTATTAAATAATCCATCACTGGCATCAGTGAGGACTTATTAATAGAAAGCTAATTGGTACCAAACGTCTTAGTAATCAGGTAATCCATCATAGAGCTGGAAACTTTTTTTGACACGTATCCAGCCCATGTACTCTTTATGGTTTCCGTGGGCACTTACAAGATCTCAGACTGCACTGGAAATTGTAGCAGCATATGTGCTCATTCTGATATGCCCACACATAGGATATCGTGCACCCTGCCTTAGGGCTATTGGCCTGCAGTAGTGATGCCTTACCTATACCTCATGCAGTGCATGGGTTCATGGCACACATGGCTGTTGCCAGGTGGAGGTGAGGTATCTTATCCTACATTTCAGGATTGTCCCAGTTAATCCTAACACCGCCATGCAGGATTACTGGTGTTGTATCTATCTGTTTTCTTACATATAATTTGAGCACTTGTTCACTACCAGCAGCAGCAAATATCATCATTCTATCTAGTTCCTGAAGAAAGCCACCGATACAAAAACACTGATCATCTGGCTGAAACATGTCGACCATACTCAGTGAGCACTTTTAAATCTATACTGCTCTTTTTAATCTTGCCAGGGAGAGCTACCTAATAAATAGAGAACTTTGCATCTTCCTAGGCAGTTTTAAGTTCACTATTAGTCCCACCATTTTGTCAATTTTTGCGTTGCGCCCTCACTACACTATATTTTCACATATGGGACTCTAGGATCCTAGTAACACTAGGGAACATCTTGAAAAACATCCCTGAGCTCGTGCCTCAGAGTGAGGGGGTTGTAGCCCTCAGCAGAACCAGGTTTTTCTGCTGGGAGGAGGAACCCATATGATGAAGCATGTCACCCACGGGTGAGTGAGGGTTCTAGTCCTTAAGGGCTAATCCCCCTTATTTACTGTATCTTTGCAACACATATAGGAAGGTACACATGCTTTTATGACACACAACTCATGTGCTAAATATATAGACCTGAGGTAATATAGTGTTTATGATTATATTTTGGGTAAGGTCTCTTCGCTGGTCTCTAAAATTGATTCCCTAGGACCCTACCACATCCTTTTGTTGTTATAGACACATGGCTGTGTGCCATGTCGCCTCTTCTGATAAACCCTGCACCTAAACACGCAACCTGTAATGGCAGTATGCACTGTTTTGGTGAGGGGTCCTTAGGGTGGCACAACTAGTGTTGCAGCCCCAGAGGACCCTCTTCAGTACGCATGCCATAGGTACCAGGGGCACCATTTACTATAAGTGTGGGCTAAAAATCCGTTCCGCTCACGGAATTAGAAAATTCTTGGCAATTGCGCGGTCCGCGAATCACGCACAATTGTCAAAAAAATCGCAATTCGCAAGCTGGCGGATTTTTTTGCTTGGTCGCGCTTCAAAAATACAATCTTGCGCGCGTGGCGTTGACTAACCGTGATTCTGAGTTTGCCAAGTTGTTTTTACTCCCGGTTTGCATGTGCTTCACCATTTTGGATCTGGCTGCGTGATCGCGCGAGACTTTTCGACCTAGAGTACGTCATAGCGGCCCGCCATCCTGCACTGCGAGAGTTGATTAAAACGAATACGTCATATGGGCCCGCGATCACGCACCGAGCGAGAAAACTATTGCGAAAACGTAGATGCACCACACAGCTGACATCCGGCAGGAGATTTGAACAGGTCACTTTCCCGAACTTGCAAAAATTGCAATTCTGCACAAGAAATGTACAGCAGGCAGTATAAATCTTCTGAAAATGATGATTTGGATCAGAATAAGTCCTCAGATTGACATTTGGCTGCCCTTTTTTTTTGCAAGGAGCCCATTTTTTGGGGGGTGGGAGAGGAAGGAAGTGTCCCAGAGTCTCCAACTTCCTGTTCCTGTCCAGCAGGCTCCTCCCAGTGCTTTTTCCATGTCCTGGTCACTTTTCATTTGGATCTGGAGCTGGAAGGATTACTTTTTGTGGCTGCTGCTGGATATTTTTATTTGAGGACGTTTTGTTTGGATCACTTTTGGATTACTTTTGGATTTGAGATTTTACAAGTAAGCCGGTGTTGTTTGTTTGGGGCATTGCAGTTGCTGCAACTACAATTTTTTAAACTTTTCACAACTTTAACAAAAATATATTCTGGGTGGGCACAGTATCCAGTAGGCCCAGGGTTAGTCATGGGTACATGATTCAACTGTTTCTGTGAGTTTTGTTGAACTTAAATATCATGTATTTCATGGAATTGATTAGCTCACTGTTATATATGGGTTTTCGTTTTAATTTTGGGGTGCGTGTAAAGACCAGTAGGCCCGAGGGTACTCAGTGGTGCATGGACCAAGTGTTTCTGTGGGGTGTCTTGATTTTAAACATCATTTAGGACATGGATGGCATTAGATTGTCGTGATTTTTGTGTGTTTTTTGCCTTTTTGGGGTGTTGTTGGGGCCTGGCCATGTGGGTGGGGGCCATTTTGAGGCATGGTCCAGGCAGGGCCTCGCCATGTGGGTGGGGGTCTAGGGGCCATTTTGAATCCAGGCAGTGTGCTTTGTGCCATAGGCCTGCACCCAGTGTGCCTTGCTTTCATCCATTATGCCCAGGGGTACTCAGTGGTGCATGGACCAAGTCTTTCTGTGGGGTTTCTTGAATTTAAACATCATTTATGGATGGATGGCATTGGATTGTGGTGATTTTTGTGTGTTTTTCACTTTTTTGGGGTGTTATTGGGCCTGGCCATGTGGGTGGTGGCCATTTTGAGGACTGGTCCAGGCAGGGCCTGGCCATGTGAGTGGGGGTCAAGGGGCCATTTTGAAGTCAGGCCTGGTGCTTTGTGCCATGGGCCAGCACCCAGTATGCCTTGCTTTCATCCATTATACCCAGGGGTACTCAGTGGTGCATGGACCAAGTCTTTCTGTGGGGTGTCTTGAATTTAAACATCATTTAGGGCATGAATGGCATTGGATTGTGGTGATTTTTTGGGGGGGTTTCGCTTTTTTGAGGTGGTGTTGGGGCCTGGCCATGTGTGTGGGGGCCATTTTGAGGCCTGGTCCAGGCAGGGCCTGGCCATGTGGGTGGGGGACATTTTGAGGCCTGGTCCAGGCAGGGCTATGTGGGTGGGGGTCAAGGGACCATTTTGAAGCCAGGCAGTTTGCTTTGTGCCATAGGCCTGCAGCCAGTCTGCCCTGCTTTTATCCATTATGCCCAGGGGTACTCAGTGGTGCATGGACCAAGTCTTTCTATGGGGTGTCTTGAATTTAAACATCAATCAGGGCATGGATGGCATTGGATTGTGGTGATTTTTGTGTGTGTTTTGCTTTTTTGGGGTGTTGTTGGGGACTGGCCATGTGGGTGGGGGCCATTGTGAGGCCTGGTCCAGGCAGGGTTTGGCCGTGTGGGAGCGGGACAAGGGGCCATTTTGATGTCTGGCTGTGTGCTTTGTGCCATAGGCCTGCCTGCACCCAGTATGACTTGCTTTCATCCATTATGCCCAGGGGTACTCAGTGGTGCATGGACCAAGTCATGATGTCATTGGAATGTGGTGATTTTTGTGTGTTTTTTGCTTTTTTGGGGTGTTGTTTGGGCCTGGCCATGTGGGTAGGGGCCATTTTGAGGAAGGCAGTGGGCTTTGTGCCATAGGCCTGCACCCAGTCTGCCCTGCTTTCATCCATTATGCCCAGGGGTACTCAGTGGTGCATGAAACAACTCTCTCTGTGTGGTCTCTCTTCTATCAATGCAAACATCCATTTCTGATTAGAAATAATTGCAATTTTTATTTTTGGTCTTTCCATTTTTGGGTGTGTTGTAATACTAATAAATGCCTAGTTGCAAACATTATTGGAGCACGACATATGCAACATTTATTTTACTGATGTTCCTCTGGTTTCCTTTGATTTTAGGTGCACAAAGAGAACCACGGATCAATCATCCTCATCATTCATCATCAGTGCCAGGAAGAAGTCTCGCTGCGGTGTGTGCAGCACAACATCACATGACGTCACGTGTGGCCACAGACAACTCTGCCACTCGTGCAACTGCAGCCTGCTGTTCGTCTGACATCTTAAGAAGATGGGCCCAAAGAAAGGTGGCCGTAGCTCCTCTACCAAGAAAGTTGCCAGTGCCAATGCCAGTAAGATGGAGCAGAAGAAGCAAGTGGTGCCACTTACCAAAGGAGACTGGTGTGCCCACAAACACTTTTTGGGGGGGAAAAAAACTACGCCTTTAGCAGCTGTGTCCACCTGGGACAAAGCTGGGAGCAGCACCTCAGCTTCATTGGTCTCAGTGCCACCAGCAGGCCATGTTATGCCCAAGGCCATGAGTGACGCAGAGGCAGCCACTTTAATTGCTTAATCACCATCGACCAGTGATGTTGGCGTTGACTCATCGCAAGAAAGAAGCATCTAATCAACGCAGGGTGCAACTCATCTGACGAGTATTCAACCACAGCCGCAACGACAACCACAGGGGCAACAAGGAGAAGCGCAAGGAGAGGCACAATTAGAGGTGCAAGTAGAGGTGCAAGTAGAGGTGCATGGCGAGGCACATGGAGAGGAGCATGGAGAGGCACAACTGCCCACAATGCTTGTTCCTCCAGAAGTAGGGGCACATCAGGAAATTGAGATTCAAGCAGAGGTATCATCCGAGCAAGCCACTCCTCCTGATGATCCATTGTCTTTCAAATCCCCAGGAAGCAAAAGGTCAAGGAGGGCTAGTACAAGTTCTTATTCAAGCCCCCTTCCTTCTGATGATCTTGATCTTGATTGGAACCCACCAATGCAGTCTGAGAGGGAGGCACGCCATGAGCCGACAAAGGTAGCTAAGCCTAAAAGGAAGGTTCTGGCAAGGCTTTCACTTATGGGTGAAGACGACGAACAAGAAGTAGAAGTGGTGGATTCTGCTGCTGATGAACAGTCTGAGGATGACGACCCAGACATCACAGTCGTCACTCCAGCCCCAGCAGGCATGCAGAAGACAGACATTTTTACCCTATCCCGAATTGCTGCTGAGCGGGATGTGGGCGGCTTGGCACTGGTACCACCACCAACACAAGTAACTACTACACCAACACAACCTACAGCTGCCATATCAATTTCGGCCACGCCCATCCTCCACTTCATCTGGCATTAAAAGTAGCACCTCCACCACCACCACTAGACATCTTAACTCCCCTATTTGGGACTTCTTTAGTTTTAGCAAAAAGGCAGAAAACCTAGTTATTTGTTCGATTTGTAAAACTGTAGTTAGTCGGGGTAAGCTTGGTACCAACTATGGTACCGGAGGCCAGAGAGGTCATCTCCAAAAACACCACACTATCCAGTGGGAGGCGCACCTAAGTAAGATCCGGGAAGCCAAAAGTACAAATCCAAATGTAGACATTGATATTGCATCTGATGACGAAGAGGAGCTGATTGTGCAGGGGGAGGCGAACAACCGAGAGACATTTTTTCTGGTACGCACAGAACCCCTGGCAGCAGCACTGCAGTGGTAGCACCCACACCCGCCTCTACCCCAACAACATCAAGGAGGCACAGTAGTCTAGTAGAGACACCAATGCTAAAAAGTACAGCAATGAGCCTAACTGGGTTGAAGAGTTCTGCATCCTCCATCACATATGAAAACGATCCAGACCACCATTAAAAGCATGTTTTGGTCGGAGGCACCATTGGAACACAACCACCCAACGGCACATCTTTATAATGCAATGCTGGCTAAAATGTTAGTGTGGGCCTTCTCCCTTTTTCTTTCCTGGAAGGGATGGGTTTTCTCGAATTTGTGGCAACAGTCTGCCCTAAATGGAAGGTTCCTAGCCGGTCCTATTTTGCCAGAATTGCGGTTCCAGCACTACATCAAGATGTGCTGGAGGTGATTGGGGCAGCTTTGCAGAAGAGTGCTTTTCACACTATCCACCTGACAACAGACATGTGGACCAGTTGCCAAGCCCTTGATTACATGTGCATCACTGCACACTGGGTCTCTTTTGCAGGGGTTAGAGAAAGGATATCTGCAGGTGTTGTTGACACTGCCGCAATTTTTCAAGCTAGTCGGAATCATGCAACAGTAGCCATGTTTGCTATGGAGAAATCTCATACTGCAGTAAACATTTTGGAGCAGTTTAACAGTAAGGTCTTTGAATGGCTTCATCCAACAAAGCACATGATTGGTTATATTTCAACAGATAATGGCAGTAATATAGTTAGGGCCATGAATGATGGTGGCTATTTCAGAGTGCCGTGTTTGGCGCACAGTATTAACATTGTTGTTCAAGATTTCTTGAAAAAAGAAAACACAGTCAGCAAGTTGCTGACCACCTGCCGAAGAATCTGCACACATTTCAGCCATTCTTTTAAGGCCCGCAAGCAGCTGAGGAAACTTCTACATGAACGTAAAGTGCCAGTCAGAGGACTCATCTATGAGGTGATATCACGTTGGAACTCAACCTTCTACATAGTTGAGCATCTGTCTGAGCAGTGCTTTGTAATCAATGAGCATGTCTTTGCACTAGGTTCTTCTATGAAAGACATGAGGCTAGAGTTGGAGGAATGGGACCTAGTTAAAAGCCTGACAGACATGCTTCGTCCTATTGAGGTCTTCACGTGTGAAGTCAGCAGGGAGGACTGTACTTTGGGAAAAGCTATCCCATTGTTGTGCATGCGAGAGCACCAACTGAAGGCGGTGTGTTCAACATTCAATGATGATACTGACAAGCAAGACGCATATCCGTTGGCGGAGAGCTTATTAACCCGCCTAGTTGACAATGAAAAAATACATACAGAACAACATTACATTTGTGCCACTATTCTGGATCCACGGTACAAAAAGGCACAGGCCAGCAAAGCATTCATTCCTTTCACTGAAGCAGATGTTACAAAGTACAAACATTGGCTAGCTCTGTCAGCCACTCGGTTAGAAAAAGAACGGCAGGAAATTGAAGGAACTGGCAGAAGTACTACTGAATCAGCAGGCCATCCGGCGCCAAGGTCCACTTCTGTGGCCAAAGGCAGTCACTTTCCCTTACAGCCAGTACCTACACCAGCAACCGTATCATCATCATCCTCACGTGCACCAGGCCCAGCCATAATATTGTCGGAAGCGGATTGGACAACTTATCAAGGGTTTGTTCGTTCCAGTGCTGATGCAAAAGCCACAGATGGTACGCAAAGTGGAACAGCCCTGGATGACCTTGAATGGATGGTGCTGGCCTATCTGGATGACCCAACAGAAGTCTACAGTGATCACAACCCATTACTGTATTGGTTTGGGAAAAGAGGTCAGTGGCCACCTATCACCAAGCTGGCTCTAAATTCTTTGTCTTGCCCACTCGCAAGCGTGTCTTCTGAATGTGTTTTCAGGGCTGCTGGTGCCATTGTAACTTCAAAAAGGACCCGCCTCTCGCCCAAAAATGTGGAGAGGTTAACAATTATCAAGATGAATGTAACGTAATGTAATAAGTTTTTGTAAACTGCTACTATCACCCTACGGGTTTCCTGGCAGCTGTACCTGCGGCTCAAGTGATGATAACAGATTGACTAACTTCTAGGAAACAATAGGGTTTTCAACCCTCTCTAAAATCCAGCAAGGAATCAGCTAACCTAAGATTCAGTTGCAGCCCATTCCTTAGTTGTGCAGCTGCTACACTGAAGGTTCTACCCGCCATTCTGGGTCGTTTAAATCTGGGAACAGATATTAAGCCTGTGTTGGCAGACCGTAAGTGTCTGGAAGGCTCATACCAGTTAAATTTATCCTGCAAGGGTATTGGTCCATATCCATGACTGCTCTGAAAACGTTTCATAATGACTTGAAGCTTATCCGCTCTTTTATTGGCAACCAATGGAGATCCCTCAGTGCCACAGTTGCGAAGGGGCTCCATGATCTATTCAGAGCCAACTTAGCTGCTGCCGACTGCACATGTTGCAACCCCTGGATGAAATACTAGGGAGCCCCCAAATATAGGGAGTTGCAATAATCCAGCCTGCTTAGCACTATGCTCCTCACTACCAATGCTCGGGAATCATCTGGTAGTAAAGGGAGGGTCTTTCGCAGCATGCGGATTAGAACAAGACAGATTTGAATGCTTTTGTTAGCTTGGGACACCATTTGGAGATTGGTGTTCATTAGTACTCTGAGATTTCGTACGGTATTAGTCGGGCTTAGAGAGTCTTCCTCTGGAGTGAGCCTGAACTCAGTCGGTAGGTGCTTTGGAATTTTTGCAGCTTAGCAGTACATCACCTCAGTTTTCCCCCCATTAGTTGAAGGGAATTACCTCTGAGCCAGCCAGCCGTTTTCCGCATTTCTCCTGTTTACCCTCTAGAGAGAAAATCAGTTGGGTATCATCCACGTAGTTTATCACGCTGATACCAAAGGACTTTATTATTGACAATAAAGGTCTTAGATAAACGTTAAACAGGATGGGACTGACTGATGATCCCTGTGGAACTCCAAAGTGGACAGGAGAGACTTTTGATGTAAACTGTGCTAAAGTCACCGTCTGTTGGCAACTTAAGTCAAAGTAAAATCCCTGGACTATATACGTTTTTCCCCACAGGCAATATCTCATACATATTGATCATTCAAATAACACAGTTGTTGTTGTATGTCAGGCCAACACAGAAATATGACGTTTACAATCTTTATATTTTATTAAAATCTTGTTTCTTGGGTTAAAATTCAGATCACTGTCAGAAATGCATCAATAAAAAGTTATACAATGTTATCAAATATCAACAAATCAAATACAATAGTACATACAAATATACAATAATAAAAAAGACCAAACAGATTGTAAAAATTACAGCCAATTAGTTTCCACAGTTTTAAAAAGCATAATAAATCACAAGAACAAACCCTATAAACTGTAGGTAAGAAGTATTCCCTACTATTGTTTTATCCTGACCCAGTATCCTCATACGA
This sequence comes from Lissotriton vulgaris, assembly GCF_964263255.1. NCBI lineage: Eukaryota > Metazoa > Chordata > Amphibia > Caudata > Salamandridae > Lissotriton > Lissotriton vulgaris. The sequence goes on from NC_141685.1 coordinate 1,442,617,932, forward strand.
TTTTGAAACAAAGGATAAAAATAAAGATCACAGTATCCAAAGTCCAGGTATATTTGTTATCTTGTTGGGATTTGGTTGGGTTCAATTTGTCTGTGCGTCGACGCGTTTCGCTGTTGTCTCACTGATATGTAAACACATTCTTCAAGACAGCAATATTCATGGGGTTCATCATTAGTACATATCCTTTCTGTGTATGTAAAACAATAAGATACAAACAGAAAGGGGATCTCTATCATTCACCGCTCCTTATGATTATAATCCTAATGCACATTACTCTGTATTGTAAATCCCAGGAGTTCAATTCCCCTAATTTCATCTAGTATTAAAGGAACACAATTCCATTTCTCCTTGAAGATCATCCCCACACCTCCACCTCTACCCGTCACTCTGGTGTTATGCAGCGATTTATATCCATTTGGCACGCCAAGCCTAGTTCGACTGTGGAATTATTATTAGTCCAAGTCTCTGTTAGAAACATCATGTCAAGATCTAGATCTTCTACCACACAAGATATCTCAGAGTAATGTTTAATAAGTGATCTACAATTAATTAGTCCACAGCTTAGAGGCTTACCATTGGCTGGTATAATTTTAAACGGTGTTGTCTCTCGATTATCAATGACCAGTAACTCTTTCCTAGAATAGGGGATCCGATGCTGGTGAGATATCAAACGCCGATTTAAGTCATTTTGGGCTGCATGGCCGGCGCTAGGCGCATTCAAGTCGCGGACAGGCGCAGATGGGCTTGCCTCTGGCGCGCCATCGGTGTGCCCGCTGCACGCGTGTTGCGCGCTTGCATTAGCTGTCTTAAATAGACAGTCAAGTGCAGGTCGTCAGCAACTAGACTGTCAACCAAAATGGCTGAACAATCTTCCCTTTCTATGGCCCTGAGATTGGGAGAGGTGAGGGGTGATAGTCCGCAAAACAGCGTGTGATTCTTGATTTTTAACATGCAAGTAAGTGGCTGATAAAGTTCAAATTAGAGCATGAGACAGTACAATTATGCACAATTTTATTTATAAAAAATCTAAAAGCTAGCACGATCGCAGCTCTATTCGCAGCGCGGCTTTCTAGTGCTTTCGTAATACCAACCACGGCGAAAATAACCTGCCCTCACAGCTCGGGCAGCACAAATACACCGTGCCTTCTTCGTATAGTATGCCGCGCGCCTGCAATAGCTGTCTTAAATAGACAGTCAAGTGCAGGTCGTCAGCAACTAGACTGTCAACCAAAATGGCTGAACAATCTTCCCTTTCTATGGCCCCGAGATCGGGAGAGGTGAGGGGTGATAGTCCGCAAAACAGCGTGTGATTCTTGATTTTTAACGTGCAAGTAAGTGGCTGATAAAGTTAAAATTAGAGCATGAGACAGTACAATGATTTACAATTTTATTTAAAAAATCTAAAAGCTAGCACGATCGCATCGATATGCACAGCGCGGGTTTCTAGTGCTTTCGTAATATCAACCACCACAAAAATAACCTGCCCTTACAGCTCGGGCAGCACAAATACACAGTGCCTTCTTCACCTATGAATCAGCACTTCATACCACCAGATTACAAAATACGTGTATCCACACAGGAAGAAGAGGACACCGACTTAGGTGACGAAAGTTCTTCTCTGTTAGCTGATCTACTACCGTCTCAATCCACAGAGTTTGAGGACGAGCTCTACTTCCCTGACACCTAGGCCTGAAACTGACTTCATTTTTTTGTCGTCCTGACTCTTTATTCACTTTTTCTCCTGTTTGTCTTTCTTTGTTTTGCAACTTTTACCACAACAAAACTCTAATCACAACAAATCCATCAGCAGCACTGTCTTCGTCTTATTTCCTTATTGAAGGTGCCGCTGTCTGCAATCCTGAAGTTAACAACTTCACAACTCAGTCATGCTACTCTATCCTCCTCCTCCAGACTCCCCCTATCCATTTCCCTCAAGGCAGATGGCTAGATTACACAGAATGAAGAAACTGTCTCTTCGTAGACGAGTCCCCTCAAAAGAAGTGGGACTGGAATTACTGACTATATGCGGATTGCTGACAGTTGCTTCTGAAATTGACACGAGAGGCTGCCCTGTGGGCCTTCCCTTAAGCACAAGATGCAGACAAAAAGTGGAACAGGTAATGAATAATGAGATGGCATTCAGTGGACAGCACTGGCTGTCTGGCTCTGATGAAAGCAATTGCTGTTTGTTTGTTGTGCATGAAATGAATCATCATATATCTTATGTTATTATCTAATCTTTTACACACTAAATGTAACTCAAGTCTACTCTGTTTTTTTACCTTGTTTTATTCAAATTGTACTTATACTGCAGGGGCCACTACGTTGCATTTTTTAATATGCAAAATGTCCTTGGACTCGCTGTGTGTGTAGACTGCGACTGCATGAACAACATTGAGTTTGCCAATATACCATGATGATGATGAGTCTTGATGATCAAAGTTACATAATATATTTTTTCTTTACAGTAACTCACTGGGATGGATGGATCATCATCGTCGGTTTATTGAAGAACTATGGCCATTTCCTGAGTTGCAAACAGGTAAACCAGTCAACAACAACTACAGCAGAACTACGGGGCATATTACCAAGCAATAGCGATAATTATCGCTATTGCTTGGTTAGAGACAAAAATTTACCGCAGCGCTGCGGCGATTTTTACCGCAAATAAACCTTGGTATTACCAAGGTTTAACGCAAATGCGGTAAAAATCGCCGCAAACCATGAATATCGCTGAAAAGTCCGCGATATTCATGCATTAGCGAGCTAATGCTCTTAGCCATGTTATTCACCTCCCATTGGATAACATGGCTAACAACTGCTCAGGGCAGGTGTTAGCTTTTGGAGATATTCCCGCTTAGCGCGAATATCTCCAAAAGTTGGTAATAGGAGATAGCGATGTTAGCGACTGTTTTCAGTTGCTAACATCGTGGCACGCCCACTTTGCATCTCATTAGTGATAAATATCACTGATATGCAAAGTGGGGCCAAAGATGGTCGCTATCTCCTACTAGCTGTTGCTAACTGGTGTTAGCGGCAGCTAGGTAATAGGGAGATAATTGTATCTCCGCTTTCTTGGCTTTTAAAGCCAAAAAAGCGGAGATAAACCCCCTTGATAATATGCCCCTACATGTCTGTCTAGTCGTGTTATGGAGTGGTCGAGCCAGTGTAGTGTTCTTATGCCAGAGTCCAGACAGCACTTCATGTATAATTGCGGCTATGGCTATGTGGCTTGCTGCATACAATTAGATATGCTTTGTCTGTCTGTGTCAAAGAGGTATGCTACATCAGGTTGCTTCAGTCAGTGGTGCCTGCCTTGACCGTCTGCATGGCCCTGGCCTACTGTGCTATGTGCTAATTAGATACTATCCTTGAAAAGGAGACTCAGAGTACACACTTTAGAAATGATGCTTGTATGTAACTCCCCACTGTCGCCTCTGAAAGTGAAAGTGTTATTTTTGCACTACACACCGTACCTTATATTTTTTTCTCCGTGGTGTTTTTTAATATCACTTCCTGTTTTTCCATCAACAATTACAGGCTGGATTTTACCCTGTGCGATGGGAAAAACGATTAACTAAGGCTTGCCATTAGTGATCCCCAATTCCACATCCGCCAGGCCAGCAGTGGACAGTGTGTCTGTCTGGTCACCAAGATTGATCAACGGAGCGTCAGATGGATTGGAGGAGTACCGCAAATAGGAGGAATGGCTGGATGCATGCAACTTTCCAAATTGAACAGGACAACTACAACATACAGTTACAGTATCCTCTTCACTGTTCCTTATCTTTTAAATAATGTTATTGTTGTGAACTTCTATGAGTGTGACTGTGCGTGTTTTTGCTCTCTGCTTCAAATGTATCCCTCCAGCTATTTGATAAGTTTCTTTGCTATTTTAAAACTAATTTCACATAGGTTGGGGGGAAAACATGGAGGCGGTTGCTTGAGCTGCTGCGGTACTCTGTATGTGAGCTCCGATAATTAGACGGGGTTAGCTAGGTCGGACTGCAATATGATCCCCGAGTGAAAGATTGGTAACATGGAGGTCCCATACCTGGTGTGAGCTGGCAGTCTTGCCGGTTCGGAATTTGTGTTTTCCGTTCGGCTTCGGTGTTCTCTTCGCTTGGCTACAGCCGATGGGTTTGGAGGGGGCGTGTCTGGACGCCGTGGCGGTGGAGAGATCTCTTGCGGCGGTGCACGCTGGATGCCGAGAGTCAGAGGCGATACAGTGGGGCTGTCAGGTTTCAGCAGGTGGGCTGCTGTGGTGTTTGGCCGCCCTGGAGCTTCGTCGGGTCGCCGGATCTTAGGATTACTCCCTGGACGTCGCAGAGTTGTTGCTGCCTCGGAGGTGGAGGAGGAGGCGGAGGTGATTGGTGCGAGTGAGGGAGAACCCAGAGGAGAGACCCGGTGCTGGTTTCTGAGCTGAGTGAGGATGGAGGCGGGGAAGGTGCTTCTGGAAACTGTGGTAATGGGGCCATATACAATCTGAGAGGTAATAAGCACAAGTACAAGGCACATAAAGCCAATAAGGAGGATTTCAGCAAAGTTAAGTATAACAAATCCCTCCCATCAAATACAAATTTAAACTCAGCTATCAGTCTAAGCCCAACTACGAAACTGCTGCAAGCAATTCTAGTAGCACGAGCACGAGCGATGTTGTAGTAAAACCTGGGGTGCCTGAGAAGTCAGATGTTATTATTTTAGATAACACTACACTTAGTAATCTCAGTAACCTCAGTAATAGTAATAGTAAGAAGAAGCTCTCTTCCTACCTGACAGGACAGGTCAAAGCAAAACGCGCCTACACCTGTAAATCTGTTAAGGGGTCAAAAACCAAAAATAAAAACGCAGCCTCAGCATCCAAAATAACGCCATCACTGAGGTCTTTTTTCAAGGTGATCCCTCAGGTGGTATTAGTAGCAGAGAGATCTGCGCTTTTGTCAAAGGTGGACACGAGTGTAGTAAGAGTGCAAAGTGCCGAGGATATACTTGACAAAGTGGATATTTCACTCGAGATGGCCACGGGAGGTGCGGAAGGTGTGGAAGGTCCTGCGACTATGATAGTAGACGCGGGGATATGTAAGGACCAAGTTGGTGGTATTGAAAGTGGTCCAATTATTAGTACTCCAGGGCACCTTTCACCCCTTGCTTTGGTTCTGGCGCCCTCATTGGTTCCACCACCTATGTTACCCCCAAGCTCTGTAACAATTGGATTGGATCCACAGGGTTCCAAACAAAGTGCTACAGCTTCAGCTACAGATACAGCTACAGATACAGCGAATAAAGAAGATACCACAGACATTTTGTCTCCCTTGTCTAGCGCTATTTCTCACACTAGTGCAAATGTTGATCTGGTTACCACGCTGCAGGCGTCTTTTCATGGAATGTTTTCCTCGCTATCTGCAGATATTAAAAAGGGATTTGAAACCTCCGCTGCCAACCAAGGGGATATTAGGTGTTATTGTGAGAGCCTGGATAAAAAACTAAATGACCTTACAATTAGAACAGAGGCACTTGAATATCGAGTCACGGTTATGTCCTTACACCTGGACGAGGCCGAATTGAATATTAACACACTCAGGAAAGAAGATCAAGCCCTATCGGATCGGATGGAGATACTTGAGAACAACGCACAAAGGAATAACCTTCGCATAATGAATATTCCTGAGGATAAAGAAGGCTCTGACATCAAGCAATTTGTCATCTTGCTGTTGAAAGAGGCGTTGAGATTAGATCAGTCTGAGGAGGAACTGGCCCTAGATATACAGCGTATCCATGGAGAGCCTTTTCGGAGGAACCCGCAAAGGACCAAGCCAAGAAAGGTTTTGGTTAATTTCCTTACGTATTCTCTTAAGGAAACCATCCTAAACTTAGCTTTAAAACAGAAGACCATCAGTGCAAAGGGCTTTAGTTTCCAAATTAGATCTGATTTGTCCAGGATTACACTGGACAAACAATGGGAACTTGGGAAAAGACTTGAGGCCTTTAGAAGCTATGGGGCAGTGGCCCAAATGGTCTTCCCGGCAGCTTTGAGAATTATGTACAATAACACCATGCACAATATAAGGTCAGTGCAAGCAGCGGACAAACTACTGCTTACTATAGGTAGAAAAAAGTGAGCAGGTGATTAATGATAACTATTGATTTTGAGACTAGTTAAAACTAATTGTTAAAAAAAAGAAGGGTGAGAAAAATACACTAAATACAGCCTAGAAAAAAACAATGTTTTTTTTTTCTTTTGGGGTAGCATGGGGACTTACAGTAGGGGTATAGCTGAGGGAGGAGGATAAGAGGGGAGGAGGGGAAGGGGAAGGGAGGGAGGAGAGAGAGGAAGGGAGGGGAAAAGAAAGAAAAAAAGAACAAGACACACAACCAGAAAAAAAGGAAAAATAAAATGGGTTAGAGGTTAGGTGATAACTAACGCATCCGTATGCCCCCTCTTTCCTTTTTTTTTTCTTTTTTTTGCCAACTAGAACTTAAGATGTTTTTTTGTTGTTTTTTTTCCTGTTTCCTCCTTCTTCCCTTTATGCTATGTCCCCGTTTTCTCCGGCCATAAAAAATGTACAAGAAGGGAGCTCACAACATAGTGCTATCATCTGGTTTTCCAGATGGATATAACAAGGGTTTTCCAGGGGGTGGGGGGAGGGTTAGTCAGGGGCACGGTGGGGGGTTGCAGGGGGGAAAAATAAAAAAGAGTCCTCTCTTTCACTTCAGGTTTGTTTTTAGTGTGAAGGGATCATTGTTAAAACATGTCTCAGTTAAAATTTCTTTTTATATGTGTAACTTAAAGATAGTATTTCTATGAGTAAAATCTCGATCCTCTCCTGGAATATTAATGGTCTGCGAACAAATCCTAGGAAAAATACTATTATGCAATATCTTCGAGACTCTAGTGCGCAGATCAGGGTACTTCAGGAGACACCTTTGACAGAGCCAGAGATGAAAATACTGGTTAAAAGGAATAGATGGATTGATGCCTGTATAGTAACGGCACAAACAACACATACTAGAGGTGTGGCAATATTATTTAGAAAATCCATCAAAGCAAGATTAGTTTCTAAACTAGTAGACCCAGGAGGGCGATGGGCAATAGTTTCAGCTATAATACATGGGACCCCGATAACCATAGTGGGCTACTATGGTCCTAATCAGGACGATCCCTCCGCATTGAAGGCCATATTCTCACATCTATATTCATTCCCGGAACCAGTTATCATGGCGGGCGACTTTAATATAGTCCTAGATCCCTTAGTTGATAAATTGCCATCTAACAGAGCTAAAGTTCTGTCGAAAACTAGGGCATACCTGCAGGATAATATGAAGCAGCTTGGGTATAATGATATTTGGAGAACAATCCACGGCCTACAAAGAGGAATTACATTTCGAAACTATAGATTCCACCACCAGTATCGAATGTTTTTTTTTTCTGATGAGTCAATCCTTAGTTCATCTGGTTAAATCAGTATCCCACTTACCATTTCATCTTTCGGATCACACTGCAATTCTTCTGGATTTGGATGGGTTCCCAAAACCTAGATCAAGTAACTGGTCATTCGATCGATCACTATTGTTATCTACTAATATCATAGATGCCATTAAGATAGAGACCCAGTTTTTCCTGGATGAAAATATAGGATCCGCCTCTCTAGGTGTTATTTGGGATACACTTAAGGCATTTTTAAGGGGTCAGATCAATAACAAAGCCATATATAAGAACAGAGTTTATAGGGAAACAGTGACCTCTTTAGAATCAGAACTGGCTAATTTACAAACAGAAATTACCAGTCACCCTGATGCAAGAGCATCTATAGTTCATGAGAGGCAGGTAAAGGTGGCTACATTGAAAGGAGAGCTAAACTCAGTATTAAATGCCAGGGTTCAAGAGAGATGGGAGGCCAGCAAACTGGCACATTTTGAATACGGTGAGGGAGCGAGTAAACTGCTGTCTTGGAAATCAAAGACTGAGTTAGTGCATAATAACATCAACTCAATTACGGCGGGAGGAATCACACTATCAGCTGATGTCGAAATTAGGAGAACGCTTCGGGACTTCTTTAGTGAAATTTATTGTGAGAATAATAACGTTGAGTCAAAGCAGGTCGAAGATTGGTTGGTGGGCGTTTCTCTCCCTGTCTTGACTCTAGAACAAAGCAATAGGCTAGACGATCTGATCTCGCAAGAAGAAGTCAGGGCAGCTATTGCCAGTAGCAAAAAAGGTAGGGCATCAGGCCCGATGGATTGCCATCTGAAATTTATAAGGTTTTGATTTCAACCATTACTCCTTTTCTGACCGAGGTGTTTAATAAGATCCTCCTGGAAGAGATACCCCCTCCTAAATCATGGGATAATGCATCAATCACACTGATTTTAAAACCAGGGAAATCACCATCAAATTGCGGGTCTTACAGACCAATCTCCATATTGAACACAGATTATAAAATCTTTACATCTATATTGGTAAATAGGTTGGGGGCAGTAGCATCAAACATCTTGCACATAGATCAAAAAGGGTTTGTAAGAGGGCGTCAGTTGTATGAGCTGACCTATGATCTCATAGGTGCAATTGACATGGCAACGACAACATCACTCCCTCTAGCAGTAATGACCTTGGAAGCCACCAAGGCCTTCGATAGGGTGAACTGGGTTTACCTATCGGAGGTCTTAGCAAAATTTAATCTGGGGAAAAAATTCAGACATGCAGTCAAACTTCTGTATATGAACCCGTCAGCATTCGTACTTGTTAATGGAGAACTATCGGACCCATTTAATATCACTAGGGGTACCCGCCAAGGCTGCCCCCTTTCCCCCCTCTTATTCGATCTGTATATAGAGGCTTTTGCTCAGAAGATAAGAGATAATAACAACATTAAGCCTTTTGTCTTTGAGGGATGGGAAAGGAAGGCAGCTTTATATGCGGATGATGTTCTTATTTATACATCAGAATTACGGTCGGCGTTTCCGGCTGTAATCAAGTTGGCCAAAGAGTTCGGAGCCATATCAGGGTATGAAGTAAATGCATCTAAGACAGATATAATGGTCTGGAACGACCCGGAGCCCGTGGTGGGGGCTCAGGTGAGTTCGGTCTTACGTTATCTGGGTCTGAATATATATATAAAGATATAGATAAGATAGTCCCAGCAAATTTTGCGATTATAGCTAAAGAATGCCGTAGACTTATGAAATCATGATCTACACTCCCATTATCTTTGCTGGGTAGATCTAACCTAGTCAAAATGTCGATTCTACCTAAGGTAACATTTTTATTTAATACTATTCCTCTTTTTTTTGATCCTATTATGATAACTAAACTTCAAAGTGATATTCGCTGCTTCATCTGGAACAACCGCAATCCGAGAATCGCCTGGAAGAAGATCAGGCGACGTAGAGAGAAGGGAGGTTTGGTGGCCCCAGATATACAGTTTTACGGGTGGGCCTACCAGATGTCTCACGTTAGAATGGTATTAAAATCTCCAACAAATATAGGTTGTGGGCAAATGTTTGATGCGTTACTCAGAGGTAAAAAATGGCTGGTCAAGGATTTCTATTTAAGTTCGGGGATCCCAAGTTTAAAAAAAAAATAAAACTGAAGGTGATTAGAGATATGTGTAGAACATGGGCTAAACTGAGGGGCACTATCAAAATAGATTACTACTCAGGTAAGGCTCCATTATGGAACTCTCCAGGTTCCCCGACCTGGCTGCTTGATAGCCTAGCTACACCGCTGCGCGAGTCGGGTCTGATAGCTTGGGGAGACATTTTTGTGGAGGGTTAACTACTGCCATGGGAGGTATTGAGTCTAAAAGTGGGGTCTCGGCTTTCTAGATTTAAATACCTTCAGATGCAAAGTTGGGCACATTCTCATTTACAGTCTTCTAATAAAGGTAGATTCCAGCTGGGAGGCGATAGTACACTGGTGACTCTACTAACAGATAAGCCTCTATTTAATAAAGAGGTCTCATTAATTTATAATCTTATTCTAGATGAGGCAGAGGGTGAGTCACATCTACCAGAGCAGTTGTCTTCTGCACACATGATAGATATTAGTGTGGAAAATATATGGTATGATTCTTTTAAGATTATGTGGAATATTGTAAAACCATCTTGGTTACGGCGTAACCACCTGTTTACGCTACACAGGGCATACTATTCGCCCCAACGTTTATCAAAGTTTTCGGATAGTCCGCCAGTTCTATGCCCAAAGTGTGGCTTGGCAGAGGCTTCGGACTTGCTCATGTTTTTAGATTGCCCCCTACTATCACAATTTTGGACCTCGGTTACTACTTTTATTTCTACCTCTTTGGGATCCCGATTAACTCTTTGTTCTGCCTTGGTTATTTTGGGTATTTCTCCAGAGTTTCATGGTCCAGCAAAAGATCTAATCTTCTACTGTATGTTGTTGGCAAGGAGAGAGATATGCAAGAGATGGAAAGACCCCATATCTCCTACCTTGCCGGATTGGCAATCATCAGTGCTACAAGTATCAAAGATGGACCTCTCAAGATCAGGAAATAAAAAGAAGAGAAACTTCTGGAGGCTACTAAATTGGTGATATATTTTGGATTGATCTTGGTTTTTTTTTTCTTTGTTTTTTCCCCCAAGGTCCAATGATTACGTTGCTTGGTATTTTACCTCCTATTTCAACTATACCCTATAAAGTTGGAATCGATGCAAGATCGGGTATATGAACACAGCACGTGCCCCATATGGGTGATCTAAAGTGGCTTAAGTGGATTATGACAATATTACTGTGGAGCAATCAGGGTGTTTTCTCTTCGGCTCCTTCCAGATTATCTGAGACAGTAAGGTTATTCTCCACATGTTACTAGTTGATCACTAAGGGCGAAAGATGAGGACGACAAAAAAAAAAACTAATTTAATGTACTAATAAGTGTTTATTCTTTCTGAGGGCAGATTGGCAAGTGAAATTGCGTAATTACTGCAGCCCTGTACTGTCAAATAATGTTTCTTCTTAGTTAGTAAGTTGTAGTAAGTACTACTTTTCAGTAACCTAACCATCAATTTATGAAACAACTTCATGCATGCAGTAGTGCTCTTCCTTTATGTCCCTTACAAGATTTATTGATATCTTCGTATCCAAAGATTTGTTTTTTTTCCCTCTCTCCACAAAAACGTACCCAAAACCCCCCATTCCCATCCAATTTTCAAACCCTAACTCTCTTCCCGCGGGCTGTGTGGTTTTCATTGAGGTGTGACTAAGTGACATCAATAATTCCAAACACTTGCTGGGGAGGATAAGGTCAAAGCAACAGAAAATCAATTTCAAGCATGGTGAAGGAATCCGAGGACATATTCTTACTGTATACTGTACTATCTATCGTACTGTTCTAACGCTACACTCAGGCCACTCAATGTTCCATTTCCTTTTTTTTCATATGCTGCTACTGCCAGTGTGTACCACACTACTACCTCCACCACAACGATGACATTTCATCTGTCCAGGATTCCATAGCCAACCTTAATCGCCATTTGCCATGCACCCAGCCCTGTGCCTAGCCCTATTCTCAAACACAAATCACAGGTAAGGTAAGCATTTTGGGGGAGGAAGAATAATGGAGTAGGAGGAGAGGAGAGACTGACGGTAGTACTAGTTAAGTGGTAGGACAATTGAATTCACTAACTCTGTCAGTGGCACTTTTGTACAAATTTGGGCGATTAGACAATTTGAATCAACCAGCCAGTTAAGTTTCAGGAAAACCAACGTACAGTTGAGTTAACCCCCCCGTCGCCTCCCCCACAAAACAGTAAAAAAACACGTAAGCTATGATTAAGTAGAGAAATGAATAATTATTGAAGCCCTAACAAAAATAAATTATCCCACAAGAAGACCCAACCCACCCCCCTCCCTAAACCCAACCAATGTCCATGAATCAAATCAGTACCCAAAAGTCCAAAAACCCCAACGCCCAATTCCCACCCCCCCAAAAGTCTTAAAAAAAGGGGCAAGGGACAGTCTCTCCTCTACTTCCGCTGGCGGTGTCCTTTGGCCAGGTGGTCATGATGCTCTCTGCAGAGGTCCTTGAGCAGGGTTTTCAGCCTCACCACCTCCTGCTCTTGGTTGGACACTTTGAGGGTCAAGCGGTGCAGACGAGCCTTGCACCTGCTGTGGGGGGCTGCTGATTTCTTTGCTGCTTGGTGGTGGCGGGTGGCTGCGGGACCACAGCTCTGTACCACTGAAGGCTTGCGCTGACTGGATGACCCAGGGTGGGCGGAGGAGGATGCAGCTGTCGTCGTGGATGTTGATGTTGACTGCCACAGCGTGTCCTCCACCTCCTGGGCCACCAGTCGCCGATATTCGCGACAATTGCCTCCATCTTCCGTTGCCGGGCCCGTCTAGCCAACTCCTTCCTTGTTAGTTTGGAAGGAGCATCTATATGAGGAAAGAAAAACATACTGTAACCAATGCTCTTTAAGATTAACACAAAATAATTCATCAGAAAGTTGTGTCACAGTAGCACTAGCAACTTGCAAGCACAGTACATAACATTTGTGGCACGTATCTATCTAACCTCCCACTTCGTCGCCCTCTGCTCTAACATTAGTGGGAAGGTCAGGAATTCTACTAGCACTATATGGACTCACTACATTAGACTCAGACAGTACACCAGTCTTCTTCTTCTCTCTTGTTTAGCGAAATTGGTACGTAAACTTGTGGAAGCCGGCATAATGGCAGCGCAGTCAACTTGCACCCGACGCAAGCCATGATGACACAGATTTGCGTTACTGTTACCAGTCCAGTACATGCAGGTGGTGAAGCTCTTACTTTCCTATTACTGGTGGCACTGGCCATACTCGGTTACAAGGGTTGCTGCTTAATTAATTTAACTTTCACCCTGCCCTGCCCCTGACTACTACAAAAGGAAAATGAACAAGATAAATAATATGATCATCTATCCCTTCACAGGATATTTGCTGATATATGGGATGACATTTAGGTGCTTTGATTTTGATTGAGTGAACACCGATAGGCCACACATGAATGACAGAATTGTAAAAAAATTATTAACAGAGGTAGTGAGTGAGTGGTCACCCTAATCGCCAGATATATTCTGTGCTTGCAAACTACTGTTACTAGTCAAGGTAGTATTCTGAAAAATTACAACTTCTACTTTCTTCGGCTTTGCTATTCTGGCGCGGACGTGCGGTGTTACATGCTCTTCAAAGTAACACTCTTCATCCAGTGACCGTCCACTCTGTCTACATACACCTATGCTAATTATGAGGATGTAGCATCCAGGCAGGCAGGCATCCATCCATTCAAAGTAAATGTCAATCATTCTTCTCAATGTTTGACTCTCAACTGGACAAACCTTACTTTTTCTCACCGAAAAACAACCTTTTGATTTTTTTTGTAAAATGCCAGCAATGCATCCGTGCTTGATATGCATTTGAATTTGAACCAAAGGATATATTGCGCACACAAACAGTTTCTGTTTCACTCACTCATTCCCAGTCATCTCGGGCAGCATTCAAAAACAAGTATCATTCTTTGCCAGTCATTCATTTTCACTTGCTCGTGCTTCCTTACACCCTTCTTTTCCTTTTCGTTCATCCCATCCATCAAGTTCATCTCTGATCTGACTTGCCTTCTCGATAAAACTTTCACAGCTGAGTTGAAGTCAAATTTAGAGGAGGCCATTGGTTACTCATCAACTCCCGCCGCTATTGCTAATGAGAAGTCAAGGGTGACTGTCTTCTACCTGGTTGACAAAAACTTAGTTCTAAATTTGCAAGTCTTCTTAACAGTAAAGTGTACTTGTACTGTACAACATATACACCCCTGCAGAGAGCCCTCTCTGCAATCTCAATAAGTAAGGAATATAATAGCTTACCAATGCCCACCACTACCGTGGCATCCCTCACAGCAGTTCCTGCTGCCTGTGGCACCGCATCCGACCCTGGAGTACCCACAGTGCTGGCCCCGCCACTGGTGGTTGGTTGTGCCGATGGTGTTGCGGCTAGAAAAAACATTTAATATTTTTAGATGACATAAACCACTCCCTATTTTGTCTAGGAATGAAAAAAAGGTTACTAGTACTATAGTACATAAACACATTTAATAATTTGTGACTCTCTAATCTAAACTAAAAATTTCCCTTTCTTCAGGGAAGGGTGTTTTTTATTTATGCTTACTTAGCCATAACATGTGATGCTACACTTAAAACCTTGCTCTTTTAATTCTGGGGTATGGGCATCTTTCTCTTTTTTCGGAAGCTAGCGCCGGGACACTCCCAAGTAGCTGTGCGCTCTATAAATTAAAATATAACATAACTTTTTGACACAACTGATGAATGCTTGCTTTTAAACACGCACCAATTTTCTCATACCAGAGAGAAGCTTCCCTTCTACGAACAAGAGCAAGATCATCATGGTTTATTAATAGGAGTCGTCAACGATTCATCCCCACCAAGACTTTAAGTTCCAACCAGGTGAGGGCTCTCCCACAATGTGTGAAATCAGCCACTATTCAGTCGTTCTCCGTTTGTTATATGACATTGATTTTAATAAATGTTTTTATACAATGCACAATTACAATTTTTACAGAGTACACACAGAGCTACTTGTTTTACTTTTAAAAAAGCTTTAAAACTTACATAGACTCTGTGGTTTTTGGTCATGAGTGAGTGAGCGAAAGGGTTTTCAATTTGCAAGCATGAGTCCGTGAGTCTGAGAGGTCGGGACTCTGACTCCATAGTCTTATGTTCTCTGGGTTGTATAATCATTGGGGATCATCGCTGTATTCAGGAGCCAAATAATTACTCTCTGACACACTAGCTAGTCAGTAAGAAGATTGGGGGTTCAACTTCTGGTATGACTGAGGTATGTGGAAAGTCTAACTGCACCTACTATAATTTATAACCGATGCCCTATTTCTTGTCCATAGTTCTGTATGTGCAGAATAGTCCCTGCAACAGTAGTAGTATGTCTGTCCTCGCATCCAATCAAAAAGTAAACTAGTATCTTATTCTTGGTGCCCATTGACATTTTATTGTTGGGAATTTTCAAAGCATAAACATTTAGTAATCAATAGTTTTCATTGAGCCGTATCAAAACACTTAACACAGCTTGGCTGCCTACATCCACCGGCCGGCAGAGCGAGGTCTAGCAGTATGCTACACAGCCTTTGGGTCTACACCCCGGAGGGCAACCCGGCGAGAGAGAATGTATTTCCAGAAGGAACATGCAGCACTGTTAGGACCTTACTGCGAGTTTAGGAATAAAACAGTGACAACAAAGAAAACCCAGTCCTCCCCACCCCCAACCCCCTACCCCCCTTTCCCATCACCCTCCTCCGCATCAGCCTCGCATACCCCCCTACACCCACACAGCTACCTCCACTCCCTCACTCAACCCCCCCCCCCCCCCTCCCCCTCTTTCCCACCACTAGTGGACTGCCCTCTGAGACTCCACCGGGATGAGTTGAAAGATCTGCAAGTACTTTGGGCACGTTACCTCACGCATATCCCGAGATAGGAGATGAATGAATGGTTCCCATAACTCTACATAGTCCGCTCCTTTGCCATTGACCCCTAAAGAGAGTCTTTCCATCGCCAACTGATGCTAGACCCGTTGGATCCAGTCCCTGGGGTCAGGAGGTTTAATGGAACACCATTGTGAAAGGATAACTAAGCGCGCTGCTTATAAGGCCAGAGTGATCTGCTTACCCCTCAAGGGGCGGAAGGGAAACGCTTTTACGTGTGGAAGTCCCAGCAGCACGTTTTCAAGAGCCCTAGGGAAGGTGATGTGAAACGCGCCATCTATGTCGTCAAGCACCAGCCTCCAGTAGCGCTCCAGTTTCGGGCAGTGCCAGAGCAGGTGTGTCAACCACACCACACCACAACCCTGCCAACACAGGCCGGAGCATTTCGGGTCCCAGGACTTAAGACGAGCTGGGGTGTACTACCAATAGGTTAACATCTTATAGACCAACTCAGCACCTGCAACATTGGTAGCGGTGTGGTGCACGCAGTAGAACAATCTCTCCCACTCTTTATGCGATAGTGGGCGCCCCAACTCGGTCTCCCACCGCACCTGTGCTTTAGTACGCAGCTCTTTATGTTGCACAATGATCATGGCGTATAGGTTGGATATCAATTTTCGGTCACCTTTTTTGCAGACCACCCAACGTTGTAGAGCCGTCAGTGGGCGAGACATGTCAGCAATATTAGATGTTTGAGGGACCCAATGTGCCACCTGGGCGTAGGAAAAGGCATCAGATTCAGGGATGGAGAAGTGGTACCGGCGGAGCGAGGAGAACAGGATCAGTCCATCAAGGTCAAAAAGGTGGCCCACCCTCTTGCAGCCCGCCTCCCGCCAGCGATGGGCGGGAAGTCGGGGTTATCGACCATAGGTGTCATTAGTGACGGGAAGGTGGTCCAGCCCTTACGCAGCGCCAACCGGTCCCACGCCCTCATGGTGGGTGAAGTCACCGGGGATGAGTATAAGCCACACGCTCTCTGTTTTCAAGGTGTCCAAATTTCACGCCACATGTTGCCGCCTGCCACCACCTGGTCCATCAAAAAGCCAGTGCTTACTGGAGTATGGTCTATTCCACTCGAGAATAAAATGCAGACAAGCCGCTTGATAATACGCCTGCAACGCAGGAAAGCCGAGACCACCACTGAATCTGGGAACCGTGAGCAGCGAAGAGGCCAGTCAAAGGCGTTTGTAATTCGATAAAAATTTGGTAATCAGCCCCTGCAGTGTCCTGAAGCCTTCAGCTACGGTCGCTCCCCACGCAGCTCCCCGCACTGCCTGCCGTGGTATCGTAGCGCTCACCCGCATTGCTCCTTCTATATTTTGTACTGTGCTTGCCTGTCTGAGTGCGCTCACCCGCATTGCTCCTGCTATATTTTGTACTGTGCTTGCCTGTCTGATTGCGCTCACCCACATTGCTCCATCTTTATTTTGTACTGTGCTTGCCTGTCTGCTGCTAAATAATCTACAATAGCACTTTTGGCATTTGTGGAATCGTAGCGCGCTACTGCTGTTGCGATATCGCAGCGCTTACCAGCATTGTTCCCACCTACAGCTGCCCGTCTGCTTTAATTTACTCATCGTAGCAATTGAGCTCGTTCGTCGCGCTACACTCTGAAAGCGTGCAGCCAGTGGGATTGTATTGTGCTTGGCTACATTTGGTTATATTATTTCAACAGTGCAATTGTGCATAGCTTCCATTTCAGGTTGTGCCTCCAATCCAGTTTCGTTTTTGGCCTGCTGCCATTTTGTGCTTTGTTGTTGTCCCTCCCTGCCTGGACCTCCGTCCCGCCCCCGCCTCCCAGCTGCTCCTCCCTCGGCCCTCCCCCCCCTCCACCATCCACATATGTCAGATGCCTTTACGCGCAGCGTTCACGCGCAGCGGTCGCGCCCCATGCATGCCGAAGGTGCGCCAAAGGTAAGCCCGTCAACGCCTGCACCACGCCCAGCACCAGACCCCCTGGGTCCGCACTCCTCCCGCATAACGTATGACGCCGCCACCCTCTTAGCCCTTAACCCCGGATGCACACCACAATGCTACGAAGCTGCCCCAGGACGTACCCACGGTCCCTTCGCCTGCCACTCCTGCAAGTTCGCCTGCATCAAGACCCACACCAAATCCACTAACCCCAAACACAGCTCCGACTCTAACCACCTGAAGTGCATCCTGCTGAACACCCGCTCAGTCCACAGACATGCCACTGAACTCTGGGACCTACTAGACACTGCGTCACCGGACATTGCATTCCTCACAGAAACCTGGATGAACGCATCTTCAGCACCCGACATCGCCTCAGCCATCCCGGACGCTTATAAGATCATCCGAAAAGACCGCACCAACCAAACAGGAGGAGGCATCGCCATCGTCCATAAGAACACCATCAGAATCACGACCAGCTTCGACGATAACCATGCAACAGCCGAACACCTCCACTTCCAGATCCACACCGACCCCAGGACCACACTTAGAGGCACCCTCATCTACAGACCACCAGGAACCCGTAAACAATCCAGCGAAGACATCACTGACTTCATCAGCCCACATGCCCTCACCTCCGAGAAATACATTCTACTGGGAGACCTCAACTTCCACCTGGAAAAGAAAAACAACAGCAATACCACCATCCTTCTGGACAACCTGGCCAATCTCCGACTCAAACAACTTGTTCACACCCCCACCCATGTAGCCGGACATACGCCCGACCCAATCTTCTCCTCCAGCAAGCACATCTCCTTCGATCACACCACAGCTCTCCATTGGACGGACCACAGCTGTGTTCACTTCAGCTACAAAACTACCTCAAACCACAACCCCCCACAACCTATTCCGCGAAGAAACTGGAACAAAATCACCACCGACCTCACATCGCTCAACCAAAATCCTCCCGCCCTCTCATCGGACCCAAACCAAGCTGCCACCAAACTCAAACAATGGATCACTCACATCGTTGACGAATTAGCACCCTTGAAAAACCACCAAACCAAACAGGGTGGCAAAAAGGCCCCCTGGTTCAACGATGACCTTAAGAAATCCAAGAAACTATGCCGTACTCTCGAGAAAACATGGAGAAAAAACCCAACCACTGACAACCTGACCACATTCAAGACAGCCACCCGCAAACACCACCAATTGATCCGATCCACCAAGAAATCAGCATTTAAGGATCGACTCGACAACAACGCCCATAACAGCAAGGAACTATTCAACATCGGCAAAGAATTTACCAACCCCACCGCAGCCTCAAACGACATTACTCCCTCCCAAGACCTCTGCGATTCGTTATCCGCTTTCTTCTACAACAAAATCGCCGACATACATAACAGCTTCGAGAACATTTCCAAAGAACAGTCCACCCCATCCACCTCCGAACCTAAACCGCCCTCGAACAACCTTAGTGCCTGGAACCCAATCACCGCTGAAGACACCACCCGCCCAATGAACTCCATCCATTCAGGCTCGCCAACCGACCCCTGTCCCCACCACATTTTCAACAAAGCAGACTCCATCATAGCACCCCATCTTCGTGATGTCATCAACTGCTCCATCAAATCCGCTACCTTCCCAGAAAGCTGGAAACACGCCGAACTCAGCGCCCTCCTGAAGAAACCCACAGTAGACCCCTCTGAACTTAAGAACTACCGCCCCATCTCCCTCCTCCCATTCCCTGCCAAAGTCATTGAAAAAGCCGTCAATAGCCAGCTCGCCCCTTCCTTGAATCCAACAACTCCCTCGACACCTCACAGTCCGGCTTTCGAGCCAAACACAGCACCAAAACCACCCTCATTGCAGCAACAGACGACATTCGAACACTACTGGACAACTGAGAAACAGTTGCCCTCATCCTACTCGATCTCTCCGCCGCCTCCGACACAGTCTGTCACAGCACCCTCATACAACGCCTCAGCAACATCGGCATACAAGGAAAAGCCTTGGACTGGATCATCTCGTTCCTCGCCGGGAGAACCCAGAGAGTCCGACTCCCCCCATTCAAATCAGAGGCCACCGAAGTCATCTGCGGAGTACCACAAGGATCCTCACTCAGTCCCACCCTCTTCAACGTCTACATGAGTCCCCTTGCATCCATCGCGCGACAACACAACCTTAACATCATCTCTTACGCTGACGACACCCAGCTGATCCTTTCCCTCACCAAAGACCCTAACACTGCCAAAACCAATCTTCACGAAGGCATGAAAGAAGTTGCCGAATGGATGAAAAACAGCCGCCTGAAACTTAACTCAGACAAAACGGAAGTCCTCATCCTAGGATCATCCCCCTCTGCCTGGAACGACTCATGGTGGCCATCGGCCCTGGGCACAGCACCCATACCCACAGACCACGCACGTAACCTAGGCTTCATCCTAGACTTCTCCCTCTCGATGACCAGACAAGTTAACGCTGTCTCATCCTCTTTTTTTCAACGTACTTCGCATGCTCAAAAAAATCTTCAGCTGGATCCCCACCAAAACAAGAAAGACTGTCACCCACGCACTGATCACCAGCCGACTGGACTATGGAAACACCCTCTACGCCGGAACCACAGCCAAATTACAGAAAAAACTCCAACGCATCCAAAACGCATCAGCCAGACTCATATTGGTCATCCCTCGCCAAGCTCACATTACCGGTCACCTGAAAGACCTCCACTGGCTTCCCGTTAACAAGAGAATAACGTTCCGTCTCCTCTCCCATGCACACAAGGCCCTCTACAAAGTATGACCAGAATGCCTTAACACACGACTGTCCTTCTACACACCCACCCGCCAACTAAGATCCTCCAATCAAGCCCTCGCCGCAGTCCCGCGCATCCACAGATCCACCATGGGAGGAAGATCCTTCTCCTACCTGGCGGCCAAGACCTGGAATTCTCTCCCCTCTCACCTCCGACTCACTCAAAACCACATTTCCTTCAGAAAGGAACTTAAAACCTGGCTTTTCGATAAATAATGCACCCCTCCCCAAAGCGCCTTGAGACCCTCTGGGTGAGTAGTGCGCTATACAAATTCCTGAACTTGAACTTGAACTTGAACTTGAACTCGTATGGCACCCGGGGGAGGGCTCAGAGGCAGTAGCTGAAAAAGGTAGAGGATGCGAGGGAGGACCGTATTTTTGACTGCTGCCAGTCTGCCAAACCATGCGAACGGGAGGGGGGACCAGTCCGACAAGGACTTAGTTGTGTGATCGATCAGGAGTTTGTAGTTGATCGAGACTGTCCAAGCTAAAGAGGGGGCCAGGCGAATTCCTAGGTATGGGATGTCTGACTGCACCCACTGGAAGGCAAAATCCTTTTGAAGGTCCTGCATATCTGCAGCAAGGATCGATACATCAAGGATCTGGGACTTGGAGAAGTTAACCTTGAAACTCGCAAAATCGCTGAATTCGCGCAATTCTGAGGAGAAGTGAGAGCGCGTAAGCGAGAGAATGACATAGTCGGCATACAGGCAGATTTTGTTCATATCTGCTCCAAATTGTACTGCCTCGATGCCACCATTAGACCGCACTCTCCATGTAGAGTGCAAAGAGCAGCGACGACAGGGGGCACCCCTGTCGTGTCCCAGGCGATATGGGGAAGGGAGCAGACCTGCAGCCGTTCACTCGTACCACCGCCTTCGGCACCGCATATAAGCAGCGCACCCATCTCAGAAAAATTGCGCCCAAGCCAAAGGCCTTCAAAACCGCAAACAAATATGTCCAATCAACGCAGATAAAGGTCTTCTCCGCATCTATGGCAAAGAAAAATGCCTGCGTGCGAGACCGATGAACAGAATCAATGAGGTGCAAAAGCCTCTTTGTGTTTCCCCCCTGCTGTGTTGGTATGAACCCCACCTGGTCTGGTTCTACGATGTCATCCATGAATGGACTAAGCCGGGCTGCCAGAATGCTGGTGAAAAGCTTGGCATCAATGTTGAGGGGCGATATCAGGCAGTGTGAACCACATTCCATGGGGTCCTTCCCGGCTTTGGGGATACCTGTAATCGAGGCGTCTGCCATGGTAGGGGTCACCTCCCCCGTCTCCAGGAAGGAATTAAAAAGGCGAGTTAAAAAGGGTGCTAACTCCACAAAAAAGTCTTATAAAAGAGGGCCGAAAACCCATCTGGCTCCGGAGACTTGGCCAGTTTCAAACGCGCGATCGCGGAAATTACTTCTTCGATACGTATCTCCTTGTCGAGCGCCTCCGCCGTGGTCTGAGAAAACTGAGTCACGCCACACGACGCCAAATACGCCTCCATTCGCTCTGGGTCTGTGCGCTCTCTGCGATACAAGGCCTCGTAAATCCTCAGGAAGGAATCTGCGATGAGTGTATCTGTGGTGTGTTCAACCGCACCCTCGTCCCTAATGGCCTGGATGACAGACCTCTGTGTCTGAGCCCTCAGCCTATGAGCCAACATCCTGCCCCCTTTGTCCCCACTGAGGTAGAATTTGTGGCGCAAGCGCTAGAGGGCGTACTCCGCTCGATCGAGTTCGAGGTGCTTAAGCATGCGCCGTTTTGTTTTCAATTCCTGTCAAACGTGTGGCCCCCCCGTCCGTTTGTGTACTGCCTCCAATGTCCTTCTCTAACTCCTCGCACTTCTCCCTACGCTTCCGAGCAATCGACGCAGACACCGTTATGAAGTCTCCCCGGACTACCAACTTGAGAGCCTCCCAAATGGACCCCAGCGACATGCCGACCTTGTCATTGTCTTTAAAGTACTGAATGATCGTGGCCCTAACCTGGGCAACCACAGACTCCGCATTAAGTAGGGAGTCCTGAAGACCCCAACCGGCCGAAGGTGGTCTCTGCCCAGTACAGGCCATCTGCACAGAGATAAGGGCATGATCCGACAAAGCGTGCGGCGAGGTCGCTGACAAGTGGGGCATTAGTGAGGATGCGGATAGAAAGTGATCCAGGCGTGGATACATTTTATGGGCGGTGAAATAGTAAGTGAAGTTGCGCTCTAAAGCATGCGGAGTCAGTCAAACATCATGAAGCCCTCCTCCAGCAACCACTGCTTCCCTCCCAGGGAGATGGCCCCCGCCTTGCCTGAACGCACAGCAGATCAATCTAGTCAGGGGTCCATTACCACATTCAGGTCACCCACTACCAGCACGTGCACATCCGGGGAAGCTAACACCTCTGCAAGCGCTGTCTTTAAAAAGGGCTCTTGGTGGTCATTTGGAGCATACAGTGAAAGACGTGGATCCCCATTGGACCCGGACTGCCAGAAATCGTCCTTTAATATTGACTATAGGATCTTACAAGGAGCCTTAGCGCTAAATAGGATAGCCACCCCCTGCTTTTTCGCCGGACCTAAGGACCACACCTGCACCGGGAAACGCCTGTCACTCATTCTCTTAGTATCTTTGGAAAGGAGATAGGTCTCCTGCAACAGACATACATCCCCAACCACACTCTCCAACAGTGATATGATAGTTGCGCGCTTTACCGGGTTGTTGAGACCCCAAACATTCAGGCTAACAATTTCAGGCCCTTGCCCATATTCGCCAGCATGGGAGAGCAGCATTAGAAGGGGCAGCCAAAACTGGACCCCCGAGGGACATATTTGCGGCTTCAAACCACCCCAACCTACCCCTGACCCCCCTGAGTACTGATGCGGAGCCCCCAAAACAACCCCCCCCAAAAACCCCATAGCACAACAGTTCAAAAAGAGAAAACATACAAAAGTTTGTAGTATAGGCCACTAGGGCAGGAGACCATGGCACCAACAAGTCACTTGTCCAGTTCCTGATACAGGACACCCTACCAAACCAGGACACAAAAGAACTAACCAGTTCCCTCCTTCAGAGCACCACCTCCGGCACCCGCTACAGGCCCTGTTAGAGCCTAGCTATGGAACCATACCTCAGGTACCTGCAGAAGCATCCGTAACTTAAGTCACTGAGGCCATAGCCACTCCCCGTTCCAGCAGGCTTGTTGACTTGTCAGGTTTCACCACGGGAGCAGGTTTACCAACTCTCTGCCACCCCTCTGACTCCCGTCGACGTCTGCTGAGTGAGCCGCCGGTTCTAGGCGCGGGAGCCGGACGGTCCATCCCAATGATGTCGTAGGCCGCGTCTAGGGACCGACCTGGATAAGCTTGCTCCGCAAATTAAAGATGAGCCTGAATGGGTGCCCCCAGGAATAGGGGATATTCTGCTCTCTGAGGAAGTTAGTGATCGGTTTAAACTCCCTCCTTTTAATCAGCATGAAGGTCGCAAGGTCCTGAAAGAGCAGAGTATGGTGATCGCGGAATTGCAGTGGGGCGAGCTCACGTGCTTTCCTCAGGATCCTTTCCTTGAGCTGAAAGTCGTGTACACACACTAGGATGTCAGGTGGGGGGGTCTTAGGGACCCTTGGCAAGCCAACGCGGTGCACTCTGTCCATTTGGATAGTTGATAAGTCATCTTCCTGAAGAATGTGCTTGAAGAGTGCTTCTACATATTCTCGCAGGTCTGATCCCTCACCCTTCCACAGCACCGCCCTTATATTGATGTTGTTGCGGCGTGACCTATTTTCCAAGTCCTCCGCGTGCGCCTGCAGGTCCAGATTCTGTTCTGTTAAGCGCAACACGTCCTGCTGGAGCTGACGGATGTCCTCCGCCGTCCCCAAATCATGTTCCCCCAAGGGTGAGACCCGCTCACCCACACCATCCACGTCTCGTCGCACCTCTCGGAGATCCGATGCAAGCTGGGAGCGCAGTGCTGCAATATCGTCTTTGATTGCAGAGAATAGTTCGACCATGAAGGCCTTGGTCGCTGGGGCCTCAAGATCGTCCTTCCCCAGGGACGGGTTCGCCACCGGTGAAGCGGACTACCCCGCCATCTTTGGGGATCCATCTTTCACAGTCTTGCCCTTTCTGACCCTGCTCGTCACCATGGTCATCTCCTCTGGGGCCCGCTAGCAAGCCGAGTGGGCAGCATAGGTCACACCACCCTGACTTCCTCTCCCGACTCCCCCGCCGCCGTCCAGGCCACTCCAGAACCCTAGCCTTGCTTAGGCCCAGCCCAGTCCAGAAGCAGAGCCCACCCGCAGCCCCCTTGTCGGCTAAGTGCTCTGTTGGGTGGAGTGCAGGGGGAGCCCCAAGGCCCCACACACGACCCGGCGCTGCACACTCTCGCTGCAGTGTGGCAGGGGCCATCAGGGCCGCACTCTGAGCCCCAGGACTCTCACCACTACTTCAGCGCTACTGTTTCAGGGCACCTCCGTGCATGGTTCCAAGGGCAGGGGGAAGGGCGCCACCACCAACAACAGACCTCTCCCGGATAGCCTGCTATCCCCAAACCTCAAGCAGGGGGATCAGTTACAGTCTCAGCCCTACAGCCTTGCTCTGCCTGTTGCACTGCTTATGCACCATCCGTCGACATGCGGACTGCCTTTCAGGCACCCCGGGGAGCCCCCGCTCTACTCCTCACCTTCGCGGCCTCACTGCCCCAGGCCGGGAATCCAGGCCCTCGCTGGGCGCCAAGCAGCTCCAGGCCTCCGCCCGCAGCACAGGGATGTCTGCCTCGGGTTCTCCACACTTCCTGCTGCTCACTCCTCCGCTCCCTCCGGTCACACTCCGCCCTCCCCGGCAGGGCAGGCTGGGTACAGCTCAAGGAGCTCCGGCCCTCACTTCGCCACAGTCCTCACCGGCATGGGCCCGCGGCCAGCCCCGGAGACTGCTCCTCGCCTTTCACCACACCATAGCTCCTCAGGGCTCCGAGCCACCCCCAGGTATTCCGCTGCGCACCACGGAGCTCCGGGTCTTGGCAAACTCCGGTGCACACCAGGCCCAGCACGCACCAGTCCCAGCTTCAGTGCACGTGAATTTGGGCAACTCTCCGAGCACCCCGGTGCCGCACTCTCTGGCGCCGCTGCTCCTCCTGACGGGCCTGCAGGGCTTAACTGGCCTGCTGGGTCTGTCCCCCACAGCCGGTCCACTCTGGGGTGTAGATCGCTGCAGCTCCCTCTTCCGTGTGAGGCCTCAGCGCCTCGGCCTTAGTTCCTGTAGTGGGATACAGGCCGCATCCCAGTCACCGCCAGTATGGCCGCACCTCGACACTCTGCTGATTCTTGGTCAGACCCACAAAATGGGGCCCCTCACCAATGCAGGGCAACTCCAGAGCACCAGGCACCACAAATTTGTGCTCAGATGGCCACCTAAGAGGGCGCTAAACAACACAATGCAATATGCGGCACCGGAGGGACTAAAGAACAAGTCCTACTCTGCCGCCATCTTGGCCTCGCCCACAAGCATAAACATTTGGAAGACTTCAATAGACATTATGGACAACCCAGCTGACTGTACTCAGTGCCTAAAGCTATTGCTGAATAGGAGTTTTGTTTAACAGTACACCTTTTGCCAACTGTGCAAGCTTAGCTAGCTACACAGACAGACTAATAATAATCTAGTAGTAGCACAGAGAGTCATAGTAGAGGCAGGATAAGAATTTAGAAACAGTCTACAAGAAGATCAAAGATGATTTAGGAAAATTATAATTAAGAGGAATGTTTGGAATAAATACTTAGGTGCTGTAAAAGATAGGGGAGTATAATTAATAATATTAACAGGAACCTGGCCTTCCTGTTGTTAATCCTTCTCTGCCGGCGCTGCTACCTCCTTCTCTGTCCTCTTGCCCCTGGGGGCAGCTGATGTACAAAATGAAAGAAAGAAGACACAAACATGGATGAATGTTGTCAACCAAATCAAACATTTCAAAAAAACAATAACAAATTATTTCGGGGAAATAGACAACAATTGCACTAAATTTATTGACCGATCTGATTTGGTCTACTAGGATATTAGTATTGCTGGATTCGCGGACCGTCTACTTGGAAAGTTATGTAACTCACTAAACCAACTACAAAAAGGTGCTACTAGGACTGGCAGGGAGCACTCCGCAGCACGCAAAGTGACAGACACAGTCCGTCATGATTGCAGACCACTAAAAAGTTTCCTACTGAATACCCAGTCATCTTAATATACTCAAACTATCAATCCACTACCACTATCTCTTCTTAGTGGCAGGAGTACAAAGGAAGGACTGGGAAGGTAAATTTCTTTATTGTTCGGTTAATTAAAACCATTACAATGTATGATATGGTGCAGCAGTTAAAAGGAATTCTTAAAATATTAGCAAGGAAATAAATAGGAAAAGGAAAGGAGTTAAAAGAAAGGTTTACGTTGTAAAAGGTTTGCGATACAAGGAGTCCGGCCAGTCATAGCAGGATTTGGTGTAATACAGATTTATCTATCAACAGTGATCTTAAGTCTCGATGGGGGTCCGGCAGGCAGCAGCTTGCCTTGTTTTCTCCGCGAAGCTGTCCAGGAATTTTACTAGTCTACAGATCAATTGGGCGTCCGCTGAGCATAAGACTTGGACTATCGCGGACCGGCAAGTACGGACTCCTAGCTCGTTGAGTTTGTCCTTGAGCCAGTGCCGCGGTCCGTAGTACATGGCTGGGCAGATGCAGACTATGTGTGTAAAGTCTTGGTTACCTGCACCGCAGAGATCGCATTCAGTTGTTACTTGTGGTCTCCATCTAGGTTGGTCTAGTCGTGTGGGTAAAATGCCCAGCCTTAAATGGAGGAATTTATGTTTAAGGTTCAACGAGAATGCCGTGTCTAAATAAGGGGCTGGCGCTTGCTTTGTGTACGATTTAATAGTCATCCAGGCGTGGGACCGGGTACTGAAAATTATTTTGTCGTTGAGGAACGAGTGCTTCTTGGCAGTCCTTTTGACTACCTGGTTAAATAAAGGGGCTGGGAGTTTTGTTTCCCACAATGCTCCGAGCTCAGTTTCCTCCAGTGAGAGCTTTAAATATTTTGAGTACTCAGAGTTCGGGCTTGTCTGGATCGCTCCCCAAAGTGCATCATTCATTTTATTCTCCTTGTTTCTCCAGACGTAGTACCAAAATTTAATGGCCTCATATTTTTTCAGTAAGACTTGGGATTGTAGACCAAATTCAAGTCTGACTTGTGCTGGGGAAGAATTATTCGGTAAGAAGAAGACCCGCTTGTAGACTTTAGTTTGTATTTTCTCCAGGAGGGTGGCGCTTTTCCCATGGTGCAAAATGCTCCCATACGCTATTGTAGGCAATAATTTGGCTTTCATTACAATTAGCAGGGGGGAGACAAGAGGGCCCTTTAACTCAGCTGCCAAGTTAGTGAAGGCATGCAATAATGATGCCCCCTTTCTTTCCATGGCTTTGAAGTGCACCAAGAAATTTAAATGCTTGTCTAGGTGTACCCCCAGATATTTATAGTCATTGACGGATTCCAGCTGGTCGTTATTTATTTGAAAAATTGGCGGATTTTTGCGTCGGCGTGATATGAGCATTGTCTTTGTTTTCTTAATGTTTATGGTTAATAGGTTCCTTTTTGTGTAGGCGGACAAGTCGTCTAACAGACGTTGGAGGCCGATTCTTGTCTGGCTCAGGAGTACCACATCGTCCGCATACGATAAGTGCGTTAGGCGAAGGGTGCCTAGCTTGGGAGGATGTGCGTTAACCTTGTCCAAACTTTCTGCCAGATCGCTCATAAATAAATTAAATAGGTGTGGGGCCAAGACGCATCCTTGCTTTAGTCCGTCAACAGTGTAGATCTTCCTGGTCAGACGTCGTCCATTGTCGACTTTTACCTGCATCCAAGTTTCAGTGTAAAGGTTAATAATGGGCGAGAGAATTGAGTCCGGTAGGCCCTGGTGCTTTAATTTCGCCCAAAGCATTTGCCTGTTAACGCGGTCAAATGCCGCTTTAAAGTCTACGAAACAGGTATGAAGATCGTGGGAGTTCTGTAGACTTTTCTCGGCAATAAGGCATAGGGCCATGGCGTTCGTCGTTGTTCCCATGCCGCGCCGGAAACCGGTTTGGTTCAATGGTATTTTGCTGTTCATTTCTGACCATTCAGCCAGGTCCGCAAGTATCAGTGACGCATAATATTTTGATTCTGCGTCGAGGAGAGCAATCAGGCGATAGTTGTTTGGGTCCTTGCGCTCGCCACCTTTATAGATCGGGGATATAATAGCTCCCCTCCAGCTCTCAGGAATACTGCCTGTGTCGGTTGCTGTTCGGAACAGTGAGCTGAACTTGCTAGCCCAATACTGCGGGTCAGTCTTATAGATGGCTTGCGGAACGCCATTTGGGCCTGGGGCGCTGTCTTGCCTGCTTTTCCCAATTATTTTTAAAATACTTTGTTCGCCATCATGCCTGGGCCATGAAGCTATTGGACCATTTACCTTTGCGCTGATCCCTTGGTGGACTGAAGAGGTGTCTTCCCACACTATGTTGTCTGTTGCTTCAAGAGGCAAGGTGGTGACTGCACTCTTGTTGTTAATTGAGAATGTATCCGTTAGGTGTTGGGACCATTGAGATTCGGTTATGCAGGCCATGCCTATTGGTTGGGCTGTCCGGTTTACAGAGTTAACTTGCAGCCAGAAGGCCCGCGAGTCAGCTTTCTTGATGTTGTGCAATAACTTGGACCAGAACTCATTTTGGAGGGTTTGTTTTTCCATCCATATTAATTTCTTGTATTGGGTTCTGACCTTGCGTACGGCTGCCCAAACACTAGCGTTTTTGGTGAGTCCGCGTGCCTGACGTATGAGTTTTTTCAGGTGTCTCTTTAAAGGTAGTGCTGATCTATTGAATTGGTTCCTAAATTTAGTAGAGGATCTTGTTACGTTGCTTAAGTTGGTCCTGGGGAGTTGCATCAAGTAATTATTCCAGATGATCGGGCTCAGGACATTCTCAGACAGAAGGTCTTCCAATAGTTTTTTGGCGTCATTAGCTACTTGTGGGATGGATTCACTTGTCCACTTGAGTCGCTTCAAGTTAGTCGTCGTGAGGTTACCTAGTAGTGTAGGAGCTAGTTCGAGTTCGGGTAATTCCGTTGCCATCTCAAGATGTTGTTTGGAAGGACTGGACTTGTCTAGCATTACACAGCTCTGTTAAGTTCTCATACATAATCACTCAGGCCAAATGAGCACAAAATTGAAAACAAGTAAGCATAGTAGCACCGCCAGTGAGCAGGCGAGCACCTGCAATCACAGAAGCTTTTGAAACATAATTTACCAGCAATGTAATCGGCATCATGCTTGCTCTTCGGAAAAAACAAATATTTGCAATATCATAACACAGAGCAGGAGAAAACAAAGTAGTGAAAAAATACTAGCTACTAATACTCACCAAGGACGGGATCTCGACTCCAAGCAGGTGGAGCAGGTCTTGCTCCCGGTCCAGGATGTCGGACCACCGGTGCGTCGCCTGGCTGTAGGTGCGCCGGAACCCAGACTCCCGAAACATGGCCCGGCACACCTTCCTGCATAGCTGGAGACGCTCCCGGAGCCCGTACCCGACACTGGGCCTGCCGCCTGCTGCAACGGTCTTGGGGAGGTGGCAATGGACGAAGAAAACGAGTGGGGCCACCTCCACCGCGTTGAAGATCTCCCGGGCAACTACTTCCGCCCCCCTTAAGTGCCCGCAAAGGAGCCGGGTACGGGGTGCGGGACCCTTCCCCTTGTTCTTCCCGGCTCCCTTTGCCATGGTCCAGGACAGGAAAGGAAAATAGGAAAGAAAGAATAGAGAAAAAGAAATAAAAGAAAAGAGTTAAAAAAAGTAGTTAAAGTAACCAAAAGTAGAAAAAAACACAAAATATAGATGTAGAATAATAAAGAGATAGATAATGAGTAAAAAAGATCAAAAAAAGTTCAAAGAAACAAAGCATTGCAAAGATTAAAGCAGGATAGAAAAAGCATGCCCAGAACCATAGCAATGAATGAAAAACAAGATGGCCGCGCCCATTTCGACCGCGTGGGTAAGTTTGCGCGATATTTTCAATGCGACCATGCAAAAAACGACGCGAACACGTAATTGCGGCCCGCACATAGGAAATGAACAACGCGAGCATGCAACTGGCGCCCGGAAACGGAAATACGCAACGCGAACACTGAAAACAAGATGGCCGTGCCCATGTACGACCGCATGGGTAACTTTGCGGTCGTCACCCTGAAATAAATCCAGTGCACAAGCAAAGCGCTGCGCGAACACGCAAAAATTAAAAAATCCGCAAATTCGCAAATTTAGCCCATACTTAATTTACTAGGGACTTATGGGGGTAACTCAAGTTGTACCAATCTTGGTACATTGTTTTGGAAATAGATCTGGCACTGGGAACCTTGTTAACAGGGACCCAGTGCACCAACATTTCAAAATCACATCTGGCATCAGGCAAAAATTGAGGGCTAAACATGTAAAAAGAGGCACTTTCCTACAACATGTCTCAGGCCTACCATTGCAAAAATGCTGTGTGGAGTTTCACACTGCCATGTCAAATTGGCAAGTAAAACTTCTTCATCAAACGCTGGTGCCCAAATGGTGCATCAGTCCCAAGGTGCACTACTAGAGAACATAGACAAAATTGGTCCAATTAAATCAGGTTAACCAAGTTTTAAACGCCAATATTGTATTACAAACATGATGATTCAATTGTTTGTGTTCAAGTAAACCATGACAAATATAGCTCAATCATGTGCTATTTCTGAGATTCATAACAGTGATAATGACATACACTCAATGCATTTTGGGAACGAACTCTTTGTCAGTGGTAACTGTGATATGAGACATAAAATGAGACCATAGCAACATCAGCAATCAACAGCATTTTGTCAATCAGCAAGTATAATCCAATTTCATCTGTTTTTGCCCAGCATCCCTCTAAACCACAGTCATTCACCAGATTAATCTGTAAATATGGTGCGATGAAAAATAGCCAACCAAGAACATAATATGCATAGAAAACCCCAACTGGATAATTAACCCTATTAAATGATAAATAACCCCAGATAACTCATCCTCAGTGATTTTATTTACGTGCACATTTATCGTCATGATAAATATACAGCTTGGTGGATCAGTAATCGTGCTCTATGTGTAATGAAAACAGTAACATACACCCCAGATTTAAATGCATGAAAGAGAAAAACGATTAAACTAACGCTTCAAGTGAAAAGAACATTAGCCATTATGATAAAAAGTGTTCAAGTTACCTTCCCTGGAGCTGAGTAGCAGCAAGTTTTCAAGCAGTTTTTATTACATACAACACAATTACTGATCACTTGAACCCTGGCAATTATTTGTCTTCACATCACACAAGGACCTAATGGATAGATTATATTCCACAATCTTGGAAGAAGCCAAAGCCACTGAATTAATGGCAAAGAGGGAATGATAATTGAACAGAAACTCACCTATACCATATATGCCGCAACAAAAATGCTAAAAGTATTGTTAAAGAGCCATATAAATTCTTCTATTTAAATATCTACATATAATACACTACACTACTGCCCTGTGGCAGCCTATTTCCTCTTATCCTGGTCTTGCCCATCTATCTTTGCTGACTGGGATGTATTCCAAACTCTCTCTTCTTCCCTTTTCCCTCTCACCACTCCACGCCCTTTTTGGATGGGCCAAACCTTCCCAAGCAAACCAGATGATTTATAGCACTGGCTCTGTTTCTTGCTAAGCATAGGGTTGCCAAGAGTTGGGGAAAGGCCATACCACCAGGATTAAGGATTGAATTTATTGCATAATCTGTTGCAATGATAACTTAGATATCTATGTGTCTGCACTCCCTTGCACTTTATTGCCTAAAGACATCTGGTTTCCACTTCATAGATATCTTCTCACTCTCGAGATAATCCCTCCACATTCCGCTCAATTTTGATAATGTCAACCATTCATGAGTCCCATAAGGTTATGCACTCATAAGTTCTCATAATCTCGTATACTGCATTAGAGATATTTCTGCATACAGTTGATCAAACTTGTTGGTCAGATTAACTGCGTTGATGCAGATGAGAATTCATTGTAGATATTGAAATCTGTATTTGTTCAACTGCTATTTGAATGGGATGTTTGATGTAACCTTTCATATTCTTTTTGAAACTGCTAAAATAGAGAATATAAAAGAGTGATCCTGTTGGAAATGGCCCTTCTGCAGTGTCA
Source organism: Lissotriton vulgaris (assembly GCF_964263255.1). Classification (NCBI taxonomy): domain Eukaryota; kingdom Metazoa; phylum Chordata; class Amphibia; order Caudata; family Salamandridae; genus Lissotriton; species Lissotriton vulgaris. Next base: position 1,442,650,388 of record NC_141685.1, read on the forward strand.
CCCCCAAATGTTTAGCCTTTCTCTCCCCTTTTTGCTAAAACAGTTTTTGTTGGTTTTAGGACTCTGGACCCTTTAGCACTGCTCAAGTGCGCGTGCCCTCTGCTTAAAACATGGTAACATTGGCGTACCCATAATTGACATAATTAATTTTCTTGTAAGTTAAAAGTAATCGGCACCACACATGCCCAGGGCCTGTAAATTAAATACTACGAGTGGGCCTGCCGTGCTGATTGTGCCACCCACTTAAATAGCCTTCTAAACATGTCTCATGCCTACCACTGCAGAGCCTATGAGTACATTTTTAAACTGCCATGTCGACCTTGCCAGTTAACATATTTGCCAGGCCCAAACCTTCCTTTGTAATACATATAAGTCACCCCTGAGGTAGGCCCTGGACTGCCCAAGAGCATTCTGAAAACGCCACTTTTCAGAAAGTTGGCATTTCCTTACTTGATCCATTTTGTTCCTTCTACCTGTCTTTGAATGCACGTTGCAGGGAGGGATAACAGCTGGGCTTTGTGCATTTCCTCCAGAATGCCACATACAAAGTGCTCTTAGGTGTGATTGATAGGCCATCCACATCGTTACGGGCCATCCTGGGTAGGATGGGAAGGAGGAGCTGACACTTATACCTGAATGGGCTGGGGTCTTTCCGTCACAAAGGGCTGCATACTCTCCTGTAGTGATTCTGGAGCCAGGGCAGTGCCTGTGCACTTCGAAGGCCTCTCTTTGAAGTCACCCCTACTTCAAAGGCACAATAGGGTATAAGCACTGGACCGCTGACACCACCAAATCAGTATACTTCTTGACCTGTGAATACTCTGCAAGGAAAAAGAATGGTTGTGCTTCTGAAAGGACTGCAACTCTGTTGAACTCTGCTGGACACCTGCTTTGCTGTGCTTATCTGCTGCCTGCTTCCCTCTTGCTTGTCTCCAGTAAACTTCTGGGTTGCTTGACAGCTGACCTTGCGTTATGACACAAGGGTCAACCCAAAAGAGTTGCTGGGACCTGGGTATTAAGTCTTTATATTAGAAGGGGTCCCAGAACGGGAGAGAAAATAGAGGAGAGGTTCAAAGAAATCAACAAGAAATTCTATATTACTTCGAGTACAATGTTCTTAATTCACACAGTACTCCTCCTTCTATTAGGTACTACATTAGTATGTAAACTATTCATTACTACATTTTTATATTTTGTGCCAAAAAAGGGAAGGAAGAAGGGGAATGGGAGGTGGTGCAGTGAAAGGAGTTGGTGTAGGATAGGGAGATTAGTGAAGGTCAAAAATACATTATTCACAAATACAACAATTTTTATGGCTTCTCATGGGAGCCAAGGATAAATGCCACACTTAGTCACAAAATGTATAAAACCTTGCTTCATTGATACCTTATGTACATCTTGCTCGGGGTATAAGCTGGTACGAGGGGGTTGCTGTTGTTTACGTTTTGACCCTAGAGGGCGTAGGGTGGTTGTCCACTTACAAAACGGGTCATCTTCAGGACATTGGGGGAGAGGGGTGGGCAGGTTTCCCTACGATGTAGGTGGAAAGGACTGCAGGCTGTAGCGTAGACTAGTTGTATGGCAGGCAGCTGGCATCAATGCAATAAATTTAAGAGGGAGCACCTTTCGTGGTATCTGATCACCTCCAATTATGTCAAGGGCTAATACGAATGCTTATTCCGCCCGGGGCTGGCACTATTTTAATCAGCGGAGAATCTAACGGGCTTTACCGATTGTCTTTGCCGCCAGTTGCTGGCAAGACAGCTGTTTCCATCAGCGGAGGGGTACGGGAGGCTCAAAAAGTCACGTTCATGTGCACAAAATGTAAAAATGTAGTAACAAATAGTTTACATACTAATGTAGTACCGAATAGAAGGACGAGTACTGTGTGAATAAACAATATTGTACTCTAAGTAATATTCAAGTCAAGTCAAGTCAAAAAGGCTTTATTTCGACATATAACAATATCTTAAAAAGCGTACATACAATTAAAATTCGTTTCAGTACATTTTTTTTAAAAAAAAAACCATAAGTTTTTACTATAAATGAATCTATAAATTTCCTGACAAAAAGCATATAGTTTAAAACAATCCATGGTATAAAATGTAATTAAACAATTTGCCTAAGTCTTTTTGACCGAATTCGCCATGCCCACCCAAGGTACTTCGAGGTGGCACATGCGTAAAAAGTACGAGTGTCCGAAAGAAGAATCCTTAGGGCCACGTTACACTGCCTAGTACCCAGTGTGCGACACATGGGTTTTAGCCATTTTGAAGGTGGGATTTTATATGCAGGACACTCAAATAAAAAGTGAGGGACGGATTCTTGGCGTTGTGGGCAAAAGGGACACCACGGAGCAGTCTGGTATGGAATTTTCCAATGGCTAGTAAGTTCCATTACGGGGAGAAGACCAATTCTGAATTTAAAGTACAGGGACCTTTCCCAAGGGGCTGAGATAATGTCCAGATACAGTTCTCTAAAGGGGGTATCTTTGGACTCCATGAACTTTCTGGTCGACTTGCATATCGAGGAGGAGGAATTCCTTCTGTTTGACACCCAATTCCAATAAAGCTGTTTTATTGTTGATTTGGGCGGGGCTGACTGTTGGTACCATGCTTCTTCCAGCCCCAGATTGGTAAGTAAAGCTTTGATATCCGTTAGCCACTTTATTTTCGCCCACCCTGTCGATCTTAATATCTCCCGTAGACCATCCGCATAACTTGAGAGTTCGGGGACTCTCCAGATGCGGGCCCACAGAAGCAAAGGGCGTAACTTCGCTAGATCTTCAATAGCCCGACGGCCCATGTCCAATTGCAAAGGCAGGATGGGGACAGAAGGGCCAAGGGACATCAGGCTTCTCAAGAAGGTGTTCTCAGCTCGAGTAAGATCTTTCAAGTTCGACATTCCCCATAGTTCCGCCCCGTACAATGCGGCGCTTACTCCTCTAGCCGCGTAGATGTCCAAAACTGCGGCTATGGGTTTAGTTGAGGCTGCTCTCTGCTCTTTTAGCAGGGTCCCAGTTACTCTTTTTAGGTTCAACAACATTTGGAACAGATGCTGGTCCCATTTCATGGAATCCACCAACCTGATGCCCAGATAATCGAAGGTTTTAGTCCTGTCCAATGCCACAGAGCCTAATGTTGGCGGTGGGCCAAGTTTTTGCGGAGGGTTCAAAATAAGGTACTTTGTTTTATCTGTATTTATGCAGAGTCCTCTTTTTTTACAAAAATCGTCAAAGCCTGAAAGAAGCTGTTGCAGGCCCATTGGCGATTTTGACAGAAGCAAAGTATCGTCCGCAAAAAGCAGGGTGGGAATAGAACGACCTGCCAGACGAGGGGCATCCGCTGGAATCCTTGACAAGTGGTCCACCACCCCATTAACGTAGAGCGAAAAGAGTGTTGGGGCAAGAACACACCCTTGCCGCACTCCTCTGTTCACTTCTATTCTTCGAGTCTTTTGGCCATTGGGACCCCAGCGGATTTGGGCATAGTTGTTTTCATGAAACTTCATGACCAAGTGGAGCAGGTAAGGTGGCAGGCCAAGATCACTAAGAACCTTCCATAAGTTATTTCTGGGGACCAAATCGAAGGCCGTCCGGAGGTCGATAAAAGCAAGATATAGTGTGCCCTTCCCAATAGTAACGACCTTCCAGTAAATCATAAGAAGCCTTAGCGATTGTTCAATTGTTCCGGTACCAGCACGGAACCCTGCCTGGAGATCCGAAAGGATCCTGTTCTCATCTGCCCATTGCTGTATTCTAGATAGGAGAACCTTGCCTGCTACTTTTTGCGAACAGTCTATCAGGCTGATCGGCCTGTAATTCCCTGGATCTTCTCTCGAACCTTTTTTGTGCAGGGGGACCACTTCGGCGGCCATCCAGGAGGCAGGCAGAGGTGCACCCGCCATGGCAGCGTTCAAAACAGATGAAATCATCGTACTCCAATCGTCTAGGTCAACACGGAGCAGGTCACCCGGAAGACCATCGGGGCCAGCCACCTTGCGCGGGACAAGAGATTTTATTGCACCCTCCGCTTCTTTCTTAGTAAACAGATTTTCCTCGGGAATCTCCACCTCTCGAGAGGGTTGTGGTAACACGGAATCCAGCGCTTCAACTGCGGTTGCCGTATACAATTTCGAAAAATGTGTAAACCATAGGTCCTCGGTTATGTTACAGGTGATGACTGTATCGAGGGGTCTGTTTTTCTTGTGTACTAAGTCCCAAAAACCTTTTGCGTTTTTTTCGACGCTAGCAGTTCGGAGATCCTGCCAAAACTTGTCTTCCCAGTCTCTTTTTGCTGTTTTGAGCTCCGTTTTATAACCCTTCCGTTTGGTGGCTATTAGGGTGGCATCTCCACTTTTCACAGCCAGTATCAGAGCTCTCTTCATGGCACGGCACTCCTTCGAGTACCATCCTGGCTTGCCCTGCCGATTGTCACGATTTGGGTTTCCTTTTTTAATTTTGGCCTTAAAAAGGTCTCCAATTGACAGCGAGACCTCGCAGAACAATGCTGTAATCTGATTTGGGCAGATAGGTTGGCTTTTTAAAATGGCACAGGCTGTAGAGGTAACAGCTCTGATGCATGCCATTTTCTCCTCATCTATTGCCACTTTGTCCCATTTCAGACGTCTTAAGCAGTTTGATGGAACCACCCCTCCCAATGGCCCTGTCACTAGTGCATCATGATTTCCGCTTCCTGGTATTATCTCTTTCCACCAGATTGATAGGGTCAGGGAAAGAGCATTATGGTCACTATCCAGGGAGGGTAGGACAATCATATCCTTCATATGTACCCACAAAGAAAAGTTTAGAAGGATGTAATCAATCCGGGAAGAGTGACCAACCCTATTATGTATGAGCCCCCGCTAAATCTGATGGTGTCCTCCCATTGGCTGCCCTTAGGCCGTGCTCTAGAGTGAGGGAGTTTAGCTGGATGATTCTGGGGGTCCAACTGTTTATGATGGGAAGATCAAGTGACGGGACACCTCTCCTAGAATCTTCATCATATAAATCCAGGGATTCATCGGGCAACAAAGGCTCGAATGTACAATTGAAATCCCCCATAACCAAAATTAGGGAATTGCTACTACACTCACCCAGGGTTGCCTCCAGGTCCAAGAGCGTTGGTGACAAGGCTCTCCCGGAGGCCCCTCTAGTATAGATGTTGATAATCTCCAGTTTTTCCGCTCTCCTGGGACAAGTTACAGTGAGGTGCATCAAATCTGGAGATTTTTGGGGGTGATGGTGTACCCTCCATCCCAAAGTGATGTTTACCCAAACCAAGAGACCTCCGTAGGGACGACCTCTTCCCGAGGCTGGGATTTCTGCCGAGACAAAAAAGGTGGCATAACCTACTCGGTGCCTTGGTTCTACGCACCACGTCTCTTGGAATGCACAAACTGAGTGGGGTTCAACGAGCGCCACCCAGTCTGGGACATCTTGCTTGCTGCTTAAGCCTGCCACATTCCAACTGATGATTTTCAGAGGTACATGGTGCTGGGGCTCCTTACAGCCGCTAATCCCACCCTGTGGACCCGGAGTTTGAGGTCCAGTCACGAGTTCAAGATTATTTGGCCCGTCACCTGAAATAATGGGTAGAATTGGGGTAGGCGGGGGATGGTGCACAACATTATTGGTCAAGGGTACCTCCTCTACTATACGAATTGTGTTAACCCTAGTGGGGGAGACATTGTTTACCACTGAGTTATTAAGTCACCAGCCCCAACCCTGTGGAGTGGCTGGTTGGGTAGGAGTCCATACCCTTGCTCTGGGGTCCAAGGTTGGATAATGAGGAAACCATACACCTTTACCCCCATCTTGGCAAGGTTTATTGAGCCCCATTAAAGGGGGGGGGGTGATAGAAATACCCCAAATCCCTAGTTTGTATGTCGCAGAAATTGTGATGCGACTGTTGGCTACAAATCATGCCTGCTGCTCTGGGGTCATTGAAATTAATCAAAACGCAGTCCCCGGTAATAGCCTTGCGTCTGTTACCAATCCAACTCACGCGTCGGACGAAGGCTATTCTACCATCTATGTGCCCTGGGAGGGGTCTATTAGTTTTAGCCAGGAGAGAGTCTTGTGTTTGAGTTCAGAGTAGGACTCACAAGAACCCTCTTCAAGCTCGGGTACCCCTGTTAGAATAACCACATAAGGCTTACAGCCAGGGGGAAGGCTAGCATTTGGCGTGCGCCGTTTTACCCTATCTTTGACCGGAGATTTTACTGTGATTTTTGCTGGAGATTTGGTCACAGCTTGTGTAACAGGAGTGAAAGGAGATGGGGTTGTAACACCCTTACTTGCAGTCACTGTATCTCCAGTTACCTTAGTGTTAGGGGCAATAGGCTTGGGATTTGCGGCAAATTTGACCTTAAGTGCCTTGGGTGCCTGGGTGCTAGATTTGTTCATCGGACGGGCCAAACTAGACTCAAGAGTAGTAGTAGATGGGGGGGTATGGTGCCAGTGTTGGGTTGTTGAGATTGGGGAGCCTTAGCCAAGGCGGGCGTTTTTTGACAAGATGAAGGCTCAGGGAGGGCTGTAGAAATAGATAGAACTAATGGAGCAGCACCACTCCTTAGCCCACCGTTTTCTTCAACCTGAGATTTAGCGTGAAATTCAACTAGCGATTTCACTGCATAAAAGTTGTCCAGCATTGACTGCTCAAGTGAGGCTAGTTTGCGTGTGAGGCCATCAATCTTATCTACGAGAGGCATCACCACAGACTTAATAATGCTCTCGACTTGAGGGAAAATGCTAGCATCTATAGGAGCCATTTGACCAGGAATACCCTCAAAGGCAGAATCTCCAGTGTGGGCCGCTTGGGGTTTTAAGTGAGGAACCTGATTCGGGGTAATACCCCCTTTCGATATAATGTTCCTACTAACTTTACTGTGGGGTTTTAGAGTGCCTCCCCTACGGGGACTAGCGGGACGCTTTCTCTTCTTTTGGTGGACTATGCCTAGGGCTGGATTCCCTACAGGTGCAGTTTGAGGGGCTACTACTCTAGGAGTATTAGTATCGGAATGACCTGCAGTGAATAGAGGGTTCACAGCTTCGCTAACAAGCACTGGGGGGCTCGAGGCGTCAAGGATATCGTGGTTACAATCTGGGATCTGGCCCCCTGGTGATGGAATACTAGGAAGGGAAGAAATTGAGTGTGTCGGGTCAAGCACAATACTTGGTGCTGTCATGGTTACCCTTTCTAAGCTAGCCCTAATCCTACTCACTCTCTCGTCAATAGTAGGAGAATCAACTATTAACAAAGGAGTTAAAGGAATATGACCAGGGCTATCAGCTAGGGCAATGGCGCCCAGAGAAGAGCGCTTATTAGACATACTCAAAGAATCCCGTGATAACCTTCGCTCTGCCAAGATTATCTCCTTCTCAACTATGGAAACTGCACGGGTGATAAACTGGTCCATAGTACCTAAAACAACGTCTCCTGCAGATTTCTTTGTCTTGCAGGATCGCGTTCCTGAAGCCATTGTCCTGGTGGCTGGATGTCCGCTTTACGGAGCCAAGGGATGTGGCCCAGCCCGGCCTCCTTCGGCCCCGGACGGCCACAGACGGTCCCGCCCTTGTCCCGGGCTTCTCCCGGCGCGCTCCCGCACGCTCCCGCGTAGCGCGGGCGGCTCCCTCCTTTTATTTCTACAACTGATGGCACGAGAGGAGATAGGCGGGGCGTGGCCAGCGGGGAGAGCAGCCCAGGTGTTGCTGGTTGGGCGCGCAGGGGCTCCTGGATGCTGGAGTCCCTGCCTGTGCTCGCAGCCCCGCTGGTCGACTTGCCTTTCCCCGCGCTCCTCCTCGGCAACCAGGAATCACCAGCAGCAGATGGCGCGCTGCGGGACCCGCGAAGCGGGTCCGGCGAGGTGCTGGTCAGCAGGCGATGAGGGTTCCGTTTCCCGCAAAGGTTTACCAGAGAGTCCACACTCCTTCGCAATCCGGGTGAGCAAAAATCAGTTTCCAAAGGTCCCACTGGGGCGAGAGTGAAGCCCGGTTTTCACTCTGTTGGCGGGGGGCGTGGCCAGCGGGGAGAGCAGCCCAGGTGTTGCTGGTTGGGCGCGCAGGGGCTCCTGGATGCTGGAGTCCCTGCCTGTGCTCGCAGCCCCGCTGGTCGACTTGCCTTTCCCCGCGCTCCTCCTCGGCAACCAGGAATCACCAGCAGCAGATGGCGCGCTGCGGGACCCGCGAAGCGGGTCCGGCGAGGTGCTGGTCAGCAGGCGATGAGGGTTCCGTTTCCCGCAAAGGTTTACCAGAGAGTCCACACTCCTTCGCAATCCGGGTGAGCAAAAATCAGTTTCCAAAGGTCCCACTGGGGCGAGAGTGAAGCCCGGTTTTCACTCTGTTGGCGGGGGGCGTGGCCAGCGGGGAGAGCAGCCCAGGTGTTGCTGGTTGGGCGCGCAGGGGCTCCTGGATGCTGGAGTCCCTGCCTGTGCTCGCAGCCCCGCTGGTCGACTTGCCTTTCCCCGCGCTCCTCCTCGGCAACCAGGAATCACCAGCAGCAGATGGCGCGCTGCGAGACCCGCGAAGCGGGTCCGGCGAGGTGCTGGTCAGCAGGCGATGAGGGTTCCGTTTCCCGCAAAGGTTTACCAGAGAGTCCACACTCCTTCGCAATCCGGGTGAGCAAAAATCAGTTTCCAAAGGTCCCACTGGGGCGAGAGTGAAGCCCGGTTTTCACTCTGTTGGCGGGGGGCGTGGCCAGCGGGGAGAGCAGCCCAGGTGTTGCTGGTTGGGCGCGCAGGGGCTCCTGGATGCTGGAGTCCCTGCCTGTGCTCGCAGCCCCGCTGGTCGACTTGCCTTTCCCCGCGCTCCTCCTCGGCAACCAGGAATCACCAGCAGCAGATGGCGCGCTGCGGGACCCGCGAAGCGGGTCCGGCGAGGTGCTGGTCAGCAGGCGATGAGGGTTCCGTTTCCCGCAAAGGTTTACCAGAGAGTCCACACTCCTTCGCAATCCGGGTGAGCAAAAATCAGTTTCCAAAGGTCCCCTAAGTAATATTGAATCTTTGAACCTCTCCTCTACTCTCCCGTTCTGGGACCCCTTCTAATATAAATGACTGCTGACCTTGGGCATTGCCTCTAGACAGTCACACACAAAGGGAGCTTAGGTGTGCCTGATGGGCCATTCACGCCCTGTTGGGCCATCCTGGGGAAGGGTGGGAGTGAGGATCTGACTCTTATACTTTAATGAGATGTGTCCTGCTCACACACAAAGGACTGCTTAGCCTCCTGGAAAGTGTCTGGAGTCAGGGCAGGAAGAAAGGGCTTCTATGCTCTTCAAAGGCCCTCTTTAATGTCTCGCCCACTTCAAAGGCACCACTGGGTAGAACTGGACTTATGACCATACCAACTTAGTACACTTCTGGACCTGTGAAACCTCTGCCTGGAAAAAAATGTCTGCACTGCAGAAGGACTGACACTCTGCTGGACTGCTACTCTGGAAAAACTGCTTTTCTGCTGTGCTGACCTGCCTGCTGCTCTCTCTGCCTGGGTGAGATGGACCTGACTTCAAAGGCTTATCTGCTTGTCTCCTGTTCTGAAGTCTCATGGACATCAAAAACTTCCAGCAACCCTGAAACAGCCCCTGAAGTCTACCATCTGTGAGTCCTACCATGCCAAGTGGTGCCAATCCAGTCCTGGGCCCTTGGAAGTGGGTCTTCTGTGCTGAATCAGCAAAATCCATGCATCACCATTGTTGCGCCAGTCCGAACCGTCGCACCTTCTTCGATGTCGGTGCTGAATCAGCAAAATCCATGCATCACCATTGTTGCGCCAGTCCGAACCGTCACACCTTCTTCGATGTCGATGCATCAATTCTCGAGGAAATCATATCACTGGCATTGCAGCTCAATGACGAGTCATGTTTTCACCATAAAGGGCTCAATTACGATGCTTATCTGACTGCATGAATCGTTAATGAAGCATTGCGTACATCCAAAGGATCAATGTCGATGCATCGCCTCCCCTGCTCCTCCAATCGGATCTTCAACATCGACGCATCCTGCATCTGAGGTACTTTTTCAGGGGAAGAATGTTGAGTCCTGTATCTGACCCACGCTCCATCGCAGTCGGCCTGAACTTTCAGATTTGACCCAGTCAAGCATGACTAGATAGCCCCAGTTGGCACTTTATTTTTCTAAGCACTATATTTCAGGATATTCTTTAAAAAATGTATAACTCTGGTACTACTTATTGGATTTTGGTTTTGTTTTGTTCAATAAATTAAGCTCTACTTTTCTAATTAGGCTTTAAAGAAGTTAATTGTGGACCCTTTGTTTATTCATACAGTTTTTCAACCTGGAAACCCTCCCCTCTCTTGACCTGGCTGTAGCATGCATTTACTATGTCTCACTTTCAGTCTTTTGTTTACAGTGCCAATATTGGGCTTGTCCCATTCAGCAAGGTCATCTCCAAATATTCTGCCTTCATCCTTCTGTTGTCTGAACCTCTTTTTGTTGGCATTTAGGACTACACCACTGCTAACCAATGCTAAAGTGCTTGTGCTCGCTCCTTTAAACATGCTGAGATTGGCTTACACCCATTTGGCATCATTAATTTACTTGGAAATCCCTAGTAAAGTGGTACTATAATGTACACAGGGCTTGTAAATCATATGCTATGAGTGGACATGCAGCACTTATTGTTCCACCTACGCATGTAGCCCTTTGAACATGTCTCAGGCCTTACATTGTATTCTGTGTGTGTCATTTTAAACTGTCATTTAATCCTGGCAAACGGAACCTTTTAGCAGACCTAAACTTTCCTTTTTATACATATAATTCACCTCTAGGGTTGGACGTGTATTTTTAGATTTTTACCTGTCCTGGTAACGCAAAACACTTACATTAGTTTTTCACTACTGCAAAGCTTACCACCCCCATAGGATAACATTGGAACAACTTTCTATTGGAAGCAGGTGGGAAAGTTGAGTTTAGTGTCTAAAAATTGTAATTTGAAAGTCTCTTTAATGGTAAACTTGGATTTTTAAATCACAATTCTCAAAATTCCACTTTTCAAAAACGGCAAAAAGAACAATTGATCGACTGAAAGCTGAACAATATCAGACATTCTCCACAGTACTGGACCTAAATCCATTGTTTTTTTGCTCCACATGCCATTCTAGTTAAAACCCAGCCATATGTAAATCAGTCTTGACCCATGGGAACAGTCCAGCCTAAACCATAATGCCAGGTCTTCCTTTGACCAGAAAAAAACATCCTGGGACCAGGTTTGGGGTAGCACCCTTCATCTGCCAGGCTATCTAGACTCAAGTGGCATGGAGAGCAAGGGATCCATATCTGGGCATACCCATCCCGCTCAGGGTGAGAAATGCAAAAAGAACAATTGATGGACAGAAAGCTGAACAATGTCAGACATTCACCCCAGTACAGAGATCTGGGCTTTTTGCTCAGATTGACGATAATGAATTCAACTCAGATCTGTGACTGGGGGTGAATGTCTGAAAAGTTTCAGCGCACCATCCACCATCTCCTTCCGTTTGTTTTGTTTGTCCTAAGTTGGCAAGGTATGCCCATACGTGGGCCTCTTGCTCACTTTGCCACTGGATTCAAGCTAGAGTGGCTGATCAGGGGTGTCACCCCATAACAGGTCCCAGGATGCTTATTGCCGGTCCAGATAAGATCAGGCTTTGCAGTTCCGTCTGGACTGTTGCCATAGGGCACAGAGTCAAGACTGATTTACATATGGCTGGGTCTGAACTTCGTTGGCGAAGTGAGCTAAAGAATGATGATGGATTCAACCGAGATCTGTGACTGGGGTGAGTGTTTGAAACGTTTCAGTGTCCCGCCCTTCATTTCCTTGTGTTTACATTTAGAAAGCTGGCATTTTCTTGTCCCAGCCATTTGGTGTCTGCGAACTGTATCCTGGGTCACTTGACTAGGTGTAGCTGGCAGTTGATCTGTCTATTACTCCTAGATGAATCACTGACAAAATATTGACTACCACAATATTGAGGTACAAAAATACCCTGACAAAAATATCGAAGTCAAGAATATCGACATCCTATCTACATCACGGTAAGTACAAAGAAATCGAGAAAAAAATATCGATATCTAAAATATCGTTGATAAAAATATCATTTTTTTTAAATGTAAAATATAGTAAATAATACCTATTATTAAAAAACATATTTAAAAATGTTTGAAAATGATATCTAATGCATTTAATGTTAAAATAATTTAAACATATACATATAAAATATAATATATATACTTACCTAATAATATTCGTAATTAATTATTTTGATAAATGATAAATTGTTAAAAACATGTTATAACTTATAAATACATATATTCACATACAAATATAATATAAATAAAAATGTATATAACAAATTTTAAAAACTACAATATTTTAAAACTTTTTTAAATAAATCATACACAACATTAACTAAAAAACACAGAAAAATATTGGATAGCGTAGGTGGGTAAAAATAAATATTCCAACTCCAGAGAATGCAACAGTAGGGAAAGTGTTTGATAGTGTTGGGTTAAAAATTATTATTCCCACTCCAGAGAGTGCAACAGCAGGGAAAGTGTTGGATAGCTTAGGTGTAAAATTACTATTCCCACTTCAGAAAGTGCAACAGTAGGTAAAGTGCTGGATAGCATAAGGGTTTAAAATTACCATTCCAACTCCAGTGAGTGCAACAGTAGGGAAAGTGTTGGATAGCATACGGGTAAAAATTGCTATTTCAACTCCAGAGAGTGAAACAGTAGGGAAAGTGATAGCGTAGGGGTGAAAATTACTATTCCCACTCCAGAGAGTGCAACAGTAGGGAAAGTGTTGGCTAGCGTAGGGGTTAAAAATAATCTATTTATCAATTAAATAATTTGTTTAATTCACTGATGAATTAATAATAAATTAACAATAAATTAATTATAATTACCACTACAATAAAAAAAATACTTTAATAACATTAAATTACTTCCCACCCTATTCCCCAAGAAACCCCCAGCCCACTCTGCATAAAAATTAACTCAATTAATATATTTATCAATTAACCAATTAATAAAAATTAATTGCTAATTAACATTTAATTAACAATAAATTCATTATCAATACCAATACATATTAATTAATATCAAATAATTACCAATTAATAATTAATTAACCATAACTTAATTATTAATACCAATAAATATTAATTGATAGCTACTTAATTATAATAAAGTACTACCCACCCTATTCCCTTAAATACACAACCCGCTCCTAAACTAAATTAGCACAATTATTATATATTTATCAATTAATCAATTAATAAAAATTAATTACCAAATAACAATTAATAGACGCCGATTATACCAGGACCCCGACGAAACGAGGCACATGTATTATTTATCCGATTCGAAGTGACTTTACCCTAATATTGAAGATTTTGAGAATAGATGATACCTAGTGGACATCGTCTTACAAAGGAACTTTCAAGTTATGGTCATCTGAGGTCTCGCCAATACCATAGATTAAAGATATTCATTGCCCTGATGAAGTCCGTTAACTATATTTAGTTAGGACGAAACACGTGTTGGCAAAGGAAAAGAAAAGAAAAAGTACTGAATGTCTGGAAAAGAAGAAAAATAAAGAAGAAGTTTTGTGAAATACACTGGATTGATTTCTTCTGACTTGTGTTGCTATTTGTTGGATGCTTTTTTTGAATTGATCCTAAGATATTGCTATAGTAATTGCTCAGGAGGAGAATTGTTTAAAAATTAATAAACAATACAATAATTATCAATACCAACAAGTTAAAATTATTAATTAATGCATTAAAATTAATTTGCCTCCCACCCTATTCCCCTATAAACCTACAACCCGCTTCAATAAATAATTAACACAATCAATATAATCATCAATTAATGCAAATTAATTACCAATTAATAATTATTTAACAATACATTAATTATCAATCCTAATAAATAAAAATTAATCATTACTTAATTACAATTAAATTACTTCCCACACTAGTCCCCTATAAACCCACAATTCACTACGGAACTAAAATGCAAAATTTAATAAAAAATAAATAATAATTTCAAAAAATGATGCTTTCATTTACTATAGTTAAATTACTTCCCACATGATACCCCTATAAACCTACAACCCACTAAGGTACTAAAATGCAAAATTTACTTTAAATAAAATGACTAACTTCTAAACATTTAATACATATATTTAAAAAAATACAAAACATAAAAAAATGTGAATCACATATATATAAAATACATACTAAAATACATAACACTAACATAAACATCAATATTATTAGCATCAATATTTTTGATATCAATATTACTTACTTCGATATTAACAAAAACAATATTTCTTACCTTCAGGTCGATATTCTGATCACCGATATCCACAGGAGCATGCCCACACTATTGCTCACTAAGGATCTGCACGTACACAAATTCACATTGTATTGAACTCACATGCTAGCAGCACCATTCTAGCATGACATAAGGATTGTACTTGACCGCTGATTGTTTTTATTTCATACCTGTTGTGATTTTGCTCCTTTCTTCCAATCTAGGTAGAAGCAGCCCAACATAGGTATCATGCAGGAAACACTATTTTTTCTGTTTACATTTTTAATTTGAAAGTATTCTGAATCTGATACTAATCACTTTGACGTAGACAGTTGACTAGAACTCTTAGTTTCAATTGTACGACTTTTACTTCCTCTAGATAGTCAAGTTTGATCGTCTTCTCGGCGCTCCGCCAGGGCCGTTGCCGACCCCGGCAGGGCCGATCCGAGGACTTCACTAAACCATCCAATCGGTAGTAGCGACGGGCGGTGTGTACAAAGGGCAGGGACTTAATCAACGCAAGCCTATGACCCGCACTTACTGAGAATTCCTCGTTCATGGGAAATAATTGCAATCCCCAATCCCTATCACGAACGGGGTTCAGCGGGTTACCCGCACCTGTCGGCGAAGGGTAGACACACGCTGATTCGTTCAGTGTAGCGCGCGTGCAGCCCCGGACATCTAAGGGCATCACAGACCTGTTATTGCTCGATCTCATGTGGCTGAATGCCACTTGTCCCTCTAAGAAGTTGGACGCCGACCGCTGGGGGTCGCGTAACTAGTTAGCGTGGAGGAGTCTCGTTTGTTATCGGAATTAACCAGACAAATCGCTCCACCAACTAAGAATGGCCATGTTCCACCACCCACAGAATCGAGAAAGAGCTATCAATCTGCCAATGCTTTCTGTGTCCGGGCCGGGTGAGGTTTCAATTGTAGGTCCTGAAGAATCGCTAGCTATTGCACCATAGCGATAAACATGTTGACCAACTACAGCACACACTCATTTGGGACTCGCAACTTGGCAACATAATATCCCAGCGAGTACGAGTTAGTTTGATTTTAACCAAAGTAGGGGACCTCCAGAATAAATTAATTCCCGGTACTCCTAGCTTTATTTTAAACCACTTACACACGTCTACGCATTCCTGGCCCCCACACCCACACTTCATCTATATGGCAGTTGGATAAAAGATCTCCGCCAAAGAGCCCCTCTTTGAAGTGTTGCCCGTTGGGTATTGCACTGCCGACCCAACGAGGAGCAAGCCCAAATGATGAAGCATGACACCTGAAAGGGTGTGTGAGGGCATTACATCCAACAAAATGGATGCCTAATCGTAAGACTCCATGAGACCCTACAACATCCCACACTTTTAGAGTTTTGTACAATCCTCATAGTCTCTAGGAACAGCACAGCCATTTTTGTGCATCATCTGTGGCTGCACCTACTACTCACTAGGAGTGGAATTCGCCATCCTCTAAGTAGACCTCTCCCTTTTTTGTTAAATATTACCTGATGTTAGTCATGCTCCCTAAGGGGTGCCATACAGTCCTGAACCCTTGGAAGTAGGCCTGAAGCTGCTCTACCAGTCTAGCTGTGGTCTAATCAGAAGAGCCGATAAAGCATGTTGCATCTCCTTACAGCTCCACATGAAAAAAGTTGCTGCTTAATACATCCTCACGCAGGAGCTCGCATCACAGCCTGCAGTTCCTCAGAACTATCACTGTGCCAAGCATCCCAGATGTAGGACTTCATATAGCAACGTCTGTCAACTTCATCTTCAAATATGACACAGGACCTTGCATCGCAAGCCGCGTTAATGGCTTCTTTGGAACCGCCACTGTGAGACGCATGCCTGGCACAGGACCCCGCATCCCTACCAGTATCATTTCAGAACTGCTCCTATGCAACACATCCTTGATGCTCCACAAGTAGGATTTAAAGTACTTTACTCAGCGGTCCTAACTTGGCCCTGTATCCGGCCAGCTCTCCATTGGGGTCAGCCTCAACTTGTGACTTTGTCCCCGTCCGGTGCAACCAGATTGCCACAGATTGCTAAATCTTCAAAATTACATATCTCCAGTTCTACTGATTTGATTTTCGTAGTTTTCCTGTGTTGTGTTTTCACTTTCCTGCAGTTTATGTGCTGCATAAATACTTTACACATTGCCTCTAGTTCGGCCTGACTGCTTTTGTACCATGATACTAGTTGGTACAAAGCACAAGTTAATTTAGTGACTGTAGTTGTTCACCATGACAGGGATTGTGGCTGTTATTCATAAAGGGCTCTCACTCCCCCAACAACCCAATTTTTCACAGACAAACTGTGTGGGCAGCTGTCCTAGTGGATAGAGGTCCATTACATATTACAACCTTCAAAGAGATATTACTCAAACATCTGTTGCAGAAGTTGCTATTTTGATTTCTTGTGGTATTAATCAGTATTTAGCATGGTGTACATGCTTTGCATGAAACATTTGATTTCAAGTTCATTTCTATGAAGACATTAAGAACCCTTTGTTGGCTTAATTTTCTCATGTTATGACAAACATGTATGAGGAACGCCTTCTCCTTAGTGTGCTGGCTAAACTTGCCACAATGAAAGTATTTTTATGGGCCTTGTCACAGTAGAGGCATGACAATTTTAATTTTCTACATGCCCAGATTTTAAATTACATATACCCTACCTTGTGATCTATAAGGCTTACATGGGGGGACTTACAAATATTTAAAAGGGAGTTTTTACCTGACAAAAAAGTCTATGGGGTTTGAGCAGCAGCTTTATACTGCAACAGTCAGCCTACACAGGGTAGGCCTGAAGCAATGTTTGCATTGCCAATGTAGTGGATGACACAATAGGTTGCGCAGCCAATTGTGGCCTTGGGACCAGTGCTTAATTTGAGCCAGTGGTTTCCGGTACTCGGCACGGCACCGCAAGGCACTTAATTGTCAACACTGGTACCTATGACAGTCTGCCACATGGTGAATTCAGAGATGCGCACAACAACTGTTTATTAATTCAATATACATTACAAATGACTAATACCTGCTGCCAAAGCCATTCTTTTAACTTTGGGGTCTTGGAAATGTAAGAATAGTCACACTTGTAGGAGTGTGACTTATTAACTACGCAGTTACTGTAATTGACAGCGGCAATGGTCAGTGGAAGCAGAAGTGGCCTGCTTACTAGAGCCGTAGTACCTTTTTTTTTTTTTTACAATTAAGCACTGCTTAGGACACTTTGTCCACCATATAGTAGGGACATTTACGCAAGTTAAACATACCAATTAAGAATATGTCAATTTAACCATGATTAAAGGGGGGACATTACTCCGAATTACTGTTGCTTGGTAGGGCTAAAGTACGCAAAGTTCTAAAGCCAGCAAACAAAAAAGGGTCCAGCAAAGGTGAACAATCCAGTATGACCATGCAGAAAAGGTGGTTTTCCTAAAGGCACTGTGTGAAGTGACAGGCCACCTATATCAAAGGGCATTTTAAGTATGGGCCAATGAAGGAGGGTGCATCTGCCACACATTTAAAAGTGAGTACTTATTTGTCAAAGCTGTTTGCGCAACATGCTTATCATTCGCAGCAGCACTTTGGCATTTTCATTGCTTGGTATTTTTATGAGATATATGTAGGAGATGAATTTTAAGAGAACATTTATTTTTAGGGGTTGATGGATGAGATGAGATTTTATTTTTGTTTCTCAACCTTTTCAAGTAGCAAGAACGTGGTAAGGAGTGTTCTAAAGTATCGTAAACATTTATAGTACAACTATTTTAACTTTTTTCTTCAAACAAATCAAGTACAAATTGCACGTTTAGACAGTCAAATCTCGTGCGTAAAGTCACATTGAGTTTAAAATCGTCTAAAAGATCAATACATGATGCCCTCATTCTATTTGAAAACATATTTCCTGGACTGTCCATTATGCACTTAACCCAACATACTTTGGTTGGGCACCTTAACCTTTCAGGGCAAATTTAATATGTGAAAAGTTATTTGCCTTTCAGTGCAAGAATGCTTAAACTTCAAGTCCTGCTGACATAAGTTAATAGCCCTAAATCTTTTAGAGCATAGGTTAATAGCTGGCTTCACTGCTGGCATGCCTACAGCAACAGTGAATTCAGTTGGTTTGCATCCAAGTGTTTTGTGCAGCTTCGATTAAAACTTTATGTTACAAAGGACTGCATGCTATCCAGTGAGTTATACTGTATGTGCTGTTCAGTAATGCTTACATCGATACGTTCTTGCTGTTCACTAGAGCGGAAATGCCATCTTTCCCAATCTTTGCTGCAGTAAGCATCAGCTCCTGGAATCGTGCCACATGGAGCAATGCTCTAAATGACATTCCTGGTGGAAACTGCAATATGTTTCGAAAAACATTACAAAATAACTTTCGAAGATGTTTGAGCGGACAAAAATCCGGAATAAAGAAGTTGCAAATGTGTTACTGGTTTTAACAAGAACGTGCACGTTCAGCAAGAACTGATTTTGATTTTCCTTCTCATAGCGATCTTTTTTTAGCATTATTTAAAATTGTACCTCGACTCCGCCTACGTGCAATCTATAAACAATATTATGCAGAGAAAGAGAATAATGATTTCACTTGCATTATATAAGAGAACATTTTAGGTTGAAGGTTCCTGGCGCAGCATCCCTCTCTTCTCCTCATGTCATCAGTTATACCCGACCTGACATGTTTTCAACCACAATATACTCAGGTCTTGGGTCACCAGGCACATGATCAACTTGTGTTTTGAACGCGGTGCTCACCATGTGCTAGCACAAGCACACGTTTGGTCAGATGGCCACTTCATAGTGTCTTGGGAGTTGGGTTACCATACGCTGAGGTGTTATGTTCTGAGCCTGGAGTTAGGAAGATGCTGGCAGCACCCCCAGCTACACTACAACTTCTTATGCAAAACAGAAAAAACTAGTCTCTCAGTTTTCGCAGGTCCAGATGGGGCAGCTACTCCTTCTCTGTAGCCGTCACCAAGTTTTGGAATTCGTTGTCCCCCTTCATTTCCAATGCAGGTCCCTAGTCTTCAGAAAACCACTGAAAACGTGGCTATTTTCTTCTTAATCGGCTGATAGCACTTCTCTCTTTCCTTTCGTCCGCTCAGCGCCTTGACACCTTTGGGTATAGTGCACTTTACAAATACTGTCCTATCCTATCCTTAAGGCACAGGCCTACAAGGTACTGCCTGTTGGAGAGACACTTGAGAGTTGAAAACACTAAAGAGAGGCAGGTTTCATTGTCATTGGTAGGATAGCCATTTGAGAGGAAAACGATTGAAATTGTTGCCATCTTGATCTTCACATGACCTAAAGATTCCCAAAAGCATTTCAATTCAGGACCAGTGCACCCTTTTGCTATAGGCAAAGCTCCAATTAGCCTATTTTCCTGTTATGTATTTCCTGAAAAGCTGGGTCATAACAGTAGAATGCACTTAGGTAGTTAGAAGCTCTTTGGGATGGGGCGGAGGCACAACCGCAGTGCTGGTGATGGTGGAAAATTACCTTTTAAGCACTCCAGCAGCGATCCTCGCTCCCGCCATATTACAATGGGAAAACATAGCCCATTTTCTGTCCATCGTGGAGTGACGTATACCACCAGAAATGTGCGCCTTCCACCTCAGTGGAGGGAGCCGTCTGCCATACAAATCACGATGCCCCAAACAGCCCATCACACCGCAGCGGGGAATCCACCCATCCAGAGACGGCAGAAGCACGACAGCGGAGCGCGAAACCAGACTCCCGGTCCCCTCCACCTGGTCCGGACCGCAATGGATCCAGCTCTTCAAGTCTTTTCACTGCTGTACCTCATCTACTACCAGCAAACAACACACCGTCGCGGACAACGCCGCAGGTAAGTAAATACACAACTCCGCGCACAACCACAACACACAACTCCTATGCTACTATACGTTTCCTGTCCACATCAGACACGCTGTTGGGGACAGGAACATATCCCCCAGTGTACCCAAACATGTCCTACCATTTAGAAAATCACCCCTCCTTATCTAGGTCACCCATCAACCGCAACACCAAAACAATTTCCCAGTCACGTCACCGCAGCGGTGAAGACGCTGGAAAACCTGCACACAATGTAGTAGGCAGGGCCTGCGCCAGGCATGGTCAGTCCACAAATATTTACAGGGCTCCACCTCCACCCTTCACACACTATGATTCCCACGCCCATTTGGGAACATGCTGTGTGCTCCTCCTGTGCCCCCCTGCACAATTCATCTGCTAGGTGTAGCCAGACCTTGCACCTAACTCACAAAAGGACAAGGGAGACTATCTTGGAAGGTGTGGGTGAAGAAGAACACCCTGCACAGAAGCTCAGGGGCTGGACAACCCGCCTCCTCACTCCTACCTTCCACTAATGTGAATCAAACTGATTATAATTCCAAAACGAAGACTCACACTGCATATGAACTTCCACTGAACTGTTCACACTGCGTGTAAAGTTACTCACAAACACCCCACTCTGACACTCTGCCACATACTAATACCATAGGTCAGCTGCAGTGGAGGAAAATACATGGGCTAGAAAAAAGTGAAGTGGACAGTGCTGGAAAGCCATGGAACAAGCCATAAAGCCTGTGTACATCACATGCAAGAGATGGAACATATCACACCACCCTTAGGCCATCAAATCAGACATGGGTGGCACAGTGAGTGGAATTAAACCTAAGTGACCTCTGTGCAATGATAGAAAGTTTCTGAAGTCAAACATTGATTAGCCACACATCCGTGTCAACTTACTTGACATGTATGTCATCAGCACAACACTCATGGCTCATTGTCACACTCCCTGACTGTCAAACACAAGTAGGACCTTCACACATGCCGCTCACCTACCCACCACACACCTGCAACACTTAACACCTGTGTGAAACACACATAATGTTGCAAAAGATGTCCTGTGAGTTCACTGACAACAAATCACTCTCCCTGTGGTGCAACCACAAACATCACACTCACACTCATGGATGCCTGAACCAATGCAGACATAAAACCAATAGCCAAACACAAAACTCACAACTAGCATACACAGAAGTCCAACAAGCCCACACATGGGCAGCCAAACAGTGGAAAGGCAATCTGACCCTAGACAGAACGGGAATACACAACATTATCACTCTAGACAAATGCACAAGCACCATACCTCAACACAAACAAGAAGTGCATCCTCAAGAATCAATCATAAACACAAACTGGGATCAATGGGACAATCAGCTAAGACAGACAGAGACACCACACCACTCATCCAGTGAACAAGGTGCCATAATGTACCACAAGCATGCACATGCCCAATCCTGACAAGTGACATGTCAAAAATAGGAGGACAAACCACCAATGTGCACTCAAAAGAAGCCCAGTAACAAGAATTCGCCTTGCTGCATGTGACAGACACACACGTAATGCACACCACACCTGCAACACAGATCTGAATATATCACACAGCAACAACTAATCACACACAACATCATGCAAATACAACATCACACACACATACCAGCTGTCAGTAGAAAGAGTGAATACAGGCCAAACACTGCATACATCCAACAAAAACTAAACAGATGCATATACCAATCCACCACATTCCAAACTAAGCTTGACTTCAGGGGGAGGCACACACGCAAGTACAAGGCAACATTCACCGACAACACTGCATGCACACCAAGCAGTGTGTGCACACCAACCAAATCAGTAGCACACACATCTGAGTGCCACACAATGTACTCCCACAACACAAATCAACACAAAATTGGCAGTCACACACTGCATACTCACAACTGGCAGCAACAACAAGTAGGTGTTCCCCAGGAGTGCGAGGACATACCGGCACACTGCACAGTGCTCAACCTACAACTCCTACATGTGCCCACAATCTGAAACACATGGTAGTCAATTGAAACAAACAGGCACTGGTCTCCTGGGTCATACATGTATGCAGTTGGCATTGCTGGGGTACACATATATCAACACTACTGACAATATCAGCCTATTCACACTGTATGACCACTCAAGTGCACACATTCAAATGTACCCATGGGACTAGGAAGTCAGGCCATCACAAGATGAACACACATTAACACTGATGTACACACATCAAGAAAGATCACATAGATAGTAATTCTGTGGATAGAAGTCACCTCTGTTGTGGTATTGTATCATAACATGACATGTGTTCAATTTAGCAAACATGACCATATGATGAATATGATAACAGTAGATAATCACAAACACCCATCATTGTACCCTCAAGCCTCAGAGTCAAGAAGAACTAAAGTGCCTTTCACCACTGGCAAACTCTGAAAAAGTAAAACAAGCAATTGGCAATGTTAAAGTGGCATTCAGAGCATTTGTCACAAGCAACCATACCCATACAGAAAACACTTTTATTTAGCAAGAACACTGACAAAGCAGACAACAGGAGTAACTGTGTTTATTACATATTACCAAGATAAGCATAAAAAGTAGACAACAGCAAGGCCAGTGGCCAGTCCATATTTCAAAGGAGGTACATGTGTGCATGAGAACCTGCACAGAAAATGGGCATCCAAAGTGACAGACAGCAAGGCCAGTGGCCGGTCCATAGTTCAAAGAAAGGTACATGTGTGCATGAGAACCTGCACAGGGAATGGGCATCCAAAGTGACGAACAGCAAGGCCATTGGCCAGTACAAAGTAGAAAAAAGTACATGTGTGCATGAGAAAACTGCACAGGGAATGGGCATCTAAAGTGATAAACAGCAAGGGCAGTAGCCAGTCCATAGTTCAAATAGTTCAAAGGAGGTACATGTGTGCATGAGAACCTGCACAGGGAATGGGTGACACCGTACATTGCGATGGGAATCAACACAGCTAAAATGTGCTGTCCATGCACAACTGTGAGAGAGGTAGGTTTGGGAGGGTGACTTTGCCTCAGACTTGGCGGTCAGTCAAAATGGGAAGTGACTGATTGTTGGGGCCAGTTGGAGGACAGGACCTGGGAGAGAGAGGACCAGTTGTGGTAGAGGCATCAGTGGCTTTGGGAGCCGGAGTGCTGCTTGGACCGGGTGGTGTGGTGGCACGGGGAGGTGGAGACATGTAGCAGTGAGACACAGTGTGTGAGGGTGAATGTGGAGGGCTGCCTCTCTACTTCTTGAGGATTCGATAGCCAAGAACTGTCTTGGTAGGAGTTGGAAGTGGGGCGGGCACAGCAGGCAAACTCTGCACCAAAGGTGCATCAGGTGCAGGTGGAGGTCCTCTTTCAGGGGATCTACTGGATCTGGTGGTATGCTTACCCTGGCCTTGCCTTTTCCCCTCCATCCCCTGTTGACCAGGTGAACCCCCCACATTGCCCTCCTGTCCCAGCTTCACAGGGGTGTGGGTGGGAGTTGAGGTTGTGGGTGAATCTGCCTTCGAGAGTTGTTTCTTCTGACTCTTTGCAGACAACAGCTTCACAGCAGGTGCAGCAACTGTTTGCCTGTCTTTGGGAGCACGTTTTGGGACAGGAGTGTCCTTGGATCGAGCTGATTTGGATGCATGTGAGCCTGAGGTCTGCTTCTTGGCTTGATGCCCCTGAGTGTCACCTGAAGGGCTTTTGCCTTTGCTCGCCTGTGTGACTTTTTTTTATTTTCGGGTTGGTGTCTGTGCTGTGGGCCTCTTGCAGTGCTGCTATTGTGGGCTGCACATGGAGTACTTGGAGCCTGAGGGCGGTGGTGTATCTTCACTCTTGTCAGATGTTGCCACTGGCAGGGTGGTTGCTGAAGGGACTGGAGCTGGACTCTGAGCCTGTGACAGCTGAATGGCTGCCGTCACTGTGGAGTATAAAGACTGGAAAGTTCTGTGTAGCCCACCCACGTCAGAATGAATGCTCTCCATTAAGGAAAATACATGTGCCAACTTCACGTCATGATCTTGGAAGGCATTCAGGAAAGTAGTATGACCCACACACAGCTGGCACAAAAGGTCCACCACCTCAACACTGAGGGCAGCAGGGGAGACAGGGGCAGGGGCAGCGATGCCTGCGGGAAGGACACTCTACCCTTCTTACTGCTATGGGCATGGGCAGCACTAGTGGAAGTAGCCAGGAGGGTGGGCACTGGATGATGTGTGGTGGAAGAAGAGGCATATTTCCCACTCCCTGTGCCTGCCAACATCGAGGAATCACCGCTGGCATCAGATGACATTGAGGTTGGTGTTTCTGGGTGGGATTCTCCAAGGGTACTCCTGCCCCCTCCGAGGCGCTGGTCACATCAGTGAGCTAATGTGTAGCAGTTGTGTAAGATGCCTCACCAATGGTGTCTATCCCCTGTGCCCTTAGTAGATGCAAGAGACAGAGACGTAGGTTCAGTTTAGTGCCATACTCACAAACAGCATATGCAAGCTCCCATGTTGTACACCCCTCGGTGCAGTCGGCATGTACGACCTTAATGCAAAAATCACAAGATGCATGGTAACATGCATACTTGGCATTGATGACCCATGCGACGTTCACAAAGCCAAAAAGCTTGCCCATGCCTTCATGTAACCTGACATATAGATTCCTGTAAGCATACCTACATGCCTGTAGGTGAAAAAGATGTACATCTCAACATGTTGTCACGGTTACATATGGAGTTACTTTAAGGGGACAACACAGATACTGACTCCCAAATGTCCTTTTGCAATGGCCATAAGCTCCTGCTATCCACCATGTTGTGCTTTGAAGCACATCTACAGTTGCACATTGGTGGCTGATGTGTCGTCCTCACAATTTCGAGGTCAGGCACTGCACTCATTGACGAAAGCACACTCAGCTGAGGCACACTGCCATTCACTGACAGGGGGTATTCATGACTCCCCTAATGCAGACAATGGCACGAGGCCACAACTCTGCATGCAATGCAAAGGGCCATAACATTAAGGACATGAAAAAGTACTTGTAGCGAAAATGCATTATAGCTGCACCCAACACAGAGGCCACTTACAAGCCATTGTATCACACTAGAAACATCACAGAGCTCCACACTGGCTAAGGGTTGGAATACATTCAGTCACGCGGAGGCCAGCCTACTGGTTTGCCCTAGCTTCAACCTGTCTGCCGTCCGAGGTAGAGCCTTGTCAGATGTGTAGTTCTCACAATTTCAAGGTGAGGCACTGCACACATCGGTGAGGCACACTGCTGTTCACTGCCCAGGGATCTCCATGACTTCCCTAATGCAGCCGATGCCATTAGGCTACACATCACAATGCAATGTCAAGGGCCATTACATTAGACATGCAAAAGTACATGTAGCGTAAATGCATGACAGCTGCACTCAACACAGGCCACTTACAAGCCATAGCATCACACTAGAAACATCACAGAGCTCTGCACTGGCTCAGGTTTGGGATACATGCAGTTACTCACAACCAAAGTCACCCTTTGCAGAATACTCACCCCCAACTTGCTGCTGATGGGCCCTTAAGCGTCCATCCAGCTCTAGCTTTGTCACTGCCAAGATGCGGGCCATTAGTGGTGTCATGCTCCTACACGCCAACCTGCCAGTCCGAGAGAGGAGCCCCAGCGTCATCTGTGCCACGTTTTTGCATGATAGTGAATTACAGCCAATTTCGTTTTTCACTATTTTAAGGCTAACTGTTCCCATAGGCTAGAATGGGCAGTTTGATTATAACATCTTATAATCCTAAATAACTCAGTGAACTAGGTAGAAATTCGAGTTTAGTATGCCTGTACTCAGAATGAAAAAAATACATCTTTTAGTCAAGATAGTTTTAACATTCTGCGTTTGAAAATACCACTTTTAGAAAGGAGGTATTTTCTTGCCTAACCATCCAGCCTGCCTCTGCTAGGTTGCGTATTCCATGTCTGGTTTGTGAGTGGCAGGGGCTCGGGTGGCTCCAGGAGACAGAGTGAGTCAGCACAAGGCTAAATAGACCTATCTGCATGAGGAGTGGTAGAAGGAGTAGCACCTGGGCCTGAATAGGGCTGTGCCTGCCTTCCACAATGCTGACTTCACCTCCTGTGGTATGTCTGATGACCCTGGCCCACATTGACAAAGGAAGAAGTTATGCACTGACAGAATGGACCCAGAACTGGTTTGGACTAGGTACAGACACTCTCTGCCTTCAGAGACAAAGGATTCATAAGTATAAAAAGGGGAATCCAGACCCCAATACTTTAGATCACTTCTGGGAATCAAGACAACCCTTTGCTGAGAAGAAGAACCAGAGAAGCTGAAGGAGGAGACTACCCCCGGGCTGTGTGTTTGGGGGTTGGCCTGCAGTGGTTGCTTCATTGCCAAAGAAAGGAGAAAAAGGACTGAGTGGGCTTTCATTATCTTGAACAAGAATCTCCAAGGGCTTGAATTGTGCTTGCCTCCAGCCTGAAATCTCAAGGATACAATACTTCACCAGCACCTTCCCCCTGAATTCCCTGGCCTGCTGCTGTGCTGGGCCTTCTGTTAGAATGCGTGTCGCTGGGAGCTGGAAGCACGACTCAACGACAAGACATGTGTCGCTGCTGCAGCATTTGCCAGTGCAACGCTGAGTAAGCCTGCCGACGCTGCCGCTGTCACCATCGCATCGCCAAAGCACATCGCATCACCAGAGAAGCGTGTTGCTGCCGCAAAGGCCACCATCGCATCAACAGAGAAGCATGTCGCAGGGCCTCTTGCGGCTCAGAAGGTCACTGAGTTGCCGCACTGTCATCGGGCGTCCATGTATCGCATCTACAGTGTTACACCGTAACCAAGGTGCTATTTTGTCCCATCGCACCGGAGCGTCATCCATCAGATCGCAGTAAGAAACCTACGCATCACTTCCCCACACAGTAAGGAAGAGAGCAACAAATCCCCTGCGCAGCAGTAAGGAACCAACGCATCCACTCCCCTGAGTGTAAGGAAGAGATGCATCACCTTCCCCTTCCCTGCGACCCTTTTGTTTGTTTTGCGTTACGCATCCCAGGTACTGTGAGAGTAAAGTTTTGCATTTACAATCTAAAGTGAACTAAGCTATTTCTACCATTTTAAAGACTTATTTGGATTTCAGTATTGTTGATTTTTGTAGTTTGGTTCTTTGTTAAGTCTAGTAAAGACCCTGTGTGGTGTCCATCTTTAGTGATTTCACTGTATTATTGTATGTATGTGTTCACAAATGCTTTACACACTGCTTTGCTCACTGCCTCTGAGATAAGCCTGTCTGCTCATGTCAAGCTACCAAGGGGGTGAGCAGGGGTTATTTTAGGAGTGTAGCCTATTACCCTGACTAGAAGCAAGGGTCCCTATTTGGTCAAAGGTACCTACCTCTGCCAACTAGAGACCCCCAATTCTAACCCATTGCATGTCCCTCCCATTCTGGAATGCAGCCCAGGATTTGTGGAAATGAGTCTAAAAATCCCATTTACCTGAAGTATGCATGCTAGGCAGTGTATCACACAAACCCACACTCTCTGGCACATACGGGATTAGATCAACTTCATGTGTGCACTCCCTGCACTCTCTTACTTCAACTCTGAAACACTTATCATGACATCAGGAGCACCATATAGCCTCCCATACTGTGAGAGCACCTCGTCCACCAGGACCTCCACCTCCTCTGTGGTGAAGGGACGGGCCCTGATGTTCTCAGTTCTCCACATCACTGGGTCCAGGGGACAGGAACAGCAACAGTTGGTGGTGAAGAGTGTCAGTCAGCAGCCTACCACGGTTTTCAAAAGTGCATTTGTCTACTGCGATTG
The DNA here is from genome assembly GCF_964263255.1 of Lissotriton vulgaris. Classification (NCBI taxonomy): domain Eukaryota; kingdom Metazoa; phylum Chordata; class Amphibia; order Caudata; family Salamandridae; genus Lissotriton; species Lissotriton vulgaris. The sequence goes on from NC_141685.1 coordinate 1,442,678,427, forward strand.
CTGTTCCAATTGGCTTTAAGGGCATGGGTATTGACAGTGACACACCGCAGGGACCAGGCGGTCGCTACCGTGATTTGGCAGCTTAACATTGGTGCCTATGACTGGCCCAGCGGTAGAGGAGCATGCCTACTACTATTTTAAAAAGTGTATATCTCTACAGCAATTGCGGTTCCCATTGGTTGAATGGGCATGTGCATTGGCTGTGTAACACCGTGGGGCCCAGGCAGTCGCGACTGCGATTTGGCAGCATAACATTGGTGCCAATGGCCATGATTGCGGTGGCAGTGCACGCTTACGGCACCTATGGACACATCATGCTGTAGCAATGGCAATGGCTAGTTCTCAGCATCAAACAATAAACACTTACTATGAACGATGCCACCCCATAGTGTAATTCAATGCTAGTGTGACATTGAACTCACTGAGGACTACACATGCCAGGACAGTGCACAGGATTGAATGCATTGGCATGTCCTCCCTCACATGTCACTTATGATATTGTTGTGCATGTACACAGATCTGTGGTGTGATGGACTCTCAAATATGTACACATGTCAATGTGTGTGATGGCTAAGCAACCCACTGTAATGAAGGACTGACTACATAATGTTCCTATATCACTGTATAGATTTCTAAACTCATATTTATACTTGATCTTTATGCACACACTGTGATCATTGTGTTGGTAATGTGTGTCCTGCCCGACTTACGCAAGAAGGTGTGGCAGGTACAGCAACTACATAGAAGCCAGCAGTGTTGCTGTTTCAGACATGTGCTGTGTCAACTTTTCTCAGGGCTGGTGACACACAATATTAGAATGTACCTTTTGGCATTCACATAGTCTGAATCTGTTTTGGGGGTACTCACTGTGGAAATACTGGACAAGTGTACAACTACTTTAGATCAAGGTGTCACTACATGTGACTTGTGCTGTAGGCTGTAGTTTTAGGTCATTCATTGTTGGTGCTGTGTCAGTCAAAATGTAAGATGTTGGACACATCTCAGAGGGAAATTGAATTGACATGTGTCCCCTTTCATCCTATGTAGGAGGAGACCAAATGTGCATCGTCCATTCACATTGCTTGCATACATGGAGGATGAGGACATCGTATGGAATTCTGTTTGGCTCGACCTACCCTTTGGAACCTATGTGCGCAGTTGGAGCCCCATCAGAGGCCGCGCAAAAACCATCTGACTGCTTTGACACCAAAGTGTAAGGTGATGGCGGCCCTGCATTTTTTTGCAACTGATTAATTCCAGTACACAGTGTCCAGCGCAGGTGGGATGTCTCAACCAATATTCAGGTTCATGAGCATGCACACATGTTGGCCTGGTTCCATCACATGTACTTGAGCACATCTACAGGAACGGGAAGCATTTGCATTCCTTCAATGTGCAAGTGGTATGCCAGGCGGATATTCTCCCATGTCTGCGCTAAATATCCGGGATCAGCTCATGACTCCTACATCCTATGTAACAGCATCGTACCACAGCTGATGGAAAATCTGCATCCAGAGCGTGCATGGATTGTGGGTCAGGACGCAGAGTCAAGTAGTGTTCTGTATGTGTGACATGCTGTCCTTTGCTACAGTTATAGTACAAAATTGCTCTGTGTATCTCACACCTAGGTGACTCTGCATATCCCAACTGGCCTTGGTTGCTGAGCCCACTTAGGAATTCCAGGACCTCGCGTGAAGTCTCCTACAATGATGCCCATGGGAGGACATGTCGTGTAGTGGAGCGTACTTTTGATCTTCTTAAGTCTCGATTATGGGCTATGGACAGGACCAGAGGTGCATGATGTACTCTCCCCAAAATGTGTCAGATCGTAGTTGCATGCTGCATGCTCCACAACCTGGCCTTGCGCGAAGAGATCCCCCTGATCCTCTACAATGATGAGCAGCAGATGCCCCGCCTGCAAACCCACACATGTTCAGTGACGAGGATAGTGGAGAAGAGGAAGGTGTCGACCTGCGTCAACAGCTTATCAACCGCTACTACCCTTGAAGGTGAGTGACATTGTACAACGGTGCCATTGTCTGCAGTCTTTGATGCTGGTGAAAAGGCCTAGGGGAGCTTTTTGACTGCTGCCTGTTGTTGGCTCTGTGCTGATGGCTAATGTTTGGGGCACAGGATTATTATGCCCAGCTACATGATGTCTATGTCGATATTGTTGCTTATTGTAATGTCTGCTGGTTTGTGTACCTTGATGACAAGTGTTATGTAATTGCTGTGATGCCATCACCTGACAAGTGAATGGTGTTCTCTTGTATTGTTCTAGGTCCCTTCAGCCTCTCAATGCCTCAAATCAATCAATGCTTCTCGAACATTTGAATCAGAGTCAACATTCTACATGCTGTGATAAACATGGAGCAGACACAAAAACATACGTGTGTAAAGAGTGTTTATTTACAATAAGTATTTGTGATAGGGAAGTGATTATTTACAAAAAGGTGCAAAGTGAATCAATAAGTTGTCAGTGATGGTAGACAAAAGAATAGAGTAGTCACCACATTGATGTGGTGACACAGTCCAACAGACGACTGCCATCAACATGGCAGTGTGGGTAACAAAGTCAATGTCAAGGTGAAATAGAGGTACCATTATGGCTGGCTCTTTGACTGGCAATTGGCTGGTACTTTGCCATGTGATCCTCCCGTGGTTTTCCTCGGACGGCCCCTTGAGCGTTTGGCAGGGGGGGCCTCTGCTGCAGGTACAGTGGTGTCAGAGGAGTCATCCTGTTCCAGCTCACCCCCCTTTGTGGCTGCAGGTGAGGTTGTGGGACGTTCATCCTGCGGGCCACTGGAGGGAGGTTGAGCCGTCCTTTGGGCCGCAGGTCTGTCCCTCAGAACACCCACAAGCTGGCCCATGAGGTCCACGATTTGGCCCATATGCGTGTCTATGGAGCTCAGCAGCAGGAGGACCTTACGCACTTCTTCCAGAACCTGCCCCATTTGTCCCTAGGTCTCTTCCTATGCCCCAAGGACTCTGGCGATGTTGGCCAGGGCTTTGGCCACAGTGTCCTGTTGAATTTGTTGCCCAGTTCCCCTCCCACCTGCCCTGCTGTCCTGGACCTGTGGCATCACCAATCGACGCACCAGTAGACTCTCTCTGCCCTCCTCAAATTGTGAGGTGGTGTGGGTAATCTCTGAGGCAGGGAGAGTGTTGCTGGCAGCACTGGTGGTGGTGGTGGTGGTGGTGGTCGATGAGGCCACACAGGTCGTTGCAGCAGGGGTCAGCACAATTGTTGATGCTGAGGTGGTGGTGGTGGGGACAGTGGGGGCCTGGGACCTTGTGCGCCCCTGCAGTCCTGATGAGACAGGTTTGAGGTCCGCATCCAGGGAAGTTAGGAAGTCTGCATCTGACAGAGATGAAATGGTCATTGAAGTGCACCCCGCAAGCTTAGTGTTAGATGTTTGGTTGTTACATGTTATAAGCCACACAGTTTATATTGATATCCCATCGAATGGCTCCATGGTATTGTGCATCATGACATGATGTGGGGGAAGACACATTACTTATCCATGGTGTGACATGGCAATAGGGAACATGTTCCACGAACAGATTGTGTAATTAAAAAGATATGTCGTCATCTAATGAATATCAGCAACGCAACTTTATGTGAAGCGTCTTTGTTTTTTACTCTGCATGGGATATGTTACATCTGAGCATGTACTTGCCATTGTGATCTCATGCATCCCTTTGTCATATCATGTGCTTTGCTTTCTTTTTACACCTGACCATGCATGTTTTGTTTTCATATGGGCCTTGATGCTCTGCCCCCAGTGCTGTGCATGATTGTGCCCTGAATTTATTGAACATGTGAATTGGTGAGTCAAACTTTAATTCTGTGACAGTTACATACGCTTAGCTGTCTGCACACTGGAAGTGGCTATTGGATCAATGCCAAGTTGGATGACATGTGAGGGGTGGTATGGTCATATGGCTCCATTATTTGTGAGGAATGGCAGGGTGCATGCACTGTCTACCTACCTGTTCCTTGACATAGTTGAGGGGAATTGCTGCCACATGCTTCTGGGTGGGGAGGAATGCTCCATCCCACTGAGCTGTGGCACATGGGTGCCTGGTAGGAGTTGTAGTGCTAGCTCCCACCCACACACACCCCTCCCTTTTAAGATGGCTGCCTACCTGTTAGGGGAAGGTGAGCAATGTAATGTCTGCTTCATGGTTGTGGGTGTGTGGAGTGTTTAATCCTGCTGAGCTGGGGATAAGGGTTCCTGGTGGGAGTTGTCGGGCTGGCTCCTGCCCACAAACACCCCTCCCTTTTAAGATGGCTACCCACCTGTTAGTTTGAAGTGAGCAATGCAATGTCTGCCACATGTTTCTGGGTGGGGGAGAGCTCCATCCTGCTGAACTGTGGAACAAGGGGGCCTGGTGGGAGTTGTATACAGTCTTCCCACCCACAAACACCCTTCCCTGTTAAGATTGCTGTGGAGAAAGCATTGCAATGTCTGCCACATAGTTGTGGGTGTGTGGAGTGTTTTATACTGCTCAGCTCTGGGACAAGGGTGCCTGGTGGGAGTTGTAGAGCTGGCTCCCACCCACAAACACCCCTCCCTGTCAATATGGCTGCCTCCCTGTTGAGCCTCAGAAGATAATGGTTACACATGACTCTTGGGTGGGGGAAGTGTTCCATTCTGCTCATGGATGGGACAAGAGAGCATAAGATGGCTACCTACCTGTAAGTTTGAAGAGTGAAAAACAATGGCTGCCACATGGGTGTGGGTGGGGGATAGAGTGTACCATCCAGTTCAGCTTTGGGACAGGGGAGCCTGGTGGGAGTTGTAGCGCTGGATCCCAGCCACGAACGCAACTCCCTGTTAGTATTGTGTGTTAACTTACTTATGCTTGTTTGAGAATATTACTGTTGATGTTATGACATCATAGAATGTTTGTATGTGAATGCAACTGGGATTCAGTAGGAGATTGCTGACCCAGAAGGAGGTATCAACTGTTGATACTGTGCTATTGATCTACCATAAGCCTCCATGAATTTCTAAATATTTTGGAGTATTTACCTTTTCTACACTGGTGACGAGGACCTTGCCTAATTGGGGACAGGCGATCTCAGCAACAACTCCCCTGCCATTCCTGTGAAAACTTTGGGAAAAGTTTTTTTTATTTGAACCCCTTGGACTTACAGACTTTTGGAATTCGTATCAACTTGTTTTTACAAGTGTAGTGCAGGAGTCAACTTGTTTACTTGCTATTGTAAGTAATTATTTGTTTACTTCACTTTACTTCTAACTGTCTGTCCTCTGAACTTTCCTAATCAAATTATAACATCGCTATACATTTTATTAGGACTTCCTGTTTCAAGATGTTACCGATGTATCTGGGACTGCTGCATTTTTTTTCTCATCATTAAGTGTCAATCGGAATCTGTATCTTGTTTGCCTGGATATCTTACCATTGTTTACATCACATATACGTGGCCACATTCAAAACTCACCGGAGCGTACCGGCACTTGGCATCATTCAAAACTCACCGGAGCGTGGCGGTCTTGCTTCCGCGTCATTGCTTCGATTCAGCTTCTTCCTCCGATCGCTCCGTCACTATCCCAGTGCTTTGTGGGAAAGGTGTGATGTCACCACGCATCTCCCGTTGGCGTGACAGCCATTTTGAATGTTTCTTAGTTGCTAAGCGACTATTTCCGGCATTATATTTATCGGGTAGCGTCTGGGTGAGGAAATTGTCAACGCTTTTAAGGAATATCGGACAAAAATTGCTGGAAAATATAGCTATATTCGTGGTAAGTTCTATACAATCAAAATATTGCGTTTTATCTCTCGAATACAATATTAGATAGAAGGTCTTTTCCAGAGATATTACTGACTTTTCTACAACTTAAAAAAAAGATAAAGAAGGGGGACAAGGCTATTTTTTTTCTCCATGTACTGTGATTTTTATTCTATAATTGGACACTGGTTAGATTACTTAACAAGACTCTGGATATTTAATTACTTGTTCCTCTGGACTACGTGACTGCATTCTTTGTTTTAACTTATTGTTTTTTTCCCTCCATTCCTTCTGGACGACGGTGACTAAATTTTTTATTTTAACTAGTTATTTTCTTGTGATTATTCTGGACTGTTATTGTAAATTTATTTTAAGATGTCTGCTACAACAAGCATGTCTCAACCCCCTGCTTTCCTTTCTGAGAAGGGGGAACCGATTCTTCCAAGCAAACAATGGAGGCATTTATTTGATTCATACATAGTAGCTATTGGTGGTGAGAAATGTTCTGCTTTTAGGAAACAGGCCATTCTTTTACACAATTTAGGTGTCGAAGGGAGAAACGTATATGACAGCATGGACGTGATTCCTGTGGGTAGTGGTGAAGGTGAACCCAATGACGTGTATGAGATGTCGGTGTTAATGTTGGGAAGATATTTTGGTCCTCGGATCAATGTGGTTTTGGAGAGACACAAATTTTTTACTAGGGCTGAGAGTGCAAATGATCCAGTGAAGAGTTATGTTGGTTCTCTTAAAACTCTAGCTAGGACTTGTGAATTTGGAGACCTGTCTGATTCATTAGTAAGGGATCAATTAATGCGATGTACTAACAGCACTCGTGTGCAAGAAAAATTATTGCCAAAAAACCCTACAGTAAGTGAAGCTGTTGCGATTGTGGAGGGAATGGAGAATACATCTTCATGGGTTAAAGAAATGAAGAAAAACCATGAAGATAAAGATAAGAAAGAAGTCTCCAGTAGCATACATGCTCTCACTGAGGATGAGAGTTATGAGGAAGTGATATCTAAAATTTCCTCTGTTGAGAATAGATAAGGAACCACGTGTGCGTAACTCTTAGGTTTCCACCTGTCAAATTTGATTGTGATTCCCATAGCAACTCAACTCCTGGCAGGAGCAGTGGAAATGAGAAGAATGTCAAGAATGTCTCTAAACCTAAATGTTTTAGGTGTGGACATTTTTCTCATTTTTCAAATTATCCCCAGTGTTATGCCAGAGAGTCCATTTGCATGAAATGTGGTCTCAAAGGACATTATGCTCGGGTGTGCAAGTCAACGCAAAATTCTAGTAAAACACAGAAGTTGGGCATGCAGTGATTAACAGTATATGTGATGATAATGGTCAAGTTGATGCAGATAAAATATGCATGCATGAGTGTGAAATTCCAGTTAATAATTTTAAGTTTGTCGTTCTAGTGGACTCTTGGTTCCCATTCACCATGATAGGTAATAAACAGTGGGATGAAGTAGTTGGTTTTGATAGTATGGTCTTGAATCCACCCAACATTAATCCTGTTAGCTATGGTGGTGCAAAAATTAATGTTTTGCGGTATATAGAAGGGTGTATTAAATTCAAAAACAGAGAAACAGATGGTAAGATATACGTGGCTGAAAGAGTTGATAATTTGCTAGGATGGAGGCATCAAAGGGATCTGGGAATCATGTTGAATCCCAATGCCAAAGACCCCAAAGACCAAATTATGTTGGTGAACTGTGAGAAGGTTGGATGTATGTTGGGAGATCAGAGTGACGAGTATTTCAACAAATTCCCAGAAGTTTTCACTGACAGTTTAGGTTGTCTCAGAGGATTTGAACCCTGGATAATTTTAAAGAAAAATGCGGTACCATCAGTACACAAGGTGGGAAAGGTACCCAACATGATGATGGGACCAATCAAGACTGAACTGGAAAGGTTACTGAAATTGGGTGTCATTAAGGAAATAGAGGCATCTGAATGGTTGGCCCCGATTGTTTTGGGTCCTAAGGATGGTGGGACCAATGTCAGAATGTGTGTGGATTTGAGAAGTTTGAATGAATTGATTTGGGTTGATCGCCAACCCTTACCTAATATTTCAGAGTCACTTGGTACTCTCAAGGGTGCCCGTGTCTTTAGTGTATTGGACTTATCATCCGCGTACCACCAAGTCCCTTTACACATAGAATCAAGACACCTTACATCTTTCGTAACACCTCTGGGGGCAGACTGTTTTTTGAGAATGCCTTTTGGATTGGCGTCGGTGGCAGCATGTTTCCAGAGGCTCATGAAGAAGGTCTTAGAAGGTGTGAATAATATAATATTCTTTCAAGATGATATTTTGATTTATGGTGAAGACAACAAGAAACACAGAGTCACTCAAATTGAAGTTCTGGAAAGGTTGAAGAGCAATGGGTTAACTGTAAATAAAGAAAAATGCTGTATTGAGGTTTAGAATGTGTCATATCTAGGTCATGTGATCTCTGGAGAGGGGATACAACCAAAATTAGAACTTGCTCAAAGTGGTGTGTTGAATGCTCCCATACTAATTTACAAGGATCAGGTGAGGTCATTCCTTGGCCTTGCTGAGTTTTATTCAAAGTTTGTGCGCAGTTTTGCAAGTGGGACTGAGCCAATTAGAGCTTTATTAAAAGCTTTTGATGTTATCAATGGTAAAATTGGTAATATGCCCACTTTGGGACATTTTGATGCCAATCTTAAGACAGTGTTGACTACTGATGCAAGTCTTAAAGGGTTGGGGGCTGTTCTTTCTCCGTTTGTAAATGGAGAAGAGAGAACGGTTGCGTTTGCTTCGCGAGCGCTAAGAGAAGCAGAGAGGAATTATTCTTGTGTGGAAAGAGAGGCTTTAGCTGTGTTTTGGGCAATACAGCATTTTAGATTCTATTTGTGGGGAATTCCTTTCCTTGTGAGATCTGACCATCGTCCTTTGGTTCAGATTTTTTCTTGCAGGCACAGTGATCATATTACTCCCAGGATTAAACGGTGGAGTGAAGGCTTGCAGGGATATAATTTCAGAGTGCAATATTTATCTGGTTTCAACAATAAGTCTGCGGATTGTCTCTCTCGTCTGCTGGTAGGTGAAGAACTAATTACGGATGAAGAGGAGAATTTATACTGTGTTGGGGAGTCTAGCGTCTTTTGGGTGACTGAATCATATTTGTCAAAAGATGAATGGTTTGACGGTGTGAATAAAGATGACATTTTGATCGTAGATTAGCCAAGGTTGGCCTGAGTACAAGACTCTTGATCAATACTTGAAAACATATTGGACTGTGAGGGATGAGTTGTCCTTTACTTGTAGGAATCTATTGAGAGGTGACAGAGTGATTCCTCCTATAAAATTCAGGAACAAAATTATTAATACTGCCCATGAAGTCATCTTGGGAGGAGCCTCACTAAGAGTTGTTTGAGAGAAAGGTATTGGTGGCTTGGCATGGACCGCATGGTTGAAGAAGTAGTGAGGGATTGCTCAATTTGTGCTGAGAGTGATAAATCTCATGCCATTAACCATGCACCTTTGTCTCCAGTAGAAGTACCAGATCAGGTGTGGTCTAAATTGGGTCTTGATATTATGTGACCTTTTGAGTTGTTGCCTTCTTATGAGCGTTATGTTCTTCTACTGGTTAATTATACCACAAAATGGGTTGTTACCAAATGTGTTCCTTCTGTTAACACGAGGATTGTTGTAGAATTTCTCCAAGATGCGTTCGTCTCTGAAGGTGTGCCTAAATTCCTGGTGACTGATAATGGGTTGCAATTTGTTTCTCAAGAAATGTGTGACTTTCTCAAAGATAACAATAATATTCACCAGAAAACTGCATTATATTCACCACAGGCTAATGGTCTAACCGAGAGAATGAATAGACTTGTTAAAGATTGTGCACAACGTGCTCTTAACACAAGATCTTCTTTCGCTGCTATATTGAGAGATACGTGGTGGGCTCACCATACTACTCCTAATGCCGTTACACGAAGATCTCCTTTTGAAGCCTTAAGAGGGAGAAAAGCTGTCTCAAAGTTAAACCTTAGTTAGTTGCCTGAAAGTTTTAGTCATGGGTTGACCTTGGAGGAGCGGCGTTCTAGAATAGCGGTTTATCAACATAAGTACAAAGTTAGGTACAATTCCAAAATGCATGTGAGAAGCAGGAAGTGGAATGTTGGGGACAGAGTTGTGGTAAAAATCCAAGACATACATTAAAAGGGATGAGCACTTTTATTGGTCCTTTCACAATTGTGTCTATCAAGAAAAATGTTGTGAGAGTCAATACGGGGTGTACATGGAGCATGTCAAGGTTAGTAAAATGTTTGAAGCAACATAAGGATGCCTTGGAGAGTATGAATTTACGTAGTAGTACACAGCCTAGTATAATAAATTGCTGGGTTGGACAACCATTTGTATTGATTGACTTTTTAGTTTTATAAAATATTGTTAAGATTTTTTGGCATCAAAAAATACAACACAACATTTATGAAGTTACACAATACATAATCAGTAAACCGAAAAGAAAATGTCAAACACAGTACTTAAACAAGAAGATTGTCACAAATAATTAACATGGGCAACTGTGATAGGCCTCAGGTCAATCAATCATTGAGGCTCCAATCCTGAATATAAACTGAACAAGTGGACTGTTAGATTACAATAAGCCTCCTTGTTAACACCTACACAAGATACACAGTGGATTTAACATCAGGTGCTATGGCCAGGAATAACATGAGAACAGATCAACAATTCGCAAGTGTATTAAGTTGATTCCTAGCGTGCCCTAGTAATTTGGTATCTTGGTGGTAAGAACGTCGACGCGTTTCAAACCCAACAACATTAGACGGGTTCTCCTCAGGACATGGACTGGGGGGTCGTTGTCACTTAATTGTGAGAAGTTCACAAGCTGTCTTCCAGAACTCGTTGTGTGCCGGACCGCAGCGTCTTGTAAACTCTGCTGAGAACTCACAAGCCCGTGCGGCGGCTGCCGCCACCACACGCGTGCAGTTAGGACAAATCTGCCTCGTTCAAAAAGATTATATAGATCTGCACAATGAACCACTGATCCGGGCCGGCACCATCCCTTTTTCAGCGGCAATCTCTGCACACTGTTAAGGGAGTGATCAGATCAAAATCTCAAAAAAGGGGGAGCAAAGAGGGACTTTAGGCAAATGTGGGGATCCCTCAACTTCCAATAATACAGTACAAAAAAACAGTTTCCCATAACCTTAAAGAAATATTTTCTTTTTTTATAAGTGAATGAAAACCCCAAACATAGAAATTTACTGTAAGGGATTAGCCATTTTACCAACCTGTAAAAAGAAAACCAGGGGTATCAACAGTCCAAAAAATGCCTGCCAAACTAGGGTTCTGATTGCGATGACGGTGAGTCCGACAGCTCGTTGGTGGCGGACCCATCGACATCAGCCCCTGCAGCCTGCCTTGTCCCCTGGCACACCACTATGGGGCCTGTACTTCCCTAAACATCCCTGCATCACGTGGTAAGGCACATATGGTACCTGTCACATTGTGCAGGGATGTTTTAAATGTTCATTTTCTACTGGGGTGTGTGCTGCAATTTGCAGCACATGCCACAATGGAAACTATAGACATTGCGACCACCATGAAGGCGGTTGCATGGTACTGTAGGCAGCAGCACCGCTGATTTCCAGTCGGTCAGCTCTGCTTCCGCCATGGTGCCAGTTAGACGAGAGTCTGACCGGAATCATAATCAGGCCCCAGGTGCTCACTTTTGCAGCTCAATTTTGGAGTCGCCTCACATAAGCTATCACCATGAGCCCTTGGGTAACAGGCACCCTAGCTCCTGCTTCTCATTATTGGTGGAGCTCTTTTTCTCAGGGAATGCACTCTATAGTAATATCAGAAAACATGCAGTGACTTCATCATGGCACACAGAGGGAATGGTAAATCATCCACAATGCTCCTGCAAAAAACAACCTGCCAGTAGTGTACAGACAGGCCCTTTGAAAAACATAGAGTACTCACCCACGTTCAAATAACTGGAAGCGTGTAAAGGGAACTGTGCCATTCTTACATTTAATAGTTCAGACCCTGGCACAAAACACAAACTCATATTCTGACTATCAATTGTGAAATGCCAACATGTTTCATTGCCACCAAATCGTAAGGCAAATTGATTAGGCCAGAGGGCCACGAAAATGGCCTTTTTTGCACTGCACAGGTACTCAGAGAAGGAAAACAAAATAAAAGGCTGGTTAGGGTGATCAAAAAAGGGAGCATATGGAGATTGATCAAAATAAATAAACCCCCATACTATCTTCATCTGACACTGTTAGGCCTGTCAGCCTAGTGCTAAAGTGCTTGAGCTCACTCCCCTAAATATGGTTAAATTGGTTCACTCCTGATTGGCATATATCATTTACTTATTTAATTTCCAATCCACTATACTGCACATACACAACTGGATGTACAGAAACCATCTAAAGCTAAACCCGGATAAAACCGAACTTACCTTGATAGGTGGTGTCTGGAACCCTTGAAGCCCGAATTCCTGGCCAACTGAGCTGGGCTCTCCCCCAGTCCCATCTTCTTCAGCTAAGAGCCTTGGGGTTGCAATCACCTGCGACCTATCCATGAAGTCCGAGATTGGGACAGTAATCTCATCTTGCTTCTTCCAGCTGTGGAAGATAAGGAAAAATCAGCAGACTCCTCACTTGCAAAGCACTGGTTTAAGTTGTCTCATCTTTGGTAATTTCTCATATTGCCTATTCCAATTCACTTTATTTCGGTCTTCCATCATATGTAGTCAAAAGACTGCAACTGGTGCTAAATCAGGTCGGCAGATGGCAACACGCCTCCCCTTCATGAGGATGGTACATTGGCTCCCCCTAACACAATGCTGTGCTTTTACAACTGGGTATCTTATCTTTAAATCTCTGCATGGCGCATGTACGAAATTTGTTTCCAACCTTATCCAGAGATACAGACCTGCCGGCAATTTCCGCTCAGCCCACCTGCAACTCCTGGTCACACCATCCTACAAACTGAAGAGACCAGGCAGTGGTAGATGTGCAGTGTTGGCCCCTCACTTCTGGAACACCCTCCACCTTGATATCAGGTCCTGTACAGACCTTTTGGCATTAAGGAGACTTCTTAAGACCTGGCTGTTTATCCAGGCATATGAATGAACTATAAGTACCTAGGCTAATCCTATATTTAGTGCCAAGAAACTGACCAGAATAGACAGGCTCTGCAAATAATTTTAACGTAAGATAACATATAAGTCCCTTGTTGAGTGGTATAGTGACCAAGAGGTTTTGCTTAAAAGAGAAGTTGGGAGCTGGTAGCAACCCTGAATCCATTCCCTAATTACAACATCAACTAAATAAACACTCTATAAAATACCCCTTTGTTGGACTTCTCAGTCTTGGGTAGACTTTGTCCAAACTTTTTGCCTTCACCCTCCAATACTCTGTGCACGTTACCAATGCTTGCCAATTCTACAGTGCTTGTGCTCACTACCTAAAACATGGTAAAGCTGACTTACACCAGGAGCCTTCTTATGTGTTGGCATAGTTTGCGCCCAGCGCATCCTTGAAAAGGTGCGCCCAGCGCAAATAATGCCAATGCGCCCAATTATGGTGAATGCACTGCCCTGGGGCCAGCAATGAACCTGCGCTGCTGCTTCGTGTTTTCACAGTGCAGGCGGGGGATTTGAGATCCCCTTGCAGGGGGATGCAGTCAGTGACTGCATCCACCTGCTACAGGTTGTCTGGGTGGTCCATTGGACCTCCTTTACCCCTGAAGAGGGTGGCTGTCAGGAGACGCACTGACAGTGCACCACCTTTTAAATGGCGCACTCTCAGTGCGTCTCCTGAGGCTTTTTTGACTCTGCGCTCATGTCTGTAATATGGCAAAACACATAATATCAGCCTTCATCAGCCATGATAGCTTGACTACAGTGGCGTAGTGAGCACGGGACCCACGTCTGGGCATACCCTTCCCACATAGGGTGAACAGCAAAACACGCAAGATGATGGACGGAATGTTGCACAATGGAAAAACATTCACCCCCAGTCACGGATCTGGGTTTAATCCATCGGTATTTTGCTCACCAAGCCACCCCAGTTCTGACATGGACATATGCAAATCAGTCTTGACCCTGTGCCTCATGGGAACTGCAAAGCCATGTCTTCCCTGGACCAGAATCAAGCATCCTAGGACCGGTTTCTGGCTGTCAGCTTTCATTACATTTCGGTAATATGGCGCGGTCACAATATCAAAGGAATTTCCTCATTTGCATAGGGCACACCCCTTAGCCAATAAGGGAACACCCTCTGTTGATAGCCCTGGCTCTTTAAGTGCGGCAGCACTATTGGTGTTATAGAAGGGGATCATCAACGTCTGCATCCCCCTTCTATAAAATCAAAGTGCCATACAGGGCTCAAAGTGGGCGCAAACGCCCGTGCACCCATGGGCCACCTAATGTAATAAAGCCCATGAAGTCCCTAGTAAAGTAGCATACCATATAGAAAAAGTCTGTAAATTAAATGTTATTACTGGGCCTTCTGCACTTATAGTGCCACACATTCAAGTAGCCCTTTAAAACATGCCCCAGGTCTGCTATTTAAGCCTGAAGGCAATGTTAAACTACCAATTGGACTTGGCAAAATAACCTCCCAAATGTTACATTGCCCTTTTATTACATATAAGTCACCCCCAAGGTAAGCACAAGGCAGCTCATAGGGCAGGGTGCACTGTAATGAAAAGGTTGGCCAAGCCCTTTTAAGGTTTGAATGTCTTGGTAGGGAAAATATCCAGAATTCACTTTACAGTACTGGGAGGCCTTCCTTATTACATTTAATAAATTCAACTTTTTGATTTGGAGCAGGTAGAAAATTCATGTTTGTTGTCTAAGAAACAGTCATTTTAAATCCCCTTTAATGGTAGAGTCAGATTTTTAAGACAGAATTTTAAAAATGCCACTTTTAGAAAGTTGCCATTTTACTGCCCAGGCTACTTTTTGTGTCTGCAGCCTGTTCTTGGGCCACATGTCTGGGTGTTGGTTACTGTTGGACCTCACAATAGAGAGATTAGCTATGCCTGAATGGGTCATCAGTGACAGGATGGGGGAGCAGGGCTGGGCACAGCCCCACTCACATTCAATAGGCTGTTCCCTGCATTCAGACAAAGGACTTCACACTACCTGATTCTACCTGTAGACATGCTGGAGCCAGGAAACTCCCTGCACTTCACATGAAAATCTCTAGAAACTTCTACTTCAAATAAGGCACCAGGTATAAAAATAGGACCCTAAGACCAACTCTTGCCGAAGGACTCTCAGAGGGCTGCCTCCTGCTGTGACCTGCTGTATACTTCAGAAAACTGCTTTGCTGCATCTCAAAGCACTTCTCTGCTTCCTGAAGCCTGCCTTGAGCCCTCAAAGGCCTGCCCTGCTCATTGAACCTGTTCCAGTGCTTGAAACCAGGACTACCAGTGTGTTCATGGGCTGGTTGGCTAGCCTCCTAATCAGAGCCTCATGGACAGAAAAGGCTCCAAACACCTTGATACCACACCTGAACTCAGCATGAGTGAGTCTTGAACCTCCAAGTGGTGCCTCTTCAGTCCTGGACCTTTGGATGTGGTGCTAAGCATGCCCACATTGCCAAAACCCAAAACTTGGGACATAGAACATTCTTGGATAAAAAAGTGCTCTGAGAACCGAGAGGAGACCTAGACCTAGCGTTCATCGATCCTCCCAAGGGGTTTTCTGACTTCAAAGCAGCTCCCGCTATGTTCTTCTCCACAGCAGTAAATCCTGTACAGCGATCTTTCTAAGACGGGTTATCCGCCCTCATGGAGAACTCTTCAGCTACAGATCGCAGCTTCGTCCCGCTGGATATTTTCCACTTCCAAAAAAGAGACTAAGTTTGAACGTAAAGATCTTACCACATTTTCGTCCAGAAGCTCCCCAATGTTGACGCCTCCTCTCAGACACCGCTTGCAGCCTTGCCACACTAAACTTTACCTTCTCAAGTAACTTTTATTGAAATTTCATCAAAGTCCGGAGATAAACACCAACCGTGCCCAAACCACTGCTTATATCCAACCCTCGCTTAATCGCAGTAGGCCAAATTTTTCGACTTTGACCCAGTCAACTAGATTTCGTGGTTGGAATTTTGATCTTTTAGGTGCTATTTTGTACCCTAAACTCTAAAAAAATCAGAACACCAGTTCTTCTTATTGGAATTTTGTAAATTGTCTGTTTTGGTGTCAAATAATTTATTAAAATGTATTCTTTTTTTATTTGGTGTGGGATTCTTCTTGTACTGTGTTTTAACTTACAAATTAATGTTTATGTGCTCCATAAACACTTAATACATTGCCTCTAAGTTCAGCCTAACAGCTTTTAGGGCAAGCTACAAGAGAGTTACGTACACATTAATTTAGTAACTTTAGTGATTCACTCTGACAAGGATTGTAGCTATTGCTTGAGCAGGGCTAACACCTCACTCAACCAGCGATTTAATTTCTCACAACCTTGTTCAATTAATGCAAAATCATTAGCTACCACTAGTGAATTAGAAAGATCAGTCTCCACAGGTGCAGTCTCACACTTCTACTCTTTCAAGACAATTTATTTTTAATATTTAAGTGCACAAGCTATAGTGATGATGGACCTCATAAACAAAAATACTTCATTCATCTCCTAAGTTTAACTGAAACCATGATTCATCAACAACAACGACACATGATGAAGTTCCTGTTGTTTTTTTATTTCTTCAAACAAAATAGAACTGTCAAAAAGTGAACTACTAATTTGGGAGGGTCTGACCCCTACCAATGTTACTCCTTGATTTGATTTGATTTGATTTGATTTTAGGATTTCTAAAGCGCGTAGCTACCCATTGGGCGTCCCAGCGCTAACATAAAGCTTGACATACCTCCAGTAGGTGGAATTATTTGGGGAACAACCAGGTTTTTAGCAGTCTGCGAAATGCTCCTTAGCTCATGTGGCTTTTTCATTAGCCCTGCTTAGCCATTCATTTGATGGTGGGGGCTCTTCACTCTTATACCTTCATAACGTTTTTTCCCCAAAAGTAATTTCACCGAAATGTGGGTTCTCTTTTCCAAACAACCTGGGCATACGAAAGGAACTCAGTTTTGGTGATTACCATAGAGGCGACTGAGAACATTGGAAAAATACAGTCAATTTGTTTGGGGCTGAGGGAGTTTCAGAAAAATGGGTATAAAGTGCTTCGCAAGACACGGTGAGCATAATTCACAAAGGTAAACTTAAAGCAAAAGTCTGAAATGTATGACTTTTGGTATTCACAGAGACTTACAAGTAGTATCTTTACGACTGCAGAGTTTCCACACTCGGTGGAGTTTTGGCACTCGGTACAGAATCTCCGCCATGAGGGTAGAGTCTCAGCAGTCAGGGCAGAATCTCTGATCTCGGGGTGCAGGGTGTTTACTTTCATACTGACACACCTGTGGCAGTGCCTACCATCCCCAACCCAGCTAAAAAGAGTTAGCCCAACAGCAAATCCCATCCAGGCTACATACATAAACTCATAGCTGCCACACACAAACCCTTTCAGATCTTTCAATATGACACTGAATGTGTTTGTCTGTGTGCCTCTTGTCATGCGACAGAATGATATGAGGAGAGTTAGGAGGAGGAGTGCAGAGACAATCTTTGTACAAAAGATCAACTTCTTTGGGATGTCGAGCCAAGATGTCAGGTCCATATACAGTTTTCCCCCTGATGTCATCTGTGAGCTGGTTTGTGGGTGGGAACAAGATCCTAACTCTGAATCATGCTGCTCTCATGCCATCCCAGTCTATATCAAGATCCTAGCAGCTCTCTGTTTCTATGCTACTGGGCCTTTCCAGAGGGTGTCTTATGACCTCGCAGGCATCTCCTAGACAAGCCAGTCCCAGTGCTTGCATCAGTACTGAGCTGTAGAAATAGGAGAGTGCATCTCCTTATATATATGCCCCATACACTGACAGGAACTAAAAGGTTGCTAGGGATTTCTATCTCTTTTCCAACTTCTCAAGTGTAGAAGGTGTAAATAATTGCACCCATGTGGATCTTCAGCCACCTTGCCACAATGCACACGTATTCTGCAACAGACTCCGCAGGCACATCATCAATGTGCAGGGTGTGTGATGACAGTGGCTGCTTTCGTGATGTGCATGCAGTGTTCCAAGGCAGTACACAACATACAACATATTCCAAAGATCACCTCTTGCCCACCGGATGGCAGATGGAGAATTTGGGAAGATGTGACTTCTAGACAAGTCTCATATGTATAATTGTTGTTTCAATATACATTCATTAGAAATCACTAATCCTCATGACACATTCATAGCCCCAACAGACACTGGATATACCATGCCATATATTATGGACTTTACAGAGGGACATGCACAAATAATTCCTAATTTCCTGACTCAGGTGATGCTGGCTTTTTTTTTCTCCTCATACCATTTAGATGTGCAACCACTGTACCTCAGCAAAGCTACAATTTGGGACACATACATATTAAAGCCATAACAGAGTGCGCTTTTCGTCTCCTACAATCAAAATTAAGATGTATTTGCCGTATGGAGGGTGCTGCTGTGCTCCCCTGAAGTTGTATGGACAATAATAGTAGCTTGTTGTGTCTTGGACAACATTACAGTAAATCATGGCTTACACATACCTCTGAACCCTCACCTAGGTCCAAATCTGGGGAACCGGGCCATTGTACCTAACATAGGGCAGGGTATGCCGGTGCGGGACCAGCTGGTTGACACTTTTTTCTCCTAAGCCGCCAGTTGTGTTTCAGCCTTTATGTGGTTTCACAGTGTGTTGGCAATAATGATTTGTGTACATTTAACACTGTCCATAAATGCCATTCTTAGACTACTCTTCAAGCAATACATAATGTATGTAAACAACAGCTGTTGCCAAGAGTTAAAAGATTGGCCATGCAACACATTTCATGCACATGTTGGTGATTTATGGGGATAAAGTGTAAAAAAAACTCCATTGCCTTAGGGGATTGCTATGTCACTGCTTGCGTGAGACCTCCCTAGAGAGTATTACGATAGGAATGTAATGTTAATCTCTGAGACACAGTAGTTTTGGTGCTGACATAGTGAGGCTAGGAATGTTCAATAATTCATTGCCTATGATCAATTGTTTACCCAAGTTGTATCATGATGGCTTGCATGAGACCATATTAACATTACTACACACTCCTTCAATCTCTATGTTGCATATGCTATGTACAATGGGAAGCATCTGTGTGGAATTGCGTTTAGGCTTAGTAATATGAAACCTACGAATGTATAGGTATTGTAAATATTTTGTACCTAATTCCCAAAGTGTCCCCACACTCGTGGTGAAGGCCCTTCAGTCATGTGGAAGTCACTTGGGGCAGAATCTCTGCAATGAGGGTTCTGATTGCTGAGGCTCTGTCCAGAGAACAGAAACTCCCCCACTACTAAGGAGCTTCTAAAACAAGTGTTGAGCCCCTTTGTGAATCATGCCCACTGTATTCGTGTGTGTTGAAACTCATGTGGCAGTCTGTCATACGTACACCATGGATCAAGTGGACCTGTGTGATGACGTAGGTTGTCTATACTAATGGCTGTCAAGTTTTGCAGCTCGATACATGATGTGCCACTCCAGGCCAGTTATTTATTTATTTGAATTCTGGGATGTGTAGTTCTGTTTTACTATGGAATAAACAAGAGTGCAAATCCCAGAATTCAAAGTAAAAAGCTGGATTGGAGCAGCACATCACACATGGATCTGGGACACTTGGCAGAGCTGTGTACTCAGAAACAGAGACCCTCATGCATACAATTCATAACTAAGTACCCAATTCAAAAAGGCTCGGTATTTTGTATTGTGTGTAATGCTGAATGCATCACACATCCAGGTCTAGTGTCCACCTATGATTAATCAATCAATCAATCAATCAATCAATCAATCAAAGTATTTATAGAGCGCACTACATACCTGTGAGGGTCTCAAGGTGCTGGGGAGGGGGGGATGCTGCTACTCTTCGAAGATCCAGGTCTTGAGAAGTCTCCTGAAGGTTAGGAGGTCTTCGGTCTGCCGCAAGCGGATGGGGAGGGTGTTCCATGTCTTGGTGGCGAGGTGGAATAATGATCTGTCGCCGGCGGTCACTCTTCGGATGTGGGGGACAGTGGTGAGGACGTGGTCTGTGGAGCGGAGCTGGCGGGTGTGGATGTTGAGGCGGAGTCGGCTGTTGAGGTAAGATGGTCCAGTGTTGTGGAGTGCCTTGTGTGCATGGGTGAGGAGCTGGAAGGTTATCCTCTTGTTGATGGAGAGTCAGTGCAGGTCTCTCAGTTGGGGTGTGATTTGGCTGCGGTGAGGGATGTCAAGGATCAGGTGGGCTGGGGCGTTCTGGATGCGTTGGAGCCATTTCAGGAGTTTGGCCGGGGCTCCTGTGTAGCGAGCGTTGCCGTAGTCCAGTCTACTGCTGATGAGGGCCTGGGTGACCATCCTTCTTGTTTTGGTGGGGATCCACTTGAAGATCCTGTGAAGCATGCAGAGGGTGTTGACACAGGAGGAGGAGACGGCGTTGACCTGCTTCGTCATGGAGAGGGTGGTGTCGGGATGACCCCCAGGTTGCGTGTATGGTCGGTGGGTGTTGGGGGTGCTCCTAGTGCAGTTGGCCACCAGGAGTCATCCCAGGCCGAGAGGGTGGGTCCGAGGATGAGGACCTCTGTCTTGTCCGAGTTTAGCTTCAGTCAGCTGTTTCTCATTCAGTCGGCGATGGCCTGCATTCCTTAGTGGAGGCTGTTTTTGACGGTGTGGGGGTCTTTGGTGAGGGAGAGGATCAGCTGGGTGTTGTTGGCGTAGGAGATGATGTTGAGGTCATGTTGTCATGCTACGTGGGCGAGCGGTGCCATGTACATGTTGAACAGTGTTGGGCTGAGGGATGAGCCCTGGGGGACGCCGCAGATGATCTTGGTGGCTTCGGAGCGGAAGGAGGGGAGGCGGACGCTCTGAGTTCTGCCGGAGAGGATGGAGGTGGTCCAGTCCAAGGCCTTCTTTTGGATTCCGGTGTCGTGGAGGCGTGTTCTTAGTGTGCGGTGGCAGACCGTGTCAAAGGCTGCTGACAGGTCCAGGAGGATGAGGGCCATGGTTTCTCCATTGTCAAACAGGGTCCTGATGTCGTCGGTGGTGCCGATGAGGCAGTTTCGGTGCTGTCCTTGCTGGGGCGTTGGTGTTGAGTGGTAGCCCAACGACAGACCCAGACCAATGCAGTTGTGTCCTTTCTTCTTTTCCAATGGACTATTTTTTATATAAGCTATTTCCAAATATATAAATATTTTTCATTAACACCATCTCTGTCTTGTTTTGTTTATTATACATGGTGGATTCAAGGTATGGAAGTCAACATCGGTAGGTGTTTAGCTATGATTTCAGCCTGATACTTTGTTACACAGATGGTCCTACAAATCTTTATGTCTCACTCACACATTTTCGTAACATATATGGCCTACTACCAGAGTACTCAATTGACCATCACCAACTATTAGGCAACTCTGTATTAGCTTGTAAAGGATATTTTTTTATTTACATATATTGGGGATATACATATCTTACAGTGATCATGCAAGATCTCTCTTGCGACTTTGCAATTGTTGTGGTGAGGATCTCTGTAAGTGGATTTACTGTGCTATTGATGTATGGGTAGGGGTGGTGAATCTGCCTATGCAGCTGGTGGGTTTGCCTGCAAAGGGGGTGAGGGTGGCTGTACAGGTGGGGGAGGAGCCTGTAGATGGGGTGAGTGTGCCTGTACAGGTTGGGCAGTAGCCTGTAAAGGGGGGAGGGTGCTTATAAAGGTAGGGCATGTACCTGTACAGGGGTTTTGGGTAACTGTACAGGTGGGGGATGTGACTGGACATGAGGGACAGGACTGTGCAGGGAGGTGCCTTGGTACATAGGGAGGGTGCCAGTGCACCTTGTGGGACTGGGTGGTGGGTGTAGTGTGGCATATGCAGACCACAAAGGAAGACTGTTTCAAAATGCCCTCGATCATTTTCATGACCAAGGCAGAGTGTTTCGCACTCTCTTCCATATAGATTGCTATGATGTCATTTTGCATCTTTTTCATGTCTTGGCAAGATTTCTGAATCCTGTCCAAGGTGCAGGCCTGCATGTTAATAATCTGAGGGATTTGGCGTATTTCCTGTAGTGAGTCTGAAATGTCATAAAGAGTAGCCCCAATGGCACTAATGTCCTGCCTCACATAAGCCTGCTGTTGAAAAAGTACATCCTCTCTCCGGCCACCAGGATGGTTTGCCAGCCCCCTCTGCATGGGGCGGCCTCTGATATGACTGTCAGGTCCTCCAGCAAGGGGAGGGGTGGCACTTGAGAGCTGTGGGGAGGATATTGGTGTCTAGTTGATACCTGCCCCTAATCAGTGGTGTTTGGGTCCCTCAGATGCTTGAAAGAAGCCCAGGTAGGCACTGTCATGGGAGGAGTGTGTAGGAGGTGCAACATGTCAGACCTGAACGTGAGGGCTTTGAGGAGTTGATTGTTGTGTTGGGGTCGATGAATACTCTGGCTGGTTGGCTGACTGCTGGGAATGGGCAATCCTCAGAGGTAAAGTGGAAGACACAATCCTGCCCGGACCTGGTGTAGGCTTTGTTGTGGTAGGGTAGGGTAGGGGTACCCACTTTTAGGAACTTTAAACAAAAATCCCTCTACAAGAGAGATACTCCAAGGAGCACTCTAACCTACAGATGACAAGGATGGAAGAATACCTCTTGGATGAACCCATGTCTGGAGTGATGGGACACTCTCAACCTGTACTCACTTGGACTCTATGAAGCTGTGTCTCCAATGCCACTGGCATTGACATCCTTACTCCCTTTAAAGAGTAGACTTTTCAGGCACCCAGTAAGAGAGGATTACCCTGGGACTTCTGTGGACCAGTTACTAGTGGGATTTACTTTAGAAGGGGTATACTGGGCTGCTGGCTTACATATATGTGTGATGCTAGGCCATGAGATATGGTGAATGCAGGGAGGCAACATGGCCAGCCTTGAGAGCTTTGGAGTGCTCTCTGATGAGAGACCCCTCTCAGATTTTAGCTGCACGGGGAGGAGGACAGGTAGCGGCTCCTCGTCAGAGGGAAAACAAGCGAAAATCCAACTTCCAAACATTTGAACAATTTTAGAGGCTAGGAGGCCTACTTGAAACACCTTTGTAATTGACCCATTGGGATGTAGAAAACTGCCTTTTCCTGTCCCCTTCAGTTTGAAGCCTTCCGTAAGGTCCCCCATTCAAGTTGCACTAGAAAAATATGTCCTGTGGTTTCTTTTAAATCTCTCTGGGGCGCCCATGGTGATGTGGATACCCCTTTGGGGACCATTGAGAGGGGCAGTGTGTGGCAGCTCCCTTCTCCATTTTTCATATCCAGTAGGGAAGGCCAGTGTTCCAGGTCTAGCAGTGGGTCAGGAGAGAGATGCTTTTGTATCCTAAATAACGCACCTCTTCCCTAGATTGCCAGCACCGCAGAGGTATTGGGGACTGCTGCCATGCACTGATTACAGGAGCATCCACAAGGGTTCATAGAGCCAGGAGCATTGCTGTGCTCCACCTCATCTCTCCCTGTCCAGGGGGAGTGGGAAGCACACAGAGCACAATTCCATACCCACACTGACCAGTGGTGTGATAAAGCAAGATGGTTCTCAACTAGCAGAAAAGCATTCAGAGTTAAGGGAGCAACTTGAAAGTGTTTGCTTGGTCTCCCAAGCAGTCACTGTTTACAAAAACATACACAGACAAAGCCACATCAAAGATAGTGACATTAGCAGAGGTAAACAGATAGGAGCTCACCCAATAAGGACCTACAAGTGCCATATTGAATTTGTTTGATTCTCCAGAAGCACTGAATGCCAGCAAGAGAGTTTTGCTCCGTGTGAGGGCCAACAGGAGTGATGATCAGCCTTCCACTTAAATTTCACTTGTTCACAAGAGTGAAAAGAGTGTGAAAAGAGTAACTTCAGGAGAGTTTCCCCTACAAAATATGCATTCCTAGCGATGTGATTGTTAGTCTTATGTTTTTCTGGAGCACTATGTTGTTTATTTCTAGGTTATGTACCTATTTTGCAGCTATAAGAAACACTAAACAACTTGAAGGTCTGGAATAAAGCTGAGTCCTTTAGGTCCTCACAAGAAACAATATAAACTGAACATGCCTTGGGCCAGCCCACGAGTGATCAAAGGACACTGAAAAATGAGCTTAAATTAAAGTCCTATCAGCCCACCCTCGTGGCGGAGCATCGTCATTTAGGACGTCAAGAACCAAACCGGTGTCTCCGTGCCCAGATGTATTGGCTGGATACCACACGATTTAAGGTTCAAAGAATGAGAGTGTCCTCGCCACTAGCGGTGCTAGTACAATGCAGTGCAGTGTGGATAAAGTGAGTGATGTTAAAAATGACTGTCAAGGCAAAAAAGTTTATTTTATTCGTATTCACCTGGACGTCACATTAAAAAGGGTGAAAGAACAGTGTGAAAAAATCACGGTAGTCTTTGCTTAAAGGTCAATGGGGCCATTTTGCAGCTACCATACCTACTGAAGATATATTCATACTGTATGAAGGTGTAGTATTAAGTGGTGATGTTGGTTAGCATTCAACATGTAATACTATCAATAGCCCGATAGATGGTCCTTGGATTCACAATAATATACCCTTACCTCATTCCTGGTAGAGTGGCAAAGAGCAGTTAGGCTTTACTAAAGGAACATGAGTTAAACTTTTAGAAGGACCAACATGGGTGATAAGTAATTGACACAACTCCATAGAACTCAGACACCAATTTATGACAATAGAGTGTATTTTCATCTTAATTTAGACACCAAAACAAACACAATAGCTTCCATATAACCTGAGTTATGGATTGTAAAAGAAAACTTAAATCACAGCAACGCAATACTGGAGAACCTTTGCTTTGTGATCAATGGTAAAAAGTGGTAGTGACAATCAGTCACTTGCAGATTGAGTTGCCTGAAACCTACCGGGTGTAAAGATGATGCAGGTCCCAGGACCAGGCCAAGATAACCAGTTCACTTTTTCCTGGTCCATAGAGCCCGGGTGGAGAGTAGTCCTGTCTGTCTATGGTGCTGACTGGGAGTTATGGGAGGGGGGACTGCTGCTGAAGAAAACATATGCAAAATCTCAACAACTGGGCCCCTTCCATGGTCAGCTGAAGGTGTTATAGAGTTCTCTCTCAATGTAGTGTAGAGTACAGGGGTAATTTGCCAGACTGGTGACCAACAAGCATTGGCAGCGATAAGCTCAACACCAAGCGTCAATGTCCGGCGGTCCGGGGGAACACGGTAATTACCTGTTATTTTGTGGAAGGAAGGACTACAGATCCCACAATGCACTAGATGCCCTTGGAGGGCCCGATGGCCAGCAATTCTCCGGATCCAGAGCATTGATTTACCTGCAGTTTGCAGAGGACTATTGCTACTATTCCAGGGGAGTCTGAGGTTGCTTCTGGCTCTGTCTGGGAAACTGACCTTTTATCTAGGAGGAGTCTTCTTCATGAAGCTCCAGGAGTGTTGTCACAGGTGCAAAGTATCCCTTTTGGGTTGTGCAAGTCGTGTTGTTGCAGACACAGGACTGTTCTTTGTCCTTTTTAATGAAAGTTGGATAAGAACTAAGAGGTTCTGGTTTCACGGGTTCCCCGAAATCCTAGTTTTAGAGGAGTTAGGGGTGTGGGGGCACTTCTGCAGTGGGCTGCTAGTTCCTGCAGCTAAAACACTCCTGAGTTGATCGCTTTCGGGGGTGTAGGTCAGCTTTTCTACCAAGCACCCAATATTTCTACCACTTTTAAAAATGACAGAAGTGTTCCTTAGGTGTACAGATAAGACAGCTCACCCTAGAGGTGTGGCTAGCCTTCTGGGATGTAGCCCTGCCTAATACCTAATTTGCCACCTTTCTAGGGGCATATATGCCTGGGGATGGGGATGGTTGTTTACTCCTTTGACAGTGCAATCTTTGAAACTCACAACCTTAATGTGCCACTTCACTAACCTTCCTAGGAGGTGTGACCTCCTTCCTACCCAGGTATTTGTTCCTTACACCTGGGAGTGATCACACTGCCTGGCAGGAGGTCAGAATCCTGTCTTGGTGGCAGCAAGCTCAGGCTGCCAGCAAGAGCACAGAGAACCAGGTGATCAACGTTTAAGCCAGCCACCTGGGTGTATACCACCTGGCCCGCAACACAAGTTTCATGTCAAGGGTGATGAGGAACATTCTTTGACACCAAACTCCACATATTTAGGTGGTACCATAAGTGAGGTAGCGGCCCCAGGTTTACCTAGGTGCTATCCCATGTTATCCATTTGCCTGCCTATCAATTATAGGGTACTTTAATGTTAAAGGCTACTATATTGACATAGAAGCTTGCACTTACATGTCCACACCTTTCAATCAATCAATCAATCAAGAAATGTGTATAGCGCGCTACTCACCCGGAGGGTCTCAAGGCGCTTGGGGAGGGGGGTCCGCTACTGCTCGAGCAGCCAGGTCTTGAGTTGCTTCCTGAAGGGAGGTGGTCTTGGGTAAGACGGAGGTGGATGGGGAGAGAATTCCAGGTCTTTGCTGCCAGGTAGGAGAAGGATCTTCCTCCCCTGGTGGCTCTTCGAATGTGTGGAATGGCGGCGAGGGGGTGGCTGGTTGATCGTAGTTGGCGGGTCGGAGTGTAGAAGGTTAGGCGGTTGTTGAGGTACCTTGGGCCTAGGTCGTGGAGGGCTTTGTGTGAGTGGGTGAGGAGGCGGAACGTGATTCTTTTGCTGACGGGGAGCCAGTGCAGGTCTTTGAGGTGTCCGTAGATGTGTCTGTGACGGGGGATGTCAAGGATAAGTCATGCGGAGGCGTTCTGGATGCGTTGGAATCTTTTCTGCAGTTTGGCTATGGTTCCGGTGTAGAGGGTGTTTCCGTAATCCAGTCGGCTGGTGACGAGTGCCTGGGTGACCGTCTTCCTGGTTTCGGTGGGGATCCATCAGAAGATCATACGGAGCATGCATAGGATGTTGAAACACGATGACGAGACAGCGTTGACTTGTCTGGTCATTGATAGGGAGGAGTTGAGGAGGAAGCCCAGGTTGCTTGCGTGGTCCGTTGGTTTGGGTGCGCTGCCTAGGGCCGGGGGCCACCAGGAGTCGTCCCTGGCAGATGGTGATGATCTCAGGATGAGGACTTCTGTCTTTTCTGAGTTCAGTTTCAAGCGGCTGTTCTTCATCCATTCAGCTACTTCTTTCATCCCTTCGCGTAGGTTGGTTCTGGCGGTGGCGGGGTCATTGGTGAGGGAGAGGATCAGCTGGGTGTCATCGGCGTAGGAGATTATGTTGAGGCTGTGTTGGCGTGCGATGGCTGTGAGGGGGCTCATGTACACGTTGAAGAGGGTGGGGCTGAGTGATGATCCTTGTGGTACGCGGCAGATGACTTCGGTGGCCTTGGATCTGAACGGGGGGAGACGGACTCCCTGAGTTCTTCCAGCGCCTTCTCTTGGATTCCGATGTTGTTGAGGCATTGTACTAGTGTGCGGTGGCAGACAGTATTGAACGCTGCGGAGAGGTCCAAGAGGATGAGGGACGCTGTTTCCCTGTTGTCAAGCAGGGTCTGGATGTCGTCAGTGGCTGCGATGAGGGAGGTCTCGGTGCTGTGGTTGGCTCGGAAGCCGGACTCTGAGTGGTCGAGGTTTCCGTTCGTCTCGAGGAAGGCGGCAAGCTGTCTGTTGACGGTCTTCTCGATGACTTTGGCAGGGAATGGGAGGAGCGAGATGGGGTGGTAGTTCTTGAGGTTGGTGGGGTCTGCTGATGGTTTCTTCAGGAGGGCGCTGAGTTCGGCATGCTTCCAGCTCTCCGGGAAGGTGGCGGTGTTGAAGGAGCAGTTGATGATGTCCTGGAGTTGGGGTGCGATGACGGAGTCAACCTTGTTGAAGACGTGGTGGGGGCATGGGTCGGTTGGTGATCCGCTGTGGATGGTGTTCATCGTGTGGATGGTGTCCTCGGTGTTGACTGGGGTACAGGCACGGAGGGTGGTGGTCGGGGGTGTTGGTTCTGCAGTTGGGTGCGTGGCTTGTTCGCCGTAGCTGTTGTGTATGTCTGCGATCTTGTTGTGGAAGAACGTTGTGAGTGAGTCGCAGAGGTCTTGCGAGGGGGTGATGTCGTTGTTTCTGGCGCTGGGGTTGGAGAGCTCTTTGACGATGCTGAAGAGCTCCTTGCTGTTGTGTGCGTTGTTGTCTATTCGTTCCTTGAATGCTGACTTCTTGGTGGTGTGGATCAGCTGGTGGCGATGCGGGTGGCGAGCTTGAGGGCTGTCATGTTGTCTGTGGTCGGGTTCTTTCGCCAGGCTTTCTCAAGGGTGCAGCAGTTCTTCTTGGAGTTCTTGAGGTCGTCGTTGAACTATGGGGCTTTCTTGCTTCCGGGCCTGTTGGGATGGGTTTTCAGGGGTGCGAGGTCGTCGGCGCAGTTGGTGATCCACTGTGCAAGGTTGAGGGCTGCTTGGTTGGGGTCCGTTGATCCGGCGGGAGGGTTCTGGCTAAGTGATGTGGTGAGCTGGTCGGTGGTGATCTTGTTCCAGCTCCTGCGGGGAACTTGTTGCAGGAGGTGGTGAGTCGTGGTCTTTCTGAAGCTGAAGTGGACGCAGCTATGGTCGGTCCAGTGGAGTCCGGTGGAGTGGCTGAAGGAGATGTGCTTGCTGGAGGAAAAGATTGGGTCCAGCTTGTGTCCGGCGTAGTGGGTGGGGGTGTTCACCAGTTGCTTTAGCCCGAGGTTGGCTAGGATGTCCAGCAGGGTGGTGGTGTTGTTGTCGTTGTTGTTCTCCAGGTGGAAGTTGAGGTCCCCTAGGAGGATGTAGTCAGCGGAGGGGAGGGTATGTGGGCTGATGAAGTCTGCGATGTCTTCGCTGAATTGTGTGCGGGGTCCTGGGGGTCTGTAGATGAGGGTGCCTCTGAGAGTGGTCTTGGGGTCGGTGTGTATTTGGAAGTGAAGATGTTCAGCGGCCGTGACGGTGTCGTCGGAGTTGGTCGTGATGCGGATGGTGTTCTTGTGGACGATGGCGATACCTCCTCCAGTCTGGTTGACGCGGTGCCTCCGGGTGATCTTGTATCCGTCCGGGATGGCTATGGCGATGTCAGGTGCTGAGGAGGCGTTCATCCAGGTCTCTGTTAGGAATGCGACGTCCGGAGAAGTGGTGTTGAGCAGGTTCCATAGTTCCACATCTGTGGACGGATCGGGTGTTGAGCAGGATGCACTTCAGGTGATTGCTGTTGGCGCTCGGCTTGGCGGTGCAGGTGAGTTGCAGGTCTGTTGCAGGAGAATTTGCAGGCTTGGCAGGTGAAGGGTCCGTGGGTGTGTCCTGGGGCGGCTTGGTGGCAGCCAGGGGGTCGGCCGGCGTTGAGTGTGCTGAGGGTGGCGGCGTTGTATGTCCGGCGGGTGGGATGGCATCTGCGGGGGCCAGGGGGTATGGCGCTGGGCACGGTCCAGGCGTGGACGGGCGCAGACCCGCTGCGTGTGCACGTTGCTCGCACGTGCGGACTCTGCCATAAATGGAGAGTGCTGGGACGGAGCGAGGGAGGAGCAGCTGGGAGGCGGGAGCGGGGTGGCGAGTGGGGAGGGGAAAAGCGGTGATGCAGGAGGGAACGGGGGAGGGGGGGAGCAGCAGCAGGGAGCGGGGAGTGGGTGGAGGAGCACAGGGGTAGAGAACACAACAACCAAAAATAAAGTGGCACAAGAGGGGCAGAAACAAAGACGGTCACAAACAAAATATTAGGCTCAACAAGTAAACGGCAACAAAACAAGATACTGTACGGTCAGGCAAGCTCAGGGGCACATGAGCTCAGGGGCACAACAGAGGCATAGCGGGCAGCGGCGGCAGCAAGCGGAGATCGGGCACACCAGGGATGGGCCACAAGGCGGGTGGAGCGACCAGCTCTGACCAGGTCAGGTCAGGTCACCTTTAATATACTGCATCATGCCTCCTGGGATCAGGAGGGCTTCCTTAGGGATTACTGACATATATTAAAAGCAGTACATTGACTTTGCCACTCAGAGTCAGGGCAAAGTCGAAATGGAGCAGTTTACACTGTTCTGCAGGCTGAAATGGCAGGCCTGCGGTCAGTAGTTTACTTGGGTCACTCAGGGTGGCAAAAATATTCCTGCAAGCCTTAGGAACCCCTTTACCACTTATGCACTTGGTTCAACTGGTACCATATTCTAGGAACTTATAAGGGGGTAAAGTCCTTCTCAATTGGGGATGGCAATCATACATAAGAGTTTTAGGGAGAGAGCATTGGCACTGGGGCCTGATTAGCAGGCTACAGTGCACTGTCAGAGTCGAAACCCAGCATCTAGACTTTCAAATGGGGGCAAAGAGTAAGGGGCTTCTGCAAAATATGTGTTTTCTTGCACATCCACTTCATAAGGTTGAGCGATGTAAACATTTCTGACAGGACCAATGGTAACATGAAATCATTACATATATTGAATAGCACTGAAAGATGTTACCATCATGCAACATTTTCAGTATGGATTGCATCATAAGCTGTGTTTATCTTCTGCTATTTTATTGTGGTGACAACGTAACAAAGCCTGCAGGCCTGACTCTTATCAACTGTAACCACAATGCAGTGTTAAGCACATGTGATTTTAGTATTTACGATATAGTATTTAATGGTCCATTAAAGGTGGTTCTAGCTCAGTGGGTTCAAGGCACATTTAGGGGATTGCCTATCAGTGATATTTTCCTTTAGTTTACACCACCTGTTGGTTGTGAGGCCCTACTGAGAGTGTTACATCAACATTTCCACCTGTCATTCTGTCTGCAGTAATATTTACTAGTGTGTGTAATAAAGTCATTTCCCTTTGTATAAGAAAAAGCACTGACTGGACAGTGATTTATGTTGTTTTGTTTGTTACATTGTTGAATGCTGAGTCTACAGCCCACAGCACCACCCCTATGCAAGCGCTGAAGTGCTCTGCCTCGCTACCCTGAGAGTCGAAAGTTAGCAAGGATTACTTGATTCCTCATTAGGTACTGTGCAGTAAGTGGACCCCACAACATCTGTGGCAAAGGTCCCCTTCTATAACAGTTGGGGTCACATACACCTGGCCTGTCCTCTGACCCTCCCACACAAATTCCTTCCACCAGGTTAACGAAAATGTGAGTAGTTTTCGATATCTTATTATTACAAGTGCAAGGGTCAATTATTTGGCTTCAAAATAAGGACCGTCACTCATTCATGGAAAACACCAAAGGCCTTCCTTTCTACTTATAAGCATCTCTTTATGACTTAGCTGACTTGATGCTTACAGCTGTTTGAAATGGACCTTTATGTCCCCGGTATTGTGCTTAAGGATTGTACAGAGGAATACAAAAAGGTGTAGGGTCGAATGCTTGAATTAATCTCACCCACTGATAATTAATCAGGCCGTATTATCCGTACAATGGTTTTTGCCCACCATGACACATTAGACAGGATCCAGCCATAAGCAAATTCCAGCTCCAAAAGGAACAGTCAGAACTGAACTGCGAAGTCAAGTCGCTTCTGTACCAGAACATATGCAACTCCAGACAGGTTTCAGCCAATGTGTGCCTCGTCTATAGGGTGCATCTAGGCTCTAGTAGGACAGGGAACACAGTACTCGCTTCAAAAAGATATAGTTAATTTTTTTAAGTAGTCTCAAAATTGTCAGTGATCTTTGACCATCTCGGAAAATCCAACTATGGCTTAAATGTTTGGGATGCATGTTTGTCCCCACCACTTTTTGATCATTGTATTTTGAAACAATCAGAATTGGAAAATATTAGAGTATAAATAAATATATTTAAGTATTTTTCCACATCCAATAGTATTTTTGTCACTTGTGGGCAACATTTCGAGACTTTGCACAGCATATCTCTGTGCTGCTTTCTAAATATTATCAGTAGTAGCTCCTTTATGAAATGACATGGAAAGATATTTCCCAATCTTTAGGCCACAACCCTTCCTCATAGTTTGGTTCACTGTACAGTTCGCACATTTAATCGTAATAACGTTTTCGATCTCAATCTCACTTTGGCACATATAAAGAAAAATCATTTGGTCAGCGGGTTAGTTTCATTGTAGTGGAGTGCTGTATACACTTGACACGAAGACTGACACTGTACCCTCTGATGACCAGTGAAATATCTCTAAAGCACCTGAGAAAGAGTGAAATTTCTTCATGTTTATGTATGTATGTATGTATGTATTTGTAATCTTTTATAGCGCGTGTCTGTCACCCCACGGGTATCCTGGCGCTTTGACTGAAAAAAATCCTGCTGCAGCATTTTGTACCAGTTGTGATATACCCAGCAGCTTTGAGAGTATGGGACTTCAGAATTACAATAATGGAGCCAAGCCGATGCAAACACATTCATAATTTGAATTCTTTGTTTTAAATTGCAAAAGTAAATGATCCTTTACCAGTCTCAGTCGCTACAAGTACATCCAAACTTTGGACTAAATTTGGCCATTCGTGGTGAGGTTTAAATCATTATAGCCGGGCTGAAGACAGCTGGAATGCCAGAAACCGGTCCACGGAAGCTTGTTTCCGGTCAAGGGAAGCCATGGCTTGGCAGTTCGGGCTGGACTGTTCCCATGAGGCACAGGGTCAGACTGATTTGCATTTGGTCATGTCTAAACTGGGGTGGTGTGGAGTGCAAAAAAACGATGGATTTAGGCCCAGATCTCTGTATTGGGGTGAATGTATGACATTGTTCTGCATTCTGTCCATCAACTGTGGTTTTTGCTTAAATCATTATAGACCACTGGGGGCAGATTTACAAGCCCCTTGTGCCACTTTTAACATGGGAAAGTGACGCAAAAGTTGCGCAAGGGGCTTGTAAATCTACCCCCTGATTTTTAACAAGTTAGGGTTCGTGTACCAATGATGAGGGCCACCTTATATGCTCCCTTATGGACCTCTGTTGTAAGGTGGGCTAAATCTTTTAATCTTACATCTACCCCTTCTGACAACATAACTCTTTCCTTAATCCTCACTGGAGACATTATGGAAAAGTGAGAGCTTCATTAGCAATGGTACCAGGATTTGATCACCCTATAACTTTATTACAGAAATATTTCTGAACAATAATGGGACTAAAATATTTTGCTACAGCAAAGTCTCTATAATAAGTGTGCATAAATAATGCCATTCATTTCATTGAGCCTATTGTCTCAGTTCCTGTTTGCATGGCATTTCAAATAACCATGAGAAGAAGAACATAGGGTTTGATATAGAGTGTGGTGGACATGTACTCATCACTTCGGCCTGATTGCACGTGTACTAGGATATAATGGACATGTATGTTCTTGTCCCCCAAACTTTAAATCAGTCCCGTAGTCTAGCTGTTTTTGTACTGGAATGATTGAAGATACATAGCACATAGACTCCATCTAACATCAGTTTGAAACTGATTTTTCCTAAGGAGTATTGGGAAAGACCACTTTGGGAACGATTCTAGCTGTTCTAGGTAGGGTATGACTCAGGAAGGATCATCTCGGTTCGAAAAGCATATCTGCTACTGCAGGAGTACCATTTTACCACAAGGTATTATTCCCTCCCTCCCTTCCACTTTCATAGCACACCAAACAGTAAGACCAACCACAGCAAATTCTTAATCCTTTCACCTCAGTGTGAATTTCAAGAGTGGGTGCCTGTGATGGGTGCAGTACAGTATCTGCTGAACTGCCACGAATAATCACCATATTTTCATAATGACACTGATTACGTTGTTACTTCATAATAATCTGCTTCCCTATTATGTAACTAAGTGCCCCACTCTGATATCAAATACACAGCTCTACTCGGTGCCCAGGCAGCTTGTGCACACATATGGAAACTCAGTGTTTTGGGATTCTGAGTGCTGCCACCGAAGAGCTTTGTCTTGTTGCAGGGGACATCTGTCCCTATATCATTTTGTGTAATCACAGCAGTCAAATCTGTTGAAGTAGTAAGACTGAGGTAGTCAACTGCTCTGTTGAAACTGGCTAAGGCAGTACTTCCACATTTATAAGGGTGACAGGAACCTAACACCAGCCGCGTATAGTTTGGATCTACTATTTCAGAGGGACCTTTTTGGTGTTTTTTTCTTGTTATCTGGTCTCTGGTTACCCTACACATGGTCTAGATGGTGAATAGTCTGGATTGACGTAGGTGCACCTCTCAACATTGTGCAAATTTCATAAGGTCCATGAAATAGACTATAAATCCAAAGAGCACCAGCGTCTTTCCCAGGTGCAGCAAATACTTCACATTAGGACTAGCCGGCAGATAATGGGGAATTACATGCTGAATCTGCGTTTACCAAAGCTAATTTCCCATGAATTGCGGAAGATTTGACTGAGTACGGGTTTCAGGAGGGCCTGGGCACTGTAGATCAGGCGTTAAATCTTTCCCTATTTATTACGGGTTTCAGGAGGGCCTGTGCACTGTAGAGCAGGCGTTAAATCTTTTCCTATTTATAGGAAAATATGTGGGGGCAAAAAAATGGTAATCTGCATTTAGTTTATGTAGATCATTCTGCAGCATTCGACTGCGAGTCCCACTCAAAATTGTGGTCTATTCTAACAGATTTGGCTGTTGACTAGCCTCTGATTACATTTCTCTGCGAACTGTACTCGGACGCTACGGCGAGGGTGAGAGGTGAGATATGGGGTCCATGGCGAGCTTACAGAATCATTTGCCGTCACTAGGGGGGTTAGGCAGGGCTGTGTGCTGGCTCCCTTCCTTTTTAACCTTCAAGCAAAAAAACAGCCTAGAGTCGGCAATGCTGGAAGGGAGCCATTGGTCATCACCCAATTGCTGCATTATTATATGCAGATGACTCTGTGTTAATGGCAAGGACCCCCAATCAGTTGCAGTCACTTCTTAATAACTATTGTAAGTTTATGTCATCCTTGGACCTCCTGGTTAATATTAAAAAGACATTTGTAATGTACCTGGGTAAGCGGTTGAAGAAGCCTAAACCGATTGTAATTGCCAACGCAAAGCTGGATTGTACCAACAGTTACCCATATCTGGGTATCTTAATTGATAGTAAATTATCCTGGAGGCAGTCTATTTGCAGTCGAAAATTATTGTTTTTTAAGAGCTACTACTGCTTTGATTGATTTTTCGAGGAAGTTTGGCAAGCCACCCCCGGAAGAACTTTTGAAAATCTATTACGCCAAATGCCACAGCGTGGCAGTCTATGGTGCTGGCGTATGGGGTTATGTTGCGGTAGATGCACTCCAGGTTGTTGAAAATGGTTTTATCAAGTATGTGTTGGCACTTCCTAAAAGTGCTCCATCTTACGGTATCCATATTGAGCTGGGTATGGATTATATTATGGATAACATTAAAATTCAGCCCGTTCTCTTATGGCACCGGGTCTGGACCACGGAGCAGTGCCATTTGACCCGGTCCTTTATTGTGGATTGTTTGGGCATGGCATATTGGACTAAAATTCCCTGGCTTGTCTATGTGAAGAATTTTTTAAGGGATTTGGATTTGAACCTGTATTTCGATGATCCATCTTCCCTGTTAAATATCACTAGGAAACATCTGAAAACTATATGTCTTTCACATCTAAGGGAGTTGCGTTTGATCCAAGAAATTAGAAAGCCAACTAACCTTCAGATTCTAACCTTACAATCTACTCTAGGTATCCAACCTTATCTGAAATTTTATTTGAATTCCTTTGAAAAACTTCTCCTTACTAGGTTCCGTTTTAATTCTTTTTTCCGTATGATTTCTTTTCCGAAAAAGCAGGATTGGTCCAAATCTATTGTTAAATGCCCATGCGATGATTCATGAGAACAATCCACACTTCATGTTATCTTTTTCTGTAGGTTCTATGAATCTCCTCGCAAGCGTTGGATTGTCCCCTTACTTTCATTCATGGGTTTGAGAACCTGCCGCCCTGCTCTTCTTGCACTGCAAAATTTGGACTCTGTCTTTGTCGCTAAATGTGTAGCATGTTTTCTTAAAATGTGTGTAAAATATCGTCGTAACCTGGATTAATTGGTTTTTAATGCACTTGCACTTTATTATCAGCCTCACCATCTTTTATACTTGTGATTCCCTTTTTTAATATATATTGACTGTTGTTCTGTTGTTCTGTACTTATTATGGTTCCTATAAAATTGTGGCAACTGAATAAAAGATTTATGACTGACTGACTGAGTAAATTTGTCAGGGGAAAATTGCCTGGGACATTGTTCGTTTATGGGGAATTGCAAAACCTTTCTAATGATTATTGATATTGGAGAACCTTTTGGATTGTATACAACTCCGGAGATGGAAGCCTGCAAGGGACAGGAGACCTTTGTTCCTGCATTTGCATTTTAAATTGAAACATTTTTGCAATAGCAAACTCATGTCCCTCTGGACCACTGCCTGCTTCCCTTAGACTGCCTGACATGTTTCCCTTTAGCGAATCATGTACTGCTGGATCAGGGGTTGTAACTGATCAATGGTTTTTGAAGACAGATTAATTCACAAACCATTGTTACTTACATTTGGAAACAGGAGAGGGGCTGCCCATTCAAGGCACTCCTATTTCTTATTCAGAACATTTCACAAAAACACGTTTACAAATTAGAAAGATTATTTGAACAATGTACAAAGTCATTTTACTTCTGCAAACTCCTGAGACCTCTGAAGGTCTTTGGAAACCTGGTGCTTAGTGTACATGTGTGTGTTAGGGGCACACACCAGATGTATAATTCGCCTTTAGGACCTACAATTACTATACATTTGTATTTCCTTCCTTCTTGGTTACCTACTGCATATACTGTGTCTCATTGAGTTATTGAAGTTTGTACTATCTGCGAAAGGTGTACAATACATTCTCAACAGTCCTGGGCCAGTCTAAATTATGTGGGAGATAACCTCCTTTATTTAGCATTAAATTGCTAAAAACTGCATATTATATTTCAGGCAGGTGCCACGTATATTGTATTGTGCATGCTTCTATTGACTAACAGAAATGTTTAAGAGCAAGACACAAATTGGCATAGGTCATTTGGAATTCTCTTGGAGTTAACTTTAATTGTCTCTCATCATAATATTTATGAATGTGCATATGGTTATGACTGCCCAACCAGACATGCATGTAGGCTCATTTTCCTAGGACCAAAACGGAGAGGTAAAAAATATAAGTGTTATTTTAAGGAGGGTGTAGAAAAAGGGCATGTATTAGGCAGTTACGTTGATGCACCAGTGTACCACGAGGCTGACATTCCAAAATTTAACATTTAGGATATTTTTGATGTGGGCGAACGTATGAAACGTATTTATCAATCCAGACATTCATTTAATATGCAGGGGAGTGACAGTGGCGGCTCCTCCACAATTGTGGAGGAGCATCACCCCACTGACTGACGTAGAGCCAGCAAATAAAAAACTATAACGACACAGTTTTCGTTTCCTGGCTCTGAGCCAGCTTGTGCATGGAGGGACGGGGCGTGGTAGATGGGAGGAGGAGTGCTAGGTACACTACTTAAGTGCTTATGTGTGTTTGGCCCGCCATCTCACGTCGACCAAAACACACATGCGCACTTAGGTTTATCCAGCCCAGCTGCATTCATCAGCTGGACTGGAGAAACTCAACAGACTCTGCAGCATGGTTATTGGGGATTGGATATGAGACTTTCCCAGGGGCTGCTGGGACCAGGAAGAGGGCAGCAGAAGTGACCCGACGTGGGAGGTGGCCAGCAGCGTCAGGTTAGATATTCATTTCTTATTATTAACATGTCCCTGTCAAAGTAGCCCCCCCGCACATTCTCCCCCGCCCTCCCCCTCACCCGCCCCACCACCCTAAGTTAATGGTGGCTGCCACTGATGAGTAATACACATACATAACGAGCAATGCAACATTACTCATGTTACGTTTGTCATGTTACACATATTAGTCGAGACTTAATCAGGACTTTTAGTGCCACCTCAAGCGGCGCCGGGAGACCCCATGTGGGTAGCTGAGCGCCTTGCAAGTTTAACTACAATTACAATTACAATTAAAATTACAATTACAATTAGTTGAGAGAAAAGTGTTAAAGTAACAGTAACACGTAGAATTAATCAGAATAATTTAGAAAGGTGTATTATTGGTGCTCACAGTAAGGATAGGAGTTGCGCTTGGCAATACCACAGTAATCAGTGTTACATTACAATCAAATATTAGAAATGGTTTTTGTGGTTGGCTAGGGTATACCTCTAAGCCAGGCAGAAACCACCACTCTATTCAGGGTATGTAAGTTACACAGCAAAGATAACCTGTTCTCACCCTCTAATAGCCTGGCACAGAACAAGCAGGCGCATCATCAACGGAAATGTGTAAAGCATTTGTGCAACACACTCACACTAGTGACACGAAAATTACACCACAAATGTTACTCCACACTGTGGTATATAAAAAATAAATTGTATATTGTACATAAGACAAGGACCAAAATAACATGAATCATAAGTCCTGTGCATATTCTGCAGTGACTGAAATAGTTCTTATTAGCATAAGTAAACCAAGATCAAGATGGCATAAATCCCTTAAGTACACTAGGCATTATAAATACTGTGCATCCAATGTAGGTATTTAGGTAGTACTCGTGATCTCAGGCAATGTAAGGCACAAACAACATGCATCCTTACATCAAGGAACAAGGTACACTTAGGGTATGAAATACTGCAGATTTCAAAATCAAAGGAATCACCACCTAACCCCTGTAGTACAAGAATCACAAAATATCCACATTATTGCATGCACTACAAAGCAGGCTAGGTACTAGCAATTGAATCACAAAATACTGTGCAAGTAATGCAGATTGTTAGGGGAAATCATATAAATGGCAGTAGAAATATAGGGCACAGTGTACATGCACAACTTCTACACACTGTACGGCAATTCCAGTGGACCCTGAGGAAACAATTGCATTCAGGCACAAGTGGAGGGCACACAAGCACCTACCTAGAACACAGTATATGATACTATAGTGTTCTGACACCTTCCAGTCTTTATTAACATCCAGAAGCTGCTTGTCAGGGTCTCCCACAGGGAGTCCTATCCCAAGGTATGGAAAACACCGTAGGTGGGGAGGCGTAACCCAATAATGTAATGACTGCTTGGTTCTGATTTACCAGAGATAAAGCACACAGTACCTACAAGTCACTGTGGCAGCAGCAGCAGCAGCATGGTCTGTAGGGCCACTTCGGTCTGGACGACACAGAGAGCCCAAGTGAAACAAGGATTCTGCGCAGCCCTTCCCTCCTAGACAAGGGAACTCAGGTCCTCTCTGCCATACACTAGTGTGCAAGGTGGTGAAGGGAATTTCTACAGAGGCTACATGCCTCATCGGCAGCCACCAGGAAATCATTGCAGCCTTTGGACTCATGAGGGGGCACTGAGGGAAGTTCCCGAGGTGCAGCCTCAGGGAGGTGGCGATCTCTGATCTTCTTGCTCTGCTCTCATAGGATTCAGGACCTCGGTGCTCTCCTTCCCCCCCTTAGTCCTGCAGGTCTACGGACCTGTGTAGAGGCTCGCAACAGGCAATGATGGTGATAGATCTTCCCGCAAAGAGCAGGTGCCTTAACCCAATGCTCACCACGTGCTGGGCCCCATGGGGGCGAACACTTGATGGGAGGCAGGGAGACAGCAAAGGGCAAGAAGACCAGTGTAGCAAAAATCAGCAATTCCACTGGCGATCCCTTCTGATAGCACCAAAGAGTCTTGGGAAGCCAGGGTCTGGGAATTGCTGGCAGAAGGGCAAGAAGCAGAAATGAAATCCAGTGAATTCTGTATGCCACCCAGTAGATAGCAAGTAGCAGGGCAAGAGCAGAAGAGCAGTCCAGGTGAGTCCTTTGTGCAGCGCAGCAGTATTTCTGACAGATGTTCTGCCCCAGTTCCAAAGTGCTCTAATTGTATTGTGGTATAGCCCTGTAATTATGCTCAAAAGGTTGTTGATCTAGGGGGAACTTCAAAATAAACCTTTACAAGTGCACAATACTCTCTTTCAATTTCACCACTTCCACCAATGTTAGAAATTGGCTTTCTGGTTGGTTAGAATATGCACCTAAGCAAGGCAAAATTCACCATTCTAGTGAGGGTAAATTACACAGCAAAGGTAAGATGTGCTCACCCGCTAGTAGCTTGGAGAAGAACAAGCAGGGGGATCATCAAAGGAAATGTGTAAAGCATTTGCGCAACACACTCACACTAGTGACACAAAAACTACACCACAAAAGCGACTCCACACAGTAGTGTATAAAAATATATATTGTATATTGTATCAATCAATCAATCAATCATAGACATTTATAGAGCGCACTACTTACCCGGAGGGTCTGAAGGCGCTGGGGGGGGGGGGATGTGCTGCTACTGCTCGAATAGCCAGGTCTTGAGCTTCTTCCTGAAGGAGAGGTGGTCTTGGGTCAGGCGCAGGTCGGTCGGTCGGGAGTTCCAGGTCTTGGCGGCCAGGTAGGAGAAGGACCTTCCTCCTGTTGTCGTTCTTCGGATGCGGGGGACGGCGGCGAGGGCGTGGCTGGCTGTTCGGAGATGACGTTTGGGAGCGTAGAAGTTGATGCGGTTGTTGAGGTAGCTCGGGTCTTGATCGTGTAGGGCTTTGTGTGCGTGGGTGAGGAGGCGGAAGGTGATTCTTTTGTTGACGGTGAGCCAATGCAGGTCTATCAGATGTCCGGAGATGTGGCTGTGTCGTGGGATGTCGAGGATGAGTCTGGCTGAGGCGTTCTGGATCCGCTGGAGTCTCTTCTGGAGCTTGGCGGTGGTTCCGGCGTAGAGGGCGTTGCCGTAGTCCAGTCGGCTGCTGACGAGGGCCTGGGTGACCGTCTTCCTGGTCTCGGTGAGGATCCACCGGAAGATCTTCCGTAGCATGCGCAGGATGTTGAAGCATGACGAGGAGACGGCGTTGACTTGTCTGGTCATGGTGAGGGAGGAGTCCAAGATGAAGCCCAGGTTGCGTGCGTGGTCCGTCGGTTTGGGTGCGGTGCCCAGGGCGGGGGGCCACCAGGAGTCGTCCCAGGCGGAGGGCGAGGAGCCCAGGATGAGGACTTCCGTCTTGTCTGAGTTCAGTTTCAGGCGGCTGGTCGTCATCCACTTGGCTACGTCTTTCATCCCTTCGTGAAGGTTGGCTCTGGCGGCGGCGGGGTCGTTGGTCAGGGAGAGGATCAGCTGGGTGTCGTCAGCATAGGAGATGATGTTGAGGTTGTGTTGGCGTGCAATGGCCGCGAGGGGGCTTATGTAGACGTTGAAGAGGGTGGGGCTCAGCGAGGATCCTTGAGGGACGCCGCAGATGACTTCGGTGGCCTCTGACTTGTACGGTGGTAGACGGACTCTCTGTGTCCTTCCGTCGAGGAAGGAGATGATCCATTCCAGTGCCTTCTCCTGGATTCCGACGTTGCTGAGGCGCTGCACTAGGGTGCGGTGGCAGACAGTGTTGAATGCCGCGGAGAGGTCTAGGAGGATGAGGGCCGCTGTTTCGCCGTTGTCCATCAGGGCTCGGATGTCATCGGTGGCAGCGATGAGGGCGGTCTCAGTGCTGTGGTTGGCTCTGAAGCCAGACTGTGAGGGGTCGAGGGATCCATTCATCTCGAGGAAGGCGGCCAGCTGTTTGTTGACAGTCTTCTCGATGACTTTGGCTGGGAACGGGAGGAGCGAGATGGGGCAGTAATTCTTGAGTTCGGTGGGGTCCGCTGTAGGTTTCTTTAGTAGGGCGCTGAGTTCGGCGTGCTTCCAGCTCTCCGGGAAGGTGGCGGTGTCAAAGGAGGTGTTGATGATGTCCCGCAGGTGGGGTGTGATGACAGCACCAGCCTTGTTGAAGACGTGGTGAGGGCAGGGGTCGGTCGGAGATCCGGAGTGGATGGAGTTCATCATGCGGATGGTGTCTTCGGTGCTGATCGGGGTCCAGGCGCGGAGGGTGGTGGTGGGGGGCGGTGGTTCGGTCGTGGCGTGCGTCGGTTGAGTGCTGAAGCTGTTGTGTATGTCCGCGATCTTGTTGTGGAAGTAGGAGGCGAGGGAATTGCAGAGGTCTTACGAAGGGGTGATGTTGTTGTTTCCGGCATTGGGGTTGGAGAGTTCCTTGCAATTGTGTGCGTTGTTGTCCAGCCGGTCCTTGAATGCAGTTTTCTTGGTGGCGGGGATCAGTTGGTGGTGCTTCCAGGTGGCAAGCTTGAGGGCGGTCATGTTGTCCGGTGTTGGTTCCCTTCTCCAGGCTTTCTCGAGGGCTCGGCAATTCTTCTTGGTGCTCTTGAGTTCGTCGGTGAACCATGGGGCCTTCTTGCTCCCGGGTCTGCTGGGCGGGGTCCTCAGTGGGGCGAGTTCGTCCGTGCAGTTGCTGATCCACTTCGTGAGGTTGTCGGCGGCCTGGCTGGGGTTCGCTGAGCTGGCGGGAGGGTGTTGGCTCAGGGAAGCGGCGAGCTGGTCGGCTGTGATCTTGTTCCAGCTTCTTCGAGCAACCCGTTGCTGGTGGTGGATCGTCGTTTTTCTGAAGGTGAAGTGGACGCAGCTGTGGTCCGTCCAGTGGAGTTCAGTGGCGTGGCTGAAGGCGATGTCTTTGCTGGCTGAGAAGACGGCGTCGAGTGTGTGTCCGGCGAGGTGGGTGGGGGTGGACACCAGCTGCTTGAGTCCGAGGTTGGCGAGGTTGTCGAGCAGGGTGATGGTGTTGCGGTCTTTGTTGTTCTCCAGGTGGAAGTTGAGGTCCCCCAGGAGGATGTAGTCAGCGGAGAGGAGGGCGTGCGGGCTGACGAAGTCGGCGATGTCCTCGCTGAATTGTGTGCGTTGTCCGGGGGGTCGGTAGATCAGGGTGCCTCTGAGGGTGGTGTTCGGGTCGGTGCGGATCTGGAAGGGCAGGTGTTCGGCGGTTGTCAGGGTGTCGTCGGTGTTGGTCGTGATGTGGATGGTGTCCCTGTGGATGATGGCGATGCCTCCTCCCGTCTGTTTGACGCGGTCTCTTCGGGTGATCTTGTATCCCTCTGGGATGGCGATGTCGGATGCTGAGAAATCGTTCATCCAGGTTTCCGTGAGGAAGGCAACGTCAGGAGCTGTGGTGTCGAGGAGGTTCCAGAGTTCGATGGCGTGTCTGTGGACGGAGCGGGTGTTGAGCAGGATGCACTTGAGGTGGTCGCTGTTGGTGTTCGACTTGGCGGGTGCTGGTGCGGGGCAGGTCCGGATGCAGGTGAACTTGCAGGCGTGGCAGCTGAAGGGTCCGTGGGAGCGCCTCGGAGTGGCTCGGTAGCATCCAGGGATCCCGCCGGTGTTGAGTGCGATGAGTTCGGTGGCGTCGTAGGACAGTCGGGTCGTCTTCCGTCGGTGGGGGCCAGGGGTTCGGGCGCTGGGCGCGGTCCAGGCGCGGACGGGCGTAGACGGGCTTACCTTTGGCGCGCCTTCGGCGCACAATCGGCGCGCCCGCTGCCCGTTTGCACGGTCGCCATATATGGCGAAGTGCGAGGGAGGGCGGAGCAGCTGGGAGGTGGGAGCGGGGAGGGCACAGAAAGAAAAGGGGGCGTGGTTAGCGGCGGTGGCGGGAAGCGGGGAGGGAGGAGACCGGGGGGAGCGAGAAACAGGGGGACAGGAGAAAAAACAGTAAATACAAATGCACAAAGGAACAAAATATTACTCAACAGGCAGAGGGGCACACAGCGAGAGCCTGTAGATCAGGCGAGCACAGCGCTAGTCCGCAGGAGACCACGCCGCTCGGTGGCAGGGGCGTGGTCACACGGCGGCGGCAGGGGCAGCGAGGCAGGCGGGAGGCACACGCAGCAGCTGGTGGCCGTGCGGCGCGGGGGGTGTCCTAAACTAGGTCACACTCACCTGCGTCGCACGGACGCCATATATGGCCAAGTGCGAGGGAGGGCGGAGCAGCTGGGAGGCGGGAGCGGGGAGGGGTGTGCATGATACCCTAAATGTCCTAAACACCAACATGCCAATGACCTGCAAGACAGTAAGAAACTAACAACGCACTGGCCCCTGTAACGCCTCACCTCCCCGGTGCCCTGCAACATCTTTGTTTTGTCAT
Organism: Lissotriton vulgaris; assembly: GCF_964263255.1. Taxonomy (NCBI): domain Eukaryota; kingdom Metazoa; phylum Chordata; class Amphibia; order Caudata; family Salamandridae; genus Lissotriton; species Lissotriton vulgaris. The sequence goes on from NC_141685.1 coordinate 1,442,722,251, forward strand.
CATTTCCAAGGTACTGTAACCGAGGTCTGCATGACTCCATAGCCATCCAGCGGTCCGTCGCTGTCAGCCCTGTACTTTGAGATTCGACTCCATAAAGCATGCCGTGGTAGCCCCAGTTAGAGCAATTGTGTTTCTAAGTGCTATAACTGCATTTAATCTTTGAGAATTCGTACTTTGATTTATATATGTTGGATTTTTGCCATTTGGGTCTTTTGTTAATCAGAAAAATATTGGCTATTTCTCTAAACTGGTGCGGAGTAGTTTTGTGGAGTTTTCACAGTGTTACTGTGTGTATGTACAAATAAGTTTACACATTTCCTCTGAGGATAAGCCTGAATGCTCTTACCAAGCTACCAAGGAGGTGAGCACAGGTTATTCTGAGGTCTTCGTCGTCCCTGACTACAATGAGGGTCCCCACTTGGCCATTGTGCAAACCACTGCCAATCAGAGACCGAATTTCTAACAATGTTTAATTATCACTAATGTGCATAATCTTTTCTTACTGTAAGGGTATTGTTGAGGTCCTTTTCAAAATGTCTATGCAAAACTGCAGTAACAAGAACGCAGAGTCTATTGAGCTGGTCAGAACAGAAACTTCTCACCAATATAGTTCTAGTCTTAGTTATTCCATTTTGTCAGTGTTGGTTCTGTTCATGATTCAGATGCATGAAGTTTATCACCATTTCTTATAAGAGTCACATTAACACGTGATTGAGAAAAATATGTACTGATTTGTTGAATGTTTTTCTACTATTATAATTATTATTATGATTGTTGTTGCTATTGTTGGGATTTGAATTGTTCCAATCATCTGAGGCAAGGTGTTTCACTTTGTTTCCAATTATTCTACCAATTATGATCAATTACTCATTTAATTATTGCCCTTTCTGACAAATGCTTGTTTCTTAAATATAAGTTGTGAGAATTGTTCATCCGATGGCCAGTCTTTGCTTTGGAAAAATGCCTAACGCAGATATGTCTTGACAGTATTTTGAATGAAAATACACTTAGCGCAGGTAGAATGCAATTTACTGAGCTACGATCGATTGAAAAGTTACTGCACCCATAAGTTGACAGCGGATTGTGCTGACTTGCAGGAACCTATCAACCATAGGTACTGATTAGTGGATGACTCATGAAAGACATGCCAGAAATATTATGGATTGTCTAGATGTAATGCACTGATTGTTACCTTTAATTTCACCAGGGCAGAGTGAAGTTTTCATCCTGGGCTTGTACTCCAGAAAACACTGAAAAAGCACAATAAATAACTTCAATCACTGTGTACTCCAATATACGTTGTATTCAGCTTCTATGTTTGCTTTAGAATAATGCATTTTGATGTATAATGCCCAGACTACTTTTAGCACACCCAAAAAACTTAAGTCATTTCAAATTAAGTGCCATATCTATCAATATTTCACACTACACAGCAAAACACCTTGATTAGCTACGTGAAAGGGGAGGGTAGGAGTGTGCCATATCTACCAAGATATGGTGCATTCCTGCTCCCTGCTTGCGCTGGCACACTGAGTGCTGCCTAGCACCAACGCAGGTATCCTTGCACCAAGGCAATATTGTTTTTGTGCAGGAAGGGACACCTTCTTGCAAAAAAAACAATACTTTGATGCTTTTTCCACTTTCTATGTGCACGGCAGAATGCAGCACATGTAAAAAGAGGAAAACGCGAGGAGAAATAAACATAAACTTCCTCATTACGCCTCCCCTGGGAATGCTTCAGAATCCATAGCTGGATATGAGGGAATACCCACAGTCCACCCATGGAATGATTTCCTGGGGCAAAGTAATGCAAAGCATTACTCCAGATTTACCAAGTGGCCTTGCATGGCTTAGTAAATTACATCTAGGTCTTGTGTTGCCCTTGTGTTACATTGCATGGAAGAAGGCTGACCAGCTACTGATGGTGCAGGTAAGAGCATTGGGATGGGGTGGTGAGGGGAGTCAACAGATGATGGCGAGGGAAAATTAAATTTAAAAAACCACTTACCTTGCGCTCGCCACATCTCCGACGCAGTGAGCCCAAGGTGTTTTTCATGTTTTTTTCTTTTCTTTTCCCTTGTTGTAGTCTGACGATCCCCACCCTACCGCTCTTCACTGCACCGGCTGTCCCTGAGGCTGATGCAAAACTTTAATAAGCATGGCCCTAAATGTAGTATTTTTTGTCATTTAGAATTAAACTTGGGATTTTAAAAATACAGATTACCTACCCTCTTATATTAGAATAATATCCTGAATTAAGTGATATTCATTATAATTAATATTTTCTGAGCACAACGTTTTTGAAATATTCAAGATTTCTGCCCCCTGAATGATCTGCTATGTGTGAGGCAGGATCAATCCAGTTTGCCACGTGCACTGTGAAAATACCCAATACGGATGTTTCAATTCAAACAACACCAAGGCGTTCTTAGCCAAAGACGAAAGATGTTTTGCGTTGCACATGTTTATGTAATATTTATTCATTTTGAAGTTTTATATAGCTCTGACTTGACCCGGAGGTATCAGAGCACTTTACATAAGAAGTTACACAAGTTACATATGCATAGATGCAGATTACATTGAACAGAAAAAAACATCTGAAGTGCAGTGGAGCACGGTGTAAATATTGGAAAAAGTAACAATAGAGTAGGGGGGAACAGAATAGGGCAGAAACAATCGTTAGTTTAAATTAAATTCAAGATTCCGCAGAACGGCACCAAACTAGAGGAGGCACCTGGCGCGGTCCAACCCACCGGGCCAGTAACAGATGCAGTCCTTATTTAAGTCCAGTGTAAAAAAAACGCAGATGTGATGAAGACTACGGCATCGTAGCACAGGGGGTAGGCAATCGATCCGCTAGCCGAGACTAGCAGATCGCCGAGGAGGCCAGCCGATGAGGAGAAAATGGCTGCATTGCACCAACGAATCCACTGAAGGGACACAGCTGAGAAGCGGTGGGGGGGCAAGATGGAAGTCACAGCAGTCCATCCCTGGGAGCAGATCAGGATGCCGAAGCCCAAATTTGAATGGAAGACACAAGGCGCAAAAGGTAATCGCCCAAAATGATTCAGACCAAAGAGAACCACAACACCAGTGTAGCAAAAAAGGCCACTTTTATTTATAAGATCAGGCAAATATATTTAAATATCCGTAACTTATATCACATGTTTATTATATTTTCCGAAACCGTACAAATTTGAATATAATACCAAAACCATATAATTTCCATTTCAAACTTATTTCTTTGTAACTGTTTTTCCCCAAAACCTTAAATGCATTTCATTTTATTAACTCTCCCCATATTTCAAAAGATTTCAACATTCTTTCTTTTTCCTATTCTTTCTCCCCATCCTGATCCTTCCCCCCACCCTCTCCCATGAAGGACGATTAATGTCCGCTCTAGACATTGACCTCCCCTTCTTCCTCCACTCAGGAAAAACCACAGATTTTTCCTGACCCCACCCCCTTGTCGATGGAAAACATTAATTTCATTTTTTCTGTGGTGAGTGATCTTCAACTCCTGGGGATACCCACAAATCTACATTCAATTCATTAGATAACATATCCCGAATTTCAAGAATATAGTAAGCCATTCCCAATTGAGTCAAATGTACACCATCCTCTCTGAACAGATGGCCTTCTCTGCCAGTGGTGTTGTCATGCGCTTGGGACAAGATACCCATACTTACATAAAAAATCTTCATGGCTCTATTCAGTTTCTTTCGTGCTTTCTCAATGGCAGTTTGATTCCGAGCATTTCTCCATTGTTTTCTGAAAACAAATTCTGTCCATACCAACCTTGTCCACAACCAATTATTTTTAATCACTGCTAAATCCAACTGCATTTTTCTTATTAAACCTAAACTAGACAAGGAAACTAAATCATTTTCTCCTAAGCGGAGTATCAACATTTCTGGGCCACCTCTGTCATAACGAATTCGTGTGAGCAATGGAAACAAACTTTCCCATCTCTTGCCCCCTTTACCGCACCAGTAAAGTTCGTGCCCATCACTGGGTATGCCCAGGTTTTCCGTATATCTGGTGTTTGGCATAAATCACAGCCCACTTCCCGAAAGAATGACCTATGATCCATATTTGCTTTTTGTTAGGACATAAACCTCGAATATCACCTAGATAAAAGAAAATAGCATCAGAAAAACAAATTGATAACCATAATAAACGCTGCCTATTGCAGTTTTTTTTTCTTTTTTTAAATTTCTTTACATATCTCGCACAACAAGTTGAGCGCCATCTACCAATTCTTTTGATTGTTCCCCAACCCAAACCCAATCTCACTGCTTCTGACGATGCTCCTGTTCTAAAAGAATGCGTTGCAAACTGTAACGGGTCCTCTCCAAACAATAGCAAAACCCTCCTCAAAACAGCCAGTAACTGGTGACTTGTTAACTTCATTTTTGACTTGTGGACAAAAATTGGACCTTCTGAAAACTCTGTTGAAAACCTGAAAACCTTCCATTCCCCCACTGGACAACACACCAAACAGTTAATGGCATTCAGATGAATCCACAATCCATGCCCCAACTGATCAGCTTTGGATTTCTTCAACCATATTCGTAGTCTGTCCCTTCTGTTTTTTGAGTGTTTAATTTTAGATGATTGATTGTTAACCATTGCATTGTCATTTCTAAGGCCTCATTCATTAACTTGAGATCTTTAGGTATATGTGTGTGTCGTCCACATACATGTGAAAGGAAATTTTGGAGTTTCGAAGAATTTCTGTGAGCGGTTCGATATATAAGTTGAACAGTGAAGGAGATAATGTGGATCCTTGTGGTACTCCAATCGTTTTCGGACTTGAAGATGAAAGAGATTGATTGACCATGAATCTTTGGTTTCTATCCTGAAGGAAGGATTCAAACCATTTCAGGACTGTACCTGATAATCCCATCCTGTTCTGGAGCCTGTTCAGTATTTTTGCATTATTCACCATGTCGAATGCTGCAGACAGGTCCAGCAGGATGAGTAGACATGATCTATTATGATCTAAGGCTTGAAGAGCGTCATCGACTATATGTAAAATAGCCGTTTCAGGACTATGTCCTGTTCTGAAGCCTGACTGACATTCATCTAATAAAGAGAAATTATCTATGTGCTGGCTAAGTTGATTCTGCACACATTTCTCTATTAGTTTGGCGAGTATCGGGATGTTGGTTATCGGGCAAAAATTATTTGGGTCTGCCGGGTCCGCCGTCGGTTTTTTGATAATGGGGGCTACTTGACCGGTTTTTAGGCATCCTGTGAGTATCCCTTCTTAGAGAGAGGCGTTAATAATTTTTGTCCATAAGGGAATCACGGCCTGGCTGATTTCTTTAATGCATTTCGATGGGAGTGGATCACAATAGTGGTTATTAGGTCTGATCTTTTGTAGCGATTTGGCAACGTTGTTCTGGTCTAATAATTCGAAAGAGTCCCAATGGGCCTGGTCTTTTGCCCCAATCTCCTCAATTAAGGCACTGGTAACATACGTTGTAGGATTTTGGATTTCTAAGTTATCCGCTGCAATTTTGAGCTCACTTTCCAACCTGTTGGCTTTGTCTGTGAAAAAGGAAGAGAATACTTCGCAATTTAGTTGTGTTTTTGTGATTTCTTGCATCATTTTGGCTGCCTTGTTGGATTGTTGTTTTAAGATTTTGAATAGTTCACAAGATCTGTTTTTGGAGGAATCCAATTCCGACCTGATAAATTCCATTTTAGAGTTGAGGATCTTTTTGTTATATTCTTTCCTGTTGTCTCTCAGAGATTTCAATACGGGAGAAGAAGGGTTCTGTCTCTATTTTCTTTCCGCCATTCTCAGTTTTCATCTTTCTTCATTTAGTGTCTCATTGAACCAAGGGTTTTTAATCTTCTCTGTAACTTTTTTCTGTTTAAGAGGCATTGTGGAGTTAACTATATCCGTTATTGAGGTATAGTAGTGAGCCGTTAGCTCATTTACGTCCTGTAAGTTCTTTGGTGGTTGTAGGTCCTTTACACAGCTTTCTACTAAGCGTTCAATGTTCGAATCTTTCGTGTCCCTCGTCCATTTTTTAATTCTTATCGGTTGTGGGTGTTTGTTCTTTTTCCAAGTGGGAATCATGAATGTTATGACATGGTGGTCTGACCAGTCGCATGGCTCTATAGTTAGATTTGAAATGTTCTTGTTCTTTGCAATTATCCAGTCCAAGTAGCTCCTTTCGTGTGAGTTGGCTGAGTACATTCTTGCGAAAGATTGAGCTCCGCTAGGAAATCTTTGAATGCCTTTATTTGTTTGTCCTTGTTGTTGTTTCAGTGTAGATTAAAGTCCCCTAGGAATATGTTGTTTACGTCTGCGTTCTGATTTGCCGTCATGATCTCCATTAATTGTTCTAGGAACGACATATTATAACCAGGTGGGTGTAGTTCGCAAAGTTGGTTGTTGTTCGCTCTTAGATTGAGACCTAAGTATTCGCATTCTTTGATCGGATCAGAATGTATTTGTGATTTCTGTATCCGAGCGATGTATGCAGGGTATGCCACCTCCTGTCTTTTCTCTTCTATCCAGTCTCAAGATGTTGTATAGAGGGGGGACTAGTAGGTCCAAAAATGGAGTTGAGGAGTCTGATAGCCATGTTTCAGTGAGGATTGTCACGTCAATTTCTTGGCTAATGATGAGGTCGGCTATGTCTGATGCATGTTTAGCTGCGGACCTTCAGTTGATCAGAAGGCATTTCAACGCTATTTCTATGCCATTTGTAGTCAAAGTTTGTGTTTCTGAGATTATCTGAACTTGTTGTATGTTATTAAGGTTGGATTTCCTATCATTCAGTCTAGACGTTCTATTGACATTGATCCGGACCGTTTTGATTTCCTCTCCTTTACTGCGATCGGATAACTCGTAATCCCGGAGTAGAGTGGATGATGACCAGCCGCCTGAAACTGAACTCAGACAAGACGGAAGTTCTAATCCTGGGATCCTCACCCTCCGCCTGGGACGACTCCTGGTGGCCCCCTGCCCTGGACAGTGCACCCAAACCGACAGACCACGCACGCATCCTGGGCTTCATCCTGGACTCCTCCCTCTCCATGACCAGACAAGTCAACGCCGTCTCCTCGTCCTGCATCAAAATCCTGCGCATGCTACGTAAGATCTTCCGGTGGATCCCCACCGAGACAAGGAAGACGGTCACCCAGGCCCTTGTCACCAGCCGACTGGACTACGGCAACGCCCTCTACGCTGGAACCACCGTTAAGCTCCAGAAGAGACTTCAGCGGATCCAGAACGCCTCAGCAAGACTCATCCTCAACATCCCCCGACACAGCCACATCTCCGGACGCCTGAGAGACCTGCACTGGCTCCCGGTCAACAAGAGAATCACCTTCCATCTCCTCACCCACGCACACAAAGCCCTACACAACCAAGGCCCAAGATACCCCAACAGCCACCTCAACTTCCACACTCCTACCCGCCAGCTTCGATCGACCAGCCACGCCCTCGCCGCCGTCCCCCGCATCCGAAGAGCCACAGCAGGAGGAAGGTCCTTCTTCTACCTGGCCGTCAAGACTTGGAACTCCCTCCCGATCCACCTCCGTCTGACCCAAGACCATCTCTCCTACAGGAAGCAGCTCAAGACCTGGCTGTTCAAACAGTAGCGGACCCCCCCTCCCCAAGCGCCTTGAGACCCTCCGGGTGAGTAGCGCGCTTTATAAATGTTTTTGATTGATTGATTGAGTAAGGATAAGGTTTCTTCATCCGTTAATTCTATAGGTTTCCTAACGGGTCTAGTATGCCTGTTTGATAATGGCATCGCCGTCTCATTCCTTTTTCTTTGGGAGTAGTGTAATATCTCTATGATGTGCTCTATTTTTTTGTGGGTGTTTTCAGTGTTTTAATGGATTTTTTCTATCTCTTGCAGAGATCTTAGTATGCCATGTGACATGTTGTTCATTTTTGTTTGCAGATGTTCAACTTCTCTCATATTCTGATGAGATGTGTTGGTTATGTTCCCTCATTTGTTGTGTGATTTACCATTACTGATTGGGTGAGTTAGCTTTTTTGTAGTACGATATGTTCTTTGTAAAGTTCTTATCGTAGGGGTAGTTTGAGGTATAGCTGTGTTGATGTTTTCTGACTCTGGACTTATTCAAGTTTCAGAGGGGGGCCTAGTCGATGAGGATGCTCCTTGGATGGGTTGGGATGTTGTAACTTCCTTCTGATCTTCTATGCAGTTATTCCGATGTTGCATAGCTATTCCCGTTATCTCTGCTTCAGTTCTTGGCGATGTGCTTCTTAAACGGCTTAAGTCTGTTACTTGCGTAGACTGTTGTGTATTCTGCGATTCTCTGGTTATTATATTATCTGTGGATGTGGTGTTGCTGGTGTTCGGCATACCTTCATGTAGATGTATGCGTTGTTCCGATCTTGTGTTCTCCGTGAAACATTTTAGAGTAGGGAATATGTTGTCAAATTTTTCTAATTCGTTATTAGAAGCCTGTATAAGCACTATACCATTCTTGTATATAGTTATGTTGAGGTCCGCTCTGCATCTTGGCGTTGACTTTGTCGTGATTTTTGTGCCATAAGGAATATTGGTAATGGATACTACTTTTAGTAAATTAGTAATGGCACAGCGCCATTTAGCCGTTCTTCTTGTAAAGAAAATCATGTCATTCAATTTAGTGCCTCTGACTGTGATGGACGTGGGATCAGATATCAGCGTGTCTGGGTTTCTCCTCAATAAGTTATGCTTGAATTTTTTTGCTGCATTTTCAGAAATTTTGGTAGGATACCTTATGACGTAGGAATTCATGCTTACTGGTTCTAAGCAGTTGTCTGCCATGGTAGTGTATTAGTCGCGTGTGATATAGATATGTTGTTGTATTTATAATGACCGTGTTGAAAGATCCCGTATTTTTTTTTGGCCATAATTACGTTTTATTTAGGAATACCCTCTGTTTAATTTGTGTAGACAGAATGGTGATCGAGATTCTTCCTTTTTGTCAGTGTTTTAATGCCAATAATATTCTAAATATTTACAAAGGGATTTCCAGAGATATTTCAAGAGACATTTCAAGATGGCCGCCTTTGCTGCGATTTGGGTACTTTTCTCTATCTCTCTAGCTGCGTAGTCCTCTTTCTCTTCTTGTGGAGTAGTCCTCTTTCTCTTTCTACTCAGTGTTATTTATAGGACTCTCAGGGTCACATGATTGCTTGATTGCTTGATTGGAAGTCCTTCTCGGCCGCCATTTTAAAGTCAGGTAAGCCGGGTCTAGCTTTCACTGTTTTATCCTTCCCAATTGTGTAGACAAAAAAATAAGAATTATATGTGCAGGCCGTTATTCTGGTTTCCGCCCTCACCAATGATACGGGGGTATCTCTTCTCCCTTCAGGACTGTGCTGTGCAACTTATATCTGGGAGCGCCGCCGCCGTTGTCAGCTCCGTTTGCTCAGCTAGCTCGTCCTCCACCCAATCCTCAGACCTGAGGGCGATATCACCGCTAGTCTCAACTCCGCTGGAGACACCGATCGTCATGCTGCAGCCGCTGTGAGCGCAGATACGTTCCTGTGCCCGTTCGCTCCCGGGTCAGCCAGCTCTTCTCCACCACTTCCCTGTTTTAAAGGACTATGTGTTCGCTAGGCGCCTAACCCGCCGCACTCTACTGGACTCGCCGAGATCGCCTGGGGTCTTCGATCATTAAAGTGATCCAGAGACCGGCCCCCATTCTTGGTGACTGCTCTGGAGTTCCTCTCGGTCACTCTGCGGGGAGTCGGCCGGCCACCTCTCATTTTCTGCCAGGCGTCTCAATGTCTTTTCATTGGTATCTGCGAGTCTGCGAGTCCTCGGTTTTCTACCAAGCCTCTTGCCTCTTCTGGAATCGCTCCTCTTCACCTTCTATCCGGTCATTTCCCCACTAGGAGTGGACACCCTGGGTGCATGTCATCAATTCTGGTAGGTCATCTTCTTTTCCTTTCAATCCTTCACCGCTTCATGCGGGGTTAGGGGGGTGGGGGGTTGGTGGCAGGGTTATTTCAGGGATTAAAATAGTTTTTTTAGATATCCCGAACCCCCAGTTTTCAGATGGTTTATTGAAAGACTGTACAAGAATTCTTTAATTTGCTCAGATGTAAATTTAACCCCATTGTCTATTACTAGTGTCTGTTGTATACCGTCATTCTGGAAAACATAATGTAAAAATTCAATGGCAGTACTGGTGTTGATATTGTCCACAATCTTAATTGCCACTCACTTTGCCTGATAATCAACTAGCGTAAATATGAACCTTCCTCCTCGACCCCTACAATTTATCAGGCCTATGATGTCTAAATATAATACAACACATTTTAGGTAGGGTCAGAGGCAAAGGTTTAAAGACCCAACGGGATAATACGCCCCACATTGACTATACAAACAACAATATAATGGGCGGTATACTTAATTACGTGCCCCTGTAAATTTAATTACGTAGGGATGACTACTCGTAAAGTCAAGCTCAGAATCATGGAGCACATGGGCACCGTGAGGTGCAAAAAACAAGCTACACAACTCACAACTCAATTTTTGGGAACTGAACCATCGACCAGATAAGTTTGTCTGGACAGTTCTAGAACAACCCTACATCCCTGAGCATGTGACTGATATATCTAAATTTCTCTTGCTCAGGGAACAAAAATGGGTTTTCCGACTCAAGAGCGATAAAATAGGTCTGAATGATTCCATCCCCATGACCATGTTATAAGGCATCATGTGAAAATTGGCTGACATTATCAATGCATGACATCCAATATGTTTACACCTATGCAGACTTCATCACTATGCCTATTGTTCTTTGTCAGATAGATTATAATGGGGTGCTAGATAGATCACACCACCCAGATCGCTATTCTATGGGGATGTGTTTGGTAGAGAGTGACAACCACCACTAGGTTTACAAAAGTTTTTTTATTGGATAACCCTTGGCCAAAAAGTAGATAACATTAGTGGCCGATAACTCAGGTATTGCCATATATATTGCAAGTCTAGTATAGTAAACAACACACTATGATTTACATATACTATATATATATATATATATATATATATATATATATATATATATATATATATATATATATATATATATATATATATATATATATACATATATATATATATATATATATATTCACTGAAAAAACCATAGGTTATAGAACATATATAGTTAGGGATTAGCATTTACAAAACCTTATTTTACTCACACAAAACCATTGAAATTCGCATATATAGTTAGTTGCACTAACTATATATCGCGCACCCGCAATCCACTGCTGATGATGTCACATATTACATCATTCATGACATGGTCAGTGGCATCACTGATGACATCACTGTTGACAACTCAAATGACATCACTGACAACATCACTGATGACATCATTCATGTGATAATACGATCAACCTCTTCAGACTCTAATATAACCTTAGATACACTCAGTGTAAACAGACACTCACAGATTGTCACTCATCCATGGAGTTACTCATACACCTAGTCAGTCATGCAAAGAATCAATCACACCTCCATTTCCTTAACTATACAGTTATACACACCTTACTTATTCAAACATATTCTAACACATTTTTACTCTCTTATACAATCACTGATACAAGTTTTCAATGATCCATGCAGCCACTCACACATTCACTGGCTCTTATACACAGTAATTTATATATGTCAACTCTCACATGTACTGTGTTTTACATATGTACTTACTTTGACGTGTAGCACTGAGATATCCATTCACTCACCAATACACTCATGCACACAGTCAACCACCCATACAGCTGTTTCCACATGCAGTTTTGAACCCATACATCTAGTGAGTCAACTGTTCACACATCTATGCACAGAGTCACACACCTCCCAGCCACCCACACACAAACACTCACTCTCCCATACAACTACTTGGGCAACCAATCAATAACCCATATAGTTACTCATATAGGTACTGATCAACACATGCAGCACTTTACAGAACAACAGATATAATGATGCACAAATTAAGACAGTTTAATCACTAACCCATGCACTCAGTGAGACACATTTAATCACTCTCTCATGCAGTCAGTCATGCACCTACTAAATCCTTCATCCAGACACTTATACATCCACTCATTCTTCAATATGTAAGACATATTTTAACTTTACAGAAAAATACAGTCACTGGATGATGTCATCAGTGATGTCATCAGTGATGTCACTGACCATGTCATGAATGATGTAATATGTGACATCATCAGCAGTGGATTGCGGGTGCGCGATATATATTTAGTGCAACTAACTATATATGCGAATTTCAATGGTTTTGTGTGAGTAAAATAAGGTTTTGTAAATGCTAATCCCTAACTATATATGGTCTATAACCTATGGTTTTTTCAGTGAATTTTCAAGGTTTTGTAAATGCTAATTCCTAACTATATATGATCTATAACCTATGGTTTTTTCAGTGAATGTCAATGGTTTTTTAATAGCAAATATCAAAAGCTGTAAAATGTATTCTTCTTTTAAAGGAAAAATATTTGTATATGTTTTTAATATAATTTTTTTATGTATATATTTTTTTTTATATATTTTTTTTGTTTCGCTACCGGTCCGCGCACCGGGTAGCTTCCCGTTAGCTCAATTTGGTGCCGCGACCCAGTCCCCGAACCGGTAAACGTTCCGTTAGCGCAACTACCGCGTAAGAAAACAACATCGTGACGCGTCGCGTAAGCGCGACGTATCGCGTTACCGCGTAATGCGTCTTATGACGCGCCGCGTTAGCACACCCGGAAGCGTTCTGGAACGCAAACCGAGGCGCGAAGGGCAGCGCCCCGGAAGCGCTACGGGTGCGTAGCAGGACGCGTAACGTAAGCGTAACAGGTCATGTGACTTGAAAATAACACTTTTTATTGGTTCATTTCACTTTTGGTTTCCTAATGATGTAAGGCTAGGTCATGTGACCTAAAAATAACACTTTTCATTGGTTTAGAACATTTTTTTTTCCAAATGATGAAAGCCCCCACCTTTTTTTCTCACTCTGACTTTCAACTTTGTGAGAGGAAGACCTATTTTGATTATTGAAAGATGGCTTCAATAGTAGCTGCAGCTGGTGGACCCCCACCACCACCACCACCACCTAGGAAAGAAGGACCACCTCCCCAGTTCATTCCCAACCCTGCGGAAGAGGAGGAAGAAGAGGAACAGGATGTACATAACAGAATATTTTTGCCTGAACAGCCCCGGAAATCACAACGCAAGGACAATTTCATTTGGCAGTTTTTTACATTTCCTCAAGGCCAAAAAAAGGTGAATGTCCATCATGTTACATGCCTGATCTGTAAAGAAATTCTGTCTCGAGGCACAGATAAAAAGCATAGCTTTGGGAACTATACAATGTATCGCCACATGCAAAGGTGGCATCCAATAAATTACAGTGTGGCTGAAGTGCGTAACCAACGTGAAAACCCACCTACTCCTGTGGCCACCACCTCAACACAAGAAAGCCTTTCGGGACCAGAGGCGAGGTAGACGGTCCCCACTATCCAAACCAATTTTGCACACATCAAGCTGGTGTGCATTTATTGTGGGGGATTGCTTTGTTACAGTGAAATGAGTGTAAACTTAATGAACAGAGCATTTGAAAATCACAAGTGCTCAAAACGCCCCAAAAAGTGATTTTTTTTTTGCTCCTGTTGAGCCGTTTCTAATGCATGTTTTTCCTTCTTTCCCCTCAAAAAACTTTTTTTTTAAATTGTTCAAAAAATACAAAAAAAATGAAAAATGTTCAGAAAAATAATAAAAAAAATATAAAACAACAAAAACAAAAAAAAGTTCTTTTCAGAACTACCTCCCATTTATAAAAAATTGCTAAAATGTTTAGTACTCTTGCATTCTCTTTTTTTTTGATTCGCTTCCTGGTTCGCGCCCCGGTACGCGAACCAGAAGCGCACCAAAAAAAAAGAAAAAAAATAGTGTATATAAGGGACAGAGAGAATAATGTTAAAAGAAAGACAGCTAGAGGGAGTAACACAGAAATACTGTATAATAGATAATTATACAAAGAAAAGTTGTAAGAGGGAAAAATTGAGAAAAAGAAAATATAAAAGGAAGTGAAAGAAAAAAAGAGTGTAGAAGAATAATAAAGAAGAGTTATTTGGAGAATGTGAATGAATCTTCAAATTAAAAAAAAAGAGAGTAAAGGATGTGGAATAAGAAGTAGGGATAGAACCGGACTAAAACAACAACCCTGAGGGAAGGTTTTAAAAATAGAGAGTGAAAGTAAATAGGATTAAAACAAGGTGTATCATAGTGAATAAGATAAAAACATGTGGAATGACAGAGAGAAAAAACAGAAAGAAGAAAAGAAGAAGTGATAGAAAAAGAATAATTGAAACAGCAAAAAAATAAAAATAAGATACTGTGCATGAACTACAGAGAGAAAGCATAAAGAACAACTTGTAAAAGAGTGAAGAGACAGTGACAGTTTGTGTTAGAGAAACGGACTGAGTGAAAAGGAGTGAAAAACTGTGAGAACAGAGGGACTGAGAAAAGGAGTGGAAGGAGTAGAATAAGTAAGTAATAGAAAAGGAATGAGGGAAGTAGCAAAGGCAGGAAACTGAGGGTTAAAGAAATGAAGCAGTCGAACTAATAAAAGTTAAATGTGATAAAGATGTAACGGAAAGAGTACTAAACACTTACCTTATAATTGTTGTTAACTTAGGCACTTGTTATTTTTATAGTTTCAATCTGTGAAAGAAAGAACAAAAATTTTAAAATTGATAGAAGGTAGTAAAAGAGGAGTGAGCATGAGACAAGATGAGTACATATTAAAAATCACAATTCAAAGTACAGAATTAATTATACATATTAAATGGTTTATTTTTGCTGTTCTCAGAATATACCAAATTTCACTAAAAACAGTGAGTTGAAGGTATTCATCATATAACAGCGGGGGAAAAAAACACAATCAAAATGATTGTGTTTAAAAAACCCATATAATATAACCAATCAGAAATCAGAACTCCTCAAAAGTAACTTACTTTCCATGACGTCAAAGGATGTCCTATGAACAGCTTATACTCTGTTGTGCTGTTAATATTTTCTGCCCGCCACTTTCTGAAAGAAAAGCTCCATCGTTTTAACAAAAATGTGACATTCAAAACAATTTAAAACAGCACACTAAATTATATCAACACCTAGAATCATTATAGTCCAGTTACCTACCCTAAATTCTCACTTCTGATAACATGTCAAAAGACAACATTGCTTCATAGTCAAATGTTAATCATTGCCGAAAGACCAGCCTTTTTTACATTTCAAACAAGCTGTTTTATATCCTGATGTTGTCAAAGGACGATCATGTCATATAATAGCTGCAGTTACAAATGTTCTTCCTGAAATCGATGACTGTGTAGCCACAACATTTTTAATTAGACTTGACAACTTACTTTCATCCGGTTTATATAGTTGAAATTGTAAAATGACATTTCACCCATAAGTTTCTATAAATAATGTGGACAGCATTGCAGACTTACATTTCCTCTACTCCTTGTTTTGATCTGCTGCTTGAATTAGCTTATTAAAACAAACCGTTTTCGCTCTGTACTACAGTTATCCACAAGGCCATATAGTGTAGGAGCCATTAGAACCTCTTGAAATTCCTCAGAGCAAATCTCGAGATTCCTTCCCTAAAATCTTGGTTGTAAGAACACCAGGTAAGAATTTTTAAGTTGAAAAGGCAATCTTTTTTTGAAAGTTAAAACAGAATCATTGCAGAATGACCAGCCGTTTCCAGACGTCTTTTTTTTTTTTTTACTTTTTTTTTATTGAAGTCTTGGATGCACCACAACACTGAAATATACTAACATATGCCGAATGAGTTCGGAACCAGACGTATTCGATGGAGAATATAAATACAAATACATTCCGTAACATTCCCAATATTCGTTAAACAAAACATTCGTTAAACAAAATACGATTCCCAGATTTTCTCAAATTTCCGAACCACCCCAATTCTTTGAGCATAACTTTGTTCAAATTTTCTAACTCTCTCCATTTTATGGCGCCATTCTTGTACCGTAGGGCAATAGTGTGAACGCCAGTTCTGAAGTAATAATGATCTAGCCACAGCCATAGCTATATACAATAGTTTGACTAGTTGCCCAGTTAACATCAGCTCTAAATCAAAGCCAAACAAAATCAATTTAACATTCTGTGAAATCATAATTTTCTGTTGATTTTGAAGAAATGCAAAGATATCCTCCCAAAAGATTGCTATTTTGGGACAGAAAGCAATAACATGAGACCAATTGGCAGGATTATAATTCAAACACCGGAAGCAGTTAGATGAGCTATTGGGATACATTTTAGATACAATCGCTGGGGTATAATACAGGAGCCACTTACTAAAAAACAGCATTCGGCGCCAATTAGCGCCTCTTAGTACAGAGAAGTTCAGTCTATTAATTTTCTGCCACGCAGTAGAAGTTAATGCTAAATTTTCCTGCCCTTGCCATTTATGAACTGCTTTAAGATAAAGATCCGGGGCCTTATTCTGTGTTAAAGAGCGTTTCCACTCCCCTGGTTTCTTCTCATGTATAGAAATAAACAGTTCACTAAATAGCTGGACAGGAGGAGAAAGAAGTGTAGGATCCAGTTGACGCAATACACTGTAAATCAGTTTATATGAGCCCAACATTAAAAAGTTGCCTTGGACCAGAGGAGCCATATCTGAAAGGGTAATCCAGGCTCCGTCTTTCATAAATTTTTTTAACATTGTAAACCCTGTCCTATGCCAATTTTCTACTATTTCCAAACTTATATCCGTCCCTAAAAAAGAAAATGCGCTATATAAAGAGGAAGTTAGATTAAGAAAAGGGAGGGAATATCTTTTAAGCATTGCAGAACGCTTCTTAAAAAACCAGTTTAAGACCTTGTAACGAACCAGTTTGGGTGATTTAAATATTTGAAGAGGAGAGGGAATCTGGGTCTCTCGGCTAATTAAATTTAAAAAAAAGTTGATAAAGAGTTTCTGGTTACTGTCTTTAAATCTCGCTAGGAATTGGGCTAAATACGCATTGTAATAATCTTTCAGATTTGGAAGAGCAAGCCCTCCTTGCTCCTTATCCTCATATAATGTATTTAAAGCTATTTGTGGGGTCTTTTTGGCCCAAATAAAAGATGAGAACAAAGATTCTCTTTTAGCGAAAAACGATCCGGGTAAAAAGCAGGAAATGGTTGCAAACAGAAAATTAAATAAAGGAAGAACTGACATTTTAATTAGTGCTACCCGTCCTAAAATAGATAATGGTAGAGGGTTCCATCTTTCCAACATTGAACGTACTCTATGAAGAAGGGGCACAAAATTTAGCCTGTAAAGGTCTGAGACAGAAGAAGAGAAAAGAACCCCTAAATATCTTTTCGGTTTATTATTAATACAAAGTCTTATATCAGGATGGAGTTCAGGATCGGAACCACCACAAACCAGGATTTCAGTATTTTTTTTATTGATACGATATCCGCCAAAAGCTTCAAACTCTTCAAATATTTGCAGAGCATAAGTTTGGCATTGCAATTCAGGTTTAATTAACAAAATTATATCGTCTGCGTATAATTTAATTTTAGGCATCGAGAAAATAGGGGGAAGAATATAAGCAGATTTCCTAATTGCAGTTGCTAAGGGTTCAATAAAAAATGCAGATAAAACGGGAGAGAGCGGGCATCCTTGTCTGGTACCGCGTTTAACCGGCACCAGGCCCACTGACTCTGCATTAATAATAATATTGGCTTGAGCCTTTGAGTAAAGGTTCTGAATCAGATTTATAATAGCTACTGGAATCCCAAAGTGATCTAAAATAATAAAAAGTGTTTCCCAAACCACCAAATCAAAAGCTTTCTCAGCGTCAAATAGTAAAACTAACGCAGGAACCCGTCGTGTTTCAAAATAATCTAAAGCCTCAATTAAAAAGTGAGTGTTAGATAATAATTGTCGGCCGGCAATAAAGCCGTTTTGATCTGTATGAATCAAATCTGAAGAAAAGGAATTGAAATGAATAGATAATAATTTAGTGATGATTTTATAATCTGTGTTCAATAACGTAATAGGTCTATATGAATTTGGATCATTAGGCGGCTTGCCCTTTTTTAGAAAGCTAACTACAGTTCCTTCCCCGGAATGAATCAGGGACCGTCATGATATATAATTGCTGCAGTTAGAAAAGTCCTTCCTGATATTGACAACTGCGAAGCCACAAAATTTTGAATTAAAGTTGTCAATTTTGTTCCATCAGGCCTACATCGTTGGAACATTAAAATGACATACTGGCCATATCTTCGTATAAATAATGTGGACAGCATTGCAGACTTACATTGGCTACACTCCATGTTTTAATTGGCTGCTTTTACTAGCTTATTAAAGAATACTGATTTACTGTCTGGCAAAGTCAAATATATAAATCTTTCTGAGTCTACACTAGTAGTACTTGATAACGTACAATTATCGCAGTCATGCTGCCATTGATAAGAAAGGCCAAACAGATGATCTACATCTACACCTTCATCTTGCAATACATTAAGCATATACATTAAAAACTCCTGACAATCTTGCTGAATATTTTCAGAGAATCGTGTTTGACCTGAACATTTGTCTAACAGATTTCGAATTTCAGACACACTTTCTACTCTTGTTCTATCAGCGCTACATTTCTCTAACACAGAATACAAAAAACAGCAAAAACTTTGATCCGAATTGATCACAATCTGTTCTTTTAAAGTTTCTAGAGAAAAGACAACATTAACCACTACATTAGCATAGCAGTTGACACCAGAACTATTTTCAAATTGAAAACCAACAACATCTTCAACAGAATTCATTCTCTTTCTGCTTACATTTTTGGGTTCATCGACTTTTGGTCTTTTTGCTACAACCTCCCTACTATTGGTGACATTTCTTTGTTTCCGGCCTACCACACGTTTCTCAAACAAAGGATATTGAGGAAAATATGGCGCATACTCTCTTTTTAACCTATTGTATTCCTTAACACAATCTAGATCCGCACAAATGTTTGTGACATCACACTCAATCAAGTACAAACCCGATAAAGTTCTGACTCATGACAATGCTACATAAGCCATACCCTATTTGAACACAGAACTGCCAATATTCACCAAAGCACTGTCTACACTTAAACCTTGTGATTTATGGATTGTTACAGCATATGCCAAGCAAACAGGAAATTGCTTATGGCGAACATATAAGGCTTTTACAAGCAAAAACCTAGCTGTGCAACGCCCAATTAGCTCTACTTCCTCAATGCCATCAAATTTAA
Organism: Lissotriton vulgaris; assembly: GCF_964263255.1. Lineage (NCBI taxonomy): Eukaryota > Metazoa > Chordata > Amphibia > Caudata > Salamandridae > Lissotriton > Lissotriton vulgaris. Next base: position 1,442,741,566 of record NC_141685.1, read on the forward strand.
TTTTTAAAAATTCAATTCCATCTCTATTTCTGTATTTCTCAAAATCAACAACATTACCCATTGATCCATTTACCAGACCTCTTTCAACATGTAAATTCCTTCTCAAAATGATACGGCAATTTAAGCACACATTCAGAGTCTTTTCAAAACCAGCAGTTTTAGATATAGTCTTCTCTAATGAATCCAATTTAGATTTCAAATTCTCAGACAAAATAATTGTTGCTCCCATATGTTCTATTCTGTCAATAGCTTCCAGTTTCACAATCTCTTGGTTTTCTAAATTCAACATTTTGTTGTTGAAGATGGAACATTCTGCAAGAGTTGGCATCAAACATATTCCAGATTTCTTCTCAGTAATTTTCTGAAAAATATTCTCTGGCAGAACGTCTTCTTCTGGATACAAATTTGACAGTAATCGTGCATGTAAAGCTTCTTTCCCACGCTCGGTCACTTTTCCGATTCTAACATCTTGTAGAATATTCTTGTAATCTTCATCCTTCGCCTGACGCATATTTTGATGCAGGTCAGCATAATTGAAGTTTAACCATATGTTAACGTTGCCAATGCTCCCTAGGCACTTCCTGGTATCTTCATGTGTAAGCAGTTTAAACACTGGTTGTCCTTTCACTGGTGTCAGCTGCAGAAGATCACCGAAAACAATGATGTGTTTGCCACCAAATAACACATCATACTCTGTTTTAAGAACTTCCTGCATTCTCAAATGCACAAAGGCAAGCATGACATTGGAAACCATGCTTACTTCGTCAATGATAAGTTTCATCTTCTTCAGGACTCTAGATACTTCACAACAAGCATCTCCCGATAACTTGTGGTATTGTAATTTGTTATCATGCTCCACTGGCAGCATCAGTAGCCGATGCAAAGTAATACCTTTAATGTTATGTGCTGTCAGTCCAGTTGGAGCGGTGACAACACAAGACAGCGATGACTCAGTCCTTTTCTGCAGATAACATGAAATTGCTTTAATGAGGAAACTTTTTCCAGTTCCTGCTTCTCCACTCATGTACAGTCGGACAGGCTTCAATGACGTACATGAGCACTCTTTCTTCTCATGACTTAATCCATGATCAATTTGGCTGGTAACTTCATCATATATTTTCCTCTGCTCAACGTTGAGTTGTCTTTCCAAATCTTCTAAGTTAACCGCATCCTCCTGAGCATGTGCCATGGCTCTTTCCACTTCAATCATTGCAGTGGCAGCTTCATTTTCGATAATTGGTCCTCCTTGTGGATACTGACTCAATGAAACAGAACTCTGACTGTTATGAGAACTGTCTCTAGCAATCTCGGCTGCAATTGTTGCTTCCTGCTCGATTTCTGCATTCAACATTTCTAGATATTTTGGAAAAACAGGACATTCTATGAACTCCTTGGCTGCATTGAAAGAGTCTTCATAACAGAGAAAATCTCCAAGCAGTTCCTCTTCTGCACGCCAAGGCTTGAAAAGTTGCAAAAGAGCTAAATAGAAAAACTCTTTTCTTTCTGGAGATTCGCAATCCAATTTTCGATGATTTACCAATAGACATTTTCTTTGCTTGACCAGAAATCCCTCACTTCCAATTACAGCATACACTCCTTTATCAATATCTTCTTTGATGTTCCTCTTGAAAATGTAATTTTGTAGAACCTCATACAGACAGACATTCTCCAGGTGACTGCTTCTATTTGGATAATATGTATCCAACATGTTGGTCTTCAAAATATCTGTACTGGTTGGCTCCTTCTCGGCCAAATACTCAATTTCCCGTACAGGTTTCAGAACTCAATTACACGTTGCAGCAAGACCAAGACTTGACCAAATGATACTCCTAGATTTGGCATAGAGACTTGCTGAAGATAACCGGTCAGAACATTCGTAAGCTCTGATTTCTCGATGCGACAACATCTTCAGACTGAAACTGTACAACTTCTTACTGAGGCTCTTTTCATGGGAAATGTCCTCCCACATATCCTTGAGTTCTGTCTTTTCTTTTTTTGTGATGTAAGACGTCACATACCGAGCCACAGCCATACAGTTGTCAGCCACAAACTCCATATCCATGTTAGCATTCCACATGGACAAAATCACTGGGTTGTAGTCGTTGAAGTTCTTGGACTCTTCGTTTCTTTTCAATATGTATGCATTTTTGGGTGATTTCCTCGTCACATTATGTCGCAGCGAAGACATCAAATTGTTCACTCTTCCTTTAGATATCACCGATCGTGGAAATCCAAAACAACATTTTGTATAGTACTTGTTCTTGTTTCTGAATTTACGACAACAGTACTTTCCACAACGATAGCTTTGAAACCGTAAAACTTGTTTTCTTAGACTTTTGTCTTCCTTTGTCTTTGGAACAGCACATGTAGAATACTGTTCTATGAAAGTCATCTGGATCTATTCCAAATTTGGGTGCATCTTTGATCCATAGCAGCATATGTATATGAGGAGCACCTCTTGCTTGATACTCCTTTCTCCAGAAGAAATCCAACACCTCTCCAAGAGGTGGATTTTTCTTGTTCGTGATGAAAGACATCATAGCTTCAAATCGATGATTGAAGTACCTGCATACATTCACTGGATCCAAAGAGCACAGTTCTCCGGGTGTCTTGAATTCAATATTGTCAATGTTTCCATTTGCCTCTCATAGAAATTCAAGTAAGTCTTCCCAGCCATACTCCGCACAGCTGAGAGTGAGGAACCATGTGGGAGTTCCTAAGTTCCTCAGCATACATTTTAAGTCACCATGACGATGGTACCAATAATCATTAGTACCACGCTGACATGCCAACAGATTAATCAGATGAGAATCCAAAATACTGTCTTGCACATTCACTTTATCCATAAAGTCCCTTGCTGAGATATTTCGCAGTTGTACACCACTTTTCAGGGTGTGGTTCACTGCATAAAACAGTCCAGACAGATCACTTTCAAACAGTAGATGAAACAAATAGGGAATGCATTGACGAAACCTAGGATCTTCTGCATACAATCGTAAAGTCCGGTATTTAGAAGCAGGAATTTGATCAGGTCGCTCATCATATCGTCCTCCTCGACCTGTGGGAAATAACTGTGGAAAACACAGAGCTTCCAAACTTTCCTCCCAAACACTAATGGGACTCCCTTTGGCTTGTTTCATTTGAGACAACTCAATAGCATTCCCCATGACTTCCTTGGAATGCAAAGGATGAACACTATAATGTTCATATATTTCTTCATTTTTAGAGGCTTCTACTTTCTCAATTTGTCCAGCACACAATTCGCTGTCTTCTTCTTCACTTACTTCCTCTTCTGCAACACATACATTCTTGTAGTACTCATTGTTTTTTATCAAATACAATGTTGCCTTTTTGACTTTCCTAACATCCACTAAATCATGCCAGATTTTCTTACTCTTTGTCAGAACCCCATTAACTAGGATAACCAGAGGTTCCTCTTCCACTTTCTCTACTCCAATTGTATTAATGTTTTTCTTCAAATCTAAAGGCAAATAAACAACTCTTCCCTTTAATCCTCTCTGTAAATCTGATGGAAGCAATTTCCCTGTCTTTGGCTCCATTCATACAATAGCCTGAAAGGGATGCACACTTTGAATCAAAATAGATTCATAAGTATTTAAATCCTTCAATTCAGAAGGAATGTTAACCAATTGCAGATTATTATGAACCGCTCTAGCAGGCATCCGGTTTTGGTTTAATTTGTTAAAACAATAAGTACACATACGTTGGTCCGATCCCAAATCAAAACAATTTTCTACCATCAAGTATGTGGCAAAATCCTTCCATTCACTATTGTTTTCCATTTCACTTTTTGCATATAAATCCACTAACTTAGTCTGATTCTTATAATAAGTCTGTCGACAACACACACAAGTGAAATTAGGCCTCTCACTTGATTTCACCTGAAAGATGGAAATTTCCTTGTGAAACTTATCTATATTAGAAATCTGTACACTCTCCTCCACATTACCTTCTTCTACTGGGTCAATTTAAACATTGTTCTCTTTACTAGCAAAGTAACAGAACTCAATTTCTTCACAAATATTCTTCACATGTAGTTCTGAACCATGCAAAAGAGCACTGCTCAATTGTTTAAGCATAATTGCTGGACTCTTAGCATAATACAACATTCTCACTAATTTCCTCACTTTATTATGATGCACTGCTAGCATCCTGAAATGATGAAAAACACCCTGGCATACTCTTCTGGTAAGACAAGCCAGTGAATGCCCATGCAAACCTGTTACTTCTCTCACTCTGCAAGGATCTAATTCTTGCAACAACTTCATTTTCTGTTTTAAACTTTTCTTATTAAATGTACGAACAAAATCACAAAGCAAATTGATGGAATCCTGTCGCACACTGCAAATAGTACTACACTTCCAGGTGTACACTGGTCCCTTAGGACGTCTCCCTAAAACTTCATTACCTAACACCTCTTCTGCATCTGCAGACACAAGTTTTTCTTTTTCAACCGGACAACCATCTTTCACCTCATATGCTCGACCACTGGTGTCAACTGCATGCACCAAATCGTTGTCCTGGAAGTAACTCTCCTCATTGAAAAATGCCTCACTACTTGAACTATGCATCCATTCTCCTGAGAAAACTTCACAAAAATTACTACGATTAACTCCTCTCTTCCATCTACTATTTGATTTGAAATCATAAATTACCTTGTTTAGTTTCCTAATTCTATTGATTACCAAAATAAATAACTTTCGCTTAATTTCGAAAGCCTGATCAATGATTTTCTCTACATTTTTCTTTTTCTCATAAAATGCCACTTTCTGTTGGCCTTTCTTAATATTTTTTAACAAATTGACAATTATCCTGTTGCGGAACATTCGCCTACGAATGTCCCGGAACTGATTTTCCCTTCTACTGCCATGCACAGAGTTATCTCCTGCTCTAGCAGAAACTTTTTTGACGGGCCTTTCCTTTTCCTTTAAATTGTCTCTCTTCTTCTGCCCTAAAACATGTTCTATAGTGGTATTTTTTTGTCTGCAAATTCTTTTTAAAAATGATTTCATTTTCTTACCCGGAGCTTTTTTGGCGACTTGAAACAATTTTATAGTAGAGGACTGCTGCAAATCTTTACCAAGGTGGAGTGTAAGTCGCTTTGCTTCTTTTTGTTTCCTCTGCCTTGAGGGCATTTTTAAATTTTTCAAAAGATCTTCAGTTAAATCTGTGGAAATGTTTTAAAAAAATTGTTATTAACCACTATTACCAAACAGTAAACCAATAACAGTAGGCAAACAATTAACACACTAGTTGTCAATTCTACCTACAGTAATTTAACAACATAGACAAATTAAAAAATCTCAAATAGTAGCAATGGAATGGAATGCTGCTACATATGACCTGTGCTCTGTTATATGTTAATCTCAACTAATTTTGAGACTCTATTTCACAGTTATATTAAAATCACTTCACACAGGGTGTTTTTGAAAACTTTTATATAATTTAAATCAACATCTACAGATTGTTCCTCATCTAGAGATTGTTCCACATTTAGAGATTGTTCCTCATCTAGACATTGTTCCGCATCTAGAAATTGTTCCACATCTAGAGATTGCACCACATCAGACATTGTTGATGTTATTGTTATTGACTTAAAATTGCCAAGCACAGATGAAGGCATATTTACAAGGCCCTTGCACCAGGGGGAAGTGACTTAAAATTGCCAAGCACTCATGGGGGCGTATTTACAAGGCCCTTGCACCAGGGGGAAGTGACTTAAAATTGTCAAGCACACATGGGGGCGTATTTACAAGACCCTTGCACCGGGGGAAAGTGACTTAAAATTGCCAAGCAGACATGAGGGCGTATTTACAACGCCCTTGCACCAGGGGGAAGTGAGTTAAAATTGCCAAGCACACATGAGGGCGTATTTACAAGGCCCTTGCACCAGGACGAAGTGACTTGAAATGGCCAAGCACACATGAGGGCGTATTTACAAGGCCCTTGCACCAGTGGGAAGTGACTTAAAATTGCCAAGCACACATGGGGGTGTATTTACAAGGCCCTTGCACCAGGGGAAAGTGACTTAAAATTGCCAAGCAGACATGAGGGCGTATTTACAACGCCCTTGCACCAGGGGAAAGTGAGTTAAAAATGCCAAGCACACATGAGGGCGTATTTACAAGTCCCTTGCACCAGGACAAAGTGACTTGAAATGGCCAAGCACACATGAGGGCGTATTTACAAGGCCCTTGCACCAGGGGGAAGTGACTTAAAATTGCCAAGCACACATGAGGGCGTATTTACAAGGCCCTTGCACCAGCATAAGGTGTGGCCTATCCAGAGGTATGCTGGATTGTCTGGCAGCCATGGTAAAACCAAGAAATATCCAGGAGCAAAAAGGCAGGTCTTGCAGTCACAAAAGTTTGTTTGAGTTGCGGCCTACTCAGGGTTGCAGATGAAATTTAGGCTTGTTGAAGAGTACAGAGGAGATAATACATGTGCAGGCCTACAGATGAAGTGAGTCATGTCCACTGCACTCTTGAACAAAGGCCAGACCTCCTCTGTCTCCCTGGGCAGGCCTAAACCTCATCTGCACAATGTGATTAGTAATGTTAGGAAACACATGTGATGTAATTGAAAAACGACCAAATATTTTTGCTCATTTCACAATCACATCACTGTGTTTCCTCAGCTTAGGTATCTCATTGAGCAGATATAGTCTAGCATATCCAAGAGTACGCAGAAGGTGAGGACTGTATGCAGCAGTGCAATGTACATAATTATCCTCCTTTGACAATTACAGAAGCCTCAGCATATCCATGCCCCCTAATCAGTCCTAAATGTATATCATTATTATCATAGTGACTATGAAACTCTAGCAGTACATATTGTGAAACCTAAATGACTTCAAGAAACGAGTTTTTAAACCGACAAACAAGCAAATTATTCTCCCATATTCATGTTGGGAAGTGAAATATTTATTTAAAAAAGCAGACCCTATGTTATCCTTCTCATAAATGTGAAAAGTATTTCTTTTTTAAAAAAAACGATTTTCTGGTCATAATTTGAAAACACAGCACAGCTCCTATGTACAAGCACACCCTAGCTGGCTTCCTTATTTTCTCCAAAAAGCATACTAATCTCTTTCTAAATTAAAGGAATCTTTTCTCACCTGAGCACAATTTTTAAACACATCATGTAAGCAAATTAGTCTCCCAGATTCATGGGAGAAGTAACTTAAAATTGTCTAGCACACATAGGCGCGTATTTACAAGGCACATGCACCAGGGGGAAATGACTTATATTTGCAAAGCACTCATGAGGGTGTATTTACAAGGACCTTGCACCACCTTTAAAGTCACTTTTAAAGTGGGGAAAATGACGTGAATGTGGCTCATAAGCCTTGTAAATATGCCCCCATGTTGACTATGTGACTCTTACAGAACATATTGTGAAACTTAAATGACTTCAAGAAACGAGTTTTTAAACTGACAAACAAGCAAATTATTCTCTCATATTCATGGTGGGAAGTGAAATATTTATTTAAAGAAGAAAAAGCCATTTTGTCCTTCTCATAAATGTAAAAAGCATTTCTTTAAAAAAAAAAAAACGATTTTCTGGTCATAATTTGAAAACACAGCACAGCTCCTATGTACAAGCACACCCTGTCAGTACTAATACTTCACATAATCTCCAATTACAATTTGTCAAATAAGCAAAAACGTTTTGGAAAAGATAATGAAAACACTTGACACAAAACAACATTTTAAATGCACAGCTGGCTTCCTTATTTTCTCCATAAACTATACTAGTCTCTATCTAAATTAAATGAATCTTTTCTTACCTTAGCAAATGCTTTTTGAATTTCAAAACAGTCTCAGACACACACCAATTTTTCTTTAGCAGAGCAAAGGGTATGCACTCCAGAGGCTGCAACCAACAAAGGCACAGAAATGCTGTATTTCATCACACATATCTCTCATGTCACCCAATCAAAACTCTTCCCTCATTTTTTTTCAAATCAACAGCCTTCCCCCCTCTGCCCTTGCTGCCCTTTTTCCATAGCAACTACCTCCTGAAAGACCTCTCATGTTTACAAGTTCACAAAACAATGTTTCAAATGAACTCTGAACTCTCAGTACACCTGCTAATCCACTGCAATGTTTCTTAAAATCATTTTTTCTTAACCATTCAAATTACATCTTTCAAAGAACACATCCATGCACCCTAACTTTCTGTTTTCAGAAATGGAAATCCACCAATCACTGCTAGTGAATCATTAGCACTGAAACTCTACAGTTTTTTTTTCTTTACAAACTCCTACTGTTTCAACTGCCATTTCATTCCCACACTTCTTCTGACTGCAGCAGAACCTCCTCTCACCATGTTTTCTGTCTGGATTCTTGGACATAGCTACATCCACTGGGCTCACAGGTATGCTGATAACAGAAATGTACACAACCTCAATTTACAAAATGTGGAAATCAAATGGATTGGCCTCAGAGGATTGAGATGTCACCAATTGATACCATTGGTGAAAACCTTTTTGCATTTGCCAAACCCTGGCCTCATAATAGTGCACTGTGGAGGAAATGATTTGGGCACTTTGACTGGGGTAGGTCTGGAAATGCTTTTAAAGGACACCTTTGAGCAATTGATGGCACTTTTTCCTCAAACTGCCTTGGTATCAGTAGCGGTCGGCAGTAGGTGTTTCTATAGGGCGGTGACGTGGGCAGGAGGAGGGGCAGGGTGGGGGGAAATAATGTATGGATTACGGAGTTTTACAGGTAAGTAAACATTTAAATACATAAAACGAATTTCGTTGCGCACACTGCATCACCAAATGTGATGCAGTGCGCGCAACGAAATTCGTTTTATGTATTTAAATGTTTACTTACCTGTACAACTCCGTAATCCATACATTATTTACCCCCACCCTGCCCCTCCTCCTGCCCACGTCACCGCCCTATAGAAACACCTACTGCCGACCGCTACTGCTTGGTATATTCCTATATATGCCAAAGACAGAAATGGAGGTGGTCCAATCAATTTTGTCCACAAATTGAGAAAGCGAGGAAGCATGTAAATAAGTCTGTTTCAGCTTATATGAGAGCCCATGGAATGGGCTCCATCTACAACAATAACTTGCGTTACTACATGCAAGATATCTACAGAGGAGATGGTGTGCACTTCTCAGATGAGGGAAACCGAGTTTTCATACAAAATTTAAGACTGTGTATTGGTGCCTACTTATAAGTACCTAGAACTTGCACAGAACACAAAAGCTCTTTTCAGAGCTACCTTAACTATAATTACTCTTTAAAAATTTCAAATGTACCTTTTCACTAATTTTCACTTATGTTCGCTTCCCGGTTTGCTACCCGGTTCCCGTACCGGCAGCTAACCACGCGAAAAATTCAAAAATTCATTTTTTTTCCGCCATATATGAGCCTCCTCAGCCACCCTCAGAAAACCTAGGGGGTCAAGATACATCTCCCGTGCCCCCTTATACCCATTTCCCACATTGTTTTTCCTCCATCTTGTGATTAAATTCGACCAAAACACAAAATGGCGAACTCCCGTTACGCTACCGGTTCGCTACCCGGTTCGCGTTCTGGGTAGAGCTTCTACCGCGAAAAAAATCGAATTTTTATTTTTTTATTTTTTGCCCCACTGGACCCTTTAATAGCCCCCACATCATTCCTAGGGGGTCAGGAGGGGTCTACCTTGCCCCCTTTCATTAATTTCCCCCCTTCATTTTTCTCCACCTCTTGTCTCCCGATCCTACCGAGAGACAAGATGGCGGCCGTTCTGGACTGTTTAGAATGTTGACAGAAACCGGAGAGCCACTCAGCTTCGCTTCGCGAAGTTCCGTTACGCGTCAGGTACGCGAACCGGGGCACTAACCGGAGCGCTGTTACAGATATATCTGTTTTTTAAAACGTTAATTTCTCAAAATCCACTGGAGCGCATTTCTCGATGCGACAACATCTTCAGACTGAAACTGTACAACTTCTTACTGAGGCTCTTTTCATGGGAAATGTCCTCCCACATATCCTTGAGTTTTGTCTTTTCTTTTTTTGTGATGTAAGACGTCACATACCGAGCCACAGCCATACAGTTGTCAGCTACAAACTGTATATCCATGTTAGCATTCCACATGGACAAAATCACTAGGTTGTAGTCGTTGATGTTCTTGGACTCTTCGTTTCTTTTCAAATTGTATGTATTTTTGGGTGATTTCCTCGTCACATTATGTCACAGCGAAGACATCAAATTGTTCACTCTTCCTTTAGATATCACCGATCGTGGAAATCCAAAATGACCTTTTGTATAGTACTTGTTCTTGTTTCTGAATTTACGACGACAGTACTTTCCACAACGATGGCTTTGAAACCGTAAAACTTGTTCTCTTAGACTTTTGTCTTCCTTTGTCTTTGGAACAGCACATGTAGAATACTGTTCTATGAAATTCATCACTAAGTCATCCGGATCTGTTCCAAATTTGGGTGCATCTTTGATCCATAGCAGCATATGTATATGAGGAGCACCTCTTGCTTGATACTCCTTTCTCCAGAAGAAATCCAACACCTCTCCAAGAGGTGGATTTTTCTTGTTCGTGATGAAAGACATCATAGCTTCAAATCTATGATTGAAGTACCTGCATACATTCACTGGATCCAAAGAGCACAGTTCTCCGGGTGTCTTGAATTCAATATTTTCAATGTTTCCATTTGCCTCTCGTAGAAATTCAAGTAAGTCTTCCCAGCCATACTCCGCACAGCTGAGAGTGAGGAACCATGTGGGAGTTCCCAAGTTCCTCAGCATACATTTTAAGTCACCATGACGACGGTACCAATACTCATTGGTACCACACTGACATCCCATCAGATTAATCAGATGAGAATCCAAAATACTGTCTTGCACATTCACTTTATCCATAAAGTCCCTTGCTGAGATATTTCGCAGTTGTACACCACTTTTCAGGATGTGGTTCACTGCATAAGACAGTGAAGACAGATCACTTTCAAACAGTAGATGAAACAAATAGGGAATGCATTGACGAAACCTAGGATCTTCTGCATACAATCGTAAAGTCCGGTATTCAGAAGCAGGAATTTGATCAGGTCGCTCATCATATCGTCCTCCTTGACCTGTGGGAAATAACTGTGGAAAACACAGAGCTTCCAAACTTTCCTCCCAAACACTAATGGGACTCCCTTTGGCTTGTTTCATTTGAAACAACTCAATAGCATTCCCCATGACTTCCTTGGAATGCAAAGGATGAACACTATAATGTTCATATATTTCTTCATTTTTAAAGGCTTCTACTTTCTCAATTTGTCCAGCACACAATTCGCTGTCTTCTTCTTCACCTACTTCCTCTTCTGCAACACATACATTCTTGTAGTACTCATTGTTTTTTATCAAATACAATGTTGCCTTTTTGACTTTCCTAACATCCACTAAATCTTGCCAGATTTTCTTACTCTTTGTCGGAACCCCATTAACTAGGATAACCAGAGGTTCCTCTTCCACTTTCTCTACTCCAATTGTATTAATGTTTTTCTTCAAATCTAAAGGCAAATAAACAACTCTTCCCTTTAATCCTCTCTGTAAATCTGATGGAGGCAATTTCCCTGTCTTTGGCTCCATTCGTACAACAGCCTGAAAGGGATGCACACTTTGAATCAAAATAGATTCATAAGTATTTAAATCCTTCAATTCAGAAGGAATGTTAACCAATTCCAGATTATTATGAACCACTCTAGCAGGCATCCGGTTTTGGTTTAATTTGTTAAAACAATAAGTACACATACGTTGGTCCGATCCCAAATCAAAACAATTTTCTACCATCAAGTATGTGGCAAAATCCTTCCATTCACTATTGTTTTCCATTTCACTTTTTGCATATAAATCCACTAGCTTTGTCTGATTCTTATAATAAGTCCGTCGACAACACACACAAGTGAAATTTGGCCTCTCACTTGATTTCACCTGAAAGATGGAAATTTCCTTGTGAAACTTATCTATATTAGAAAACTGTACACTCTCCTCCACATTACCTTCTACTACTGGGTCAATTTCAACATTGTTCTCTTTACTAGCAAAGTAACAGAACTCAATTTCTTCACAAATATTCTTCACATGTAGTTCTGAACCATGCAAAAGAGCACTGCTCAATTGTTTAAGCATAATTGCTGGACTCTTAGCATAATACACCATTCTCACTAATTTCCTCACTTTATTATGATGCACTGCTAGCATCCTGAAATGATGAAAAACACTCTGGCATACTCTTCTGAAAAGACAAGCCAGTGAATGCCCATGCAAACCTGTTACTTCTCTCACTCTGCAAGGATTTAATTCTTGCAACAACTTCATTTTCTGTTTTAAACTTTTCTTATTAAATGTACGAACAAAATCACAAAGCAAATTTATGGAATCCTGTCGCACACTGCAAATAGTACTACACTTCCAGGTGTACACTGGTCCCTTAGGACGTCCCCCTAAAACTTCATTACCTAACACATCTTCTGCATCTGCAGACACAAGTTTTTCTTTTTCAACCGGACAACCATCTTTCACCTCATATGCTCGACCACTGGTGTCAACTGCATGCACCAGATCATTGTCCTGGAAGTAACTCTCCTCATTGAAAAATGCCTCACTACATCCATTCTCCTGAGAAAACTTCACAGAAATTACTACGATTAACTACTCTCTTCCATCTACTATTTGATTTGAAATCATAAATTACCTTGTTTAGTTTCCTAATTCTATTGATTACCAAAATAAATAACTTTCGCTTAATTTCGAAAGCCTGAACAATAATTTTCTCTATATTTTTCTTTTTCTTATAAAATGCCACTTTCTGTTGGCCTTTCTTAATATTTTTTAACAAATTGACAATTATCCTGTTGCGGAACATTCGCCTACGAATGTCCCGGAACTGATTTTCCCTTCTACTGCCATGCACAGAGTTATCTCCTGCTCTAGCAGAAACTTTTTTGACGGGCCTTTCCTTTTCCTTTAAATTGTCTCTCTTCTTCTGCACTAAAACATGTTCTATAGTGGTATTTGTTTGTCTGCAAATTCTTTTTAATAATGATTTCATTTTCTTACCCGGAGCTTTTTTGGCGACTTGAAACGATTTTATAGTAGAGGACTGCTGCAAATCTTTACCAAGGTGGAGTGTAAGTCGATTTGCTTCTTTTTGTTTCGTCTGCCTTGAGGGCATTTTTTAATTTTTCAAAAGATCTTCAGTTAAATCTGTGGAAATTTTTTTAAAAAAATGTTATTAACCACTATTACCAAACAGTAAACCAATAACAGTAGGCAAACAATTAACACACTAGTTGTCAATTCTACCTACAGTAATTTAACAACATAGACAAATTTAAAAATCTCAAATAGTAGCAATGGAATGCTGCCACATATGACCTGTGCTCTGTTATATGTTAATCTCAACTAATTTTGAGACTCTATTTCACAGTTATATTAAAAACACTTCACACAGGGTGTTTTTGAAAACTTTTATATAATTTTAAATCAACATCTACAGATTGTTCCACATCTAGAGATTGTTCCTCATCTAGACATTGTTCCTCATCTAGAAATTGTTCCACATCTAGAGATTGCACCATATCAGACATTGTTGATGTTATTGTTATTGACTTAAAATTGCCAAGCACACATGAAGGCGTATTTACAAGGCCCTTGCACCAGGATGAAGTGACTTGGAATGGCCAAGCACACATGAGGGCGTATTTACAAGGCCCTTGCACCAGGGGGAAGTGACTTAAAAATGCCAAGCACACATGGGCGCGTATTTACAAGGCCCTTGAACCAGGGGAAAGTGACTTAAAATTGCCAAGCAGACATGAGGGCGTATTTACAACGCCCTTGCACCAGGGGGAAGTGAGTTAAAATTGCCAAGCATACATGAAGGCGTATTTACAAGGCCCTTGCACCAGGATGAAGTGACTTGGAATGGCCAAGCACACATGAGGGCGTATTTACAAGGCCCTTGCACCAGGGGGAAGTGACTTAAAAATGCCAAGCACACATGGGCGCGTATTTACAAGGCCCTTGATCCAGGGGAAAGTGACTTAAAATTGCCAAGCAGACATGAGGGCGTATTTACAACGCCCTTGCACCAGGGGAAAGTGAGTTAAAATTGCCAAGCACACATGAGGGCGTATTTACAAGGCCCTTGCACCAGGACGAAGTGACTTGAAATGGCCAAGCACATATGAGGGCGTATTTACAAGGCCCTTGCACCAGGGGGAAGTGACTTAAAATTGCCAAGCACACATGAGGGCGTATTAACAAGGCCCTTGCACCAGCAAAAAATGTGGCCTATCCAGAGGTATGCTGGATTGTCTGGCAGCCATGGTAAAACCAAGAAATATCCAGGAGCAAAAAGGCAGGTCTTGCAGTCACAAAAGTTTGTTTGAGGTGAGGCCTACTCAGTGTTTCAGATGAAATTTACGCTTATTGAAGAGTACAGAGGAGATAATACATGTGCAGGCCTACAGATGAAGTGAGTCATGTCCACTGCACTCTTGAACAAAGGCCGGACCTCCTCTGTCTGCCTGGGCAGGCCTAAACCTCATCTGCACAATGTGATTAGTAATGTTAGGAAACACAGGTGATGTAATTGAAAAACGTCCAAATATTTTTGCTCATTTCACAATCACATCACCTGTGTTTCCTCAGCTTAGGCATCTCATTGAGCAGATATAGTCTAGCATATCCAAGAGTACGTAGAAGGTGAGGACTGTATGCAGCAGTGCAATGTACATAATTATCCTCCTTTGACAATTACAGAAGCCTCAGCATATCCATGCCCCCTAAACAGTCCTAAATGTATATCATTATTATCATAGTGACTATGAAACTCTAGCAGTACATATTGTGAAACCTAAATGACTTCAAAAAACGAGTTTTTAAACCGACAAACAAGCAAATTATTCTCCCATATTCATGGTGGGAAGTGAAATATTTATTTAAAGAAGAAGAAGCCATTTTGTCCTTCTCATAAATGTAAAAAGCATTTCTTTTTTTTAAAAAACGATTTCCTGGTCATAATTTGAAAACACAGCACAGCTCCTATGTACAAGCACACCCTGTCAGTACTAATACTTCACATAATCTCCAATTACACTTTCTCAAATAAGCAAAAACTTTTTGGAAAAGATAATGAAAACACTTGACACAAAACAACATTTTAAATGCACAGCTGGCTTCCTTATTTTCTCCATAAACTATACTAGTCTCTATCTAAATTAAATGAATCTTTTCTCACCTTAGCAAATGCTTTTTGAATTTCAAAACAGTCTCAGACACACACCAATTTTTCTTTAGCAGAGCAAAGGGTATGCACTCCAGAGGCTGCAACCAACAAAGGCACAGAAATGCTGTATTTCATCACACATATCTCTCATGTCACCAAATCAAAACTCTTCCCTCACTTTTTTCAAATCAACAGCCTTCCCCCCTCTGCCCTTTCTGCCCTTTTCCATAGCAACTACCTCCTGAAAAACCTCTCATGTTTACAAGTTCACACAACAATGTTTCAAATGAACTCTGAACTCTCAGTACTCCTGCTAATCCACTGAAATGTTTCTTAAAATCATTTTTTCTTAACCATTCAAATTACATCTTTCAAAGAACACATCCATGCACCCTAACTTTCTGTTTTCAGAAATGGAAATCCACCAATCACTGCTAGTGAATCATTAGCACTGAAACTCCAAAGTTTTTTTTTCTTTACAAACTCCTACTGTTTCAACTGCCATTTCATTCCCACACTTCTTCTGACTGCAGCAGAACCTCCTCTCACCATGTTTTCTGTCTGGATTCTTGGACATAGCTACATCCACTGGGCTCACAGGTATGCTGATAACAGAAATTTACACTACCTCAATTTACAAAATGTGGAAATCAAATGGATTGGCCACAGAGGATTGAGGATGAGCCTCCTCAGCCACCCTCAGAAAACCGAGGGGGTCAAGATACGTCTCCCGTGCCCCCTTATACCCATTTCCCACATTGTTTTTCCTCCATCTTGTGATTAAATTCGACCAAAACACAAAATGGCGAACTCCCGTTACGCTACCGGTGAGCTACCCTGTTCGCGTACCGGGTAGCGCTTCTACCGTGAAAAAAATCAAATTTTTATTATTTTTATTTTTTGCCCCACAGGACCCTTTAATAGCCCCCACAACATTCCTAGGGGGTCAGGAGGGGTCTACCTTGCTCCCTTTCCTTAATTTCCCCCTTCGTTTTTCTCCACCTCTTGTCTCCCGATCCTACCGAGAGACAAGATGGCGGCCGTTCCGGACTGTTTAGAATGTTGACAGAATCGGGAGTGCCAATCAGCTTCGCTTCGCGAAGTTCTGTTACGCGTCAGGTACGCGAACCGGGGCGCTAACCGGAGCGCTGTTACAGATATATCTGTTTTTTAAAATGTTAATTTCTCAAAATCCACTGGAGCACATATATTGAGACATAGCAAAGGCACGTCGGGCAAACCATATCTACAATTTTGCAAAGTTTCGTGTAAATCCATTCAGCCGTTCGAGCTAAAAGTGATTCCAACCGCCCTATGGAAAAATGAATGGGAAAAACGTGTTTTGGGACCCCCTTTTTTTCTCGGCCCCCCTTGACGAACCCTCCCCAAATTTTCAGGGGCTGCTCAGAAACAAAATATATGCCATTTTCCTGAAAATTCCAGCCAATTACGTCCACAAACGCCAAAGTTATTCAACATAGAATTTTCAGAAATCCCATAGGAAAAAAATCCTAACTATATGTGAGCCAAAATGAAAAAACAAGTAAACCAGGGGGTCTGCTAAAGAGTAAAATGTACACAAACACACTAAGACTCAGAGCCAAATTAAATACCAGGTAAAAATACCTTGAAGTCTACAGAGAAGTACTCAAACCCAACACACATACAACCACCAGTAATGGGAGGTGAGACCCAATGCCCAGAGATGGATTCCCATCAAAGTCTTCTTAGTGATCAATATTATCATATGGTAATCCAAACGTTGGAATGGTGCGTCTCAAGATCATTGAGAAAGCTTCCATAACCAACATGAAAGACAAAGTTTCGACCCGCAATCACTAGTAGACCATACGTGTGATCACTAAATGGGATATGTGCAGTGCAAAAGATAAGTGTAGTGGTGATGATTAAGAATAGAATAGAGGACAAACGACAAACAACTTTAATGGCCATTGGTCTCCTTTACACTGGCGCCAGAACCTGCAACCTTTTGCTGCTGCTTGCACCCTCCCAGGCCGGTCTTGCTGGGAAAAATACCTGCCTGACATCGGAGGTGCACGGGGACACCTTGCCCAATCTCCTTGCTCCCTGCACTAGGGCCAGTCTTCCCCGGCCGCCACAAGCCTCTTGACATCTGGCGCGGTCGCTGTGTATGGGGGGCACTACAGGTCCCAGCAGCCCTAGTGGCTGGAAGCCGCAGACGCCCTGTCCACGCCCGGAAGCGTTTTAAAATCAGCCGGGACCCTTGACAAAGTGGGTCTCCTTTACAGTTCCGTCAGAACCTGTGATCTTTTGCTGCTGCTTGCAGCTCCCAGGCCGGTCTTGCTGTGAAACCTACCTGCCTGACATCGGAGGTGCACGGGGACACCTTGCCCAATCTTCTTGCTCCCTGCACTAGGGCCGGTCTCCCCCCGCCACCGCAAGCCTCCTGACATCTGACGTGGCCGCTGTGTGGTGGGGACTACAGGTCCCAGCAGCCCTAGCGGCAGGAAGCCGCTGACGCCTTGTCCACTCCCGGAGGCGTTTTGTAATCAGCCGGGACCCTCGCGACGCGGGACGTGAGCGGGACGCCGGGCGAAGCCCGGGCAAAGGGCGGGCCGTCTACGGCTGTCCAGGGCCGACCAAGGCTGGGCTGGGCCACCCCAATTGATTGCCTCCATCAGGACTTTTGAAGTAAGACTCTTATAGCGAGAGACCTTCTTTTGCTCTATCACCATTGTTGTTTTATCTAAAGCTTAAGAAAAGTTGAGAATGTCTCCCGCTTCCAGTGCAGGAAGAAAACCATTGGTTGGATCCTCACTGATAGGGCCTCTGGATGCCTTTATTACCAGGGCAGCTTCTGCCATAGAAAAGGAAATCGAATTGACGGAGCGGCGTATATCTGCTGAATGGTTGACTAAACGCTCTTCGTTAGGGGCTATACAGTTATCCCAGACCCCAACACAGGTGGCTAGGACAACAGGGCACATTGAAGAAATTGATATACCCCCACAGCTGCAAGACTTACCAGTCTGGTTAATTAGCCAAGAGGGCTCCCAGCATACTGACATTAGCCTTGATAACATTAGGGATGAATCCCTGTCTTTCATGTTGGTTATGGAAATTGTCTCAATGATCTAGAGACGCACCATTCCAACGTTTGGATTACCATATGATAATATTGATCACTAACAAGACTTTGATGGGAATCCATCTCTGGACATTGGGTCTCAACTACCATTACTGGTGGTTGTATGTGTGTTGGGTTTGAGTACTTCTCTGTAGACTTCAAGGTATTTTTACCTGGTACTTAATTTGGCTCTGAGTCTTAGTGTGTTTGAGTACATTTTACTCTTTAGCAGACACCCTGGTTTACTTACATATACTATTGACATAATGATCGAAGATGGAGGGATAGTCTCTGAGCATTAAACACTCATTATCACGCTCACACTCATTAGGTAAATGACTTCATTACGCATGAAACTGAGGCGACTTGTTATGACACAATCATACCTTCAGCATTGCACACTTACTCGATGGGACTACATTTCCCATGAGATTGAAGCGACACACTATGATTTACATATACTATCGACATAATGATCGAAGATTGAGGGATAGTCTCTGAGCATCAAACATTCATTATCGTGCTCACACTCATTAGGTAAATGACTTCATTACCTATGAAACTGAGGCGATTTGTTATGACACAATCATACCTTCAGCATCGTGCACATACTCGATGGGACTACATTTCCCATGAGGTTAAGGCGACACGCGATGACGTAATCACGCTCTCGCGTGGTTACGCGCCGGCAACACGGAGCAGGAAGAAAGGAGCCGGCTAACATAAAAACCACATGTTCCTGTAGTCGGTACCTCCCCGACGGCTTGGATGACCGTCAGAGGTACCAACGGACAGGTAAGGCCTAGTGATATTAGTGAGAATGGCGAGCGAGAAGCGTTAATTGATTAGGCTCCGGACTACTTTGAAAGAGACAATGTCGTCCCTTGAGCTAGCTGCATTGAGTCACTCGGGATGCTTAAGGGGTGATGTGTAATTTTTAATGATCTCAGGGAAGACTTTTTCTGAGTTTTTTTACTCAGGCTATTATTGGTTTGCATAGCTGGGATGTCCGACCACATAATAAGAATAGGATATAAGCATGTGCAACATTAATCATGTGAATTATGTGTATTTGCACCTTTGATCTAGAGACACCGAGTAGATATGGAGGGATGATTAGTATTCAGACAGACACCACCAACTCTCTCAGGGTATCTTCACTACTATAAATTTTGGATACGCGATTGAGAAAAAGTTTTTTTTAACCTCTAGGCTGAGTCAGGTGCATAGAAAGTTGAGCACCATGATATCTGCAATACGGGACTGGCCCATGACAACAGGAAGGGTTGCTTTGTGGGAATGTGAGAAGTTTTATACTGGTTTTGCGACAATATGAATAATAGGTAGAAGATGTAAGGCAAGTCAGAGCACCAAAATTTAAATGTTGGGTTGCTCTGTTCCTTCCTTTTCAGAGCGTTGCCTCCTTTACCCTGAGCCATTGCCAGGTGGGGTGAGGTATTTCCTCCGTATACTTAAGGTAAGAAAGAGTGATGAGTGCCCTAAAACAGGGTGTAACTGGCTGGCAAATTTGTTGCTACAATGGTTATTATTATGGAACACATGAATTTACATCCAAGGCTTTTAGATTGCCATGATATTTACTTCTTTTTGTATTTTTCCATAGATATTTCAAGAGATACGAGAATTGGGAACTGTGAGAAACAGGTGACAAGGTTGTGTTGTTTCCAAGTGGGACATATGCATGGACACACTTTAGATTTAATTAATGATTAATTTTTTCACTTGTGCAGTAGCATAAATAATTGGATAGGTCCTGATGAAAGCATAAGGTACAGATTTGCCTAGATGTGCTGAAACATGTTGACCATTTGACTATTAGAGACAGCTATCTGTTGAAACTGTTCTTTTGCACTGTTTTTAATTTGGACCGTGGCAGACAAGAATAAAATTGTGGTCTTACCATGCTTCAATTTTAACTTCACATTCACGATTGCACTGCACTTCTTTCCCATACACTCTGTAATACGTCTGCTCACATCTGTGTAAATAAACTATTGAGTATAGGTTTATAAAACATCCTTGGGCTCCTCCATCAATAGGGTGGAGTTGTAGCCCTAATAGTCACTAGGTTGACTATTAAAGGAGACCCAGATGATGAAGAATGTCACCCGGAATGGTGAGTGATGGGAATCCGAAAATGTATTGAATATTTTTTCAGGATTTATTATTCTTTGAGATAGCCTTGGCTAGGTAAAATATATGTGGCTCCATTTGTGTGTAGACTCTGGGATATTGTTGTTTGTACTATGATGCCTAAAGCTACTTTACTCTATGGCACAGTAGGTAGCCGCTTATGATTTGTTTGCTTTTGTTACTTTATGAACAGCTCACACATTCCCTCATGTTCCTCTCAATCATAGAATCCATACAAGGCCGTCAGTAGTAGAGTCTTGTTTTGCTTTTAGTTAAACTGCAACCTAGGCGGCTTTCATGTGCCAAATATATGAGTTTCTTTTGCAATCCTTCAGGTGGTATTAATTTGATTTATATATAGCTTGAGGATATACAGTTCATGATGCACATCCCAAAATCCTTTTTCATCCTCTTTTAAATCTGCACATTTCCTTGGCCACCCCTTCTAAATCCAATCTTTTAGTCTGTTATTCACTGGATCAATCATCCCTCACACCATCTTCCCATTATTGTATGTTTATACCATCCATGATGAACGCTACATCAAATTATTATACTTGCCAATCACCATTTTCTTTGTCAGATAAGGGAAGCCTCTACAAGCAGTCTGCAACTTCTTTTTTTATTCCATTTTGAAATTAAACCCCTCCAAATCAAGGAACCAGCAAGAAGTTCTAGGGGTAGTCCTTTCGATGTTTTTCACCGAGAGTGCTGCAACCAAGGGCTTGTGGTCAGTCCTTAATGTAAATGGTATACCCCATACAAAGAATCTGAAATGTTGCACTACCCAAAAACATTCTTGCACTTCATTTTCGCCAACCGAATACCTAGATTCTGCTTTGACAATACACTGGAAGCAAAACCTACAATTCTTTCTTTGCCCTCTACTACTTGACTAGGGGGTCGCACCTATTCCTTTAGTGCTAGCATTAGTGTTAGGTATTGTATGTTTCCTTGTGTCAAACTGACCCAAATGAGGTACATTTACAATCCCATCTTTAAGTTTACTGAATGCCTCTTCACAATATTTGCACCAAACTATTTTTTTTAGTAATTTTCTCATTGGAAAAGTGAAAATTCTTCACAAATTTTGAATAATATTTCGAAAGTCCCAGGAATTATTTTATTTCCTCTTTACTGTTAGGAATAGGAGCTAGCCTAATTGGCTCCACCAGATCAAGTGTATGTTTTATCCCTTTCTTGGATATTACATGTCCCAAATAGGGGACAGTCTTGACCCCAATTTGGCATTTTTCTTTCTTTAAAGTCAAACATGCTGTCTTAAGTTTGTTCAAAATATTGTGATCTTCCTCTGTGTTCCCAAATAGTAGCAAATTGACTTGGAAACATAAAATATGATCTACACACTTTAAAATCTGCTGCATCTCTCTCTGCAAAACAGCAGCAATGGAAGCAACACCAAAATGCTTTCTTAAATATTTATAAGCACCAAAAGGTGTTATGAATGATGTTAAACGTCTACTCTTTGGGTGTCATTCCAACTGAAGGTATGCAGAGGATAAATCAATTCCAGAAAATAATTCTGCCCTACCCACCAAACACAACATCTCACTGATGTTTTGGGATGCCAAGTCACCCAAATGTTTGCGTTAAGAGCTCTCAAATCAATACATAACTGAATGGCCTTACTATTAGATTTTAAAATAATAACAATGGGTGTGACCCATTCAACACTTTCAATAGTCTCAATCACACCTTCTTTAACTAATTTCTCCTACTTCCCTCATCATAAAAGGAATGGTCTTGCATTTGTGTGCAATGGGTTTAGCATTATCTTTTAATCTATTCTTGTGTTGGAACTCCCTCAGACATCCCAACCTGTCTGTAAATACCTCTGGAAACTCATCCAACAATTCCAAACGCCATTCCAATCTTTCAACTAACATAACTCTCACTTACGCTGTGGGATCCAATTTGATTCCAAATCCTTCTGATGCGCCCAACCTAGAAGACTGGATCCCTGCTTTGCTAGATATACCTTTCATATTCTACTTCTATCCTACAATGTCATTCTCATGGTTACCATTCCTTCTAGAGGTATATGGTCTTTGTTTTAGCCTACAGGGATAACATCAGGTTTCTAGAAAGGGATAATGTTGTGCTGACAGTCTTGACAGTCTGCATGGTAGGTTTCACTGTTTATAAAAGTAAAAGATGAACTTGTCTCAGCATAAACCCTTATTATCTGTCCGTCTAAATTTAATTCACAGTGTGGAAGCTCATTGCCCCTCTCATTGCCCTTCTTATCCTCTGATACTTGGAGTACATATTTACCCTCTCTTCTTCTGCAACTTCAATGTTATTTAGAGTTCTACCGCTCAATTCCTTACATACTCATGCAAATGTCCCTTGTGGTTGCACTTTCTGCATAACGCTGTCCTGGCTAAGCAATTCACATTGTTCGCCAAATGCCCCATGCTGCCACATGTAAAACACTTAAGTCTATGTTCCTGGATGTACTTTTCGTTCCCAAACTCCTTAAGCAGTTAATTTATTTTTTTTATAGCACACACACGTTTCTGCTCATCACGGATTTCATTAAACACCGGCTTGCTTTACACCCTCATCTCTCTGATAGATTCAGCAGTATGTTCAACAATTGTATCAATTGTTTTTATTAAATTGGGACTACCTACTAATACTTTCTCTTGTTTTTTTGTTGTTGTTTGTACAACGTTCCAACTGATCCCTTATAAGGGAATCATTTAACTATTCAAACTCACACATGTGCGCTAACCCTGTAAAATAGCTATAATTTCCAACTTTCTTAATCTTTCCCTGGATTCTTCCCCCAAAAATGTCTCTCCAGTACAACATTTATCTTTTCCACAAATTATATCTCCAATTCCTTGATGGTACTTGTATAAATATCTCCCTCATCAGTATTTCTTTGCCTTCTTCCAATTCAGGCAGACTTTCAAAAACTTTTCTTCCTTCTGTGCCTAGATTATATTAATAAAATATGCTGCTTCCTTACTGCTGAGAACCCACTACCTTCTAGGGCAATAAGATACGATTCAAATAGTTTTACCCAACTTAGTCATGCTAGAATGCGTTTACCTACATCAGGATGGAATGGAGG
Source organism: Lissotriton vulgaris (assembly GCF_964263255.1). NCBI lineage: Eukaryota > Metazoa > Chordata > Amphibia > Caudata > Salamandridae > Lissotriton > Lissotriton vulgaris. The sequence continues at coordinate 1,442,765,197 of NC_141685.1, forward strand.
TGGTTGATTGATATTTGCAGCTGACATTATGCTAAATAGAAGTTCTCAATTATGCTAGCTAGACTGCTCCTACAATAAATTGACCAAAACGTACACTGTCTAATTTTCCTTATATGTGGAATGTGATACTCAAGCTAACTGATGTATATAACTTGTATTATGCTTTAGAAAAAAATATATTCTAAAAAACTTTGTACACAGAAGCTACAGTCTAAAACCTGTGGGAGGAAAAGGTCAAACAAACACACTCCCCTCCCTCCATTGTGTTAAACACAGTTCAGTTGAAATATTTTTCGGACAATGCCAGCTGGCGATGTTCTTCAGTGTGCCCACATCCTTATGCTGGTATCTAAGTCCCTAAAACACAATTGTAATTGGATAAGGTCCTTGGGGAGAAGAATCACAGGAAAAAGTACTGGATAATTATGACTCCACAAAACCACACCAGGTAACCCAAGGAGGAAAACGCCAAAATGTTGACAAACTTTGAGGCAGAGCAGTCCGTTCAGAATGTTGAGGTCGATGCCTCACCAGGTAACCCAAAAACTGCTGCTTCATAGTTGTCTGACTTTGTTCAATCTAATGATTTGCTTCATGATTCTCAGTCTGGCGTCCATGCATGCTATAGCATGGAGGCCACTCTTCTGGTAGTTGCAGAGACAATCAGAGAGGCTTTGGATGGAGGGGCATCTGTTGTAGTGGTACTGCTTGATCTATCGGCAGCATTAAACACAGTTGAACATTTTAACGTGTTGACTAGATTAGGCCATTTTGGCTTTCAGGGCACCATGCTATAGTGGATTCAATCTTTCTTAAAAGATCAAACTCAACATGTTTTAGTTCGCCCTTCTTCATCTTCGCCTAAACTGTTAGTTTGCTGTGCGCCACAAGTCTCTGCCCTCAGTCCAATGCTTTTCAACCTTTGCCTCGACCCTTAGGCCTCCCACATTGAGACCTGGGGAGTGAAAATTGTTTCATATGCAGATGACACTCAACTGATATTCTAATTTAAATAATGTTCTGAGGCTGCCTTTATCAATTTCAAAAAGTGCTTAAAGAGCATTGCCAAATGGATTGAAATCAATTCTTTGAAACTGAACACGGATAAACAGAGTTGCTTTTCTTCAGTCAGATGACATCCCCTCCTTAGTGCCGATGGTGGCCTACTGAATTGAATCTGCCACCTACACGGGCTGCCTCAGCTAGAAATGTAGAGATTGTACTGTATTCTGACCTCTCTTTTGCTACCCAAATTCGACAGATCTCCTCGTCTTGCTTTCTGAAGCTAAGATCAGTCAGCAAACTACTGCACCTGTTGCCAGTATAGTCACGAAGGATCCTAGTCTATGAACTTGTGACATCACGCCTGAATTTCGCCAACAGTAGATATTTGGGACTTCCGGCATTCCTGACTCATAGACTTCAGATAATACAGAATGCAGTGGCCAGGCTGATCCGACGGGTATCCTTTCGTCATCATATTACCCCCCCCCCATCTGGAGCAGCTTCATTGGTTCCCTGACATTGGTATTTAGAGCCATTAGGGGCAAGGGGCCAATATACTTGAGAAACAGGATCAGACAGTACCAGCAGGTGAGAACTTTGAGATATCATCACTTGAGACTTTTGTGTATCTCAAGGTTTTCCAAGGCTCAATGAGGTGGGAGGTCCTACTCGGTTCTGATGGCTAAACTTTGGAACAACCTGTCTATCCATCTGCGTATGGCCGAGTATGAATTCAGTTTCAGAAGGGATTTAAAAACTTGGCTCTTTGATCAAGTATAGTTAGCAGTGGCCGAGTCTGTTAGTCAGTTGTTTTTAGCACCTGACGCCTCCGCTTGAGGCAGCTGCTTGCTGTAGAAATGGCTTTGACTGATTGATTGAAGGAGGAAAACTGAAGTGTTAACCAATTTTGAGGCATGCCGCTCAGTCTAGAATGTTGAGACTTTCCCCACCTGCCTACTTGCTGCTAACAGCACATCGAGGCTGGCTGCACGTAAAAGGTAAAAACTATTGCAATAGTGAGCCAGAGAATTACAGAAATGTCTCTCTGTTATATGGTACCTCACTAATTCTTTTCATATCCATTGACAACTGTAGGTCCTTCTCCAAAGAATCGTCAATCCTCACGCATCCATCAAAGCATTTTAGTCATGAGAAAAAAAACAATGAAATACCACTCGCTGCCAGATAGTTGTTGGTCCAGCCCTTCAAGCTCCGATGAGGGCACTTCACACGTGGAAGCCGCACACCACTTCCTGCTGGGTAATTGACGGGCTGGACATCTTGACACCATCGGAAAAGATTACAAAGCAGGGCACTGTAATGCCAACAAACTTCACTTGGTACACCAAAGTACATGTAGCTCATGCTGTACTTCAAATGATGCAGTGCTGCACAGTCTTCTAAGGTGGGTTAAGACATCAGAGGGTATATTGAGCTTCTTGTCCTCTGCTCAACTTTGTTGCCTGTGAAATGATGATGATAATGCGGTATATTGAATTAGACTTTATTCTGCCAATATTCATAGCCCACAAGAGGTGCCATTTCAACATCTGAGTGAACCGTCAAAACACAGCTGGCACCAGCTTTTTTAATGGAATGGAACACAAGGTAAAGAAAAAGGAGGGAGACAGGAGAAACCATTCCAAGTAGTTAAGTAAGATTGCATAGAAAATTAAAGAAAAAGATGAAACTAGATAAATGTTAAAACGCATCAGAAGTAGTATTCAGAAAGTTTGAAAATGAGACGCCTAAGGGTCCGGTTGCTGAATCCTTCCCGCCGTGAGGGGAACAGCAACGCTCACCCTAGCCACGCTGTGAGGGGAACGGCAGAAGCACAAACTACACCTCCCAGCAGCATTTACACCCGCAATGCTGCACTCACGCCTGGAGGCGCTTGAAAAGCACCACCGACCTCCCAGCAGCGCGGGATGCCTAAGGGTCCGGTTTCTGAATCCTTCCCCCCATGAGGAAATGGCATAGCTCACCCTAGCCATGCCGTGAGGGGAATGGCAGAAGCACAAACTACACCTCCCAGCAGCCTTTACACCCGGGACGCTACACTCGCGCCCGGAGGTGCTTGATAAGCACCACTGACCTCCTACAGCGTAGGACGCCTAAGGGTCCGGTTGCTGAATTTTTCTTGCCGTGAGGGGAATGGCATAGCTCACCCTCGCCACGCCATGAAGGGAACGGCAGAAGATATTTGCAACTGGTTTACTTTACCGCCAAGTTGACAGGGTACATTTCTAATAACTGTCTTTTATTCCTGCGCTGGATGACTGGACCATATTGGACTTGTTATATATTTAACACCGGGACATTATAAAATGTATTTTATCAGCAATAAATTGTTTACATGCCTATTGCAGTTGCTAAATACATCAAGCACCTCGTACGTTGGTTCTTTGGGGCCAGATCCTGCTAGCCCTCAGCACCTTGCACTTTATGGTCTGTATTTACATGCCCTTATTCTGCTAAATACATTATCACGTTGCACTTTTGTATATAGGGGCCTGACTCTGCTTGCCCTCAGCACTTTGCAAATTATGGTGCGTATTTATATGCCCTTTTGCTGCTAAACTTACTATCACATTGCACTTTTTTGTCCTTTGGGACCAAGGTTTTGTTATGTTCCTGATCAACCCTGAAATTCAGTAGCTCGATAATTAGTTGACCAACCCGACCCTTGAACTTGTGTTTATCCAGTTTCTTCTTTTGCACTACTTACACAACAGTCTCTCTTTTTGTGTTGGATATGGGGAAGCATAGTTCTCTAAAGTAAAGGCACCCCTAGTTAATTTAAGGTTCAAGAGTAGTTGTGTATCCAAAGAAAACCCTTCAGAGCTATTACCGGCCCCACTCCCCCAAACGTCAATTGATAGGATGCTACAGAGAGCTATCGGGGTAGTCTTGACTGAAATTGAGCTCACTGAGAGGCGACTATCCTTAACCCCAGACCTCTTCCTTCATCCCCCGGGGCCACCTATCTCTGTACAATCTAGTCGGGGCTCTACCCCTAGTTAAATCAAAAATCTGCAATGGTAGAACAAACACCACACTGCCCGAAGCCACGAGGAGAAAAACAGGCAATATGACAGGAACAAACAAAAAGCCCAGTCCAAAAACCTGCCCCAGTGAGGATGAACAAAGTAGACTGGGAGGACTGGTAGAACCCCCCTCAAACCCTTACAAAAACCATGATTGTCCTTTATTGTTGAGGAACTTGTTAATGGAACTAGAGGGACAGGTGAGGGCTATTGTCAAGGAAGAGTTAGTGCTCCACCTTCGGAGCAAAGCTAGCGGCCAGATGCCTGCCCTGTGTTCACCTGACAACCCTCTGGTCAATACTTTGCCGACCCTAGTGGAGAAACAAGACTGCAGAATTCAAACGGACAACGTATGGCAACTTCCATCATCCAGAGGTGGTACATCCATCATTCCATCATGCTCTGCCACCACGATCACTGCCAATATAGGCATGCCTAGAGCCTCCCAAGTGGGCAACGTGCACTTCCCTGGAGAGGAACCCAGTATACACCAGGCTCAAACTAGGAGGGGGGCTTCTAGCATCAGGGCCCTAGCATGCAGAGAGCAAGCCTACATCCTGATCAGACAATGGACAGGGAAGTGCCCAACCCAGTAGACAATGTGCACGCAGGCACAGCCCCCTGACCCTTCCAGCCATCGACTTATATCCAGCCTTTCTCCCTTATGTCGCAGTTTTAACCGGTGTACCTGAAATAAAAACTGGTCAGGCAGAAACACAGCTGGAATTGAGAAATAAGTGCCTCTATTGGCTCACCAGGCATTGTCAGTTTCCCTACGAGAGGGAGGGTGAGATATTATTAGTTCGGAGAGTGGAGTGGGTTGGCAAGAACCCTAAGTCAATTAAAGGAGACTGTATAGTTATTAATTTTAGTAATCCTCCGACAGTCCAAATTTTGGCTGGCGGTCCTCCAGCCCCACAGGGATCCAACAACACACTTTACACTTTACACTAGAGCCCCAACACACTGGGTACAACCACATTTTCTTGTTACCAACCGTCAAGAATACAGTATAATGTTCCAGTAGCAAATAGGTTTGGCAGCCTTGAAGAGGTAGATTGACTTTTGATCCGATCTGATTCCTCTACCACCCAGGGACTAGGGAGTAATAATAAAGAAGGCTTATATAAAAACCACAGGGCTGCACCTCCATAAACATCGCTGGAGAGACCCCAGTCACCTTAGATGAATCTCATCATTAAGGCCACCTGGGACCCCAAGGCTTGGTAGGTGTTATCCTAGAGGTATCAAATAACCAACCCACCCCTATTCCAGGACTGACAATGGCAGCTAAGGACGGAAATAGGTCCTTATTGGAAACGGGAGCACCAGATCTCGAGCCTGCGTCAAACATAACACTAACAACGATCCCCGCTGGTACTAGAGTGTGTGTTGCCACTTTGAACCAGGGTCTCCAGTTGAGGGTATGGACGTGGAACATTGCTGGTATCAAAAACAAGCTCTAAAATCCTGATTGGCTGCAGTTTGTTCAAAATCATGATATATGTATGTTCTATGAGACATGGGCCAGAGAAGACACTGTCATGAGGGGTTTTGCAACTTTTAACACGCTAGCAACCATGGGGGGCAGAGGCAGACCATCGGGTGGGTTAGGCACATGGGTTGCCACACATCTGGCCTGTACTGTTGAACAGTTGAACACCTCTTCGGATGACATCCTGTGTACCCTTCTTATGTTTATTGCTGTGACTAAAATTGCATTTATCAACATCTATTCCCGTCCGGTGTCCTTTGCCTAGGAATCCCAGACTACTAGATATGCTTACTAGATTCCTCGAGCTTGTTCCCCCGAACACCAGGTTGGTGATAGGTGATGATTTCAGTTGCCAATTTGAGCCCCTAGCCCTCCCTACTGACCTTGTGCTCACCATTGAGGATTCCCTTTGGCTAATCCCTTAACCGCTGACCCCCCCGGTGAGAGCTTGGACCCCCCTTGTACTACAGATCAATGCAGTCACATTAACCCATGCGCTGAGAGCATGTAACGGTGGCACCAAGTCAGACCAACCTGGAAAACCCACTTTCAATAGACCGGGGCAAACATCCGTATTAGACTACATTTTGGTGGAAACAAGTATATGGCAATGGGTTGTTGATTTCGCTGTCTGGCTAAGACACAACAGCGACCACAACCCTCTAGTACTTGATCTTAAGCTTCCGGAACCTCATAACCCCCTACCACTGGCAACCCCACTGGTACCAATCCATCTTTAGATAACAACAGTAGGCAAGTTAGGTGGGAAACCCTTAAGCAGTCACCAGGCAGGACCACCGCCCTGTATTCCCTAATTGTTCCACCTTTATTTGTAATGGAGAAGGCCACACAGACCCTTAAATCTAAGGGCAATATCGCTCAACTTACGGCTATTCACACAGATCTGACCACCAGTTTGACTAACATCTTCAATCCTTTGATACACTCCAAAGTCAAGAGGACCACTTGGTTTAATAAATGATGCCGAAAGGCAAAGGGTGCCCTCATTGATGCTATAAAATTAAAAGACAGATATCTGATAAAAATCAGGAGGGCCCCAAACAGTGATACTCTAAAGTCAGCCAAAATGGAGTGAGAGTCTGAAAGATGGGATGCAATATCAGAGGCCCTCACTAATAGAGACATGTGGGCGTTTTGAACCCTGGTCCGTACAGCCAGCACTTCAGAGAGCTCACCTATTCAGCCGAATATTGCAGCAGATGCTTGGAAACTCCATTTTCAATTGTATTCCACGCAGGACATGTTAGAGCTTGCAGGGGGGAACCTTGCAATTCATTGTGGGGAATTCCCCTGAAGACGATGGAGGATTCACCCTGACTGAGGTGCTTAGTGCAATTCGAAAGCTTCCCCTTGATCTTTGTTGATCTAAAATCAGCTTTTGATTTGGTGCCCCCTGACAAATTGTGGGCAGTTCTAGAGCAACTTGGCATCCCGCCCTACTTGCTCTCTTTGATCAAGAGATTGCATATTGGAAATTTCGCCCAGGTGAGATTTGGGAAACATGGAGAATTGACTCCAAGCTTCCCAGTGAACAGGGGTGTAAGGCAGGGGTGTGTTTTGGCCCCCACCCTGTTTTGTCTTTTAATTAATGCCCTGGTAGACCAATTAAATGAGGTGGACAAAATCGATGCCCCAAAGCTCGCCCGTGGCAATGTGCCAGCAATGATGTTTGTGGACGACAACTTGTTACTATCTAAATCACCAATGGGCATTAAAAGGACCCTTGACAACTTCTCTCTCTTTTGCAAGAATAGGGGCCTAGAGACCAACACACTAAAAACCAAACCAGAATATGATGTAACCAGGAGGTACTGGCTCCTACCAATCTGCAGGAACCTGGGGTTCAGACAGTCACAGGAGGCTTTTAGAGTCTTGAGAACCAACACTCACCCTCCGATTGTTTTTGCCGTGTCTCGGTTCCTTAACTCTGTGTCACATGCGTTGCAAGATTTTAACTTCCCCCTGCATAAGACAATTGCTCCTTCGCCATTTCCTATTGTCTTGATCTTACTAAGAAATGTAATCAATGTTGAATTTAAAACATTTTTTTTCAAAATTGTAATATATCTTTTTAACTGTTATGAATTATGTTCAATTTACTGTATATGGCTATATCTTGTAATGTCCATTGATGTTTTTATTGCCTAAATCTACTGTTGTATGTATTTGATGTACTTGCTTTCATGGTCTACAAGATCGAAATAAAGTTTGGAAATGGTAAATGGAAAATGAGACGTAGTGAGCCAGACTATACCTAATATGTTTAAGGCATTTTAAGTAATTGTTGGCATGATTCAAATAACTTTAGGGGCAGACTACAACTTGATTGTTTCCTCATTGTACAGATGTATGGGTTATCATAGGAAAATACACTACATAATTATTATTGTTCCACTGATCACCTTTTTAAAGTTTACTATCTTTAGATGCTGACAAGGCCAAATGAAATAATTCAGCACAGAGTGAATGTTCGTGGTTTTAGGGAAGAAAGACAACTCAATTGTCCTCAAAAACAAAATATTTAAATCGGACATGATGCTGAGGAAGTGCTTTTAATATACCACAAGAGAATGATAAATATATTTACACTTGATCTTTTTTGGGCTATGATATATTGTTTCATGCCCTCTATGTCTGAACAGACCTTATGAAGAACCAACTCTTTTTTGATCAGACAGGGCTTGTGAAAGAGCGAACAATGTGTCTCTTCATGCAGGTGCAGTAAGCAGCAGGTACGCTACGGCAGAAATGGCAGCAATTGTTAGCTGATAATGGACAACAGGCGACATTTTCCCACAGGGTCCGAAGACAAAAAGGCCACATAGTTCCTTAGGGACTCGGAGGTTAAGCCGCTTAAAAACCTGCAGCATTCAGCTCATGAAACTGACGATTAGTAGAAAGCATTTGCCACATGTGTCCAAGAAATGCGGCTAGAGTGCTCCGCTCCAGTAAAAGGTCAAATATGCCATCAGAGAACTTTTGGTCCCAGAAACTTTATTAACAATGTTCAAAAATGTATTAATGTCATTCTGTAAGTACCATAGGAGCCCTTTTTAAAGCAGCAATGACCTGATTAATTCTCAAAGACTTTTTAATAGAGGGTATAATCGCTATTAATGTAAATGCATACTATACATCCTGAAAGAATTATACGATCTATACTAGAGATAGAAACAACTATGGCAACATTTAAACGTTATTTTATATGGGTTTCTTACATTTTCGTCCAAATGAAACTACGTAGAAATGATATTGTTATGCGCTGAAATGCATACTCTTGACCCACACACATATATTTAAAAGAGAGAGATGCGTTTTACACAAGTACATTTTTAATGTACTATAATATTTCTCCTTAAAAGGGCCTCGTGAATCACTTCCTTGACACCGAGTCCTTCTAACCCCTGTGTCTGCCTCTGGAAGTAAAACTAAAAATTCCATCTGGTACCCAGCGAATAAGCTAAATGTCGCTGTGAAGACATGAATTATGCCACCCAGAGAGTCAGGTCCGGTATGGGCAGCTTTGGCAGAAGTCCAAACAGATGTCCGATTCATTCATTTGTGTAGCATCTCTCAGATTGCGAATAAAATGCCTGCAATTATGATTGAGCTAAACATCTGCGAGGGAGATGCGGAGGCAGCAGTGGTAAGAATTGTACCTCTTGCCTTTCAGCGACATAGCATCTAAAATGCAAAAAGAGGTCGCAGTGATGAACAAAATATCATACTATTACAAAACCATCAAAGTGATTTGTCTAAGCCTGGTTGGACGTCCGAGCATCCTGTTAACAAAGAAAAGATGACGAGAGGGAGAGAGCATGCGCAGACCACGTGCTTGATTGAGTGCTACTCTTATCAATTAAATACAATCCCAAAAGAAACACCATAGTTAACGACTTTCTTCCTAAACTATGCTAAGTAAAGACTGTATTTTATACATATAAATGAGGAAGAAAGGATGAAGGGCCAGTTCTCTACAAAGGTTCCTTTTCAAACATCTCAACATCACTGCAAGATACTCGCAGATGGATGTTACAGTGCTTAATTTGAGCCAGTGCTCAGCACCGGCACTTATTTGTTAACAGCAGCGCTGGTGCAGTCTGCCACGAAGCGGCACTGTCTGGCTAATTCTGAGATGACCACAACAACAGGCTATTATCAATTCAATGTACATTAAAATGAATATTACTTGCTGCCAAAGACATTCCTATAGCTTTGCTGGCCTGGAATAGTCCAACATGTCACACTTGGAGGAGTGTGGTTGTCAGTAGTTGTGTTGTTACTATCATTGGCAGCATGGCAGGGGCAATGTTTGGTGCAAGCTGTAGTGGCCTCCTGATGAGAATCCTGCCACTTTTAAAAAAAAATTATTAAGTACTGTCGTGGAAACTGGTGATCAGAGCCTGGACAAGGGAGCTCAAGCCAATCAAGCTCTGGGACATGATAGAGTTTGCTAATTAAATCATAACTTTACATATTCAAGTTAAATAACAAATAAATGCCTAATACAGAAGGCATATTACAAAAGTATTTTTCAAATTGCGTAATTTTCGTTGAAAAAAAACATTCAACAACAAATTAAAATCACCTCTTTTTAGGTTTGAATATTGAGGGTTCGATTTAGAGGGTTCCGCATTCCTAATTCATCCCTTTATATTGCTGTGCCATTACCAACTAGAGAAATAAAACTTCAGCCCTCAGTTATTTCACCTTTTTACTTTGCCCAAGAAGGATGGAGCTTCTACTGCTTGTGGTTAGCATGAGGGAGCAAAGGTGAGTCTCTGGAGCTAGATGTATGGCAGGAGTAGCACTTGTATCTGTGGTGTAGTTTTGAGCTCCATTAACTCAAAGCGGCATGCTCTCATTTTCACGTGACTATCAGGTTTGACTGACATTTTCGAATGACTAAGTATGCACACACTACTACGTTGTACATTATGGGTGGTACATCTGGGAAGAAGATAGAAAAATTACCATAAACAAGAGGGAGGAAATGAGAACTTTCAAAGATTGGGCTCTAAGAAATTGCTTTGACTTAGCAAATTAACTCTCATGATAAATACCATGTGTGTGAGTGCTTAGAGCCTTGAACAATATTGGGAAAAACAGTGTGTAATGACGTTCCAGTCTGCCTATGATTGTTACAGTCCTATCTCCTAAAGTGCAACAACAAGACTTCAACCCCATCTCCTACTGCACCTTAAGCACAAGGATCGGCACCAAAGCATTGGACTGGATCTGTTCCTTCCATACTGGTAGAACACACTGAGTCAGACTACCAAAGTTCTTCTCAGAATGCAGGGAGATCGGCTGCATAGTCTCCCAGGGCTCCTCTGTGAGCCCCACCCTCTTCAACATCTATATGGCTCGCTCGCAGCCATAGTCAGGAACCACAGACTCAACATCACCTCCTACGCTGACAACACCCAGCTGATCCTGTCCCTCACCAAGCAGCCTACATACGCCAGAAACAACTTCCACAATGGGATGAAGGCTGTCACTACCTGGATGTGAAACAACTGCCTCAAGCTCAATTCTTACAAGATCGAATTCCTCTTTGTGGTGCCCGACTCCTCCACTTGGGAAGACTCCTAGTGACCCACTGCTTTAGGATCACCCCCTGACCCAAAGACCACACAGAAAACCTCAGAATCATACTGGACTCCTTGTTCACGATGAACGACAGATCAATGCCGTCTCCTCATCATTCTTCCACACTCTACACTTGCTTTGAAAGACCTTCAGATGGATCCTCACTGAGTCCAGATAGACGGTCACCCACACATTCATCAGCAGCAGACTCAGCTACAGCAACACACTTTAAGCAGGAATCACATAAAATCTCCTCAGGAAACTACAGAACATGCAGAACGCCACAGCCAGACTGGTCTTCAACATTCCATGCTACAGCCACATCACTGAACACCAGCAAGAGCACCATTGATTCCCAGGCAACAAAAGAGTCACTTTCAAGCCCCTCGCACATGCCTACAAAGCCTCCATGACTCCGGACCAGCATACCTGATAACCACAAGATACCATCAGTCTGCCAAAATGGCCTTTGCCGCCATCCCTTGTATCTGCAAGACCAGGATAGAGGAAAATCTTTCTCCTCCCTCATCGCTAAAACCTGGAACAACCTGCCTCTCCACCTCAGGCCATCCATGTCGCTGACCCAATTCAGGAAGGATCTCAAGACCTGGCTCTTCAACTTAACCTCAGCAACCAACAGGACCTTCAGCTCCCCCCAGCGCCTTGAGACCCTCACAGGTAAGCCGTCACACTTAATAAACACTGATTGATTGATTAAGACTGTCAACAATCATCTGATGACAATATAGAACAATGTCCACCTATCTGTCAGTTCTTTCTTGGAATATTGCGGGTCCAAGTACCAAGATCAAGCGGGTTTCAGATGTAAAACCTCAACCATAGATCAGTTGTTTAGGCTACAACTGATCTATTGGAAACATATAGTCTTGGAACGTGGCAGCCTCTACCTCACGCTCGTGGAATTAAAATCCGCTTTTGACATGCTCAACCGCGAGCAATTGTGGGGTATACTGTTAGACATGGCAGTGCCACCGTACTTATGTCATCAGTTTAGGTTGCTCCATGAAGGCACAAATGCAAGGGTGAGGTTTGGCAGGAATGGTAACCTGACATCTCCTTTTCCTGTCGAGAAGGGGGTGAGACAGGGGTGTGTACTTGCTCCAACCCTTTTCTCCCTCTTTCTCAATGGGCTAATTGAAGACCTTCTTGCTGTGAACAATATAGACCCCCCAAAACTGGCAAGCCACAAATTGCCTGCCCTTATGTTTGCGGATGATTCTCTGCTCCTCTCCAAGTCATCCATGGGGATGCAGTGTGTCCTTGATGAATTTGCCCTGTTTTTTAAGAGGAGGAACCTGGTGGTTAACATCTCTAAGACGAAATATATGGTTTTTAATGCAAACCCAACCAATTGCCCTCACCCCACCTTAGATGGTAGACCTTTAGAAAGAGTCTCCATCTTTGAATATTTAGGTCTTTCCTTAAGTGATAAAATGGGGTGGGATCCCCAAATCACCAAGGCCAACTTTAAACTGACACAGGCATCAGGAGGGATTATAAAACTTTACAAAACCTCAGCCCTTAAGGCCATAAGTCCCCCAGTAGAAATCTACAAAATCCAAGCCCGGCGTGCTGCCACGTATGGGGCAGAATTTTGGGGGCATTCCTCTGCAAATGCCCTCACAATAACTGAAAATAATTTCATGAAACAGATCCTGAGCCTGCCAAAAAAACCTTCTATGATTCCGCTCAAAATGGATCTGGGTATTAACCCCATAGCAGACTTCATTGGGTCACGTTCAATTTTATATTGGCGACGTCTCTGGAGCACCCCAGAATTGGCTCACTACAGGAATGATCTGAAAGCTGTGCTCATGATCGTGGGGGCAGGCAAGATCCCTTGGCTGGCCTTTATTAGGGACTCTACCAGAGCATTGGGCTTGGGTGATTTATGGTCCTCGCCTAAAGTAACATGTGCTGAAATTTCGCAAAATAAAATTATTAGCACGCGCTCTAAAGGACTATAAATTGGTGCACTCTGTGCAGACAGTGGCTACCTCCAGCCTAACGTCTTGGTTTCTAGACCAGAAGTGCAAATATGAATTCGAACAAGCAATAGACACTATACAACCAGTATTAGCAAAAAAATTGTATCTGCAATTTAGGTATGGGACCCTTCCGCTGAATGCTCGTACTAATAAGTGGGAAGGTGGGCCTGACCTCCTTTGTCCCGGGTGCCTAAAGGAGGAGGAAACCACTATTCATGTGGTACTCCTCTGTCCGGCATACAAGAGCCCCATAGTTAGGTGGGTGATTCCATTTTGTAAAATCAGGGCATTAGAAACTACAGAGAAGTTTTTAGAATTCTAAAATCTGACATTGCCCCAGTTACTGTTGTTGTGATATCGAAATTCCTATTTGCAATGTGGCTAAAAAGAAGGTATTTTCTTGCTATTAGCTCTGCCAAAGCGTAAGATTTTGAGACTTTTTATTCATCACACATGGCAAAGTATAACAAATGAGCTCAAAATGTCTATTGTATTTACCACGTTGAGGCTGAGGTCCCATTAGGGTGTGCTGTACTAGGTTGGACACACACAGTGTAAGAATTGAATCATGTCGTAAATTGGAGGGTGTTGATGTGCTTGATATGCTCTTGCTTTTAAGAGGACGGCAAACCTTAAGGACACTCTAATCCATACCCGTCCCAAGAAAGCCAGCGCCCAAGCTGTCAATACGCTTTGGGACCTCCCTCCAGTAACTGGACACTATCGCTGCGGTTCCTGCGTTGTATGCCCTCAGACCATCCAGGGCAAGACCATTTTACTCAATAACAATTTCACTTGGACAATGAACAAACATACGAACTGCAACAGCTCCAGATGCATTTATGTTTTGATCTGCCCTTGTGAATTGTTATACGTCGGGATGACCATGCGTCCTGTTAAGCAACGGATAATGGAGCACAACAGTAACATTCGATGCCACAAGACACACACCAAGCTCTATGAACATTGGAAGGACAACAATCATTCTCCAGAAAACATCCGATGGACTGTCATTGAGTCTTTACCAAATCTCAATCAACAAGCCCTCTTCAGACATGAACAGAGATGGATACATCGACTACAGTGCGATGAATTAGGATTAAACGATGGGGTGCCCAGGACGACACTCGCCAGATAGTTATGAGTCTGGACTTGTTGTCCACTCCCAAGTGCTTTTACATGCCTTACTAGACATCTCAGCCCATTCCAAGATGGCCCCCGCTTTATAGTGCTCTGGCCGCGTTGTCTCTAGCAAACCCCTCTTTGCTTTCTACTCCCGCGTGCCGTCACCTAGCAACCTGAGGGACACACCCCTCGGTGCGCGCTCAACTCTTCGTTATCTAGACCGGACAGTGCCCAACTACCATGCCGGCTGTCCAGTCATCTGAGTTCATGTGGGAGGGGTAGGTGCAGAGAAGCCTGCCATCAGCGACTCTTGAGGTAAGGTGTCGAGCTAATCCCTGATACACCGCTTGCAATCTGCCCATACATGCAGCAAGCCTACTCCCTGACGCGGGTTACCGGACGGCTTGTTTTTCCCTAATGATCCCGCGGGATGCCTTACTCTCCCTGTAGGAACTCCTCACTCGCTGCTGGCCCCACCTGGACAGCTCGTGAGGCCTTCAGGAGGAATCACAACGGGTAAGTGCACCATAGATTTATAGTTTGTCCTCGCTCACGCGCTCTCGTTGAGCAGGGCACGTTTACCTGTTACCTCGCTGGTATACACGATCACCCCGCCAGCGCTGAATTAACTTTGAGACAGAGTGTCAAATCACATTTAATCGTTTTACCTGTGCGGCTTTTTCGTCATTTGTGGCTTAAAACTTTAGTCTACAATTGTATATATAATATTTTAAATACTGGCTTCACACGCCGCTTGACTATGCTAGGGTGTATCACTACCACTGGTCTTGATGTGTGATGACCCACCCCACCAAGCATGTTGCATAGCCGAGAGAACGGCCCCTTCACCTAGATGCATGCTATAGCGAATCAGCATGGCAGCACAACGCAGTGCGGGTCCCTCACGCGCACTGGATTCGTTTGAATTCTTTATCCCTTCTCTCTCACAGTACCACTTAACTCTGCCATTACTTAGACAGATTTTTACCCACTGGGCACGTGTTTTCTGACACTATCACTATAGGCACGAATATGATGTATTCCGGTCACAGTAACTTTGACATCATTTTTTCTGCTTATCTCTCTTCAGTTCCCAGGAGGTCCCTCGTAAGGAACTAATTTTGAACGACACGATACAGGTCGTATACCGGTGTCCTCTTAGTTTGGAGGATCCCAGCAATTATATGAGCACGAAGGTCCTGACGAATCACCCTTAGGGCGAGAAACATGTCGACCGCTTTCACAACAAAGGGTTGAATAAGGGTTGGTTTCATTGTTCACCACTCCTTAATACCCCTTTATTTTTTAACAAAGCAGTGAGCCTGACCATTAAACTAATCTCCAATAGGACTCTACTGACTTTTTTTAAACACACCACCACGCTCACTATTGCACTTTTTTAGGCCCCTCACACACACACACCCGTTGGCTCGGAATAGAAGATCTCCGCCAAAGTGCAGCTTCCCTTACTACCCGACGGGCATTGCACCGCCAGCCTGCCGTAGGAGCAGGATACCGATGATGACGCTGGACGGTCATCGGCTGGGACAACAGTTGTGGTCCTGCCGGTAGCCTGTGTGAGGTATCCTTACATTCTGAAAAGGGTCTACACCATGCACTTAACCCCTTTTTTAACTGAGTGAGAGAGAAGATAGGCTGAGCTAATTTCCTAGCTCCCATTGGGGAACTCTGTACAACACTCATTGTTTGCTGCTTGATATGCTCTTATCAGATGTTTTTTTATGTTCTCTTTTAACTGTATTTTAATATTTAGATCTTAAATTATATTTTTAAAACATTGTTTAAGACCCCCCACATTGCCTCCTACCCATTCTTTAAAGGCTAAATTCCCCTAAATGGTAAAACTGCACTCATATAGTATATGTACGCCTTTGTATCTCCGAATTATCGGTGATTTCTTATCCTCTTCATTTTATTCGCCTGGATGTAAATATTGTATATTTCTGTACTTTTATGGCCACAACGGCCGAAATAAATGTATTATGATGATGATAATGTCCAAGATCAGTGACCTTGAATGACAATCCTTTGTAAACTCAAACAATATATATTGGTTTCAGGAGATGTTAACAACTATTGAGCAGGCACTAGAACATTTTATAGACTATTACATTTCAGCAAAATATGCACTAAATTACATACTACGTCTCCGTAGATGCTTCTTCCCAATGCCACAATAAATGTTCTGAATGCAAGACTGACTTAACTTGCAAGACTGACTGAGACTTGTGACATTTTAAATGTCTACATCCTCCCAGGTTACAATTCACATGAGAAGTTGATTCTAAAAGCATTTGACACCATAGTACGGCAAACACGAATTGTTGCAAGCATTTTTGAGAAGTGCATATTGTTGTCTGTGGTGATTTTTGAATTTCACCCTAAAGGACGTTTTCAAAATGAGGCTATTGAAAAAGAGGAGGGATAGCGTATTCCGCAATGCATTCTGCAATGGAAAAGCAATAAACAGTAACAATAAAAACATATCAGTTAAGCTACTTATGAAAGCAAAACCTCAGGAGTCCCATTGCTTGCAGCCCATCTCATTTTTAGAGAATCCCAGTGGATGCAATGATAAAAATAAATGTATTTTGAGTAGTGTAACATCATCCTACATAAATATTATATTAAAACTGTGCAGCACTTGCCAATTATTTTCAACTATATCCAGGTACAGCCCTGATATCATCATAGTTTATCCAGATGGTGTAAGTGGGTATTTTGTTCATGAGTACCTGAGGCCTGGCTCTTTAACTGAATCTCCATACCCAAATGGATCAGCAGCTCTCACTCCCCAGCACCTTGACATCTTCATGAGTGAGTTGGCCAGGGCCGGCTTTAGGGCAGTGCGACTGGTGCGTCCGCACTGGGCGCTGCCCTGTGGAGGGGGGGCGCTGTGACCTCAGGGGGGTGCTGTGTTTAGGAATATCTTTTGTTAGCAGAGATGAGGGGCACTTTTGCAGGTGGTAGGGAGAGAATTCGAGGAGGCGGTTATGGGACTTGGGGGCACGAAAAGTGATTGTCGCACCGGGCGCCAATTGCGCTAAAGCCGGCCCTGGAGTAGCCTCACTATACAAACCCCTGATTGATTGATTGATTGATTATACTGATCAGAGAAGATCCACTATGACTTACCTGTCTTACAAAAACAGAACAAAATAGCCAGTCAGGATTAATTGTCTGGTGATTTGAAGAACACCCAGCCTGCCTGTACTGAGTGATACACAGAGTTTGTTCGGAAAACTTTTTTTTATTTTTTTATCAAAATTTGGTTCTTTTATCAGCATGTTTTCAAGAGCACATTTATCAAAACAGTCAAGTAAACATTCAGACAAAAATGTGCGCAATATATACAAGAGTTGAAACTGTACACAATAAGTACTCAAAATTCAGAAACACCAAAAGCTGGACTATACACAAATCAATTAAAGCATGAAAACATTTAACATAAAAGCCAGTCCTTGCAATTGTGAACCAAAAAGACAAGCGGACAAGGAAAATCAGTAATGCTCCCTGCCTGTCTTATTAGACCTGTGATTAGATAATTTTAGGGTTGCAAAGCTAGCGGAAGACAAGTAGTATTATTGATTCCCTCGCTGCACCCTTCTTCCTTTACACAGGATGGAAGTCTCTCAAAGCATTTTAATAGAAAACCAAGTTACATTTATATTCAGAATTCAGAACATATTTATTTAGTGATTCTGTAAAGTATTAGTGGTCTTATGTTAAAAACATTTGCGACTCGCACGCCAGTCTCAAACTGATTTGTGACCGTCAAAAACTTATATGTGTATGTTCAAAGTTTTGAATTGTAGGCATTTCTCAATTTAGCACTGCGATAAAAAAGGTTTACTGATTCTAATCTTTGCAATGGCAACATTTTCCGAATCGCAAATAGGTAATCACAAAATGTATTTAGCAATTCGTTATTTGTGTGTTCAAAGCATTTGCAATTTGTGACTAGTACCTAAATTGGCGTTCTTGTGCTTGCAATTTGCCACCCAATGGATGCACGTAACTAAGCGCAAACTTCAAAAGGGGCCAGGAGTGCTTTATTTCTTTTCAGAATGGCTGTGTTGTATGCTGTGGTGAGGGGAGGCAGCATTAAAGAGGAGTAGAAACAGGCAAGCTAGGATATATAGGGTCAGAGTTACACTCCATCGCCAAACACAGGAGGGGATTTATACAAAGTATAGACTTACTAATAGTGTTTTTTTAGATTTAATACATTAAATGCTCCCTTTATTAGAAAGAGACACAAAGCGCCCAGGCCATTCCCTAACACATCTGAGTGCTGTGCTCTTTGCATCTTTTGGCATTAGAGAGTTACCAAGCCATTTTGGCTGAGGCACAAGGCATTTCACTGAGTACAATACCTCGTATTAACAGAAGTTTTCTTGAAGCCATGTTGCTAAAAATCAATACATATTTGTATTTCCTAACACACCAGGAGACCTACTAGACAGCAAGGCGGCATTTTTCATAGTAACAAGTTGTTTACAAGTTTAAATACTTTATTCGACAGCATTGTCATAAAAGCATGTTTCCCTAAACTAAACAGAATAAATACTACGCTAGAATTTTAAGAACAAGATAAAATACATATTAAATACCATCAATTTATACAGTGCTGACGAATATTTCAATTTATAAAATTCATACATTGTAAAATCCAAGTCACAGCACAAGGCCTTAGTAAATTAAGTTGTCAATATTATTACATTTCCCATAATTGATTTACAGTTTTAAAGTGCGCGTGCATATTATCTAGGCCCACCCCATGAATTTGGCTACAGCGATTGCAAGGTTGGGGGCACAGTTTGATCTTAATATCCTTAGTGCCTCCAGAAGTTTCCTTGTCCCAAAATACCTACAAACCGATGTTAGCCATCTACTTCTTGGGACAGCAGATAATGGGCAGGCAAACAGAAAATGTGGGATGTCCTCTACATGTGCTTTACAATAACAACAAGTATTTACATTGCCAGGGGACCAATTGGCGGTGAAGGCGTTAAGGGGTAAAGAGCCAATTCTAAACTGAAAATACAGCTTCCTGTCTAGGGGTTTAGAAATCAAATCCCAGTACTGTTCACATTTAGGAGTAGTTTTAAAATCCAGGAACTGGGATGTCAACATGAATGGTTGGTTGGAAATCAGTACAGTATTTTGTATCATGTCCCAATAAATTTTTTTCAATTATGCCTTCGATGGAAAGGCATGTGGGTCTACTGCAGTCCACAAATGGTCTAGGTGTAATTTTTGGAGCAAGTGCCTGATTTCTTTAAGCCAAAGTATTTTGTGAAACTGATCAGAGCTAACAACATCCGTGAGGGCAGCTGCGTAATGTCCCAATTCAGGGGTAGTTTTTATACGCCTCCAGTATAGGAGCGGACGCAATCTAGCCATGTCCTCGATCTTTTTCCTCCCAAGATCATATTGGAGCGGAATCGATGGGGTGCTCTGGGGGACACCAGTCATTCGACAAAGAATTTTTCATAGCAACACAATTCGCTCAGTTCATTGCCTGCAATGATGGAACACACATGGAAATTTGTCCACCATCCAGATCGGAGTTTTTATACCGAAATAGGAAAAAATACCACTCTTAAATATGCAGTGTGTGTAATAGTTGACATTGTAGTGTGTTATCCAGGCAGTACCCATGATTCCTATGTGTTCTGCCACTGTGGTCTGTACATCCTCCTGGCTATAGAACAGCTTGGAGATGGTTTTCTTTTGTGTATGCAATTCAAAATAATTTTACAATTGGCACATACCTTCTACATTTGTGCACGATTTCTTAAAATGTTTAATGCACTGTTAGGTGGCACTGCATATGCTATTCGCCCATGGATTATGACATGCTCCCTGTCATCATCAATCAACTAAGCAGCGAAGATGTAGTTAGCACATTGGCAGACCGGATTTATAAAAGACAAAACATTTGGACTCCTGAAAGGATGCTTCAGATACGTACATAAAGGTCGGGGAGCATTACAGTATGCACCAGATGTTTCATGTAAAATCGTTGCATGTTCAATGATTCTTAATGTCACAACACAAAGAGGCCTTCCTACAGAGATGTTAGAGGACAATAGTGATGATGAAGGAATGCCTCCATCTCATCCACAACGTTAAGATATGGATGCCAACAGAGGTATTGATTGAAGGATTCGTAGAGCACGAATCACCAACTACTTTAAAAATTAAATTCTTCTATTCTTGACTTTTTTGCCTTCCACCTAGATGTCATTTTTAAATTGTAAACAATATTAGTGTTTTTTCACACAGGACATTTAAGAACAAAGTTAGGTTTTCATTTCATTTTTTTTGTTTATTTTATTTATTTTTTTATACCAGGCGTAAAAACAGGATACATTTACAATAATATAATAATGTTACAAAAATATAAAACAAATCAGATAATACAGCAGTACTAATAAATCGCAGATTTTTGAGGTTCAAAGAATGGTTCTAGGAAACAAAAAGGATAACATCAGGAAATAAAGTTATAGTGCAATGCAAATAAACCCAAAGATCATTTGTAGGTATTTTCATCAATCAACTAATACCACTGGGGATAATACAATTTTTCCATTCAGTTATTGGTCGCCAAAGTGTATCTCCTCGTAGCTTAGATTGTATCCCTCTTGTTTCAAATATTGCAATTTCATATCTATAAACTGCCAAAAAACGTGCTAGCCACATCTGGAAGCTTGGAGGATCTGCGTCTTTCCATCTTGCGGATAAAAGTATCCTAAATACAGCCATGCCAATAAAAACTAATCTTTCTTCAGATTTCTTCAACTTTAAGGTATGGTCGTGGCCCAATAAGAATAAAGTTTCCGATTCTGGTATTTTGTGCCTAAACATTTCTTCCCAAAAGGAGTTTATCATACTTTTAACTAAGGTCAGATCAGGACAAGAGTAAAACATGTGGATGAGAGTGGCGGGCCCTTGAGTGCATCTAGGACATAGGTCATTCTCACGTTTACCCCATGCAAATAATTTAGCAGGGGTAAAATATAGATCAAAAACAGTTTTATATAGTTGTGCTTTAAGATTGCTCGCCATCAGTAGCTTTTGACTCATGTTTAATACTTGGTTGAGATCTGCATTCGGATTATTCTATTTTAGTGCCCACTTTCTTTCTGTTTTGTCAAGATCATCATTCTTCGTACTTAAAAGAATATTATATAAGGTTCCAATTCTACTGTTTGATCTAAATATTGCATCCATAATTTCAAGTTTATTTAAACAAATTAGAGATTCCTTCGCTTTTAGTGTAGCAAATATCTGTGCAAACTTCAAAAAATCTCCATTAGGTAATTTATATTTGGCTTTTAAAGCTAGGAAGGTTGTATCATAGTCATTTATTAGAAGGTCGCCTATTGTCCTAATTCCTAGTTTGGCCCATTGTTTTAAAAAGCCAACTAGGTTCTGTCCCTGAATAGCATTAGAATATAAAAGTGGTGTATTTCGATTAATTTTCTCATTTTGGGTATATATAGCAATTTTATTCCAAGTTTTCCAGGCATTAATCATAATTTCTCCTTTATAGTCTTTATAATTTCTTGTCTCGGTCTTTCGCAGTAGTAAACCTTTTGCCTCCCGACCAACCAAAAGTTCATATATTGAGGGCATTTCAGCAGAGTCCTCTAAATTCTCTTCACTATATCCTTTAATCATAGGCGTAAGTTATTTTATCTGTGCCGCCCAATAATATAATGTCATCTTAGGTATAGTAAGGCCACCTTTATCAACCGTAAGAGATAATAACTCAAGAGATCTCCTAATCTTCCCATTCTGCCACACAAACTTAGATATGAGTGAGTTGATCAGCATCAATGTTTCTTGTTTAATAGCTAATGGTATTGCTCGAAACAGGTAGAG
This sequence comes from Lissotriton vulgaris, assembly GCF_964263255.1. NCBI lineage: Eukaryota > Metazoa > Chordata > Amphibia > Caudata > Salamandridae > Lissotriton > Lissotriton vulgaris. Next base: position 1,442,787,405 of record NC_141685.1, read on the forward strand.
GCATCTAGGTAGCGTATTCATTTTAACATAGTTGACTCTCCCTATAATGGATAGATGAAGGCTATTAACCCTTTCAAAATCATTCTTAATTTTTTTCACTAATGGATCAAAGTTGATTTTTGGGATTAGCTTAGTATTTGCACAAAGTTCAATGCCCAGATATGTAGCTTTTTCAGTTCTACGTGGGTCCATACAAACTGTATTAGCTGTGCTTATAATAATCGTCTTTCCCTTATTGAGAGAATATCCGGAATAAGGCCCAAATTCAGAAGTAATTTCCTCTATTTCACGGATAGCCTCTGTCGGTTCAGATGTGATAATCGCGATGTCATCAGCGTAAGCCAGTATTTTTGTTTCGAAATGGTGGCTAACAACAGGTTTAATATTAATGCTTTCCAGTAGTTTCAGAATGAGAGGATTGATGTATAATGCAAATAGTAGAGGCGAGCATGGGCAGCCTTGTCTAGTACCTCTTGTTATATTGATATATCCAGAATAAAGTCCGGCCGCCAAAACTTTTGCTTTGGGGTGGTGATACATTGATTTAATTGAGTTAATGAATTTGGAGCCAAAATTGTTGCGCATCATAACTTCCCAGAGAAAATTCCAGGTAACACGATCAAAAGCTTTCTCAGCATCAAGTAGGATCATCGACATTCGCTCCCCCCTGGCAGTCATGGCATCAAATAAGGCAATTGCCCTGCGGATATGATCTGTAGTTCCCTTCCCAGGAATGAAGCCATGCTGCCAAGGGGAAGCGAGTTGTTCAATGACCCCACTGAGTCTGAGCGCTAAACTTTTTGCATATAATTTCGAATTGATAAGGGATATAGGGCGATACGAGGTAAGCTGTTCGGGAGATTTTCCCTTTTTTCGGAAAGACGATTATATTAGCTTCCTCCCAAGAAATTGGAGGTATACCATTAAATTGTATCCCAAGAAACAAATCATGTAAAATTGGTATTAATTGATGACTAAGTAGCTTGAATAACTCAATCGGTATCTTATCGGGACCTGCTGCTTTGCCAGATGCCAATAATGATAATGCGGCACTGACTTCCGTGAGTGTGATTTCTTTTTCAAGATCCTCCCTTGCATCGTCATCTAATAATTTCGTGGCCTCGGGATTACTGAGAAAATTATTTAAGTAGGCTTTTGTATCCTCCTCAGAACTTATAGTATCCTCAGTATACAACTTCTGATAATACCTCTGAAACTGAGAATTGATTTTGGTTGCATGAGTAAAGGTCTGCCCGTTTTCTACTATAGTAAGGATATCTCTCTTTGCAGTTTTTTGCCGTGTACTAAGTGCCAGTTGTCTGCCCAATTTCTCTCCACTTTCATATACTTGTTTTCTATGTGACTGATATGTCTGAGCAGCTTTCTGGCTGAGTTTGGAATTCAGTTCTGATTTCAGTATTGCTACCTGCATCACATGACTAGTATCTTGTTTTTGCCTAATTTTGAAGATATGCTCTTCCTCGGCTTTAGCTAAAGCTGCTATTCTTATTTCATATTCTTTTTTTTCCCTATTCCTAATTCTAGATTGGTAACTAATCGTTTCCCCCCTTAAAGCAGCTTTGTAAGTATCCCAAACGATGTTTCTTGATGCACTGAATCGATTCATGTTAAAAAACTCCTCAGTCCAAACTTCAATATGATCAATATATTCTTTATTGCATAGTAGTTTCCTATCAAAGGACCATGTTGTTTTTGGAATATAATTAGTGTCATAATCAATTAATAGTATTAAGGAATTATGATCTGATATTGTTTTTGGGAGTTTGTTTATATGCGAAGAAGGTGTTAATTCTTTGGAAGTAAAAATATAATCTATTCGTACATATTTTTGGTGGGGATGCGAGTAGTACGTATAGCCAGGGTCTATTAGATTGTTCAGCGCCCAAATATCAGTTAGCCCAAGGCTACATATTAGGCTATTGATAGCGCGATAAACCTTCCGTTTCCGGCCTATATACTTAAGTCTAGTTGTATATGGTGACAAGGGTGGCATTAAGGAGATGTTAAAATCGCCACAAAAAATTAACGGACCTTGCCACATGGCTAATTCTGTTTCCGTAGTTTCAAAAATTATGGGGTCGTCCTGATTTGATCCATAAACAGTGCATATTGTAATTCCATTTGCTAGTTTAGCGATCGCCCACCTTCCATGTGGATCAGATGAAAAACGAGTTCCTTGTCCATGACAATTCTTAACCAATATTGCAACCCCCCTAATATTTGTTGTTTGAGATGATGCTACTATTAAATTGTATCCTTTAAGTCTTAATAGTGCTCTTTTACCCCAGGGGATATGGGTCTCCTGCAGACACAAAATGTCTACAGGGTACAGTTTAAGTAATTCCTCCAGTTGTGACCGTTTATCTCTAGCCAATAAACCTCCTATATTCCAGGTTTGTATACTAAGCTTACCCATTGTTAAAGTAGTCGCTTTGTCTATTAACATTGCTCAAATAATGCTCCATATGCATGTCCTGCTGTATCTTTTCCACAATTAATTTTGTTCCTGCTATTACACCTGTTTTTTTTTCCATTTTCTGCTTCCCCCCTTCCTCCTGCCCCCCCCCCCTCCCTCTTTGTTGTGCCTCCCTCTGACCCACCCACTTTCCCACCCCTTCTCCCTTTCCCACCCCTTGCAGAGGCATTCAGACTCAACCAGAGTCTGTGTGATGAAGTTGCTGCACTTCTACTGAGCTACTTTGCCATAAATAAAGAAAGAGAATCACAGAAAAAGAAAAAGAAAGAAAAAAAAAAGGATTCTACATCACATATCATATCATATATCATAACATATGTCATAACTATATTCATCTTATCGTTTATCTCTAATCTATACCTAGACATGCTAATCAGTCTTCAAATAAATCGAACAAGACACATTCTTAAAGCATCAAGAGAGGTGGTGAAGAATAAAAACAGATCACATTCTATCCCTCCCCTGCGCCCTCACAGTTCTTGTAATATGTAAGTTATTATTAGCGGTCATCAAGACTTATGTCCCAAATGAAGGAGATTTTATCTAAGATATTTCATCCAAATATGCTTTTGCTTTTATCTCCAACTGAAAAAACTTTGTCTGACCGCGATGGACAATCTTAAGGCTAGCAGGGTTATTCAAAAAGGCCAAAGCACCCTTCTCTTGAAAAGATTTAATCATCATTCGCAACCTCCATCGTCTTTCAACAGTTGCATGACAAAAGTCAGGTCTTGAGAAGAAAGAAAATCCATTGCATGTTATTTTACGATCTGGTCTCTCTTTCTCTGCCACCGCTTGTCTAAGTAAAAAATTACCAAAATATACTAAGACAGCACGTGGATATATCCCTGGTTTCGGTGGTGGATTAAAGGGGACTCGATGAGCCCGTTGGATTTCAACTTCCCAGTTCCAGTTCTGTATTTCAGGCATAGCTTCACTGAAGAGTTTAATAATGAAAGCTCGCATATTCTCTCCCTCAACTTTCTCCGGTACCCCCAGGATGCGAAGATTATTGCGGCGTTGCCTATTTTCAAAATCTTCAAGCTTCCATTTGATATCCATCAATTCTGTTTCCTGAAGCTTAATTTTCTCATGGTTTTCGGAAGAGTCTTTCTCTGCCGACATTACCCTCAGTTCCATTTCAGTTACTCGTTCACCAATTTGTGTACAAGTCTTGGATAGTTTTTTGACAACCCCCTGCATTTTACGCAAAGCTGCACGAGATCTTCTGCTATCCTGGGCAGTCTCTTCCCTATGGGCTGCTATAGCTTGTAGAATAGTTTCCACTGCGGTGGGGTATAGCTCTGAGTTATCTGGTATGTCTGAAGTAGTGCCATGAGTATATTCAAGATGACCTTTAGCTATTTTCTTCTGTAAGGTTCTAGCACTACTTTTAGGCTTAGTCTTTACAGTGTTAGGCTTCTGTCTCCCCTCATCATAGCTGTCTTCTGAGGAATATATGTGTGTTTCTGATTCCTCATCCTCATCCTCGCACTCCGTAGATTCAAAACTCTCAGACCATTCCCCTAATATATCTACTCCGGCCTCTCCGGTTTCATCAGAAAAAGAGTAAGACTCAGTGAGGTCTTTTTCCCCCTCTAGTTGTTGTCCAGTTTGTTCAGTTTGTAGTGGGGCAGTACTTGGTAGCGAGTCATTAGGTTTTCATTTCAAGTAACATTTTACAAATTAAAATGCAATTATAAAGAAATATTGTACCAGATATTATTTTACTGTTAACATTGTAAATAAAAATAAGTAAAACAACATTTGTTATACCTTTACTGTCTTGCTCTGTTTTTTCCTTTCGTTTCTGTAACTCTGTCACTAGGTATTGGTTTATTATTTGCATTAGGAGCTGGAGATTATCTATAACTACATCTTATTGTGCCCTGCTGCTGGACAGGCAAACTGTTGTAGCTTGATTCTTCTTCACATTGTTTAAGTACACCTCCCTCAGCACTTCTTGCGAATCTATTTTCCATTTCATTAAAAACATAACTATTTCTTTCTACACCTCTAGCAATGTCTCACTAAATGTTATAGTACTACTAGGAAATTCAGGGACCTTTGAGATAGAAGACTTCTAGCGATAGGAAGGTAATCTACAGATCTATCAAAGCTTTGCAGTCTATTAGTAAAATATTTATGATGGCATTGACAATCACATCTATCAGCATTCATTACTTCACATAGTTTGGATACATCCTCTGTTAATTCACTGATGTCAGCACATATACCCTTACGTTACTCACAATTGTGCATGAAACCAGAAGACATGGTTTCCTCAATGGTACCTAAATGTGTCGAAAAGAGCTAATTTCACCAAGTTGCCATATTCGTAGTTGCATCATAGATTTCTCAAGCTTTTAAAATGCTCCAGCAGATTGTAATTCTACTTCTAATTTAAAAGACATCGCTGCCCTTGGCCTTGCATTAGCTCTGCAACTTCGCAACAATCCGCTTCACATAATGCATGTTGTTGAAGGAGTAATATTTCTAATTTTCTGCGTAATTGGTGTTATTGGAGCTCGTATATGTTCATGGGGTCATCTGGCATTACTGATGGTTATTCTGCTTGTAAATTGCTAATTAGATGTAGTACAGCAGATGGTTTGCACATCTCTTCATCATCAATATTTTTAACATTGTCATCTTCATGTTCAATACTCTGGTTCGGCAGTATTTTCCAGAGAGAAATAACATATATCTTTTTTAGGTGTGGTGAAAACTTTTTTATGGTTTGACTTATATACAGTAAACCTACATGACCCATAATAGATCTGTGTGCATCCAAAAATACACAGATAAAACATATTTGTAAACAATCATACAAAGTTTGATTTGTTATTATTGCTTTAAAATTGCATTAAGTGACTTGTATTTCTCATTTTGTAGATTTTGAAAATGACTACTTGAAAAAATAATTTACCTTTATGTTCAAAATGTATGCCCCAAATGTGAATAAACGTTGTTTTATGATAAAACACTTAATTAAGTGTGTTTTCATTTATGTAAAAATAAGGTGACTTTCTAACCTGCATTTGATGCTGGAAGATGTGATATGTCAATGGCTGTTACTCCCAAACGTTACTGCAAAGATACTTTCTATTATCTCCATCATTGGATGTGAAGGAGAAACAGATAAAGAACCACATACAGTACTCCAAGCATCAGGCATTCTTTGAACAATCCTCCCTTTTGTGCAAGACCCTAAATCACACCAGCACTTATGGATTTTATCAATGGTGTACTTGGTGACACCAAAGGTATGAATTCTTTTTTGGATTGCAACCAATATTTTTTATCTTGTTTGCCTTTGGCATAATCAAATATGTTATCCCAAAACGCTTGTCATTGTTGGAGGTAAGTTCTCAAACCAAAATCCCAAATTAACCTTCAGAAAACATCTATTTTGGTTTGTACCTTCCATCATACTTGTCGTTATACTGGCTCGATATTGCAGAGAACTCTCCAATACTCTCCTGCTCCACAGAGATGTGTGTCTTGCATGTACAAAACCAAGGATTGAGAGACAGGTAACTCACTTCCTGGTGATGAATTCCTAGTTATGAGGTCATCAAATGCAGTATCTTCTAAAGTCGGAATCTGCAGTTCTCTATTTGTGACTACTTCTGAGTCGCAAATATAAAATTGCTATATAGAATTGTGATTTAAAAAGAAATAGCTTATTGAATGAATTAACTTTTCCAACACATCATTACCTGCTTCAATATGTGTGATTTGTTATTTGTCACAAATAAAGAATCAATAAATTATATGTACAAACACAAGACTCCAGGTGCCCATGGACAAAACATTTTGTATTCGCAAATCCTGTTGTGCAAACAATTGCCAACAATGACAGCATATAACTGGGACATTGTACATCACAAATGGGATTGATGCAATGTCCACACTGTGACTCCTTGAAACTTTCAAGGAAAAGGGGAATTTCCCTCTTCATTGTGACATAATAATAATAATAATAATAATAATAATAATAATAATAATAATAATAATAATAATAATAATAACAATAATAATAATAATAATAATAATAATAATAATAATAAAGCAATTTCTAAAGTGCATAGCTAGGTGATCCAGCACTAGGTATCAGTCTCCACACGCCGCAATGCAGCTACAAAACCCCCTACATCCTAAGCTAAAAAAACTGATTTTCATTTTCTTCCTGAATATGTTTTCTGACTAGGCCTGACAAACTGCTAGGGCAGATCATTCCACAATTTATGTTCCTGATCGCCAAACAAGCTCACACCAATATGCACCCTCTTGACTATGGGAATCATTGTCAGCATCACGCCTGCAAATCTAAGGTTCCTCTGAGGTACATAAGATCTGACAAATGGTGGTAAATATTGTGGACCTTTGTTGATCAGGGCTTTGTAACAATAGAAAAAGGCTTTGACTGAGGATCTCTGCCTCACTTGGAGCCATTGAAGCTGCCTGAGCACAACCTCTATTCATGCATGCCTTGGCAGATTCAGTATGAGTTGGCCCACAACATTCTGCACTCTTTGCAGTCTGTCGACCCTGCCCTGTGTCACTCCAACAGGTAGAACATTGCAGTTGTCCAGTCTTGACACTCTCAAGAGCTGAACTACTGTCTTTCTTGCAGCATCAGGCAAGAACTATGGGCCTCATTTATGAGCACTTGCGTCACTTTTACGCTGCCGGTGCATCACTTTTTGTGACCCACCAGTGGCGTAAAAAATGCGCCTTGTTGCTCCATATTTACAAAGTGACGCATCTAGGTAGATGCGTCACTGTGTAAACCCCTGCGCCACATTATACCTGCGCCAGGTATAATGTATGCAAGGGGGGCGTATTGACGCAAGGAAGGGTCGTAGAAGTGACGCACAAATCTATGAGATTTCACTGCGTCACTTTTAGGACGCCGTTGCGTCAAAATCTTGCGCCTGCCTCACAGCAGGCGTAAGACTGACGCAGGCCCTTTCACATGGGGCTTGCCCCATGTGAAAGGACGCATTGCTGGAGTTGCGTCACTTTTGTGACACACTCCAGCAATGCGTCACTTTTGCGCTTACAGATACGTCAGAAATACTGACGTATCTGTAACTCCTTGCGACATGATGCGTCATACATTAAATATGACGCATCAGGAATGTCGCAAGGAGTGCGCACTGAGAAGTGACGCATCGCTGCTTTCACGCAGCGATGCGTCATTTCTCATAAATGAGGTCCCAAGTATTTTACTCAGCACCTTAAGAAGTCTGAAGCACTTTCTTGCCACTGCAAAAATGTGCTTGTTTTAGTCCAGCTAAATGCCGAGATTCTTTACCTTGGGTTTGGAGTCGGGTAAAAGATACAGTACCTTAGGCCACCATGCAGTTGACCAAATGTTTGAATGTTTGGCAAAGGTCAGAATCTATGTCTTTCCAGCGTTAAGCTTAAGACAATTTAAGTCCATTCATTTGCACACCTCTGCTAGGGAGAGACACAAACAATCAGCCATGTGAGTGAAATATTTGGACAACGTAATGATGAGCTGCGTGTGATTTGCATTTGGCACAATTGTGAACCAATAGCTCTAAACTACGTCCGCCAATGGTTGCACATATAAATAACACAGGGTTGGACTCAAAAAGGAGCCCTGCGGTACCCTTTGCTTCAATGGGAGGACCTTTGACTAGTGGGGCTTCTGTGACACCTCACATAACCTTACCTTGTAAGGAAATGTATCAATGATTTTCAACTACTAATGTAGTTACAATCCTTGATGGGATTATGACACATAAAAATGGGAGTTATCCGTATGTGAAATCTGGTTGACACCTCAGACTTTCTAAGTGTTGACTGTTGGTATTAGGGGAGGACCCTCACTTTGATATGCCTTTGCATCACGGTCATATTTTACTTTGATGGCTGCCCCTTTCAATGTAAGGGACAAGGTCTGCAATTGTAGCATTTCACAAATGAGGTGATGATGGTCTGCAATTCATTCTATGGTTAAAGACCTTCCAAGGTCTGGGGCCCTCTAGGCTGAAGGATCTGTCTCTCTTTTTTGTCCTTCTAAAATATTAGTAGTATTTTGAATACTGAAAAACACATAGCTCCCTGATTAAGGGCCTCATTACAATGTCAGTCAGAAAGCCTTCCGACGACTCCTTGTCGCAAACGGTTCCAACTGATTCGGGTTGGAATAGTCCAACAGACCGATTAGAATGTTTCCAAACACAGTTCAGTCAGATGCCCACTGACATTAATGGGAGCCTATATTCTGACAGACAACACAGGCTGCCATTGACAAATGGGGTGGTAGCGGGGAAACCTTGCACTCTGTGGAAGCACCCTATGGTGCCTGCGACACTGTGCATTGTTGTAAACAGGTGGTCCATGGGTAGCCCCACGGGCCTCAACCGGAGGCCTCCATGTGAAAGAGGGGCCTGCTACGGGCCCCCAAATTCTGTTTCTGACAGCCGTTTTGTGTCGGACACGCCAATTCAGAAAGGCTGTCCAAATCGGACATCTAATACGTTTTTCAGAAACACGGTCCATAGACCTGTATGATTTGGCTCTGACCGACTCGGAGTCTTTGAATGCCGGTCGGAACCGAGCCAGAAAGACCGAGCAGTTACCTTCTATCACAATCGGTTGGTTGGAAATGTTTCTGTGTTGGTCAGAAACATGTGTTCTGACATGAGTTAGGAAAATCTGAATGCCATTTGGAGTCTTTCCAAATGACATCATAATGAGGCCCTAATTTGTGGCCCTGCTTAGTAGCCTCAGAGATCTCTGCCCAGTCTTCAGAGCAGACAGTCTGCCCAATGTGAGATATGGCAATTATATCCACAGAAGCTACTTGTTTTAGGGCCTGGGTTAGACCTGCACATCAAGAAGGTTCAGGAATTCTGTTGATTTCCAAACCTGCTCTGATGGGAAGGTACACCTCTTAAGTGAACACCACTTTATTGTTTAATAAGAGTGAAAATACCCTTGCAGTGCTTCATTATCATTGAAATACAGACTGATGGGGAAGTTCAATGTCCCAGCCTGTCACGATTGGACAGTTTATTGGAATATTCTGAGGCAAGTGACAGATAGTTTTATAACTGTGCTTTTCAAGGTGCACACTAGAAGTAGGATTTTGAAGAAAATTTATTTTCACAGTAAATTTGGTGCCTGGCATTTTGACACTCATCGAGTGTGAAAACTATTGAGCAAGAAAAGAACCAAGAAGCCTCAGCAAATATTATTAAAATTGGAATGTAGACCCTAGTTTACAGGCTTGCAAGCTCAGAACAGGCTTGGCACATGCAGACCATATAATTGTGTTCATTAGGAAAAAAACAGGCCAGTCTCCTGTGCACATACTAACTGTTATGGATACATACAAGGCAGTGCACATCACACAATGGTGGTGGAGTAAATGTATATGCAGTTCTATGATTCCATAAAGTTTGACTCTCTCTTCTGGCAGACCTGGAGCCTAAAAAAAGGGGGCTAGGCTAGTCTTGGATTCTAGTTTTAACTAGCGCCTTCATGGCCATTCAGGAGTATGTAGGTACATATGTTGATTGACAGTGCTCTTACATAGGCACCTGCCGCTCGGTGACATAATGCACTGAAAAGGATTACTCATGTGCACCCTTTCCTCTGTTCAGAAAGGGTCTGCATAACCTCTACTAAAGAATAGAGTTCTTGAATGAACCCCTCCTAAACAATTGTCTGAACTTTATCTTTAGGCTATCTGGTTTTTAGGTTTAAACTTATAATAACTGATAAAACCCCACCGAAAGGAAAATAGCCATCACCAGTGAAACATATAAACACTGAAAGAATTCCTTTGCAACCACAAACTAAGTGCCATTCAAAGAAAGGAAAATTTGAGAGAAAGAGACTTTTTTATTTCTTCCTGGAGGGGCCAATACAATGTAACTTTGTTATGCAAGGTAGCATCAAGAAAGACTGGGCTAACATTATTCTGCTTGAGTTTTGTTGTTTAGGGATGTCATTAAAACATTGTCTCTTCTTCCTGCTGCTTTTTCAGTTTTGTGGTCTTTGGTCTAAATATGCAGTGTTTAGCAGCATGTTTTAGGTCTTAATTAGTTATTTATAAACTGTAGAGAATCAGGAAATATCAAAATGATATTTGATATTTTAACTACATTTGATTCACTGATAGGTAAATTGGCTGGTTTCATAAGAATCTTTCCTAATATGAGCCATCACATTTACCCACAGATAGAAAATGGGCGAAATCCTTTGATACATCAGCCCCTTTTCTAGTGAGTCAGTATTGATTGCAAGTGAATTGCCAAACATCCCAAGCTTTAAACATTCAATGCAAGATGTAGTGACAGGTATATGTGAAAAGAATGTTCTCGCCAAGCTTCTGAGATAGTGGTGAAAACATGACACCACAGGTTTGGTAAAAATGGAATAAATTGTCACTTGGGATATTGTTTGTATTTGCAGTAATTCAGCTACATATGTGAAACAGTTGTATGATGGTCTATCAAAATAGATACCTGAGCTTAAGTTTTTCCCTGTGAGAGATCCTTGTCACTTGCTAGATGGTATGCTGAAAGCGTCTTTGCAATCTTCAGATTTAATGAATGATGCTACTGACTTTGTAGTCTATTCTGGTGCAGTAAAAATGTATTTGGACCCTGTGCACACTCTATCTATACATGTACTATCAGTTCAGAAAGCAAGCAATAATTCAGTTTCATTGGTCTTTATTCGGATATGCACTATCCATAAACGTACAAACATTTCTCATAATTAATCATGAAAACATTTACATATCCATCATTTTAAAGATTAAAACAAAACTCAACTGTAAAACTATTCAATGAGAACATTGCAGAACTATCACAAATATTCAATAGCAGCTTCAATACTAAAGTGCCAAAGTGCAAGGTGCAGATATTTCAGGAGGTAGCAGCAAAGATGGACAAATTATTAGGTCACATTTAAATTACAGGTAGCAGCATCAGATAATGAAAGTGCAAATGTGCATAATGCAAGTAAGGATAAGAGGAAGAGCGGAAAAAAGACAAACTTGTTAAATTAATAGATAGTGCTCCATATGCCCGCATATTGTTCATATTGCATATAACCCTATTTCAGTATAAAATCAAAAAGTGCATATAGTACATCCTAATCTGACATTCAGGAATTCATAGAAGAACGAGAGCGAATAGCCATTTTTAAAAAGGTGCAAACTCGATATGTTAAATCATCAAATTTAAGCTGGAGAATAATTTCATATGCAACCTTGAAATCCGTTATTCAATTTGCCCTAAAAAATGGTATCAGTAACTGCATACTATACTTTTGATAAAAGGTGCAGAAAAACAGAAAATGCAGCATAGACTGCTTTCCTAAGTTGCCACAAGGGCAGACCAGATCCTCATTATTGGGTTGATAACCTATGGGGAAGCACAGCAAATATTTTATTATACCCAATGTAAGGCAAAAAAGAAGGCTTCGCTCCCAACGAGTGATGTCTCCTAGGAGATAACTAACGGGTAAACAAGAAGGGGGTCCGCCTTCTTCTGCCATTAATATAAATTGTCCAACTGATACTTAAGTGTGCTCCTGTGCATATCTTATATCCCCATAATGTTTATATAAAACTTTACTGACAATCTTTTTATCAATTCCATCTAGTTGGTCGGGTTTATAAATAATATGGCCAAGATTGACTGCTGTCAAAATTACCCATACTTCCGCGAGCCACGGTATGTCTCCTCCCCTGTCACATTTTAAACAGTCAACCAAGATCTCCCTTGTTAGCGAGGCTGCCGGGTTTTGCCAGACCTTTAACCAAAACATGGCAGGGCGGGACATAATATAATCCTCCAAGTAGGGTAATTTTACCTCATTATGAAAGACAAAAGTGGATGATGAAATTGGTAAACCCAGAATTCTCCTACAGAATCTATTTTCTTCGGCCTGGACACTTTTCAGGGTTATGAAACCCCAGATTTCAGCCCCATAAGTCATGATTGGTATACATTGTGTCCTGTAAATTTTAAGTAAGGATAGTACTACCTCAATTCTTTTTGGTTGAGGGAGGCTTAATACTGAGTTTACTGCTTTTAAAAATTTGGTCCGTCCAAATGCCAAATGGGGTGCCCAGGATCTGATATCTGAAAATTGTAAACCCAGAAACGGAAAAGTGCGAGTGTGTAACAAGGAATCTGAGCTCGAGGTAATATTATTAATGAGGCATTTTTTAGGGCCACAGCACATCAAAAAGGATTTCTTAAAATGTGTACAAAGATTCAGGCTATTCATAAAAGCTAAAAAACCTCTAACTAAAATACGAAGAGCATTGGGTGCACGCCCTATTAAAACAGTGTCATCTGCATATAATAGGACAGGCAGTTTATTACCATTAAATATTGGGACGTCTGTAGTTTGGTGGGACACTACATTGTGTAGCTCATTGACATATAAAATAAATAAAATTGGGGCAAGAACCCACCCTTGTCTGATGTCTCTTCCAACCACTATGTCCCCTGGAACTGCCCCATCCATGTTTATTCTCACCGAGCCCTAAGATCCCTATGTAAATACGCTAAAAAATGCGCCATATCTTTGTCCAACCCATAATCTAAAAGGTGTTGCCAGAGCCTGGATCTATTAACAAAATCAAAAGTGGATGTAAGATCCATAAATGTCAAATAAGGGGACTGTGTCGGCCGATGGTATATTTTCCTATGAATAAATTAAGATCGAGACACTGTTCCACTGTTCCAAGATGACTTCGGAAACCCAGCTGGCATTTGTTTATTATGTTTTCCTCCTCTGCCCAAATTCTGATTTTGTTAAATAAGACCCTCCCCAATATCTTAAGAGTATTATCAAATAGAGAAATTGGTCTGTAACAGCTCGGGTTAGATCTATCTCCGTTTTTGAAAATGGGGACTATTACAGATGTAGACCAGGTTTTTGGAATTTTAGTTGTTGTTAAATTATTATTAAACATTGAGTAGCAAGGAAGCCCAGAAATCTGGCCTAGATTTTATACGGTCAATTGGCAGCCCGTCCGGGCCTGGAGCTTTGTTTTCCAGTTTCTGGTTAATTGCATCCTCAACTTCTGACAAATATATTTGAATTTGAGCAGGAGTGAGATTTTCGAAAATATCTTTGCACTGAGATGTGGCAGCATATATTTTTGAAAAATTAGCTACCCAAGCTTCACTTGTTATATTACAGCTTAACGGGGTAGATATATTGCCAAATGCTTTCAGTGACTTGGTGGCTGAACAAAAACCATTTGTGTTGTTAAGCTTAGCAGTACAGGCCAGGTTACTACAGTGCTCTTTTAAAATCTAATCTCGCATATGTTTCACTGCACTTTTATAAGTGTGCCTTAACACTCTAATAAGGGTAGGGTCTCTGGGGGAAGCTGATTGGGCGGCTCTGAGTTCCCTGTTAGCCTTAGAGATAGTTTTGTTAAACCACCTAATACCTGCACATAGTAGGATTAAAGCAGAAACTGCCTCTGGGTTAGGATTGATCAATGTGAGACAGGTCTCACAAAGCGATGGATAGGTTTTTACCATATTTTGGAACACCCTCGGGCAGTCCATGCCCTTCCATTTAACTCTTAAGTTGTCTGTAGAAGATTCTATGTTAACTGCTCCTGGCTCCTTTCTAGGGTCGGGCCTGAGGGCAGCCCTAAAAGAGACTAAGGTGTAGATGTATCAACATATCCCTTTGCGATTTCTTAATAGCGATTTTTAAGGAATCTCTATTTAGAAATCGCAAAATGGATGTATGTAAAAAATTGCAATTTTTTAGCGATTTCTTAATCTTCCTTATTTGCGAATTTGCAATTAAGGAATAATTTCCAATTCATTCCTATGGGCCAGGAGGCCCATAGGAATGATTGTGAAATAATTCTCAATTTGCGATTCGCAATTTGCTAATCGCAAATTGAGAATAATTTCAAGGGTGCAATGGTGTCTCAAGGACACCCTGCTGCACCCCTGAAATGTACATGTGTGTGCATATGGTGCACATACATGCCCTATAGGCATGTGTGTGCGTCACATGCCACCTTCAAAAAGGCCAAATTGTGCATTTGTAAAAGAATTCGGAAATTACCATCAACTACAAGTTGGTGGTAATTCGCGATTTCTTAACCAAAATTTGCAATTGAAAACTGCTACATACATAGCATTTAAGGAATCGCAAAATTGTGATTCCTTAAATGCTATGGCAATATAAGGAATCACAAATTTTTGGAGATTTCTTAATTTACGAATTTTTGATGCATGCCAAAACATGCAAACAGACCGTTTGCGATTCGCAAAGGGCGAAATTCGGCGAATTTTAGCCTTTGCGATTCACAAACGGCTTCATACTTCTAGGCCTAAGTTTGGATTATGATCCCCAAAAGTAGATGCCTTAACCTCTGCCAAAAACGAAATGATCTTCGAATAGTGGCGATATAAAAACATAATCTATGGTTGAGGCTCGGCCAGAACCTCTTTAAGTCGGTATTGGACGATCCTCGTTATTCACGGCTGCAATATCCATTACATTTAAAAGACTACTAATTGAGAAATGGTCTATTAGTTCATATCCCCTTTTACACGGATTGACTGAGATATGCTGGGTGGGGCTCACAATATTTCCCCCTGTAATCTTTATATTAAAGTCGCCCCCCAAACATATTCCTGCTGGTCTTTGCTTTCCCAACAAATTATCCATATCCGAATTATAATTAAAAAGGTTGACAAAGTTCACATTAGGTGTGGTTAAAAAATCATTATTATAAAAATTAATAAAGCAAATAGAAACCCCCTGTGTGTACATTAAAACTTGGAAGTTGGCATTTTTGGTGGGGATTGATTTTACACTGCCACCCGATACTAACCCATATCGATAGGCCACCTGAGGGTCTGCCTTGCTTGGGATGGGGGGAGATAATGTTGAAACACTCATATCCTTCAAGATATAGCTCTTTAGTTGCCCAGGTCACCTGAAACGTGAGGATGTCATATTTATTTATCATATTGACCCATTCTTCGATATTTAATTAAGAGGCCAAACCGGCCACATTCCAGCTCAGCACCGGTAATAATGAATCAGAATGATCATTTGGAGAAATAATTTCGGCCTCAGGATCGTTATCAGCTCGAATAATCTCCATAGATGCCTTAGGGGCTGGTTCAGTCAGTTGAAATTTAGGACAGACCAATCAAGGGTATTTAGATCAGAGATGGCAGAAAACCTATTTACCGACTGATTAGATGTGCAAATGGTGTTCTATATAAGAAACCAAGGGGTAATGCACAGATGTTTGTGGGTAAGGGCAATTCATCACTCTAACAGCCAGTATTGATCTGACGAGCTTTGTCGGCGGAGATTGATAACAAAACAATCGCCCCGGATGTTTTTTTCTGCTGATCCCACCCAACCTACCCTTCATACCATTAAAATATCATGTATATCAGACCTCCTGTACTCTTTGTGTTTAGCAAACCAATCCACACTTTTGTTCCGTAATTGTTCCCAGGACTCCAATTTGTTTTTCTCTAATGGAGGTACCCCTGCAAGGATCGGAACATACGGGCAAGATGCTGGGGGTAGGCTTATAACATCCTTGTTTGGCTCAGTGTGGCCACTAGTATTAATGCCAACAGCACTCATGCAGGCTGTGGGGACGGTGTGGGCACCAATATGAGTTGTAGGATGCGATAAAACAGTGAGAGTTATATTTGAGTATTAACAGAACCGGTGCATGTTTTTAAAATGGTAAAACCTCTAGTTTTACTATTAGTGTCATGGGGGGCAGGTAGCTGTTTTGGGGTTAAGGACAATTGTTGCCCTCTCTGAGCTAAATTTTCCTGGAGACTGGCCTGTTGAGGTGGCTGTTTAGGTTCCCTACTGGGAGATTTTGCCTTAGTAGTTAGACATTCCAGGCGCTTCCATAAGTTTGCAACATTTTCATCCACAAGCCCTTTAACACGGTCATACAGTGTGTTCATAATACTGTCAATAGCAGTGTCCCCAAGTGTAAAATTAGAGAAGGGAGTCTGTAGATTCCGTCTGAGTGTGTACAGAGCTACTTAAAATATCCAATGAAACTGAATCAATTCGGTCACTGCTGGGGATTGAGTCCACTGGGGCCTTCGGGCCCTGAAACAATGTAAGTTCGAGAGTGGAGGTTGTTTTCGTTTGGAGCAGACTGGTTTCCCTGTCTTCCTTTTCCTTTTCGCTCCGCTGTCTTCCTTTTCCTTTTCGCTCCGCATACTTCTGGGTTATGATATGTCCAAGTGGCCAAAGCTAGAATGCCAGTTGGGCAATTCCCAGATACAGAGTCTACTGTAGCTTCTATGTGGCCAGGTCCCTCCCCGCCCAGTGTATTTTCTCCCGCTGATGAATGTAGGCCGTGATCAGCCTCGCTGTGTATCATTAATTGAGAATCGCTTACGTCGGTGTTCTCATTTTGTGCTGCAGAATGGGGTTTTGTGAGGCCCAGGTACAAGCGTCTCTCAGTCAACTCAATCTCGGTGCTGACTACATTCATCGCCCTCTTCAGCATGGTGTCAATCGACGTAGGGGGTTGGGTTTTGTTTGCCCATAGTGTTGTTTTCCCCAGACATTCAATGGGTACAAAAAGAGAAACCCCACTCACCACTGCAGGATCCAGCTGCCTTTGGAATGGCGATGTCAGGGGGGACGCCCAGTCCGGTCTTGGACAGTCCTGGGCGGGCTCAGATGGGTCACCCTTGGCCCTGGCTTGGCCCGGCGCTGCACGCACGCGTCCTGACGCGGGGGCCCTGCACTCCTTTTAAGCGCCTCCTGGCACTTTCACCCCGCGCTGGTGACGTGCGCGCCGCAAGTTCTGCCAGGCGGTTTAGTTCCAAACCCGGCAGCAGCGGCGATGGCGGTGGAGGCGGTGGTTGCGGCAAGGATCCAGGGCACTCCCGGTGTCAGATTCAACACAGTAAGCAAAGCAGGGCTCCCGCTCCACCGGGCCCCTGCACTCCTTTCGAGTGCCTCCCGGTGCTTTCACCCATGCTGGTGAAGTGCGCACCGCAAGTGCTGCCGGGCAGTGTAGTTCCAAACCCGGCAGCAGCGGCGATGGCGGTGGAGGCGGTAGTTGCGGCAAGGATCCCGGGCACTCCCAATGACAGATTCAAAACAGTAAGTAAGCAATAATTAAAATTAAATTAAAATTAAACAAACATCGGAAAAACATTGTTTCTGTTGTTTTTTATGGCGAAAATGTGCAACCACTGACAACCACAGTTTTTTTAAGGTATTGAAAAAACGGAAGAAAAAATACCAGAATTTACCAAAAATAGAAACTGACAACAGGAAAGCCTATTTATCTTGTAAAAAATTAATCCAAATTAATAACAATCATAAACACTCCAAGTTTGCACCTTATCTAAATCTGAACTAGTGTGAAATGCATATGGGGAATTGTGTCTGCTCTACATGCGATAACTTTGACAGCCAGATATAAAATTACACAATGGAATGTCATAGAGCAACGTATACGTGTGCTGCTTCATGACCGTGTACTGATTAGTGGATCACTGACATATTATCGATCATAACAATATTGTGATCCAGAAACATTGTGTCAAAAACATTGATTACAAGAATATTGTTTCCCTATACTTATAAGGTAAGTACAAAAATATTAAAAAAAAAAATTTTATGCTAATATTGTTAGAAAAATGCAAAAATATTGTTGTTCCATACAAATATATCTTAAAACAGTACATCTTAAACATTTTAATATATAATATACAGCAAATTAAAAACATTTAAGTAACATTCAATGCTATATATATATGAATATTCACTGAAAAAAACATAGGTTTCAGACATGTTACAGTTAGGAATTAGCATTTAAAAAACCATAGACATTCACTGACAAAAACATGGGTTTCATGGCTGTTTTAGTTAGCTGGACATTTCAATCGTACAAAACCATTGACATTCCTCTGTTATAGTAAAATCTGCTAACTATAATTCACGTGCCCACAATCCACTGCTGATGATGTCACATATTGCATCATTCGTGACATATATAACATTAATATACAGTAAATTAAATAAATTTACGTAATCTTCAATGCAATATATATATATATATATATTCACTGAAAAAATCATAGTTTTCAGGCATGTTATAGTTAGGAATTAGCTGTCACCTGTTACCTCGGGCCCTGTCCCCTTCCTTCACCATTGGACAAATATTCCTATAAAATCAGCCGAGCTACGAATTCCGATTTACTCAACTTCACCATTGTGCAAACACGCCTGTGGTGCGTTTTGAGTTGGGGATTAACATCCTTGAATACTGAGGGTCCCTGGGGTGCAACTAACCCACCAGGTGCGTCTAGTAACCGCCACAGAACATACTGGACCCACGAGGGCTAATTAACAACTGAGCGCGGGAGCCCACGCTTAAGTTTTTTAAATATTTTGGCCGGAATTCACGCTGGTTCCATGAATCTCACCGATTTTTTTAAACATAAAAAGGCTTTTTTTGACCATGGGGTCCTTGTCGGACCCCCTGAGCAGACCTAAGGGTCAGGGTGTATCTACCCTGCCCCCTGTTTGCGTTTTGCAAGGTTTTATTTCTTCTTTTTTTGTGCTTCGGTTGTACAGAGGCACACGATGGCTGCCAACACTTCCTGATTTGGAGTGTTGACAGCCAATTAGCATACAGCTCGTGCTCGGCAGGGTGCACTGATCCTGCGCGGCCATAGATATATATGTGATTTTAATTGTGATTTTCTCAGGAACTACGGAACGGATTTAAACCATTTTGGCAACATTTTGCAAAGATTCGTCAACCGGCACCAAAGTTATTCCAAATAGAATGTTGCGGATTTCCTATGGAAAATAGGTCTGAACTATACCTACCTACTGGCGACCGCCAGTAGATAATATGCATATATAGATACACATATAAATATATATGTGTTTGTGTGTATGTACATTTATGAATATATATATGTATATATATATATATATATATATATATATATATATATATATATATATATATATATATATATATATATATATACACTGAAAAAACACAGGTTTCAGGGGTGTTATAGTTAGTTGGACATTTCACTCATACAAAACCATTGAAATTCCCAAGTTGTAGTTAGTTGTACTAACTATAACTCATGCGCCCACATTCCACTGTTGATGATGTCACATATTACATCATTCATGACATGTTCAGTGACATCACTGATGACATCTCAAATGACATCACTGATGACATCATCCAGTGAATGTGGGTTGCTTCGATATTTAAATAAGTATTATATATATATATATATAGCAATCTGCTTTGAAGTCCGAATTGATGAATAAGTGTCTGAATGGAGAATTTAGTAGCAGAGTGAATGACTATCTAAGTAATTAATTTAAAGGGTCTCACTAAATATATGAGATACTGATTACAATTTGTGAATAACTGTATCACTCTATCTCTTGACGTGTAAAGTACTAGATAAGTTGGTTACTAGCTATGTGAAAGTGTATATTAGTTATTAATTAGTTAAGTGATTATTTGTATGTAATAGTGAATGAATGTGTGTGTGGTTGGGTGGGAGGTCTGTGACTGTCCAAAGATGTGTAAATAATGATTTAGTAGGTATATGAGATTAAGACTGTATGTTGTTTGGGTGAGTGAATCTCTTTATGGGTGTGATGATGAGTAAATATATTTCTTAAAAAAACATGTCCAACAAACTAGAAATAGAAAAGGCAGTGTATGTGACAGTTGTATAAAAATTAGTATACATAAGACTCAGTGATTGTATGAGTGTCATGTGCATAACTGTATGTACTTGTAATAAAAACAACTCTGTTTCTACTTTTCTCCGAGACTATAGCATATACCACAAAAATCTGTGTTTCAATATGCATGGCATCTATAGGAGAGATGCCTTACATTTTACAGATGAAGGAAACAGAGTCTTTCTCATGATTTTTAGACTCTGGTGTTTACTTGTAAGTACTAAAATCTCTCAATAAACACAAGAGCTCTTTTCAGAGACACCCAACATCTATACACATAGGCTCGATGTACATCTCAAAAAAACATGCTTTTTTTCGGCGGCGAATTGCGCGGATCCTACGCGCATACCGCAACTTTAAAAAAAAGAACAATACTATTTCACTTTTTTGACCCTATGGGTCATTATGTGACCCCCTGAGCAGGCCTAGGGGGTCAGGGTGTGTCTACCCTGCCCCCTTTTGACATTTTGCACACATATTTTACTGACTTCCTCAGCCTCGCTTCTACCAAGGCACAAAATGGCTGCCAACAGTTCCTGATTTTGAATGTTTACAACCACTTGACATCCAATTAGTATTCAACGCGTCATCGGGACGTGTGCTTATCCTACGAGGCCAATCCTCGCACAATCGGGGGATACACCGCGCCCATAGATATATAAATGACTTTAACCGTAATTTTCAAAAAAACTACTGAACAGATTGATACCTGATAAGCGAAAGGCACAAGTCGGAACTGAGGATTACCTCTCTGCCAAATTTGGTGTAATTCCGTTCAGCCGTTCGGGCTGTAGCCATGGCTAAAGGTCCTATTGGAAATTGCATGTGGAAAACACATTTTGGGAAACCCTATTTTCTTGGTTCCCGCTTCACTAATCACCCCCATACTTTCAGGGAAGGAGCAGAACTGAGCTGGCCAAAAGTTTGGAAAATTTCGAGAAGAATAATCAATCGACGCCAAAGTTATTCGAAATAGAATGTTGCGGTTTTACTCTGCATACTAGGTCCTAACTATAACTACCTACTGGCGACCCCAGTAGGGAATATATATATATATATATATATATATCGTTAACTCACAAAATCTGGAAGTTCAGGGCTTTTACTTGCGGTGGTCCGGGACGGGTATGTATCGATTTAAATATGGAATAGCATATATTTTCTATGTCTCTGGTAAAGACACAGTATAAATGATTTTTTTTTTTAAAGTGGCACTGAACAGATTGAAAAGGGCTGCTGGGACAGCTGAAGCACATCTCTTGCTGGGTTGGAAAAGACCCTATGGGACAATAAATGCCTTATTTCTATGCATTCTTTGTGTGTGTGCTCTCTTCCACGTGCAGTAAGGGGTTCTTTTGGATCTATATATATATATGAGACCTTGCAAATTCACTGGAAAAACCATGGTTTTCACAGACGTTATAGTTTGAAATTAGCATTTAAATAAACCTTAGATATTCACTGAAAAAAATACTGGTTTCAGGGACGTTATACTTAGTTGGACATTTCACTTGTACAAAATCAGTGAAATTTGTTCGTTATAGTTAGTTGACTACCTATAACTCGTGTGTCCGCAATGCACTGCTGATGACGTGACGTATTAAATCACTCATGACATGGTCAGTGACATCACTGATGACTACTCAAATGACACCACTGATGACATCACTGATGACATCATCCATATGAATGTGTGTATAGTATAAGTATGTTTTATATATATCGCGGGATACACATAGGGTACGCATACCCTGCACATAAAAAAAACACGGAAGCGCGGCTCCCATGCTGTAATGTAAATTAGCCCTGGGGGGGGCAAAGTCCCGGGGGCTTTAATATGTGACATCATCACCAGTGGATTGCGGGTGCAAGAGTTACTGTTAGTACAACTAACTATAACGGAGGAATTTCAATGGTTTTGTAAGAGTGAAATGTCCAGCTTCCTGAAAAAACCCCACCTAGATCCCACGGATCTTACCAACTTCAGACCCATCTCGCTCCTCCCTGGGATCAGCAAAGTGGCCGAACGTATCGCAAACCAGCAACTTTCAATTTTCTGGAGACGAATCATCTACTACGTCACTCTCAGACCCGTTTCAGACCGGGGCAAGGTACCGACACCGCCCTGCTGGCCGTGGTCGAAGAGGCGAGAAGCATCATAGATGCAGGAGGATCAGTGGCAGTGATCCTCCTCGATCTGAGCGCCGCCTTCAACACGGTGGACCACGCTATCCTTGTCCACCGGCTAAGTCTGGTTGGAATCGCCGACTCTGCCCTTGCCTGGATTAAATCCTTCCTGGAGGAAAGATCCTTCCTAGTGTCAGATGGCACCACCACGTCCAAGGCCCTGCCCCTGCAGTGTGGGGTCCCTCAGGGCTCCTCCCTGAGCCCCACACTTTTTAACGTCTATATGTCCCCTCTTGAGGACATTGTCACTCCCTTCGGCATCAAAACAGTAATGTACGCCGACGACACACAGCTGGTGGTCTCCATCAACCAATCAAGTACTAGCCTAGACAACCTGGCCATGTGTCTAGAAAGGGTCTCCCAATGGATATGTGAATCTCGACTAAAACTAAATGGAGATAAATCGGAGATTCTTCTCCTGGGTAATCCGAACAAGCTCCCCACAAACCTTTCCTGGCCACCTTGCATGGAACTCACCCAACCCCCAAAACCGAGGTCAAAAGTCTCGGCATTTGGCTGGACCAGGACCTTAATTTTAAAACCCAGGCCAGAAAAACCTCAGGTACTTGTTTTGGCCTCATCCGTATGTCCGAAGGATTCTCCACCTGATCCCCTTCCAGTCTAGGAAGCTACTAATGCAGGGGCTGGTGAACTCCAGATTGGACTATGGTAACGTCTTGTATCTGGGAGCCCCAGCATCAGTCGTTCAGAGACTACAGGTGGCTCAGAACGTGGCAGCCAGAATCCTAACGGGAACCAAAGAAAGATGCTCGGCGACACCAGCTCTCAAAAGCCTTCACTGGCTTCCAGTGAAGGAGCGAATTACCTTCAAAACCCTGTGCATCTCCCACAAAATAATGCACAACAAAGGCCCCCCCAATTCTCAGATCCCTGATGAAACCCCATCAGTCCATCAAAAATCTAAGATCGGACTCTCTCGTCTTTGCCAGCATCCCAAGAATAAGAAAGTCTAGATCCGGCGGCCGCCTGTTTTCCTACAACGCACCAAAACTATGGAACACCCTCCCAATGGCCATGAGGAGAGAACACAACCTCCTCACCTTTCGGAAACAATTAAAAACCTGGCTCTTCCCTTAATTCCTTCTCTCTTACTGTTCCTCTCCCTCTCTGGAATACAAGGTCTTGTTAGCGCTGGGATGCCCGAGGGTAGCTACGCGCTTTATAAATACCAACTCAAACTCAAACTCAAACTATAACACTCCTGAAACCTATGTTTTTTTCAGTGAATTTCGGAGGAATTTTTAAAGCTTATTCTTAACTTGAACATAACTGAAACCTATGGTTCTTTCAGTGAATTTCAAAGGATTTTTAAATGACACTTCCTAATTATAATGTTGACCACTTCCCCGTATCTTCAACAAGAAACCAAATTTGTAATGCTACTTAAAAAAACAGGCAATAGTTCCATTTATCGATAACAAATGAACATCAACATTTAACTAGTGTAAGTATGTCGACTATGTACTGCGTGAATTACAACCAACTCACACCCATATTTAAAGATCAATATGTGATAGAGGTTCTAATTATACACTTCCGACACCAAAGAAAATCACAATACCCAACGCCACCACCACCAAAACTACCCCAAACCCCTCCCCCTACTACCTCAAAGGCAGCGCAAAACAGGACAACAGAATTTTCCCCAAAAATATATCCCCTCAACAGTACACTAGCTCAATCTACAGAGACGTGGCAACCAAGTATGTATAAGGGAAAGAACTCGAACATCAACAATAATGTACACAATGCTAAGACTACCAGTGAAATACTATACACAATTCACTACACAAACCAAAAACTTTTCAGTGTGTAGATATACCATTGATGCATGTAGTGTACTGAATAGTGAACGCAACCATATTATCTCAGACACTGGGGAATATTTTGGTCATGTAGCTGTGTTCACCCCTACCTTTGAAACAGAAGCAGAGAGGGCTAGTCCAACGTAAACAACATCAACGTAAGACTATAAATAATTAGTTGTACCACTAACTCAGTACATGGTAAATAATCACCACGTACCCTTGTTAAGGGAAAATTCAATAGTCAAAACACATTTTTACCACTGCGGGGTGCCTGGACCACGTATCATCGCAGGCTCCACACAAACCGCCCCTACCTCAGTGAGCCACAACTCATGAACTCTTTACGATAGAATCTTTTGTGTATCTGTGTACTATTTCACATACAATGCTCCTACCTTTGTACAGCAGAAGTCATAAAATGTTTATGATTAAATATCTGTATATGATGTCATGATTACTATTCTACTTGTTACCAACAACAACGTAATAAAATGGAGTTGAGCACACGTGTCCTTACCCACTTCAACTATCTATCTGTGTCTGTGTATTTATTGTGTTTGTAAAATGCTGCTCCTCCACGCTACCACATTATATTGTGCTATCCCTAAGGCCCTATATTGAAACCGTAACTACAAAGAGGAATATCCGGGTCACAAATAAACAAGTGTGTCCAGAAACAAGAATCTAGGCAAAACTTAGGGACTAACAGTTAACCAAAATGAGTAGACAGAGGCTGAGAAATTCTCATCAGACCACCCAATTGGCGGAGTATCATCACATGAGGTTAGATGATGGATCCAAACAACGCCCAGCCCATCATATAACGGTGCGGTTGTGGATACCAAATGTTGTCTCCAACCAGAGGTTTCTCAATTTTGGCTGCTGATGAGGTGCAGTGCGTGAAAGTGAGTGAAATTAAAATTGATTATCAGAACCAAAAATATGTTTAATAGGTATTGTTCTGGTATCAAAAGTTAAAACCACGCCTGGTAGTCTGACAATATGGCTACCCAGTGGTGCTGTGCAAGACGGTCGACATGTTTCAGCCAAGAGGAAGTATTATCCGGCTTTCTTCAGGACCAAGTAAGGGTGTAATACTACTGCACAAATTAATTTCTAATAATAAGTGTTGTGCAAAGTACTTACAAAATAAAGGTGTAAGTTCTGTTGTGTAAAAGAGAAAATTCTCACAAAGATGAAATCATCCTACCAGGCCCTTGGAGCCCCAATGTGCCCTGGGGATGTTGGATAGCGATTTCCTTACCTGAAAAACAAAAGGAAAAAACCACACACACACAAAATATATTTATATATGTAAATCCCTGCATTTGCCAAAACACTGTCCAGGACACACATAGAGAAAAACTACATCTCTATCACACCCCCTAGTGAATAGACTTAGGGTTTAGTACAGATCCATTGTTCACATTTGGGAAAGATGACACATATTGAATGTAGTTTATACTCACCCAGCTTTGTGTGGGTGGTAGACCTCACCTCGCCCGGCAACCGCTCGGGAAAACTTAGATTTTAAAAGAGAGAACAGATTTCCTTGCTATGGGAGGGCGGGATGGACACCCGGGGACACTGCAGGAGGGACACCCGGGGACACTGCAGGAGACAGCCCTCCCACAATACATAAAACCCCGAGGAGTGGTGGTCCCCGGGCTTTGGAGACCTTGCAGCCCCCCAATCATTTTTTTTGTAGCCCCAGGGGTTCGCGGGGCCCTCGAGTGCTCCAGGAGGGGGCACGCAGTCCCCCTCCCACAATACAAAAAGCCCAGGGGGGATTGTGGTCCCTGCGGCTTTAGGGACATTGGACCTCTCCCTCCACCCTTTTTTTATCCCCAGGGAGTGCCGATCCCCAGGGATGGGAGGCCCCTCTGGGCCCCCCATAAAATTTAATAATCTTGCCCCCGGTATTTAGCCACCCACCTGGGACTAATTATAAAAAAGCTCCATTTTATTTCATTTAGTTTGCAACAGAGTCCGCGCACCCTACGCGTCACTGCCGTTTTAAAAAAAATAGAAAATTGTGTGCCCTGGGGGTCCTTCTGGGACCCCCTAAGCAGGTCTAGAGTGTAACATTATTTCTACCCTGCCCCCTTTCTATATTTTGCACACATATTCCACTGACTTCTTCAGCTTTGCTTCTACCGAGACACAAAATGGTTGCCAACAGTTCCTGGTTTCGAATGTTGACAACCACTTGACAGCCAATTAACATTCAGCGCGTGATCCAAAGGGTGCTTTTATAGTACGATGACAATGGGCACAGAATCTGCTGATTCACCGCGCCCATAGATATATAAATGATTTTAACTGTAATCTTCTCAAAAACTACTGAACAGATTGACACCATTTCAGCAAAAGGCACAAGTCTGAACTGAGGACTACCTCTTTGCCAAAAATTGGTGTAATTCCATTCAGCTTTCGGGCTGTAGCCGTGGCTAAAGGTTCTATGGGAAATTGCATGGGGATAAACACATTTTGGGCCCCCCTTTTTTCTCAGCCTACACTTGACGAATCACCATGAAACTTTCAGGATAGGAGCGGATAAGAGCTGGCCAAAAGTTTGGACAATTTCGCAAAGATTCATCAATCGGCACCAAAGTTATTGGGAATAGAATATTGTGGATTTACTATGCATATTAGGTCCTAACTATAACTACCTTCTGGCGACCGCCAGTAGGTTATATATATATATATATATATATATATTCACAGAAAAAACCATAGGTTATAGTCCATATATAGTTAGGAATTTGCATTTACAAAACCTTGAAAATTCAATGAAAAAACCATTGGTTATAGAACATATATAGTTAGGAATTTGCATTTACAAAACCTTATTTTACTCGCATAAAACCATTGAAATTCCATATATAGTTAGATGCGCTAACTATATATTGCGCACCCGCAATCCACTGCTGATGATGTCACATATTACATCATTCATGACATGGTCAGTGACATCACTGATGAAATCACTGATGACAACATCCAGTGACTGTATGTTTCTGTAAAGTTAAAATATGTCTTACATATTGAAGAATGAGTGGATGTATAAATGTCTGAATGAAGGATTTAGTAGGTGCATGACTGATTGTATGAGGGAGTGATTAAATGTGTCTCACTGAGTGCATGGGTTAGTGATTAAACTGTATTAATTTGTGCATCATTATATCTGTTGTTCTGTAAACTGCTGCATGTGTTGATCAGTAGCTATATGAGTAACTATATGGGTTATTGATTGGTTGCCCAAGTATTTGTATGGGAGACTGAGTATGTGTGTGAGTGGCTGGGAGGTGTGTGACTCTGTGCATAGATGTGTGAACAGCTGATTCACTAGATGTATGGGTTCAAAACTGCATGTGGAAACAGCTGTATGGGTGGTTGACTGTGTGCATGAGTGTATTGGTGAGTGAATAGATATCTCAGTGCTACATGTCAAAGTAAGTACATATGTAAAACACAGTACATGTGAGAGTTGACATATATAAATAACTGTGCATAAGAGCCAGTGAATGTGTGAGTGGCTGTATGGATCATTGTGAACTTGTATCAGGGATTGTATAAGAGAGAAAATATGTGTTAGTATATGTTTGAATAAGTAAAGTTTGTATAACTGTATAGTTGAGGAAATGGAGGTGTGATTGATTGTTTGCATGACTGACTAGTTGTGTGAGTAACTCCATGGATGAGTGACAGTCTGTGAGTGTCTGTTTACACTGATTGTATCTAAGGTTATATTAGAGTCTGAAGAGGTTCATTGTATTATCACATGAATGATATCATGAGTGATGTCACCAGTGATGTCATTTGAGATGTCATCAGTGATGTCATCAGTGATGTCATTTGATATGTCATCAGTGATGTCATTTGAGATGTCATCAGTGATGTCATCAGTGATGTCACTGACCATGTCATGAATGATGTAATATGTGACATCATCAGCAGTGGATTGCGGGTGCGCGATATATAGTTAGCGCATCTAACTATATATGGAATTTCAATGGTTTTATGCGAGTAAAATAAGGTTTTGTAAATGCAAATTCCTAACTATATATGTTCTATAACCAATGGTTTTTTCATTGAATTTTCAAGGTTTTGTAAATGCAAATTCCTAACTATATATGGACTATAACCTATGGTTTTTTCTGTGAATTTCAATGGTTTTTTAATAGCAAATATCAAAAGCTGTCAAATGTCAAGTACGTGATAGGTAAAAACGTTTTCGTGTTTATGCACGCTGATGTGCTTTGAACGCTGCCCCCCCCTCCCCTCTTTTCTCTTAGTAGTACTCTCTCTTTGCAGATAGTGAACGGTAGTTAACGCAGACCTTTACCCCCGTTGTAATCCGTCGTACCTGCTTGTCTCTCCATTTGATTGATTGTTATCCAAGCATTTACTGTTTTAGAATTGGTTCTCTTTGGATCATTCTCTATTTACAAACAAGCACAAAGTCGCAATACTCTGTTTAGTCTTTGCAGATAGTGAAAAATCGTGTAAAAAAATAAAAGTAATCGAGCAAAATCAGTAGACCACTAATTCGATCTCTTTTTGACCTCGGTAAAATACAAACATTAGGAAGAACCCTTCATGAGAAATACGAAAATAGTGAAATGAACTGAGCTCCACACCATGAGGGCTGCAAGACAGCTCGACTCCGCCACCCACCCCGCCCAAAATAACGACAAACCCGATGCAAATATTATAAATATAGACAACACACCAGCAAAGAAACAGGGTAAAACATTTTATTAAATAACTATTTACATAACTATTTTATACTTTTTATTGCCCATTCCGGCTAGCTCAATCGATCGAGCATGAAACTCATGCACTGATAGCAAGCGTTGAGAGTTTGTAGAACGATGGCTTCAGATTTTCCACATACGGTGTAGTGGCGCGAACTGGGAGGGGGCGTTTGGATCCTGCCCCTTCCCCAAATAAGATTTTCATACGTGAATGTTCGTTCATGCTTTTGGTCCCTGAGTTGCTTCGATGTCACTGCCTTACACAAATGGCATAAGTCCTGGATGTTGAGTGCCATACTTCAGAGTTCTAAGCAGCGCTTGTAACACTGTTTAAACCTTATTTGCACCTGCTGCAGCTTCACTATTCAAAGTAAGTGGGGTCCGTTTGGGGACCTGAGTGCATTGGAAAACAATGTGATACGGTGCCTCCCTAAACCGCTTGACGGAGGCCCCCGAGGGGCGGTGAGATGGCGCGGACTGAGAGGGGGCGCTTGGCTCCTGCCCCCTCCCCAAGTCGTGTTGCCCTGGTGTGGCCTGAGATCGCCCCCGACATAGGCGGCCGGCTCCCGGGGTCCGGCGGAATTTTTTGCCTTTTGACGACTCTTCCATTCTGGACCTTGTCCCACAATCCGTTTGACCTGAAGACACGCTGTAGTGGGGCGCCCCTTTACCGTTTTAGTTGCCATTCCGCCCGCTTTTGGTACTCTGTGCCTCTTCCGCCATTCAGCTGTTTACCGCCCGCTCTTGCGACTACAGCGTCTCGCTCACCATGTAGTTGAGTTGCTCCCGCTCTTAAGATTTAACCGAACTTTTTGGACTGCTGAAAGCGGTTGTATTCCGACCGCTGGTTGGTGGAGACATTTTGACTATATTCTGGACCTGCGTTGTCGCGTAATGCGTCATATGACGCGCCGCGTTAGCGCACCCGGAAGTGCTCCGGTGCGCAAGGCGCAGCTTCCCGGAAACGATCCAGAGCGCGCCGCGCAGCGCGTAACGTAAGCATAACAGGTCATGTGACTTGTTAATAAAACTTTTCATTGGTTCATTTTACTTTTGTTTTCCTAATGATGTAAGACTAGGTCATGTGACCTAAAAATAACACTTTTCATTGGATTAAAACATTTTTTTTCCAAAACGATGAAAGCCCCACCTTGTTTCTGGATGTTTCAGACTGAAGCTGGCGTCACCATGAGAGCACCACCATCTCGTAGCTCCGTCGTGGCCATTCCGCAAGCAATCATGGCAGCCGCTCCCCACCGGAAGCCTGCGGGAGTCGAGGTCCCCCAACACTTTTGTAGAATCTTCAAGGCTGAGGGGACGCGTTCGAGAATGGGACCCAAGCCCTGGCAGACAAGCGTCCGAGTTCCAAAGTGTCCCAGGGCCATTTTACTGGACCAGGCCCAAATCCGAAGAGCCGGCCGCCATTTTAAGAGTCCTGTGGCAGCCGCCTATAGCTGCACCGCAAGAGTGGGAGCAACTCAACTACATGGTGAGCGAGACGCTGTAGCCGTAAGAGCAGGCGGTAAACAGCTGAATGGCGGAAAAGGCACAGTGTAGCAAAAGCGGGCGGAATGGCAACTGAAACGATAAAGGGGCGCCCCACTACAGCAGACGAGCCTCCGCCATGTGCTTCACAACTGCATACGTATCTCGTGATATCAAGGTTGGGCAACCAGTACACAACAAGCAGTTACGAGTCCCATTTACACCGGATCCATTTTGGGCGCGGCCGGGCAGGTCCAGGATCTAGTCAAACATAACAAATGAGGCTGACGTCTCTGAAGCAGTTGACGCACAGCAGGACATAGCAAATAAACATGAAGTCTCTAAAGCTGTTAACTCACTGCAGGACAAAACAAGTGAACCTGAAACCTCTGGAATAATTGTCGCTCAAAAGAACAACACACAAAACTCTGTAGAGCCTGAAGAAAGAAAAACAGAACGGCACTGTAGTTTCAGACACACTCAACACTAATGACTAAACAAAGATATCGTCTGTTTATGAAGCAGTTATCATATAAACAGAATTGACAAAGAAGTGTGCAGACACCAATGCTATTAAGAAACACAAGGAAATCCCTAACGCATCAGCATTCTCGGAAGAGGTTGACACAGATAACATCTTAAGGAACAAAGAAAGACAAAATAAGGATGAGGAAGTTATCACTTTAGTTTTTTCATCAGCTAGCGACAGCAAGAAACACATTGTAATGGAGATTAGAGAGGCTACGGATGGATAAATAAATTATCAAAATAAATGGCTACTCCCCCTTTAGCAGATTAGCTAAATCTTTGCGTAATTTGGACATTAAAGTTATATTATTGTTGTTGTTGTTGTTATGGTTATAGTTCTGGTTAATTTCTGCAAGAAACACATTGTAATAGAGAATAGAGAGGCTACGGATGGGTGAATAAATTATCAAAAGAAATGGCGACTCCCCCCTTTAGCAGATTAGCTAAATGTTTGCGTAATTTAAGCATAAAAGTTATATTATTGTTGTTGTTGTTGTTATCGTTATAGTTCTGGTTAATTTCCATTCAGAGTGTCCTACACAGCACCACTCTAGGTAAACACTACTTTATGTAAAACCTGCACTTAGTTGGTCACCATGGGGTTTAAAGAAGGGATGGTTCTTCACCTGGGTGCCGTCCACAACTCAGCACGTTGTGCTGCCTTGGGACTATTCGCACAAAAGACAGCTTCGGACCATTGTTGTTTTTTTTTGTCAAAAAATGTTTAAATATATTTACAGTTTTTGTTACGTTCGTTATATTTAAAAGTTAATAAAGTCTTATAATCCTACTTTTTTGGAGTACTATATATTATTAAAAAATCGGGTGAATGGGGCCTTGAATCGGGTTATTGTCATGTGTGGGCTTTGCAAGTGTACTGCTACAGGATCGGACATTTCAAACTCAAATGCACGTTCTTTTTCTTACCTTTCCGAAGCATGGAGCGCAATAGCAGGCAGAGAAAGGGTGATGCAAGTGTTGAACACTGCCTGGCCTGGCAAGTTGCTGGCAGTGCCCCCCCCCGCCCGCTCCTGAAAGAGGGCACACACACACCGCCGCCCGAGTACTTCACAGATCTTTAAAAGACCATGCGCTTGTTCATGAGGCTTAAATGGTTTATCACCCCTTCTAGAACGGCCGCTGGAAGACATATATCAACATATATGAGCCTCCACAAGCTAACACCTGCCCTGAGCAGTTCTTAGCCATGTTATCCAATTGGAGGTGGATAACATGGCTAAGAGCATTTGCTGGATAATGCATGAATATCGCAGAGTTTTCAGCGATATTCATGCATTGCGGCCGTTTTTTATCGCATTTGCGAGCAGTTCTTAGCCATGTTATCCAATGGGAGGTAGATAACATAGCTAAGAGCATTTGCTGGATAATGCATGAATATCGCTGACTTTTCAGCGATATTCATGCATTGCGGCCGTTTTTTATCGCATTTGCGAGCAGTTCTTAGCCATGTTATCCAATTGGAGGTGGATAACATGGCTAAGAGCATTTGCTGGATAATGCATAAATATCGCTGACTTTTCAGCGATATTCATGCATTGCGGCCGTTTTTTATTGCATTTGCGATAAACCTTGCTAATAGCAAGGTTTATCTGCGATAAAAATCGCCGATGTGCGGCGATAATTTTTGTCTCTAAACAAGTTAGAGACATAAATTATCGCTAGTTGTTGGTAATATGCCCCCGGGTTTTTGCTTGCAGGAATCGGGAGGCGGGAGACTAGCACTGAAATCACTAGTCTCACGCCTGAATCGGGAGGATTGGCATGTCTGGATTCTCTACAGCTGGGGCCATAAACTACATCCGCAGGGCTAGGTGATAGCCTGGGACCGGCCTGGCATCTAAAATGGCTGCCGTGCACGACAAAATTGTGGCATTGGAAAAAAGGCAAGATGGCGCAGACAATGTTTATCAATAAGGATTCATTTATACCAAAATATTTTATCGCACTGACAAATTGGTGGTCAACACTTCCTGATTTCCTTCGAATCGAACGTTAACAGACGTCACGCAGCAAAAAAAAAAAAAAGCTCACGCACAGCCGCTGGAAGACATGTATCAACATATATGAGCCTCCACAAGCTAACACCTGCCCTGAGCAGTTCTTAGCCATGTTATCCAATTGGAGGTGGATAACATGGCTAAGAGCATTTGCTGGATAATGCATGAATATCGCGGAGTTTTCAGCGATATTCATGCATTGCGGCCGTTTTTTATCGCATTTGCGAGCAGTTCTTAGCCATGTTATCCAATGGGAGGTAGATAACATAGCTAAGAGCATTTGCTGGATAATGCATGAATATTGCTGACTTTTCAGCGATATTCATGCATTGCGGCCGTTTTTTATCGCATTTGCGAGCAGTTCTTAGCCATGTTATCCAATTGGAGGTGGATAACATGGCTAAGAGCATTTGCTGGATAATGCATAAATATCGCTGACTTTTCAGCGATATTCATGCATTGCGGCCGTTTTTTATTGCATTTGCGATAAACCTTGCTAATAGCAAGGTTTATCTGCGATAAAAATCGCCGATGTGCGGCGATAATTTTTGTCTCTAAACAAGTTAGAGACATAAATTATCGCTAGTTGTTGGTAATATGCCCCCGGGTTTTTGCTTGCAGGAATCGGGAGGCGGGAGACTAGCACTGAAATCACTAGTCTCACGCCTGAATCGGGAGGATTGGCATGTCTGGATTCTCTACAGCTGGGGCCATAAACTACATCCGCAGGGCTAGGTGATAGCCTGGGACCGGCCTGGCATCTAAAATGGCTGCCGTGCACGACAAAATTGTGGCATTGGAAAAAAGGCAAGATGGCGCAGACAATGTTTATCAATAAGGATTCATTTATAACAAAATATTTTATCGCACTGACAAATTGGTGGTCAACACTTCCTGATTTCCTTCGAATCGAACGTTAACAGACGTCACGCAGCAAAAAAAAAAAAAGCTCACGCACAGCCGCTGGAAGACATGTATCAACATATATAAGCCTCCTCAGCCAGCCTCAGAAAACATAAGGGATTAGGATACGTCTCCCGCACCCCCTTATACCTAGTAATTTAATTAAAACGAAGCACAAAATGGTCTCCAGCACCCCCTTATACCTAGTAATTTAATTAAAACGAAGCACAAAATGGCGAATTCCCGTTTCGCTACCAGTTTGCGGCCCAGTTCCCGGCCCGGGAAGCGCTTCTACCGTGAAAAATATATTTTTTTTTATTTTCCCCACGGGACCCTTTAAAAACCCCAACAACATTCCTAGGGGGTCAAGAGGGGTCTACCTTGCCCCCTTTCATTAAATTCCCCCTTCGTTTTTCACCTCTTCTACTCTCTCGATCCTACCGAGAGATAAGATGGCGGCCGCTCCGGACTGTTTAGAATGTTGACAGACACCGGGGAGCCAATCAGCTTCGCATCGCAAAGTTCCGTTTCGCGAAAAGTAAGCGGACCGGAGCGCAGCCCGGAGCGCTGTTACAGATATATATCTTGTTTTAAACGTTAATTTCTCAAAATCCACTGGAGCACATATATTGAGACCTAGCAAAGGCACATCGGGCTAACAGTCCCTACAATTTTGCCAAGTTTCGTGCAAATCCATTCAGCCGTTCGAGCTAAAAGTGAGGCCAAAGGCCCTATGGAAATTAACATGGGAAAAACGCGTTTTGGGACCCCCCTTTTTTCTCGGCCCCCCCTTGACGAAACCCCCCCAAATTTTCGGGGGCTGCTCAAAAACAAAATGTGCCATTTTCCTGAAAATTTCAGCCGATTCCGTCCACAAACGCCAAAGTTATTAGACATAGAATTTTCAAAAGTTCCATAGACAAATAATCCTAACTATATATACCTACTGGCGACATCCAGTAGGTAATATATATATATATATATATATTCACTGAAAAAACCATAGGTTATAGACCATATATAGTTAGGAATTCGCATTTACAAAACCTTATTTTACTCACACAAAACCATTGAAATTCCATATATAGTTAGTTGCACTAACTATATATCGCGCACCCGCAATCCACTGCTGATGATGTCACATATTACATCATTCATGACATGGTCAGTGACATCACTGATGACATCACTGATGACATCTCAAATGACATCACTGATGACATCTCAAATGACATCACTGATGACATCACTGA
The DNA here is from genome assembly GCF_964263255.1 of Lissotriton vulgaris. Classification (NCBI taxonomy): domain Eukaryota; kingdom Metazoa; phylum Chordata; class Amphibia; order Caudata; family Salamandridae; genus Lissotriton; species Lissotriton vulgaris. The sequence goes on from NC_141685.1 coordinate 1,442,822,658, forward strand.
TGACATCTCATTTGACATTACTGATCACATCACTGATGATATCATTCATGTGATAATACGATGAACCTCTTCAGACTCTAATATAACCTTAGATACAATCAGTGTAAACAGACACTCACAGACTGTCACTCATCCATGGAGTTACTCACACACCTAGTCAGTCATGCAAAGAATCAATCACACCTCCATTTCCTCAACTATACAGTTATACAAACTTTACTTATTCAAACATATACTAACACATATTTACTCTCTTATACAATCCCTGATACAAGTTCACAATGATCCATACAGCCACTCACACATTCACTGGCTCTTATGCACAGTTATTTATATATGTCAACTCTCACATGTACTGTGTTTTACATATGTACTTACTTTGACATGTAGCACTGAGATATCCATTCACTCACCAATACACTCATGCACACAGTCAACCACCCATACAGCTGTTTCCACATGCACTTTTGAAACCATACATCTAGTGAATCAACTGCTCACACATCTATGCACAGAGTCATACACCTCCCAGCCACCCACACACACACTCAGTCTCCCATACAAATACTTGGGCAACCAATCAATAACCCATATAGTTACTCATATAGCTACTTATCAACACATGCAACAGTTCACAGAACAACAGACATAATGATGCACAAATTAAGACAGTTTAGTCACTAACCCATGCACTCAGTGAGACACATTTAATCACTCACTCATACAGTCAGTCATGCACCTACTAAATCCTTCATCCAGACACTTATACATCCACTCATTCTTCAATATGTAAGACATGTTTTAACTTTACAGAAACATACAGTCACTGGATGTTGTCATCAGTGATGTCATCAGTGATGTCATTTGAGATGTCATCAGTGATGTCATCAGTGATGTCACTGACCATGTCATGAATGATGTAATATGTGACATCATCAGCAGTGGATTGCGGGTGCGCGATATATAGTTAGTGCAACTAACTATATATGGAATTTCAATGGTTTTGTGTGAGTAAAATAAGGTTTTGTAAATGCGAATTCCTAACTATATATGGTCTATAACCTATGGTTTTTTCAGTGAATTTTCAAGGTTTTGTAAATGCTAATTCCTAACTATATATGGTCTATAACCTATGGTTTTTTCAGTGAATTTTCAAGGTTTTGTAAATGCTAATTCCTAACTATATATGGTCTATAGCCTATGGTTTTTTCAGTGAATATATATATATATACATACATATATAAACATATATCATTTGTATATCTATATAAATACAAACATAAATGCATGCATACATATACTTATATGCATACAGATGCATGTTATTTACATGAAAGTTGAAAAAACACTAATAAAAGCAAAGCTAAAAAGCCACCTCATTACAAACAGAATGGCTTTAACTTAAACGAGGGCGAGATATATTGCATTTTCAATGCTTGTTTACTTTGGTTCCATCAAGAAGGCATTCAGATGTGTCACACATTTGCCATAAATTCTGAATGTTAGCACTCTAGTTGCACATTAGATCACTGTAGTAAAGCTACTGCTCACCAGGAACGTCTGCTGCTGGTATTCAAAGTGCATGTTTCAGTCTGCATGTCACAATTTTTTTAATGAAATAGAAGAGGATTTGAGAAGTCACTCAAAATGATCCCTAATTTTTCTTTCTGAAGCACTAATCATACTTTCTAGGGCAAAATTAACCCCCTCATGTTGTTCCTTTTTAAATTGAGTGTTTTCAGACTTACCACTCTATTCCAATCAAGATGACTTCACTTGTGCCATACTTTTGTCATAAGTAAGACTGTTAGCGCTCTAGTTGTTCTTTAGAACACTCTGGGACATTCTGTCATTGGGCTATACTTGGGGTACATCTGGGTGATATTTGGGCTACATTTAGGCTCTTTTGTCTCTGGTGACCATCTTGGGAGACTGTATGTCAGAATATTTTAATGAAATTGAAGAGGGTTTGAGAAGTCACTCAAAATGTGCCCTAATTTTTCTTTCATATTTACAACAAGGGGTGGTGAGGGACAGAGTCTCTGAATTAAGCAGAAAGCTCTCACCCAGTCAAGAGATCAGGGCTAGATCCAACACCGTTTTTTAGCTCACTGCACCATCCCAGTTTCAGAACCTGGCTGTATGCAAATTAGTCTGTTCCTGTCCCAGTGCATGATGGGAACAGGGCAAACCAAACTACAAAAGCCAATTCTTACACTGGGAAGGAAACAAGCTCCCGGGGACCGGTTTCTGGCATTACAGCCGTCTTCGGCCCGGTTTGCTTGAATCCTGATGGTGCAATGAGCAAGGGTCTCACATCTGAGAATACCCTTCCACGCTTAGGGTGGACAAAAATATTTACAACAAGGGGTGGTGAGGGACAGAGTCTCTGAATTAAGCAGAAAGCTCTCACCCAGTCAAGAGATCAGGGCTAGATCCAACACCGTTTTTTAGCTCACTGCACCATCCCAGTTTCAGAACCTGGCTGTATGCAAATTAGTCTGTTCCTGTCCCAGTGCATGATGGGAACAGGGCAAACCAAACTACAAAAGCCAATTCTTACACTGGGAAGGAAACAAGCTCCCGGGGACCGGTTTCTGGCATTACAGCCGTCTTCGGCCCGGTTTGCTTGAATCCTGATGGTGCAATGAGCAAGGGTCTCACATCTGAGAATACCCTTCCACGCTTAGGGTGGACAAAAATATTTACAACAAGGGGTGATGAGGGACAGAGTCTCTGAATTAAGCAGAAAGCTCTCACCCAGTCAAGAGATCAGGGCTAGATCCAACACCGTTTTTTAGCTCACTGCACCATCCCAGTTTCAGAACCTGGCTGTATGCAAATTAGTCTGTTCCTGTCCCAGTGCATGATGGGAACAGGGCAAACCAAACTACAAAAGCCAATTCTTACACTGGGAAGGAAACAAGCTCCCGGGGACCGGTTTCTGGCATTACAGCCGTCTTCGGCCCGGTTTGCTTGAATCCTGATGGTGCAATGAGCAAGGGTCTCACATCTGAGAATACCCTTCCACGCTTAGGGTGGACAAAAATATTTACAACAAGGGGTGGTGAGGGACAGAGTCTCTGAATTAAGCAGAAAGCTCTCACCCAGTCAAGAGATCAGGGCTAGATCCAACACCGTTTTTTAGCTCACTGCACCATACCAGTTTCAGAACCTGGCTGTATGCAAATTAGTCTGTTCCTGTCCCAGTGCATGATGGGAACAGGGCAAACCAAACTACAAAAGCCAATTCTTACACTGGGAAGGAAACAAGCTCCCGGGGACCGGTTTCTGGCATTACAGCCGTCTTCGGCCCGGTTTGCTTGAATCCTGATGGTGCAATGAGCAAGGGTCTCACATCTGAGAATACCCTTCCACGCTTAGGGTGGACAAAAATATTTACAACAAGGGGTGGTGAGGGACAGAGTCTCTGAATTAAGCAGAAAGCTCTCACCCAGTCAAGAGATCAGGGCTAGATCCAACACCGTTTTTTAGCTCACTGCACCATCCCAGTTTCAGAACCTGGCTGTATGCAAATTAGTCTGTTCCTGTCCCAGTGCATGATGGGAACAGGGCAAACCAAACTACAAAAGCCAATTCTTACACTGGGAAGGAAACAAGCTCCCGGGGACCGGTTTCTGGCATTACAGCCGTCTTCGGCCCGGTTTGCTTGAATCCTGATGGTGCAATGAGCAAGGGTCTCACATCTGAGAATACCCTTCCACGCTTAGGGTGGACAAAAATATTTACAACAAGGGGTGGTGAGGGACAGAGTCTCTGAATTAAGCAGAAAGCTCTCACCCAGTCAAGAGATCAGGGCTAGATCCAACACCGTTTTTTAGCTCACTGCACCATCCCAGTTTCAGAACCTGGCTGTATGCAAATTAGTCTGTTCCTGTCCCAGTGCATGATGGGAACAGGGCAAACCAAACTACAAAAGCCAATTCTTACACTGGGAAGGAAACAAGCTCCCGGGGACCGGTTTCTGGCATTACAGCCGTCTTCGGCCCGGTTTGCTTGAATCCTGATGGTGCAATGAGCAAGGGTCTCACATCTGAGAATACCCTTCCACGCTTAGGGTGGACAAAAATATTTACAACAAGGGGTGGTGAGGGACAGAGTCTCTGAATTAAGCAGAAAGCTCTCACCCAGTCAAGAGATCAGGGCTAGATCCAACACAGTTTTTTAGCTCACTGCACCATCCCAGTTTCAGAACCTGGCTGTATGCAAATTAGTCTGTTCCTGTCCCAGTGCATGATGGGAACAGGGCAAACCAAACTACAAAAGCCAATTCTTACACTGGGAAGGAAACAAGCTCCCGGGGACCGGTTTCTGGCATTACAGCCGTCTTCGGCCCGGTTTGCTTGAATCCTGATGGTGCAATGAGCAAGGGTCTCACATCTGAGAATACCCTTCCACGCTTAGGGTGGACAAAAATATTTACAACAAGGGGTGATGAGGGACAGAGTCTCTGAATTAAGCAGAAAGCTCTCACCCAGTCAAGAGATCAGGGCTAGATCCAACACCGTTTTTTAGCTCACTGCACCATCCCAGTTTCAGAACCTGGCTGTATGCAAATTAGTCTGTTCCTGTCCCAGTGCATGATGGGAACAGGGCAAACCAAACTACAAAAGCCAATTCTTACACTGGGAAGGAAACAAGCTCCCGGGGACCGGTTTCTGGCATTACAGCCGTCTTCGGCCCGGTTTGCTTGAATCCTGATGGTGCAATGAGCAAGGGTCTCACATCTGAGAATACCCTTCCACGCTTAGGGTGGACAAAAATATTTACAACAAGGGGTGGTGAGGGACAGAGTCTCTGAATTAAGCAGAAAGCTCTCACCCAGTCAAGAGATCAGGGCTAGATCCAACACCGTTTTTTAGCTCACTGCACCATCCCAGTTTCAGAACCTGGCTGTATGCAAATTAGTCTGTTCCTGTCCCAGTGCATGATGGGAACAGGGCAAACCAAACTACAAAAGCCAATTCTTACACTGGGAAGGAAACAAGCTCCCGGGGACCGGTTTCTGGCATTACAGCCGTCTTCGGCCCGGTTTGCTTGAATCCTGATGGTGCAATGAGCAAGGGTCTCACATCTGAGAATACCCTTCCACGCTTAGGGTGGACAAAAATATTTACAACAAGGGGTGGTGAGGGACAGAGTCTCTGAATTAAGCAGAAAGCTCTCACCCAGTCAAGAGATCAGGGCTAGATCCAACACCGTTTTTTAGCTCACTGCACCATCCCAGTTTCAGAACCTGGCTGTATGCAAATTAGTCTGTTCCTGTCCCAGTGCATGATGGGAACAGGGCAAACCAAACTACAAAAGCCAATTCTTACACTGGGAAGGAAACAAGCTCCCGGGGACCGGTTTCTGGCATTACAGCCGTCTTCGGCCCGGTTTGCTTGAATCCTGATGGTGCAATGAGCAAGGGTCTCACATCTGAGAATACCCTTCCACGCTTAGGGTGGACAAAAATATTTACAACAAGGGGTGGTGAGGGACAGAGTCTCTGAATTAAGCAGAAAGCTCTCACCCAGTCAAGAGATCAGGGCTAGATCCAACACAGTTTTTTAGCTCACTGCACCATCCCAGTTTCAGAACCTGGCTGTATGCAAATTAGTCTGTTCCTGTCCCAGTGCATGATGGGAACAGGGCAAACCAAACTACAAAAGCCAATTCTTACACTGGGAAGGAAACAAGCTCCCGGGGACCGGTTTCTGGCATTACAGCCGTCTTCGGCCCGGTTTGCTTGAATCCTGATGGTGCAATGAGCAAGGGTCTCACATCTGAGAATACCCTTCCACGCTTAGGGTGGACAAAAATATTTACAACAAGGGGGTGGTGATGAACAGAGTGTCTGAGTTAAACAGACCACTCTTACCCAGTCCAAAGATCAGGGCTTGATCCATCACCGTTATTTATCTCACTGCCCCATCCCAGCTCAGAACCTGGCTATATGCAAATCAGTCTGTCCCTGGCCCAGTGCATCATGGGAACAGGGCAGACTAAACTACCAAGCCAATTCTTCACCAGAAAGGAGACAAGCTACCGGGGACCGGTTTCTGGCATTTCAGCCTTCTTCGGCCCGGCTTGCTTGAATCCTGATGGAGCAGTGAGAAAGGGACTCATGTCTGAGTATACCCTGCCACACCTATGGTGGCCAAAAAACGATTTACAAAAAGGGGGTGGTGATGAACAGAGTGTCTGAGTTAAACAGACCACTCTTACCCAGTCCAAAGATCAGGGATCTAGCCCTGATCTCTTGACTGGGTGAGAGCTTTCTGCTTAATTCAGAGACTCTGTCCCTCACCACCCCTTGTTGTAAATATTTTTGTCCACCCTAAGCGTGGAAGGGTATTCTCAGATGTGAGACCCTTGCTCATTGCACCATCAGGATCCAAGCAAACCGGGCCGAAGACAGCTGTAATGCCAGAAACCGGTCCCCGGGAGCTTGTTTCCTTCCCAGTGTAAGAATTGGCTTTTGTAGTTTGGTTTGCCCTGTTGCCCTGAGATAAATAACGGTGATGGATCAAGCCCTGATCTTTGGACTGGGTAAGAGTGGTCTGTTTAACTCAGACACTCTGTTCATCACCACCCCCTTTTTGTAAATCGTTTTTTGGCCACCATAGGTGTGGCAGGGTATACTCAGACATGAGTCCCTTTCTCACTGCTCCATCAGGATTCAAGCAAGCCGGGCCGAAGAAGGCTGAAATGCCAGAAACCGGTCCCCGGTAGCTTGTCTCCTTTCTGGTGAAGAATTGGCTTGGTAGTTTAGTCTGCCCTGTTCCCATGATGCACTGTGCCAGGGACAGACTGATTTGCATATAGCCAGGTTCTGAGCTGGGATGGGGCAGTGAGATAAATAACGGTGATGGATCAAGCCCTGATCTTTGGACTGGGTAAGAGTGGTCTGTTTAACTCAGACACTCTGTTCATCACCACCCCCTTTTTGTAAATCCTAATTTTTCTTTCTGCAGCACTAATCATAATTCATATGGCAAAATATACCCCCTCATTTTGTTCCTTTTTAAATTAAATGTTTTAAGAGTTACCACTTTATTCCAATCAAGATGGCTTCAGGTGTGCCATACCTTTGTAATAAGTAGGACTGTTAGCGCTCTAGTTGTTCTTTAGAACACTCTGGGACATTCTGTCATTGGGCTATACTTGGGCTACATCTGGGTGATATTCGGGCTACATTTGGGCTCTTGTCTCTGGTGGCCATTTTGGGAGACTGCATGTCAGAATTTTTTAATGAAATAGAAGAGGATTTGAAAAGTCACTCAAAATGTGCCCTAATTTTTCTTTCTGCAGCACTAATAATACCTTCTATTGCATAATATACCCCCTCATTTTGTTCCTTTTTAAATTAAATGTTTTAAGAGTTACCACTTTATTCCCATCACGATGGCTCCAGTGTGTGCTATACCTTTGTAATAAGTAGGACTGTTAGCGCTCTATTTGTTCTTTAGAACACTCTGGGACATTCTGTCATTGGGCTATACTTGGGCTACATCTGGGTGATATTTGGGCTACATTTGGGCTCTTTTGTCTCTGGTGGCCATTTTGGGAGACTGCATGTCAGAATGTTTTAATGAAATAGAAAAGGATTTGAGAAGTCACTCAAAATGTGCCCTAATTTTTCATTCTGCAGCACTAATCATACTTTCTATGGCAAAATATACCCCCTCATGTTGTTTCTTTTTAAATTAAATGTTTTAAGAGTTACCACTTTATTCCAATCAAGATGGCTTCAGGTGTGCCATACCTTTGTAATAAGTAGGACTGTTAGCGCTCTAGTTGTTCTTTAGAACATTCTAGGAGGCTGCAGTAGAACACAAAGGAATCAACTGACAGTCTCTGTCCTTGTTGGATGTACATGTTTTACTGAGAATGTCAGACTTCATTTTCACATGACTGAGAAAGATAATGTGAATTTACAGAAAATATGCAATATTCATGATATCACAGCAGAAGGTTTTTTCACATGGTAAAATCACCTTAGAACCCACCACAATTCCTAAAACGAGTATGGTACCATCAACAAATGATTTATAATGTAACTAAAGTCCTAAAACCCTCTATTAACTACAATGCTTTTTAATGAGGTGCTATCATGTATATTGGTCCCAAGATGGCTGCCAACACTTCTTGGATGAAGTGCTGACAGCCAATCAGATCAGATGTGTGGTTAGGCTCCGCCCAGATATATATCTTTTTTTGAACCTAAATTACTCAAAATCCACTGGAGCACATATATTGAGACCTAGCAAAGGCACATCGGGCTAACAGTCCCTACAATTTTGCCAAGTTTCGTGCAAATCCATTCAGCCATTCGAGCTAAAAGTGAGGCCAACCGCCCTATGGAAATTAACATGGGAAAAACGTGTTTTGGGACCCCCCTTTTTTCTCGGCCCCCCCTTGATGAAACCCCCCCATATTGTCAGGGGCTGCTCAGAAACAAAATGTTCCATTTTCCTGAAACTTTCAGCCAATTCCGTCCACAAACGCCAAAGTTATTAGACATAGAATTTTCAAAAATCCCATAGAGAAAAAATCCTAACTATATATACCTACTGGCGACCGCCAGTAGGTAATATATATTACCTACTGGCGGTCGCCAGTAGGTATATATAGTTAGGATTTTTTCTCTATGGAACTTTTGAAAATTCTATGTCTAATACCTTTGGCGTTTGTGGACGGAATCGGCTGAAATTTTCAGGAAAATGGCACATATTGTTTCTGATCAGCCCCTGAAAATTTGGGGGGGTTTCGTCAAGGGGGGGCCGAGAAAAAAGGGGGGTCCCAAAACGCGTTTTTCCCATTCATTTTTCCATAGGGCGTTTGGCCTCACTTTTAGCTCGAACGGCTGAATGGATTTACACGAAACTTGGCAAAATTGTAGGGACTGTTAGCCCGATGTGCCTTTGCTGGGTCTCAATATATGTGCTCCAGTGGATTTTGAGAAATTAACATTTAAAAAAACAGATATATTTGTGACAGCGTCCTAGATAGCGAACTAGTTCGCGTACTTTTCGCGTAACGGAGCTTTGCGAAGCGAAGCTGATTGGCTCTCCGGTGTCTGTCAACATTCTGAACAGTCCGTAGCGGCCGCCATCTTGTCTCTCGGTAGGATTGAGAGACAAGAGGAGGCCAAAACTAAGGGGGAAATGAAGAAAAGGGGGCAAGGTAGACCCCTTCTGACCCCCTAGGATTGATGAGGGGGATATTAAAGTGCCCTGCGGGGCCAAAAAAAAATAAAGTAAATTGCGATTTTTTGTCGTAGAGGCGCAAATCGGTACGTGAACCGGGCAGCTAACCGGGCAGCTAACCGGCAGCGTAACGGGAGTCTGAGGAGAAGCTGATTGTCTGTCAACATTGTAAACAGTCCGGAGCGGCCGCCATCTTGTCTCTCGGTAGGATTGAGAGACAAGAGGAGGCCAAAACTAAGGGGGAAATGAAGAAAAGGGGGCAAGGTAGACCCCTTCTGACCCCCTAGGATTGATGAGGGGGATATTAAAGTGCCCTGCGGGGCCAAAAAAAAAAAAAAAAAAAATGCGATTTTTCGCCGTAGAGGCGCGTCCCGGTACGCGAACCGGGCAGCTAACTGGGCAGCTAACCGGCAGCGTAACCGGAGTCTGAGGAGAAGCTGATTGGCTGTCAACTGTGTAAACAGTCCGGAGCGGCCGCCATCTTGTCTCTCGGTAGGATCGAGAGACAAGAGGTGGTGAAAAACAAAGGGGGAAATGAAGGAAAGGGGGCAAGGTAGACCCCTCCTGACCCCCTAGGATTGATGAGGGGGATATTAAAGTGCCCCGCAGGGCAAAAGGAAAAAAGAAAAAAAAATTGCGATTTTTCGCGGTAGAGGCGCTTCCCGGTACGCCAACCGGGCAGCTAAACGGTAGCGTAACGGGAGTCTGACATCTTGTGTTTTTGGAGCGTCCGGTTTGCGTACCGGGTAGCGTTCCGGTAAGCGTAACAAGGGGAAAACCAAGAGAAACAGTAAAATAAAATTTAAAGGAATAGATTTCCCCCAAACTTGGCAAAATTGTAGGGACTGTTTGTTTGATGTGCCTTTGCAAGGCCTTAAGATATGTGCACGTGTGGATTTTGTCTAATTAAGGTTAAAAAATATATATATATCTGTAAGCGTGCTCTGGCGCGCTTACGTTACGGGTTTTGTTTGCGCTGCAGAGACGATACGTCACGTTTATGTGACGCGTCATGAGGCATCTCACGTGGCTACGTGATACGTCACATAATAAAGAATATATTTTACAGCTATAGATATTAGCTTTTAAAAAAACAATGAAATTCACTGAAAAAAACATAGGTTATAGACCATATATAGTTAGGAATTTGCATTTACAAAACCTTGAAAATTCACTGAAAAAAACATTGGTTATAGACCATATATAGTTAGGGATTAGCATTTTCAAAACCTTAATTTACTCGCACAAAACCATAGAAATTCGCATATATAGTTAGTTGCAATAACTATATATCGCGCACCCGCAATCCACTGCTGATGATGTCACATATTACATCATTCATGACATGGTCAGTGACATCACTGATGACATCACTGATGACATCTCAAATGACATCACTGATGACATCTCAAATGACATTACTGATGACATCACTGATGACATCTCAAATGACATCACTGATGAAATCACTGATAACATCTCATTTGACATTACTGATCACATCACTGATGATATCATTCATGTGATAATACGATGAACCTCTTCAGACTCTAATATAACCTTAGATACAATCAGTGTAAACAGACACTCACAGACTGTCACTCATCCATGGAGTTGCTCACACACTTAGTCAGTCATGCAAAGAATCAATCACACCTCCATTTCCTCAACTATACAGTTATACACACTTTACTTAATCAAACATATACTAACACATATTTACTCTCTTATACAATCACTGATACAAGTTCACAATGATCCATACAGCCACTCACACATTCACTGGCTCTTATGCACAGTTATTTATATATTTCAACTCTTACATGTACTGTGTTTTACATATGTATTTACTTTGACATGTAGCACTGAGAAATCCAATCACTCACCAATACACTCATGCAGACAGTCAACCGCCCATACAGCTGTTTCCACATGCACTTTTGAACCCATACATCTAGTGAATCAACTGCTCACACATCTATGCACAGAGTCACACACCTCCCAGCCACCCCCACACACACACTCGCTCTCCCATACAAATACTTGGGCAACCAATCAATAACCCATATAGTTACTCATATAGCTACTGATCAACACATGCAGCAGTTTACAGAACAACAGATATAATGATGCACAAATTAAGACAGTTTAGTCACTAACCCATGCACTCAGTGAGACACATTTAATCATTCTCTCATACAGTCAGTCATGCACCTACTAAATCCTTCATCCAGACACTTATACATCCACTCATTCTTCAATATGTAAGACATAATTTAACTTTACAGAAACATACAGTCACTGGATGTTGTCATCAGTGATGTCATCAGTGATGTCATTTGAGATGTCATCAGTGATAGCAAAGAACAAAGGGGTGGAGAAGGGCCCAAGGGGAAGGAGAATGTTTATAGACCCGTGGGTATCTTGTCCCCCAACTACTTACTACAATACACGAAAGATACCAGAGGTCTCTTATGAATCCTATCGCAATGCAGAGCCTGTAAAGTGTTCTACAAGGATGGCTTGAGCAATGAAAAAGATATATGAAAAGATTACTAGGATACAGGAGAGATACATAGAGTGGTGAGTATTGAGGTACAGTCCAGAGTAGGAAACCTTAAAAAGTACCCATCAGCCCACTCAATAGTGGAACTTCGTCATCTGGGATTTCAAGATTTGAAAAGTGGTGTCCAAAACAGCCCTTCCTCAAGGAGTACTCGAGGCTAGCTACGGAACCACTGGTTGAACCTGCAACCAGATTAGATGACAGAGTTATAGGGTGATAGGGCTTAGTTGCAGTGCTAGAAAAAAGTGTTAAAGTATATATGAAACAGAAAGGAAAGTGATCCGAGTGATTAAAAATACCTATCTTGATGTCAATAAGGAAACTTTATTAGGTCTGCCCATCAAGATGGTATAGTTAAAAGCAGAGTGATAATAGCAAAGAAAGAATAACTTGCTATTTACCGTAGATGTTTTTGGTCAACATGTTTCAGCCTGTATAGGCTTTCGTCAGGACCTTTAAATCACTACTGCAACACTTACTTATTGTGCTCTGTGAGATAATCTACAGACATTTCAAAATGGTGTATCCTCTCCCCAATCTTTTGGGATGAGAAACCTCACCTCACCTGGCGACGGCTCAGGAAAAAGGAGGCCACGCACTCTCCGTCGTTACCTCGAGCTATGCTCCCCCTCGGCTCTGTATTTAAGGACTTTTTCGATAATTGTATGACTATAACTTAGTGATTGGAGGAGTACATAGGTAGTGTTCAGTTGAACAGAACACTGCATGGCAAATGTTTGTGTTATTACACAAGTGAATGAAGAATTTGTAAGTCATTAGAGGACTACATTTCTAAGGCCTGGGTAAATGTATTAGTGTGCACATAATACTTAGCTGATAGCAAATGTTTATAGCGAATACCTAGATAGGTACATCACTGTATAAGTAGTGCCTAAGTGATTGTATGAATGCAAATATAGTGCCTGGGTGATTAGTGAAGTGCAGGGCTACTGGCTCACTAATTGTAGGAGTGAATGAATACTGTCTAGTTGATTAGTGCACACATAGTGCATGGGTAATTGGAGTAGTGCATGGGAAGTACCTGAGGTATTGCATGAGTGAATGAATAGTGCTTCACTGACCAGAGATGTGCATGGGTAAATCTTAAATCCAGTATTTTTAAAGCAGACTCCTCACCCATACAGATCTTCATCACTGGGAGCTCTCATAAATTTAATTGACCTACATGACACTTACATGGTGCAGTGCCTTAATACATTTTTTCATCTGTGGAGTGGTGTGGCTCACTGGTTAGAGGCGGCAGACCCGGGAGCAGAAGTCAGCCCGGGACCAGGGTTCAATTCCCGACGCGGCAGGGTCGTGGACCAAGGTCAGCGGACTCGATAATTCTCCCCTCAGTGCCTACTCTAAACAGGGGTCCCACTCGGCAACTCTGGGCATTAGCTTGCCTAATCTCCACAACGGCCCCATCAACGCCAGGGATGCCTGGCTCCACCTTGGGGATTCCCAGTAGGGACCATCCCACAGGGAAAGCCAGGACGTGTTCCCCAGCGGTATACAGCGCCAGGACGCCGACAGGCAACAGAGCGTTTTACAAGTAAACATTACATTACATCTTACCTTGTGTATTGATGTAGATTTCAGACTCATTAAAAGTAGTTTGTAGTTGTTTCATTGTAAACTAAATGTAAAAAAATTCAAACATTGATTTTACTTTCTCTAAAGGAGATGAAAAAATAGTTATTCCAAATAATATTATACATTAACCACACAACATAATTTATAAAAAACGTAACATATTCTGTTTTTCTTTTTTTGCTGTTTTCAGATTCTATTGAATTTCACCACACACAGCGATTTCAATCTTCATCATGAAACAACACTGGGCAAAAAAAATACAATCAATACGATTGTAATAAAAAAAACAAATCTATCTTCAAACTATTTTCAACAAGTACAAATATGTTTTACATCTTCAGAAATAAACACTCTTTTACATTGCATATAATACATATTATATGAACTACTTCTTTCTATCACAATTTTCCAAATAGAATATCAATAAACTGAAATGAAAAATATAAACACTAATTTGTGACATCTTTCCAATAGGCTGAATGATGTTTCCGAAACCATATACATTCAAAATATCAAAAGTGACTTTTTTAATTCATGTTGACATATTCCCTTTAGGCCGAATGATGTTTCTGAATTCATACACATTGAAAATATAAAAACTAAACTTGTTAATTCATGTTAACATCCTCCCAATAGGCCAAATGATGTTTTCAGAACTTTGGTATCAAAAACATTAGATATGAATTTGGTAATTCATAAGGTAACCAACACTTGAATTCCAAATGGGCATCATTACAATGTGTCCATCCTTTATTGCATCACAAATACACAGTATAGTGTCCAGGTGTTGTACTAAGTCTATCATGGAAAATAATAACCACTGCATTAAAAGCTCTTCCTAAAATAGATACTTGACCTGCTACAAAACTTTTAATTTTAGTTTTCAAATTTGTTCCATCTGCTCTACAATGTTGTAGCATTAAAATAACATATTGTCCAATTTTTTTTATAAATAATGTTGACAACATGTCTGATGTGCAGTAAGTACATTTCATATTTTGATTAGCTTCTTTTACTAATTAGTTAAAAGTCACTGTTTTACAATCAGGTATTGTCAAATATATAAATAGTTCAGTGCCTATTTCAGTGGTAGAAGAGAAGGAACAGTCTTCACATTTATGTTCCCATCTGTAACATAGTCCAAAGAGATTTTCAATTTGTATTCCTTCATCGTTCAATTCTCCAAGCACAAACATAAGAAATCCTTGAGCATCTTTTTGTTCATTAAGTGTAAATTGTAAAGAACCAGTATATAGAGCCAAAAGATGCTGTATGCCAGAAGCAATATGTATTTTATTTGTATCAGTTGTCAACTTAAAAAAATATATAATTTAACAAGGAACAGAACCTTTTTTGTTGATTTTCTATATTTTGATGCTGTATATTTTCTACAAAGAACACAACATTCACAATTACATTAGCATAGCAGTTGATAACTGAATCCTACAATTTCATCATCCATGTACAATTTAATTTTCATTGCAGCCTCACCTTTCTCTTGAATACTTTTCCTGTTTCCAACCTCACTAGAAACGTTATTATATTTTCATTTTTGACATACTACACATTTTTCATAAATAGGATATAGACCTAAGTCAGAAGTAAACAGTCTTCTTAACCTATTAGACTCTTTTACACAATTTGCATCTGCACTAACCTTTTAGTCATCAAAATCAATCAAATACAATCCAGATAATGTCCTTACTCGAGACAATGCAACATATGCCATACCCTCTTTACATACCGAACTTCAAATATTTACCATAGCAGTGTCTACACTTAAACCTTGAGATGTATGAATGGTCACTGCATATGCCAAATAAGGTGGAAACTGTTTTCTACAAACATATACATATTTTACAAGCCAGAAACGAACAGCACAGCGTCCAACTTGTGTTATCACTTCTATCTGATCAAATTTATTCTTCAAAAATCCAATTCCTCCACTATTCTGAAAATTTACATAATCCACAACTTTTCCCATTGCTCCATTCACTAAACCTTTTTCAACTTCTAAATTTCGCCCTAATATTACCTGAAAATCTAGACAGCTATATAACGTAATTTCCAAGCCAGAAGTTTAAGACAGATTTTTCCAAATAATCTAATGTTGACTGTAATTTGTCTAACAGAAGACTAGTAATTCCTTTGTGTTCTATTTTATCAATGGCTTCCATTTTCATTATTTGTTGTTTTTCCAGTTCCAAAGTAGAATATTTCAGGTGGAATCTTTTCATTTGGAAACAAGTTTGTTTGTAGCTGATTTTGTAAAGCTTCTTTGCCATCTTTTGTCAAGACACCAATTCTAATATCTTGAAGTATGTTTCCATGTTCGTCACTTGCTTGTCGCATATTCTTAATTAGTTATTTATATTCAAAATGCGACCAAATATTTACATTTGCAATACTTCCCAAAGAATTTTTAGTATCTACATCGTGAATGGTCTTAAAAACTGGTTGTCCTTTTACAGGAGTCAGTTGTAATAGGTCATTGAATACAATTACATGTTTTCCTCCAAATCAAACATCATAAGCTCTTTTTAGAATCTGTTGCAATCTTAAATGTACCAAGGCAAGCATTAAGTTTGAGTTAGGGTCTGTGCACAGCAAATAGCATGTCCCCTCTCATTGCACTAGTGGTCTCTGCAATAGCTCTCTTTAAACATACTACTGAAAGCCTTTCTTGTTATCTCAGCCCCTCCCTAAGACTTCTGTGTATGTTGCTCAATGTATTCACAAGTTTGGACATTGCTGTCTTGTTTGCACATTGGACCTTGCTTTTACCAAGGCTTATTTAGAAAACATTGGACCTGGCTTTTACCAAGGCTTATTTAGAACACTCCTCCCTAGGCCATGTGTTACTTCAACTCATTAGCATAATAACTGAAGCTCTGCACACCTGCTTGTGAGAACCACACCCAGTTCTTCGAACCACACCCAGCTCTTTGAACCACACCCAGCCCTGTCTATAAAAGACAGCCCCTGAGCCTCACCCAGTGATTGTGCTCATCTACCCCCCACTTACCTGAGAACAGATCCTTCGGCGCTGGCACTCCTGCTCTCTCCAGACCTTCATTGACTTCAACGGGCGCAGCTTCTGGCTCTTCCTTCTTCTGGTTTCCGGCTACTTCTTGCCTCAGCCCCTCTTCAGTCCATTGAAATCGACCTGCAAAAGAGAAAGAGGTCAAGGTTAGACTGATCAGTATCCCTTTTCAGCAACAAGTAAGTGCAAAACCTTTTATTACCTGAAAGAACTTTATCGGCGGTTTCTGTATTCATATAAAGACAATTTGGAACAAGATATCTCCCACGAACTTTGCGGTTCAAACCCTTTGTTGCAAGAATACTTTGTGGAACTTTATGAAATAAACATTGTTTTACATGGAACTTTTTAAAGAATGGAACAGAGGAAACAATTGACAGCAAGGCAAACAGTAAATCAAGAACATGCACAAATTACCTGCTGTATTTTGATGTAAAAGTACAGTATTTGTTTTATAAAAAGTCTGGAAATGTGTGAAAAGTGAGTTTGCTAATAAGAATTTAGGCTTTAGTTATATTAAGGTGAATGTTAGATGTTGGTAATTCTAATAATGATATTCGTTTGATTTTACAGAATTTTTACAGTAATAGAAAGCACATCCCAGAACAGTAACACATTCCAAACCTGGAAGCTTGAGACCAGGATCCAAGAGGTACTTTTAGAAGAGAATTTCTAATAAGATTAAGGTTTAGTCAGGAACACATTTAGGGATACGTTGCATTTATCTGTTCTTTGTTTATGTTTCATTAGGCACCAGTTTCTACAGAAGTCAGAGAGGTCCGCAGATTTTAGCAGCTCTTCTACAGTGGAAACGCAAGAACGGTGTTGTCTCTCCCTTTTTTTATTTTATCCACTTCTCCCCTTCCCTTGAGCTTCTGGTTCTTAGTGCACTGTTTTAAAACTAGTGTGCTAGAACAAGCAGTTTCAGGGTGGGGTCAGACTGTCTTCAACCTCCATCAGAACTGAACAGAAACTCAGGTGAGCTGGGCTTTCACAGTTTGAAACTGTGCTTACCTCATCAATTATCAGAAGTTTAATTTTCTTCAATACTTTTGACAATTCATAACAAGCTTCTCCAGATAGCTTGTGATATTCCAACTTGTTTTCATGCTCAACTGGTAGCATGAGTAAACAATGTAATAAATTAATATCTTTAATGTTGTGTGCTGCTAACACAGAGCGGTTACAATACAAGATAAATGTGAGTCAGTCGTTTTCTGTGGAAAACTGGTCAAACCTTTAATCAAGAAACTTTTTCCGGTTCCAGCTTGCCCACTGATGAACATAACAATAGGTTTAAATAGTGTACATTGGCACTCTTTCTTTTCATGCAGTAAACCATGTTGTATCTCTTGTATAACTTGCTGATATATGTCTTTCTGTTCAACATTTAGTTGTCTTTGTAACATTTTAAAATCAATAGTGTCCTGTTGTGCTTGTTGCATTGCCGTTTCAACTTCAGTCATTGCTATTGGTGCTTCCCTTTCAAGAATGGGTTCTCCTAGTGGATCCTGATTACTGCAGCAGAATTCTGACTATCGGGAGAGCTGTCTTTAGCTACTGTAGCTGCAATCATACTTTCTTGATTAATCTCTTCGTTCAACATTTTTAAATAATTTGAGAATATTGGACATTATGGCTGAGATACCCGCCACCCCCTCTCAACACACTCCCCAAGGATGGGAAACCGGAAACAGTTCTGAACTTTTGGAAGACGGGAGGGAGTGACCCTCCCGGCCGTATTTATTAAAATATGAAACAACATTAAAACATTAAAATAACAGTTTCATATTATGTACAATTTCATTACCACATTGCGATGTTTGGCTAACCTTAACATATTCTCTAATACAAAGGTTCTCCTAGCCGAACTAACATCCTACAAAACATTAACTTGAAATTTTGAAATTGTACATCCTAACGTTTAAGGGCCAACGGCAAGGTCGTAACCGGTGTCAAGATCCCTAAACCAGAAACATCCCCCTCACTTGTGAGGGGCGACCGCACAGAGGTGTACCTCAAGTGCAACTACCAATTTCCCTTGACTTGACGGGGGCCCCAATAAACTCGACGCCACTTAAAGGTCGTCCGAGGACTCGTGTGAGGTATCTAGAAGGTAGCGTAGACCCCCTCCCAAACCCCACACAACTTACCACATCTGCCGTCGCAGATATCCTGGCCCCGGGAAATTCCCCAGGAGGGGGCTGTAACCCCTCCTACCCAGGAAGGGGCCTTGACCGCCTTTCCTTTCCTTTCGGCGGCCCATCCTTAGACGGGACCGCCTACCCGTTGAGGGGCCAATGGCCACCTCCCTCGAGCGCTCCCATCCGTAATGGGTGACGCCCACTCATAGGGATCTTCCAATTAGTGCTCACCGATCATGACCTTACCGCCCGACCAAAATAAATACGACAATTCTAACTAAATTACTAAAATGACTAAATTACTAAAAGACAGTAACAAACAGCTTATCAACAAGCAAGATTACGGATCAACACTAGTGCAGGATTACTTTATTTGAGAACATACTACGAATTGACCATTCTTTATTGCATAATCAAACTTATCACGATCATCATCACAACCTGCAAAAATTAGCGTTACCACATCAAACTTTATTCAAAACCACTCGCTGTCCTCAGGGGCTGGTGGGTGGGTCAAAATTGGCTCTTCGTTCCGTCTCGAGCTCACGTGCAGCGAGGGGGTGCAGCTTCAGAGCACAGGAACAAGAGGATGCGTTCTTGTCTTGTTGCTCCTTTTATCCGTCTTCAGGGCGGGCGTAAACCCGCCCCCGCCTGCCCCGTAGGGCGTGGCCGGCCACGTCAGTGTCTAGGCCAGCCCACTCTAGGGCGGGAAAAAGCGCACCCCGGCTACGCCGCTTCGGGCATACCAGCCGAGGCTCGCCTCCCGCCCAAAAAATGGCTTCCCGGGGGGCTCGTGGTACTCCGCCATACGTTCGGGGGGACCGAATGGTCGCCCCTTTCCATATGGCTGAGATACCCGCCACCCCCTCTCAACACACTCCCCAAGGATGGGAAACCGGAAACAGTTCTGAACTTTTGGAAGACGGGAGGGAGTGACCCTCCCGGCCGTATTTATTAAAATATGAAACAAAATTAAAACATTAAAATAACAGTTTCATATTATGTACAATTTCATTACCACATTGCGATGTTTGGCTAACCTTAACATATTCTCTAATACAAAGGTTCTCCTAGCCGAACTAACATCCTACAAAACATTAACTTGAAATTTTGAAATTGTACATCCTAACGTTTAAGGGCCAACGGCAAGGTCGTAACCGGTGTCAAGATCCCTAAACCAGAAACATCCCCCTCACTTGTGAGGGGCGACCGCACAGAGGTGTACCTCAAGTGCAACTACCAATTTCCCTTGACTTGACGGGGGCCCCAATAAACTCGACGCCACTTAAAGGTCGTCCGAGGACTCGTGTGAGGTATCTAGAAGGTAGCGTAGACCCCCTCCCAAACCCCACACAACTTACCACATCTGCCGTCGCAGATATCCTGGCCCCGGGAAATTCCCCAGGAGGGGGCTGTAACCCCTCCTACCCAGGAAGGGGCCTTGACCGCCTTTCCTTTCCTTTCGGCGGCCCATCCTTAGACGGGACCGCCTACCCGTTGAGGGGCCAATGGCCACCTCCCTCGAGCGCTCCCATCCGTAATGGGTGACGCCCACTCATAGGGATCTTCCAATTAGTGCTCACCGATCATGACCTTACCGCCACAGGCCGGATAGTTGACCGGCTATCCAGACCCCCCACACACTCCTACCTAAAGGTCATGTCTTAAAGTCCTCAGCCAAGCTATCAGGTCTCCTATGAGTAACTCGTTCCCCACCCGGGACAAGTGAACACCATCCCCCAAATACATACTGTCCCCTTTAATACAACCATGCGAAATAGAATGCAGTGTACTTGAACGGAACAATCTACTCACTTTATTATTAATCTTCCTTACTGAATGATTCAGAGCAGAAACTGAAAGAGCCCCCCGCCACACTTTTCGTGGGATCATATGGGACCATGCAATCGTGCTCCCTGGAACTCTTCTCGCTAACCAACTTACAGTGGAAAGCATCGCCTCAAGAAGAAGTCGTCTACCAGCGGTCACCAAATCATTGCCCCCAAGATGTACTATGACTATAGCCGGCGGTGACCTCGTCCGCCCTAACAAACCCTCGAAAAATGATTGAAACTGGTCAATACAGAGCCCGCCCTTTCCGTAGAAGGACACACTGTACCCGTATTCCCCAGCCACGTGAATCATGTCACCTGCTTTGAATACGTCCGCGGCACGCCTCACGTATGAGTGGCCCACGACCCACACCTCCTTTTTCACAGCCGGTGATGTTTGACCGCTGGCCCGGTGTTGGGTCAACTGCATAGTCCGCCCCGCCTCGTAGGCTTGCGCAACTGAAAACCAAACAAAACAAGAAGCGTGAGTACATCATTACAGCTTCACAACATGTGCAACCGCACATACCTTTTATAACAGTTGGAGGACCAACGCCCCACACGTTTAACTTGCTCGATATTCAGACCCCTGGCTGTAGCCTCTGTAGCAGCCCCTATCCGAAAGGAATGGGTCCCAAACTCGCCGGGGTTCAAGCCCGCAGCGGAAATCGACATCGCAAGCACACGCTGAAACTGAAACCTCGTCAGTGGGGTGGCATCAGCGTGTCTCAACAAGGTCCCCCCCCATGATGCCACCCTTTGCGCTAAATATTCCTCTACGCAACTTACCGGGCACCTGGAGGACCCGGGAATCCTTTGTATGATTATGCAGTCCCCCATCGCACCCTGATCGGTCTTGGACCTGACAAACGAGACAGTCATTGTCTCCCCTCTGACCTGAACGTGCTCTCGGCACCGTCCCCCCATCACATCCCGCTTGTTCCTCGCCACTAGTTTGCTTACCCGCATAGCCCCATGGAATGCCAGCGCAAAAGCGGCTCGGAATAACACCGTCTCAAACTGGGATGAACACGTTGAAGGGAGTACCGATAATAACAGGGCCAGCCTATCCAGACCTATCGGGCGCCTTTCATCTACTCTGCGGCCCTCAAGGCGTTGCCACCCACGTAGCGCTTTTTGTACAACGAAAGACGCTGTCGGGTCCTGGATCCCATAAGCCCTTGCCTCAAAGGAGATGGCTGCCCGATGTCTCTGGGCCGTAGCCACTGATTTGCCTGCCTGATGTAGAGACAGCAGGAATTTTACTACCCACTCCTCCTGGCCCCAAAGCTCCCCGCTAGCAGTCCCCAAAAAGGACAAATAGGAACGGAACGCCCCTTCATATGCCTTCCTCGTCCTGGGTGCTAAACTCTCTCCCACGAGGTTTCGTAGTTCGGGGCACCGAGAGACCAGAGAGCTTCGGGAAAGGGTGCCGCCACCGGGTCCGCTGTGGGCAGAAAACCCCAGAAGGCCTGCATACGGAAACGAGAAAGGGCATCAGCCGCTTGGTTCATCACCCCCGGCACATGTCTTGCCTTAAATAGCACATTCAATTGCATACACAACAAAACAATTTCTTTGAGCAGTCTCAGAATCCATTTGCATCGTGCCGCCTGGCTATTGATACACTCAACCACGGTCATGTTATCAGACCAGAACACCACAGAGTGATCTCTGAACCCCTCGGGCCAAGTCTTCAGGGCCACCAGAATGGGGAACAGTTCAAGAAAAGCAATGTTACTCGTCAGCCCACCCTCATGCCACCATGACGGCCATTTTTGTGCCGACCATTGTGTGCCAAATATGGCACCAAAACCAATGCTCCCTGCCGAATCTGTCCACAGCCCCAGCTACTCGGAGGACACCGCCGGTTTGTTCCAGACAACTCGACCATTGAAATCCGCGAGAAATGCCAACCAAATGCGCATGTCCTGGCGAACCTCTGCCGAGAGCCTCGTGCGATGATGACCCTCCTTCAGGCCGACCATGGCCTGAGCGATCGAGCGGGAAAAGGGGCGGGCCATTGGCATTACTCTTAGGGCAAAATTCAACTGCCCCACCAATTGTTGTAATTGATGTAGCTTAACCTTGGACTCACTAATACACGTTTCCAGGGATGCCCTGAACCTTAGCACTTTGTCTCCCGGTAAACGAAAACAACCTTCCTCTGAGTCGAGCTCGATCCCTAGAAACTCGAGGCAAGTCGAAGGACCCACAGTCTTACCTGGTGCCAATGGCACACCAAAATGATTCATCAAGACACAAAAGTCATTCAAAGCCTGACCACATTCCGGATCCCCGGCTGCCCCCAGAAACAAAAAGTCATCGAGATAATGCATAACCTGTTGAAACCCCGTCTTCCTTGTGAAGACCCATTGCAGGAAACAACTGAATTTCTCAAAATAGGCACAAGATATAGAGCACCCCATTGGCATACATCTATCCATGTAATAGTGACCCTGAAACATGAAACCAAGAAGACGCTGATTGTCTGGATGTACCGGGAGCAACCGGAACGCTGACTCGATATCAGATTTTGCCATCAGCGCACCGGGCCCTAGGCGATTCAATATGGCTACGGCCTCATCGAAAGATGCGTACCGCACCGAACACACTTCCGGGTCTATCGCATCGTTTACGGAAAGACCACGTGGGGCTGACAAATTATGTATCAGCCGAAACTCACCCGGGTCCTTCTTGGGCACCACCCCTAAGGGGGAACAAACAAAGTTAACAACCGGTGGCACATTAAATGGACCGGCGACTCGACCTCGAGCCACCTCCTTCCCAATCTTCTCCTGTACCACGGTCGTATGTTGCAAGACTGATATTTGGTTTTTACATTTCGCTACACCCTGAAACTCCCCCACTGGGATGCGGAAACCATATGAAAACCCGTTCCGCAACATCCCAGCGGAAGCGTGATCCGGGTATTCGCTGAGCCAAGGAATCATTGCCATGGTATCAATCGGAGTAGGTAAAGGCGCCCCTCGGACTATTTCAGACCTGTTTGGCGCCTCCTCTACCCCCGTTATCACCCGTTTTGGCTCTGCACATGGACTCAGGATGGGATGATTGCCCACACCCACCACATTCGTGCCTAAATTTGCATGACCCCTGGGGCCTCGTACATTTACCCTTGTTAAAGTTCCAACAAATCCCCCTTTTACCTGTGGTGCCGTTCGGCCTCGAGTGGTAGTCGTTACTCGTACCTGATCGAAAAGGCGCCCCAGCATATTGGCGGGAGGATTCGCCCACACTACTCCCTACCAATGGCAAATTCAACATACCAGTATCCTCCATTTTTGACCATGACACAGAATCGTAACAATCCCAAGTTAAGTTTTTATCATGTTCTTTCGCTTTTCTGAAAATATTATCGTAACAGAACCACTGATTGCCCCCATATGATACAGAATACCCCATGATCCGTGACTGATAAATCGGCAATTCGGACAGTAACTCGGGCCTACGTTCACCCAGGATAGATGTAAAAATCCCCCACGCTTTGCCCCAATTGCCAATGTTTTCATTTACCTTAAAGGCGGCCATCTTTGCGCGCCAAACACTCGGATGCATGAGTTCCTTTTGGCTCTTAACATGCTCCATCTCATAATGATCGGTAAGCAACGAGAAGATGTTTACATACTCATCTGCCCATATCTTCTCTTTAATAGCCATAGGAACATGTTGACCCAACTTTTCCCTTCGTGAAGGTGCAGACTCATCCCTCGCAATCGGCAATGGCCGCTTACCTGAACCAGAAGCTGTTTCTGCGGCTGAGCCTGTCCCAGGTGGTTTTTCTACTGCCGCAGCCGGCGCGATAACTGGCGATGCTGCCTTCGCCGCCTCCCTTGTTTCGCGCAGTTGCTTCATCAACACCCGTGCGTCGTCAGCCGTGGCGCCCTCGCTATTTTTACCCAACCACGCTGCTAATTGTGCCGCCAGCTCGGGCGGCATATCCTCCCCGGACACGGGGGTGACCACCACGGGAATCGGATTCCCCTCTGCCGGCACCGGAGTCGGCCCTTCGAGTGGGGTACAGGGAACCGGGACGTCTCCCCCAGCTGCTCCCCTTCTGGGCCTCTTGCCTTTTCCTCCCGGAGCTGTTCCTGCCAAAGGACGTTTCGGTCCCCCTTCCCCGTCTTTATCCGCCATTCGCTTCTTTAGGTCGGTCACCTCTTTCATAACAATACGCAGCATCTGGTCGGTAGTCATTCGCTTTCCAACTTTCTTAGGCATTCTCCAACAGAGTATCTGTAAAACAAACAAGAAAGATTAACACGCTCAAAATTGGCTCTTCGTTCCGTCTCGAGCTCACGTGCAGCGAGGGGGTGCAGCTTCAGAGCACAGGAACAAGAGGATGCGTTCTTGTCTTGTTGCTCCTTTTATCCGTCTTCAGGGCGGGCGTAAACCCGCCCCCGCCTGCCCCGTAGGGCGTGGCCGGCCGCGTCAGTGTCTAGGCCAGCCCACTCTAGGGCGGGAAAAAGCGCGCCCCGGCTACGCCGCTTCGGGCATACCAGCCGAGGCTCGCCTCCCGCCCAAAAAATGGCTTCCCGGGGGGCTCGTGGTACTCCGCCATACGTTCGGGGGGACCGAATGGTCGCCCCTTTCCATTAATGCTATCTTTACATGCAATGAAGGAATCTTCATAGCAGTCAAAATCTCTAAGTAAGTCAACTTCAGTCCACCAATGTTTGAAGAGTTGCAGAAGTGCTAAATAGAAACATTCCTTTTCATCTGAAGTTTCGCAACTGAGCTTTCTGTGATTAATAAGATTTCCTTTGGCATGTTTTACCAAACACCCTTCACATCCAGTTACTGCATATTTTCCTTCATTTATGTTTTCCATAACATTTCTCTTACAGCAGTAGTGTTGCAGCACTTCATAGAGACATATGTTTTCCATGTGTGGACGTCAGTTAGGATAGTACATACCCAACATATCTGTACTTTCTGGTTCATTCAATGCCAAGTATTCCATTTCTTGTACATATTTCAATACTCGATTTTGTGTTTCAGCAAGTCCTAGACTTACACAAATGATTCCTCTTGACTTTGAATATAAACTTGCGGAGGTCAACTTATCCGAACATTCATAGGATCCAATCTCTCGATGTGAAAGGATCTTCAATCTGTGGTTCTGAAAATTCCGGACCCTGCCATAATGGTGTACCAAGGCCTAAACACTCGTGCAGAAAATATCATCATACCACGACGAATTTGGTATCAATAGACCGGTAATGATCAGGACATTATGCCTGTGTATTTTCATCACGATACAATGATGCATGCAGGAGTTATTGGCAAATTCATTCTGAGCCCATAGGCTCTAGGATGTGAACAAGCGTCCATTTTAGTTGTTGCCCTTTACATAGGCATATACATGAGCCAATGATTCTTAAAGGACACGTATTCCTTAGCTTGAGTTCTTCCTGACTCCCATTTGACCTGAACAGGCTGAATCTGCCTACGTGATGTTGGCCTCACCAAACCAGTCCATGCCCTCTAGTCAATCTATATTAAAGATCTGAGCAACTTGTTGTGTACATTGGCCTGAGCAAGATTAGAAGGCCGAATACAGTAGCCATGCCTGTTTATGACCCACAAGCATCCCTTATCCTACATTTCTATCTTCCACACCTGGCTCTGTTTCTCTGCTCCTGGGCTTTTACAATGGGGAGGTGACTGTTTATATGATGGGGAGGAAACCAGATCTATTGTGAGCTTATCCGGCCTGCACAGAAAAATATGTGAAGTTTGACATATGTTCATGATGGAAGATGGGTTGGTCAGTTTGGGCAAGTAGAATGGAATTCATAATTATAGCCTGCTTTGTTATGGTACCATGGGAGCGACCTACAATGATGTGTTTCACAGCAAGAATGTGAGCCTAGGGGCAAACTTTTTGTATAAAAGGCCTGCCTGAGAAAGCTCAGGCAGGCTCCCTCTTTCAATTGTAAAACTACGGTTGGACGACGAAGCCTCATAATAATAATAATAAAGATGTCTTTTGATTTTACAGATTGGCTGTCAATTCCTTACCTGCTTTATTATGCAAATTACTGGATAGATCCCTGGTGGGGAGAGTGAGTCATTTTACACTTTTCTTCAGTTGGCGCCCAACGTGGGGCTCGATCATGGAGTGGTTATCTGCAGGAGTGTTTTGTCAAAGGATGGAAAAACTACTGGAGGCAGGACAGAATTCTACCAAAAAGAGGTACTCTGGGCACAGGGTTTTCTGGGGGATTATCTGTCTCTGTGGCACAGTATGTTTTTTGATTTTTCTGACTTAAAACTCTCCTAAAGATGTCACTCCTGACTAAGGAACCCATTTTTTTTTTTGCTGTAAGTATTTTTTAACAGACTGTTAGTGCAGTGGGGAATTGACAGTTACAATTTGAATAAATATTTGTGTATATGCAAATTGCAATTTGTATAGGCAGTTGAAGAGATATTTTCTCCATCTGTTTTAGTTGAAGAATAAAAATGGGTCGCTCCCAGTCCTTTTTTGGTTCTGAGTCCTTGGTTATTTATTGGTCGCAGAAATGTGACGCAGTCCTTAGTTATTTATTGGTCGCAGAAATGTGACGCTTTGGTTTGGGTACCGGTACATTTTGGTTCAGTTGGTAGGCCTTTTGGTTGCTGTGGTTCAGATTATCGTTGGATAATCTTCCTCAGTATTGGTTCCTTGGTTTTATTTGAACACTGCAGTATTCAAAAACCGTGGGTCACGTACATTTGCGTGTATATCGTTGGAGATAGCCCCATGAAGTTTGAAACCCGACTAGTGAGCGCAGATGCCTGGTCGCGGTATTTTGTTTGGTATTAGTATTGACTAGGTTGCAACAAAGGATTCCCGGTTGGAGGATTCGCGTCTGATACCTCCAGTTGGAACTCCAATTTATGAGCTCTCTTTAAAGGTCTGTGAGGCTGTCTCTTTTGCAGCCTTCTGGAAATCTGTTGAAGAATTTAAAAAAAATAGGAACTAAAACGTTTTTGTTGTAAATATGGTTTACAACTAGTTTTGGCAGGTTATTTTTTAAGACAGTCTGTAGGCTGTTCCTTGCTCCTGTCCTAAGTGTTGACCTATGGGTTAAAATGTGTGTTTAAATGTCTATGTTGTTTGTGGGTTTTGTTGTAAATTGCGACGACGCTATGTACAAGAACGGCGCTATGTACAAGAAATGGTTAGAGTGCGCTGTTTTGTGTGTCCTGAGTGTTTGACCCCCCTTCTGTTTTGTGTCTGGAATGAGCTCAATGTATGTATGTGTATGGGTCACGTTCAATAGATGTAAATAAGGCTCCAAAGAAAACAAAATTGAAAAAACGAAATTACATGTTTCTGCAAAAATAAATTAATGTGCAGCATTTTCACTTAAATGCACAGTGTTAGATGTTCACAGCCAAGTCTTTTCAGCTGCAGTATATCTAATCATTCAGCCAGCACCTCTCTAGTTAAACACGGGTGGTGGAATTTTGCAAACAGTCCTTTCTAAATGTGGCGCAGTAATCTCACGCATTCCCAGTTAGGCAGCTGCGCCTAGGCTTGTGTGTTAATATGTATCTAAATAATAGGCAAGGGATGTAGTGAGCATTTTATATGTAGAACAGTCACAAATAGCAATAATTAGGCTTCATTAGGAAAAAATAATTATTAATTATGAAAAATAATTATTAAAAACAAGTGCTACAAAAATCGTTTTTTAATATTTGTGAAGCTTAACACTCATACTATGACCCCCTAGCATTAAAATATTTGATTTAAGTTATGTTGTACCACGAAAATGACCAAACACTTCTGTGCGCAATTTCCCTTACCCCAGGCGCAAACAAGCTCATTTCTATAAGGTATAACTTAGTATTTTCAAAAGCATTTCTCGTAAATTGGGTAGTAGACATTCTAGTAATACCCATTAACCAATAAAATTATAAAATATTTATTTCTTAGTATCCAGAATACAAAAGTCGATTTTCACATGAATAGACTGTTTTGAATGGTTTCAGGGCCCTTTTTAAAGCGTCTCTTTAGTAAATGCATACATTTAGACCTTAATATATATGTTTGCAGGTTGTGCCTTCTTATGATTCAGCAAGTCAATGTGTCATAGAATTACAAGAAAAAAAAGAGAGAAATTATTGTTTTAAATATAGTGAAATATTGCAGGTTATGTGGAAGTGGTTAAACCTACTGGCCTTGTCAGCTTCAGTTACCAGGAGCAGGGGACTGGCAGAACCTGAATAACGTGTTCCAGCAGTAGCGGCCGGCCGAGATGTTATCTTGTAAGGCTGTCTTGTTGACATTTGTGACCTTTTAATTAGGGCCTCGCCTGTGGAATGCAGCATGACATGGTTAAGCATGCATCAGCTGCCTCTTCGTATTTAAATCCCTGCCCATGCCACGGTCCTGACCTGAGGTCACTTGAATAGCCTGACTTGTTTAAAAGTGTCTTCTTAAAGTGTTACAAATTTGACATTAGCTGGGATGGGGTTTTTGTTTTTTTGAACTAAAATGAGCAGAGGATGCAGGGCCATGTACAGCAATGATGATTGCATTTTAGCCAAAGAATAAATAATAGCTCCAG
The DNA here is from genome assembly GCF_964263255.1 of Lissotriton vulgaris. Taxonomy (NCBI): domain Eukaryota; kingdom Metazoa; phylum Chordata; class Amphibia; order Caudata; family Salamandridae; genus Lissotriton; species Lissotriton vulgaris. The sequence goes on from NC_141685.1 coordinate 1,442,851,642, forward strand.
CATGTTCCCACAAAACGCTTGTTGTTCTGTAAATTATGTCATCAGCACATTTATCTCAAATTAGAAATACGGCAGGGTTGACACAGCATTGCATCCCACTAATAATAATAAAAGGAACACCACACGTGGTTTGCATAGCTCCCAGTTGCTTTCAAAATGCTGCACACAAGCGCTTTATATGAGATGTAGTTGATTGTATATGATTTAAATCTGTAACCTTCATTCATTGCAGGCTGGCTTGTTCTCATTTGCCGCATTCACATTACATCTGCGTTAAAAGCGCACATCTGAGATAATAAACAAATAGGAAAGGTATTCCTCATGCAAAATTGTAGCACCTGCACTTCATGTCTTACAAATTAAGCACTGTGTAAAATGAAGGAACATGATTTAAAAAGGGCAAATGCAAAAGTGATTTCTTTGAGAAAACAAATATCAAACATTCTGCTACATGATCTGTAGAACTGGTATATGTGTGTCTCCATGCTAGGAACTCATTTTTTTTTTAGTTAAGTTTATTTGACAAAAAGAAAAACGAAGTGTTACATTGAGTTTTAGATAGGCAATAAGTAGAAGCCCTTCCCCAAAATTCTGCAACTTAAAGGCCTTAGGCCTGAGTGAGAATGCGCGTTTTTGCAAGGTACATGGAAAATAGGTTACAGGTAAGTAATGAAAAGTTTTTGTATGTCACGTTGTGCCATTTTTTGTAGTCTGATAAAAAGGGTTAAAATTTATGTTGTATTATGAGAAATGTGTGTGTTGTGTATCTTTTCTGCTTCTTCCTACAGATAATTCATGGATTAATTCACAAGACACGTGAGTTGGCTGGTTGAAGAGAAATGTTTTTTTTGCGTAATTTCTTTAAGAAAAAATGTGTGTGTTTATGTTTCATTTGTACATTTGGTCCATTGAAACGCGTTATTTGATACAGCAACATTATAGTTGACTGCAGAGTATCAATTACCTGATGCCCTGCTGTCAAAAGAAGGGCATGTGCCATGGTATTATGCATGACCGTTTATTCATATATGCTGTTTGTTTGTCTGGGCTGTTTTTCCTTGTGCTTGATATACAGCAGGTATATCTTATGGCTTGAGATGGCTTGATATGTGTATTTATTTTTTTAATGTTTTTTGTGTATGTTCTGTTCTATGGTGCTACTTTGAATTACAAGTTCCCGTTTTTGTTGTGAAAGAACACATATGACGATATGCATTGTTTCACAATAATTTGGATGAATTTGTATTAAGATAAATTTTCACAGATATGGATCTCATACTGTGAGCAGTAAGGCAGCAGTTTTTCCAGTGCACGCCTAAATTTGGCTGTAATAATTTTTTTAAGAAAACTAAAATGATATACTGGATCATAGATTGCCATCCGTTGTTAGTCACTTAACTGCCTTTTTTCCTTAAGGACAGGCAGCTCTGCATTTATGTATCCTTGATTGGGCCTAAGGATGGAATTATAGATCCGTGACTAAAGGTGGCCTAATTTTGATATCGCATTTTTTTTGATCGCATTTTTTGATTCCTGAATAAGCCTATGGATTCATTTTTTTCGCTGAAGAGACAACTGAACATTAGTTAGAATTATCGTGTAGGGTATAGATTGTCAGCGGTAGAGTTAGAATTCTGTAACATTGGTCTTTCCATGTATCCCCGTGCTCTTGGTGCTGTGTCACATGCCTTAGGCCACCCAAGCAAACTCTTGTCCTTCCTATAGATTTTTCTTTTTGCTTTTTCCCTGACCAATGTTGCATCATGTTGAGTTATTGAAGATTTTAGTTGTGTCCTACTTCCATTTTTCCCTTCTCCATCTTCCTGTCACCAGTCAGCCCATTTATTATTATGGGTGTATTGTTCATGTTCCACATACATTCCCTTTTGATTGATGAGACTAATTTTCAAGAATTTACTTTAGGCCCACTTCAAATGTCTTTTTCAGACTGACTGTCAGGATAGTGATAGCCTGGTTAAATGACCCAATACAAGTTTTCCATCTCAATAGGAGATTTTCCATCTCAATAGGAGATATCTCAAGTTTACATTCTTTTTTAGTACGACATATTTTTAATGTCTATTTTTTAATTTTTCAGTTCCCTTCTGTTTCTGCTGTTTCAATTTTTTAATAAGATGTGTTCTAATCATGCAGATACCAGGACTCTCTAGTTCTTGTCCTTTTGTCTGCACAGTTGATCATTAGCCTTTGTATTACATAGCGCATTTGATGCACATTGTTTAAAGAAGGGACTTCTTCATGTCCTTGATAATGTGTATTATGTCATTGCTCTATTTGAGATGCTCTAGATAAGGAGTTTAGGAATACCTAGGCTTCATCATTAAGGAGAATATGTGTTTACCCCATTAAATAATGTACCCCATTAGACAATGCCACTGTGTGAGGGCATCCATTTTGGTTCCCATGTTGTATTGCCACTCCTTTGCAGTATTCAGGCCACTTGCTTAACTGTTTTTATATCTGACTTGAAGGAAACTAACAATTGTGTTACACTTGCTACATCACTAGGGTCCTGCTGGATTTTCCAGAGTCAAAGGAAGAGTGATTCCCTGCAGACCTGTGATCAACACTAAACCCACTCCCCATCAGTAAACATGGCAGACGACTACAGACTTCTTGGCCCTGCAATTCCTGACAGCAATCAGCAGCGTGGGCAGCGGTCATCAGCATGGACAGCGGTCATCAGCGTGCCTCCAGTGGTACCTCCTAAGCAAGCCATTTGTTTCATCAGAAGGCGTTGTGAAAAGAAAAGAAAAAAGGAGCTGATTTTCTGTTTTGCCTCAGAAGTTCAGTGCAAAGATGCGAAGGATCCCTGCTTTTGATGGCAGGACTGTCATCCACTTTGTGCAATTTGTTCAAACTGTCATGTGCTTGAACCTCTGACAGCGCGCGGTCCCCTGACCCCCTTGGCCTGAGTTTTTGGCCTTTCCCCACACACACCTATTTTCCCTTTGCTCCAGCAGAAAGGCAGTGCACCTGAGAATCCAAGTTTGGAAAAGGCACTACATTCCGGTGCCCATGAGAAGAGCAGCTTGATCGTCCTCTGACACTAATTGATGAGTGTTGGAGTCAGAAAGGAGTTACTGATCTTGAGAGGTTGATTCTCAGTGATGCTTGTTTCTGCACAAGATGTTTTGTGCCCTTGATCAATGAAGAGCACATTTCCTGAGGTGTCACAGAGAAGAGACACTGGTGCATTGTTTTAAGACATTGAGACTTTCGAGTGAGCTGTGAGTGTTTTGCCCGGAGGGCACTCGTACTAAACAGTATTGTCTTCTCATGAAAAAGCCTGAATTGAAGAGGTCCAACGCGAAGAAGACACTGGAAGCTGATTTGATGGACAATAGAAGCCTGCAATGAGAGGCTTTGGCGGACTCTGGGTATTTTCTGTGAGCTTGCATAGAATTGGAGTTTGGAAACTAATTTTTGCTGCTTTGCTGGCATTTGTTTTAAAGTACTATTCTGTTTAGTAAAAGCAGAATGAAGTCTCTCTGTGGAAGTGTATCCCTTTTTCATCTGAGAGCATTGATCAGGAACGCCACTGTTTCACTTGAACATATAATAGATTACTGAAATGCATAGGAAGCTATATAAAATGTTATTAAATTCTAGGATTTGCTTTTTGTTTAGGATTGTGCAAGTATTTTGCATTTGACTTTTGTTTTTCTTTTTCTCTTGCTTTTTCTGAAATTGTATTATGGTTTTTTTTGTTAAATTTTTGATTGGTTACCATTTGCCAGTTGCAGGGTCACGTAGGAGTACCAACGGTTCAGTTTGTGACCTGAGTAGTGGCAGTAGGCCTGCAGGACTTGCAGTGTCCCTATGACCTGCTAATAATCACAGCTGAAGTACTCTATCAAGATCGCGTGAGCGACATTAGAAAATGGAGATTGTATTGAGGAATGACGATGAAAAGCAAGAGATGAAAAACCGAAATTATAGAATGTGGTTCTCTAAGGGTGGTATAACTTTCTCTATTTGAATACTTTTATGTATTCTATTAGTTATTATATTACGTCTGCATCAATCCTTCTCAACCTACTCTTTCTTTACTGTTTCTTCACATAATTTTCATATTTTACCTGAACATACATTGGTTAGGCCAGAGTTTACTGACAGACCCTTCTGTACAGCTTCTACATCAACACTAGAAGATCACTAATTGTTGGGTGGGTGATCTTATAAGTATAGACCTAGATTCAGACTGACATGGGTTTAGGTTATTGCCTATATAAAGGGCAAAAGGAGCGTCTGTGGTTCTGAAAATTCCGGACCCTGCCATAATGGTGTACCAAGGCCTAAACACTCGTGCAGAAAATATCATCATACCACGACGAATTTGGTATCAATAGACCGGTAATGATCAGGACATTATGCCTGTGTATTTTCATCACGATACAATGATGCATGCAGGAGTTATTGGCAAATTCATTCTGAGCCCATAGGCTCTAGGATGTGAACAAGCGTCCATTTTAGTTGTTGCCCTTTACATAGGCATATACATGAGCCAATGATTCTTAAAGGACACGTATTCCTTAGCTTGAGTTCTTCCTGACTCCCATTTGACCTGAACAGGCTGAATCTGCCTACGTGATGTTGGCCTCACCAAACCAGTCCATGCCCTCTAGTCAATCTATATTAAAGATCTGAGCAACTTGTTGTGTACATTGGCCTGAGCAAGATTAGAAGGCCGAATACAGTAGCCATGCCTGTTTATGACCCACAAGCATCCCTTATCCTACATTTCTATCTTCCACACCTGGCTCTGTTTCTCTGCTCCTGGGCTTTTACAATGGGGAGGTGACTGTTTATATGATGGGGAGGAAACCAGATCTATTGTGAGCTTATCCGGCCTGCACAGAAAAATATGTGAAGTTTGACATATGTTCATGATGGAAGATGGGTTGGTCAGTTTGGGCAAGTAGAATGGAATTCATAATTATAGCCTGCTTTGTTATGGTACCATGGGAGCGACCTACAATGATGTGTTTCACAGCAAGAATGTGAGCCTAGGGGCAAACTTTTTGTATAAAAGGCCTGCCTGAGAAAGCTCAGGCAGGCTCCCTCTTTCAATTGTAAAACTACGGTTGGACGACGAAGCCTCATAATAATAATAATAAAGATGTCTTTTGATTTTACAGATTGGCTGTCAATTCCTTACCTGCTTTATTATGCAAATTACTGGATAGATCCCTGGTGGGGAGAGTGAGTCATTTTACACTTTTCTTCAAAACTATAACTGTACAATTTTTTACTGAGACTCTTTTCTTGTGAAATTTCTTCCAACATTTCTTTCAACTCCGTCTTTTCTGATTTGGTTATAGAAGTAACTTAGCAAGCAACAGCAATGGAATTATCTGCAACATACTGGATGTTCATATTTGCATTCCATATCGTCAGAATTACTGGATTGTAGTCATTAATATATTTTGACTCTTCACTTCTTTTTATATTGAAAGTATTCTCTGGAGATTTTCTAGTGATAGTATGTCTCACTGCTGACATAAAACTGTTGACGCTTCCTTTGGATATTACTGGACGTGGAAATCCAAATCGACATTTTGTATAAAACTTTCCCTTTGACTTGTATTTTCATCGATAATATTTTCCACATCAATGAGTTTGAAACCATAAATTTGCTGTCTTAATGTATTTTGAGCTTTTCTTTTTTGGATCACACAGGTTACTTAGGGCCAGATGTAGGTCACCAAATACCGGCCGGTAACGGCCCATTTCGGCCGTTACCGACCGGTATTTGGTGATTGAGATGTAGGGGGCCAAAATTTTACAGAATCAGTAAATTTACCGATTCGGTAAATTTACCGATTCTGTAAAAATACCGATTCGGTAAATTTACCAAATTGGTAAATCGATATGTAGTTGGCACTGCAAACAGTGCCACAGGCCCCTAAGAATTCGTTATTTACCATGTAATACTATTGCATGGTAAATAACGAATTCCTGTGTACATGCACATCTGTGCATGTACACCTGTGTCATGTGGCACACAGACATGCCCTAAGGGCATGTATGTGTGTCACATGGCACACAAGCCTGAATCAGGGGTGCAACAGGGTGTCAAAGTGACACCCTGTCCCCCTTGTCAATTTGGTAATTTTACCGCATCGGTATTTACCGAATCGGTAATTGCCATTGGTTCCTATGGCCTCAAGGCCCATAGTAATCAATGGCAATTACCAAATCGGTAAATACCGATTCGGTAATTACCGAATTCTACAGATTCTGTAAATTAATCGGTAAAAATACCTACATAGCATTTACCGATTTGTAAATACCGAAATAGTCAAATTCGGTATTTACGAATCAGTAAATACCATTTACCTACATCTGGCCCATAGTATTTAATGAAAGATAAAATACTCTCATATGAATCGGTTCCAAATTTAGGTGCATCCTCGATCCATAATAACATATGTATATGTGGAGCACCTCTGACTTGATACTCCTTTCTCCAAAAGAAATCAATACCTTCTCCAAGAGGTGGGTTATTTGTATTGCAGATAAAAGACATCATAGCTTGAAACCTCTGATTAAAATATCTGCACACATTGACAGGATCCAAGGAACACAGTGCTCCAGGTGTCTTGAATACAAAAATTTTTACATTTGAATTTGCTTCTTGTAGAAAATCAAGTAAATCATCCCATGCTTATTCAGCACAGCTTAGCGTAACACACCCTGTCGGACTTCCTAAATTCCTTAGCATACATTTCAGTTCTCTGTGACGATGATACCAATACTCATTAGTACCACGTTGACACGCCATCAAACTATTCAACTGAGATTCTGAGTGATCGTCTCTTTGTTCCACTTTGTCCATAAATTCCTTTGCTGAAAGATGTGTAACATGAAGTCCTGTTTTTAATATATGGTTTACTGCATATAAAAGTCCAGACAAGTCGCTTTCAAACAAAGGATAAAATATGTATGGAATACATTGTCAAAATCTTGGATCTTCTGGATACAATCTTGTTGTACGATATTCTGAAGCTGGAATCTGCACAGGTCGTTCATCATATCGTCCACCTTTTCCAGTGAGGAACAGCTGTGGAAAACAACAACCTTCTCAACTTATTTCCCAAACACTCATAGGAGTTCCCCTTGCTTTCTTCATTTGGAGTAATTCAATAGTATTTCCAATCACTTCTTTTGAATGTCGAGGATATATACTGTAATGTTCATACATTTCTTCAGTCCGGGAGACATCCATGTTTTCGATTTCACCAGTTGAAATTTCTGTCTCATCTGGTAAAGATATTTCTTTTTCATCCACAAGTATGTTTTTATAATAAATGTTGTTTTGTATTAGATATAATATAACATTTTCTAAGTTTGGTCACATCTACTAACTTTTGCCAAATTTTCTGACTTTTTGTTGGTATATAATTAACTAGAACAACTACAGGTTCAACTTCTTCTCTCTCTATACCAACTGTTTCACTATTTTTGGGGAAATCCAAAGGTAAGAACACAACTCTTCCTTTTAAACCACTTAATAAATATGTAGGAGACAGCTTACATGTTTTAGGCTCCATACGAACAATACCTGAAATGGGTGCACAGATTGAATAAGAATAGATTCATATGTACTTAAATCTATTAGTTCTAAAGGAATATCTACAAACTATAAGTTATCATGTACAGCTTTACTTGGCAATTTAATTTACATCAACATTTCTAGTTGGATTTTTATAGTAAGTACTCCGACAACAGATACAAACACAGTTTGGTTTCTCACTACAAACTACATTAAGTTTAGCAATTTCATATGCAAACTTTTGAGTACTAGTATCTTCTACCTCTTCTTCAACACCAACACTTATGAGACTCTCACTCTCTCTATGCTCCTGTTCAGGACCAAAAAACAAAACTGTATATCATCACAAACTTTTTTTACATTGGATATTGAACCATGCAAAAGAGCAGTGCTTTTTTAACTTAAAAATAATGCAGGAGTCTTCACATAGTACAATCTTCTTACTCATTTTTGCATTCCGGAGTGATGTACTGCTAACATTCTAAAGTGATTTAAAGTACTCTGACACACCTTTCTAAAACGACAAGCCAGAGAATGACCATGCAAGCTAGTATTTTTCTCACTTTACAAGGATCTAGTCCCTGCAACATCTAAATCTTTTGTTTAATGCTGTTACAACTGTACTTTCGTAAGAAGTTTCGTAATTTATCAATAGATTCCTGTCTTATACTACAAATACTACTACAATCCCATGTATACACTGGAGCTTGTGAAAGTCTCTCTTGAACTTATTCTGCTATTACTTCTTCCATATTTCTAGGAACCATCTTTTCTTTTTGAATAGCACAGCTGTTCTTAACCTTGTAAGAACGATCACTGGTATCAACTGCATGAAGTAATGTATTGTTTTGCAAATAGCTCTCTTCATTAAAACAAGGTTCTGAACTTGAAGTGTGTTTCCATTCAGCAGAAGAAATTTTACAAAAATGTGTTCGAAATCAGTCTTTTGCTTTTACTTTTCTGCTTCATAGAATGCACTGGTTTATCCAATGATCGCATTCTGTTCAGAACTAATATAAACAATCTTCTTTTCAAATAAAAAGCCTTTTCGACTATACTTTCAATATGTGGATTTTCTTATAGTATAAAGATTGTTTTATATATTTTTTGACATCCTGTAGTACATTTTGCATTACTCTACTTTGAAATAATCTCTTTCTAATGTCCTTAAACTGATTCATTCTTTTTTCTTTATAGATTTTTTTTCCCAGAACCTGATTTTATATTAATATGCCTTTTTTTTGTTTTATTCTGAATAGTTGTAGTAGTTTTGTTTTTGTTTCCTCAATTTTCAAGATTTCTTATCTTTTTTAAACCTCTTGTAACACATTTTTTTATTCTCTTACCAGAAGACTTTTTCTTCAATGTGACATGTTGACTTCATCTAATTTCTGCTTTTCTTTTGTGCGTACATATTTCTGTTTTCTTTGCTCTGTCTTGTGTTGGTCTTTTCTAGTCATACTGAATCTTTTTTAGTAATAATGTTGAATATCTAAAATTAAACATGTTAATCATTTTTTAATTATTTAAATATTTACCTACAAATATAATTATCTTTCATTAAACAAACAATATCTATCTAAAAGCTAGAAACAAATGCATATATGGCTTTAGAAATATGGTGAGACTTAGACCTTAGCCCCAAATTAACAGAAGAGGGGTACACAAACTGAGAAGAGGAATACCAAGTGTATGAGAAGTGGCAACTTGGTTCAAACACACCATGAGTAATTGAAGATTGCTTGAGTGCATAGGTAAGCCTAGATCATTGCATGACTGCAGCACTAATGCCTGAGTGATTACAGCAATGCATATGTAGCGCCAGGATCATTTGAAGACTGCATATGTAGTACTCTGATCAATTTTTTTACTCATTGAGGATTGACCCTAGCCAAATATAAAGCAGCAGAGTATTACATGACTCAAACATAAGTCACTCCAAATTGTTAAAAGCTTACCTACATAAATCTCCATGTTTTCAAATCATCATCATCATCATATATAAAAGAAATATGTATACCCTATTTCTAGAATATAGTGAAACTTAAAAACTCAGACATGTAATGGATTTGCCTCAGTGATTGCAAATCCATGGATAGTGATTGGGTAGTGATTGGGTGATTGTATGACTACAAGGGTAGTCACTGGGTAATTGCAGGAGAAAATAGATAGTGACTGATAATTGCATATGTACACACATAGAGGTTGAGTGCATGGACAAGTATATGATTTGTACCTGAAGGCATAGAGCAGTCATTAAGTAGTGCCTAGGTGAATACATGAGCGAAACAGTAGAGTTTGTGTGATTCTGTGACTGCAAGGGTAGTGCCCGGGTTATTACATAAGTGTATAGCTACAGCCTGCATGATTGCATGATTACAGTTTTAGTAGATAACTACTACCTGGGTGATTGCATGACTGTAGGGGTAATATCTGGGAGATTACTAGAGTACATAGGAAGTGAGTGGGTGATTTTATACGTGCATGAGTACTGCCTGGGTAGTTACAGAAGTACTAAGGGACTGCCTGAGTGATTACAGGAGTACACAGGTAGTGCCTTGCTGGTTTAATAAGTGCATAACTACTGACTCAGTAATTATATAAGTACAAGAGAAGTGCGTGTGTGATTGAAAGAGTGTAAGGATAGTGCTTGGGTGATTAAAGCACTATACACCTAATGCATTGGTTATTGCATGAGAACAGGGGTATCGTCTGAGGAATGAAAGGAGTACATAGGTGTCGCCTTGGTGTTTGCATGACTACAGGGTAATATATAGGGAATTACTGGAATGCATAAAAAGCGAGCGGGTTATTTTAAAAATACATGACTAGTGCCTGGGTGATTACAGAAGTAGTAAGATACTGCCTCAGTGGTTACAGGAGAGAAAAGGACGTGACTGAGTGATCTTAAAACTGCAAAAACACTGTGTCAATGATTACATAAGTACAAGAAAAGTTCATGCATGATTTAAAGAGTACAAGGATACTGTCTCAGTAATTAAAGCTGTGCATATCTAATGCATTGGTGATTGCATGAGTACAGCACTAACATCTGGGGGATTAAAGGAGTATATATGCAATTCCTAGCTGACTGCATGACTACAGGGCTAATATCTGGTGATTTACAAGATTACATAAAAAATAACTGGGTGATTTTATAACTGCACATGTACTTCCTGGATGATTTGACGACTACTGAGGTAGTGCCTGAGTGAATAAAGGAGTGCATACATATTTGCCTGCATCATTGCATGAATGCAGGACTAATGCCTCAGGCATTACAGCAAGGCACATACGAGTGCACGGATAAGTGTATAAATACAATCACAAAGCATACATGAGCCATTACGTATTGCCTCAGTGAATAGATAAATGCAACAGTAGGGCTTGACTGATTCTATCACTGCATGGATACTGTGTGGGTTATTTCATGAGTGCATTCCTACAGCCTGCATGATTGCATAACTATAGGAGTAGTGCATAACTAGTGCATGACTGCAGGAGTAATATCTAGGGAATTACTGGAATACATAAAAAGTAAGTGGGTTATTTTAAAAAGAACAAGACTAGTGCCTGGTTGATTACAAAAGTAGTAAGATCCTGGCTCAGTGATTACAGGAGTGTAAAGGAAGTGAGTGGGTGATTTTAAAACTGCAAAAACACTGTGTCAATGATTACATGAGTACAAGAAAAGCACATGCATGATTTAAAGAGTACAAGGATAGTGTCTCAGTAATTAAAGCCGTGCATACCTAATGCATTTGTGATTGCATGAGTACAGCATTAACATCTGGGGGATTAAAGGAGTATATATGTAATTCCTAGCTGACTGCATTACTACAGGGGTAATATCTGGTAATTTACAAGTCTACATAAGAAATAATTGGGTGATTTTATAACTGCATTGGTACTTCTTGGATGATTGCAAGACTACTGAGGTAGTGCCTGAGTGAATAAAGGAGTGCTTAGGTAATGCCTGGATCATTATATGAATGCAGCACTAATGCCTCAGTCATTACAGCAGTGCATATGTAGTGCCTGGATCATTGGAAGACTAAGTGGGTATTACTTGTGTGTTTTTAACTGCATGAGTGTTGGGCCTAGCCAAATTTAAAGCACCAGACTATTACATGACTATAAGTCTCTCCTTATTCTTTAAAGCATGCATGCATACGTCTCTACCTTTCCAAATCATCATCATATCTAAAACAAATATTTATACAATATTTATGGCCTATAGTGAAACCTACAAATTGAGACATGTAATAGATTTACTTCAGTGATTGCATAAGTCCATGCGCAGTGCTTGGGTGATTGTATGACACCAAAGTTAGTCACTGAGTAATTGCAGGAGAAGATGAATAGTAAGGGACTAATTGCAAGATTGGAGACATGCATGTTCAGTACACGGATGAGTCTTTAAATACAATGACAAAGCATACATAAGCCATTAAGTATTGCCTTAGTTAATATATAAATGCAACAGTAAGGGCTTGACTGATTCTATCACTGCAAGGATACTGTGTGGGTTATTTCATGAGTGCATTCCTACAACGTGCATGATTGCATAAGTATAGGAGTAGTACAAAACATGCCTCGGGGCAGCGCATTCATGTGAAAAACGGAGTGGCTGCTTAGAAGCGCCCAGCAGTGACAGCACCCGTCTGCGAGCAGATATCTGAAGGGTCCATAGGACCCTCTTTCTCCCCTCTAGAAGGCTTCCCTCAGGGTTGCACTCTCAGTGCGCCTACTGAGAGCTTCTTTGCATCTGCACCCATGTCTGCAATACGGCCTGGGTGCAGTGTCAAAAGGATTCCCTCATTTGCATGGGGCATACCCCCATGCAAATGATGGAACAACCCCTGAAGATAGCGCTGGTGCTTTATATCCGCCAGAGCTATCGGTATTACAGAAGGGGATGAACAAGCATCTGTGGCACCTCTGTAATACCAATGTGCCCCAGGGCGCGCAAGCACCCATTGCGCCCCAGGCCCCTTTGTGTAGTAATACAGCCTCAGGAGTGCCCAGTAGATCAGTCATAGGACCCCATTTGCTTCCATTCCTCCTGGAGTGCCTAGAAAATCCATAATCAGCCACTGCTGTTCCTTGCATTGGCAGGAATGATTGCTGGGGTTACCATAAAACCTCTTCTGCAAATCTCCAGTGGTGCACAGAGAGACAGGTAATTAAATGAGTAAGGCCCCAGAGGAAGGACCGGCAAAATCAACTGGTTGGGATTATAAATAAAAATGTTCATCAGAACGTATGGCTTTCACAATGAATGTTTTTTCTTTTTACGATTCTGGATTTAGCTCCCAACAAGTCCTGGACCTATTAAAAGTTTTGTCAGGCTCACATGTCTTAATAACAAGGTCATCCATTCACACCTTAAGTGTAATGGCATGTGCCCTGCCAAGAGACTCGTTATATGCAGGTGAAATAATGTGACAAGTAATAAAACAAATAAGATGTTATAGTTTAGGTTTGACAGAAATAAGTACACACTCATGTTCAATGTGATAGCATTATGCTCCTTTATGCCCAAGTCAGCTTTATAATATTATCACGTTAGTTCCATAGTATAGGCCAGGATCTTTATTGACAAAAAAGGCCCATCCTCATTTAATTTTGCAAATGGCTACTAATTATAGCCAGGAGGAGAAACTTCTGTTGAATGTGATGCTCCATGAAAAATAATTACCTTTCAAGGGAGCTTTTCTCGTAAGACTCTTTTGTACTTCCTGCAATCCAACTTCCAATGTCCTGAAAAGAACTGTAATTATTTATTTACAATGGTAAAGCATTTTTATCCTTTACTGAGAAGGATAGCTTGAGTCAATAAAATTGAATTTTCCAAAGTACTCAACAGATGTTGGTAATGAAGAAAGAAGTTTAGAGTTAGGACCATTATGGTTTATTGATATCTATTTTACTCGCACAGAAATAGCTTGTTACATTTATAGGATTTCTTCTAATGGTAAATGCAGAGGCATAAATATAACACTAATTGGATATTTAGTTTTGCATAATTATATGCCAACTTTAAGCCATATGAAGCAACTTTAGGTGTGTTTTTCAGACATGATAGAAACAGTAATGTCCAAAAGCCTGGGTAAGGCCTAAGAGGACTTTAAGGATAGGATAGACTTACCCATAGACCAGGTTTCCAAGGACAGTTTGCTCTAACTAAATTTAAGTTGGAGGCATCAATTGAATATATGCAATCAAAGACCAATGTTAGTCTTAACATTAGGATTAGCATATTGTTAAGATTCTCCATCCCAATATCACGCACCTTCTTTTTTTTATCATATTGCAGACTCTTTAAAACAGAATCGACAGTCTGAAGAAATTAGACTTGCACTCATACAATTTAATTATATTTAAATTTCTTTAATAAATCGCAGTACATATCTGCAGAGAAACTAGTCAACCGTTGAGATTTTCAGGAGCATGCACAAGGAAGACTCTTCAAGTGACCATGTTGCTTTCAGAAGACTTAGGGATAGATGTATTAAACCTTTATGCATTTGCAAAATCTGTGGAGTGCAAAACCATAGGGCATGTGACCATAAAAGTTTAATTTCTAATGTATCAAACCCATTTTACGAGTTGGAAAGGTTTTCCCACTGGCAAAATAGGTCCTGTGACCCATACTGAATTACAATTTGGAGCAGGTGTGAAATGGGAATTACTTCCAAATTTCGATTCGATATGAATGCATCAATGGTTTGAAGCCGCAATTCTTTTAAACGACCATTAACAAGTTACAGGCTCCTCAAGTGATTTGCAAAGGGGGAGGGTAATTTATGATACCTGTTCCCGGCAGTTAAATGGTGAGGAGGCAGTGGTCCAGGAAAGTATTAAAAAAGGAAAACTTTTTTTAGGAAGCACCGATTCCTAACGGAACACAGGCTGCATTAAAAAAGGTTTTCCATTTTAAAATGGAACCTCAAGGATAGTGGTGTACTGTCCCTTGCAGGCCATCATCACTGCAAATTTCGAACTGATGAATACATATTTATTAGGCAGGTTTTCTGCAATTCCTTGTTTTATAAACTGACTTATTAGTAAATAGTTTTGTTCCAAAATCTGGTATAATTCTCAAAAAGTTGGTTTGCGATTTGCTACCACTTTTTGCAAATGGAATAATGGTACATTTGACCCACAATTCTCAAAGCCATTTGCTGTGCTTCCCTAAGCACTAACAAGAAGTTTGCGGGCAATCCAATGTTTTACCAAACATAATTATGACAAGATAGTGGCAGTATTGAAGTTAGCCGCTTGGTTTCATTGTCTTTGTTTCGCTTGGCTGCGGAATGTCCGCTTGCTAGAGCGGCTCCGCCGGCCGAGGCTTTTATATCCGACATTCATCCGTCTCTGACCTGCAAATTGGCGTTATTTTGCCAGAATACTGTGGCTGACGATGGAGCGTGGCTTGCCTGCGGGGCATTGAGTGTGAATCGGTCTGACGGAGGGAACCACGCTACCAGAGAGTATGGGCCTACCCTTGGCCCAGTACTACAGAAGCCGGGACATTTATTAGAAGGCGCGGCATCTGAAAGAGCTCAACTTCTGGGTTGCTGTGGACGGAATCTCGGGTCGCCGGAGGTGTGTAATGGCGATGAAGGACTGAATGACCAATAGGCCAGCTGCCTCTACGAGTAAGTGTGGATGGTCATTACGGTGCTGACACGGGCCCCCGAGCACAAAATGGACGCAGCTGCAGGGGCCTTCCCCACCGATGGTGACGGGCGGAGGTACGGGCCGGGTGAGACAGCCATACGAGAAGCGGAGAGAGGCTGGTGTTGGCGCTTTGGAGGAGAGGCCCCCCTGACTTTCCTGTCGGCGCTGGTGATACCGGTGAGGCTCGGCGAGGCCGGGCTGATCCGGAAAAAAACGGCACAACCGCCATTTTGAGAAGGGCGGCCGATCCGGTGGCCACATTCCGGCCGCATATACGGACGCTGCTCATGGAGCCAGATTGGTAGACTGCAGAGGTGAATGCCGCAAAGAAGAGCATGTAGGTGCAAATTCAATTATGTGGTGCGGTGACGCCTGAAATGATACGCTGATACGGGAGGGCCATTACGTGGGAGGCACAGAGACAGGCCCTGTGGGCCACGCTCGGACAGACTTTCCGGTGATCTCTGTGACGCATGTGGGGTATGTCGTTGGCCCCCTTCGCGGCTGGCCCCGTGTTATGCGTACACTGGTGTGTCCTGGAGAGACGGACGATATACTGCACAGACTGCCCCGCAAACCCAGCTAGGGGTGTAGGCGAATTGTGCATGATGGTGCCGAGGCCATAATCACGCCCCATACTGCGCATTGAATTCACGGACATTGCCACAGAAACCGCGGACGAAGCCCTGGCAGATAGGGTGCTCTATACCACAGAGCCAATTGCGGTGGCTTGGGACAGTGATTACACAGCTTTGGAGGCCCCAATACTCCTCACAGCCGGTGTGCGGAGGGGACAGGGGCGAGAGCTCAGAGACGGAGACACGGCTGTTGAAGCCCTGAACTGGTGGCGAGTTTGCACGGTGGGGAATTGCACCTGCTCGTTCCAATAAGACTGCACGTCGGTGGAGTTCCACCTGCGGGGTCTGGGCCACCCGGGCCATTATACACTGAACAAAGGCTGCCAGATTACGGAGACGGTGTGACCAGTTTGTCTCTGTGGTTGGAAGAGAGTTGCCTACATGGGGAAACCAGAAACGCGTCAGCCGAAGATTAACTTCGACAAAAAATCCAACAAACCGACGGATACAGATGGGGATCGCCAAGATCAGGGGGGAGACGGCACTGTGGCGCAACCACCCGATGATGATATTTGCTCAATGTTCAAGGAACTGAAAACGAGTCTCCAAGGGATAGATACGAAAATGGACTCATTAGCTGAAAGATTGGACAGAATCACGCAGTGAGTAGAAAAACACGAGGAACGCATGAGTGTGATGGAAACGAGAATCACGGAAACCGAAGAAGGTCATACGAACTGGACAAGAAACTGCGAGGTATGGACGGGGTATTGCAGCTTATTAAACAGAAGAATGAGGATTTGGAGGCGAGATCGAGGAAAAACAATATACGCATTACAGGGGTTGCAGTATCTACAGATATTCAGAACTTTGAAAAATATATAGAGCAAATGATGCGCGATCTGTTTGGTTCGGACCTCTCGGCCATGTTTCTGATTGAACGTGCACATCGTACACTGGGCCCTAGACCGAGACCCGGAGCACCAGCGAGACCTATTCTTGCATGAGTGCTAAACTACAGAGACACAATTCTTTGGCTTGCAAGGGAGAAGAGGGCTATTCAGTATAAAGGAAACGATACAGCATTATACCCGGACTTCACACTCTAGGTTCAAGCAGCTCGTCGTGAGTTCATCCCTGCCAAGAAAATATTCCAGCAGATCGGCACAAGATACGCCCTGATCTACCCAGCAAAGTTGAAAGTCCAGGGCCATGGGAAGCCCACCTTCTTTACAGACGCTAAGGCGGCCCTTGCCTACTCCAAACAGATGGCGAAAGAGCATAAGCAGCTAGTTCCGCAGACTGACTCCCTATCTGGAAGACTGTTGAGTGATAATGACAGAGGGAACAGTACGGACCATTGGATGCTCAGATGAGTGTAACTATACTAAACAAGCTCTGTTCAATTGTTGGTATTCTGAATGCTATAGTTAATTGTTTTTGCCTCTCAGTTCACAGCTTTTCCTCCCTGCTGTCGAAGGGGGGGCTATGCACCGGGATCGGTAGCACAGGGGAAATATGGACAGACTACTCGGAGGTATTACATGGTTTGGGCCTTGGCCACCCCCCAAGAGTGTGGGGGAGTTAACTGGTGACCTCACGTGCCTTACATGATGATTCACTTATGTTTGGTTTTGTGGACTGGGTCCGTTTGTTTGGGGAGGGTCAGAGATGAGATGGTCTCAACCTAATTGGGGGGGTTGGAGTGGAAGGTGGGAGGGAAGGTGAGGTTTCTGTTACAGTTATTACTGCCATGTCAAACGTTTTTGTCACAATGTCACCTATTTCTGCTTCACCCCCTTGCATTTCAGCTGTTTCTCAAGCCCTGCCGGTAGCTCTGCACCTACCCACTTTATGTCGACATATCAGGATTTCTTGGAAAGTGTCGCTGTTTATAATCATGTGGTTTACATCTGCTAGTTATGACTACTGTTAAATGTCTTACATGGAACATTAGAGGCTTAAACGATAGACAGAAGGCTAGGCTTATTTACACGTATTTGATCAGGCACGGGGTGGATATATGTTTATTACAAGAAACTCATCTTGCTTCACCAGCTACAACTGCACTAAAACACGGCGGATGGGGCGTGGTGGTGGAGGCCACTTACTCTAATTATTACAGAGGAGTGGCAATATTAATACGCAAAGGTTTGCCATGGAAAACACATCATAAGGTGATAGATAGGGAGGGTAAATATATTTTGCTCCATGGCACATTGTTTAACACACCAACTGTAATTGTAAATACTTATGGTTCCAACATAGCATGTTCGGACTTTTTTCAAATTGTATGGCATGGCATTCAGATATTGGGCAGGGTTGCAACACTTTGGGGAAGAGACTTCAATTTACTGTCACCTTCTGCTGACAGGTGGGGCGCGGATCAAGAACACCATCCTAGAGCCGCTGAGATGCTACTGGGCATTGTAGATGATTTACAATTGGTGGATACGTGGAGGACATTGCATCCGATGGAGAGGGAGGGAACTTGTGTTAACCACACCGGAATGCATGGTCAAGATTAGACTACTGGCTGACATCTAGACATTTAAATGCTTGGGTCTCTGAGGCGTCACACCACCCTCACACTTTCTCAGACCATGCAACAGTACAAATAACGCTACAGGTCCCACCACAATACATACAGCCATTCAGCTGGTAGTTTCCATCACTAGCCCTGTTAGATTTAGTTTTCCATGAGGAGCTTAGGGAGAAAATTGTAGATTTTTTTTTAACTAAATTAAGGTACAGTGGATTCACCTGGTATGTTCTGGGAGGCCTTTAAATTGGTTACGAGGGGACATTGCATGGCCCTGAAGACAGGAGTGTTGAGGGACATACTCATTACCCTTCAGAAACTGGAAGACGACATTAAGCAATTGGAAGCGAGAATACTTGACAACTCCTCCCCAGTGGCTAGGGCCGAGTTGAGGACCAAGGTAACAAAATTTCAGGAGGAGGCAGAGCGAGAAACTGCATATTTGCAAAAATATACTCAGGCCCGTAGATACAGCGAAGGTGATAGAGCTGGCAGAACACTTACCAATATGCTCCGTCCCCCTAAGGGGTCAGAATATATTACCGAACTTCACACTGAGGGTGGGGGGATATCCAGAACACCACAGGCTATACTACAGACTATGACACATTTTTATAAATCAATATACACCTCTCAGGTTGACCCGTCCCAGTCGGACATAGCAGATTACTTTGACAAGGTGGCGCTGGCATGGTTTAATGATGGTGCGAGACAATACATGGAGCTCCCCATCACAGTGAACGATGTGAGAGAGGTAATCTCGGGAATGCCCGCAGACAAAGCCCCGGGTGCAGACGGCCTAAACGCTGCCTTTTATAAAGAATATGTTGATATTATCGGCCCCCCCATCTGTTGATGGTCTTTCAAGAGGCAATGGAGACAGGCGAGCTTCCACCTACTCCTAGAGAAGCCACTATCATTACGTTATTTAAACCGGATAAAGACCCTACAAAGCCAGATTCATATCGTCCGCTATTATTGATTAATCTAGATGCCAAGATATATGCCAAACTCCTGGCAAACAGAATGAGGCCCATGCTTTCGATGGTGCACTTCTCAGCAATAAAGCTGGCTTTTGGGTGTCCCAGGTGGGACCAGGCACCCCAAAAGAAAAACACAAAAGGAAAATGAATGTGGTACCAAAGCAACAGGGAAATGAAGCAGCGGCCGGAAGTGCTAATCGAATATTCAGGCTCCTGGCCTTTTGGTTACCCCAAAAGGGTCAAGAGGCCTCACCAACAGTCATAAGAAAATAGATGGGGGCAGAGGAGCACAACAGCTCTCCTTGGTACTCTTGGAATACTCCACCCTATGTCTCCTAGGTACTGGAATACTTGTCCTAGAGGACCATTTTCAACTATTGATAATCATTCCTAAGGGAGTACAGGAATGGCTTGTGCTTGGTTTTATGGCTCCCTTTCCAATATGGCATTAAGTTGCAAACAAATGTTGATTTTCACTGATTATTGCAAATGTATTACTGACAGTGGTTTTTGATACACATTGCCAAGGATTTATTGGTAATAATGATTGCATTCAAGCAAGGTTACTTATTTTAATGATAAGATAATGATATCTACATGTGATTATTAGCTTTTCAATATGGTGATACCTTGACAAGGCCAATATGCATGCTTTATATACTGTTGTGGTGACACCCCCTTACAAAGGCCTGCTTTATTCTAAGTTAATCCCCCTATACTGTGAAGTTCTGTCTGGTGTAGGTGGGGTACTGTGGTACTGGGTCATGATCCAGTAGAGGTTAAATGAATTTCAGAATGTCATCAAAGGCATAGCTATCAACCTCTTGTATATGTTTGTACATGAATGTGTAATATTTAGTAGTGTGTGTGTGTAATGAATGTACTTTTCCTTTTTCATAGAAACAGCACTGAGACAATCATTTATCGAGTGTTATCAGTGTTTGCCAGTGAATGATATGCTCTTCTTCACTACCCTGAAAGGGTCAAGTGCTACAGTGGGGTACTTGTTTGCCATTAAGGAGAAATTATGGACTTACTGGTGAAGTCCTCTCACCTTGCCCAACAAATAGCCTTATTTATTACAGCAAAGCAAAGCAGTTCACATCTCTATTTGCAATTAGAAAAGGCACTTTTCCAGTGCAAAATACCTTTTACGCTGCAAAGAAAATATCTTTGTGACACTTTGCATGATTTTGCACCGGCCAAAATCCTTTGTGTGTTTCACTGAACACCTCACCACCAGAAAGACAAAATGTAAAAGCAACATTTTCAAGCTGTAGTGTATGTTGTGCAATGAACACGGATGACTGCACAGAAGGGACTCCGGAGGGGTTTGCACCCCAAACAGTCGCAGGATCCTCTACTGCTCTGCTATCGCCAAATAAAACCTGCTGTGATGAATAGGAAATGCTGTCCGGCTTCAGGCCCAGCACTGAGCCTGGCATTGCAGGGTCCAGGCCGAGACTGTACCTCAGCACTGAGCGGGTTTATTCTTGCACATCAATCAAAAACCAGGGATACCATTTCTGTCCAGGCATTACCAAAGACAGCAAATTGCTGTACTCTGATCTGTGAAATCTGGAATAGTGTTATAAAACATGTGTTTGAAAAATAGGGAGCACGCAAGGTCTCAAATACTTCTGGGCATTTTTTAATACCTCTTTGCAATTTTGACACATTGTAAATTCTACATTTAAAAAATAATGTTTTCAAAATCTAATACATGTAAAATCAAAGCCTGTTTTGAAGTTTTTACATTTTCTAAAGAAATTCTTTATCAAAATTATGTGTTTTTTCTAGAGGTGAAAATGTTCATGTGGTAAATCACGATTAAACTGTTGTTCTTATTTTTTACTACTGGGGGCTATAAGAGGATAATTCTTGTTGTGTGCTCTTTACTTTCTGGTACATTACTTCTTCAATCTCATCTTTGGCACTTCCTAACAGAACAATGATGGCCTATATGAACCACCCTAAAGATATTTTAAATGTTGAAGGAAGAGATCAAGGTTTCTGTGGGCCTCTTTTATTCAAGCCCTGAGAGTATTAGTCTATTGACCAAATTAGATGTAGAGCAAAGAGAGAGAGCAGTAATTAAGGTGAGACGCGACGGAAATCAGGCCCAGAAGTGAAAGATGTGAAAGAAATGTCAATAAGATGAGAGAAAGTAGGGAAGAAGGGAATGAGGAGAGAGGAGGTCCAACCAAATATGGCGGGAAAAGAAGGCACACCAGGTGTGATGGAGAGAGAGAGAAAGATAGATGTGATAGTAGGGGAAATAAAGCAGGAATGGAGCTGAGAAAAACAAAACAGCTGAGAAAGCGTAGCGAGGAATTCGAGAAGAGTAGAGGTAAATTGGAGAGAGAGCTGTTAAGGACTACTGTATAGACAGTAAAGTGCTTTGTGAGAGGGGAGATGGATAGAAGGGTTGAAAAGTGAATAGACTGAAGATGAGGGACAAAACCAACTATAAATTGTGGGAGAGAGATGACATACCACTGTAGAACAAAGGAAGAATAGAAGGATTACATAGGAGTGAGGATGGCCAGAGGAGCAAGGATAGAGTAGAGTTGCATGGGTGGCAGGTGTTGCCATTAGGCCTCATCGCCTCTTTGAATTAATGGAAACTGGTCAAAACAGCAGCAATGCCCAGGTGGCTTCTGCAGACAGGGAGGAGCATGGCACTTGTATTGGCAAAGTTAGATTGTATTGAGAAGCTCTGTGGGAAATGGTTAGCATAAATGGTACAAAACATCGCCGGTGTAATACATGTGTATTGCCAACAGTAACGGGTCTCTATTACTGGAGCTTAGTAGGAGGGAAGCCTGCTTGTCTGATTCTGGCCTTGATTGCTTTTGTGTTGCATAAAGGCCTAAATAGGCAATAGAACTGTAGAAAGGGACTGCTGGCAAAAAGTATTGTACGCAAATTCAAGTTTTCTGTTGTGATCTTAATTGTTCTTAAGTAAGTGCATTATTGTATTTGTGTGCAGTTATGTTTAGGAGAAAATAATGCGCACTGCGTTACTGCTCTACTCGTTAATAGGTCATTCAAAGTTTTCGATGACCAGCAGTGTGCTGTAAAAGCTATAATTTAAATCTATTTTTTTTAAAATGTTCTATTTGGGGGTGTATGGGAATATCCCCTTTTTCAGGGCTACACTTTCCACCTAAACATATTTAAAATCCATCAGTCGCCACTGTGTACGCCTCTAAATGTAACTTGGGCTTATTAACTATGCTTTTTTTTTAAATTTTATTTTATTGAGTTTTTATCCCACAGCAGACAGACAAGAGAAAAAAATACACAAGTAAATACATTATACTTCCATAAATTACGAAACATAGGCAGCAAAAAATAGATACGTATATATAACCTACAAAATCCTTACTGCCCCATCCATTTCACAATTGGTAGCCATAATTTATAGCCATAGATTTTCAGTCTGATTCCCTTAAGTTTATACAAAGAAGATTCAAGATTGACAGTAATTTAGCTTGCCATTTTACAAAATTTGGTGGTTCCGGGTCAATCCATTGCGAAGTAATACAAAATCTATATACAGACATACATATGAAAACAAAGGCTTCTTCTGCTGAAGACCATTTGTCCAGTATATTTTCTTCCACACCGAATATAACCAGTTGCGTAGTTAATTTTACACAGATGCCCAAGCTTTCCTTGATATAAAACTCAATATCTCCTATAAATTTAGAGAGCTTTGGACATAGGAAAAAAACATGGACAGTATCTGCACCATTTAAATTACAAGGACTACAATGAGTCCCCCGACCAGACTTCCATTTTGCTAGTTTAGCTGGTGTGTAATAAAGATCAAACACCGACATATAATGTTGGGTTTGAAGAGATCCATTTAATAATACACTAGTAGCTATCTCCAGACTTCTATCCAGCTTAATTCCCTCTACACCCAACTTCTCTTGCCATTTCTTTTCTATTGCCCAAAGATCATCTTCCTCCGTTGCTAGAAGAAGTTGATACAGAGGACCCATTTTAAGCCTACCTTTAATTGCTTCAATAATCTCTATTTTATCTAAAAAGACCATATTTCCTGACAGCTTCTCTTCACAAAAACTCCGAAGCTGAAGATATTTGAAAAAATCAGCACGCTGCAACTTATACTTCCTCAATAAGAAATCAAAGGAGGCAAAACTCTTCCCTTGAAACAAATCTCCCAAATCCCGCACTTCCCGCTCTTTCCATCTTAACATCACCTGATCTTTAAATATTTCAGGAAAGAGAGGACACTTCTGAAAGGGTGTATACAGTGTTAGCTTACTGGTATTTTTTCTTGATTATCCTCCAAACCAAGTAGGCTGTATGGAATATTTTAAATTTTGTTTTTTATAGTAACTTGGTTCTACAATTCTATTTAAACATTGTTTAGCCTCTTCACCCGAAAGCATCTCATAAATGGAAGGGGCACAAAATTCTGCAGTAGGATCATCTTGTAGCGATTACCCACAGCTGGAGAGATAGTATAAGAAAATACCGCTGCAGCACTACATCTCCCAGAACGCCGTTGGGCCTGGCGAAACCATCTACGCCCTCTGGGAGTGTATAGAAACACTCTTTTCCCATCACCGGATGCTTGTCAATCCTTCCGGTTTTATGATCGTGTTGGAACTAGCTTTTCTTGAGTTGCGAGAGTTGGGAGTGCGCGGACGCTTTCCTTCCCGCTGAGGACGCCGAGAGTTGGGAGTGCGCGGACGCTTTCCTTCCCGCTGAGGACGCCGAGAGTTGGGAGTGCGCGGACGCTTTCCTTCCCGCTGAGGACGCCGAGATACTTTGTTCATTTTCCCGTTAGTAGAATTCAGACACATGACATTTAGCACGGCCGTGTTATCATAGTGTAGTTTTCTACTTTTCCTTCGGACCATCCCTAAGGATAGTTGTACTATTCAGAAACGGAGCGAATCTTCCCACGGGTAGTGAATCAAACTACTCGGTGATATTCACGTACACTTTAATTCTTTCCTTGGATCGAGCTGTGAGTTAACAGCCCACCATCTGCTTGAACTTGAGTCATCATCCTTCCCAGACTTCAGGCTGTTACAAGCGGTGGTTATCAGTAAGTGAATACTTGGTCATATATATATGTATGCAACAATTATGGCATCTTCCCCCTTGTAGTGCTAAACAAGTGTTCTTGTGTTTCCAGGAATTGTTGTGCCTTGAAGTCATCCGAAGTCTTATGACTAGACCTTGAGGGGTGCCTTCACAACAACCTTCCCCGATCAACTATCCTTCCCCTTACCTGGAGGACTACCTGTCTCCGGTGTGTATGTCACACGGGGAGGGTCAGTGCTATCGGGTATAGGGAAGACTATCATCTCGCCGTGGTCCCCGCTGGCTAGACACCTCAGGTTAGTGGCTTGTGTGTTCTTCACTTGGATTACTTGTCGCTGCTAACCGTGACACATCTGATAAGACCAGCACCCCCATATGTTGGAAAAGTGCTATCCAATGAAAAAATTGAAAATTGGGAATGCCCCAGCCTCCTCTCTCCCTCGGTAAGGTACATTTTTTGACAGATCTCCTTGCTCTATGATATCCCCATAGAAATCTTGAGCACATTCTATCTATTCGGGCAAAATAATGGGAAGATATTAAAAAAGGAATGGCTCGGAATATATATAAAAAATTTGGAAAAATAAGCATTTTCAATATATTGGTGCATCCAGCAAGTGAGAATTTTAAGTTATTTAATCTCGCTAATGTTTTATTTGAGGAAGCTATTATTGGATCCAAATTAGCAGAGATGATATTTTCGACATTAGCCATAAGTTTTACACCCAGGTATGTGGCCTCTTGATCACAATTGACATTTTCTGGTCGGCCAGCTTCAGAGTGTATAATTTGGGTCTTGGCTACATTTAACCTATAACCAGAAATCCGGCCGAACGCCTCTGCAGCCTCTATAATAATGGGAAGGGAACTAGCGATATAATTTGAAACAACCGCAATATCATCTGCATAGGCACAAATTTTGAACTCGGAATTTTGAATCAGAATAGGTTTAATAGCAGGGTTTCTCTCTAATGTCAAAATAAAAGGGTCTATAT
Source organism: Lissotriton vulgaris (assembly GCF_964263255.1). Lineage (NCBI taxonomy): Eukaryota > Metazoa > Chordata > Amphibia > Caudata > Salamandridae > Lissotriton > Lissotriton vulgaris. Next base: position 1,442,877,096 of record NC_141685.1, read on the forward strand.
ATAAAGCAAAGAGGAGGGGAGAGCAGGGACAGCCCTGCCTTGTCCCTCTTTCTCTCGATACCTTCCCTGATAATTTCCCAGCTAACTGTATAAATGCAGCTGGTTCTTTATATAATGCCTTAATTGCTTTGATTAAAGACTCTGGAAACCCCTTCTTCGCCAGGACCTGCCACAAGAAGCTCTACGAGATGTGCAGTTATGTTTAGGTGAAAATAATGCGCACTGCGTTACTGCTCTACTCGTTAATAGGTCATTCAAAGTTTTCGATGACCAGCAGTGCGCTGTAAAATCTATAATTTGAATCTATTTTGTTTGAAAATGTTCTATTTGGGGGGGTTTATGGGAATATCCCCTTTTTCAGGGCTACACTTTCCACCTAAATATATTTAAAATCCATCAGTCGCCACTGTGTACACCTCTAAATGTAACTTGGGCTTATTAACTATGCTTAATGTGAGTATGTGGAGAAATCTGCCTATGCTACATAACACATCAAATGCATTACCTTGTGGAGCAAGAATCTTGCAACTTGTCAAAGATGCAGACCCTTTCATTAAAGAGAAAAAAGTACTTCACTAAGGAGAAGACAGACATTGCGATCAACTCTGTAGTTAAACCCAATAGGGAAGTACAAGGGCTGTTTCCTAACACCCTCGATGGAGTAGTGAAGCAAGTTATGATGTGGTATAAGGACACCCACTTCACCAGTCCATTGGAAGTAAATATGTGTGTGGCCAGGTTACTAACATTTTCTTTAGTACCCTGCCACACATACATCCACTGTTGCAGGGGGTGTTACACATCATAGCAGAGTTAGAAGTGCCAAAGGCAGTGTCTGGTGGCAGGCCTGGATGTCAGACTCACTCATGCACCAACATGTGAGTGTGTGTGTCAGATTCTGATATGTGCTATGAAAGCCCCACCATGCCAGGCTCCATGATAGGAAACTTGTTGTGGAAAGGTTCAGCACAACACAAACCAGGGAAAATGGAGACGAATTGAGAAACAGTGAAATGACCGGTCTAGATGATTCTCAGGTTTGGTTGATGACATCTGATAGCTTAATGAGTTCCTATTGTGTACCCTAACACTATATAGTTTGGGACCTATTGTTGGGTTAAGAGAAGTAATATAGAATGAAACCAAACAAGCCTGTCCAGCAATTTAAACTTGAGATACTGAAAGCGGTGACAGGTACATGTACAGTCAAGCTCTCAACTTTCATCTGTGTTTCCACAGGAATGACATTCAAGATGAAAGATCCCAACTCTCCTACCCACCAAATGCCCAACAGGGTCAAAATAAAACTGGTGAATTAGGAGAAGAGGGGAAACAAGGAGGAGAAATAAAAATGCCCAAGATGTTTTCCTGCTCAGAAGTAAGGTAAGGCACTTATGGGTAGTTCCTATATATATATATATAATAAAATAAAAAAGAACATTTGAGCATAGAAAAAATGTTGAAGAGTAACCTATAATGATGATGCAGGTGCTTAGGTATTGTAAGAACCTTTACTACCTGTATAATTCCCCTCTTCCACTATGTAGCATTCACTGTATGAATGAGAACTGTGATACCATCTATAGAAGTAGAAAAACATAAACGCTTTAGAAAAATACAGGATATAGTGCAGGAGAGTAATGAAAGAAAAATTAAGAACAGCACCCACCTATATAACATGGGAAAAAAAGAAAAGATATAGCCCCAAATCACAAAAATAGTAACTAAAACAAAAGGATAATGGCCTAGCAACTTGCTATACTAAAATAAGAAAAGCACTGTATGTGGGCTATGACTAGTGCCTCCCTAAGGTCAAGAAGCATTAATAGGTGTTTCTGTGTTTTACAGAAATACACAATCACCACTGAGAAAGGAGCTCTCCAAAGATGAGAGACCTATATTTAGATAAGTATTTTCATATACAAACATTTCAATTCATACATCAGCGCTAAAAGCGCTGTTCCTGCAATTTCAGAGTTACTGGTTCTTTGTCTATTCCTAGTTTCCAGGCAGGTTGGGTTCTGCGCCAGAAACGGAGCCACCAAGATCAGTAGGAAAGGACTGCAGGAGCCACTATTAGCACGAGAACCAGCAGAAGAGGACAACAGGAGCCGGGAGCACAATGAACAGCAGTAGAGGACAATAGGAGCCACATAGAGTAGACCACAAGGAATGCGAGATACCAATGCGCGCCGACCCAAGGATTCAGGTAAATGAACCAGAAGTGCAATGGCTCCTAGAATGCTAGAACACAAAGCATTCAACTATGGATTTGGGGCTTTTTTTACATTTCTGCTGAAACCCCCGTTAGAGGAGGAGTAGGCACAACATCTACCTGCACACTTCTATGAAACACATCAGCATAATTCTCCAGTTCTTTATCTCTCATCTTCTAAAAAAATATAGGATATAATGAACTGAGTTCATTGTGTTCAGAGGGCCTGGCAAAGATGGTGATCATAGTGGACATGTGCTAAATAGCTTCACACCAGCCTGCTAAGTATCCTGTTGTTTTTGCTGCTCCTAGCTGCCATTGTGTGAATTATGTGCCCTCGGCCAGCATGACCCTCCTGCGTAGCACGGTCTGAGGTAGTAATCGGGAGACTCGGATCCGGCGAGCTGGGTTGTTGGCTTAGAGGCCTGCGCAGACACAGCAGCCTGCCCTACGGGACTGCCTCGACCCATCAGAGTAGGCGGCGGTTCTTCATTGCCCACACTCAATGTGTAGGTGCTGAAGGGGCACATTGGTAGGAACGACATACTCCAATCAGAGGCAACCTGATCTGGGTGGTGCCTAGGACTCCACTGGAAGTGCTACACACTCATATTGACACAGAGGGTCGCTATGTGGCATTGAAGGGCTATTGGACAAGCTCCCATTCTCACTGGTCTCACTGTATGTACCCCACTCTGGTCAAGCCTCTTTCCTCCACTCACTGTCACCAGCATTGCTTCACAATCCACTGGCACCAACCTATTGAGGTGAGGATTTTAATTGGATCCCTGATCTGAGTATGGATCAATCATAACCCCTGCTGTCAGGGGCCCACACAGGTTTACTCACACAACACCTACGGACATGGGCTACTAACATTCATCTTCAAGAGGCATGGCGCTGTATGCACCACACTGACAGAGAATACTCATACTACCCGGTACTGCAGGATCTCCACACTAGAATTGAATTATCCTATTGCTCTCACGATGGTGTTGCCAGGGCGTCTCGCGCCAAGTATCTTTGACACACACTGTCCAATCATTGGCTCCTGCAGTTACAACTAACGTGGGGGAAAACTAGACCTTGAGTCCCTATATGGCGCCTACCCCTAGAAGTGCTACAGGATGCCCCACTGCATTCAACCCTTGCAAACTCTATCTCCTTACACTTTCAAGAAAATTAGGGCCCACATCTGATAATGAAGTAGAATTGGATGCCTTCAATGTAGGGCTGTATGGATAAAAGTTAATGGCGCCCGCATGACACTCTGAAGGGAACTGAGTGACCTAGAAATTGATATCCGATGCCTCAAACGGTTACACCCCACCACGCCCCAACTGGTGCCTACACTGGCCCAAGTTAGGTTACAGCATAAATCAACGCCTGCCTGTCAAAGTGCCCTTGATCACAAAGAAAATCTCACCGAAAAACACACAGAGGGGGGCAAGGCCAGTAGATTGTTGGCATGGCTCCTTAAATCTGAATTACCTTGAGTACCTAATACAGTTATTTTAAATGCAGAGGGATGCCTGGTAAATACATAGGACAAGATTAACTCGGAATTTCGGTCATATTACACCACCCCATACAGAGCCCCCCAGCCCAGGACACAGCAGTGTTGGCGCCTTTTCCTGGAACACATACAATTTCCCTGCATGCCACAATCCCATTTTAGTGAATTTTAAACCCTCGTTACTGAAATCGAGATAGCTGACGCCATCCAACAAATCGAGGTAGCTGAAGCCATCCAACAAATGGCAAGAGGAAAAACCCCTGGGGCAGACGGCTGGCCCTTACATTTCTATGCAGCATTCGATGCACAGCTAGTTCCACGCTTTCTCCAAGTGTATATGGAAGCATAGGAGTGTGGTATATTGCCCTCATTATTCTGGGAGGCTGTTCTCATGGTGATTCCCAAACCAGATAGGGACCCATTGCAACTCGGGTCATACCGTCCACTGTCACATTTGAAATCAGACTACAGAATACTTAGTAGGGTATTGGACGCAATTTAATAGAGGTAACTCAACTTCTGGTTCACCCAGACCAGTTCGGGTTTACGCCTGGTAGAAATACAGGGCTGTCCACTGTCACCAATTGTCTTTGCTCTGGTAATGGAACCCTTGGCCTGCGCATTGTGCCTGTGTGCCGTAGTCTCTCTCTACGCTGATTTATTTGCGCAATAACACAAGTGTGTTGTCAGTTTTACCAGAACTGCTGGATCGTTTTGGGCACATCTCTGGGCTGATTGTGAATTGGGATCAATCCCTTCTATTACCAACACAATCTTTGTCACTGGAGCGGAGGGCTGAGGTCCCACAAGCATCACCCCCCTGTTCCTGCGATACTTTCGTCAAAACTGCTCATGCGCAGGCCCACGCATGCGCAGTTTTGATGAAGAAGTTGCGATGAAGGAGGAAGACGGAGCCCCAGGACGGGGCAGCTATGGTACGCTGTTTTCCTTACTTTTAAATTGTTTTTAAAGCTAATACTAATACCTGAAAGGGCAGTGTCCTGTCCCCACAAATAGGATTCATTGCCCCCCTGTAGTTTGTCTGGAGCCAGGGCGAGATTGGAGAACCTCTGTGCACTTCAAACCTTTTTTGAAGTCTCCCTCACTTAAAATACATCATTGGGTTTAAGTATTGAACCTCAGACACCATAACTTCAGTACACTTCTGAGCCTGTGACTACTCTGCCAGGATGAAGAGCCTCTGTGCTGCTGAAAGGACTGCTTCTCAGCTAGACTGCTGCTTTGCTGAACAGTGCCTTGCTGTGCTCTTGCCTCGCTAAGCTGGCCTGGTGGCTGCTGTTCTCCTGCTTAGGTGAAAAGGACTGGACCGTAATCACTTGAACCCAGAGTGACTCCAAGGGCTTGCCCAAGTCTCAGTGATATTAATGACTTGAACTAACTGCATCTGCACCTGGACTCTACAAGCTGCGCATCTGCCTTGCCAAGTGGTGCCACCCCAGTCCTGGAAAGTTGCAAGTGAGCTCCAATGTGCTTCTTCATCAAAAACCCATGCATAATCATCGGCACCAGCGCATTGTCCTTGAAACCAGTGTGTCATCTTCATTGCGTGGAGCATACCTGTTGCATTGCCCTTGAAGCCAGTGCATCACCTTCAGAACTAAAGCATCACCTAATGCAGGAGCAAAAAAAGCAAAAAAAATTGTTCGCATCCCGAATCGTTGCCAATATTTGGAGTAATATTGTTAAATACACCAAATAAATGTAGAATTCAATATCCTTTATTGGATAAAAGTAACATGCATCTTGTCAAGTCAAAGATCAGTCATGAAGTAACACAATGGATAACTCCTGGAATGTCATGACATAAAATAGAATCAAGTGACATATGCCATCAATACCAACAAAAGAGAGAGGGCCACAGTCGACACTCCTGTACCCCAATCAAATTTGTAAGTAACAACAGAGGAGTGACTAAGTGGAATATTAAATAGTGCTCAAAAAATTATATTGTGAGGTCTATTTTTTAACTCCTTACTGTGCAAGTGGTAGCATGCATGGAACGTCCTCCATACACCCGCAAGCACATGCATGAAGTATTTTCTTGCTATCTCCCTGTGAGTACCCAAAAGGCTCCCCTCTTAAGAGGATACCTCCTGAGTGCAATGATCACCCAAGACTATCAAAAGGGGGAAAGGGAAAAATCCTTTCTTTTTTTGAAGGACCCTCACTCACCACTAATTGGTGACATGCTTCATCATTGGGTCCCCGCTGGGGTGACCGAATGTCCCCCCAGCGTGCTACAATGCCTGGTTACAGCGGAGCGGGATGTGGTGAGTGTAACAGTGCCCAAATTAGAATGTGACTATAACTGAGTGTGCAAAATATTAAAAAATGCAAAGGTTGTAGCCCTTACAAAAATCTTTAATAATGGCCAACCTGCATTGGATTAAAAACAGAGTGAACGGACTGCCAAGGTTCTGAATTAAGGAACCGGAGTCCTGTTAGATATCAAAAATGGTCAACATGTTTCTGCTGCTTTGGTTGCAATTTGCTCAGCATTCATCAGGACCTACCAAAAAGTCCTCCGGTGGTGTGCCCTCGCTAAGGCGTACCCTCCCGTGAGGCTCTATGTGTAAAAAATATATATCTTATGTGATAATTCACCGGACAGTCTCCGTAGTTATCCACTGCGATTTGCAGGAATGAACCAAAAACCTGTGGGGAGAAAGAAGACAAACAATAACACATAAGTGGACCTAAAAAATAAGTCCTGAGATCAAATGCGTTAATTTTTAGTGATGGTCTTGAGATTTCGGGGGATAACGAAATGCATGCCTAGCGTAGATTTAACGGTAGAGGGCCATCCAACTAATACAGGGTACTTCCCATAATTATGGGATATAGCACCATTGCCAGAGTAACTTATCCGGCCATCAAGATGAGAAGGCATCACGTGCTAATGTTCAAGCACACTGCTGCTTAATTCGTCATGGCTTACTGCAAGCATTGTGATATTTAGCTCGTAAATGCCATTTAATTAGAACAACATAATATTTATAGATTATCGTCATGCAGGATGATATGTTAAAAACAAACAATAGAAGAACCAGGAAACACTCCTCCTATATAAAGGGAAGTGTGTGCTAAAGTGGCAGTTGTCGTAAATGCTGACATAACTCACTTAACGGGAGGCTTGAACTCGCCCCTTCGGTGAGGACAGCGCGGGTTCCCTTCACGCGGTGTCTCTCTGAAGAGGAAAAAGGGCAATACAATGAGCTCTCGCGGAGTAGGTAAGTGCCCGTGCTATTAATGGACAGTTAAATAAACAAACAAAACAGGCTTACTTCGGCACTCGCGGCTCCCCGCGGTATACCTGCTCTCTCGGCTGCTGTCTCCCGGAAATGCCGAAAAGGGGGTGGAATCGGCTTTATATTGTATTCTACTAGGATTCGCCAGGACTGATCAAGTGCGTGGGGTAACATTACGTAGCCACCGCCCGATCCTATGTCTTAAAGCGGTAGTTACCAAAAAAGGTTCGAAACGCGAGTTCGAATCCCGGTCTGGTCCAGGTCTTGCTCTTGTGCCCGGAAATACATTTTTTAGTCATAATCATTAAGACCCAATTAAGATGTACAAAGGGAGATAAAAGATCAATCAACTCCCAATTTCTGGACAGGAGGATCAAAAGCAGCTCCTCGCACTAGAGACCCACCCTCAGTGCCTCACGCAAAAAGCGTGAGACATCCGAAGGTAAAAAGGAGGAAACCCACCCATTATAGTAGAAAACTGTAACAGATAAACAGCCTTCTCATAAATGGCCCGTGTGATGTTAAAGCGTTGTCAAATTGTCGGGTATGATGCATGCTGACAGCTATCAAATGTTTCAGTTTCTTTGTAACAAAAAGATCTCAGAAAGTGCTGTACTGGTCTTTCCCAGCCACTTCTTTATTACCAGGTTGTGTATTCCCAAAGGGCACCAGTCTAGTTTAATTTCTATATGGCCCTGATGCTTCATCTATTTACCATCTGCATAATTCAAGTACAACCCTACGCGGCAAATACACAAATGCGTGTTGTGTTAAGAAGAATGTTGTCTGTCCTATATGATCTGCTATTTTAAATCAAACACTTGATGCACCTTGCACAAGTTAAACTAAACTGTAAGAACATTTTTTTTCTTTTTATAGACAAAAACTTTGGTGAATCAAAAGATGCACACTTGCTTGAGATTCCTCTTTTTGAGAACAATGATATCTCTGAAACCTCAAATAGGTAAAGAGGTGGGCAGTGCACTGGGCAGATGTATGCAGCAGCTAATCAAACTGAAACCCATCCTCATCTTTTTTTTCGTCAGCCCATAATGCTTTGGTATTAGGAGTTTTGATTACTTTCATTCTAGACTACTGCATTGATAGTCTGCTCAGTGATCCCCTCACGGGCACAGGTCTATTTGAAGAGAGTGCAATGCAGTTGCGTGTAACATTGTCAAATTGAAAACAAGTGACTACGTCTTCCATACCAGAAAATCAGTGCACTGATTCCAAGCAGCAAGGTTCAAACTTGAGAGCTAGAGGGGTTGCGTGCTATCAACAGCGAATTTCCCTCTTGTTAATTCAAATGATTGTGCCCTGCTCATCAGTTCATAGTCTGTGGAGACAGGACCAAAACTTACTTTCAACTCGTAGTTAGATTCAAGCCTAAGTCCAAGCGTGGTAGGGCTTTTTCATTGGCATCGCCAAATTTGTGGAAACTGCTTTTAATTGTATTAGATAAATATGGCCGCATTTGCCACATTTAGAGCAGCTTTGAAAATCTACCTGTTTTAAAGGCTCACATTTAAGACTTGTAGCAAAAGGCTTCTTTTAAGGTGGTGCATGCCTAATGACTGCCATCATTCATGGATTCAAATTCACACCAGAATAATTGAGACTGATATTTTCCATGCTGCCACTGTCATTCCATCACTGTAGTATGGCCAATAAAGATACACACTTAGAATAGATGTCTTGACACATCCCAACTGAACAGCATACTCAAAATGTTACTGTGCACTGCAAGTCCTTCAGCCACCAGCAACCACCTCTGTTGATGTTATCCGACCTGCAGGACCATTATGTTGCCCTCACTCTACACCAGTCCTTGACAATGCACATTATGTAGAGAACACTGAGTAGAACTTACATCCAAACATCACTTCATCACACCAGTACAACAGACAATCATGCTTCTGTAAACCATAAAGTACGTCATAGTGCGAACATGTCAACATATACTACCTTGACACACTACATGCACCTATGGCATTTGCACAATGGCTGTCATGTCTCTACACTGGAATAACCAATGTGTGTCCTACAGCTTCCCTACAATGAGTAACTTACATTGCAGTTCCATAAATACTTCCTGCTACTTTAACTACCATGTGCCATGACAATTCCACACTGCTAACCATTAGTGCCCATGTAATACAATCTTGCATTTTGATCACAAGTTTGTGAAAGCACCTGGCTAAGATCTAGGGACGTGTGGCAATAATAATTGACTATTCTGTGATGATATAAACGTGACTCTGTGTCTCTATCTACAGCTGCAGATGTCGAACATCACCTGTCACAGCTCTGCATCGCAGCTATAAGGAACCAGCAGGGGGCACTCTTCAAACAGTACCTCTTCCTTCTGTCAGACAGATACGTCTGTTGCCCCTGACCAAAAGTGGTATTTGGCACCATTTTGCATCACAATGTTCCACATACCCAAGTGTTTATACATCTTCAATGGTCTTCATATTGTATTAAATTGTCTCCTTTTTCTTTGGAGAGTTGGTAAACTCTAATGTTTACTATTTCACAGAGTGCTCCTTTATTTGTCCATAGCCCTAAGTCACTACGGGAATAGCAATAGAAAATATCCTACAGTTAAGGATCTCTCCATAGCAGAAGCAAATGCGATATTGCCCTCCGAAGTAACTGGGCATATGCTATGTACCATTAACCCACAAATCATATGCTTGTGGTTAATATGACGGTGTCAGTGTGCCACGTGTAATAACCATGTCACAGTGTGTTTGCATCAGCGGCCTAAATCATTAATAACTGCGCATTTCACACAATAAATGAAACATTGGATCGGGTTTCTTTACAATAACAATATACACACAAATGTTTGCTTTGCTTTTAAATTAATCAAAATGTAATATTGAAGAAATCCCTCCTGAAAAGTGATACATTTAACAATTTCTGGACGGTAGGGGCATGGAGACAACAATACTGCTAAGTAAAATGATACTGTGACATCTAACCATTGTAAAAAAAAAAATGTAATTTAATCAGGACTCGAATTTAACAGACAAACGGCTTCCTATAAAACTTCAATTTGCAGTCCGCCTCATAAATGTTATGGGTCCTTAATAGTAACATTAGAATAACTATTTTTCTCATTTCCGTGTTATATGAAATACATATCTCTGTACAAAAGGCTTTAATTAGACATTAAAACAAGTACTAAATTGCGCCATTTATATTGCTAGCACAAAATTAGAACCCATTTGTAATCTTGGAGAACATTGTGGATTCAGTATCAAACGTTGCACAGGGCAAATTTAAGCGCTGAGTGCAACAACAGAGAGATAAACAGCACTAAACCAAGGGGCAAACTGCAACGGAATAGGTATTATCTCGCTTAAAACGACCTACAAATCATTCCAGTCCGTGTTTTCGTTGTGCCTGAAGCGGTGCCTGGAGCTGAGAAGCTGTCACGAATGGAGTGGGCGGCATCGCTGCGAGTTGGACACGAAACGCGAGTGAGAGCCGGTGTGAGCCCGGGGGTGAAGCAGGGGATTTGGGGGGTAGCCCGGTGTGTTTAGAGCTAAGCCGCACAGCCACAGCATTACTACGGCTGCCAAATCAAGCTGCCAAAACGGTAGACTATCACCGCTACCACCGCTGCTACCACCACCACCGCCGCCGCTGTTGCAGCATGAAGGTAACGCAGGTTGTCAAGCGGATGGTGAGCAGCTACAGCTTACAAAGTCCACAAAGCCAGGTCTCCCCAAAGCACGAGCAGGAAACTGTCACTGGTGAGTCTGGTGCACCCGCTTTCAAATTTGAATTATAAGGGAAGAGGAAACTGCTGTAGACTCAATTTGTACTGAAAAGAAGAAAAAAAATGCTATTAAATTAGCAGAAAGTGGATAAAGGATCAAAAAGAAATAGAATTGATTCAGGATTAAGTTTAAACTCTTAATGATATCTAAATTGAGCCATCGCTTGATTATATACAGCACATTGGTTTGTTTTGATGTAGTCTTGTTTGTGTTATGGTTCGTGCAAAATAATGTGTATGTCTAAAAAGTGTTGGTCTTGTACATTGTTGTAAAATATCATGTAAATTGTTATGTATGTAAATATGTATATAGTATTTATGTGGTCCATATGAAGGACATAAAGTCCTTCCAAAAGAAAGAGTTGTTAAAAATAGGCAGCATAAATAACCCAAATATAGTGTGGTTGTTGTAAAAGCATTATATAAGTAATTAGGAAACCACTTATTTTTTCTTCTTTTCAGTACATATAAGGCCCTACCTGTGAAGGACTGGGTTATTTAAGACCCAGCGGTGCCAGGGAACAACACCTGAAACCTTCGTGGGTAACCTGCTCCGGCGTACGAATCACAGAGACACGGGACACTTCCTTTGGCGTCAAAGATTCGAGCTTTATTTACTGCAGGGAACACAGAAGTCACGGCAAGTACAACATGTGCTACTTGTGGAGACTGCTTCAAATTGGTTCTGTGGATCGCTCCTTTTATACACAATTTACCCATAGGGTTACATAGGACACAAAAGTTTATGACCCGGTTCCCTCAATTATCCCCCAGAGGGGTCGTTTCGGTCACTTTGATACACACAAGGTCCGGAACATAAGTGCGGAAACATTTGGCGGTTCCCAACTGTAAAAACCCATCTTCCCACCATTAGTACATTCCAATCAGCAGTAAAACAGATCGAAGAAGGAACAAGGACAGGTGTGGAGGAAGATGGAGACAGTGGGGGATTGAAAAGGGTGTAAAAAGGGGAGGTATCGGGAAACACGAGATACAGGCATCTAAGGGACGTGCCTAATGAGATGCACGGCTGAGACAATAGACCGGCACGGCAAGATGAGCCTCGAGCGGGGCCATCTGCCTTACAGTATCATCCCCCTCGTCATAAAGACAGTTTCCAAGGACATGTGGCTTCCGCAAGTATATTGGGAGTCCCAGGGTCGCGAGGCGGACAACGTCCGTTCGCTGGCTACTTGAGGGCAAGAGACAAAATGGATGCCGTATCTAAGATGGAACCCGTGGGTACAGATAGAAATACCCACGTAACAGACAAACGGTTTTGGTTAGTACAGCGAAACTGCACACACCCACTAAACTCGTCATTTGCGGTTCATAGATACCAGGCTCGACCATATTCTTGCGAGTCGAAAACATCACTTACAATTGTCACGGAACCTCAGACGCTCCTTTTGCCCTCATGTAGGCAAGCACTAGTCGGAATCATACTCGATATTCATCAGACCATCTAGATGTTGCTGTAACATAGCTCTGTCCAATCGAGCTTCTTTGGTAACAGGCGGCTGTCTTATACACGTTGTAGCACAGAGGCCACATAAGGCAGGACCACACTGCACGCAAAGGCAGCACGTGAACAGGAACGCCACAACAACTCCGACAATCATCAGAATCTTCCAACCCCAAGTCGACATCAGGCCCCAAAACCACCCAAGTAGCGTCCAATCCCCTACGTCCACGTGTATGGACTCAGAGATCTTATGCAACTTTGAGATGGCTTGATAGACAGTCGGAGCGTTATCTGGAATGAAAATACAGCAGCTCGAATGGATCACCTTGCATACCCCACCTCGATCTGCTAAGATCACGTCTAAAACCATACGGTTTTGTAACGTCATAAGTCTATCCGCCTGAAGTTCTTTGGTGATATTACCAAGGGCACTGGCAGTAATATTAGCTGTCGATTCCACCACTCGAGTCAACTGTCTCAGGTTCCTACTATTAACCATAGGCCCCCAAAACGGGAGGAAACCCTTGAAAAAGTCTCCTGCCTCTTGACCGGCAGTGTCCTCTTCGCTAATTACGCCTCTCACAACTCTAGTCTTGTGATAATCTGCATCTACAGTAAACGTCGGAGGCAACAAATTTGCGATAAAACATGAGCCCACAAAGTCGAAGGGCAACCATGCATACGCACGATCATGGCAGATAAAGTATGTACCTTTGGCAGCCAGAAACACAGGGGACGAGACCATCGGCAATATGTAATTTTCAGTGCAAGCACTCTCTCCAAGTCGGGCTTTCGATCTTCGGCCACGACCTATGAGACAAAAATTACCAATGTGGGGTACGACCCATATCGGAGGCGAGCTTTTAAGCTGTTTTTCACTAGTGAACACACTATACTCGCCTCTACTCAAGACCCTATAGGCTTGTACCTCTTCTTCGGGAATAAGCGAGGGATCATAGATATCGCTATCTAAATCCTCTATTGCTATAGACAAAGGCTTTTGATACGAGCCAGGGCCAGAGTAGGGAGAACGTGGTTCTCGAATGGGGTGGAAACCTAGTGCGCTTCGGAACATTGTTTGGAATGCTCGAGCAGAACCCTGGGAACTATACGGTAAGACCAAATATGGAATTCCCTTATCTGTGGTATGTGGCATTAACCCACACACCCAACAATTAGTAGTGTTAACCACTAACTGGTGCTGGTGAAGGAGCTGAATAAAGGAATTGTTGTGGAATTCTGCACGTCTAGCCTGCTCGTGTTCGGGTAAGATATGGAAGGAATGAGGAGACGAAGTAGAGGTGAATTTAGAGTCAGAAGCAGGAATAGGTGTAGGTATGGTAGAAAGTAAGAAGTACGACATCATATAGTACACCCCACCCGCCAAAAATGCAGAAATAATCAGAAACAATACAAATATCTGAAACATGAAACATTTCGTACGACTAAGTCGCTGCAGCTCAAATCTTTGTGCCTGTGCTCTTTCCACATCCATCAGCTTTGAAAACGTCATCCCCTATGACCGTCCGCAACGTTTCTTGACGCACTTCGTTCTGTGTAGCAGTAGTCAATTCCCAGGAGTTCCCAGGGACCGACGGTCTTTAACCTAGTGTCAAGACCTACTAACCAGAAAGAAGTACGCGCGCGGCCCTACGGCCTTTATTTATAATCAATGTCTCTCAGCTGTGGAAGCAAAAATACGTAGGGAAAAAACTTTCAATATGTACAAGAATAATTACAATGATACAGGTGTTCAGACTGATCGTGGAAAACGGGATAATGCAGTTGTCAAGGAACAGAACAGGATCTTTTTATTAGTCTTTAGTGCGGGATCGCAAAAAGTATCGGGTTTTCCCAGGACGTGTCTGCTCGTCAAACAAAGGATCCGTTGAAGAGACAGCGTCCTGCTGATCAGTCGAATGTTCTGGTCTTGAGTCTTTTGATGACAAATGTTCAACAGTGTCTTTCTGCTGCACTGAGGATTCTCCAACAGGCTGCGCGTCGCTGAAAGGAACAAACGCCGACAACCCTTCGGTTTCAGTTGATGCAATGCCTCTCCTCACCCACGAGTCTGCCGGTAACGGAATAGGGACTTTCTTCGTATGGGTGGCGTGCACCCAGTTTTTCCGCCCCTCAAGACGAACAGCAGTTCTCGTGGCAAGGAGGACCTGGTAGGGTCCGGTGAACCTGGGCTCCAAATTCTTCTTCCGAGAAAAATTTCTGGTAACCACCCAGTCTCCAGGCTGGAGCTGGTGTCCTGGACCCTCAGTCTGCGTCGGCAGTGCTTCGTAAACCTGTTGGTGAATTAACCTTAGTTTAGCAGTCAAGTCATGTAAGTAATCGATCAACATTGGATACTCAAGATCGCAGAACACACCCGGCCTAGGGACCCCCCAAACATTCGCAGGACGACCGAACACTATTTCATAGGGATTAAGCCCTACTCGGGAGTGTACAGTCGCCCTAGTTGACAGTAATGCTAAGGGTAAAGCGGCAGGCCACGAGAGACCAGTCGTAGCCTGAATCTTTGCTAGCTTTAGTTTAAGGGTGCCGTTATATCCCTCAACCAAACCAGCTGACTGGGGATGATTGGCGCTGTGGAATTTCTGATTAATTCCAAGGCCTTTACACACACTCTTCATCACACTCCCCACAAACTCACTTCCGTTATCTGACCACACGACTCTAGGCATTCCGTACCGAGGAAAGTATTCCTTCAGTAGGACTTTCGCAGTAGACAAAGCAGTATTGTCTTTGAGAGGATAGGCCTCGATCCATCGGGAGAATGCGCAAACCACAACTAAAACGTATTTCAGGTTATTGCATCGCTCCATATGGATGAAGTCCAATTGAATCACCTCAAAGGGACATGAAGGGGGAGCAAAACTGCCAGGAGGAGTTGGGGTTCCCTTACCAGGATTGTACAACATGCACACCATACAGTTCTTAACCAAGCGTTCAGCACACTTCGTGATACCATCGTTCTTCCACACAGGAGACAACAATTTGCAAATGCCTTTCACGCTAATATGTGCTAACCCATGTGCCATTGTCACAACAGCCAGCACATACGCATCAGGCAACATCCATCTTTTCTGATCCGATAAATCAATCCAACAACCATTCGCATCCAACTTTCCCGTACTTTCATTCCACTTCTTCTTTTCAGTCTCGGTGGCCTCATTCTGAATTTCTTTCACACTCTCAATAGTGTCTTCACACATGCTCGACTCTGAAGGCCACCTAACCGAACTCGTCACATACATTCGAGTGCTAAGGTTCCGGGCAGTCTCCTTAGCAGTCTCATCCGCAAACGCATTACCACGACCAACATCATCCGTCACCTTACGATGTGCACTACATTTAACAATCGCTACCTGCTTAGGCAACGTAAGTGCATCCAAAAGATCATTCACAAGCTGGCCATGCTGAATCTTCGTACCATGCGATGTCAGAAAACCTCTTTCTCTCCACAATCGTCCGAAGCTATGGGCGACGCCAAAAGCATATTGGCTGTCGGTAAACACATTCACACGTTTCCCTTTTGCTAACACACACGCTCTAGTGAGAGCAATCAGCTCTGCAGCTTGGGCAGAATTCTGATTTAACCTCGCAGTCTCAACAACAGTATTCAACGTTACAACAGCATAAGCAGTAGTCACATCGCCATTCGGCAACTTAAAACATGAACCATCCACATACAGCGTTCCATCTGGGTCTTCCAATGGGGTGTTTTTAAGGTCCACTCGACCTTTTGTTTCCTCCTCTGTTCGCAAATAGCAGTCGTGGGCTGCTATTTCATCTGACTCTGTACTAATGGGTAACAAAGTTGCCGGGTTCAGAACATTGCAACGTTTTATCTGAATATGACTTGCCAGAAGCGTCAACTCGTATCCGGACAACCTCGCACTTGTCAAGTGCTGAGTTTTCGTACGATTTAAAAGAGTGTCGACTGCATGCGGAACCATCACCGTAAGCATATTATCCATGACCGATCCTGCTGATTGTCGGATGGACACCGCAGCTGCCGCTGTTGCTCTCAGACAACTCGGCAATGCTCTAGCTACCGGGTCCAAGGTCGAGGAAAAATATGCACATGGACGTTGCTTACCACCAAAAGGTTGCGTTAAGACACTCAAAGCACAACCTTCCCTCTCGTGAACATATAACGTGAATGGCTTACTGTAGTCAGGAGTACCTAACACAGGAGCCGAACACAATGAGTCACGCAGTTCAGAAAAACTTTTCTGACATTCTTCCGTCCATGGTAAAGGAGTAGAAACATCCTTGCACGTAAGAGCCACCAATGGTTTCGCTAGCAATGAAAAGTTTGGAATCCATTGCCTGCAGTATGACGTGATACCTAGAAAGGCACGCACATCTCTTTGTGTTGTTGGCACAGTCATTCGCGCAATTGCTGCAATCCTTTCTGGGGTCAACCGCCTTCCCTCCTTTGACAATAAGTGACCTAAATAGGTTACTTCTTGACAACAATATTGGAGTTTAGAAGGTGACACCTTGTGATGTAACTCGCAGAGATGTTGCAGCAACGACACCGTAGCAATTTTGCAAATGTCCTGAGTATCTGCAGCTACCAATAAGTCGTCGACATATTGGATTAAGGCCGCAACAGCCGGCAACGTAAACGCATCCAGTTGACCCTTCAAGGCTTGGCTGTAAATCGATGGACTCTCACAGTAGCCTTGAGGAGCGCGTTTAAACCGGAAGCTGCGCCCACCAAGAGAGAAACCGAAAAGGTCTCTGCTCTCCTCTGCGATCGGGATGCTGAAGAACGCATTCTTCAGATCAATCACCGAAAACCAAGACGCAGATGCTGGAATCAAAGTCAGTAGCGCCGTGATGTCAGGCACAACAGGGAACTGAGGAATCACAATTTTATTAACCTCCCGTAAATCGATAACAAAACGATAAACAGGTGGTTTCGAAGGATCAGTACGTTTTAGAATAGGCAGTACAGGGCTGTTGCACACGTTTCCCCGAGTCTCTTCAATAACGTCTTTGTCGATCAAATCATAGATGATCGCTAACAGTGCTCGTTCACCATCAAGAGAAATACGATACTGGGGAATACGTGGCAATCGTACATTGGATTTCAACTGAACAACATAAGGGGAGATGTCAAGCAGGCCCACATCATTGGGACCTGTCGCCCACAAAGATGCAGGAAGGGAGCTCAATTCCGGTGGAAGCTTATCAAGGGACAAGTACATGGGAGAGACAACCTTCTCTCCCAACGTAAGCTTTACACCCGCAGGAGAACAATATAGAGTTGCATACAAACGTTTTAGCAAATCTAGACCCAGGAGATTTTCACCACAACCAGTAGTCAAAATCAACGGAGCTTCAAGCTCACGTGGCCCAATTGTAAGAGGCAAAGGGCGTGAAACTGGATTGCTAACGGGGGCGCCAGAGAATCCAACGGAAACATTTGTTAAGCCAGACAAAGGTGCGCCAGGGAGTTTCGAATGCATAATGGAACTTTTCGCCGCACCAGTGTCCAACAGAAAAGGCTCAACGACGCCCAATGTAGCAACTGCGACGTAAGGCCCTCTCTGATCAACCGGAACTGATACCACTCCCTCTCCTTGTCTATGGCTGTCCTAGTAATTACTGTCATCAGTTCCCTGATCGACATAATAATCGTCTACATTGTACTGCGCAGATCGTCCTTGCGATGATCCACGTTGATCAAAACAGTTATTAGAATTCGATTGGTTATCTGAACGATCATTTTGAACACCGCAACCCCTACCGCGTGATGTCTGTTGAGAACCACCACGACTTCCTCTAGATGAATTACCACTATTACGGTCGCTCAAAACAGGACAATTGAAATTTATATGACCCTCCTGTCTACAATAGGCACACTGATTGTACCCTAAAGAGGATCTTTGGGAAGAGGAGTCATTTCTAGATTGCGGTCGATTAGATTGCGACTGCGATCTATTTTGTTGCGAAGCATTCTGATTCGAACGTGGAGGATATGCTTGCTGTAACAACACTTTAGTTTTAAGCTCTTTCGTCTTTTTATCAGCGCGGTCGTTCTCTTCTTTCTCTCTATTCTCATAATACTGGGCTGTAGCCAATATCTGAGCTGAGGTAGAAACGGCCCATGCACTTTCTGAATTCTTCAATTTATTGCTCAAATCGGGCAATAAGTTAGAGACAAATTTATCCACAAACAACCGTTGGCCACCCTCAGTACCCATATCCTGACCACTATGGTCAATAAATGCCTCCTCGAATCTCGTAAAGAAGTCGGAGACACTCTCGTCCTTCTTCTGTTTACAAGCCGACAATTTGTCCCAATTTACCCTCATAGCGGGCATAAGAGTTTTCATTAACGCAATTATTCTTTGAGGAAGAGCAGCAATCAACTGCTCGGGTTTAGCACCACCAGTTTGTCGACCATCTGCCGCTAAAATGGCAGCCCAATCACCACCTAATTCGTTCGGATGGTTCTCCTGACGAATCTTAGCCCATACCGGTTGCGGTACGACATTGCCGAACAGCATATCGATATCAGCAAGGTTCATGATCGTAGCATCTACGAGCTGCGATAATTCCTTGTAATACCCTGTAGGATTTTTGCGAGGGTCAGGCAAAGATTGCTTCACCTGTAACACTTCCGATCGTTTCCATGGGAGATGTATCCACACTCTCTGGAAATAGGGTAGAATAATGGGGTTGGCATTAGGATCGCCTGGCATCCATACTGGCGGAACTTCCCGCATGGGAAACTGACCAGACGCATCTAACTGCCTCTCAACGTCCTCAACAAACAGGGCTTGAGGTATAGGAGTGGGACGAAAAGATAGCAACCGCTCAACAGCACGTCGAACGTTAGTATCCACTATCAGTCCATTCGAGAACTGGAGCTGTAGATCAGACAAGGCGGACAACACCTCGTCAGGTGCATCGGCAGATATCCGATCACGAAGGACCTTACACATTTCTTCGAACACGTATCTTTGGGTTGGTATATTAAATTGACAAAACGTATCGAGTACAATACGTGGTGGATTTCTAAGAGGATGTGTCATCCAACCCATCGCCATATTATATAACGAAGCGCGTTCCCTATTACCGGGAAGCTGACTACGTCTCTGAGGACCATCTGAACCAGCGGACCCAAGAACAGGTCCGAGAGAATGAAAGAAGTTAGCCGCAACAGGAGAAGTACGGCTACGAACAGAGGGAGAAGTATAGGACACAGGACTAACAAGGGAAGAGGTAGAAACAGAGGCAACAACAGGAGTTAACAAAACAGGAGCAGTAGCGGGAGCAGGAGTATGTGGAAGTGGAGGAGCAGTAGGGATAGCAACTGACAAAGGAGCAGAAACAGTCGGAAGAACGGGTGCAGGTTGAGGAACAGGCTGAGGAATAGGTGGTGGAACAGGTACAGGGGGAACCACTGGAGCAGCGGTACCCTGTACATACGGAGGTGGCGATTTCAGAAGATAAGACATTAAAGGATCCTCAACTGGTTCTTCCTTCTTATCCGACTCCGTAGGCAAAGCAGGATAGCATTTATCTATGGACATACGCTGTAGCCTATCGAACACTTCCTTTTCCTTATCCTCCTTATCACGCTGAAACTGCTCTGCTTTCTTTACAATGGTAGCAACACCATCTCTCTGATTTCGTTTAGTCTGTCTGATTTCTTTCTGTCGGGCTTCTTTACGCCACAACCGAAAGGCATCAAACATGGCCGGCCTTGACTTTTTCGCAAATAATTTAGCCTCTAGATTATCTAAGATTGGAGTCTCAAAACTACCATGAGGTGGCCAACTAAGGACACCATCCTTCTTAGTATACCGAATCCAGTAATCATTAAAAGTAATCGGGCCCAATCCGTGCTTACTGTTCAGTTCATAAGTGGGAGTTCCAACCGGAGGTATCGGACACGAGTCCTCCAGTCGGGAGTCCGTACCACAACGTTTGAAACAACTAAACAAAGTACTACGACCAGGCATCTCGCACACTAGCCGAGTTTCACAAACTTCAAGGGTTACAGGATTTACCAAGTCCCAGCAAAGAGCGAAAACCCTCGGTTTTTGGCGTCTGCAGTCGTCAAATATCACAACAAAGTACCAAGAACCACAAATGCAATGGAACCATGCAACAACCAAGAACCACAACCAAGAACTCTGGGAGCGACCCACAAATACTTAACTCAAAGGTCGATGGCGTCACCAGGAAGGCCCGTCAATCGTCTCGCTATACCAAGGTCTACGCCAGGCGCCAAAACAGGTCTACAGTCAGGGCAGCAGTCCGTCGCAGCCGTCAGGAGGCGGGAATCTTCGCGGGAAAAGTCTTCGGGCCACTTATTTCGACAACAGGATCGATGAAGCGGAGTGCACCTTCCCTCGGAGATTTCACACGAAGTTCCTCACGATCGTCGGGCTTGGACCGGTACCACTGATGCAGCCCCACGTTGGGCGCCAACTGAAGGACTGGGTTATTTAAGACCCAGCGGTGCCAGGGAACAACACCTGAAACCTTCGTGGGTAACCTGCTCCGGCGTACGAATCACAGAGACACGGGACACTTCCTTCGGCGTCAAAGATTCGAGCTTTATTTACTGCAGGGAACACAGAAGTCACGGCAAGTACAACATGTGCTACTTGTGGAGACTGCTTCAAATTGGTTCTGTGGATCGCTCCTTTTATACACAATTTACCCATAGGGTTACATAGGACACAAAAGTTTATGACCCGGTTCCCACAATTATCCCCCAGAGGGGTCGTTTCGGTCACTTTGATACACACAAGGTCCGGAACATAAGTGCGGAAACATTTGGCGGTTCCCAACTGTAAAAACCCATCTTCCCACCATTAGTACATTCCAATCAGCAGTAAAACAGATCGAAGAAGGAACAAGGACAGGTGTGGAGGAAGATGGAGACAGTGGGGGATTGAAAAGGGTGTAAAAAGGGGAGGTATCGGGAAACACGAGATACAGGCATCTAAGGGACGTGCCTAATGAGATGCACGGCTGAGACAATAGACCGGCACGGCAAGATGAGCCTCGAGCGGGGCCATCTGCCTTACAGTATCATCCCCCTCGTCATAAAGACAGTTTCCAAGGACATGTGGCTTCCGCAAGTATCTTGGGAGTCCCAGGGTCGCGAGGCGGACAACGTCCGTTCGCTGGCTACTTGAGGGCAAGAGACAAATTGGATGCCGTATCTAAGATGGAACCCGTGGGTACAGATAGAAATACCCACGTAACAGACAAACGGTTTTGGTTAGTACAGCGAAACTGCACACACCCACTAAACTCGTCATTTGCGGTTCATAGATACCAGGCTCGACCATATTCGTGCGAGTCGAAAACATCACTTACAATTGTCACGGAACCTCACCTGGGTCCTATCTATTTAGGCCTACCCCCTTGTTGTAATCAGTAGACTCGTTTTTGGCACGGTTGTGCCGGGTTGAGCTGGGTTGAGCAGAGCAGAGGCTTCTCCCCTATCCTCCATACTCCAGCTCCTACTCCCCTACACCTCTGCACCTCTTTGCCCCACTTCTCTTCAACAGCCCAACAGCCTTAAAGCATCTTATTCGCAAAAGTCCAGAAGCATATGCTCACAGCAAAAGCAGGGTGGACCACTTTCAGCGGTATTCTCCAAACCACTGCATTGTTTCATCATTGTGGGTTGGAGACGAGGTGAAACAGAGGACGAAACAACATCAAACAGCGTTAAACCAGCAAGAATCCGGATTAGAGCCTGTGGAAAATATCACACTGCAGGAGGTGGTTCACTGCACATTAGGAATGGTAAAATAATCTGAAACTTGTGCAGCATTGGACGAAAGGGGGGGCCCTGGCTCCTTGCACGTGTTATCCTACTCTGACGTCAAACTACACAGAGTAAGGATAGTCAGCACACCAGGTGTGCCTTAGGAAATATCAACGGGGGCTATGTTGGGAGCATCACAAACTTATTATAAATTCAGATATAAATGACTGAAAAACAAAAAACTTCTTTTAAACACTCAAAAAACCCTCAAAACCTGTAGTTCTTCAAAGGTCCCCTGGAAAGTCTCCTAAAGGTTCTACTATCAAAATGAAAATATAATCAGGCCCGGCAAAGTACAGCATGAGATCAGGTCATTTATGAGGAGGCCCGACGGTCAAAAGAATTTCAAACAAGCGTGAGCTGATTGCAAAGACGCTAGCGGGTTCCAGGGAAGAAAAGACCACTAAAACCAGGCCAGCAATACAGAGTGACTGCACCCTAATCGAATTAACTAGAGATATTAGTACTTCAAGCGAGTGAGCATTTATCGAAACAGAAAAAATTCAA
Organism: Lissotriton vulgaris; assembly: GCF_964263255.1. NCBI lineage: Eukaryota > Metazoa > Chordata > Amphibia > Caudata > Salamandridae > Lissotriton > Lissotriton vulgaris. The sequence goes on from NC_141685.1 coordinate 1,442,899,687, forward strand.
AGATTCAAAAAACTGCCAGACACTTTTCCAACCAAAGATTTACACAGAATTTTGCTTTTTTTTAAATGCAAGGGACACTCTTCTTTCAAATGCCAGAGAATTGCCAGGCCTTCAGTCACCTCTCCAGCAGTTACAATTCACTGGCTCGCCGAGATGCGCTTATAATAAGGAAAGTTAAAATACGTTAGTTTACAGACCATCGCACGTAACATCAACCCCACAATGTCAATAGACACTGGTGGCTCAGGACACTAAATCCCCATTAAAGAAAGCTGTGAATGACACTGAGCTAATCCAAGTACATAGGACCAATGAAGCACACAAAATCTCCGAAGAAGGTCTTGGAAAAAGACAAATAGATCTACATGAATTGCCTATGACCAGAGGATCTCTTCACAGTAAAAATGTCATAGGCAACTGCCCTACGACTGACGTACCAATGATCTGTGTACTGAGAAGCCCAGAGGAAACAAAACAGCCAAGGAACACAAAGCATAAATATATGAGAGAAAGGAAGGAGTGGAGTTAAAAGAACTTTCTATGGCATCTCCGGTATCAACAACAAAGGATCAAGCAACAGATTACAAAAAGCCATTAACATCGGCATCAAAACAAATAAAAGAAGATAGGCCAGCAACTCACTCCTTGGAAGACTCAGAAGCCTCTTCAAATTTGGGGAAGGTAGAGTGGGTGGACCTTCTGGCCGCTTATTCTCAAGACAAGTGTAGGAGCGTGCTTCCCGCAAATACTTCTAAAACGAAAACTGAAGACAATCAAGAAGATTAGGCCGCCGGGGAGACTAATGGTGAGCAAAATGTTACAACAAGTTCAGGATGTTAAAAGGGGTCTCCAAATCATACAAATTTTGGCAGTGCTTGGTCAAAGCTGTTAAAACAGTGCATTTTCTGGTGGAGGTCCTCCAATACCAATCAGAGAAGATGGATGCCCAACTAACGCTATTAGACACTCTGGCTGTCTTTGTGGTTGCCATCGACGGAAAGTTGGGCACATTAAACACGATTTTACAAAACACTTACAAATGATCGCAAGGTATCAATCTAAACTGTGGATGCTGCCCAATTATTGACAAATCAGCCTCCCTCCCAGTAATGCTGAGTGATCTGTGTACACAACTTCAAAGCGCTCTGCAGTGCCCAAATAACCAACCTTCAGAGGGACACCCGAAAAAATAAATTCATGAATGACAGAAACACACTTAACTAAATCTATAATAAAGGGGATTCCACGACAAAGAAAAACCCAGTACAATCAGTTACAGGAACAGAGGATGGAAAAACCAAAACACGAATAGGTCAAATGAGAGATGACCTATCGGGAGATACTTTGGGCAATAAAATGAATGCAAGGCAAAGGCGAGCAAAAAAACGGAAGGGCCGAAATCAAATTCAAATCAGGATAGATTCATGCGCCTTTTTGGGTCATCATTAGCACAATTCGAACCTACACCCGAAAATGACATCAATTCAGTAGGGGTTCTTGAAAAGAATACAGAAGCTGCAAAAGGAACAATTCAAACCCTCATTAGAGGGATGCAAGAAACTGAGAAAAGGCAGGCATTCGGGAACACTAAGAATGAAGAATTAGAAGTCCCTCATCAAAAAAGAATTGGCATAAACCCTCAAATTAACAAAGAAGAAAATGGATCTTTTGAACCCAACGAAACGCTACCACAAAAGAACAGTACAGCAACTAATTTCATCATCAGTCGAACAACAAGTGGGGAAAACACTTCGGTAATTAACTTAAAGAAATACAACAACTAATGCTCACAGACCAGGAAACCAGTTGAAATAAAAATGAGCATGTATAAATAGAAAAATGACAGCCAAGCAGCCTCCATTATTCAAACAAACCCAATTATACATACAGGGGCCTAATGGAGTCAAGGAATCCAGGCACCAGCAGAACAACCCGGAACCACGGTAGATCTCCCCTGGCAGGGAGTTGGAGGCCAACCATCTAAACTACAACAACAAATAACACCTCAAAGTGAGGATGAGAAAATAGAATCTTCCAATCGTCAGGTATTATCAGAAACTCGAGGACACGAGCCTACACCACTGTGCCCAAACAACAAAGGGTCCATCGGCCCAGAGAATTCAAGGAAGGAAACAAGTGCTTTATGGTTCAGCCCTGACTATATCACTAAAGGAAGGCATGACATCCTGAACAGAGGTAATATTCTACAGCTGTTATCTCATATTACCTCTCTGAAAGAAGGGACAACTTTGGATTTGGTTTAAATTGAATTCACCAAAGACACAGATGATATGAACGGTGAAAAAATGAAAACAACATGGACAACGTCATCCATTGTACAAAAAATACTAGTAGGCCCAAACATTTAAAAAAACTGGGGCATAACAATTACTCCTAAAATAAAACCAGGATACCCTGATTTGCTAGTTTCGGGGACAATGGTGGGGGCTCAGGCCTCTGTGAATTGACCTGGAATATTGGTGCTGAGAGGAGCGGTGGGGAATTGCAGAGCGAGTAATGAGCAATCTCCTAGTAACATCAGAAGCGACCAGGATGTCACAATGTCACCATGCTGGCTAACAGATCTAAGATGAATCGCTAGAACAATAAATAACAAAACAAAATGACAAAACACCAGCTCACAACGAATATACTGTAATCATGGACATTTATGAATATGTTTATGGAATGTAAATCGTCTAGCAAATAAAATGACTGACCTAGACTTTGTTACCTACATAGGATCATTTGACATTGTGGTACTACAAGAAACATGGCAAATAAACCTTCCGCACCTTCAGGGATTTTTGCGCTTCTTTATTTGTGCACTTAGGAGGGCAAAATATGGTCACCTCCAAGGTGGATTAGTAACCTACATATCAGTTACAAGTGTAATTATAGCTCAGGAAGTTAGACCAACTTCTTCAGCAACAATGGCAGTAAACCTCGCAACTAACACCAGGTAAAGGGGGCATCAATCTTACTCTGGTCCTCGCTTATAACCATCCAAAACAGAAAACAAAGGCAGCAAAGGAATTACGTGATTTTCTGAAGCCGTGTATAGGGGAAATATCAGCAACAGATCTTATGCTTACTGGGGACTTCAATCTTAATCTAATGGGAACTTCATCAGATGAAGAAATCCTATTGCAAAATTCAACTTGGGATATCCCATTGCAAGGGAAACCGCGAACATGCATAGAAACCAAGATTGGGAAACAAGTACTTGAGGATTTCAAAAATTTAAATATCAGAGCACTAAATGGAAGATTCACTGGAGATAACCACCCAGCTACAACACATTATTCAACAAAACCTAATGCAATACTAGATTATACTTCCACCCCCCTGACTCTATTTCAACATATGATTTCATTTCAGACGAGTGATAAAGCTGACAGTGATCATCGTCTCCAAGAAATTCTGCTTAAAGTAAGTAAGCCCATCCTCTGGAATCACTTTTTACTCGCAATTTTAAAAGGATTAGGTTTGCAGCAGCGACCGACTTTACAAAGCTGGAAAACATAAAACAGCACTTGAATGCAAGAATCGGATCAAGTAAAGTGAGAAATGGGAGCATTTTACAACATCCATGGCAGCTTACACTACAAGAACTAACCCACAGGTCCAACCGGTTCGCAGTAGCAACAAGCATGTCTCACAAAAATATATAGGAAAGATCAGGTGCACAAAAAAATCAATTAACCAATTAGCTTTGAGACAACTTCGGCTTAATCCAGCAGACAAAGTGAAACTTGATTTATTACGGAAGCAAAAGACAATGTTGAAAAAACAAAAATGGGGAGCCAACAGAACAGCGGAGGACAATATTTGATCAAAACTACATGCTGACACCAAGCAGAGTAATAGTGCAAGATTTTGGAAGACTATAAACCAATTTATCAGACCCACGCACAACGGAGTTTCCTCTAATATTACAGAAGAAGTATGGGCAAGCTACCTCAGGAACCACTTCAATCAAGATATTGATTCTACTAACTTGGAGCCAAGAAATTATAATGAGACAAAAAGCACAATTATAAATAAAGAACAGACATTTCACAGGATCCTCGGCAAACCTGAGGGTCAATCATTATCAATAGATGATGGTATGACGAGCACGAGAAACACCATTAAGCTCCAAATTAGAAAAGGAAGGAGAGAGGGGGCGCTTGGCCCGAATGGAATTCAGGCTATCATTTACAAACAAGATCCAAATGAATGGGCAGCAGTACTGGAACCACTGTTTATGGAAATAAGATACTTTAACAGACTGCCTGGCTCCTGGAAGGGATACATTATTTCTCTGATTTTTAAATCCGGGGATAAATCACTCCCACAGAACTATCGATCGGTGGCCCTTATGGAAAATGAGGCAAAGCATTTTGCAGGAACACTCTTGGAGAAGCTTCAGGCCTGAGCCACAGAGAATTCTTTAATTCCAGCTAATCAGAATGGTTTCGCTAAATCAGTTGGAACAAACACAAATATTCTAACCATGGGAATGAATGCTAATAGACAAGGCAGAATCAACAAAAATGCCCATTCATCTCTTTATAGATTAGAAGGCTGCCTTTGACCATATAAATTGGAACATCTAATGGTCAAAATTGAGCAGCTGTGGGATACCCAAGTCTCTGTTAGACTTGCTGATCAGCCTACACACGAACACATGAGTCCAGATAAAGTTGGGTGATCGGTCATTTCTGTCACGTCGCATACTAACCAACAAAGGGCTCAAACAGGGCTGAGTCCTAGCCCCCATGGTTCAACTTGTTTTTAGCGGACCTCGTCCCAATATTAAACAGCTGTCACACAGGGGGGCATGGCCAAGATAGTGGCGTGAGCAGACAGAAAGCTTGGGAGTTCCCGCCGACGGCCTCCTTAGCACCGGCTTTCGGGCCGCCATAGCGTGCATTGGCAACAGCAGTGGTGGCGTTTTTGTCTGGGGGACACCTGAGCACCCGGAGGAGGCAAAGGTGGTCACTGAGACCTGTCCGGTGCCCGAGATCTGGGGATACCAGGCCTGCGGCCTTATTGCGGGAATCGTCTTTCAGTGGTGTGTCCTGGCTGGAGGACCACAGCGGGGGGCTGCGGCGGAGGATCAGCCTGGAGGCAGAGCAGTGACTGCCGGTGGCTCGGTGTTGGCTGCGGCGGCCTGGCAGGTCGCGGCCGGCTGAACGTGGCTGCTGGGACCCTGAGTGCAAAGTGGAGCGGCGCCGGCGCCGCCATTTTGGAGCCATCATCATTTGTGGCCCACGGTGCCAGCGAAGGGTATGGGTATGGGTCAGGACCTTTCCCTCCGGGGGAAGCAGGCCCGGGGAGCGACCCACTCCGCGGCATTGGAGGAGCCAGTGTGGTTGGGAGCCTGAAGTTAGGCGGCTGGTAGGCGGCTGAGAGGAGGCCCCCTGACTGGTCCCACAGACGTCTTGCATGTAATGAGACCGCTAGCGGAGGCAGCGGGGACCAGTGAAGTACTGAGGTCTGGTTGCCGTGCTGGGGGCAGTAGCGGTGGGCCTGTTGGACTGGTGCAGTGTGTGTAGGGATGGGCTCTGGCCTGAGGAGCGCAGTGGCGCTGGGGGTGGGAGATGCTCACTTCCAGGGGGCGCAGAGACAAAAAGGGGAAGGATTTCTTTGCCATGGCCCAGGAGAGCCAGCAGTGTGACGCCATGGCGTCTGCCTCGAAACAGGCACCGTCGGAGTTCGAGTCCAGCTCGGAACCTATCATTAAGGCCTTTCTGGAGTCATTGTTCACATCCCTTGGAGAAGATATGCATACCCTGAAATCAGAGAGGTTCCCAGGGATATGGACAGAATTGGGGAAAAGGTTGCTGAGCTGGAGACCAAGAGTGATTATAAAGACACTGAACTTACAGCATTGCAGCAAATATTTTGGAGCTTCACGATCAGCAGGTGGATCTACAGACTCATTAGGAAGATCTGGAGAATCGCTCTCGGTGGCATAACATTAGGATTCGCAATGTGACACAAACCAATGAAACGAAGGACCTGTTTCGCTTTGCGATGGAGCTCTTCAATCATATACTCGGGCGTCCACTGGAGTCGGAGATACACCTGGATAGGGCACACCGGGTCGGGCCCCTGCGGGCTTCCTCGGCACCCCCCCCCAGATATCCTTGTTTGTGTACAGGACTCTTGCACAAAGGAGGAGATCCTACAGAAAGCCAGACAGATGAATCCACTAGTGTTTCAAGGTCAATCACAGGTCCTGTTTCAAGATCTCTCAGACCTCTCCTTGCAGAAGCATAGACTTTTCAAGCCAGTCGCGACCCACTTACAGCATCAGAATATTTCCTACAGTTGGGGCCACCCATTTCGTTTGGTTTTTAAACATGGAACAAATTGTACCAGCTGCGCTCAGTCTCGGAGGCTTGCAGAGTGCTGGGCATTGATCCGCCCACCTAGAAGTGCGAGACAGCAAGTCAGGTTGCTGATGGGGAGGATTCTAAGCCCCAGTGGCATTTGCAGGGTCGGCGACGACGATTGAAGAAGCCCCCGGCAACTGTGATCGCGGAGGGCCAACGAGCTGTAGTGGAGGTGGTTGCCTTGGACAGTAACCCACCCCAGACTGGCTGATGTCGGTGCATTGCTTAATCTGCTTGCCGGCTTTTCTTACTGTTCCGGTCGTCGGCGGGAGGGGGGACCTTTGGAAGTGTAATGGACTACCCCGATTTAATACTTTCCCGATCATCTGGGGATGATGGACAATTTGGACATATGTTTCTTGTTTTGTTTTGGGGTTTTCATCGGGGTGGAGTAATTGGGGGGAGGGTCTGATTGTTCCAAGTCCACAGTGCACTGCCGGGGGGGCCCGGAGCCACGTACGCTCCTGCCTTGGAGAAGTGAGGTGTACCTTGCTCGTCTCATTCGCAGACAGGTCTGTCCCTTGGGCATTTTGTGATCCCTAGTACGAAGATGCCAGATACCGACCTTAAGATCCTTATGTTAAACGTGAGGGGGTTAAACAACACAGTAAAGTGCAAGGCAGTCCTCTCCTTACTAGAGCACTCTCAGGCGGATATCTGCCTCTTGCAGGAGACACATTTGCTGCAGAAAGATTGTCACCGCCTCCGATCCCACTGCTTCCCATTACAGTTTTTCTCCTCTGCCGCCACAAAAACCGTAGGAGTCGCAATCTTGGTGGCCCAGAGGTTTTGGGGCAATGTACTGCATAAGGGGGTGGATATAAAGGGAGGCTGTTGACGTATAGGTTCTCCTTGGGCTCCTCACTGTTTACCATAGGCTCTGTATATGCTCCCAATGAGGGTCAGGAGAAATTTCTCCATCTTGCACTTAATGAAGATTCTAATACAGTGGACCGCCATGTTTTGTTAGGAGGGGATCTCAACCTAGTTTTTGACAACACTCTGGATAGGTCATGTCAGGGTACCTCCCAATCCGGCGCGCTTACCACTGAGGGGTTATCCCATTTGCAGGAGGTGGATTTAGTGGACCTGTGATGTTGGTCTCATCCCGGGAGCAGGGAATAAACCTACTACTCCAATGCACGCTTGGAATATTTGCTTGCTTCTCCTTCACTCACTTCAGACACTCATGACAACTGTAGATATAGGGACTGCATCTCTTTCAGATCATGCACCAGTGACCGTTGTGTTTTCCCTGCCACCTGTCTTGTGCATGATGCGGCACTGGCGGTGGCGAGAAACGCTGCTACATCATAAAGAAGTGGTTGCATAACTCCAGCGGGTTATAACTGACTATCTTACGCACAATAGTAACACAGACACTACTCTGGCGACACAGTGGGCAGCATTAAAGGCGGTATTACGGGGTGAGCTTATTGCAATCTCTGTGTGCGCGCAAAAGGGAGGAACTCACACAGCAGACGCGGGAGCTGGAGCAAATGCACCAGCGAACAGGGGCCCCCAGGTCTGAAGACAGCTTAAAGCTGCGCGGCAACAGTTGGCAGCGCTAGATCAGGACCGGGCAGAATTTGAGGCCTCACAGCTGAAACACGCATATTACACTGATGGGGATCGGTGTGGGCGCCTGCTAGGTCGCATGCTGCGCAAGGCAAGACAGCGTCAAACGATGCAAAATATTCTCACACAGGGGGGTGGGCGCATCATGGAGGACTCTACTTTTGCCGCTGCCTTTAGCGATTTTTATGCCAACCTCTATGCTGGGTCCACCATCGAGGCATCCGCTGGGGAGTCCTTCTTTACCTCCGTCCCCCTTCCCACTCTCACAAAAGAGAAAGCTGACCTAGAGCGTGACATTCGGCCGGAGGAGGTCATCACGGCTATCTCCCGTCTTAAGCTGGCGAAAGCGCCTGGGCCAGATGGCTTCCCCTCGAGCTTCTATAAGACGTTCTGTATGCAGGTGGCTCCCCTCCTGATAGCCCTTTTTAACTCTTTTTCAGAACCGGGCGCGATCCCCAGGGACCTTCTGGTCGCTACTATTGCCGTCATTCCCGACCAGGGAAGGATCGCTCACAATGTGGAAAATACCGCCTCATATCTCTCCTTAATGTTGATCTCAAACGTTATACGGGCATTCTAGCGGCACGGCTTGCACCTTTTATGAGTGGCCTGATTGACCCAGATCAAGCCGGGTTGATCCTGGATCGCCAAACCTCTGACAATACCAATAGGGCCCGGCACTTGGTGGAGAAAGCCAGACGTATGACCGGGGAGATTATGTTGTTGGCAATCGATGCCGAAAAGGCATCCGACCGGGTCCCCACTGGCCCTATTTGGAGAAGGTACTGGAAAGGGTGGGTATGGGGGAGAAATGTTGTGCCTGTGTCTTGAACTGCTATAAATTTTCAAATGCGATGGTCCGGGTTAACAGCTGTACTTCCCCCCGGTTCACTATCGAGTGGGGAACAAAACAGGGGTATCCATTGTCGCCCCTGCCCTTCGCCCTATATATGGAACTGTTGGCACAGAGGTTGCAGCTTAATCCGAGAGTGCAGGGAATCAAATTTGGCGGCTACGTGAATACTATCAGTCTTTACGCTGATGATGTGCTACTCTCCTTGTCTCACCCGAGGGAGTCGCTTGGCGGCATGTCTTGAGGACCTGGAAGCTTTTGCACAGGCGGCAGGCTTTAAGGTCAACATGAGCAAGCCCAAGGCCCTGGACCTATCATTGGAGGGGCCCACATGGGAGTTTTTGTAGGGATCATTCCCTTTCCAGTGGGCGACTGAAGTCATCCCGTACTTGGAAATTCAGCTGGCTCCTACACTTCCGGACACGGTTAGCATTAATTATACTCGGCTGCGTCAGAAAATTAGGCAAGAGCTAGGGCGGTGGAGACACTATCCTTTGTCCTGGTTGGGGAAAGTGGCAGCGGTAAAGATGACTATCCTCCTCCAGATCCTATACTTATTCCGCACCATTCCTTTGCTGCCTTCTGTGAGCTGGATTCAGCAGACTCAGTCCGAGCTGGCTCAGTTTATTTGGAAAGGTAAGAAACTGCGGTTGAAGCTATGACTCATGACTCTTTCCCCCGAATTCGCTTCTCTACTTTCAGGCTGCCCAGCTGCGCTTTCTTGTACAGTGGAGCAGATGGGAGTCTGAGAAGCATTGGCTTTTTCAGGACCAAGGGGTGGCCGGTCACCCCCTTTAGAAGATTCCATTTCTCCGCAAGCAGCATAGGCCCCCTAACTTGTACGCTTCGTACATTAACCGAGTTCCTATGGAAGTCTGGGATAGCACCAATGTTAGGCATGAACTCACCTCATTCCCATCACCTCTCACGCCACTGATGGATAACCCTGATTTCACCCCGGGTCAGGACTCCGTGGCTTTCGCAAGGTGGCGGCTGGCTGGGTGTCTATTCCTATATACCCTGTACGCAGAAGGGGGTGTTTTGTCATTCTCTTCTTTTCGGCAAGAATATGTTCTGCCGGAGTCAGAGAGACTTCGATACCTTCAGGCTCGACACTGGGCACTCAGCGACCAGGTACGCTCTATGGCCGACAGACGCCTACTATCGTACGAGTACTGGTTTATTACACGCAACTCCGATAAAAATCTCATTTCTGACTTACACCGTACTGGGAAGTCTCGTTGGGAGAGGAAGCTAGGACGGCCCTCAGCCACAAACAATGGGAGGGTATCTATTACAGGGCACAGCATTCAGCATATCATATGGAACTTACGGACACACTCACTAAAGTTGCAACGTACTGGTACTACACGCCTGAGCGGCTACATGAGATGGATCACTCTAGGGAGGCGACGTGCTGGCGAGGGTGTGGGGAGACAGGCACGCTGGTACACCTGCTCTGGGATTGTGTCCATCTTCAAGGGTATTGGAAACAAATCTTGGATCAGGTCAATGCACACTTTGACACAGAGATTCCACAATTCCCTTCCAAAGTATTGTTAGGTCTGCCAAACTCAGTCACTTATCCGCTGCACTCCCGTAGGGAAAGATTGATAGCTATTGCCCTGGGTTCTGCTATTCAGAATATTCTTTTACATTGGCACACTACACATGTCCCCACATTCCAGGGTTTGCTCTATCGCTTGCGGCATGTGCTGGGCATGGAGAAGCTTTCCTTAATGCTTGCGGGGGAGGGTACCAAGTACACAGATTTGTGTCGGCCCTTTCTATCTCTGCTGGCCTCGGAGTTTCGGGAGGTGACCTGTCCCCGCTATCTGCGCTTACTGCGCTTATCTGATGAGGAAAACCCGGGAAAGGGTTAATGGGAATGGGCCCTTGAAAGACAGGAGTAGTGGACTTGGAACACGGGTGGAGGGTGGACTGTGTGGGGTTTGGGTGGGAGTTTGGGGGTTTTGGTTGCCTTTGGTGTTTCTTATACCTAATTAAGTATGAGCGCAAAATCCGTTCCGCTCGCGGATTTTGCGAATTTTCGATAAATTCGCGCCGCAAATTTTATTTTTTGTCCTCATATATGCCACCAGAATTTGTATGCTCTAGATGGGTCTCACTGTTGCCTCTTATACTGTTGTTTTCGAGTCCGCCCTGGAAACAGTATCATAGCAGACAGAGATGTCCCAGAGGTAGGCTGCTTTCCTTATCCTACTCCTCCAAGCCTATTTTGGGAACCCTAGGCCTGGTGGAGGACAGGACCGACACAACTCTGGCATAATCATAGGACCGCTCACTTATTTAGCCAGACCACCAGTTTAGACCAGACATTCTCGGTGTTCTCATTACGACCAACCAAGTCCATTTTACATACTTCCATTATATGCTTCAAACATACTGCGAATCTGGGTGGAGCTGTTGACTTCCACTCCATGCAAATTTGTCTCCTCGCAATGACTACTATATAAAAGATAAACTGAGTATCCAAACTGTTAATATCATAATCTTTCAATAAACCAAAGAAGACAAGTCTAAGTGAACATATAATAGTTGTTGACAGTACATCACCCAAGAAGTCCATTATCGCTTTCCAGTAGTCCTGAATAGCTGGACAGTCCAGGAAAATGTGAATATCATCAGCTGCATAGTGGTTACAACGGGGACAGTAATAATTATTTCGTGTAATCTTGTGCAATTTGGCCGGGGTCCAGTAAACTCTATAGGCTGTAAATAGATGGTTACGTCTTAAGTTGGATGGTTTAATCAGCCTCTGAGAAAGGAAAAAGGAGTCTAACCATATTTTGCTGACTTCTTCAGGAGGATCAGATACACAATTTCCCCATAAATTTATCACCTCCAAGTGCTGTTTGTTCTCCTCATCCTTAATTATCAAGTTGTACCAAAACGAAAGTTCTTTTAACCATTTCCCCCCTCTGCAAATTGCATCGAGAATGTCTGTATCTTTCTCCCGTTGCAGATTTTGACTTGACCACCAAGCAGATAGTTGATAATATTTAAACCTAGTCAACTGACCGTTAGTAAGTTGTATTAAGGAATTCCAGCTCACCAGGCCTGAATCTGCCCAAAGATCTCCCCATTTTTTTAATCCAGCTGTTTTCAAAGGTTGTGACAGTTGATCCTGGAGGCATTGGGGTGTACCAGGAGAATCCCATATTGGGGCATGTGTGTGATAGTAAGGAATATCAAATACCTTCCTGATAAACCCCCAATTTTTTAGTGCTGTCTGTAATATTTTAAGACAAATTTTTTTTAAAAAATTCTGGTCTCTGAACTTAAATAGAAAATAATCGTGGTCATAAGGTAAATCATTTAATAAAGCTTGAAACAGGCGGCCCTGTGATGATGCATCTAACTTATTTGCAAGTAGCCTAAAGTTTTTAAAATGAAACGCATGACAGTATGACAATAGATCAGGGAGGGCTAGGCCTCCAATTTTTAAGCCCCTTCTCAATTTTTTCCATGCAATTCTTGTTGACTTACAGGCCCATATAAATGATCCGATCTTACCCTGTAAAATATTAATATCTTTTGGAGAGAATGATAAGGGGATACAATTAAATAAAAAAGTCAATTTGGGAAGAATTGTCATTTTAATGAGGTTAACACGACCATATATGTTCAAAGGCAGGTTCCCCCATCTTATTAAGGTTTTATTAATATCTTTGACCACCATTTGCCAGCTAAGTGATGTTATATCTTTTAATGCTTGAGTTAAATAAATTCCCAAGTACCTCATTTTATGTTTTGCGCCCAATATATGTGTGTTATTGTTCCATCCCATAATCTCCGTTTTCTCCTTATTAATCTGGTAGCCTGACACCTTCCGAAATTCTTCCGATAAAAGAAACAACCTCGGTATTGCCACTGAATGGTCAGAAGTATACAAGAGAAGGTCATCTGCGTACAAAGCCACTTTCAGTGACAAATTACCGAGCTGAAATGGTTGAATTATATTGTCATCTCTAATTCCGCAGACAAAAGGCTCCATGTAGACATCAAACAAAAGAGGGGACAAAGGGCAGCCCTGTCTAGTACCTCGGGATATATCAAACCAGTCGGATAGGATTCCGTTAACTAAAACTTTTGCCCTTGGATTATGATATAATGATTTGACCGCCTTTATGAAAGTTAAAGGGAACCCAAATGCCGACATTGCGGCCCATAGATACTTCCAATTAACCTGATCGAAGGCCTTAGCCGCATCTATCGCCACCAAGGCCAACGGGAGATTTTTGGCGTTGGCATGGTCTATGGCCCCTATTACTTGGAATGTTAATTCGTTTAGCTGTCTCCCTGGGATAAAGCCTCTCTGATCAGGGTGGATTATAGATTTTATGACCTTCGATAATCTGGTAGCTAAGATTCCGGAATAGATCTTCATATCCGTGTTTAACAATGAAATTGGTCTATAAGACTCTATTCTTTTGGGGTCTTTATTCGGTTTTGGTATGAGCGTTATAGTAGCTTCTGCCCATGAGGGAGGTGCAGGATGACCATGAATTAATAAAAGGTTGAAGAATTCCCTAAGTGAAGATAGTAATTGATCTTTATTATCCATATAGATCTCCACTGGCAACCCGTCTGAACCTGCAGCTTTCCCTCGTTTCATTTTCTTCAATTGACCCAGTATTTCCCCTTCTGTGATCTCACTTTCCAAATATACCTTATCCAGTTCAGACAATTTGCGGCAAATTTTTCATTAGCAACCAGGATTCTAAATCATCCCCCTTGGGATCTTTATCTTCCGTATAGAGGCTTCTCATAAAAGACCTTGCTTCTTCTCTGATCTCTGCATCTGTTTCCATCAAGTCTCCTGTCTGCCTTTGTAATAGGGATTTGATATTGTTTCTCGTTCTCTCTTCTCTAGCTTTCCAGGATAAGAGGGCTCCACACTTTTCTCCGTATTCAACATTTTTTAATCTACTAGACTCCCATTTTTCTTTAAGAATTCTCTCATCCGAAATTTTTAACTGAAGTTGTAAATCAGTAAGTTCCTTCTCTAGCAGATGTACTCTCCTGGAATTAGTTAAGATTGTATTTTGTAATTCAAGATCCTTTCTTATTATTGCTGCCAAGTCTTCCCTTCTTTTTACTTTCATGCTCTTTCTCTTATGATTCATTTGAGAGCCTAAGACTCCTCTCAAATAGGCCTTATAAGTCGGCGGATTCCGGGGGCAAAAGTTGAAGCCTGGCTGGCCTGTCAACTTGTAACTATTTTACGATGGCGCCGGCAAGCTGCCAGCGCCATCCTAAAATAGTTACTAAGTTAGTTTCAACAGGAAGCTCTAATAGATAAAATAAAGCAGGTGCTCGCACCTGCTTTATTTTATCTATTAGAGCTTCCTGTTGAAGCTAATTTAGTAAGTATTTTAGGATGGCGCTGGCAGCTTGCCGGCGCCATCGTAAAATATTTACAACATGCCCTTCCTGTGAGCCCAAAAACAATCGTGAGCGTCGTCGAGGCAGGTGTGCCTTCTTCACAAATCTACCGTGGAAAATCAGCTGTGATGCTGGATAGAGGCTTTTGCATCCTTGACTTTCACGAGCACAATACCCGTGCTGTTTCTGTGACCAGGAGCTTATTTCTCTTCATCTGCTGAACTGATCTTTCTCTGACCTTTTATACACACAAGAAGCATGTGTGAACTCGCATGGTAGCCCTGCCCGTTTGGCCCCGCCCACACACTCGCGGTTTGCACCGTCTTCCCGCCATTCACCCACTATGATGGACAGCTCACTCAAGGGACCCCTGCGCCCTTCGGGGCGATTGCATAGTAACACACACATGGTCGCTCGAACTAGTTGATGCTCAAATTCAGTGACTCATTCATTAGCCCAAAAACAATCGTGAGCGTCGTCGAGGCTGGACATGTTAGACGTTGATTTATGTTAGGGTTCCTGGATGCATTCAATGTATGCCTTTGGTTTGGTTAAAGCAGTAAATGAACATGAAGAGAACTGTAGTTTCTTTCTACCTACATTAATGCATTTGCCTATGCTTGTTTGTTTGCATGCTAGACTTGGTAACAGCTGCATTTGCCTATGCTTGTTTGTTTGCATGCTAGACTTGGTAACAGTTGTAGGGAAAGATTCTACCAGAAAAAGATGTTGAAAGGCACGTGTAAACTGCTAGTGCTCTTCCGCGTGCAGCATGTGCTATGCAAATCACCAACAGCTATAAATATGAATGTAGTGCTCGTGACGGCGCTTCGCTTCAACTGAGTGTCACCTTGAATACTGCTGCTGAAGATCTTGCCGTGTTGCCGAGTATCCGGATTCCGGACTTAGTCTCCTGCAGCACTTGGAACATTCAGAAGCCCTGACCTCTTCCCGGAGAACTCCTCATCTTGTAAGTGCTCTCACCCTCCCCTTCGTTCTCCTTCTCTTCCTCTCCACAATTGCCTTCCTTTTCCCGTAACTCTACCCTCGACCCTACCTTTGGTGAAGCTCCTGGTTGGCGCCTGCTTTCTGCCTTCAGTTCCTGGCATCCTATGAAGGTACTTCTTCTTGATCGGACCGCATTCCCCAGCTTCCTGTCCTGTGCATCATCTCCGGTCCGGCAGCCAGCCAAGAAGGTTCATTTAACCCCTCGAATCCCTGTAAGTACAAGAGCAGTGTACTGAATCAGTAACTAGCGACAAATCTAATATTATCTAATTCCCGGCGTTAAGAACTAGTAAACTTGCTACGAACTTACCAACAAAAAGCATTGGCTCCTGCAAAAAGACTATTGTGATTTCATTGAATAACTAGTTGTGTAATTGATATACAGATTAGCAGTACAACAAGGCTTTTCACAATTCCATTGTATTGGATATGTTCATGAATGCATGCTGTGAATTTTAAACAAGCATTGATAAAAACAAGAGCTGTGAATTACAAACAAGCATTGTTTTAAGCAAGGTGAAAGGCACCTTTAGGGTGCAGTGATTTTTTTTTTGGTTTCTTGTTTTCTTCTAATTATCGTTTCACAGCAGACTCTCTAATCCAGCTGTAAACTACAGCAATCCAGGTATGTCAAGTTGCTAATTCAAGTTCAAAGTTAGTACTAATACACTAATTTTAGAGTTAGGAAGACCAGTCAAAGAATTGTATTTCATGAATACTTGTTTTTGTTCAAGGCTATCCAAGAAGAAAAAACCTTAAAGATTGTTGTAGGAGTGTTAGCAAGGGCTGAAAAAACTAAAGGTATGTTTTGCTAGATAACAACAAAGAGAGTGTTCAAGAGTTATCATCCTTGACGTTTTGGTTTGTTCAAGAGGGAGTTGGGGGTTTGCAGCAAAGAAAAGAAACACAACAAAATTCAGCAGTGTCAAGGTGTAAGCTCAACAGAAAGCGAAGCCCAAAAAACATTGTTTCTTTTAATTGCTGCAAACCAAGAAGAATTTCCAGTATGGATGTGAATCAGTTAACCCAGCTGGTTCAAAAGTTAAATTCTGAAATGCAGGAATTACGTTCTGAGAATCAATCCTTATGGCAAGAACAGGATAAAACTAGAACAGGTTTTACTTCTTGGAGGGATTCCACTGGCGAAGTACGCAGTTCAGTTTTAGCACCCCCTAAGTTTGGAGCAACAGCTTTTGGTTCACAGAATTTTCGAACCCAGTCTGCCTCTGTCACTGAACAACCGGTGCAATTAACAGTAGTAACTCCAACTCCAGTACCTTTAGTAAACCCTGAAAGGTTCATAGGAGATTCTAGCAAGTTTACGACTTTTATGAGCCAATGTCATTTGCATTTTTTATGTAAACCACAAATCTTTGTCAATGATAACTCAAAAGTTTATTTTATAATTTCCTATCTAGGTGGGGTAGCTGCTGATTGGGCGATGCCCCTTGTAGATAACAATGATCCTCTTTTGCATAATCTAAATGATTTTAAAACTGCTATGACTACCTTGTTTGCAAAACATGTCTTCCTTCAAGCTTCAGATAATGAGTTGCTGAATCTGCGACAGGGTTCCAAAGATTTAGTTACTTATATCACCACGTTCAACAGATTACTTGCTGAGACACATTGGCCTCCAGAAAAAAGAATTTCCCTTTTTTATAGGGGATTGAAGGATGAGATTAAAGATTCACTACCTCATGTAGTTGAATTACCTAATACATTTAGTGATTTTCAGGAATATGTTGTCAAATTAGATCATAGATTGGGTGAATGTAAGGGAGAAAGTTCTAAACATGAACATCAAAAGTCTTCATTTCAAAACAGAGAGGAAAGACCTAGAAAGTAAGTCTTCTTCAGTAGAACCTATGCAAATTGGAGGAATAAAAGGACCATTGTCCAATGACGAAAAAGAAAGACGTAGGAAGGGAAATCTCTGTTTATATTGTGGAAAGGCTGGTCATTTTGCAAAAGACTGTCCTGTAAAACCAGTCAAAAAGAAGGCTTTAATTATCAGTACAAACAGTGAATCGGAAAACTAATTGTCTCAGAGAATGTTGAGACCGATTCTTTGAGTAGATGTCCGAATCAGGTCCCACTATATGCGCCTTGTGCATTAACCCAAGTCCCTAAACATTTTACAGTAAGACTACTTCTTATTCTGGCCGTTCAACAGAGACACAGTATTCCTGTGCTTATTGATTCAGGAGCTACAGGAAATTTCTTTGATATAACTTTTGCTAAAACCTTACAAGTACCCCAGATACCTAAGAAACAACCAGAACCTGTGAGGGCAGTAGATGGGTCAGCCTTGTCTTCAGGTTTGATTAGGTTTAACACCACGCCATTGTTATTCATAGCTGAAAATGGACATTCAGAGTATGTGACCTTTGATTTGATTGACACACCATCTTTTGGGGTTATTCTAGGTATTCCTTGGTTAGAAAGTCATAATCCCAAAATAGATTGGGTAAAACGTACCGTGACTCTTGACTCGGCTCATTGTAGACTACATTGTTATCAAGACACTAAGGACCCGATCATGCCACTCAGTTGTGCTGCTTTACAATCTGTTAATCCTGAACTACCAACTGAATATCAGGATTTCAGCGATGTATTTGATCCAGTAAAGGCGACTACTCTTCCCCCCCATAGAATCTACGATTGTAGAATAGATCTTATTCCTGGGGCGAAATTACCTTGCAGTAGAATATACGCCTTAACAGAACCAGAAAACCAGTATTTGCGATCCTATTTAGATGAATTACTGGAATTGGGTTTTATTCGACATTCCACCTCGCCAGTTTCGTCGCCCCTTTTCTTCGTAGCGAAGAAGTCAGGTGATCTGCGCACCTGCATCGACTATCGCGCAGTTAACAAGGCAACCATTAAAAATCGGTATCCTTTGCCTTTGATTCCTGTACTTCTAAATCAAGTAAAAGGTTCTAGTGTTTATACAAAATTGGATTTACGCGGAGCCTATCACTTAATCCGCATAAAAGAGGGCGACGAATGGAAAACCGCTTTCCGCACCAAATTTGGACTTTTTGAGTATACTGTGATGCCCTTCGGTTTATGTAACGCTCCTGCAGCGTTTCATTTTTTTATAAACGAAGTGTTGCATGATTTATTAGACATTTGCGTCATTGTCTACATTGATGATATTTTGATTTACTCAAAAAACCAGGAAGAACACACTGAACATGTGCGGTTAGTTTTGAAAAGACTCAGAGACAATGCCTTATTTGTGAAGCAGGAGAAATGTGTATTTAATTCAGTAAAAGTGGAATTCCTGGGATACTGGTTATCTCCAGAAGGAATCACTATGGACCTAAAAAAGGTTGAGGCCATTCTCAATTGGCCCTCACCAAAGTCTGTGAAAGATGTTCAACGCATTTTGGGTTTTGCAAACTTTTATAGACGTTTTATTGCGAACTTTTCAGAAATTGTGGTCCCAATCACATCACTATTAAGAAAAGGAAAGACTTTCCAGTGGTCTTCGGAAGCTGAAGATGCTTTTGCGATTCTCAAAGAAAGGTTCACCACAGCTCCCATTTTGGGTCACCCTGATCCAGACAAACCATTCTTTGTAGAGGCGGATGCTTCTCAAACTGCTATTGGAGGTGTTTTAATGCAAAAGGACAATACAACAGGTTATTTACACCCAATTGCCGTTTTTCTCAAGAAAATTACTGCCAGCAGAACAAAATTATACAATTGCTGAGCGAGAACTACTAGCAGTAAAGGCAGTTTTGCAAGAATGGAGACATCATCTTCTAGGAGCAAAACACACAGTGACGATTTATTCAGATCATAAAAATTTGCAATTCTATTCAACAGTGAAGGCTTTTACTCCTAGGCAGATGAGATGGTTGCAATTTTTTAGCGAATTTGATTTTTTGATCACATATCGTCCAGGAGAGAAACAATTACTCTCAGACACCCTTTCCAGATTAGTTTGTGATAAACAAAAGGAATCTCTTAGAAGTCCACCCAGTATTATTCCATCCGATAAAGTGTGTGCTGAGATTTCTTCTGATTCCTTTCTTGAGCTTTTAAAAAGAAAGGTAAAACTTCTTGATCAAAAGGAATGGCTATCCCAGAAACACAATTCAATCATCAATGATTTATTTTTTTATAAAAAAAAAATGTTTCTTCCAGATGAAGAGTCTCGCCAGTTAATGATTAAATGGAATCATGATCTTGGAATGGCGGCACATCCAGGAATAAATAAAACCCTTGAACTCTGCCAAAGACATTTTTGGTGGAAAAACATGGTAACTGATATTCAACAGTTTCGTTGTTACATGTCCAGTGTGCAGTCGTCAGAAATTGTTGCATACTGCTCCCAGAGGTCTCTTACAGCCAATGAATATACCACCATACCCTTGGCATACCATTAGTCTTGACTTTATTACAGATTTGCCAAACTCAAATGGTTTTACCACAATTTTAGTTGTAGTAGATCTTTTTATCAAAAATGGGACATTTTATTCCATTAACTAAAATTCCATCCGCAGTGAATTTAGTCAAGTTTTCTTACAACAAGTTGTAAAACTACATGGTTTACCAGACAAAATAATTTCAGACAGAGGCCCACAATTTGTGTCAAGATTTTGGAAAAAACTTAGTAATTATTTAGGAATTGAATTAGGATTATCGTCAGCTTTTCACCCTCAAACAGACGGTCAAACGGAAAGGGTAAACCAACACATTGAACAATGTTTACGTTGTTTAATTAGTACTGTGTCTTCAAATTTGGATGAAACTTTACCATTAGCAGAATTTTCCTATAATAATACACTTCACACTGCTTTAGGCTGTTCACCATTCTTTTTTATGACTGGCCAACACTATGATGGACAGCTCACTCAAGGGACCCCTGCGCCCGTCGGGGCGATTGCATAGTAACACACACATGGTCGCTCGAACTAGTTGATGCTCAAATTCAGTGACTCATTCATTAGCCCAAAAACCATTGTGAGCGTCATCGAGGCTGGACAGGTGTGCCTTCTTCCCAACTCTACTGTGGAAAATCAGCTGTGATGCTGGATAGAGGCCTTTGGATCCTTGACTTTCACGAGCACAATGCCTGTGCTGTTCTTGTGACTAGGGGTTTCTTCCTCTTCATCTGCTGAACTGATCTTTCTCAGACCTTTCAAACACACAAGAGGCATGCGCACTCGCATGGAAGCCCCGCCCCAAATCCGCGGATCCGCAAATCCGCAAAATCTGCGGATTTTGCGGATCCACGATCCGCAAATCCGCAAAATCCGCGGATCTTGCGGATCCATGATCCGCAAAATCCGCGGATCGTGGATCCGCAAAATCCGCCCATGCCTATACCTAATATAGATTGTTTGCATTTACAGTACACTCCCTACTGGAGTTCATTCTATAGCGTGGCTTGGCCCCGTTTGTTTTATTGCTTCAGCTTTATACCTCGTACTGTAATGAGGGTTCGGGCCAGGTGGTCATGTGCCATTGATGCATGGGCTCTAATTTTTCAATAAAGAGATTTGATATTAAAACACTAAGCAGTAAACTAACTGGTCCGTTGCTTCTGCCTCTGGCTCAAGTGATATGAGCTAAAATTCTGCCAACAATTGCTTATGGTAGTGAAGTACAGAGAAGAAGAGATGCAAAAACTCCAGATAACACAGTTATAGCTGGATACAGGGTTATTTTTGATTTGCCCAAGCAAACTTTCTTAGCAAGGGTAAGGCGGGCTTCTCCTGCCGTCTATGCGGCTCAGCGCCAGAGGATCTGCTGCATCTGTTATGTTCCTGTAAAGAACTTTTGGAAGAACGAAAGCGTCTTTTAAAACACCATTTTAATCAGCTTGGGTTACGCTCACGAAAACAAGCAGTTCTTGCCTGCTTTGCACCTAATGACCCACAGCTGAACTGCAGCCTGTTGAAGTTCATGAGGGTGGTTGAAGAGAAAATGACAAAGTCCGATTCATAATTCATTATAAGTTACCATTTTAACATAACAGCACTTCTATTTACGGACGCTTAAAATTATTAATTTTTAGGAATGATTTTAATAAGATAAAAGATGCACACTATAAAATCATTTGTTACTATTGAACGCAGAACTGCTGTTAAACCTCGATGTTTTGTACTGCAATTGTTTTTATTAAATATGCAAATAAATTACATACCAACTGCAATAGAATAGGAATTTGCACTAGGTGCTTAATGTTCCATATTATAAGGGTACCCTTAAAAAAATGGAAAGTAACTTTAAACATTAGTGCAAAACCAAACACTGGAATTCCAGGTGCTGGATCGCTTGCTGGGTGAATTATCTTCCACTGTGCCATGACATAACTCCAATATGTTCACCCAGCACCGTACAGGACAGTGAGCCATATTATGCAGAAAATCACCGACTGCAGGGCAGGTACAAACTCACTGGTGTGGAGGAGAGACCAAAAGTTGCTCAACCTACCAATAAAAACCTATAGATTACTTGAATAAAACTTGGGGCCATATTATGGATAGGGCAAATTTCCCTGTTTGCACCATGAGACACACCTTGAAACAGGTGCGCCAGGAGCAAATAGGGAAAGTGCACCCTATTTTATTGAATGTGCTATCCTCAGGGCAACTGCAAACTTGTGCTGCCCTGTGGGAAGTGCATCCACATGAAAAACAAAGCAGTTTTGAAGCAGTTGTGTTTCACTGTGCAGGCAGCAATCCACCTGCACTTTTAAGAGAGGAGAGAGATTCTCTTGACGGCAGGTGCAGTGAGTGACTGACTGTACCTGTCTGGGGGCTCCTTGGATCTCCTTTCCCCTTTCCAGAGGGCTGGTATAAGGGAGCGCACTAAGAGTGCACCGCCTTTTAGCTGGCACACTGTCAGTTCTTCACCTGACAGCTTATTTGTCTCTGTGTCCACATCTATAATATGGCACAGGCACAGCGACAAAGGGATTTCCTAATTTGCATGGGTCCACATCCTCATGCAAACGAGGGAACACCCTCTGATGATAGCCTGATGCTGTATGCGTGCCGCAAAACACACAAGATGATGGACGGAATGTTGCACAATGGCAAAACATTCACCCCCAGTCACAGATCTGGGTTTAATCCATCGTTATTTTGCTCACCAAGCCACCCCAGTTCAGACATGGCCATATGCAAATCAACCTTGACCCTGTGCCTCATGGGAAAAGACCAGCCGAACTGCCAAGCCATGTCTTCCCTGGACCGGAATCAAGCATCCTAGGACCGGTTTCTGGCTATCAGCCATCTTCAGCCAGGATGTGTGCCAGCACTATCTGCATTAGATATCTGTAATACCAAAGTGCCCCAGTGAGCACAAAGTGGGTGTTAACCCCTGTGGTGCTATATACAGCCCTTGGGGTTCCGACCATTGATGTTCAAGTACAGCCTGGTAGGTACTGTGCATCACTATACCACTCATAGTGTAAACTGCCAGATGTTTTTCCAAAATGGATGGTTTGCATACGATGTACATCTGTTTAACATAACAATGTCCCTGGACTGTGTGCTACACTAGTCCTGCTAAGATAACCTCTATTGTACTAGTGGATGTCTAGTCCATCCCCTTTATCTCCTTCATGATTCAGTTTTGCAGATTTCAGTATTGGGCAGGAATTATAATGTAGTGTGTTTTTTGGTTTCTGAATCTGTTGTTCTAATGAATGGTATATCTTTTTTTCCTTTTTTGCAGTGCACCCTGCCCCCAGCTTTCATGTAATTTGACACTGCTTCATATGACAGAAGAGTGGTAAAGATGAGGAGGAAAGATGTGGTAGACTGGCTTATAATTCATTCAGATTCCTAAAAGAAGATAAATGGAGCACCCGTGTGTTGCTCTCTGTAGGGAAGCACCCATGTGTTCTATTTCATGATTGAACTCTAAGCTGCTGATTTTCTGATCGGGTCTATTAACTTCAGTACATTTAAAAAATATAGTAGTAACCACAAGATTCCAGGCATCAATGCTTGTCAGAGTTAGGATAATCTCTGAGGTCCTTTATAGATCTGGCATTAACTAACTATGTAGACATCGAGTGCCTCTTTACTCTCCCTCGGACACATTCAATGCACATGTCGCAGCCGCAGCGGTGGCCGCTCCTTCTACATCACTGCCAAGACCTGGAACAATCTTCCCCTCCAGCTGCGTACAGCCCCCTTGCTAACAGACATCAGAGAGAAACTCAAGACCTGGATCTTCAACGGAGACACGGTGCCCAGATACCCTTAGGGGTAACAGTGTTGTGCTTTACAAATGCTGTTTGGCTTGATTGAATGATGTACATAATACGCCTACTCATAGTGGCTTTCAGACAGCCCTCTTCATGCATCGGTTTGCTGTTGCATTATTCACATTTTTCCTCTGCCAACAACATCCTACATCATGGGGCAATGGGCACTCCTCTCCGGCCCTCTGTTAAGCTCACAGTGAGTGATGGCATCCAGCTCTTTCTTGAGGAGTACATCCAGACCCAAAATAGTTTCTTTTAGAACTAGGGTCTACTTTGACAATGGGTGTTTTTTGAGACCAAAATGTATTTTTCTTCTTATCCATTTTTATAAACATTGCCGAGGGTATAGTGCTAACCCAACAAGATCTTTTTACAAAACCCATGACAAAATTACCATTGACAAAGCCAGAAGGCTGCCAGCCAACACCAGGCCTACTGGCATTAGGAATGCTTGTTTGACATTACACACCTTTTAGCCAAATAAAATATTGCCAAAAAGAGTGGCCCGCAGCTAAATTGCACGTTTTGACTGATTGGGTTTTTTGTTTGTTTAAATATTTGAATTATTGGAAATCCATTCTTCATTTTGAAAAGTTTATCTAGCTTAACAGCATTATTCAGTAAAGTAATCTGGTAGTGAGTGTGCAAGGCATTTTTACCACATCAGTGCCTTACAACATTACAGATAATACAATTTAAGCTCATGGCAACTATTAGCAAATTTTAACAACAGAAAAAGAATGTGGGTAAATGAACCAAAGAAGGCCTGAATATACTGCCAGTAACCTCATGTCTATTGGTTAATGCTACATTGAATACTTAAAGAGAGTGGTAATGATGTGAAGAAAAAGTCTGACTTCTGTGTGTCATTACTGCTGTTTAAAATAGGCTGTAAAAGGCACCCTCTGTGTTCTGTCAAGTTCTATCATTAATTAGAATACTGTTTTGTCTGTTGTTGGACCTGGCCCTTTTTGCCTTCTCCCTCCTATTTTTTATGACCTGTTTTGTTTGTTTCAGGACACTGAAAAATGTACCACTGCTAAGCAGTGGGAAATTTCATATGCTCTCTGTTTAAATTGTATTAGAGATTGGATTAATCCATGATTGGCATGTTTGATTTACTAGTAAGTCCAAGTAAAGTGCACCAGGTGTGCCCCGGGCCTTTAAATCGAATGCTACTAGTGTGTCTGCCATTATAAAAAATGGGGTAACCCAAAACGGTTTTTGTTGGACCTGGGTAGTCAATATTGGCATAAAAACAATGGCCCAACCCGAAATTGATTATTATCTCAATGAATCAGTACTCACAGTTAATCATTTTTTGTGACTGAATAGGTGTTTACAGTTAATCACCTCTTGTAGATTTTATCAAACAACTTAGAAATGCATCCACCTTGGAAAAATTAATTTATTCAAAAAAGGGAGTTTTTATGAATTACTCCAACACAGCATGGCAATTTCATATATACATTAGTAAAAATTTTTCAACAACGAACGGTAACAAAGAGAGCAGCGTGCTTCTATAAAGGTGCCGGAAAAATAGAAAGAAAAAGTGATTTTGATAGAAAGGGTGTAAGCCTCAACAGAATAGTGACATAGGGTTATTTATAAAATTGAAAAAAACACAGTGCTGTACAAAAAACAGCAGAATTATGTACAAAGGCCACTAATTGCTTATTTCTCTTTTAGCATTTATACATTCTTTTACTGGCATGTATAATGTTAGAAAACGGTAGTGGTCCTATTTTTTGGGAGTTTCGCGTCGACGTTTCGACCCGTCTGGTGGTACTAGGGTAGCTGGGGACCTCGACCTGCGGGTCTTCCTCAGGACGTGTGTGGCACAAAAGAACTCCGTACCGTGGTTAATAAAGCTGTGGGCCTACAATGAATTACAAAAGGCAATATTCAGGTGGGTGCATGAGATAGGTGTTAATGAAGAGGTGACCTCGACCTCGATTACTTCCTTACCCAAAATTTCTTTGTTGGGATGATCAAAAAACCTCCTACACCTGGATGGTTATAGACGACTGAAGGATCACAGTCTCGCTCCTTCAGTACCTAGAGAGGAGTATTATGTGTCAATCCTTCATATGATTAGGTATCCATTAAATTCATTTCTCAAGTATCATTTACAAAGGCTTACCGAATTAGTGGTCGTGGGCCTTCCACCAACGTTATTCAGTTGAAGATATCAACAGTAACATATGCGATTTAATCCGTTACTGTAAGGGAACATATGAATGTATGTATTTAAAAGGGTGTCATTCAGTGTATTCGTCTGTTTTTATTGAGAATAGTGGGGTTCATACCTTTTTGGTGTCCGTGTGCAGGCATCTTAGTGAATCTAGATGAGGTTCAATAAATGCGCCAGAATTCCTGCAAAAACATGCAGAAGTCGAATGCAACCTTGTGTTATATTGTTTCAAAAAAGTACAGCGTGTTTGTAAGTAAATGGTGATTTTCAACCCATTATTTACCTTACGGAGTGGCGGCTTTCACTTAAAAGTTGTTGGCAAAAGACGATCTCACCCGGCAGTAAATGGCGCTGCATGGGAACACAAAAGGAGCGGTCACGTCAGAACCGGATGCGGTTATCTCGCAACCTAACGGACATTGATTAAGTTTAAGGAATTAGTCTACGGGGGAAAAAAGTATCTTACCGGGAGTGTGGCTTTCCTGGCGGCGACTGCTCAAGTCAGGGGGCCTCGTAACGCGGTGACGTCATACGGACGTTTAAAGCGTTCGAAAAAACGTCGACATAGAGAGCGGACTCTGTGGAGCTCTCGGTTGGATCTTAGAAAAAAAGGGGTTTTTAGG
Source organism: Lissotriton vulgaris (assembly GCF_964263255.1). NCBI lineage: Eukaryota > Metazoa > Chordata > Amphibia > Caudata > Salamandridae > Lissotriton > Lissotriton vulgaris. Next base: position 1,442,925,980 of record NC_141685.1, read on the forward strand.
CTATACACTAGGTGTTGGTTAACACAGAAGAGGGACGCGGTGTAGTTCTTAATGGGCCCGGGGTCATGGCAAAGGTAATACCGTAGAGTGGCCAGACATGAGCAAAAATACATTAAACGATATTAGGGCGCTTATCCGACGGATCCATGGTTGTTTTATTACTAATATTGGTTACTTTTTAGAGGATAGGTAGATTTAAGAGTAGATCGACATCGAGCAAGGGCTCTAAGTGAACAGTTGTAAGAGTTTATTCAATGCACCAGGGAAGCTCTGTGTAGTTCACAGTGCGAGGGTGATACAGTATACTAGAGAATAGTCAGTTAAGGTGCATCATCTGTTGTTTAACACTGCTACTTGTTTGCTGATTTCTTCGTATTCGTTTAGCCCCCGCTTTATAGTGTCGAATAGATGGATAAAACGGCACTCTCGAAGGCTCAATACATGACTGAAGTCTCCTCCTCTAGGGTTAGGTGTTACCTTTTCCAGGACACACCATTTAAGACTATCAGGTGTATGTTCAAATTTTGTAAAATGTTCCACAAGTGGTGCCCCCTGGGTCTTGCATTTGATACGACTTACATGTTGCAATATGCGACACTTTACTTTTTGTATAGTTTGACCAATATATACAAACCCGCATGGGCATGTGATCGCATAAATAACCCCACTTGAATTACAATTGCTGTGTTCTTTTAACACGTGTGTGTGGTTATTATGTTTGAAACATTTAATTTCTTGAGATAATGGGCATGCTTTACAATTACCACATTTCACGTGGCCCTTTACTGGTGGAATCCCCCATAGGACAGTTTGACTTGGTAGATTTTTGCTGGGCAGGAGAGCTTTCACTACATAATCTCTTATATTTTTCGCCTTCTTAAAAGCATGTAGTGGCAATGGAGCATTACCTATTTCATCAGCAATCATATGCCAGTGCTGATTAATTATTTTTTTGATCTTATTACTCTTCGTGGAGTACGTGGTAACACACACTATTCGGTCTTCTTTTTTTCGTTTCTGATTATTTCTCACTTCTAAGAGGTGTTCTCTATGATTATACCAGGCACGTTTGCGTGCCTGTTTTAAAAGTCTGATCGGGTAGCCTCTGTCTACCAAACGGGATAGGAGGCCCGCTGATTCATTGAAGAAATCCTCCTTCCTGGTGCAGTTCCTTCGCAACCTCAGGAACTGTCCGAAGGGAAGGTTGTCCCTGAGATTGCGAGGATGGTGGCTGCTATACCGGAGTAAGGTGTTCCGTTCACTACTCTTACGGTATAGGCCAGTGTATAACACACCTTGATCAGCATTAATTGTAATATCCAAGAAATTGATTTTTGACTTATCAAATTCTACGGTAAACTGAATATCTGTGGACCGTGTGTTAAGCCACTCATGAAAAGAAATCAATTCCTCTGCGTTACCATTCCATACAATTAAAACGTCATCTATGTAACGTCGCCATAAACCTATGTGGTTTAGGTACGGGTTGACATCATTGAGGACATTGGCTTGTTCGAAGGCATCCATAAAGATTATGGCCAGATTGGGGGCAAAGCTTGCCCCCATCGCCACTCCCTTAGTCTGAACGTAGTACTTATCTAGAAAGATGAAGAAATTTTTTGTCATCGCCAAGGTTAAAAGTTCAATGATAAATTTTGTCGGTACCCGATGGGGTGCCGGACGTGAGTTTAGCACATGCTCAATAACTGTCAGAGCCTGCTTTTGCGGGATATTTGTATATAAGGATTGGATATCCATTGTAGCAAGTAGGCTTGTTCTCGGGTCATATGAACGTCCATCTAAGAGCAAGATGGTTTGCATCGTATCTTTAAGATACGTACTTGTCTCCTCTGCTAAGGGTTTCAGGAATGTATCGATGTACTTACAGAGTGGCTCCAAGAGGGAGCCACAACCTGAAATGATCGGTCTGCCCGGTGGATTCTGCATTCTTTTATGAATTTTTGGCAGAGTATAAATGGTTGGTGTTCTGGGATGTTTGTTATTGAGATATTCATACTCGTGTTTATTGATGAAACCCAAGTCTAATCCTTGTGTGGTGATAGAATTAATTTTCTTAGTTATTTCATTTGTCGGGTCCCCTCTTAATTTTGCATAGTTACCTTCAACTTCTAACTGGGCAAGGATTTCATTTGTGTATTGGTCATAATTTTGTACGACAATGGCTCCGCCCTTGTCGGCTGGTTTAATTACTATATTGGCATTTTCTTTTAGCGTGGTGAGTGCTATTCTCTCTGCCTTAGTAATGTTGTATTTAACATATTGTCTCTCTGATACGGTGTTCTCTACATCTCTCAATACCAGTTGTTCAAAAGCCAAGATTTTTGATGACATTTGGTGGGCAGGAGGGTTGAATTTGGATGGTGGTCTAAGACCACTTCCAGAGAAAACAGGATTGTGTGGGACTTTTTGAAAAAAATGTTTCAGTCTTATTTTTCTAAAGAAGTGGTGTAACTCCATTTTAAGATTGAAAGAATTGGGCATTGAGGTGGGTACAAAAGATAGGCCTTTTTCTAGTACACTCTGTTCGTCTTGGTGTAACTCATAATTTGAGAGATTGATTATTGGATTTTCTGGGTTTCGAATTACCATCTGTAGTGTTGTCTCCTGGTTTGTATCTCTCCGTGTGATTGTTGGAACTGTGTCTGACCCCTGCCTCTGGTCTTGCCCCTGCCTCTGTTCCAGTTCTGTGATCTCGGGCCCCTGGGCCTCCCCCAGGGACGTCCTCGTCCTCGTGGTTCCCACCATTGTTCCTGCTCTAAAAAATTGGTTTGGTCTGGGTATTGATTCCCCGAGTTTGTTGTATCAGTACTAGTGCCTGCTTGTTCGGAATCACTGTCTGTGTTGTTGCCAAAAGAGGATCCTGAGAAAGTGGTGAATTGTCTATATCCTCGTCTACCTCTACTGGAATAAGTCCCCGGTTGTTCTCTAGTATAATACCCTTCCTGTAGGTATGGGTATACCACCTTTTTATCAAAAAATTTGATGTCTTTGGCTACCTTGTCTAGCTTTGTGGCTTGGGCATATAGGTCAAATTCACGTATTGTTTTTTCCACACGTTCTAAGGCCTCTTTGGCATTGATTAGTGCTTTATCTTCGATGATCTCTTTTTTGAGGTCAGCTATTTCTTTTATTAACCTCTCAGCTTCTATCACAGCTGTCTCAATCCCCAACACCATCCAGTGGCGTGAGCATGTATTGGAGACAAAGCTGAAATGTTCCTTAAACTTGGGGTTATCAACAAAAATTGCTGGTTCGTTTCTAACTCTTAACCCTACTGGAATCACGTTTGCTTTAAGATATTTTGCCAAAGTATGCCCGTGGAGTCTCGTTCTTATTAATTTTTTCTCCAGACGTTCTAACTTGGCAACTTTCTCATTTAATGTGATATCGGTACTGTTAGTATTATTTCCCAAAATACCACTGGCTCCCTCTTTACTCAATAGCTGGTCAATATAGTCTTCTGTGTAAGACAATGTTTCTTTTTCAGACATGGTATTTAAAGGGGGGCACTCTGAGAAGGATTCCCAAACATATAATCATGTACCATGAACAACAGATGGACAAAAATAATTCAACAATTACATACAACAATTAGACATTTAGACAAAATAACCCTCGCAGGAATCCCTGCACAAGGTAACCATTATAAAAAATGGGGTAACCCAAAACGGTTTTTGTTGGACCTGGGTAGTCAATATTGGCATCAAAACAATGGCCCAACCCGAAATCGATTATTATCTCAATGAATCAGTACTCACAGTTAATCATTTTTTGTGACTGAATAGGTGTTTACAGTTAATCACCTCTTGTAGATTTTATCAAACAACTTAGAAATGCATCCACCTTGGAAAAATAATTTATTCAAAAAAGGGAGTTTTTATGAATTACTCCAACACAGCATGGCAATTTCATATATACATTAGTAAAAATTTTTCAACAACGAACGGTAACAAAGAGAGCAGCGTGCTTCTATAAAGGTGCCGGAAAAATAGAAAGAAAAAGTGATTTTGATAGAAAGGGTGTAAGCCTCAACAGAATAGTGACATAGGGTTATTTATGTTTTTTTTATAAAATAATTTTTCCAAGGTGGATGCATTTCTAAGTTGTTTGATAAAATCTACAAGAGGTGATTAACTGTAAACACCTATTCAGTCACAAAAAATGATTAACTGTGAGTACTGATTCATTGAGATAATAATCGATTTCGGGTTGGGCCATTGTTTTTATGCCACTAGTGTGTCTGCAGCACTGATTGTGCCAACCACAAGAGTAATCCTACAATGTCTCAGAACTGCCACTGCAGTGTCTGTTTAGACAGTTATAAACTACCATTTCGACCTGGCAAGTGCACACACTTGCCAGGCCCAACCCTTTCCTTTAACTACATGTAAGTCATCCCTACAGGAGATCCAATGCAGCCCTTTGGGCAGGGTGCAGTATATGTAAAAGGTAGGACATGTACTGATGTGTTTTACATGCCCTTATAGATAAATACTTCAAATTTTATTTTTCACTGTTGCAAGGACTATCTCCCCATGGGATAACAAGGGGATTGCTTTGAAATATCTTTTACGAGTAATTTCCCATTGGGAGATGATAGAGATTTGGAGTTTGGAGTCTCTGAACTCACAATTTAAAAGTCCTTTTTGGTGAAGGTGGTGTTTAAATTGTGTCAAGTCGCGAGCGAGTGGAGTGGAGACTGAGGAGCGAAGGAACGGAGCGGCGTTTTCAGCATTTTCGGCGTTTTTGGCGCTGCGGAGCAGGACAGCGGGACAAGTTGTGCTAAACCGCTACCGCTACCATCAACTGCAACCGCAAGCAGCAGCAAGCCGAGGCCGGCGCCACAAAGAAAGGGAAGAAGGTGCGCGGTCACGCCGGTGCGGCAGAATGCGTTGAACCGCACAGCCGTTGCCGCTGCCGTGTGGTGAGCGAAGGAAGGAGACCGGCGGTGCGCGTTGCTGCAGTGTGGCAAGCCACGAGCCACGGGATAAAGAAGAGAAGTGCGGCAGGGCAGGCAATTAGAGCTATGAGCCGTGACCCCATACGAAGTTAAAGTTAAGGAAAACATGGAACAAGGAAACAAGGAAATAAGGTGAAAGGTGAAAGCAGTAAGGAAAGGGGAACCTGCCAACTAACTAGTCCTGCTCCAACGCCAGTCTAGAAATTTAGCGTTTTTCCGCGGTTGGTGAGGTGGATGGATTGTAGCAGGTACTGTGTTCTAAGTTGAAGCTGAAGAAAGCAGCAGCAGTGTGGAGGAGAAATTGAGAGGTGCACTGCAAGGAGCCTCTGGGAGCAGGGGGGCAGAGCGGTGGCCGTGAGTTACAAAAAATAGATTTGACTTTTGCATTGAGGCATTGAGTGGTGCTGCAAGGGCACAGGCTTTTCTTGAGTAGATGCCCTTTGAAAGCTCTGTTCAGCTCGGCCGACCCCTGCCCTACTCTTGCTAGCCCCTCTTGCCAGCCCCTTTTGTTCCATCTTTTATTTTTAATTTTTTTAATTTTATTTATTTATTTATTAATTTATTTTTGTCCTCATTAGCCTAGGTAAGAGCAAAGGCATAGAAGGATAGTCTTTCGCTTGCTTAACCTAAGTTGGAGCACTCTATGCCTTGCTATTTCATACTCCGACCATAGGAGGCCTTATCCAGTACCCGAGCCTTTTCTCCCGACAGCCGCCACCGGAGTAACCAAGCAATTGATGGTATAGAGGCCTAATCATCGGACAGTTGTTCAGGAATATCAGTACCATTTATCGAATTTTCTAGGGTAGCCCAAAACTCATTTCGCCTGGTCGTTAGTGCTCTATCCAGTGCAAGTATATATTTAATTGAGGAAAACCCTTCAATTTTAGTAGGTGGTTATAGCATTAATCCATTTTTTTCAGATTTCTCTGCGGGCTAACTATTAAATAGAAAATTAATTTTCTAACATTTAAAGAGGGAGAATCGAAGTTCTCTGATAATCCAAAAAATACAAGGGAGACGCTTACCTGGAGCTGTACTCCAATTACTGTATAGAGTGTATTACCTACATCCCTACAAAAAGCTTGCAATACTGGGCACTCCAAAAACATATGCACATTAAGAAGCATTGATGTGCATATGTTTTTGGAGTGCCCTTTTGTTCCAACTTATAAAGATGTAATATCACATCAAAATGCACTCCTGCTGTTAGACGGTAGAGATGAGGTCTTGTCGTCAGCGTGGGGCTTTACCAAAACTAAAACAAAGACAGAAGGCCGAAGAGGCTATAGTTGATGCACCCCAATTAGAGCTGTGCCAAAAAAACGATGAAAATGAGAAAAGTAGCGGCGGCAGTGTCGCCTTAGAAGATCAAATGAGCAAGCCAGCTAAGGCAGTTGTTTTACCAATAACTTTTGGCCAGGATTGTATGAAGTCGCCACATGCTATGCAGCCATCTTTAAAGAATTAATTTTTTAAGTACCATCAAAAACAGTCCCAAAAACAAAAAAGAGACATTAATGAAAATAAAGAGACTACTGAGTCTGCTAGTGACTGTGTAACAACTGTATTATCAGCCTTACCATTATGTGGAAAAGAAGTAAAAAGTGGTTATCCCTGTGACTCAACACGGTCTAGGTTGTCTAAATTGTCCTCTGAAAAAGAAAAATCGAATGATGTATTAGATGTTCAGGCTAGGATTGTAATTGATGAAAAGGCTGAAAAGGACGACGTGTCCTTACCGTCGCATCTACTATTAATAGCCGTTGGTCAGTTACAGACAGACTCAAGCTCAAATTCACTCATATGTCTTTGTTGCCCATCTGGCAGAGTTAAGATTGGGTGATGATTCTCAGATTACCAGCCAGGTGGAGCATTGCAAAATGACAGTTGAGAGCAGTAAAGTCTGAATCAGTAATTGATATTTCTTCCTGTGTGGTTCAGAGTGTAAGCGAAGAGGTTACTGTGTCAGATTTTAGAGTTGGAGAGTTAAATTCCAAGGAGGGGTTTATTGAGCCCATATTAGTTTTAGAAGACCTGGTATCTAGTCCAAATGGCCAACTCGATAAAAATGGTAATGCCAGTTTTTTTAATTTGGACCAGTCGAGCATAATTGTGGAGAATAGTTTCACCATTAACAAATCAGTATTGGTTCCAGGTGTGGGTAGTATGGAGAATGTTCCTAATCCAAATGAGAAATGTTGTTTAGTTCTAAATAATCTGCTTAACGCAGCTGATTTATCATTATTAAGTAAATTTGATGAGAATTTTCAGGCTAGACCGGGTGAGTTAGAAAATAGTGTCTCTAAATCTGAGCGCGGTATATGGGATTGCCTCTTACACACTATGGATTCAATCACTAATGCTCTCAACTTCCATTCAGACAAATTAGATCTTCAGGTAGACATTCTAAATACTTTGGCATCACATGTAGTTGGTATTGATTCAAAGGTTTTGCAACTAACTAACCCGATTACTAAGGTGCAAGTGGATAAAGATAGTCAGTTAATAACTTGTACATGCGCACAATTGATAGATAAAATCTTGGATTTACTGTCAATTGAAAGTTCAATGATGCATGAAGTGAAATTGCTGTCGGGTAGAAAAGTTCAATGCTATGAAGAAATTAGTAACCTACCAGATAAAAAGAATGATTTAATAAGTATGGTTAGACCTGGGTCATTAACTAAAGACAAACTGACCATATTACAAAAAGAGGCATACAGTATAGATATCGATAGGAATGATCAACCTATTGCAAGCGACGAAGGTATCTCTTCTTAGCCCTAAATGTATTAAAAAAAAGAATGTATGGTAGTAGAAGAAATCATTAGTGATTACCCCGTGCCAATTCAAAAGCCAAGCATTATGCAAGATACTGATATGAAAATCTCCTAGTAAGGAAGTCAATAATAATCCTAAAATGTCTAAGGAACCTGAAACGAAGGCTTATTTTCCGATTTTTGGACCTAAGAAAGATTTTGTACTTAATTGAAAGGACAAACAATTTAATGAGTGAGTTATTAATTCTATGCTGGAGGATGCTAAACCAAGTTTAGGGCCCCCAATAAAGTTAGGGAAAGTTGTATCTGATCAATTTCGAAATGAAAGGGCTGCCGAACAAGGTGAGCAAACAATTTTTAATCAGAAAACTGTAGAGCCTATTAATCCCCAATGTAGTATTAGGAATGATCAGGGGTATGAATTATGTGCACAGCCTAGAAATTAATCAACCTCCCAACACGGAAACCAAAACACTTTTAATCAAAAAACTGTAAATCCCATTAATCTCCAATGTAGCAATAAATCGTTTTTTGTGTACTCAGGACCAAAAAACGATAGAAATAAAAGAAGCAAAACACTTGACAGTTTCAGTTTTGGCTCCTTTTAGTGGGAAGAGGAATTCAACTGACTCAGGAGATACGAAGGATACAGAGTCTTCTTACTTGTTATCTGAAAAGAGGAAATTAGTCTTCTGCCCTCAATATATAATGAGAGGCACTGATGATACTTTGAACCATGAAAACATTTTAAAATTGTTGCATGCAATTTCAGAGCTGAAATATGTAGTATCTGATGATTTGGAATCTGTAGAGTTTCAGAAAGATAGTGACAACATCTACAGGGAGATAACGATTACAACCTGGTTTAATATTGAAATTGTTAATAAAATAATGGCTAACGGTATTATATTTAAGTTTGGAGACTTCAATGTCCACGATATCCAACATTGTTAATCCTAATTAAGGCACTGTGTAGCTCGGTTCTAAAGAAGGAGGACAAAAAAATTGTTAGGATTCACAGATTAGAGTGTTGAAAGGTGCTTCAGGTCCATCTTGAGAGTTAAATGTGTCATGCAGTATTAAAATCAGGAGCTGTCAGCCTGGTTTATGATTGTGTGAAGAGTTAAAGAAAATTCCCGATCTAGTTGTGGACTGGAGTTGGCTTCCGGCAATATTAACTAATGCAAATTTACAAATACAAATTCTGGGAAGAACAATTGATGCCGACTATCTCTTGAAAAAGCATTAATCCCTTTTAATCTCTGTTTCTAGAACACAAATGATCTAAAATCACTTATTGAGGACCCAAATGTTATAGACTTTTTAAAAACTTTTGATATGTTAATTTTACAAGAAACTTGGAATAGGTGTAGCGAATATTTGAATATTTGATTGTGGCAACTCGTGAGGCCTTCATGGGTCGCCAAAGTGGTGGACTTTCTATATATGTTTCCTTGAGTCTTAAAGTTGAACACTTCGCGATTGACCTCCAGGAAAAATGGATACAGTGTATTAAATTAATTGCTAGTCAATCAATTATTTTTTTAAATGTTTATTTGAGTTCTAAAAAAAAGGTTAGATCCACGCAAATTACTCACCTTTGGGAAATGGTGAAATTGTTATATTTTGATCATTTAGATTCTATGATCATTACTACTGGCGATCTTAATATGCATCTTGTTTCATATAAAAAACGGACAATGGATTTAAAATGCTTAGCTCAATGGACAAATTGTGAGTTTATAAAATATAATTTAAAGATTATGCATGATGGTGATAATGTACCAACATTTAATAAAATAGGTTGTTTTTCTATATTAGATTACACAATAATGTCAGAGAAAACCTTTAATTTAGTCCAAAGTGATCAGATTGACCCGGGGATTGAGAGTGATCACAATCCTCAAGTTATCTTGTTTGATTTTCCGCTTGATCATCTGCCTGAAACCAGAATAATTAAAACTGCTCCCATCCCTTTTAACCTGAAAAGGTTAATATGGAATGATAAAAAAAAGAAATATATTCTAGAAGTTCTTTCTCGTTTCATTCAAGATGTGCAAGTTGCAAATGCTGAAGGGAAATCAATGGTTGCTCTCTGGTCACGCTTATGTGCCGCGCTTTTAGTTAATTTCTCTAATCAGAAACCTTCTAGGGGTATAACCATGAACTCTAAGAATCCCGGGTGGTATTCTCACTACTTACTTTACCTTAAAAGATGTCTTAATAAAACAATAAGATCATTGTATAGGAAGGCAAAAGGGTTATTTTTTTTTTGATATCCCACAAAATTAGAGAATTGAAAAAGGGATATAAGAATGAAATTTGGAAAGCCAAGCAAGAATATTATGAATAAACTTGGTCTAAATTCCATTATGCTTGTAAATCTAAAGATTTGCGGCTATTTTGGAGTATTAATAACAACCCTGAAAATGGTAATAATAGAAGTAATAGTGCCAATGTTGATGAATTAAGTTGGGTAAACTTTTTTAATTTGAAAATTACTCCCCAGTGTGACAATGGTAAAAGTAATCGACAACGCTGCCCACATGAGACAATAAATGGAGGGACACATATTAGTGCCTATGACCTACAAAATTGTGTTGATATTGAGCCATGGTTGGTTGATAAAGTAAAAAAAGTTATAAACAAGATTAGACCTAATGGAGCGCCTGGCCCTAATGGAATTCCGAATGCCATATTTAAAGCAAAATTAAGGAATTGGCCAGAGCTATTAACACTCCTGTTTAATGCTTAATTCAGGCCTTATTCTGGTATTATGGCAGGGAAGTATTATTCAACCAATATATAAAAGTGGCCCCCAGGACAATCCGGCAAATTATCGCCTAATAACACTTACAGATGTAAATGCGAAATTTTTTGCCAGTTGTCTGCTGGATGATTCGGAATCATGGGCCATAAGAGAGGAGTTGATTCCTAATTTCCAAACTGGTTTTAGAAAGGGTGAGTCCATTTATACTAATTTGATTTTATTAAAATGATTAGGCGAAAGAGCCAAAAGTAGGAAACAAAAATTGTATATTTGTTTTATTGACCTAAAAGCCGCTTTTGATTCTGTGCCCCGAAATGTTCTTTGGTTGAAGATAAGTAATTGGGGTATATCTGAAACCCTTTTAAAAATGATTAAATCATTATACTCCAACACCTGGGTACAGATCAAAATTGGCGACGGTAGACATACGACATGTCGTCTAGCAACTAATGTCGGCTTGAAACAAGGTTGTGTTTTGGCTCCTTGCCTTTTTAATCTTTTTATGTCTGATCTCCCAGCCCATTTTAATAATGTTAATGCTCATTCCCCCTCTGTGTTCGGTAAAGAGATCAAATATTTACAATATGCAGACAACACCATTTTATTGAGCCAAACGGTTATGGGGTTAAAAAGATTAATAGATTCTTTTAAGAATTATGTTACACAAAATGGTTTAACGATCAACATAAAAAAAACTAAAATATTGACAGTGGGAAAAGGCAAACTGGGACTAAAAGAATGGAATATTAATGGTTTGGTTATCGAAAATGTTAAATCATATAAATATTTGGGAATTACATTTGATGCGGGTATGACATTTAGGCAGCATTTTAATAATCTTAAAGCTAGGGGCACCTCGCTCACATTTGCCTTTAGAAAATTGAGCGATAAGCTATCATGACCTAATTATCATGACCTTATTATGATCATCTAATGAGGGTGATGAGAGCAAAGTTAATCCCATCTTTGGGCTACTGTTCAATTATTTTTCGGGGCAAAGATGCAAAACTACTCAATGACATAGAATTAAGGACATATAAATCTGTTTTTAGGATTCCTAGATATATTAGTCGTGCCAATATAAGACTTGAATTTGGCCTAAAGAATCAGTTATTGGCCCGACAATCTATATTTTTAAAGTCCTTACTGTCATTATCTCGAGCAGAAGCGGGCTCATTAGCAAAGTTGTGTTGGCTTGAGATCTCGAAAGGTGAATACTCGAGGAGTTGGCAGACTTATTTAAATGAGTGCTTAGGTAATTTTGAATGTTCAAAATTAGGGGATGAAGTGATGAGTAAAATAGTTTATAAGAAAATAATTAATCAAACGGCTGCTTTACTGTCTACTATAATGGATGAAGAGGAACTAAGGAAAAAAAACACTTATGATCAATAGCCAACTCTTTTGGCAAATTGTCTCCCCAACCCTATCTGTTATATCATTTAAAACCTCTGATTAAGAATAAATGTATGCTACTAAGGTTTGGGAGATATCCAACTAAAGATGGAATTCCAAAATGGAAGAACAAATGGCCATCAAGTATTTGTAGGCTTTGTGTGATGAAACCTTGCAGCATATTGTAACCCTATGCCCAACCTTGTCAGAGGCGCGGAAGACGATCCTAAAGCCTATTTTTAACATGTAGGAACGCAATTATTGTCTATCTAAGAGAGGTTAACATCCAATTTATCCATCAATTTGTTAAGTTTATCTTTATTGCTGAAAAGAAATTCCGTAAAGTAGACATTATAAGCAAATGAATACCCATTGTGAAAAGCACTTGAAAAATGAATTTTAAAAAAGTGTAGGGATATAAGGTTTTTAAATGTTTTTAGGGAGTTGGGTGGCTATCTTAAGGTGATCTATATTCATCTAGTATTAAAAATTACCCTACAGTTGTGGATTGTATTTTAAGTATAGCACATGTCACTTTAATTCTCCTGGAGTTTACTACTAGCAATAGGTCCATTGCACTTTCATTACGATTGTTGCACAATATTTTGTGTAGTATCTTTTTGAGGTAAGTAATGTAATATCGAATGTTGAAAATATAGAAAGTTAAAATATCTAAGTATGTAATATAGGTTATTAAAATTATCAAATTTTTAATAGTGTTTTTTATGTTATTATATGTGTGAAAAGTGTGTATTTATGTTATAATTTATTTTAATTAATGAATTTAGTTTTTTAAATTTTTACGTAATTTAATTCAGTAGCGGGTTGTGGGTTTATAGGAGAATAGGGTGGGAAGTAATTTAATTATGATTAATTAAATATGTAAATGTATTTATTGGTATTCATTTGTAATTAATTGTTAAATAATTCATATTTGGTAATTAATTACATTGTAATTGGCAATTAATTTTAATTGATTAATTGCTAATTACGTTAATTTTACTAATTTATTTTCTGTAGCGGGTTGTGGGTTTATAGCGGAATTGGGTAGGAAGTAATTTATTTATAATTAATTAAATATGTAAAATTATTTATTGGTATTTATTTAGAAATGTTAATTTATTTTTTATGGGTAATTACATTTTAATTGCCAAATAATTTTATTTAATTAATTGCTAATTATGTTAATTTTATTAATTTATTTTCTGTAGCGGGTTGTGGGTTTATAGGGGAATAGGGTGGGAAGTAATGTATTTATAATTAATTAAATAATTCAATTTATTTAATTGTATTTAATTTGAATTAATTGTTAATTAATTTTTAATTGTTAATTAATTGTTTTTAATTAATTTGTATTAATAGGTAACTAATTGTAGTAATTAATTTTAATATGTAATTGTAATTGATTAATTATTATATTATATTAAATTGGTAATTACTTTTAATTAATTTTTATAGATATTAATTTATATTTTTTTAAATAATATATGAAGTATTTACTTTCCCTACTGTTGCACTCTCTGGAGTGGGAATTGTAATTTTTACCCCTACGATATCCAACGCTTTCCCTACTGTTGCACTCTTTGGAGTGGGAATAGTAATTTTAACCCCTACGCTATCCAATGCTTTTCCTACTGTTGCACTCTTTGGAGTGGGAATAGTAATTTTAAACCCAACGCTATCCAACGCTTTCCCTACTGTTGCACCCACTGGAGTGGGATAAGTAATTTTTACCTTTACGCTATCCAACGCTTTCCCTACTGTTGCACTCACTGGAGTGGGAATAGTAATTTTTACCCCTATGCTATCCAACGCTTTCCCTACTGTTGCACCAACTGGAGTGGCAATAGTAATTTTTACCTCTACGCTATCCAAAGCTTTCACTACTGTTGCACTCCTTGGAGTGGGAATAGTAATTTTAACCCATACGCTATCCAACGCTTTCCCTACTGTTGCACTCTTTGGAGTGGGAATAGTAATTTTTACCCCTACGCTATCCAACGCTTTCCCTACTGTTGCACTCTTTGGAGTTGGAATAGTAATTTTTACCCCTACGCTATCCAACGAATTCCCTACTTTTGCACCCACTGGAGTGGGAATAGTAATATTTACCCCTACGCTATCCAATGCTTTCCATACTGTTGCACTCACTGGAGTGTGAATAGTAATTTTTACCCCTATGCTATCCAACGCTTTTCCTACTGTTGCACTCTTTGGAGTGGGAATAGTACTTTTTACCCCTACGCTATCCAGCGCTTTCTCTACTGTTGCACTCACTGGAGTGGGAATAGTAATTTTTACCCCTATGCTATCCAACGCTTTCCCTACTGTTGCACTCACTGGAGTGGGAATAGTAATTTTTACTCCTACGCTATCCAACGCTTTCCCTACTGTTGCACTCTTTGGAGTGGGAATAGTAATTTTTACCGCTACGCTATCCAACGCTTTCCCTACTGTTGCACTCATTGGAGTGGGAATAGTAATTTTAACACTCTTGCTATGCTAAGGGAATAATATTGTATATTTTTTAATAATAATATGATATATATATATATATATATATATATATATATATATATATATATATATATATATATATATATATATATATACATATATATATATATATTACCTACTGGCGTTCGCCAGTAGGTATATATAGTTAGGATTATTTGTCTATGGAACTTTTGAAAATTCTATGTCTAATAACTTTGGCGTTTGTGGACGGAATCGGCTGAAATTTTCAGGAAAATTGCACATATTGTTTCTGAGCAGCCCCTGAAAATTTGGGGGGGTTTCGTCAAGGGGGGCAGAGAAAAAAGGGGGGTCCCAAAACGCGTTTTTCCCATGTTAATTTCCATAGGGCCTTTGGCCTCACTTTTAGCTCGAACGGCTGAATGGATTTGCACGAAACTTGGCAAAATTGTAGGGACTGTTAGCCCGATGTGCCTTTGCTAGGTCTCAATATATGTGCTCCAGTGGATTTTGAGAAATTAACGTTCAAAACAAGATATATATCTGTAACAGCGCTCCGGGCTGCGCTCCGGTCCGCTTACTTTTCGCGAAACGGAACTTTGCGATGCGAAGCTGATTGGCTCCCCGGTGTCTGTCAACATTCTAAACAGTCCGGAGCGGCCGCCATCTTATCTCTCGGTAGGATCGAGAGAGAAGAAGAGGTGAAAAACGAAGGGGGAATTTAATGAAAGGGGGCAAGGTATACCCCTCTTGACCCCCTAGGAATGTTGTTGGGGTTATTAAAGGGTCCCGTGGGGAAAATAAAAAAAACATTATTTTTCACGGTAGAAGCGCTTCACGGGCCGCGAACTGGGCCGCAAACTGGTAGCGAAACGGGAATTCGCCATTTTGTGCTTCGTTTTAATTAAATTACTAGGTATAAGGGGGTGCGGGAGACGTATCCTAATCCCTTATGTTTTCTGAGGGTGGCTAAGGAGGCTCATATATGTTGATACATGTCTTCCAGCGGCTGTGCGTGAGCTTTTTTTTTTTTGCTGCGTGACGTCTGTTAACGTTTGATTCGATGGAAATCAGGAAGTGTTGACCGCCAATTTGTCACTGCGATAAAATATTTTGTTATAAATGAATCCTTATTGATAAACATTGTCTGCGCCATCTTGCCTTTTTTCCAATGCCACAATTTTGTCGTGCACGGCAGCCATTTTAGATGCCAGGCCGGTCCCAGGCTATCACCTAGCCCTGCGGATGTAGTTTATGGCCCCTGCTGTAGAGAATCCAGACATGCCAACCCTCCCGATTCAGGCGTGAGACTACTGATTTCAGTGCTAGTCTCCCGCCTCCCGATTTCTGCAAGCAAAAACCCGGGGGCATATTACCAACAACTAGCGATAATTTTTGTCTCTAACTTGTTTAGAGACAAAAATTATCGCCGCACATCGGCGATTTTTATCGCAGATAAACCTTGCTATTAGCAAGGTTTATCGCAAATGCGATAAAAAACGGCCGCAATGCATGAATATCGCTGAAAAGTCAGCGATATTCATGCATTATCGAGCAAATGCTCTTAGCCATGTTATCCACCTCCCATTGGATAACATGGCTAAGAACTGCTCAGGTCAGGTGTTAGCTTTTGGAGATATTCGCGCTTAGCGCGAATATCTCCAAAAGTTGGTAATAGGAGATAGCGATGTTAGGGACTGTTTCCAGTCGCTAACATCTTGGCACGCCCACTTTGCATGTCATTAGTGATAAATATCACTGACATGCAAAGCGGGGCCCAAGATGGTCGCTATCTCCTTTTAGCTGTCACTAACTGGTGTTAGCGACAGCTTGGTAATAGGAAGATAATTTTATCTCCGCTTTCTTGGCTTTTAAAGCCAAAAAAGCGGAGATAAACCCCCTTGATAATATGCCCCACGATTCCTCGGGGGTTTTAGCTGACAAGGCTTGGTATTGTGTTACGTGGTAATTTTTCCAGGAAACGTCAGAGGGTCGATGCAGGGGTTCTAGAAGGGGTGATAAACCATTTAAGCCTCATGAACAAGCGCATGGTCTTTTAAAGATCTGTGAAGTACTCGGGGCGGCGGTGTGTGTGTGTCCTCTTTCAGGAGCGGGCGGGGGGGGGGGCACTGCCAGCAACTTGCCAGGCCAGGCAGTGTTCAACACTTGCATCACCCTTTCTCTGCCTGCTATTGCGCTCCATGCTTCGGAAAGGTAAGAAAAAGAACGTGCATTTGAGTTTGAAATGTCCGATCCTGTAGCAGTACACTTGCAAAGCCCACACATGACAATAACCCGATTCAAGGCCCCATTCACCCGATTTTTTTAAAATATATAGCACTCCAACAAAGTGGGATTATAAAACTTTATTAACTTTTAAATATAACGAACGGAACAAAAACTGTAACAAACATTTAAACATTTTTGACAAGAAAAAGCAACAATGGTCAGAAGCTGTCTTTTGTGCGAATAGTCCCAAGGCAGCACAACGTGCTGAGTTCTGGACGGCACCCAGGTGATGTCACCTGGGTGCCGCACTGGTTTTTGGGATCCTACAATGCAGCTCAGTAAAACAGCGTGGGGCGTCCCGGGTGGTGCAGGGGGAGGCCTCGTCAGTAGCGGTCTGTTGTGCGAATAGTCCCAAGGCAGCAGAACGCGCTGAGATGTGGATGGCACCCAGGTGATGTCCAGTAAACTGCCGCACTGGTTTTGGTATCCTACAATGCTGCTCCGAAAATTGGCGTGGGGCGGCCCGGGGGGGGGGGTGTGGGGGAGGCGGAGTGAAAGGGCCTCCCCAGGTGGCGGCCATCCAGCTGAGTTGCGCCCGCTCTTGCGGCTACAGCGTCTCGCTCACCATGTAGTTGAGTTGCTCCCACTCTTGCAGTGCAGTGATAGGCGGGTGCCACAGGACTCTTAAAATGGCGGACGGCTCTTCGGTTTTGGGCCTGGTCCACTAAAATAGCCCTAGGACACCTTGGAACTCGGACGCTTGCCTGCTAGGGCTTGGGCTCCATTCTCGAAAGCGTCCCTTCAGCCGTGAAGATTCTACAAAAGTCTTGGGGGCCCTCGACTCCTGCAGGCTTCCGGTGGGGAGCGGCTGCCATGATTGCTCGCGGAATGACCACGACGGAGCCACAAGATGGTGGTGCTCTCATGTTGACGCCAGCTTCAGTCTGAATCATCCAGAAACAAGGTGGGGCTTTCATCGTTTGGGAAAAAAAAATGTTCTAAACCAATGAAAAGTGTTATTTTTAGGTCATATGACCAAGTTTCCATCTTTAGGAAACCAAAAGTAAAATGAACCAATGAAAAGTTTTATAAACAAGTCACATGACCTGTTATGCGGTATAGGGCTACAAAAAGCGTAGAAAATCCGTTGGCACGTGAGGCGGCGTCAGTAGCGGACTGGTGTGCGAATAGGCCGAAGGCAGCACAACGCGCCGAGATCCGGATGGCACCGAGGTGGTGTCCAGCAAATTGCCGTACTGGTGTGGCCATCCTACAATGCTGCGCCGAAAGACGGCATGTCCAGCTGAGTTTCGGTCACTCTTGCGGTACAGTGACTCGAACGCGCCGAGATCCGGATGGCACCGAGGTTGTGTCCAGCAAGTTGGCGCACTGGTGTGGCCATCCTACAATGCTGCGCCGAAAGTCGGCATGGGGTGCCCCGTTGGCTTATGAGGTGATGTCAGTAGTGGACCGATGTGTGAATAGGTCAGAACCAGCACAAGGCGCCAAGATCCGAATGGCAAGTCCTGGATGTTGAGTGCCATAGTTGAGAGTTCTGAGCAGTGCTTGTAAGACTATCTGAAGCTTATTTGCACCTGCTGCAGCTTCACTATTGCCCGAGGTGGTGTCCAGCAAATTGCCGCACTGGTGTGGCCATCCTACAATGCTGCGCCGAAAGACGGCGTGTTCAGCTGAGTTCCGGTCACTTTTGCGGTACAGTGACTCGAACGCGCCGAGATCCGGATGGCACCGAGGTTGTGTCCAGCAAGTTGCCGCACTGGTGTGGCCATCCTACAATGCTGCGCCGAAAGTCGGTGTGGGGTGCCCCGTTGGCTTATGAGGTGATGTCAGTAGTGGACCGATGTGTGAATAGGTCGGAACCAGCACAAGGCGCCAAGATCCGGATGGCAAGTCCTGGATGTTGAGTGCCATCGTTGAGAGTTCTGAGCAGTGCTTGTAAGACTGTCTGAAGCTTATTTGCACCTGCTGCAGCTTCACTATTGCCCTGGTGTGGCCAAAGATCGCCCATGACATAGGCGGCCGGCTCCCGAGGTCCGGCGGAACTTTTTTCCTTTTCATTTCTGCTTCTTGTCCCACAATCCATTTCACCTGAAGACACGACCAGGTCCCTGAATGTGTGCAGGGGGACGCTATTGATTGAATGAAAATGGCGGCTTGACACAAAGCTGACTCAAGCGTTGCTGTTGATGCTATACAGACAAAAATTGGTTTTCAGTTTGTACATTCTTCAGGATTTTTTTTTCCATCCAAGGCTGATTGAGAGTTTGTAGAAAAATGGCTTCAGATTTTCCACATATTACTCTTCAACATTCTTCCTAAATGTAACAACGTGAGACTCACTAGGAGAACGGCTGTTTATCTTTCCTTTCAAAATGCTGCCAACAATATTTTCTGAATGGAAGACACCATCTTGTAGCATAAAGGGCCGAAAGGGGTTCTGGTCTGGCCGATGGTTGGTGGAGACATTTTGACTATATCTTGGACCTGCCCGGCCTCGCCCAAAATGGCGCCGGTATAAATGGGACTCGTAACTCCTTGTTGTGTACTGGTTGAACAACCTTGATATCACGAGATATGAATGCAGTTTTGATGCTCATGGCGGGCGGGGACGAGAATTGATTGAATATTTCTACATCCCTATTGATATTAAGTTCTGATGTGTTATTTATTACTGTACTATTGAAAGTTCGAATTAACGTCACCCATGGTACTTGCACGCAAATGTATATCTAGATAACTTTTTTGTAAGTGGCTCTGTCGTATTTTAATTACAAAATGTACGTCCACCGATTCCGCAACTGTTAGACATCTTAGTTCTTGCAACCTAATGGCTCGCTCGTTACGTTCCTCTATAATGTAAATGTCTCCTCATCATATACGATTTCAGTTTGCTCCGTGGCCGGCCCACGTGGTTATAGGCCTGTATTTGTATACTGACATTTTCACAATAAAGGTTTTTAAAACAAAACATGGTAGTAGTATTTACATTGGTAAAGTTTTTACTTTTAGTCACTGTTTTAGAATCAGTAAAAGGCAAGTGAAATAAAGCAGTCCAATTACATGACGGATAAAAGTTATAATATGTAGGAACGCAGTAAAGATAAATGGTCAAGGGCAGTTGTGTTTTCCACTCCTGCAACATAAAGTGATCGATAAGAATCTGATAATCAGGCGTATCGGCGACTAAGACAGCAGGCCGAGTCTCTTTTACTCAACGGCTCCGTCATGGAACGAAGAAACGCCCTTTTTCTCGAAAAAGGAATATATTTTACTTGCAGGACAGTTGTAAATTTTCCGGGAAAGTACATTAGCCTGGAATATTATAACATATATGTTATAAAAAAAAAAGTTCGAAATCAATAAAAAGCGTAATTTTTAGGTCATATGACCAAGCTTTTCATCATTAAAATAACAAAAGTAAAATTAACCAATGAAAAGTTTTATTAACAAGTCACATGACCTGTTATGCTTACGTTACGCGCTGCGCGCCGCGCCCCGGATCACTTCCGGGTGCACTAACGCGGCGTGTCATATAACGCATTACGCGACAACGTAGGTCAAGAATATAGTCAAAATGTCTCCACCAACCAGCGTTCGGAACACAACCCCTTTCAGCAGTCCAAAAGGTTCGGTTAAATGACAACAGAGGGGACAGGCAACAAGAACCATCAGTCAAAGAGGGGAGGGCAAGTTCTTCTCTACCGGGTCATGTTGGGGCGCTACCGGAACTGATCGAATTGGTAGTCTACAGTGTTTCTGGATGTTTCAGACTAAAGCTGGCATCAGCATGAGAGCACTACCATCTCGTAGCTCCGTCGTGGCCATTCCACGAGCAGACATGGCAGCCGCTCCCCACCAGAAGCCTGCGGGAGTCGGGGGCCCCCAAGACTTTTGTAGAATCTTCACGGCTGAGGGGACGCTTTCGAGAATGGGACCCAAGCCCTATCAGGGAAGCGTCCGAGTTCCAAGGTGTCCCAGGGCCATTTTAGTGGACCAGGCCCAAAACCGAAGAGCCGGCCGCCATTTTGAGAGTCCTGTGGCAGTCGCCTATCGCTGCACCGCAAGAGCGGGAGCAACTCAACTTCATGGTGAGCGAGACGCTGTAGTCGCAAGAGCGGGCGGTAAACAGCTGAATGGCGGAAGAGGCACAGTGTAGCAAAAGCGGGCGGAATGGCAACTAAAACGGTAAAGGGGCGCCCCACTACAGCGTGTCTTCAGGTCAAACAGATTGTGGGACAAAGTCCAGAATAGAAGAGTCATCAAAAGGCAAAAAGTTCCGCCGGACCCCGGGAGTCGGCCGCCTATGTCGGGGGCGATCTCAGGCTACACCAGTGCTATAAGACTTGGGGAGGGGGTCGGAGCCAAGCGTCTTCTCCGAGTCCGTGCCATCACACCGCCCCTCGGGGGCCTCTGTCAAGCGGTTTAGGGAGGTACCATAGAACATTGTTTTCAAATGCAGTCAGGTCCACAAACGACCCTCACTTACTTTGAGAATAGTGAAGCTGCAGTAGGTGGAAATAAGCTTCAGACAGTCTTACAAGCACTGCTTTTCTATACATTTTTTGATTTTTTTGTATTTTTGCACAGTTTTATATATTTTTTTTGTTTTTGATGGAGGGGAAACAACAAAGCACAGGCATTGAAAAAGGCTCAAACTCAGAACTCTGAACTATGGCACCCAACATCCAGGACTTGCCATCCGGATCTTGGCGCCTTGTGCTGCTTCCGACCTATTCACACATCGGTCCACTACTGACATCATCTCATAAACCAACGTAATGTAAATAGTTATTTAATAAAATGTTTTACCCTGTTACTTTGCTGGTGTGTTGTCTATATTTTTAATATTTGCATAGGGTTTGTCGTTATTTTGGGCGGGGTGGGTGACGGAGCCGAGCTGTCTTGCAGCCCTCATGGTGTGGAGCTCAGTTCATCTCACTATTTTCGTATTTCTCATGAAGGGTTGTTCCTAATGTTTCTATTTTAGCGAGGTCAAAAAGAGATCCAATTAGTGGCCTACTGATTTTGCTCGATTACTTTTATTTTTTTACACGATTTTTCACGATTTTTCACTATCTGCAAAGACTAAACAGAGTATTGCGACTTTGTGCTTGTTTGTAAATAGAGAATGAACCAAAGAGAATCAATTGTAAAACAGTAAAAGATTGGATAACAATCAATCAAATGGAGAGACAAGCAGGCACGACGGATTACAACGGGGGTAAAGGCCTGCGTTAACTACTCTTCACTATCTGCAAAGAGAGAGTACTACTAAGAGAAAAGAGGGGAGGGGGGCAGCGTTCAAAGCACATCAGCGTGCATAAACACGAAAAAGTTTTTACCTATCACGTACTTGACATTTTACAGCTTTTGATATTTGCTATTAAAAAACCAATGAAATTCACTGAAAAAACCATAGGTTATAGGCCATATATAGTTAGGAATTTGCATTTACAAAACCTTGAAAATTCACTGAAAAAACCATTGGTTATAGACCATATATAGTTAGGGATTAGCCTTTTCAAAACCTTATTTTACTCACACAAAACCATTGAAATTTCATATATAGTTAGTTCCACTAACTATATATCGCGCACCCGCAATCCACTGCTGATGATGTCACATATTACATCATTCATGACAACATGGTTAGTGACATCACTGATGACATCACTGATGACATCTCAAATGACATCACTGATGACATCTCAAATGACATCACTGATGACATCTCAAATGACATCACTGATAAAATCACTGATAACATCTCATTTGACATGACTGATCACATCACTGATGATATCATTCATGTGATAATACCATGAACCTCTTTAGACTCTAATATAACCTTAGATACAATCAGTGTACACAGACAGTCACAGACTGTCACTCATCCATGGAGTTACTCACACACCTAGTCAGTTATGCAAAAAATCAATCACACCTCCATTTTCTCAACTATACAGTTATACACACCTTACTTATTCAAACATATACTAACACATATTTACTTTACTCTCTTATACAATCCCTGATACATGTTCACAATGATCCATACAGCCACTCACACATTCACTGGCTCTTATGCACAGTTATTTATATATGTCAACTCTCACATGTACTGTGTTTTACATATGTACTTACTTTGACATGTAGCACTGAGATATCCATTCACTCACTAATACACTCATGCACAGTCAACCGCCCATACAGCTGTTTCCACATGCACTTTTGAACCCATACATATAGTGAATCAACTACTCACACATCTATGTAGAGAGTCACACACCTCCCAGCCACCCATACACACACACTCAGTTTCCCATACAAATACTTGGACAACCAATGAATAACCCATACAGTTACTCATATAGCTACTGATCAACATATGCAGCAGTTTGTAGAACAACAGATATAATGATGCACAAATTAAAACAGTTTAGTCACTAACCCATGCACTCAGTGAGACACATTTAATCACTCACTCATACAGTCAGTCATGCACCTACTAAATCCTTCATCCAGACACTTATACATCCACTCATTCTTCAATATGTAAGACATATTTTAACTTTACAGAAACATACAGTCACTGGATGTTGTCATCAGTGATGTCATCAGTGATGTCATTTGAGATGTCATCAGTGATGTCATCAGTGATGTCACTAACCATGTCATGAATGATGTAATATGTGACATCATCAGCAGTGGATTGCGGGTGCGCGATATATAGTTAGTGGAACTAACTATATATGAAATTTCAATGGTTTTGTGTGAGTAAAATAAGGTTTTGAAAAGGCTAATCCCTAACTATATATGGTCTATAACCAATGGTTTTTTCAGTGAATTTTCAAGGTTTTGTAAATGCAAATTCCTAACTATATATGGCCTATAACCTATGGTTTTTTCAGTGAATATATATATATATATATATATATATATATATGTGTTTTAACAAATAAAATTGTATTTTTTTTTTAACTTAAATTAATTATTTAATAATTTTAAGGTTATTTAAGTATTGTTAAGTATATTTTAGTAATTTATTTTTAATATTTTTTAATTTTACATTAATTTTAATAAATTCGATAATTTTATAAAGTACATATTTTTAAACGATATTTTTAATTCGATATTTTTGTACTTACCTGTTTGTAGATAGGACTTCGATTACTTTGTAGTCGATATTTTGGAGTCGATATTTTAAATGCCTATATTTTTGTAGTCGATATTATGTCAGTGATCCGTTACTGACACCTGAATAGCGCTGTGCCTGTCCTCACAAAAACTTGTCTCCACCTACATGTAGTATGTCTGGAGGCAGGTCAGGGAAAGGCATTTTATTCCTTTGAAGTTTGCTTACTTCAAAGGCAGATATGGGAATTTGTATTGGACCTCTGACACTCTCAAATCAGAACTCTTCTGAACTACAACACAAGCTGCCAGGAAGAAGAGCTGGATGCTGTAGGAGGGACTGACACTGCCTGTTGTTCTGTTATGCTGGCCTGCTACTTGCTTCTGTACTAGGAGTGAAAGGACTGGACTTTGCTTTCAGTATCTTGCTTCCAAGGTTCTCTAAGTGCTTGTGTGTGCTTTTCTCCTTTTAATATAGGAAAGGATTGAATCAAACATACAATTTCACGAGAGTCCTGGGAGGACTGGATTACTTAATATATATGGACACAAGGTCCAGTTCAGAAAGACAGCACATTTATTGTCTGCTTAAATGGGATATCATATATTTGAGTAGTTGTTATATTCATCTTATGCTCGAGTCTGTGGCTCGCGCGATGAGCTCGTGTCTGCCTTTCTGATGCCTGGGCTCGAGAGTTCTCTGAAAGCCATTAGTGGCAGTTTGTGTCCTGACGCTGTTAGCCGGGTTTCTTCTGTGCTCTAGCTTATAAATAAAGCCTTATCAAGAACAGCCTTCCTGTCTCCTGTGGTTCTTTACAACATTTTTCAAGATGTGAAATAAGATGAAGATCACTATGACCACCTTCTCCCCTTCAATTGACAAAAACGAAGAGCCAATCCACTCTCTACACTCCATCATTGTGGCCATCAAAAACGGATATAGAGAGTTCACTTTCTCCAAGAATATTTGTCAGTCGCAGCTTAAAGCTAACTTTGAATAAAGGACAGTTCTGGAAGAATGCTTCCGAAGAGAAATTGGATCCAGACTTCTTACAGTCCAAAAGCTAGTTCTGAACCAGGTGTCTAGGTTCTGGGTCTTTTCCTCGGGTTGTGAGCCTCTGGTTGTATTTTAGGCTTCCGAAATTCCCC
This sequence comes from Lissotriton vulgaris, assembly GCF_964263255.1. NCBI lineage: Eukaryota > Metazoa > Chordata > Amphibia > Caudata > Salamandridae > Lissotriton > Lissotriton vulgaris. Next base: position 1,442,950,917 of record NC_141685.1, read on the forward strand.
TTCCTGTCTTCTGTGGATCTTTACAACAGTAGTATTTCTAGTTCTCACATAAAGAGTGGGGGTGCGTGCAGTGAAGGTGTGTAGGTGACATTTTAAAATGACATCGCATTAACAGTAGTAAATTATCAAAACTCCACAAATAAATGAAAGTGACAATGGAGTTTTTGTTGAAGAGGTCGACGACGTTTCAATCTCAAGCTATTGAGATCATCATCAGGACATGAGCGTGTGAGCAATTAGAATTAGAATGTGCTGTCTTTCTGAACTGAACCTTGTGTCCATATATATATAATCTTGTGAAATTGTATGTTTGATTCAATCCTTTCCTATAATAACTATAGCCTAGGCTATTAGAGGACCCTTCGGGCCTCCCATAGACTGTTGTTTTAGTGTGGCTCACTGGTTAGAGGCGGCAGACCCGAGAGCAGAGGACAGCCCGGGACCAGGGTTCGATTCCCGGCGCGGCAGGTTTCTGGACCAGGGTCAGCGGACTCGATAATTCTCTCGCCTCGGTGCCCACTCTGATCAGCGATCACACTCGGCAACTCTGGGCATTAGCTTGCCTCATCTTCACTAACGGCCCCACCAGACCGCCGGGGATGCCTGGTCTCACCCTGGAGATACCCATTAAGGGACCATCTCTCAGGGAAGCCAGGAAGGGTTTCGCAGCGGTCGAAGCGCCTTGGGACCCTACGGGTAAGTAGTGCGCTATATAAATGCCTATACATACATACATACAAGTTACCCCGGGTCTCAGTGCTAGGATCCCCTTGTTCCTTAAATACATTCCTCCTTTTAAGAGGCTTCAGAGTCATCAAAGACTTCACCTACCAGTGCCTAGGCTCTTCTGCTGAGAGTCCTGACTTGCCAAATCCCGTCCCTGGGCCATTAGAAGTGAAATCTGGTGAACTGGAAGTGAAAATCCACACATCGACCTCCAGTGTTTGTTTTTATTAACACATCATTACAAACTTCAACGCAATGCCTCTGCCAACACATTGACCCCGGTGTTTGCTGCAGACTGTAGCTTTTAGTCCCAGTGCATCAGAAGAACTGCTGCAGTGTGATTTTCGAGCACTGCATCACAGAAATCCATTACACACTGCTCCAACTCCAACGCAGTGCCTGTTTCATCGATGTGGAATCGACACAGCACGGCTGGATTTCGATGCATCTTCCATGGGCACCGATTTCTTCACTGATGTTGCCCAGCTGTAAGGAATCATGGCTGTGTGTCCCAAGATCAGTGCATCAGCTCCCATTCCAGTAAGGAACCGAAGCATCACCTCCCCTGACAGTAAGGAACCGATGCGTCACCTCCCCTTCATAGCATTAAAGAACCAACACATCACCTCCCCTGGCAGTAAGGGACCGAAGCATCACCTCCCTTGGGTGTAAGGTACCAACACATCACTTTGCCTTTGAACGCATCCAAGGTACTTTGTGCTAAGAGTGACACATCCATAAATTTCTATGGACTGAACTTATTTAACCTTTGAAAAGTGATATCTTTACTTGTGTAAGTTGGATTGTTGTTGTTTTGGTCTTATTTTATTCAGAAAAATATTGACTATTGTTCTAAACTGGTGTGAACTTCTTTTGTACTGTTTTCAATTAGAGTACTTGTAAAGTGCCCTACTTACCCGTGAGGGTCTCCAGGCGCTGAGGGGAGGGGGTACCGCTACTGCTCGAAGAGCCAGGTCTTGAGGAGACTTCTGAAGGCGAGTAGGTCTTGGGTCTGCCGTAGGTGGGCAGGGAGAGTGTTCCAGGTCTTGGTGGCGTGGTAGGAGAAGGATCTGCCGCCGGAGGTCGTTCGTTGGATGCAGGGGACAGCAGCGAGGGCAAGGCTGACGGAGCGGAGCTGGCGGTTTGGGGTTTAGAAGCTGAGTCTGCTGTTCAGGTAGGCTGGTCCGGCTTTCTGGAGTGCTTTGTGTGCGTGGGTGAGGAGCTTGAAGGTGATCCTCTTGTTGACGGGAAGCCAGTGTAGGTCTCTCTCCGGTGGGGGGTGATGTGGCTGCGGTGGGGGACGTTGAGGATCAGTCGGTGGAGGCGTTTTGGATGCGTTGTAGTCTTCGTAGGTGTTTGGCTGGGATTCCTGCATAGAGTGTGTTGCCGTAGTCCAGTCTGCTGCTGATGAGGGCCTGTGTCACCGTTCTTCTTGTTTCGGTCGGGATCCACTTGTAGATCCTGCGTAGCATGCGGAGGGTGTTGTAGCAGGAGCAGACAGCGCTGACCTGTTCAGACATGGAGAGGGAGGAGTTGAGGATGAATCCCAGGTTTCATGCCTGGTCGGTTGGTGTTGGTGCTGTTCCCAGTGTGGTCGTCCACCAGGAGTCGTCTCAGGCTGAGGGGGTGGGTCGAGGATGAGGACCTCCATCTTGTCCGAGTTCAGCTTCAGACGGCTGCTCCTCATCCAGTCGGCGACACCCTTCATTCCCTCGTGGAGGTTGGTTTTGGCAGTGTGTGGGTCCTTTGTGAGGGAGAGGATGAGCTGGGTGTCGTCGGTGTAGGAGATGATGTTGAGGTCGTGATGGCGGGCCACTTGTGCAAGGGGGCCACGTAGACGTTGAACAGCGTCGGGCTGAGCCCTGGGGAACGCCGCAGATGATGTTGGTGGCTTCAGATCGGAAGGGTGGGAGGGGAATGCTCTCGGTTGTACCGGAGAAGAAGGACGTGGTCCAGTCGAGGGCCTTCTCTTGGATTCTGGCTTCTTGGAGGTGTGTCTTTAGGGTGCGATGACAGACAGCGTCGAAGGCGGCTAACAGATCCAGGAGGATGAGGGCTGATTTTTCGCCGTTGTCTAGTTGGCACCTGATGTCGTCTGTGGCAGCGATGAGGGCTGTCTCGGTGCTGTGGTTTCGTCTGAATCTGGACTGAGACGGGCCCAAGATGTTGTTGTCTTTTTGAGGTGGCGGGCTAATTGTATGTTGACAATTTTCTCGATGAACTTCACCGGGAACGGGAGCAGGGAGATGGACTGGAAATTCTTGAGGTTCGCCTTGGGCTTCTTGAGGAGGGCGTTGATTTCGGCATGCTTCCAGCTTTCCGGGAATGTTGCTGTTTCGTAGGAGATGTTGATAACCTTCCATAGTTGGGGGGCAATGGCTGCATCTGCTTTGTTTAATACGTGGTGTGGGCACGGGTCTGACGGAGATCCTGAGTAGATGGAGTTCATGTCCTTGCGTGTCTCGTCGTCGTTGGTGTACGACCAGGAGGTCAGGTGGTTGGTGCTGGTGGTGTTGGCGGGGGAGGTGGAGTCTGGTGTACTCCAGGCATTTGTAGTGTTGAAGCTGTCATGGATGTCAGCGATCTTGCGGTGGAAGAAGGTGGCTAGTGAGTCGCACAGTTCTTGTGAGGGTGGGGTGTTGTTGGCGTTGGTACTGGGGTTGGAGAGTTCCTTTACGATGCTAAAGAGCTCTTTGCTGTCGTGTGCGTTGTTGTCCAGGCTGTCTTTGAAGGAAGATCTCTTGGCTAATCTGATGAGGTGGTGATGTCTGCAAGTGGCGTCCTTGTGGGCTGCGTGGTTGTCCGGTGTGTGTTTGTGGAGCCATTTCATCTCCAGTTTCTGGCATGTGTGTTTGGAGGTCTGGAGCTCGTTGGTGAAGCAGGTGGCACTCTTGCTGGCGTGTTTGTTGGAGGGTTTCTAGAGCGGGGCAAGGTTGTTGCTGCGGTCGTCGATCCACTGTTTGAGGTTGCGGGCTGTGGCGTCTGGGTTGGAGGGGCAGTGGGTGGGTTCCGGGTGAGGGTGGTGATCAGCTGGTCTTCGGTGGCTTTGCTCCAGCAGCGGCGAGGTAGCTGTTGGGTGTGGTGGTGCGTGGTTGATTTCTTGAAGGTGAAATGGATGCAGCGGTGGTCGGTCCAGTGGAGTTGATTGGTGTGGTTGAAGGCGACGTGGGTGCCTGTGGAAAAGACGGGGTCCAGCGTGTGGCCGGCAGTGTGGGTGGGTGCGGGGATGAGGTGTCTGAGGCCGAGGTTGGCGAGGTTGTCAATCAGGGTGGCGAAGTTGGCATCGTTGTTCTCGAGGTGGAAGTTCAGGTCCCCGATGAGGATGTAGTCCGTGGAGGCGAGTGTGTGGGTGCTGGTGAGTTTGGTGATGGAGTCGCTGAACTGGGCCCAGGGTCCGGGGGGTCTGTAGACCAGTGTTTCTCCCAGGGTGGTGTTGGGGGTCGGTGTGGATCCGGAAGTGCAGGTGTTCGGCGGTGATGAGGGTGTCATTTGAGTGAGTGTGGACCTTGAGGGAGGACTTGTGGATGATGGCTATTCCTCCTCTGATTCTGTTGGTGCGATCCCTGCGGGTGATCTTGTAGCCATCCAGGATGGCTATGGCGATGTCGGGCGCCGAGGAGTCATTCCACCATATCTCAGTCAGGAAGGCTACGTCCGGGGCGAGGGTGTCGAGCAGATCCCAGAGCTCGACGGCGTGTTTGCGTGCGGAGCGGGTGTTGAGAAGTATGCAGCGTAAGTGGTTGGGTCCAGTCCTTGGAGGTTTTGTGGCTCTGTTGCAGGTGAAGCTGCAGGTGCAGCAGGAGAAGGGTCTGTGGGTCAGTTTAGGGGTGGCCTGGAAGCAGGTGTGGTTTCAGCTGGTGTTTAGTGCATGGAGGGTGCTGTTGTCGTAGCGGAGTGTGGTGTTGTGGCGTTCGCTGGGTCCAGGGGGTTCTGGCCCTGGGCGCGGTACAGGCACGGACGGGTGTAGATGGGCTTGCCTTAGGCGCACCCGCTGCGCATGTCCGTGCAGCGTCCGGCATTTATGGGGAGGTGGGAGGGAGGAGCTTCTGGGAGGCGGGAGCAGCAAGTGGGCAGGGGATGGGCCGCCGGGGTCACAGCGGCGGGGAAGCAGTGGAACAGAAGCAAAATGGGGCACAAGAGGGGACAAAAGAGTGGTACAGAAGGCAAAAGGGGCACAGAAGGGGGAAAAACGCGTGGCACAGAGCACAAAAACAGGGCACACAGGCAGAGGGGCGAGAAAGAGGGAGAGAAAACGAGTGGCACATAGCACAAAACGGGGCACACAGGCAAAGGGGGCGAGAAAGAGGGGGGAAAACAAGTGGCACAGAGCACAAAACGGGGCACTCAGGCAAAAGGGTAGAGAAAGAAGTGGGAAAAACGAGTGGCACAGAGCACAAAAATGGGTCACAGAGAGGGGGAGCAGTGGCCCAGAATCCAGAGGGCACTTACCAGCGAGTTGGCAGCGGCAGCATGGGCACACAGTCAGAGCTGCGTGGAGGGGGAGTGACCTACCAGGAGGGTCAAGGGTTCACTGTGTTACTGTGTGTGTATGTTGATATGCTTTATACATTACCTCTGAGATACGCCTGACTGCTCATTTTAGCTACCAAGAGGATGGGCAGTGGTTATCTTAGCTGTGTGACTCCTTTTCCCTGAAAAGAGTGAGGGTCTGTACTTGAAACAGGGTGCAAACCATTGCCAACCCTCAGCCTCATTTATGAGGCTTTGACGTGGGGCAGCCCCCCAAGGACTATTATGGCGTTGCCCTACATCAATAGAAAAGGAAAGGAATGTGCTGTATCTATATGATACCGCACATTCCTGTCCTTTTCCCCAGCTCTGGCGCGTAATGGGCTGTTGTGCGCCAATGCAGGCACCCTTGCACCATGTTGCAGGGGTGCCTGCATTTTGGGCTGATTGATTTTGTGCAGGAAGGGACTCCTTCCTGCACAACATCAATCAACTCAGGCCAATACCTCTTTCTAGGTGTGCTGCAGAATGCAGCACACCTAGAAAAAGAAAACAACGAGGAGAAATGAAAACATTTCTCCACGTTGCGCCTCGCTCGCGCAACCCCTGGCGTGGCATTATATTTACGATGGATTCCCAGGCTTACGATTTCTCGTAAATCTGGGAATGTGTTGGATTCCTTGGGTGTTACATGGGAACCCCCACAGCAACACCCATTGAACGCCCCTTTCACACAGTGTTCTGAGTGAAAGAGGCACATATTTACAAAGCCATGAAAAGCCACGTAAAGTGGATTTACCTTGTAAATATGCTGGGGCACATTGCGCTACTGGAACGTCAAAATGTGACATTCCGGTGCTGAAATGCACATTTCTAACAACTGTCATATTTCCTATATAATACTATGTAGTAATTGATCTAATGCTCATTCCTCAAGCAAATAAGTCCACATATTGCAAGTAAATGTATATACAATAGAGCCTTTTTTTCTACTGTAGACTATGAGTTTCATAAACAACGTTTGTTAAAGCTTCAGAACAATACAATTGTATGTATAGTTAAGGTATGGAATCACCTTATGCTCGAGCCCATTCTGTCGAAGTGAATCTCAATTTCATAACTCTATTCTGAGTAGGTTTGAAATGACGTTGCAAATAATCTTGATGCCCGAGATTTTGTTCTAGTTTTGAGTGATGAGTTTTGAGTACAGTCGAACGAAATTTTTGTAGGTGGAATGATCAACTCAGGTTCGTAAAAACATCTATGGTTGATGGTTGACACCATGGTGAGACAGCTGGGAAAAATGGTGAGCATTCATCATGGCTGTTCGAATGAACTGTTATGTACCGTGTAACATTCAGTCAGCAGTGTTCACAGTGCTCATTTTTTGCATACCTCATTTTGCTAGACGGTAGCCCTCATAAGAGTGAACTTCACAATAATATATTTTGATGCGAGGTAGCCATTGTGTATTGATATAAACAAATATTTTTACATGGGAGTGGGTGATGTGCTGGCTTTACATGGAGGAGTACAATTTCTTTTTTTCTAGCACCTGCATTAAAATCATCTTAGTAATTCATACTGCTTGCTTTCCAGATTGTGATATACATTTTATTTTATTGTCTCTTGTTATACTTTATATTAGTGAAGCACCTCGGGAGTACACTGTTGGCCTGCGTTTTCTGTAACCCCTCCTATGATGAGCAATTTGACGAAATCAAAGATTGTATTGTGCATCACTGTCTCTTCAATCCAGGCTGAGTATCCTCATATATATTTCTTTCTGTTTTGAAGATAATAAATCGAGCTTGGCTATAATTTACAAATAGGTTGACCTCAGTTCTGCAAGTTTCATGAACTTTCTTTTTTAAATAATTTACATTTTAGTTGTACATTAGTATACGACTTGTTTGACTTGTGGCATGCATAGGAGCTCAAAAAAATTAAGTGGCACAAAAGTATTTCTATAATGCAAAAATACTAAGGGGCATATTATCAAGGACAGGCGATGGGAAACGGCCATTACAACTAAGCCTTTACAACGAAATCGTTAACCACGCATGCAGTACAACGCATGCGTGGTTAACACGAAAGCCTTTACCACGCATACCTTTACTACGAGGTTTGTAGTAAAGGTATATGTGGTAAAGGTAAACATTAAAAAAAAGGGGGGCTTGGGGGGGTCTCCCCCCCCAAAAAAGAAACTCACCTGAAGTCACGTCGGGTATCGGCTTCGTTTAAGAGAAAACGGAAAATAAACTTCCGCTTTCTCTTAACGACAATGACGTCACCACGCTAGTAATTGTGGTAAATGTTATGCGTGGTAAACGAATTCCGTTGTAACGCATGCGTGGTAAAGGCATGCGTTGCAACGGAATTCGTTGTAACGTCATATATTCACAGGCGATACATTATTGCCGCGATAAAGCGGCGCGGCAATAATGGCCTTGATAATATGCTCTATGAATTCCAATCGAAGCCCATGTTAGATGTGTTCACATCTAACATGGGTTTCGATTGGAATTCATAGAGCATATTATCAAGGCCATTATCGCCGCTTTATCAGCAGTTTCCTGCCGATAAAAGCGTCGATAATGTATCGCCTGTCCTTGATAATATGCCCCCTAGTTTGCTCTAGGGTCTGTTTAGAAATATCGGGGAGCCAGAAATTCTCGGGGCAATTCCGCTGATTTTTCTTTTTTTTGCCTGTGTGGTTTATCGGGTTATTTCGCTGCTCCTCTGGCCCCCTCAGAATTACAAAGTAAATCGTAACGAGTCTCTAGTCAAAGACTTTCCAAAGGCCCACAAGCATAGATGCTTTTTGTAAACCACCATGTTCACTTCCAGATGAGAAACCTGAAAACAAAATATTGATTAACAGTAAATTCTCTACTATAATCCGCACTTCATTAAGAGTTTTTACTAATAAACCCATCTGTAAAAGCTAATAAATTCTCATTGCACTTCAGTATGAATACAAACCGAATAGCATATATGACATCTTCCACGTATATTATTGTGAATTGTTCCCCTCCCTCTGCATCCAGTGTCGACCTAAAAGCTATTTACACAGTCCTGCGTCTCTATTCACCACCAATAAGCATTCCAGAATATTCTTTTGTTTGGCGAATCTTAGCTGATTTTCAGAACTATTGTGACATCTTTCATCACATGGCCCCTGTAATGAATATTTTTACAACTAAATGTAAAAGATGATTAAATTGCCATTCCCACTCCTTTTGTGCCCCTGCTTATTAACTATATAAGATACTATCTTTCCATGGCAACTTTGATTTCATTGCCTGTTAAATAAACTTGATAAATTCGCTTTTAGTAATCTTGGGTAATAGCTGTGCCCCAAATTAAGTCTCGGAAAATAAATGATACTGTATGATTTATTGACTTCATTAATCTAACCCACAAAGTAAAATTGTAATATCATACGAACAGTCATAATACATATTACATTGTTAAATACTTTGCGGTTTTAGGAATCAGGGCTGTGCGCCTTATAAGCTTAACATTTCTCAACGGAGAGACAGGTCCCTGGTGAGAATCTTGTCTATGTAGTTCACATCAATGAACTGTCCTCTGCTTGATATCAATTTTGAAACATACAAAACACTTTGAATTTTTATTTCCTACTGAATGTTGTGTACTTCTGTTACATACAAGCAATTCAGGTAATTCCAATTATGCGCACACACACCCACACACACCCACCCACACACACACACACACACACACACACACACACATACACGTGTTACCATCCTTGTGGGGACTATGTGTGAACACCAGCCTTGTGGGGACTAACCTTTCCCAATGTTTTTAAAATACACTAATAACAGAAAAGGGTTAAGAAAAAAATCATTATACAGGATCCTGCTTCAAATTTGCAAATATGTTGTTATTTAATGGTGCGCACAGCACCATCTTTGTGGGGACTTGAACACATGCTACCATCCTTGTGGGGACCTAGTCCGTAACACTATTTGTGATTGAATACAGTCAAAGGTACATGACTAAATGTTTATTTTATCAACAAAATACACAAACAACATTATAATCTATTCATATATGAATTGCTACTATATACTAGGGGTATACATCAAAGGCAGATTCTGTTAATGTGCCAGAAAATATCATATCACGCTTAAAGAAAGACCCTTAAAGCTGTATTTAACCTATTTATTAGTGCTTAAAATCTTAAGAGATAAGGGAACAAACACATAAATAAATTAACATTTGGAACTAAGGAATATGGTCAAGTGGAACCCATAACTTGATTAGTTGCTAACATTTTTGCCAAAATAGATGTTCAAGTCCCCACAGAGATAGTGGGTGAAGATCATTGTGTTTAAGTCTCCATAGAAATAGTGGGCACATTGAAAGCTTAAATCCTATTATAAAGAGTGCGAGGCTAATGATGTTCAAGTCCACACAGAGGTTGGGTGTAATTATAGGAATGCTCAAGTCCCCACAGAGATGGTGTGTTATTATAGTGATGTTCAAGTCCCCACAAAGATGGTGTGTTATTATAGCGATGTTTAAGTCCCCACAAAGATAGTGTGTTATCATAGAGAGGTTCAAGTCCCCACAGAGATGGTGTGTTATTACAGTGTTGTGTAAGTCCCCACAAAGATAGTGTGCCTTTATACGATTAAGTCCCCCCAGAGATAGTACTTGCAGGTGATTGTGTTTAAGTCCTCATTAAAAGAGGGCCCATTTCACAAAGGTAAACTTAGACAAACTGTCTAACTTTACTACTTTTCAGTGTTCACAAAAGGTAAATTCAGACCAAAAGTCTAACTTTACTACATTTCAATATTCACAATGCCCCATACAGAGAATGTGAAGCTGATGATGTTCAAGTCAAAGCAAACACAAGGAGATGATGGACGGAGTGCTGAAACTTTTCAGTCACTTACCCCCAGTCATAGATCTGGGTTGAAACCATCATCGTTCTTTAGCTTACTTCGTCACCCCAGTTCAGACCCAGCTAAATGCGAATCAGCCTTGACCCTGTGCCTCGTGGCACTCCCTGGTGCTTCCTGTCGAAACAGAGCTTGAATTTAATTACAGGAATGCTCGAGTCCCCACAGAGATGATATGTTTTTATAGTGATGTTCAAGCCCCCACAAAGATAGTGTTTTATTATAGTTTTTTGTGTTTCAGTCCTCATTAAAATAGGGCCTTATTCACAAAGGTAAATTAGACACCAATTCTAACTTTTCTACTTTTCAGTTTCACAAATGTAAACTTAGACAAAAGTCTAACTTTACTACTTTTCAGTATTTCAAAGCCCCATACAGAGAATGCAAAGCTGGTGATGCTCAAGCCAAAACAGAGCTTGCGTTTAATTACAGGAATGCTCAAGTCCACACAGAGATGTTGTGTGACTATAATATTACCACAGTCGCCAAAGAGAATGTGTGTGATTATAGACATGCCCAGGTCCCCACAGAGATAGTGGGCTATATAGACATGCCCAGGTCCTCACAGAGATAGTGTGTGATTATACACATGCCCAGGTCCCCACAGAGATGGTGTGTGATTACATACATGCCCAGGTCCCCACAGAGATGGTGTGTGATTATAGACATGCCCAGGTCCCCACAGAGATGGTGTGTGATTACAGACATGCCCAGGTCCCCACAGAGATAGTGTGTGATTATAGACATGCCCAGGTCCCCACAGAGTTAGTGTGTGATTATAGACATGCCCAGGTCCCCACAGGGATAGTGTGTGATTATAGAGATGTTGAGGTCCCCACAGAGATAGTGTGTGATTATAGACATGCCCAGGTCCCCACAGAGATAGTGTGTTATTATAGAGATGTCCAGGTCCCCACATAGATGGTGTGTGACTATAATATTACCATGGTTGACAAAGAGAATGTATGTGATCATAGACATTTTGAGAAATACATATTCATGCTGAATCATTGCAAATTAGGTGGAAGAATTGGGTAACGTTGGGCCAAGGATGTTAAGATAGAGGCAGGTTCAGATTAATGCTTTGTCTAAGACAAATCTGCTATTATCTTTGTCCCAAATACTCAAAGTCAATTTTTACTCTTTTAAGATTTACTCCACTCATGGATATTCTCCTGGTATGATTTTTTAAGATTGATGGTTATATAATCTGTTTTTGGAGGAGTTTGTCCCCAGTCTACTCTCTATGCAGATCAGCAAAAAGTATTTAATTAAAAGTTGTAACCCTCTGCTGGTTTTTGAGGCAAGTAGTATATCTTTCACAAACAATAACAGAGTCTTTGCTATCTGCATGTATTGGAGATGCATTAGCATGAACTATGCAACTAGGTCATATAACTAAAAGGAAAATAATGGAGTAAGCGTGTATCCCTGCCACACCCCTTTATTCATGGTGATGCAGTCTGCCAGTTAACCCCGACTAGCCCTCCACACCTGGACATAACTGTCATTGAGCAAGCAGATTAATGTTGATATGTTACTAGGGACCCCCATCCTCTCCAAAACTGACCAGAGTTTTGTTCGTGGAACTAGCTCAAGTGCAGATTTAAGGTTCACAAATGCTACACCACCCTATTATACTCTGCAACACATCACTCCACATTACAACACTCTTCTCTACACTGACATTTTACCCTTGTCAACAACACTCTACTCTACTGCTACACTCTATTCCACTCTATGCCACTCTACGGCACTGTACTCCACTCTATGCCACTCTACGACACTCTATGCCACTATACAAAACTATACTTCACTCTACAACACTCTGTACAACTCCAGCTAGGCCACTCCACACCACTTTACTTCACTGTACTCAATGAAACACTACTGCACTCTACTTCATTGTACTTCACCACTTTACTCTTCACCACTATATGCCACTCCACTCGACGACACTCTATGCCATTTTACTCTACCACAATGTACATCACTCTACTCCACTGTAGCCACTCCACTCTACAACACTCTCCTCCATTGTATGCTACTTCACTCTACTCCACACAACAACACTATACAGCACTCCACTCTACAGCACCACACATTGTCAGTACACTCTATGGCAGTCCACTGTGACACTCTCCTGCACTCTACACAACACTACTCTACACCACTCCACTTTATGCCCCCACACCGTATGCTATGCCACTCTATACCATACCATACCACTCAACCCTACTATATGGCATACCACTCTATTCTACGCAGCTGCACTGACACCAATGCACTGTATTCACCTTCTCTCTACAACACACCCCTCCACTCAATTTACTCCATTCTATGCCACCTCACTGTACACTATTCCAGTCTACGCCACTCCACTCTAGTCCACACTACCACACTGTACGACACCTCATTCCACAGCACTCTATAACAGTCCACTGTATGACACTCTCCTCTGGTCTACTCTACGCCACAACACTGTACGACACGTAACTCTATGGCGCAACACTCCACTCTAATGTACGACATGCCACTCCACTCTTCTCTACGGCATGACACTCTACACCACTTCACTGCACTCTAAACCCCTACGTTATACGCCACTCTACGCCACTCCACTGTTCACAACTCCACTGTATGGTATTCCACTCTATGCCACTCCACTCTGTAACACTCTACTCCACTGCATGCCACTCCACTCTACAACGCCCCACTCTAGGACACTCCATTGTACAACACTCCACTGTATAACACCCTCCTCCAATCTACTCTACGCCACAGTGGCAACAGAGATGAAGGAGGTGAAAATCTTCCTGCAGTCTAGTCCAAGTCCAAGAATCGAGCATAAGGAAGCAGCTATGATTAGTGCAGCAGATACAGTGGTGCTGGGAAGGGTGAAGAGCCAACAAAAGCCTGATCTTGACATAAGGAATTAGGGCGCTGCTACTGTATCGTATTGTACAGTGGTTCATGTGGGGTGCTAAAGCACATTTTTGGTCAGGTAGAATGCTAACCCATGAGGGAGTGTGAGGCTGGCAGAGGATGTATTTATTATCATTCAATATGGGAAGCGTTTTGATTTCATGGATGAGTGACCAGAAAGGTGCCCTTTTCTTGTCTTGAGGCAAAGTGCATATGAACGGAGCAGGATCCGTGAGAGATCGGTATGCAAATTATAATATAGTTAGAACTAAAATAAATAGGCAGCACTCACCTAGTCAGATGGACAGCAGGGTGATGTGTGCAAATACACTATAGGGATAACCAAAGAAGGCCTAGTAATCCTTTTGGCAATGTTGGCAAGGCAGACATCCTGTCAAGTGTGTAAAATGATGCCTGGGCCAATCTTCCGCTCTCCCTAGCGGGGGGAATAGCAATTGCCAAAATGGTGATCCTACCAAAACTGCTCTTCCTGTTTGTCAATACCCTGATTCAGCTCACACAATTATTTTTAATTCAGTTTGCTAATTACTGATCTCTATAATATGGGCTGGCAGACAGGCGCGTATCTCATGGGAGCTACTAACACTGCCCCTGTCTCAGGGAGGGATGGGCACCCCGGATATCCAATTGTACGCCTTCTGTGCTCAGGCGCAATTCCTACACTTCTGGGTGCACCCGACCCCCTTCCAGCATCATACTGCTGTGGAGCTGGACGTGGCAGCGCCGATCCAACTTTTGGTGGCATTATATCAGTCAGGTAGACTCCTTCATGGGGAAATAGACACGGTGGAGACATTGAGGTGGGCATGAGACAATCTACGGGTCAGAGAGCACCTTAAACTCCTCTATGCCCTATCTATCCCCCTAGCACACAACCTGGAGTTACCAACCATGGGACATGGTACAAGTAGGGCACTAGCTCTCCGATTGGGACTGCGCACTTTTGCGGACCTATACCCAGAGGAGACATTTAGAGCTCCTCCTGAGCCAGAGGAGGGAACTCCGGTCCGATTTTCGGAACAATTCTTCTATCACAAACTTAAGGCCATGTGCAGAGAATTACACAACACATTCCCAAGTCCACCCCCACACTGCTAGTGCTTGAAAATGTTCTTAAGGTTGACACACCTTATATACTCATCACCATACTCTACAATAACATGCAAAACACGGCCCCTTTGTTAATGCCCAAAGGCCTGCAAGCATGGAATGCGGACCTTCCCACTGAGCTATCTGAGGAACAATGGTCATGTTGTTACAATCATCTTACGGCACTGTCCCCGATGTATAAGCTATGCCTTATTCATTTCAAATGTATACAAAGATTCTATAGAACTCCTGCTCAACTTCAATGCATGGGACTTAGGGACGATGCCGGCTGCTGGAGATGTGGATTTGCTCCAGCAACATTTTTGCTCATGGCATGGCTCTGCCCCAAACTAGATGACTTTTGGACCTCAGTTTTTAAAATTATACATGACATACTGGGCCAGACCCCCTGTTGGGCTTATTGGGATATGTAAAGGTGACCCCACAGGGACTCCGGAAATGACACGCGCTTTTGTTAATACTGGCCAAGCATAGAGTTACTATACCTTGGGGAGGAGAGGGTCCCCGACTTGTAAACGATTGGATTTGTGATGTAACATTTAGTCAGGAACAGTTATCAACCTTCTGGAAGCTGATGCCATCAGCATCCCAGCCACGTGGCATATGGGGCCCCTTTCTGGAGTGGGCCAGCACATAACAAAAGGCAGAACTGGACCACCCAAACACACCGACGCACAACCCTTCAGCACACTATAACAGGGCGTTTGCCACTAGCACTGTAAGCAGGAAATGTTTTTGTACATACCAGGGGAAGAATGCATTCAATGTGTAATGTGCTTTGGCTGGATTTACAGGGAAAGTTTCAAGTCAAACTGGATAATAAGCTTGTAAAGTTATACCATGTTAATTGCACAATGATACTTCATGGGGTGATGTGGAGCAACAGACTTCCAAAGTGTTTTGAATGTTTATTATTATGAAAATGTCAAAAAAAAAATTATTTACAAAAGTGTGTAAATTATAGCTTGTACACTATTTGCTTAGTTTGTTTTTGTTTAATTATGCAAACTTTCAGGAAAATTATGCGAAATCATATAAAATTACACAAATGCAAAATACATTATGTAGTGCTATATTTGGGCACATAATGAGTTTTGCAATTTTGCAGTAAAAACATAGCACGAAAAAACATAAGTGGCATAAGGAGAAAGCTCTCATGTTCTGGACATTTGTATTAGTCCCATGAATTTGCGATAAACGTTTGCCACAAATGCCATATAGCTATGTGAGGTGGCACTGGAATTTTTATAACAAGTGTAGCATGAAATTCTAAAAATTGCATGACTCAAGCAGCTTAATTTAAATTTCAACAGGGTCTCAATATTATGCCAAATGGTAATGATGGGAGTTGGTACTATGAGAAGTAGCCATCCACCTTTTTTTTTTTTAAAGGCGGCACTACTTCCTACTAATGTACAATTATATGTCATTGACGATAGAGAAGAACACCATGAGATATGAAAAAAACAGTGTTATGGGTTTTTGGTTATGAGGTTTAGGGTGGGTATGTGGTATTGGGTGGCAAGGGAATTTCTGGGGATTAGGGTGGGTATGGGTTGTTGGTGGTAAGGTATTTTTTTAGTGTTTAGGGTAAGTATAGGTTTTTAGGTGATAAGGTCTTTTTTAGGGTTTAGGGTGGGTATAGCCTTTTGGGCGGCACATGAATTTGAAAGTTTTTGGGTGGGGATGGGTGTTTGGGTGGTAAGGGATTTTCTAGTGTTCATGGTGGGTATGGGTTTTTGGGTGGCGAGGGAATTTTTAGCATTTAGGGCAGGTATGGGTTTTTGGGTGGCAAGAGAATTTTTCAGGTTTAGAGTGGGTATGGGTTTTTGGGGGGCAAGGGAAAGTTTATGGTTTAGGTTGAGTATGGATTTTTCAATGATAAGGAATTTTTAGGGTTTAGGGTGGTTATGGGTTTTTGGGTTGTGAGGTTTGTCTTGGGGTTTAGGGTGGTTATGGGTTTTTGGGTGGCATCTGAACCTCTAGGGTTTACGGTGGGTATGGGTTTTTGGTGATAAGGTATTTTTTAGGGTTTAGGGCGAGTATCGTTTTTTAGGTGATAAGGGCTTTTTTTAGAGTTAAAGGTGGGTATGGGTTTTAGTGTGGTAGGGTTTTTCTTTTAGGGTGGGTGTGGGTTTTCAGGTTATATGGAATTTCTTAGGGTGTACGGTGGGTATAGTTTTTTGGGTGGCAAAGGAATTTGGGGGTTTAGGTTGGGTATGGGTTTTTGGGCGGCATAAGAATCTTTCGGGTTCAGGGTGGGTATGGATTTTTGGGGGGTAAGGCATTTTTTAGGGTGGGGTTTTTAGGTGGCACTTGTATTTTTTTAGATTTAGGGTGGTTATGGGTATTTGGGCAGAAAGGGATTTTTAGGGTTTAGGGTGGGTATGGGTTTTTTTGGGTGGCAATGGTATTTTTATCGTTTGGGATGGGTGTGGGATTTTTGGTGGGAACGAATTCTGTAGGGTTTACAGTGTGTATAGCATATTAGGTGGCAAGAGAATTTTTAAGGTTTAGGCTGGGTGTGGGTTTTTGGGGGGCAAGGGAAATTTTATGGTTTAGGGTGGGTATGGGTTTTTGGGGGATAAGGAATGTTTACAGTGGTTATTGTTTTTTGGTTGTGAGGTTTAGGGTGGATATGTGTTTTTGGGTGTCAATGGAATTTCTGGGGTTTAGGGTGGGTATAGGTTTTTGGTGGTAAGGAATATTTTAGCGTTTAGGGTGAGTATAGGTTTTTAGGTGATAAGGGCTTTTATAGGGTTTAGGGTGGGTATGGCTTTTTGGGCGGCACGGGAATTTGTAGGGTTTAGGGTGGGGATGAGTTTTTGGGTGGTAAGGGATTTTTTTAGGTTTTAGGTAGGATATGGGTTTTCAGGTGATATGGGCTTTTTTTGATTTTAGGAAGCATATGGGGTTTTGGGTGGCAAGGGACTTTCTAGGGTTTATGGTGGGTATGGGTTTTTGGATGGTATGATCTTTTTTAGAGTTTAGGGTGAATATAGGATTTTAGGTGATAAGGTTTTTTATAGGGCCAAGGGTGGGTATGGGTTTTTGGGTGGCAAGGGAATTTTTAGCTTTTAGGGTGGGTATGAGTTTTTAGGTGGCAAGATCATTTTTCAGGTTTAGAGTGGGTGTGGGTTTTTGGAAGGCAAGAGAAATGTTATGGTTTAGGTTGAGTATGGGTTTTTCAATGATAAGGATTTTTTGGGGTTTAGGGTGGTTATGGGTTTTTGGATTGTGAGGTTTGTCTTAGGGTTTAGGGTTGTTATGGGTTTTATGGGTGGCAATGGAACTTCTAGGGTTTAGGGTGGGTATAGTTTTTTTAGTTGATAAGGGCTTTTTTAGGGCTAAAGGTGGGTCTGGGTTTTTGGGTGGCATGGGAATATTTAGGATTTAGGGTGGGTATGGGTTTTGTGTGGTAGGGGATTTTATATGTTTTAGAGTGGGTATGGGTCTGTAGGTTATATGGGATTTCTCAGCGTTTAAAGTGGGTATGGGTTTTTGGGTGGAAAGGGAATTTTGAGGATTTAGGGTGGGTTTGGGTTTTTGGGTGTCAGGAGAATTTTTAGGGTTCCGGGTTAGTATGGATTTTTGGGTGGTAAGGTATTTTTTTAGGGTTTAGGGTGGGAATGGGGTTTTAGGTGGCTACTGCATTTTTTAAGTTTACAGTGGTTATGGGCATTTGGGTGGTAAGAGCTTTTTTTAGGGTTTTGGGTGGGTACAATTTTTGGGTGGCGAGTGAATTTTAAGGGTTTAGGGTGGGTGTATGTTTTTGAGTGGTTAGAGATTTTTTAGGGTTTAGGGTGGGTGTGGTTTTTTTTGGGCGGCATGGGAATTTTTTAGGATTTGGGTGGGTGAGGGTATTTGTGGGGCAAGGGAAATTTTATAGTTTAGAGTCTGTATGGGTTTTTGGGTGTGAAGGATTTTTAGGGTTTAGGGTGCATATGAGTTTTGGGTGGCAAGGGAAATTTTATGGTTAGGGTGGGTTTGGGTTTTTGGGTGATAAGGAATTTTTAGGGTTTAAGTTGGGTATGGATTTTTGGGCGATAATAATTTTATCAGGGTTTAGCATTTGTATGGGTTTTTGAGTGGGAAGAAATTTTTTAGGCTTTAGCATTTATATGGGTTTTTGGGATTCAAGAGAATTTTCAGGATTTTAGGGTTTAGGGTGTTCGTGGGTTTTTGGGTGGCAGGGGACCTCTTAGGAATTTGAGTGGGTATGGCCTTTTGGATGGCATCGGACGTTTTGGGATTTAGTATGGGTATGGGTATTTAGGTGGAAAGGGATTTTTTTTAGAGTATAGGGTGGGCCTGAGTTTTGGGTGGCAAGGGAACTTTTTTTGTTGCAGAGTTTTATATGGCACGAACTTGACCCGAGCCGAATCGGGTATCAGAGCGCTTTACATAGCACCAGTTACATTACATGAGGACACACATTCATTTTTGTTAGGCACAGAGAGATTAAGTGATTTGCCCAGAATCACAGGATGTTTGGCGTTGTTACAGAGACTCAAACCCAGATACCCAGGACCGAGGTCGAGCACTCTAGCCGTTAGGCCAACTCCTCTCCCCTAACCCTTAAGTGTTTATGGTAGGTATGGGGTTTTGGGTGGTAATGAATCTTTTAGGGTTTAGTGTTTGTATGTGTTTTTCGTGGAAGGGGATTTTTTATAGTTGATTATGGGTTTTTGCGTGGCAAGGGATTTTTTCATGGTCATGGGTTGGTATAGGTTTTTGGGTGGTAAGTGGATTTTTAGGGGTTAGGCTAGGTGTATGTTTTTGAGTGGTAAGGGATTTTTTAGAGTTAAGGGTTGTATGGGTGGCAAGGGAATTTTTTGCATTTAACACCATCGCTGCTGCAGCAATTCCCCTCCTGTGCTGCAGATTCTTCATTTCCATTGTTCATGACGAGCTCAGCTCGTCATTAGCACAGCTCAACTGTGCCTCATGACGAGCTGAGCTCGTCATGAGCATCGAAGGGGCTAAAGTGAGTGTAGGATTTTTAGTGGCAAGGGATTTTGTAGGTTTTAGGTTGGGTATGGGGTTTTAGGTAATATGGTTTTTTTAGGTTTTAGGGTGCATATGGGTTTTTGCGTGGCAAGGGATTTTTTAGGGTCATGGGTTGGTATAGGTTTTTGGGTGGTAAGTGGATTTTTAGGGGTTAAGCTAGGTGTATGTTTTTGAGTGGTAAGGGTTTTTTTTTAGAGTTAAGGGTTTTATGGGTGGCAAGAGAATTGTTTGCATTTAAGGTGGGTGTAAGAGTCTTTGGGAGGCAAGGGATTTTTTAGGTTTTAGGTTGGGTATGGGGTTTTAAGTGATATGGGCTTTTTTAGGTTTTAGGGTGCATATGGGTTTTTGTGTGGAAGAGGATTGTTTATATTTAGGGTGGGTATGGGCTTTGGGTGGTAACTAATTTTTTTAGCGTTTAGCATTTGTATGTGTTTAAGGGTGGCAAAGGATTTTTTGGGGTTAAGGGTGGGTAAGGTATTTTGGGTGGGGCGTGAAGGGGTTTTTGGGTGGCAATGGATTTTTTTTAATTTAGTATGGTTATGGGTATTTGGGTGGTGAAGGATTTTTAGGGTTTAGAGTGGGGCTGGGTTTTTATGTGGTAATGGATTTCTTAGGGTTTAGGGTGGGTATGGGTTTTTGGGTGGCAAGGGAATATTTCGAGTTTACGGTGTAGGTGGGTATTTGGGTGGGAGGGGATGTTTTAGGGTTTAGGGTAGGTATGAGTTTTTGGGTGGCAAGGGCAAATTTAGGGTGGATATGGGTTTTTAGGTGGCAAGTTATTTTTTAGTGTTTATGGTGGGTACAAGTTTTTGGGTGGTAAGGGCTTTTTTAGGGTTTAGCATGAATGTGGGTTTTTGGAAGGCAAGGAAAATTTTAAGGTTTATAGTGGGTGTGAATTTTTTGGGGGGGCAAAGGAAGTTTTATGGTTTCGGGTGGGTATGATTTTTTGGGTGATATGAGAATTTGTTGGGATTAGGGTGGGTGCGTGATTTTGGGTGCTAAGGTATTTTTTGTGTTGAGGCTGGGTGTGGGTTTTTGGGTGGCTTGTAAGTTTTTATGGGGTCAGGGTGGGTATGGGTTTTTTGGGTGGCAAGGGATTTTTTAAGTTTCTGGTGGGTATGTGTTTTTGGGTAGTAAGGGATTTTTTATTTTTAGGGTGGCAAGGAATTTTAAGGGTTTAGGACGGGTATCGTTTTTTGAGTGGCAAGGGAATGTTTAGGGCAGGGGTCTCCAAACCGTTTTTTGAGCGCCAGATCCATGCCAGATTTTTGGGATATCCCCATTGAGATACATGTAGTTATTTTAAAAATCTGGCATGGATCCGGCCCTCTAGGACCGGTTTGGAGAACCCTGGTTTAGGGTTTTGGGTGGGGATCGGTCTTTGAGTGAAAATGTATTTTTAAGGGTATAGAGTGGCTATGGTTTTTTGGATGGCAAGTGAATATTCAGTGGTTAGCATGGGTATTAGTTTTTGGGTGGCAAGGCATTTCTTTAAGTTTAGGGTGGTAATGGGTTTTAGGTGGTAAGGAATTTGTTAGGGATTAGGGCGGCAAAGGAATTCTTTAGGGTTTAGTGTGGGTATAGGTGTTTGGGTGACAAGGGACTTTTTAGGATTTAGGGTGGGTATTGTTTGTTGATTGGCAAGGGAATTTTTAGGAGTTAAGGTGGGTATGGGTTATTGGATGGCAACAGAATTCTTAGTGTTCTATATCTTTTGCGCCGGTTGACATAACTTCAGAAAATGTTCCCAAAAAAGTATGCCGGTGATTTGAGCTGTGCATGGACTGTTTTGGGAGTATAGAAAAAGGCACAGGCCAAACAAAGTGCATTTCCCATGTTAATTACCTAGAGTCTTTATACACTCCTGCAGCCTGAACCACCGGACAAAATTATAAAAAAATCGGGAGAAAAGTAGATTCTGTTCTGGAGATCATGACTGTTATTTGGTGTAAATTGTTCAGTAGTTATTGAGATATTATAGTAAAACACATTTGTAAATCTAGGTATATGTGGTACTTTTGTAGTGCTTTTGTATTTATGTTTTTATGTTTAAAACACAAACTTTAAGAAAACACTGGATGATGTCATCAATGATGGCACTGAAGATGTCATCAGCGGTGCATTGAATAATGCCACTGACCATGTCATAAATGATCTAATATGTGAGGTCATAAGCAGTGCATTGTGGTTTTGTAGTACTTCCTGTAACCTTTGGCTTTTTTAGGGAATTTTTAAGGATTTTTTTAATTCTGTTTCCTAAGTATAATGACCCTGTAACCTTTCTTTTTTTTAGTGAATTTTTATGTTTTTTTTTTACCGTTAAGTAAGATGCTCATCAGAATGCACATTGTGGGGTTAAACATAGGGTCTGGCCTGGCATTGTGCTGCCCCCACCCAAGCTTGCTGCTCCTGCCCACCCCTTCTTTGTTATCCATTGTCCAAGTCCATGACCCTGCTCCCTCATTACAGCAATTTGTGGCTATTGTTCTGCCACTTCCCTTCCTGCCCCATCACCCTCCTCCCTACCCTCTTTCATCTGAGTCCATGTTTGAGCCCCCTCACTTCTGCCCTGCATGGTCTGATGTGCTGCCACTGCTCTCCATCAAGCTTGATGTCCCTGCCCACTCCTCCTGCCCTCTGTTGCCAAATTCTTTGCCTCATCATTGCCCTCCTGCTTAGCGTTAGTGCTTAGCTTGCTCCCCCTACTCTCTTTGCACTTGCCCTCCGATGTCTGTGTGCATGCCCCTGCTCCCCTCTGTCAATTCTCACCATATTCCATGGTTTTGCCACACTCCTACCTACTCGAAGTATTCTGTTGAGCTGCCACTGCCCCTTCCACTTTCCTGGCATCGTTAGATAGCTGCCGCCTGTCCCTGCTACCTCCACCCTGCCTGCCAAGTTACATGCCCCATCCCTTTTCTCCTGTCCTCCAAGATCCATTTTGTTGCTACTCCCTTCTGCCTCCATGCTCTGGTTTGCTGCAACCGTTCCTCCTGCCTGCCCTGCGTGGTCTGTTGTGAAGTTTTTTCCCTGCCCTCTTTTTTGTGTGTCCAGCCCATACTCCTCCCTTCTGTCCTCCAAGGTCCTTTATGCATGCTTCTGTCCCCTTCCTCTAGCCCACCATGGCCGTTGTGCTGCCACTAACCCTCCTGCTTGCCATGCATAGTCTTCTGTGCTGCCACATCCCCTCCCATCTGCCCTGTGTAGTCAGTTTGCTGTCCTTGACTGCCCCCATCTTTCCTCCAATGTCTGTGTGTATAGCATTATAGTCTCACTGTTGCCCTCCATGGGGTGTTGTGCTTCTGGTGCCCATCCCTTCTGCCCTCCATTGTCAGATTGCTGCTCCTGCCTTTCCCCTGGACTCTGTTTTCCATGTGCAGACCTCTAGCCCCTCCTTCCTGGTCCTTTGTCATGCCCCTGCCCCCTCCCTCCTGCCCTTCATGGTCTGTTAGGCTGCAACTGTCCCTCCTGTCTGGTGATGGTCAGCTTGCTGCCGTTGCATCTTTCCTCTCTGTTCTCTGTTGTCAATGTGGATGGCCCTTTCCACTCCCTAATGCTTTCCAGGGTCCGTTGTGCTGCACTGTCATCCCACTTGCACCGTCTGGTGTATTGTGCTACTACAACCCCTGATGCCTGCTATTTAGGTTGCTTTTGGAGGTGATTTCTGATGGTCATATCACGTCTCAATCCTAGCTTCAAAATGCTGGAGGCAAACCATGACTCTACCATGAAGGAACACATGACAATTAAAGTATCTGTCAGTGTAGGACACACTAAAATGTCACAGGAAGTCCCAACAAAATGCTCTAACATCACACCATGTCATGCTAGGCTTGATATGACAGAAGAGGTTGAATATTTTTGGGAACCAACTGAATTCCATCTCTGGCTGGAGATGTTTGGCGCGATGTTGAATGTGAAGATTGTAACAGATGGGACAACATCTATATTTGTGAGACTGATAATGTCAAAGGAAAAAGACATTCTGAGCATTTTGCCTCAGACCACCTGCTTTGATGAGGGCCTGAGTTGGACAAGTAGTCAGCAAAAGCCGTTCTCCCTCCTCCACTGTCATACACTCTTCTCCCTTAGAACAATTAAGCCACTATTTTCATGAACACCTTAGCCATTAACACTCTTAATTCTTGGATGTTCTCTGAGGTGAGACACATCTTTATTAAAATCATTACCATGGACTCAATGATTACTGTGGTCTCCACAAGTAATGGTACTAAAGCCCTCTTTGCCTTCAGGTTATCTAGATTTTAGAATTGTCTAGTAGTAAGAGGTGATTATAAGTTGGTGATTGTATTTGTGTAGTGCTTACTACTCTTGACGAGGTATTGAAGCACTTTTTGGTGAATAGTGCACAAATCCAGAAAACAGAAACAAAGATTAGTAGTGGATGACACATTTTGATAGCGATAATGAGAGGGCACTACTCAAAGTTGTGGACTTCAATCTGATGGACACTTGGGGATTGCTTCACCTGCCCCCTTTAAGAAAGAGTACACATTTGTGTCCTGTGTCCATGGGATGAAGTTTCATTGGCTTAGTCCGGTTTTTAAATTCTATGTTACCAGTTGTATACTCAAGGAGGCATTTCAGATCATGCCTGAGTGTTCTAGGCTTAAATCAAGTACATGTGGTTGTTTCAAAGTTCACGCATAGCCACCACATTTAGAACCAATGTATTTCCCATCTTAGAATGGTAAACCCGTAATATACGATATTCATAATGGCCTCCTGGTGTAGAGGAAGCGGCCAAGAGATATGCGGTATACAGCAGATGAAATGAGCAGCAAGCAAGTGACCCTTTAAGATAGTCTGGAGGACTGTAGAAGCCTCTTAAGAAGCATTAGAATAAAAATAAAAAATAAAAGAAATTTAAAAAAAGAATACATGCCAATCTAAAGGCCTGACCAACTAAATCTGACACTAATGCACACTCATCTTCAGGTGGCTGTGCACACATGATCAGAAAATGCAGTCATTCACAAGAGAGCCAATGAATGATGGCGACTGAACCTTTACCCCATGCACTTCACTTTCATGAATGGAAGCAGAGTGCAAATGACACTCAGACAGACCAATGCAATGACAGAAGACAGCTGGCCCAAAAGCCCTCTATGCATTTATATGGATGTAAATGTACGAATAGACTAGATCTATGGCATTAGACATAATATTTCCATATCGAGCCCAGTCCTAAAGTTTTGAGCATCAGCTTTTCCGCAAGGCAACTATCGGAAAAAGCCATAAAGTTAGGCAGGGGTCAAAATTACAGTTGGCTTATCAAAATACCTACAGCCTAACAAGGATTCTGACAGAGAATACCTTCTATATCCATGGTTTGTCACACTGGGTGGCCAACATAAAAAAAGATTGCCCACTATGGTAATATGTAAGATTCCATCTATCAAAATGCCTAGCTGAAGGTTTTAAGAGAGTAATCAAGATCCACACTTAAATGCCTATTGCTGTTCTCATATGCTTTTTACAAAAATACGTCAGGTCTAGTGGCTTTATCATAACATTCAATAACAAATAGATCAGGTGCATAGCCATGATCATTATCACTGGCTTGACACCATAACCAACTCATTACTACTGTAATGAGCACATATTTTGCCTCAAGCTAAAAAGTGCAATTCAAACAGTGTTTGTAGCAGTAGCACGCAAATTCATCCCTGTAAAGTCCTGTACTAAGGGAAAGCTACATGTGAGTGTATCCTAAATCTCTCTCTCTCTCTCTCAGTAGGACTGTGAAAGCTCTATTTTGTTGATCACATCAGGTCAGGCAAAGGGTGCACTGCCAAGCCAGTCTTAAAATTCGATCTAGGTTAGTGTAGCCTTTGCCTCTTAAACACAAAACTGCACTCTGAAATTTAAAACATCTTCTTTTAGCATAAAATGGAACAAGGTGCAATTAGCATAAATTTAATAGCCAACCTGGTCTAAGTCTATAAAGCTGGTAAAAAGTGCCATGCAGATAAAGAAAAGTGCTGAAGACAAAGTTAAGGCACAGGTTACTCTCCATGTGATGTTGGCAGTATCTGAGAGCAAATGAGGGAGATTAATTAAATGAGTATAATTCGGAAGAACTGATGCAAGGCAGAACAATACAGTTCAACACCACCAGCTCTTTCTGACATTGTTTTAAGAAACACTTGAAGGTCAACAGTAAAAAATGCAGCCAAGAGATCCATTTAGAATCTGAGCACAGGGATGCTTTGAACAGGACTATTCTTCCCTCACGTTTATAAGAAGTGTCATATGCTCCTTCAACAGCCTCGATAATATTTAATTCACAGTTTTACAATTTCAGAATGTAAACATTTCCGATGTTAATTATTTATTACAAATTATTGCTGGTACTCATTTATCTTAAACAACTAACAACCATTGACAAAGAAAATAGTACTGGACAGTTTTAGGTGTATGTCAGTTGTTGTGTTATATATAAGGATACAGTAACATCTCATAAAGAAACCAAAATGGTGGTCGAGTGACACACTATGGAAAAGAGAAATTTATTTTACATTTGCCTTTTTAGAGACTTTTTTCAACCCACTTTCAAACCTGTCTGCACATATTTCCATATGACTGATTGCAGCCAGCAGGTGTGGGTGCTTCCCGAAACCTGGTTAGAGCATTTTCTTCCAAGTCGGTACTGCATGTGATGCAAGTCGCTTGGCCTAAAGTTGTAGCGCTGCACAATTTTCACATTACAGGCACTGTTGAGCATGTTAATGCAGTAAGATACGGGGTCATTTTACATTTTTTAAATATTTTAAGACTATACGTTTCCACTATTTTATAAACCTTGCTTTCTCACTAAATTGTTTAGCGCCATTTGCTAATTATTGCTTTTTTTTTTTATTCTCGGGAGGAGGATCTCCCAAACTTCATGTTTGTCCATTAAGCTTGCTCACTTCGCTACCACAATAAAAATCATAACCAACGTTTACAAAATGCTACTTTTAAATGTCACCAACCGCCACTGGCCGAGTACACACAACTCATACTCTCCCTCTCAGACAAGAGACCCAACAGAAGAGTTAAGTTCACCGCCTGCATGACCAAAGTTGCTAAATGGATGAGAGTAAACTGTCTCAAGCTTAACACTGATAAGATAGAACTAGTGTTTTTCGTCAAGAGCACTTTTTTTTTTTGCAGAGTTTTATATAGCGCAAACTTGGCCCGAATCGGGTATCAGAGGGCTTTACATAACACCAGTTACGTTACATGAGGACACACATTCATTTTCGTTTGGTTAGGCACAGGGAGATTAAGTGATTTTCCCAGAATCGCAGGATGTTCAGCGTCATTGCTGAGACCCCAACCCAGTTCCCCAGATTCTATGTTGACCGCCCTAGCCGTTAGGCAACTCCTCTCCCCCCACTTCTCCATACACTTCGTCATAGGACTCCAACTGGTGACAAGCTCGGACCCACAACCACACCCAGCACCTATACCAGGAACCTCAAAATCTTCAACAGCAAACTGGACATAAATGCACAAGTCAGCACCATCACCACACTCTGGAAATGCTGAGGATCTTCAAAATGGCTCCAAATCAACACTAGAAAACTGGTCACTAGCAAGTTAGGCTACCGGAACAACCTCTACTCTATGATCACAAAGCGACCCACTAGAAGACTAGAAACCATTCAGAACTCAGCAGTCTTACTCATCCACAACATCCCACATAGTGCTCACATCACACCACACCTCCGGGAGCTCCACTGACTCCTGATACACAAACACACTCATTTCAAACACCTCACACACTCAATGAAGGCACTAGACAACTTAGACACTACGTATCTGAATAGTTGTATCTCCTTCCACCAACCAGACTAGACACCACTGTTCCGCAGGACTCCAATCTGCATACATTCCACGCATATGCAGAACTAGGATGATGGGCGTCCCATTACATCACTCCTAAAGTGAGGAACTACCTCCCACTCCACATCGGAGCTTCCTTCTTTCTTCTCTTCTTGAATTCTACCAGAAGCTGAAGACCTGATTCTCCAATCAAACAAATTAGAGGTCGGTCAGGACACTGACATTTTGAGTCAGGCTTTAACCTGAATCCTGGCTCTGGCTCAACTTGAGGGTCTGCTATAGCCGTGATCCAAAAAACAAGCTGATCTTCCATGTGGCTTTTGCCTGCCTTCCTCCCTCTTCACAGGATGTGGTGTTATGGCCAGAGCCGTTGACTGTGCAACTGGGTATCCAGATTTAAGCCTTGGCACTGGACCAACAGTAATCCATGTTAGTGATGCAGTCCCTGTTTACATTTCACGTTTTTTAGTATAAAAAACATGTAAAATGTAAACAGGGACTGCATCACTAACACTACACTCCAGGTGTAATTTAGTTTTGCCAGATGTTATTTTTCTGTAGGTTTTTTCATGCAACATAGAATTCTTGTATAGTGCATACTGTGAACTGAGTCGCCCATAGGTGTCTGGGTCAATTTGGGTTGGGGATGGCAATTCTTAAAGGGGCACAGTTGAGGGCTTCATAGTTGGCCTGCAGTTGCAGCTTCTGTCTGTTGGCAGTGGAAAGGATGGACTTTTGCCTTGCTGTGGTATACTATTTAAGAAGATTCTCCAAGGGCTTGAAGTAGAGTTTGCCACCTGTTCCGAAGTTTCAGGGATACAAAGACTTTACCAGCACCTGGCTTTCTCTGCTGGATTCCTGCCAAAGGGTGCCAATTCCAGTTCCTGGGTGAGCGTTGCTGCCAGTAAAGCCGCGACATGCACCGAGGCCGTAGGCACCTGTTCGTGAAGTATATGACCCAGTGCCCTCACTGCACCCCAGCTCAGACACCTGCCGACACCTGCAAGTTATCCTTCTTCCCGACGCCAGAGCTCGCACGGACGCCTGACGTCGCCAGCATCTCGTGATCGCGGAGCCAATAACCGATGAGGGTGACTACCCGAACTCATTGACACCGACTGCTGAATGGAATCGACGCCTCATCGTCACCTCACCTCACCTCACCTCCCCTGCCAGCCCAAACTCGATGCCTTGCGGACTCAACCCCTCACCTCCCGTAAGGCAGTAAGGTGCTGGCCCTCGCCTTGGCCCATCAACACTTCACCTGCATGATGCTGTGCACCGTCTATTGACTCTGATTTCCAAAGTACTGTTACTTAGGGATCAATATGTCTCCATGGCCGGCCTGTACACCTTGCAGTCAGCGGCGTGCTAGGGATTTATGCCTGTCACGATGTCGTAATAGCCCCAGTTGGAGCTATATGTTGTTACAACATTAGTGTTGGGACTACCAATGGTGGCAGCGACCTTGGGCACTCCTCCCCAACCAAAAAATGCAGTCAAAGATTTAGGGGTCTTGATTGATACCACCCTCTCTTTTGAGCCTCATGCAAAAAAAGTGGCCGGTACTTGTTTTGGCCTCCTGCACGGCCTAAAACCCATTCTGGGGTTCTTTGATGCTCCTATCCGCCAACTGATAGTGCAATCAGATGTTTAATCCCACCTAGATTACTGCAATGGTCTTCTGCTTGGCGTAAATAAAACAGTTACTGCAAGACTCCAACGAGTACAGAATGCAGCGGCACATACTCTTTTTGCCCTACCAAGGCAGTGTCATACCTCCAATCTCCATCGTCTTCATTAGCTGCCAATTAAACAGTCCAGGTTAAAACCCTCTGCGCCTCACATAGGATTTTACATGGCCAGGGTCCCCAAATCCTGCAGGGACTATGCACCCCTTATGTTCCAATGCGAGTATTGTGCTCCGCTGACCCCCACCTCCAGTGCGTTCCACGGGTCCGCCGGTGTAGAGCAGGGGGTCGCTTCTTCAAAGCTCAGGCCCCTGCGCTACAGAATTCTATCCCATTGGCTGCCCGCTGTACTCAGGATCATTGGGCATTCAGGAAACGGATTAAAACTTGGCTTTCCTCCTCTGTCTTGCCTCATTTCTTCTGATTACACGTCCACTAGCGCTGAGATGCCCTGTTGCTGGGGCAGCCATGTGCTTTATAATTGACCCTAACATAACATAACATATTAAGCGTTATTTTTGCAATAATCATTCTAAAAGTGATATCTTTATATGTGTGTGCTGGATTTTTGTCATTATTTGGTTTAGACAAAGTTATTTAATTTTTCTAAACTGGTGTGGTGTCCATCTGTAGTGTTTTCACTGTGTTACTATGTGTGTTATGTACAAATGCTTTACACATTGCTCCTGAGATAACCCTGTCTGCTCATGCCAAGCTACCAAGGGGGTAAGCAAAGGTTATTTTAGAAGTGTAAGCCCCCTTACCCTGACTAGAAGGAAAAGTCCCTACTTGGACAGGGTACAAACCTATCAACATTTTCCTTTGGTTCTCCCAAGTCAGGACGCCCTTCCCTTAAGTATGACAAAATAGCATAATTTACTTTTTCCATCTGCATATTTCAATTATGGCATCATATTTTTTCATGTAATTGTAAATTGTATTTATATAATGCGTACTACCCTTGATGAGGCGTTGATGCATTTTGAGGCAAGTAGCACACTACCCAGGGGTCCATGTTTAGAGTTAAGTAGATAGCAGATTATTAATTACAAGGCAGTAAAACAGTTTTTTTCATGTTTTTTTTTTCCTATACTCAGTGTCACTGTAATTGTGTGATTGTGCGGCCGTTGCATAATTCACACAATTATAGACTAACTGTATTTTCCATATATTCCTTCATCTGCTGCATAACCTGTGGATTTCAACAAAAAAATATTCTACCTTAAATGGTTCAAAAGTTGCTACAAATACAGCGACATGTGTTGCCTTGCAGTAAAGGTCCTTTGCAAAGTCTGACTGATTATCTTTCTGTTGCTGATCGCTAAATATAGGTGTTAAACTGTTACTAATGAAGTACAACCAATGCAGGTATTAGCCACATAACTTGCCTTTTCTTGCCTCAGAATTTACTCAACCCTGCTGCATAATTTGGCTCCGACTATGCTAATAAACTTAGATTTTACCCTTGCACTGTTCCATATTTACTTTCACTACCATGGCATGGCAATACACACAATTTAACAGTGAACTGTGAGAATAAAAAAAGTTAGCAAAAAATAAAAAACATAGCAGCAAACTACATTTATTGAAAGGCCTCAGTGCTCTTATGGAAATGAAAGCCCAAATGTTAATGTCAGAGGCCACACCATGCCTTAACAATGAAAAAGAAAAGGAAGGAACACACCTCTACAGAGACAGTACGATAGATTTACTATTCAATTTGACCAGAAGACAGTAGGCTCACACGGGGTAAATCTCCAAAGAGCGCCCGTTTTGAATGTATTGAGAGACTAACATTTTGATGTTGCCAGACAAAAAAAAATGCAGAATTGATTTATGCGTAACTTGCCCTTTATCAAGATGCTGGTTGTTTTTTTCATCTTTTATTAAAACATATCACAGGAAAGAGAGAGAAGTGCCTAGGACCTAGAGCTGCACCTTCAGCACCTCCCCACGGAGCTGTTAGTGTGTTCCATTCAGTGCTACGGCTTCGACTGACACCCCTTGAACACAGCCTCAAGGGGTGTTTTTTAGCCCCCCAAGTCTTCCACACTGAGTGTATGGGAAGGGTCGGGGATGGGCACAACTCAGAGCCATAAACTATCTGTTCCTACACAGGGGCGATTACTCTTCCTCTCGATTGCAGTCCGCTTTCGAACAGGTGCACATTTTTTTTTGTTAAATGGTGGGAGAATGTGTTCGTTCTTTATTGGGGTTAAACATATGAGAGCAGGAAATAAAGTACCACTCTTTCATGTTGGGAAAAAGTAGCATTTGATTCTAAAAGTGTTTTTGTACACAGTGCTCTTATTTAATCACTTTAACTAAAACAGTATCCTTCGTTTTTTAATAATTAAATCTAACATGCAGTGTACACAAACATTTTCTGAGCCTTTAAAATCCTACATCGCTTAACTGTTGCAATTGTTTAACTGGTGGCATATTGTGGCTGTGCAGAGACAGCCTGGGGTTGCACACCTCATCCCCTTCATGTTGCTTCTCTGTAGAAAGGTGCGTCGTTAGAAGCAGGACCCATCCCCCAGTCTGGGTTAAGAGTGGACGGGTCTTTAGCGATGCTAATGTCACCCCTTTGTTGTGTGTAGAGGTGCATTTGCATCTCTGTTCCGGCATCCTGAAGTCCTGCCTCGGGTTTCCTCTCAAAGCAGGAAGGATTCACAGAAACAGCAGAGCATTCGATACTTTTTTCAAAAGGCCTCTCAGAGTTTAGAGTGAAGCTAGCCACGCACATCTCTCTTTTAAGATCTGAGGAGTTTAAGTGGTTAATCTCCACAGGCCTAAAACTTGTTTAATGTAACTGGTGCTTATGTAAAGCGCACCAAAAACATGTGGGTCGGGTTCACTTATTTAAACTGCAAAAAAAAAGCCATAATGCTGCCTAATCAGAAACATCAATAATAAATATTGCACTATATGGTTTGTCAGTCTTGCTTACTAATGGAATGAGCTACTCCAATATACACAATAATGTAGACACAATTGGGATGCGCAGAATAAACAGGCGTACGTTTTGTTAGCTCAAGTGTGGATATACTGTTTTTATTTGCTGTTGAGTTTCACATAGGGCTTACACAAGCTTTTCTGGTGCACTGAGCCAAGCACCTGTTTCTGTGGCCCTGTACTGAGTAAAGACACCTCCTTTACACCAGATTTCTCTCAGTTACTGCATTATTTTTGGATATTATAGCCCCGTAACAGTAGTCAAAGGTTGCCTATATCTGTTTCTGAGCTGTGCTGTCTGAAACTAAATCACCTATCCAGAAAAATATCATTATAAGGCCCAGCACCTAAGCCTGGGACATATTTATCATCATATCATGCAGCGCTGCAAGTGACTTTTCTGCGCTGTGTGATAGGGAAAAGGCAGCAATGCACTGTATTTAACATTGTGCAGCAATCTTCTGCTTTTCCCTGTGCTGGTGCACAGATGCAGGATAGCACTTCAAATAAACGAAAACTCTGTTTCAATTGTGATTTTTCTCTGTTAAAGGCCAGTGTTTTGTTGCTATCACTACATTCGTTTTTTTGTCTGCGCTTTTAACAAGTGGTTTGCTCAACTTTTGTGTTGCAAGGGCACTTATGGATGGATTTTCAAACATTTTGTGCTGGGCTAACATCACAAAAGTGACGCTAACCTGCACAAAATGTTTTTTTTCAAATGTGCTTTCTAGTGTAAAAGTTGTTTTGCGCTGGAAAATACCCTAAAAGTAACGCACGTTACTTAGCGCTAAGGGGGCGTTAAATGGGTGGTACATGGGCATTCCTGTGCAACCATCAATGTCTTTTGACGCAAAACCCTATCTACAAAGAATCGTAGACAGAGGTTTGCGCCCAAACTAACAGCACTTCAAAGGAGCCACTAACAGGAGAATTAATTGTATTTCTCCTTTCCTTTCTGACTTTCCATGCGTGCTGTTCTGTGCAGCTCACCTTCAAAGTGGGAAAAGCCTTTAAACTTGTCTATGCACGTTATTTTGTACAGGAAGGGTACCCTTCCTATACAAAACCTATGCTAGACACATGCGCACACCCTAGCGTTATGATGCTAAGGTATGTGTGCGGTGCTCAGCAGCTGAAATCAGCACCAGTGCTAGGTGGAAGGAGCAGAGAGCCATATCTCTGGAGATATGGTGCTCTCCTGCTTCCTCCCTGTCACGCAACGCAGTACAGCCTCTTTGGGTTCTGCGTTGCATATATATATTTTTTAATTTGCTCCATTGGCCTACATGTTCAAACATTTTTGGCTGGATTACCATCACAAAAGTGAGGCCAACCAGCACAAAAGTTTTTGGGAGGGAATTTACTTTCCGCCAAACAACTTGGTATGTGCTGGAAAGTACCCTAAAAGTGGCGCAAATCAGTGAGAAGCACTAGTTGCTTTATTTAGCGCCAATGGGGTGTTACATGGGTGGTACATGGGCATTCCCATACAACTACCCATGCCTTTTGATGCAAAACCCTATCTACCAATAATTGTAGACAGGGTTTTGGGCTAAATGTTAACACCACCCCAAAGGAGGCGCTAATGGGAGAAATGTTTTTATTTCTTCTTTCTTTTCTGACTTTGCATACGTGCTGCATTGTGCAGCACACATACAAAGTGGGAAAAACGTTTAAACTTGTCTAAGCATGGTATTTTGTACAGGATAGTAGACCTTTCGTGTATAAAACATATGCTAGACTCATGCACACAGCCTAGCGCTATATTGCTAAGGTGTGTACTTCGCACTCAGCAGCAAAAATCAGCGCCAGCGCTAAGGAGAGGGGAGGAAAGAGCTCCCTCCCTGCCACGCAACGTAGTGCTGATTCAGAAAAGGGGGTGGTGATGAACAGAGTGTCTCAATTAAGCAGACCACTCTTACCCAGTCCAAAGATCAGGGCTTGATCCATCACCGTTTTTTAGCTCACTGCACCATCCCAGCTCAGAACCTGGCTACATGCAAATTAGTCTCCAGTGCAGGATGGGACCAGGGCAAACCAAACTACCAAGCCAATTCTTATACTGGGAAGGAAACAAGCTTCCGGGGACCGGTTTCTGGAATTTCAGCCGTTGTCGGCCCGGCTTGCTTGAATCCTGATGGTGCAATGTGCAAGGGACTCACATCTGAGTATACCCTTCCACGCTTATGGTGGACAAAATGATTCAGAAAAGGGGGTGGTGATGAACAGAGTGTCTGAATTAAGCAGACCACTCTTACCCAGTCCAAAGATCAGGGCTTGATCCATCACCGTTTTTTAGCTCACCGCACCATCCCAGCTCAGAACCTGGCTACATGCAAATTAGTCTGTTCCTGTCCCAGTGCATGATGGGAACAGGGCAAACCAAACTACCAAGCCAATTCTTGTACTGGGAAGGAAACAAGCTTCCGGGGACCGGTTTCTGGCATTTCAGCCATCGTCGGCCCGGCTTGCTTGAATCCTGATGGCCAGGGACAGACTGATTTGCATATAGCCAGGTTCTGAGCTGGGATGGTGCAGTGAGCTAAATAACAGTGAAGGATTAAGCCCCGATCTTTGGACTGGGTAAGAATGGTCTGCTTAATTCAGACACTCTGTTCATCACCACCCACTTTTCTGAATCGTTTTTGGCCACTATAGTTGTGGCAGGGTATACTCAGACATGAGTCCCTTGCTCACTGCACCGTCAGGATTCAAGCAAGCCGGGCCGACGACGGCTGAAATGCCAGAAACCGGTCCCCGGAAGCTTGTCTCCTTTCTGGTGAAGAATTGGCTTGGTAGTTTAGTCTGCCCTGTTCCCATGATGCACTGGGCCAGGGACAGACTGATTTGCATATAGCCAGGTTCTGAGCTGGGATGGTGCAGTGAGCTAAATAACGGTGATGGATCAAGCCCTGATCTTTGGACTGGGTAGGAGTGGTCTGCTTAATTCAGACACTCTGTTCATCACCACCCCCTTTTCTGAAACGCAACGTAGTGCAGCATCTTTGGGTGTTGCTCTGCATTGCATGTATTTTTTTTTTATCTGCCCCATAGATTATATTTTCTTCTGGACCAGTTCATATGCACTTTGTGGATTGGCTGCCAGTAGAGAATCTTCAAGCGGAAATAAGTCCACCACAGGAATGGTATGGCATGGTAATTCTGCTGCTGCATAATGCCCAGCTCCAGGATTCTACAACTAGGAAGGCTATGAAGAAGCCTGGGTGGGTCATGGACATATATGGGGAAGCTGGAAAAATTAACAAAATTATTTTGAGATGGCTGTTCAGACTCTGACAAAATCTTTCTAAAATAAACATGTCTAAGAAAATAAAGTTACATATGTTTAGTAATGTTCAATCTAGTGGGTCGATCTGTGGCCATGCCTAGGACCCATTTTCCTGTCTTCGACTTAAAACCTCCTTCTAATGGGGGCTTGCATTCTCTGTCTTTGGTCGCAGTCGAGTATTGTGGCAAACTGAGTTAATAGTTTATGAATGGGTGATGGATCTTATATCATCACATTTCCTCCATAAGGAATTCAAATCTATCCACATAGAAGACTACTCAGAAGGGTTAGATGGACCCCGGAGAAATACTATTTGTAGGGATCTTTAATGAGGGGTTCAGCTCTTCCATCATGACCCAGAAATCTAACCTGTCTCTGTTCATCCATGAGGCAAGGAAGATTGATTTCGCCTAGATTATCTTAATAATTAATGGTTTTTGGAGTGATTGGTGAAAATACAGTGTCTGAAAAGTCTTGAAAGCCCTGATTATGGGCAGGTGACTGTCCTTATAATTTCTTAATTACCATACATTTAGTTGAACTTTAGAGTTAAGTATAGTAAACCTATAATTACCAATATATACTTGTCTTTTGGTGTTCTGTCCATATTTATGCTTCAATATTAAGGTAGGACAAAATGTAATCATAATATTTTAGTATCCTACCCTATTACCTTTCATCTCAAAAAGTACATTCAACTCCTCTTGAAAAATTGTTTGTAAGGCTCAATCCCCCAGGGCCTCAACTCAGAGTCATCATCTTGGTACATTAGGATGAGCTCTCACTAATTCATATATTAAGGCTAATTGGGAATGGTCTGACATAGTCCTGCCCGAATTCTCAAGTCGAACACACTGATCAGGTTTCTCCCTACTAATAAAAACCCAATCAATTCTTGTAGATGATCTATGTGGTTCAGAGAAAAAACATCATGTACCATCTCCTGGGTTTTGCAGCCGATAAATATGGACTAGATCTCCCTGCACAGGCATGTCTCGTAATTGTTTCATAAACCAAGTTTCAGCATTCTTCATTTGAGAGGTCCGATCCTGAACCTTTCCTGTCATGCAGTTGAAGTAACCTGCCCAAATTGCTCGAATAAGTATAGGTTTCACAACATCCATTAACTTGGCGAATCCACCACTGCTGGTGCTTCTGGCTTTAAGTGCATTTCTCGCAGAAAAAAATATTTTAACATTCTTATGCATCTTAAGTGAGAATATTGTATCTTTTTGTGCAATTATTCAGTCTCTGGACTTTTCCAAGTCGTGTGTTTAAACTTTCCTGTAAAAGTAAGTAATACAGAAGGTTTCATCCGGACCCTACAACGAAGTAACATATTTATCTGAATTGCAATCCCTCCCCAGGTCCTAGCATCATTCAGCCTGTTGTCACTTCTTGGGTCACACCACAAATATATTCTTCTTCATGCTCACTTGCTGAGATTGTTAATATAGTGTTTGCCTCGATTCCAAGGTTGGAAAGACACTCTGCTACAAGGTGAAGGTGCTTCACAATCCATTGCTGGATAAGGAGACTTAGCATCCATTGGCAGGTAGATCATTTGGTAACCTGTTGCTGTCTGAAGGTTTTCATAGATGCTGGTGATCTTGTTTTTGAAGAATGAGGACAGCGGGGTGCCTAGGTCTTGAGAGGAGGTTACATTGGTGCAGCTTGCTGCCGAAGTGTTGAAGCATTTACCTATGGGAAAGATTTCCTTGGACTTGTTGGAGTTGCTTTCGATGAGGTCGGTGACCAAGGAGCATTTGGTGGTTCTGATTTGTTGATAGTAGCATCTGAGGATGGATTTGTGGTGCTCTTGTAGGTGTCATCCAGCCTTTATCCCCATCTGACTTCAAGTTTTTTGCAGTGGCATTTGGTGAGCCTGAGCTCTTCTGTTTACCAGTTTGCTTGTGGTCCGGTTCTTGTAGCTTTGAGAGGCACCAGGGTATCTGCGCAGGTGGTGATCTAGGTGTTGAAGTTGGAGATAGATTCGGGAAGATTTTTTTTGTCGAGGCTAGTGGTGTAGGAGTTCATAGAGCAGGATGTTTCAGAGATCTTGTGATGCTGTTTCTACGGGCTAATGGCATGGCTACGCTGACGTTAATGAGGGTGTGTTCAGACCAGGTGATCGGTGTGGACTTGTGTCAGAACCCCGCTCCGAGGGCCATGGGGCAAGCAGGGGTTAGCGGGCCCAACCAAGGTGGTTGGGCCATTTACTCCTGCTGACCTGGGGCCCACCCTACTAAGGAGCCCACTCAGCTCAGCCATATGCCTCCTTCTTCACTGGACAATTGGTAACGTAGCCTGAGCAGTCAAGGTTCCCTCGGAGGGAATTGTAGATACAGATTAGTACACATGACAATTACCTCGATGTGCACGCAGTGCCTACAATAAATTAATGTCCAGTTAAAAATTTGTTTTTTATTAAAGAAGTATTTTAATTCTACACATGCAAAGTTATGATGGTAAAAAGATCTGGGCACTACTTATAATCATCACATGGTATGCTACCACTACTGCACTTGTGCTGTTTAACTACTGGTAACTACTGGTGAAGACAATAGCCTTTAATCATCAAAGGGGAATGGATCACTTGTCCTGCTCAACCATTAGGTATGCAGGAATGAGGATGTCCCAGTGAAAAAAGACCCTCATGCACGTGATGGGTATGGTGGTATCTGAAGCGGTATATCTTGGTTCTCCGCTTATGGATCACGTGTGTGCATAATCATTAGGTCTATTTTCGGTTTATGCAGCCTCCACCAGGAGGTTCTTACCCATGGTTGACGCAGTAGTGAGCCAGTGATAAGGGTTCTATGCACACACGTGATCCATAAGCGGAGAACCAAGATATACCGCTTCAGATACCACCATACCCATCACGTGCATGAGGGTCTTTTTTCATTGGGACATCCTCATTCCTGCATACCTAATGGTTGAGCAGGACAAGTGATCCATTCCCCTTTGATGATTAAATGCTAACTTGGAAAGTGAATGGATCCACAATCCATCTCCCTCACCCTTGATTAGAAGACAATAGCCTCCCACCACTTTGAGGATAGTGCTTTAAGAGCCCGTCCTGGTCCAACATGAGTGCTTTCCATGAGACAGGCCTATGTTATGGCGCAAACGCACTAATCATGTTTGCCTGTGGAAAAAGTCAGCATTATGGATCCAGACAATAATGCATTTGGGTACTCAGGGCAGGGGTACACGCCTTTACCATGCAGGGAGACTTATCGATCCCAACAGCTTGTCTGATGGGAGTTTGCTGAAGCTGGTGAAGATGGGGTCCAGTAGTTGTCCGGCAGCATGTGCGGGGGTCCACTGACTGAGAGAGTCCAAGGTTGGACAGGCCCTTGAGGATTTTTGCTGTGTTGAGATGTTTGAGGTCCTTGCATTGGTGGTTGATGTCACCAAGTAAAATAAAGGCACTTGAGTCAAGAAACAGGAAGGTGGCAACATTTGCAATGGTGCCACTGAAGTTGGCGCTGGTTGGGAAGGCGGTAGATAACAGTGCCACCCACGATGTAGTTTACAATGATGAGATTGAAGGTCAAGTGTTCCACATTGTTGGTGGTGCTTTCCAAAGTGGGTGAGAATTGTATGGATTCTTTGAAGATGACAGAGATTCCACCGGTTTGTTTGTCTTGTCTTGAGATCTTGTATCCAGGGGGACTCCGTGACAATAACGTGAGTAGATGATGAAGTCGAACAGGTTTCGCCAGGAAGAGAAGGTCTGGTGAGTGGTTGTGTAACAGATCCCAAATTTTGGTGGTGTGTTTATTGAGGGAGAAAATGTTGAAAGGTATTAAGGATATGGAGTGGTGTGGTGCAGTAGGGGTGTGAAGGGTCATGGTGGGGTAGCGATGGGGGGAGGAGGGTGGGAGGAAGGTTATGGGTCCTGCCAATAGGCTTGACTTTGACATGCTTTCAGCACGGCACGTCTGTGTTACAGCCTCCATTAGGTGAAGACAGTTTGACAGGAAGCCAGTCATGTCACTTTCTGGGCAGATGGATGATGGGAAATCCACTAAGGTCACTTCATGTGCAGGTGGATGATGGGAAATTACTTTCCTTGCTTGGCTTCTTCTTTTAAAGACAGCTTTGGCGGGAAAGCAGTGATGTCACTTCCTTTGCAGAATAATGCTGGGAAATCCAATGATGTCCCTTCATGTGCAGATAGATGATAGGAAATCCAGTAATATCACTTCCTTGCAGTTGGATGATGGGAAATCCTGTGATC
This sequence comes from Lissotriton vulgaris, assembly GCF_964263255.1. Lineage (NCBI taxonomy): Eukaryota > Metazoa > Chordata > Amphibia > Caudata > Salamandridae > Lissotriton > Lissotriton vulgaris. The sequence continues at coordinate 1,442,990,160 of NC_141685.1, forward strand.
TCACTACCTGTGCAGATGACTGAAGGTAAATCATTGATATATAGGATTGTGAATTGGAATTTTGAAGGGACGCTATAAACACACCCCTTCCAAATAGTGATTAGTTATGCATTTCTAAAACACATTTTGCAATTCAGTAACCAGTTTGCTAAATAGTTTTTACAAATGTACTAAACTCATCTAGTGATTTGCTGTCACAAACCTTGTGATTTATGAAAAGGCAGGGTTTGTGACCGCTAAATGGCATTGTACATCTGGCCCTAAATCTCTAATTGGAATGTTTTGAAAGGAGCATCATAACTATGTGATAAACAACATGACAGCTGTAATTTCATAAGCATGCCAAAGTTACCAAAATTGTGGACATACTTTTCATTCAATATGCATAACAACAGTAACATTTATATAAACAATAAGTGACACATGAAAAACTGCATGATGGATTGTCACAAACAACTGTTGACTGTTGCTAATCCCTTAGCAAGATATTCTGTAACATTTTACTCAGGACTGAATCTCTGTTTGGTCACCTACAGGTTATCATGGAACCAGTCTGTAAAGACCTTCAGCACCTCATCAGAAATAATAAAAGCTATAGAAATACCCATATCATGCCATACCATCTTCCCTATACCAGACTTCATAGTTAAACTGCTGCTGAGGCTAAATGCAGTTCCTAACATAACCCTTTGTTATAACGATTTTTAATCAGTAACTTTGTAATATTAATGTCTGCATCTATATCTAGGAAATCTACAAATATGGATGCGCAGACAACTACGTTACATGTCTTAGCTGCAGAATTTAGGTCTTGTATTTTTGTGTTGTGTGTTTAATGTACACAGAATAGATTATGAATGTGTGCTTAAAATGTATTAGTGCTGGTGTAATGTGAAATTATACAAACATCGTTTGTGTTTCACTATTTGACAGAAGAACTAGTGCTTATAGGGTTTGCAGACAGGCAAAATTAAAATATATGCTGCGCATGAAAAAATATACAGCGCAAAAAATACTCTTACACAAAGAGTACAGTTAAGGCTTAGGTTAAATGAAAAAAAGCTTAAGAGCTATATTATACAGAAATTGGGTGTTAAGTTTCGTTTTCCTCCCAATGTTTGCGACGATTTAAAGAGAAGAGCTTGTGCGTGATTATAAAAATTAGGGCTAACAACCCTGAGTGCCCATTACTATAATTCCAAATGCTGTGGACTGTAATGTATGTTTTTCAACGTAGTTTGTTCACTTCTTTTTGATAGTTTTATTAATTACAAACACGTATACAACTACAAAAACGTTATAATTTTTTTTTGCTGCAGTCACACATGTTTAAAGCTTATATTCTATCAGTATTACTTACTCTTGGGGTAACTATGCTGTGAAATTACATTTTCACTACACCATTATTTCACACAGTTTGAATAACACAATATTAAAGTGGGAACATATTTTGTTTTATATTTTCAAAGGTAGCCGTATACCAGAGCTCTCACTGCAGCTCTCCGTTTCCTCCCAGATACACCTGTCAGACATGTCCCTGAAGCTCACTTTTCTCTGCTCGTGGGAAGGCAAAGCAAAAGACTCGTTGCGCCTGAAAGTTTGTTAACACTTGGAGGTTCAGATGAGGCTGGGGGATGGAAGCCGTTGCTCAGCAACTGTGCATATGTTAATGTGATCAATTAACTGGTGTTTTGAGCTACTGCTGAAAGCAGGGCGTGCCATGCAGCCGAGGTCAGGTGAAGATTGGTATGTGGCATTTAGCACGGTGTTATATGCAGTTGCTTTCTAGTCAGGCTATCAGTGCTATTCGTGTAACTTTGAAAACAATTACCATTTCCACAGAAACCAAATATTTTAAAATCGGCAAGCTCTAGCTGCACGCAGAACCTACGTGGAAACGTAAAATAATGAAAACCTATGTTTCTTTCTGGCACATTTGTCACATAAGCGAGTAGGGCATATTTCCAAATGCAGGTTTATTGACAGAATGTGCTTAGGAGGAAGTTAAGGAAAGGTTAAGAACACTTCATCAATAAATTCTACGATAGGTGCATACCTTTAATATTCTATCTTCCTAAAAGCACAAACGGAGCAATTGCAAAATGTGTGTATACAGTTTTTCATATAAAGGACATCCTTCCAACGTCCGACTTAATTTCAAATTGGAAGTGAAGCTAGAGTTACCGCCTTTATTGTCTTCCAATTATGAAAAAACGTTGCATTTCAGATGGCCAAGTGAATGACACACTTGCTGCTGACAAATGCTGCAATGTGCAGATCATGATGTTGAATCCCAGAAGGGCTGACTCGGACGTCGATTCTTCTGAGGTTGGTAAATTGAGTTCCAGTCAGTTGGGCAAAAGTAACCACTATTATTTTACAATTTTTATAAATAAAAGTAGTGAGTTAAAAAGCATATGGTATTAATATGCTGTTTCTTTTACTATAGGTTATGGGTGAACAGCATTCATAATTATGCAGTGTAATTTCGACTCAATTACAAAAAAATGGGCCATGCCACTCTTAATATTGGAGCGCATATTTTTAACATGCTTTTGCAACCTGCTTTTTGCAGATTGTAACAGCACATGGAAATGGTGAAGTGCAAAAACTAAATGTGTGCATTACTGTCATGTTTTTAAACAAATTGGTAAATATATTATAAAAAATCACCCACATTTGTGCTGCTGGATTTTTTGCACCCCATACTTACAATAGGATCTAAATGATACCTTCAGTGTCATATTACAGATTTTCTCACTTTCGATTTTGCAGAGGAGCCATAATTTAGTTTTGGCTGAAACCTTTGCAGGGCATAATAATGCATGGATTAGTCACTTGTAATCTCCATGTAATCTCATTCTGACCTCAGAGAAATTGCTGTGAGGGAACTGTGCTCTAGGAAAAACACTGCAACCCAGATTTACTAACTTATTACGCAGCGCAGTGGAGCAGCCGCAAATGCTGCACTGCATGAGGAAGAGAGGGCAGGAGAGCGCCATATTTACAGAAATATGGCACTCCTCTCCTCTGCTTAGCGACGGCGCAGAAAAGTGCTGCTGTGCACCACACACACCTTTACACCATAGTGCAAGGGTGCCTCTATGAGTGTAGCATAGGCTTTGTAGTGGAAGGAAACACTTCTGTACAAATTACTATACTTAGACTAACGTTGAGACTTTTCCCACCTTGTATGTGTGCTGTGCAGTGCAGCACACATGCAAAGTAGGAAAAGAAAGGAGAAATGAAAGCATTTATCCGTGATAGTGCCTGGTTAAAGTGGGAGCTTTTTTTAGGACGCAAAACCCTGTCTACTTACTTTTTGTAAATACGGGTTTGCATCACAAACCTTGGGTTGTTTCAGGGGTATGCCCATGCACCACCCATGGAAGGTCCCCTTTGGTGCTAAATTATGCAAAGCAGCAATATGTGCTGTTCTGCTCTATTTTCAAGTGATTTTCAAGTGCAAAAAAAGTTTTGCGCTGGAAAGTAAACTAGCAAAAAAAAAATGTGCATTGATTTGGATGACTTTTGTGATGCAAACACGGCGCTACAACCAAGTAAATATACCCCCCAATCTTGTGGTTTTGCTTTGGGGCAAAATTGCTGCACAAAATGTTTCTGCTCAGAAAAGAGGGATGATAATATGTGCAATCAGAGCTATCACACTAAATTTCCACACTTTCTTCCTCTTTGCTAGCAGTATCACCATGTAAATATTGGTAGGCAGTACTTGACAAAATTTGAACATGGAAAATACACAGGCATACTCAATTGGAACATAACTGAGAAGATCAGGAACAGATGCAATGTTTTCCCAAATCTGGTCATTCATTCACCCAGCCATCATCTAAAAGATCATATTCCATAATGTATTTTAATATCTAAACAAAGGCAAACCAACATAAAGATTCAGGATACCTGGCACAAGAAATAAAGTGTAACAATGTGCATTGATAACTATTATTTGCAAACAAATCAAATCAGTTGATATCTGATTGCAGTGCAATGCACTACCAATCTTTAAATGCAGATAAGAACAGCAATAGAGAAATATTCTTGTATTTGAAACGGACCCAAATTGCATTTAACAATGTTTATCAAACCACTAGCAAATGTTCCAACACAAAAGTCTTAATTCAATAGTAAATAAAATTTCATTTTTTATATATGGAGAAAAAGTTAATGTGTATAAAAAATATTTGGATAAATGAATTATTCAGCCGTTTTTCCTTTTAAAGGACTGTTTTTTTCTGCTGCTATTGTGCTATTCTGGTGAACAAGGTGTGTTTAAATGCAAAGTGTGTTTAAGGCTGCAGTACCGGCTCCTGTCTACAGGGGCAGAGCGAGCAAAAATATAAACACACTTGGTGAAACACAGGTCCCCACAAGGCATTTTTTAAAAAAGTTGTAAAAATTGACACAGATGTTTCTAAAGTCATTTTATATCATTTAGAAGACATTGCCTTGTGGGGACTTGGGTTCAGGTCCCCACAGTGCAATCAAGTCCCCACAGCGTGAGTGTGTTATCACACCCAAGTCCCCACAAGGATAGTAACACAAACCCACACACACACACACACACACACACACACACACACACACACACACACACACACATATATATATATATATATATATATATATATATATATATATATATATATATATATATATATATATATATTTATATGTCTCGTACTCCTTTGGACTCCTTGTTGCTATCCATAGCGTTCCAACGCTATCGCAGGAGCTTATTCATGACTTGCACCGCCACATCGTATGCCCCTTCTATCCCTCTACTATGGTCACCAAAGGGTGGATCATACATCACAGCAGCAGACTTACGTACATGGGAAGCTGTGGACATACATGACACAGGGGACCTTTATAGAGATGGTGTCCTAATCTCCTATGCTGACCTTATCTCAGACGACGGTCTACCTCTGGGGCAATTCCTAATGCACCACACCCTCACAGCCTCACTTTCAGCTAGGTTGGGCAATTTAGCAACAGAACTTCCCACACACTACCTGTTGCAATATCTACACATAATGGGCACAGGGGGACCCTTGATACGCTGAATTGGGGGAACATAGTTACAACAAAACTTTTACGATGCACTACCATTACAACGCAGGAATTACAACGAAAGTCGTTAGAACGGCTTTCGCTGGAGGACGCTGTTGGATAGGGAATAGTTAAATTTTCTATCCAACACCTTTCCTACTATCCTTGAGGACTGGAGTAGGAATAGGAAATTCAACTATTCCACTATCCAGCGCCCCCCAACGCAAGTCATTGTAACGACTTGTGTTGTAATACCTGCTTTGTAAAGGCATGTGTGGTAAAAGCATGCGTTGAAACCTCATACAACTGCTGAATTGCGTCCTCACTCCACTAACACACTGCAATATCACTGATCCCCCTCAGACAATACTGGGAGAAAGACCTAGGGCGACCCCTATCAGAGAAGGAATGGTTGGCTTTATTAGAGCCCCACGAGTGTCTCTTGCAACCAGCGCTTCAGGCAGATCCAATATTTTATGTTTCATCGCGCATACCTCCCCCCCCAGATAAATAAGTTCTTTCATAGGGAAGACGCTGTATGCCCCAGGTGTCGCCTGATTAACGCAGACCTCCTAGACATGCTCTGCCAATGCCCTGCCAATGCCCTGCCTTATGGGAATACTGCACAATTGTGGCGGCCATCTTGTTTCGCTGCACCAGAAGAGTAGCTCCCTTTCTCTGGGAGGTATATATATTGCATCTCTTCAAGAGGAGAAGGAAACACAAGGCTACTGCACAATGCTTAGATTTGGGTTTAATCACATTCCTGAGATGGAAACACCCTGCGGCGCCTCAGGTGCTGGCCTGGCACCATTCTATGCTCAATTGGTCCAAGGCGGAGGGCATCGCACTACAAAGGGAGAACTTACTGGGAATTTGTGAGTTCCCACTTGCTTCAGAATTGGGGGCTATGGTGATTGAATTGCAGAAGCCAGCCATACCTGCAGAAATGTGCAGGGAGTTGTGGAGGTTGCCTCAGCGCCACAAGGGTACTCAACTCCCACTAACGCAATGCCATAAAGGGGGCTGCCTCACGCAATCTCATTGTCATATTGTTACTGCAATATCTCCGCTTGCCAGTTGTGGTCATTAAAATATTGTTGTACAGTAATGTTTAAATTTAAATGTCATTAAAATAGATTTAAACAAAAAAAAATTCACTTTCATTGCAGTTTGCTATATGTCCTTGCTGTTGTTGGGTATTGTTCGGGACACTTACCTGGATTGGCAACACCATCAAGGGATTGCTGTGCTGCTGGTTTGCTCTCCTTGTGTTCTCCTTGTTTCCTGGTTGCTGGTTCCTGTGGGGGATGTACTGCTGTTAGATGCAGCCACTGGGGGTCCCCAATGCCCACACCCCCCTGTGTGACAAACACCAGAACTGGATTAGCCCTACTTAAGGGCCACTGAGTCGGACGCACGTGGGGTATGCCCGGGGTAAGGGTGGGCGAGTCTGCGCCCATCAGAGCCAGGAAGAGGCAGGGCTGGGCCCCCCTCTCTTGGGTGGACATTTTGACATTTTCATTAGTCCTCTTTTGGCGGGGCAGGCGCCATAAGTGTGTGTTGATTGTTGCCTGTTGCTTTCCTCAGACATTATCTTTGCTTTTTCAAAGCTTTCTTGACTTGGATTCCTGGGCAGTGATGTTTATCACTCTCTGCCAGTTATCACTTGTATCACCGGCAGTTAAATTACCTAGATTTCTTTTGTTTTATTTGGTTCCCCTTTTCCTGGTCCCCTCTGGCCTTTTGGGTCTGCTGGCCCTATCTGTCCCAAAGCTTACGCTACCTAGTTACTGTTCATATGAGATCATGGGGAAAAGGAAGCACCCAAGCTCCACTCTAGCTAAGACCCCTGTAAAATCCTGCTAGTCCATAATGAATTACACTACAGGGGCAATAGTGGCTATAGAGAAACAGATCCTGAACGTGGAGGAAACACTATCTACCTGCAACGGGGGAGGGGGGTCTCAACAGCGCAACCAAGAGTCCCGGTACACCTGACAAAGATGAGAATATTTCAAACCTTACCTCACCATGCACTTCAAATTCCCACCACCAACAAAATGCCTGACAATATCAAGTGGCGGTACTGATGATCCCATTGTGGCCCCATGTGGTGGAACTGTACGGGCTAAAAAGAAGGCAATTGCACAGAAGCAGGCAGTTGTCATCAAGCCCGGGAGAGCCTGTAATAGAATACCGCCAAATGCATGTCATACTTCCTTGGTGGCATCAGTTCAGGTTCTGACAGACTTTGTTAAGGCTTCTTTTAGTGCTTTTACCGACAGACTTAAAGCAATCGAATCTACTGTATTAACCTGCATAGACTTACTGGGGATGACTAAGTCACATTCCGGTAGCCCTTCACCACAAGGGGATGTCATGGAAGTGTCACAAGATTACCCTATGAATACTGATTTAAATCCAAGGCATCTTGTTAGTTTTCCAGCACAGCTTACTTCCCCAGGGAGTATTAATCCACCTAATTGTACTCTGGCGAACCCAGCATCCCAGACTCAACAAGCACCTGTCTTAGTAGTAAGAAAGTCCCCTATATTTAGGGCTTCACCTCCTCTCCCTACCATTAATTGCTCTAGAAGAATCGCCCCTAATCACTTTTTGTCTAAATTCGATAGATTAGAACTCCCTTTAGCCACGACCCGTTATGTGGTCATTCTGGATAACATGCTGATTCTCTCCCCTCCTACTCAAGAATCATGGGACTCCTTGAGAAATACATCTCTCAACTGGTTAAACACAAGAGTTGGGTTAGGGCAGATGCCCTCTTTGCAGACATTAAGATGGCTAGACGGGTTAAATGGGTTGGCAGAGGTCATAAACTCCTCCAGTGAGATCTTTTGTGCTTTCTTTTAAAACTCCTGAATTGGTTAAAAGCATAATAGGTAGAGTAAGCACAGTGTTCCTGAACCCAGACCAAATCACTGTCATACCCTGTGTTTTTTTCTACCAACCTCCCCCTCAACCCTTTATGCAATTCCACTTGCTGACACAACCATTACTCCAACCACCAATACCAAGTCTAGATTATGTCTGTCCTGCTACGTATCCCATCCCAATTTCCAACAGGTTTGACTGTCTCTCCTCCCTTGCTGGTGTGTAATGACTGAGGGTAGCCACCCAAAATGATGAAAACTATTGTGTAACTCTTCCCAAAATTCCCACCCATGTTACTAGCCCACTGAGAGATGATTGTACATCAGACCCTCAAATAAGTGATAAGCTGGCTCCTCTGAGTGGAGAGGCAAATTTCATCCACACAACCCGAAGTGAATGTGCCATCACTGTTCTATGTTGGAATGTAGCGGGGCTTCGCAGTAAGCACAATTTGTCAGAATGGTTAGGCTTTACAACAGGTTTTCAAACTATCTGCCTACAAGAAACATGTACTGTCAAACCAATTCATCTCAATGGTTTCAAAACATTCCATTCCCCAGCCACTCTTTCCAGATTAAAAATGGGTGTAAAAATCCGTTTCGCGGGCGAATTTGCGGATTTATGACAATTTTGTGATCCGCGAATAGCGCGAATTTACCCAAAAATCCTCAAATTCGCAAGCTACGAATTATTTTGCTTGGTCGCGCTTGAAAAATACAATATCGCGCGTGGGCGTTGACTTACCGTGATTCTGAGTCCGCCGAGTTGTTTTTCTCTCGGTTTTGCGTGTGCTGCGCCATTTACGATCTTACTGTGTGATTGCGCAAGAGTTTTTCGAATGCAATTACGTTATCGCGGCTTGCCATCTTGCACGGCGAGAGTTTGACAACGCGAGTACGCCATAAAGGCCCGCGATCACGCATTGCTGGAGTAAACAATGCTGAACATGTAGATGTGGTCGCGCAGCTGACTTCCGGCGGGAGATTTGAACAGCTCGCATTCCCGAAATTGCAAAAATTGCAATTCTGCACAAGAAATCCACTGCATGAAGCATAAACCTTGTGAAAATGTTGATTTTGATCAGAATAACTCCTCAGATTGACATTTGGGAGCACCTTTTTTATGGGGTGGGGTGGGAGGAAGGAAGTGCCCCATAGTCTCCAACTTTTTTTTCCTGTCCAACAGGCTCCTCCCAGGGCTTTGTCCATGTACTGGTCACTTTTCATTTGGCTGTGGAGCTGGAAGGATTACTTTCTGTGACTGCTGCTGGATATTTGTATTTGAGGACTTTTTGGACTTTGGAGTTTGGATCACTTTTGGACTTGAGATTTTACAAGTAAGTTGGTGTTGTTTGTTTGGGGCATTGCAGTTGAGGCAACTACAGTTCTGAAACTTTTTTCACAACTTTAACAAAATATATATTGTGGTGGGTAGCCACAGTATCCAGTAGGCCCAGGGTTAGTCATGGGTGCATGATACAACTGTTTATGTGATTTTTTTTTAAACTTAATTCTCGTTTATGTCATGGAATTTTAGTTCACTGTTATATGTTGATTTTTCTTTTACATTTTGGGGTGCCTGTAAAACCTCACTAGCCAGTAGGCCCAGGTGTAGTGAGTGGTGCATGGGCCTAGTCTTTCTGTTGGGTGTCTTGAATTTAAACATCATTGAGGGCATGGATGGCATGGGATTGTGGTGATTTTTGAGTGGTTTTTGACTTTTTGGGGTGTTATTGGGGCCTGGCCATGTGGGTGGGGGCCATTTTGAGGCCTAGTACAGGCAGGGCCTGGCCATGTGGTGGGGGTCAAGGGGCCATTTTGAAGCCAGGCAGTGTGTTCAGGCCTGCACCCAGTTGGCCTTGCTTTCAACCATTATGCCCAGGTGTAGTGAGTGATGCATGGGCCTAGTCTTTCTGTGGGGTGTCTTGAATTTACACATCATTGAGGGCATGGATGTCATGGGATTGTGGTGATTTTTGAGTGTTTTTCGACTTTTTGGGGTGTATAACTGATGTTCCTCTGGCTTCCATTGCTTTTAGGTGCACAAGAGAACCATCAGTGCCAGGAAGAAGTCCTGCAGCGGTGTGTGCAGCACAACGTCACGTGACGTCACGTGTGGCCACAGACAAGACAACTCTGCAACTCGTACAACTGTGGCCTGCTGTTCTGACATCTCAAGAAGATGGCCCCAAAGAAAGTTGGCCGTAGCGCCTCAGCAAAAAAAAGTTGCCAGTGCCACTGCCAGTAAGAAGGAGCAGAAGAAGCAAGTGGCACCACCTACCAAGGAGACTGGTGTGCCCACCGACACCTTTTTTGGGGGAAAAAAAACGACGCCTGCAGCAGCAGCGGTGTCCGCCAGGAACCAAGCTGGAAGCAACACCTCCGCTTCATTGGGCTCAGTGCCACCGTGCCAAGTTAGGTCCAAGAACATGAGTGCTGCGCGGCAGCCAGTTTGGTTGTTGAATCACCATCGACCAGTGATCTTGGCAAGAAAGTACCATCCAATCAACGCTGGGTGTAACTCAGCTGACGAGTGTTCAACAACCACAGCCACAAACACAGGTGCAACTAGTACAAGCGCAAGTACATGGGCAAGGAGAGGCGCAAGTAGAGCCGCAAGGAGAGGCACAAGTACAGCCGCAAGGAGAGGCACAAGAGCCGCAAGGAGAGGCGCAAGTAGAGCCGCAAGGAGAGGCACAAGTAGAGCCGCAAGGAGAGGCGCATGGACAAGTGCATGGAGAGGTATGACTAGAGGTTCATGGAGTGGCATAACTGCCTACAACGCTTGTTCCTCCAGAAGTAGGGGCACATCAGGAAATTGCTTTTCAAGAGGAGGTATCATCCGAGGAAGTCACTCCTCCTGATGATGATCCATTGTCTTCCAGATCCCCAGCAAGAAAAAGGTCAAAGAGGGCTACTACAAGTTCTTCTTCAAGCCCCCTTCCTTCTGATGATCTTGATGTTGATTGGAACCCACCAATGCAGTCTGAGAGTGAGTCACGCCATGAGCCGATAAAGGTAGCTAAGCCTAAAAGGAAGGTTCCCGCAAAGCTTTGACTTATGGGTGATGACAACAAACAAGAAGTGGTGTCTTCTGCTGCTGATGAACATTCTGACGATGACCCAGTCATCACAGTCTTCACTCCAGCCCCAGCAGGCATGCAGCAGACAGACATTTTTAGCCTATCCCGAATGGCTGTTGAGCGGGATATGGGCAGCATGGCACTGGTACCACCACCTTTAAATACAACACCAACACGACCTACAGCTTCCATCTTTTTTAGTCAGAAGGGCCGGCATGGACCTCCATCCAGCTCGACCTCAAGTACTGGTGCTGTAAGTGAACAACAGAAACTTATTCAGTCACGCCCATCCTCCACTTCATCTGGCATTGAAAGTCAAAGTAGCACCTCCACCTTCAGCAGACATCACCAGTCCCCAGTTTGGGACTTCTTTACTGTTAGCGCAGAGGTGGAAAACATGGTCATTTGTTTGATTTGTAAAGCATGCGTTGATCGGGGTAAGCTTGGTTCCAAATATGGTACCGGAGGCCAGAGAGGTCATCTCAAAAACCACCACACTATCGAGTGGGAAGCACACATGAGGAAGATCGAGGAAGGCAAAAGAAAAACAAATCCAAATGTATCCCTTGATATTGCATCTGATGATGACGAGAGGCTGATCGTGCTGGGGGGAAGTGAAGAAGCGACAGACATTTTTTCTGGTATACCCAGTTCTGCTGGCAGCAGCACTGCAGTGGTATCGCCCACACCCTTTACCCCTGCAACATCTATGATGCACAGTTAGAGTCTTGGAGAGACACCAACGTGAAAAACTACATCAATGGGCCTAACTGGTTTGAAGACATCATCATCATCATCTTCACGTAAAATGATCCAGCCCACCATTCACGGAATGTTGTGGTCGGAGGCGCCATTTGAACGCAACCACCCAACGGTACGTCAGTGTAACGCAAAGCTGGCTAAAATGCTACCGCTTGACCCTCTCCATTTTTCTTTCATGGAAGGGGTGGGGTTTCTAGAATTAGTGGCAACAGTCTGCCCTAAATGGAAGGTTCCTAGCCGGTCCTATTTTGCCAGAGTCGCGGCTCCAGCACTACATCAAGATGTGCTGGAGGTGATTGGGGCAGCTTTGCAGAAGAGTGCTGTTCACACTATCCACTTGACCACAGACATGTGGATCAGTTGCCAAGCCGTTGATTACATGTGCATCACTGCACACTGGGTCTCTTTTGCAGGGCCTTTTGCAGGGGGTAGAGACAAGTGAAGTGCAGTTGTTGACCTGGACACAGTTTTTCAAGCTACTCGGAAACATGCAACATTAGCCATGTTTGCCATGGAGAAAACTCATACTGCAAAAAACATTTTGGAGGAGTTTAACCGTAAGGTCTCTGAATGGCTGCAACCAAGAAATCGCATAGTTGGTTATGTTTCCACGGATAATGGCAATAATATAGTTAAGGCCATGCAGGACGGTGAATATTTCAGAGTGCCGTGTTTGGCACATTGTATAAACCTGGGTGTTCAAGATTTCTTGAAAACTGAAAACCAAGTCAAGAAGTTACTGACCACCTGCCGTAGAATCTGCACACATTTCAGCCATTCTTTTAAGGCCCGGAAGGAGCTGAGGAGCATTCAACATGAACATAGAATTCCAGTCAAAGGACTCATCCAGGACGTGGCAACACTTTGGAACTCAACCTTTTACATGCTTGAGCGTCTGTTTGAGCAGTGCATGGTAATCAATGACTATATCTTTACACTAGTTTCTGCTATGAAAGACATGAGGCTAGAAATGGAGGAATGGCAGCTAGTTAAAAGCCTGACAGACATGCTTCATCCTTTTGAGGTCTTCACGCGTGAAGTCAGCAGGGAGGACTGTTCTTTGAGCAAAGCTATCCCATTGTTGGTCATGCTAGAGCACCAACTGAAGGCGGTGTCTTCAACGTTCAGAGACGATGTTGGAAATCAAGCTGCATATCTGTTGGCGGAGAACTTATTAAGCCTCCTAGTTGCCAATGAAAGGCTTCAAAACATACATGCAGAACAACATTACATTTGTGCCACTATTCTGGATCCATGGTACAAAACGGCAGTGGCCAGCAAAGCTTCATTCCTTTTGATGAAGCAGATGTTTCAAAGTACAAACATTGGCTAGCTGTGTCAGCCAGTCGGTTCGAAAAAGATCGGCAGAAAATTAAAGGAGCCGTCAGAAGTCGAACTGAATCAGCAGGTGATCCAGCGTCAAGTTCCACTTCTGAATCTGTGGGCGAAGGGAGTCACTTTCCCTCCCAGCCGTTAACGACACCAGCAGAAACCATATCATCATCCTCACCTGCACCAGGCCCACCCATAATATTGTCGGAAGAGGATTGGCTAACTCATCAAGTGTTTGCTCGTTCCAGTGCTTAGAAGGCCACAGATGGTACACAAAGTGGAGCAACCGTGGAGAACCTTGAGTTGATGGTGCAGACCTATATGGATGACCCAACACAGGTCTTTGTTAATATGAATCCATTGCTGTATTGGTACAGGAAAGTGGCTCTATGGCCACTGATCACCAACCTGGCTATAAATTATTTGTCTTGCCCACTCACAAGGGTGTCTTCTGAACGTGTTTTCAGTGCTGCTGGTGCCATTGTAACTTTAAAAAGGACCCGCCTCTCGGCCAAAAATGTGGAGAGGTTAACACTGATCAAGATGAATCACCACTTGATACCACCAGATTACAAAGTACGTGAATGCATGCAGGAAGAAGAGGACACCGACTTAGGAGACTGAAGTTCTTCTCTGTTACCTGACCTACTCCCGTCTCAATTCATGGAGTTTGAGGACGAGCTCTACTTCCCTGACACCGAGCCCTGAAAATGACTTCCTTTTTTTGTCCTTATTCACTTTTATTCATGTGTGTCTTTCTTTGTTTTGCAACTTTTACCACAACAAAACTCTAATCACCTAATCACAACAAGTCCATCAGCAGCACTGTCTTCATCTTATATTCCTTATTGATTTGAAGGTGCCGCAGTCTGCATTCCTGAGGTTCACAAGTTCACAACTCAATCATGCTCGTTTATACTCGTCCTCCAGACTCCCCCTATCCATTTCCCTCAAGGCAGATGGATGGATTACGACGAGTCCCCTCAAGTGGGACTGATATTACTGACTGACTACATGCTTGCTGATTGCTGACAGAGTTACTTCTGATATTGACAGGAGAGGCTGCCCTGTGGGCCCTCACTTTCCGAAGAAGATGCGGACAAAAAGTAGAACAGGTAATGAATAATTGAGAAGATGGCATGCACTGGACAGCAATGGCTGTCTGGCTCTGATGAAACCAATTGCTGTTTGTTTTTTGTGCATGAAATGATGATTCATATGTCTTCTCTTAGTTATTATTTAATCTTTCACACAGTAATTGTAACTCATGTCAACAACTCGTTTTTTTTACCTTGTTCAATTAAAATTGTACTTCAAATTCAGGGGCCTCTATATTGCATTTCAAAAAATATGCAAAATGTCCTTGGAGCGGACTCACTTGCCAATATACCATGATGATTGATTAAATAATATATCTTTTTTCTTTACAGTCACTCACTGGGATGGATGGATCATCAGCGTCGATTTACGGAACAACTACGGCCAATTCATGAGTGGTAAACAGGTAAACCAGTCTACAACAACTACTACAGCAGGACTACATGTCTGTCTATTCGTGGTATGTATTGGTCGAGGGCGAGGCAGTATACTGTTGTTGTTATGCCAGGCAGAGTCCACTCCAGACAGCAGTTCATGTAAAATTGAGGCTATGTGGCTTGCTGCATACAATTAGATATGCTTTGTCTGTCTGACAAAGAGCCTAGGTATGCTACACCAGGTTGCTTCACTCAGTGGTGCCTGCCTTGACCCTCTGCATGGCACTGCCTCAAGCTTGGGCCAAACATCTGTTATGTTTGCAAAATTTACTGTTTTTCGGTATTTCGCAAATCTCGCGAAAGTACCGAAAAATCGCAAATTCTTGAGCGGAACAGATTTTTGGCACATGCTTGCGGCAGGGCCATGCAGACGGTCAAGGCAGGCACCACTGAGCGAAGCATCCTCCTGATGTAGCATACCTAGGCTCTTTGACACAGACAGACAAAGCATATCTACGGTTTAGGGTTCAGTGCAATTTACTAAGGTTTTTGGGTTTAAGTTGGTATGGTTCACGCTGATTCTAGGGCTCAGGCCAGATGCAGGCTCATTCATAATGATGTTGACAATGTTTTAGGGGGGTTTGGTGTTCTTTGGTCCAGAATTGGCAGAATGCTGGCCATTTTGGGTGTTTTGCGGGCGCGTGTGTTTGGGTGAAAACTAAGTGAAAACTAGTTGTAGACCTTCTTCTTCTTCTTCTTCAAAGAGCGCAGTGGTTCGATTTTGTTCTCCCTTGCTGAAATTCTTGTGAATTGCTGGAACAAGTGACTGTTCAGGTGAGTTTCAAGAGGATCAAAGTAGTGGAAGTGCTGAAAACAACAATGTTTTGTGAACAGCGCAATTTGCCATGTTTTGAATATACCAGTATTGGATGTTTTTGGGGGCTGTTTGGAGGTGTTCTAGATTTGTGGGGGAGGGTGTGGGGGTCTGGGAGCACTGCTGGGATAGCATAATTTTTATTGGAAGTGATTTGAAGAAAATCCATCGTGGGAAAGAGGAGTTAGGGCCTAGCTGCAGAGCACGTTTGGACCGATGTTAACTAGTTGGCTAAAAATGTTCTAAGTATTAGTTTTTGCATTTTTGCTTTTTGCCTGTTTAGGGGTGTTCTGCTTTTTTGCGGGTGGCTGCAGGGGTCTAGGGGCATAGTTCGGAAGGTCTAATATCAGAATCAAGTGTTTTGAACCAAATCCAAGGTGAAAAATGTTTACGCTTTTGCTCACTTGCCTGTCTTTGGGGTTCTGTTTGGGGGGCTTCTAGGTTTTTGTGGGCGAGTTTTGGGGTCTGGGAGCACTGCTGGCACAGTCTAATGTTGATTGCATTTTGTTTTCCAGGAAATCCATGGTAGAAAAGGGGAGTTAGGGCCTAGCTGCAGAGCATATTTGGACTGAATTGAAGGTAGGCCCATTTTTGCTTTTTGGCTGATTGGCGGGGTTAAACTTGTTTCCGCCTGGGTTGACGGGTCTGGGGGCATTGCTGTGAAGGTCTAATACCGGATAAAAGTGGTTTGTAGAAAATCGGAGGTGAAAAAGTTTTTCCATTTTTAGGCATTTCGCTCATTTTAGCGTTTTCGGGGGGCTGTTTGGGGGGTTCCTGGTGTTTGTGGGTGGGTTTTGGGGTCTTGAAGCAATGCTGGGTATGGATACTTTTGATTGCAAGAGGTTTGAAGAAAATCCATGGTGGCAAAGGGGAGTTAGGGCCTTGCTGCATAGCGCGCACTGAGTGATCTGGGACAAAAGCAGGAATTTGTCTAAGTGCCCATTTTTCCATTTTTTGCTTTTTGGCTGTTTGGGGGGTTAAACTTGTTTCCGCCTGGGTTGCCGGGTCTGGGGGCATTGCTGTGGAGGTCTAATACCGGATAAAAGTGGTTTGGAGAAAATCGGAGGTGAAAAAGTTTTTCCATTTTCAGGCATTTCGCTCACTTTAGCGTTTTCGGGGGGCTGTTTCGGGGGGTTCCTGGTGTTTGTGGATGGGTTTTGGGGTCTTGTAGCAATGCTGGGTATGGATACTTTTGATTGCAAGAGGTTTGAAGAAAATCCATAGTGGCAAAGGGGAGTTAGGGCCTAGCTGCAGAGCGCGCACGGAGTGATCTGGGAAATATGCAGAAATTTGTCAAAATGCCCATTTTTAGATTTTTGCTTTTTGGCTGTTTTGGGGGTGGGTTAAACTTGTTTCCGCGTGGGTTGACGGGTCAGGGGCATTGCTGTGAAGGTCTAATACCGGATAAAAGTGGGTTGCAGAAAATCGGAGGTGAAAAAGTTTTTTCAATTTTCAGGCATTTTGCTCACTTTAGCGTTTTCGGGGGGCTGTTTGGGGGGGTTCCTGGTGCTTGTGGGTGGGTTTTGGGGTCTTAGAGCAACGCTGGGTATAGATACTTTTGATTGCAAGAGGGTTGAAAAAAATCCATGGTGGCAAAGGGGAGTTAAGGCCTAGCTGCAGAGCGCGCACGGAGTGATCTGGGAAATATGCTGAAATTTGTCAGTGCCCATTTTTCAATTTTTGCTTTTTGGCTGTTTGGGGGGGTTAAACTTGTTTCCGCCTGGGTTGACGGGTCTGGGGGCATTGCTGTGAAGGTCTAATACCGGATAAAAGTGGTTTGGAGAAAGTCGGAGGTGAAAAAGTTTTTCCATTTTCAGGCATTTCGCTCACTTTAGTGTTTTCGGGGGGCTGTTTGGGGGGGTTGCTGGTGTTTGTGGGTGGGTTTTGGGGTCTTGGAGCAACGCTGGGTATGGATACTTTTGATTGCAAGAGGTTTGAAGAAAATCCATAGTGGCAAAGGGGAGTCAGGGCCTAGTTGAAGAAAGCGTTTGACACTATTTTAAACTTGGGGCTCATTAGGGTTAGCAGCATTGCATGTGTTTGGGGGTGTTCGAGATTTTGGCAACTGGGTTCTGATGTCTACTCTTTGAGCACTTGTCGAGAAATGTCTAATTTTGGTTGCAAGTGGTTTGAAGAAAATCCATGGTGGGAAAGGGGGGATTTGGATATACTTTACTTTCAAAGTACATTTTGTCACCATTTTCCACTAGGCCTCAGACAGGTAGCAGTATCGCACGTTTTTTGTGGTCTGATCGGGGGTATTCTACATTTTAGCATCTGTGTTTAAGGGTCTGGGAGCACTGCTGGGAAGGTCTAATTTTGTTCTAAAATCGTAGTTTAAACTATACCTAGCTTGAGGAGAAAGATCCGCAAAATTCACCCATACTTATTTATCCTTCAAAAGGAGACTCCGAGTACGCCCTTTTGAAACTATTGTAATGTCGATTCTGAAACTGAAAGTGTGACTTTTTGCACTACTCAGTGTACGTACTTTATATGTTTTTTCTCAGTGGTCTTTTAATATCACTTCCTGTATTAAAATGCCACGGACTCAATAATTCTCGCTCCGGTGCCTTCTCGACTCACGGGTTCACACTCTGTGACTCTGGGTAATAGCTTGCTTAATCTCCACAACGGCCCCTCACGGTGGGAAGCCTGGCTTTCACCTTGTGGATACTCTGCCAGGGTTATCTCACAGGGGAATACCAGAACGGGTTCCCTAAGCAAGCGCGGAGATGCCTCAGGGTAAGTTGTGCGCTATATAAGTTTCATTCATTTAATTTCATTTCATTTCATTTCATATTTGCACCAACATTTACAGGGCGGCTTTCACCCTGTGCAATGGAAAAAAGGATGAAGCCAGGCTTCACATTAGCGACCCGCAATTCAGCATCCGCCAGGCAGGGAGTGGACAGGGTGTCTTCTGGTCACTAACATTGATCGACGGAGCGTCAGATGGAATGGAGTACCGCAAATAAGAGGAATGGCTTGATGCATGCAACTTCCCAAATTCAATAGGACAAGTACAACAATATACAGTAACAGTATCCATTCATTTCTACTTATCTTTTAAGTAATGTTATTGCTGTGAACTTCTATGAGTGTGACTCTGCATTTCTTTGCTCGCTGATTCTAAATTCATCCCTCCAGCCATTGTATAGTTTTACTTTGCTATTTTTCAAACTAATTTATTGAACAAAGTGTTTCTCTGAGTGCTGAGATAGGCAAAAACGCATAATTACTGCAGCCCTGTACCGTCGCATTCTTTCATTCATTAGAAAGTACTATTTAGTTTAAGTAACCTAACCATCCATTTAGCAATCAACTTCATGCCTGCAAAAGTGCATGCACTTCCTTTATGTCCCTTAAAATATTTATGGATATCTTCGTATCCAAAGATTGGTTTATCTTCATTTGTTGTTTGTCCATGCTGTGTTATTTTTCCCTCTCTCAACAAAACTTTCCCAAAAAAACCCATTCCCATCCAATTTCCAAACCCTAACCCTCTTCCCCCGGGCTGTGTGGTTTTCATTGATTGAGTAAATGACAGCAATAATTCCACACACTTGCTGGGGAGGATAAGGTCATAGCAACTGAAAATGAATTACATTTCAAGGCTGGTGAAGGAATCGAAGGATATATTCTTTCTCAGCTTGACACAGACCCATGACTATTGGCAAATCAAAGCAGATTTTCAATGGCGCCATTAACTGGATTGATCATGAAGAACATCCTCCTCCTACACGTGGCAAATGATTACGCTGCTGATTACGCTGCTCTGTCCTTCACCTTCAGTACTATTTCTTGTAGTAGTAGCCAATGTCAAATTCCAGGCAAGTAGTAGTTATACTTTCAATACTTTAACATTTGTAAGGTTACATTTTGGCACTGTTTTAGTGTACTGTCACGTGCTATAGTATCTATCGTACTGTTCTAAAGCTCCGCTCAGGCCAATCAAGGTTTCAATTTCTTTTTTTTCATATGCTGCAACTGCCACTGTGTACCACCACTAGTACCACCGCAATGATGCCATTTCAACCGCCCAGGATTGCCAACCTTAATCGCCATTTGCCATGCAGCCAGCCCTGTGCCAAGCCCTATTTTCAAACATGAATTACAGGTAAGATAAGCATTTGGGGGAGGAAGAATAATGGAGTAGTATGAGAGACGAGAGGCTGGCGGTAGTAATAGTAAAGTCCTAGGACAATTGAATTCACTAACTCTGTGAGAGGCACTTACTTTTGTAAACATTTGGGCAATTACTTACACAATTTGAATCAAGAAACCACTTAAGTTTCAGGAAAACAAACTTACAGTTAACGCCCCCCTCCAGCCTGAACTGCAGTAAAAACATGTATGCTATGTTTAAGTTGAAAATAATAATTATTTATATCCCTAACAAAAATAAACTATCTCGCAAGACCCGACCCACCTCCCCACCTAACCCCAAAGAATGTCCTTGAAATAAAAAGTCCCCAAAGTCCAAAAAAACAACTTCAAATTACCACCCCCCAAAAGTCTTTAAAAAAGGGTCAAGGGACAGTCTCTCCTTCTCTAATGCTGCCGGCGGAGTACTTTTTGCAAGGAGGTTCTTGAGAAGGATTCTCAGTTTCTTCTGCTCCTGCTCAAGGTAGGACACCCTCAGGGTTAGGCGGTGCACGCGTGCCTTGCACCTGCTGTGGGGGGCAGCTGATTTTTTGGCTGCTTGGTGGTGGCGGGTGGCTGCGGTACCACGGCACCGTACCGCTGGAGGCCTGCGCTGACTGGCTGACCCAGGGAGCGCGGAGGAGGATGCAGCTGTCCCTGTGGATGTTGTGGTTGACTGCGTGTCCTCCTCCTTCTGGGCCACCAGCCACCGATATTCGGCGACAGTCGCCTCCAGTTTCCGTTGCCGGGCCCGTCTAGCCAGCTCCTTCCGTGACAGTTTGGAAGGAGCATCTATATGAAGAAAGAAAAACATAGTCTGTAACCAATGCTCTTTAAGATTAACACAAAATAATTCAGCAGAAAGTTGTGTCACAGTAGAACTAGCAACTTGCAAGCACAGTACATAACATTTGTGGCCTGTATCTATCTAACCTCCCACTTCTTCAGCCTTGCTCTAACATTAGCGGGAGTTTCAGGAATCAATTCTATGAGCACTATGGACTCAGTACATTAGAGTCGACTATGACAGTACACCAGTCTTATTCTTCTTCTTCTCTCTTGTTGAGCGAAATTGGTACGTAAACTTCTGTAATGCTAGCGCAGTCAACTTGCACGCCATGATGACACAGGCTTGCGTTACTGTACCAGTCCAGTACATGCAGGTGGTGAAGCTCTTACTTTTCTATTACGGGTGGCACTGAGAATAATTTGTTACAAGGGCTACTGCTTAATTAATTTAACTTTCACCCTACAGTGCCAATGACTACTAGAAAAGGAAAATGAAGAAGATAAATAATATGATTATCTATCCCTTCACATGATATGTATTTGATTACATATGGGATGACTTTAGGTGCTTTGTTTTTTATTGATTGAACACTGATAGGCCACACATGAATGACAGAGTTGTACTAAAATTATTAACAGAGGTAGTGAGTGGCCCCCGTAATCGCCATATATATGCTGTGCTTGCAATACAAAGTACTGTTACTATTCATGGTAGTATTCGGAAAAATTACAACTTCTTTTCCTTGCCTTTCCTACACTGGAACGGACGTGCAGGTGCGGTGTTACATGCTCTTCAAAGTAACACTAAGTTCATCCAGTGATCGTCTACTCTCTCTACATACACATATGCTATCTATGAGTCAGATAGTACCATGATCCAGGCATCCATCCATTCAAAGTAAATGTCAATCATTCTTCTTAATGTCTCAAGTGGACAAACTTTACTTTTTCTCACGGGAAAAGAACATTTTCATTTTATTTTGGAAACCGCAAGCCATGCATCCGTGCTTGACTTGCATTTGAATTTCAACCAAAGGATATATTGCGCACACATACAGTTTCTGTTTCACCCACCCAGGCAGTCCTCTTTCCTTTCTCCTTCCACCCATCCTTGCTTCATCCTTCAACCGGACATGCATCATATTCCCAGCCACCTCGGGCAGCATTCAAAAACACGTATCATTCTTTGCCAATCATCATTACTTTTAATTCGCTCGTCCTTCCACACTTACTTACACCCTTCTTTCCTTTTTCGTTCATCCCATCCATTAAGTTCATTTCTAATCTGACTTGGATTCTCGAAAAAACTTTCACAGCTGAGTTGAAGTCAATTTAGAGGGGGCTACTATCTGTTTAATAAAAACTTAGTTCTAAATTTGTAAGTCTTCTTAACAGTATAGTATACTTGCACTGTACAACATATACACCGTGCAGAGAGCAGACTCTGCAGTCTGCTATCTCAATAAGTAAGGAATATAATAGCTTACCACTGTCCGCCACTACCATGGCATCCCGCACAGCAGCTTCTGCTGGCTGTTGCACTGCCTCCGCCCCAGGAGTGCCCACCTCCACGCTGGCCCCGGCACTGGTGGATGGTTGTGCCGATGTTCCGCCTAGAAAATACATTTCAGATTTTTAGATGCCATATACAACACTCCCTAGTATTTTGTCTAGGAATGAAAAAATGTCACTACGACTACACAAACAAATGTAATAATTTGTGACTGTCTAGTCAAAACTAAAAATTGCACTTTTTTACAGGGAAGGGTGTTATCTTGCTACACTTTTTGGCACAACTGATGAATGCTTGCTTTTTAACATGCACCGTTTTTCTCATAACAGACAGAAGCTTCCCTTCTAAGAACAAGAGCAACATCAGATCATCATCACTAGGACGGAGTCAGCAACGATTCAGCACCACAACGAAGATTTGAAGTTCCAACCAGGTGAGGGCTCGCCCATAATTAATGTGTGAGATCACTAAGCACTTTTCCATTTTCAATCCACCGTTTATGTTGTATGATGAACTTGATTTTAATAAATGTTTTTACTTTTAATAAAGCTTTGAAACTTACATAGACTCTGTGGTTTTTAGTCATTAGTGAGTGAGCGAAAGGGTTTGCAATTTGCAAGCATGAGTCCGTGGCTCTGACAGTTCTGGACTCTGACTCCATAGTCTTATGTCCTGGGTTGGATAATCATCATTGGGGATCAATTAACAATGAATTAGGGAGCTAAATGACTCTGTCACACTAGATAGTTAGTAAGGAGATTGGGGGTTCAAATTCTGTTATGACTGAGGTATGTGGAAAGTCTAACTGCGCTTATTATAATTGATAAACAATACATTATTTAGTGTCCATAGTTCTGTTTGTGCAGAATTGTCCCTGCAACAATAGTAGTATGGATTGTCCTCCTATCCAATCAAAAAGTAAACTAGTATCTTATTCTTTCTTGGTGGTCATTGACAGTTTATTGTTGGGAATTGTCAAAGCATAAACATTTAGAAGACTTCAAAAGACATTATGGACAACCCAGAGGACTGCACTCAGTGCATAGAGCTATTGCTGAATAGAATGGGAGTTTCATTTGACACCTTTTGCCAACAGACAGACTAATAATATTAATCTAGTAGTACCACAGGGAGTCATAGGAGAGGCAGGATATGAATTTAGAATCAGTCTACATGAAGATCAAAGACAATGTAGGAAAAATCTAATGTGGAACGTTAGTAAAAAATAGGTACTCTAAAAGATAGGGCAGTATAATTATTAATATTAGCATGAAAACTTACTGGGGCCAGCAGAGGAGCCCTCGCCGGACCGATCCTGGCCTTCCTGGTCCTCGTCCACCGGCGCCGCTACCTCCTCCTCTGTCCTCTTGCCCCTGGGGGGAGCTGATGTACAACTTGAAAGAAAGACCCAAACATGGATGATTGTTTTCAACCAAATCAAACACTTCAAAAGAAAAATAACAAATTATTTCGGGGAAATAGCAAATAGACAACAATTGCACTACATTTATTGACGTATCTGATGTGGTCTACTAGGATATTAGTATTGCTGGATTCGCGGACCGTCGACTTGGAAATGTATGTAAATAACTAAACAAACTACAAAAAGGTTAGACTAGGACTGGCAGGCAGCACTGCGCAGCACGCGAAGTGACAGACAAAGTACATTGTGATTGCAGACCAGTGAGAACACTAAAAAGTAAGTTTGTACTATATAGCCAGTCATTAAAATACTCAAACTATCAATCCACCACAACTATCTCTTCTTAGTGGCAGGTGTACAAAGGAAGGACTGGACTTGAGTCTCTAGGGGCAGATTTACAAGTCCCTTGTTTTGCTCCGTCGTTGCGTGACTTTGTGACGCAGTGGCAGCACTAAAGAGGCGCCATGGTGCGGGTATATTAACAACCTGACACATCTGGGAGATGCATCACGTTGTAAAGCCCTAGGCCATCAGGGGCGTTCTGGTGCAAGGGAGTGTGTTCCTGTGCAGGAATGCATCCTAAAAGTGGCTGAGTGAAATCTACAAGATTTCACTCAGTCTCTTTTAGGCCAATGCTGCGTCACTCAAAACCCTTCGCCTGCTTGAAGCAGACGTACGGCTTGACGCAGCTCTGGGGAGATAGGGCACCCCAGAGCATTGCTGGAGCTGCGTCATGGTTGCGACGCAACTCCAGCAATGCGCTGCCTTTAGGGCACAGATGCGTGACGCTTCTGTGTGGTTTTTGCCCCATGGTGCGCCGCATTGTAAATGCGGCGCACCATGGGTGGTGGAGTCGTGGCGAACAATTTCTGGCGTATCCCTGCTAATTTGCAGGGATGCGCCAGTAATTGTAAATCTGCCCCTTAGTGTCTAGCATTATGCAGTTCTGTAAAGTACACTCATAAATAATTACTGAGGCCAATGAAATGTGCAAAAAAAATCGAAAACAAATAAGCATAGTAGCACCGCCACTGAGCAGGAGAGCAGTGAACCTGAAATGCAATCACAGAACATTTTGAAACATAATTTACCTACAATCTAATCGGCAGCATTATTGCTCTTCGGAAAAAACAAAAATGTGCAATATGATAACACATAGAGCAGGAGAAAACAGAGTAGTGATTAAATAGCTACTACTACTCATCAAACCCAGGGATCTCGACGCCTAGCAGGTCGAGCAGGTCGTATTCACGGTCCAGGAGGTCGGACCACCAGTGCGTGGCCTGGTTGTAGGTGCGCCGGACCCGAGAGTGTTGATACATGGCCCGGCACGCCTTCTCCCAACGCTTCCGACGCTCCCGGAGCCCGTACCCGCTAGCGATCCTGCCGCCTGCCGCAATGGTCTTGGGGAGGCGGCGCTGCACATAGTAAACCAGTGCGGCCACCTCCTCCGCGCTGAAGATCTCCAGGGCTGTGACTAGCTCCACCCGCAATCGCCCGCATGGGAGCCGGGTATGGGGTGCGGGACCCTTCCTCTTCTCCTTCCCGGCTCCCTTTGCCATGGTCCTGTACAGCAGAAAGAAAAAAAAAAGGAAATAGGGAAAAAAGTTTTAAAAAGTAGCTTTAAAAGTAACAAAAAGTTGAAAAAAACACAAAATATATATCTAGAAAAAAAGAGGGATAGATATAGAGTAGAAAAGATAAAAAAAAAGTCCAAAGAAACAATGGATTGCACAGATGAAAGGAGGATTAGAAAGCAGGCACAGAACCATAGCAATGAATGAAAAACAAGATGGCCGCGCCCATTGAGGACCGCATGGTTAAGTTTGCTGGATTTTTCACCTGCGAGTATGCAAAAACATGCGTGAACTCATAATAGCGCGCCGCACACAACGCAACATTGTCAATAGCGCCCGGAAACGGAAATACGCAATGCGCACAAGATGGCCGCGCCCATGGACGACCGCATGGGCAACCTCACGGTCGGTGCTCTGTAAGCAGTCCGCGAATAAGCAAAAAAAGGGCGAACACGCCAAAAAAAAGAAATCTGCAAATTCGCACGAATACGTGCATTGCCAGTTCGATTTAGAGGGAATTTGCGCCCCGCGAATCTCGCGAAATTGCAGAAAAACGAATTTTCCAAAACTGAAAGCACTTAGCAGGTGTAAAAGTTCAAGCTAATTTGTAACCATTCCCTGTAGTGCTTCCTGAGGGGCCCCTCCAGAGTTCAGTTGCCTACTTCCAACTCAAAGCAGGGTCAGAGAATAGTTACAAGTATGGCACAATGCTCCTGTAAAAAAAAATAAACTGCAACAGGAAGCACTTACAGCTAAGGAAGCAGGTGCCAGACTTGAAGCTCAAATTCAGTGACACATGTACCAGCCCCAAATGAATTAATCTCAGTTGAGGCTGGGAAGGTGTGCTTTGCTTTCCCCCCATAATCTACAGTGGTGAACAAGAGGGTGGTAGTGGTGAACCAGAGGGTGCTGTGATAAACCAGAGGGAGACAGTGATGATCCAGAGGGTGGCAGTGATGAACCAGAGGGTGGCAGTGATGAACCAGAGGGTAGCAGTGATGAACCAGAGGGAGGCAGTGGTGAACCAGAGGGTCATGAACCAGAGGATAGCAGTGATGAACCAGAGGGTGGCACTGGTGAACTAGAGGGTGGCAGTGCAGAACCAGAGGGTGGCAATGATGAACCAAAGGGTGGCAGGGATGAACCAGAGGATGGCAGTGATCAACCAGAGGGTGGCAGCCTTGACCCAGAGGGTGGCAGTGAACAACCAGAGGGTGGCAGTGATGAACCAGAGGGTGGCACTGGTGAACTAGAGGGTGTCAGTGATGATCCAGAGGGTGGCAGTGGTAAACTAGATGGTGGCAGTGATGAACCAGAGGGTGGCAGTGATGATCCGGAGGGTGGAAGTGGCAAACCAGAGGGTGGCAGTAATGAACCAGAGGGTGGCAGTGATGAACCAGAGGGTAGCAGTGGTGAACCACAAGGTGATGAACCAGAGGATAGCAGTGATGATCCAGAGGGTGGCAGTGGCAAACCAGAGGGTGGCCGTAATAAACCAGAGGGTGGCAGTGATGAACCAGAGGGTGGCAGTGGGGAACCACAAGGTGATGAACCAGAGGATAGCAGTGATGAACCAGAGTGTGGCAGTGGTGAACCAGAGGGTGGCAGTGACGATCCAGAGGGTGGCAGTGGCAAACCAGAGGGTGGCGGTGATGAACCAGAGGGTGGCAGTGTCAAACCAGAGGGTGGCAGTGGCGAACCGGAGGGTGGCAGTGATGAACCAGAGGGTGGCAGTGATGATCCAGAGGGTGGCAGTCGCGAACCAGAGGGTGGCAGTAATGAACCAGAGGGTGGCAGTGATGATCCAGGGGGTGGCAGTGGCAAACCAGAGGGTGGCAGTATTGAACCAGAGGGTTGCAGTGATGTACCAGAGGGTAGCAGTGGTGAACCACAAGGTGATGAACCAGAGGATAGCAGTGAGGATCCAGAGGGTGGCAGTGGTGAACCAGAGGGTGGCAGTAATGAACCAGAGGGTGGCAGTAATGAACCAGAGGGTGGCAGTGATGAACCAGAGGATAGCAGTGATGAACCAGAGTGTGGCAGTGGTGAACCAGAGGGTGGCAATGATGATCCAGAGGGTGGCAGTGATGAACCAGAGGGTGGCAGTGGCAAACCAGAGGGTGGCAGTGGTGAACCAGAGGGTGGCAGTGATGATCCAGAGGGTGGCAGCTGCGAACCAGAGGATGGCAGTAATGAACCAGAGGGTGGCAGTGATGAACCAGAGGGTGGCAGTGGTGAACCAGAGGGTGGCAGTGGTGAACCAGAGGGTGGCAGTAATGAACCAGAGGGTGGCAGTGGTGAACCACAAGGTGATAAACCAGAGGATAGCAGTGATGAACCAGAGGGTGGCAGTGGTGTACCAGCGGGTGGCAGTGATGATCCAGAGGGTGGCAGTGGCAAACCAGAGGGTGGCAGAGGCGAACCAGAGGGTGGCAGTGATCAACCAGAGGGTGGCAGTGATGATCCAGAGGGTGGCAGTTGCTAACCAGAGGGTGGCAGTAATGAACCAGAGGGTGGCAGTGATGATCCAGAGGGTGGCAGTGGTGAACCAGAGGGTGGCAATGATGAACCAGAGGGTGGCAGTGGTGAACCACCAGGTGATAAACCAGAGGATAGCAGTGATGAACCAGAGGGTGGCAGTGGTGCACCAGAGGGTGGCAGTGATGATCCAGAGGGTGGCAGTGGCAAATCAGAGGGTGGCAGTGATGAAACAGAGGGTGGGAGTGATGATCCAGAGGGTGGCAGTGGCAAACCAGAGGGTGCTGTGATGAACCAGATGATGGCAGTGATCAAACAGAGGGTGGCAGTCTTGAACCAGAGGGTGGCAGTGGTGAACCAGAGGGTGGCAGTGGTGAACCAGAGGGTGGTAGTGGTGAACCAGAGGGTGGTAGTGGTGAACCAGAGGGTGGTAGTGGTGAACCAGAGGGTGACAGTGGTGAACCAGAGAGTGGCAGTGGTGAACCAGAGGTTGGCAGTGGTGAACCAGAGGGTGATATTGATGAACTAGAGGGTTGGCATTGGTGAACCAGAGGCTGGCAGTGATGAACCGGAGGGTGGCCTCAATGAACCACAGGGTCGCAAACAGGCTGGACACGTAGAAACAACATGGTCGCAACCGTTGCGACACACAAATAAGTTCGCATTCCCGAACTGGCAAAAACCCTTTCACAAATTCGCAAATTCGCACGAATTCACGGATTTTGCGAATTGCGAGTTTGCTTTTGCACCAATTCGCGGACCGCGAAGTCGCAAATTTCGCCCATACTTATTCCAGATATGGCAGGCCTGAAGGCGGCCTTTGTAGCAATAAACTAGTCTCCTTCAATATAGCTGTTAGGACTACAAATCCATTTTACCAAATTATGTCCATAAAACTCTTGATGTCAGCTTTGCAGGTATTAGTAAATTTTTATAATTACGCCACTGACCAAGAAATATTAACTGCTTTAGGTCAACTGGGCTCCGATCTGTCAAGAGATAAGATTCTTTTCAGAGGGAGGAGATATTAACATTCAACTATGCCAGCTGCCAGCCAATAAAGTATGTGGCCTGGTCAACCCCAGGAATGATGATGTTACCCACTTTTTACATACAGATTATAGAGAGAAACTCAATGAGTTACTTTTTAAATATGACCTGGGTTTTAGCAATGAACTTGGACACAGCCCAGTTGATGTAAATAACTTGTACATTCAATGGAAGTGTGGGAAGTAGCATTATTGACTACCTGCTGTTCCCTAACCACTACTCTGCCTTAGTTAATAAATACACTCTACATGACTTTGCAATGAGCAATCGCTTTCTTCTGAGCTTATAGTTGGACACAATTCTCGTTAAAAATCAAGGGGTCTGTCACCACACCTCATCAGTTGAGCGCATCGAACTCTCTCATTTAAATGGTTACACTATGCACTGGTCTATGGTTGACCCCATAAAATATTTAGAACAACTAATGCAAAACATTTGTCTAGATGAGTCAGCAGAGGCTACTACATATATAGATTCATTCAATCTAATTACCAAGGAAATCAAAGCAGGGCTAACCTCCCATGAGAAGAGAGGAGCAGCAAACATTAAGAGCTGGTTTGATCATGTCTGTACTCAGGCTCATAAAAACCTGAAATGGGCTCTAAGCGCCCTTCCCAGGAACACCACCCATCCTACCCAATAACACCATTGAAGTACAAAACAGTAAATGGGCATACAGCTTTGCCCTAAAACACAACAAAAAAGGTTTGAGGTTTTGAGGTGCCCTGTGAAAATTTACACAAGGCTTGTTGTATTAATGACAGCACAGGATTTTGGCATTTTATATATTCCCCTTTTTTAAGTGATGATGATAAACCCAGACTTGAGATCGCAGTTACAGAAGAAGGCTGACTTTCTCATTATTCTACATTATATGCCAGTACAACTGAGTGTGGTAGTAACCGCACGCCATTAGTGCCCGTGGCTGACTTACCAATGTCCACACTCTCGCAAAACTAGATTGATCTCAATTTCACCCTGGAAGAGGTCATATCGACTCTAAAGTTGAGCAAAGGAGGAAAATCGCTGGGGCCCAGATGGCATCCAGATCGAACTTTTTTGGGCTAATATTGATTTTTGGGGCCCTCCCTTGACTTAGATCCTATCAGAGTGTTGGATTACTAAATTCCTGGCATCATACTCAACTTCTCCCTCACCATGACCCACAGGTCAATGCTATCTCCTCCACATGCCCAACACCCTCCGCATCCTCCGCAAGACATACAAATGGATCCCTTGAATCCAGAAAGGCTGTCACCCACGCACTCATAACCAGCAGATTGGACTACGGGAACGCCCTCTATGCCAGAATCAACATATCCCTGCTCCAGAAACTCCAGACCATCCTGAACACTGCTGCCAGACTCGTCCTCTGCATCACACAACAAGACCACATCACACAGGACCTACGAAACCTCCACTGGCTCCCCATCAGGAAGAGAGTGACCTTCAAGCTACTCACTCACATCTACAAATCCCTCCACAACAATGGACCAAAATACCTCAGCAGAAAAGTCTCCTTCTAGGCAACCAAGAGAAGCCTCTGATCCACCAACCTTGCCCTTGCCAAACCCCTGTGCATCTGCAGAGCCAGGACGGGTGGAAGAACCTACTCCTACATCGCGTACAAATGCCTGAAATGAACACCCGCTCAGCATCAGACGTTCCCCACTCTGCATACCTTCAGGAAGAGCCTCAAAACCAGGCTCTTTGGGTGAAACCTAGCTGCTTGTCCCCCCCCAGCGCCTTGAGATCCTCACAAGTGAGTAGTGTCATTCATAAATCCCTGATTGATTGATTGATTGATTGATTGATTGGTCAGAGTCTCATATTGTGTCAATATTTAAGAAAGGTGATCGTATTTGCTTGCCCATTACATACACATCTCCTGTTAGATTCACAATTTAAAGTGGTTGGTCGCATGCTTTTATGTAGACTACATTAGTGGGCTGACTGTAATAACATTATTTTGGATTTACAATACGGATCCTGACCGGGAATTGGGACTATGAAGCAGGCTATCAACCTGAACTTGCTGATAGGCAAATATGTACACATAAAACGTGGCAACTTGTTTATGGTATTTGTCGATCTGTCCTCTGCTTTTGACTATGTAGTCCATGATAAACTCTGGTCTGTCATGCTCACAATGGGAGTGGAAATCACTATTGTCAACTTTCTCAGATATCTATATTCAACTAGCACTGCAAGGGTCTGAAAGGTGAATGCACTCAAGCATTTAGCATTCAAAAATGGATTCAACAAGATTGATACTTAATCGTTTTTTGTTTAATCTCACATTAACCCCTTGCATGCTCATGACGAGCTGAGCTCGTCATGAGCTAAAGTGCTCCAGTGCTCATGAGGAGCTGAGCTCGTCATGGCCATTAGAATGCTTGCACGCTGGGATAATTCCCCTGCTGTGCTGAATGTTCTATTGAAACGGGTGTGGCCGTGACGAGATGGGCACAGGAGCACTGTAGCTCATGACGAGCTGAGCTCGTCATGAGCACCGGGGCGCTGGCTGGCTTGGCTAGTACTCTTGTCAATAAATGTTGTGATCTGCCGCAAGTTGGGCATCGACCCATACTGGTTCTGCTTTATACAGATGATGCAGTGCTTATGGCTCGCACCCCGCTTGCCCTCTAGCGTCTTCTCAATGCATTTATACACTATATGCAGAATCTGGGGTTACAAATCAACACAAGCAATACCTTTGGTAGAAAGCAGGCAAAAGAACAGCAAAATGTGGTAACATTCAAATTGACAACTCCATCTTATCGCAAACACCGTTTTTTTCATATTGAGGAATCCTATTTGACTGCGCGGGGAATTGCTGTCAATTCTAGAAAACTCCAATTCGTTAAATCCATTATGGCCCTGTTACACTGTTACACCCAAAAGAAATGTTAACTATATACATTTCCAAATGTTGATCAATTGCGATGTATGGTTCTGAGTTTTGCGGTTATGTAAATGTTGAGGCTTTACAGCTGTCAGAAAATGCTTTTTTTTTTTAATCCTCTTGCGCTTCCAAAAAGCTA
This sequence comes from Lissotriton vulgaris, assembly GCF_964263255.1. Classification (NCBI taxonomy): domain Eukaryota; kingdom Metazoa; phylum Chordata; class Amphibia; order Caudata; family Salamandridae; genus Lissotriton; species Lissotriton vulgaris. Next base: position 1,443,021,670 of record NC_141685.1, read on the forward strand.
ATGCAATTTTGCATGCTATTCTGAGTTGGGTGCATCATATTTAGCAAACTTCATAAAGGTTTAGCCAGTTTTGCTCTGGGATAAAATTTGCCCATCTGTCTTCACAGAACTTAATCGAGCCATCACAAAGGATTGTTGTGGATTGGAGCATGCTCTAACAATCCCTTGGCTAAAGTTTGTCAAACAGTTCATGTCTGACATTGGCTACTCTGAATCTTAAGACAATCCAGTAATCCTGAGTAATTTCCTGAGGAAATCGCTAAAGCTGGAATGTTTACAATTACTTGAGGAACTGAGGTTGTCAGTTGAATTGGTTAAACCTACTATTTCCCAAAATTAAAGGATTTTGACCAGTTTTTCAAAGCAACCTTACCTAGTTAATGTACTCAAATCCCAGCATAGATTTGTTCTGACACGCTTTAGGCTTGATATTTTTCACCTCTTGATGAGCTTTCCTAATGTTAATAATTGGCCATATGAGTTGATGTTTTGTCCCTGTGATAACCTATCCAAACAGTCCACCATGCATATATTGTTTTTTTGTAAATTTTATGCCAATTTGAGAAACTCTTTTATCAAGCCGTTAATGAAATCTCTAAATTTTAGGCATTGTGGACTGGTTTGTTTATATTTACAATTATGTCACAATTTGTAGATATGTATGGTTTTATCATGATTTTTCCCGAAGAAAGATGCTATTGGGTGAGCAGATTACTGTTGCCATACCTTAAATTATGTCTGTATTTTTAGTATCCCATTTTTAAAATCTATTTTTATCTAATTTACTGTATTGTATTTTACTATGTACGCTTTTTTGCTTCACTACGTGATATCCAATAAAGCCTATTTACTCAGTAACATTGTTCTGGTGTCCTGACAACAGACAAGAACAACTGAGTGCTGTAAACAAATAGAGTTAAAATAAGGAAAGACATGCACGCGGGTCAAAATGAAAAGCACATGCATACAAATGATAAACAATGCACAACGGGGGTTACACTTTACTTGACACTGCAGGATGGCCTTTAACATTACATGGAGTCTGTAGGTATTCCAAGTGTAGCTCCATACCAAAAGGCACAGTGGTTAGAGCACCAGTAGAGAGCAAACAGTAGCTAGAGTTTTATGGCGGTTTAGGAGATTGCAAGGGAGGGGAATCCTGACAGTACTCCGACAACTTATTACATTTAATATGTGATATCTTTTGTATGGGAACAGCATACCCACAAAGAACTTCACACAAGCCTTTTGTTACCCAAGACCCTTTGGATTCTCAGCAGGGTGGAAGGAAATTCCAGAGCTATATGTAGGGGAAAGATTCTAGAAGTTAATCCCAGCTGACACTAGGTACACAAATAGGACCCTCAGAACCACCCTTCAATTCACTCTCTGACCTGCGGGGGACCCCGAGAACAACTGCTTTGTACTTCAGAGAACTGCCCAACTGCTTGAGCCTGCTTTGTACCGTAGAGTACTGCCCTGCTGCCACCAGAGAACTACCCAGCTGCTTGAAGCTTGGATTGTACCTTCAGATGAATGCCCTGCTGCTTGAGGCCTGCCTTGTAACTGGATCCTAGGACTACTAGAGTGCCTCCAAGGGTCTGGTGCCTGACTTCCAGTTCGGAGCAACATGGACACCATAAGCTTCAGAGGCCTCTCTGCAAGTGGCCAGCTGACCTACTGCACTGGATCTGCATGGACCTGCAACTGGACCTGCTTAAGTCCTGCTGGTCCCTGTCGGAGTGAATTCCTGATCTTTAAAAGGTGGCTCCCCAGGTCCTGGACCTTTGGCTGGCATCAGTTGAGCGCCTCCTAGGCCATTCAAACAGTACTAGCACCGATCTTCCTGCACCAGTTCATAGTAACCCTGCACTTGCTAATAACAGGAACATTGGCTTGAAAAATCTGATTATGTGTGGGACCATTTTAATACAGCCCAGAAAGGCTTTCTGTGCCTGTGGCTCCAACTGAACCCCGATCCTGTTTGGGACCACATTATGTGACAAGATCAGACTAGCTGAATGAACCTGCGTGTGCTGCCTTACAGCCTGGTCAATGGTGTGACATGGTTGGATCTATGTTAAGTCATTTTCCGGGTTGAAAAAATGCTAGAAGGAGTAGCACAAAATTAAGCAATTTATGCCTATAGTTCAGGGAGACCAAATTGATCTTCATGCCAATGTATTTCCATTTCACAGCAGTCTGTTCCACTCAGTATCTACCTCCCAGGCCTGCTTGAGTTGAATGGTGCCTCCCGTTTGAAATAAGAAACCGTATTGTAAAATGTAGGTACCCATCTTATATAATCCAAGGATATGATTAGCTTGGTTAATGGAATGAATTCCCATAGCTTCTCGGGAAACCCCAGGATCTTCTCTACTATTGTTTGCATCAGAAAAAGGTAGATGTGTGTATATATATATATATATATATATATATATATATATATATATATATATATATATATATATATATATATATATATATAATATATATATATATACACAGGAAACCTACGGCGGGCAATGCAATTTTGCACGCCAATAGTCATCATCCTATTAGCTTTATCAAAAGTATACCATACGGCGAACTATTACGGCTTAAACGCAATTGTTCGACTGATAAGAGCTATGACAGTGCCAAAAAACAAGCACTAACACGCTTCAAAGATAGGGGCTACAAGAAAGGACATCTGACAACTGCCGAACTCAAAGTACAACAAATAGATAGAAAAACCTTATTATCTTCTAAACCTAAAGACACTGAAGATAATACTGTACGTATGATCACTACATACAATGAGAAATCGGCACAAATTGTCCAGATCTTTAAAAAGAACTGGCACATTCTCCAAACAGACAGTATCCTGAAAAAGCATATCCCTGATCGCCCCGCTATAACATACAAAAGATGTTTATCAATAGGCGACCATCTTATACACAGCCATTTTGCTAAATCTACAACCACCAAAAACAAACTAGGTATTAATGGTTTTTTTCCTTGTAATAAATGCAAGGCCTGTAAATTTAGCAGAAAAGTCACAATCTTTGAGAGTAGTCCAGGGGACTCTAGACCAACTAGGACTATTAATAAGTTTTACAATTGCAATTCTGAATATACAGTATATTGCCTTGTCTGTCCCTGTAAAAAGAGATATATCGGTAGTACGAAAAATCCTACCAAAAAGCGCATATTGGAGCACATGCGCGCTATCTCCAACAAAGACCCCACCTACCCTGTCGCGAGACATTTTGAACAGTACCATCAAAGCAACAGGGATCTGTTGCAATTTTATTGCATTGACGGGGTAGAAAAACATGAGAGAGGGGGCGACAGACTGAAAAAACTTAGAGCCAAAGAGTCCCGGTACATAATAGAACTCCAAAGCATGAGCCCGGCTGGACTCAACAATGATGAAGAGCTTTGGACTCATCTGGACTAACTCTTATAAATGTGACATGGTGGTTTGCATAGCTATGAATTTACACCTATGAAACAGAATAATGTGGTGTAAAAGATAGAAATGTGTTTGCATATATAATGCCTGATTCCTTTCTTTGTTTCGTATAGCAATGCCTGATGGGGCTATCACTGAGACTAAGTTTCTTATGTCAAATTAGAAATAATACAAAGTGATAGGTTTTATTGGCCATATATTCATGTATATTTGAGGATTAATTGCCCATCCAGGGCTCAATTTTGTGATTTCAGCAGGCTGAAATACATATGGACATTGTGGGATATTGTTCTACTAAAATTGTGTTGAACTCCAGTACGATGTCATATATGTTGTCTGCAGAACTAGTGAATAACATCACAGGTTACACTTGAAAAAAATACGTTTTCATAACATAATTAGGACACCTGTGCTTACATGAATTTATTTATCATGTGAATGAATTTTTAAGTTGATCGTTGATCATTGAATTTTGTTTTAGAGCACTTGCACTTTGATAGATATTATATGATTTTATTGCATTTATAACCCACTATAAGATGGCCGCCACCACACTGATGTCTGGATGGTATGAACTATGTCCTTTGTTTGTTTCCATTACTATGGAGAGGAAGGGTGGGTTTAAAATGGTTGTAATTCACAAGGGTAATCGACATTGAAAAAGCCGCGAGGTGAAACGCGTCTGTCGAGAAGGAGGGGAGAGGGAACAAAAGCACCAAATAAAGCATTTCTAGCTTTATATCATCACCCTGCGTGTGCCTCTTAATTTGGGAAGTAAACTAATTCTTACTGCTTTGTGAGGAAAATATATATGCACACACACACACACACACACACACACACCCACACACACACACCCATACACACACACACACACACACACACACACACATTAATGTGTTTGTTAGTACAGAAAAGAGAAGCCTGCTTTTTGGAATCTGCCCATCAAGTGGCTGCTCTAGTGATTATTTCAGTCAAAGGGCTTGGCAATCCCCCTGGTAACAAATACCTCAGGGTGATACCTTCAGTTTGCTCCTTCTCTGGTGCAAGGCACTAGGTTGCTAGGTAATATGCTTCCAGGTCTGGAACCTCAAACCCTTCTCTCTCATAATGGAACGTCATAGCCTCCCAGCTTATCTTAGGTTGGTTGCCTGACAAAATTGACATTGTTATCAGTGTTTTGAGGGTTTGGAAAAGTTATTTAAAGAAATGGGCACATTCATAAACAGATAAAGACATGTTGGGAGCACTATCATTTTAATAAGTGCAACACGTCGAACCAGACAAAAATGGAAATTTATCAAAGCGTTTTTCTGGTAAATTAGTCTAGCCATTGCCGGGCCATAGTTCATTCTAATAACTAACTCCAGATCCCTCTGAAGACACACCCCTAGATTTAGCAGAGTGTTCCTTCCAGCTAAATAAATATTCCAACTCAGTTTCGGAAGTGTTTTTAGTGAGTGGAAACAATTCAGTTTTTCTAAAGTGATTGATGTTCCAAAAACTTTAACTTCAACCTAATCATGGAGGGAAGGTTCTGAAATGCTCGCCAGAAAAGTAATAAAATATCCTTAGCATATATGGAGAAAATTAGAAAAACCAAGTGGAAATAAAAGCCTTTATGCCTTTATGCATATGTTTTTCCTGCAATTGGTGAGCACTACAATTAGCAAGGGCAACAGCGAACAGTTCTGTCTGGTGCCCCTAATTGCCAGGAATGTATCTGATGTCAATCCATTTGCATGACGTTTGGCCACTGGTTTGGAGTATAGCATCAGTAATAATTGTTGAAAATATACTGCCATGTCAATCCTTTACAGTGTGGCCATCAAAATAGGTCACTCTTAAGCATGGGCGAATTTAGCGAATCTCGCGTTCGCGAATTTTGCGGATTTGCGAACTCGCAATCCGCAAAATCCGCGAATTCTCGCGAATTTGGGGATTTTTATTTTTTTTGTGTTCGGGCGGGTTTCTGCCAGGTCGCGAGGGTTTTTGTACAATTTCGCAAACGCGAACTTACCTGTCGGGTCGCAAGTTTTGCGAACTTGTTGTTTGTACGTGTCCAGCCTGTTTGGGACACTCTTCTTCATCACTGCCACCCTTTGTCACCACATGCCACCCTCTGGCTCACCCATGCCACCCTCTGTTTCATCACAGCACCCTCTGGTTGTCCAGTGTACATTATTGTGGCAAAGCAAAGCACACCTTCCCTGCCTCAAGTGACCTGAATTAATTTGGGGCTGATTAATGTGTCACAGAATATTTTTTTAGCTGGCACCTGCTTCCTTAGTGGTTCCTGATTAGTGATCTTTTGCACTTGCTAAGTGCTTTCATTGTTGCAAAATTAGTTACAACACCTGCCCTGCCCCAACTGACAATAATGAATTAGGGGCTGATTAATGTGTCACTGGATTTGAACTTCCAGCCTGGCTCCTGCTTGTCTCCCTTAGCTGTAATTCAGGACCTTTGTGGCATATGTGAAACTATTCTGAGGGTCAAAGCAGGGTCACATAATAGTTGCAAGTAGGCAACTGAACTCTGGAGGGGCCCCTCAGGAAGCACTACAGGAAATGGCTACTAATGATGAGCTTGAACTTTTGAACCTGGTAAGTAGTTTCAGTTTTGCTAAGATCGTATTTCTGCAATTTAGCGCTTATTCGCGGGGCGCGAAGTTGAACTGGGAAGCCGCGAACTCACGCGAACAGTGCGAGCAAGCCATAAAATCCGCTGCTCGTGGATTTGTGGATTTTGCGGGAAATTCGCGAATCTCGCGGATCGCGAATTTACCGAAAATCCGCAAAATCCGCGAGCGGAACGGATTTTCCGCCCATACTTAGCTCACTCTAAAGAATTCTGTGTATAATACGACTACCGCACTATCCATTTTAGGGTTTCAATTAAGGTAGGGCTATGAACATAGAATGCAATTGGCTACTGTGTGACTAAGTGGAACAAATCCTGATTGCACTGAGGAGATACAGCCTTCTATCAGCAGAGACAGATGATACGCGATCACCTTTATCAGGATCTTATCGTCTAGGTTAAACAATGAGAGTGGGTGGTAAGGAACACATTTAATAAACTCTATTCACACCTTTAGGAGCACCGTGATAAGAGTGTCTCAGAGTGCAGGGGAAATTCAACATTTTAGAGCATATAAAACTCAAGTAGAAGTGAAATCTATGTATTTTTATAACGTTATAGAACTCAGGGGACAGAGCCTGGCACTTTACCTCTCGATGGACTCTCAATGGAAGTTTATATCTGTTCAGCTGGCACTTGTTCACTTAGGAAGAATCTATGGCTGTTTTCTAACCACACTATGGCTAAATTCTCTAGCGCTTTTTCATGTTGTCAGTGGTCCCATCTGTCCGAAAGTATAGAGGCGCTTTGTGGTATCCTGGTTTGGATGCCATGTACCTTTCTCACTAACATGTCTTGCTGCTCAGCCTTTGTGTATGAATGGTGGAATGTTGGATTGTGTGAGGTAATATAGAATGTGTGGGATCCACCCAAAATTAAGAGTTCTAGGGCCTCATTTATGAGTCCTTTGCGTCACTTTTACATCGCTGGTGCGTCACTTTTTGTGACGCACCAGTGGCGTACAAAATGCGCCTTGTTGCGCCATATTTACAAAGTGACATATCTAGGTAGATGCGTGACTTTGTAAACCCCTGCGCCACATTATACCTGCGCCAGGTATAATGTTTGCAAGGGGGGCGTATTGACGCAAGAAAGGGTTGTAGAAGTGACGCAGTGAAATCTATGAGATTTCACTGCGTCACTTCTAGGACGCCGTTGCGTCAAAATCTTGCGCCTGCCTCACAGCAGGCGTAAGACTGACGCAGGCCCTTTCACATGTGGCTTGCCCCATGTGAAAGGACGCATTGCTAGAGTTGTGTCACTTTTGTGACACACTCCAGCAATGCGCCACAATTGCACTTAAAGATACGTCAGAAATACTGACGTATCTGTAACTCATTGCACAATGATGCGTCATAATGTAAATATGACGCATCATTGGTGTCGCAAGGAGGGTGCAATGAAAAGTGACGCATCGCTGTTTTCACGCAGCGATGCGTCACTTTTCATAAATGAGGCCCCTAGTGTTTCCCTTACTCTTTTTAGGCATGTAAAGTTCTCAGCTGGAAAAACTAAACACTTTCATTTTTTGACCTTCACCGATAGATTATTATTTCTTCATGGCACAAAGAACCTCGCTCCTCCTGAAGAAGGAAAAAGGACAATGTAGGGTTGCAGCCATATCTTGAAGGAGACGTCTTATGTTCTCAATGGCCACATGGGCCTGTTCACTCTTCAAGATTGAGAATTGCATTTTGCTATTCTATATGTGGCAACCTTAATGATGGTCTTAGATCACATTGGTGTTCAGATTTTCTGAATCTGTTAACATCCCAAACTCATTCCTCACGGCCGATATGACAAATATGCCCAGTTTTTGTTGCCACCAATTTGCTATTTTAGAATGTAATCCTTTTTTCATGCGAAAGTAGAAAATATGTTAACTTGAGAATAATGGCCTCATTCACAAAGATAAACTTACACTTTTGTGTAAGTTTAGGAATTTTTTTATTCACAACATTTACAACTTACTATGGGGATTCTGCAGTTGGGAAGGGTAACTCTGCACAGAAAAATATAGGTCAGGCCTATTTTTGAATGTGTGGAGTTCTCCGCGCTGACTGTAGCGTCTCCGCAGTCGAAAACTTAGTATTAACCCGTAGTTTGTTAATACAAATATGTGAACTTACACATAAGTGTATGTTTACCTTTGTAAATCAGGCCCATACGGTATATTCTCTGTAGGTACAGGCAACATCTTCTTGCATCTTTCCTTTTGGCATTCCTTGGGCTGCATGAATAGTTATTTCCATAGCTCTGTTGTTTTAGGATCTTTATTCTTTCTGTTTTTTTTTTCTAAAGTCAACAATCCTGCCTTAGATACCATGATCCTTCATAGTGTAACATTAATGCCTTTATCTAAGACTAGCAGCCCGCCCCAGCGTTGCCTGGGGCAGAAAGGGGCTGGGGGCAGTACACCCGCTCCCGCCCGACCCCCTCCCGCACCGCCCCCCTCCCGCCCGACTCACTCGCGCCCCCCCCCCCCTCTTCACTGGCCTCTGCGCTCCACCCCGCCCAGACCCCCTCTTCCAGGGGCTCCCACCTACTCTCCCTGCCCAGGGCCGCCATGAGCCTAGAGCCGCCCCTGTAACCTGTGGCTGAGCTGCTCCAAATAACAGTGATCTACAAGGATTTGGCTGTTTCTTAATATGTCGAAAACCAAAGAATAATTACATACATCTGGTCACCAAGTGGCTGTAGCAGGGCTTTCAGAATGCTGATGTGGATTATCAAATAAGTGAGAATGGTGTCAGAACTCACATATTTGCTCACTCTTCCACCAATACATTCTTCTTAGTGAGTTAAACACCCGCTTCAGAAAGCTGTTTTTCACCTACATTTCACTCAGGCCTTATTTGCACATGTTCTGTGAGAGAGGGAAGCTTGTGCTAGTCTACTGTGTTTGATCTTTTTCCTTGCTAATTGGAAGATTAAAGTTGCTGCCTTCTGAGAGACAGGAAGGCATGCTTTGCTACTGCCTTGCTGTAGGTGTTCTGTGACGAAGCAAGCCTTGCACTACTGCTGCCTCATTTGTATGTGTCCTGTAATGGGAAAAAAGATTGTGCTGATGCAGCCCTAGTCCGAAGTACATCTTTTCCCTTCCACTGACATGCAGTGACACAGCCGTCCGAGAACGCTTTCTGGCAGGTTTTGCAGCAGCCTTTGCTAAGGGCGTTGTGTTTGGTTGCCAAGGGCTGGAGGTTGCTGCAGTAACCAGGCGCCAGTGACTTATCAGGTGAGACATGTTCCCGTTTGTTTTTAATCAAGTTTGTTACTTGTAGCGCCTAATGATGTGCTGATCGAAAGGAAGACAGTCATGAAGAGATCTACCCGATTCTGAAAAATAAAAAATAAAGTTATCCTTATTATTAATTTTTAAAGCCCATATCTTCACTTGGAAGGCCTGCACGGATTAGACATTAAAAGCGAGTTTTAACCTGAGAAGGGTTTCTTAGCTCTAGGTGTTGTACTTCGTCATATCTGTAACGCCAACAGTCATGCAATATTTGGAAAACCGTTCAGTCAGACCAAACATAAGCAAGACTAATTATAAAGTTTCAATGCGTGAGTATTTCCTACTGTTCGGCTTTTTTACTTTGCATTATGGGAATTATAATACCAACTGCGCTCCGTGCGCAGTGTCTCCTAACTGCATCCCAGCCTACAATCGCCTGAGATCCGGGATGACTTTCCGGTGCAGTGTGCTTAGCCATGAGGCTGGTTGTTCCCAGCTGATCCTGATCCTGATGACGACCTGGGGGTCCCCCCATTCATGTCTGCTGTGCCACAGCATGGTGCGGGGCTCTGAATCGGGGAGCGCCTGTGCTCGCCTGTGGATCGTGGCTCTTCCCTACCCCGTACACTCACTGTCACACAACTGGGGACGGCTGCTACAGTCGCATCCATTTCCTGCTGACGGCTGGGAGGTGTGGTGTGGCCTGAATCTCACCAAACAACGCACTGCCCTCGCATATTTTAGACATAGGCTCTGCTGTGCTGAAGCGTCTCTCCGTGTATTTTAATACGGAGCTGCTCCTCGGCTTTGACCGCTCCCAGACCGGAGTGTTGGCGATCTGACCCTGCATAATTGACATAATTTGCAGTGGTGGCTGGCTGCTATGGGGAACGCAAAACAAAATGCGGGGCACTTTGGGTTCCGCTGACAACGCATTGGGCTACGTCTGTACGTGCTTCACTATTTTCCAAGTTTTGCCCTCTCTCCTGCTCTTAGGTCCTAGCTTAAGGAAATCTTGATGCAGGGACACAGGCGTTATCTGGACTCTGATAACTCCCCCACCTACCTCTGAGCGCGGCCAGCCTGGGACGCTGCTCCTCCCCTGCTCCTGACGTGACGACGCACGTCGCGGCTGGCGCTACTTTGGGGGAACTACTTTTTGTAAAACTTTAACTTTTTATATAACGTTTATGTTTTACATTTTTAAAGCCTATGGCCATCTACACACCCTGCCGATTTCAACGGTGTATCGGGTGTGTAGATTGGCGCTGTGGTTCCCGAGTTTACCTTGCCAAAAGGTGCAAGTTCTCTCTTTATAATAGTAGTATAGAAGATGATTAAGTGATGTCCCAAGGTTCTTAGAAACCTCTTGATACCCTATCTAAATATTTTGTCTCTTCAAAGGAATTTTGCAGTATGTCGTTCCTGCGATCAATTAATAGATCTAAGTATAGCCATGTTGAAAACCTTAGCAGGT